>NC_083732.1:26710000-29210000 GCF_028564815.1 Eubalaena glacialis | reverse complement strand
AAAGTGCCCAACTCCCATTTCCCTCACTTTTCCCCACAACCATAAGCTGTAAGCTACTAAAGGAAGGGGCTAGGGCACACATTGGTTAACTTATATTTATTGAATGAGATAGAACAAAACCTAGAAACAACTAATATATTACCAACCTAAAAGAATGGTGAATTCTGGATAATATGATAGATATAAGTTGAGGCCCTCACAATTTATGTTTATAATTTGGGAAAATAAAAGTTTGACCTCAGCTATGAAAAGGTGTAACAAATTGGAGAAATACTGAAAATTGAAAATAGTGGCTCTCTTGGGGTGGTGGCATACTGGGTAATTTTTATTCTGGACTATATTAATTTTTTCCAAGTTTTCTACTATTTGTATGCTATTTCAACAGATACATTTTAAGTTTAAAAAGGTAAATCAGAAAAAATACCCTCCCTTGTACAAACATATTAAGTTTAAGACATAAAGGGAGACCCATGGACTAATAATTGGGGAAAGTTAGCCTTAAATGGCAAAATCTAAAAGAAATGTATTTATAAGAAATATTTACCATGCCAATACTTACCATACTAAAGAAATGGCATAACATAATACACACGTCCAGACAAATGTATGTGTGATCCACACTGAGAGGCACTATTTAAACACTGACTTTTATGATTCATCCTTAGATTATGATCTCATTCTTAAAAATATCACTGATATTTATATATCAGTGATTTATATCACTGATATAAAAATATCAGTTTATACCATTGAGTGCACTTGATATTAAGGTAGACATTCTCTGGAAATTAGTACTTTCACTCCTGATTTCTTTCTCTTCCCCTTTGCCTGGTATACCTCAATTTAAAATTTTTGAGTCCTTTTCTTTCTTGGTGCTTTTCTTGTACAGAATGGATGCCTGAATTTTTTTCATCTAAACAACTTTATTAAAAAGAAAAAGGAATCGGATGCATTCACATACTGGAGAAACTAGCAGGTTTCAATTATTACTCATTTGATGTTTCCTGTATATTACGCTTTAATGCTTTTACCTTTTCATCCTTTTTTACGGATTTGTTAAGCTTTCTGTGTTATGTTTTCCCTTTGTAAGATACCAATTCAAAGTGTATTTCTAGTCTATTAAGTTACCTTTAAAATTTTAATAACATATTTATAAAAAGAAAATGATGCATAAAATCAGCCAAAGCTCAACTAAAATACTTGGGCACTCTGCTAATGAAATCTCTCAGTTACCTGAGGGTCTCAACTAGACACTCCTTACTCTTATCCTTGTGACAATCTTCCTAAAATGTCTACAGTCCTGCCTACACATACTCTCCATTCAAGGAAAGAGTCTTTCCCAGTGATGGAGGCCCTCGCATCATTTGAGCATCATCTCATTCACTGCTCAGTCCCCTGGAACACAAATGATGAAGATTAGCTACAGCTGCACTGATCTTGCTCTTTTTAAAAATTAAATCCAAAATTTAAAAATTTTATAATTTTCCTATTCCCCTGTAAGTAAAACAGAATTTTACTGTAAAAGTGGATTTTAATTTATTCCATTATAGAAATGACTCTCAAAGCTTACTCATTTCCACTAGAAATTAGGTCCCTTAATTAGTAATGTGAGATTTGAATGCCGTAATATGCTGCCATTCAGACAGGAGCAGAGACTATTCCAGAGCAATTAAATGGGGCATTTCTTCCATCCCTAGCCTCCAACATTTTCCCAAGAGTAGCTCTCATCAATCTTAGTGAACTCCTAAAGGGTCAACTGTTGACATTAATTCCTTCTACTACCAGAACAGTTCTTTTTGATTTGTGAATAATATGATTGAAAAAGAAGAGGCAGTAGAGCTCATTCCATGGTTCTCAGATGTCAGTAGGTATCAAAACCACCTGGGGTATGTATTTAAAATGCAGATTCCTAGGCTCCTCCCCTGGCCCTACAGAGCCTGATTTCCCAGGTCTGACATTAGAATCTTTTTTTTTTTTTTTAAAGATCCAGAAGATGCTGACATATTTGACCATTGGTCTACACATTGAGAAAGCTGGTGGAATCCCTTTCAGGCCACCACCTTTCTTTAAGTGTGAGGGTGGAGAGACTGTACAGCTTAGCACAAAAATAAAATCTGCCTGGGGCTTCTCGGTTCACAACTACTGCCACCACTTATGGTGGCTCATCCCTTCTTCTTCCTTCCACTTTAATGATAAGATATACAGGATGTGGAACATGCCCAAGACACACTGCTGATAAGTGGCAGAATCAAGACCAAGAACTCACTAGTACTGTCCATTTATCCCATTTATCCCGTCCAGAACTGGAAAACGAGATGGCTGGCTTTTTTTCTTTTTTTTTTTTTACTTTCTTGTTCTCTAGAAAAGTTGTTCTTCACATTATACCAAAACTTCAGAGGTAGGAACACTTTGCTTAGCATGGCATCAATTCTGACATCAGACTATCTGGGCTCTTATCTCCTTTACTGTGGATATTGGCTGTAACCAGATAACCTCATTAAGCCCCAATTTCCTAATCAGCAAAATGGAAATATAATATCTCCCTTATAGTTTTGTTACAAGGATTAAATGCGCTGATACAAGTAAAGCATCTGGCATAGTGCCAGTCACTTAGTATTAGCTACTAGTAATCATTTTTATTAGTGTTGTAGGGCTTTAGTCTCCTAAGAATTTTCTTTTGCCATTTGGTCATGCATCTTGTATTTGACAGATGTTTAATAATTAGACCCTGGAATAGATGTATCCAGAGAAGCTTTATATATGCATCTTTAATATATTTTATTTTTTAGAGTAGCTTGAGGTTCACAGCAAAACTGAGTAAAAAATAGAGATTTTCCATAAATCTCCTGCCCCCACACATGCACAGCCTCCCCCACTATCAACATCCCTCACCAGAGTGATACATTCATTACAACTGATGAACCTACACTGACACATCATAATCACCCAAAGTCCATAGCTTACATTAGGGTTCACTGTTAGTGTTGTACATTCTGTGGGTTTTAATAAATGTATAATGACATGTATCCACCATTGTAGTATTGTACAGAGTAGTTTCACCGCCCTAAAAATCCTGTGTTCCACTTGTTCATCTTACTCCCCTAACCCCTGATCTTTTCCTGTCTCCATTGTTTTGTGATTTCCAGAATGTTATATAGTAGGAGTTATATAGGATGTAGCCTTTTCAGACTGGCTTCTCTCACTTAGTAATATGCATTTAAGGTTCCTCCATGTCTTTTCATGGTAATGACTCATTTTTTTCAGCACTGAATACTATTCCATTGTCTGGATGTACCATAGTTTATTCATTCGTTCACCTACGGAGGGACATCTTGGTTGCTTCCAAGTTTTGGCAATTATGAATCAAGCTGCTATAAATATCCATGTGCAGGTTTTTGTCTGAACATAAGTTTTCAACTCCTTTGGGTAAATACCAAGTAGTGTGACAGCTGGATCATACGGTAAAAGTATGTTCAGTTTTTTAAGAAACTTCTGTAACATTTTGCATTCCCACCAATAGTGAACGACAGTTCCTGTTGCTCCACATTCTTGCCAACATTTGGTGTTGTTAGTGTTTTGGATTTTTGCCATTCTATTAGGTATGTAGTGGTACTGCAGTATTGTTTTACCTATTTTTTTAAATTGCAGTAAAATACATATAATATAAAATTGGCATCGTAACCATTTTTTAAGTGTATAATTCAGTAGTTTTAAGTACCTTCACATTGTTGTGCAACCAATCTCCAGAACTCTTCTAATCTTGCAAAACTGAAACTCTATACACTTAGTATTAGTTTGCTAGGGCTGCATAATAAAAATACCACAGACTGGGTGCTTCAAACAACAGAAATTTATTCTGTCACAGTTTTGGAGGCCTGAAGTCCAAGATCAAGGTGTTGGCGAGTTTGATTTCTTCTGAAGCCTCTCTCCTTGGCTTGCAGATGGTCTCCCTCGCTGTGTCCTCACATGGGCTCCCCTCTGTGCACAGGCATCCCTGGTGTCTGTGGGTCCAAATTTCCTCTTCTTACAAGGACACCAGTCAGATTGGCTTAGTGCTTACCCTAGTGGCCTCATTTTAACTTAATCATCTCTTTGAAGGCCCTATCTCCAAATACAATCACACTCCGACTACTGGGGGTTACGACTTCAACATATGGATTTTGAGGGAACGCAATTCAGCCCCAAACGCCCAAGAAGCAACAACTTCCCATTCCCTCCTCCCCCAGCAACCACTCCTCTACCTTCTGTCTCTATGAACTTGACTACTCCAGTTACTTCATAAAGTGGAATCATACAGCACTGTCTTTTTGTGACTAGCTTAATGTATTCAAGGTTCATCTATGTATCAGAAATTCCTTCTATTTTAAGGTTGCATAATCTTCCATTATATGTATATACCACATTTTGCTTATCTACCATTTGTTGATGGACCCTTGGGTTGTGTCCACATTTTAGCTATTGTGAATAATGCTGCTATGAACATAGGTATACAAATATCTGTTCAAGACCCTGTTTTCAATTCTTTGGAGTATATACTCAGAAGTGAAATTGTGCTGAGAATTTTTAAGCATGCACTAAAGTTCTGGCTCTCCTACCCATATCTCTCTCCTTAGGATAATCCTTGCTTTATTCTGTGACATCACAAACTAAGACCTTAGATTATTTATTTCTTCCACAGTGTGTATTAATCAGCTAATCATAAATGGGTATGAGTCAGGGACCTGTGAGATAAGAAACACCATAAGTATTTTATCATATTAATCCAGGTATCGTTCAGGCAATTGATAACTTGAACAATTATAATAAATGAGATAAGCAATCTTGAGCATACTTTAAAAAGTTGAAGATGGCATCAAAATGGCAAATACAGAAACTCAGTTATAAATTAATAGGACTTTTCAAAACAACATATATAGACAGTCATGACTATCCTAACTTACTTAAATTTTTAGTTCTATAAAAATAGAACCCTAGTTTAATTTGTGAAGTAATATGAATTTGTCATCAATAGCCTCATTTTCAATGCAGAAGCTCAATACCTTCTCTTCTATCATGAGTAGAGGCATAAAAATAATCATGCATTTTTCTTTACAAGAAAGATTCCATGCCCTTACACAGATGAAAAATTTAAGAAATTAATTTTTTTTTAGGAATACTGAAAGTCAGGATAGCACAGAGAATAAGAAAATATTGTCTAGTTTCAAGTCATAGCTGTGACTTTCTACTGTGTGACATTGGGCAAGTTACTTAACCTATCAGTTTTCTCATCTGTGAAATGGGGATGATAAGTCCAAATTTCAACTGTTAGGATGATAAAATTAGTTAATATATGTTAAATGCCTGGCACATACTAAGCTCTCAATAAATGTCAGCTACTAACAGCATAAATTGGCAAACCACATAACTGGAAAGGACCATGACATAACTTGTCATCTCACTAAAATAAAGAGAGAGTAACTACCCCACTCCCACTATTGTAAATGAGGTTATATCGTGGTGGTGTAAGAGAAAGATATTGAATAAAAATTTCTCAAACCAGCTCCAAGGTGTTTCCATTCTCTCCTAACTGTTAAATTATACTAGAACAGCTTTATTAGAATTTGTTTGTTTTGTTAAGCTATGTCCTCAATTAGTTAAATTACTAAGAAGAAGTGCATCACTAAGATACAGCATTATGTTCTTATTCTTCAGTAGTATATGTTACAAGTTAGAAAAGAAATAGCATCGAAGTGGTTTGGATATTTTATGGATATCTAAGATATTTGGATGTGATGGTTGATATTTTTTATATTCATGATATTCACAAAAATGATGTTTCATTAATTGCTTCTTAAAAAATATCAAGTGTATAATGCAAAAGTGCCAATAACTTATGTTGAAATACACCACCCCCAAGTAAGAATATAAGAAAAATATGTGATTTTATCATTTCAAATTAGAGAAACTTTATAATTGTCAGTGTTAATTCATCTTCAACATGTCAGAAAAAGTCTTTATGATCTTTTACTATGGTGTACAATAAGAAATATCATTGGAAAGATTTCAGTGTAAGATTTTTATAATATAAGATTTTACACATATATACAAGTAAACATATGTAAATAAATGAAATATATATATCCATATATATGTGAAAAAGAATGATACTCAAACTGTTCTCTACAACTAAAAAGTCGTTAATATAATGAGACCTAATGTCACTGCAGAAACCCTTGAACTTTTAAGAAAGTTCCAGGATGGATGAAACAATGTTGTTATGACATATTAAACTCCATTTCCTACTCATTGCCTCTGTGACTTCTGGACAGCAAAACGTGGCCACAGATGAAGCAGGAAGAAGCCAAAGAATTCAGGGGAAAGCAAGGGCAAAGTTCCACCATATTCCAAGGCAAGTTGCAGAAGCCCTCACAGTCAGCCCTCAGAGTTCAGTTTCATCCGGAAAATCCCAAACTTTCCTGATTCCTTACTGAAGTCACAGGCTACAACTGAACTTCTAGATTTTGAATAGTAGTTTGCAAGCTATGCTTTGTAACATCCCTGGCTTTCACTGATGACCTCATGACTTCCTGTGAAATTCTTTAAACAGAATCCAATTTAGTTCACAACAATTTAAATACTATATATGCCATAAAGCACTTTCAGGGAGGGAGGTATGGAGGAAAGAGCTGGTGGGGAAAAAAAGAGAACAAGAATTTCCAAGGGTGTGGGAAAATTCTAGGAGTAACACTTCAAAAAGAAGAGAGTAGAAACTACTTCCGAAAATGCAAAATATGTGCATCGTGCCTCATTTGTATAAACTAGAACAATTCAGATAATTCAACAATCACATACTGAACACGTACTACACCCAGGGAAAGGAGACGGCATTCAAAGACATACCTCACCTCCTGCACTACACTGAGAGGAGGGCCCCTAGCAGAGGCCATCAAGTTGGCCTTTGTGAGTTCAGGGCAGGAAGAACCAGAAGATGCTCTCCTGCTCAGATATGCTGCTTCTGTTACTCTAGGCACAGCCCTGATGATTGCAGTCACACTCTCAAGCTAGGAAAGGTGGCCCTCCCCTAGGTGCTGGGACCAATCTTCTGCAGTGATTACTGACTCGTTAGTAATTTTTGTTTGTTTTTAATGCTTTACTTCTTACTTAAACTGCCTGTGCTGGCTGAATTTTAATTCAAGTGTGATCACAGCGCTGTTCCTCAGCGCTGTGGAATCCTTCCAAGTCCTGCCTGGAACGGTTAAGTCATTTTGTTTAACGGAACAGCTTTTGATGCATGTTGCTGTTTGAAAATTTCAAACTGTAGTAAAAGACAAGCACACGGTCTCGTGAAATAGGAAAGAGTTTACTGAGCGCTTCCATCTTTTGGGGTGAAAATTATAAAACACCCCTTTTTCTTGTGATGGCAAATCTCGCTTTTAGAAATTTATATCAGATACCAAATTAAGTCACAAGTCACATATCCCTCTTAATCATCAGGATGATGAAAAGAAGTGCACAAGGAAGAGGTTTCTTAAATTACTATTATTGTTTTAACGGGGAGGGCTGAAGAGTTCACCTTTTTGTGTGTGTGTCATCCAGAAGAGGTGGCAAAATCGGGTTTTGTTTGCTTGCTCGTTTTAAACAACCGAAACACGGTCTCAGCAAGAATTGCCTATTAAAACCATCAATTCCCAACAGCAAAATCAATCCCAAGGGTGCTTCGGGGCAAAGCGCCCGGGTACCCCCTGCGCCTCTGCCACAGGTGGACGCGGAGCAACAAGGACACTCGGTCGCCCTCGGGTCCCTACGCCCAGAGCCTGAAGCCACGCGGGCGCGCCCGAGCTCCTGGGCTCTTTGTCGAGAGCCCGGCGCAGCGCCGGGCCCCATTGGTTACCGCGGTCGGTCCGGGCCATCCTGGTCGCGCGTCCCTCCCCCATCCCAGCGTCCAAGGCCTGGGCGCCGGCCACGTGGCCCCTGCTCGCGGGTTTCCCGGTCCCCGGGAGGCGCGTCCACGCCGCGCCGCCCAACCCACGCGACAAGGGGGTGGTCTTCTCCCTGGACCGCGGGCTTGGAAGTCCGCCCCCTCCCCGCCTCCCGCACTCACCGCTTTGAGATCCAGGACGCCGTCCTTGGCCTCCTGAAGTAGCGACACGAACTTGGTGGTGAGCAGTCCCAGGCTCTTCTCGTGCCTGCTGCTGCCGCCCCCGCCGCCCCCGAGAGGCGGCGGCGGCGGCGGCGGGGGCTGCGCCTGGGACTGCGGCGGCTGCGGCCGCTGGCCCTGCCCCTGGCCCTGCGGCGGCGGCTGCCCGGAGCCCGCGGGCTCGGCCGCCGCCATCGCGTCCCCGCGCCGCGGTGGTGCGGCCCCCGCGCTCGGCCACCTGCCGGGTCGGCTCCGCGGCGGCCGCTGCCGTCTCCGCCCGCCGAGGGCGGGACGAAGGGTCGCGGGCTCCTGCAAACAACAGGTGCGCGGCGCCCACCCGCCTGGGGGCCGCTCGGCGCGCCGGGCCTCCGCCCCCTCCCCGAGCCTGGCGACGCGAGAAGGAAGCCCACGATCGAGGGGAGGGGGAGTGGAAGCGAGAAGAAGGGGCGGCTAGGGGTGGGGACCCGAGTTTAAATGGCAGGAAGTGACGCCGCGGCCCGCCGTTGCTTGGAAACGCATTTTTCTGTAGGAAGGAGGGGCGAGCGGGGAGGAGGGCAGCGTCGGTGACTGGGTTTCACACTTGCCTCCCTGCTGTTGGCGAGCCGCCGCCGGGAGCGGCGACCTACCGCAGCAACGCCGGGAGGAAAAAAGGGCTTCAGGGCAGGAAAAAACCCTGCCGGGTGGCCATCAATTTCTGAGCCGCTGGTTCCGTGGAGCCACACGAGATTAGCCTTCCGTCACTTACCTTCATTGGGCGGTTTCTGCTGTCTGCTCTTTTCGAGCTTTAGGAAAGCTCGAAAAACATTTGCAAATATTTCAGTGACTCGGACCAAGTGCAGGGTTATATTCCATAGATTATCTTTTTGGATTCGAAATACAGGAAAAACAGAATCATGGAGTCATAGCTAGAGATACTGGGGTGTGGAGGGAGAGGTCCTTAATTGCTCAGACTCGCCGCTGGACTCCAGATCTCCTGCATTTAGAACAGTGTTCTTAATACCTTACTGGAACCAAATTATATTGTGTTATTTAGAATATTAGGCACCCACACGTGCCTAATATTGTGTTTCGTGATACCCCAAACTATTGATGGGAAATGAGATAACACACAGATCTGAGTAAAAGTTTTTCCTCATTTGATTACAAACTCTCGAGAGTCAGAACTAAATTTTAAATGAGTTGGTGTCACACACAACACTTTGAATATAGTAGATGCTCAATAAATATTAGGTGAATGAAAATTTCATATGATGGTAATTAATCAAGAAAGTTTCATGCAAGAAATATTTTAAATTTAAAATAACAAACTAGAAAAAAGGGTCACTGGAATGAAGTGGAATACTCAGCAGCATTAGCTAGTAAAACTGGACACACCATTTATAACAAAATATTTATGCTTCCAATTCATAGGTACAGAACTTCATTAATAACCAGATAACCTTTATTTTAATCAAAGAACTCTATAAGCAAAACTTGGAATTTAAAATCTTTAGTAAAACATGAAAAATTCAATTAATAAAACCACTCAATTTAAGTTATCTCAAAATGGGTTCTGCTATGTGATTGGCATTAACAAAATCATTATTTTACAAATTAAATTAATTTGCAAATTAGTTTTAACTTATTATTAATAAATTAATAGAATTAATAAATACAATAGTGTTTCTTGAGGTTTTAGTTTTAATTTGTAGTGGTAACATTCTGCTATAGATGCAGGGACAGGAATTGATAAAAATAAAGTTGTTATTTTTAAAAACTTTTTATATGTGTCTTAGCTTGGTCTGCCATAACAAAAATACCATAGACAAGATGACTTAAACAACAGAAATTTATTTTCTCACAGTTCTGGAGTCTGGAAGTTCGGGTGCCCTCATGGTCAGGTTCTGGTGAGGACTGTCTTCCTGGCTTGCAGACAGCTACCTTCTCTCTGTGTTCTAACATAGCAGAGAGAGAGAGAGAGCAAACAAGTTCTCTGATGTCTTTTCTTATAAGGGCACTAATCCCATCATGAGGGCCCCACTCTGTGACCTCGTCTAAACCTATACCTCTCGAAGTCTCCCTCTCCAAATGTGGTTAGGCTTTAACATATGAATTTGGGGAGACACAATTCATTCCATAGCATGTAGTATTAAATCATAATAACTATTTTGGTAATTTTTTAATTGTTCTTTTTAATTTCAGTTTTTAAAGTTTTTCTACAAAGCAGTTATATTATTAATGATGCTAATAGGTCATTTGAAATTTATTTTGCAATATTTTTGTGTTTTTCACAATGAATTTTTCATTTGTTTAAACTCACTAGGATTCAACTAAAACACATTCGCAAGTTAGCAGCTATTTCAATTAGCCTTCAAATCCTATGTCTGTCAGAGAAACTACAAATTACTTACACCAGTGGCTTCCAAACTTTAAGGAGAAAAATCATCTATGGTGTTTGTTAAAAATGTGATTCTTTTTTCCAAATTACAGAGATTAAATCAGCATTTGATATGAGAATTTGACCTGGGAATCTGCATTTCTTCACAGATAGTTTCAGGTAATTCTCATGCACACAGTCACCCCTTTCAGAAATCCTGAATAACACAATGAAAAATAATAAAATATATCATTTTTCCTAAAACTGCTAAAGATCAGAGCCTGATAATGC
Source organism: Eubalaena glacialis (assembly GCF_028564815.1). Lineage (NCBI taxonomy): Eukaryota > Metazoa > Chordata > Mammalia > Artiodactyla > Balaenidae > Eubalaena > Eubalaena glacialis. Next base: position 29,199,237 of record NC_083732.1, on the reverse strand, counting down.
AAAAGTCTTTTTAATATTTTGAAACTTTTTGGAATTTCTGCTAATGAATTATTTAAAAGACGTGATTTTTAAAAATCAGAATATCAATAATCTTTAAGAAACTGATATTGGTCACTGTTTGAAGTATATTACTCTGAATTTGATTTCTGTATCCTTTTGGCTATAAAGGAGACAACTCTAAATGGCTATCAAGTGCTACACTAGTTCTTTGCACCAATTCTGACAAAAGCCTAATAATTCTTTCCATCAAAAGTTAGGAGCCATAGCATATTATCAAGAAGTAGGTAAGATTTTTGTGCACTAGAATAATCCAGTTAAACTAAACTGTATTGCATTGACCTATGTAGTACTAAATGCATGACAGTAATCCTTTGTTAAATTCAGACTAATTACACCAGATTAACTGGGCAGATATTATGATCTATTATAATATTGTTTATATGCTCCTGATTATATTTTCATTATTTTTATGCATTTTGGAAGGGCAGCTGCTTAACCAATTCAGGAGTAGGAGGGAGGACTTCAGTGTTTTGAATTCGACAGAATGACTTATTAGCCCATAGCTCACTGGACTAAGAGTGTCACATTTGTGGAATTTCACATATGTTATTTTCATAGAAGTCCAGGATCAGTTTAGAATATGTGCAGTTGTGTCATAATATAGTAGTTAAATATTCAAGAAAATTCAACCAAATTTTATTTTGTTCACTGATGGTGGCGTACTGATTTTCAAATGCCTGAGCCTATCAGTTGGAAGTGATTGGTTGGAACTTCCAACTCTCAGGTCTCCTTTGAGCTAAGAAACTTCCATCAAAAGGCTGCTTACATCAGCTTTATTACTCCCTTGTTTAATCTGTTCTAAGTTAATGAAGATAAAATTTGGCTTTCTGTTTTTCCTTCCAAATCTTATAACACACAGACATCTATCTTATTATGCATTTTCAAGATTAAAAAAAAATTAGGTAAACATATATGTTTCAAGGATTATTAATCCTCACATTATGACAAACAGCATTATTCTTTACCTACCTATAACCTGCATGGTATAGTAATATGATAGATAACCCAAAGACCTTGACTTCAGAAGTATGTACCCTGTAAGTAGAAACGGGAAATGCAGATTACATTCAAACACCTATAGAAATGTAATTCACACACATTAAAGAGATTTTAAATTTTATTTAGTAACTTATACTCTACCTTATTGCCCTATCAAGGCAGTTTACGGAAAGAGGGAAGCTTACATTCAAAAGGCAGCTTACATTCAAAAATATGGCATGATATTAAAAGAAGCAAAGAAATAGTTGCTTCTAAATCTTCTTGAAGAGTCATATTGAAAATTCGAATTCTCATCTTCATTAAGTTAAAACTTACGATGTGATATTGGGGTTTGAACTTCAACCACACATATTCAAATGTAAGAACAAGAGATCCAAGTTTGTTTTAACAAAAATAAACTCAACTAATATACACCAGAAGCTTCTATTTACTAACACCTGAACAGTCCTCTGACTGCTCTTGTAGATAAAAAAGGAAGGTAAATATGGTCAAACATTTACAGAAACTGTATGTCACTTAGACTTTCCTGAAAAATAAGTTGCTCAGCAACTCTCCCACTGGCAACACTGTTGATAACACTATTTTTTGAAATTTCAGTAAGGTAAAAGTGTTTATCACTAAACTACCAAAGCATAAGATGACTGCCCGTGCAAATAAGAAGCCATCACATAAAGACCTCCTGTTCACAATACATTGCCCCAATTAAGACACAAACTTTAAAATCATATGCCCTGATACAAACCCTTTGGTAACTAAGACCCTGTGTCAACCTAGTGTTGAAAATGTTTGAATTTATCACCGAGAGAGTAATTCTAAGTCAAAAGTGGTTTTATCAAAAGAATTTCTCACCAGTGAATGGTCCCCACATCATTCAATTCCTTGTGCAGTGTCACATCTATTCCCCAGAATGAAAAAATAAAGCACTCTAAATAAATAAATCCCTCAAGATAATGATTATAGGTACCCTAGAATTATCTAATGTTAACAAATGTACCATCCTATCTTGCTCTACTGTAACTGACTATTTTATTTATAAAAATACCTATTTATTTAATTATATGTGTGCCATTTATAAAAATTAAGGAATTTATTCAGCAAAAATTAAATTCAGACTGTCAGTGGATATCTCCCAACTAAGTCATGTCAGCCATACACATTACAAAATGAAATAATACATGCTTTTAGAATCTCTGAAAAAAAATGCTTTGTAAACTGGAAAAAAAAATTACCTTTGGGATCTTTCCTCAGTCAGTAGATCATCCAACAATTTATCTGTCTTTTGTAATTGTGTGATATACATATTACTAGTGTTAACAGAATGACTGTAGCTGATACATGGTAAATCGTTTGTTATTTTAATACTTTCACGATTAATTTAATGTGGACTAGGCAAAAATTAAAAATAAACATGACCAGAACATTAAACTAGTGATTTCATTTATGTTAGTTAAGTTGTGGCTAAAAGAGATATTTAATTTTTAAAAGTAAGTCCATTTTTGGAAAACTGATAAGAAACTAACAGTTTGGGTAGTGTGAACCCAAAAATCATGAAGGTGAAGTTAACGATGTTATGCCAATTTTTATATGGTCAGTTTATTCAATGATCATAATCAGTTGAACTTTGGTAAACACTTACTTATCTTTTAACTGACAGGAAGAAAACCATTTAGAAAACTAAAACTACTCTTGTAGTTTTTAGCCAATTATGCATCGCAAAGAATTTCCTCTCAAAGTTCAGAATTGTTATGCGGATTTTATCAGTAAAGAGAGCAAGTACACAGATTTCATAAGATCAATAATGTTTACAAAATAGTAGGTGATACCTGCCAGCATTGTTAACACTAAGAGTAGGAAGGGCATTCCAGGATTTGAAAGTATAAACTAGTGTTCTCTTCACCACTGTCCAGAAGAAAATATCTGCCAGTCAAGAAGCCCCTCTCCACAAAGGTTTAAGGATAATGGAAAGAAGTGGTATAGACCAATCTTCAAAGTCTCCCACTGTGTCCTTACTCTCAGTGGACCACATCCTAAGAAAACAGACTCTAAAATCAAGACAGGTACATTACCAACAAATATAGCAGTATGTATATGGAAGTGAAAAACTGGCTAACAAAAATAAGATAATCCATTGAAAGTTGTGGCAGCTATGAGAACAGCCTACGGCAAGGTGGGAGGTGGTTGGGAAGCATATAACCATGAAGTGGGTCAAGAGTAATTATCTACTGTGGGCAGTACTGCCAGACAGTAGTCAAAATCCTAGAAAGATATTGAAAATTCTTATGATATTGAACTAGACTCCAAATTCTCAAGATTATAAGAACAACCATTTCCTTAGGTTTAAGTAAAAGGTGTTCCAAGAATTTGATAAAATGGAAAATAAAAATCCAACCTCAATTATAAATCACATGCTTACTTAGATCCATGTGTATATAAGCAGACTACAGCTTATATACTTCTTGAAGGAAGTATAAGGAAAAATTCAGTTTACTTACAGATGTAACAACTATACTTCTAAATTCCCTTCCAAAACCTGGTAGGAGTCATGGTGGAAAACTGTACAGCAGCCCCTGGAAGTTAGTGTTTTGATTTGGTGAGACTCAGGTTAAGACCCACAGACTGATCACCCTATATAATTCCCTCTACGTATGTATATCAAACCAAAGAGAGTGGCCACATGAGAAGGATGCTTACCCTTTCTTTAAAGCCTGAACATATCCTCAACTAGATCCTGAGGTAGCATTGAGGGTGGGGATTGGTTCTAGCTTTTGTTTCATAAGTTCTAATAAATAGATGTTTGTTTCTTTTGCTTTGTAGGTGGCTATCTGTATGCCTGATTCAATAGACCTTTCAAAGAGTGATAATGGGGTAAGAGATTTGGTAGGGAGCTCTAGAAAGGACAAGGTTTGAGCTATCTGATGGGAAGCAATTGGGACAGACTGTTGACTTAGACCCAAGCTGTGCCACTAATGTTGGGAATAAGAGCATGACTGAGCTGTAATGAAAGAACTCAATCAGAATCTAGGCACCCTAAAACAGCTGTCTTAAATTTATGTACTCCAGAGGAGACATTTGGACAAAAGCAGTGGTTACATTCACTTAATATAATTGAGTCAATTATATTAATAAAATGTGTTTAGCTGGTCATATCTCCCTTGATCACTGTGATTCAAGCCATGTGTATTAAGTGTGAGCAGCAATACCATCTCTCCAGAGGAAGTAAAAAAATAGATGAGTTAACTGGGGACCACCTTTGGTATTTCCACTCTATCTCCTTTCAATCCTCCAGTATGGCCAGCTGATAAATCATAAATCAGATGGAATATCAAGATTTCTTGATAAAAGTCTACCAATTGAATTAAGCAATCACAACTTTGGCAACGTTGCTCTCCCACCCCTATAAAATCTGGATTCACCTGTTATTTGTCACAGATTTATTTACTGGGACTTGCAATGATGAGATCAACCTAAGGACATTACTATCATCAACTGCATTGATGATATTTAAATGTTAGTAGGATTTAATGAAGCAAGATATCAACTTCTTATTCACTAATATCTCAACAAAAAAGGAGAAGGGATAAATTGTTATCCCTCCAAAAAACTTAGGGTCTTGCCATGTAAGTGAACATACTGGGATTCCAATGGATGAGAGAAGGTAGAATATCTTTTCTAATTATCCTCCAGAATATTAAACTGAAACCTCTATACCTAACATCCCAACCTTGACGGAGTCAGCAGTCTTGAGATAGCATATCTTGGCTTTGGAAATTTGATGTGCTGTATGTACTAGTTAAGCTGGAAGTCTAGTAAATTTCAGTTGAGGTACTTTTAAATCAAGATTTTGGATCCAGGGATAAGCTTCAGCTGTAATCAACCCTTCTTAGGTCCCATGACCCAGAAAGTCAAATAATTTTTTAAACCTCTAACATCTTTTCAATCATCTTTATGCAAAAGGCACACACACACACACACACACACACACACACACACACACACACACACACACACACACACAGCATGGGTCAATACAGAGCCCATTTCTGTATCACACAACGGCCTGAACTACCTGTTATGAATTGAGGGCTCTCAGCTCTCCCTTCTCACAGATAAGTAAGCCTAGTACTCTAGCAGCTAGTAGAAATGGTAAAATCAAGATTAGATAAATGGTAATAACTAGACAAGCTTGATGGAGCATGTGCTACCTTAGTGCACACTAAGGATTCCAGAATCTTCCTGAAGTGTCCCTTTATATTTTATCATCTATTTTAACAAACTGGGATCAACCACATGCTGAGCTCATCATCAGGCAAAAAACTTGATGATTTATGAATGGAGCTGACTGGTATTTAGCTGAACAATATCTATGGATCACAGTTGACTTGTATCCTCACTTTTACCTATCCACACAATATTAAGGAACTACTCTTTCCTCCAGGAGGTTGAAGTAGACAGAAGTCTCCTTGATAATTAGCTTGACAGTGACTACTGTGGGCAGGGGACTTTTAAAGGGAAAGAAGTGCACATGGCCATCTACCACCAACAGTATGGTCAGAGGTGAAATATCAAGTATCTAATGGTTCAGAGAAGAAATCCAGGCTGGTGTGGCCATCAAAGCCATTCTTTAACATTGACACACACATCATAGGGGGTACAGATTAGTAGAGACTTACTATAAGTGAGTTTATAAATATTATTTATAATTAATGGCCACCAGAAATTATCAACTTATTACTCGCCATATTGAATGAGTTGAGAACTATTCCTTCCTTCTCTCTTTTCTGAAAGAGTATGGCTATGGACTGATTTTATTTCTTTTTAAAATATTTTATAGAATTCACTGGCAAAGCTGTCTGAACCTGAGCTTTTCTTTGTAGGAATTCAGTTTACTTATTATAGGTTTATTCAGATAGTCTATTTTTTCTTGAGCCAGTTTTGGTAATTTGTATCTTTTCAAAAATTTGTTCAACTAAGTCATCTAATTTGTCAGCATAAAGTTGTTAATCATATTTCTTATAATCCTTTGTAGCATCTAATGAGTCAGTAATGCTGCCCCTTCTTCATTCTTGATTTTAGAAATTTTTATTCTCTCTTCTTTATTGCCCAGAGTTGTTAAAAGTGCATCATTTTTTGAAAATATTTTCAAAGAACCAGCTTTTGTTTTGATTGCTAGTTTCTCTATTACTTTTTTTGTTTCTTTTCTATTTCATTGATTTCTGCTCTGAGATTTAATATTTTTATCCTTGGGGTTAAGTGGATCTTCTTTTTCTGGTTTCTTTTCTTTCTTTTTTCTTTTTGGCTGCGTTGGGTCTTCGTTGCTGTATGCAGGCTTTCTCTAGCTGTGGCGAGCGGGGGCTACTCTTCGTTGCAGTGCGTGGGCTTCTCATTGTGATGGCTTGTTGCAGAGCACGTGGTCTACGCACAGGGGCTTCAGTAGTTGTGGTGTGCGGGCTCTAGGGCATGCAGGCTTCAGTAGCTGTGGCGCGCGGGCTCAGTAGTCGTGGCGCACGGGCTTAGTTGCTCCGCAGCATGTGGGAATCGTCCCGGGGATCAAACCCATGTCCCCTGCATTGGCAGGTGGATTCTTAACCACTGTGCCACGAGGGAAGTCCCTTTCTGATTTCTTAAAAAGGAAACTTAAATTACTGATTTGAAACCTTTCCTTCTTTCTAACATAAGCATTTCAATCTATAAATTTCTCTCTAAACATTGTTTTGCTGCATCCCATAATTTTTTCCATGTTCTCTTTTCATTTTCATTCAATTCAAAATATTTTCTACACTTTGTGATATTTTTATTGAGATATACTTGATTTACAATATTATATAAGTTTCAGGTGTACAACATAGTAATTAACAATTTTTTAAAAGGTATTATATTCCATTTATAGTTATTACAAAATATTGGCTATATTCCCTATGTTGTATAATATATTCTTATAGTTTATTTTATATACAGTAGTTTGTATCTCTAATCCTCTACTCTATCTTACCTACCCCTCTTTCCTCTCCCCACTGGTTACCACTAGTTTATTTTCTATAACTGTGAGTCTGTTTCTATTATGTTATATTCCCTAGTTTGTTTTATTTTTAGATCCCACATATAAGTGATACCATAGCAATATTTGGCTTCCTCTGTCTAACTTATTTCACTAAGCCTAATACCCACCAGGTCCATTCATGTTATTAAAAATGGCAAAATTTCATTCTCTTTTATGGCTGAGTAGTATTCCATAGTAAATATATTCCACATTGTCTTTATCCATTCATCTAGTGATGGACGCTTAAGTTGCTCCCCTATTTTGGCTATTGTAAATAATGCTGCTATCAACATTGGAGTGCATGTATCTTTTAAATTAGTGTTTTCATTTTCTTTGGATATTTACCCAGGAATGGAATTGCTGGATCATATGGTAGTTTTAGTTTTAGTTTTTTTTTTAAATATGTATTTATTTTTTATTTATTTTGGCCGCGCTAGGTCTTAGTTGTGGCACATGAGCTCTTAGTTGTGGCATGTGGACTTCTTAGTTGCAGCATGTGGACTCTTAGTTGCAGGATGCATGTGGGATCTAGTTCCCCAACCAGGGACTGAACTCGGGCCCCCTGCGTCGAGAGCGCAGAGTCTTACTCACTGACCCACCAGGGAAGTCCCTATCTTTAGTTTTTTGAGAAACCTCCATACTGATTTCCACAGTGGCTGCACCAATTTACGTTCCCATCAACAGTGTACATGGGTTCCCTTTTCTCTGCATCCTTGCCAACATTTATTATTTGTGATCTTTTTGATGATAGCTATTCTGACAAGTGTGAGGTGATATCTCATTGTAGTTTTGATTTGCATTTCTCTGATTATTATTGATGTTGAGCATCTTTTCATGTACCTGTTGGCCATCTGTATGTCTTCTTTGGAAAAATGTCTATTCAAATCCTCTGCCCATTTTCTAATAATCAATGGTTTGGTTGTTTGTTTGTTTGATATCCAGTTGTATGAGCTGTTTATATATTTTGGATATTAACCCCTTATTGGTCATATCACCTACAAATATTTTCTCCCATTCAGTAGGTTGTCTTTTCATTTTGTCGATGGTTTCCTTTGCTGTGCAAAACCTTTTACATTTAGCTAGGCTCTATTCATTAAATTTTGCTTTTGTTTACTTTACCTTAGGAAACAGATCAAAACAAAAATATTGCTATGATATATGTCAAAGAGTGTTCTGCCTATGTTTTCCTCTAGGAGTTTTATGGTATCTGGTCTTACATTTAGGTCTTTAATCCATTTTGAGTTCATTTTTTTATGAGAAAATGTTCTAATTTCATTCTTTTACATGTAGCTGTCAACTTTTCCCAGCACCACTGACTGAAGATATTGTCTTTTCTCCATTGTATGTTCTTGACTCCTTTGTTGTAGATTAATCGACCATAAGCGTGTGAGTTTATTTCTGGGTTCTCTAATCTGTTCCATTGATCTATGTGTCTATTTTTTGGGCCAGTACTATACTGTTTTGATTATTGTAGCTTTGTAGTATAGTCTGAAGTCAGGGAGCGTGATTCCTCCAGCTCTGTTCTTATTTCTTAAGATTGTTTTGTCTATTCAGGGTCTTTCGTGTTTTCATACAAAATTTTAGATTATTTGTTCTAGTTCGGTGAAAAATGCCCTTGGTGTTTTGATAGGCATTGCATTGAATCTGTAGATTGCCTTGGGAAGTATGGTCATTTTAACAATATTAATTCTTCCAATCCTTGAACATGGTTTATCTTTCCATCTGTTTTTGTTGTTTTCAGTTTCTTTCATTAGTGCCTTATAATTTTCTGAGTACAGTTCTTTTTACCTTTTTAGGTAAGTTTATTTGTAGGTATTTTATTCTTTTTGAAGCAATGGTAAATATTGCTTCCTTAATTTATCTTACTGATAGCTTGCGGTTAGTGTATAGAAATGGAACCAGGGGCTTCCCTGGTAGCACAGTGGTTGGGAGTCTGCCTGCCAATGCAGGGGACACAGGTTCAAGCCCTGGTCTGGGAGGATCCCACATGCCGCGGAGCAACTGGGCCCATGAGCCACAATTACTGAGCCTGCACGTCTGGAGCCTGTGCTCCACAACAAGAGAGGCCATGATAGTGAGAAGCCCGCACACCGCAATGAAGAGTGGCCCCCGCTTGCCACAACTAGAGAAAGCCCTCGCACAGAGGCGAAGACCCAACACAGCCATAAATAAAAATAAATAAATAAATTTAAATAGCACTTGGTAAACAAAGAGAGGGAAGAAAAATATAGTTAAAAAAAGAGAAATGGAACCAATTTCTGTGTATTAATTTTGTGTCCTGCAACTTTAACAAATTCATTGCTGAGCTCTAGTAGTTTTTTGGAGGCATCTTAAGGAATTCTATAGCATCATGTCTGCAAAAAGTGACAGTTTTATTTCTTCCTTTCCAATTTGGATTCCCTTTATTTCTTTTTCTTGTCTGACTTCTGTGGCTTGGACTTCAAAACTATGTTGAATAAAAGTGGTGAAAGTGGGCATCCTTGTCTTGTTCCTGACCTTAGAGGAAATGCTTTCAGTTTTTCACTGTTGAGTATGATGTTAGCTGTGAGCTTATCATATATAGCCTTGATTAATTATATTATGTTCCTTCTATGCCCAATTTCTGGAGAGTTTTTATTATAAACAATGTTGAATTTTATCAAAAGCTTTTTCTGCATCTTTTAAATCATCATATGGTTTTTATTCTGCAGTTTGTTATTGTGGTTTATCCCATTGATTGATTTGTGGATATTGATCATCCTTGCGTCCCTGGGATAAATCCCACTTGATCATGGTGTATGATCCTTTCAAAATATTGTTGGATTTACTTTGCTAATATTTCCTTGAGTATTTTTGCATCTATGTTCATCAGGGATATCGGGCTGTAATTTTCTTCTTTGTGATATCTTTGTCTGGTTTTGGTATCAGGGTGGCACTGGTCTCATAGAATGAGTTTGGAAGCATTTGTCCCTCTGTAATTTTTTTGAATAGTTTGAGAAGGATAGGTGTTAGCTCTTCTCTAAATGTTTGGTAGAAGTCACCTGTGAAGCCATCTGGTCTTGGACTTCTGTTTGTTGGGAGTTTTAAAATTCCTGATTCAATTTCATTATTGGTAATTGGTCTGTTCCTATTTTCTAATTCTTCTTGGTTCAGTCTTGGGAGATTGTACACTTCTAAGAATTTGTCCATTTCCTCTAGTTGTCCATTTTGTTGGCATATTGTTGTTAATAATAGTCTCTTATGATCCTTTGTATTTCTGTGGTGTTGGTTATAACTTCTCTTTTTTCATTTCTGATTTTATTGATTTGGGCCCTCTCTCTTTTTTTCTTGATGGCTAAAAGTTTATCAATTTTGTTTATCTTTTCAAAGAACCAGCTTTTAGTTTCATTAATCTTCTCTATTTTTTTTTTTAGTCTCTGTTTCATTTAGTTCTGTTCTAATCTTTATGCATTCTTTCCTTCTACTAACTTTGGATTTTGTTTGTTCTTCTATTTCTAGATCCTTTAAGTGTAAGTTTAGGTTGTTTATTTGAGATTTTTCTTGTTTCCTTGGGTAAGCTTGTATAACTATAAACTTCTCTCTTAGATCTCCTCTTACAGCAACCCATAGATTTTGGATCATTGTGTTTTCATTTTCATCTGTCTTCAGACATTTTTTTGATTTCCTCTTTGATGCCTTCAGTGATCTATTGGTTGTTTGATAGCATATTGTTTAGCCTCCACATGTTTGTGTTTTTTGCAGTTTTTTTTTTCTTGTAGTTAATTCCTAGTCTCATAGCATTTTGGTTGGAAAATGTGCTTGATATGGTTTCAATTTTCTTAAATTTACCAAGGCTTGTTTTGTGGTCTAGCACGTGGTCCATCCTAGAGAATGTTCTATGTGCCTTTGAAAAGAATGTGTATTCTGCTGCTTTTAGATGGAATGTTCCATGTATATCTATTAAGTTCATCTGATCTAATGTGTCCTCTATCCCAGTGTTTCCTTATTGATTTTCTCTCTGGGTGATCTGTCCATTGATGTAAGCAGAGTTTTAAGTCCCCTACTATTATTGTGTTACTGTCAATTTCTCCCTTTATGTTAGTTAATATTTGCCTTATGTATTTAGGTTCTCCTATGTTGGGTGCATATGTATTTACAGTTGTTATATCTTCTTCTTGGATTGATCCCTTCATCATTAAGTAATGTTCTTCTTTGTTTCTTATAACAGTCTGTTTTAAAGTCCATTTTCTCTGATATTTGTATTGCTACTCCAGCTTTCTTTTGATTCCCATTTGCATGGAATAATTTCTTCCATGCCCTCACTTTCAGTCTGTGTGTCTTTAGATCTGAAGTGAGTCTCTGGTAAGCAACATATATATGGGTCTCGTTTTTGTATTCATTCAACCACTCTATGTCTTTTGATTGGAGCATTTAGTCCATTTACTTTTAAAGTAATTATTGATGTGTATGTTCTTATTGCCATTTTGTGAATTGTTGTGGGATTATTTTTGTGGGGTTTTTGTTGTTGTTCCTTTCGTCTTCTTTTGTTCTATTCTCTTGTGATTTGGTGTCTATCTTGAGTGTTATACTTGGATTTCTTTCTTTTTTGTGTGTCTGTGTATCTATTATAGATTTTTTTGTTTGTGGTTACCATGAGGTTTACATATAGCAATCTATATATACATGATTAATTTAAGTTGCTGATCTCTTAATTTCAAATGTATTTTGACAACCCTGCAATTGTACGTTCCTCCCCTCATGATTACTATTTTTGATATCATATATTGCATCTAACTGTTTTGTGTATCCCTTAACTGCTTATTGTGAATATGGATGATTTTACTAGTTATGTCTTTCAACCTTCCTACTAGCTTTGTATGTGGATGATTTCCTACCTTTACTGTATATTTGTCTTCTGATGAGCTTTTTCCTTGTATAATTTTTATGTTTCTAGTTGTGGCCTTTTCTTTTTCACTTAGAGACGTCCTTTATCATTTCTTGTAAAGCTGGTTTTGTGGTGCTGAACTCTTTGAGTTTTTGCTTGTCTTTAAAACATTTGATCTCTCCATCAAATCTGTACCAGAGCCTTGCTAAGCAGGGTATTCTTGGTTGTTGATTTTTCCCTTTCATTACTTTAAATATATCGTGCTACTCCTATGTGGCCTGCAGAGTTTCTGCTGAAAAGTCAGCTGATTGCCTTATGGGAGTTCCCTTGTATGTAACTTGCTGCTTTTCCCTTGCTGCTTTTAATATTCTCTCTTTATCTTTAATTTTTCCATTTTAATTACAATGTGTTGTGGTGTTTTTCCTCTTTGGGTTAATATTGTTTGGTACTCTCCATGCTTCCTGGACTTTGATGTCTATTTCCTTTCCTAGGTTAGGACATTTTTTAGCTATTATGTCTTCAATATGTTCTCAGTCCCTTTCTCTCTCTCTTCTCCTTCTGGGACCCCAATAATGCAAATGTTAGTAGACTTGATGTTGTCCCAAATGTCTCTTGAACTGTCTTCATTTCTTCTCATTTTCTCTGTTTGGTGTCAGTGATTTCCATTACCTTGTCTTCCAGCTTGCTGATCCTTTCCTCTGTATAATTTAGTCTACTGTTGATTTCTTCTAGTGTATTTTTCATTTCAGTTATTGTAGTCTTCGTCTTTGTTTGGTTGTTATTTGTATTTTCTAACACTTTGTTGTTAAATACTTCTAACTTCTCAATCTGTGCATCCACTCTTCTACTGAGTTCTTTGATCATCTTTACAATTGTTACCCTGAACTCTTTCCCAAGTAGATTGCCTATCTTTATTTCACTTATTTCTTTTTCTGGGGTTTTATCTTGTTCCTTCTTTTGGAACATGTTCCTCTGTCACTTTATTTTGCCTAACTTGCTATTTTCATTTCTATGTATTTGGTAGGTTGGTTACATTTTCCAGCCTTGCAGCAGTAGCCTTTTGTAGGAGATGTAGCTATGCGTCCCAGCAGTGCACTCCCCTCTTGTCACAAGAGCTATATGCTCTAGGGGTTCCCCCTATGGGGGCTGCTTGGGTCCTTCTGTTGTGGTGCGCTGACTACTGTGGGAAGTCTGGTAGGCTTGGTTGGTCCCTGGTCCAGTTGGTTGCCAGGCTCTGCCTTGTTTGGAGGCTGCTGACCATTCGTTGTTGAGGCTATGTCATGAGGTAGCTGGTGGTGGAACCCCAGACAGTTAGTACTCACTCACTGGTGGGCTGTCAGGTTCCAGGAGATCCCAGGGTTGGTTCCTGCCCAATGGTGGGTGAAGCCATGTCCTGGAGCTAGTGATGACCTACCCATAGGCAGAGCGATGTCCTGAGTTCTGCCTTCAGGGCCCAGGGTGTCCCAGAGCTGTTATTGGATGGGACTGGTTCCTGACACCCCTGGCTGCGGGGTCTGGGATGTTCTGAAGCTTGTGTTGGCCTGCTGGTGGACAGGGCCAGGGCCCAGCCAGTCCCAGGGCTGGGGCTGGACTGTTGGTGGGTGGGCTGGGTCCACAGGCTGTGGGGCTGCAGTTGTCCTGGGGCTGGTGTCTGCCCTCTGGTCTGTGAGACTGATCCCAAGGCTAGAGCAGGCTCATTGGTGAGCGAGGCCAGGGATTCTGAGGTTGTTGCCTGCCCACTGGTACATGGATCTGGGTACTAGAGTCTCTGGTTGCAGGGCCCTGGGGTCCCAGGTCTAGGCCTGCACACTGGTGTGTGGGGACAAGTTCCTCGGCCCTCTGGTGGCAGGGTCATGTCCAGGGGAGGCTGTGGGCTCATTGAGTCTTAAGGCAGCTTCTATGCTGGTGTGTGTGTGTGCAGGGGGCTTTGTCCCTGCCTACTGTGTTGTCCCAGTGTTGGTGACTATAGGCTGGTGCGTGGGGGCAGGCCTGGGTCCTGAGGCTTATGAGCTAGAGGGAAGATTCTAAGTTGGCGCTTGCCAGCACCAGTGTCCACATGGTAGAATGAGCTCCCTCAAATGGCTGTCCCAGTGTCTATGTCTCTAGGGTGAGCTCAGTTGCCTCCTGCCTTTCCAGTAAACTCTCCAAGATCAGCAGGTTAGGTCTCACCCAGGCTCCTTTCAAACCACTGCTTCTGCACTGGGTCCCAGAGTGTGTGAGATTTTGTGCATGCCCTTTAAGAGTGCAGTCTTTTTATGTTTCTCAACCTTGGAGAAGTGGCCCTCTGTAGGAGATGTCCTATGCATCCCAGCAGTGTACTCCCCTCTCGTCACCCAATGGCTAGGGACCAGCTGGTCCCAGGATAATGTCTGGCCTGCATTTGTGGACTCTGTCTGCAGCCTGCAGGACTTTAGTTTTCTTGCTTCTGGTGCCTGCCCCCTGGTGGTTGAGGCTGGTCTAGAGACTTGTGCTGGAATTGGTCTTGGTCCTCTGGTGGGCAGCGCCATGTCTAGGGGCGTGTCTAGAGGTGTCTGTGGGCTCAGGAAGTCTTTAGGAGCCTGTCTGCTGATGGGTGGGGCTGTGTCCCCACTCAGTTTGTTGTTTGGCCTGAGGCATTCCAGCACTAGAGCCTACAGGTTGTTGGGTGGGGCCAGGTCTTGGTGCTAAGGACCCAAGCAAGATGTCTCCCTCCAGTGAGAGTTCATATAGATGAACACACCCCCATATCTCTGCCATCAGTGTCTATGTCCCCATGGTGGGCCACAGCTGCCACCCACCTTTCCAGGAGATGCTTCAAGACCAGCAGGTAGGTCTGGCCCAAGCACCTATCAAATTACTCCTTTTGCCCTTGGTCCTGGTATGCATGAGATTTTGTGTGTGCCCTTTAGGAGTGAGGTTTCTATTTCCCCCAATCCAGTGGAGCTCCTGCAATTAAGCCCCACTGGCCTTCAAAACTGAATGCTCTGGGAACTCCTCTTCACAATGTTGGAACCCCAGGCTGGGGCTCAGAACTCTCACTCCTGTGGGAGAACCTCTGTAATATAATTATTCTCCAGTTTGTGGATCACCCACCCTGGGGGGATGAGATTTGATTATATCATGAGTCTGCCCCTCCTACCAATCTCATTGTGGTTCCTTCTTTATGTCTTTAGCTGTAGAGGATATTTTCTGGTAGGTTTCAGTCTTTTTAAATGATGGTTATTCTGCAGATTTTTGTTATTTTTGTGTGCTCCTGAGAGGAGGTGAGCTTAGGGTCCTTTTACTCTGCTACCTTGGCTGCTGTCCCTCTGTACCTTTCTAGTAAGCTTTTAAATGAGGAAGTGTGAGTTTTCCAACTTTTTCAAGATTGTTTTGATAGTCTAGGTCCCTTGAATTTCTGTATGGATTTTAGAGACCATGTTGTCAATTTATGCAAATAAGCTAGCTGAGATTTTGGTAGGGATTGCATTTAATCTGTAGATGAATTTGGGGAGAATTACCACCTTAAGTCTTCCAATCCATGAATATTGTCTTCTTTGTTTCCTTTCAACCATGTTTTGTAGTTTTCAGCGTACGAGATTTGCACTTTTGTTAAATTTATACCTAAGAATTTTATTCTTTTTGATTCTATTGCCTGTGGAGTTGTTCTTTTTATTTTAAACCACTGTATTAAGGTATGATTGACATGTAAAAGCTGTACATAATCTGTACAATTTGATGAGTGGGGATAAGTATAAACTCATGAAACTATCACCATCATTAAGGCCATAAACATATTCAACAACTTCCAAAGTTTCCTCCCACCCTTATTATTATTATTTTCTTGTGCTCATTCCTGATTTTAGTAATTTGAGCCCTTTTTTCCTTAATTAATTTAGCTCAAGGTTTGTCAATTTTGTTGATTTTTCAAAGTCAAAATTTTAGGTGCATTGATTGTATTGTTTTTCTATTTTCATTAATTTCTGCTCTAATTTTTATTTCCTTCAATCTGTCTGCTTTGGCTTTAGTTTGCTCCACTTTTCCCAGTATTTATAGGTGGAAGGTTAGAATATTAATTTCAGGTTTTTCTTCTTTTTTAATGTAGTTGCTTGCAGATAAAAATTTCCTTCTGACAACTACTTTAGTTACATCTCATAAATTTTGTTACATTCTTTTCATTTCCATTCACCTCAAAGAATTTTTCTAATTTCCCTTGTGATTTATTCTTCGATCCAGTACTTATTTAGGAGTGTGTTGTTTAATTCCACATAATTGTAAATTACCAAAATTTGTTATTCCTTCCTAATTTCAGTTCACTGTGGTCACAGAGCATACTTTGTGTGATTTCAATACTTCTAAACCCATTGAGGCTTGCTTTTTGACCTTCCATCTAATCTATACTGCAGAATGTTCCATGTGCACTTCAGAAGAATGTAAAGATTCTGCTGTTGTTGAAAGTGTCCTGCAGATGTCTGTTAGGCCTAGTTGGTTTAGTGTTGTTGAAGTCTTCTGTTCTCTTGTTGATCTTATGCCTCATTGTTCTATCCATTATTGAAAGTGAAGTAATGAATTTTCTGTTACTGTTGAATTACCTTTTTTTCCCTTCAAGCCTGTCAATTTTGCTTCATGAATTTTGGGAATATGTCGGTAGGTACATCCATGTTAATAATTATTATATATTCCTGATAAATTGACATTTTATCATCTTTCCTACTAGTACATTTTTTGTTTTAAAGTCTATTTTGTCTGATATTAGTATAGCCACTCCACCTTTCTTATGGTTGCTATTTACATATCTTTTTCTGTCCTTTTACTTTCAACCTATTTGCATATTTGAATTGAAAGTGTCTTGTAGGCAACATATAGTTGGATCTTGTTTTCTTGTCTATTTTTGTCTTTTGATTGGATTATTTAATCCAGTCACACTTAACATAATTATTGATGTAGTTGAATTATACATGAGTTGAACTTATTTCTGCCATTTTACTTTTTGTTTTCTAAATATCTTGTCTTTTTTATTGCATTTAATAATTGCTTTATACTTTTTTATTGCTCTACTGCTTCTTTTGTATTACACAAATATTTTCTAGTATAACATTTTAATTCCCTTTAACTATTTTTTAGTTACCTATTTTGAGTTACTTCCTTAATGGCTTCACAAGGGCTTATATATACCTTATCAGAATATAAAACAGATTTATACTAACCCAGTTTCAGTGAAATATAGAATCTTTCTCCTATATAGCTCTGTTCTCTTCCTCTTTTTGTGCTTTTTGTTATATATGTTACATCTATTTTATAATTACAACTATGTTTTTATAGTTGTTTTATATAACTTAAAGTCTAAGGAGAGCAAATATATATTTATAGTTTATATATTTATAAATTTTCATATTTATTTTCATTTATTATTGTCACTTGTTCCTGTGATTTCAAGTTACTGTCTGTTACTTCCTTGCTTCCGTACAGCTTTGCTTTCACCCACCTTTGTGCTGATATTGAGAAATATTACATTTTATGTTTTACTCCCAATAATACAATTATACACATTGTTTTATATATTTGCTTTTTTAATCAGCTAAGGGATGGAAGGAAAAGAAATATGTATTTATATTCTTTTATAATTACATAATTACCTTTACCAGTGTTTTTGTTTTTCTTCTCATGTGTATTCAAATTACTCTCTAGGGTCACCTTCTGAAAGGATCTGAAGCCTTAAGAAGTTCCTTCAGCCTTTGTTGTAAGGTGGGTCTGGTAGGAACACATTTTCTCAGTTACCTGGGAATGACTTGATTTTGGTTTCATGTTTAAAAGATAGTTTTGCAGGATATAAGATTCTCAGCTAATTTTTTTTTTCTTTGAGTACTCTGTCAGCCCACTGCTTCTAGTCTCCTTTGTTTTGCATTTATTCTGAGGGATAGTTTTGTTGGATGTAGAATTCTTGATTTACTGTTCCTTTTCTTCCTGTACCTAAAATATGTCTTTCACTGCCTTCTGGTCTCCATTATTTCTGATGAGGAGTCAACTGTTAGTTATATTGTTCCTTTATATGAAATAAATCATATTTTCTTACTGCTTTCAAGATTTTCCCAACAGTTTGACTGTAAAGTGTCTAGGTGTGGTTCTCTTTGTGCTTATCCTGGGTTTTACTGAAGTTCTTGAATCTGTAGGTTAATCTTTTTCATCAAATTTAGGAAGTTTTCAGCCATTATTTTCCCCAATATGTCTTATGTCCTCCCCTCCCCCACAGACTCCCATTACATATACTGACATGCTTGATGTCCCACGGATTTCAGTATAAATCTTGCCTATAACAAAATGGGGCCCTCTCTTTACATTTACATTTTTTCTGATTCCATTTAATTTTAAAAACTTAGTTCACTGGCTATTAGTTAAGAATTTGGTATTATATTCTTTCAGAAATAGTAAGGAGAATAGTATTTAGATCTTTGTTCTGCATACAGAGGAACATAAGAGATGACAAAAGTGAAATAGTAATAAGTGAACTGATATGAAATGGAAGAAAACTGTTTCCAGTTACAAAATAAGAATTCTCTTCATAAATAGTAACTAAAAAGGGAAAATGAAAGAATGACAGTGGAACAGTAGTGTTCCTCTTGAGACAATGTTTATAAAACCTTAAATGTAATCTTTAATGAAAAAGTCATGTGCATTATATAAAAAGGGATCATTATGAGTGATGTGGAGATGCATACATATGCATTCTTAAATATACCACATCCCTTACACAGATTTAAAATATTTTTTAGCTACATTTATGAGCATTTTAAAAGAATGGCACTATGTCAACTAAAGGACAACCAATAAATATAATTAGTTCTTCATCAATACAGTAAGGTTAACAACAATATTAAAATACTTTCCCTCATATAGTCAAAATAATAATCTTAATTTTCATTAACATATTTGTAGGCAAATGTGTAATTACCAAACAATGTATAGCACAGAAACAAGAAAAAGTGTTTTAAGTCTAGTTATTTTGATAGGTCTTTCTAATACACATAATTGTCAACAATTTATTATAAAAAACCTACATATACAATTAATAAATACTTGATCAAGCCTTTTAAAATATAATCAGAATGAAATGTGTAGAAAGAGACATTTCAAAGTCATAGCAGTTACTACTATCACAATATTTAATCATTTTTACAATAGGTCTGCTGGTTCATTTCAATTCAATCCATTCTCAGAACCATCACATTTCTTGCTGAATTTGATTTAGAGCAAAAGCAAGTTGCTTAATTTTTATTTCCATTGCTTTTTTGTTCTTGCATGTTTCTTCCAGAAGTCCACGCATTTCTTCTTCAACTCGATGAA
Source organism: Eubalaena glacialis (assembly GCF_028564815.1). Classification (NCBI taxonomy): domain Eukaryota; kingdom Metazoa; phylum Chordata; class Mammalia; order Artiodactyla; family Balaenidae; genus Eubalaena; species Eubalaena glacialis. The sequence continues at coordinate 29,179,999 of NC_083732.1, read as the reverse complement.
CCTAAATCAACATATAAATTTTATAACATTTACATTTCTTAATGAAAATGTATTTTAAAAAATGCAAAAAGTAAAAAATTTATTCTTATACATTTTGTATTTTGTGATGTTCATTTAAAGCACAGAGGTTAATAAAATGTTAACTTGTTCAAATACTAATAGGGAAAATGTTATACTGTATACAAAGTACTTACATGTGTATTATCCATTTATTTCTCATAGGTTCTTGTGATGAACACATGGTAATTTATTTTAACTCTATTTTATAATTTAGAAAACTTGTTCAAGTCGTGTAGCTTCTCAGTAGCATATTTGGATGATACCCAGTCTTCTGACTTAATCTTTCCACTGTCCTGTGCTGATTATGAATGCCGAATCATGAATTTGACTTACCCTTACAGACTTTAAAAACTGAAACAACCTCCGTTCCCAAAGAAACTCTTTAATTTAAACACTGCATTTCTAAAATTGCTGGTGGTGGTTATAAATTACCATCTTTTTGAGAGATCATCTTATGATTTATTGTTCACCTACATTCTCCTAGGATTCAATGTATTTGATACTATTAATTTCTGCTTGAAACTCTCTCTCCTAACATACAACATTCCTGAGAGTACTACCAATATAACCATCGCTTTCTGTTTACTTCCCTCTTCCTAATCTCTAATACAGACTTCCTAATTTTTTTCCCTTTGAAAACTAACATTTTTCCTGATTTAAATGATGAGCTCTATGTGATGCCTTAAAATTTTTTTTCATGATTACCACATTTAAGCTTTGGTGAAATTTTTCTATTCTGTAACAAACACCTCCCTTTGATATTACATCATATTGGCAAGATGTCCATAATCAAACACAGTATTTTCCTTTTAGCTAAAGGCCTACTTTTATACTTTATTTAGTAATACCTAATGTACTCTTGTTCAACAATCAGTAGATTTTAAATAAGATATCTGAAACATCTGTTGGCTTGAAATGAAATAAAGAACTAAATTTTGAACAAGTTATATTTCCTTATTCATTGTGATTATTTCCAAAGACCTAAATCCCTCTTTCTGGTTACATAGACTCATGATGGTAATGTCATTTAATTATACAACCTTGATTATAATATATGAAGTATTACTTTCCTTTTCTATTAACTCTTTTCCTTTTCCAGTTGCTGATTTCTAAATCTCCAGTCTTAAAGATATCTGTTTCTTATTATTACTTCAAAATCAGGGAAAAATGGAAATTCATAACTGTCTGCTCATCTAGTGGATCTTAACAGAGGGGTCATATCGGAATCACCTGTTGAGGAAAATACCTGGGTCTGATCCCAGTCTTAGTGAATGAAAGTCTGAGGGGGAAGCACATGCATATGTATTATTAAAAAGCTCTGCAGGTAATTCTGATGTTTGCCTCTGATTTATTATCATCCTAACCCATTCCTTTGTCAATGGTATTAAAATGAGAAACTTGATAATTTTGAACCCTAATTGATAATAAAACACTCCTTGAGAACTTGTCCTAGGTAGTGATGGACTGTATTTAATACATTCACATTCTCATCTTGCCTATGTGTAACCAAAGGGGCTTCCAGCTGAAATTGGCTAGGGATACGGAAATTTTTATCCAGAGTTCATGGAGCAGGTGCACATCAGAATCAAACTTATAATCTTGGTTTCATTAAAATTATATTCTACAACTAATCTAAGTATTACTGACATTTTGGTATGGCTTCATGATTGTACTGGCAATTTTCTTCATATCTATTTGGTTATTAAATCATGCTTCCTTTTCTCTTTTATCATTGTCAAAGATCCAATTTACTTAGCTATAACAATTTAATACTGATTATCAAAGTGAATTTTACTTACAGTACCTTTAAATTTGCAGAATCAATACATTTCTGCTTTTCACTTGCCAGCTGTATTATTTCAGCTTGATGAGCTTCAACAATTGCATCAACTTGTTTTTTAAAGGCATCATCCATACTATGAAGCTTTTCTATTGCATCCCTTAAAAACAAAACAAACCCACATATCTACCTGTACATATAAAAATTAGGCTGTTTTTTGTCTTTTTAGATGGAAGCTCTTACATTCATATTTTAATGGAAGCATAACTCCATTAAATAGCAAAGGGCTATCTTCAGTAACTAAAGATATAAGTAGTTCACCATCCAACAGAATCTTAGTAACAGAATAGAGTAGGGTAATATCAATGGAAGTTTGTTACACTATTACCCTCTGAAAGTTAGAGTACATTGGTTCTCATTTATTTTGAGTCTAAGAACATGGTTTATAAGCACCTTCATAGATGCTACTATCAATCTTTTTTTCCTCCACGTATTAGCAGTGTGATAATAATTTGAGGTATATATACTATAGGAAGGTTCAAGTTTGTAAGCATATATGTCTGACTTCCCTATGTTAATGCTTAATGGATAAAACCCTATGTTAATAAACAAATTATAAACAGTATTCACAAAATTTTAGTCCTAAAAGTTTCTTATAGGCCAAATACCCATTCCTTTGTATTAAGTATGAATAATTTTGTTAAAAATGTTAAGTCCATAATGAACAAACTTCCTGATTTTGGCATAGCCCATTGTAATACCGGATTGAACATTGGGACTGAAACCGAGCAGGACCCTGTGGGGCTCCTGGGCATGGAAGCCTTTCTGTGTCCCCATTTCTTGTTTGTAGGGAATAGACTCCAGCATCCATGACCTTCCCTGAGTTCCAAAGGGCAGATTCAAACAGCTGCTAATGAGGGAAGGGAGGGGACACAGAGACTAGGGAGAAGACCACCTGATGCCAGATTAAAGGAACCAGAGAAGCTCATCAGGAGACCACCTGAGGCCAGATTAAAGGAGTGCAGGCACTGCACACACCCGGATCCTTATTAGTCACTCTGCCCTTGAACCATTGCTATAAAACTCCTCACTTCCCAGGTTGGGACACAGTTTTTTGAGGCACGAGCCTGTTGTGTCCCCCTTTGCCCAGCAAAGCAATAAAGCTATTCTTCTCTATTTCACCTGAAACTCTGTCTCTGAGACTTGATTCTCCACCAGTGTACAGAGGCTGAGTTTACAGCATCAGGACCATGAATCAAAAGCATTTTTTTTTATTCCCAGTTGCAACAGTTGGTAGCTATGAGACTAAGGGTGAGTCACAAACTCTGTGTTTAAAGTTTGTCAACTATAAAACACAATAATCCTGCCTGTTCAGCCAACCTCACAGAATTATTGCTGGGTTCAAAATAAGATATAAGAAAAAAATCAATTTATACATTATAAGAAACTATGCAAATAAAATCTATTCTTATGAATAATAATTTACTTATTTTATTAAAATTCCATTAAATTAAAAATCATATATCAATCTTAGTCGTAAAAGCATTAATGTATAAAATCAGGCCTTTATTGTTTTGCTCTTAAAGACATGATAAACAATGCAATATAAGAGATTCTAAAAATTGTCAGGCTTTATTTATGATTTTTATTAAGTTTAGGAACTGCTAGTTATATGAAATGATTGTTTCTTTTAGGATCAAAAGGACTCCAAATTGCAAAGCTGTGACCAGCAGGAGAGAAAACTGTAATGGGTTCCAAGTCAAGGTCTCTGTATTAGTGCTTGGTTGTAAAGCGAAGTGGAACAGGGTCCATTAGCAAATAAACAAATGACTGTATTATCAATCAAAACTTTCTGGGGAGTATAATAACACCTTTTCATTTATAAAGAATTAAAGTATGAGAAATCAAATTTCCAGGTTCTATTAGACTTGATATAATGGGAACCTACCTCTATATGAGATTTTTGGGCTACCTATATGCCATGTTATCTATGCCATTCTGTATCTTGACATGAGCACTGGTCACTAAACCATGCTACCTAATTTTTAAGGCAGTCAACTTTGTAAATTATTTTAACAAGTCTAGTTATACAGCTTACAAGGTAAAACCCTCATTTCCTCTAGAGTATTTTATAAAATCCATAAAACAATGGCATATATGTATACATTTTCTTCCCCTTCTTTAAAATCAACTTTTATCCTCAGCTGGTGCAGGCCAACTGCTACCTAAATCTGTTTTAGCTTCTTCAGGAGCTCACTGTCCCTGGTAGTCAGTGATTTCCTCCTCTAAACTCCACATACAACAGCCAAAAATATCACTTGCTGCTTTCATTCAAACAGAGTTTGAAAACAATAATCACAGTAATAAAAATGAAATATTTATACAGCAATTACTATGTGTCAGGTACTATTTAAATGCTAAATAATCCATACAAACCATATAGATATAAATACACATATACATAAAGTTTAAACCTCACATCAAACATTAAGGTAGGAACTATTATAATCTTCATTTTATAGATGGAATGGAAATAAAGTACTTGGCAAATACCTATGTCCAACATGTTTTTACCCTCCTCACCCCCATCCCCCCGCCGTTCTACACAACCCACCCATCCCAATTCAGTTTTATGTTTAAAGATATCCCACATACTTTAGGACTTAATCCTTACTTTTGCAGTTCAATACTTTTGTCTCTTTCTGCTTTAAGTTTCCTTTCTTTGTTTTCAAAGTTTTCTTTCACTTCTTTTACTTGCATTTCAAGATGACACAGAAGCTCTCCTTTATCATGCCACTTCTGATTAAGTGTACTAATATGAGAAGAAATAATTAAAAAAATAAAATTGGTTATATGAAATTATTAAGCCACATGTTATTTCTCAACAGGAAATTCGTATAATACCTGTAAGCTTTTCTAATTTCTTCGAGTTCTAATTCCTTTACTTTCAACTGCTGTTTTAGTTTTTCTTTTCTTTCATTGTGTCTTTCTAATTTCTCAATTATTTCATCCAGTTGTGAAGATTTTTCATCAAGTTGTTCTTGGGTACATTTTTGTATTTCAGTGATCTTTTCGTGCAATATTTTGATTTGTTCCTCTCTTTCCTGTAAACACTTCATTTTTACAGAAAAAAAATCATTATTTTAAAAAATAATTATTTTTATTAATCTTGAATATCTCATTTCCTAATTAATTCAATATGGTTTAAAATTATTATAAAAACTACAGACTAAAAAATAAATTGAACATTCAAAGAATGTTTTAGAAAAGATTTACAGAACATTTTAAAAATCACAATCAGTAAGGAATAGCACTACTACTTTGTTTTAACTGCCACTAAGAAAGATGAACTATTTACACTTTTTATTTCATTAAGTTAGTAACTACCAACCACACACAGGGAGCAGAAGAGAAGGAAAAGAAAACTGTGCAATGAAAATTTCAATTAACATGGAATACAGCAGAGACATGTTCACTGTACATGTATGACACAAATTAAAATGCTATTTCTACTATGCTAACAAGCGTCTTTTGCATTAGGGTGAGCAAATACTTTAAAATAAAGTATGATTTCATCACTATTACAATGTCACATGAAAATAGGCTCTACATCCTCCAAAACTTCCTTTTATTATATCTTCTATACTGTGAGTCATACTTTATCCTCTATTTGCATATTACAAATCAGAGGATAATGAAAGCTCAAGACGACCTTAGGCACTGTTAAGTGTTTGCAGGTATTAGGCCTTATATGGGTTACTTACTTCAGTGAACATGTTTGCTTTAAGGGGGTATGCCTGAATGGCTGGAACAGCCCTGCTATAACACCAACTACTGATATCAGTCTCCAAACGTGTGAAAAGATGAAATTGGTAGTTTTTGTTTTTACCCTGTTTCCCCTGCCCCACCTTGCCTTTTTTTCCCTTTTGGGAAGAAGATGCAGGCAAACAAACAAATACTGAACAAGGCTAATTTAGGCATGAATTCATCAGTATTTTAAAAAATGTGGTTCAATTCCTCAGTGTGCTATATATCTAAAAATTCTAAGCAAAGGTATCAGGTAGTCTTCTAGTCTTGACCAACATTTGCATAAAAGGCACGAATTGTTTATTTTCTCCACACAACTCTCGTACTTAAGAGTAATACTTAAGTAAGTACTTAGAGGAGAGCAGTCTTGACACATATTATATTAGGAATCCACAAAAGCTATAGAAGATTCTTATGAAAAACTCCATTAATAAAAAGAATAACATTGTAGCATCAGAGAATTTTGTGATCCATACTTAAAAGTACCAAAATAAGACATAGGAGGAAACCAAATCTCAAAAGATTTGTTTCTGATTTCCATAGTCAGAAGCTAACTACAGGATCTACTTAATTGAAAACATCGAACTCCAAATTTTGCAGATTAGGTCACTATCCCTTTAAGTTATTAGCTATGATGAATTTACTGCTAAAAGAAATTATGCCTAGCTATCTCTGTATGTTCTGTGATTAGATGGAATGCACCATTAATGCTCATATCTTTGAGGCTGATACAGTGTTCTTTAAAGTAAGTGTACTAAGTTGTGAAAAGAAAAATGATGAGTTGAAAATTTGAAAACTTTTTTTTTTAACCAAAAATCTAAAACTAAAAGTCATCTGTTTTTTGGCTCCGCTATGTTATTCATTACTAGTCATTTCCTCCCAAAACTCTGCTCAGAGATTAATAAGCAGTAGTCTTACTGTGGAAGTAGTTATGTCAACCACAAGTATTATACCAGGTATAGATTTTTAAACAAGAAAAGATGCTCACTGCTAAAAATTTTAAATAATTTTCAGTGTAGCTTGGCATGTATGACAGATATAATTGAAATTCTGGTTTCATGCAAAACCAAAAAACCAATATAATTGTTTAGGGTAATACAGTTCTAGCATTCACAGCCTAAATCTAGCTATGGATATAGCAACATGGTGATAAATATGTTTCTTTATTTTCTGTACTTGACGAAGTTAAGTTCTCAAGGAGTTTCTTAAAAATGACTAAGGGGAAAAAAAAATCAAATCTTAGGTAGTTATAATTACTCTAAAGAATGAGTTCCTAACTTTATGGGTGATAATCTCACTTACAAGTTTCTTAAAAACCCTTTTCTCAGCTATTTTTATACCTTAAAGATAATCTCTAGAAGAAAATTTTGGAGTTCAAATTTGGTTCACTGTTCAAGCTAACTTTCAGAATATTTCTCTGGAAATTTTCATGTAAGATACTTTGAAACAAGTGATCCTGTTAGTATTCTCTCTTAAGATAGGCCATATTGAAGAAGAGGGTAAAAATGGTTTCCCTTGGGAACAAGCATGAATCTTTTACGTTCTTTCTATTCAAATACTTTAAAATATAGGATAGTAGGTTCTGTCATAATTTCGAGACGTGAATTAGCAATACTGGAAGATACTAAACAATGAAAAGTTTAAATAAAATATTTGTTTTTGTGGTTCCTAACCCTTTATGGACACTACTTCCAATTATTTCAAAGGGCCATAATAACATTTTCCATAAAATTTTGAGGTAAAAGTAATTTCAAGTTAATAAGTTAATAAATAAATGTCATATATAACTTTTAAAAGCAAAGAGGCAAACATAAAAGAAAAAACATGATAATATGTCTTAAATTCCATAACAGTTGGGATGCATTGAGACAAATATTTATTATTATACTTTGATCCACAGATTTTTCAAACTTTCCACATGCTCTTTTCCTATAATAAAATGTCAAACTTACTTCTTTTAATTTTCCAATGGTTTCAGTTTGGTCTTCTACGATTTTGCACTTAATTCTTAATGTGTCATTATCACGTTCACTTGCCTTTCGCAGAGATTCATTCTCCCTACACAAACTTTCAATTTGAGCCTCTAGTCTCCCATGATTTTGGGCTAGAGAAGATCCTAAGAAACAAACATCATCAGTAAAAAACTTAAAAAGACCTTGGAGAATTTATATTTTATGAACATCTAATTTTACAATGTATAATATAGCAAATAAAAAGAAAAGCTGAATAAAGAAACAAAATATATAATAGCACACAATATGAAGAGGAAAGGGGAAAAGAACAAAAAGGCCTTCTAAACAACAGTGGCTATTTGAGAACCTAAAACCACAAATCATGAACAACTAACTCAGACATGAAATATTTAATGGGTCATGTTATGCTGTCCCAACAAAATCATATTACAGATTTCTATATGGAATGGACAAATGAACAATGTTCCATTTAGGCCAACACCTACTATTCATAATTTGTAAAGTCTCTAAGAATGCCTTAAAATGGTATATATCTCTTGCCTTATGGTGACTGGAAAGGGAATCAGACTGAGGGTAAGTTTACCTGAACCTAAAGTGGTTTTCATTCATAAACGATTTCACATTTCTCCACATATAACAACATAAATGTTACCAACATTTTTAGCTAAAAAAAAATGAATGCTGCATATGTACAAATAATTTAAAATCACTAGATAAGAAAGAATTGTTTTCAATGACTTATTCAGTTGTAGCATTGTAAACGTATACCTGTTCAGAAACGTAACCAAATTATAGTGGGGAAGAAAACCAACAGCAAAAAAATCAGAGCTATAACTTCATAACAGGTGTAATAAACTACTTCCCAATTCCTAGGTATAATTTCATTCCTGTTTGACTGGCAAATGACTACTTCTCTTTTCATATACAGTGTCACCTTCTTTCTTGGTATGTCTAGGCAGAGTTAAGCCCTTCCTTTCCTAATACCCAGATTTGTTGGATTAGCAGAATGGGCTATTTTTTCCCTTTGAAAATAGAGAATTTTACCCTGTTGTGCCAACTCATGTCCCCATACTTTTCTTTCTGTCCTTAAACCATAAATTAGCGATTCCTTGGCTGCTAGTTCGGAAATAAGCTGCATTTTTTCATGCTTGAGAAGTTCTATTTGAATACTCTTCTGCTTGTCATCTTCAATTAAAATTTCAAGTGTGTTGATTTGATTCTGTATACCACCAAAACACATTGAAAAAAAATGCAAAGTAATTATTATATTTAAGTGCTTCTTTATTTTCTTTTTGCATTTTATAATGAGAAAAAATGTTATTTAAGCAAATACAAAGTAAATGTTCCTAAATTTTACATCAGAAAATGTTTAAATTTTATTAACTAAAGATAAATGTAGGTCATGAAATAAAAAGTCAAATTTTAAGAGCCTACTCCTTTAAACGCTCTGAATTTTATTTAATATCTTAAAAGAGCAACTACACATGTAATACTCAAAATTTCTCACCAAATATTGAATATTTATATCAATAGTCTAAAGGTTACTTATAGAAAGTGAATCCTTTTGGGCAAAATACCACTAATATTTAAAATTGAGACAACAGAAATAAAGTAATTAAAAAATTATTATAGTTAGGTATATGTAAAAACAACCACTACCACAAAATTAATATATCAACAATTCATGTATTTCCCAAACTTCAACAACCTGTATCACTGTAAAACTGGTACATTAACTTAGTATGCTTCTTAAAATTAATTCACTTATTTTACTTAAATACTATTTTAGTATAAGCAATACAATCTGTGCAATCATGGTTTATCTCCTAATTATATTACTTTTCACACACGTAAGAATATATAAGTAGTGTTATCTAGTTCATAATTGTGTACTTCCTAAAATCATCACAATATTCTTGAGAAAATTACACAAAAAATTAAAAAGGAAATATAATGTTACGTCTTACCTGTAAATTTGTCGCTGTTTCCTGTTTCAATTTAGAAACTTCTGCAAGTTTTGTTTTTTGTTCCTTCACCATACTGGTTAGATCTTTAATTAAAGAGGAAGATTCATTTTCTTTTCGTTGAGCCCAAACAAGAGCATGCTTGCTCTTTGCTAATTCAGTTGCAACATTTTCAAAACCATCTTTAACCTATATTTCAAAATTGCATTATAAATAGCAGTTCTGCAAATATTTAGAAAATATCTGTTTCTGGAAACAGCTTACTTCTTTCATTTTTAGAATCAGAATAAAATTCACAGATAATTGGCTTTGCAGGCTAGCCAGGCCGTATGTGTTTGTGTTTTAAGTCCTCAACCCTGCTATTATAACATAAAAGCAGCCACAGATACTATGTAAACACGTGAGCATGACTCTGTTCTAATAAAACTTCATTTATCGAGCCCGGAGACTTTAGTTTGCCAATCCCTGCTCTACAGTAATAGAGGATTCAGGTTTCCTAATTCCTATTCGTGCTCTCTTTACTTGACCATTTATAACCTCACTTAGCTTTGGCAACAGCACTGAAGATTAGCTATTATTTATGTGAAGAAATAAGGCTCTAAGAATTTAAGTAATTTGGTTAAGATCATATAGCCAACATGCAAATAGAGCTAGAATTCTAAAACGTAGTCCTCTTATCAAACCATATCTTGTTGATTCTGTTTTCAATAAAAAGCTAGACGCCAATTCTTACATCTTTAAATCTTCTGGCTTCAACAGTTAAAGCAATACGGAATTCATTTTCTAAATCCATATACTGTTGGTTTAATGCATCAATTTTGTCTTGGTATTCTTTTATAACTTGTTCATGTTTTCTCTCTTCTTTAGCAATTTCTTTAGCTAAGGCTTCCTGGAACTCAGCTTCACTAAAAAACTCCCTTGTTTCAAGGTCTTTCCTGGAATGAAAAACAAATGAAAATCACAGGATGCTGTTTATCTGGAAAGAAAAACTTTAAAGGTCTTTAAATAGTTATTAAATGTTCTATATTCCCTATTATTAAAGATCAGCTCCTCACTTTCAAACACAGAAAACTGGATGGTAGATACAGAAAGAATATGAGTTTTGATTGCGCATTCAGTGGTGACAGGGATAAGAGGAGTATGCCAAATCTTAACTTCACTGAGATAGTTCAGAATCATTTTATGGTTTCTAAAATTCTTTGGGTGCATTCACAGAAGTCAGGTTCTGTCTCACTGCATCTTCTACTTTGGTTGAGTCTTTGACATACAATAAATACAGTCTGACTGGTCCTGGTGGTTGGTTAATTGAAAACAAGTTATGTGTGAAACTTCACCAATCTTTTAATATAGGGCCAGTTTTTTAATTTAAATGTGAACTCATTCTTCAGAGTTCTCCATTATTTTTCTTGAATAAATCAAACTCATAAAACAAAACCCATTATTTCTGGTTTTGGTTTCTTTAAACTAAAACAAGTTAAAAGATATCTGAAAAGAAAATTAAGTGCCAATTTTTAGATTTTTGTGATTATTTGCCCCCCAATCTTTTATAGTTGTCTTGACCACACATATGATGACAATTTTCCCCAGAGCATCAAAATTTAATTTATATATTAAAATTTAATTTACACAAGGACAAAACCAAAACAGGCCTGAGAACAAACACAATTAACTCATGGCAATCATTCAGCTGGTAGTAAGCAGATAACTAGCTGAATGTGCTTAAATTACTGTGGACTCTAAAAAGCAGGTGTTGGCAAACTACAGCCCATGGACCAAATCTGGCCTGCTGCCCTTCTTGTGGGGAAGTAAACTTTTACTGAAACACAGCCACGCCCATTCATTTATGTGCTGTCTATGGTTACTTTTGTGGTACAAAGAGAGAGCTAGGCATGACCTGAAAAGCCTAAAATATTGATATTTTCTATCTGGACCTTCACAGAGAAAGTTTGTTGAACCCTGCTTCAAAGGGATAAAGAATACTGATAATTTAACAAGTAGTTACTTGGAAGTCAATTAAAACAGCTTTCTCTGTATTAAAATGATCAACTTTTAGTTGGGCTTAGAGAAATGGAAAATGAGCTTCATTGCTATAAGGCCATACCTCAACCTCAATAAAGTTACTGATTTGTTTTTAAGCTACTAGTTCTAACTCTAAGACTGATTCTAAAGCATACATAAACATGTCATTCTCCATGAGCTAACTGTGCCAGACTTCACCACTGCTCAATCACTGTCTAGTCTTGGCAGGGGCAGGCGGGAAAACCAAATAACTTTTTCCTATTTTTAAATGTCCATATTTTCCTAAAATATACATATTTTATTTACCTGTGTTCTTGTTCTTTCAATGCAAGAAGTTCATGAAGTTGTTGCACCTGTTCCTTTTCTTGATGAAGAGAAGTTTTAAGTAAGTTTATTTCTCTATCAGCAGCTGCGGCTTTGAGTTCCACCTCTTGGATAAGTTGCATCTGAGTAAAATACACACCATTACCGTATTTAGATAATAATCTCCTCTGCTTCTATTTTAATGTCAGTTCCCCAAAGACAAGTGCCTTCTAAATAATAGGACCTAGTGACTAAGTTGATTTTCAAAATTTATTAAATAATGCTATGGTCAAGTGAAGTGTAGTCTTAGAAGCATCAAACACATTAGCATTAACTCTTATTTCACCACAGACTTTATTGAACATTTCCATTCAGAAGGCATGAAAATTAAAAGCCTCCAAGCACCCCAAGGAGACATTTAAAAACTGGCTCTTAAACACAAGCCTAACAACCTGCAGCATTTCCACCAACTCTGCTTTGTGAATGCTGGCAGCCCTAATTGAAGAAATGATTCCATAGGTTAAATTACTGGTACATTTAAACTAATTTTTGCATTCAGCCTAACATCTTTTATGTTTACTATATAACGACATAATTTGTTTCAGGACAGAAGCTATGAATGTGTTAATTCATGGGACTGATAGAGTAAAATAGAGAAATACCTGTGCTGCTTGCTGTTGCCCTTTTTGCCTCTCCTTTTTTTCTAATGCTTTTTCCAGGGTTCTTAAGTGTCTAATGTGATCCTCTTGTTGATCTCTTGCTTTAATTAATTCAATAGTTAGTTTTTTAATTTCATTTTGAAGTCTGTGAACCATAATTTCGAGTTGTAGTTTGGAATTTCTCTCTTTAAAAATAATTTCCTTTAGCCTAAAGCATAAATCAAATGTTGCTTTAAGTATATTATACATATAGAAGGATAAAAACTGTACTAAACATTAAAAGTTACAGTAGAGAGGAGATATGAAGTATGTTCCAAATTCTCCTTAGATAAAAAATCGTTGAAAAACAGTATGCCTTTCACCCATCCCTGAAACTAGCATTGGGCCAAGAGGGAAAACATTTTACATAAATTAATGAAACTTTATCTAAGAAGTTGTGGTACATATATACAGTGGAATATTACTCAGCCATAAAAAGGAATGAAATAGTGCCATTTACAGAAACATGGACAGATCCAGAGATTGTCATACAGAGTGAACTTAAGTCAGAAAGAGAAAAACAAATATTGTATATTATCGCTTATATGTGGAATCTAGAAAAATGGTACAGATGAACTTACTGGCAAAGCAGAAATAGTCACAGATGTAGAGAACAAACTTACGGTTACCAAGGGGGGTGGGGTGGGACAAATTGGGAGACTTGGATTTACATATATATACTACTATGTATAAAATAGATAACTAATGAGAACCTACTGTTTAGCACAGGGAACTCTACTCAATGATCTGTGGTGACTTAAATGGGAAGGAAACCTAAAAAAGAGTGGATATATGTATATGTATAACTGATTGACTTTGCTGCACAGCAGAAACTAACACAACATTGTAAAGCAACTATACTCCAATAAAAATTTAAAAAAAATACAAAGCTGTAGTAACTAAAACAGTATGGCACTGGCACAAAAACAGACACATTGACCAATGGAACAGAATAGAAAACCTAGAAATAAACCCACACATATATGGTCAACTATTTTTCAACAAAGTCCCTAAGAATACATAGTGGAGAAAGGACAGTCTCTTCAAAAAATGGTATAGGGAAAACTGGATATCTACATGAAAAAAAATGAAATTGGGTCTTATCTTACACCACACACAAAAATCAACACAAACTGGGTTAAGAAGATAGACATTAAGACCTGAAACCATAAAACTCCTGGAAGAAAACATAGAAGGAAACTCCATGATATTGATCTTGGCAATGATTTTTCCATGGGGACACCAAAAGCATGAACAAGAAAAGCAAAAATAAACAAGTAGGACTACATCAAAATAAAAAGTTTCTGCACAGCAAAGGAAACAATCAAGAAACTAAAAAGGCAACCTGACAAATGGGAAAAAATATTTGCAAACCATATATATGATAATGGGATAATATCCAAAATATGTAAAGAATTCATACAACTCAAAAGCAGAGAAACCACAAATAAACCAATTTTAAAATGGGCAAAACCCCCAAATAGACATTTCTCCAAAAATACGCAAATGGCCAAAAAGTATATAAAAACATGTTCAATGCCACTATTCATCAAGAAAATGCAAATCAAAACCACAGTGAGGTATCACCTCACACCTGTTAGGATGGCTATTATCCAAAAGTCAGAAGATAACAAGTCTTAGTGAGGATATGGAGAAAAGGGAGGTCTTATACACTGTTGGTGAGAATTTAAACTGGTGCAGCCATTATGGAAAATAGCACGGAGGTTCTTCAAAAAATTAAAAATAGAACTACCATAAAAGTGGGATCCAGCAATCCCAATTCTGGGTATATATCCAAAGGAAATGAAACCAGTATCTCAAAGAGATACCTGCATTCCCATCTACATTGCAGCATTATTTGCAGTATCGAGATATGGAATCAACCTAAATGTCTATTAATGGATGAATGGATTAAAAGTTTATAAATAAATAAATAAATAAATAAATAAATAAATAAATAAATAAATAAATGCCATATTAGTCAGCCTAATAAAGAATGAAATCTGGCCATTTGTGACAAAATGGATGAACGTGGAGGAGATTATGCTAAGTGAAATAAATGGTGATATAACTTATATGTGGAATCTAAAAAAAGTTGAACTCATGGGACTTGCCTGGTGATCTAGTGGGTAAAACTCCATACTCCCAACGCAGAGGGCCCAGGTTCGATCCCTGGTTGGGGAACTAGATCCTGCATGCATGCCGCAACTAAGAGTCCGCATGCCGCAACTAAAGATCCTGCGTGCTGCAACTAAGACCTGGCGCAGCCAAAATAAATAAATAAATATTAAAAAAAAAAAGTTGAACTCATAGAAACAGAGAGTAGAATGGTGGCTACCAAGGGTCAGGAGTGGGGGGAATGTTGGCCAAAGGGTACAAGCTTTCAGTTATAAGATGAGTAAGTTCCAGAGACCTAATGTACAACATGGTGACTAAAGTTAAAAGTAATGCATTGTATACTTGAAGTTTTCTAAGCAAGTAGATATTAAGTATTCTCAACACACAAAAAAACAACTATATGAGGTGAAGGATATATTAATTGGCTTGACTGTGGTAATGATTTCACAATGTATAACAAAACATCACATTGTACATCTTAAATATATACAATTTCTATTTGTCAATTATACCTCAACAAAGCTGAAAAATAAAATATTGAGATTGAGAAAAAATATAAATTAATGAAACTTTATCTTATGTGAACTTTACTATTCAACAGCAAAACTACAAAACACCTTATTTTTTCAGGCATTGTGCTAGATGTAGGCTTAAAAGCAAGCAAGATGAATAAGATACAGCCTGGTCTTCAAGGAGCTTAATATCTAGCAGAGGGGACACAGATGCATTTATAAAGCTACAGGAGAGAAGCAATATCTGAACAGATACCTGGAAGTCAACTCTGACTTCCCTGTATCTTCCCCAGACACTAAGTACTATATCCTAGTACTATACTACCTCTGTGTTACTTACAGCCTTTTGACTAAAAACTCTTAACTAGTTTCAGTAAGAAAGGAGAATTTATTGACCCACATAACCAATTCAGAGGCTGGGGTGGCACTATTCCGAGGGACAGCTGAAACCAAGGATATGAATACCATCAGGTCTCTCTCTCTGATTCCCTACAGGCTGGTTTCAGTTTTTCCTATGGCAGGCTTCTTTGTAACATATGCCAGGGAGATGGGGAAGGCTATAAACATCTCTGACAGCAGTGAGAACCAAACAGAAAAGGTTACCTTTCTCTAGCTCAACTTAGAACTGAGCTCTGGGAAAGGCTCTGGTTAGTCCAATTTGGTTCATATGCCCACTCCATGCAGCGGTCACTATGGCCATGTGGGCTAAGGCATATATTTACCCAGCTTGGGTCAGGGGCTCACCTCTTAACCAATATTATAGGTAGAGAGGCAGTTCATGACAGAACAGAAGTCGAGTGTTTGAAAAGGGGACAACGAATAGCAAAGGCATAGCCTCATGAAGGAATTTCTGAGCTAGGCAGCCACTCCAATGTGTACCTACTATAACTGCCAAGCCATAATTGAGAAAAATCCCTATACTCATCAGCTTCTATACTATAGTCATTTCTCCAATTCTTGTCCTCTTGCCTTTGAGAGTCGTCTCCAAACTGGTCTTCCTTTGTTCACTCTCTCAACTCTAGTTTGGTATGTTATATGAAAGAATATTGGACTTTATTCTGTGGACCATATGGTGGAAGGGGCAGAGAAGCTACTGATCAGTAAAATTAGAGAAATCCTCTAAAGCAAGAGATAAGGGCCTAAACTGATGCAACCGTTTGGGGATAGAGAGGAGATAGTTCAACACCTTTTAAGCAGAATGAAGACGGTATCAATACCAACTTGTTATGAAGTTTGAGAAAGAGAAAGGAAGCAAAAAAAATCATTCTGAAATTTCTAGCTTTGGTGGCTGACTGTATGGAACACCATTTATTAGAACAAAGAATACAGAATAAGGGAGCAGGAAAAAGTCAACCTAAGGACATGTTGATCTTAAGACACTTATAAGCAATGTAGACAAGAAACTTTTAGTAGATGATTAGATGAACAATTTGTTAATCAAGGAGGCCTATAAAACAGATAAAGATTTGGGAGCTTACTGGTTAGGTATTGAAAGCATAGTAGAGAAGATTCACTTTTTGAGATAATATATACTCACAGCATGGAACCTAGATGCTAGACCCTGTCTTAGGTATGAGGAAAACGGAGTCCCTACCAAGTCACATAAGGGAATATGAAGATTGGTGAGGATCTAATCCCCAAAAAACATTTGGGGTATAGACGAAAAAAGAATCAGAAAAGATTGAAGATGAATTTTCAAGAGAACAACAAATATGTAACACGGGAAACATGACACAACAGCAGAGAGGTTAAAGAAGTATAAAGATGAGGTGTGTCCAAAGCTTTCCAATTAAAATAGAATTTGGCTAGCAACCCCAGACATAACTTCCTCTAATATTCCACTAGATAATACCTACAAAACAGAATAAAACAAAAATTCATACACATATGACGCTAAACAAGAGAAAACATAGTGCCAAAATCAGGGAGGAATTTCAACCATAAGGCAAATGGAACTAAATTAAAATAATAATAGCTCTTAGAACACTCAGGCTTTGCCTTGTATCTTTCTGGATAAAAAAAAAAAAAAAGGGAAGATATATCCTCTCTTTCATTGTCTGACTGTGATTCATTGAGTCACACAGTCTCTATAAATCTATCATTAAACTATGTTGGCTACCTAAGCACCTACTGCAAACAAAAGTGCTGTTTCTTCTGAGGTGGTCAGAGGACAGTTATTTTATCCATTCTGTTCCTTTACCCCTGTCCAGCACTGTCTTGTATAAGGCAAGAAATTGGTGGGTAGTGGTGGTTTGGCTAGTAATAGCACAAAGCATCATAGCTTGCATAATTACAGAGGTTTTCATGGAACACGTTCGGTATCGTAATTTTCCTTATATTCCATAAGTACAAAGAATCAGAGAATCAGGTAGTGAGGGGTAGAAAATACCACATCAGTACCACACAACTTTACTAGTTAAATGCTTAAAAGAACCTGGGAATTGGGCTGGGAGCCGTGTACGTCAACTTACTAGTGAATGAAGATTGTAGAAAGGGAATTATCTACTGTATAAGCAGCTAAGAAATGGAACCAAGAGCAACTTCCTAAGCCCTATTTGTTGGCAAATACCAAGTCTAGAAACCCGGTGCTCATTCAAGGAGAAGAAGAGATAAAAATTGAAAGGAACCCCATGGAAAAAATCTTATAACCTTTTAAGGAAAAGCATAACTTTCGAAGTAATTGCCTATAGGAAACAGAAGAAAAAAGTTATTGTTATTTCAGAAAACCATTTGGTATTCTCACATATTGGAATAAGACAATCCTGTATTACATAATTTACTACAGAAAAAAAGAGATAAAACGGGAAATGGAATAAGATGGAATAAAAACATTAGAATTAAGAAACTTGGGTTATCTGGTACTGAAGCCCATTGTTGAGAAGAATATGCAACACAGAGACTGATTATGACCCAGAAAGCCTAAAGAAAAAGTGTGCCAAGCCCCGTCCTTTACAGAAAAAGTCTGCCAATCCCAGCTCTACACTCTTCCTGTTTTTTACTTATAATACTTTTTTTATTGATCTGACATCTCCCAGCTTGAGGGCTCAAATTAATATCCTGAATCCTTTGTTAATGTAAAAAACTGACAAAGCCGTAAATCTTTAAATAAAATTAGTTCAAACTAAAACCACATACATAGTTTTTTTATCATACTACAGCTAGTTTAAACTAAGGCATTCCAGTTCCAAGTTCAGCATTCTTTGTGCTATGAGATAACTTAAGGTTTACAGACTTTCCCCTTACCTATCTGTAGTAAGAAGAGCCAGGCTATGAATACCTTTTTTTTCATTTGCATGTTTATGCAGTTCATCAATATAATCCATAAGTTTCTTTTCAGTTTGTTCAGCTTTCCATCTCTTCTCTCTCTCTTGGTCTAGTTCCTCAACAAGTGCCTGAAAGAAAACAATATTGTTATGCGAACTTGGAAAAGTTACCTAACCTCTCACTGCCTCAATTTTCTCATTTATAATGTGGGAATAAGAGCATCTAATTCAAAGGGCTGTGGTGAGAATTAACCAAAAGAATGGAAGTAAAGCATGCAGAACAGTGTCTGGCACAAAATAGCCACTCAATAAATGTTAGCTGCTATTCTTATTGTCATAATGATTTTTATTATTTTCTAAATATTAAGGCCTTTATACCTGAGAATAAGGGGACAAAACCAATAGCATGAAAGGTGTGAAATGTTTCAAAAAGTAATCATACTATTGGAAGAATAGTGCACATTACAATCATAAGTATAACCAGTTGTTCACAGTAAAATAAGGGCAAGTTAATAAAAAATATAAAATAAATCAATGTGTGCTAAAGATTCTTAACAACATGTGAATGATTAACGAAAATATTGAAGAATTTAAAAATTCTTGAATGTCTCTTAATCTGGAATCCATGGGTCCAAAACTGGGTTTCAGGAGAGCCCATGAATACCCTGAAATTATATACAATGTTTTATGAGTTTCTCTAAGGAAGTTTCTCTGCAAAAACCCATAGATTTCCTTAGATATTTAAAGGAGTCTGAGACTCATAAGTTAGGAACCATTGCTTTAGGAAGAATTCAAAAATTCAGACATGTTTTCTCCTCCAAAGCATACAACAAAATGATTTCACTGAAATCTGATCTTAAATAAATGTGTAATTTCCATTCCTTTAAAAATTACAAAAATAGTAACATTACACAAAATCTGGAAATCAGGAAGGGGAAAATAACCCAACCGCAAACCCCAATAAAATTACACAAAATATTTTTTTGCTCATAAAAACATGCATAATTTTTCTGGGACTAACTTTGAATTTAAAACTAAGATTATTCATATCCAATTTTTCTTAATCTCTTAAATCATACCCGGTAAGTGGCATTTTCTGAGCTACCGCTGTTTACTTTAATTATTTCAGTCTTCTGCTTTTCTGATTCTTCTAATACATTATTGTTCACTAAAGATGATCTTACGTGTAATTCTTTAAAGAAAGGTTGTTTCATTTTACGATTACAACTGCAAAGAAAAAATCACAAAAAATAACTCAAAGAAATGTATAATACTTATAACTATTTTTCACAACTTAGGTAATGACAATCCAGCATAAGGAAAGAGAGCCTTTTATATAAATTTATATGAAAGTGCTGACTAAATCTGAGGCTGCAAGGCTGAAAAGTCAAATCTTTTGACATTAGAATAGTAAAAAAATATGACCATGAGATAGCTTTAAGAAAGAAGCCAGCAATATTAACTTCTGTGTGCCTTATCTGAATTTATAGAACTAAAAGAAGTACCTTATAAAAGCATTGTTGTTTTTACTGTGGTGCTTAATAGTTTGAATAGTTTTGGAATAATATGGGATTTTTGATCTTCGAGGAATTTTTCTATTGCATTCTTTTCTGTTTCCACAGTCACTTTCAGAAGTCACATCTGTGTCTCTTTTTGGTCTGAGATCTTTCTCAGGAACATTATCTATTAAAGAATTAGAAGTCTAGAATAAAAAAACCAAAGTTTTTTAAAAGTTCAATTCGGTATAAAAGAACATAATTTGACATTTTCTAAAATGTTATAACTTTTTACAAGATTAAAGATTTATAAACTAGGTATGTTTGGAATTAAAGACAAGATTCAACTTCTGGTATGGACAAGTAAGCTCCTATGAGGTTGACGCTCTCAAGATAACAATTACAAACCGGGGAAAAATACAAACAAAACAACAACAAACAAACACTACTTGGAATCCTGGAAAGTGAACAAAAGTAGTCTTATTCTAGAGGAGCGCTGACACCTGGAAATATGACCAGAATGGATTGTTTCTGCTTTATGGCTTTTATCCTAAGAAAACAGCACAATCGGCACTACGTAGGGAGTCTTAAAACTCAGGTGGGAAACCCACAAACTTTTGGGTCTGAAGAATCTGAGGATAGTATGGAATAGACTGCAAGAAGCCCAGCAAAGGATTTGGAGGCCTATAGCAGCATCTAGATTCTCCACAAAGTAACATTCACATTGTCCAGGACAAAATCCAAAACTACTCACAAAAGGGAGAACCAGGAAAATATGACCTATTCTCAAGAGAAATGACAATCAATGGAGACCTGAGAGGACCTAAATGTTCAAATAAGCAGAGAAGAACTTTACAACAGTGATCATAAGTATGCTCAATGATATAAAAAATGCTTATCATGAATGAAAAGGAAATTCAGCAGAGAAGTAAAAATTATTTAAAAAAATGGAAATTTTACAACTGAAAAATACAATGTCTAAAGTAAAAATTGACTGGCTGGACTAATACAGAATGAGGTGATAAAAGAAAGAATATGTAAACTTGAAGATAGTTCAGTGGACTTATTCAATATGAAGAATACAGAGAAAAAAAGTTGATAAAATGGACAGAGCATCAGGGGATTGTGGGACACATCAAAAGGTCTAAATGGAATTTCAAAAAAGAGAAAAGAGAGAATGGGACAGAGAAATATTTGAAGCAATGATGTCCAAAAATTCCAAAATTGAATAAAAACATAAATTTACATTGCATAATGATAAAAGAGTCACTTTAATAGGAAGAAAAAGTAGTCATAAATGTGTATGTGCTTAGTAAGAGAGCTTTAAAATATGACAAGCATATGTTGAGAGAATTAAAGGAAGAAGTAGACAAATCCACAATCATAGTTGAAGAATCTAACATCTCACATGCAACTGATAGAACTAGACAATAAAAATCAGTAAAATTAAAACTGTTGCTTATCAAAAGACCCTTAAGGAAATGAATATGCAACCCACAGATTGGGAGAAAATATATTTGACAAAACATTAGTATTCAAGATATAAAATGAATTCCTATAACCCAGTAATAGACTAATCACTCAATAAAAATATGGGCAAAATTTTTGAACACTGCACAAAAGATTCAATAAGTACATGAAAAAGTGCTTAACATCACTGATCATTAGTGAAATGCAAATTAAAGTCACAATGAATACCAGTATACACCCACTAGAATGACTAAAATAAAATCAATGCTAACACCAAACACTGGTGAGGATATGGAACGACTGGAACAGTCAGTTATACATTGTTGGTGGGAATAAAATGGAACAATCACCTTGGGAAAGCTCTGGCAGTTTCTTATATAACTAAACAAACACCTACCCTATAATCTAGAAATTCTAGTTCTAGTTATTTACTGAAGAGAAATGAAGACCTAAGTTCACAAAAAGACTGTACTGTAATGTTCATAGCAGTTTTATCCACAAACCTGGAAAGAACCCAGTGGTATATCAAGAGGGATAATGGAAAAATAAACTGTGGTATACTCATACAACGGAGTACCACACAGCAATAGAAACAAACTACTGATACACATAATAATGGACTGATTTCAAGGTTATTCTGAGTGAAAGAGGCCTTACACAAAAGAGTATATATACTGTATGATTCCACTTATATTAGGTTCTGGAAGGAGTATTAAATAATCTATGGTCAAAAAAAATGAGAAAAGTGATGGTGAGGGTGGGGAGTGCAGGAGAGGAATGCCTGTTAGCAGCAGCATGAGGGAACATTTTAGGACAGTGATGCTTACCTTCATAAAAGTTTGGGTAACAGGCCTATGTACTGTCAATTCAGGGAATACACACATCTCTATTTTACATCAAAAGTAAAAAAAAAAAAAAAGAAAAAGTAAAAGTAAAAAAACTGTAAAAAAATACTGAACTATAATGATATGATACGCAGGCTTAAGTATTTAGGGGGAAGTATACTGATACGTGCGATTCACTTTAAAATGTGTCATAAAATAAGACAGTTTGATAAATGTGTAGATGGATAGACATGTGATGAAATAAGTATAGTAAAATGTTGACGGTGGAATCTAGTTGGTGGGTATACTGCTAATTCACTTAGAAATTCTCTTAAATTTGCTCAAAGTTTTAAAATGTTCATAATAAAATGGTGGGGGAAAAATGAACACTTAAAGACAAAACAGCCTTTCACAGAGAGAATTCTCAAAATCAGTGTAACATTATAAGTCCAGTAATTAAGAAGAATAACCATCATTATATTATAGCACATTTTCAGTAGCTTTATGACTTCACTTATAATTTAAGTGTATATATCAACTGAAATTCAAATTGTATGTTTACCCTTTATACCAAGGAAGTTAGCAAACAAGAAGTCCTTCTCCTAAACATTTTTTGTATGCATAGCAACAAATCATCCTTTTTCCCCCAGAGAGCTAGACTCCTATTCTTATTTATAAAGTAGGAAGAATTATCACTAACTGAATAAGAAGCATGACAGTGGAAAGAATACCAGATTGGATATCAGGACATTTGGGTTTGAAGTTCAACTCTGCCTCACTAAAATAAAGGACTCTTAAATAAACTGAGTTTCTTTTCTATATAACAAGAACAACGATATATTAATCCCTATCTACTTGATTGAGTTATTGTGAGAATGAAATGAGGATGGCATAAGAGAAGCTGAAAAGTTCACTTCAAATTTAGGTTATTAAGCTTAAATCTAAGTTCTGACATTGAGAAAGAAGAGTCAGCCATTCTAAGATGGAAGATGAAACCTGAAGAGATGAAGAGCCTAGTATCTCAGTAACATGTTATCAATGATGTCAAAGAATGCATCTGCCAGCATTCTTGTCCCAGTTCTACTACAATCTACCTCTGTGGCCCAAATTGAAATCTCTAGGGATTTTTGGCACACAGAATCCTTATAGTCTTATTCACGTACCCACCTAAGGTAGACCTCATGTTTATCAAGCATTGCTAATGTTATAGCTAAGACAATAGTTCAGGATTATTAAAAACCCACTGAACCATAATCATTCCATAAGCATTTTCCACTACCCACCCCCATTTTGAGAAAATATTTAAATATTAAAATTCAACTACAAATTTCTAGGTCAAACTGACTTTTGACTAATAGCCTTTCTGGCCTATCCCACAGTCTTTCTCCCCCATGTCCAGGTAGGGGATAAAGGAAAAATCCATTGCATTCTGGGAGGTGTAGTGTTCAAGGAAACAACTGTCAGTATAGATCAGAGCAAGAATGCTAGAGAGAAGGTTGGAGACTCAAATAGTAGTAAATTCTAGGAATTACGGATCATCCACATAGTTCAAAGATTTCTAAAAACCAGAGAACCAGTAGCAGGCGTAAAGAAGGATTAGTATTTCAAGAAAGCAGAGGTTATTTGGTAAGGGTCTGCTGTAAACAGGAATTGAAGCAGGAATTATATAAAATAACTTGCCATTTAGCTATAGGTTATAAAAGTGGTTTTGATCATGAAACAACTGAAGAGAAAGTAGAGGCCAAAAGTAGCTCACATATCCTCTATGTTAATAAGCACTGAATCCAAAGAGTTCTATTTACTTGAAATAAAAGGTGGGTGGGTGGAAATAATGTGAAGTACAGCAGAACAACAAAGGAATTACATAATGAAGATTTGAAGGAGGACATTAAGGAAAATGAGTGAAAAAAGTATGTTTTTTCTACCACTACTACTACAATAGAATCCTATTTTAAAGAAAAAAAAATAAACATACACACCAATGCAATAAATATAGATTGTTTCTGGTGGGTCAGCTTGTATGCAATTTTACTGCACATTTTCTTACTATTTTTTTCTTCAACAAACACATTGCTTAGAAAAGTAGGAAAAATATTTACTTCATTAAGAAGCTGTAAAATTTGGTCATCTAATTTCTGAAGTTTCATCTCATTCTGAAAATCACTTTCATTCTTAACTTTCTCTGGCTCAGAAGAAGGACACACAGATATAAAGGATGTCAAACCAGTATCTGCTGGTGTACTTGCAAAGTGATCCAAGGGAGCTACCTCATCGATAGGTGGTGTTACCACTGGCATGCCGTCAATGATCTATGACACAGAAACAAACCAAAATCCTTTAAATTTACATTTATTTATTAATTAAAATTTGAAGATATCTTTTATATTAGAAAAAAAAAACGTACTATACCTCATCTTCACTTATATTTAGGGGAGAGTCAGAAGAAACTAAATTATCCAAAAGACCTTCAAAGCACTGTAGGCGTGATGAGTTTATTTCTGCCATATTTACTGGTTCACCAAATATGTTCTTACAATCTAGGATTCTAAGCTGTGGTAAAGTCTGGAGCATAACTGCTCTGTACCCTTGGAAACAAATCATTCAAAATGAAAACTCAAGCATAAAAAGAAAGGTTAATTATTTCTAGAACGAAGTAAATTTATCAGCTACCAGATATATCACCTGAATGATAAAATTAGTCCTGGAATGCAACTAATAAACGTGTAATAAAAAACTACTTAGTTCTTCTCCAGTACATAATCATTAAATACAAAACAAACAAAACACTACCCCCCAATCCCTCCCAAACAACCCTCCTGATGAAAGTCAGAAAGTTAAAAAATCATCATTTCTGGATCTATCTTTCATAAAATTGCTGTAAAGCTATAAATGCATGAAACCAGTAGCAATTTATTCCAGACAGAAAGCCAAACATATCTCTTGTTTATTTGTAATATGATTAGTATAGATGTAAATCAGGATGATGAGAATAACAATCAGAGAAGCAAGAATTTTGCTAGTGAGGCCATAAGCATTAACAAACTTAAACATTCCTGCTTTCTCCTCTTAAATTCTATATAACTAGGATTAAAACAGACAATCTATCAAGTATTTAAGAATATGTTTATTTTCCCTAGTTACATATGAGAAGTCTGGCAAATTAACATTAATTTGGTGTTTAGGCTAATAGAAACACTTCAATTTTGATAAATTTTAAAACCAAGTAAAATAAAGTGGTTGAAAGAACTACAAAAGAAAGAAGTCTGGCAAATTCATGTTAGAAATTTTGAGGAAAGAAAAGTAATTTCAGTAATAATTCTGGGGGGAGGGCAACTGTGTTCAGAGAAATACCTCATCTAGGAAAGAAAATGAAAAACAAAGGTTCAGACTATAGGAACTAGAGGTTCTTGAGACGAGATTATTAGGAAAAAAAATCCAACTTGTGGGTCAGTAAATTAAAGTTGTCTTAGGAATAAGGTTTTTTTCCCAAGAAAAGGGTTTTCCCCCCAAAATGGAAATCTGCTCTGATTTTTAGGGAGACTCTATCATTATATGGGCTTAGGAAAATAGTTGATCTCAAATCTAATATACTCTTCTGCAAAGTAAAATTATCAAAATAGGTTTCCATTCTGGGAAAAGCCTTCTCATAGCTGCATATTAATGAGAACACAGCCTCTGTAGCCAACTTCTACCCAAACACATCTTTAGAATGTATATTCATATTCTACGTTTGTATCTTATTGTTGGGTTAAGCAATTTGAGATAAGTGAGTTCTAGAAATGGCAGTCTGGTCTGCTTTATCTTTGCCAACCTCAGTGATTTTGAATTAGATCAAACGGCATTTCAGCAGCATCTTCTATATATCTTTTATCTTAATAAGTTTAAGCTCATATTAAGTTTAAGCTTTCTTCTTAAAAAAGTCATTTACTTGTTAATAATTTAACACATTCACATGGTGTAAAATTCAAAAGGTACTAAGTAAAAAGTTTTCCTAACATTTCCTGATTCCCAGATGCCCTTTTCTCATTTCCTGATCCCTACCTACCTAATACTGAAGTTAGCCACTATTATCAGTTTTTTGTGTATCCTTCTAGATATTTTATATATATATACTCAGCAAACACACACACACACACACACGTGTTATCCTTTGCACACAAATGGGAGCGTATTATACACAATGTTTCGCAACTTGCTTTTCTTTCTCTTAACAGTAGTATATCTTGGAGAAAACTGCTTATCAGTAGCTAAAGAGATTCTATATTCTTTTTTATGGCTGCTTAGTATTATACTATAAGAATATATCATAAGCACAATTTAATTTTGAGGCATTCACTTATCAAATATAAAACTGTCTAAAGAGAATTACTTATCTCTTCAGCTTGTATTCCTCTTTTAACAGCAATTTAGTTTGTCTTAATAAAATAATTTATTTGCAATTATACTTTTCCAAATACATAATAAAAAGTTGCAAAGCTTAAGACAAATTCAAGGAGGTCATAAATACAAGTTGCAGGAAATAAAAGAGCTCTGAAAATCAACTGTTACAAAAAGTATTAAATTAATCGATCATACCTGGTAAATGACAGACAGGATTATCTTCTCCATTTTTCTCCAAAATAAGATTAGTCAGGAAGTGCAATCCTACCGTACACTGAAGTAGGTGATGGATACTATCTATACAATTACTATGTAGGTCAATATATCTAAGTTTATGTTTAATTCCATGAAGGGGCATCAAACCTGCAACAGGAAAAAAATTTTTTTGATGTCACAACAGTAATTTTTCTAACAGCTAAGTAAAAATAATTTTTATATAGGTTGTATTTCAAGAGGCAAAGGAGTAGCATTAATAAGACCCTTCTGTAAACAGCTATATCTAACGAACAGGATATCAGCAAAGTCAACTGTTGTTTTGAAGAAACAAAGGTTTGGCATCTCTTTGAGGCCTTAGCCCAGGGGTGCCTGCGCTCTGTTTAAACAAAACAAATGGGCCTCCCCAGGCCCATGTACTTTTATGAGAATAAGAATAAAGCAATGGCTTCAGGCTCTCAATCAACACATTATTTTAAATTAGGAGACATAAGCTACCACTCCAATTTCATTGGTTTGAGCATAAAATAAATATAAACAGCATCCATTTGATTTAGCTCCCTGGTAACATTTCTTGCATGAGATTATCTAGAGCATGGTAATGTTAGAAACTAGGTTTGTAGCATAGGCTACTGGTTCCTGGCGCATCCCCCTGGCCAGCCTGACTTCAGCTGCAGCTGTGGTAGACAGGGGCCATGCCTCAGAATTTTCTTCAAAATGGAGCTTGTTGAGCAAGAGATTAGCTCAGAAGTGTGAAGGAGTTAACACCTCCAGGAACCCCTCAACAAAAGGAGAATCATCCATGGCTGAATGCCCTAGCCTTCCTTCTTTTGGAAGGACCATTCTGAGATACGCTCTACACTGTTCCGATGAAGGTATTATTTTTCAATTTTGCCTAGTTTAGTACTCTCCATGTATAATTTCAACTTTACTCACCTTTTTTTTTTTTCCCCCCTTCAATTTCTTCAACCTGACTGGAATACTCTTCTCTCCTCAATGATCTTTATCATATCTGGCTAACTTCTACTCATCTTTTTTACAGGGTTGCCTCTTTTATTTTCTTCATAGTCCTCATCACTAACTTCTGTTCATCTGTCACACCCTCAGAAAAGTCTTTGACCACTCACTACAGGATCAGATTTCCTGTCAAGCATTCTTATGAGTACTCAGCATTTCTTCTTAATTTACCATCACATTTCTAAGTTCCTGTTCCATGTTACTGCTTCTTTCTCTTATGTTGCAACTTCATGTCTCTTTTATGTTTTGATTTTAAAGTGCCCCAGGGCGCATTCCTGGTCGTCCCCTTCTCTATTCATACACTCTCCAGAATCTCCTATAGTGTCACAGCAACAAACAGCACTGATGTGCCAAACCTACAACACCACCCCTGATGCCCTACCCCAAACCCGCAGGTCACACACATACACACACATATATCTAATAGGGCTCTCGAATTTAAGATAGGATCCTTCATTCTTACCCCTTCATCTCTAAACCTGTTCCTCCTCCAGTCTTCCCCATGTCAGGAAATAGTACCATCATCCACCCGTTACTACAAAGAAAACTCTTAATTATCTTTGATTCCTTTTCCCTTCATCTCCTCATCTCAATCCATCAGCAAGTTCTATGAACTCCACATGCAAAACATAATGTATTTACTCCTCTACATTGTTTCCATCCTAGTCCAAGTCTCCATCATCTCTCATCCAGACCACTGGAATAGCTTCTTGTCACCTGACTTTCACCCTTGTCCTACTGAAGTCCATTCTTCACCTACTCAGCAGCCAAAGTGATCCTTTAAACAGATGTATTGAGTCACTTACTTGTTTAAAGCCTTCCAATGGTTTCCTATTGTACTTAGAATAATATGCAAACTTTTTACCCTGCTTATGAAGCTGTACGTGATCTGACTTTTGCCTGTTTTGTTATCTCTTTTCTTAGCACATTAATCCCTCACTTGCTATGCTCTAGCCACAGCAGCCTTCTTTCTGCCTTTATCATGGCAAGCTTGATCACGCCCTAGTGTTTTTGCATGTTCTTAATCGTATGAACTGTCATTATTTACTTACTGAAGTGTTTCTGAACATATAAAATATTATCATTCTAAGAATTATCTATTAGAACTTATAGGTTTGCAGAAAATATATACAGTAGAGTTTGATGTGCTTTAACAAACATATACGGTTACGTAACCCCTACAATGGAGATCAATGGAGATACAGAACATTTTCATCACCCAAATCACTGTGTCCCTATGTAAATCAATCTTCTCTCCTCATCTTCAACCCCTGGTAACTAATGATGTCATTTCTGCCCCTGTATCTTTGGCTTTGTCAGAATATCATATACATGGAATCATACAGTGTAATCTTTTGTGTCTGGCTCCTTTCACTTAGCATAATTCTTTTCAGATTTATCTATGTTGCTGCATATATCAATAGTTCATTCCTTTTTATTGCCAAGTAGTATTCCATCCTGTGGATGTATCACAATTTGTTTATCCATTTACCAGGTAATAGAAAATGGGTGGTTTCTAGTTTTTGGAGATTATGAATAATCATATAAACATTATTATATTAAAAAGTGATATAATCATATTAATATTCATGTACAGGTCTTTGATTAGACATGTTTTCATTTTTCTTAGGTAAACAACTAGAAGTAGAAATGCATGATTATATGCTAAGTCTTTGTTTAACATTATAAGAAACCTTCAAACTGTTTTCCAAAGTAGCTTTACCATTTTGAATTCTACCAGCGATGTATGCAAGTTCTAGTTGCTCCACAATCTCACCAGCGGTTTGTATTTTAAGTTTTTAAAAGTATATCTATTCTAGCAGGTATGAAGTGGATCTCATTATGATTTTAATTTGCATTTCCTTAATTACTAAGGATGCTAAACATTTTTTTTATCATGGGCTTGTTTGCAACTTGGATATCCTCTTGGGGAAGGGTCTGCTCAAATCTTTTGCTTATTTTTTGGGGGGGGTTTGACATGATCTCATTTATTTGTTTTACTTCCCCACTACAATGTAAGCCCTCTGATAAGAACTTTATCTATTTGTTGTTGTTATTTTTTCATCACTAAAGAAGTAAATGAATGAACTATATTATCCAAAATTCACATCTTTCAGTTAAGGAAATTGCATCCAAAGAACAATATACTTTGCTCAGCATCACACAGCAGAGACAGAGCTACAGTTAATACTCAATTCTAATACTTTCACATTTTGGGGGAAAAAGGTTTTTGAAAATTAAAATACTGTTGCTACTTTGGTTAAGGGTAGGGACTAGGTCATTGTATTTTATTTTTTTGTGTACTAAATACCTGGTATAGGGTCATATTTTTCTAGCAGGGGAGAAAAACAAACACATGAATAAGACTGTTTCAAATATTGATAAGGATTATGAAGATAATTAGAGAAATTCTGCTAGTTCTGACAGATAATTTTAAAAATTATCATAAAACTCCATTCATTTTATCAGTGTACCACTTTAATCAATTAAAAGATTAACAATTTTTAACCTTCTTACATATGGTAAAGTCAAAAAGAAAATTAAAAAAAAATCCTGGGACTTCCCTGGTGGTCCAGTGGTAAAGAGTCCACCTTCCAATGCAGGGGATGCGGGTTCGATCCCTGGTCAGGGAACTAAGATCTCACATGCTGCGGGGCAACTAAGCTCGTGTGCCACAACTACTGAGCTCGCGCGCCTCAACTAGAGCCCGCATGTCACAAACTGCAAAGCCCATGCGCTCTGGAACCTGCGTGCCACAACTATGGAGCCCACGTGCCACAGCTAGAGAAGAAAAACCTGCACGCCACAGCTAGAGAGAAGCCCACACACCACAACAAAAGATCCCCCATGCCTCAACTGAGACCTGACACAGCCAAAAAAATAAATTAAATAAATAAATAATAATAAATCTTTAAAAGAAAAAAAACCTTGATTGTTAATTTGCTATAGTCTTTGGAATGCTATATACCTACACTGTCCGATACACCTACACTGTCCAATATGGTAGCACTAGCCACATGTGGCTTTTTAAATTTAAATAAAAATTTAATTAAAATAAAATAAAATTACAAATTCAGTTCCTCAGTGTACTAGCCACATTTCAAGTGCTCAAAGGCCATATCTGTCTACTGACTGCCATACCAGATAGCACAGATACAGAATATTTTCATCATTGTAAAAAGTTCTGCTGGAACTATTCCTCTCTACATAATAGTATATTAATTATCTAAGATTAAAACATTATTCTCCCAAAGTAGGTTCTTCCTAACCAAGTTTTTTCTGTTACTGATTACTCTGTTTTTTATTCCTAGTCTTTTATTCAGCTGTAGCTTTAGCACCAACAAAAAACAAATATGACTGAGAAACACCTTCTAGATAAGATTTTTGGTCAAAAATTGGATTATTCAGTTCTTCAACATGCATAGCTCAGTCTAACTCATTATACGTGGCAAATACTCAGCATTATAGAAAACATAAGCATATCTACTTACCACCAAGATCATTTATGTGGTTATAAGATAAATTCAGTCTAGTCAGATTAGTTAGTGCTTCAAGTCCTAAAATAAAATAAAGCCATTATAAGATTCAAATAATCAATTAATTAGAGTTATATAGTATTACAATACTATTTCAGACTGCTCTGAAGCAAATCTACAGTCTGATAACAGTGAAATCAATTCTGTTGGTATTTTACAAAATAATTTTTTAAAAATTGATAACTTTTCCAGAAAAAAACTTTTTATATAGAGTTTCAGGGTCAGTTTTGAAAAGTTTATGATAATACTTATCCCATTCTTTTGGGAAGAAGATGAAAAATGGACTTAAATCAGCTCCCCTATGCAAAGTATTAGATGAAAATCACTTACAAACCTTCTATTCTTGTGATCAAATTGCAGGACAAGTTTAAAGTACGTAGTTTTGTCAGTGTGTTTAGCCCTTCAATTTGACTTATTTGATTAGATGACAGATCTAAATGTTGTAAATTCCAAATGTGATCAATGGCTTTGATCTTCATGATGTTATTGCAATGAAGATTGATGGCATGAAGGGCTGAATCTAAGGATAACTCTGATATGCTACAAAGGAAAATATATATTATCAAAACCAAGTAAAAAATGGATTGAAAAATCATGACCAAATAACTAAAATTAACCAAACAGCATGTAGATAGTAAGTATGTGCTCTATTAATTCTATAATAAAATCCTTCCTACTTGTGGTAGCCCTGAAATGTCTCATAAGGTACAGTGCTTCTTACAACTAACCAGTATTTTGGACCATTATCAAGAGAGGCAAGGGATACCGGGCATTTCTAGCTTTTATATGCAAACAAAGTCATCAGCACTGAGTGAAAGCAGTTATTTGTAAAGTCAGTTCCTGGAATCATAACACCCCAAGATCAAATCTGCACTCTACCACTTTTGCTGTGTTACTTGAGTAAATGAATTACCTCTCTAAACCTGTTTCCTCTGCCCATTTAATCCTCAGAACATCTCCAAGCAGTAGGTATCAAAGGATGCCACGGTTTACAGAAATTAAATAACTTGTCCAAATTCTTGTAGCTATTACCAAATTGAGCCAGTATAAATACAGATCTGGCACTAGAGTTTACAATCTTATTCTCTTCACTGTCTGCTATGTCTGTTTAACCCAGAATGTAGTTGATTTCAAAATAAACCACTAGTTATTGCTATTCGTAGTGAAACAGTCCCTGTCCTCCCTTGCTGAAATTTGGAAAGCATCTCCTCTAAATGGAACTCATCTCTTCATGCTGTCAATTACTGCTATTTTTAACTGGAACCTCTTCTGAAGATAGGAGTTCCAGAGATATAAACTACAGTGCACATAATTCAGAGATGCTTGAACTGGGACACACAATGTCATTGGCATCTGTTCTATGTTCTATAGCAGCTATAGTAAAGCTGTAGGAAATCTAGTAGCAGGAAAATGAGAAGTTTAGCAGTCAGGGAGTAAAGGGAAAACAAGGAATTCAAGTTTGCTTCCAAATTTGCATTAAGAATCTCAAATTTAAAATTAAAACACGAAAAGTATGAATATGTCATAAGGTCATTCAACTTATCCTTTAGTCTTCAGACTGAAGCACATAAGAACCCCTGGCAGAAAATGATAAAGCATTTCTAAATTTCAAACTAGCAATCTCTAAATGTGACTGTTTCAAATATTTTCCAATTATCTTGTTTCTGTCATTTACTGAGCTATTATTTAGTGCCAGACCTTATGCTATTAACACATGCTCTTAATGACAGCCATCTATTTTCTGAAGCATTTCGGTTTCTGGAAATTAGTATTGTGCATATAATACAGTATAGTCGAAAAAGCAGACAGTGAAATTAGATAGAAATGGTTTTGAATTCAAACGTAATCCAGCTGCATGATGTTGGGAAAATTATAAAGATCCTCTGAATCTCAGATCTGTCCCTCGTAAAATTACTACCTTGCAGAATTGTTGTGAGGATTTGTGATAATATATGTAACACACATACACAAATGGCATTCAGTAAATGGCAGCTATTATTAAATATAAATATAAATATTCTTTTGAAAAACACCTTCCTGGGGCTTTCTGGCAAATTTTAGATCAGGATCCAGAACAAGTTGCTTTAATTATCAGCAAGGTGCACAGAGAGGGCAGGCAACAAAGGAACAGCATGTGGAAAGGCACAGAGAAGCCTACTATGGAACTGCCCGCATGTAGCTTAGTGTAGCTAATCACAGGGTGTAACCGGAGAAAGGTTAAGAGGTAAGACTGAAAAGGCAGAGAGGGACCAATCAGCAACGCAGAACCAAGAGCCTAGTATCGTGAACAAATTTGGACTGCATGAAAGAGGAAAGCGGTGAACTAAATATGTTATGTTTAGTATTTTCAAGAAGTATAACCGTATATGTATCACGGGGCTCTGCAAAGTAGAAATTAGACCAGGAGCTAAGAGAATCAAGGCAAAACCAATGAAGAGCACCAAACTCTTGCTTTACGGTTGCCAGAGATACTACTTTGCCACTTTCTGTCATACAGAAAGAGCAAAGGAGAGAGGACAGAACCCGCGAAGACCAACAATTACAGGGCAAGCAAAGAAATAATTGCCAGTAAAGAAAGGAGAACCAGCGAAGAAGGGAGGATGGTCAAACGCCGGCAGGGAACCAGGACTTGGGGCAGTTTCCAGGGTGCTCATTAGTCCCTGGAGGAAAGGAAAGGGGGCTCGCTGGATTTGGATCTGGCACTTCAGCAGCGCAGTTGTGGCGGAGAACGGCGGGCGACAGCCAGACGCCTTTGTGTGCGGTCTCGGTAAAGCTGACCCGCGCCTCCGTTCCACCGACACCGCCCGCTGCCCACGGCCCCTGCCCACGGCCCCTGCCGTGCGGTCTCCGGTAAAGCCGCTCTTTACCTCCGCAGGCCTTTGTCCATGAAGCACAGATCCCCGCAGCTGCCCTCGCCGTCTTCATTCTCGACTTCCGCCTCCACCGGCGCCTCCATGGCACCGGCGACGCGGAGCTGGGTCTTAACCCGCTCCCAGCGCTGGGTCGGAAAGGCCGGAATACGCCTCCCGGGTGCGCGGAAGTCCGGCCCTAGGGGGTAGCCAAGGACCCTCCCTCCAACCGACAGCCGGCACTTTCCCGCCCCGACGGTGTCGCAAAGCCAGAAGCCTGAGCTTCCCCAACGAGGGCTTCCCTCCCTTTTACGGTATCTACGGCGCGACTCCCGAGACTTGCCGTAAAGCGAAACATTTTGCCTGGCCTTTGGTGGTTGGGGAAGGAATGGGTCTTCCCTTTGTGGCTCTTCTGTATGATTTTTGCATTGTAAGCGACTGACTTCTGAAGGCGATTTCACAGCAGTTTGTTTTTACAGACCTATAGTCTTACACACCTATAAGTTGTTCCCCCAGGTTATGGCGTCTACTGGATGCCTTACTTGTGCCAGGCACCTCCCTATGCTGTGAGGAATAAGATGAAGCTCATTCTCGTTCCTGGAAGCATTCATAGTTCAGTGGAGGAAAGAGACTTGCTGTGCAGCAGGGCTAGTGCTAGGAATAGCACAGAAGCATTTAAGCCAACTGTATATTCCTGTGGGTAGTGGGAATGTTTTATAAAAGGAAGTCATTAGTAGATGACTGATCAGAGTCTTGAGAGCTCACAGTGTGTTCTGGACAGAATGGCATTCCAGGTAGGAAAACAATACCCAAATAAGGTCCAAGAACCCTCCTGGTTACATTGCTTTCTGAGTCAAGGGAATATTTTTAAACGGAGACAAAATGTTT
Organism: Eubalaena glacialis; assembly: GCF_028564815.1. Classification (NCBI taxonomy): domain Eukaryota; kingdom Metazoa; phylum Chordata; class Mammalia; order Artiodactyla; family Balaenidae; genus Eubalaena; species Eubalaena glacialis. Next base: position 29,144,829 of record NC_083732.1, on the reverse strand, counting down.
ATCTCAACCCTGGACCAGTCACTATCCTAAACTAAAATCTTCCGTGGTTCCTCCTTGGTGACGGAAGAAATTTTCACATACTGAGGCATGGGGAAGTCATTCTGGCTTATAGATGATTTGGCTTTATGCTAACTGGAACAGCCTACCTTACATCAAACATGCATTGTACATCTGCTTTAACCATTAAAGGAAAGAATGCATTTAAAAATCAAAATGGATTAACTGATTCAGGCATTCAAAATGGAGCTGAGCAGCAGTTGTAGATGTGGTTTCAAACACATTCCTGCATCTTCCAGAACTTGAATTTTCTGAACTGTATCAAACTCAAGGACACCACCAGCTGTTTTCAAAACAATATCTGCTAGCAGCTGCCAGCTGCCACATTATGGTCTCAAAGTCTCCCCTTGTAACTATGCAACCGTTTCAGACCCCAACCTAACCTTGCTTAACAAACACCCTAACTTCTTACCAGCTCCAAGCCCAATTATTGACAATTTATATAATTTTGCTGTTTTTTGCTTTCCCCATTTTGTTGCCCAGCAGAACATAATTCAAGTACTTCTTGAATCTGTGTCCCCTGGGCTATAGTTCTTAGTTTGGCTAGAATAAAACTCTTTCCTATTTTTATTATAGATCATTTATTGATTATTTGTGTCAACATTGGCCATCAAATAAAGGCCTAACTTTCTAATTTTGAAGATATATCCAGACTTAACTGTCATTAGTCTCCTATTGTTTAGCTGTACCTAATATATTCTAAAACTTGTAGCCACAATTCACTATTTCCTATAGCTACATGCTTTACCATGTGTCTGCAGCTCCTTTTAACAAGAGGTGGAGGTATAAACTCTTTACTGGATCCTTGATTCTGGGCTTACATGTTACTTTTTGTTTTGGTCAATAGAATTCATTGGAATTCTAGTGCTAGTCCCAAGACATCTAGTGCTAGGCCTCAGGACGTCTTGCCCGCTTTGGCTCCCTTTCTTGGAAGACTGCCTGAGCTGCCATTTGAGCAAGTTACAGGTAGCAGAAACAGGTCACCCCAGCTAAGGACACACAGATGCATGCATGAGCCCGGAAGCAGCTAGCTGAACCAGTGCAAATTGCCAAATAACAGAAATAGGAGCTAAATAAAGGGTTTTGTTTTGTTCTGGAAGAGATAGGATTAGATGACAGATAATTCACTAATACGATAACTGAATATCAATTAAAATAGAGATTTTTTTCAATGAGGTTAAGTATTATAGTCTAACCTAAAACAAACAACTGATATAAGAAATAAGTCATTCTGCAGTGATATTAAATGTACTGGATATTTCCTCCAAAATTATGTAATTAATTATAATTAATTAAATTAATTAATCAAGATATTTATTATAGTAGAGTTTAAAAATTGTAGATTGTATCTGGGTTACCTCAGCACTTAAAGGTTGATTGTTTTTTCAGAATGATAATTTAATGAATTTGTATTTCTGTTATTTGCCTGTTAGAATCACAAGTGCTTAGAAACCTGCAGTTTTGCTTCTAATTCTTTATCTGCAAAACAAAAATTATTAAAGTAGTTTCTATAGGAGATCTCAGTTCTAAAATTAAAAAAAACCTATCATTATTAGGTTGTAATTGTAAATAATTGTAATTGTAAATAATCTGTAATCAACTCTTTTCAATAACTACATTCTGCAGTTTTATTTTATATTTTTAAATTGTACTTCAATCTGCCTTGGACTTGCTTTACATGATATCTATGACGTATTCATGGGTGCAAAATGGGCAATATATCTGGAATCAATCTTACCAGTGTGACATCATGTATGAGATAGGCAGTCAGGCTGGGGCTGGTGAGATGGCATTGCTGGGGAGGTAGAGAGAATAGTATCTATTCTGTAAATGATAAGTTGTTTAGAAAGGCTGACGTGTGGTGAGGGTGTATGTGTGCAAGAGAAGGCAGGAGATGAGGATAGAAAGTTAGGCTTGAGTCAGATCTTGGAGAACCTGCCATGGTCAGGTTAGGAGTTGATAGTTGGTCTGAAGGAAGGTGATGATGGAGTGATGGTGTGGTGGTTGCAGCAGCTGTGAGAGTGAGATTGAGAGGAGATGCAAGAAAACAAGATGAGTATTTAGGCAGGAAAATGACAGGATTAGATTTGTGTTTTATAACATGTCTAGAAACTGAGTGGAGGCTGGATTGGAGGGAAAAGATTTGCAGCAGGCGTTAAGAGACAGTTGCAGTAAACCAGCTGAGAAAAATGAAGGCCTGGACAAAGGCCCTAGGGGTAGGACTGATGGGAGAGAAAAATACCTGAGGAGAAGTTAATAACATAGATTTTATAAACTTTGTTGACTGATTTGGATGCAGGGTAGAAGGCAACTATAGTTGTTAACTTTTTCTTCATTGATACTTTTTGAATATCCTTTTGTGTTTTACCGCATTCCTGTGAGACCAAAATGTAATGGTGATATTACATCCTGTTATTTACGTTTGTCTTTTTCTGTTAGAATCAACTAGCACTTTTATGCTAATTTCTCAGACAAGATACACAAAGGCATCATTTGGCTTTTTAACCATCTAAAAAATATATAAGCTTTTTTCAAAATAAAACCCAAAGCTTTAAAAATTTTATGATGACTTTATACATTCAGATCCCAGTGCAGAACATCAGGTCAATGGCATGGGAGCATAAGATCAGTCCCCTTTGTGATTTGTGGCCTTGAAAAAACTTGCATCACTCATGAATTCTAGTTACTTAGTTGTATGCACCACCCCCTCCAAACACTGGGTAGAGCATGCCAGAACGTCCTGGCCTTTCATGGCACTGCCAGTGGGGCTGGTTTTGGCATAGTTTGCTGGGGCAGCTAAGAACAAAGGAAAAGGGATGAGAGCCTTGCTGTGCACCCAGGCACAGCTCTGCTAGGTTGGGAGAAGGCCAGGGCTTGAGGCTTCTCCACAGGAAAGCAGGGAGAGCAGTGGAACTGCCTTCCATCCTGGCCCCTAGTTAGTACATCAGTCGGACACCAGAGGGAGTAAAAGACTATGGGCTCCTGCAGAAAGAGAACTAGAGACTAGAAAAACACTAGGAAAAATCTACAAAACAGAGTTGGTTTTTCAAAAAGATAAAATGAAGAAACTGTTAGACTAACAGAAAAAAAGAGGGAAGACTCATTAAGCTAAAAAAGATGCCCTACATTAGTTGATTAAGAAAGCATAATTATCTTAATGAAGCAAGGGTCATTTAGTAGATTCAATATTCTTTCATAATTTAAATCTTAGCAAGTGAAGGGTAGACGATGGTGCTGTAACTAAACAGCATTTTCTAAACACCTACAGCAAACATCATACTTAATATGAAACATTAGAAGTATTCTCGTTAAAGTCATGAGCAAATCAAGGATTCCTGCTCTATTTTAAAAATGAACTAGAACCAATGCTGTAAGAAAGAAAAATATGTTTTAAGAATTTAAAAAGAAGAGATTAAACTGCTTTTATTTGCATAAGATATAATTTTCTTCATAGATTCTCTTGGATTTTCTAAATCAACATAGCAACAAAAATTGTAAGCTGTGGAATAAGCCTAGCAGGAAGTATGCAAAATTTTGTGTAAGAAACTGAAGTTTATCAAAAAGTTTAATCAAGAGAAACCTTTAATCATTATTATAAAGATGTCAATTTTCCCCCAATACACTTCAAATAAAATTCCATCATGAGAATCCCCACTGAATCTTTTATAGAACTTGACAAAATTATTCTAAAATGTATATGGTTTCAAAAATTAATTTTGAAGATGAAAAAGAGATTTTATATTTGAAATGACTATAAAATTTTAATTCAAAAAGTTTTAATGATGATCTCTTCAAGTTCTTGATGGTCACCATCGATGAGAAATTTTGCTCACTCAAGTAAAAAATAAAACAAATTTACAAAATTATTTTTTCACAGTCTTTTACTGTCTAACCTCACTGCTTCCCCACCTGTACTCCATGGACACCTAGAACCTGGCATAGGAAGGCTGAAACATATAGCCAGATAGTAATAAGATTTGAGCATCCATTCTTAAGGGATTAACAAGAAGTTTGATCCAAGGACTGAGGAAAGTAACAGAGGATCCAAGAGATCTTTTGAGGAAATAAAACTGTGCTCCACTTCTAGGGAAGGTCATCCCCAGCTCCGTGTGACTGAGAGTGGAGATCAAAGTCAGCACAAGCAGCCCAAATTCTCAGGGAGACAGCTACATTCAGTGAGGAATATTTCAATACCCCTTTAGGAGACAAAGATTCCTGCCCCTATTGTGGCACTAAACATTAAAATGTTTCCACAGAAGAATCCTATTGCCCTCAGGAGTTGCATGCTTTCGCCTTTTTTTTTTTTTTTTTTTTAATCCTGAAAAATAATTTTAAAATTTCATGTGGATTGCTGTGTCTTTATACTTTCCTTCCATATTCCTGAAAGGCTCCCCAAACAGTGACATGGCCTTAATTTAGCCATCTCATCTTTCCACAAGCGTTTTATTATTAAACCTAATTTGGTTTTAAAAATGATTTACTTGTGAATTGTTATGCAATGTTGTGACCTCTTTGAAGGCCAGAGTTAAAATGTTTCACACGTTAATTATTTTTAAAAAATTGTCTATGCCACTGAACAAGTTAGTCACAGCTAATTAAGAAAGGATGATTTCAAAGGTTCTGGGTGGAGAAGTCTCCACTGGAGGTATAACAATGATATTATTTAACTCAAATAATACTTTGTAGATGAGTATCTAGGGAAGAAGTTGTAGTTTAATGGAAAGAATGTAAACTTTGCATTCAAGTGAGCAAAGGTTTGGATCCCACTCTGCCACTTACTTGCAGCATGGTTTTTAGCAAGTTGTGTTATTTTTTTAGAATCCACATTTCCTTATCTATGAAATGAGGATAACAATTTAATATTGTAGTATAAGCTCCATAGTATTGAATGAGATAATATATGTGAAACACCTGTTGGATCACCTCACATATTAGGATTAATTACACCACAATTAGGATTAACTAGTATATCTATATTGGGCCTGAGTATATATGCAAACCAGTCTAGTATTAAATTTATGTAAGGCTACTGCTCTTCTTCCAGTTTATAGGTATTAATTTACCCAATGTATATTTATTCATTAATTCAAACATTTATTCCTCCACTAATTTGGTAGCAGGATCAGCTATAGAGAAATTAACTTGTGATGATGTTTTGTTCATTTCACAAATGGTATGTGAAGGAGCCAAAGATGACCTCTGCATACTGGACTCCAGGTTGTCTGCTTCCTCAGAGCAGGCTGAAACCCATTAGCTCTAAAGCCAGCAAGCAAGTTTTTAAACATTCCATTGTTTTAAATATAGTCCAAATAATCATATTTTAGCCATTTAGAACTTGCCTGCTTTGCATGCCCTGCGAAACTGCACACAACATCTGTTAGCACGAGTAAGGTAAGCTCAGGGCAATAAAGACTCTACATCACTGCTGCCCTTGGGAACTCTCTGATCCAGAGACTGCATGCTGTGCTGCTGAGTGACATCTTCTAGACGCACAAGCCTCTGTCTGATTCTCCTTTCCCCAGGAATTTTCTTGCCTTCCTCCCCTCCAGTGGCCTGCCATGGCCTCTGGGAAGTCTCATGCTGTGAGTGACTTCTCTCACTTGCAAACCAGTAAGAGTGCTGCCCAAGTAAGTCTTGTATGTGCTATCACAAGCTGATCTTATCTTTTCCCTTTATCAGCCTCAAAATCTCTAGACCCCCTAAAATGCAACAAATATTTATCTAGTACCCACTATATGAAGGATCAAAACAGTCAAACCTTCTATATGCTAGTCAGGACAAAGTACTTTCTTATTCTAGTCAGAGGAGAGGTAAGCAAACAAATAAACACACATGTGTAATATGTCAGGTGGTGATGAGTGATGGATGGTGACTGTGTGGAGGCAGAAGAGGTAGTGGTGTTGGTGTCTGTGTGGAAGGAAAGGGTTAATAGTTGGCAGATAAATATTTCCTCAACTACAAGATATTTTTACCAGGTATTTCAGCTCTTCTGTAAAAAAAAATGAGGCCACTTATAAAAAATAACTGCTTATATAATCTTTGAAAGTGGTTTCATTGTAATATATAGCATAAAAGAAAGTGACTTTGCAAAGAGTATGAGCTTACTTGATCATTTTTGTTGAATGCTTACCGTGCATTCAGAATCTCTACAAGGTCTGACAGAAGGGATTTTTATCTCAAAGCAAGTCATTAAAGACTGGAGACAGTGACTGCTTCTTCAACTGCAAAGATAGCAATACAAGACTTAAGGGAACATCAAAAATCAAGGAAACATGACAGCACCAAAGGAATACAATACTCTCCCAGTAACCCAAAGATATGGAGATCTGTGACTTACCAGATATAGAATTCAAAATAGCTGTTCTAAGGAAGCTCAGTGAGCTACAAGAAAACACAGAAAGACAAGTCAGTGAAATCAGGAAAGCAATAAAACAGTAAAATAATAAATGAATAAAATAAAAAGTTTAACACGGTGATAGAAATAATAATAAGAACCAAACAGAATTCTGGAGCTGAAGAATACAGTGAACGAATAGAAACATGGAGTAGAGAATATCAACAACAAAAACAATCAATCAGAAGAAAGAATCTGTGAAGTAGAAGGCAGGTCCTTTGAAATTATCCACTTAGAGGAGAACATAGAAGGGAGGATGCAAAAGAGTGAAGAAAACCTATGTGAACTATAGGATACCATTAGAGAAATAATCTATGATTTATTAGAGTCCAAGAAGGACAAGCGATGGAGAAGGGGAAGAGAAATCTTATTTATAGAAATAATGGCTAAGAACTTCTTAAATCTGGAGAGATATTTAAACATCCAAGTTCACAATGCTAATAGGTACTCGAACATTTCAATGCAAAATAATCTTCTCCAAGACACACTATAATAAAACTGTCTAAAATTAAAGACAAAGAGAGAATTTTAAAAGCAACAAGAGAAAAGAAAAATCTCTCATACAAGGAAACTCCCATCAATCTATCAGTAGATTTCTCAGCAGAAACCTTCTGGGCCAGGAAAGAATGGGATAACATATTGAAAGTGTTGAAAGTAAAAAAGTGCAAACCAAAAATACTTTACCTGGCAAAGTTGTCTTTCAGAAATGAAGGCGAGATAAAGACTTTCCCAAACAAAAGCTGAGGGAGTTTATCACCACTAGAACTGCCTTACAAGAAATGCTGAAAGGAATTCTTCAAGCTGAAAAGAAAGGACACTAATTAGTAATATGAAAACATACAACACCCTGGTAAAGGTAAGTATATAGTCAAATTCAGAATAGTCTGATACTTTAATGTGGCGTGCTAACTACTTAACTCTAGTGTAAAGGTTAAAGGACAAAAATATTAAAAATTTCTATAGCTACAATAATTTGTTAATGGCTACACAATATAAAAAGAAGTAAATTGTGACATCAAAACGAAAGGTTGGGGGGGGAGTAAAAGGTTAGGGTTTTTATATGCAATCAAAGTTAAGTTGTTATTGAGATATCAGCCAAGATGGTAGAGTAGAAAGAGCCTGAGCTTACATCCTCTCTAGGGCACACCAAAATTACAACTATTACAGGACAACTATTGATGAAAAGGACCAGAATCTACCAGAAAAGATGTTCTGCAACTAAAGATATAAAGAACCACAATGAGACAGGTAAGAAGGATGGAGTCATGGTATGGTGAAGACCCATACCCCCAGCTGGGCGACCCATACACAGGAGAATAATTATAATTGCAGAGGTTCTCCTAAAAGAGTGAGGGTCTGAGCCCCACATTGGGCTTCTCAGCCCAGGGGTCCTGACCTGGGAAGACAAGCCCCAAAAACGTTTGGCTTTAAAGACCAGTGGGCTTACTTTGGGGGAGTCCCAGAGTTCCAGGGGGCTGGGGGAGAGACTCCAGTCTTAAAGGGTGCACACAAAATTGCACATGCCCAGGGACCCAGGGCAGAAGCAGTAATTTGAATGGCATCTGGGTCAGACCTACTGGGGGAATCTACTGGAGAAGCAGTAGGCAATGGCAGCTCACCCAAAAGTGGCAGCCATTTTTGGAAGTTCATTCTACCACATGGACACTGGTGCTGGCAAATGTCATGAAATGTAAACAACCTACCAGGTACACAGTAATAAAGACAGCAAGTTAGGCAAAATGAGGCAACAGAGGAACATGTCCCAAATGAAGGAACAAGATAAAATCCCAGAAGAAGAACTAAGTGAAGTAGAGATAGGCAACCTATCTGAGAAACAGTTTGGGGAAATGATTGTAAAGAGGATCAAAGAACTTGGGAGAAAAATTAATGCACAGAGTGTGAAGTTAGAAGTTTTTAACAAAGAGTTGGAAAATATAAAGAACAACCAAACAGAGATTAATAATACAATAACTGAAATGAAAGATACACTAGAAGGAATCAACCATAGACTAAATGATACAGAGGAATGGATCAGTGAGCTGGAAGACAGGATAGTGGAAATCACTGAAGATGAACAGAAAAAAGAAAAAAGAAATGAGGACAGTTTAAGAGACATCTGGTACAACATTAGAAAGTGTGAAGAAAACTTGTATAGACATTTCTCTAAAGAAGACACATAGAGGGCCAACAGGCACCTGAAAAGATGATCAACATCACTAATCATCAGAGAAATGCAAATCAAAACCAAAATACATGTCACATTTCACCTGCCAGACTGGCTATCATCAAAAAAGAGCACAAATAACAAATGTTGGAGAGGATGTAGAGAAAAGGGAACCCTAGTACACTCTTGGTGGGAATGTAAATTTATGCAGCTACTATGGAAAACAGTATGGAGGCTCCTCAAAAAACTAAAACTAGAACTACTATATGATACAGCTATTCCACTCTTGGGTATATATCTGAAGAAAATGAAAACACTAATTAACAAAGATACATGTATCCCAGTGTCCATAGCAACATTATTTACAATAGCCAAGATATGGAAGCAACTTATGTATCCATCACCAGATGAATGGATAAAGAACAAGTGGTATACATATACAATGGAATACTACTCAGCCATAGAAAAGAATGAAAATTTGCCATTTGCAACAACATGGATGGACTTGGAGGGTATTATGCTTAGGGAAGTAAGTCAGACAAAGACAAATACTGTATGATATTGCTTACATGTGGAATCTAAAAAATAAAAGTGAATAAAATATAATAGAAATGACTCAAAATTATAGAAAACAAACTAGTGGTCACCAGTGGGGACAGGGAAAGTGGAAGGGACAAGATGGGGTAGGGGATTAAGAGACACAAACTACTATCTACAAAATAAATAAGCTACAAGGATATATTGTACAGCACAGGGATATAGCCAATATATTATAATGACTACAAATGGAGTATAACCTTTAAAAATTGTGAATCACTATGTTGTACACCTGTGACATATATATTGTAAGTCAACTATATCTCAATAAAAAAAAAAGGGAAAAAGAAAGTACTTTGTGTGTGTGTAAATGTAGATAACAGAAAACAAAGTTAAGGCATAATATTATTACTCAGAAAAAAAGTTATCAGATTAAATTAGATTTTTATATCTATAATATGTTTTATGTAAGCTGCATGCTAGCCACAAAGCAAAAACCTACAGTTGATACACAAAAGATAAAGAGAAGGGAATCAAAGTATACCATTATGGAAAATCATAACAAAGACGGCATAAGAGAAAGAAAGGAGCAAGGGAACTACAAAACAGCCAGATAATCCTTACCTGTCATAATTACTTTACATGTAGATGGATTAAATCCTCTGATCAAAAGGCATAGAGGGGCTGAATGGATAAAAAAAATCAAGACCCAACTGTTTTCTGCCTAAAAGAGACTCACCATGGCTTTAAGAACACACATAGACTGAAAGTAAAGAGATAGAATAAGATATTCCATGCAAATGGAAACCGAAAGAAAGTAGGAGTAGCTATACTTATATCATACAAAATAGACTTTAACTTAAAACTGTAACAAGAGACAAAGAAGGTCAGTATATAACGGTGAAGGTGTCAGTTTATCAAGAGGTTATAACAATTATAAATATGTGCACTCAACATCAGAGCATCTGACTGTATTAAGCAAATACTAACAGATTTGAAGGGAGAAATAGGTAACAAGATAATAATAGTGGGGCACTTCAATATCCCACTTTCAACAACGGATAGATCATCCAGGCAGAAAATCAATAGGGAAATGTTGGACTTGAACTACACTTTTGACCAAATGGACCTAACATATCTAGACATATATAGAACATTCCATCTTGCAGTGTTTCTGCTGAAAAATCAGCTGTTTACCTTATGGGGATTCCCTTGTGTGTTATTTGTTGTTTTTCCCTTGTTGCTTTAACATTTTTTCTTTGTATTTAATTTTTGATAGTTTGATTAATATGTGTCTTGGCCTGTTTCTCCTTGGATTTATCCTCTGTGGGACTCTCTGTGCTTCCTAGACTTGATTAACTATTTCCTTTCCCATATTAGGGAAGTTTTCAACTATAATCTCTTCAAATATTTTCTCAGTCCCTTTCTTTTTCTCTTCTTCTTCTGGGACCCCTATAATTTGAATGTTGGTGCATTTAATGTTGTCCCAGAGGTCTCTGAGAATGTCCTCAATTCTTTTCATTCTTTTTTCTTTATTCTGCTCTGTGGTAGTTATTTCCACTATTTTATCTTCCAGGTCACTTATGCACTCTTCTGCCTCAGTTATTCTGCTATTGATTCTATCTAGAGAACTCTTAATTTCATTTATTGTGTTGTTCATCATTGTTTGCTCTTTAGTTCTTCTAGGTCCTTGTTAAATATTTCTTGTATTTTCTCCATTCTATTTCCAAGATTTTGGATCATCTGTACTCTCATTACTCTGAATTTTTTTGCAGGTAGACTTCCTATTTCCTCTTCATTTGTTTGGTCTGGTGGGTTTTTACCTTGCTCCTTCATCTGCTGCATATTTCTCTGTCTTCTCATTTTGTTTAACCTACTGTGTTTGCTGCAGATTTGTAGTTCTTATTTTTTGTGTGTCTGCCCCCCGTGGGTAAGGTTTGTTCAGTGGCTGTTGGAACACAAGACTGGTGCCTGTGTTCTGGTGGGTGGGTCTGGACCTTGTCTTTTTGGTGGGCAGGACCACGTCTGGTGGTCTGTTTTGGGGTGTCTGTGAACTTAGTATGATTTTAGGAAGCCTCTCTGCTAATGGGTGGTGTTATGTTCCTATCTTGCTAGTTGTTTGTCATGGGGCATCCCACACTGGAGCTTGCTGGTGGTTGGGTGGAGCTGGGTCTTAGCGTTGAGATAGAGATCTCTGGGAGAGCTCTCGCCAATTGATATTACATGGGGCTGGGAGGTCCCTGGTGGTCCAATGTCCTGATCTTGGCTCTCCCACCTCAGAGACTCAGGCCTGACACCCAGCTGGAGCACCAAGACCCTGTCAGCCACACGGCTCAGAAGAAAACAGAGAAAAAAAGAAGGAAAAAGAAATTTTAAAAAATTATTAAAATAAAAAATAATTTATTAAAATAAAAAATAAAAAAGTAATAATAATTAAAAAAAGAAGAGAGAAACAAAACCAGTAAACAAATCCACCAATGATAATAAGTGCTAAAAACTATACTAAGATAAACATAAAAATCAGAAACAAGTCATTGGCAGACAGCAAACCCCAAGTCTACAGTTGCTCCCAAAGTCTACTGCCTCAATTTTGGGATGATTCATTGTTTATTTAGGTATTCCACAGATGCAGGGTACATCAAGTTGATTGTGGGGATTTAATCTGCTGCTCCTGAGGCTGCTGGGAGAGATTTCCCTTTCTCTTCTTTGTTCACACAGCTCTTGGGGTTCAGCTTTGGTTTTGGCCCTGCCTCTGCCTGTAGGTCGCCCTCAGACATCTGTTCCCTGCCCAGACAGGATGGGGTTAAAGCAGCGGCTGATTAGGGGCTCTGGCTAACTCAGGCTTGGGGGGAGGGAGGGGTACATAGTTAAAATTGGAATGCGGGGAGACCCTGCGGTGGCAGAGGCCGACATGACGTTGCAATGGCCTGCAGGGAGCAGTGCATTCTCCCAGGGAAGTTGTCCCTGGATCACATGACCCTGGCAGTGGCGGGCTGCACAGGCTCCGGGTGGGTGGGGGGGGGGGTGTAGACAGTGACCTGTGCTTGAACACAGGATTCTTGGTAGCTACAGTAGCATCATTAACGTTTCACGCCTGTCTCTGGTTCCAAGCTGATAGCCGCAGCTCACGCCCATCTCTAGAGCTCGTTTAGGTGGCGCTCTGCCTTCTGTGGGCACATGGGGAAGGAATCCCCTCTCCTCAGACCCCCGAAACAATGGTCTCTTGCCTCTTCAGCAGCTCCAGATGTTTTCCCGGACTACCTCCTGGCTATCTGGGGCACACTAGCCCTCTTCAGGCTGTGTTCACACCGCCAACCCCAGTCCTCTCCCTGGGATCTGACCTCTGAAGCCGAGCCTCGGCTCCCAGCCCCCGCCCGCCCTGGCGGGTGAGCAGACAAGCCTCTCGGGCTGGTGAGTGCTGGTCGGCACCGATCCTCTGTGCGGGAATCTCTCCGCTTTGCCCTCTGCATCCCTGTTGCTATGCTCTCCTCCGTGGCTCTGAAGCTTCCCTCCCCCGCCCACCCACTCCCACCCCCGTCTACGCCAGTGAAGGGACTTCTTAGTGTGTGGAAACGTTTCCTCCTTCACAGCTCCCTACCAGAGGTGCAGGTCCTGTCCCTATTCTTTTGTCTCTGTTTTTTCTTTTTTTCTTTTGCCGTACCCAGGTAAGTGGGGAGTTTCTTGCCTTTTGGGAAGTCTGAGGCATTCTGCCAGCGTTCAGTAGGTGTTCTGTAGGAGTTTTTCCACACGTAGATGTATTTTTGATGTATTTGTGGGGAGGAAGGTGCTCTCCACATCTTACTCCCCCACCATCTTGAAGGTCTCCCCCTGCCTTCTCTTTTGTCTGTATCTAATCTCCCTCTATCTCTCTTTTATAAATACATCTGTGATTACATTTAGGGCCTACATAGATAATCCAGTAAAATGCTCCTCATCTCAAAGATCCTTAATCACATCTGTAAAAACTCTTTTTCCATATAAAGTAAGATTCAGAGGTTCCAGGGATTAGGACCTGGAGATCTATGTCTATATCTATCTATATCAATATCAATATCAATATCTATATCTATATCTATCATCTATATCTATAAAATGAGTTAAGTATTTAAAAAAATATATAACCTTATATATATATATATTTTAAAAAATATTTAACTCACTATTTAATGAGGGAACCAGTGAGATGTTATAACCAGTTTAAAAGAGAATTCAAACAATGTGCACACATAGGCAGTCAAGAATGTTGAAATAAATTTACAAGTAGAAGTAAAAGTGGTCAGTATCCACGGTAATCACTGCATCCACTAGACAAAATTCACTTATATTTCTATTATCAAAACTCATTTGCATTATTATGAGTATTCTACAACTTAGAGTTGTAACATAGCTTAAAGACATTAAAAAGCACAAGTAACTAAGAAAGGTATACTAGACATGACATCCAATAAGTTCCCCACCCCGATTTCAAAGTCTTTAAACAAGTTTTCATGACATTCTCTCCCTTTTTTTTTTTAAAAATAATGCCTTGTTTATTTTTATTTTTACAGGAACAAAATAAGTCATTATTATTATTACTACTGGATTTTAGAAACTTTAGTGTCTTTATGTTCTTTTATTCCCTTTTTAATGCCAGTTAATGTATTGATTTTAGGGTTCCACAAAATTTGGGAAACATTTTGATAAACTTCTCTTACTAGATATGAACTTAATTGACCTGGACGTATTTTTGAGGGCCATGATTTAGTGTATCACACTTTATAAAGGCTAAACACAGAAACTTGAAAGTAAAATATGTTCTTTTAATTGGTATCACTGTGAAGAGTTTAGACCAGTAAGTAGAAAGTAATGCATAGTATTTATTAATATCAATTTCAGATTTACAATATTTTCTTTATTTTTGCTGATGCATCTGTATTCATTCATTCAACAAATATTAAGTATCTGCTATACACTAGGCATCTATGAATTTATCTTCCTGGCAATGACTTTTTTTTTTTTTAATTAATTAATTTATTTATTTTTGGCTGTGTTGGGTCTTCGTTTCTGTGCGAGGGCTTTCTCTAGTTGCGGCAAACGGGGGCCACTCTTCATCGCAGTGCATGGGCCTTTCACTATCGTGGCCTCTCTTGTTGCGGAGCACAGGCTCCAGACGCGCAGGCTCAGTAGTTGTGGCTCACGGGCCTAGTTGCTCCACGGCATGTGGGATCTTCCCAGACCAGGGCTCGAACCCGTGTCCCCTGCATTAGCAGGCTGATTCTCAACCACTGCGCCACCAGGGAAGCCCCCTGGCAATGACTTTTTGTTTTTTTGTTTACTTGTTTATTTATTTTATTGATATATAATTGACATACATTATATTCGTTTCTGGTTTACAACATTATAATATTTTTTACACATGGAAGTAGGCAGTAATTAAGTGACTAAGGCATATTATGCCTTTTAAACTTTGTGTGTGTGTGTGTGGGTGTGTGTGTGCGTGTGTGTGTGTGCGCGCGCATTTAAAATTTTTGACCAAGAAGAAAGTGGTGAGAAACATGTTGGGCACTGTGGAACTAAGACTTCAATTACAAGGAGAATAATTTGAATTGTAAAGAGTTTGAATATGTAGCTAGGGGGGTGGATTTGATATGTGTAGCTGGGGGTTGGGCAGGAGGTAGAGGCTTTGTGTTTGTGTGTATATATTTTAAAGCAAAGGTTACCTTTAAGAATGTATTCATTCATTAAACATTTTACATTTTAAAGTTTCTTATTTACAAAGATTTCTTTAAGGTCTTTTTTTCCTGCTGAAGTACCTTCATCATGGTCTTCAGGTGGTGAAACATTAAACAGTAATTGTAAATAACAAGTGATTTTGACAAAACAGACAGAATGTTGATTAAGGTGAACATGAATCCAGTAACACAGGAGTCCACTGAGCATAAAGATAAGCCCATAGAAATGCTCTATTTTAGGAGCCTGAATCAATGGCGTCAAAATCAGAAACAAAGATATAGCTATGCATCCAAATATAAATGGCAAAGGCACCTGAAAGTATAAAAAAGATTAAGATTAGAGATGACATTGTCCTCAGGTTTCTATAAACAACATAAGAACATTCTCTTTCTTATGGAACAAATGTTTCCAAACATCAGGGAGAAAACTACAAACATATTTTCAAATATATTTAGAGGGACAGGGTCAGTATTACATTACAGAAAGTAAATCAATGGCAGACTGAATGATTGTAAAAAAGTGGAACTGTATTTTATTCATTCTATAGTTTTCATGAATGCCTACTCAATTCATCAGATATTGTCATTTATTTACTAAAATTAGTGCTTCATTTTCAGGCATAGAAAAAATACATTTAAACATCATCAAAAATTAACTATGTCATTCTAGTATTAATCATTGATGCATTCTTAGTTTTGGGAATTTGAAAATCCAGTAATGTCATCACTGAAATATTTGTTTATAATGCTTCTTTAAGGGAGCATGTGCCAGTCTTTCTTAGGGCAGCACCATCAAGTAATAGAAACAGCAGAAATACTGGAATCAGAAAAGTCTGGTTAGAAATGCAATCTCTGTTATTTTAATCGCTCATTCTTTCAAGAAATATTCACTGAATTGCTTAGTGGCATGTGCCATGCTAAGGATACAGAGGTATTTAGGACAGATAAAGAAGGTTCTTCTCCAGGGAGCTTGTGACACTGACTAGCAGTATAACTTTGGTCTACCTAATTAATCTGATCTTCAGACCCATTTGCAGAGAACAACCAGAAGGTGGTTCCCCAAGTGCCTGTTCCACAGGGACCCCAAACACGGCACAGTGAGGCCCTCAGGGCCCCGCACCCTTACCACAACTGAAGGAAGGACACGGTGGGTCGGCAGGTACTAATGGATAATTATGTTCAGAGGTTTTTAATCAAATATTCCTGAAATATGTGTGTGTTTTGTGTTATTACGGTTTAAATATAAAGTCTGAGTGTCGAAAAAAAGGGTCCTCTTAGACTCATTTGCAAAATGAGTTTTTTATCTAATGCTGGTCTCCTAAAATCTTTGTCAGAATTGCATACAGTGTACTTCAGTAAAATGTGCTCAACAAATGGCATTTCTTAATTAACTTTATAACAGTGATTTGTATACATTTCTTACTCTTCTATGAGGCTAAGAAGATTCTTGATGGAAAGATTCATCTTTATTTCTCTGAACTGCCTAGCAGAGTGCCTGAAATATAGCAGATAGTCACTGCATATTTGTTGAATAAATGGATGACTGAAATTCAAGATATTATTGTTTACTTTTTTCAACTTGGGACATGGCCAAGAGGGATCCAATTTTTGGGGGGGAAGAAAGTCAAAACTGTCTAAGCTTATGTTTCTTAAAATATGGTCAATCGACCTCTCTGCATAAGAATCCCCAAGATAATTGATAAATATACAGATTCCTAAGGCCCAACTAAGACCTACTAAATTAGAACCTCCAGGTGTGAGACTGGGAATTCAGATTTTTAACAAGCACACTCAAGCGGCTTTATGGTCATTGGCATGAAATATGGGACTATCATTTTATTTTCCATACAATCTCTACAACCAGGAAGTATCTTAATTATATGGGCCACTGGATTATATTTATAACATGATTAAAGAATAAAACAAAGACTGTCTGGAAACTTTTAGGATTTACATTATAGCAAGGTATGGCTTATTTTATACCAAGGCAAAATAAATGAAAATTTAAAAAAGAAATGAGGGAAATAAAGAAACGTGGATAAACAATAAATTTGGCTCACAAAATGCGTGCCACAAAGCCCCATATAGATTCTGAAAGCAGGCCACCAAAAGGCATAAGCAAACCAGTTGTTTAGAAGAGGCCCAAGTATTCCTGATGCTAAGATCAGAGAAAATTTCCTCAGTGGCTCCTTTATAGAACAAAAAATTTCATCACTATCTTTTCAATATATATAACAAAAATTTGGTCTCTGAAATCAGAATGTGTGGTTTAAATCCCAGCCCTGATCCTTTTATCTAGGGTAATTTACTTAATCTCTGAGATCTAGGATTCTCCTGAGTTAAATGGGGGTAAAGCTAAGAAAATCTATGCCAGCTGTTTGACCTGAATCTGCTCACCCCTCCTTCTAATTCACTTTCTACACTATTGTCAGAATGGTCTTTTCAAATGAGAGTCTGATTTTATGTCTTTTGCATATGGTTGCTTAGGAAGTTCACACTCATACAAGCACACCCATCTGAGGGGGAAAAAGGGGGCTGATATCTAGCTTACCAGGCTCTGTGCCTGGGCATGGGGCTGGGGCTGCCTAGAGGGAGGGGTGCTTTGTTATATTTTGCACGAGGACACTCTAGGAACCTACAGTAGCCCTGCTGACATTACCTAGAGGATAGTGATTCTATCTTGCTAGTTAAGTTCAGGTTCAAAATTTTTGTAATCACCTAAACTGAGGCTTAGATTAACATATTATCGTATAAAATAAAGACCCTATCAAGGCCATACACAAGAAGAGTATGCCACATCACCCTCATTTGTTCATGGACTGAGGAGATGCTTTTGAGCTGGGCAAAAAGCCCTCCCCTCAGAAGTGTTATTGCCTAACTCCTGAAAGATGACAAAAAGGATAACATCTGTCTTCCTTGAGGAGAATCAGTTTTGACATTTTACTCTAGAAAAATCAGACCAAATGCAGCCCATACAGTCAATTACACATCAGTAAGCTGGGAAATGGAGGTCTGGTTCAGATGTTTCATAAATTTGACTCATGACTGGTTAGAAGCATCCCATATAGAATAAGAAATTATATTCCTAGAAAGAGAATAGAAGTTTAATATTAACATTTTAATTTTGATTTACCTTGTAAGGTCTAGGTAGATTGGGTTCCTGGTACCTTAGTTTAAGTAAACCTATCATATGTAACCCTCTTAAAAACCATATTGCTAATCCTGAATATTTTATTAAATTGATCAAATCTGAGGTTATAATAACAACTGAAGTTAAGATGATTATCTGGCTGACAGCCATGGTTGGACACGAGTGGTTATTGAGCATCGAGAAGATCAAAGGCAGTTGTCCTTCTTGGCTTGCTGTGTAGATCATCCTTGATGCCGAAAGCACTGTACAACACATGCTGCTAAATATTGAAGTTGAAATTCCAAAAGAAATGACCCATTGCATGGAAGGGATTATTTTGTCCGTCCAGGTGACAGCAACAGCATCTATGAAAATTTTAGAAAAATTTCAAAAAAGTCAGTCCCTTTGCTTGATTGAAATTATGGCAATAATTCTTCACTTTCTCTGTAACCATACCCTTTGTAATATGATTTTGCAGATCCTTACAAGAAAAGGAGTCTCTTTACTTATTCTTGAATATGGTCTGGACTTGTGGCTTGTTTTGGCCAGTAGAATGCATTGGAAGGTGTGATTTGCCACTGTATTTCAAACTTTCTAAGACTAGCCTGTGCATGGGATTTAGGAGGCACTTTTCAGGGCTCAAAGTGTATTAAACTTAGAATAAATCTTATAAGTGGGACATTAAGCATGAGAAAGGCATCTAAATCAGGCAGGGGGTGGTGAGATGGCATTGTGAGGGAGGCAGAGAGATAGTATTTATTCTGGAAACACAGTAAATTGTTTAGAAAGTCTGACGTGTGGTGAGGGTGTGTGTGTGTGCAAGAGAAGGCAGGAGATGAGGATAGAAAGTTAGGCTTGAATCAGATCTTGGAGAACCTGCCATGGTCAGGTTAGGAGTTGATAGTTGGTCTGAAGGAGGTGGCGATGGGCTGATGGGGTGGTGGTTGCAGCAGCTGTGAGAGTGAGACTGGGAGGAGATGCAAGAAAACAAGATGGTGGAATATTTAAACAGGGAGATGACAGGATTAGATTTGTGTTTTATAGAGTCATCTCTAGAGACTGAGTGGAGGCTGGATTGGAAGGAGGAAGTTAGAGGTGAGCGTATAAATTAGGAGGTTATTGCTGTAAATGAAATGAGAAAAATAAGGGCCTGGGCACTGAGTGGGGGAAAAAAGAGGAGGGAACACCCAAAGAGAGAGATGTTAGTGAGGTGGGTCTTTACAGAACTTGCTGCCTGGTTTGGAAGTAGGGTGAAAGGCAAATTATAGCTCTCCCCCTCATTTTAATAGTTTAAAAAATCTCCTTTAGTGTGTTACTGTATTCCTGTGAGACCAAATTGTGGGAAGTAACGTGTTTCTTTTTACTTTTAGAAATTGATATTTCTCTTTTTCTTTTAGAATCAACATAGCATTTTTATACTAGTCTCAGAGAAGATGCATAAATACACCTTTTGACTTTTGGAACCATGTAAAATATAGGTTTTTTAAAAAATGACCTTCAAAGCTTCTTATTTTTGTAAAGGCTTTGAATGCAGATAATAGAGCAGAACTCCAGTTCAGTGATGCGGCTCACTAGACTGATCCTCTTTGTGACCTCTGGCCTTGAAAACACATCCATTACAGGGGAATTCTAGTTACTGGAGTGACACAGTCAGGCCCTCCAAAACCACACACCCTATACGTGTTCATAGACCCCTGTGCCTATCTGTATATACAATATTTTTGGAGTCTATGTTTTTGTTGATGTATTATTTGACCTCTATTCAGAATATTTGAAGAGTTAGTTGTTCTCAGTAAACGAATTTTCTAGATAACCAAACTTCTCTTCTTTCAGGAGTAACTATTTTTTAAAAATTAAAATTTTGTAGAATTTTTCTAATATATTTCAAATACTATTCTGCCTTTTTAAAGTAAAGTGAACATAATTTAACATTTTTTTAAAAAGACCCAGTGGTGTCATAAAAATTCATCACTTGATTCTGTGGAAATATAATTATTTGGTATTAAAATGATTTTTTTCTGATCATAAGTACAACATGCTAATTGTGGAAAATATGAACAGTATAAAAAAGGAAATAAAAGATATCTTGCAATATTATCATTCAGATGGCGCCATTTACTATTAACTTTTTGTTGTATCTCCATTTAGTCCTGTGTATGTTATATGATTATGTGTATTAATAAAATTCATCATCTGATATATATTAATAAGTATTCATACTATTGCTTGCTTTGCTAATAGGCCCTATTAGTGGTGGTTATGCTTTGATTTGGTTTGCTTGTGTTGAGGCATTTTAGTATGGTGGTTGAGAACACAGGTCTTGGAGTCAAACAACCTGGATTTGAGTCTGTCTTTTTCAATTACTAGCTGTGTAACTTTGAGCACCATGCTTGATGGAATTGGGAAGAATATATTTTTGAAGTTCAGGTCTCGCAAATTGCTGTCCACATTTACAATCCATTACTAGCAATAACCTGAACAAGAAGTAATCTTTTATCATTAGAAGAGCATGACTGAGACCTATTTTTGAATCTTATCAGTGCTGTTCATTATTTAACTTCCTTCGCTACGGTTTCCTCATCTGAAAAATGAAGATAATGAAGATGGTACTGCTTGTTCCAAACAACTATTTTGAGGGCAGGTATCTGGATGCACCTTAAAGGGTGGAACATCTTCTAACAAAGTGTTTCTTCTTTGCCTTCTTGCCTTGCTTGCTCCTGTTTCTCCTCATCTCTTTCCTCTTTCTCCTCCATGTCTCTCCTCCTCCTCTTCCTCCTCCTCATTCTCTTTTCAGTTCTCGCTTCTTCACATTCTTCTACCCTTCGACCTTAGTCTTTAGCATGTGCTCATTTTTTTTATAGATTGTTTAGATGATTATTTTTACTTTCTTGTGAAAACCAAAGCAGGACCACATCACATTTACACTCTTATGGGTGTATCGAAAAAATAGCAGTATATAGGTGTCCCTGTTTATTCAGAGGAGGTAGTAGTGACTATTTCCTCTTTGTCTAGACACATTCATACCTGCAGAGATGATTTCCCTGGGAGTCAAAACTGCCAGGTAGGATACGTTAGCCAGTAAGTAAATCACAGCCACCATGGGAAGGACAGTAATCAGAGATTTGGGAATATTTTCACCAGGATTTTTTATCTCTCCTAAAAAACACAAATAAACTCATCAGAAAAGATCATATTATTATGAGACTTTTGAAGACTTCTTTGTAATGAAAAGGATGAGAAAGTACTATTCATGTGTCTGTTGTTTCCTCATCTGCTTGACTGATTCTACTCCTTTGCAAGTTTTGCCTAAAAGCTTGGATTTCTCACCATCTTATACTAAAAATACAATTATTCCAACTATTTCATGATTATGGATTTACAGTGATGGAAAAGACTATTTAATACAAGCTACTATGTATAAAATGATAAGCTACAAGGGTATATTGTACAGTGCATAGTATATAGCCAATATTTTATGATAACTATAAATAGACTATAACCTTTAAAACCTGCGAATCACTATGTTGTACACCTGAAACTTATATAATGTTGTAAATCAACTATACCTCAATAAAAAAAGAGAAAGAAATGAAACAGGGATGAGAGCAGAGTGGGGGGAGGAAGTTTGCATTAAATAAGTTAGCCGAGAAATGACATTTGAGGGAAGACCTAAAGGAAGTGAGGGAGGGAACTATGTGAAGATCTCAGTGGGTAGCCTTCTATGCAAAGGAAACAGTTGGTGCAAAAGGAAAACAGACCCCCCCCCATGCCATGGCAGCCTTTTGTGAGTGCATCTATGTCTTTCTCTGTCACAGAGGCTTCCAAAGTGTAGTATTGAATACCCACGATAGCATCAAGGACATACTGTGCTTTGTCTACATTTCAAATACAGAGGAAACTGCCGGGACTCAAAGAGGTTAAGAGACTTGCCCAAGGTCACACAGCAAATACGTGGTGAGGGCAGGATTTTAACCAAGTTTGGTCTGACACCAGACAGTAACCACTGCACCCTCCAGCCTTCATGTAGCTAGATCTCTTGGACCTTGAGGTGATGGATTTCTTGGACAGAAGGTGCCTCGAGGTGATGGATTTCTTGGACAGAAGGTGCAGAGTTCTTTTAGACACTTACTCCCACCCTCTTGGATAGGCGTCCTCAGTTGGGAAAATCTTTGAGCTCCAATACATAATAAAGTTTTTAAACCAAAAGCAGGGATGAGCTCAAGGCACCTAACAATGTTTCGGTCAGTTTCTGTCAATTGTAGGGGCCTTACCTCAGGGGAGGAGACATTGCATCAACAGTGAATTCCTAAAATTGACATATTATCTCAAAATTCCTAAACATCATACTGTTTTTCTTAAAAAGGAAGTTCAGGGGAGTGGTTAAGAGCCTAGGCCTGGACCTAAATGGTCTGGGGTTCTAACTTGGCTGTGACCCTCACTAGCTGTTGGACCTTGGGAAACAGGTTTTGCAGTTGGCAACAAAGATTGCCAGCCCACAGATTTGTACAAATAAAAAATGTACAATCGTTTAAAAAAAAGACTGTTTGGTATATAACATGTCTCTTCATCCCATCTGAGATAAGTAATTTCTTCCTTTTTTCAGAAGTAACAGTTCTCTCATCATCTCTTTCCCTCAAGCAAATTGACCTCTGAGGAAGTTCCTTTCTCATCCTTACTCTCCCAAGCAACCTTTTCCTACCTAGGCAAATTTACTGTATTAAAATGACTACTGGGTCATCATAAGTAAGAAAGGTGTGAATGGAATTCAGGATCTTATGGGTTATGAATAAAATAATAAGAGGAAAACAATTTAGAGTCCATCAGGCAGTCAAGAGATTGTTTGAATCTACTCAAGCAGTGAAGGAAATTTGTCGTAAGCCATGTAGAAGCGAGACAGTCTGTCCTTCCAAATTCCGATTGGAAAGAAATCAGGCGATATTGATATAAAATCAGTGTCAGCTGAATTGTGAGGTCTTCGGGTCCCCTGTTACTATAGCAACGGTGTGACAGAACCAGCCTGTGCACATGTGACTTGAAGCATGAAGTGCTCAGATCACATGTCTTATCTTGAATCTGGGAAGTGTAAGTAACTGTGTAAGCTGGGATGGTCCACCCAGCAGCTTCAAACACCTGAGATAGTGACCCTGATCCCCTGTGTGGGTAAATGACTTTACAACTTGACCGGCAGGTTCTCCTCTCCTCCAGCTTCTGTGAATAATGGCTGCTAGTTCCCCATAGCTGAACCCTTCTCCTGAGAATTGCCCTTAGTCCTTGGGTGATTTGGCAGGGAGGGGAGGAAGCTGCCTTGCTTAGAAAAATCTAGAAGTTTACATTCTCCCCTCAGAGGCAGCCCACAGTCATTTATGAACCGATAAAAGGTACAAAAGCCCATCCCTAATGCCTCTAGTTGGGAACATTTCGTATTATTCTTATTCTAGCAGTACTGTCTAATAAAAATATACCGTGAGCCATTTATGTAATTTTAAATTTTCTAGTAGCTACATAAAAGAAAAACCAGTGAAATGGAATTATTAATATATATTTATCCCCAGATATGCAAAATGTTATCATTGCAGTATGTAACATTTATAAAAAACTATTAATGAGCTATTGGACATTGTTTTGCTCATTCAAGATTTTGATTTCTGGTGTGTATTTTACACCTATGGAGCACCTCACTTTGACTAACTACATTTTAGATGCTCACTAGCCACATGTGGCTGGTGGTTACCAGTTTGGACAGTGTGGCTCTGTAGGATCTGGCCGAGGCTAGACTTCAGCTGAAACCACATGTTTGTTCAGCTCCACACCCCACCCCACCCTGTCCTGCTTCCTTCACTCCTCACAGCTGTCTCTTGGAAGTAGGCCCTCAATAAAGTGCTTGCACAAGGATCCTAATCTCAGGTTCTGCTTCTAGGAAGTCCAATATAAGATGCGAATGTTTCAACTTAAATACAACAATGATCAGGTAAATGAAAACCTTTGATACCATTTATTTTCTGCTAAGTTACACAATTTGTGCCAGTGTCTAATTTTTATGAGAATCTGGCATGTTAGATAACCTGAAAGAACAGCCTTGCTACTTAAATTTTAAATGTAAATGAATTTTCAGATGTGCGATTTTAAGTTGCAAGTGTAGGAGACATTGTTTATAAACAGTATTTAAGTGTACAAGAGAACTTAAAATTCATCATATTTAAGACAATATTTTAGTGTTACAGGACATAAGTGATTAGAAAGGCTTTGCAAGTCAGACATTTAAAGTGCTTAAAAATTAAATACATTTTAACATGCAATTAAAACAGTTTATAAATTGTGAATGAGGTTATATTCTTTAGTGACATTTAATATGTTCAATTTAGTAATCAACCACTTATTAAAAAACAAGAAAAAGTGAATTTTATGTAAAATTTTTAGTTTTATATATGTACATCATTATTTATGTTAAAATTAATGGTTTATGAAAACTTATGATTTTTAATTTATACCATAAGAAAATTGACTAATAATTTTAACTCCAACTTTGGAAAGTTATAAAACTCACATTAACATCTAACATGGATTTTTTTTTTTTCTTTAAGAAGCGAAGAGTAAAAGATAAGAAAAATTTAACCTGTGCCAGCTTAACGCTTTCTTCCTCATCCTACTCTTTTCCCACCACTGTTCAAAAAACAACATCCTTTATAAAGAGTCCTTTGAGAATATTGTCTCTTGGCTCAGCCTGGCTGTTTTTAATGTGGAAAATTCCTTATACTCTCTAACAGATCCCAACTTTGGTCAAATCCTTAGGACCTGGGAGTATTACCAAATTTTAAGTGTGTCTAGGAAAACAGTGGCTTGTGTCTCCTGCGGTATTCTTGTCTTCAGTGTAAACTAAGACCAGGGCCTCTGATCTCCAACCATAGGAGAGGAGCAGCTTATGGTGGGGGCCCTGTCTGCTTAGACTCTCCTGCTTGGTCTCCCATACAGGCAGGGGAAAGTTTTGTCTAATGAGCCTTTTTTTCTCTCCCATGTGTGCACAACTTTAGTTTCTGGAGGACTAAGCTGGATTTCTTGAGGGTGAATGAAGTCTGTCATAGATTTCCATCTTGCAGCAACTTGAGAGAATGGGTGCTTCATGCTCACCAGTTCTCAAGAAGTCCTTTTTTTCCCCCTGAAACTGAGATACAGTACCCCTCCCCCCGACACATCTGCAGTTTCACTTTCCGTGGTTTCATTTACCTGCGGTTAACCGTGGTCTGAAAATATTAAATAGAACATTCCAGAAGTAAACAATTCATAAAGTTTAAATTGCATGCTGTTCTGAGTATTGTGATGAAATCTCATGCCATCCTGCTTGTCCTGCCCAGGACGAGAATCATCCTTTTTTCTAGGATCCACGCTGTATATGCTAGCATCCTGATCCCTTAATATAGGAAAAAACATCGTATATATAGGAAAAAACATCGTATATATAGGGTTCAGTCTTATCCATGGTTTCAGGCATCCATTGGGTGTCTTGGAACATATCCCCTGTGGATAAGGGGGGACTACTGTATATTGCAACATGCTAAGTGTCAGGAGGGTTTCCAAGTATTCATGTATATTCTGTCTCTGAAAAGTTCCTCTAATAGGAAGCCAATCAGCGTATTGCTCCAGCCAGAAGTCACCACTTGTTCTGGGCCACCTTGTGCATAGAGCTGGAGAACTACCCTTTTCAAGTCTGCTTTCAGGGCTTTGGCAGAGGAGTGGATGCAAATCTAAGTGGGTGGGGCCATTATTAATGCAACTTCCTCTAAGGGTCAGCCAATTCTGTATATCTTTATTTCTCCTCCTAAATTCCCTTCACTAACAATGGGAATTCTAGGCAGATTATTAAATCTGAGGCTCTCTTTAAACTGCTCACAATATTAACGTGCTTCGTGTGATGCTGATTTTCTAAACAGCATACCATGGTATCTTGTCTGATTGTTCCTTGCAAAAGTCACACAAGTCATGTTATGGAAGCAGTGGCCTTTTGTCGTTTTGTAATTGAGTGGATAGAACTTGAGTCCCAACAGTTCTCTATGTCACTAGAGACTCCTTTGAATATTGTCAGACCTGCTACTGAGATGGATGCACTGATGGCTTTGAGACCTAATATAATTCCTTATTTCAGAGGTAAATATAAAGGATGTATAGTGGTGCTTGGGATGCAGTGTTATCCCTTTGGGAGGCCCTGGCATAAGAATCTAGACACAAGCTATCTATTCTGTTTACAATTGGTCAGGAATATGACAGCTCAGGAACTCGGAGAACCAAACTTGAGGGAGATAGTTCTTTCTAGCCAGGATCACCCTATTGTGAGACGGAAGAAGCCAGATCTCTAAATTTGGTAAGTTAATGAAGTGCTGGTTCTCATAGCCAGCCCCATTCAATTAGCCACAAGTTCTGGCCATGTTACTGTACTCATCGCATTCGACCTTCTGCTCTAACAGTCTGCAGATCCAGAAAATTTCACTAGACATTTCAAACACAACCCTATTGATCTGAAGTTACATTTCTCTATCAGTTCCAGTTATGGGATTCTTGTCCTTAATTCAAGGTTTAACTTGTTTGATAACAAATCAAACCAAGGAGTAGGAGGAGAATGAGATGGGTGCTTCAAACAGAATTGGGTCTAAAGCTGCATTGTGCTGTGTCTTTAGGCAATGATCACTATCAAGAACACCTGGGCTTGCTCTAGTGCGATGCTTTACTTTAGCCAAGGGGTGCACCAACATCTGGGTATTTATTTTTGCAGAACCCACCACTGCGCACTGACTAGGTGACCCCTGGAGGATGCAGTTCCAAAAGCAGTGACCTGCGAAACTCTGCCTCCATATATCTCCAATATTTTCACTTATGACTCATGCGCCTTTTAATGGCCAAACTAGCAGCAAGGTGACTGCTGGCATAATTAATTTGTGCGAGGTAAATTAAAGTCTTATTTGAAAAGCCTAGATATTTAAAAATTTGTTACTTTTATTGCAAGAAATTTCAATGTTACATTTGTCAATTAAAAAAGGAAAATACTAAAGTACTTAAAAACCATATCAACTGTTAAATTTTTAGTAATCTACATGAGTGAGCAAAGTGTCTCATTGACCGGGGAACATAAAAAAAAATTCAATAATTCAAGAATTGAGAATTCGAAGAAGTCATCATTAAAAGTTTTGATAAAGTATTAAGGACATTTCAAACATAAAATCTATAGCAACGTTATATTTAGAGGCACAAACTCCAGTTTCTTATTAAAATTTTTGCAAAGATTTTGTTTGGAAGTTTTATATAACTTCAATATTTAATATATTCCTTAAAATTTAATATTCCTATAGTTTTAAAATGAAAAAGAAATATAGTGAATTGTTTTCTATTTATTTCTTTTGTTTACTCTAGAGAGCTATGCAACTATTACCAAATTCTTTTGGTACCATGACATCAGAGGGGGCAGCATTGCCCTGCAGAAACAACAGTGCATATAAGCAGGGAAGCATGGATATTACACCAGTCCTTGAAATTGTAAAAAATGGGAAACATTTTAAATACCACCAATGTGAAAGTGCAGTAAAGCCATTCTAAGGAATATTATGCAGCTGTTAAAAGAATGTGTTAGATGACTAAGAACTAATATGGAAATTTCTCTAAGACATATTGTGGAATCAAAATTAAGATGTGACATTTTACCAATGTGGTAGGGGATATATAAAATCTGTGATAGTTTTATTTTTTTGCAAATGGATTATGTTAATATATTTCTTATATAATTGATATTTAACTCAAAATGTCTTGAAAAATTGTTAGAATAAAGTATGGTAAAATCTGAGAGTGGTCTTAATTTTCTCTTGAAAACTTTATAAAATTCCCAAGTTTGTGATAGGTGAATGACCTGAAAAACACTAAATTCTGTGTATATTATATAGATAAGTATCTACCAAGTCTTAATGATGATTAAACTACATACATGTAGAGCATGCAGAACAGATTTAATTCAATTCCTCACAAATAAACAAATCAGATATATCTTTCTCCATAGACTTGTAGACAAAACTTTATGCCTGCGACAAAAATATTTCAGAAAAAGATTTACCTGCTATGCTGTTCAGGATTGACGTGCCAGAATATGCAAACAATCCTTGTAGGAAGGCTTCTGCAATCTGTGAGACTTTAGGAAGTTCAGCGTCGAAAGCGTTCTCAAACCTGGCCACGTTCTCTTTTTTCCCAATCCCTAACAGCACAATCCCAGTGAGGGAAATGAAGCAGAGGACAGTCATCTTTGCCACAGTACTGATAGTTTGAAACCAAGCCACTGTTTGCACCCCTCGAGTATTTAGAAGTCCCAAAGACCACAGAATAGCCAAAGCTAGACACCTCTTTGGTAGCTCTGGAGCTGGGCACCCAGCATAGAAAGGCTGAATTGTATAGGTAGATAATAACAAGGTTTCAGTAGCTAGTCTTAAGGGATGAGTAAAAAGTTTGATCCAAAGACTGAGGAAAGCAACAGAGGATCCAAGAGATCTTTTGAGGAAATAATACTGTGCTCCACTTCTAGGGAATGTTGTCCCCAGCTCTGCGTGACTGAGAGCGGAGATCAAAGTCAGCACAGCACAAGCAGCCCAAATACTCAGGGAGACAGCTACATTCAGTGAGGAATATTTTAATACCCCTTTAGGAGACACAAAGATTCCTGCCCCTATTGTGGCACTAAATATTAAAATGTTTCCACGGAAGAATCCTATTGCCCTCAGGAGTTGCATGCTTTTGCCTTTTTCCTGTTTTTTTTTTAATCCTGAAAAATAATTTTAAAATTTCATGTGGATTGCTAACTCTTATACATTCCCCCCATGATTCTTCTGCAACGTGCTTTCTTGATTTAACCATTGTCCTTACATAAGCATTTTATTACTGCTGTTAACTTGATTTTGAAAATGATTAACTTGTGAATTGTTCTAAGATTCTGTGAACTCTTTTAAGGCCAGAGTTAAAATGTTTCTCATGTTAATTATTCAAAAATTCAAATATGCCCGGTGATGGCTGCACAACATTGTGAATATGACTAATGCCACTGAATTGTACGCTTAAAAATGGTCAAAGTGACAAATTTTGTGTTATATGTATTTTGCCACAAGTTTTAAAAAGTTGTAATATACCAAAACTGTTTCTAAATGGGGGAGTCGTATGGTATGTGAATTATATCTCAACCACAGGTACTCTTGAGGAAAGTTTTACCCTGAATTGAACTTACTGCTATTGGAGATAAATGAGGTTGCTGGGGTTTCTATTTACTGATTCCTGATCCAAGGATGTTCCTAAGCATGCAGTAGATGGCTGTCTGGATTATTTATTGTATTACTTGTAGTTCTGGAATTAGAGCTGCACACAAGAAAAGGAGCTGGGGAAAAAAGAAAAAAAAAGGAAAGGAGCTGGGGATGGACCACTCCAAGTACATAGAACTAGCAAGTATTTAAGCTTAGGGACAAGAAGGCTGGCATTGGAGGTTTGAAGTGATTGGACTCTTGATATATTTTTAAAGTAGACCCTATAGAATTTGCTGATGATTTAGATGTGGGGTTATGAGAGATTGAAAGGAATAAGATTGACCAAGGTATGTGGGCCTGGCAACTGGAAGAATGAAGGTGCCTTTACAGTTTCTATTTACGAATGTATCTATCTGCCTTTTGATGACCTTTTTTCACTATTAAATTCAATGCTGCATGAACATTCTTTACAATTTCTTCTTTAATCCATATTTGAGTTTAGGATATTCATAGGAAAGGAATTGCTAGTTCACAGGGTTCTGCTGTTTTATTAGATGATTCCAAATTTCACAGCTTTGTCAACATTTAGTATTGTCAGACTTAAAGTTTTTGCTGATCTGATGGATGTGAAATTATATCCCAGAAGTATATTAGACTTGTGCCCATATTATACATGTTTACTCTGCTTTCTGTATTTCCATCTTTTACTTCTCTCTCCATGTTTCTGTCTAGGTATTTTATTTTGATGTATCTTCTGATTCACCAGTTACATATTGTCAAATGCTTCTAGGGGAGAAGTGATGCTGAATGTCAGGCTCACTTCTCCAGTTTTCTTTTTTCTTCAGGATTTTGACTGCTTAAACCCTTACTGCTTTGCTATATTTCTTATTTTTTCAAATAGACATATTAATATTTTATACATTTTTAATTATTTTTAGTGGGAGGGTTGTTTTGGTACAAGCTAGTCCACTCACTTGGAAAGAGAAGCCTCTACTTATATCTACTTGTACATAACAGGCAACTTCAATACTGATATGTTAAGGTGGAACTCTTGTTACCATTCTAATTTGTCTCAAGCCTCAGTAGATTTCATTACCACTCAATTGATCAAAACTATATTTAAATCTCTTTGATACTTTCCTTCATCCCCCACATCTAATCCATTACCAAGTCCTCTTGGTTCTATTTCCAAATCATATCTTTATTTGACCATGTATCTCCGATTCTACTACAAATAACTTGATCTTAGTCACTATCATTTTTCTTTTAGGTAATGGTGAAAAACTCTGAACTCATCTTTCTGCTTTAGTTCCTGTCTTTTCCAACCCATTCTCCATAGAAAAAGATAGACTACACTAAAAGTAAATTTAATGTTCTTTCATTTTTTGATTAAATTTAGAATTAAGTACATAGTGTTTATTTTCACTTGTAAATTCTATCTTTTGAACGTTTTCATACTACTTGATGCTGGTGTGTAATTCATAATTGACCTTAGACTCAGATTACTTGCTTAATAATTATTTTCTTATTAATTCTAATATATTGATAATCATTTAGTCTGTAGATAATGACAGTTTTGGTGTTTTTTCCTTTTTCTTTTCCTTTCTACTGTTTTAAAATCTTTTGATATCTAGGACATACTTTAGAGAGATAAACATACAAGAATGATCACAGCAGTATTGTTTCTCTTTGTAAAAATTTTAAAGCCATATAAATGTCCGTCAAACGGGAGAATGAAAATATATATTTTATTACATTTATGCAATGCAATATCACAAAGCTGTCAATATGAATGAACTAGAGATAATAGTGTTAATGTATATATATTTAAAAGCACAAAATTGAACAAAAGAGCAAGTTGCACTGTATATATACATAATATACATAGTATGTGGCTATATAGTGTTAATATTAAAAAAGAATGTCATCTATTATTTATGATACATACATATGTGATAAAAATATAATGATATTCAAGATAGGGGCTACTTCTTTTTTTTTTCTCTTTGGCCACATCACGCAGCATGTGGGATCTTAGCTCCTCCAGCAGGGATCGAACCTGTGCCCCCTGCAGTGGAACTGTGGAGTCTTAACCACTGGACCGCCAGGGAAGTCCCAAGATAGGGGCTACTTCTAAGGGTAAGTGAGGAAAGGAGAGTTGCATAGGGCTCTTCAACAATATTTGTAGTGTTTAATTTCTTAGGTTGAGTGTTTATTATTCTTTATATTTAAAAAATGTTTAAGTATTACTTTATCAGATTATATGTACTGCTTACAACTCTCCAATGGTTTACTATTGCCCTTAGAATAAAATATCAACATAATATGGTCTATGAGGCTCTACAAGATCATTTCCTGACTATTCTTTCCAATCTCCTCTCATTCCCCTCTCTTCTTGTTCAGGACACGTCAGTCACACTATTCCTCAAATCCTTCACCAGTTCCTAGTTTTCTTGCCTTAAGAAAGTTGCTTCTTTGTGTCTGTTTGCTCATTTGTAAAATGTGGATAATAAAAGTACCTAATTCATTGGGTTATTGTGAGAATTAAATGTGTTAGAACATAAAAAGTTCTTGGAATGGTACCTGGCATATAGTAAACATGCAGTAAATATTAACAATTATCATTGTTAGTATTAACATCACTGATGACATAATTTGATCATGAAAGACCTCTCAGGGGAAGCAGTATTTAACCTGAGAACTTAAGATGCAGAGATTGGGAGGGAGGAGAATTTCAGGAAGAAGGAAGAGACATGCAAAGCCTCGTAGGTGAAAAGCAACTTGATGTACTCAGGAGCTGAAAGATAGGTATTGTGTCTGGAGTCTAGTGAGTGAAGGGGCAAGTGACCGAAGACTGATCAAGGAGGGTCTTTTAGTTTTTACCTTACAAAGTTGTGTAATAATGGGTGTTGTATTTGTACTGCAACTCAGGTAGGTCCTCTTTGGGGTAGCCAACCTCTGAGATGATCCATACGCTCTTGTGTATTTCCCTCCCATACTGTGCTACCACTACTGTTGGTCTGTGTGACAATAGAATACAGAAGAGATGGTATGTCAATTATAAGATTATGTTACAAAAGGCAGTGAAATTCTGTTCCCCCTCCCCTCTCCTTCTCTCAACCTCGATTTTTCTCTCTCTCTCTTTCTCTCTCTCTCTCTCAGATTACTTGCTCTGGGGAAGGCCATTGGCCATGTCATGAGGAGAATTTATGGGGAGACCCACCTGGTGAGGAACTGAAGCCTCTCATCAGAAGCATGTGAGTGAGCCATCTTGGAAGAGGATCTTTCAGCCTCAGTCAAGCTTCAGATGATTGCAGTCCTCCTGGCCCATATATTGACTGAAATCACGATATACTCTGATTCAGACTCACCCAGCTAATGCTCTTTCAAATTTCTAGCTGACAGAAAATATGAGATAATAAATGTTTGCTTTTAATCACTAAATTTTAAATCACTAAATTTGGAGGGTAATTTATTATACAATAATAAATAAGTAATATACCTAGCATTGCTACACTAGCAACCTCAATAACGCCAGTGCAAAGGGGATGGGATCTGGTGAGTGCAATGTAGTAGTGGGTAAGGGAAGGTATAAATTAGAGGTCCCGTAGGTGTCCAGGAAGTACCTCTGGACTCAACAGGAGGATTTAGTTTAGTTCCTCCTAGCTGGTGAATTGAAGATACTAGTGAATACATTCCTCTTCTTATTTCTAATGCCTCAGGAACTGGGCAGGGCAGAGTGCTGTCATTCTCAGCAGTTAGTGACTCCCTGTCAAGCCTCTTTTAACTTAAGCTGACTAGGCTTGGAACCTGACCAGGGAAATGATGAGCCATGCTGTATTATGCCCAAGTAAATTAGTTTTGTCCAACTCTGGTGTTCGTGTCCACTTGAAGTTACAGAATCAATATAGTACTAATCTCCGTGCATTTTTCCTTATTCTGTGGATTCTCCAAAAAGAAATTAAGGCATATATTAATATTTCATGCTTCTCTATGCTAAGAAGTTTCCAGGAATTATTTCATTTAATCTGTACTCAAATTGATTTATGGTTATCCTTATTTTATCTATTTATTTTTTTTGGCCACACCCTGTGGCTTGTGGGATCTTAGTTCCCCAACCAGGGATTGAACCTGTGTCCCCTGCAGTGGAAGCACGGAGTCCTAACCACTGGACCACCAGGGAGTTCCCTATCCTCATTTTAGAGATGAGTAAATAGGCTCAGAGAACTTTAATAACTTGTCAAATATCCACATGCCATGTTAGAGTCAAGATTTGAACCTAGGTCTTTTGATTCTAAATTTCATGTTCTAAACCACTGCTATATACTGCATTCCCATAGTAGCTAAATACCTTTTCCCTGTAAGTGGCAAGATGAAAAGTTAATATACATCATTTTACCTGATTTTCTTTCAGATTTTAAAATTATTTGTGTACAAATGAATTTTTGCAAAATGATTTCCATTCTGTCCAAACGGTTAGGCTACTTTATTTTCTCCCTACATGTTAGAAATATGGATCAAATGGTCATAGACATCTCAGCTAAAGCCAGATGGATAATTTTTGAATCATCTCTTCTGTATATAGAACATTTTTTCTCTTGATCTTTATTTAGTACATCAGAAAAATTAACCTGTTAAGTGTTCATGTTTATAATGTCCTTACTAAGTTTTACATAGATTTTTTAGATGCCTGCTTTTATCTTGAGAGTCTCTGGTTAATAATTAGCATAATAGTTACATAGCATAATAATTTTAGGTGATTGAATGCTAAAAGTGGCAGTAGTACTCACTCCTTTTGTTCGTCTGTGCCTTGACTGTTGGTTGGAGGTAGAGATAAAGGGACTGACTTTAAATTTCTGCTGAACATATTTTGTATTTGCTTCAATATGGATGATTGTGAAGGGAATACTAGAATCCTCAGAGGCTTTGGACTTATTTGTCTGGTCCCTGCTCCCACTTTTTCTTCTATAAATGTATACGTATTCAGAGTATCAAGGGCCCTTCTCTGGTTTAGAATCCTGGTACCATGTCTGGTATAAGGACATCTATTCATAGGATGTTAAGAGTCTGGGGACCCTCGTGTACCCACAGCACTGTATCTGTAAACTCCTTTGACCCTGCACTGTAGCTTGTGTTATTAGTAGCTTTGACTTGTGCACCTTGAGGTGCATAAATGTGGACCAATTTTCCTGGTAAAATGGCCAACTGTGATACAGAGGGTTTGAGAAACATTCCCCTTAGAGTCCAGGACAGGACACTTGACAAGTAGGGTTGGCCAGTTACATGGTGGTTTTAGAACTGAAGCCCTGGAACAGCAAGTCTTTCATGCAAGGGAAACCTGGGAATTATGAGGCTGCTTGTAGTATGTGGACCATCCAGAGCAGTTCATTACTGCTGGGCTCCTGCACTCGAAAATGGTTTGTTTTAAAATCAAAACCACAATGAGGTATCACCTCACACCTATCAGAATGGCTATCATCAAAAAGACAAGAAATAACAAATGTTAGTGAGGATGGAATCCTTAGTGACTATTATCCCTAGAAATAGATACCCAGAAATTCTAGAAAGGCCACAGTAAGTGAATTCCTCTTTTGTGCTGTGGAACTACAAATGTTACCTATGAATGGGAGATTCAGGTTATGATTACTGTTTTGGCATTGTTTTCATACCTACCCTTTGGCTGGGGGCTTTCACTTGCCATGATTGAAGATGACTGTGGATACTACTCCATGGAATAGATGGGCTGGCTCTTTGTGGGTGGGATGAAAGATTTTGATCAGAGAAAGACATTTCACAAAACTGGGAAGTGCCTCCTTAAAGGCAGTTTAAAGGAAAACTTAAAGGGAAAATCCTTTTTTTGAACATTTAATTCCATATCAACCCTAAACATCTTTTTCTTTTTAACAAGCAATGAGATCTGGGGGTGAGGAGCAATAAACTAGCTGTATTTGGGACGAATTTTTTTTTTTAAATAAATTTATTTATTTATTTATATTTTATTTTTGGCTGCATTGGGTCTTTGTTGCTGCGTGCAGGCTTTCTCTAGTTGTGGTGAGCGGGGGCTGCTCTTCGCTGTGGTACGCGGACTTCTCATTGCGGTGGCTTCTCTTGTTGCAGAGCACGGGCTCCAGGCGTGTGGGCTTCAATAGTGGTGCGTGAGCTCAGTAGTTGTGGCTCGTCGGCTCCAGAGCACAGGCTCAGTAGTTGTGGCGCACAGGCTTAGTTGCTCCATGGCATGTGGGATCTTCCCAGACCAGGGCTCGGACCCGTGTCACCTGCATCGGCAGGTGGATTCTTAACCACTGCGCCACCAGGGAAGTCCTGGGACTAATTTGTATTTGTTCATGTCTGCTGGATTGACACCTTAACTGCCAAGCTCAGAGCCTTTCTACACAGTTGAATGATCTCTACCCTTTTCCAACCTCTCTGTAGAAATGTGAGGTGGCAGGCCATCAGGTCTCTCTCCTAGAGTGGCACCCTTGGTGCACCAGCCCACTTGTCCTCTGCATAGCCAAACATACCTTCCTGGGCTGTCCAGAATCTGCAAGACCACCTGTTGTCTACCAACCTTGTGCCTGTAAACTATTTAGAGTGTGCAAAAAGTGTCATATGTGGTGTTTTCCTTTGAACTGTGTTCTACAGACCAGACTCCTTAGTTATCATTATAAAACATCAACTTTTTAACTCAGAGACCTGTATTCTAGAGTATTTGAATCAACTTTCAAACAGAATATAGACTACATGCCCTTCAGACACCTGCTATTTGTGAATTTCTTTGCCAGACACATTTTATCGAAAACCTCACTGAGACAAAATTTGAAAAGAAGAGTTGGGCTCTGATTTATTCATCATTCACTTGGTCATCACAAGACTCTCCATGTATTATTCCTGTAGTAAGCTAGTCCAAGTATATATGCTAGATCCAATTTTATCCCTAATTGCCCATGATTTTTTTT
Source organism: Eubalaena glacialis (assembly GCF_028564815.1). Taxonomy (NCBI): domain Eukaryota; kingdom Metazoa; phylum Chordata; class Mammalia; order Artiodactyla; family Balaenidae; genus Eubalaena; species Eubalaena glacialis. The sequence continues at coordinate 29,108,625 of NC_083732.1, read as the reverse complement.
TTCTCAACCTAGGTTCTCTGATACCTATTTGCTTTCTCTAGGATTTAATTTTCATTTTGTATTAATCATTTCAATGCTATCACTAAAAGTGGTTTGCAATTATGTTTAGAATAGTGGTGTCAGGTCACCAGTGAGCATCGTGATAAATACAAATGGGAACATTTATGTTGACACTGGTAGGGTCATATTGACAAAAGCAGTTTCAGAGAAGTCAGTCAAAGGGTGAAAGAAAATAAATATTTGGTAAGAACTAGTGTAGACTCTTCTTTGGTACTATCTCTATATGGCATTCCAGCCTCAGTCACGCAAAAAAGTAGAGCTAAAATCAATAATGGAATACTTCTGAGGTGTTGCCAAGATCCCAAGCTGAAGCAGAATATCAGAGGAGATGCCCCCTATAGGGATGTACACCTACAGTCCATTCACTTATTCACTCATTTGTCTGTGCATTCAGACATTTATTTTATAAGATGTCTATTCTTATCCACACGCTGTCTGAGGGGGTGAGTATACAAATTTAAATAAATGAATGAAATAAAAAAAAAAGACTAAGGAACAATCCCTCCCTTAGAGGAGCTCACTGTCTTTAGGGAAAAAAGTAGGTAGACAATTAAAAGAGAGTGTGGACTATGATATAATAAGCTCAGAAACATCAGTGCACAAAGAGGGACATCTACTTCAGTCTTGGGAGACTGAGATCAGCATGCATTACTGGGGAAGTAAGGCTTTAGTTACAGATAAGGAGAGTTAAAGTGTGAAAGTTCTGGGCATTAGGTATCTTGTGCTGGTTGTGTTTTACATATGTACCATGTACATACATATATATAAGGAGTATTATTCTGGTTGAAAGAGAAAGATGCTTTCCAATTAAGTTCAAATAAAAGCAAAGCAAACATGCTGAAGTGGAGGAATGGGTGACAGAAGAACCTCCTCAGTCTATGGTGCAGCAGAAAGAGTTAAGAGTTTTAGAATAACAGGGAAGTGGGTTCAGATCCCAGCTCCACCACTTACCAGCTCTGAAACCATAACAAATTTCCCAGCTTCTGGGACTCAGTTTTGTCATCTTTAAGTAGGAACATGCAGAGGTATGATGAGGATTAAAGATACCGTATACAGAAGTGTCTTACATGGGGCTTGTATATAATAATGCTTGATAAGAAGATGCTATTATTGAGAGCATCACCATCATTATTACTATTATTATTATTAACTTCTGTAAGAGGAAGGATGTTCCCTTCCCCAATCCTTTATTAGAATATTCAAAAGCTGAGGAAGTTTGATACTGCTCATCTGCCATGGGGCTCTGTTTACATCTTGAATTACTCAAATGAAATGCAAAAAGAGCTTCACTGTATCATAAAGTGCTCATTACTTTAATTCAAACAGCACAGAGTTCCCCTAAAAATAAATGACTCTGTCCATCTGTTTATTTCCCTCTGCTAAACTAATTTCCTGCGTTTCTTGGGCTGGTGAGAAACACTTCAAAGCCAGCTGACGTAAACAAAGTAAGGAAGTCTCCAGCCCACATCACTGGGTTCTGGAGGGCCTCAGACAGCCTGGGTGGAAAGGCAACAGTACAGTATTCAGCCTGTGTATGTCATGATGTTCACGGTCCATAGGCACTGTCACTCTAGAGGTCCACTTTAGGGAAAGATTTGTTGGGAAGCAAATTTTCCCATTTTTGACATCGATTTCATTTTGTATGATCAAATATAATTTTACTTTATCTTTGTAATCCTTTAGCTCATGACTGTCATAGAACACAATTTTAATCAAAATCTTGATGATAACACATAATTAAATGATTTTGTGTAAAGGCCAGAAAAATAAATTATATGAAATTGATACATAAAAAGAAGAAAGAGAAAGATGCTTTTAATAAATCAATCATTTGTCAAATATGCATAATTTATTCTTTTTTGGTTGCAGTTGTAGGTGGATTTTTCTGTAAATTTCCTTCTGTTGAAATATATACATCAACGTCATCAGCAGGTGAAACTTTTAATAACAACTGTAAAAAGCAAGTTATCTTGTTGAAACATGTAGAACCCAAATTAAAGTGAACAAAAGGCAAATAAAACAAAAGTCCGCTGAGGATAAAAAGAACATAGATATGGTACATCTTAGGAGACTTGATAATGGGTGTCAAAACCAAGAACAAAGACATGGCCATGGTTCCAAATACAAATGGCAAACGTACCTGAGAACAAACATAAATTTGTATTAGAGTGGTCTTGGAGGTTATTACAAATAATAACATAAAACATTTTATCTACAGACATTTGTTTACTACTGAGGAAGTTGGTTTTATTGATAAAAAAAATATTACCAGGTCTTCCTCCTTTTTATGTAAGAGAAAATAATCTGCTGAGAATCTCCTTGGGGTGTGAAATAGCAGAACTGAAGGCTTTTACTTAATAATTTCACCAATTTGCTGACCCTTTGATTTTTTCATAAGTCCGTTCCACTTGCCCATTCAGAGCTCTTGAATGAAAACATCATGAAACATTCCAGACTGTTACCCTAAAGAATTTTTTCGCCATAAAAATTTTCTAACTTTTCCATTTTCAGGCAATATCAAAATTAATATTTTCTGTACCTCAACCTAACATACAACCTAATATATAACATATATATATAATTCATTTGGGGCATATTTTTATTGTAAAAGGACCACAGGGTTCAGATTCACTTTCTCTGATTCTCACTTTTCCCTTAAAATGGATCTTAACAATGCATACCTTTCAAATTTGTATATCTTAATTTGGACAATTAAAGAATACACAAACACACACTATTATATGTAATTAAAGAATAGTACCTGCAAACAATAAAATGCTTAATTAAATGTTTTGGATTATTGCCTGTTACTATATTTTGTGTAACTCTCTTCTCTTTCCTATTAGACTATGAAACTACTGATGGCATAATTAATGGCCAATTTATCTACATAGCTTTAAAGGGTTTAGAGGAGTGTCTTCCACACAGTAGTTGCTTAGTACATATTTATTGAGTCATTAAATGACTCAGATGTAAGATTATCATTTTCTTTCATTTTTTCAGTTTTGAAATGTCGATTTCTGTTCCTCACCCTAAACATTAGAATCCTCAGGGGTGATGTCTAGGAATCTGAATTTATACAAGAAATCCCAGAGTTATTCTCTTTCACAGTATAGTTTGAAAATCTTAGCTATAAACTGTCTTGGTTTTCTTTTTTAACTTTCTAGTCCACCCCTGTACCTTAGTGTACTGCTGAGATATTCCTGTGGGTATTCTGCTACCTCCTTTTACCTTATACAAGGTATTAGGTTGGACAAAAAGTTCGTCCAGGTTTTTCCATAAAATGTTATGGAAAAATCCGAACGAACTTTTTGGCCAACTTAATACATCATAAAAGGGGCCCCTTGATTGCTTTTAGAATACGGCTCATTGATAAAACAAGGACTGTTTGGAACCTACCTCATTAAAAATAACTTATAAGCCTAGGAATAATAAAAGCTATATAGCAAGATATGCATGCCATAAGCCATTTTACAAGTTAGTGACAAACCACTAATTCAGCTTTAAGTTTTCTAGCAGCCTACATGAAAAGGGAAGCATGATCTTACAAAGCTTAAGTATTGAAACCAAGCAGAACCCGTGGGACTCCTGGGCACAAAAGCCTTTCTCTGTCTCCTGGTTCTTGTTTGTAGGAAATAGGTTTCATTTAGCCCCCATGACCTTCCCTGAGTTCCAAAAGGCAGGTTTAAACAGTTGCTAATCAGGAAAGGGAGGGGATGCAGAGACAAGGGAGGGGCAGCCAAGAAACAATAGTGCAAGAAGGCCCAAAGAGACATTTCTCCAAAGAAGAAATACAGATGGCCAATAGGCACGTGGAAAAGATGCTTAACATCACTAATCATTAGAGAAATGAAAATCAAAATTAAAATGAGGTACCACCTCATGCCAGTCAGAATGGCCATCATTAAAAAGTCTACAAATAACAAATGCTGGAGAGGCTGTGAAGAAAAGGGAACCCTCCTACACTGTTGGTGGGAATGTAAGTTGGCATGGTCACTGTGGAAAACACTGTAGAGGTTCCTCAGAAAACTAAAAATAGAGTTACCATATGATCCAGCAATCCCACTCCTGGGCATATATCCAGACAAAACTATAATTCACAAAGATAAATGCACCCCTATGTTCATAGCAGCACTATTCATATTCACAATAGCCAAGACGTGGAAGCAACCTAAATGATCATCAACAGATGAATGGTTAAAGATGTGGTACATATATACAATGGAATACTACTCAGCCATAAAAAAGAATGAAATAATACCACATTTGCAGCAACATAGATGCAGCTAGAGATTATCATACTAAGTAAGTCAGAAAGAGAAAGACAAATACCATGATATCACTTATATGTGGAATCTAAAATATGAGACAAATGAACATATTTAGGAAACAGAAACAAAATCAGGGACATAGAGAATAGACTGGTTGTTGCCAAGGGGGAGGGAGTGGGAGAGGGTAGTAGTGGGAGTTTTGGATTAGCAGATACAAACTGGTATATAGAGAATGGATAAACAACAAGGTCCTACCTTATAGCACAGGGAACTATATTCAATATCTTGTGATAAACCATAATGGAAAAGAATATGAAAAAGAATGTATATATATGTATAACTGAGTCACTTTGCTGTACAGCAGTAATTAAGACAACATTGCAATTCAACTATAGTTCAGTAAAAAATAATAATAAAAAAAGAAACAATAGTGCAACCTTAGGGCAGGGTCCTGGTTCCCCCTCAAGGGATATACATAACAATATCTTTGAGCTCTTCTGCAGAACTAAAACCCCCCACCAAATGGAAGATGTTAACTACGTGATGAAGTATTCTTCATTCCAGAGAGGAGGTCACAGTTCGATAACCTTGAGAATCACAAGACCACCTGATGCCAGAGGATCTCTGGATTGAAGGAATTCATGCCCTGCAGGTACCCTGATCCTTATCAGCAACACCACCCCTTGACTATAAGACTTCTCACAAACCCCTCCAGGTTGGCACACACAGCTATGAGGGCATTAGCCCGCTGTGGTCCCCTTTGCCTGGCAAAGCAATAAAGCTGTTCTTTTCTACTTCACCCAAACTCTGTCTCCGAGGTTCAATTTGGTGCCGGTATAGTAGAGGCTGATTGTCAGTGTCAGTGTCTGTAAAGAAAACTAAATAATCTGCCTAGAAACACAAGTATTTCTGATACAAATATTAGAAAGAATTTTCTTCAATGGTCTACATTTAGAGAGACAGTTGCATAACGTAAAAATATATCACTTAATCTCCTTTCATTAAGTATAGGAATGAGTTGCCAGAGGTTGTTTGGTTAAACACAACATTGGTTAACTCCACAATATAGATGGATGGGCTGTAGTAAACAATTAGAAGAAAAAAATTCTTCCACAGGCTATGGAAAAATTCTTCCAAATGCTATGAAGCATTTCAGATATAGTTAATATAGAGAGAGATTTTGGTGGTTTGAGGAATTGACAGAATACTTATCCCTCAATCAATCCTTCATACATATTCTGCCTCTGAGGTAAGCTTTTGAAAGATGAATGAGTTTGCAATTATACTCCTTCACAAATATCTAGAGTGTAGCTCTTCTATATTGGCCATTAAAGCTGGAGACTTATACACTTATAGACATTTGAGTTGAGAAGCCTGAAAAGTCCTAGGCAAGCCTACAGGGTTATCTAAGGTGGTACCATTAAGAGGACACTCAAATAATCATTGGCCAAGGACATTGGTCCATCTCTTCCCCTGAGATCTAGTACAAACATTATACACCCCACACATGGTCCCTTTGGACTCAAATTTCACTAGTTGTATTATAATATAAAAAAGCCTAAGGATCCTCTGCCTTTACTAGCAAGGACCAGTCCTGTGCTTTCTCTCTTGAGATTTCAAATTGAAAATGGTCTAAGAAGCTTATGAACCAATAACTATAAAACCTATTCTTTAGATCAAATGTTCCTAAAATGGGCTCGAAAGATTTTACATGCAGATGTAAGAAAAAAGTAAAAGTACAAAATGCTCTTTAGAAAGGTGAAGGGAACTTTTTTCAGGTTTGATTTACCTTATAAGGTCTGGATAGGTGGGGCTCCTGGAATCTCAGTTTAAATAAGCCCATCATCATTAGCCCAAGTTGAATCCAATCTGTGAATCCCACGTAGTTTATGGGGATTAAGTCTGAGGGAATAATTAAAATGGAGGCAAAGATAAGCATCTGAGCTTCAAGATGGCAGAAGAGTAAGACGTGGAGATCACCTTCCTCCCCAAAAATACATCAGAAATACATCTACATATGGAACAACTGCTACAGAGCACTTACTGAATCCTGGTAGAAGACGTCAGACCTCCCAAAAGGCAAGAAACTCCCCACGTACCTGGGTAGGGCAAAAGAAAAAAGAAAAAACAGACAAAAGAATAGGGATGGGACCTGCACCAGTTGGGGGGAGCTGTGAAGGAGGAAAGGTTTCCACACACTAGGAAGCCCCTTCGCGGGTGGAGACTGTGGGTGGCAGAGGGGGGAAGCTTCGGAGCCACGGAGGAGAGCGCAGCCACAGGGGTGCGGAGGGCAAAGCGGAGAGATTCCCGCACAGAGGATCGGCGCCGAGCAGCACTCACCAGCTGGAGAGGCTTGTCTGCGCACCCGCTGGGGCGGGCGGGGGCTGGGAGCTGAGGCTTGGGCTTCGGTCGGATCGCAGGGAGAGGACTGGGGTTGACGGCATGAATACAGCCTGAAGGGGTCTAGTGTGCCACAGCTAGCCGGGAGGGAGTCCGGGAAAATGTCTGGAGCTGCCGAAGAGGCAAGAGACTTTTTCTTGCCTCTTTGTTTCATGGTGTGCGAGGAGAGGGGATTGAGAGCACCGCTTAAAGGAGCTCCAGAGACGGGCGCGAGCCACGGCTATCAGCGCGGACCCCAGAGACGGGCATGAGACGCTAAGGCTGCTGCTGCGGCCACCAAGAAGCCTGTGTGCAAGCACAGGTCACTATCCACACCTCCCCTCCCGGGAGCCTGTGCAGCCCGCCACGGCCAGGGTCCCGTGATCCAGGGACAACTTCCCCGGATTGAACACACGGCGCACCTCAGGCTGGTGCAACATCACTATGACCTCTGCCGCCGCAGGCTCACCCCGCATCCGTACCCCTCCCTCCCCCCCCGCCTGAGTGAGCCAGAGCCCCCGAATCAGCTGCTCCTTTAACCGCATCCTGTCTGAGCGAAGAACAGACGCCCTCAGGCAACCTACACGCAGAGTCGGGTCCAAATCCAAAGCTGAACTCTGGGAGCTGTGCAAACAAAGAAGAGAAAGGGAAATTTCTCCCAGCAGCCTCAAGAGCAGCGTATTAAATCTCCACAATCAACTTGATGTACCCTGCATCTGTGGAATACCTGAATAGACAATGAATCATCCCAAATTGAGGAGGTGGACTTTGGGAGCAACTATATATATATTTTTTCCCTTTTTCTCTTTTTGTGAGTGTGTATGTGTATGCTTCTGTGTGTGATTTTGTCTGTATAGCTTTGCTTTTAACATTTGTCCTAGGGTTCTGTCTGTCCTTTTTTTTTAGTATAGTTTTTAGCACTTATCATTGGTGGATTTGTTTTTTGGTTTGGTTGCTCTCTCTTTCTTTTTTTTAATAATTATTTTTTATTTTTTATTTTAAACCTTATTTTATTTTATTTTACTTTTATTTTATTTTATCTTCTTCTTTCTTTCTTTCTTTCTTTCTTTCTTTCTTTCTTTCTTTCTTTCTTTCTTTCTTTCTTTCTTTCTTTCTTTCTTTCTTTCTTTCTTTCTTTTCTCCCTTTTATTCTGAGTCACTTGTATGACAGGTTCATGGTGCTCCAGCCAGGCTTCAGGGCTGTGCCTCTGAGGTGTGAGAGCCAAGATCAGTACACTGGCCCACAAGAGACCTCCCAGCTGCACGTAATATCAAATGGCAAAAATCTCCCAGAGATCTCCATCTCAATGTCAAGACCCAGCTCCACTCAATGAACAGCAAGCTACAGTGCTGGACAACCTATGCCAAACAAATAGCAAGACAGGAACACAACTCCATCCATTAGCAGAGAGGCAGCCTAAAATCATAATAAGGCCACAGACACCCCAAAACACACCACCAGACGTGGACCTGCCCACCAGAAAGACAAGTTCCAGCCTCATCCACCAGAACACAGGCACTAGTCCCCTCAACCAGGAAACCTACACAACCCACTGAACCAACCTTAGCCACTGGGAACAGACACCGAAAACAACAGGAACTACGAACCTGCAGCCTGTGAAAAGGAGACCCCAAACACAGTAACTTAAGCAAAATGAGAAGACAGAGAAACACACAGCAGATGAAGTAGCAAGGCAAAAACCCAGCAGACCTAACAAATGAAGAAGAAATAGGCAGTCTACCTGAAAAAGAATTCAGAATAATGATAGTAAAGATGATCCAAAATCTTGGAAATAGAATGGAGAAAATACAAGAAACGTTTAACAAAGAGCTAGAAGAACTAAAGAGCGAACAAACAGTGATGAACAGCACAATAAATGAAATTAAAAATTCTCTGGAAGGGATCAATACCAGAATAACTGAGGTAGAAGAACGAATAAGTGACCTGGAAGATAAAATAGTGGAAATAACTGCTGCAGAGCAGAATAAAGAAAAAAGAATGAAAAGAATTGAGGACAGTCTCAGAGCCCTCTGGGACAACAATAAACACACCAACATTTGAAATATTGGGGTCCCAGAAAAGAGGAGAAAGAGAAAGGGTCTGAGAAAATATTTGAAGAGATTATAGTCAAAAACTTCAGTATCATGGGAAAAGAAATAGTTGCCCAATCACAGGAAGTGCAGAGACTCCCATACAGGATAAACCCTAGAAGAAACAAGGCATCCAAGACACATTAATCAAACTAACAAAAATTAAATACAAAGAAAATATATTAAAAGCAGCAAGGGAAAAGCAACAAATAACATACAAGGAAATCCCCCTAAGGTTATCAGCTGACCTTTCAGCAAAAACTCTGCAGGCCTGAAGGGAAAGGCAAGATATATTTAAAGTGATAAAAGGGAAAAAACTACAACCAACATTACTCTACCAGCAAGGACCTCATTCAGATTTGATGTAGAAATCAAAAGCTTTACAGAAAAGCAAAAGCTAAGAGAATTCAACACCACCAAACCAGCTTTACAACAAATGCTAAAGGAACTTCTCTAGGCAGGAAGCACAAGAGAAGGAAAAGACCTACAATAACAAACCCAAAACAATTAAGAAATGGGAATAGGAACATATATATGGATAATTACCTTAAATGTAAATGGATTAAGTGCTCCCACCAAAAGACATAGACTGGTTGAATGGATACAAAAACAAGACCTGTATATATGCTGGCTACAAGAGACCCACTTCAGACCTAGTGACACATACAGACTGAAAGTGAGGAGATGGAAAAAAATATTGCATGCAAATGGAAATCAAAAGAAAGCTGGAGTAGCAATTCTCATATCAGACAAAATAGACTTTAAAACAAAGACTATTACAAGAGACAAAGAAGGACACTACATAATGATCAAGGGATCAATCCAAGAAGAAGGTATAACAACTGTAAACATTTATGCACCCAACATAAGAGCACCTCAAAACATAAGGTAAATACTAACAGCCATAAAAGGGGAAATCAACAGTAACACAATCATAGTAGGGGACTTTAACACCCCACTTTCACCAATGGACAGTTCATCCAAAATGAAAATAAATAAGGAAACACAAGCTATAAATGATACATTAAACAAGATGGACTTAATTGATATTTATAGGACATTCCATCCAAAAACAACAGAATACACATTCTTCTCAAGTGCTCATAGAACATTCTCTAGGATAGGTCATATCTTGCATCACAAATCAAGCCTTGCTAAATTTAAGAGAATTGAAATAGTATCCAGTATCTTTTCTGACCACAATGCTATGAGAGTAGATATCAATTACAGGAAAATGTCTGTAAAAAATACAAACAAATGGAGGCTAAATAATGCATAACTTAATAACCAAGAGATTACTGAAGAAATCAAAGAGGAAATCAAAAAATACCTAGAAACAAATGACAATGAAAACACAGCGACCCAAAACCTATGGGATGCAGCAAAAGCAGTTCTAAGAGGGAAGTTTATAGCAATATAATTCTACCTTAAGAAACAAGAAACATCTCAAATAAATAAGCTAACCTTACACTTAAAGCAATTAGAGAAAGAAGAACAAAAAAACCCCAAAGTTAGCAGAAGGAAAGAAATCATAAAAATCAGATGAGAAATAAATGAAAAAGAAATGAAGGAAATGATAGGAAAGATCAATAAAACTAAAAGCTGTTTCTTTGAGAAGATAAACAAAATTGATAAACCATTAGCCAGACTTATCAAGAAAAAAATGGAGAAAACTCAAATCAACATAATTAGAAATGAAAACAACTGACACTGCAGAAATACAAAGGATCATGAGAGATTACTACAAGCAACTATATGCCAATAAAATGGACAACCTGGAATAAATGGACACATTCTTAGAAATGCACAACCTTCCTGGACTGAACCAGGAAGAAATAGAAAATATGAACTGACCAATCACAAGCACTGAAATTGAAACTGTGATTAAAAATCTTCCAGCAAACAAAAGCCCAGGACCAGATGGTTTCACAGGTGAATTCTATCCAACATTTAGAGAAGGGCTAACACCTATCCTTCTCAAACTCTTCCAAAATATAGCACAGGGAGGAACACTCCCAAACTCATTCTAGAAGGCCACCATCACCCTGATACAAACACCAGACAAAGATGTCACAAAGAAAGAAAACTACAGGCCAATATCACTGATGAACATAGATGCAAAAATCCTCAACAAAATACTAGCAAACAGAATCCAACAGCACATTAAAAGGATCATACACCATGATCAAGTAGGATTTATCCCAGGTATGCAGGGATTCTTCAATATATGCAAATCAATCAATGTGATACACCATATTAACAAATTGAAGGAGAAAATCCATATGATCATCTCAATAGATGCAGAGAAAGCTTTTGACTAAATTCAACACCAATTTATGATAAAAACCCTCCAGAAAGTAGGCATAGAGGGAACTTTCCTCAACTTAATAAAGGCCATATATGACAAACCCACAGCCAACATTGTCCTCAATGGTGAAAAACTGAAACCATTTCCACTAAGATCAGGAACAAGACAAGGTTGCCCACTGTCACCACTATTATTCAACATAGTTTTGGAAGTGTTAGCCACAGCAACCAGAGAAGCAAAAGAAATAAAAGGAATCCAAATTGGAAAAGAAGAAGTAAAGCTGTCACTGTTTGCAGATGACATGATACTATACATAGAGAACCCTAAAGATGCCACCAGAAAACTACTAGAGCTAATCAATGAATTTGGTAAAGTAGCAGGGTACAAAATTAATGCACAGAAATCTCTTGCATTCCTATACACTAATGACGAAAAATCTGAAAGTGAAATTAAGACAAAAACTCCCATTTACCATTGCAACAAAAAGAATAAAATATCTAGGAATAAACCTACCTAAGGAGACAAAAGACCTGTATGCAGAAAGCTATAAGACACTGATGAAAGAAATTAAAGATGATACCAACAGTTGGAGCGATATACCATGTTCTTGACTGGAAGAATCAACATTGTGAAAATGACTCTACCCAAAGCAATCTACAGATTCAATACAATCCCTATCAAACTATGAATGGGATTTTTCACAGAACTAGCACAGAGAATTTCACAATTTGTATGGAAACACAAAAGACCCCGAATAGCCAAAGCAATCTTGAGAAAGAAAAACGGAGCTGGAGGAATCAGGCTCCCAGACTTCAAACTATATTACAGAGCTACACTAATCAAGACAGTATGGTACTGGCACAAAAACAGAAATATAGATAAATGGAACAGGATAGAAAGCCCAGAGATGAACCCACGCACATATGGTCACCTTATTTTTGATAAAGGAGGCAAGAATATACAATGGAGCGAAGACAGCCTCTTCAATAAGTGGTGCTGGGAATACTGGACAGGTACATGTAAAAGAATGTAATTAGAACACTCCCTAACACTACACACAAAAATAAACTCAAAATGGATTAAAGACCTAAAAGTAAGGCCAGACACTATCAAACTCTTAGAGGAAAACATAGGCAGAACACTCTATGACATAAATCACAGCAAGATCCTTTTTGATCCACCTCCTAGAGAAATGGAAATAAAACAAAAATAAACAAATGGGACCTAATGAAACTTAAAAGCTTTTGCACAGCAAAGGAAACCATAAGCAAGACGAAAAGACAACCCTCAGAATGGAAGAGAATATTTGCAAATGAAGCAACTGACAAAGGATCAATCTCCAAAATTTACAAGCAGCTCCTGCAGCTCAATATCAAAAAAACAAACAATGCAATCCAAAAATGGGCAGAAGACCTAAATAGACATTTCTCCAAAGAAGATATACAGATTGCCAACAAACACATGAAAGAATGCTCAACATCATTAATCATTAGAGAAATACAAATCAAAACTCCAATGAGATATCATCTCACACCAGTCAGGATGGCCATCATCAAAAATCTACCAACAATAAATGCTGGAGAGGGTGTAGAGAAAAGGGAACACTCTTGCACTGTTGGTGGGAATGTAAATTGATACAGCCACTATGGAGAACAGTATGGAGGTTCCTTAAAAAACTAAAAATAGAACTACCATACGAGCTAGCAGTCCCACTACTGGACATATACCCTGAGAAAACCATAATTCAAAAAGAGTCATGTACCAAAATTTTCATAGCAGCTCTATTTACAATAGCCAGGACATGGAAGCAACCTTAGTGTCTATCAACAGATGAACGGATAAAGAAGATGTGGCACATATATACAATGGAATATTACTCAGCCATAAAAAGAAATGAAATTGAGTTATTTGTAGTGAGGTGGATGGACCTAGAGTCTGTCATACAGTGTGAAGTACGTCAGAAAGAGAAAAACAAATACCGTATGCTAACACATATATATGGAATCTTAAAAAAAAAAATGATCATGAATAACCTAGTGGCAAGATGGGAATAAAGACACAGACCTACTAGAGAATGGACTGTAGGATATGGGGAGGGGGAAGGGTAAGCTGGGACAAAGTGAGAGAGTGGCATGGACATATATACACTACCAAACGTAAAATAGCTGGTGGGAAGCAGCCGCATAGCACAGGGAGATCAGCTTGGTGCTTTGTGACCACCTAGAGGGGTGGGATAGGGAGGGTGGGAGGGAGGGAGACGCAAGAGGGAAGAGATATGGGGACATATGTTTATGTATAACTGATTCACTTTGTTATAAAGCAGAAACTCACACACCATTGTAAAGCAATTATACTCTAATAAAGAGGTTTAAAAAAAAAAAAAGGTGAGCGTCTGAATCACAGCTACAACTGGACAAGAGTGGATATTCAGAGTTGAGAGGATCAAAGGTAGCTGACCCTCCTGGCTTGCCATATACCATAACTTTGACGTTGAAAATACAGTACAATTAAGGGAGCTAAGTATTGACGAAGAAACACCAGTTGAAATGGCCCATTGCATGAAGGGATTACTCCACCCATCCAGGTGACAGCAACAATATCTGTAAAAAAAAAAAAAAGGGAAGCCACTAATTATGTAACTGACAAAATGTTGATACTGTATAGTATTTTAAATTAATTAACTTAGCAAACATTAAATTGTAATTGTAGCAAAGACAAAGGACTAGTAGTAGTAGATTTAAACTTCGCTTTATCTAAATGAGGAAGTTCCCTTCTATCCCTATTTTTTTTCCAAAGTTTTCTAAAAATCACGAAAGAGTGTTCCATTGTCAAATGCTTTTTATGAATCTCAATATTATAATGTGATCTTTGTCAGTTACCATATTAGTAAAACATTAATTGATTTTGGGATGTTAAACTAACCAATTGTAAACCTCACTTGTTCATGGTGTATAATCCTTTTTTATATGTTGCTGGATTCAATTTACCAATGTTTTTAAGAATTGTTGCATTGTAGTTCATAGAACAATACATGTTGTATATAACATTTGCATGTAATTTTCTTTCTTTGTGAAAAGAATTATTCTGGCTTTGGTATCATAGAAATACTGGTTCCATAAAATAAATTGGGAAGTGTTCCCTCTTCTGTTTTCTGAAAGAATTTGTTTAGGAGTGGCATTATTTCTTTCTTAAATGTTTGATACAATTCATCAGAGAAGCTACTGGGACCTGGGATTTGATTTGTGGGAAGATTTTAAATTATTAATTCAATTTGTTTTCTTAATATAGATCTATTCAGATATTCTCTGTCTTCTGGAGGCAGTTTTGTTAATTCGAGATTAAAAAATGTATCTTAGTGGCACAAAGCCACTCTCTCTTTTTCCATGGTCTCTTCCCTTCTCTCCCTCAACCTCAGGTGTCTTGAGGAGAAAGATGATTAGGGGTGTGACTGAGGTCTCCCTGCCCTGAAGGCTATACCCATCCAAATATACTGGGAAACTTTATGAAGGCTTTTAGATATGGGTTCCCAAGTACCGACAAACCCAGGAATGTGGAGTGAGGGCTAGATTCAGCTAAGGGGATCTGGATAGAATTCACAGTGCAGAAGTGAAGCCCCCTACCCACAGAAGTTCCTTTGTGAATAAAGCACTTTGGGCAAATTCAAAGTACTGTATTTTCATGGCTTCCACTGTTGAATATATTTTTGGTATTGATATTTTAGATGCTTGTACTATAAATGATCAAAAAGTCCAGAGGCAATTCTCCTGTTCAGGTAGAGATGCATGTGGAGAGTATTAAACATGTATGTTCCTTCCAAACCCTCTCCTTCTTCCTCCTTGTGTGGTTCAACAAAACAACATAGAATCTCAGTAGGAGAAAGATCACAGACCTGATTGAAAACTTAAAGGCAGCAGGGGGTGGGGCGTGGTAAAAGATGCAATATCTCAATATAACTATGCCCAGTGACAAAAGCTACTGGGATCTGGAGCTTTACAGTGGATTATTACCAAATGCTCAATTGTTGCTCCTATAGCCCCATTTGTGGTTATTCCAGACATTGTGACTGTAATGGAAAAAATTACTGAATAGATTGATGCCGGTTGGTATTCTGTCTCAAACATTACCAACATTTCTTTTCTATCTCACTTGCTCAACATACTTTCAGAGTATTCCCCAAGGGATTCCTAAACTCCCCTGATATTTGTCACCAGTTGGTGTTGAGGATTTTGCAAGATATCCAAAGTTTATACTGTATTGTCTGCCATCCAATATCCACAGTTTATACTGTATTGTTCATGTCCAGTTGGTGGGCAAGTCAAAAGCCTCAGTCTAAACAGACCTGAGTTGGTATTGTTACACTTCTACCAACAGGCTGATGAATCCCAACAATATTTATGGTACTGTTTGCCAAGTAAGGTTTCTGGGGAACATGTAGGTAAATTCACAACACTCAGTCTCTCTGGTAGTCAAGAAAAAAATTGTCTCTGGTCCCCTACTACTAAAAGGAAACCCAGCACCTTATGGATACTTTGTGTGTTGTAGATTGTATGTATCTCACTTGGGCACTCTACTTGGTCTTCTGTATCAGCTAATTCACAGATCAGTATCCTTTGAGTGGAGGAACAAATCAACAGGCTGTATTGAAAGCTGTCCAACAAGCTATGGCACACTTTCTACCTTTCAGGATCCACAACCATAATTACTCCTTTGACCTAGAAGTCTCTGTGACTGATGATTTTTTTCTATTGCATTTCCTGGCAAAGAGAGGCACCTTATAGCTGGAGGTGGCCCTTGAGGTTTTTGACTTGTTTCCTCTTTGACACAACCACCAGGTAAACTCCTTTTGAAAAAAATATTAGCTTGCTACTGGGATATTGTAAAACTGAACACCTGACTCATGGAGGCCTTGTGACTTTCCAGCCTAATATTCTCATTTTGGGATGAATCAAATTGTATTCAATTATTAAAAAGGTATGAAGAGCCCAACAAATCTCTCTTATCAAATGGAAATGGCATATTCAAGAACATAGCTAGCCTGGCCCAGTGGCATTTTGGTTTTGCATGAAAAAGTATAAGCTACATCCCAGTTTGCTGACTGAAGTGGAGTTACTGGTTCAATGGGGTACATTGAGTTGTGGAGTTGCTGGTTCACAAGGGTTCCTGTAAATGTCTGGGCATGGTCCACTGATAGGTTAGCTAAGCTGAAACCTTATGGTGCCCACTAGGCTGCTACAGCTGTTAACCTTTGCACCAGCTATGCAGAATGGAAAATAGACAAGGATACTCTACTCAGTAATGGGTGACCAAACATCAGATTATTCAATCAGCAGCCATTATTTCTTTCTATAGTTTATGGTCCCAGAGAGGGGTGTCTTTATCTGTCAGTCTGTAGTTTTCCAAGTGACAGACCAAGCACCCAGGCCATTGATGATAGTTCAAGTCATTAGAAATATAGCAAGGTTCATCAAGGGGGGAATTGGCATGGGCTATGAGAATAGCCTGAAGTTCTGTCCACTGAGCCCCTTCTCTGATGAGAATAATTGGAATAAAGCTGTTGAATGATACTGCACTTTCCAGATTGCCATGATTGATGTCTGAATTCATCTTTCTAGACATGGCAATACATTTACCATCATACATTGGACATAAGAAAAAGGACTCCACATTTTGCTACAGAGGCTAACACCAATTGTGTCACACTGTGACAGTCACACTGTGACTTCTGCCAAGATTTGACCATTTGTTCACAGTGAGGGAGGCCACTTGCACAACATATTGTCCCTGCTCACTCCTGGGAAATTGACTACATTGTACCTTGACCCTCTCTTGGGAGTGACAACTGATAGCTATTGGCACTTTTTCAGGTTACAGTGTTGCCATTCCAACTTGATTAGCCCACTCTGGCCACACTACTGTGGCCCTTGAAACTAATCTGTGTTATGTGTTTGGCCATTCAAAAATCTGACAGTTGTGTACAACACAAAGACACATCAATGTGCTGGAGACAAAGATATTCAATGTATCTTTCATATATGGCTTTTGAATACATCTGATATCGTTTAGTGTTTGGATGGCTTCCTCAAAAATTAACACGGAAATATTTCTGACTCTTCCTCCCTCACATTCTTCTAGTCCATGCACCTTGGTCAGGTAGTTTGGTCACTGAATATAACCATCCCTAGAGAGTGATCCTCTACTCTTGGCTGCTTCCTGGGTGATGATCAGGGAGAATAGGATAGGAAGTTATATAGACCTATTTTGAAAACTCAGGAGGCTTTCCTGATCACTGCTGGATTTTATGCTTCTTCTTTTCCTCACACAGCAACCCCAATCTCACCTGGTTGGTATAAGCTCTGGACAGCAGCTGACCATAAGGAAGCCAAGAGGATTCAAAATTAATTTTGGTTCATGCACCTGGATTCTCTTGTTGGATTGACATGGTCATAGATTACAAGGATAATGAATGCTTGGTTGAGTACCTGCTTTGCTAAGTTCTCTTACAGTGGCAATTGTGGGAGCCCAGGAGGGAACATTTAGACTCTGAAAAATATGGGGATGGAAGGACAATAATGATCTTTTGTCTTTTAGAGCCATTCCAGGAACCTACCTTCTGAAGAAAGACTTATAAAAGATATTATAAAAGATTTGGATTCCCTAAGTTTGGGGATCTTCTACTGTCATGTGGAAGTATCACCTGGCCTTCTTTGCTCTGTCTTGTGGGAATTGAGTTTCGGGAACCAGCATAAAAATGACATTCTAGGTACTGCTATTGTTATGAAAAAATAAATTGTCTTTGTCTCCATTTCCAGCCTCCCTGAAACTGTGCCAGACTAACTTGTAAGCTTTCAATCAGGGATAAATCTTCATAGTTGTTGAGAGTCCTGTGATTTCTTACTTGACCCATGGGTTTTTTAGAAGTGTGTTGTTTAATTTCCAAATATGTGGGATTTCCCAAATTACATTCTGTTGTTGGTTTCTATTTTGTTTCTGCTGCTGTTGCAGGAAATATTTTGTATGATAGAAATCTTCTCAAATTTTTTGAGACTTGTTTTATATCCTAGAATTAGGTCTATCCTAGACAATGTCCCATAAGTGCTTGAAATAAATGTATATTCTGCTTCTGTTTGGTGGAGTCATCTATAAATGTCAATGAGATCAGTTTGTTGGATAGTGCTGCTCAGATCTTCTATATCCTTATTGACTTTCTATCTAGTTATTGAGTGATATACTGACATCTGCAACTATAGTTGCTGAATTGTCTATTTCTCCTTTCAATTACATTAGTATGGCTTCATGTATTTTGGGGCTGTGTTATTAGGCATGTATACATTTATAATTATTACATCTTCCTTATACATTGACCCTTTTACCATTATGAAATGCTTTTCTTTGTCTCTAGCAATCTTTTTGTCTTAAAGTTATTTTGTTTCTTATTAATATTACTATTCCTAGCTTTCTTACAGTTAATGTTTACATGTATAAATTTTTCCATTCTTTTACTTTATACTTAATTGTGATTTTGAATCTAAAGTGTGTCTCATTTAGACAGCATATAGTTGGATTGATGATTTTAACCAGTGTGACAGTCTCTGCCTTTTTATTGCAGTGTTTAACTTATTCTCATTTAATATTATTGATATTGTTGTATTTACATCTGTCATTTTTCTATCTGTTTTTTATGTCTTATGTCTTTTTGTTCTTCTATTCTTCCTTTACTTCCTCCTTTAGTGTTAAACAGATATTCTTTTTTTTTTTTCTGCACCGTATGGCTTGTGGGATCTTAGTTCCCCAACCAGGGATCAAACTCAGGCCTTGGCAGTGAAAGTGCTGAGTCCTAACCATTCCTGCCAGGGAATTACCTAAACAGATATTCTTTTTTTTAAATTAATTTATTTTTGGCTGCATTGGGTCTTCATTGCTGTGCACAGGCTTTCTCTAGTTGCAGTGAGCGGGGGTTACTCTTCATTGCAGTGTGCGGGCTTCTCATAGTTGTGGCTTCTCTTGTTGCAGAGCACGGGCTCTAGGTGTGTGGGCTTCAGTAGTTGTGGCACACGGGCTCAGTAGTTGGGGCTTGTGGGCTCTAGAACACAGGCTCAGTAGTTGTGGTGCATGGGCTTAGTTGCTCCACGGCATGTGGGATCTTCCCGGACCAGGGCTCGAACCCATGTCCCCTGCATTAACAGGCAGATTTTTAATGACTATGCCACCAGGGAAGTTCCTAAACAGATATTCTTAATGTGATAGTTTAATTCCTCTGTTGATTTGTTGAGTTATTTTCTTAGTGGTTGGTCTGGTAATTACAACATGCACCTTTAAATTCATCAAAATCAATTTCAAGTTAATTTCAGTAAAATATGGCGACTTTGCTCCACTATAGCTCATTTCCTTCTGTTTTCTTTGTGCTATTATTGTCATATATATTAAATCTATACATTTTATAAACCCTACACTTAAGTTTCAGAGTTATTGCTTAAAATAATCTTAGGTATTTTTTTTTAAATTCAAAGAAAAATGTGTATACACACATACAGAGTCTTTTATATTTACCCATGTACTTACTGTTTCTGGTTCTCTTTCTTCCTTCCTTTTCATTCAAGTTACTTTCTTCAGCCTGAAGAATTTCCTTCAGTAAGTCTGCTAGCAATGAATTCTCTCAGTTTTTGTTTCTCTGGTGATGTCTTTATTTTGCCTTCACTTATGAAGGATATTTTCACTTGATATCATATTCTTGGTTGACAGGTTTTTTTTTTTTCTTCCCTTTCAGCACTTTAAGTGTGTCATTCCACTGCTATTTGGCCTCCATTTTAAAAAATAAGTCAGTTGTTCATTGTATTATCACTCCCCTGTATACAATGAGTAGTTTTTCTCTTGCTGCTTTCTCTTTTGCTTTGCTTTGGCTCTCACAATTTGGCTTTGATAGGTATAGGTTTGATCCTCTTTGTATTTATTGTGGGGTCATTGAGTTTCTTGGATCTATTTATTAATGTTTTTCATCAGTTTTCAGAATTCCCAAGCCATTATTTCTTCATACATTTTCCTGAGTTGTTGTTGTTTTTGTAACTTGCCTGGTAGACTGATAAACCCTGTTTTCTTCATGGTGTGAAGCTACTATGTCTTCTCATATTTTAATTCTTAATTTTAATTTTAATTTTCATGTTTGGATTCCTAGAGGTTGCTACTGTTAGCTGCATAGCTTAGTGGTCAGTTAATGATTTGAGCAGAATTTATGCTCAAACATCTCAAATCCATAAGGCTTCCATACTTTCACAGTCAATCTGTGTGTGTGTTGGGAAGCACATTCAAAGTTCAGCCAGTTTTCAAGTTGCTTTGGCTTTTACTTACTGCCTGACTCTCGTGGTCTTCCCCTGCAGTTCCCCAGTCAGCCAGGGATGTGTGAAGAGTTTATCTAGCTCCTCTCTGACACTCTTATTTCAAGGGCATACTTGTTGAAAATTGACTGGTTTGATGATAACCCCAAACTGGACCACAAACTCGGGCTGGCAAAGATATGGGCTTTATCTGTATGTGTCCTACTGAATTCACTACATTAAGAAGATAGTTCTGTGGGTTTTCACCCTCTGACTCAAACTGTGTCTACTAATGTAAACATGTCTTGTCTAAAATTTTTGTGAATGAAACTATTTACTATCTTTCTACTCTATAAAATTTGGGAAGTTGCAGGTTTTATTTTCTAACATCAAAGGGCTAATTTCAGTGAAAAATATTACTTTCCTTTGGATGTTTAGGATCACCACAGAGTATTTTTTCCTTGTGTTTTAACCACTATAATTCACATAACTTGATTTTGTAGATTCTGTAAAGTGATTTTTCTTACTCTAATTATGCTATGCAATAAAAAGGGCAACAACTTTTCTCCCTATTTTACTCACATGAGAATTGAAACCAAGAGTTACTGAATCCTTACCAAGTGAAAAAAGCTGCAATATCTGAAAGGTGATTTTTGCAATTAGGTTTTTTTATTTCAAATATATGGCTGTTTTAATTAATCTGTGATCTATCTGAAGCAGAATATTATTTTGCAATAGGTGTTCCAGAGTGCCTTCACATATATTTTCACATTTGTTATTACTACTACTGAGTGATATGACCAAATAATATACTCATCTCATTTTATTTTTTATATTAAAAAAATTAATGTATAGTTGATTTAGAATATCGTGTTACTTTTTGTTACTTCAGTTTTATATCCAGATTCTTTTCCATTATAGGTTATTATAAGATATTGAATACAGTTCTCTGTGCTATACAGTAAATCCTTGTTGTTTATCTCTTTTATATATAGTGATGTGTATCTGTTAATACCATTCTCCTAATTTATTCTTCCCCCCACTTTCCCCTTTGGTAACCATAGTTTGTTTTCTATGTCTGTGAGTCTGTTTCTGTTTTGTAAAATAACTTCATTTGTATTGAGTTTTACATCCTACATATAACTGATATCATATAATATTTGTCTTTGTCTGACTTACTTCACTCAGTATGATAATCTCTAGGTCCATCCATGTTACTACAAAAGGCAATATTTCCTTCTATTTTATGGCTGAATAATATTCCAGTGTGTCTATCTATCTATCTATCTATCATCTATCTATCTATCTATCTATCTATCTATCTATCTATCTATCTATCTATCTACCACATCTTCTTTATCCATTCATCTGTTGATGAACACTTAGGTTGTTGCATCCATGTCTTGGCTATTGTAAATAGTGTCATTTTAGAGTTGAGATAACTGAGGAGCCTCAAGCTTGGATGTAGTATAGGCCTTATTTTTCTTTTCATTCTTTTTCTTTTTAATGAGAGCCTATTATTGATTTTCTTTTATCTTTAGGGCCTTATGATAACTGGAAATGTAAAGTTTTAAAAATATATACTTTATTAATATATTTGTTTAGATATATTAAGTTCAATTGAGAATTGAGGCTCTTTCAGTTTGTCTAATTTTAGAGCAAAAAATCAGTTTCTTTACTATAAAGTAGTAATTCTTAAAAATTCTGAAAATTTGAATCATTTTTATGGTAAACTGAAATTATATATCTCTATATAGATATATATATTGTGGAAGGATTCACTTCTACTTCAGTAATAAGAAAAGTTAAGTACTCAAGCTCTGTATAGATTTTGGGGATATGCCTAGAGACAAAGTATGAGTTATATTTCCTGGAGGCAAATGCTATCCCAGAGCACCCATATACACCTTATTAAGTACATCCCAAGGGATTTTGATAAGTATTCTCATATTTTCTATTCTATTCTATCCCATTCTATTCTGTTCTATTCTATTCTTTCCATTGTGTTCTGCTTTTTTTCCTTTTATAATTTTTGGTGTTTTCCATATTTTTGCTCCTAGACTTCACCCTTTACTATATGCTCAAAAGAGATTGCTTGACCTTTTGAACTTTTACCTTTAAATAAATAGATAAATAAATAACCCAGACATGAACTAATTTAGCATAATTCTCTTAAAGTATGCAAAAAATCCACTGTACATTAGAAACTCCCTTTATTCAGGAGAATGAAACAGAGTGTCTTTCCTCTGGTTCTGTGTAGCCATACCTGAGGACATGATTTCCTTTGGCATCAGGACGGCTAGGTGGGAAATGTTAACCAATAAGTAGATCAGTGCCACACGGGTAAGTGCAGTAACCACGCATTTGGGGATATTCTCACTAGGGTTTTTCAGCTCTCCTGCAAAAAAAAGTGCCACACATAAAAAATGGCTAATTATATAATCTTTGAAAGTGGCTTCAATATAACACATAATAAGTAAAAGAAATGACTGCACACAGCAAGAGTTCATTTTTGTTGAATGCTTATTTACCAAGCTTGGGCAAATTATTGATTCTAGTAGCAACAGAATTTTGCTAAATTCTGGGTTTTAATGTTGTATCTCTGATATACTCAACATGAGCTTTTTTGGATAAGAAAATAACAGAAAACCTGGATTCTAGGCCAGGAGGACTGGAGCAAATCTTCCCTTACCTTACGGCCATCATTGTATTCAATAGAACTACAAGTACGTGTTAGTGAAGGGCTGGAATAGCTCATCTGTTAATCTGGTCACAATATTCTAGGACTTTAGGGTAGACTCTCCTGCTCTTTTCACTCCTTGGATTAAGGTTCTAGACTAGTTAAACCTTAAATTAAACTTGAGTGTATATTGCCAACACCAAAATTGACATATATGTTTACTTGGAAAATACAAAATTATATTATTAACTCACAGTATGCAGCTCCCTCAAAATAATTCATATGTATTAAAAAGTAAAATGCAAAATAAGACCATAAAGATTTAGAGAAAGAATCACAGATACATATTTATCTAAACCTTGAGATGGGGAAAGACTTTTCAAGTATGAAAACAATGAAAAATTAAAAGATGGATAGTTTGGTACTTATAGGTATTATATAAATAACTAAATAAACATAAATAAATTCTAGTCTTTAAGACTGAAATTTTTAAAATCTTATGAACAAAATAAAAAACAAACAACAAACTGGGAAAACCATTTACCTGTCTTACAAGGAAGAAACACAAATGGTCATGAACATTTGCAAAACTCTTCCCTCCCATTAGAAATTGAAGAAAAAATGAGTTATAACACTGAAATTTGATTTTCACAACTCTAGGTGACTAAAGAATGAACAAGTTTGATGAAGCCAAGTCTAGTCACTTTAATTCACACTGATAGATATATTTGTAAAGCCTTTCTGGAAGGCAATTTGGCAATATTCCTCAAGACATTTCTAAATATTTGTATGCTTCACTTAGTAATTTTACTTCAAGATTTTTTCTAATAAAGCAATGAGAAACCCACAAAGATTTACATAAAAGGATGTGATTGGAACAGTGAGTGTAAAATTTTAAAATGAAAAACTAGAAACAACTCTGGGATCCAACAATGGGAAAAAGTTTGAAAAATGGTCAAATTACATATGATAGAATACTGTGTATTCATTTAAAAGCATTTATATTTAATAATATTTTGAATTCTCACTATGTGCTTTAGGTAAAATAAAGTTATAAGAGTATATGTGCAGTGTGACCCCCACATGTGTGTACATACAAGATAATTGGTTACACATAATCTTTATTTTAATTTATATCTTCTGTATTTAAAATTTTTCTCTGATGAGGGTTGTTATAACTACGAAGTGTAGACTATTAAAATATTTGTTCAGTAAAAAACTGCAATTGTCTTGGAGTCCTTACGCTGTGTCAGTTCTGTGTTTACTTGTTTTAATTTGTAAACACCTGGAAAATATTTCACTTTCCAAAGCTGGAAAGACACATTTGTAGAGAGTTTAATGCATTTCCACCCACCCACCTGATAAAAGCAAGAGAGAAACACATTATATTAAAACAATGTAGTATTTCTTTCTTAGAATTAAGCTGATTAACCGTTGTATGTTTATAGCGTGGTGGTGTTTTTTATAATTTAAAAATAATGACTTTACCTGCTATTCGAACAAGGACTCCCCAGCCATAATATGCATATAATCCTTGTAAGAAGGCTTCAGCAATCTGTGAGGCATCTGAAACTTCAGCATCGAAAGCTTTCTCAAACCTGACTAGGTTCTCTTTTCTTCCTCTCACAAATAACACGATCCAGTTAGAGATATGAAGCAGAGTACTGTCATTTTCACAACTGTACTGACAGTCTGAAACCAAGTCACCTCCTTCACTCCTCGATCATTCAGAATTCCCAAGCACCATAAAATGGCCAATGCTAAACTGTTCTTTGGCATCTCAGGAACAAAACATCCAGGATAGAAAGGCTGCATTATATACCCTGCTAGTAAAAAGCCACGTGCAGCAGTTCCTGCTGGGGTACTAAATAGATTAATCCAGAGATAGAAGAAAACAATAAAGGGTCCAAGAGATCTCTTGAGGAAATAATACTGTGCTCCACTTCTAGGGAATGTGGTCCCCAGCTCTGCGTGACTAAGGGCAGCCATCGTAGACACTATGGCGCAAGCAGCCCAAATACTTAGGGAGACTCCTACATTGAGTGAAGAGTATTTTAACACCCCTTTAGGAGCAACAAATATTCCTGCACCCATTATGATACTGAATAAAAAATCATTCCATGGAAATACCTTATTACCCGTTGAAGCTGAGTACTTTCTCCCATCTTCATTTTCTTAAGTCTGAAACTTAATTTTAAAAGCTAACATAAATTCACAGTTTTTACTCTGTTCATATTTGTGAAAGGCTTCAGCCAATCTTCTTATAGTTAAGTGCTTTACTTTCCTCTTCCTCTCTTACTCAAATAGATTTTGTCACAGCCCTTAACATAATAAAAAAATTAACTTGTGAGCAAATTGAACTAAAGTGTCTGAGATAATATTAGAGTTATGTTTTACGTGTTAAGCATTTAAAAAGTTATGCACAATTAAACATTTTAGACACAGCTAATTGGGAATGAGATGAAAAATTCCAAGTCAGGTTTCCTCTATGGATATGTAACCTCATTAATTTTGATCCTTAAACAAGTAATTTTTAAAGTTTGTACCATAAGGAAGTTTGTAAAGAATGACAAAAAATACAAGGTTTGAATCACATGCTTGCCACTTGTTAGCAGATCTTGGTTTGAATCACACACACATCTGTCACTTACTAGCACATCTATGTCACTCAATGACTTTCAATTTTGTTATTTTGAAAAATGGGACTGATAATCCTTATTTTTTTCTTTAATAGAATTAAATAAGGTAATTTATTGATGAAGCAAATACTAATACAAAACTCCTGGTAGTATAACTGACATACCTTAGGGATCCATAAATGTTAGTTTCATAATTTGGTTATTTTAATTTTCACTATCTGCATTATATACAGAGTGCTTCAGCTTCTCTAAGGTCCTTTAAAAATTTTTGTAATTAGTTGCAAATTAGACTCAGTTTTTGACAAACAGGTCACTTAGTACACATATTTAGGGTTTTACATTTCCCTGGTTAATTATCTAGTAGGGGCATGATTCATCTTTTCAGCATTATTTATTTTTTTCTATATTTTCAGCTACTTATTGACTTAGGGAACACTCTTTTGAGCATCTGCTTTTTGCCTGGTACAGAGTGAATCAGTGCATGTGCAGGAATGACTAAGACAAGGTCTGTATATTGTTCACCATTTTACCCTGGTATCTGGTCCAGCTCGGGGTACACAGTATGTCTCAGTAAATCTGTTGAATTAATGATCTTTATCCTCCAGGAACTCCTGTTTAGAGAAGAAGACATATATAAACCAAGACTTTTTATATACTGGTTGTGAGCTTCAACATGGTAATACTAATAATAGCTAATATTTACATGGCACCTACTATGTGCTGGGAACTGTGTTTAACACTTACATTAACTCTTTAAATCAAATCAACCACCTGTGATACAGTACCAATAGATGAGGAAATTAAGGAATAAGAAATTAATTTGTCAAATTCACCCACCTATTCACTTAAATTAACTAATTTTAATGTATTTTACATATATGTTTTTATATATATTTATGATTTTACTTACAAATAAATAAATCCATAATCCACAAGAAGCCAAGAAACAACAGTATAAACCATAAGAGTTGGTTTGTTTTTTTCTTGGTGACTTTTTCATGGGTCCTGTGTTTATCCAATCTCAGCGATGCATCCCCTTGTGCAGGGACTGGATTAGGACCGATGGAGCACTCAAGTCTGACTCACAGCCATGAGTGTGTCATTAGCCTCACTCTCCTCTCTCTCACAAGTGGCACAATAACAATGGCCTGTCAGCACAGGTTATTGCAACTCAATAATCAGACTTTAATTCAAGTCTTGGCTGTGAGAACAGTATTCTGAAGATCTCTAGACATATTACTACAGTTACAAGCAAAACTCTTTGGGAATAGTCTGTACTTCTTTTTCTAGTATAAAAACTGACACATAGACCAATGGAACAGAATTGAGAGCTCAGAAATAAATGCATGCATGTACAGTCAGCTAGTATTTGACAAAGAAGCCAAGAATACTCAATGGGGAAAGGACACTCTCTTCAATAAAAGGTATTGGGAAAAATAGGATATTCACATGCAAAATTAGACCCCTATCTTACACCACTCACAAAAATTAACTTGAAAAGGGATCAAAGACTTAAACATAAGACCTGATATTGTAAAACTAAAAGAAAACAGAAAACAACTCCTTGAATTGGTCTTACCAATGATTTTTTGGCTATCAAACCAAAAGTGCAAGCAACAAAAGCAAAAATAAACAAGTGGGACTACATCAAACTAAAAAGTTTCTGCACAGCAAGAGAAACACCCAGCAAAATGAGAAGGCAATTTATGGAATGGGAGAAAATATTTGCAAACCATCTATCTAATAAGGGTTAATATCCAAAATATATAAGGAACTCATACAACTCAATAGCAAAAAATCAAAGAATCCAATTGAAAATGGGAAGACAACTTGAATAAACATTTTCCCAATGAAGTCATACAAATGGCTAACAGGTACATGAAAAGATGGTGATTGCTTTTTTGTAGCCGTTTACTTGTAACTCACCCTTTGTCTCGATACTTTTAATTCCTAAAATAGTAATTTGTAATCGGTGTTTATGCTTGACTGTGCTTCTGAATAATTTATACAAACTCCCTGATTGCATTAGATGAATGTTAGATATATATCAAAATAAAAACAATAAACTAGATTTTGGAAATATTTGACATATTGGAGTCAAAGGATCTTTGTTCCGGTTGACTGCGTGACCTTAGAAATTTCTTTTGTTTTCTTGGCATTAGTTTCTGTCATTTATAAATTAATGGAATAGGACTGCATCTATGCCTCTCAAACTGAAATACTCTTTGCTCAAATAACTGTATGCCAGGGAATAGTTGAAGCCATGGGTTAAATGTTATTCATCTTCCTGAGGTGTCAATTTCACTCAAAGTACGTTTTTTGGAGAAAATTTTTGAAGCATTCAAAATTTATTTTGAAGCATTTATTTTAAACATGCAAATATTATGGAATAGAATATAAAATTAACATGCTTTTTTAAGATAAAAAACTAATCTTCAAAGATGTAGTCACCCTACTGAGATGGGATGGACACACTACCCCTGCCATCCAAAATTTGGTTCAGATATCAAAACTAATGATGACATACATGCACTAAGAGGATATGGAAGGGTTCATTATTCTCATAATGAGACTCTCTTGAGGAGACAGGGTAGGATCCCAAGCAGGTCCAAAAATGTTTTGAGAGGGCAGACAGGAGCTACTAACTTGGTGTTCTATGGTGGTGAGGAAGTAGGGCTGAGGTGAGAGTTCCCATTTGAATGGGATGGCGCTCGTGTGATTTTAAGTTCCTATTGGTGCCAATGGAAGAAACAGCAGCCTTTCTTATCAGCTTGTCCAGATGTGGGGCAGAAAAGGAAAGGGGAGTAGTGGGACTTAAGAGCTGTCAACAGTCAAACATCAAAATGGAATCAGACTTTTTATTAATATGGACTTTTTACATTATTAGAGTGCTTCTTTGAGCTATAGCTCTGGAACCCTGCCTCCAAGATTTGGTATATTAAACCAATGTCTTCTCTGCCATTCTACAAATATTTATGAAGTGCCTAAACTGTACACTGTTTTAGGTGCTCTGTACATATCAGTATACAAAATAGACAAAGATTCTAGACACAGTGGAACTTCAATTCTTTTGGCATTGTTTAAAATCCATGGCTTGAGAGTGGGGAAGATGGTCAGGAAATTTTTATCCTCATTTGGGATCAGTTCATGCAGAAAGAATGCACACTGTTCTAACGGAGTGCCTATGTCTATGACCTTTGTGCCAGTACCTATATCTCATCTGTGAGAAAGAGGATGGCACAGTTGATGACACAAAAGTAAATTCTGTTGTTAATGTCATTTCATAGTCAGATGAGGAATATATACTGAACTTTAGGAAGGCATGTGTTTTGAGGCCCTTATTCTTAGTCTGGTCTGTCGATATATTTCCTTCCTAAAGCATGTAATGGTAGAAATAGAACAAATTTTAGAGTTACACAGACCCTATCCTTCTCCTTTTTCTAAATCATCTTGTTTTCATAATAAAAGTTGCATGTGGAAGCATCTATGGCTGGAGATGGGGGTGGGAGTGAAATGTGGGCCCTTTTTCTATTTTCTCTGTATTGTTGATACCAAAACCAGATATGGTGATTAAAAAATTGGGAGTAGAGGAGTCTGGCCAAGGATATGAGTGGGTCTCTTAGGAGAGCCAGGAAGCATACTATCCAGTTTATTAGGATCTGGATGATATATGTTCTGGTCTCAGGGCTTGGAAGCTTTTGGGGCAAAAGGGAAGCAGTGAGCTTGGGCTGAAGTTTCCTATGTGCCCTTATCCTGTCAGGGAATAGATTTGTACAGAAAATCTATGTAAAACATTGCTGCTAGCAGGAGGGAGAGGATGGTGATCTTGAGCTATTTAAACAGTTCAATAGAGCAGAAAGAGACTCTGGACTATAAATTAACACCCAGACGAAGGAGCTCAGGAAGGTAATTAAAATATTACCTCAAGAGCTCTGGTTTCTAGTGTGGCATCTAAAGAGCACAGAAGTCTTCAGTTTGTCCTAACAATAGCTCTTTACAGCTGAACAAACTGAAAACTTAACAACTCTTTTTAGATATGTCAGAGAAGTGAGGTCACCGGGAAAACTGTTGAGCCCAAAATATGAGAGACAGACGGGAGGATACAGAGAATCACAACTTACCAGAGCAGAAATTCACCAGCAGAAACCTCTGCAAGGACCAGTATTAGGGTAGGAAAACCTAAAATGCAGTCGACGAATTGCTAGAAGTTTCATGTGGACAAGTCTGAGAGAGAAAACTTCCGGGGGCCCAGCATAGGAGGGCCATCACACTTTTGTGAGTTTTACTTCCAAGAACTTTACCAGGTCCCCACAATGAGTATCAGAGAAAAATGCCCTTATGCTTCCAGCAGGGGGAGGGGAAAAGTAACCAGTAAAAAATGTGCCAAAGCATTCTGTTCTTCTTCTTTTAATTGACATGTAATTGAAACACAACATTATATTAGTTTCAGGTGTACAGCAATTTTGTTGTGAAATGATCACCACAGTAAGTCTAGTTCACATCCATCACCACACATAGTTACCAATATTTTTCTTGTGATGAGAACGTTTGAGATCTATTCTCTTAGCAACTTTCAAATATACAATACATTGTTGTTAACTACAGTCTGTCCCCATGACTTACTTACAGGTGGAAGTTTGTACCTTTTGACCACCTTCATCTATTTCACTCAGCCCCCACCAATGTATTCTCTGGCAACCACCAATCTGTTCTCTGTATTTATGAGTTTGTTTATTCATTTTTTAGATTCCACATATAAATGACACCATATGGTATTTGTCTTTCTCTGTCTGACTTATTTCACTTAGCATAATGTCCTCAAGGTCCATCCATGTCATGGCAAATGGGAAGATTTCATGTTTTTTTATGGCTGAATAATATCTTAATATATAAATTAATTCTCCATATATGTGTGGGTTTACTTCTGAACTCTCTATTCTGTTCCATTGATCTATGTGTCTGTTTTTATGCCAATATGATACTGCTCAGGAAGCATGATGACTCCAGCTTTGTTCTTCTTTCTCAAGATTGCTTTCAAGATTGGCTATTCGGGGTCTTTTGTGGTTCCATGCAAATTTTAAGAGTTTGTTCTATTTCTGTGAAATGCCATTGGAATTTTGATAGGGATTGCATTGAATCTGTAGATTGCTTTGGGTAGAATGGACATTTTAACAATATTAATTTTTCCAAGCCATGAACGTGGAATATCTTTCCATTTACTTGTGCCTTCTTCAATTTTCTTCATCAGTGTCTTCAGAAGGTTATCACTGAGAGTATTCACAAGTCTGCTCCAAACTTCTTTCTTCCTGTAACTAAGCACAATTCCAGTTAAGGAAATAAAGTGGATAACTGTTATTCTAATATACACTGAAACCATGTCCTGAAACCTCAAAAAATCAAAATTTCTCAAGACTGCAAAATCATCAAACAAAATTCTTTCTTAGGAGGTCTACTTTAGAATACCAGGGATAGAAAGGCTGGGTTATAAACTCTGCTGGCAGTAAAGTTCTTCAGGCATCTCATGCTGCTGAGACAGTAGGTGGATCAGAAGATAGAGAACAAAGTACTGTGCTCCACTTCCAGGAAACCTATTCTTGTCTCTACATGACTAAGAGCACATGGCATGGACACCACTGAACACACAGCCCGAACAGCTGGGATGATTCTCTTGCTGAATGAGGAGTATTTCAGTACCTCTTTGGGAGACAGAAAAGTCCCCACACCTATTTTTCTGAAAGCCCTGCTTCCTGGGAAAAAATCCCATTGCTTTTGGGAGCTTGGTGTTCTCCTTTTTGCAATTTTAACAGTTTTCAAAAAGTCATTAGTCATGATAATTTTTCCTATTTGACTCTCAAAAGATTTAACATAGCTATCTGAAGAGAAATAAGGAAGCTTGTTTTTTAACTATTTTGTGTTATAAAATTTTATTTTTTTAATTAACATGCCTTTTAGATAATGTAACGTATAAAAAACAGGAGATCTCTGCTCTGGGCCTTTTTTATTTTTTTTTAATTAATTAATTATTGATGTGATCTTGTATAAATAACTTGTCCACTTGGGGATTTTGTTTCCTCATCTGTAAAATGTGGGAATTACACAGCTGTAAGTCCCTCTGGGCTTTAGCAAGCACTCATCTTACAGAACATATAATTTTACTCAGGTTTTTCTGTTTTTCAGAAATACTGTGATTATTGTGTTTTAAAAATTGTAGGTCATGTTAATCAGTGAGCACAAGAAATACAACTGAGTTAAAAAGAGACCATGCTGGTATTTAATGTTTAACATTAAACACATATTGGATTTATACTTTACCAACATTATGCTTAGTAGACTTTACCCTTACATTGGAAGAACTTTTTATATTTTAAGAGAAAATACCATAAAAATCAGATTTCAGGCCAAATAATGACTTTTTTTGTTTGTTTTCTTTCATATTTCAGAGAGAGGTTTGATGGTGAGGATGCAATACTGCACCAGAGATTTAAAAACTCTGCACAATAGAATGTCAATTAGTAAAACCAGAAGAAATAATGAAGTTAAAAAATCATTTTGCTGCTATCATCATAATAATTGATTCACACAAGAATGCTCAATGGCTGTTAAAATTTGAGTGAAAATTTGATAAAATATTTAAAAAGTTTTTCCCTAGAAATTATCTACTAATATCAAAGGAAAAAATAGTAGCCACATTGGAGAAAATGGAAGAATTCCATCTTAGCCAAGTTTTCAAAGCTAACCTAACCAATAATGGAATAATGGGCAGCTAGTTGTTATTCTTGCCAAAATGCATGAACTGAATTTAACCACAAAGAAACTTCAGAGAAATTCAAATTAAGAGACAATAAAAAAATACTAATGTCATGAAATACTCAATAAAATATTAGCAAACTGAATTCAGCAATATATTTAGATCATACACCATGATCAAGTGGGATTTATTCCAGGGATGCAAAGATGTTTCAGTATCTGCAAATCAATCAATGTGATACACCATATTAACAAAACAAAGCATAAAAATCACATGACCAACTCAACAGGTACAAAAAATTCAACATCCATTCATGATTAAAACTCTTATCAAAGTTGATATAGACGGAACATATCTTTTTGTATCTCTATTCATCAGAGATATTTACCTGCAATTTTCTTTTCTTTGTAGTGTCTTTGTCTGGTTTTAGTATCAGGGTAATGTGGCCTTGTATAATGAATTTGGGAGTGTTCCCTCCTTTTCAATTCTTTGAGAATAGTTTGGGAAAGATCGGTATTAAATCTTCCTCATACATTTGGTAGAATTCCCCTGTGAAGCCTTCCAGTCTTGGACTTTGTTTGCTGCGAGTTTTTTGATTACTAATTCAATTTCATAACTAGTGATTGGTCTGTTCAGATTGTCTTCTTCCTGATTCAGTCTTAGAAGATAGTATGTTTCTAGAAATTTATCCATTTCTTCTAGGTCATCTAATTTGTTGGCATATAGCTATAAGTAGTATTCTCTTATGATTTTTAGTATCTCTGTGATATTGGTTGTAATTTCTCCTCTTCATTTCTTACTTTGTTTATTTTGGTCTTCTCTCTTTTTTATTAATGAGCCTGGTTAAAGGCTTATCAATTTTTAAAACTTTTTTTTTTTTTAAATTGGTCTTTGTCATTGATCTCTTCTATTCTTTTTTAGTCTCTATTTTATTTCCTCCCTGGTTTTTATTACTTCCTTCCTTCTTCTGACTTTGGGCTCTGTTTGTACTTTTTCTAATTCTATTAGATGGTATGTTAGGCTGTTTATTTGAGATTTTTCTTGTTTCTTGAAGTAGGCTTGTACCTCTAAAATCCTCCCTCCTAGAACTTCTTTTGCTGTGTCCCCTAGATTTTGGAAAGTTTTGTTTCATTTGTCTCAAAGTATTTTCTGATTTCCACTTTGATAATTAGCTAATTGCTTTTTTAGCAGCATGTTGTTTAGTCTCCATGTGCTTGTGTTTTTCCATTTTTCTTCCTGTAAATGATTTCTAGTTTCACATCATTGTGGTCAGAAAAAAATGCTTGGTATAATTTCTAACCTCTTAAACTTGATGAGACTTGTGTTGTGGTCTAGCATGTGATCTATGTTGGAGAACGTTCCATCACATGAAAAGAATGTGTATTCTAGTTTTTTGGATGGAATGTACTGTAATTATCTATTAAGTCCAACTGGTTTAATATTTCACTTAAGAGTACTGTTTCCTTATTGATTTTCTGCCTGGATGATTTCTCTGTTGATGTAAGTGGGGTGTTAAAGTCCCCTACTATTATTATATTATTGTCAATTTCTTTCTTTTTTTTTTTTGTAGTTCAAAAACAAATTCAAGTTTATTTATTTTTTCTTTTCCATTATGGTTTATCACAGGATACTGATTATAGTACCCTGTGCTACACAGTAGAACCTTGTTGTTTATCCATTCTAAATGTAATGGTTTGCACCTACCAACCCCAAACTCCCAGTCTATGCCTCTCTCTGCCCACCTCCCCCTTGGCAACCACAAGTCTGTTCTCTATGTCTATGAGTCTGTTTCTGTTTTGTAGATAGGTTCATTTGTTCCATATTTTACATTTCACATATGAGCAATATCATATGGTATTTGTCTTTCTCTTTCTGACTTAATTCACTTAGTGTGATAGTCTCTAATTGCATCCATGTTGCTGCAAATGGCATTATTTCATTCTTTTATTAATGGCTGAGTAGTATGTCACTGTATATATGTACCACATCTTCTTTATCCATTCATCTGTCAATGGATTGTTTTTTGTTGTTTGTTTAGGTTGTTTCCATGTTTTGGCTATTGTGAATAGTGCTTCTATGAACATAGGGGTACATGGATCTTTTTGAGTTATAGTTTAGCCTGGATATATTTGCAGGAATGGAATTGTAGGGTCATATGGTAATTCTATTTTAGTTTTCTGAGGAACCTCCATACTGTTTTCTATGATGGCCATACCAACTTACATTCCCACCACCAGTGTAGGTGTGTTCCCTTTTCCTCACACACTATCCAGCATTTGTTATTTGTAGACTTTTTAATGATGGCCATTGTAACTGGTGGGAGGTGGTACCTCATTGTAGTTTTGATTTCCATTTCTCTAATAATTAGTGACATTGAGCATCTTTTAATGTGCTTACTGGCCATCTGTATCTCTTCTTTGGAGAAATGTCTATTAAGGTCATGTGCCCATGTTTGGATTGGATTGTTTGTTTTGAGTTGTAGAGCTATTTGAATATTTTGGAGATTAAGCCCTTGTCTGTTGCATCATTTGCAAATATTTTCTCCCATTCCATAGGTTGTCTTTTCAATTTTTGTTGAGGTATTTAATTGCTATTATTATTTTTATTTTGGTAAATTGTACATACCACAAAGCTTACCATTTCAATCACTTTAAGTGTACAGTTCTGTGGTATTAAATATATTAACATTGTTGTTATACAACCATCACCATGATCCTCCTCTAAACATTTTTCGTCTTCCCAAACTGAAATTCTATACCTCTTAAACATGAACACTCCACTTACCCTGTCCTCAAGTTATTTATTTATTTACTTTTTAATTAAAAATTTTTTTAAATTGAGGTATAGTTGTTTTACAATGTTGTGTTAGTTCCTACTGTACAGCGAAGTGGAGTTCCCTGTGTTATATAGCAGGTTCTAATTAGTTATCTATTTTATACATATTAGTGTATATATGTCAATTCCAATCTCCCATTTCATCCCAAGTCCCCTTCCCCCACTTGGTGTCCATACGTTTTTTCTATATATATGTGTCTCTATTTCTGCCTTGCAAAACAGTTCATCTGTAACATTTTTCTAGATTCCACATATATGCATTGATATATGATATTTGTTTTTCTATTTCTGACTTACTTCACTCTGTATGACAGTCTCTAGGTCCATCCTCGTCTCTACAAATAACCCAATTTCATTCCTTTTTATGGCTGAACAATATTCCATTGTATGTATGTACAACATATGTCCATTTGTCTGTCAATGGACGTTTAGGTTGTTTCCGTAACCTGGCTATTGTAAATAGTGCTGCTATGAACATTGGGATGTATGTGTCTTTTTAAATTACGGTTTTCTCTGGGTATATGCCCAGGATTGGGATTTCTGGGTTATACGGTAATTCTATTTTTAGTTTTTTGAGGAACCTCCTTACTGTTCTCCATAGTGACTGTATCAATTTACATTCCCACCAAAAGTGCAAGAGGGTTCCCTTTTCTCCACACCCTCTCCAGCATTTATTGTTTGTAGATTTTTTGATGATAGCCATTCTAACCAGTGTGAGGTGATACCTCATTGTAGTTTTGATTTGCATTTCTCTAACAATTAGTGGTGTTGAGCAGCTTTTCATGTGCCTGTTGGCCATCTCTATATCTTCTTTGGAGGAATATCTATTTAGGTCTTCTGCCCATTTCTTTTTAATTGGGTTTTTGTTTTTTTTGATATTGAGCTGCATGAACTGTTTATATATTTTGGAGATTAATCCTTTATCCATTGCTTAGTTTGCAAATATTTCTCCCATTCTGAGGGTTGTCTTTTCATCTTGCTTATGGTTTCTTTGCTGTGTAAAAGCTTTGAAGTTTCATTAGGCTCCATGTGTTTATTTTTGTTTTTATTTCCATTACTTTAGGAGGTGGGTCAAAAAAGATCTTGCTGTGATTTATGTCAAAGAGTGTTCTTCCTATGTTTTCCTCTAAGAGTTTTACAGTGTCCTGCTTTACATTTAGGTCTTTAATCCATTTTGAGCTTATTTTTGTGTATGGTGTTAAGAAGTGTTCTAATTTCATTCTTTTACATGTAGCTGTCCAGGTTGCCCAGCACCACTTATTGAAGAGACTGTCTTTTCTCCACTGACTATCCCTGCCTCCTTTGTCATATTAGTTGACCATAGGTGTGTGCGTTTATCTCTGGGTTTTCTGTCCTGTTCCATTGATCTATATTTCTGATATTGTACCAGTACCATAATGTCTTGATTACTGTAGCTTTATAGTATTATCTGAAGTCAAGGAGTCTGATTCCTCCAGCTCTGCTTTTTGTTTTTTTTCACGATTGCTTTGGCTATTTGGGCTCTTTTGTCTCTCCATACAAATTTTAAGATTTTTGTTCTATTTCTGTGAAAAATGCCATTGGTAACTTGATAAGGATGGCACTGAATCTGTAGATTGCTTTGGGTAGTATGGTCATTTTCAAAAGATTGAGTCTTCCAATCCAAGAACATGGTATATCTCTCCATCTGTTTATGTCATCATTGATTTCTTTCATCAGTGTCTTATAGTTTTCTGAGTACAGGTCTTTTCCCTTCTTAGGTAGGTTTATTCCTAGGTATTATATTCTTTTGGTTGCAGTGGTGAATGGTATTGTTTCCTTAATTTCTCTTTCTGATCTTTTATTGTTAGTGTATGGGAATGCAAGAGATTTCTGTGCATTAATTTTGTATCCTGCAACATTGCCAAATTCATTGATTAGCTCTAGTAGTTTTCTCCTGGCATCTTTAGGATTTTCTACGTAAAGTATCATGTCATCTGTAAACATGACAATTTTACTTCTTCTTTTACAATTTGTATTCTTTTATTTCTTTTTCTTCTCTGACTGCCGTGGCTAGGACTTCCAAAACTATGTTGAATAGTAGTGGTGAGAGTGGACATCCTTGTCATGTTCCAGATCTTGAGGAAATTCTTTTAGATTTTCACCATAGAGAATGATGTTTGCTGTGGGTTTGTCATATATGGCCTTTATTATGTTGAGGTAGTTTCCTCTAGGCCCATTTCTGGAAAGTTTTTATCATAAATGCATGTTGAATTTTCTCAAAATCTTTTTCTGCATCTATTGAAATTATCAGATGGTTTCTATTCTTCAATTTGTTAATATGGTGTATCACATTTATTGATTTGCATATATTGAAGAATCCTTGCATCCCTGGAATAAATCCCACTTCATCATGTTGTATGATTCTTTTAATGTGTTGTTGGATTCTGTTTGCTAGTACTTTGTTGAGGACTTTTGCATCTATATGTGTCAGTGATATTGGTCTGTAATTTCCTTTTTTCGTAATCTTTGTCTGATTTTGGAATCAGGGTGATGATGGTCTCTTAGAATGAGTTTGGAAAGGTTTCTTCCTCTGCAATTTTTTGGAAGAGTTTGAGAAGGATAGGTGTTAACTCTTCTCCAAATGTTTGATAGAATTCACCTGTGAAGCCATCTGGTCCTGGACTTCTGTTTGTTGGAAGATTTAAACTCACAGTTTCAATTCCATTACTTTTGATTGGTCTGTTCATATTTTCTATTTCTTCCTGGTTCAGTCTTGGAAGGTTATACCTTTCTAAGAATTTGTCCATTTCATCCAGGTTGTCCATTTTATTCACATGTAGTTGCTTGTAGTACTCTCTTATGATCCTTTGTATTTTTATGGTGTCAGTTGTAACTTCTCCTTTTTTTTTTTTTTTTTTTTTTTTTTTTTGGTACCAAATTACTTTATTTGAAGGAATGATACTAAGGAAAGGACTTGTAGATGTTTTGGTACAACTTACAGAAAAGGTAAAGGTAACCCAAACATGCATGCACTGCCTTGGTGACCAGGGAAGTCACTCCTGTGGCTACGGGAAGCCAGCCTAAGGCTTAGCTTTCATTATCACTATTTCCCAGGGTGTGCTTGTCAAAGAGATAATGTGCCATGCCAGATTCAGGGGCCCCCATCGTGCGCAAGTTGGTTACGTGGTCACCCAATTCTTTAATGGATTTCACCTGCTCATTCAGGTAATGAGTCTCAATGAAGTCACACAAATGGGGGTCATTTTTCTCAGTGGCCAATTTGTGCAGTTCCAGTAGTGACTGATTCACACTTTTTTCCAAGTGTAGCGCACATTCCATTGCATTCAGCCCATTCTCCCAGTCATCACGGTCTGGTTTCTTGATATCCTGCAGGAAGATTCGGCCACCCCGCTGGTTCTGCAGCTTCATCAGTTTCTCAGCATGTTCCCTCTCCTCATGAGATTGGTGAAGAAAGTATTTGGCAAAGTTCTTCAATGCCACATCATCGCGGTCAAAATAGTACAACATGGACAGGTAGACGTAGGAGGCGTAGAGCTCCAGGTTGATCTGGCGATTGATGGCGGCCTCCGAGTCCTGGTGGTAGTTCTGGCGCACCTGCGAGGGGGACGCGGTCGTCATGGCGGCTGCCTGAGGTGAGGCGGTGGCTGCGCAGCGCTGTAACGGCGGCGGGGACCTTGGGGCGGTCGGAGGGCGCTGTGAGGTGGTGGCGAGGGCTGGCTCTGAGCAGCCGGCCGGAGCGGGGGACGAGCGCCGGGTTCCGTCCAAGCACTGTTGAAGCAGGAAACCACGGCAACTCTCCGCGAGGACTGTCGTAACTTCTCCTTTTTCATTTCTAATTTTATTGATTTGAGTCCTCTACCTCTTTTCTTGATGAGTCTCTCTAGAGGTTAACCAATTTTGTTTATCTTCTCAAAGAACCAGCTTTTAGATTTATTGATCTTTGCTATCATTTTCTTTTTTTCTATTTCATTTATTTCTGCTCTGATTTTTATGATTTCTTTCCTTCTACTAATTTGGGTGTTTTTATTTTTCTTTTCTGTTCTTCTTTCTCTAGTGCCCTTAGGTGTAAGGTTAGATTGTTTATTTTAGATTTTTCTTGTTTCTTGAGGTAGGATCGTATTGCTATAAATTTCCCTCTTAGAACTGCTTTTGCTGTATCCCACAGGTTTTGGGTCATTGTGTTTTCGTTGCCATTTGTCTCTAGGTATTTTTTGATTTCCTCTTTGATTTCTTCAGTGATCTCTTGGTTAATTAGTATCATATTGTTTACCTTCCATGTGTTTGTGTTTTTTACAGTTTTTTCATGTAATTGATTTCTAATCTCATAGTGTTGTGGTTAGGAAAGACGCTGATATGATTTCAATTTTCCTAAATTTACTGAGGCTTCATTGCTGATCCAAGACATGATCTCTCCTGGAGAATGTTCCGTGACCACTTGAGAAGAAAGTGTAATCTGCTGTTTGGATTGAATGTCCTATAAATATCAATTAAATCTGTCTAGCCTATTGTGTCATTTAAAGCTTGTGTTTCCTTATTAATATTCTGTCTGGAAGATCTGTCCATTGGTGTAAGTGGAGTGTTAAGGTCCCCCACTATTATTGTGTTACTATTGATTTCCTGTTTTATAGCTGTTAACATTTGCCTTATGTATTGAGGTGCACCTATTTTGGGCTCATATATACTTATAATTGTTATATTTTCTTCTTGGATGGATCCCTTGATCATTATGTAGTGTCCTGCCTTGTCTCTTGTGACATTCTTTATTCTAAAGTATATTTTATCTTATTTGAGTATTGCTACTCGAGCTTTCTTCTGATTTCCATTTGCATGGACTAACTTTTTCCATCTCTTCACTTTCAGTCTGTATTTGTCCCTAGGTCTGAAGTGGGTCTCTTGTAGACAGCATATGTACAGGTCTTGTTTCTGTATCCATTCAGCCAATCTGTGTCTTTTGGTTGTAGCATTTATTCCATTCTCATTTAAGGTAATTATTGATATGTATGTTTCTATTATCATTTTCTTAATTGTTTTGGGTTTTGTAGGTCCTTTTCTTTTCTTGTGTTTCCCACTTAGAGAAGTTCCTTTAGCATTTGTTGTAGAGCTGATTTGGTGGTGCTGTATTCTCTTACTTTTGCTTGTCTGTAAAGCTTTTGATTTCTCCATCAAATCTGAATGAGATCCTTGCTGGGTAGAGTAATCTTGGTTGTAGTTTTTTTCCTTTTCATCATTTAAAATATACCCTTACACTCCCTTCTGGTTTGCACAGTTTCTGCTCAAAGTTCAGCTGATAACCTTATGGGGATTCCCTTGTATATTATTTGCTGCTTTTCTCTTGCTGCTTTTAATATTTTTTCTTTGTATTTAATTTTTGATAGTTTGATTAATATTTGTGTCAGCATGTTTCTCCTTGGATTTATCCTGTATGGGACTCTCTGCACTTCCTGGACTTCACTGACTATTTCCTTTCCCATGTTGGGGAAGTTTTCTACTATAATCTCTTCAAATATTCTCAGACACTTTCTTTTTCTCTTCTTCTGGGACCCTTATAACTCAAATGTTTGTGCATTTAATGCTGCCCCAGAGGTCCCTGAAACTGTCCTCAATACTTTTCATTCTTTTTTCTTTAAACTGCTCTGTGGCAGTTACTTCTGTGGAGTTACTACTCCACCATTCTATCTTCCAACTCACTTATCTGTCCTTCTAACTCAGTTATTCTGCTATTGATTCCTTCTAGGGTATTTTTAATTTCAGTTATTTTGTTGTTCATCACTGTTTGCTCTTTAGTTCTTCTAGGTCCTTGTTAAACGTTTCTTGTATTTTCTCCATTCTATTTCTGAGATTTTGGATTATCTTTACTATCATTACTCTGAATTCTTTTTCAGGCAGACTGCCTATTTCCTCTTCATTTATTTGGTCTTGTCGGTTTTTACCTTGTTCCTTCATCTGCAACATATTTCTCTGTCTTCTCATTTTGTTTAACTTACAAACAAAATGTGTTTGTAAACTTACAAACAAAATGTGTTTGGGGTCTCCTTTCTGCTAGCTGCAGAGTCGTAGTTCCTCTTACTTCTGGTGTCTGACCCCAGTGGTTGAGGTTGGTCCACTGGTTTTTTGTAGGGTTCCTGGTGGGGGAGCCTAAACGGACAAAATTACACAAAGAAACATACACACATACACTCACTAAAAGAAAAGAAAAGAAAAGAAAAGAAAAGAAAAAGAAGACAAAGAAAATAAGAGAGAAAACTAAAAAAAAGAGGGCAATTAAACCAACAAAGAAACCCCAAAATGAAAATAAACACTAAAAACTAAACTAAGAAAAAATTAAATCCAAAAACAAATCAAACGCAGAAAGCAAACTTAAAAAAGGCAAAGAAAGCATAAAAGAAACACACAAAAACGGTAAAAAATGTAAATAGAAAAGAAAGATGAAAACAAAAGGAAAAAATACAAAACACAAAGTAGAAAAAATAGAAAAATATAAAATGTATTTAAAAATAAGATAAAAACAAAACAAAAAAGAAAAAAACAAAAACAAGGATATAACAATATAATGAAAAATTACAGTAGAAATAGGAAAAAATTGTAAATGAAATAAAAATATATTAAAAATAAAAACATAAAAAACAAAAGAAAAAGTAAATGAAAAATTAAAATTAAAAAAATAATAAAACAAGAAAAACAGAACAAAAGAAAAAAAAGAAAAAAATTAGTAATAGTATTTTCCTGTGACATTAGCTGTCAGTGTATTTGTCCCCACAGTGAGCCACAGCTAATCCCTGCCT
This sequence comes from Eubalaena glacialis, assembly GCF_028564815.1. Taxonomy (NCBI): domain Eukaryota; kingdom Metazoa; phylum Chordata; class Mammalia; order Artiodactyla; family Balaenidae; genus Eubalaena; species Eubalaena glacialis. The sequence goes on along the minus strand of NC_083732.1, from coordinate 29,066,542 downwards.
TCCCAGGAAGTCGTCCAATACTTGTTGGTAGGTCTCTGGACCTGCTGTGGTCACTGTGGGGCCAGCTCAGGCTCTGATCTGGCTTTACCCCTGCGTGTACTTCCGCAAAGTCCATAGTTGCCCCCAAAGTCCAGAGTCTCAATTGTGGGAAGAATCATTATCTATTCAGATATTCCACAGATTCAGGGTTTACCCAGTGGATTGCAGGGATTTAATCCACTTCTCCTGTGGCTGCATGGGGATATTTCCGTTTGTCTTCTTTGGTTGCACAGTTCCTGGGTTTTAGCTTTGGTTTTGGCTCTGCTTCTGTGTATGAGCCACCCTCAGGTGTTTGTTCCCCCCCACCCCAGGCAAGAGGGGGTTAAAGCAGTGGCTGATTAGGGCTAACTTACTCACTCAGGCCAGAGAGAGGGAGGGATATGATAGTTACAATTGGGATGTGCGGGGAGTGCCTGTGGTGGCAGAGGCCAGCCTGAAGTTGCAAGAGCCTGAGGTGCAACGTGCGTTCCCCTGGGGAAATTCGTTCTGGATCACAGAACCCTTGGCAGTGGTGGGCTGCACAAGCTCCTGGGAAGGTGTGGATACTGACCTGCACTTGCACACAAGACCCTTGGTGGCAGCAGCCTCTGGCGACTGAGATAAAAGCTCATGCTCACACTCGCATAGATGGTTCCCTGCCATCTGTGAGCCCACGGAGCAGGAAGTTCCTATGGTGGGCTGCCCCTCTCCTCTTGAACCCTGCAACAAAGGTCTCCCACCTCTCTGGTTGCCCAGGATTTTTCCTGGACTCCCTCCCACCTGACTGTGTCACACTAGATCCCTCCAGGCTGTCCTCATGGAGCCAACTCCAGCCATCTCACTGGGGTCTGACCTCTGAAGCCCGAGCTTCAGCGCTCAACACTCACCTTCCCCAGTGGGCAAGCAGACAAGTTTCACAGGCTGGTGAGTGCTGTTCAGCACTGGTCCTTCATGCCGGAATCTCTCCATTCTGTTCTCTGCACCCCTGTTGCTTCCCTCTCCTTGAAGACTCTGAAACTGCCCCCACGTCCCCACCAGTGAGTGGGCGTCATAGTGTGTGGAAACTTTTCGACTTTCACAGCTCCCTCTGAGAAGGGCAGGTCTGTCTCAATTCCTTTGTCTTTTTCTTTTTTGTTTACCCTACTCAGTTACTTGGCGATTGTCTTGCCTTTTGGGAAGTCTGAGGTCTCTTGCCAGCTTTCAGTAGGTGTTCTGTAAGAGTTGTTCCACATGTAGAAGTATTCTTGATGTATTTGGGGGGAGAAAGATGATATCCACGTCTTACTCCTCTGCCATCTTGAAGGTCTCTCGTCTTCTTTTTTTAATGGATTCCTTTGCTATGCAAAAGCTTTTAAGTTTGATTAGGTCCCATTTGTTTATCTTTGTTTTTATTTCTATTGTCTTGGGAGACTGACTTAAGAAAACAGTGCTAGAATTTATGTCAGAGAATGTTTTGCTTAAGCTGTTTTGAGTTTACTTTTGTGCATGGTGTGAGGGTGCATTGTAACTTCACTAATTTATTAGGAGAAAGAAAGAAATCATAAAGATCAGAGCAGATATAATTGAAATAGAAACGAAGACAATGATAGCAAAGATCAATAAAACTAAAAGCTGGTTCGTTGAGAAGCTAAACAAAATTGATAAACCTGTAGCTAAACTCAAGAAGAAAAAAAAGGAGAGGACTCAAATCAGTAAAATTAGAAATGAAAAAGGAGAAGTTACAACTGCCACCATAAAAATACAAAGGATCATAAGACAGTACTACAAGCAACCATAGGCCAATAAAATGGGCAACCAGGATGAAATGGACAAATTCTTAGAAAACTACAACTTTCCAAGACTGAACCAAGAAGAAATAGAAAATATGAACAGACCAATCACAAGCACTGAAATTGAAACTGTGATTTAAAATCTTCCAACAAACAAAAGTCCAGGACCAGATGGCTTCACAGGTGAATTCTATCAAACACTTAGAGAAGAGCTAACACCTATCCTTCTCAAACTCTTCCAAAATATAGCAGAGAGAGGAACACTCCCAAATTCATTCTACGAGGCCACCATCACCCTGATACCAAAACCAGACAAAGATGTCACAAAGAAAGAAAACTACAGGCCAATATCACTGATGAACATAGATGCAAAAATCCTCAACAAAATACCAGCAAACAGAATCCAACAGCACATTAAAGGATCATACACCATGATCAAGTGGGGTTTATCTCCGGAATGCAAGGATTCTTCAACATACGCAAATCAATTAATGTGATACACCATATTAACAAATGGAAGGAGAAAATTCATATGATCATCTCAATCAATGCAGAGAAAGCTTTTGACAAAATTAAACACCCATTTATGATAAAAACCCTGCAGAAAGTAGGCATAGACGGAACTTTCCTCAACATAATAAAGGCCATATATGACAAACCCACAGCCAACATCGTCCTCAGTCGTGAAAAACTGAAACCATTTCCACTACGAACAGGAACAAGACAAGGTTGCCCACTCTCACCACTACTATTCAACATAGTTTTGGAAGTTTTAGCCACAGCAATCAGAGAAGAAAAAGAAATAGAAGGAATCCAAATTGGAAAAGAAGCAATAAAGCAGTCACTGTTTGCAGATGACATGATACTATACATAGAGAATCCTAAAGATGTTACCAGAAAACTACTAGAGCTAATCAATGAATTTGGTAAAGTAGAAGGATACAAAATTAATGCACAGAAATCTCTTGCATTCTTATACACTAATGATGAAAAATCTGAAAGTGAAATTAAGAAAACACTCCCATTTACCATTGTAACAAAAAGAATAAAATATCTGGGAATAAACCTACCTAAGGAGACAAAAGACCTGTATGCAGAAAATTATTAGACACAGATGAAAGAAATTAAAGATGATAGAAATAGATAGCGAGATATACCATATTCTTGGATTGGAGGAATCAACGTTGTGAAAATGACTCTACTACCCAAAGCAATCGACAGATTCAACGAAATCCCTATCAAACTACCACTGGCAGTTTTCACAGAACTAGAACAAAAAATTTCACAATTTGTATGGAAATGCAAAAGACCCCAAATAACCAAAGCAATCTTGAGAAAGAAAAACGGAGCGGAAGGGATCAGGCTCCCTGACTTCAGATTATACTAGAAAGCTACAGTAATCAAGACACTATGGTACTGGCACAAAAACAGAAATGTAGATCAATGGAACAGGGTAGAAAGCCCAGAGATAAACCCACACACATATGGGCACCTTATCTTTGATAAAGGAGGCAAGAATATACAATGGAGAAAAGGCAGCCTCTTCAATAAGTGGTGCTGGGAAAACTGGACAGCTACATGTAAAAGAATGAAATTAGAACACGCCTTAACACCATACAGAAAAATAAACTCAAAATGGATTAAAGACCTCAATATAAGGCCAGACACTATAAAACTTTTAGAGGAAAACATAGGGAGATCACTCTTTGACATAAATCACAGCAACCTCTTTTTGACCCACCTCCTAGAGTAATGAAAATGAAAACAAAAATAAACAAATGGGACCTAATGAAACTTAAAGCCTTTTGCACAGCAAAGGAAACCATAAACAAGACAAAAAGACAACCCTTAGAATGGGATAAAATATTTGCAATCAAAGCAACTGACAAAGTATTAATCTTCAAAATATACAAGCAGCTCATACAGGTCAATATTCAAAAAACAAACAACCCAATCAAAAAATGTGTGGAAGACCTAAACAGACATTTCTCCAAAGAAGACATACAGACGGCCAAGAAGCACATGAAAAGATGCTCAGTATCACTAATTATTAGAGAAATACAAATTAAAACTGCTATGAGGTATCACCTCACACCAGTCAGAATGGCCATCATCAAAAAACCTACAAATGGATCATCAAGATGGTGGAAGAGTAAGACGTGGAGATCACCTTCCTCTCCACAAATATATCAGAAATACATTTACATGTGGAACAGCTCCTATAGAACACCTACTGAACGCTGGCAGAAGACCTCAGACCTCCCAAAAGGCAAGAAACTCCCCACATACCTGGGTAGGACAAAAGAAAAAAAAGACAGAGACGAAAGAAGAGGGATGGGACCTGCACCAGTGGGAGGGAGCTGTGAAGGAGGAAAGGTTTCCACACACTAGGAAGCCCCTTCGCAGGCGGAGACTGTGGGTGGCGGAGGGTGGGAGCTTCGGAGCCACGGAGGAGAGCTCAGCAATAGGGGTGCAGAGGGCAAAGCAGAGAGATTCCCGCACAGAGGAACGGTGCCGACCAGCACTCACCAGCCCGAGAGGCTTGTCTGCTCACCCACCTGGACAGGTGGGGTCTGGGAGCTGAGGCTCGGGCTTCGGAGGTCAGATCCCAGGGAGAGTATAGGGCTGGCTGTGTGAACACAGCCTGAAGCAGGCTAGTGTGCCACAGATAGCCAGGAGGTAGTCCGGGAAAAAGTCTGGAGCTGCTGAAGAGGCAAGAGAGCTTTTCTTGGCTCTTTGTTTCCTGGTGCACGAGGAGAGGGGATTAAGAGCGCCGCTTAAGGAGCTCCAGAGATGGGTGCGAGCCGCGGCTATAAGCGCAGAGCCCAGAGATGGTCATAAGAAGCTAAGGCTGCTGCTACAGCCACCAAGAAGCCTGTGTGCAAGCACAGGTCATTATCCACACCTCCCCTCCCAGGATCCTGTGCAGCCCACCACTGCCAGGGTCCCGTGATCCAGGGACAACGTCCCCGGGAGAACGCCCGACACGCCTCAGGCTGGTGCAATGTCATGCTGGCCTCTGCTGCCGCAGGCTTGCCCCGCGTCTGTACCCCTGCCTCCCCCGGGCCTGAGTGAGCCGGAGCCCCTTTAACCCCGAATCAGCTGCTCCTTTAACCCGAATCAGCTGCTCCTTTAACCCCGTCCTGTCTGAGCGAAGAACAGACGCCCTCAGGCGACCTACACGCAGAGGTGGGTCCAAGTCCAAAGCTGAACCCCGGGAGCTGTGCGAACAAAGAAGAGAAGGGGAAATCTCTCCCAGCAGCCTCAGGAGCAGCAGATGAAATCTCCACAATCAACTTGATGTACCCTGCATCTGTGGAATACCTGAATAGACAATGAATCATCCCAAATTAAGTAGGTGGACTTTGGGAGCAAAGATATATATATATATATATAAAATTTCCTTTTTTCTCTTTTTGTGAGTGTGTATGTGTAAGATTCTGTGTGTGATTTTGTCTGTATAGCTTTGCTTTTACCATTTGTCTTAGGGTTCTGTCCGTCCGTTTTTTTTTTTTTTTACTTGAAAAATTTTTTTCCTATTAGTTATATTTTATTTTAATAACTTTTAAAATTTTATTTTACTTTATATTATTTTATTTTATCTTCTTTCTTTGTATTTCTTCTCCCTTTTATTCTGAGCCGTGTGGATGAAGGGCTCTTGGTGCTCCAGCCAGGCTTCAGGGCTGTGCTTCTGAGTCGGGAGAGCCAACTTCAGGACACTGGTCCACAAGAGACCTCCCAGCTCCACATAATATCAAATGGTGAAAATCTCCCAGAGATCTCCATCTCAACGTCAAGACCCAGCTTCACTCAATGACCAGCAAGCTACAGTGTTGGACACCCTATGCCAAACAAATAGCACGACAGGAACACAGCCTCATCCATTAGCAGAGAGGCTGCCTAAAATCATAATAAGGCCACAGACACCCCAAAACACACAACCAGATGTGGACTTTCCCACCAGAAAGACAAGATCCAGCCTCATCCACCAGCACACAGGCACTAGTTCCCTCCACCAGGAAGCCTACACAACCGAATGAACCAACCTTAGCCACTGGGGACAGATAGCAAAAACAACAGGAACTACGAACCTGCAGCCTGTGAAAAGGAGACCCCAAACACAGTAAGTTAAGCAAAATGAAAAGACAGAAAAACACACAGCAGATGAAAGAGCTAGGCAAAAACCCACCAGACCTAACAAATGAAGAGGAAATAGGCAGTCTATCTGAAAAAGAATTCAGAATAATGATAGTAAAGGTGATCCAAAATCGTGGAACTAGAATAGAGAAAATACAAGAAACGTATAACAAGGACCTAGAAGAACTAAAGAGCAAACAAACAATGATGAACAACACAATAAATGAAATTAAAAATTCTCTAGAAGGGATCAATAGCAAAATAACTGAGGCAGAAAAACGGATAAGTGACCTGGAAGATAAAATAGTGGAAATAACTACTGCAGAGCAGAATAAAGAGAAAAGAATGAAAGGAGCTGAGGACAGTCTCAAAGACCTCTGGGACAACATGAAACACACCAACATTTGAATTATAGGGGTCCCAGAAGAAGAAGAGAAAAAGAAAGGGACTGAGAAAATATTTGAAGAGATTATAGTTGAAAACTTCCCTAATGTGAGAAAGGAAATAGTTAATCAAGTCCAGGAAGCACAGAGAGTCCCATACAGGATAAATCCAAGGAAAAACATGCTAAGACACATATTAATCAAAGTATCAAAATTAAATACAAAGAAAAAATATTAGAAGCAGCAAGGGAAAAACAACAAATAACACTCAAGGGAATCCCCATAAGGTTAACAGCTGATCTTTCTGTAGAAACTCTGCAAGCCAGAAGGGAGTGGCAGGACATATTTAAAGTGATGAAGGAGAAACACCTACAACCAAGATTACTCTACCCAGCAAGGAACTCATTCAGAGTTGATGGAGAAATTAAAACCTTTACAGACAAGCAAAAGCTAAGAGAATACAGCACCACCAAACCAGCTTTACAAAAAATGGTAAGGAACTTCTCTAGGCAAGAAACACAAGACAAGGAAAAGACCTACAATAACAAACACAAAACAATTAAGACAATGGTAATAGAATGGAACATACTGGAACAAATGGAACATACATATCGATAATTACCTGAAATGTAAATGGATTAAATGCTCCCACCAAAAGACATAGACTGGCTGAATGGATACAAAAACAAGACCTGTATATATGCTGTCTACAAAAGACCCACTTCAGACCTAGGAACACATATAGACTGAAAGTGAAGGGATGGAAAAAGATATTCCATGCAAATGGAAATAACAAGAAAGCTGGAGTATCAATTCTCATATCAGACAAAATAGACTTTAAAATAAAGACTATTACAAGAGACAAAGAAGGACACTACATAATGATAAAGGGATCAATCCAAGAGGAAGATATTACTATTGTAAATATTTATGCACCCAACATAGGCGCACCTCAATACATAAGGCAAATACTAACAGCCATAAAAGGGGAAATCGACAGTAACCCAATCGTAATAGGGGGCTTTACCACCCCACTCTCACCAATGGACAGATCATCCAAAATGAAAATAAATAAGGAAACACAAGCTTTAAATGACACATTAAACAAGATGGACTTAATTGATATTTATAGGACATTCCATTCAAAAACAACAGAATACACATTCTTCTCAAGTGTTCATGGAACATTCTCTAGGATAGATCATATCTTGGGTCACAAACCAAGCCTTGGTAAATTTAAGAAAATTGAAATTGTATCAAGTATCTTTTCTGACCACAATGCTATGAGACTAGATATCAATTACAGTAAAAAAAAATCTGTAAAAAATATAAACACATGGAGGCTAAACAATACACTACTTAAAAACCAAGAGATCACTGAAGAAATAAAAGGGGAAATAAAAAATACCTAGAAACAAATGAAAATGAAAACACGACGACCCGAAACCTTTGGGATACAGCAAAAGCAGTTCTAAGAGGGAAGTTTATAACAATACAATCCTACCTTAAGAAACAAGAAACATCTCAAATAAACAACCTAACCTTACACCTATAGCAATTAGAGAAAGAAGAACAAAATAACCCCAAAGTTAGCAGAAGGAAAGAAATCATAAAGATCAGATCAGAAATAAATCAAAAAGAAATGAAGGAAACAATAGCAAAGATTAATACAACTTAAAGCTGGTTTTTTGAGAAAATAAACAAAATTGATAAACCATTTAGCCAGACTCATCAAGAAAAAAAGGGAGAAGACTCAAACCAATAAAATTAGAAATGAAAAAGGAGAAGTAACCACTGACACTGCAGAAATACAAAGGATCATGAGAGATTACTACAAGCAACTCTATGCCAATAAAATGGACAACCTGGAAGAAACGGACACATTCTTAGAAATGCACAACCTTCTGAGACTGAACCAGGAAGAAATAGAAAATATGAACATACCAATCACAAGCACTGAAGTTGAAACTGTGATTACAAATCTTCCAACAAACAAAAGCCCAGGACCAGATGGCTTCACAGGTGAATTCTATCAAACATTTAGGGAAGAGCTAACACCTATCCTTCTCAAACTCTTCCAAAATATTGCAGAGAGAGGAACACTCCCAAACTCATTCTACAAGGCCTCCATCACCCTGATACCAAAACCAGACAAAGATGTCACAAAGAAAGAAAACTACAGGCCAATATCACTGATGAACATAGATGCAAAAATCCTCAACAAAATACTATCAAACAGAATCCAACAGCACATTAAAAGGATCATACACCATGATCAAGTGGGGTTTATCCCAGGAATGCAAGGCTTCTTCAATATACGCAAATCAATCAATGTGATACACCATATTAACAAATGGAAGGAGAAAATTCATATGATCATCTCAATCGATGCAGAGAAAGCTTTTGACAAAATTAAACACCCATTTATGATAAAAACCCTGCAGAAAGTAGGCATAGAGGGAACTTTCCTCAACATAATAAAGGCCATATATGACAAACCCACAGCCAACATTGTCCTCAGTCGTGAAAAACTGAAACCATTTCCACTACGAACAGGAACAAGACAAGGTTGCCCACTCTCACCACTACTATTCAACATAGTTTTGGAAGTTTTAGCCACAGCAATCAGAGAAGAAAAAGAAATAGAAGGAATCCAAATTGGAAAAGAAGCAATAAAGCAGTCACTGTTTGCAGATGACATGATACTATACATAGAGAATCCTAAAGATGTTACCAGAAAACTACTAGAGCTAATCAATGAATTTGGTAAAGTAGAAGGATACAAAATTAATGCACAGAAATCTCTTGCATTCTTATACACTAATGATGAAAAATCTGAAAGTGAAATTAAGAAAACACTCCCATTTACCACTGCAACAAAATGATAAAATATTTAGGAATAAACCTACCTAAGGAGACAAAAGACCTGTATGCAGAAAATTATTAGACACTGATGAAAGAAATTAAAGATGATAGAAATAGATAGCGAGATATACCATATTCTTGGATTGGAGGAATCAACATTGTGAAAATGACTCTACTACCCAAAGCAATCTACAGATTCAACAAAATCCCTATCAAACTACCACTGGCATTTTTCACAGAACTAGAACAAAAAATTTCACAATTTGTATGGAAATGCAAAAGACCCCGAATAGCCAAAGCAATCTTGAGAAAGAAAAATGGAGCTGAAGGTATCAGGCTCCCTGACTTCAGACTATACTACAAAGCTACAGTAATCAAGACAGTATGGTACTGGCACAAAAACAGAAATATAGATAAATGGAACAGGATAGAAAGCCCAGAGATAAACCCACACACATATGTTCACCTTATCTTTGATAAAGGAGGCAAGAAGATACAGTGGAGAAAAGACAGCCTCTTCAATAAGTGGTGCTGGGAAAACTGGACAGGTACATGCAACAGTATAAAATTAGAACACTCCCTAACACCATACACAAAAATACACTCAAAATGGATTAAAGACCTAAATGTAAGGCCAAACACTATCAAACTCTGAGAGGAAAACATAGGCAGAACACTCTATGACATAAATCACAGCAGGATTCTTTTTGATCCACCTCCTAGAGAAATGGAAATAAAAACAGAAATAAACCAATGGCAGCTAATGAAACTTAAAAGCTTTTGCACAGCAGAGGAAACCATGAACAGGACGAAAAGACAACCCTCAGAATGGAAGAAAATATTTGCAAATGAAGCAACTGACAGAAGATTAATCTCCAAAATTTACAAGCAGCTCATTCAGCTTAATATCAAAAAAACAAACAACGCAATCCAAGAATGGGCAGCAGACCTAAATAGACATTTCTCCTAAGAAGATATACAGATTGCCAACAAACACATGAAAGAGTGCTCAACATCATTAATCATTAGAGAAATGCAAATGCAAACTACAATGAGATATCATCTCACACTAGTCCGAATGGCCGTCATCAAAAAATCTACCAACAATAAATGCTGGAGAGGGTGTGGAGAAAAGGGAACCCTCTTGCACTGTTGGTGGGAATGTAAATTGATACAGCCAGTACAGAGAACAGTATGGAGGTTCCTTAAAAAACTAAAAATAGAACTACCATACGACCCAGAAATCCCACTACTGGGCATATACCCTGAGAAAACCATAATTCAAAAAGAGTCATGTACCAAAATACTCATTGCAGCTCTATTTGCAATAGCTAGGACAATGAAGCAACCTAAGTGTCCATCAACAGATGAACGGATAAAGAGATGTGGCACATATATGCAATGGAATATTACTCAGCCATAAAAAGAAAAGAAGTTGAGTTTTTTGTACTGAGGTGGATGGACCTAGGTCTGTCATACAGAGTGAAGTAAGTCAGAAAGAGAAAAACAAATACCATATGATAACACATATATATGGAATCTAAGAAAGAAAGAAAAAAGAAGGTCATGAAGAACCTAGGGGCAAGACAGGAATAAAGACACAAACCTACTAGTGAATGGACTTGAGGATATGGGGAAAGGGAAGGGGAAGCTGTGACAAAGTGAGAGAGTGTCATGGACATATATACACTACCAAACATAAAATAGATATCTAGTGGGAAGCAGCTGCATAGCACAGGGAGATCAGCTCGGTGATTTGTGACCACTTAGATGGGTGGGATAGGGACGGTGGGAGGGAGGGAGATGCAAGAGGGAAGAGAGATGGGAACATATGTATATCTATAACTGATTCACTTTGTTATAAAGCAGAAACTAACACACCATTGTAAAGCAATGATACTCCAATAAAGATGTTAAAAAAAATCTACAAACAATAAATTCTGGACAGGGTGTGGAGAAAAGGGAACCGTCATACACTGTTGGAGGGAATGTAAATTGTTAGAGCCACTAGGGGAAACAGTATGGAGGTTTCTTAAGAAACTAAAAATTGAATTACCATATGACCCAACAATCCCATTACTGGGCATATACCTAGAGGAAACCCTAATTCAAGAAAATACGTGCACTCTAATGTTCATAGCAGCACTATTTACAATAGCCAGTGCTTGCAAGCAACCTAAATGTCCATTGACAGAGGAATGGATAAAGAAGTTGTGGTACATATATCCAGTGGAATATTACTCAGCCATAAAAAGGAACGAAATTGGGTCATTGTAGAGATGTGGATGGATCTCGAGAGTGTCATACAGCATGAAGTAAGTCAGAAAGAGAAAAGCAAATATTGTATAATAACTCGTATATGTGGAATCTAGAAAAATGGTATAGATGATCTTTTTTGCAAAGCAGAAATAGAGACATAGACATAGAGAACAAATGTATGGATACCAAAGGGAAAAGTGGTGGGGAGGGAGGAATTGGAAGACTGGGATTGACACATATACATTTTTGATACTATGTATAAAATAGACAACTGATTGGAACCTACTGTATAGCACAGGGAATGATACTTAATGCACTGTGGTAACCTAAATGGGAGGGAAGTCGAAAAGGGAGGGTATATCTGTATGTGTATGGCTGATTGCTTTTGTTGTGCAGTGGAAGCTAACACAACCTTGTAAAGCAACCATACTCCAATAAAAATTACTTTAAAAACTTCATTGATTTACTTGCAGCTGTCCAACTTTCCCAGCACCACTTGCTGAAGAGATAGTCCTTTTCCCATTTTATATTCTTGCCTCCTTTTCGCAGATTAATTGACTGTATGTGTTTGGGTTTATTTCTGGGGTCTGTATTCTGTTCCATTGATCCATATGCCTGTTTTTGTACCAGTACCACAGTGTTTTGATTACTGTAGCTTTGTAGTATTGTCTGAAGTCTGGGAGAGTTATGCCTCCTGCATTTTTGTTGTTGTTTTTCAGGATTGTTCTGGCAATTCCAGGTCTTTTATAGTTCCATATAAAGTTTTGGATTATTTGTTCTAGTTCTGTGAAAAATGTCATGAATAATTTGGTAGGGATTGCATTAAATCTGTAGATTGCTTTTGGTAGTACTGCTATTTTAACAGTATTAACCCTTCCAATCCAAGAGCATGGAATATCTTTCCATTTCTTTGAATCCTCTTTTATTTCCTTTATTAGTGTTTTATAGTTCTCAGCTTATAAGTCTCTCACTTTCTTGGTCAGGTTTATTCCTAGGTATTTTATTTTATTTTGTGCAATTTGAAAAGGTTTTTTTTTTTTTTTTTTACATTCCCTTTCTGATATTTCATTGTTAGTGTAAGGGAATGCAACCGATTTCTGAATGTTAATCTTGTATCCTGCTACTTTGCTGAATTCATTTGTTAGAATTAGTAGTTTTTGTGTGGATTCCTTAGGGCTTTCTATATATAGTATCATGTCGTCTGCATATAGTGACAATTTTACCTCTTCCCTTCCAATTTTGATATTTTTTATTTCTTTTTCTTGTCTGATTGCTGTGGCTAAGACTTCTAATACTATGTTGAAGAGATGTGGTGAGAGTGGGCATCCTTGTCTTGTTCTAGATTTTACTGGGAAAGCTTTCAGCTTTTCACCATTGAGTATTATATTGGCTGTAGGTTTGTAATAAATGGCTTTTATTATGTTGAGATATTTTCCCTCTATTCCCACTTTGGTAAGAGTTTTTATCATGAATGGTTGTTGAATACTGTCAAATTCTTTTCTGTATCTATTGAGAGGATCATGTGGTTTTTGACTTTTCTTTTGTGGTGTATTACATAGATTGATATATATATATGTTGAACCATCCTTGTGAACCTGGATGAATCCCACTTGGTCTTGGTGTATGATCTTTTTTATGTGTTGTTGGATTCAGTTTGCTAATATTTTGTTGAGAATTTTTGCATCTATATTCATCAAAGATATTGGCCTGTAACTTTCTTTTTTGGTGGTTACTTTGTCTGGTTTTGGTATCAGGGTGATGGTGCCTTCATAGAATGTCTTTGAGAGTATTCCTTCCTCTTCATTCTTCTGGAAGAGTTTGAGAAGAATCACTATAAGTTCTTCTTTGTATGTTTGGTAGAATCTGCCTGTGAAGCCCTATGGTCCTGTACTTTTGTTTGCAGGAAGTTTTTTAAATTACAAATTCTATTTCACTTCCAGTGATCTAGAAGTCTGTTCAAATTATCTATTTCTTCTTGATTCAATTTTGGTTGGCTGTATGTTTCTAGAAAGTTGTCCATTTCTTCTACATTGTCAAATTTGTTGGCATTTAATTGTTCATAGTATTCCCTATGTTTTTTTTTTTTTTATTTCTGTGGTATCAGTTGCAATTTCTCCTTTTTCATTTCTTATTTTGTTTATTTGGGTTCTCTCTTGTTTTCTTCTTGGTGAGCCTGGTCAGAGTTTTGTCAATTTTATTTACCCTTTCAAAGAACCATCTCTTGGTTTTGTTGACTTTTTCTATTATTTTTTTAATCTCTATTTTATTTATTTCCTCCCTGATCTTTATTATTTCCTTCCTTCTGCTGACTTTAGGTTTTGTTTGTTCTTCTTTTTCTAATTCTTTTAGGTGGTAGGTTAGGTTGTTTACTTGAGATTTTTCTTGCTTTTTGATGAAGGCCTGTATCATTATGAACTTCCCTCTAAGTACTGCTTTTGCTGCATCCCATAGATTTTGTATGGTTGTGTTTTCATTGTCGTTTGTCTCAAAGTATTTTTTAATTTCCTTTTTATTCTCATTGACCCATTGGTTTTTTAATAACATGTTATTTAGTCTCCATGTAAACATTTTTTTCTCATTCTTTTCTTGTGGTTGATTTCTAGCTTCATGCCACTGTAGTCAGAGAAGATGCTTGAAATAATTTATAGACTCTTAAATTTGTTGAGGTTAGTTTTATGCCCTAGGATGTGGTCAATCCTAGAGAATGTTCCATGTGAACTTAAAAAGAATGTATATTCTGGTTTTTTTGGTTGTAGTGTCCTGAAAATATCAATTAAACCTAATTGTTCTATTGTATAATTTAGGACCTCTGTTGCCTTATTTTTTTTTTTAATTAATTAATTAATTAATTATTTATTTTTATGGCTGTGTTGGGTCTTCGTTTCTGTGCGAGGGCTTTCTCCAGTTGCGGCGAGCGGGGGCCACTCTTCATCGCGGTGCGCAGGCCTCTCACTATCGCGGCCTCTCTTGTTGCGGAGCACAGGCTCCAGACGCACAGGCTCAGTAGTTGTGGCTCACAGGCCTAGCTGCTCCACGGCATGTGGGATCTTCCCAGACCAGGGCTCGAACCTGTGTCCCCTGCATTGGCAGGCAGACTCTCAACCACTGCGCCACCAGGGAAGCCCCTCTGTTGCCTTATTGATTCTCTGTGTGGAAAATCTGTTCACTGATGTGAGTGGGGTGTAAAAGTCTCCTACTATTATTGTATACCTATTGATTTCTCCCTTTATGTCTGTTCGTATTTGTTTTATGTATTTGGGTGCTCCTATATTAGGTGCATATATACTGATGAGTGTAAAATACCCTTCTTATATTGATCCTTTTATTATTATATAGTGTCCTTTTTTATCATTCTTTATAGCCTTTGCTTTAAAGTCTGTTTTGTCTGATAGGAGTGTTGCAACTCCTGCTTTCTTGTCATTTCCGTTTGCATGAAATATCTTTTTCCATCCCCTCACTTTCAATCTACGTCCTTTGCCCTTTGATGGGTCTCTTGTAGGCAGCATATTGTAGGCTTTTGTTTTTTTTTCTGGTCTGTCACTCTATGTCTTTTGATTGGAGTATTCAGTCCATTGACATTTAAGGTAATTATTGATACATGTGTATTTATTGCCATTTCAAACCTTGTTTTCCAGTTGATTCTTTGTTTCTTCTTTGTTCCTTCTTTTTCTTTTTGTGTTTCTTTTTGTGGTTTGATGATTTCCTTTTATGTCAATTTCTTTCTTTACATCTCTTTATATCTGCTTTATATATTTAGATGCTCCTATATTAGGTACATATATGTTAACAAATGCTATAACTTCTTTTTTTTTATTGGGGTATACTTGATTTATAATGTTGTGTTAGTTTCAGGTGTACAGCAAAGTGAATCTGTTATATATATATATCCACTCTTTTTAGATTATTTTCCCATATAGTATAGCCTCTTCTTGTATTGATTCCTTCATCATTATGTAATGCCCTTCTTTGGTTTTTTTTGTTGTAGTTTTCATTTTAAAGTCTACTTTGTCTGATATGATATTGCTACCCCAACTTTCTTTTAGTTTCCATTTGCATGGTATATATTTTTCTATCCACTCACTTTCAATCTGTGTGTGTCTAGCTTTGAAGTGAGTCTTGTAGGCAGCATATAGATGGGTCTTATTTTTAATCTAATCAGCCACCCTATGATTTTTGCTTGGAGCATTTACTCCATTGACACTTAAAGTGATTATTGATAGTTTGTACTTATTGCCATTTTGTTACTTGTTTTATCATTGTTTTCGTAGTTCTTCTCTGTTCTTTTCTTCTTCTTTTACTTTCTTCCCTTGTGGTTTGATGATTTGCTTCAGTGGTATGCTTGTGTTCTTTTCTCTCTAGTTTTTATGTATCTATTATAGGTTTGTAATGTAGTTACCATGGGGCTTATATATTTTGACCTATAACTATATCTACTTGTTTTAAACTGGTAGTCATTTAAGTTCAAACACATTCTAAGGATTTACATTTTTACTCCCCTGTCCCCCCACATTTTGTACTTTTGTTTTTATATTTTACATCTTCATGTCTATCCCTTGACTGTTTATTGTAGTTATAGTTGATATTACAATTTCTGTCTTTCAGTCTTTGTACTAGCTTATTTTAGTGGTTGACCCATATCCTTTACTATATATTTGCCTTTACTAGTGGGATTTTTCCTTTTCTATAAATTCTTACCTCTTTTTGTAGCCTTTTCTTTTCCACTTAAAGAGGATCCTTTAACACTTCTTGTAATGTTGTTGTAGTATTGATGAGCTCTTTTAGCTTTTGCTTGTCTGAGAAGCTCTCTTTATCTCTCCTTCAATTCTGAATGATAACCTTGTGGGTAGAGTATCCTAGGTTTTAGGTTTTTTCCTTTCAGCACTTCAAATATATCATGCCACTCCCTTCTGGACTGCAAAGTTTCTGCAGAAAAATCAGCTGATAGCCTTATGGGGTCCCTTTGTTTTCTTTTGCAGCCTTTAAAATTCTCTCTTTAAATTTTGACATTTTAATTATGATGTGTCTTTTTGTGGGTCTCTATGAGTTCGTCTTGTTTGGGACTCTCTTTGATTCCTGTACCTGGAAATCTGTTTCCTTCTTCAGCTCTGGGATGTTTTCAGTCATAATTTCATCAAATATATTTTTGACCCTTTTCTCTCTCTCTTCTCCTTCTGGGACTCCTACCATGCAAATGTTAGTACATTTGATATTGCACCATAGAAGTCTTAAACTGTTCTCATGAAATTTTTTTTTTTTTTCTGTTCTGATTGGGTGATTTCCATTATTTTATCTTCCAGATTGCTTATGCATTCTTCTGTATCATCTAGTCTGTTTTTAATTCTTTCTAGTGTGTTTTAAAATTTCAGTTATTATATTTTTCAGCTCTGGTTCTTTTTCATATATCCTAGTTCCTTGTTAACATTCTCACCGTGTTCATCTACTCTTTCCCAAGTTGTTAGCAGTCTTATCGCTATTGTTTTGAACTGTTTATCTGGTAAATTATTTATTTCTGTCTCTTTAGGGTTTTTTTCAGGGTTTTCTTCTTGTTCTTTTTTTGAAATGTATTCTTCTGTCTTTTCATTTTATTTACCTTTCTCTGTCTCTATGAGATTAGATGAAACAGTCTTGAAGGGTTGTCCTTGTGTGGGAGCATCCCTATGCAGTCTGTATGTGCCCAGTGGTTTTGATGGGAAAGCTGGATCTAAAGTGGGCATGTGTTTCTTTTTCCCTGAGGTGTGCTGGCAGCTCCCACCTTGCTGGTAGGTGGGGCTGGAGATGGAGGGGCTCAAGCCAGAGCCAAGTGTGAGTTAGGGCTTCTCTGTTCAATGGCCATCATTGCTTTATTGGGGATGGGGATGGGTCTCAGAGTCCTGGACCATAAACCCTGAGGGTCAGGTCTAAGCTGGTTCAGTTCCCTCTGATTTGCACACTCTCCTTGGCAATGGCACCTCTCTCTAGTGGAGAGCAGCACTGGAGCAAGAGGGGCTGGGGTAGGTGCCAGTATGGGCTGTGGTAAGTGCTCTGGCAGTTTCAGAAAATCGGCCAGGGCCTCAGACAGTTTTCAATTTGCTTCCTCAGTGCAATTCCTGGGAGGAAACAAGGCTGTGTGTGTGTTCTTCACTGGTGGAGTCTTGGTTTCCCACATCCCTTTATTATGTCCCACTGCTTTTCAAACCACTTAAGGGGACTCATCTTCCTGGTGTCAGACTCCAGGGATGGGGTGCCCAATATGCAGCTGACTCCTCACGCCCCGGGGAAGATCCTCAAGCCCGTGATATTCCCTTCTTCTTCTGTGTTCCCTGGTAGGGGCGTGGGTTTGGGCTTCATTGCTTCTCCAGGTGGATTTTTCTTTACAGCCTTGGTTGTAGAAGTCTTTTTGCCAGTCTTCAGTTGTCTTTTAGTGAGAGTTTCTCCACATGTAGATGTATTTTTGATGAATTCATAAGGTGATGTGACCTCAAGGTCCTCCTATTCTGCCATCTTGATCATCTCAAACTACTTCCTGTTTTTTTCTGAGTTTGCCTCCATATTCTAAATGATGTAATTGATTTTTAATTAAAATTTTTTAGTTTAGATATTAAAATATTTAGCTAAAGAAATTTAGTTATTTTATATGCATCCACCACCCCCACTAGTTTTTCTCTTCCCATCTTCTCAATGTAGTTATATCACAATTGATTAAATCAATATTTAAATTTTACATTATTATTACTTTTTAAATATGATTCTCAGCTGGGCAATTTATTGTTTTTATATTTTTTGTCTTTCAAAAATTTTTCGTATATCTATGTCTAATTCATTCCCAAATATTCTGGAAGAACTGTAATATCCTGTCCATTTATTCAAACAGCAGATTGTTTTGTTTTTTTGTTTTTTAGATATTTCTTAGAGACCCCGTCTTTCTGCTTTAATTTGTATTGGTTGTTTTCTATGCTACTTTGTAGCTGGAGATCTGAGAGTTCCCTACTTGACCATCCTGGATATTCCCTTTACCTCTTTCCTTTTTTGGATATTCTGTGTCCTGGATACCATGTTATGTTTTTTTTTCTTAGTTTATACTCTGCTGGAGTATAAACTATATATCCTATATATCCTATAGGACCTTCTTGAGAAGGGTGTACCTATATCTTTAATTTCTGAGATACTCTGAGGTTCATCTTCTTAGCAGGTTCCACCACTGTCTTCTGTAGCTTTTAGCTTTAATGGTGACATCAATTACCATCCATTCTTCTTTTTCCTAGGTTCCAAAATTTCATTATATCTCTTATCTGCTGTTTCCTATCTTCTTTTCTTTATCCTTATATGTTTATGCATATTTTATTCAATTCCTAATGTTTTAGGTTTCAGGAGGGAGCAGGTAGCAGCACATTTGTTCAAGATACCACATTAGCCAAACATCTCTCATCAAATTTTTAGTTACCAGAATTCTAGAATGACTAATACAGTGTCTACATGGTGAAAGGCAGAGGAAGTTAAGGAAAAAAAGTTATTCAAGTGGCCAATTGATGTGTTAAATTGCCACTGCCAGGTGGAGATTATGCATTCTTCACTGTTAAGCATACTGTTATTATTTTTTGGCCTTATTTTATTTTTAGCTTCACTAAACAAAATGGACACTAGATGGCTCTATAAAAACATATATATTCAGAGTATTCCATTTAGTTCAAGAATTTGAAGACATCATAAAATCTTTTATAACAAAAGAAAATTAAAAAGTAAAAAAATTTTTTTAGTTATAAGAAAGTCAGTTAAAAACCACTAAGAGCCATTAAAGAATGAATTCAGAAATTTGTGAATTTTCCAAGTGCACTTTGTTGTCAATAAATATTTATTGAATATCTGTCAAATACCAGGTACTATGGGAAGTGCTGGGGTTATGCAGATAAGCAAGATAGACGTGGTCCTTTCCATATGGAATTTACTGGAAACAAGAATTCAGAAATGAACCAAATAATTACAAATGACAAATTGAACTGTTTAAAATATGCAAAGTTTTGTGAAAAGATATGATGCTATTGGAATACATATCAGGATACCTAACATAGACTGGATCAAAGAAG
Organism: Eubalaena glacialis; assembly: GCF_028564815.1. Taxonomy (NCBI): domain Eukaryota; kingdom Metazoa; phylum Chordata; class Mammalia; order Artiodactyla; family Balaenidae; genus Eubalaena; species Eubalaena glacialis. Next base: position 29,047,051 of record NC_083732.1, on the reverse strand, counting down.
GCTTCACTGAAGAAGTGAGGCCCAAGCTGAAGTCTGCAAGATGAATAGACTGCTAAAGCAGCTGGCTGAAAAGACTTGTTTTACAGGCTGAGGGATGGCATAAATAAGTTCCCAACGACATGGGAGAGAACATGGAACTGAGAGAAAGCCAAACTGCCACCTCAGGAACAGAAGTGGCAGGTAGGTAGTGGGACAAGATGAGGCTGGTGAGGTCCACAGGGGCCAAATCATGAAAGGTCTTGGATTTCATATTGAGTCTAAGGGAGGTGGGAAACTATGGAGTGTTTTGAACACTAATTATGTAATCAAATTTACTTTTTTAACAGATAACGCCTGTTGCCCTGTGCAATATGGATTAAATTTTGTAGTTTCCAGCTTTTATTAAGTTTTTCAAATCATTAGATTAATAATGGTAATCAAAGAACAATTGCAATCATTATATAGGAGCAGTGGTTTTGGGGGGTCTAACTTAGAATCTGGTTAGGGACATAGAAGTCCCCCAAATGAAATAACCAAAGGAAACTTTGGAAGTGGAATATGTATAAATGTATGAATATATATTGGAGGTATGAAAATGTATGAATGTATAAATATGAAATGTACAGATATTATATATATGATATATATGTATCACCACAGCTATAATGCTCATAGTCAATGTGACTTACGATTATTTTATTTTTTCTGATATTACTTTATCTTCAATTGATATTTGGTTTTGATTACATAATGAGATATGAAGGGATTGAGAATGAGTTAAAACTGCATAACTTTGTCTACTTTTTGTCATTTCCTTTATATTATGGATAACAGACTAGTGTCCTCCACTGTATGTTTGTACTAGTTTAGTCTTTATCATTTGAGCCTCCATTTGGTCTAATTGAACAACCCAAGCAGTAGGAACACATTATAGAATTCTCATTGAAGTTTTAGAGTTGGAAAGGATATTAGTGATCATATTTTTGGTGGATTTCACACTGTGCTTTGTGGAATCTTGAGTACTTCCTCCTCCCCTCCACCCCACCCCACCAATTTCCCTTTAACTGGAGAAACACTGCTTATCTGGTGAGCTTTTGTGCAACATTTTCTGTGAAGAGTTTTATGCTGCTGCAAAGATGGAAAAACTCTGACTTTGCCCATATATGCATGTTCATGGGAGGACACTGAGAACAATGGTTGTGAAAGCCTTTTTCCAGGTCCTAATGAAAGAAATAGACATCTTGCCCCTAGACATCTAGTCTAAGCAACTCACTTATTCCATTCACCACACAGATAGGCCGGTGCATAAATGAATTTGTGTGAATTGTTTTAATGAGAAAGCCCAGCCATTTCAATAAGAAACAGAATTACCAGAGAAAACTGGAATTGGTTAGATAGCCTCATCCACGAGAGGGCAGACAGCAAAAGCAAGAAGAACTACAATCCTGCAGCCTGTGGAACAAAAACCACATTCACAGAAAGATAGACAAGATGAAAAGGCAGAGGGCTATATACCAGATGAAGGAACAAGATAAAACCCCAGAAAAACAACTAAATGAAGTGGAGATAGGCAACCTTCCAGAAAAAGAATTCAGAATAATGATAGTGAAGATGATCCAGGACCTTGGCAAAAGAATAGAGGCAAAGATTGAAAAGATGAAAGAAATGTTTAACAAAGACCTAGAAGAATTAAAGAACAAACAAACAGAGATGAACAATACAATAACTGAAATGAAAACTACACTAGAAGGAAAAAATAGCAGAATAACTGAGGCAGAAGAACGGATAAGTGACCTGGAAGACAGAATGGTGGAATTCACTGCTGCAGAACAGAATAAAGAAAAAAGAATGAAAAGAAATGAAGACAGCCTAAGAGACCTCTGGGACAAGATTAACTGCAACAACATTCGGATCATAGGGGTCCCAGAAGGAGAAGAGAGAGAAAAAGGACGTGAGAAAATATTTGAAGAGATTATAGTCGAAAACTTCCCTAACATGGGAAAGGAAATAGCCACCCAAGTCCAGGAAGCGTAACGAGTCCCATACAGGATAAACCCAAGGAGAAACACGCCGAGACACATATTAATCAAATCGGCAAAAATTAAAGACAAAGAAAAATTATTGAAAGCAGCAAGGGAAAAATGACAAATAACATACAAGGGAACTCCCATAAGGTTAACAGCTGATTTCTCAGCAGAAACTCTACAAGCCAGAAGGGAGTGGCATGATATACTTAAAGTGATGAAAGGGAAGAACCTACAACCAAGATTACTCTACCTGGCAAGGATCTCATTCAGATTTGATGGAGAAATCAAAAGCTTAACAGACAAGCAAAAGCTAAGAGAATTCAGCACCACCAAACCAGCTCTACAACAAATGCTAAAGGAACTTCTCTAAGGGAAACACAAGAGAAGAAAAGGACCTACAAAACCAAACTGAAGGAAGCTTCGGAGCCACGGAGGAGAGTGCAGACACAGGGGTGCGGAGGGCAAAGCAGAGAGATTCCTGGATGGAGGATCAGTGCCAACCAGCACTCACCAGCCCGAGAGGCTTGTCTGCTCCCCTGCTGGGGCAGGCAGGGGCTGGGAGCTGAGGCTCGGGCTTTGGTCAGATCTCAGGGAGAGGACTGGGGTTGGCAGCGTGAAAACAGCCTGAAGGGGTTAGCGCACCACAGCTAGCCGGGAGGGAGTCAAGAAAAAGGTCTAGAGCTGCCGAACAGGCAAGAGACTTTTTCTTGCCTCTTTGTTTCATGGTGTGTGAGGAGAGAGGACTCAGAGCGCCGCCTAAACGAGCTCCAGAGACGGGCACGAGCCGCGGCTATCAGCGCGGAACACAGAGACGGACATGAGACGCTAAGGCTGCTGCTGCCGCCACCAAGAAGCCTGTGTGCGAGCACAGGTCACTATCCACACCGCCCCTCCTGGGAGCCTGTGCAGCCCGGCACTGCCAGGGTCCTGTGATCCAGGGACAACTTCCCCGGGAGAAAGCACGGCGCGCCTCAGGCTGCTGCAACGTCACGCTGGCCTCTGCTGCGGCAGGCTCGCCCCGCATCCGTACCCTTCCCTCCCCCCGGCCTGAGTGAGCCAGAGCCCCCGAAGCAGCTGCTCCTTTAACCCCGTCCTGTGTGAGCGAAGAACAGACGCCCTCAGGCGACCTACACACAGAGGCGGGTCCAAATCCAAAGCTGAACCCTGGGAGCTGTGCGAACAAAGAAGAGAAAGGGAAATTTCTCCCAGCAGCGTCAGAAGCAGCAGATTAAAGCTCCACAAACAACTTGATGTACCTGCATCTGTTGAATACCTGAATAGACAATGAATCATCCCAAATTGAGGAGGTGGACTTTGGGAGCAGGATATATTATTTTTTTCCCCTTTTCCTCTTTTTGTGAGTGTATATGTGTATGCTTCTGTGTGAGATTTTGTCTGTATAGCTTTGCTTTCACCATTTGTCCTAGGGTTCTATCCGTCCTTTTTTTTTTTACTTAAAAAATTTTTTTTTCTTAAAAAATTTTTTCTTAATAATTTTTTCTTATTTTTTATTTTAAAAAACTAAAAGCCTTTTTCTCTTAATAAATTTTTTTCTTAATAATTTTTTCTTATTTTTTATTTTAAAAAATTAAAAAAATTATTTTAAAAAATTAAAAATATTGTTTTCTCAATAAATTTTTTCTTTTTTTATTATAATAGCTTTACTTAATTTTATCTTTATTTTATTTTATTTTATCCTCTCTCTTTCTACTTTGTCTCCCTTTTTTTCTGAGCCATGTGGATGAAAGGCTCTTGGTGCTCCAGCTAAGCATCAGGGCTGTGCCTCTGAGGTGGCAGAGCCAACTTCAGGACACTGGTCCACAAGAGACCTCCCAGCTCCATGTAATACCAAATGGCTAAAATCTCTCAGAGATCTCCATCTCAACACCAAGACCCAGCTTCACACAACGACCAGCAAGCTACAGTGCTGGACACCCTATGCCAAACAAATAGCACGACAGGAACACAGCCCCATCCATTAGCAGGGAGGCTGCCTAAAATCATAATAAGGCCACAGACACCCCAAAACACACCACCAGACATGGACGTGCCCACCAGAAAGACAAGATCCAGCCTCATCCACCAGAACACAGGCACTAGTTCCCTCCACCAGGAAGCCTACACAACCCACTGAGCCTAACTTAGCCACTGGGGACAGATACCAAAAACAACAGGAATTACGAACCTGCAGCCTGTGAAAAGGAGACCCCAAACACAGTAAGTTAAGCAAAATGAGAAGACAGAAAAACACACAGCAGATGAAGGAGCAAGGTAAAAACACACCAGACCTAACAAATGAAAAGGAAATAGGCAGTCTATCTGAAAAAGAATTCAGAATAATGATAGTAAAGATGATCCAAAATCTTGGAAATAGAATAGACAAAATGCAAGAAACATTTAACAAGGATGTAGCAGAACTAAAGAGGAACCAAGCAACGATGAAAAACACAATAAATGATATTAAAAATTCTCTAGAAGGTATCAATAGCAGAATAACAGAGGCAGAAGAACGGGTAAGTGACCTGGAAGATAAAATAGTGGAAATAACTACTGCAGAGCAGAATAAAGAAAAAAGAATGAAAAGAACTGAGGACAGTCTCAGAGACCCCTGGGACAACATTAAATGCACCAACATTCGAATTATAGGGGTCCCAGAAAAAGAAGAGAAAAAGAAAGGGACTGAGAAAATATTTGAAGAGATTATAGTTGAAAATTTCCCTAATATGGGAAAGGAAATAGTTAATCAAGTCCTGGAAGCACTGAGAGTCCCATACAGGAGAAATCCAAGGAGAAACACGCCAAGACACATATTAATCAAACTATCAAAAATTAAATATAAAGAAAACATATTAAAAGCAGCAAGGGAAAAACAACAAATAACGCACAAGGGAATCCCCATAAGGTTAACAGCTGATCTTTCAGCAGAAACTCTGCAAGCCAGAAAGGAGGGACAGGATATACTTAAAGTGATGAAGGAGAAAAACCTACAACCAAGGTTACTCTACCCAGCAAGGATCTCATTCAGATTTGATGGAGAAATTAAAACCTTTACAGACAAGCAAAAGCTGAGAGAGTTCAGCACCACCAAACCAGCTTTACAACAAATGCTAAAGGAACTTCTCTAGGCAAGAAACACAAGAGAAGGAAAACACCTACAAGAACAAACCCAAAACATTTAAGAAAATGGGAATAGGAACATACATATCGATAATTACCTTAAATGTAAATGGATTACATACTCCCACCAAAAGACACAGACTGGCTGAATGGATACAAAAACAAGACCGGCATATATGCTGTCTACAAGACACCCACTTCAGACCTAGGGACACATACAGACTGAAAGTGAGGGAATGGAAAAAGATATTCCATGCAAATGGAAATAACAAGAAAGCTGGAGTAGCAATTCTCATATCAGACAAAATAGAATTTAAAATAAAGACTATCACAAGAGACAAAGAAGGACACTACATAATGATCAAGGGCTCGATCCAAGAAGAAGATATAACAATTGTAAATATTTATGCACCCAACATAGGAGCACTTCAATACATAAGGCAAATACTAACAGCCATAAAAGGGGACATCGACAGTAATACAATCATAGTAGGGGACTTCAACACCCCACTTTCACCAATAGACAGATCATCCAAAATGAAAATAAATAAGGAAACACAAACTTTAAATGATACATTAAATAAAATGTACTTAATTGATATTTATAGGACATTCCATCCAAAAACAACAGAATACACATTTTTCTCAAGTGCTCATGGAATATTCTCCAGGATAGATATCTTGGGTCACAAATGAAACCTTGGTAAATTTTAAAAAATTGAAATCTTATTAAGTATCTTTTCCGACCACAACGCTATGAGACTAGATATCAATTACAGGATAAGATCTGTAAAAAATACAAACACATGGAGGCTAAAAAATACACTACTTAATATCAAAGTGATCACTGAAGAAATCAAAGGGGAAATCAAAAAATACCTAGAAACAAATGACAATGGAGACATGACGACCCAAAACCTATGGGATGCAGCAAAAGCAGTTCTAAGAGGGAAGTTTATAGCAATACAAGCCTACCTCAAGAAACAGGAAACATCTCGAATAAACACCGTAACCTTGCACCTAAAGCAATTAGAGAAAGAAGAACAAAAAAACCCCAAAGCTAGCAGAAGGAAAGAAATCATAAAGATCAGATCAGAAATAAATGAAAAAGAAATGAAAGAAACAATAGCAAAGATCAATAAAACTAAAAGCTGGTTCTTTGAGAAGATAAAAAAAATTGATAAACCATTAGCCAGACTCATCAAGAGGAAAAGGGAGAAGACTCAAATCAATAGAATTAGAAATGAAAAAGGAGAAGTAACAACTGGCACCGCAGAAATACAAAGGATCATGAGAGGTTACTACAAGCAACTCTATGCCAATAAAATGGACAACCTGGAAGAAACGGACACATTCTTAGAAATGCACAACCTGCTGAGACTGAACCAGGAAGAAATAGAAAATATGAACAGACCAATCACAAGCACTGAAGTTGAAACTGTGATTACAAATCTTCCAACAAACAAAAGCCCAGGACCAGATGGTTTCATAGGCGAATTCTATCAAACATTTAGAGAAGAGGTAACACCTATTCTTCTCAAACTCTTCCAAAATATTGCAGAGGGAGGAACACTACCCAACTCATTCTACGAGGCCACCATCACCCTGACACCAAAACCAGACAAAGATGTCACAAAGAAAGAAAACTACAGGCCAATATCACTGATGAACATAGATGCAAAAATCCTCAACAAAATACTATCAAACAGAATCCAACAGCACATTAAAAGGATCATACACCATGATCAAGTGGGGTTTATCCCAGGAATGCAAGGATTCTTCAATATATGCAAATCAATCAACGTGATACACCATATTAAGAAATTGAAGGAGAAAAACCATATGATCATCTCAATAGATGCAGAGAAAGCTTTCAATAAAATTCAACACCCAGTTATGATTAAAAAAAAAGAAAGTGGGCATAGAAGGAACCTACGTCAGCATAATAAAGGCCATGTATGACCAACCCACAGCAAACATCATTCTCAATGGTGAAAAAATGAAAGCATTTCCTCTAAGATTAGGATCGAGACAAGGATGTCCACTCTCACCACTATTATTCAACATAGTTTTGGAACTCCTAGTCATGGCAATCCAGAAGAAAAAGAAATAAAAGGAATACAAATTGGAAAAGAAGAATTAGAACTGTCACTGTTTGCAGATGACATGATACTATACATAGAGAATCCAAAAAATGCCACCAGAAAACTACTGTAGCTAATCAATGAATTTGGTAAAGTTGCAGGACACAAAATTAATGCACAGAAATCTTTTTCATTCCTATACACTAATGATGAAAAATCTGAAAGAGAAATTATGGAAACACTCCCATTTACCATTGCAACCAAAAAATAAAATACCTAGGAATAAACCTACCTAAGGAGACAAAAGACCTGTATGCAGAAAACTATAAAACACTGATGAAAGAAATTAAAGATGATACCAATAGATGGAGAGATATACCATGTTCTTGGATTGGAAGAATCAATATTGGGAAAATAACTATACTACCCAAAGCAATCTACAGATTCAATGCAATCCCTATCAAATTACCAATGGCATTTTTTACGGAACTAGAACAAATCATCTTAAAATTTGTATGGAGACACAAAAAGACCCCGAATAGCAAAAGCAGTCTTGAGGGAAAAAAACGGAGCTGGAGGAATCAGACTCCTTGACTTCAGACTATACTACAAACCTACAGTAATCAAGACAATATGGTACTGGCACAACAACAGAAACATAGATCAATGTAACAAGATAGAAAGCCCAGAGATAAACCCACGCACCTATGGTCAACTAATCTATGACAAAGGAGGCAAAGATATACAATGGAGAAAAGACAGTCTCTTCAATAAGTGGTGCTGGGAAAACTGGACCGCTCTACAGAAAAGAATGAAATTAGAACACTCCCTAACACCATACACAAAAATAAACTCAAAATGGATTTGAGACCTAAATATAAGACCGGACACTATAAAAGTCTTAGAGGAAAACATAGGAAGAACACTCTTTGACATAAATCACAGCAAGATCTTTTTGATCCGCCTCCTAGAGTAATGGAAATAAAAACAAAAATAAACAAATGGAACCTAATGAAACTTCAAAGCTTTTGCACAGCAAAGGAAACCATACACAAGACGAAAAGACAACCCTCAGAATGGGAGAAAATATTTTCAAATGAATCAATGGACAAAGGATTAATCTCCAAAATATATAAACAGCTCATGCAGCTCAATATTAAAGAAACAAACAACCCAATCCAAAAATGGGCAGAAGACCTAAATAGACATTTCTCCTAAGAAGACATACAGATGGCCAAGAAGCACATGAAAAGCTGCTCAACATCACTAATTATTAGAGAAATGCAAATCAAAACTACAATGAGGTATCACCTCACACCAGCTCGAATGGGCATCATCAGAAAATATACAAACAACAAATGCTGGAGAAGGTGGGGAGAAAAGGGAACCCTCTTGCACTGTTGGTGGGAATGTAAATTGATACAGCCATTATGGAGAACAGTATGGAGGTTCCTTAAAAAACTAAAAATAGAATTACCATATGATCCAGCAATCCCACTACTGGGCATGTACCCAGAGAAAACCATAATGCAAAAAGACACATGCAGCCCAATGTTCATTGCAGCACTATTTACAATAGTCAGGTCATGGAAGCAACCTAAATGCCCATCGACAGACAAATGGATAAAGAAGTTGTGGTACATATATACAATGGAATATTACTCAGCCATAAAAAGGAACGAAATCGGGACATTTGTATAGACGTGGATGGATCTAGAGACTGTCATGCAGAGTGGAGTAAGTCAGAAAGAGAAAAACAAATATCGTATATTAACGCATATATGTGGAACCTAGAAAAATGGTACAGATGAACCAGTTTGCAGGGCAGAAGTTGAGACACAGATGTAGAGAACAAATGTATGGACACCAAGGCAGGAAAACCACAGTGGGCTGGGGATGGTGGTGTGCTGAATTGGGCAATTGGGATTGACATGTATACACTGATGTGTATAAAATTGATGACTAATAAGAACCTGCAGTATAAAAAAACAAAGAAACAATCAAAAAAATACAACTAATACTAAACTTTCTTTGGGTTATTTGTATGGAAATATGTTAATATATATGTTTCAGACATTACATGAAATTTCTAAAAATCTTATATGTTCTGGTATAATGTTATAAGTCATAATTCTAGTTATTACTTTAAAATGCATATCTCAGAAATAACTAAATTTCCTTGTCAATTGCATTATTATGAACTTTCATCAAATCTTTAACCATGGTCATTTTTAAGTCTTTTGTCATTTACAGACAGTTCTGGGTGTACTCTGATGGTTTTGCAAAAAAGTTCCTATAAAAGGGTTTCATCTTTAAGGAATTCATGGAAAAGACTCTGACAAGTACAGGTTTCTGGTAACTGACTATACTGCTGAACTGAATGAATAAGCATTTTCAGAACTCTAATGGAAAACTGATGAGTTCATAAAAGTGCTAACAAAAGATCAAGATGAAAAAAAATTAATTACATGGGACTGAGTGAACTGATGAGGATGATTATAATTTTTGTGACTTTCTGTTCGAATAAAAAAAAAAGACTGAATTAAACAAAATTAAATCAATTCCTTCCTCAAAAAAAAAAAAAAAAAAAAGAAAACTGGAATTGAGTTACATAATGAGACCATGAAAGAAAAAAAAAAAACATTGTACCAGTGTGTGATAAAATAGTTTTCTCGTTTAAATTGTACTGCTTTGTTTAGGTCTATGTTTAAATATAATAACATTCACCATAGTCCCTTAGAGGTAAATAGATGTCTACTAATTTATTTTCTGGCTCTTTTTAGAAGAATTTAGAAGGAAGCTACACAGGAGTAGTAGAAAAGACATAGCAAAATATTTTTCAGTTAAGAATTGGCAAAATAACTAAATAAAGCACCTATTTAATGCACTATCTCATTTTCTTGCTTTATGTTTAACATTTTTAAAAATTGAAATATAGTTGATTAACAATATTGTGTTAGTTTCAGGTGTACAACAAATACACTGTCTCATTTTAAAGTCACAATGCAAATAAAGGACATGGCTGCCATTTTCAGGTTAATAAGACATAAAGATTCAAATGTTGGAATAACAGGACAAATACTCATTTTTTTCTAGGAGAAAATAAATTTCTTTTTGGTAGTTTCAAGTGTGTGTTTAAGAGTACATTGAAAGATCAGTGGAGGCATCCTGTGAGCAGGAGTAATAATCACAATATTTAACCACCTGTAGGATGTAGGCTTAAAGCAATCAAAATAATTGCTGGCAGTAGGGCTGGAGCAGAGTTTAGGGGGGCCCTCTACTGTGTCAGATATTAACCCTTTGGTTGCTGGTTGGGGGGGTTGGTTAGGAGGGATGGGGGACTTAGAATAGTGACCATTTATCAAGTAGTATAAAAATATTTCAATATACTGGTGTGTGCTGGCTGAGATTTAGCCCTTATTATGGGGTTAAAGAGTCTGTCTTTGAAGAGCGCTGTGCTAGAAATTTATCTGGATCTACCATTATTTGTTTCTTAAACTTCTCTTGTGGTTTGTGCACTCATGCAAAATCTGACCTTAGATTTACTCTTCAGATTCAGATAGTACCCTGACTTATGATCTCATCTTTGCTTCTCCACCACATCTATTAATATTTTAGGCTTTGGTGGATCACCTTTCTCTGCTATTCCTGGTGACTGATCTTAGTTTATTGCTTGTTGATCACTTTGCTATAATTTTGATGCCTCAAAGGATGTTATCACACTATACAATGTAAGATGAGGAAAATATAGAGATAATGTAAGGAACTTTGAAAGTTAAAAGGGAGGTGCTTCAGATGCAATTAATGTTTATACTCCAGTAAAATACTTAATCTAGGAGATGATAAATGGTCATGAATTTAGACACTCTTGTCAAAAAAAGACTTGATAATCCTCATGGATTAAATAAAAGTTTAATTAAAGATTGTTTAAATAATTTAAGGATACTCAAAATTATATTTAGCCATTGTATTATTTTCAGCCTTGATTTAATTAAACACTTCCCAACTTGTCTGATCATAAAAACCATATATGGTGCTTATTAAAAAGTATTATATCTAGGTCCCTTTCCATACTTACTGAATGAGAATTTCCAGGGAAGGACCTGGATATGTGAATGTTAAGAAGCACCCCCTGATTAAATCTTATGAAAAAATAATTTTGGAGACACTGTTATACTTTAAAGATCATGTTGTTGTAAGACAACGTCTAAGTCTTTATTCCTGCCCTGCCACTAGGTTCATAAAAAGAAACAAAATTGAGTTATTTGTAGTGAGGTGGAGGGACCTAGAGTCTGTCATACAGAGTGAAGTTAAGTTAGAAAGAGAAAAACAAATGCCATCAGTTCTTCTAATATTGCTTTCCACAGGTATCATGTACCCAGAGAGTATAGTTGAAATTAATCAACCATGCTAGAGCTTGCCTTTTAAAAGCGTATTGAGTGTTACAAGTTTTAAGAATTGAGTAAACAGTTTCTGGGGGGCAAGGCTAGTCTAGTGATTTTCTCCACTATATTGGACAACAAGGTGCATGACTGTTTTCAGAACAGGAAGATTACTGTTAAGGTACTGTATGAAATCTAAAGTGGGCCTTCTGACATTTGTCTCTGTTTCCTGCTCTGGAAGAGAAAAGCTCTAACATGTGCTTTGATCCGGGTTTCCCAAGAGTAACTGATGCAACTGTGATTCCATGTTGTTTAGTCTTTCATGGGCACATTTGGTGCACATTTTAAGGGCCTTGTTTTCGAACTTGGTCATGAGGGAGATATAAGACATGTTGCTTACTTCAGTGACCCAGTGTGGAGGCAGACACATAAACCTATTATGATATTAATAATTGAGGAAGGTACAAACTACACAGAAACACAATTAAATAAGTAAGGGTGTCAGGAAATTATAACAGAAAACTTGATATTTAAATATGGTCATAATTTTTTCTCTGGAATAGAATATTTCATCTTTTAATTACAAAAGTAGTATGTAGATACATTCTAGTTGTAAAAATGTCAAACATTGAAGCAAGGTCTTTAAAGAAGAATTCGGGGAGTAAACAAATCCATGAATAGGAGGTGGGTCTAGAGGGAGGAGGACATGCCAGGGAGTGGAAACGTACATGCAAAACTGAGATGTAGACAGCATGGAATATTTGGGGAATATGAGTTAGTTTGATGTCCCTGGGACATAGAATATTGTGGGGAGTGATTGGAGATTGCAAAGAAGGTTGAGTCAAGGTTGTAAAGAGCTTTGTATACTCTGTGTAGATGTTTAGCTTTCTCTCTCTTAGGCAGAGTAATAACTTGATTGGATCTGTATTAGAATGATCATTTTGGGAATAGTCTATAGTAGGGAGGATCTGAAGGCCAGGAGTCTCAGGGAATTTTATCTGCATAGTTTATTTTAAATCTCACAAATGTGCAAGTCTTGTTATTTTCCTTTCCTTAAAAATTTTTTTCAAGGTAAAATTGGTTTATAACATTATATAAGTTTCATGTGTACAGCATTGTATTTTGACTTCTGTATATACTACATTGGGCTTACCATCAAAAGTTTAGTTTCCACTTGTCACCATAGAGTTATCCCCTTTTACCCATTTAGACTTTCCCCTCTGGTAACTGCTCCTCTATTCTCTGTATCTATGTGTTTCTTTTACTTTGGTTTCTTTGTTTGTTTGTTTTTATATTCCACATATGAGCAAAGTCATATGGCATTTGCCATTCCCCATCTGACTTATTTCACTTAGCATAATTCCCTCAAGGTCCATCCATGTTGTTGCAAATGACAAGATTTCATCATTTTTTATGTTTGAGTGGTATATCTTTATACATATGTATGTATATATATGTATATATATATAAACACACCTTCTTTATCCATTCATCCATTGATAGGCACTTAGGTTGTTTCCATGTCTTGGCTATTGTAAATAATGCTTCAGTGAACATCAGGTGCATATACATATCTGAATTAGTGTTTTTGTGTTCTTCAGATAAATATCCAAAAGTGGAATAGCTGGATCACATGGTAATTATATTTTTAATTTTTTGAGGAATCTTCATATTGTTTTCCATAGTGGTTACACCAATTTACCTTCCCACCAACAGTGCACAAGACTTCCCTTTTATATCATCTTCTTCAGCACTTGTTATTTCTTGCCTTTTTGATAATAGCCATTCTAATGGTTGTGAGGTGATATCTCATTATGATTTTGATTTTCATTTCCCTAATAATTAGTGATGTTGAACATTTTTTGATGTGTCTGTTAGCCATTTGTTTGTCTTCTTTGGAAAAATGTCTATTCAGAACTTCTGCCCATTTTTTAATCAGGTTTTTGTTTTTTTTCATTGAGTTGTATGAGTTCTTTATGTATTTTGGATATTAACCCCTTATGGGATATGATATGCAAATATTTTCTACCATTTCTACTTTTTGTTTTGTCCATGGTTTCCTTTGATGTGCAGGAACTTTTTCGTTAGATGCAGTGCCATATGTTTATTTTTGCCTTTGTTTCCCTTACCTGAGGAGACAGATTCAGAAAGATATTGCTAAGACTGATGTCAATGAGACTATTGCCTGTGTTTTCTTCTAGAGGTTTTATGGTTTCACACCTTACATTCAAGTGTTCAACCTATTCTGAGTTGTTTTTTGTGTATGGTGTAAGATAGTGGTATAGTTTCTTTTCTTTTCTTTTCTTTTTTTTTGCATGTGGCTATCCAGTTTCCCCAACATCATTTATTGAAGAGATTATCTTTTCTCCATTGTAAGTTCTTTACTACTTTGTCATAAGTTAATTATCCATGTATATGTGGGTTTGTTTCAGGGATATCAATCTCATTCCATTGATCTGTGCATCTGTTTATCTAACAATACCATGTTGTCTTGATTAATATAGCTTTGCAGTATAATTTGAAATCAGGGAGTATGATACCTTCAGCTTTGTTCTTTTTCCTCAGAATTACTTTGGCTATTTGGGATCTTTTGTGGTTCCATATAAATTTTGGAAAATTTTTATCTCTGTGAAAATGGTTCTTGGGATTTTGATAAGGATTGCTTTGAATCTGCAGATTGCTTTAGGTAATAAGGACATTTTAACAATGTTATCTCTTCCAATCCATGAGCTCAGAATATTTTTCCATATCTTTGTGTCATCTTCAGTTTCTTTCAACAATGTCTTATAGTTTTCAGTGTACAGGTCTTTCACCCCCTTGGTTAAATTTATTCCTAGGTATTTTTTTCTTTTTGTTGAGATTGTAAATGGGATTATTTTCTTAATTTCTCTTGCAGCTAGTTCATTATTAGTACATAGAAATGCAACAGCTTTTTGTATATTGATTTTGTATCCTGCAACTTTACTGTATTCATTTATTATTTCTAATAGTTTTTGGTGGAGTCTTTAGGGTTTTATATATATATAAATCATGTCATCTGCAAATGACACTTTTACTTCTCTGTTTCCAATTGGAATGCATTTTATTTCTTTTCATTGCCTAATTGCTCTGGCTAGGACTTCCAATACTGTGTTGAATAAGCGTGGTAAAAGTGGGCATTCTTGTCTTGTTCCTGATCTCAGGGGGATAGCTTTCAGTTTTTCAACATTGAGTGAGACGTTAGCTTTGGGTTTGTTACATATGTTGTTTATTATGTTGAGGTAGGTTCCATCTACACCCATTTTATTGAGAGTCTTTATCATAAATTCGTGTTGAATTTTGTTGAATGTTTTTTCTACATCTATTGAGATGATCATATGATTTGTATCCTTTGTTTTGTTAATGTGGTGTATCACATTGATTGATTTATGAATGTTGAACCATCCTTGCATCCCTTGAATAAATTCCACTTAATCATGGTGCATGATCCTTTTAATGTATTATTGTATTTGGTTTGCTAATATTTTGTTGAGGGTTTTTGCATCTATGTTCATCAGATATATTGTCTTGTAATTTTCATTTTTTCTGTTGTCCGTCTCTGGTTTTGGTATCAGATTAATGTTGGCCTCATGAAATGAGTCAGAAAGTGTTCCCTCCTCTTCAATTTTTTTTTATTTGAAGAATTTGGGAAAGATAGGTATTAAGTATTCTTTGAATGTTTGTTAGACTGGTCCTGGACTTTTGTTTTTTGGGTTTGTTTTATTTTTTAACATCTTTATTGGAGTATAATTGCTTTACAATTGTGTTTTAGTTTCTGCTGTATAACAAAGTGAATCAGTTATATGTATACATATATCACCATATCCCTGCCCTCTTGCCTCTCCTTCCCATCCTCCCTTTCCCACCCCTCCAGGTGGTCACACACCACCTAGCTGATCTCCCTGTGCAATGCAGCTGCTTCCCACTAGCTATCTATTTTACATTTGGTAGTGTATATATGTCAATACTACTCTCTTACTTCGTCCCAGCTTACCCTTCCCCCTCTTCATTTCCTCAAGACCATTCTCTAGGTCTGTGTCTTTATTCCTGTCCTGCCGCTAGGTTTGTCAAAAACTTTTTTTTTTTTTTTTAGATTCCATATATATGTGTTAGCATACAGTATTTGTTTTTCTCTTTCTGACTTACTTCACTCTGTATGACAGATTCTATGTCCATCCACTTCACTACAAATAGTTCAATTTTGTTTCTTTTTATGACTGAGTAATTGTCCATCGTATATATGTGCCATATCTTCTTTATCCATTCATGTGTCGATGGACACTTAGGTTGCTTCCATGTGCTGGCTACTGTAAATAATGCTGCACTGAACATTGTGGCACATGATGTTTATTGAATTATGCTTCCCTGAGGGTATATGCCCAGTAGTGGGATTGCTGGGTCATATGGTAGTTATATTTTTAGTTTTTTAAGGAACTTCCATACTGTTCTCCATAGTGGCTTTATCAATTTACCTTCCCACCAACAGTGTAAGAGGGTTCCCATTTCTCCACACCCTCTCCAGCATTTATTGTTTGTAGATTTTTCGATGATGGACATTCTGACCAGTGTGAGGTGATACCTCATTGTAGTTTTGATTTGCATTTCTCTAATGATTAGTGATGTTAAGCATCCTTTCATGTGTTTGTTGGCAATCTGTATATCTTCTTTGGAGAAATGTCTATTTAGGTCTTTTGCCCATTTTTGGATTGGGTTTTTGTTTTTTTGATATTGAGCTGCATGAGTAGCTTGTATATTTTGGAGATTAATCTTTTGTCAGTTGCTTTGTTGCAAATATTGTCTCCCATTCTGAGGATTGTCTTTTCATCTTGTTTATAGTTTCCTTTACTGTGCAAAAACTTTTAAGTTTCAATAGGTTCCATTTGTTTATTTTGGTTTTTTATTTCCATATCTCTAGGAGGTGGGTCAAAAAGGATCTTGCTGTGATTTAGGTCAAAAATGTTCTGCCTATGTTTTCCTCTAAGAGTTTTATAGTTTCTGGCTTTACATTTATTTCTTTAATCCATTTTTAGTTTATTTTTGTATAAGGTGTTAGAGAGTTTCTAATTTCATTCTTTTACAGGTAGCTGTCCAGTTCCCTTAGCACCACTTATTGAAGAAGCTGTTTTTTCTCCATTGTATGTTCTTACCTCCTTTATCAAAGATAAGGTGACCATAAGGGAGTGAGTTTATCTCTGGGCTTTCTATCCTGTTCCACTTATCTATATTTCTATTTTTGTGTCAGTACCGTACTCTCTTGATTACTGTAGCTCTGTAGTATAGTCTGAAGTCAGGGAGCCTGATTCCTCCAGCTCCATTTTTCTTTCTCAAAATTGCTTTGGCTATTCGGGGTCTTTTGTGTTTCCATACAAATTGTGAATTTTTTTGTTCTAGTTCTGTGAAAAATGCCATTGGTAGCTTGAGAGAGATTGCATTGAATCTGTAGATTGCTTTGGGTAGTATAGTAATTTTCACAATGTTGATTCTTCCAATCCAAGAACATGGTATATCACTCCATCTGTCTGTATCATCTTTAATTTCTTTCATCAGTGTCTTATAGTTTTCTGCATACAGGTCTTTTGTCTCCTTAGGTAGGTTTATTCCTAGGTATTTTATTCTTTTTGTTGCAATGGTAAATAGGAGTTTTTTCTTTCAGATTTTTCCTCATTAGTGTATAGGAATGCAAGAGATTTCTGTGCATTAATTTTGTATCCTGCTCCTTTACCAAATTCATTGATTAGCTCTAGTAGTTTTCTGGTAGCATCTTTAGGATTCTCTATGTATAGTATCATGTCATCAGAAGCAAACAGTGACAGTTTTACTTCTTCTTTTTTGATTTAGATTCCTTTCATTTCTTTCTCTTCTGATTGCTGTGGCTTGAACTTCCAAAACTATGTTGAATAATAGTGGTGAGAGTGGGCAACCTTGTCTTGTTCCTGATCTTAGAGGAAATGGTTTCAGTTTTTCTCCATTGAGAATGATGTTGGCTGTGGGTTCGTAATATATGACATCTACTTTGTTGAGGTAAGTTCCCTCTATGCCTACATTCTCGAGAGTTTTTATCATAAATGGGTTTTGACTTTTGTGGAAAACTTTTTCTGCATCTATTGAGATGATCATATGGTTTTTATTCTTCAGTTTTTTAATACGGTGTATCACATTGACTGATTTACGTATATTGAAGAATCCTTGCATTCCTGGGAGCAACCACACTTGATCACTGTGTATGATCCTTTTACTGTGCTTTTGGATTCTGTTTGCTAGTATTTTGTTGAGGATGTTTGCATCTTTGTTCATCAGTGATATTGGCCTGCAGTTTTCTTTCTTTGTGACCTCTCTGTCTGCTTTTGGTATCAGGGTGCTGGTGGCTTCCTAGAAGGAGTTTGGGAGTGTTCCTCCCTCTGCTATATTTTAGAAGAGTTTGAGAAGGATAAGTATTAGTTCTTCTCTAAATGTTAAATAGAATTTGCCTGTGAAGCCATCTGGTCCTGGGCTTTTGTTTGTTAGAAGATTTTTAATCACAGTTTCAATTACAGTACTTGTGATTGGTCTGTTTATATTTTCTATTTCTTCCTGGTTCAGTCTAAGAAGGTTGCACTTTTTAAGAATTTGTCCATTTCTTCCAGATTGTCCATTTTATTGGCATAGAGTTGCTTGTAGTAATCTCTCATGAACCTCAGTATTTCTTCAGTGTCAGTTGTTACTTCTCCTTTTTCATTTCTAATTCTGTTGATTTGAGTCTTCTCCCTTTTCTTCTTAATGAGTCTGGCAAATGGTTTATCAATTTTGTTTATCTTCTCAAAGAAACAGCTTTTAGTTGTATTGATCTTTGCTATTGTTTCCTCCATTTCTTTTTGATTTTTTTCTGATGTGATCTTTATGATTTCGTTCCTTCTGTTAACTTTGGTGTTTTTTTGTTCTTCTTTCTCTAATTGGTTTAGGTATAATGTTAGGTTGTTTATTTGAGAAATTTCTTGTTTCTTGAGGTAGGATTGTATTGCTATAAACTTCCCTCTTAGAACTTATTTTCCTGCATCCC
This sequence comes from Eubalaena glacialis, assembly GCF_028564815.1. Lineage (NCBI taxonomy): Eukaryota > Metazoa > Chordata > Mammalia > Artiodactyla > Balaenidae > Eubalaena > Eubalaena glacialis. The sequence goes on along the minus strand of NC_083732.1, from coordinate 29,028,408 downwards.
ATAGGGTTTGGGTCGTCATGTCTTCATTGTCATTTGTTTCTAGGTATTTTTTGGTTTCCTCTTTGATTTCTTCAGTGATGTCTCGGTTATTTAGTAGTATAATGTTTAACCTCCACATGTTTGTATTTTTTACAGATATTTTCCTGTAATTGATATCTAGTCTCATAGCATTGTGGTCAGAAAAGATACTTGATACAATTTCAATTTTCTTAAATTTACCAACGCTTGATCTGTGACCCAAGATATGATCTATCCTGGAGAATGTTCCATGAGCACTTGAGAAGAAAGTATATTGTGTTGTTTTTGGATGGAATGTCCTATAAATATCAATTAAGTCCATCTAGTTTAATATGTCATTTAAAGCTTGTGTTTCCTTATTTATTTTCATTTCAGATGAACTGTCCATTGGTGAAAGTGGGGTGTTAAAGTCCCCTACTATGATTGTGTTACAGTTGATTTCCCCTTTTATGGCTGTTAGCATTTGCCTTACATATTGAGGTGCTCCTATTTTGGGTGCATATATATTTACAATTGTTATATCTTCTTCTTGGATTCATCCCTTGATCATTATATAGTGTCCTGCCTTGTCTCTTTTCATAGTCTTTATTTTAAAGTCTATTTTATCTGATATGAGAATTGCTACTCCAGCTTTCTTTTGATTTCCATTTGCATGAAATATCTTTTTCCCTCCCTTCACTTTAAGTCTTACGTTTCCCTAGGTTTGAAGTGGGTCTCTTGTAGACAGTATATATATATGGGTCTTGTTTTTGTATCCATTTAGCCAGTCTATGTCTTTTGGTTGGAGCATTTTATCTATTTACATTTAAGGTAATTATTGATATGTATGTTCCTAGTACCAGTTTCTTAATTGTTTTGGGTTTGTTTTTGTAGGTCTTTCCGTTCCCTTGTGTTTCCTACCTAGAGAATTTCCTTTAACATTTGTTGTAAAGCTGGTTTGGTGGTGCTGAATTCTCTTAATTTTTGCTTGTGTGTAAAAGTTTTAATTTCTCCATTGAATCTGAATGAGATACTTGCTGGCTAGAGTAATCTTCGTTGTAGGTTTTCCCCTTTCATCACTTTAAATATGTCCTGCCACTCCCTTCTGGCTTGCAGAATTTCTGCTGAAAGTTCAGCTGTTAACCTTCTGGGGATTCCCTATGTTTTTTGTTGTTATTTTTATGTTATTTTTTGCTTGTCCCTTGCTGTTTTTTATATTTTTTCTTTGTATTTAGTTTTTAATAGTTTGATTAATATGTATCTTGGTGTGTTCTCCTTGGATTTATCCTCTATGGGACTCTCTGAGCTTCCTGGACTTGACTGAGTATTTCCTTTCCCATGTTAGGGAAGTTTTCAATGATAATATCTTCATATGCTTTCTCAGTCCCCTTTTTTTTTCTATTCTTCTTCTTCAACCCCGGTAATTCTAATGTTGGTACGTTTAATGTTGTCCCAGACGTCTCTGAGACTGTCCTCAATTCTTTTCATTCTTTTTTCTTTATTCTGCTCTGCAGTAGTTATTTCCCCTATTTTATCTTCCAGGTCACTTATCCATTCTTCTGCCTCAGTTATTCTGCTATTGATCCCTTCTAGAGAATTTTAAATTTCATTTATTGTGTTGTTCATCATGGTTTGCTTGCTCTTTAGTTCTTCTAGCTCCTTGTTAAATGTTTCTTGCATTTTCTCCATTCTATTTCCAAGATTTTGGATCATCTTTACTCTGATTACTCTGAATTCTTTTTTAGGCAGACTGCCTATTTCCTCTTTATTTGTTTGGTCTGGTGGGTTTTTACCTTGCTCCTTCATCTGCTGCATATTTCTCTGTCTTCTCATTTTGTTTAACTTACTGTGTTTGGGGTCTCCTTTTTTCAAGCTGCAGATTCATAGTTCCCATTGGTTTTGGTGTCTGTCCCCAGTGGGTGAGGTTGGTTCAGTGGCTTGTGTAGGCTTCCTGGTGGAGGGGACTAGTGCCTGTGTTCTGGTGGGTGGGGCTGAATCTTGTCTTTCTGCTCGGCAGGGCCGCATCCAGTAGTGTGTCTTGGGTGTCTGTGAATTTAGGATGATTTTTGGCAGCCTCCTTTCTAATGGGTGTGGTTATGTTCCTGTCTTGCTAGTTGTTTGGCATGGAGTGTCCAGTGCTGGTGTCTGCTGGCTGTTGGGTGGAGCTGGGTCTTAGCATTGAGACGGAGATCTCTGGGGGACTTCTTGCCGATTGATATTACGTGGGGCTGAGGGGTCTCTGGTGGTCCAATGTCCTGAACTTATCTCTCCCACCTCAGAGGCTCAGGCCTGGCACCAGGCCAGAGCATGAAAACCCTGTCAGCCACAAGGGTGGAAATACATTTGCTCTTGATTCTTGCATGTTCCTTACCTGTGAACAGAAGAGACTTGTCTCCTGCAGCTTTTAAGATGAGTTGTTCTCCACCTTCCCGCCAGAATCTTAAAAGTTTATGTAGAGGCTTTAACTGGGTTTCAGTCACATATTCAGTGTCGACGGTCTGAGCACTCCCTTACTCTCTTCTTTTTTTTGGTGGGGGGGAGATTTTGATTGATGTTTTAATCTCCTCATGAGTGATTGGTGTATTTAGACTTTCTATTTCTTCATGATTCAGTCTTGGAAGGTTGTATGATTCTATGTTTTATACATTTCCTCCTAGGTTGTCCAATTTGTGGGCATATAGCTTTTCATAGTATTCTCTTTTAATCCTTTGTGTTTCTGTGTATTTATCTGAGCCTTATCTCTCTTATACTTAGGGAGTCTAGCTAAAAGTTTGGGTTTGTCAGTTTTGATTACCTTTTCAAAGATCTGCTCTTAGTTTCATTGATATTTTGTACTGTTGTTCTAGTCTCTATTTCCGTTATTTCTGCTCTGATGTTTATTATTTCCTTCCTCCTACTGACTTTGGGCTTCATTTGTTCTTCTTTTCCTAGTTCCTTTAGGCATAAGGTTAAATTGTTTATTTGAGATTTTTCTTGTTTCTTATAGGTTGTATTTGCTATTAACTTCCCTTTTAGTACTACTTTTGCTGCATCCCATAGGTTTTGGTATGTCATATTTTCATTCATATTTGTCTTCAGATATTTTTTGGTTTCTCCTTTGATTTCTTCATTAACCCAATAGTTGTTCAGTACCATGTTGTTTAGTCTTACATGTCTGTGATATTTCCAACTTTCTTTTTGTAGTTGATTTCTAATTTCATACCATCATGGTCAGAAAATGTGATTGATATAATTTCAATCTTCTTAAACTTCCTGAGACTTTTTTTGTGTCCCATCACAGTCTGTCCTTGAGAATGTTTCATGTGTGCTTGAGAAGAATGTCTATTCTGCTGCATTTTGATTGATTTTTCAGTATAAATTTCTTAAGTCCATCTGTATAATGTTTCCTTTAAGCCTGCTGTTATCCTGTTGACTTTCTATCTGGATGATTTATCCACTGATGGAAGTGAGATGTTAAAGTCTTCTATTATTCTAATGTTGCTGTCAATTTCTCCCTTTAAGTCTGCTGATAACTGCTTAATACGTTTTGGTGCTCCAGTGTTGGGTTCATTTATATTAATAGCTGTTATGTCTTTGATGAACAGTCCCTTTTATCATTAATACTGTTCATCTTTGTCTCTTGTAACTTTTTTGCTTGTTGTCTATATTGTCTGATATAAGTATGGTTATACCAGCTTTCTTTGGGTGCCATTTGCTTGGAGTATTATTTTCCATCCCTTCACTTTTAGCTTATTTTTACCTTGAGAGCTGAGATGAGTCTCTTGTAGGCAGCATGTAGTTGGTCCTTATTTTTTAATGCATCCAGCCACTCTGTGTCTTTTGATTGATAAATTTAATCCATTTACACTTAGGGTGATTATTGACAAATGAGAACTCAGTATTGCCATTTTATGTTTTGTTTTCTGGTTGCTCTATATCTCAATTGTTTCTTTTTTCCCTTGTTTCTGTCTGCCATTTTAGTTTGGTAGTTTTCTATGAAGTTTTTCTGTTTCCTTTTTTAAAATTTTTGTGTCTGTTCTAGATTTATATTTTGTTTTTACCATGAAGTTTGTATCAAACATCTCATAGACAAAATAGTACTTTTTCTGCTGAAAGCATCTTATCTTCACTTGGCTATATGGGTTCCAACATTTTCCTCTTCCCCTTTTATGTTTTTGTTGTCTGAAATTATCCCTTTTGATATTATTAATTCATTACTAAATTGAAATATCTATAGTTATTGTTACTGCCTTTTCCCCTTCAACATTTATGCTGTAATTGCTTAACAACTAATTCTGATATAGAGTTGCAATTTTATGATTTCGCCTATTTGTCACCCTACTCAAAACTTTGTGCACTGTTGCCTTTTTGTTTCAGGTAGAAAAACTCCTATCAACATTTCTTGTAAGGCAGATCGGGTGGTATGAACTCCCTCAGCTTTTGTCTGGGAAAGCCTTTATTTTCCCTTCATATCTGAATGATAACTCTGCTGAGTACAGTATTCTTGGCTGACAGTTTTTATCTCTCAATATTTTGAGAATGCCATTCCACTCTCTCCTGGCCTGTAGAGTCTCCTGAGAACTCTGCTTTTAGCCTAATGGAGGTTCCTTTGTGGGTTACTGTACATTTTTCCTGGTTACTTTTAAATTTTTTTCAATGACTTTTTTTTTAAAATTTATTTTTGGCTGCATTGGGTCTTAGTTGCTGCACGCAGTCTTTTCTCTAGTTGCGGTGAGTGGGGGCTACTCTTCATTGTGGCTCGTGGGTTCCAGAGCACAGGCCCTGCAGCCATGGCACACGGGCTCAGTTGCTCTGCCACATGTGGGATCCTCCTGGACCACGGCCCGAACCCGCGTCCCCTGCACTAGCAGGCGGACTCTCAACCACTGCGCCACCAGGGAAGCCCTTTTTCATTGACTTTTGAGAGTTTTAATATAATGTGTCTTGCAGAAGATCTTTTTATGTTGAGATAATTGTGTTCTTTTAGCTTCACGGACTTGTACATTCAGTTCCTTCCCCAGGCTTGGGAAATTCTCAGCTATTATTTCTTTATAGAATCTCTCTGCTCCCTTCTCTTTCTCTTCTCCTTCTGGGATACTCATTGTCCTATGTTGCCCTTCCTAACTGAGTCAAATATTTCTTGTAGAATTTCTTTATTTTCTAAAGCTCTTAATTCTCTCTCCTCTGCTACCTGTATTATTTCTAGATTTCTATCTTCTCTTTTTCTAATTCTCTCTTCCATATATTCTGCTCTATTTCCAGTTCTTTCTAATGTATTATTTATCTTGATTATTGAGTTCTTCAGCTCCAGAATTTCTGTTTGGTTCCTTTTTTGAGCTTTAACGTCTTTGGTAAAGTATTCCTTTTATTCATTAATTTTATTCCTGAGCTCATTGAGCTTCCTTTCTGAGTTTTCTTGTAGCTCCTGAATTTCTTCATGACAGCTATTTTGAATCCTTTATCAGTTATACCACAATATTCCATGACTTTAAGTTTGGTTTCTAGGGGAAAAAAAGGTGTTTTTTTCATGGAGATTGATGAGTTGTTCCACTGTCAGTGCATCTGAAGTAGCAAATACCTTTCTTCTTTAGGTAAAACAATTTTTTCACTTGATTTTAACAATTCAACAGGTTAGTAATTGAAGTCTTTCTTTTGTTTTCAGTAGATGGCATCACATAACACAAGCTTTGGTTTCTCTTACCTGAGTTACTTCTGGCTATATATGGGAATCAGCCATTTTCACTTTCCACTGCCTCTGCCAGTGGTGCTGCCTGGTGTCCTTGTCCCTGCTTGTGCCTCTGTGGTCATTGGTGACTTCCTGTTTCTTTGCTCTCACTGGTGTCACCTCCTGGGGTACTGGGATGGTGGGAGTCTATGCTGCATTCAAGGTTGCCTGGGTCATGCTCTCCACTGCCTTGGCTGAGAGGAGGGAGAGGGTGGGAGAATAAGCTGAGGTTGAAGCTGTCTCTGCTGCATGTAAGGTTGTTGGTTTTGTAGGTGTCTCTGCTGCAGCCATCAGGGACTGGATTCATGGGTGTCTCTGTGGCTGGAGGGACAGGGTCACAGTCTGCCTCTGTTGCCCACAGATTGTGGGATCTGCTGTGTCCGGGAGACCAGAGTTGTGTGCGCTGCCTCCCCTGCTGTGGCAGAACAGGGATCTGATGTCATGCCTGTAAGCCCAAGTGTTTTGTTCTAGTCTTTGCTGCCATTCCAGTGTAGAAGTTATTAGCCATTAGGTAAGAACTGTGGAAGGCATCGAAGGCAGTGCAGTGAGCATAAAACAACTAGGGATCAGTTAAGAACACACAGTTATTGACTAGTGTGGGAAAGCAGTTCAGAGTGTTTGGGGACTAGAAATGAAAAACTTGCCTTCTCTTTCCATATCTGATCTTAACTAGGTGGGTGATTGTGGGAAGTCACTGAAGCATTTTGTCATTCCATCTCCTTCTCTGTAGAGTGAAGAGGTTGGTCTAGCTAGTTTCTAAGGTCCTTCCCAACCTTAAAAGTCTTCATAAATAGTGCTGTGGGATGGTACATTTGGAGAGAGTGTTACAGAGCATGTGAAGCTCTTCATCATTTCCATTTCAATTTAAGATGTGATGAATGTAATTTCTCTGTTTCTTTGGCATCAAATATGTGCTTTTAATAGAGGCAATAACCCCACTACATTGTAGTTGCTTGCAGGGGTGATATTAAAAGTATTTAATAACCACTTTAGCATAGGCACTAACATAATATGAGCAACAGAGTTGTAAGCAGGTAGAAAGGTCATCTGGTTCACGCTAGCCAAGTATCAGTTCTGATTGCTTGAATGTCTGACTCTCCTCTAGACTGTGAGTGAGTCAAGGTTAAGAACTGTGTCTTGTTAATTTTGGACCCTAAGTCTTAATGCTTACCTCAGAGTAGGTGCCCAATCTATATTTGTTAGATAAATTTTCAATGTGTCCTTAGTGTTTCATAGGCTCATGTGCTCAGTGATTGTAGCCGTATTGCATGAGCTTGCAATGAAAGAAAAGGATGCCTAAACAGTCCTGCTTTTGGAAGAAAGCTGCCAACCCTGTGAGCAAGAGTCACAGAAATACCTAAGATACTGGGCAGTCATTAATTTCCAATCATTTTTATTCCTTCCTTATAGAGTCAATTATATCATAAAACTTGTACTACTTAAATTTCATCTTTTTTCATCAAAAAAAAGTATTTCAAGGGCAAAAAAAGTCTTACTTCTTCAAACTTACTTTAGAAGCGGTGGCATTTTCCAGTTACAATAAAAAAATGCCAATATAGGTTTAAGTCTTATCAGCATCTCAGGGCTCTCCTTTCTTAATCTCTTCCTGACAGTTTGTCCTTTCCCTTATTATCTAATCATGTTACATTGCGATTGTGAGTTTTCCACAAGACCAGGATGGTTGAGTCATCCATTTGAATTTATCTTGGAAGCAGCTATAAGAAGAAAAAGAAAAAACCTTGGCCAAAAAATGTTGGTTAAAATTCCTCTTATTTGTACCATGAATTATACAATCTCCAGTTCCCTTGTTTCCAGACTACCATAACTACAGCGTCAGTGCCTGGATCAGACTGGTAGAGCAGCTATATTAAAGACATGGAGCTCCAAAAGGAAGTTTAGAAAATGTTCATCTTCAAAGCTGTAATGATTCCACATGCTTTTTTCCTTTTCTTGTTTTTATTTCCATGGAATAGGTCACTTTGTCCATTTCTCTTTTGCAGTACAATATTTAGAGTTCCTCTAATATAAACACTTGTTAATTTTTTCCACAGGATTTGAATATCCTCAAATAGTACACTTTAGTATCTATTACAGACATTTTCCCAAACAGATTCTGTTCTTCCATGTTTTGAATTAATGACATGTGTGTGAGTTAAAACATGATGATGGATGTGTGACATGTGAAATGGAAGTATACAAGGATGTCATTAAGAGTATGGACTCTGGAATCTGCAGCCTGAGTTCAAATTCTGGCTCTGCCCTACCCTCCTCTCTCTAGTGGTTGTACATCCTTGAGCAAGTTTCTTTATCTGAGACTTGGTGGTCTGGTATTTAAAGTGGGGTAGTAACGATACCTAGGTTATAGAGGTCTTATAGAGCACTTAGCATAGGATTTGGGACACAGTAAGCTCAAATAAATGGTACTTGAGAAGTAAAAAATGTAATGGAACTATAAAGCTCATATATATATATAGATAGATAGATAGATAGATAGATAGATAGATAGATAGATAGATATAATATTAGTACTACCCAGCAAAAAATCATGGTTAGCTATTTCAAAATTCATTTCATAAATGAATTTTATTCCTTGACATTGATTGATTAATTCACCCCCACCTTTTATTATTATGCACAGCACACTGTGAATACTAATGTAACCCCAGTGGTTATATTAGTTATTACCTGCCTCTATCCATTCAGCATTGGAGTTATTCTTCCTTTACTATTTAGATAGTAATGTTTTGAATCCTTCTTGCAATGATGAGCTACCCAGCATCTCTCCCAGGAAAATTTTTCTATGATCCTCTCTTGCCTCTACGTATACTTCTTGAGTTATTGGCTATATTCACATCTTGTCCTCTATTCACGACATTTTCTCTTCACTCATGTCAACCCCAAATGGTCACTGTCCTCAAAATACTTTATTTCCTCAAGATACTAATCACAGAAGGCATTTGTGTGTGTTACACTTTTTATTTTCTGAAGGATTTCCTATTTCCTGGGATCATGTTTTGGATGATCCAAAATTGAATATTTCATATTTTCCTTCCTAAGTGTCCCTCTTCCCACTATAGGAAGATGACTTTGTTCTTGAATCTCTGGTCCTCTTGCCTTGGGCTGCCCTCCTCTCTCCAAATGCTCCCTATCCATTAATCCCCTTCTCACACATACCTCAGAGCTCAATGTTTCTCCAAGTCTATTATGCAGAACAATTCAGTTCTCTGTATCTTTGTCTTAGTCAACTGTGGCCTTTGTCCTGAAGGCTTTATTTTTCTAAACAAACATATTCTCCTTATGAGGAAATCTGTTGCCAGCTTTAAAAATAATATTCCCTCACCACCCTTAACTCAGAGATAAATAAGCTCTAATTCTTGTTCTCATAGCCACAGTTTATTCTCAACAGTGTGATACTTTAAAATTGTGAGTCAGTTCATGTCAGTCTTCTGCTCACAACTCTTCATGGCTCCCCAGCTCACTCAGAGTAAGAGTCAGGGTCTTTGCAGTGTCTACAGGATCCTCCTGGTCATCTCTCTGCCTCTTCTCTTCTCTCATTTTTTCCAACAGCACTGGCTTCTTTGCTGTTCCTTGAACCACAAACTTATTACGTGGTTCACAGTCACTTCTGTGTACAGTTAAGCTTTTGCTAACTATCTCTGAATGACTTCCAGAAATGCTACAATCTACTGCACTAGTTCACTGAACATCAAGACATGAAGATATAGGGCCAGGAGTCATGCTGTGCTGTGAATGTGTCCTTTGGTGCTCAACACCAGAGGAAGGAAGGTGGTGAGGAGGAAAAAGTGAGAAATCACCAGAGCCAGAAAATTAGCTGATAAAAATTCTTCAAAATCTTTCAGCTCATATATTAAAAAAATGACATTTTCCTCACATTTGAAAACAGTCATAAGAATTTATGAGCATTTCCTACAATAAGCCTAAACAAATTCCCTAAACTGCACTGCACTGCATTCCTTTGCTTTCTCAGTTTGTGTTCTTTTGCTGCTGAGCCCAAACCTGTGCAGATGAGGGCCTACTGAATAACATTACAGATTCCTGTCCTCTAATGAGACATAAGACAGCCCATCACTGCTACTCAGGTTTCTATTTATCCGTCTTTAATGAACTCCTATCAAGTTTCCCCATAAAATTATTCTAAAATTTCTTCCTTAATCTTAACAAAATACTAACCCACACCCATCTGATACCAGCAGCACTCAACTGATACACAATTATGGTTACCAACCATCCTTGTTTGCCCCGGACTGAGGGGTTTTCCCGGAAGTGGGACGTTCAGTGTTAATCGGAAAAATTCTTAGTAAACTGGGACAATTTGGTCATCCTGTGTACTCTTGTCTTCTTTATCAAGAACCTAAGTGACAGCTTACGGGACTTTATCTTCTCTCTGCCATAAAATTAATCTTTGTTTCACCAATCTACTGATAATTTATTCCTACTTGGGGAAAAACTATTTTTCCTTCTTTCCAAATATGGTGCCTACAGCTGTGTCCCGACATTGGTCCTTTTCTTTGGAATCTTGCCTTGTCAGTCGATATCTCCTTTATGTCATTTTAAATGTTTCACTTTCACCAAGGCTCTTCTCTCCTATAAACACACAACTTCTCTTGACCTTTTTCCTCTTAAGCTATCATTCTATCTCTTTCCCTTGTACAACAGATTTCTTGAGAGTACGTTAAGAACTCTGACTGAACTCTTTCATTATCCCTTCTCTTGCTTCTGTCTTCAGCATTTCACCAAAACTGTTCTCTTAAGATAGGTAACAACTCCCAAGTGGTTCAACCAGTGTTCTTTGTTAATTTTATCCTTTCACTCCTTTGGAGTCTCTGATGCATTTTTCCTTGTTGATTTTTCTTCTTGAAATGCTTTTCTGCCTTAGCTTCTTTACACTGCCCCATCCTGATGCTCCTTTCAGGTCTTTGAGTCTTTTTTTCTGTTTCCTCTACTGACTTCTTTTTCTCTTCCCATCGTCTAAAAGTTAGTGTTCTTCAGTGTTTTGCACTTAATCTTTTCTCTATATATTCTACTAGTTGTCCACTTGATCTATTTTTATGAATTTAACAATTATTTCAAAAGTGGTTCCAAATCCTGCATTTTTATACCCAGACTTTGAGACTGAAACTTTTATTCCTAGATATACCTTGGATGTCTTTAACCAGAAATCCTTCTGAACTCTAACCTTAGCATGAACTAAACCTGAGTTTAGGATATTTTTTCCACCATCCCTCCTACCCCTCACAGAAGAAAATTCCTCTTCCTGAGTCCTGTTTTTTTTTTTTTTTTAAAACTATACACTTGTTTTTATGGATATCTGTGCTTAAAAACTCAAGATTGCATTTCTCCAGCTTAAGGATTTAATCAATTGTCAAACTTCATGGAATCTTTTGTATCTGGGTTTTTTTTTTTTTTTAATTGAGGTATAGTTGATGCACAATATTATATAAGTTACAGATGTACAATATAGTGGTTCATAAATTTTAAAGGTTTTACTTCATTTATAGTTCTTATAATATATTGGTTGTATTCCCCATGTTGTACAATATATCCTTGTAGCTTATTTATCCCTAATAGTTTGTACCTCTTAAGCCCCTACAGCTATGCTGCCCCTCCCCTCTTGATATTTTTTTAAATTCCACTCCTCCTGCAACCACCACTTTAGGTTAGGTCCTTAGGACATCATATTTGTCTCACACCCCAGATAGTATTCCCATCTCTGCTCTTCCACCACCAATCCATTCTGCACTCTGCTTGCTTAGACTAACTTTCAAGTTCCTCTAAAATATGATCTACAACTACTTTTTAAAACCCTTACTCCTAGTAGTCCCCTGAACACATCTGTAGATGTGAAACTAGAAGACCACTTGGAGAAAAGCTAGCTATTCCTCAATATCTCCTTTGATAACTCAGTGCATTTCCCTTTGCCCATGCTGTTCTCTCCATCTAGCATGACACTATCCCATTGGACTTTTAAAATTCATGTTGATAATTTTTCCACTAATACTTTTAAATCCTTCATTATCTGTGGTCTTCCCACTTACTTCTATTACTTTATTTTGTTATCTTCATGGTACAAGCCATACAATGTCTTCATGAAATTAAAATTCTGAGATGGCAGAGATTGTTTAAGGTACTTCCATATGCTCTTTACAGTGACTTATGCCCAGCTGATCCTCAATGTTTGTTACAATGTATTTATTTATTTTAATTTTATATGTTCCAGGCCTGAAACATTATTTCAGAAGCTTATGTAATGTGAAATAAAATATTTGTAATTGAAGTGTAGTTGATTTACAATGTTATTTTCAGGTGGACAGCATAGTGATTCAATAGTTTTATAGATTATATTATATTTAAAAGTATTATAAAATATAATATTCCTTGTGCTGTGCAATAAATATATCCTTGTAGCTTATTTATTTTATACATAGTAGTTTGTACCTCTTAATCACCTACCCCTGTTACCTCTGCCACCTGTCCTCTCCCTAGTGGTAACCACTAGTTTGTTCTCTATATCTGTGACCTTCTTTCTGTTTTGTTATATTCATTCATTTGTTTTATTTTTTAGATTCCACATACAAGTGATAACATACAGTATTTGTCTCTCTGACTTATTTCACTAAGCATAATACCCTCTAGGATATCCGTGCTGTTCAAATGGCAAAATTTTATTCTTTTATGGGTGAGTAATATTCCATTGTTTATATACCACATCATTTTTATCTATTCATCTGTTGATGGACCCTTAGGTTGTTTCCATATCTTGACTATAGTAAATAATGCTGCAATGAACACTGGGGTGCATGAATATTTTCCAATTAATGTTTCATTTTCTTTGCATATATATCCAGGAGTAAAATTGCTGGATCATACAATAGTTGTATCTTTAGTTTTCTGAGGAGCCTTCATACTGTTTTCCATAGTGGCTACACCAATTTACATTCCCTCCAACAGTGTACAAGGGTTCCCTTTTCTCCGTATCCTCGCCAACATTTGTTATTTCTGTTTTTTTTTTTTTTTTTTTTGACTATAGCCATTCTGTACAGGTGTGAGGTGATATCTCATTGTGGTTTTGATTTGCATTTCCCTGATGATTAGAGAGTTTGAGCATCTTTTCATGTGCCTGTTGATCATCTGTATATATTCTTTGGAAAAATGTCTATTCAGGTCTTCTGCCCATTTTTTAAACCAGGTTGTTTAGGTTTTTTGATATTGAGCTGTATGAGCTATTTATATATTTTGAATATTAACCCCTTATTGGACATAAAATTTGTGAATATTTTTTCCCATTCAGTAGATTGTCTTCGTTTTGTTGGTGATTTCCTTTGCTGTGCAAAAGCTTTTAAGTTTAATTAGGTCCCATTTGTTTATTTTTGCTTTTGTTTCCTTTGCCTTAGGCGACAGTGCCAAAAAATATTGCTACGATTTATGTCAAAGAGTCTTCCGTCTATTTTTTTTCTAGGAGTATTATGGTTTCTGGTCTTACATTTAGGTCTTTAATCCATTTTAAGTTTATTTTTTTATATGGTGTGAGAAAATGTTCTAATTTCATTCTATTACATATAGCTGTCAAAATTTCCCAGCACCACTTACTGGAGACTGTCTTTTCTCCATTGTATAGTCTTGCACCCTTTGCCATAGAATAATTGACCATAAGTGTGTGGGTTTATTTCTGAGTTCTTCATTCTCTTCCATTGATCTATGTGTCTGTTTTTGTTCCAGGACCATACTGCTTTGATTACTGTAGCTTTGTAGTATAGCCTGAAGTCAGAGAGCATGGTACCTCCAGCTTTCTTCCTTCTCAAGATTGCTTTGGCTATTCAGGGTCTTTTGTGGTTCCATATAAATTTTAGGATTATTTATTCTAGTTCTATGAAAAATGTCATGGGTATTTTGATAGGAATTGCATTAAATCTGTAGATTTCTTTGGGTAGTATAGACATTTTAGCAATATTAATTATTCCAATCAATGAACATAGGATATATTTCCATTTACATGTACCATCTTCAATTTTCTTCATCAATGTCTTATAGTTTTCAGAGCATAGGTGTTTAACCTCCTTGGTTAAGTTTATTCCTAGGTATTTTATTTTTTTTCATGTGATTTTAAATGGAATTGTTTTCTTGCTTTCTCTTTCTGATAGGTCACTACAGTGTATGAAAAACAACAGGTTTCTGTATATTATTCTTGTTTCCTATAATTTTACTGAATTTGTTTATTAGTTCTAAGAGTTTTTTCTTGGAGACTTTAGGGTTTTCTATATAAAGTATCATGTCATCTGCAAATAGTGACAGTTTTCCTTCTTCCCTTGCAATTTATATGCCTTTCTATTTTTTTTTTTCTTGTCTGATGCTGTGGCTAGGACTTCTAATACTATGTTAAACAGAAGTGGTGTGAGTGAGCTTCCTTGTCATGTTCCTGACTTTAGATGAAAAAATGTCAGCTTTTCACTATTCAGTATGTTAACTGTGAGTTTGTCATAAATGGCGTTTATTATGTGGAGATATGTGCCCTCTTATACCAACTTTACTAAGTGTTTTTATCATGAAAGAATGCTAAATTTTGTCAAATGCTTTTTTTTTTTTGCCTCTATTGACATGATCACGGATTTTAATCCTTCTTTTTGTTAATGGGGTGTATCACATTGATTAATTTGCAGGTATTGAACCATCTTTGTATCCCTAGAATAAATCTCACTTGATCATGGTGTTTGATTCTTTTTATGTATTGTTGAATTCAGTTTGCTAATTTTTTGAGTATTTTTAACTTTTTAAAAGTATTTTTGCTTCTATATTCATCAGAGATATTGGCCTTTAATTTTCTTTTTTTTTGTAGTGTCTTTGTCTGGTTTTGGTATCAGATAATTGTGGCCTTGTAGTTTGGAAGTGTTCTCTCCTCTTCAATCTTTTGGAATAGTTTGAAAGGAATAGGTATTAAATCTTCTTTATATGTTTGGTAGAATTTCCCTGTGAAGCCATCTGTTTCTGAAATTTTGTTTGCTAGAAGTTTTTTCATTACTAATTCAGTTTCACAAATAGTGATTCATCTGTTCAGATTATCTATTTCTTCCTGATTCAGTCTTAGAAGATTGTATGTTTCTAGAAATTTATATATTTCTTTTAGATTGTCCAATATTTTGGCATATAACTGTTTGTAGTATTCTTTTTTTTAAAACATCTTTATTGGAGTATAATTGCTTTACAATGGTGTGTTAGTTTCTGCTTTATAACAAAGTGAATCAGTTATACGTATACATAAGTCCCCTTATCTCTTCCCTCTTGCATCTCCCTCCTTCCCACCCTCCCTATCCCACCCATCTAAGTCGTCACAAAGCACTGAGCTGATCACCCTGTGCTATTCAGCTGCTTCCCACTAGCTATCTATTTTACGTTTGGTAGTGTATATATGTCTCTGCCACTCTCTCACTTTGTCCCAGCTTACACTTCCCCCTCCCCATATCCTCAAGTCCACTCTCTAGTAGGTCTGCATCTTTATTCCCATCTTGCCCCTAGATTCTTCTGACCATATTATTTTCTTTCTTTCTTTTTTTGTTTTTTAGATTCCATATATATGTGTTAGCATACGGTATTTGTTTTCCTCTTTCTGACCTCACTCTGTATGACAGTCTCTAGGTCCATCCACCTCACTACAAATAACTCAGTTTCATTCCTTTTTATGGCTGAGTAATATTCC
Organism: Eubalaena glacialis; assembly: GCF_028564815.1. Lineage (NCBI taxonomy): Eukaryota > Metazoa > Chordata > Mammalia > Artiodactyla > Balaenidae > Eubalaena > Eubalaena glacialis. The sequence continues at coordinate 29,012,998 of NC_083732.1, read as the reverse complement.
ATTGTATATATGTGCCACATCTTCTTTATCCATTCATCTGTTGATGGACACTTTGGTTGCTTCCATGTCCTGCCTATTGTAAATAGAGCAACATCATTAATCATTAGAGAAATGCAAATCAAAACTACAATGAGATATCATCTCACACTGGTCAGAATGGCCATCATCAAAAAATCTACAAACAATAAATGCTGGAGAGGGTGTGGAGAAAAGGGAACCCTCTTGCACTGTTGGTGGGAATGTAAATTGATACAGCCACTATGGAGAACAGTATGGAGGTTCCTTAAAAAACTAAAAATAGAACTACCATACTGCCCAGCAATCCCACTACTGGGCATATACCCTGAGAAAACCATAATTCAAAAAGAGTCATGTACCAAAATGTTCATTGTAGTATTCTCTTATGATTTATTTTTTTTGTATCTCTGTGATATTGGTTATAATTTCTCCTCTTTCATTCCTTACTTTGCTTATTTGGGCTCTCCTTTTTTCTTATTTAAAAAAATTTTTTTTTTTGGAGTATGGTTTATTTACAATGTTGTGTTAGTTTCCGGTGAACCAGTTATACATATACATATATCTATTCTTTTTCAAATTATTTTCCCATTTAGGTTATTATAGAATATTAAGCTGAATTCCCTGTGCTATACAATAGGTCCTTGTTGGTTCACGTTGTTTTTTTAATGACATGTTGTTTAGTCTCCATGTGTTTGTATTTTTCCCATTTTCTTCCTGTAAACGATTTCTAGTTGCATGCTGCTGTGGTCAGACAAAACATGCTTGATATAATTTCTATGCTCTTAAATTTGTTGAGACTTGTTTTGTGGCCTAGCACGTGATCTATACTGGAGAAAATTCCATGTGCTCTTGAAAAGAATGTGTATTCTCCTGTTTTTGAATGGAATGCACTGTAATTATCAAGTCCAACTAGTCTAACATGTCGTTTAAGAGCACTGTTTCCTTATTGGTTTTCCATCTGGATGATGTTTCCATTGATGTAAGTGGGGTGTTAACGTCCCCTACTATTATTGTGTTATTGTCAATTCCTTTCTTTATGTCTGTTAATATTTGCTTTATATATTTAGGTGCTCCTATATTAGTTGCATATTTATTAATAAATTTTAAATCCTCTTCTTGTATTGATCCCTTTATCACTATATAATGCCCTCCTTTATTTTTTATTATAGACTTTTTTAAAAGACTCTTTTCTGATATGAGTGTTGCTAACTCAGCTTTCTTGTCATTTCCATTTGCATGAAATATCTTTTTCCATCCTCTCATTTTCAGTCTGTGTGTGTCTTTAGCTCTGAGTGAGTCTCTTGTAAGCAGCATATTGATGGGTCTTATTTTTTATTCAATCAGCCACCCTATGTCTTTTGATTGGAGCATTTAGTCCAATGATATTTAAAATGATTATTGATAGGTATGTTACTGTTGCCACTTTGTTACTTGTTTTATGGTTGTTTTTGTAGTTCTTCTCTGTTCTTTTCATATTTTTTAATTTCTTCCCTTGTGGTTTGATGATTTCTTCCCTTGTGATTTGATGAAGTGCTATGCTGGGTTCATTTCTCTCTACTTTTTGTGTATCAATTGTAGTTTTTGATTTATGGTTACCATGGGGTTCACATATATTGACCCATAACTATATCTACTTTTTTAAAATGATAGTCATTTAAGTTCAAACATGTTCTAAAAGATCTGTATTTTAACTTCCCTCCCCCATGTTTTGTGTTTGTGATGTCATATTTTACACCTTCATGTGTATCCTTTGACACTTTATTGCAGTTATAGTTGATTTTACAGTTTTTGTCTTTTAATCTTTGCACTAGCTTTTAGGTGGCTGATCCACAGCCTTTACTATATATTTACCTTTACTATTGGGATTTTTCCTTTTCTATAAATGTATTTATATGTTTAAATACATATAAATATATGTATTTATTGTTATTGTTCCTTTTTCACTTAAAGATGACCCTTTAACACTTCTTTTAATGTTGGTTTAGTATTAATGGACTCTTAGTTTTTGCTTGTCTGAGAAGCTCTTTATCTCTCCTTCAATTCTGAACACTAATCCTGCTCAGTAGAGTGACCTAGGTTTTAGGGTTTTCCCTTTAAGCACTTTAAAAATATCATGCAACTTTCTTCTGGCCTGCAAAGTTTCTGCAAAAAGAAAATCAGTCAATAGCCTTATGAGGTCTCCCTTGTATGCAACTCTGTTTTTCTCCTGCCGCCTTTAGAATTCTCTCTTTATATTTAACTTTTGTCATTTTAATTATGATATGTCTTGGTGTGGGTCTCTTTGTGTTCATCTTGTTTGGGACTCCCTGTGTTTCCTGTACCTGGAAACCTGTTTCCTTCTTCAGCTTGGGGAAGTTTTCAGTCATAATTTTATCAAATATATTTTCAATCCTTTTCTCTCTCTCTTCTCCTTCTAGGACTCCTTTAATGTTAATGTAGTATGCTTGAATTTCTCCCTGTTGTCCCTTAAACTATTTTCATTTTTAAATTTGTTTTTCTTTTTGATGCTCTGATTTAGTGACTTCCATTATTCCCTCTTCCACATCACTTTTGTGTTCTTCTGTATCATCTAGTCTGCTGTTAATTCCTTGTACTGTGTTTTTCATTTCAGTTATTATATTCTTCAGTTCTGTTTCTAGTTCTTTGTTAACATTCTTACTGTGTTAACCTATTCTTTTCCTATTTCACTTAGTATTCTTATTACTATTGCTTTGAACACTTTATCTAGTATATTATTTATCAGTGTTTCATTAATTGTTTTTTCAGGGATTTTTTTTCTTGCTCTTTCATTTGAAACAATTTCTGATATCTTCTCTTTTGCTTAACCTTCTTTGAGATATTAGGTGAAATTTGGTGAAATGGTTACCTAGTCCAGTCTTGAAGGGGTGTCCTTGTTTGTGAGCATCTTTATACATTCTGCATGTGCCCAGTAGCTTTGGTGGGAAAGCTGGATCTGACATGAGCATGAGTCATGTCTTCCCCCAGGGTGTGGTGGTAGCTAACACCTTGGTTGGCAATGAGGCTGGAGATGGAGGGGCTATAGTCAGAGGCAGGTGTGTCTAGGGTTTCTTCTCTGCTCAGTGGCAACACCACCTTAATGGGGGCAGGGTCAGTTCCCAAGTTGCTGGAGCAGAAACCCTGAGGGTCAGATCCGAGCTGGTTCTCTTCTCTTTAATTTTGAGCTCTCCCTTCTCCCAGCACTGGCATCTTTGCCCCCGAGGGGTGCAGTGCTGGAGCAAGGGGAGCTGGAGGTGGCACAAGGTGTGGATCGGGGTACACATTGGGGCATTCCTGGTATACCAGTCAGAGTTCTAGACCACTCCTGATCTACCACCTCCATGAACTCCAGTAATGGCTGCCCTCACACAGTTCAGATGTCATCCCAGGTCCAAGTCGGCTTCATTCCCCACAGCTGTGCACTCTCCTTGGCAAAGGCAGCCTTTGCCCTAATGGGAAGCTGCACTGAAGAGGAAGAGGGGCTGGAATGGGCACCTGGCATGGGCTGGGGCATGTGCAGGGGTGGTCTAGGAAATTGGCCAGGGCCCTAGGCAGTTTCAATCTGCTTCCTCTGCATTGTTTTAGGAGTAAGGAGTAGTGGGCATGTTTTTCATGAGCGGAGTCTGTGTTTCTTACAGTCCTGCTGTTAGTCTCACTGGTTTTCAAACCAGTCAAGGGGATTCATCTTCCGGGTGTTGGATACCAGGGCTGGGGCACCCAATGTGGTTTGAGCTACTCAATTCCTAGGGAGGATCTCTGAGCCCATGATATACGCTTCCTGTGTCCTTTCCCAGGAGTGTGGCTCTGATATGACTGCGTCTCTTCCATTCCTACCCAGCTTCTTGTGGATCTTTCTTTACAGCCTTGGTTGTATAAGTGTCTTTCCTCTAGTCTCCAGTTTGCTTTCTGTGAAAATTGCTCCACATGTAGATGTACTTTTGATGTGTTCATGGGAGTAGGTGAGCTCCGTGTCCTCCTACTCCACCACCTTGATTTCCTTTGAATTTGTTGATTTTAAAGAAAAAAGTATAGATGAAGCAAATAGTCACCAGGTGGCAGTGCTACAGAACTGTGCCCAACTTGACACATTCTCTGAGGCTATTGAGATAGAAATAATTTACTAAGACATTTTCTCCCCTTAACTATATAAAAATCACAGAATCATAGCTTTGGAAGGAAAATGAACATCCTTCAGTCCTACATTCTAGTTGTAAAGATGAGGAAATTGTGTCTCAGGGAGATTGATAGGAAGATAGAGATAGAAAGGATTTTCAAGTTTATTTAGTTTTTTTACAGTTAAGGACAATGAAGTCATGACCAAGGAAATGTATTAATTGGAACACTTTTGATGGTGTCATAAATTAAACACAAGTTGGTTTTTAAAATTAAAAAGAAAGGAGGTGAGTTATTAGTTCAAGCATCTGAAGAAACAGGGATAGATCTAGCTTCAGGCAAGGCTGGAACCAGGGGTCCAGTCTCTTCTTTATCTCTTTATTCTGCTTTTCTCTTGGTGGCTTTATTTCAGGTTTTGAAGCAAAGAGTGACCCCCAACCACTCTTACTTTATGCTATCTTTACTGCTAGAAGAGTCTGCAAAGAAATTAATTTCCTTTTCTAATCGTTTCAACAAAAACTCTGGAATTGAGTCTCATTAAGCAGACCTGAGACATGTTCCAGCTGAAGCAAAGAGAGGAGTGGGCTCCATTCACCTCTCTGAGGAACAAGGTTGGTTTGGGACAAGGTCAATGTATATAGTTTTTCATATACAGTTTTTCATTTCAGGAGGGTACTAGTCACCACTGAGGTGGTGACTAGGAACTGATATCTAGCCGGGGCTCCAGTTGTCAAGGCATGATACATTGGAGCTGCATCTGCTTAGATGAGAAACTTTTTCTAGTTTGCCTCAGGGCATTGTATGAGTTAGTAGCAGCTTGGCTTATTATCAGAGGAATGAATTAACACTGGGTGGACCTAAACAAAAATGTCTACTTCCAATGGCAGTTTAAAACATTATCATTAAATTTGATTTTAGTTTTTAAAAAATTTCTCCATCTCTATTTTTGAATTGGAGGCAGGATGGTGTTATACAAAATATATAGGTATTTAGAGGCAGAATGCCTTAGGTGGGAATCTTGGCTCCACCACGTGCTAGCTGTGTGCATTTGGGAAGTGTTTTAATATATCTTGCCCTCAGTTTACTTATATGTGATGACCACATTTCAAGAAGTTTGGAGGTTTAAATGAAACATGAAAGTCCAGCACAGAGCCTGGGACATAGTAGCAGTTCAGTTAATGTTAAATAATTGTGGCAGTTTTTAAACAGGAGTCTGAATTCTTTGACGGTCCTCTCAGAGAAGGATGGGGTTTATGTCCTCTTCTCCTGGATTAGGGAATGTTTGTGACTGCTTCAACCAATAGAATATGGAGAAGTGCTAGCATACGACCTCTGAACATAGGTCATAAGTGTCACATAGATTCCTCCTGGGATGCAGTTTGAAATGCTTCTTAGAAGCTCCCTCTTGGGACATGACCTCTTTGAATGAAGCCATCATGCTGTGAGAAGCTCAAGGTACACACAGAGAGAGAGGCTTCCCTGCAACCTCTCAGTGGGGGGGAATGTCAAAGAATTCCAGGGCTACATTTTTACAATGCCACATGTTGTGGAAAGCACTGTGATGAGTGTGATTTTCCTTCAAGTATGTATTTCCTTGATTATTATAAAAATGTCTACAACTGTAATGGTAAAATATATGTGTCAACTTGGCTAACTTATGGTGTCCAGTCATTTGTTTAAACACCAGTCTAGATGTTGCAGTGAATGTGCTTTTTAGATACAGTTAACATTTAAATAAGTAGACTTTAATAAGCAGATTACCCTTCATAATGTGGTGAGCCTCATCCAATCAGTTGAAGGTCTTAAGATCAAAGACAGCAAAAACTCCTAAGCTGAATTTGAACCTAAGACTATAATATCAACTCTTACTTGAATTTCCCACCTGCTATGAATTTTAGACTTGCCAGCCCCACAACTGCATGAGGCATTTTGTAAAAATCTCTCTCTCCCACCCATATATATATGAAGTAGTAATAACAAAAATACAGAAATCTGTACATGGAATAACTTCATTTCCATTATCAGATTATGTGAGTACTTGATAGCTGAACCCATACTTTATAATTTAGAGAGTTCTTTTGCAGTTCTTATTCTATGTTAAATTTTGTAGCTCCAATAGGTATGTAAGCCCCATGTCTCATAATGTTAATCTTTTATCTCCCATAACTCCCACTGTGTAGAACTCAGCTCAGTAAAGCTCTGATGACTATTCTTTGACAGTGTGTGAACAAGTTTGCCATGAGGAGAGTAAAACTATCACTGTGAGGACTGTGCACCTGCCTAATCCCATTCTTTACTGACATTTTTGGTTTCATTGTCTCATTGAATCATTATGTAAACGTCATTATTGTGAAATTAGTATTTGCAGGTAGGTGTGGGGATCATAGTTTCCCCTGATTACATAGCGATTTGTGGTCTGATGATTGGAGATGTTAGGTGACATTTATAAGTGTCCTCTTGAGGGACTATATCAAGAATGCAGCTCATGATATAATGAATTGACTCAAATCATCCATCCTCTTCCCACTCTTCACTGATTTTTATGATTCTTGTGTCTAGCTGTCTTTGTTTGTCTCATTTAAGCCTATCTGATGGAATCGATTTTCCTCCAAATTTCTATGCAATTCTATTAAAAATGTTCTGAGTTTTGTTAAATTATACTGAACTTTTAAGAGGAGAAGCAATGCAAAAACTAACCAAGAATCAGAAGACCTAGACACTGGTTCCGGGTGTTGGCTCTTTAAACTGAGAGGGGTCTCTAGACACACATCCTCACAGCTTCAGCTTTCATCCACAAATGACAAGTTTGAAGATTTGGATTCTATTACTTGGTAACTACTAAATTTTTAGTTGGAAACATTTCTGAAGAAATCTTTTTTGCCAAACTCCCACAGAGAGTCATTGCTAACATGTTGCTAAGAGAAAACAGCTGAGATGTGTCTAATTTATAATTTATTAATTATAACCAGCTGCAGGAAAAGGAAAGTAGCTACTAGATGGTAGGATGGAGAAATGAATGTTTAGAAAGTAAAAAAGAGTAATATATATCCTCTAGATAGAGGGATGACTGGGTCATCGACCCTGAGCTGTAAGAGAGAGTATAACAAAAACATAAACCGTAGCTGGAAAAGAAGATCAAAGTTCTCTTTTCGGACTTTTAGGCAACTAAACAATCAGTTGGAGCCGCAACAGTACTGCAAGAATTCTTCCATCCGATGAAGAGACAAAGATTTTGTGGCATTACCTTTATTGGTTAACAGAAGGCTGTTCTAGAGATGATGTGGATCTCCATGAATCTGTCTAGGATCTTTAGAATAAAAGGTTTCAGGACTGCTTCAGATAAAGGTGGAACAACTTCTCTTCCTCCATCCTCCCATAATAAGCCCTTGCCTATTTTTTTCTAATATTATTTCTGAACCAGTGGACATGAGACCTTTCTGAAGACCTAACACATTGCCTACTCTACGTCTTGCCTTTTGGTTTCAGCTCTCATTCGCAGTACCACCTACCCAGTGGGCATCTGCAGGATCCTAACTGATCTGGAGTCTTGCATGGGCAGTCAGTTTCCTGACAGGGATGGTCCATGCTATTAAAAATTCAGTTATGTTCATCTGCATCTGTTTGGAGGCAGGATATTCCCTTTACCAGGTTACTGGGAAGACACCTGTGGCACTCTACAATCAATAAATTTCAAAGCTTATTCTAAGCAGCCAATTATTGTTGAAAATGTGGGATTTCTTTTTACATCTGATTATGGAGAGCCTATGAAGTGCCAGGCTCTTCACGTGCATCTTGCATATTTCTAACAGTAACTTTGAAAGTAGATATTGTTATGCACATTTGACAAAGAAGAAATTGAATTTCAAAGAGATTAAGATGTCAGAGTTGAGAGGTAATGGAAAGTGTCATCAGTGTTCAAGCCCAGTTTGGCTAACTCTTTCTCCTACACTGTTAAGCCTGCATGGCTCTGAATGAGTTAATTAGTTTTGTGTGCTTTTTACCATGACTACAATACAAATTGTAATTCTTGCATATAAGATTGTTGTTTATTTGATGAAATGTATTTACTGTGGGCTAGAACTTGTAAGGCTAAAGTTTTGATAGAATTCAAAAGATAGAACTAAAAGGTCAAATACTTGGCCTATAGAATGACTTTTTAATAACAATCACTTCATGCCTCTGAGACATTTATTTATAAGGTATTTTGCAAAGTTTCAAAATTTCAATACACCTGATGAACAAACTGCACTTCTCTTCCCCCATTCCACATCATCAAATGTGAAGGGAGCTCATCTATTTTATTCTCCAGTTTTCTGGAAGAATCACTTAATTTCTGATTCTGACAAACAGCATGAAACTATTCAAACAACTGTCTCTAAAATGGTAATTTTTATATTCATGGCACTTTTTGAGAATTACTGACGTATTCTCGTGTGATGACTTGGATCGACAACACAGAAAAACTATTTTCTCTCCTGATTTGCTTTTTGTGGTAGACTAGGTTCTAAATGGATATGTTTACTTGAGTGTTGAAAGGTACTGTTGAAAAGATGTGAGAAAAATCCCATTTTAAGAACTATGTTCCCAGATTAAATTTTTCCCAATGTGTTAATAAAATGCAGAGCTGGAGCTGGGCATTTTTGTGCTAGAGGCAATTTTTCTCTAGAGGTTTCCTTTCCCTCTGCTTTGCTTGATGGACTGTCAAATCATGGAGCTTTTTTTGGAATCCCTAGAGTCAAGCTCTTTTGAAGCAGCAATTGTTTGTTGCTTATCCATGAATAAGCAAGTAAAATGGTCATCTATTTTGCTTAAGAGATCTTAATTTTGATAACCTTATTAGCTAATAATAATTGCTATGGGCAGGCACTCTGTTAAGCATTATCATGCATTATCACAACCCCATGAGGCAAGTACTATCGTTATCCTCATTTTATAGAAAAGAATCTAAGAATCAGAGATGTTGAGGACTTGCCCGATTTCATGAAGCTAGAAAGTAGTGGAGCTTGAATTTGGTCCAGTTTCTTAACCTCTATGCTCTGCTGTCACCTCAAGGGCCATGAAGCCTCCTGTATTTCTTCACAGATTTATTGAACACAAGTCTATATTCCTGAGACTCGCAAGAATAATTTAAAAAGAATTTTTGTAATACTTAAATTTGTGCTTGAAAGTAACGAGAGTGTTCCCTTAGTTTCTCTCTTTCTCACTCTCTGAACAATCTGAAAGAACCAAAATTAATTTTAAGGTTTTTACAAAGATTTTGTTTGAGCTTTTATCCACTGTGTTTTTGGCCTGAGTACTTTGTCTTCCATGAATATTTCTTATATGTTGGTCCACGACTCACTGAACAGGAAAATACATTGAAAAATAATACTAATGGCATAAAACTTACTAAGTAAATTTAGATCTTTTTTTGATTTCAATCAAAAGCTTAGAAATTTTAAGCTATTTCTGTAAAAAATATTCATATTACAAGAAGAGTGAATAAGATATTACATAAAATGTGAATTCAGAAATCATTAGCCTTGGGTTATCATCTGAATTTTCCTTTTGATTTACTAAGTGGGGTTAGGAAAAATTTTCTTCTGCTGCTTTTACTCATACTTATCCTCTTCTTACCTCTCCTCCTTATTGCTTTCACTTCAATGTCTGAATATTTGCCGTGATGTTATGTTATTCCAGTTTTATTGAGATATAGTTGATATAACATTGTATTAATTTAAGATATACAACATAATCGTTTTTATACATATATATTGCAAAATGATTGCCACAATAAGTTTAGTTAACATTCCTCAACTCATATAGTTACAAATTATTTTTTCTTGTGAAAAGAATTTTTAAGATCTACTTTCTTAGCAACTTTCAAATATATAATACACTGTTATTAACTATCACCATGCTGTACATTACATGCCCAGAACTTATTTATAACTAGAAGTTTGTACTTTTTGACACACTTTACCTATTTTGCTCATCCCACACCCCTTGCCTCTGGCAGCCACCATTCTGTTCTGTTTTCCTGTGAGTTCATTTTTTTAGATTCCATATATTGCTGATGTGCATGGATTGGAAGAATTAATATTGTAAAATGTCTATACTATCCAAAGTAATCTACAGATTCAATGCAATCCCTAGTCATGACTTTATACTCCACCTATTTAAAATAATATTATGAAGATTGGCAAATTAATTAATTAATTTGTAGGAACTGGATATTATCACTTAATGGAGTGAAACATACCCTCTCTGTTTCCTCTATCCTACCTTTTTAGAAAGCAGCTTTAGTTCTTAAAATATGTTGAATTTGGGGGATAAAGTTGCTACATGTATGTTCTTAAAATGAGCCCTTCGAGAGATTAAGTGAATCAAGCTGAAGTAAATTCTTTATACACTGTACCAAGATGGCAGAGGGAAAAAGAGAGGGTTGAAATAGTAGATAATAAACTATTAATATAGGTTGCCTTTGGGTTACGGGAAAAATTGGTATGGTAATGGAAGATATGTACATATATAACATGTAAAATTTTATGTTATATATATATATATAAATGTGATGAATCATATCAATAGAGAATTTTAATGTGTTTGATGACAAATTGTTAATTCCTAAAAATTTTCACAATTCTTTGGAAATAATTTCTGCTAAAATCAGAGAAAATATATCTGTTTTGAACTGTTTTTCTATTCTACCATTGAACATGTATTCATTCATGAAAGCCTGTGGCTATGAAGACTTTTTTAAGAAGCTGATTAATCTTACTTCTGTTCAAAAGTCCTATGCAGAAAATTTGGGCAAATGATTTTAGCTTAATAAAATAATTTTTCTTTGAATAAAACATAACCTTATTAATATTTGTTAATATAATTGATATTCATGGTTATAAGTATTTATCAAAGTATAATTGATTATTATCAATTATACTTTGATAAGTACTTCGAATTACTGTGTAACAGTGTATGATGAGGTCAAGCGCAACTTTCAGGTCACACCTGGGGACTAAGCATAATGTGCTACTTCAAGTTTATTAGGATGATATCAAGCATAAATCTATGATACCAATTTTGAAAAATTTCCCATTGAAAATTTGCTTCTTTATTACATTGACCAAATATTTGTCATAGAATTGAAAATAAGAATGAAGTAAAAACGAAAATGTTCTAATTTTTGAGAACTGCTATGCAGGTGAGTACTGGAATATCAAGGAACTCCTAGATTACACTTTTGAAGATTTGTAAAATGTAAAAACTTACTTCATGTTCTTGGGTTAAACTTTAACAATGACAGCAGCAGCAATAATAGCAAAAAATATTTATTGAATAATTGCTATCATCGAGAGTATTTTAGGTACTTTTTGTGCATTATTGTATTTAACTTACAAGATAAATGGTGATATTACCTATGTTTTACAGGTGAAGAAACTGGTTCAGTTAGGAAGGTTGGGGGGCAGAAGTTCACATAGCTAAGTCAGTGGCACAACCTGAACAAGAACCCATTTCTATTCAGTGTCAAAGATGGTGTTCTTAACCATCAAAGCTGTTAATAGTAGCCTAAAGGAACACTGGCATATTCTAAAATAACCCTTTCTATTCTTGGGATTAAATATACACATGGGAGTTTATACATGTGAAATACATTAGGGCTATATATGATGTGTTAGAAACATATTTTACTGAAGAGTTCATTAATATGTGAAAATAATAAGCATTCAACTACTTTACTTTTTAAAAATATTTAATTTATTTATTTAATTTATTTATTTAATTTATTTATTTTTGGCTGCGTTGAGCGTGTTGCAGCACGGGGGATCTTTGTTGCAGCACACAGCTTTCTCTCTAGTTGTGGGGAAGGGGTTTCTCTCTAGTTGTGGCATGCAGGTTTTCTCTCTCTAGTTGTGGTGCGTGGGCTCCAGAGCATGTGGGCTCTCTAGTTGTGACTCACGGGCTCAGTAGTTGCCCCGCAGCATGTGGGATCTTAGTACCCTGTCCAGCGATTGAACCTGCATCCCCTGCATTGGAAGGTGGATTCTTTACCACTGGACCACCAGGGAAGTCCCAGCATTCAAAGCATTACTTTGTGTTTTTTTTTTTCTTCAACATCTTTATGGGAGTATAATTGCTTTACAATGGTGTGCTAGTTTCTGCTTTATAACAAAGTGAATCAGTTATACATATACATATGTTACCACACCTCTTCCCTCTTGCATCTCCCTCCCTCCCACCCTCCCTATTCCACCCCTCTAGGTGGTCACAAAGCACCGAGCTGATCTCCCTGTGCTATGTGGCTTCTTCCCGCTAGCTATTTATTTTACGTTTGGTAGTGTATATATGTCCATGCCACTCTCTCACTTTGTCGCAGCTTACCCTTCCCCCTCCCCATATCCTCAAGTCCATTCTCTAGTAGGTCTGCATCTTTATTCCCGTTTTGCCCCTAGGTTCTTCATGACCTTTTTTTTTCTTTTTAAGTTACATATATATGTGTTAGCATACGGTATTTGTTTTTCTCTTTCTGACTGATGTCACTCTGTATGACAGACTCTAGGTCCATCCATCTCACTACAAATAACTCAATTTCGTTTCTTTTTATGGCTGAGTAATGTTCCATTGTATATATGTGCCACACCTTCTTTATCCATTCATCTGTTGATGGACACCTTGGTTAATTCCATGTCCTGGCTATTGTAAATAGAGCTGCAATGAATATTTTGGAACATGACTCTTTTTGAATTATGGTTTTCTCAGGGTATATGCCCAGGAGTGGGATTGCTGGGTCGTATGGTAGTTTTATTTTTAGTTTTTTAAGGAACCTCCGTACTGTTCTAGATAGTGGCTTTATCAATTACATTCTCACCAACAGTGCAAGAGTGTTCCCTTTTCTCCACACCCTCTCCAGCATTTATTGTTTCTAGATTTTTTGATGATGGCCATTCTGACCGGTGTGAGATGATATCTCATTGTAGTTTTGATTTGCATTTCTCTAATGATTAATGATGTTGAGCATTCTTTCATGTGTTTGTTGGCAATCTGTATATCTTCTTTGGAGAAATGTCTGTTTAGGTCTTCTGCCCATTTTTGGATTGGGTTGTTTGTTTTTTTGATATTGAGCTGCATGAGCTGCTTGTAAATTTTGGAGGTTAATCCTTTGTCAGTTGCTTTATTTGCAAATATTTTCTCCCATTCTGAGGGTTGTCTTTTGGTCTTTTTTATGGTTTCCTTTGCTGTGCAAAAGCTTTTAAGTTTCATTAGGTCTCATTTATTTATTTTTGTTTTTATTTCCATTTCTCTAGGAGGTGGGTCAAAAAGGATCTTGCTGTGATTTATGTCATACAGTGTTTTGCCTATGTTTTCCTCTAAGAGTTTGATAGTGTCTGGTGTTACATTTAGGTCTTTAATCCATTTTCAGTTTATTTTTCTGTATGGTGTTAGGGAGTGTTCTAATTTCATACTTTTACATGTACCTGTCCAGTTTTCCCAGCACCACTTATTGAAGAGGCTGTCTTTTCTCCACCGTATATTCTCGCCCCCTTTATCAAAGATAAGGTGACCATATGTGTGTGGGTTTCTCTCTGAGCTTTCTATCCTGTTCCATTGATCTATATTTCTGTTTTTGTGCCAGTACCATACTCACTTGATTACTGTAGCTTTGTAGTATAGTCTGAAGTCAGGGAGCCTGATTCCTCCAGCTCCATTTTTCGTTCTCAAGATTGCTTTGACAATTCGGGGTCTTTTGTGTTTCCATACAAATTGTGAAATTTTTTGTTCTAGTTCTGTGAAAACATTACTTTGAATTAATGTTTTTGAGATTTTAATGAACAATTAAGCAAAACCTACATTTAAAGAGTTACAGAAACAGTTTTTATTTATTTTAAAATTTCTCTTAACTTTTAATCTATTTTTACTTTTTTTCTTCAATTTTTTGGTACTTATAACTGTTTTTCTTAAAATTTTTATTGGAGTATAGTTGATTTACAATGTTGTGTTAGTTTCAGATGTATGGCAAAGTGAATCAGTTATACATATGTATATATCCACTCTTTTTTAGACTCTTTTCCGGAATAGTCCATTACTGAGTACTGAGTAGAGTTCCCTGTGCTCTATAGTAGGTGTTTATTAGTTATTTATTTTATATATAGTAGTGTGTATATGTCAATCCCAATCTCCCAATTTATGCCCCCCATGCCCTACATACATTTGTTTTCTACATCTGTGACTCTACTTCTGTTTTGCAAATAAGTTCATTGGTACTTTTTTTAGATTCCACGTATGTGATATCATATGATAATTGTCTGTGTTGTTGAAAATGACATCATTTTGTTCTTTTTATGGCTGAGTAATATTCCATTGTATATATGTTCCACATCTTTATCCATTCCTCATTTTGGAAGTTCTAGCCACAGCAATCAGAGAAGAAAAAGAAATAAAAGGAATCCAAATTGGAAAAGAAGAAGTAAAACTGTCATTGTTTGCAGATGACATGATTCTATACACAGAAAATCCTGAAGATGCTACAAGAAAACTACTAGAGCTCATCAATGAATTGGAAAAGCTGCAGGATACAAAAGTAATACACAGAAATTTCTTGCATTCCATACACTAACAATGAAAAATCAGAAAGAGAAATTAAGGAAATACTGCCATTTACCATTGCAACAAAAAGAATAAAATACTTAGGAATAAACCTACCTAAGGAGGCAAAAGACCTTACTCGGAAAACTATAAGACACTGATGAAAGAAATCAAAGATGACACAAACAGATGGAGAGATATACCATGTTCTTGGATTGGAAGAATGAATATTGTCAAAATGACTATAGTACCCAAAGCAATCTACAGATCCAATGCAATCCCTATCAAACTACCAATGGCATTTTTCACAGAACTAGAACAAAAAATTTTACAGATTGTATGGAAACACAAAAGGCCCTGAAAGCAATCTTGAGTAAGAAAAATGGAGCTGGAGGAATCTGGCTCCCTGACTTTGGACTACACTACAAAGCTACAGTCACCAAGACAGTATGGTACTGACACAAAACCAGAAATGGAACAGGATAGAAAGTCCAGAGATAACCTATGCACCTATGGTCACCTAATTTATGACAAAGGAGGCAATAATATACAATGGAGAAAAGACAACCTCTTCAATAAGTGGTGGTGGGAGAACTGGACATCTACATGTAAAAGAATGAAATTAGAACATTCTTTCACACCACACACAAAAGTAAACTCAAAATGGATTAAAGACCTAAATGTTGGCCAGCCACTATAAAACTCTTAGAGGAAAACATAGGCAGAACACTCTTTGACATAAATTGCAGCAAGATCTGTTTTGATCCACCTCCTAGAGTAATGAAAATAAAAACAAAAATAAACAAATGGGACCTAATTAAACCTAAAAGCTTTTGCACAGCAAAGGAAATCATAAACAAAAAGAAAACACAACCCTCATAATGGGAGAAAATATTTGCAAATGAAGCAACTGACAAGGGATTAATCTCCAAAATACACAAACAGCTTATGTAGCTCAATATCAAAAAAACATACCACCCAATCAAAAACTGTGCAGAATATTTAAATAGACATTTGTCCAAGGAACACATACCCATAGCCAAAAAGCACTTGAAAACATCCTCAACATCACTAATCATTAGAGAAATGCAAATCAAAACCACAATGAGGTATCACCTCACACAGGTCAGAATGGCCATCATCAAAAATTCTACAAAAAATAAATGCTGGAGAGGGTGTGGAGAAAAGGGAACCCTCTTGCACTCTTGGTGGGAATGTAAATTGGTACAGCCACTATGGGGAACAGTATGGAGGTTCCTAAAAAAAACTAAAAATAGAAGTACCAGATGACCCAGCAATCCCACTCCTAGGCGTATACCCGGAGAAAACCATAATTCGAAAAGAATGTTTTTATGTTTGGATAACATTAAAGTTTGGAGAACATTGTTTTTTCCCCACTGCTGTTGTAAAAGAAGCCCGTGGCCAGTTTTGTTTGCAAGAGAGAGCTCTGTTTACTAATTTCAGAATTGATAAAAGAATCAGAGACTTTTGCAACTGGAGGAGACCTTAGAAGTTATCTAGACAAATAGCTCAAAGTTTTCCGTACAGATGCTCATCTCATTTTCCCTTAAACACCTCCAGTGATTGATAGAATTATTCTCTGCCTCCTGGGGCACCACATTTCATTTTAAGAGCTCCTGCTACTTCTTTCTTTCAATCGAGTCTAAACCTATATCTGTAATTTCTATCCCATCACTCCCTTTTCTTTCCTTATCCAAATGACAGCCCAAATCTTCATTTTTTTCTGGCCCTGATTTCCTCAATTCTTTCTTACATAACTTGATTCTGGGTTATTTTGTCATTCTGATGGGTTTTAACAGTATATCCTTCGTTTAAAAAATGTTCATCCTTAAGTCTGTGGCTCCAAACCAAAGACAGTGCTTAAAGAACTGTTAGTAAACTGCAAAATGAAATAGTATTGTTGTCTTCCTTGATCCATACACCATGTTTTATGTGAATAATATGGACAAAGACTGAATATGATGATTTTATGCAAACATTCAGAGGACTAATAAAAACTCTGGATATTAAAATAGACATATTAGGGATTTGGGAACTGGAAAAAGAGATTAATAGAATCAAGAAGTAAATTGTCAAGAAATTTGAGAAGGAGGCTGCTGAGATGGAGAAGGTCTTCCTCATGTACCTACTTTAGTCTTGGGAAAATGGCTGTGAGTATAGTATCACCATTAACATCTCTTTGTGGAAATTGGAGACCTGCAAACACTATGTGAGCCCTCGGACATAGAGAATTATTATTAAATCTGATTACAGATACTTCATTTTTATTGCATTTATGGCTGGTACTTCAAGGAATATTACTCTAGTTTACACATTTTAAAACAATGATAGTTGCCGTTAGCAAATATATTCTACCCAGCCACCCTAGAGCCTCACAAGATATGAGGAAATTGTCAAGAGTCAGCAATTACTTTTAAAAAGCTAACTACAATGCATACAGGTAACATTCATGTCAATTTTCTTTTCAAATTGTGACAAAATGCTGGAGGTAAGTTCTGACATGCTTTCACTCATGAGATGAGTTTTAGATTACATCACATCACCAACTTAACTTACAAAATCTACTATATATTCCTCCAGAATATCTTTAAACTTGGAATAAGTCATTCCCATGGGCTTTATGGAGACTAGTGTTCTAAGATCAAGCATAGTGCTTACCTTTGGTCCAGTCAAAAGGTCAAATGAAGTGAAGTCTGCTAAATAACATCATGACAGGTAAGCATAGTTAGTTCACCAGGAGACAATATGAGCTTTACCACTGAGACTGAGTCTGCAAAGTGGCTAGTGACAGCAAGAATGCCCACCAACAGCAACAGCTTTCTTCACTGAATAAGTCATCATCCTGAACCATCCAGGCCAGAGCAGAGCTAGCTCTGTATTCATGTTTGGTTTTGTATTCCTCACATTGCTTAAAAGTTTATTTGGCTTAACGGGAAGATGGCCATCTTGGTAAGAAGCTGGAAGAAGGACTCAAATTCTTGAAAGCAGATAATGGTCCTGATGTTGAGACATTATCACGTAAATATATGTTTGTATTGTTGTGTGTATCTTCAAGACACTGCCAGGAAGGCTGCAGGAGACTACAAGAGACAACCTCCCTAGATCTCCAGCCAATTCAATCTAAATCAGAAGAATGACCTCAGAAATGTTTCTCTCAAATGACCATTCAAGTTTAATGGTATAAAACAGATGGATGATAACAGTATATTGTACAAATTAGAAGGAAAAATGTTTGTGTATCATCTGTTTTGTGGTTGTTGTTAGTTTCTGAAATCTGTATTTCTAAATGGAAACAACTTAGTAAAAAGCTGTAGCAAATTTTTAAAAATTGCTTTGAAGATTTTCAAACACACAAAATCAGAGAGAATCACATATAAAACCTCCATATACTCATCACCAAGATTCAGTAATTATCAACATTTTGCCATTCTTGTTTCATTTATTTATTCCCTTGTTTTTATTTTCTAGAATATTTTAAAACATACACATCAAATGCATCTCTAATTGAGAGCTAATTTCTCAAAATTTTGAGAACATTTAAACAAAGTTTAATGTGGGGAAAAAAGAAATATTTTAGGTAAATATTGCTAAATATTTGCATGCATCACTCCATTTTGAAAAAAATTCAGATGTTGCATTTTTTACTATCCAAAGTATCTAATAGCAGAAAACAAATATTTTACATTTTTGAAAAAAAAACAATAGATTAGGTTACTGCCATGCTACTGTGATGCGTTCAATGTTTAGAATTCTAGATGGGTTTCACATGGTAAGTTCTCCCAAACATTAACAAAATTCTTTATTTCTATAGGAGATAATTCTATAGGAAAGTTATTTTTAAAAACTCTACTATTAGTATTTTTCTTTGATTATTGTTTTTTGTTGGAAAAATTGGTGTGCTCAAATATAGTTCTTAAGTTTATCTCAAAAAGTTATCCAAGGAGAAAAAATCTGTAGTTTTAACAAGTTCATGTTCTACTTTAGGAATAATAAAAAAGTATATATATATATTTATTTATTTATGATATATATATATTTACTATATATATATATATATAAATAAATATATATATATATTTACAATAGTCCCCTCTTATCCACACAGGATACATTCCAAGTGGATGCCTGAAACTGCAGATGGTACCGAACCCTACATATACTGTTTTTTCCTATACATATATACATATGATGAAGTTTAATTTATAAATTAAACAAACACTGTGCTACTGTGACAGTAGATCTAATAAAACTGAGATGGCTACAAGTGGCTAATGGATGGGACACACTGGACAAAGGGATGATTCACATCCTGGGCTGGGCCAAGTGGAATGGTGTGAGATTACAGCATGCTACTCATAATGGTGTGCAATTTAAAACATATGAATTTCTTATTTCTGAAATTTTCCATTTAATGTTTTCAGACAACCATTAATCACAGGTAACTGAAACTGTGGAAAGTGAAACCGCAAATAAGGGAGGGCTACTGTATATGTAAATATATATATATATATATATATATCTGCATATATATACACACTGTTATATATGTACATATGTATATGTATTATATAACTCAAGAAGATATATATATTTATACTGTTATATGTGTGTATATATTAAGAAGATACACACACAGCACCTTATTGAATGAGTAGGCACCTTTGCTTTACTTTTGTTGATATGCTACACGGTTAAATTAATCTAACAAATTAGCACTGGGAACACCCCTGGGCAGCAGGCTTCTTTCTTCCCAGTCCTGATTTCATTCTGTACGTTCTCTATCACTGTGCTACCTTGGCTCTCCTTGCCATGGCACCTGTGCCTTCACCTGTAGGCTTTCTGTCTGGTGATATAAGAAGCCCCTTCTAGTTCATGCACCAGCTGGGGTCACACTGACTGGCCCTTTGCTTAAGGAGCATGTATAGAAATTGGAAAAAGTCAAACACTGGCTTAGAGAACAAGGGCAACAATGAGATTTGAAGAAAGTGAAGCAGATTTTTAATTATTTGCTGTTTGTATTTGTGAAGATGTGCTGAATGGAACTGTGGTTTAAATTATATACAAAAGAAAATCTATAAAACATAGCCCCTTTAATTCTGAAATTCAATTAATCAATGACAATGTAGTTTCCAAGCTTCCAAAGAAATTTTTGAAAGTAAAGCACATGTAAAAGGGCCTTATGTTGTGATATCACACTTACTTTGAATTTCCCTGTAGCTTCTTGTGATACAGAAATTAATCTATAACACCTTTACTTGTTCTGCTCCTATGCTTCTTTCCCTATGATTAATGGCTTTAAAGGGGGAAAAAGAAACTGTTTCACTTGAAACTACTTTCTCTAAATGGTAAAAAAAAATACTAAATTTTACTTTGCAAATCATTCTCTCCCCACTCATCTCTGTTTTTGCAAAATTATCTTCTGTATTCAAAGATATTTTCCATACCAAATCAAGATAAAAAACTAATTATACCTACTTAATTAAAGATTATATGTTTAGTTTCATAAATAATCTAGAAATGACAAGAATATTAAAAATTTTTCCCTTGTTTCTCCTCAAAAAGCAATACATATTTGAATTTTGTTGCACAAAGCTCTAAAATTATCTAATTAAAAAAAAGAATTGGAGACTTTAGTGTAAGACATAGTAACCACAAATCATATAATAGAAATAATAAGCATGCTTTACTCAGACTAAGTATAATGTAAAACTCAATTACTAATGCAACGCAATTGCTCCTCCCTATCAGTGAAGTTTGAAAGCAAAATTTTGAACTAATTTTAGATTACAGATAATGTTTAGTCATAAAAACATCAATATTTTAAAGCTGCATCTACATATAGAAACTAAGTTCGTGTTTTTCTGCTATGATTTTGTGACTGGCTTCCTCTCTTTTATCCAATGCTTATTTAATGACTGCCCGGTATATTCATCTCACTTCCCTGTCTGCTAGGAATCCTTTCCTAAACATTTCAGCTTTGAGTGGTCTTCTTCTTTCTTATTGAAAGATAAAACTTTGTCAAAAAGGCCGCAGTTAATAATCTACCATTTAAAATTGTTAATTGCTTTTTGTTTATTACATGTATTATTTATACATAACCTCAATATTACTATTTCTGAAGAAAAACTAAACATTCATTTTAAGAAAACTATAAAACTTAGCATAATACTCTTCAGTAATTTTACAATACAACCTATCATTTAATATTGCCAATAACTTGGAATAGTTTTTAGTTCTTGATTAATGCAGCTTTAATCACATAACCCAACTCTAACCATAATAGGTAGATAATTCTTAATATTAAGAATTCAGTAATTGTTGAATGTTACAGAGTAATGAGTTACATGAAATCACTTAGAACCATTTAACAATTCTTCCAACAAGTGAGCATCATCAAGGCCCATAAGAATTTGTTTTTGAGTTGTAAATTAAATAAAAGGCAGACAGTGACCCCTTCACCGATTTCAACAAATATATTTATTCAATTCCTGCTAGTAAAAATTATTCTTTCCCCAATATTCTCATTAAAATTCCATTTGAGTCATCTTTTTTAACCTCTAAACAATATACTTCCTTAATGCATATTTGTACATTCAAATTTTTATTCAGTGCAATGTATGATTATATAGTCTCTCAGTGTAAGCTGAAGTTTATTTGATTGGAAATAGTATATTATTTTTGTTTATGACAAGATTTCAGATTAGCATAAGGCTTGTAGCCCACTTAATCTGGAGGAATGTTTATCTTGAGTATCTCAGTTTTATTTGTACATACATAGTTCATTTTTGTTCTTTTTTTATGAAATAATTTTTTAATTTAATTCATCATTTTCAAGGTATTTTTTTTTCACACTGGACTTATAACCACACATCCACTAAAGATAAATGTAGATTTTTTTTTAATTTTAAATTTTATTTAATTTATTTTTTTTATACAGCAGGTCCTTATTAGTCATCAATTTTATACACATCAGTGTATACATGTCAAACCCAATCTCCCAATTCATCACACCACCAACCCCAACACCCGCCGCTTTCCCCCCTTGGTGCCCATACATTTGTTCTCTACATCTGTGACTCAATTTCTGCCCTGCAAACTGGTTCATCTGTACCATTTTTCTAGGTTCCACATATATGCGTTAATATACGATATTTATTTTTCTCTTTCTGACTTACTTCACTCTGTATGACAGTATCTAGATCCATCCACGTCTATACAAATGTCCCGATTTCGTTCCTTTTCATGGCTGAGTAATATTCCATTGTATATATGTACCACATCTTCTTTATCCATTCATCTTTCGATGGGCATTTAGGTTGCTTCCATGACCTGGCTATTGTAAATAGTGCTGCAATGAACATTGGGCTGCATGTGTCTTTTTGAATTGTGGTTTTCTCTGGGTATATGCCCAGTAGTGGGATTGCTGGGTCATATGGTAATTCTATTTTTAGTTTTTTAAGGAAGCTCTATACTGTTCTCCATAGTGGCTGTATCAATTTACATTCCCACCAACAGTGCAAGAGTGTTCCCTTTTCTCCACACCCTCTCCAGCATTTGTTGTTTGTAGATTTTCTGATGATGCCTCTTCTAACTGGTGTGAGGTGATACCTCATTGTAGTTTTGCTTTTCATTTCTCTAATAATTAGTGATGTTGAGCAGCTTTTCATGTGTTTCTTGGCCATCTGTATGTCTTCTTTGGAGAAATGTGTATATAGGTCTTCTGCCCATTTTTGGATTGGGTTGTTCCTTTTTTAAATACTGAGATGCATGAGCTGTTTATATATTTTGGAGATTAATCCTTTGTCTGTTGATTCATTTGCAAATATTTTCTCCCATTCTGAGGGTTATCTTTTGGTCTTTTTTATGGTTTCCTTTGATGTGAAAAGCTTTGAAGTTTCATTAGGTCTCATTTGTTTATTTTTGTTTTTATTTCCATTACTCTAAGAGGTGGACCAAAAAGATCTTGCCATGATTTATGTCAAAGAGTGTTCTTCCTATGTTTTCCTCTAAGACTTTTATAGTGTCTGGTCTTACATTTAGGCCTCTAATCCATTTTGAGTTTATTTTTGTGTATGGTGTTAAGGAGCGTTCTAATTTCATTCTTTTACATGTAGCTGTCCAGTTTTCCCAGCACCACTTATTGAAGAGACTGTCTTTTCTCCACTGTATATCCTTGCCTCCTTTGTCATAGATTAGTTGACTGTAGGTGCATAGGTTTATCTCTGGGCTTTCTATCTTGTTCCATTGATCTATGTTTCTGTTTTTGCACCAGTACCATATTGTCATGATTACTGTAGCTTTGTAGTATAGTCTGAAGTCCGGGAGTCTGAATCCTCCAGCTCCGTTTTTTCCCCTCAAGACTGCTTTTGTTATTCGGAGTCGTCTCTGTCTCCATACAAATTTTAAGGTTTTTTGTTCTAGTTCTGTAAAAAATGCCATTGGTAATTTGATAGGGATTGCATTGGATCTGTAGATTGCTTTGGGTACTATAGTCATTTTGAAAACATTCATTCTTCCAATCAAAGAACATTGTATATCTCTCCATCTGTTTGTGTCACTTTTGATTTCTTTCATCAGTGTCTTATAGTTTTCTGAAAAGGTCTTTTGCTCCTTACGTAGGTTTATTCCTAAGTATTTTACTCTTTTTATTGCAATGGTAAATGGGAGTGTTTCCTTAATTTCTCTTTCAGATTTTTCATCATTAGTGTATAGGAATGCAAGAGATTTCTGTGCATTAATTTTGTATCCTGCTACTTTACCAAATTCATTGCTTAGCTCTAGAAGTTTTCTGGTAGCATCTTTAGGATTCTCTATGTATAGTATCATGTCATCTGCAAACAGTGACAGTTTTACTTCTTCTTTTCCAATTTGTATTATTTTTATTTCTTTTTCTTCTCTGATTGCCGTGGCTAGGACTTCCAAAACTATGTTGAATAATAGTGGTGAGAGTGGGCAACCTTGTCTTGTTCCTGATCTTAGTGGTGAGAGTGGACATCCTTGTCTTGTTCCTGATCTTAGTGGTGAGAGTGGACATCCTTGTCTTGTTCCTGATCTTAGAGGAACTGAGGAAATCTCAGTTTTTCACCATTGAGAATGATGTTTGCTGTAATTTTGTTGTATATGGCCTTTATTATGTTGAGGCAGGTCCCCTCTATGCCCACTTTCTGGAGAGTTTTTTTCATAAATGGGTGTTGAATTTTGTCAAAAGCTTTTTCTGCATCTATTGAGATGATCATATGATTTTTCTTCTTCAGTTTGTTAATATGGTTTATCACATTGATTGATTTACGTATATTGAAGAATCCTTGCATCCCTGGGATAAATCCCACTTGATCATGGTGTATGATCCTTTTAATGTGTTGTTGGATTCTGTTTGCTAGTATTTTGTTGAGGATTTTTGCATCTATATTCATCAGTGATACTGGTCTGTAATTTTCTTTTTTTGGAGTATCTTTGTCTGGTTTTAGTATCAGGGTGATGGTGGCCTCATAGAATGAGTTTGGAAGTGTTCCTTCCTCCACAATTTTTTGGAAGAGTTTGAGAAGGATGGGCGTTTGCTCTTCTCTAAATGTTTGATTAGAATTCACCTATGAAGCCATCTGGTCCTGGACTTCTGTTTTTTGGCAGATTTTTAATCACAGTTTCAATTTCATTACTTGTGATTGGTCTGTTCATATTTTCTATTCTTCCTGGTTCAGTCTTGGGAGGTTTTACCTTTCTAAGAATTTGTCCATTTCTTCCAGGTTTTACATGTTATTGGCATAGAGTTGCTTGCAGTAGTCTCTTAGGGTACTTTGTATTTCTGCGGTGCCTGTTGTAACTTCTCCTTTTTCACTTCTAATTTTATTGATTTGAGTCCTCTCCCTCTTTTTCTTGATGAGTCTGGTTAATGGTTTATCAACTTTGTTTATCTTCTCAAAGAACTAGCTTTTACATTTATTGATCTTTGTTATTGTTTTCTTTGTTTCTATTTCATTTATTTCTGCTCTGATTATTATGATTTCTTTCCCTCTGATAACCATGCGTTTTGTTTGTTCTTCTTTCTCTTGTTCCTTTAGGTATATGGTTAGATTGTTTATTTGAGATTTTTCTTGTTTCTTGAGGTAGGCTTGTATTGCTATAAACTTCCCTTTTAGAACTGCTTTTGCTGCATCCCATAGTTTTAGGATCATCGTGTTTACATTGTAATTTGTCTCTAGGTATTTTTTGATTTCTTCAGTGATCTCTTGGTTATTTAGTAAAGTATTGTTTAGCCTCCATGTGTTTGTGTTTTTTACGTTTTTTCCCTATAATTCACTTCTAATCTCATAACGTTGTGGTCAGAAAAGATGCTTGATATGATTTCAGTTTTCTTAAATTTACTGAGGCTTGATTTGTGACCCAAGATGTGATCTATCCTGGAGAATGCTCAGTGTGCACTTGAGAAGAAAGTGTAATCTGCTGTTTTTGGATGGAATGTCCTATATATCAATTAAATTTACCTGGCCTATTGTGTCATTTAAAGCTTCTGTTTCCTCATTTATTTTCATTTTGGATGATCTGTCCATTGGTGTAAGTGAGGTGTTAAAGTCCCCCACTATTATTGTGTTACTGTCGATTTCCTCTTTTATAGCTGTTAGAAGTTGCCTTATGTATTGAGGTGCTCCTCTGTTGGGTGCATATACATTTATAATTGTTATATCTTCTTCTTGGATTGATCCCTTCATCATTATGTAGTGTCCTTCCTTGTCTCTTGTAACATTCTTTATTTTATAATCTATTTTATCTGATATGAGTATTGCTACTCCAGCTTTCTTTTGATTTCCATTTGCATGGAATATCTTTTTCCATCTCCTCACTTTCAGTCTGTATGTGTCCCTAGGTCTGAAGTGGGTCTCTTGTAGACAGCATATAGATGAGTCTTGTTTTTGTATCCATTCAGCGAGCTTGGGTCTTTTGGTAGGAGCATTTAATCCATTTACATTTAAGGTAATTATCAATATGTGTGTTCCTGTAACCATTTTCTTAATTTTTTGGGGTTTGTTTTTGTAGGTCCTTTTCTTCTCTTTTGTTTCCCACTTAGAGAAGTTCCTTTAGCATTTGTTGTAGAGCTGGTTTTGTGGTGCTGAATTCTCTTAGCTTCTGCTTGCTGTAAAACTTTTGATTTCTCCATTGAATCTGAATGAGATTCTTGCCCTGTAGAGTAATCTTGGTTGTAGGTTCTTCCCTTTCATCAGTTTAAGTATATCATGCCACTCCTTTCTGGTTTGTAAAGTTTCTGCTGAGAAATCAGCTGTTAACCTTATGGGAGCTCCCTAGTATATTATTTGTCATTTTTCCCTTGCTGCTTTCAATAATTTTTCATTGTCTTTAATTTTTGCCAATTTGATTAATATGTGTCTCGGTGTGTTTCTCCTTGGGTTTATCCTGTATGGAATTTCTGCACCTCCTAGACTTGGGTGGCCATTTCCTTTCCCATGTTAGGGAAGTTTTCGACTATAATCTCTTCAAATATTTTCTCCCATCCTTTCTCTCTCTCTTCTCTTTCTGGGACTCCTATAATGCGAATGTTGTTGTGTTTAATGTTGTCCCAGAGGTCTCTGAGACTGTCCTCAATTCTTTTCATTCTTTTTTCTTTATTCTGTTCCACAGCAGTGAATTCCACCATTCTGTCTTCCAGGTCACTTATCCGTTCTTCTGCCTCAGTTATTCTGCTATTGATTCCTTCTAGTGTAGTTTTCATTTCAGTTATTGTATTGTTCAACTCTGTTTGTTTGTTCTTTAATTTTTCTAGTCTTTGTTAAACATTTCTTGCATCTTCTCGATCTTTGCCTTTATTTTTTTCCAAGGTCCTGGATCATCTTCACCATCATTATTCTGAATTCTTTTTCTGGAAGGTTGCCTATCTCCACTTCATTTAGTTGTTTTTCTGGGGTTTTATCTTCTTCCTTCATCTGGTACATAGCTCTCTGCCTTTTCATCTTGTCTATCCTTCTGTGAATGTGGTTTTTGTTCCACAGGCTGCAGGATTGTAGTTCTTCTTGCTTCTGCTGTCTGCCCTCTGGTGGATGAGGCTATCTAAGAGGCTTATTCATGTTTCCTGATGGGAGGGACTGGTGGTGGGTAGAGCTGACTGTTGCCCTGGTGGGCAGAGCTCAGTAAAACTTTAATCCACTTGACTGCTGATGAGTGGGGCTGGTTTCCCTCCCTGTTGGTTGTTTCGCCTGAGGCAACTCAACAATGGAGCCTACCTTGGCTCATTGGTGGAGCTAATGGCAGACTCTGGGAGGGCTCATGTCAAGGAGTACTTCCCAGAACTTCTGCTGCCAGTCCTTGTCCCCATGCTGAGCCACAGTCACTGTCCACCTCTTCAGGAGATGCTCCAACACTAGCAGGTAGGTCTGGTTCAGTCTCCTCTGGGGTCACTGCTCCTTCCCCTGTGTTCCAATGTGCACACTACTTTGTGTGTGTCCTCCAAGAGTGGAGTGTCTGTTTCCCCAGTCCTGTCGAAATCCTGCAATCAAATCCCACTAGCCTTCAAAGTCTCATTCTCTAAGAATTCCTCCTCCCATTGCCAGACCCCCAGGTTGGGAACCTGATGTGGGGCTCAGAACTTTCACTCCAGTCTTTTGACTTCTGTGGGATAAGTGTTCTCCAGTCTGTGAGTCACCCACCCAGCAGTTATGGGATTTGATTTTACTGTGATTGCACCCCTCCTACCGTCTCATTGTGGCTTTTCCTTTGTCTTTGGATGTGGAGTACCTTTTATGGTGAATTCCAGTGTCTTCCTGTCAATGATTGTCCAGCAGCTAGTTGTGATTCTGGTGTTCTCACAAGAGGTAGTGAGAGCAAGTCCTTCTTCTCTGCCATCTTGGTTCCTAATCCCTCATTTTTGTTCTTGACAGACTGTTTTTCTTATGAAAATTTCTGTTTTTTGATAATATAATTTAACCACTATGGACCTCAGTTTCTTTACCTGTAAAATGAGAATAACAGTGGTCCCTTCCTCAGGGGATGAGCCTGCCACATAGTGAAAAAATGTGGTTGTTAGTACTGTTAGTTGTGGTGGCTAAAGAAAGCACTATCACAAAACAACACTGGTTTGACATAATGGCAAATAATAAGTATGTCTGAATTTTTCCCCTGCAGAATCTGTAGTAATGAGTAATCATTTTGTTGACACAGAATAACAATTTGGTGATGTTTTCCCCCTCTGTGTTCCACGAGGACTCCTGGATGAACTAAAAATTCAATCTAGGTGTACCAAAGCATTTCAATTAGAGCAATATCAAGCAGGAAGAATTTGTTCAGCAGGAGGAAGTATATCAAAAGCAGAGAAATTATTATATTAAAATCTTGTTTTTTTCATATATTTCATTCATTTTTATCACTTGTCATTGCAATTTTTCTTTTTCTCAACTTTCTGTATAATCATATCTCAAATTATTCAAACTTCTGGTCCATTGGTTGATGCTGTTGAATAAAAAGAACCTTTTCTAGAGCTATTGTATCATGACCCATCACAGGGAGGTTGAGCATATGTACTCTGGGTTGAGAGTCAGTGGTACAATCTACTGTTTTAAAGAGATAAAGATTCTTCACATTAACAAAGAATCTAATATTGGGCCCCAGAACTTTCCATGTAGATAGAAAGTAATATTACTTTTTAGAAAAAAAGAAAAGGCTATGTTCATTAGGACTATTTCACATGGACAGTGTGTATACTGTATTATGGACCTAATATCCAGTATAATCTAAATACTACAATTTTAATGAATAGGTGATTTAATTCCAAATGAAATTAAATTTTAAACAGAGAAGTTATTTTTTCTCAGCTTAGACTCTCCCATTCTTTATAATTACTCAAAAATATTACAGGTCTTGTCTTAGGAAGATTCACCAGAAAATTGTGGTATTGTTTTTAGGTGCAAGAATTTAGGAAATGTTAATTGAGAAGTTCCTTGAATGGTCCTAGAAAATCCACCTAGTGCTTCTCTTTCAGTTTGTTATTGTGAATGGGAATGATACTTGTGTTTTAACCTACATTCCTGACAATAGAAATCAAGATATGACATATGTTTGAATAGCTTTTGCTCTTTGGACAGAAGACCATGGAAAAATTATACTGAAAATACACCCACTCCTCTACATTACACCACTCTCTCCTGACGAAAAAAAGAGAGAGAGAGAGAAACAACAACAACAACAATAAAAACCCTTGAAATTTGAAAACCCATACCTGTCGGGCCTGGACTGGCATTCTGTTTAAGTCTTTCTTTTGTTACTGTTCAAGATAATATTTCTTTGATTGTGAGAAATAGACTTCTAAATACAACTCCATAGACTCCCCAAACTTACCAGAATTGGAAACAAATGACTTTTATATTATTCCAAAAATAAAAGACTGCCAAAAGGATGAGCGTTCGTTGTCATTACATTCATTTAAATGAGGTGCCACAGACTTTGAAAGTTATTCTAAAAGGGGAATAGAAGAAACTTGAGCAATGGCAGTGTTATAGGATTATGTATGGTGAGCTGACAACATCATTCCCTTTTCATTTGTGCATTTATATTCCACTTTATTTCCAAAAAGTTTGAGAAAGTCTAACACTTATTTGGAAATACAAGTTCTGATATTTTTAAAAAGACAGTCACATAACCTTATTACACTATTATCATACCTATAGTATAAGAATTTTTACCACTCCACATGAACACAAATGCAAAAATTGTTTCAATATATTATTCCTTTTCTTTTGGTTTTGTGTATGGATTTATGAAAGAAGCATTGACTGGTATTTTAAATGATGTTATTTAAAATAATTTTTGGTGTGGGGAGATAGAAGTGATACATCTTTTTATTTGTTTGCTTTCATCTAAGCCAAAATGATGCATACATAGAAACATCACTTGTGAAAATCAGAGTACAATCTCTTTGTTAACATATTGTTTACCATTGTTTTACTAATAAAATTACTTACAAGAAAACGCTTTGAAAGAATCATATTTGACTTCAATCATGACTCAAAGATGTTCTGTCTGGAAATTCAGGGACCATGTGTTGTTGTGAAAGAAATTCTGTAGCCTTATTTTAGCAGCACTGAGCTTCTTATTTTCTGTAATCAGTGAAAGGAAAGCAATGATTAATGAGCTTTTCAGCCTGCTCTTTGTCTCACTCGTGACACATTTTCCAAGTGCTTCAGCCTACCAAGCTCAATTACCAAGCTCAATTATTAACAGTTTAAATTTCTGTGAATGCTTCAAAGCAATTGTGGTAAATAAGAGTCATAATTCTTTGCCAGTTTCCAAATAAGAAATGTATATTCATTGACCAGGATTAATAAGACACTACTCTCTATTTACATACTCCTTGAATTTTTAAGGAATTTAGATTCCTCAGAAGCTTGGATGTATAGTCAGAAAACTCATTTTTAAGTTCCTATTATGTTTCCTACTTACCTTTGTGACTTTGGAAGATGTTTCTCAAAATCTTTGTTTTGTCTCAGTTTCATTATTTTAAAAATGGAAATGATAATAATGGCAATGACCTCACAGGCAGTTGAGCTCGGGATTATGAAAATACTTTGTAACTAGAAGGTGCAGTGAGTTGTTATTACTGTGAGCTAATTAGAGGAACTCTGGTTTATCACCATCTTCATCACGATGTCACCAGTAGGAAAAAAGGGGTTCCAAGTTGTCCATTCTGCTTTGTTTAAGTCTATTTTTAAATGAACAGATAGTGGATTCCCACCATGTACACCATACATATTGTAAGGGACATAAAGGTGTATAGAATATGAGAGACAGATTATATTGTTCCAAGCTTCCCAAATATCAGGGGAGTCGCTTAGGCCTATTTAGAAATTCATCCTCAAAGTCTAAATAGAGATATGATTCCCCAACTTTCTTGGCCTTCTCATACACTATTCCTGTTTCTTAGTTGAAAAGATAAATGAAATCCCAAAGTTGGTTTCTCAAGTGTTCATTTACCATCTGCTATGATTGTTGCCCTTGACTTGGAAGGGTTTATCTTGTGGACTATAGAAAGCAAATGCGTAGTAACACAGGTTGTCTATTGAGCTACTTAGGAGAATTATAATACTGACTGTTCTCAATTCCTAGACTTTCGGAAATGTTGACAGGACCACCCACCCGCAACTTTAGTAAGCTGGGGTTTAGTTTCACAGACCTGAGTCAAAGGATTTGAAAATTTTGAGGTTCAACACAGTAGTTTTCCTCATATTAGGCCCCTGAAAAAAGGAGAGGAAAAAAAAACCCTGTGGTTAAAGCACAAAGAAGGGGTACTACTGACTACCTTCAGAAAGATACTGGAATGTGATCAACTTTTATAAAATGTATTTGAGAAATTTGCTACTTAATAATAGCAGTGCTATCCAGACTGGGGACATCTCTTTGAAAAACTCATTACCCTGGAGTCTTGCACATCAATGCTCATGATTTCCTAGGTACAGTAATAGCAATACCTACTTATATCTACCTGTCATTTGAAGTTATCAAAATGATAAAGAGCTGCTGTTTGGAATCTGCCTCTAGTTTAATACCAAAATGATAGTATAGCTCAGAACTTCATGTCTCATGTAAAAGATATGTCTTGTTTATTGTTTAGATGTTCTAAGCTTCATTTTCATGATAATGGTTACTAAAAGGAGAGCTATGTTCTTCCCAATGGAGATTCATTCATACCTGAGTCCACTTTCTATAAAGGAAATCAAGGAGTGACAAGAATTGTAGTTGCTTTTATGTTCTAGAAATTATTTAGTTTTAGCAACTACAGAGGCGCAACTACTACTATGAATCTAGATATTTTCTCTTTTCTTATTATGCCTAGCATTATTATTTTTATAATTTCTTGGTCTCTGAATCTAGGAGGAAAAATTACCTTAATATTTTCCCCTCAGAAACAGTAATAATTAGTAGATTCTAAAATGATCAAGCAATAACTTTTCATAAAAGATTATTAAAATTTCTGCTTCTTTGAATTTTCTATGTTTACCTAGTATTATCTAGGGGGTAATTTTGTGCCTCTGTGTCCATAACTGTTTTTTTTTTTTTTAAGTT
Organism: Eubalaena glacialis; assembly: GCF_028564815.1. Lineage (NCBI taxonomy): Eukaryota > Metazoa > Chordata > Mammalia > Artiodactyla > Balaenidae > Eubalaena > Eubalaena glacialis. Next base: position 28,981,228 of record NC_083732.1, on the reverse strand, counting down.
ATGAAATGAGTGATTTATTAAAAAAAAAAATTATGTTGTCTAAAAACTCATGTACAAGAGGAAATCAAAGTGACAGACTGCTATTATACTGAACTATTCCAAAGCCTCTTTACTCCCTTGCAAGACAGGTTACCAACTCAATATTCAAAATAGTGTAAAAAAGAAATAAGTGAATGTTACTTAATGGTATAACAATAGGAAAAATTGAGCAAAAACCTTAATAATTATTATCATAAATTCTTTACTGCAAAATGGAGTAAGGAATGACTACTGCTATCTAATTTTTCTAAAATAAAATGTGGAATAAAGTAAAAAAAGCAAAAAAAAAAAAAAAGAAATAGGATTGACAGTAGGCTACAAAAATGTTGATCATTTTCTTCTAAATCTGACAGATCAAATATTCGTGGCATGTGAACTACCCATGCTTTGCCTGAGAATGGAATTTACAGAGTTAGAGTAATGTGGAAGGAAAAGGAAAAATCCCTCAGAGGTATAATCTCACATGGAAGCTGAATTACATATTCCTGAGATTGTTGTTCCCCTGCGACATAGCTTCAATGATGCTTTCTTAGATGGGCAGAACTGAGTTGATAGATTATTCTAGAAAGACAAGAAGGGGTCCCCAGATTTGGATCATGTTGCCCATTCTACCCCCATCACTTTCTAAAAGCAACAAGGGTAGAAGGTACTCACTTTACCCTAGAAGTTCCTCCAGATGTTGTCAACTATCATCAGTATTTATTTTCTTAGAAAAAATATTGTCCATTAGTGTAAACACATTTAAATGTACTTTTAAAATAGTCAATATTTAATGGTAAAAATTCTAATAAATTAAAAATATCTTTAAAATAATATTATTTAATATCAATTAATGGGATTGAAATTGATAATTTGTTCCCTACACTACTTAGTTTTACCAAAAAAAGAAAATGGAAATTACTTAACTTGACCAAAGTTCTCTGCATAAATTATTTCCTTGATTTCTATTTATTTATCAGGGTCTACATCAGAGTGTCACTTTTGATGGAATTACAGCAAGATGCATTTCCTAAAGGATAAGGGACAAAGAAATAAATCAAGAATAATTCCATTGGCAGAACGAGCTCCTCTTGCTGCCTTATTTTATTTTATTTTTTGAGACCCAGGAAAGGTAAAAGATTATCAGTGAAGTAGATTAGCATTTAGATATACAAGCAAACACAAAGCCCTTTGGCTTTTCTCCAGTTTTTACCCCCTGGTGTCATCTGGGAAATGGGCTGACCTCACATCAGATATAGGACAATGAAGGTGTGAAGGAGGTGTCAGTGACATAAGGTAAATGTCTGATACAAACATAAATACCAGAGTGATCCCTAACTCTCCAGCTTTCTGGGCTCTATATTATTGGAATATCTAATAAACTAATTTGTATTCTTATTTTGCATTTTATCACAGGAAATATAGAATCTTCCTGTTAATGGTGGGATTTTCAAGAGTTGGATTTGGGCCATTGCATGTCCTGATTGTTACCTATAAGCTTGAACTCTCAACTCTTTCTGCCATCTCCTCTAGATTTTTTCTGAATATTTTGTTATAAATTCTCCAGGCTGCTCTAGCTCTTTCATGTTTACTTCTACCCAAAAATAACAAAGAGATTATTTCCATAATGCCCCGAGTTCAGGAACCTGCCTTTCTCTTACCAGTTGGAAAACTAAATCTTCATATAGTTTTTACATAGACAGCAATTTAGATACTGTGTTTCAACCTGGATATTGTGTTTCAGAATTGAGAGGCTTATAAATACGTGCTTTTCTAAACTAAAAATTCCGTTATTTTTTGGTCTCAGGACCTCGTTATACTCTTGAAATACTGAGGGCCCTAAAGAGCTTTTCTTTATGTGGGTTATATCTCCTGATATTTATCCTACCAGGGATTAAGAGAAATGTTAAAAATATTTATATATTCATAATTAATCTAGAAGTGAGAGAGTGGCATGGACTTATATACACTACCAAATATAAAATAGATAGTTAGTGGGAAGCAGCTGCATAGCACAGGGAGATCAGCACGGTGCTTTGTGACCACCTAGAGGGGTAGAATAGGGAGGGTGGGAGGGAGACGCAAGAAGGAGGAGATACGGGGATATATGTATACGTATAGCTGATTCACTTTGTTATAAAGCAGAAACTAACACACCATTGTAAAGGAATTATACTCCAATAAAGAAATTTTTAAAAATTCACCTAAAACAATAATAATAAACCCATGCAGTTAACTTTTTTATGGAAATTAACTGTTTTCCAAAACCAAAAAAAATTTCATGAGAACAATGATCTTGCATATTTTTCAAATTATTTAAACGTCTGGCATAATAGAAGACAGTGGATTCTCATTTCTGCTTCTGCATTGAAGGTGTTGCCATACAGTGCTTTGGTCAAAATATACAAAGAAAATCTGGATGAAGTTTGTGAAGTATAGGTAGTATTCAAAGAAGATTATGAAGAAAATACTTAGGGAGGAGTACAGTCAGTTCGCATTAATGGCACACATACATTCCTAAAAAGCACAGGAAAATAAAGTTATATGAAAATGAGGTTAAGAACGGATATAGCACTTCAAAATTTCTCAGTGACATGCAAAGAACTAGTTGGGAATCTAATTTAAAAACAAATAGGAATCTAATAAAAATGGTAGCATAGTTTTACACATTAAATAGTTAAGAAATGAATAAATACTATAATACAGCACTTTACCTTGCCAAAGACCTGAAGTTTGTTCATGGGACTAGGTGAACCACCTAGTAGGGTCATGGAACCACCTACCTAGATCCCAGGTCCACCACCCTAAGGGCGAGAGGAAGAGAACAAAAGAGAGATTTAAAAAAATGAAAGAAGAGAGATGAAGAAAGAAAAGAGAACACAAACATAGAGGAAAAGTACAAGATAAGTTGAGAGGAAATGTGGAAAACTAAAGAGGGGGGAGGGTGGGGCCCTGTGTCCTTGGCAGTTGGAAGGGTTGCACCTTGTGAGTTTCTGTGTAGTGGCAGTGGGAGGGTGAAGTGAAATCTAATGGAACATTGGAACATCAGATGTGCATGGGTGCATCGCAATATCCTTGTGACATGTGTGCTCCAGTGTGTTTTATGTATTCCTACAGGCACCCACAGCTGGGTGTAGTTTTCTGCATTCATCTAGTGATAACTGTTGGAATAAATTCAGATTTGCAAAACAAGCATTAAAATAGAAATATTTTTTGTAGCCTTTTCAGATAATTGTGGATATTTTTGATATTACACGAAAATTCAACAAGTTTTAGGTTCTTAAAACTTAATTGCAATGTCTAGGAAAACTCACATGAGAGGAACACAGAGGCTGTTTCCATCATCCTTCCCTGTGAACCCCTCACTTTTAAAACCAGCTAAGTGAGGAGGCTGAATGCACTCTGAGTCAAGAACAAGAGCTGTGACTCCCTCTTACGAGAGCACCAGAATCACAACTAACTGCTGAAAAATAATCGACAGGAAGACACTGGAACTGACCAAAAAAGACACCCCACATCCAAAGACAAAGGAGAAGCCACAGTGAAATGGTAGGAGGGGTGCAATCACAATAAAATCAAATCCCATAACTGCTAGGTGGGTGACTCACAAACTAGAGAACACTTATACCACAGAAGTCCACCCACTTGGGTGAAGGTTCTGAGACCAACGTCAGGATTCCCAACCTGGGGGTCTGGCAACAGGAGGAGGAATTTCTAGAGAATCAGATTTGAAAACTAGAGGGATTTGATTGCAGGATTTCAACAGGACTGGGGGAAACAGAGACTCTACTCTTGGACAGCACACACAAAGTCTTGTGTGCATCGGGACCCAGGGGGAAGGAGCAGTGACCCCATAGAGAACTGAACAAGACCTACCTGCTAGTGTTGGAGGGTCTCCTGCAGAGGCGTGGGGTGGCTGTGTCTCACCGTAAAGACAAGGACACTGGTGGCAGAGGTTCTGGGAAGTACTCCTTGGCGTGAGCCTTCCCAGAGTCCGCCATTAGCCCCACCAAACAGCCCGGCTAGGCTCCAGTGTTGGGTCACCTCAGGTCAAACAAACAACAGGGAGGGAACCCAGCCCCACCCAGCAGCAGACAAGCAGATTAAAGTTTTACTGAGCTCTGCCCACCAGAGCAATAGCCAGTTCTACCCACCACCAGTCCCTCGCATCAGGAAACTTCCACAAGCCTCTTAGATAGCCTCATCCACCAGAGGGCAGACAGCAGAAGCAAGAAGAACTACAATCCTGCAGCCTGTGGAACAAAAACCACATTCACAGAAGGATAGACAAGATGAAAAGGCAGAGAGCTATGTACCAGATGAAGGAAAAAGATAAAACCCCAGAAAAACAACTAAAAGAAGTGGAGATAGGCAACCTTCCAGAAAAAGAATTCAGAATAATGATAGAATGATCCAGGACCTCGGAAAAAGAATGGAGACAAACATCGAGAAGACGCAAGAAATGTTTAATGAAGACCTAAATGAATTAAAGAACAAACAAACAGAGATCAACAGTACAATAACTGAAATGAAAACTACACTAGAAGGAATCAATAGCAGAATAACTGAGGCAGAAGAATGGATAAGTGACCTGGAAGGCAGAATGGTGGAATTCACTGCTGTGGAACAAAATAAAGAAAAAAGAATGAAAAGAAATGAAGACAACATAAGAGACCCCTGGGACAACATTAAATGCAAAAACATTCTCATTATAGGGGTCCCAGAAGAGAAGAGAGAGAGAAAGGACCTGAGAGAATATTTGAAGAGATTATAGTCAAAAACTTCCCTAACGTGGGAAAGGAAATAGCCACCCAAGTCCAGGAAGTGCAGAGAGTCCCATACAGGATTAACCCAAGAAGGAACATGCCGAGACACATAGTAATCAAATTGGCAAAAATTAAAGGAAAACAAAAATTATTGAAAGCAGCAAGGGAAAAATGACAAATAACATACTAGAGAACTCCCATAAGGTTAACAGCTGATTTCTCAGCAGAAACTTTACAAGCCAGAAGGGAGTGGCATGACATATTTAAAGTGGTGAAAGGGAAGGACCTACAACCAAGATTACTCTACACAGCAAGGATCTCTTTCAGATTCGATGGAGAAATCAAAAGCTTTACAGACAAGCAAAAGCTAAGAGAATTCAGCACCACCAAACCAGCTCTACAACAAATGCTAAAGGAACTTCTCTAAGTGGGAAACACAAGAGAAGAAAAGGACCTAGAAAAACAAACCCAAAACAATTAATAAAATGGTCATAGGAGCAGAAATATTGATAATTACCTTAAACGTGAATGGATTAAATGCTCCAACCAAAAGACACAGGCTCCCTGAATGGATACAAAAACAATACCCATATATATGCTGTCTAAAAGAGACCCACTTCAGACCTAGGGACACATACAGAATGAAAATGAGGGGGTGGAAAAAGATATTCCATGCAAATGGAAAACAAAAGAAAGCTGGAGTAGCAATCCTCATATCAGATAAAGTAGACTTTAAAATAAAGAATATTACAAGAGACAAGAAAGGACACTACATAATGATCAAGGGATCAATCCAAGAAGATATAACAATTATAAATATATATGCACCCAACATAGGTGCACTTCAATACCTAAGGCAACTACTAACAGCTATAAAAGAGGAAATCAACAGTTACACAATAATAGTGGGGGACATTAACATCTCACTTACACCAATGGAGAGATCATCCAAACAGAAAATTAATAAGGAAACACAAGCTTTAGATGACACAATAGGCCAGATAGATTTAATTGATATTTATAGGACATTTCATCCAAAAACAGCAGATTACACTTACTTCTCTAGTGCACACGGAACATTCTCCATGATAGATCACATCTTTGGTCACAAATCAAGCCTCAGTAAATTTAAGAAAATTGAAATCATATCAAGCATCTTTTCCGACCACAACACTATGAGATTAGAAATAAAGTACAGGGAAAAAAAGGTAAAAAAGAGAAACACATGGAGGCTAAACAATACGTTACTAAATAACCAAGAGATCACTGAAGAAATATCATAGGAAATCAAAAAATACCTAGAGACAAATGACAATGAAAACACGATGATCCAAAACCTATGGGATGGAACAAAGGCAGTTCTATGAGGGAAGTTTATGGCAATACAATCCTACCACAAGAAACAACAAACATCTCAAATAAACAACCTAACTTTACACCTAAAGGAACTAGAAAAAGAAAAACAAACAAAACTCAAAGGTAGCAGAAGGAAAGATATCATAAAGATCACAGCAGAAATAAATGAAATAGAAACAAGGAAGATGATAGCAAAAATCAATAAAACTAAAAGCTGGTACTTTGAGAAGATAAACAAAATTGATAAACCATTAGCCTGACTCATCAAGAAAAAGAGGGAGAAGACTCAAATCAATAAAAGTAGAAATGAAAAAGGAGAAGTTACAACAGACACCACAGAAATACAAAGCATCCTAAGAGACTACTACAAGCAACTCTATGCCAATAAAATGGACAACCTGGAAGAAATGGACAAATTCTTCAAAAGGTATAACCTTCCAAGACTGAACCAGGAAGAAATAGAAAATATGAACAGAACAATCACAAGTAGTGAAACAGAAACTGTGACTAAAAATTTTCCAACAAACAAAAGTCCAGGATCAGATGGCTTTAAAGGTTAATTCTATCAAACATTTAGAGAAGAGCTAACACCCATCATTCTCAAACTCTTCCAAAAAATTGCAGAGGAAAGAACACTCCCAAACTCATTCTATGAGGCCACCATCGCCCTGATACCAAAACCAAAGATACTACAAAAAAAGAAAATTACAGACCAATATCACTGATGAATATAGATGCAAAAATCCTCAACAAAATACTAGCAAACAGAATCAAAAAACACATTAAAAGGACTATACACCATGATCAACGGGGATTTATCGCAGAGATGCAAGAATTCTTCAAAATATGCAAATCAATCAATGTGATACACCATATTAACAAACAGAAGAATAAAAACCTTATGATCATCTCGATAGACGCAGAAAAAGCTTTTGACAGAATTCAACATCCATGTATGAAAAAACTCTCCAGAAAGTGGGCATAGAGGGGACCTACCTCGACATAATAAAGGCCTTACAACAAACCCACAGCAAACATCATGCTCAATGGTGAAAAACTGAAAGCATTTCCTCTAAGACAGTAACAAGACAAGGATGTCCACTCTCACCAGTATTATTCAACATAGTTTTGGAAGTCCTAGTCACAGCAATCAGAAAGGAAAAAGAAATAAAAGGAATACAAATTGGAAAAGAAGTAAAACTGTCACTGTTTGCAGATGACATGATACTATACATAGAGAATCCTAAAGATGCACCAGAAAACTACTAGAGCTAATCAATGAATTTGGTAAAGTTGCAGGATACAAAATTAATGCACAGAAATCTCTTGCATTCCTATACACTAATGATGAAAAATCTGAAAGAGAAATTAAGGAAACACTCCCATTTACCACTGCAACAAAAAGAATAAAATACCGAGGAATAAACCTACTTGAGAGACAAAAGACCTGTATGTAGAAAACTATAAGACACTGATGAAAGAAAGTAAAGATGATACCAACAGATGGAGAGATATACCATGTTGATGGATTGGAAGAATCAATATTGTGAAAATGACGCTACGACCCAAAGCAATCTACAGATTCAATGCAATCGCTATGAAAATACCAATGGCATTTTTTACAGAAATAGAACAAAAAATCTTAAAATTTGTATCGAGACACAAAAGACCCCGAATAGCCAAAGCGGTCTTGAGGGAAAAAAAAGGAGCTGGAGGAATCAGACTCCCTATTTCAGACTATATTACAAAGCTACAGTAATCAAGACAGTATGGTACTTGCACAAAAACGGAAATATAGATCAATGGAACAAGATAGAAAGCTCTGAGATAAACCCACACACCTATGGTCAATTAATCTATGACAAAGGATGCAAGGATATACAATGGAGAAATGACAGTCTCTTCAATAAATGGTGCTGGGAAAACTGGACAGCTACATGTAAAAGAATGAAATTAGAACACTCCTTAATACCATACACAAAAATAAACTCAAAATGGATTAGAGACCTAAATGTAAGACTGGACACTATAAAACTCTTAGAGGAAAACATAGGAAGAACACTCTTTGACTTAAATCACAGCAATAATTTTTTTGACACACCTCCTAGAGTAATGGAAATAAAAATAAAAATAAACAAATGGGACCTAATGAAACTTCAAAAGCTTTTTCAAAGCAAAGGAAACTACAAACAACATGAAAAGCAACCCTCAGAATGGGAGAAAACATTTGCAAATGAATCAATAGACAAAGGATTAATCTCCAAAATAGATAAACAGCTCATGCAGCTCAGTATTTAAAAAAGGAACAACCCAATCCAAAAATGGGCAGAAGACCTAAATAGACACTTCTCCAAAGAAGACATACAGATGGCCAAGAAGCACATGAAAAGCTGCTCAACATCACTAATTATTAGAGAAATGAAAATCAAAACTACAATGAGGTATCACCTCACACCAGTTCGAATGGGCATCATCAGAAAATCTACAGTAACAAATGCTGGAGAGGGTGTGGAGAAAAGGGAACCCTCTTGCACTGTTGGTGGGAATGTAACTTGATACAGCCACTATGGAGAACAGTATGGAGGTTCCTTAAAAAATTAAAAGTAGAGCTACCATATGATCCAGCAATCCCACTACTGGGCATGTACCCAGAGAAAACCATAATTCAAAAAGACACATGCACCCCAATATTCATTGCAGTACCATTTACAATAGCCAGGACATGGGAGCAACCTAAATGCTTATCGACAGATAAATGGATAAAGAAGATGTGTTACATATATATACAATGGAATATTATGCAGCCATAAAAAGCAATAAAGTTGAATCATTTGTAGAGACGTGGATGGATCTAGAGACTGTCATACAGGGTGAAGTAGGTCAGAAAGAGAAAAACAAATATCGTTTATTAACACATATATGTGGAACCTAGAAAAATGGTATTGATGAACCAGTTTTCAGGGCAGAAATTGAGACACAGATGTAGAGAACAAATGTATGGACACCAAGGGGAGAAAGTGGTGGGGGTGGTGGTGGTGGTGTGTTGAATTGGGAGATTGGGATTCACATATATACATTAATATTTATAAAATGGATAACAAATAAGAATCTGCTCTTTAAAAAAATAAATAAAATAAAATTCAAAAAAAAACTTAATTGCAATGTGGAATCTAAAACCATATTAATAAGATATTTGTGTGCTTACATTAAAATTATGTATGATTTTGTAACATCTTTTTGTCATTTGGAAATTATTGGTTCCCTTAATTATGCAGATCTTCCACATGGTGATACTTTTCATTGTACAATATTTTAAAAATTACATTTGTTAATACCACCACCTAACTCATCAGAAAAATTGTTGGAGAGCTACATTGTGGCAGATCAAGTTTCCTTAAATTTTCAATATTTAATACAATTAGTTTCTTTACTGCTTCATCAAAGACATTCTTAAGTGAAAATGGCTCTCTCTTTTTTTCTTTTTTAACTGAGATTGTGTGGATATGGAGGTGAAGAAAACAAGGAGTGCTACTACAGCTTGGTACCACTGCCTTGATTCGGACAAAGGCACCAGCATTTTTAACCACCATTGTTTTTTGCACCATCAGTGTGCAAATGTGAATACAGTGAAAAAGATCAATAATGTCTAAGTGTTTCATGAAAAAAAATTTGACCTTACTGATTCCCTGAAAGTGTCTCAGAGTTTGCAGTCAATAATTTGTGAGCTGTGGTTCTGTACCAAAGGGTCTACTGCATCTGACCTTTACCTTTAATCACATAGACAACTGGAAGAAACTCTGAAATTACAGCATTTCTTAAATAGCCTTTATTGCCAGAAAAATCTTAGGGTGTGTTCTAGGTCAATTCTTTCCAATGAATTGTCTTGGACAATAGAATAGAGGATAATAGAATATTTTTTCTTTTGATTAAAAAAAATTAGTTCCAGGATTTAAAAAGCCATATAGGAAAAATGTTACATGTGCATATTTTTTGTTTGATCTCAACACTGTATTTTAATGGCCTATAGAAAGCATCTATTACGTTGAGGGCTTTTATCTGTTAACGCTGACATTTTAGAGTGTCAGTGGGCTTATTGTCTGAGAAATATGGTCCTGAAAGGTGTTTTGAAATATCGCTTTCTCACTCCCACCCCAAGACCATTGGTTATACGTACAGTGGACTTCCCATAAAATACTGTATTGAAGCTGGAAAAAGTAAGAGAAAGTGGCTCAGGAATTCTTTCTCTTAGGAAGAAGAAAGACATAAGAGAAAGAAAACTTTTTAGTAGCCTTCGCTCTCCGTTAATTGACACATAATTAAAAAGTAGACAGGAGACCCAATAACACCATGCTGAATAATTTCAGCACATGTCTGATACTGGGAAAACAGGATTTTCTCATTTCCCATAGTTTGTCACACAGATTTGTGTGCATCTTTGTCAAGAGTCTGAACAAAACAACAACACATGACTTATGTTTACAGTCATGTAATCCATGTATTTGCCCTACATATACACGATCCTTGTTGTTTAGAGAAGTTTTCTTTGTAGCCTTAATTGATAAATTTCTGTTTCTTCTTTACATTGGCTACTAGAGAATTGGGAAGAAAATATAGGGACTAAGGGCTTGAAGCGTATAATGTTGCTTAAAATCACATAGAATTGTTGACGTATGAATTATTAGCAAGAGAAATTTCCACTTAGAAGTTTGAAAACTGGTATATAGGGTTAGGTTGAGACACACACACACACACACACACACACACACCAGAAAAAACATTCCACAAATAACAGTGGTTTAAACAAGATAGGAGTTTCTTTCCTTCCTTCCTTTTTTTTTTTGGCCGCGCGGCATGTGGGATCTTAGTTTCCCAACCAGGGATCACCCACAGCCCCTGCACTGGAAGTGCGGAGTTTTAACCTCCAGATCCAGGGAAGTCCTTATTTCTTTCTTTCATAAAATAAGCCTGGAAGTTGATAGTTCAGGAGTGATACAGATTTTCCACTATGTCTCAAGCATCCTGGTTTCTACATTTCTGCTCCGTACCTCAGTACTCATCCCTGAGTTTCCTTGGGGGATTGGCTCCAGAACCCCCTGCAGATACCAAAATCTGAGGGTACTCAAGTCCCTTATATAAAACATCTCATATAAAATTGCCTATAACCTACACGTATCCTCCCATATACTTTAAATCATCTCTAGATTACTTATAATACCTAATAAAATGTAAATGCTTTGTAAATAGTTGCCGGCATGTGCAAAATTCAAGTTTTGCTTTTTGAAAATTTCTGGAATTTTTTTTATCTTCAAGTTCACCTCATAATCCAAGAGGGCTGCTAGAGATCCAGATATCATATCTACATTCCAGGCAAACAACAAGAATAAGAGAGAGATTATCTCCTTCCTTTTTTAGATACCCACATTTTTGCTAACATCTCATTGGCCCACATTTAGTCACATGGTTTAGTCATAGCCCAGCAAGCAAAGATGGAATGCTTTATTTTTTAATTGGACAAATGAATATCTGGAGTAAAATTAAAGTGACTGACTGTGTCTCTGTCACAGAAATGTTCATTGCTCTTAAAAATTTTTTGTTATTCTTGCTTTCATTTAATTTTTATGGAAAATTTCTAACACATACAAAACAGACAAAATAGTATATGAACTCTCATACACCTATTATTAAATCATGGCCAATATTTTTTCACCTATATCACCAACGTCTTCCTTCCTCCTGCTTTTTATTCTTGATTTTCTAATTGAGGTGAAATTCCCATAGCATAAAATTAAGCATTGTAAAGTGAACCATTCAGTGGCATTTAGCCCATTCACAGTGCTGTGCAACCACCACCTCTATCTAGTTCTAAAACATTTTAATTACCCCCAAAGTAATTCTTTATTCATTGAGCAGTTGCTCCCATTTCCCCACTCCTCCCAGCCCCTGGCAACCACCAATGTGTGTTCTGTCTGTTTGGTATCTTTTTTGTTATTCTTATATTTTATTTGTCTTTGTTTTTGCCTCAATCCTTTTATTCTTCCTATTTAAAAAATTGAAGTAGAGTTGATATATAATATTAGTTTCAGGTGTACAATAGAGGGATTCAATATTTTTATAGATTATACTCCATTTAAAGTAATTATGAACTATTGGTTATATTCCCTGTGCTGTACATTATATCCTTGTATCTTATTTATTTTATACCTAGTAGTTGGTATCTCTTAATTCCCTACACCTATCTTGACCCTTCCCGTATCTCTCCCCCCACATGTAACCAGTAGTTAGTTCTGTATATCTGTGAGTCTGTTTTGTTATATTCATTTGTTTGTTTTATTTTTTAGACTCCACATATAAATGAAAACACAGTTTTTGCCTTTTTCTGTCTGACATTTCACTAAGCATAGTACTCTCCACATCCATCCATGTAGTTGTAAACGGCAAAATTTCATTCTTTTTATAGCTGAGTAATATTCCATTATGTATACACCAAATCTTCTTTATCCTTCATTTGTTGATGGACACAGGTTGCTTCCATATATTGGCTATTGTAAATAATGCTTCTATGAACATTGGTGTGCATATATCTTTTCTATTTGGTGCTTTTGTTTTCTTTAGAAATACACCCAGGAGTGGAATTTCTGGATCATATGGCAGTTTTTGAGGAACTTTACTGTTTTCCATAGTGTCTGTGCCAATTTCCATTCCCATCAACAGTTACGTTTTCTCCACATCCTCACCAACATTTGTTTTTTGTTGCCTTCTTGACAATAGCCATTCTGACAAGTGAGAGGTGATATCACATTGTGGTTTTGATTTGCACTTCCCTGACGATTAGTGATGTTAGCATCTTTTCATGTGCCTGTTGGCCATCTGTATGTCCTTAGAGAAATGTCTATTCAGGTCTTCTGCCCATTTTAAAATCAGATTGTTTGTCTTTTTTATTTTTATTGAGTTTTATGAGCTGCTTATATATTTTGGATATTCACCGCTTATCAGACTTATCATTTGCAAGTCTCATTCAGTAGGTTGTCTTTCATTTTGTTGATGGTTTAACTTGCTGTGCAAAAGCTTTTAAGTTTAGTTAGGCCCCATTTGTTTATTTTTGCTTTTTTTCCCCTTGCCTGAGGAGGCAGATGCAAAAAATTATTACTAAGACTTATGTCAAAGAGTGTACTGCCTGTGTTTTCTTCTAGGAGTTTTATGGTTTATGGTTTTAGCTTTAAGTCTTTAATCCATTTTGAATTTATTTTTGTATGTGGTGTGAGAAAATGGCCTAATATTATTCTTTTAGACTTATTTGTCTAGCATTCCCAACACCACTTAATGAAGAGACTGTTCTTTCCCCATTGCATATTTTTGTTGAAGATTAATTGACCATAGGCATCTGGGTTTATTTCTGGGCTCTCTATTCTGTTCCATTGATCTCTGTGTCTGTTTTTGTGCCAGTACCATGCTGTTTTGATTACTGTAACTTTGTAGTATAGTCTGAAGTCAGGGAGCACAGTACTTCCAACTTTGTTCTTTTTTCTCAGGATTACTTTTTTCTATTTGAGGTCTCTTGTGATTTCATATAAATTTTAGGATTATTTGTTCTAGTTCTGTGAAAAATATGGATATTTTGAATTGTATTAAATCTGTATATTTCTTTGGGTAGTATAGATATTTTAGCAATATAAATTGTTCCAATTAGTGAACATGGGATATCTTTCCATTTACATGTATCATCTTCAATTTTCTTCATCAATGTCTTATGGTTTTCAGAGTATAGGTCTTTAACCTCCTTGGTTAAGTTTATTCCTAGGCATTTTATTCTTTTTTGTGTGATTTTAAATGGAATTGTTTCTTGCTTTCTCTTTCTGATAGTCCATTACTAGTATAGCATAGCAACAGATTTCTGTATATTAATCATGTATTCTGCATTTTTGCTGAATTTGTTTATTAGTTCTAATAGTTTTTTGGTGGAGATTTTAAACTTTTGTATGTATAGTACCATGCCATCTGCAAATAGTGACAGTTTTACTTCTTCCTTTCCAACTTGGATGCCTTTTATTTCTTTTCCTTTTCTGATTGCTGTGGCTAGGACCTTCAATACTGTCTTAAATAAAATTGGCAAGAGTGGGCATCCTTATCTTTTTCCTGACATTAGAAGAAAACCTTTCAGCTTTTTACCATTGAGTATGATGTTAGCTGTGGGTTTGTCATAAATGACCTTATTTATGTTGAGATATGTTCCCTCTATACCAACTTTGATGAAAGTTTTTATTTGAAATGGATATTGAATTTTGTCAAATGCTTTTTTGTGTCTACTGAGATGATCATGTGATTTTTATTCTTTGTTTTGTTTTGTTTTTTCTATGAGTTTGTTTTAAAAATTTTTTAATTTTTATTTTGAATTTTTTTGAAGTATAGTTGATTTACAATATTGTTTTAGTTTTTGGTGTACAGTACAGTGATTCAGTATTTTTACAGATTATACTCCATTAAAAGTAATTACAAGATAATGGTTATATTTCCCTGTGCTATGCAATATATCCTTATTTTTTATTAGTTCTTTGAGGAACCTTCAGACTTTTTTCCATAGCTGCTGCACCAATTTACATTCCCATGAACAGTATACATGTGTTCCCTTTCTCAACATTCCTTGCCAACATTTGTTATCTGTAGGTTTTTTGAGGATAGCGATTCTGATAGGTGTGGTTTTAATATGCATTTTTCTAACAATTAGTGACATTTACCATCTTTTCACGTGCTTGTTAGCCATTTTTATGTCTTCTTTGGAAAAATGTCTGTTCAAGTTTTCTACACATTTGTTGATTGGGTTGCTTGTTTTTTTTTTTTTTGATATTGAGGTGTATGAGCTGTTTATATATTTTGGATATTCACCCCTTGTGGGTCATATCATTTGCAAATATGTTCTTCCATTTTGTAGGTTGTCTGAGTTTTCCTGCGAGTAAGCAGGCATGTGTGCATGCTCTCCTAGAGTGGAGTCTCAGTTTATTATAGCCCTCTGCTAAGCCTCACTGGTTTGCAAAGCAGCTAAGGGGACTCATCTTCTTGGTGTTGGACCCCAGGGCTGGGTTGCCTTCCCAGGGAGGATCCCTAAGCCTCTGATATCCTCTTCCACTTCTGTGCCTCCCTACCAGGAGGGCAGGTCCTGACCAAGTTGATTTTCCTCCCTTCCTACCAGAGTCTGTATGGATCTTTTTTACAGGCTTGGTTGTAGAAGAGCCCTTCTGCCAGCCTCCAGGTTTTCAGTGAGGAGTTTTCACCTTTTTCAGTGAGAGTTCTCCACATGTAGTTGTATTTTTGATGTGTTTGTTGGGGGAGATGTGTTCAGCATCCTTTTACTTTGCTACCTTGATTGGATTGGAATGGTCTTATTATCTTTTATTAACAACCTGGTAATTTTACTTCACAGCCATCCAGACACAGGGGAATATCATTAATCTTATTTTTTTAATATTCCAATAACTTTCTATACGTACTCAAAAATTAATTGAAAACTAAGGTAAAAGAATTTCAATTTATTTGAGACAATTGCTTACTTTTAGGTTATTATCTTTAAATTACCTTGTAATAAAAGCTTTACTTCAGGCCTTTGGAAATGCTGGATGAAGGTAAAATTTTCTTTGAATATCTCTGAAACTATAAAAATAACTGCCTAGGAGTATTCTCTATTGATTATTTATGGACAGTACCTTTTAAACTGCCTATTTTATGTTTTAATTTGTGGTTGGAATATTTTACGTCCTTGATAACTAGATTGATTTTCAGTAAAGTGAGTAAAACATAGATTCTTAAGCAAAATTCAGTTTAGAGGTTTTCACCTAACATCAGTTAGATATTATTGAAGGTTTGATATAATTCCTTTTGATATAATATCTCATTTCATTAATAATGAAAATAGGGGTATACACCAATATTGAAAAGAATTACATTCAGAGCTACAGATGTTTCCAGATCACATTCAAGTGCAAATACACTTCAATTTCAACTAACTTGATAAATAATTATATTTTAAATATACACAGTTCCATATCCATTAGCATATTTTTTCCTCCTAACAATCTCAAGAAGTAGGTAAAATCATATTATCATAAAACCTAACCTAACAAAGTTATGTGTATTGGTAAGAAGCAGTTAGAAGGGTCAGGGACTTCTTAGTGTGGTGGGACATGAGCTGTAGAGGTAATAGTATTTGTGTGCATGTAAGGGTAGAGGTGGGAACACAGAACAGTTTTATATTCCAGAAAAAAACTTATATCAGATGTATAAATATTCATATACAAAGTGTATGGGTGTTGATGACTGTCTAATATGTTCAGTTCTTCATGTGTATGAAGGGAATTTACCTGGCAGGAACATGAGCTATAAGCACCTGTGCTACTGAAGAATACTGGGGACAGAAGTGTTACCAAATCCAAAGCTCTTACTGCTTTGTGCACGACAGGCCAATAAATCTATAGACAAATTGTTAGGGCAAGGAATAACAACTTTATTTGGAAAGCCAGCAGATTGAGAAGATGGTGGACTAGTGTCCCAAAGAACCATCTTACCCGGGTTAGAATTCAGGTTTCTTTTATACTAAATGGGGAGGGGATGTGGGTGGTTGGTGCAAACCTCTTGGTGCAGGAATCCTTTGTTCTTGGAGCTGTCCAGCAGGTCTGGTCACTATGTCCCTATAAATCTCTAACAAGACAATTGTTTTTTTCTGTTCTGCAACTTTTTATCTCTATATGAGTGGAAGAGTCTTATACTTTTAAAGTCAGAGCCTTGAGAATGGGCTAAAATGTGTACTTCATGCTATAGGGAACATTATTTTACAAAGGTGCAGAACCAGCATGACTAAGCACAGGAAATAGAGCATAAAGGTTAGAGCTAAAGGAGTAGATCCAATATGGAGTCAGGTTTGCTCTTCTCTGTTACAGAAGGACTGGACTAGTGTGGGCAGAAGAAGGAGTATGAACATATTATAACTGGGAGTACACATAACAAGTAACTGCAGAGCTAGATAAATTTACAATGTATTATTGTGTAGGTCTGGGATGGGGCTCCAGCATGCTTGTTTTAAAAGCCACAGAAATGAACCATCAGGTAATTAAAGCTCATTCTGGGTAGCAGCATTTGTGACATATCTGGGAGCCAGTGTCAGATTTGGAAAGCAAAGGCAGTGACCTAAAGACTAAGACATGAAGGAGAACATACATTTTAAAAAAGAAGACAGTGATGAATTTCTAGGTTTTTTCTGGATGCTGGCCATCTATCACAGCAATGAGTCTACCAGTTTTAAGACATGAGGACACAGCTGATATAAAGAAGGTGAATTATTAGTCTGTGGGTTTTGCAGAAATGCAATGGTCAGCAATGGATAATTTATGACTGGTGTCTCTCAAAAATTTAAACAAGCAGTTAGATTTAGAGACACCTATCATGAGTGATAGGACCCCAACCACTCAAAAGATTGAGTCAAATACTTTAATTTATTGAGAAAGAAATAGGAAGAGTAAATAAGAAACTATATATAACCAATAATATTTAACACCAAAAAAGGCAAAAGATATGAGTAAATGATTCATAGAAGAAAACACTAATGGCAACAAAATCATAAGAAAAATGTCCATCATTTTTGATAATAGCAAAAAATATTAAAGCAGATAAGTTTTTATATCAAGTTTGCAAAAATTTTAAAAGTGATAAGGTCTATATTACTTTCCTGTGGCTACTGTAACAAATTATCACAAACTGCGTGGCTTAAAAAAACATAAATTTATTCTTCTACAATTCTGGAGGCCAGAAGCCTGAAATCAGTCTCACTGGACTAAAGTCAAGGTATTTGTTGAGCTGGTTCTTTCTGGAGGCTCTAGAAGAAAATTTGTTTCTAGCCTTTTCTGGCTTCTGGAGGCCACCTGCATTTCTTGGTCCATGACTGTTTCCTTGCATCACTACTGTGTTTTGCTTCCATCATTACATCAACTACTTCTATATCAAATTACTCTTATAAAGATATTTGTAATTGTATTGGGGGCCCATCCAGATAATCCAGGATAGTTTCCTCAAGATCCTTAATTTAATCACATCTGCAAAATCCCTCTTGCCATATGTGTGGGTATTCTGAACCTCAGTTCCTGTGTGTGTTGGGGGGGGGGGCGGGGGTTTCCCCACACATCACCAATAGGAAATTTTTGGATACCAGCTGGGTGTCCTACAATTCAACTATGTTCTTTTAAAAAAATTTTATTTATTGAGGTAACATTGGTTTATAACATTATATGATATTCATGTGTACAATATTATATTTCAATTCTTATATACACTACAGTGTGTTCACCACCAAAAAGAAGAAAGATGGTGGTTTGGATCTTTAAATAGAAAAAAAAGCCATTTCCTGCCACTTATGTGGAGAAGCTTATTCAAATGTTGGGAACATATCTACACAAGCATAAGACAAGATTCTGAATGCACTGCCTTACTCTGTAAACGATACAATGTGGTGCAAATAAAGGTAAATGCTGTGAAAAAAATTCTTTTTTCTTTTGGCACCCAGATGTCTTTGTGAGGGCAATTACTATCACTGCACCCTCATTCCAGCAGTGTAGCCTTTCCAAAACATGAAGACTCCACAATCCAACTTTTCACCCCTAGCCTTGAAGCTGTCAAGAACACTGCTTAGTTATTCAGTCACTTTTTCTGGAATTGGCCACTGGCCTAAGGGTAAAATATTCCAAGCTCTCTTCTCTGAATTTCTGTCCTGTCCTGGATCTTGACTCAGTGATTCTTCACTAATAACATAATTTAAAAATTTATCATATCCTGATCATTTTTATATCATCAACAGATGATAATTTGTGAGACTGGACTCCAAGAGTTTTTATATATACATATTTTAAATTTATTCATTTTTGGCTGTGTTGGGTCTTCGTGACTGCGTGGGCTTTCTCTAGTTGCGAAGAGTGGGGGCTACTCTTCTTTGTGGTGAGTGGGCTTCTCATTGTGGTGGCTTCTCTTGTTGCAGAATGTGGGCTTTAGGCGTGAGGGTTTCAGTAGTTGTGGTGCGTGGGCTTTGGTAGTTGTGGCTCGCGGGATCTAGAGCACAGGCTCAGTAGTTGTGGCGCACGGGCTTAGTTGCTCTGCGGCATGTGGGATCTTCCCAGACCAGGGCTCGAACCTGTGTCCCCTGCATTTGCAGGCAGATTCTTAACCACTGCGTCACCAGGGAAGCCCATGGACTCCAAGACTTTTTAAACCAAGACTTTGAAAAATGTATTATCACATTTTTACAAGTTTATTGTGTTAGAGCATGGAGATGGACCACACACTTGGGATTCACAGGAGTGTAGTTTCTTCTGAGAAGTATAGACATTTTAGTTTTCAATCATTCTGGGAAAAGGTCAGGGTAAGGTACAAAAGATGAGTTTTCTGCTGAAGTGAAGAGTCATTTTGCTCTGATAAATGGAGTATTGCTAGTGATGTTGATGAAATCAGTAAGCTGCTCTGAGTCATGGGAAGTACATCAAGATTGGTAAGGAATATAGGATAAGTCTGGGTCTCTGTAGAAGTTGTAAATAAGTTCTTGTATTGACTTGCCTTTTGTTATACCTTTAGCAACATATCATTAAATAAATAACCTAGCATCAAATGTCCCTTGGGGAACTTTGGATGCATCCATTCCATTCTGGTAGAAAGAAAGATAGTTTTTCCCCTCTGACATCAGAATGTAGTATGCACTGGTAAAAGACAGCTATGCCCAACACAGCAGTTACTTCACAATGGCCATTTCCACTGGAGACATCATAAAGAGTGTATTAGTTTCTAGGGCTGCCATAACAAAGTACCAAAACCTAGGAAGCTTAAACAACATGTGATTACAATGGTAAATTTTTATTTTTTATGGCTGAGTAACACTCCATTGTATATAAATACCATACCTTTTTTTATCCATTCAACTGTTGATGGACACTTATGTTGCTTCCATATCTTGGCCATTGTAAATAATTCTCCTATGAACATTGGGGTGCATTTACCTTTTTTTTTCTTTGATAAATACTTAAAGGGGGAATTCCTGGCTCATATAATAGCTCTATGTTTAATTTTTTGAGAGACATCCATACTATTTTTTATAGTGGCTGTATCAATTTAAATTCCCACTAACAGTGCACAAGGATTCCCTTTTCACCAAATCCTTACCAGCAATTGTTATTTCTTGCCTTTTTGTTAATAGCCATTCTGACAGCTGTGAGGTGATATCTCATTTGATTTGCATTTCCCTAATGGTTAGTGATGTTGAGCATCTTTTAATGTACCTGCTGGCCATCTGTATGTATTATTTGGAAAAATGTCTATTCAGGACTTTCTCCCATTTTTAATCAGGGTGTTTGTGAATATATTTTTGATATTAACCCTGTATCAGATATGTCATTTGAAAATAGCTTCTTTCATTCGGTAGCTTGCCTTTTCATATTGTTGATGACATCCTTTGCTGTGCAAAAGCTTCTTTGTTTGATTTGGCCCTATTTGTTTATTTTTGCTTTTGATTCCCTTGCCTGAGGAGACAGATCCAAAGACATATAACTAAAATCAATGTCAAAGAGTGTACCATCCATGTTTTCTCATAAGAATTTTATTATATTAGGTATGACATTTAAGTCTTTAATCCATTTTGAGTTTATTTTTTTTTATATGGTATGAGAAAATGGTGTAGTTTCATTCTATTACATGTAGCTGTTCAGTTTTCACAACAGCATTTATTGAAGAGACTGTCTTTTCCCTATTGTATGTTCTTGCCTCCTTTTTTTTGTAGTTTAATTGACCATAAGTGAGTGGGTTTATTTCTGGGCTCTTTATTCTATTCCATTGATTTATATATCTATTTTTTCACCAGTGCCATACTATTTTGATTACTGTAGCATTGTATTATAGTTGGAAGTCATGGAGTGTGATACCTCCTGTTTTGTTCTTTCTCAAGATTTCTTTGGCTATTTCACATGTTTTGTGAATCCATACAAATTTTAGGATTATTTGTTCTAGTTCTGTGAAAAAATGCCATGGGTATTTTGATAGGAATTGCATTAATCTGCAGATTGCTTTGTGTAATATGTATATTTTAACACTATTAATTCTTTCATTTAACGAGCATGATATATTTTTCCATTTCTTTGTATCATGCATCAATGTCTTACAGTCACAGGCCATTCTCTTCCTTGGTTAAATTTATTCCTTTTTTTTTTTTGGATATGATTTTAAATGGAATTTTTTTCTTCATTTCTCTTCATGATAGTTCATTATTAGTGTATAGAAATGCAACAGATTTCTATATATTAATTTTGTATCCTTCAATATTTTGAATTTATTTATTAGTTCTAATAGCTTTTTGACAGAGACTTTTGGTTTTCTATATATAGAGTAACATGTCATCTGCAAATAGTGACAGATTTACTTCTCCCATTTCAATTTGGGTGCCTTTTATTTCTTTTTCTTGTCGGATTGCTGTGGGCAGGACTTCAACACTATGTTGAATAAAAGTAGAGAATGGGCATTCTTGTCTTGTTCTTGCCTTAGAGGAAAAATTTTCAGCTTTTTGCCATTGAGTATGATGTTAGCTGTGAGTTTGTTATAATGATGAGGTATGTTCTTTCTATACCCACTTTCTTGAAAGTTTATGTTTTTTAAATCATGATTGGATGTTGAACTTTATCAAATTTTTTTGTGCATCTATTGAGATGATCCTGTAATTCTTATTCTTTGTTTTATTAATTGTGGTGTATCACACTGATTGGTTTGCAGATATCAAACCTTCATTGAATCCCTGGGTTAAAGTTCAGTTGATCATGATGTAGGATTTTTTTAATGTATTGTATTTGGTTTGCTAATATTTTGTTGAGGATTTTTACATCTATGTTCATCAGTGGTATTGGCCTGTAATACTCTTTTTTTGTAGGTCTTTCTCTGGTTCTGGTGTCAGGGTAATGCTGGCCTTGTAGAATAAATTTGGGATTGTTCCCTCCCCTTCAATTTTTTGAGAATAGTTAGAGAAGGATAGGTGTTAGCTCTCTTTTCTTTAAATGTTTGGTAGAATTCCTCTGTGAATCCGTCTAGACTTTCTGTTTGTTGGGAGTTTATTGATTACTGACTCAATTGCATTTTACTAATAATCAAACATTCAGATTTTCTACTTTTTTCTGATTCAGCCTTGGAAGCATATATGGTTCTATGAATTCATTCATTTCTTCTAGGTTGTCCAATTTTTGACATATAATCATTTCTAGTATTCTCTTATATTGTTTGTATTTCTTTAATATTGTTTGTAACATTTCTGCATTCATTTGTAATTTTATTTACTTGGGCCTCCTTTTTTTTTTATCTTGATGAAAGGTTTATCAATTTTGTTTATCTTTTCAAAATACCAGCTCTTAGTTTCATTGATGTTTTCTATTTTTTAGGATCATTCATATAATTTTGCTTTGATCTGTGTTATTTCTTTCCTTCTACTAACTTTGGGTTTTATTTGTTCTTCTTTTTTCTAATTCTTTTTGTTGTTTATCTGAGACTTTTCTTGTTTTGAGGTAGGCCTGTAATGATATGAACTTCCCTCTTATTATTATTATTTTTGTTATTGAAGTATAGTTGATTCACAATATTATGTTAGTTTTACGTATACAGCATAGTGATTCAGTATTTTTGCAGATTATATTGCAGTATAGGTTATTACAAGGTAATAGGTATATTTCCCTTTGCTCTACAGTAAATCCTTTTTGCTTATCTACTTTATATGTAATAGTTTGTTAATCCCATACCTCTAATGGTCCTTCCCCCCTCCCCTCTCCCCTTTGGTAACCACAAGTTTATTTTCTATATCTGTGAGTCTGTTGCTGTTTTGTATATAGTTCATTTGTATTATCTTTTTGATTCCACATATAAGTGATATAGTATTTGCCTTTCTCT
The DNA here is from genome assembly GCF_028564815.1 of Eubalaena glacialis. Taxonomy (NCBI): domain Eukaryota; kingdom Metazoa; phylum Chordata; class Mammalia; order Artiodactyla; family Balaenidae; genus Eubalaena; species Eubalaena glacialis. The sequence goes on along the minus strand of NC_083732.1, from coordinate 28,958,153 downwards.
GTCTGACTTATTTCACTAAGCATAATATTCTCTAAGTCTATCCACACTGTTGTAAATGGCAGTATTTCATTCTTTTCTTGACTGCATACTATTCCATTGTGTGTGTGTATGTATATATATGTATATATACACACATATATACATAACATCTTCTTAATCCAAACATATGTCTATGGGAACTTGGGTTGCTTCCATGTCTTGGCTATTGTAAATAGTGCTGCTATGAACATTGAGGTACATGTGTCTTTTCAAATTAGATTCTTCATTTTTTCTGTGTATATACCCAGGAGTGAAATTGCTGGATCACATAGTAATTCCAGTTTTAGTTTTATAAGGAACCTACATACTATTTTTTATAGTGGCTGCATCAATTTACATTCCCACCAAAAGTGTACAAATATTCCCCTTTGTCCACATCCTCTGTAACATTTGTTATTTTTAGACTTTTTGATGATAGCCATTCTGACAGGAGAGAGTTGATAACTCATTATGGTTTTGATTTGCATTTCTCTAATAATTAGCATCTTTGAGCATCCTTTCGTGTGCCTGTTGGCCATCTGTATGTCTTCCTTGGAAAAATGTCTATTTAAGTCCATTTTTGATTGGATTCTTTGTTTTTTTGGATATTGAGTTGTATGAGCTGCTTATATGTTTTGGATATTAACCCCTTGCTTGTTGCATCACTTCCAAATATTTTCTCCCATTCTGGAGGTTGTCTTTTGTTGTTGTTGTTGTTGTTGTTGGTTTCCCCTGCTGTGCAAAAGCTTTTAAATTTAATTAGGTCTCATTTGTTTATTTTTGCTTTTATTTCTTTTGCCTTGGGAGACAACCCAAGAAAATATTGCTACAATTTGTCAAAGTGTTTTTCCTATGTCCTCTTCTACGTGTTTTATGGTTTCATGTCTTACATTTAGGTCCTAACCCATTTTGAGTTTATTTTTGTATATGGTGTGAGGGAGTGTTCTAATTTCATTGTTTTATATGTGGCTGTCCACTTTTCCCAGCACTATTTGTTGAAGAGACAGTCTTTTCTCCATTGTATATTTTTGTTTCCTTTGTCATAGATTAATGCTGTATGCCCATGGGTTTATTTCTGGGCTCTCTACTCTTTTTTTTTTTTTTTTTGGTGTCAATACCATACTGTTTTGATTATTGTAGCCTTGTAGTGTCTTCTGAAGTCTGGGAGGGTTATACTTCCAGCTTTGTTCTTTTTCCTCAGGATTGCTTTGGAATTTTGTTGTTCCATATAAGTTTTAGGATTATTTGTTTCAGTTCTGTGAAAAATGTCCTGGACGTTTTAATGGGGCATGCATTAAATCTGAAGATTGCTTCAGGTAGTATGGCCATTTTAATAATATTAGTTCTTCCAATCCAAAAGCACAGGAGATCTTTCCCTTTCTTTGAATTATCTTTAATTTTCTTCATCAATGTTTTTTTGTTTTCAGCATATAGATCTTTCACCTCCTTAGTTAAATTTATTCCTAGAAATTTTATTGGTTTTCTTTGATGTGATATCAATAGGAATTTTGTTTTTACTTTCTCTTTATGATTCATTATTAATGTATAGAAATGCAATAGATTTCTGTACATTAATCTTGTATCCTGCCTCCTTGGTGAATTCATTTATTTGTTCTAATAGTTTTGGAGTGGAGACTTTAGGATTCTGTATGTAGAGTATCATGTCATGTGCAAATAGTGACAGTTTTAAGTCTTCCTTTTCAACTTGGGTACATTTTGTTTCTTTTTCTTGTCTCATTGTTGTGGCTAGGACTTACAATACTATCTTTTTTTTGTTTTGTTTTTTTTGGAGTATAGTTGCTTTACAATGCTTTGTTAGTTTCTACTGTACAATGAAATGAATCAGCTATATGTATACATATATCTCCTTCCTCTTGGACCTCCCCCTCCCCACCATCCCACTGACCTAGTCATCACAGAGCACTGAGCTGAGCTCCCTGTGCTATACGGCAGGTTCCCATTAGCTATCTATTTTACACATGGTAGTGTATTTATGTCAAACCTAATCTCCCAATTCACCCCACCTTACCCTTCCACCCCATGTTCACAAGTCCATTCTCTACAACTGCTTTTCTATTCCTGCCCTGCAAATACGTTCAGCTCTACCATTTTTCTAGATTCTACATATATGCATTAATATATGATATTTGTTTTTCTCTTTCTGACTTACTTCACTATGTATGACAGACTCTAGGTCCATCCACATCTCTACAAATGACCCATTTCATTTCTTTTTATGGCTCCGTAATATTCACATATATATATATATATATATATATATCACATTTTCTTTATCTATTCATCTGTCGATGGATATTTAGGTTGTTTCCATGTCCTGGTTATTGTACATTGTGCTGCTATGAACATTGGGGTACATGTGTCTTTTTGAATTATGGTTTTCTCAGGGAGTGTGCACATTAGTGAGTTTGCTGGGTCATATGGTAGTTCTATTTTTAGTTTTTTAAGGAACCTCGATACTGTTCTCCACAGTGGCTGTATCAATTTACATTCCCATCAACAGTGCAAGAGGGTTGTCTATTCTCAGCACCCTCTCTAGCATTTATTGTCTGTAGATTTTTTGATGATGGCCATTCTGATGGGTGTGAGGTGATACCTCATTTTAATTTTGATTTGCATTTCTCTAATAATTAGTGATGTTGAGCATCTTTTCATGTACCTCTTGGCCATCTGTATGTCTTCTTTGGTGAAATGTCTAATTAGGTCTTCCACCCATTTTTTGATTGGTTTATTTATTTATTTTTTTGATATTGAGCTGTATGAGCTGTTTGTGTATTTTGGAGATTAATCCTTTGTCCATTGCTTTGTTTGCTAATATTTTCTCCTATTCTGTGGGCTGTCTTTTCATCTTGTTTATGGTTTCCTTTGCTCTGCAAAAGCTTTTAAGTTTAATTAAATCCCATTTGTTTATTTTTGTTTTTATTCTCATTGCTCTAGGAGGTGAGACATAAAAGATCTTGCTGTGATTAATGTCAAAGTGTGTTTTTCCTATGTTTTCCTCTAAGAGTTTTATAGTGTCCAGTCTTACATTTAGGTCTTTAATCCATTTGGAGTTTATTTTTCTGTATGGTATTAGGTAGTGTTCTAATTTCATTTTTTACATGTAGTTGTACAGTTTTCCCAGCACCATTTATTTAAGAGTCTGTCTTTTCTCCATTGTATATTCTTGTCTCCTTTGTCATAGATTAGGTGACCATAGGTGCGTGGGTTTATCTCTGGGTTTTCTATCCTGTACCATTGATCTATATTTCTGTTTTTGTGCCAGCACCATACTGTCCTGATTCCTGTAGCTTTGTAGTGTAGTCTGAAGTTGGTGAGACTGATTCCTCCAGCTCCGTTTTTGTTCTCAGGATTGCTTTGGCTATTCAGGATCTTTTGTGTTTCCATACAAATTGTAAAATTTTTGTTCTAATTCTGTGGAAAATGCCATTGATAAATTGAAAGGGATTGCATTGAATCTGTAGGTTGCTTTGGGAAGTATAGTCATTTTCACAATATTGATTCTTCAATCCAATCCAGGAGCATGGTATATCTCTTCATCTGTTTGCATCACCTTTGATTTCTTTCATTAGTATCTTACTCTTTTCTGAGTACAGGTTTTGGCCTCCTTAGGTAGATTTATTCCTAGGTATTTTATTTTTTTGATACCATGGTAAATGGGACTGTTTCCTTAATTTCTCTTTCTGATATTTCATTGTTAGGGTATAGGAATGCAAGAGATTTCTGTGTATTAATTTTGCATCCTGCAACCTTACCAAATTCATTGATTAGTTCTAGTAGTTTTCTGTTGGCATCTTTAGGATTTTCTAAGTATAGTATCATGTCATCTGCAGAGAGTGACAGTTTTAGTTCTTCTTTTCCAATTTGGCTTCCATTTATTTCTTTTTCATCTCTGAATGCCATAACTAGGATTTCCAAAACTATGTTGAATAAGAATTGCAAGAGTGGACATCTTTGTCTTGTTCCTGATCTTGGAATAAATCTTTCAGCTTTTCACCATTGAGAATGATGTTTGCTGTGGGTTTGTAGTATATGGCCTTTACTATGTTGATGTAGGAACATTCTATGCTCATTTTCTGGAGAGTTTTTATCATAAGTGTTTTGTCAAAATCTTTTTCTGCATCTATTGAGATGATCATATGGTTTCTATTCGTTAATTTGTTAATATGGTGCATCACATTGATTGATTTGTGTATATTGAAGAATTCTTGCATCCCTGAGATAAATCCCACTTGATCATGGTGTATGACCCTTTTAATATATTGTTGGATTCTGTTTGCTAGTATTTTGTTGAGGATATTTGTGTCTAGGTTCATCAGTGATATTGGCCTTTAATTTTCTTTTTTTGTGTGATATCTTTGTCTGGTTTTGGTATCAGGGTGGCCTCATAGAACGAGTTTGGGAGTGTTCCTTCTTTTGTAATTTTTTGGAAGAGTTTGAGAAGGATAGGTGTTAGCTCTTCTCTAAATGTTTAATAGAATTCACCTGTGAAGACGTCGGGTCCTGGACTTTTGTTTGTTAGAAGATTTTTAATTACAGTTTCAATTTCATTACTTGTCATTCATCTGTTTATATTTTCTAATTCCTAGTTCAGTCTTGGAAAGTTGTACCTTCTGAGAATTTTTCCATTTCTTCCAGGTTGCCCAATTATTGGCATATAGTTGCTCTTAGTAGTCTCTTATGATCTTTTGTATTTCTGCAGTGTCAGTTGTAATTTCTCCTTTTTCATTTCTAGTTTTATTGATTTGAGTCCTCTCCCCTTTTTTTCTCAATGAGTCTGGCTAATGGTTTATCAATTTTGTTTATTTTCTCAAATAACCAATTTTTAGTTTTATTGATCTTTGCTATTGTTTTCTTCATTTCTATTTCATTTATTTATGCTCTGATCTTTATGATTTTTTTCCTCTTACTAACTTGGGTTTTCTTTGTTCTTCTTTTTCTATTTGCTTTAGGTGTAAGTTTCGATTATTTATTTGAAATTTTTCTTGTTTCTTGAGGTGAGATTGTGTCACTCTAAACTTCCCTCTTAGAACTGCTTTTGCTGCATCCCACAGGTTTTAGATTATTGTGTTTTCATTGTCATTTGTCTGTAGGTATTTTTTGATTTCCTCTTTGATTTCTTTAGTGATCTCTTGGTTATTTAGTAACATATTGTTTAACCTCCATATGTTTGTGTTTTTTACAGTTCTTTTTTCCTGTAATTGTTTTCTAATCTCATAGTGTTGTGGTTGGAAGAGATGCTTGATATGATTTCAATATTCTTAAATTTACTGAGGCTTGATTTGTGACCCAAGATGTGATCTATCCTGGAGAATGTTCTGTGTGCACTTGAGAAAAAATTGTATTGTGATGTTTTTGGATGGAATGTCCTATAAATATCAATTAAGTCCATCTGGTTTTATATGTCATTTAAAGTTTGTGTTTCCTTATTTATTTTCTTTTTGGATGATCAGTCCATTGGTGTAAGTGGGGTGTTATAGTCCCCACTATTATTGTGTTACTGTCAATTTCCCCTTTTATGGCTGCTAGTATTTGCCTTATATATTGAGGTGCTCCCATGTTGGGTGTTTAAATATTTGTAATTGTTATGTTTTCTTCTGGATTGATCTCTTGATCATTATGTAGTGTCCTCCCTTTTCTCTCTTTTTAAAAAATTTCTTTCTTTCTCTCTTTCTTTCTTTGTTTCTCCCTTTCTTTCTTTCTGGCCGTGTTGGGTATTCTTTGCTGCGCACGGTCTTTCTCTCTAGTTGTGGTGAGCAGGGACTACTCTTTATTGTGGTGTGCAGGCTTCTCATTGTGGTGGTTTCTCTTGCTGTGAAGCACGGGCTCTACGCACATGGGCTTCAGTAGTTGTGGCACATGGGCTCAGTAGTTGTGGCTTGCAGGCTCTAGAGCGCAGGCTCAGTGGTTGTGGTGCATGGGCTTAGTTGTTCCGTGGCATGTGGGATCATCCCTGACCAGGGCTCAAAGCTTTGTCCCTGCATTGGGAGGTGGATTCTTAACCACTGTTCCACCAGGGAAGTCCTTTATCTCTTATAACAGCCTTTATTTTAAAATCTATTTTATCTGATATGAGTATTGTTATTCCAGCTTTCTTATGATTTCCATTTGCATGTAATATCTTTTTCCATCCCCTCACTTTCCGTCTGTATGTGTCCCTACATCTGAAGTGGGTCTCTTGTAGACAGCATATGTATGGGTCTTGTTCTTGTATCCATTCAGCCACTCTGTGTCTTTTGGCTGGAGAACTTAATCCATTTACATTCAAGGTGAATATCAATATGTATGTTCCTATTACCATTTTCTTAATTGATTTGGGTTTGTTTTTGTAGGTCATTTTCCTTCTCTGTGTTTCCCATCTAGAAAAGTTCCTTTAGAATTTATTGTAAAGCTGGTTTGGTGGTGCTGAATTCTCTTAGCTTTCGCTTGTCTGTAAAGTTTTGTTTTCTCCATCAAATCTGAATGAGGTCCTTGCTGGGTAGAGTAATCTTGGTTGTAGGTTTTTCCCTTTCATCACTTTAAATATATCTTGCCACTCCCTTCTGCCCTGCAGAGTCTTTGCTGAAAGATCAGCTGATAACCTTAGGGAGATTTCCTTGTATGTTATTTGTTACATTTCCCTTCCTGCTTTTAATATTTTTTCTTTGTATTTAATTTTTGTTAGTTTGACTAATGTGTCTTGGATGCCTTGTTTCTTCTAGGGTTTATCCTGTATGGGAGTCTCTGCACTTCCTGCACTTGGGTGGCTATTTCCTTTCCCATGATAGTGAAGTTTTTGACTATAATCTCTTCAAATATTTTCTCAGACCCTTTCTCTTTCTCTTCTTCTTCTGGGACCCCAATATTTCAAATGTTGGTGTGTTTAATGTTGTCCCAGTGGGCTCTGAGACTGTCCTCATTCCTTTTCATTCTCTTTTCTTTATTCTGCTCCTGAGCAGTTATTTCCACTGTTCTATCTTCCAGCTTACTTATTTGCTCTTCTGCCTCAGTTATTCTACTACTGATTTCTTTTAGTGTATTTTTAATTTCAGTTATTGTGTTGTTCATCACTCTTTATTTGTTCTTTAGTTCTTCTAGGTCCTTGTTAAACATTCCTTGTTTTTTCTCAATCCACACCTCCATTCTATTTCTGAGATTTTGGATCATCCTTACTATCATTACTCTGAATTCTTTTTCAGGTAGATTGCCTATTTCCTCTTTATCTATTTGGTCTTGTAGGTTTTTATCTTGTTCCTTCGTCTGTAACATATTTTTTTCTTCTCATTTTTTTTGATGGGTGCGGCTGTCTTACTGGTATTTCTGTCTTACTGGTTGTTTGGCTTGAGGCGTCCAGCACTGGAGTTTATGGGAAGTTGTGTAGGCCGGGTCTTGGTGTCAAGATGAGGACCTCCCAGAGACCTCACTCTGATTAATATTCCCTGGAATCTGAGGTTCTCTGTTAGTCCAGCAGTTTGGACTTGGTGCTCCCACAAGTGGAGCTCAGGCCTGACCCCTGGCCTGGGAACCAAGGTCCTGAAAGCCATGTGATGAAGCAAAAGAAAAGAAAAGAAAAAGAGCAGTACAATAACAAAAAATAAAAAAAAATAAAATTAGAAAAATAAAACATATCTTAGGAAAAATAAAAATATAAGTGCAACAAATACAACAAAGTAAAACAGAATCACAACAGAAAAATAAAAAGTGGGGGAGGAGAACAAGCCAAAAGGAACAGAACAATAACAAAGTGTAAAGAAAAAAATAATATTAGAAAAATTTAAAGTTTATTAGGGAAAATGAAAATATAAATGAATCAAAAACAACAAGGTAAAACAGAACCACAATGTTAAAAAAAAAAAAAAAGGCTGGAAAAGTCCTTGGTTGTGGGGGGTGGAGCTTAGGTGGGGCCTTGGCTTAGGACCCACATGGCCGGGAAAGGCAGCACAGCCAGAGTGGGGCCTTGGAGTGTGGCATGTAGAGGTAAGGCCCAGGGTGGGGGTGCGGTGGCAGGGCTTAGTCTCAGTAAGGTCAGAGGGAGCCTTGGTGGGCAGAGGATTAAGCCCGAGATCTCAGCAGACTCCCTGGGACCCAAGTGGGTAGGGGAAATGCTGGCTGTGTTCCCTTCCAATCCTATGCTCTCTCAAGTGTCTCCTCCTTCCCTGTTGATTTCCACACTCTCTGGGTGTGGAAAGCCTTCCCCTCCCCCAACCACCCCTTAGGGGTGCTGGTCCAGTCCCGCATCCACTTCTCCTCCCCCTCCCTCCCCCCACATCCTACCCAGTCGCTCAGGAATTCCTCCCATCCCCTTAGGTGTCTGTGGTTCCCCACCAGTGCCTGGTAGATTCCCTAGTTGTGCAGAGATGTAAACTCCACATCCTCCTAGTCAGCTATCCTGACTCTACCCACCTCCAATATTATCTTAAATAAAAGCAGTGAGAGTGGGCATTCTTGTCTTATTCCTGAATTTATTTAGAGGCTTTCAACTTTTCACCATTGAGTTTTATGTTGACTGTGGGTTTGTCATAAATGACCTTTACTTTGTTGAGATATTTTTCCTCTGTACCCACTTTGATGAGAGTTTGTAACATGAATGGATGTTGAATTTTGTCAAATGCTTCTTTTTTGCTTCTATTAAGATGATCATGTGGTTTGTCTTTTCTTTTGTTGTTGTGGTGTATCACATTGATAGATTTGCATATGTTGAAGCATCCTTGTGTCCCTAGAATAAATCCAACTCGATCATGGTATATGATCTTTTCTATGCATTATTGGATTCAGTTTGCTAGCATATTGTTCAGGATTTTTGCATCTATGTTCATCAAAGATATTGACTTGTAATTTTCTTTTATTTTTGTAGTGTCTTTGCCTGGTTTTGTAATCAGGGCAATGCAGGCATCATAGAAGGAAATTGGAAGTGTTCCCTCCTCTTCAATTTTTTGGGATTGTTTGGGGACTGTAGGTATAAATTCTTCTTTGTATGTTTGGCAGAATTCCACAGTGAAGTGATTCAATCTTGGACTGTTGTTTGCAGGGAGTTTTTTTATTTTATTTATTTTATTTTTTTAAAATTGCAGATTCTATTTTACTTCTAGTGATTGGTGTGTTCAAATTGTCTGTTTCTTCTTGACTCAGTCTTGTCAGGCTGTATGTTTCTAGAAATTTGTCCAATTCAACTAGGTTGTCCAATTTGTTGGCATATAACGGTTCATAGTATTCTCTTATGATTTTTTTGTATTTCTTTGGTATTGGTTGTTATTTTCCCTCTTTCATTTTTTATAATGTTTATTTGGGTCCTTTCTTTTTTCTTCCTTGTGAGCTTGGCTAAAGGTTTATGAATTTTTTTATCTTTTCAAAAAACCAGCTCGGTTTTATTGATCTTTTCTGTTTTTGTCTTTTTTTTCTTTAATCTCTATTTTATTTATTTCCTCTCTGATTTTTATTATTTCTTTCTCTGGCTGACTTTGGGCTTTGTTTATTCTTACTTATATAATTCTTTTAAGTGGTACATTAGGTTATTTTTCTTGTTTCTTGAGGTAGTTCTGTATCAGTATAAACTTCCTTTTTAGAATTGCATTGCTGCATCCCATAGATTTTGTGAAGTTGTGTTTCTATTTACATTTGTCTCAAGGTTTTTCTTTTTAATATCCTCTTTGATTTCTTTATTGACCCATTAGTTTTTTAGTAGCATGTTGTTTAGTCTCTATGTGTTTGGGATTTTTGCAGTTTTCTTTTTGTAATTGAGTCTAGTTTCATACAGTTGTGGTCAGAAAAATGCTTGATATGATTTCAATCATCTTAAATTTATTAAGACTTTTTTTCTTGCCTATAATATGATCTACAATGGAGAAAGCTTAATGTTCAATTGAACAAAAATTGTGTTTTCTACTATTTTTTGATAGAAAGTTCCTTTAGATATCTATTAAGTCTATCTGGTCATTTAAGTCTATCTGGTCAATAGATATCTATTAAGTTTATCTGGTCACTTCAGAGTCATTTAAGGCCAATGTATCCTTATTGATTTTCTGTGGATGATCTATCCATTGATGTAAGTAGGACATTAAAGTTTCCTACTATTATTGTATTACTCTCAATCTCTCCCCTTTTGCTTGTTAATATTTTCTTGATATATTTAGTTCCTATGTTAGGTGCATATATATTTACAAATGTTATATTCTTTCTTGGATCAACCTCTTTACCATTACGTAATACCCTTCTTTGTCTTTTATTATATTCTTTGTTTTAAAACCTATTTTGTCTGTTGTGAGTATTGTTTTTCTTGTGGTTTCTTTGCCAGTTTTTGCTTTTTTTGTGTGTATGTCTCTATTGTAGATTTTAGTCTGTGGTTACTCTGAAGGTCATATATATCAAAGTGTGTGTGTATTTTTTAAACTGGTAGTCATTTAAATTTGAACACCTTCTAAAAGCTCTACAATTTTTATTCCCTTGCCATGTTTTATGTTTTTGATGTCACATTTTACATCTTTTTCTTTATTCCTTTACTGCTTATTATAGTTATAGTTGATTTTATGACCTTTGTCTTTTAACCTTCCTACTAGCTTTTTAAGTGGTTGATTCACTGCCTTTACTATGTATTTCCCTTTATCAGTGAGTTTTTATTTTTTTCATATATTTTCTTTTTTTTTTAAACATCTTTATTGAAGTATAATTGCTTTACAATGGTGTGTTAGCTTCTGCTTTATAACAAAGTGAATCAGTTATACATATACATATGTTCCCATATCTCATCCCTCTTGCATCTCCCTCCCTCCCACCCTCCCTATCCCACCCCTCTAGGTGGTCACAAAGCACCGAGCTGATCTCCCTGTGCTATGCGGCTGCTTCCCACTAGCTATCTATTTCACATTTGGTAGTGTATATATGTCCATGACACTCTCTCACCCTGTCACATCTCACCCCTCCCCCTCCCCATATCCTCAAGTCCATTCTCTAGTAGGTCTGTGTCTTTATTCCCATCTTGCCACTAGGTTCTTCATGACCTTTTTTTTAAAATTTTTTTTTTCCTTAGATTCCATATATATGTGTTAGCATACTGTATTTCTTTTTCTCTTTCTGACTTACTTCACTCTGTATGACAGACTCTAACTCCATCCACCTCATTACAAATACCTCCATTTCATTTCTTTTTATGGCTGAGTAATATTCCATTGTATATATGTGCCACATCTTTTTTATCCATTCATCTGATGATGGACACCTAGGTTGCTTCCATGTCCTGGCTATTGTAAACAGAGCTGCAATGAATATTTTGGTACATGACTCTTTCTGAATTATGGTTTTCTCAGGGTATATGCCCAGTAGTGGGATTGCTGGGTCGTATGGTAGTTCTATTTTTAGTTTTTTAAGGAACCTCCATACTGTTCTCCATAGTGGCTGTATCAATTTACATTCCCACCAACAGTGCAAGAGTGTTCCCTTTTCTCCACACCCTCTCCAGCATTTATTGTTTCTAGATTTTTTGATGATGGCCATTCTGACTGGTGTGAGATGATACCTCATTGTAGTTTTGATTTGCATTTCTCTAATGATTAATGATGTTGAGCATTCTTTCATGTGTCTGTTGGCAATCTGTATATCTTCTTTGGAGAAATGTCTATTTAGGTCTTCTGCCCATTTTTGGATTGGGTTGTTCCTTTTTTTGTTATTGAGCTGCATGAGCTGCTTGTAAATCTTGGAGATTAATCCTTTGTCAGTTGCTTCATTTGCAAATATTTTCTCCCATTCTGAGGGTTGTCTTTTGGTCTTGTTTATGGTTTCCTTTGCTGTGCAAAAGCTTTTAAGTTTCATTAGGTCCCATTTGTTTATTTGTGTTTTTATTTCCATTTCTCTAGGACCTGGGTCAAAAAGGATCTTGCTGTGATTTATGTCATAGAGTGTTCTGCCTATGTTTTCCTCTAAGAGTTTGATAGTGTCTGGCTTTACACTTAGGTCTTTAATCTATTTTGAGTTTATTTTTGTGTATGGTGTCAGGGAGTGTTCTAATTTCATACATTTACATGTAGCTGTCCAATTTTCCCAGCACCACTTATTGAAGAGGCTGTCTTTTCTCCACTGTATATGCTTGCCTCCTTTATCAAAGATAAGGTGACCATATGTGCGTGGGCTTATCTCTGGGCTTTCTATCCTGTTCCATTGATCTATATTTCTGTTTTTGTGCCAGTACCAAACTGTCTTGATTACTGTAGCTTTGTAATATAGTCTGAAGTCAGGGAGCCTGATTCCTCCGGCTCCATTTTTCGTTCTCAAGATTGCTTTGGCTATTCGGGGTCTTTTGTGTTTCCATACAAATTGTGAAATTTTTTGTTCTAGTTCTGTGAAAAATGCCAGTGGTAGTTTGATAGGGATTGCATTGAATCTGTAGATTGCTTTGGGTAGCAGAGTCATTTTCACAATGTTGATTCTTCCAATCCAAGAACATGGTATATCTCTCCATCTATTTGTATCATCTTTAATTTCTTTCATCAGTGTCCTATAATTTTCTGCATACAAGTCTTTTGTCTCCTTAGGTAGGCTTATTCCTAGATATTTTATTCTTTTTGTTGCAATGGTAAACGGGAGTGTTTTCTTAATTTCACTTTCAGATTTTTCATCATTAGTATACAGGAATGCAAGAGATTTCTGTGCATTAATTTTGTATCCTGCTACTTTACCAAATTCATTGATTAGCTCTAGTAGTTTTCTGGTAGCATCTTTTGGATTCTCTATGTATAGTATCATGTCATCTGCGAACAGTGACAGCTTTACTTCTTCTTTTCCAATTTGGATTCCTTTTATTTCTTTTTCTTCTCTGATTGCTGTGGCTAACACTTCCAAAACTATGTTGAATAATAGTGGTGAGAGTGGGCAACCTTGTCTTGTTCCTGATCTTAGTGGAAATGGTTTCAGTTTTTCACCATTGAGGACAATGTTGGCTGTGGGTTTGTCATATACAGCCTTTATTATGTTGAGGAAAGTTCCCTCTATGCCTACTTTCTGCAGGACTTTTATCATAAATGGGTGTTGAATTTTGTCGAAAGCTTTCTCTGCATCTATTGAGATGATCATATGGTTTTTCTCCTTCAATTTGTTAATATGATGTATCATGTTGATTGATTTGCGTATATTGAAGAATCCTTGCATTCCTGGAATAAACCCCACTTGATCATGGTGTATGATTCTTTTAATGTGCTGTTGGATTCTGTTTGCTAGTATTTTGTTGAGGATTTTTGCATCTATGTTCATCAGTGATATTGGCCTGTAGTTTTCTTTCTTTGTGACATCCTTGTCTGGTTTTGGTATCAGGGTGATGGTGGCCTCGTAGAATGAGTTGGGGAGTGTTCCTCCCTCTGCAATATTTTGGAAGAGTTTGAGAAGGATAGGTGTTAGCTCTTCTCTAAATGTTTGATAGAATTCGCCTGTGAAGCCATCTGGTCCTGGGCTTTTGTGTGTTGGAAGATTTTTAATCACAGTTTCAATTTCAGTGCTTGTGATTGGTCTGTTCATATTTTCTATTTCTTCCTGGTTCAGTCTTGGCAGGTTGTGCATTTCTAAGAATCTGTCCGTTTCTTCCAGGTTGTCCATTTTATTGGCATAGAGTTGCTTGTAGTAATCTCTCATGATCGTTTGTATTTCTGCAGTGTCAGTGGTTACTTCTCCTTTTTCATTTCTAATTCTATTAATTTGAGTCTTCTCCCTTTTTCTCTTGATGAGTCTGGCTAATGGTTTATCAATTTTGTTTACCTTCTCAAAGAACCAGCTTTTAGTTTCATTGATTTTTGCTATTGTTTCCTTCATTTCTTTTTCATTTATTTCTGATCTGATCTTTATGATTTCTTTCCTTCTGCTAGCTTTGGGGTTTTTTTGTTCTTCTTTCTCTAATTGCTTTAGGTGCAAGGTTAGGTTGTTTATTCGAGATGTTTCCTGTTTCTTGATGTAGGCTTGTATTGCTATAAACTTCCCTCTTAGAACTGCTTTTGCTGCATCCCATAGGTTTTGGATCGTCGTGTCTCCATTGTCATTTGTTTCTAGGTATTTTTTGATTTCCCCTTTGATTTCTTCAGTGATCACTTCGTTATTAAGTAGTGTATTGTGTAGCCTCCATGTGTTTGTATTTTTTACAGATCTTTTCCTGTAATTGATATCTAGTCTCATAGCGTTGTGGTCGGAAAAGATACTTGATACGATTTCAATTTTCCTAAATTTACCAAGGCTTGATTTGTGACCCAAGATATGATCTATCCTGGAGAATGTTCCATGAGCACTTGAGAAAAATGTGTATTCTGTTGTTTTTGGGTGGAATGTCCTATAAATATCAATTAAGTCCATCTTGTTTAATGTATCATTTAAAGCTTGTGTTTCCTTATTAATTTTCATTTTGGATGATCTGTCCATTGGTGAAAGTGGGGTGTTAAAGTCCCCTACTATGATTGTGTTACTGTCGATTTCCCCTTTTATGGCTGTTAGTATTTGCCTTATGTATTGAGGTGCTCCTATGTTGGGTGCATAAATATTTACAATTGTTATACCTTCCTCTTGGATCGATCCCTTGATCATTATATAGTGTCCTTCTTTGTCTCTTGTAATAGTCTTTATTTTAAAGTCTATTTTGTCTGATATGAGAATTGCTACTCCAGCTTTCTTTTGATTTCCATTTGCATGGAATATCTTTTTCCATCCCCTCACTTTCAGTCTGTATGTGTCTCTCGGTCTGAAGTGGGTCTCTTGTAGACAGCATATATATGGGTCTTGTTTTTGTATCCATTCAGCCAGTCTGTGTCTTTTGGTGGGAGCATTTAATCCATTTACATTTAAGGTAATTACCGATATGTATGTTCCTATTCCCATTTTCTTAAATGTTTTGGGTTTGTTATTGTAGGTGTTTTCCTTCTCTTGTGTTTCTTGCCTAGAGAAGTTCCTTTAGCATTTGTTGTAAAGCTGGTTTGGTGGTGCTAAACTCTCTCAGCTTTTGCTTGTCTGTAAAGGTTTTAATTTCTCCATCAAATCTGAATGAGATCCTTGCTGGGTAGAGTAATCTTGGTTGTAGGTTTTTCTCCTTCATCACTTTAAGTATATCCTGCCACTCTCTTCTGGCTTGCAGAGTTTCTGCTGAAAGATCAGCTGTTAACCTTATGGGGATGCCCTTGTGTGTTATTTGTTGTTTTTCCCTTGCTGCTTTTAATATGTTTTCTTTATATTTAATTTTTGATAGTTTGATTAATATGTGTCTTGGTGTGTTTCTCCTTGGATTTCTCCTGTATGGGACTCTCTGTGCTTCCAGGACTTGATTAACTATTTCCTTTCCCATATTAGGGAAGTTTTCAACTATAATCTCTTCAAATATTTTCTCAGTCCCTTTCTTTTTCTCTTCTTCTTCTGGGACCCCTATAATTCGAATGTTGGTGCGTTTAATGTTGTCCCAGAGGTCTCTGAGACTGTCCTCAGTTCTTTTCATTCTTTTTTCTTTATTCTGGTCTGCAGTAGTTATTTCCACCATTTTATCTTCCAGGTCACTTATCCGTTCTTCTGCCTCAGTTATTCTGCTATTGATCCCATCTAGAGTATTTTTAATTTCATTTATTGTGCTTTTCATCGTTGCTTGGTTCCTCTTTAGTTCTTCTACGTCCTTGTTCAATGTTTCTTGCATTTTGTCTATTCTATTTCCAAGATTTTGGATCATCCTTACTATCATTATTCTGAATTCTTTTTCAGGTAGACTACCTATTTCCTCTTCATTTGTTAGGTCTGGTGTGTTTTGACCCTGCTCCTTCATCTGCTGTGTGTTTTTCTGTCTTCTCATTTTGCTTATCTTACTGTGTTTGGGGTGTCCTTTTCACAGGCTGCAGGTTCGTGGTTCCCGTTGTTTTTGGTATCTGTCCCCAGTGGCTAAGGTTGGTTCAGTGGGTTGTGTAGGTTTCCTGGTGGAGGGAACTAGTGCCTGTGTTCTGGTGGATGAGGCTGGATCTTGTCTTTCTGGTCGGCTCGTCCACGTCTGGTGGTGTGTTTTGGGGTGACTGTGGCCTTATTATGATTTTAGGCAGTCTCTCTGTTAATGGATGGGTCTGTGTTCCTGTCTTGCTAGTTGTTTGGCATAGGGTGTCCAGCACTGTAGCTTGCTGGTCGTTGAGTGAAGCTGGGTCTTGATGTTGAGATGGAGATCTCTGAGAGATTTTTGCCGTTTGGTATTACGTGGAGCTGGGAGGTCTCTTGTGGACCAGTGTCCTGAAGTTGGCTCTCCCACCTCAGAGGCACAGCCCTGATGCCTGGCTGGAGCACCAAGAGCCTTTCATCCACACGGCTCAGAATAAAAGGGAGAAAAAATGTAAAGAAAGAAAGAAAAAGGATAAAAGAAAATAAAATAAAGCAATTATAATAAAAAAATAAGAAAAAAATTACTAAGAATAAATTTATTAAGAAAAAAAAATTTTTTTAATTTTTAAAAATAGATTTATTAATTTTTTATACTAAAAATAAGAAAAAATTTATTAAGAAAAAAAAATTTTTAATTTTTTTTAAAATAAAAAATATGAAACAACTTATTAAAAAAATTTTTTTCAATTTTTTAAAAATAGAAAATAAGGAAAAAATTATTAAGAAAACATTTATTAGGGAAAAAAAATTTTTTTAAGTAAAAAAAAAAAAAAAAAAAACGGACGGACCTAACCCTAGGACTAACGGTGAGAGCAAAGCTATACAGACAAAATCTCACCCAGAAGCATACACATATACACTCACAAAAAAAGGAAAAGGGGAAAAGTTAATATATCCTACTCCCAAAGTCCACCTCCTAAATTTGGGATAATTCGTTGTCTATTCAGGTATTCAACAGATGCAGGCACATCAAGTTGTTTGTGGAGCTTTAATCCGCTGCTTCTGAGGCTGCTGGGAGAGATTTCCCTTTCTTTTCTTTGTTCGCACAGCTCCCGTGCTTCAGCTTTGGATTTGGACCCGCCTCTGCATGTAGGTCGCCTGAGGGCGTCTGTTCCCCGCCCAGACAGAACGGGGTTAAAGGAGCAGCTGATTCGGGGGCTCTGGCTCAGTCAGGCCGGGGGGAGGGAGCGGTACGGAGGAGGCGGGGCGAGCCTGCGGCGGCAGAGGCCGGCGTGATGTTGCAGCAGCCTGAGGCGCGCCGTGCGCTCTCCCGGGGAAGTTGTCCCCGGATCACGGGAGCCTGGCCGTGGCGGGCTGCACAGGCTCCTGGGAGGGGCAGTGTGGAGAATGGCCTGCGCTCGCCCACAGGCTTTTTGGTGGCGGCAGCAGCAGCCTTAGCGTCTCATGCCCGTCTCTGGGGTCCGTGCTGATAGCCGCGGCTCACGCCCGTCTCCGGAGTTCGTTTAAGTGGCGCTCTGAATCCCCTCTCCTTGCACGCCGCGAAACAAAGAGGCAAGAAAAAGTCTCTTGCCCCTTCGGCAGCTGCAGACTTTTTCTCGGGCTCCCTCCCGGCTAGTTCTGGTGCGCTAGCCCCTTCAGGCTGTGTTCACGCAGCCAACCCCAGTCCTCTCCCTGGGATCCGACCGAGGCCCGAGCCTCAGCTCCCAGCCCCCGCCTGCCCCGGCGGGTGAGCAGACAAGCCTCTCGGGCTGGTGAGTGCTGCTCGGCGCCGAGCCTCTGTGCGGGAATCTCTCCGTTTTTCCCTCTGCGTCCCTATTGCTGTGGGATCCGCGCTGATAGCCGCGGCTTGCGCCCGTCTCTGGAGCTCGTTTAGGCGGCGCTCTGAATCCCCTCTCCTTGCGCGCCGCGAAACAAAGAGGCAAGAAAAAGTCTCTTGCCTCTTCGGCAGCTGCAGTCCTTTTCCTGGACTCCCTCTCGCCAGCACCGAAGCCCGAGCCTCAGCTCCCAGCCCCTGCCCGCCCCTGCGGCTGAGCAGACAAGCCTCTCGGGCTGGTGAGTGCTGGTCGGCACCGCTCCTCTGTGCGGGAATCTCTCCGCTTTGCCCTCCGCACCACTGTGGCTGCGCTCTCCTCCGTGGCTCCGAAGCTTCCCCCCTCTGCCACACGCAGTCTCTGCCCGCGAAGGGGCTTCCTAGTGTGTGGAAACCTTTCCTCCTTCACAGCTCCCTCCCACAGGTGCAGGTCCCGTCCCTATTCTTTTGTCTCTGTTATTTCTTTTTTCTTTTGCCCTACCCAAGTACGTGGGGATTTTCTTGCCTTTTGGGAGGTCTGACGTCTTCTGCCAGCGTTCAGTGGGTGTTCTGTAGGAGCAGTTCCACGTGTAGATGTATTTCTAATGTATCTGTGGGAAGGAAGGTGATCTCCGCGTCTTACTCTTCCGCCATCTTGCCCCTCCTCCATATATTTTCTTATTCTTGTTATGGCTTTTTCTTTTTCACTTAAATATTGCACTATAACTTTTCTTGCAAAGCTAGTTTATTGCTAATAAACTCTTTTATTTTTTGCTTATCTGGGAAAATCTTCATCTCTCCTTTTTCTGAATAATAACCTTGCTGTCTAAAGTATCCTTGATTTTAGGGTTTTTTCCTGTCAACACTTTAACTATACCATTCCACTCCATTCTGGCATGCAAAGTTTCTGCTAAAAAATCAGGTGCTAGCTTTATGGGAGTTCCCTTGTATGTGACTCTTTGCTTTTATCTTGCTTCCTTTAACATTCTCTCTTTATTTTTAACTTTTGTTTATTTCATTATGATATGTCTTGATGTGGCTCACTTTGGGTTCATCTTATTTGGGGCTCCCCTTGCTTCCTGGATTTGGATATCTATTTCCTTCCCCAGGTTGGGGAAGTTTTCAGTCATTATTTCATCAAATACATTTTCTGCTCTTTTATCTTCTCTTTCTGGGACCCCTATAATGCTAATATTATTACACTTGATGTTGTTTCAGATGTCCCTTAAAGTATCTTTGTTTTTTAAAATTCTTTTTTCTTTTTACTATTTTGTTTGAGTTATTTCCACTATTCTGCTTTTCAGGTCACTTATGCATTCTTCTTTATCACCCAATCTGCTTTTGATTCCCTGTAGTGTATTTTCATTTTAGTTATTGTATTCATCAGCTCTAGGTTGTTCTTTTTTATATTTTCTAATTCTTTACTGAAGTTCTCACTGTTTTCCTCTATTCTTTTCCTGAGTTTGGTGAGCATTGTTATGACCATTGCCTTGTGCTCTTCATCTGGTAAATTACTTATCTTAATTTAATTAGGACTTTTTTTTCCTGGGATTTTATCTTGCTTTTTCATTTGGAACATATTCCTCTGCTTTCTCATTTTGTTTGATTTTCTGTGTTGGTCTCTATGAATTAGTAAAATGGTTACCTGTCCTTGTCCTGAAAGCATGTTTTTGTGTTGGAGCATCCCTATGCAGACTGTGTGTGCCAGGTGGATTTGGTGGGAAGCCAAAATGGCTCCACTTCAGAGCCAAAGTGGTCATGAGCAAAGGCTTTTCCTGAGGCATGCCAGGAGCTGCCACTTTAGTGGAGGTGTGTGGACCCAGGGCCAGGTGCAAGCCAGGGCTTCTCCTGGGGCATGATGAAGGCTGCCACATTAGTATGACAGGGGCAGGCACTGGACCCAGAGCTTGACATGGACTTGGGTGTGTGCTAGAGTGGTATTGGCAGGATGACTAAAGCACCAGTCCCTTTTCAATCTGCTGCCTCTGTGCTGAGACTTGGAGCAAGTAAGTTTGTGAGCCCTTTATGAGTGGAGCCTTGGTTTCCTACAGCCCTCTGGCACTCCTGGTTGTAAGCCCCATTAAGGGGGTTTGTTTTCCCATTCCTGGTCACCAGGGCTGGGGTGTCCAATGTGGGGCTCAAATGCCTCATTTCTTATGGAAGACCTTTGAGTTTATGATATCCCCTTCCCCTTTTTGTCATTCATCAGGGCTGTGGGTCCTGACTAGATTGCATTTCTGCTCCTCCTACCCATCTTGATGTGTTTTTTCCTTTATATCCTTAACGTAGAAGAGCTACTCTGCTAACCTTTAGGTTGTTCTCAGAGAGTTATTCTTTATGTTGTTGTAGTTTTGGTGTGTCCATGTGAAGAGGTGAGCTCATGGTTTTCCTATTTTGCCATCTTAATCCCCTCCTCTATTTGAATGGTTATATAGCTTTATTTCTTCTTCATCTCCATGAGAAAAGTAAAAGAAAAAAAACCCCAAATTAATCCAGGGGTCCTCAATGGGAGGAGCTATTTTTAGCCCAAAGGACATTTGTCAATCTCTGGAGAATTCTTAGTTGTCAAAATTGCTGAGGTGTGTGGGGAGATTGCCATTGTTATGTAGTGGGTAGAGGCCAAGGATGTTGTTAAATATCCTATAATGCACAGGGTAGCCCTATACAACAAAGAATATTCTGGCCCAAAATATCAACATTACTGCTGTTGAGAAACCCTAAACTATAATCCAAGGGAGATTTGAATATCAATTTCAGCTTCAGACTACTTAAATAGTTCTCCTTGTTTTTTGAGTAAACACAAAAGTTGAGAGAATAAGTGATTTCGGGAGCTAAAATTTAAAAATTAGACTGAGCAGGACACTTTCAGCATCTTGATAAAGACCAGAGGCACTTGGAATTTTTAAAAGTCGTTTTTCCCCTAATGCTTGCCTGACTTTTTTTTCCAGGCTAGTTTACCAGGACTTCATTCATTTGATCAATATGAAAGCCAACAGTTTATGTTAGCTGATTATTTTTCCTAAGTCAGTGCTTTAGAGGAAGGGGATCCATTCATATCACTTGTCAGAAAGCTGGAGCTATGTCTAACTTTTCAGCCATGATTGCCCATCATCCTTTGAGTGATACTTAAATATCAAGCATGTTCTAATGAGGTTGTATACCACTTTTTTTGGTATCTTCCAAATGATTTCAGGGGTAAGGTATTAGAACAATGGTCACTTTAGGAGACAATGATATTTCTGGTGGTGTTTCTCAGGGCACATATTAGAGGAGGGTATGTTGTGGGGATGCTGCTACATTTCCCATCCATGCTCCATTTCACCAGCCCCTCCATCATCATACACATATCCACTCTGAGAGTACTGCTTACATTGTGAATGTCTAGTTTATGAACAAAAGTGCAAAGTAAGAACATTATTTTGTATAGGAAAATTTATCCTTTATAGAATAATAAGATTTTTTAAAAACCTGTATATTTTGGGAATGCAAATCAGCTACCCTTTCCTTTTAATACAAGGAACTGACTCATTTAGAAAAGCTGGCCAATTTACTTTGTATGGCACAGACAGAGTTTCTTCTTGTCAACTGGAAAGCTCTAATGACCTAATTTGATAAATTGGAGAGATAGCAAGGTTATCATCTAAGTATGTTATTTATGCTAATAAAGGATTTCTATTTTACATTTCATCTAAATTTAAAGGTTTTTTTATTGTATTTTTATAGAACAGTGTCATTTATTCCAGACTTCTTACTTATGAAATTGACTATATTGTAGATTTCTATTCTTGGAATTGGAAATACAGATAGGTAAGTCATAAAAATAGCAAAGCATTTATTTCAGAAAATATGCTGGATACAGTAATTGGCCACTAAAAAGATAAAGTTATAATTAGGCCTTTTCCAAGAAATGAGAACCTGAGGATTTTATAATGAGATCATTCCTTCTAATATCTGGCAGGCTTCATTTTTGCAAATTCTATTTTAATATACATATGGGTTATTTCATTCTAGGTTATTTTATTTCTCCTACCTAGGGGACTATAGTCGTTCTTTCATCTATGAAAGTGACTGTATAATATCCTGATAAATTTAATATACTCTTTATATTATGGTGTTAGCCATGCAGAAAAGGACATAAATAATTGAAATATCTTCTCTCTAAAAGGAGACATTATATTATAATTAGATCATTAACTGTAGTGAATTGCTCATATTTACAGGAGAAAAAAAGTCTGTTTTTTTTCTGGTCATGAACCTTTGGTTTATATCTAGACAAAAGAAATTGGACTTCATAACATTTTTCTGACCAAATTGGTGAGAAATTTGGTTCTACTCTATTTTCTTGTACTCCTGTTTTATTCCAATGAATAAATATTAAATAGTTGTCCTTAGGTCACTGTTATGGGAGGCCATGTACTTTAAGATGCATTTTCCCTCATAAATTATTTCACATTTAGGGGCAGAGTCGATGTAGAAGGTATTCATGTAACTTTTTTTCCCTTAATATTTTTTTCTTTTTCTATAAGAGTAGTATTTTATAATGACAAGATCCAATTGGTAAAAGCAATTTGAAGGAAGAAAATCATACCCTGGATACTTAAACAAAATATTTACAAACAGGTTCAGCTAAACACTTTGCTCTTTAAAGATACCTACTACTATGATTGCTGGAAATCAGAGCATCCTTAGTGCCTTTTCCTCAATATGCCGTTATTTCTTTAAAAGAGGGAAAGCCTATACTTTCAAGTTTGAAATGTCCTGGCTTGACTGTCAACAGATTCTGCATTTGGCAGATGATACATTATATGGCTTGGTTTACATGTTAATGAGAAATTAAGACTTGTCAAGTGGTTTCTGTTTCAAATGTAATGCACCTTTGTGCATTTATTATTATTTTTTAAACTATCTTAAAAGATTAGCTTTACATTTAAGGTGTCTCCTAAGGATTACATGTATGATATGAATTAACTTTCACTCTTGAAATAGTAGAAGGCCCATTTGGCACCCTGAACCATGACATTTTCTAAGAATTTAATGTGAAGGGCCAGAATCACTGAGTTCTAATGTATGCTAATCTGAAACTTTGTTAGATATAAATTAACTGCTTCCCATAGAAGTTTGCTAATTTACACTTCAACCACAAGTAGTTACTATTCACTTCTAAAATCAGGAGAATTTGATACTGTTAAACTTGAAATATTTTTTTTTTCAGTATGATAAGTTAGAAGTGGCAATTCCTCATTGTTTAATTTGTATTTCCTAATTTAAAAATTATATTTATTGGCCATTCTGTGTGTCTTTTTATGAATGACATGCTTATACTTTACCCTTTCTTATATAAATGGTCAATCTTTTAGTTTTTGCTTCATAGGAGCTTTTCTTTTCTTTCTTTTTTTAGCTCTATGGATTACAAGAAATTCTCATATACATGTCTTTAAATCATTTTCAGCAATTTTTATTTTCTTATCTTGTTTTATTGCATTGGCTTGAATTGAATACTGTACATGCAAAAGCTAAAACCTCTGTGTAATATTAACTAGACGTGAAGACAGATGTTTGTTGTAGGTTTTTAATAATTATTCTTTGTCAAGGTAAAGTTCACTTTGACTCTTACTAAGAGTCTTTATTGTGAATAAATTTTTCTTTCAGATATTTTTCTACATAAAATAAGATATTCATAGGATTTTTCTGCTTTAATATTTTTAAGTGTGAATTATATTTTAGACTTTTCTTGCAATACTGAGAAATACCCTGCATGGTCATGATAAGTTTTGTGTGATTTGTATTTTTTTAAAAATTAAATTCTCTTTCATTCCTGTTCCAGAGATGGTTAACTTTCCACCAAAATTTTTGCTCTTTTCCATAGTGTGGAATTTTCACTGGACGGGAATTTACCAGCTCCCCTTGTATGCAACTAGGTCTTGGGACTAGTTCTTGTTGGTAGAATTTGAGCAGAAACGATGTCAGTTATGGGTCAAGTGGATTGAAAGGATCTATGTCTTTTTTTCAATTTTTCTCTTCTCTTCTATTATGTAGATAAGAAGTAGTCAAGCTATGGTGTATGGGCCAAATCTGGTCCTTGGCACATTTTTGTAGTTTATGAATAAAGGATGTTTTTTATATTTTCAAGAATTAAAAAAAAAAAGAATGTGCAGTAGATGCTATATATATAGGCTGAAAAGCCTTTTATAGAAAAAGTTTAGTATAGATGAAGAAGTCTCTTAAGCCATGGAGGTTGTGAGAACTCCCAGATGTAATAAGGCTGGTTCCCTAAATCATTGAGTAGAGGAGAACTTCATATTAACCACAGTGTTGGCACTCAGCTGTTAGATGAGTAAGAAATAAACTTATATTTTGTTGTCACTGATATTTTGATGTTGATTAGCTGTTAGCACTACCTAAGCAATAAATGTATAATTTCTAATATTGCTAATTTATCCATCTCCTTTTTTTTGGATTGATCAACCATAGAGATTTGCCTATTTTATTAATATTTTTAAGAAATATCTTTTGTATTTGATACTACTCTCTATTATTTATTTGTTTTCTATTTCATTAATTTATGCTGTTTTTGATACTTCTTTCCTTTTATTTGGGTTTAGTCTTTTGCTCTTTTTCTGAGTTCTTGAATTGCTCGTGTGGATCATAATTCTTAATATTTGTTACATTTTAATATATGCATTCAGGACTATAAATCATCCTCTAAGTATTAATTTAGCTGCATTTTACAAGTAGTTCTAATGATTTGATAATATTCATCATGATTTTTTAACCCATAAATAATTCACATGTGTTTTATTATTTTTGTAATGTGTGAGCTTTGGGACCCAGTTTTGTCATTGCTTTTTAGTCGTACTATATTGTGTTATGAGAAAGTAGCTTTTAGAACTGTTGAGATTTGTTTTGTGACCTAAGCCTTTGTCAGATTTATAAATGTTTCATGATTGCTTCCAAAGCATGAATGTATCCAGATTTTTTGGTGTAGTCTTATATATATATTTGTCAGTTTTGTAAATTGTATTATTAATCTTCATTAATTTTTTGTCTACATGATTTATCAGTTACTTGTTTGTAGAATAGGTTTGCTTAAATCTCTCATTTTTTATTATAGATTTTCTAAGTTCTCCTTATAATTCTGTCACTTAAAAATATTTTGATTTTGTGATAGGTTATTCTGAATTATTATATTTTTTGGTGCATTGTTTCTTTGAGCATATGTAATGACCTTATTTCCAATATTGTTTTTTCTTAAAAACAATTTTCCATAATATTAATATATCTATCTAGCTTTACTTTGCTTAGTATTTCTTTTACATATCTTTCTAATCTCATTATCAGCAATATTTCTGTGTGATTATATTTTAGAAGTGTTGTCTGTAAAAAGAGTTTAGCTGAATATTTTTTGCCTCTTCATTTCTTTAGTTCTTCTTTGTTTTTCTTTTTAATATATCCCACTAAGAACATAAAAAGTGATAGATTATAAAATCATCTGCAATGACTCTGCCCACTGGATGGTAATGTTTTCAATTCAATATGCGGTTGGGTTTTTGTTTGTTGTAGTTAATTTTCAATTTTAGTAATTGATGTTTCATTTGATTAGAACCTCAGTCTCCTCTCATTCAGTTTGAGCCAATGTTATTAGCTTTCTAAGTGTTTATCTTTTCAGATTTTATTACTTGATTTATCAGCTTATACTTTTTGATGCCTACTCTAGAGCTAATCAATAAACTGTTTCTTCTTTCCCTCTCTCCACCCCATTTCCTCATTTTTTGGGTTATTTTGTTACTTTTACATTGTTAGACCATATAGCATTTATGAATCCCATATGTTATTTATGCTTTTTAAAATAATTTTTCTGTATAACAGATTACCCTCAAAAGTTATTTTAAAACAAAAATATTTTTTATCTCACATAGTTTCGGAGGGTCAGTAGTCCATGAACGGTTTTGTTGGGTGGTTCAAACTTAGGGTCTCTCATGAGGTTGCAGTTAAGCTGTTGGCTGGCATAGTGGTCATCTGACAACTAAACTGGAGCTGGAGGATAAATATCTAAGGTGGTTCATTCACATTGCTATTGGCAGGATGCCTTATTTCCTTGCTGGAGATTAGCAGTGTGTTTCAATTTTTCATCATTATGGGTTTTTCTTCAGGGCTGCTTCAGTGTCCTTATGACATAGCAGCTGAGTTCCCCAGAGTGAGTGCTCCAAGACAGAGCAAGAGGTAGCTGCAGTGCTTTTTATGATCTAGTCCCTGGAATCACATACCATTAATTCTGCTTTTTTGTTGTTGCTGTTAGAGAAAGGTCACTGTGTCCAGACCACACCGAGGTGAGGGGAATTACACAATACCTCTTGAAAGGGGCAATATCAAAAAATTTGTACACATATTTAAAAAGAAAACACCTTTAATACCCTGGCCACAAAATATTCTTCTCAACTGCAAAATACACTTATTTTTTCTCCCAGGACCCTTAAAAGTTTTGTACCATTATAACATCACCTTGAAGTTCAAAATTTTGTTATTGAAATCAGATCCAGGTGCACCTGAGGGTTCTTGGGTGTAGTTCTTTTAGTTAAGCTCCTTAAATTCAGTTTCTCTAAATCTGAAACCCTGTGCCTAAGAGACAAGTTATGTTCCACTTTATATACCAATCATATGCTGGTAGGACAGGCATTAACATAACCTCTCAGAAATTTCTCTTAAAAAGAGGAAAGGGATTGGAGATGCAAGGAGTCACTCATCTATAGCAATTCTGAAAATTCAGCTGGGCAAACTTTGGAAATTCCTTGATTAGGACTCAGTTCTACTCCTGTCTACTACTCTTGGCTGAACTCTCTGAGCTGTTGATTCCACTCTTTGAATCATTCTTCTTTTCCAAAAATGGTAACTCATATTTACAGTTGCATAGTTTCTCAGTTATCTTAATGTCAAAATTTCATAGGTATAAAGACCACTTTCATTAAGTATTATTTCTGTCCTTTTTATTCCAAGCTGGAAGTGTTTCTGAAAACACAATTCTATTAAAAACGCTGTGGGTTTCCTGTGAATCTTAGTGAGGATTCACTCCATTAGATAAAGGTCATCCCCACAGATCTCTTCAGGATAAGCCCTTTACCTATTTTAAGCTTCTTCTGAGATAGCAGAGAAATAAAGCTCTTAAGCTTCTTAGAAATACTATTGTTGGGAGACATGTCTCGGTGAAGCATACGACATTGTTCTTTTGAGTGCCTTTTTTTCTGACTGAATGGTACCCATAGGAAACACCTTAGAGCTCTTAACAGTCTTAAAGGGACAATTTTAATAAAGATTGAAGCCATGATCTTTGCTTCATCCTTAGACCAAGTTTTCTTGGCAGTGCCCTGGGTCTCATCTTTAATTGGAAGCCATTTCTTAATATTAGCATCATTTGCGGTCTGGTAAAGCTGATAATCTTCAAACCAGCAAGTCCTGGATCCTTTTGATTTAACAGTTCTTTTTTTCCTCATCTCTATTCCCTTCCACTTTATTATAAACTTCAAGAATAAACCAAATAACAGTTTTAACATTATGGTTAAACCTTTGCTAGATCACCTAATTAAACAGGTACATTTTCTAATTTCTACATACATACAAATCACAGTAATGCTAAACTTTCTGTCATTATATAACAAGGATTTCCCTTCCTTCAATTTCCAATCACATCTTTCTCAATTCCCTTTAAGCTCTCATGGGAAGCCTCTTCAAAGTATAGACTTCTACTCACAGTCAGCTCAAGGCACTTTAGCCTTTCACTAACAATCTCATCAAAGTCCTTCCAGATTTTCCCACTGCCAGGTTCCAGAGCCACACCAATATTTTTATTCATTTACTATGACAGCACCCCACTTATAGCCATGAAAATCTGTATTTGCTATCCAATGTTAGGTAACAAATTACCCCAAAATTAGTAACTTCAAACAATAAAAATTTGTTATCTCATGCAGTTTTTAAAGTCCTGGAGTGGATTAACTCAATGATTCTTGCTTGAGATCTCTCTTGAAGATACACTCAACATGTTGGCTAAGGCTGAAGTCATCTGAAGGCCTGACAGAGCTGGAATTTCTGCTTCAAAGATGGCTCACTCACATGGTGGTTGCCAAGATGCCTTAGCTCCTTACTGGCTTTTGACAATAGGTTTTGTTCCTTATCACACTGGCCTTTCCACAGGGCTGTCTGAGTATCCTCATGACATGGCAGTGGTATTCCCAGAGTGAGTGAGAAGAGAGAGAAAGAGGAAGTCATGTTTTTTTTGTTTTTTTTATGACCTAGTCTCCAAAGTCACATACAATCACTTCTGCTTTTTGTTTTTTTTTTCATTTGTAGGGATTCACTAAGCCCAGCCCTTACCCAATAGGAAGGTAATTAGGCATCTTAAAGGCAGGGATATCAAAGAACTTGTGGATATATTTTGAAACCACCAATCCCCAATTTTGTTTTAGTCTTAGATCTCTAGTTTAATAAATCCACTGCTCAACATCAGTTCTTTTTATGAAGTTTCTCCAATTATTTCTTGGTTGAGTGAAGATTTCCTCTAGCAAATTCTTCAAGAAGAACACGTGGGTACAATATTTCCTCAGTTCTGCATTTTTCCAAATTGTTTTGGTATTGAAGGTCCTCTAGGCTAGATGAAAATTTGCCTCTTTGCCTTGAGTACCTTGTAGATATTGCTTGACTGTGTCCTGGAGTTCAATGTGTTTGTGTTTATGTGCCCAAGATTGACAATCTGATTTTCCTTCTTTTATAAGTAGCTTTTTAATTTTATTTATTTTTTGCTTAGAGACCCAAATAATTTTTCTCTTTATATTTAAGTCTAATAATTTTATCAGCATGTGCTTCAGTGTTAGCATTGTTGTTATTTTAGCAGGTATACAGTATCTACTTGCAGAGTGTATACAGCATTTTTATTTCTAGGAAATTTCTTGAATTTTGCATTATGATTTTAAATATGTGTTGTATTTAATATTTTTAGATTTCTTCTTCAGGGAAAATACACTTATACATATATTTGATTTTTAAGTTGAATTGTGCCCTCCCCACCAAAAATGATACACTCAAGTCCTAACCCCCAGCACCACAGAATATGACTTTATATGGAAATAAGGTCATAGCAGATGTAAATATTTAAGTTAAGGTGAGGTCTTGCTAGAGTATGGTGTGTACCTAATCAAATATGACTGGTGCTTTTATAAGAAGACAGCAATGTGAAGACAGAGACATACCGGGAGAATGTCATGTGTCAATGAAAATAAAGATTGGAGTCATGCAGGTACAAGCTAAGGAAAACCAAAGATTGCTTGCAAACCACCAGAAGCTAGGAAGAAGCAAGGAAGGATTCCCCTAAAGAGTTCAGAAGAAGCATAGCCCTGAAGACCTCTTTATTTTGGACTTCTAGTCTTCAGAAGCGAGAGACAATAAATTTCTGTTGTTTTGAGGCACCCAGTTTGCAGTTTTTGGTATAGCCATCCTAGAAAGCTAATGCAACAATTTTATTTGCATGACTTTTATTTATATCATTTTCTCTCTGGTTATTTTTATCTTTATTTCTGTATCATTTTTCTCTTTTCAAGGATCCTTTCTGTTGCTATGTGAAGAGCACTTTATTTAGTAGAGGATACTTTTTTTTTTGTGGTCAGGATTCCTCTGATTTTTAGAATCTACCTGTTTCAATGGGATCATACTATCAACTGCTTCCTTCCTTCTCTTTCATTTACTAGCAGGTGCTACCTCTAAACAACACTGCTTCTGCTTTCCAAGGTGTGTCCCTGTCTCTCCCCAAGATGTACTTTCTGGAACACTTCATTATAATTTCCTTCGGCAGTGCTGATTCACCAGGCTTCAGACATACCTTCAGAAGTTTCTTTTTCAGTGTAGAGCTCTCTTCTTTGGGATATTCATCCTGATTGGTCCTACATACCAGTTCTGAAAAGACTCTCCTATACAATTTTGTGCATTTCCTGCTGGGCTCCCCAAACTGCTCTGATCTGGTGGGACTTTTCTTCCTAGTAACACAGTGAGTAGTGGTTATGAATGTTTTTTTTATTTGGAAGTCTATTTATATGAAAGGCTGTAATTTCAGATCTATCTTATATAGAAAGTTGAAGTGAAGAGAAAACACTAGCCTTCCTAACTTAAAAGATCTGTATCCTCATTTGTTTGGAGCATAGAAAATGACTTTCTTGGTTTCTTGAAAATTGGGATCATTGATGTTTTGACAGTTCTTTAATTTTATGAAGTCAAAATGGCCTCCACTTCTGCTTTATCAATTCACAGATTTTGAAAGTCATAGTGGAATTTATATTATCTGCATAAGATGCAGGTAAGTATGGATTAAAATAAGGTTTCGTATTTGACAGAGGCCATGATGCTCAACTTCTTCAAACCCCATTTCCCTTATTTATAAAATGGTTCTAATATTAACCATTTTGCATTATTGCTCTTAGTTCTCTATTTGTTAATTTATGTAAGCACAATATTTGTAGCCTAGAGTATAGCATATTTTAGGCATTCAAAAATTGGTAGGTGTTATTTAAAATAATATGATATTAATATTACAGTCAGTGAATCAATTCTATATAAGCTAATTTGGCTTATTAGCCATTTTAGCATTATAAAATTGACTTAAACCACAAAGTTCTTCTGAAGTCCTGGAATACATCCACCTGTCAAAGGAAACCTAGAAGGTGATTAAAAAGCATTGGTTGGAAAAAGATACCTGCAAATTCATTTTCTCACTTAGCTTAGAATGGCAGATGCTAATACACTTTATACTTGGCATTCTTGATTCTTCTAAAGCCTTGGATTGAAATGAAAATAATTGGATTGGAAACTTCATCATCCATCCATTTCAGAGAATATTACAACAGCTCCTGCTATGGACTCAAGTCAATTTAAAGCAAATATATACCCAGGTACTTTGTTCATGTTCTACTTGGGAAATAATATTATTTCCTCCACATCAAATGTCTAAGGACTTCATTTAATTCTTTTATGGGAATTCAAAGCTCATAAAGATAACTGATGGTGTAGAAGACTGAACATTTTTATTCTCCAGTAAATAGAGACAAATTGATTTGCAATTTAGGTTTTATGTGAATATTCTGGTGTTATATTTGTTTAAACTGTATTTTAGGACAGTGGTTCCCAAACCTGGCTGGCCATTAGAACCACCTGAGGATCTGTTTAGACAAACATATCCCTGAGTATCTCCCACACTTACTGAAACATCATCTATCTGTTATAAAACTCCTCAGGTGGTTGGTGAAATCATAATTGGAGGAGTTTCTGATTAGTCTGTATTTCGTCGGATTTGGGTTATAATGCCAGAAAGTGCGTTATGCAGTTAGGAATGTTAGAAGAACAATATAGACCCTTGCTTTTCAAAGTGTGGTCCACAGAGGAGCAGCATCAGCCTTACCTGTGAACTTGTTAGAAATTCAGAACTTAAACCTTTCCTCAGATATGTCATATAAAACATGCATTTTAACACAATCCCTAAATGATTTGTATGCATATCAAAGTTTTAAAAGCACTGATGTAGACCTTTCATAGAATAGGTTTTGACCTTCTTATCTGAAAATTGAAAGTAAAAATTTCATGTGCTGACCAAAGAGTGAAGATGCAAGATCAAAAAGGAAAATATTGTAGGTTATTCTATTTACAACATGAAGTTTTCATTGTAATTGCAATTATAACAACCTAGTTCATTGTCTAGTCTGAAGTTAGAAGTGGGTTCACTCACTGCCCCTCATTATTTGTGTGCTGCTTAGTAAGATATGTAGTTGGGCAGTTGGAGGCCTAAGTTTGAACTGTACTTTATGCTTATCTTACTGACGTGAAGTTTGAAATTGAGGTAGCATCAATTGCAGCAAAGCAAAAACTAGAAAGGCTTGTCCTACCCTTCTTGAGGAAAATCATTTTCCAGTGTGGTGATGCTTATTTGGTGAACAATTTAATATATTAATTTCTCCTAGGCTTTCCCAATTAACTCTACCTGACTATCATCACTGCAGCGTTTGTGCTCCTCTCTTAAATTTCTTTATTTTCACATCTAGAACTGTTTTAGAATTACTTAATTTTTTGCATTCTTCAGATTGCAGTTCCTTGGGAGCAACTTGTATTTGTTGCTTTTGTAGTTCTCAATGTCTTCATCCTCCCCATCCCCAGTTTCTAGCATAGTTCTTAATAGGGTGATGAGTAATTAGGGTGGTCACCTTATCCTGATTTAACTGAGGCAATCCTAGAATACATCTGCTGTCCCAGAGCAATTATAAATAGCTTCCCCTTTCACGTCCAAAAATGTCCTAGTTAGAACTATAAATTATATAGTTTCCCTATATGTAATGAAGATGAAGCTGAGCTGCAGTTAATTTTGTCTAAGGAGACCCTTTTCTTGAGGGGAGCCTCAGTAGCTGCTCTAGGTGAGATTATCACTTACCCTGCATCTCTCCATGTTAGCTCCTGCCCGTTCCTTCCTCCTCTCTTTCCTATAGCAGTCTTGATCAGTGTGAAAAAGCAAATGTTCAAAGGATCAGAAATGAATTGCCAAACTTCTTTGGAAATATAGTGTACCAGAAATAATTCACTACTTTATTGTAGGTATTTTATTTAATTTAAGTTTCTTATTATGCTTTAATAATTTAAAAGCTGATTATATTACACATACCATATGATTTTCTTCAGCTTTATTGAAACATAATTGACAAATAAAATTGTAAGATAAAGTATACAATGTGATGAGTTGACATATGTATACAGTGTGAAAAGATTCTCCCCATTAAGTTAATTAACACATTCATTACCTCACAACTTTCAATTATGCAGTACAGTGTTATCAACTATAGTCAACATGTTACACATTAGATTCTCACAACTTATTCATCTTATAACTGAAAGTTTGTACCCTTTTACCAGTATCTCTCTATTTTCCCCACCTTCAGTCCCTGACAGTCACTTCTCTACTCTTCGTTTCTATGAGTTTGAGTTATTATTATTGTTAATTGTACCATGTATAAGTGATACCATGAACTATTTGTCTTTCTCTATCTGGCTTACTTTACTTAGCATAATGTTCTCAGGTTTCATCCATGCTGTCACAAATGATACGACTTTTTTCTTTTTTTAAGGCTGAATAATATTCCTTTGTATATGTACATACCACAACTTCTTTATCTATTCAGCCATTGATGGACACTTAGGTGCTTCCATTATCTTGGCTAATGTAAACAATGCTGTAATGAATATGGGAGTACAGATATATCTTTGAGATAATGGTTTTGTTTCCTTTGGAAGCCCAGAAGTGGGATTGCAGGATCATATGGTAGTTCTATTTTTAATATCTTGATGAAACTCCATACTGTTTTCTACTACGGGTGTACCAGTTTACATTCCCACTAACTGTACAAGGGTTCCCTTTTCTCCACATCCTTGACAGTATTTTTTAATCTCTTGCCTTTTTGATCATAGCCATTCTAACAGGTGTGAGGTGATATCTCATTGTGGTTTTGATTTGTATTTCCCTGATGATTAGTGATATTGAGCACATTTTCATATACCTGTCAGTCATTTGTATGTCTGTTTCAGAAAAATGTCTATTCATGTCCTTTGCGCATTTTTAACTGGTTTGTTTTTTGCTTTTGTGTTGTATGAGTTCCTTGTATTTTTTGGCTTAGCCTCTTATTCGATATGTGGTTTGCAAATTTTTCTCTCATTCCCTAGGTTGCCTTTTCGTCTCTTTGATGATTTTCTTTGTTGAGTAGAAACATTTTAGATTGATATACTCTTGTTTATTTTAGTTTTTGTTGCCTGTGCTTTATGGAGTCATCCAAGTCATTGTCACCACCAATATCAAGAATATTTTCGGACTTCCCTGGTGGTGCAGTGGTTAAGAATCCACTTGCCAATGCAGGCAGGACAAGGGTTTGAGCCTTGGTCCGGGAAGATCCCACATGCTGCGGAGCAACTAAGCCCGTGCACCACAACTACTGAGCCTGTGCTCTGGAGCCCACGAGCCACAACTACTGAGCCCAAGTGCTCCAACTACTGAAGCCTGTGTGCCTAGAGCCTGTGCTCCACAACAAGGGAAGCCACCACAATGAGAAGCCTGTGTACCACAATGAAGAGTAGCCCCCACCCTCCGCAACTAGAGAAAGCCTGCACGCAACAATGAAGACCCAATGCAGCCAAAAATAAATAAATAAATTTATTAAAAAAAAGAATATTTTCCCCTATGTTTTCTTCTAGGAATTTTGTGGTTTCAAGTCTTATGTTCAAGTATTTAATTCATTTTGAGCTGATTTTTTTTCAGACCATGTGAGGTAGGAGTCTAGTTTCATTCTTTTGCATGTGAATGTCCAGTATTCTCAATACCATTTATTGAAGATACTATCCTTTTCTCAATGTATATTCTTGGTTCCTTTGTTGAAAATTAACTGATGCATGGGCTTATATCTGGGCTCTCTATTCTGTTACGTTGATTTATGTTTCTGGTTTTATGCCAGTACCATACTGTTTTGGTTACTATAGCTTTGTAATATATGTGCTATTTGTTTTTTAGGACAGTATTTTCCCCCATTCTCCCTCACCCTTTCCTTCATGTGCCCTCCATCCACAATGCATCTCCTTCAAACTAACTGATGTTAATAACATAGTATTTATTTCCATGTATTTTTCTCCACAATCATAAATCAAATATATATATATATATACACATGTATATATGTTGGATTTTTTGTCATTATTTTTTTGTCTCACCAAAACCTGTGAAAATTCATTTAAATAATTATTTCCATAGCTGCCATTCCAGGATGTGGATATACTATAATTCTCTTAACTAATTCTCTGAGATTGTATTCAAGTTGTTTCCAGGTTTCTTGTTATTACTCACCATTATGTACAGTACTACAGCAAATGTTCTTTGACATATTTCCTTATATACTAATAGTTTTATTTTTATGTGGAGTAGGATTGATGGGTCAATGTTGTGTGTTTGTGTGTGTGCGTGTGTGTGTATTTAACTTTAATAGGTGCTGCCACATTACTTTCTAAAATGATTGCAACAATTCATTGTGTTACCTTTAGCTCATTTGATGCTCTCTGACTCAAAGGCCAAGATTGGCTGAGAGGACATGTGAAACCAGGATGCTACATTCTACTATTTACATGTCTTTCAGTATGAATGAAAAGTGTTTTAAATATTGAAGAGATAGTGATACAATTTGAGTTTTACATTACATGAGTTGTTTTTATGAAAAGAACAGAATTACTATTACTTGAAATCTGGATTGCCACAGCAAACCTCGGATACATGATTGTTGCATAATTTTAACACATAAATTATGAAAGCTGTACATTGTGAACTGTTTACAAAACAGGTATAAGACTAAGAAGTTAGAATTATAATGAGAAAATTCAGTGATATTTATAATTTATATTTACTCATTTGTTCAGGATTAAATAAGGATAGTCTCTGACAGAAGTACAATTTAAATGATTTGATGACTTTTTCCTGAAGAGAAATTTTACTTTATTCTGATTCCATCCCCAAACTCACATGCCATTGTGACATCAATGGAGGCTCTACCTGCACCCAAAAGCATGGATCCCCATTTACAAAGGGTGATCTAGGAATTACTGCCTCTAGATGTCCAACCTGTCAGAGACAGAACGAAGCAGAGCTTCCCCTCCATCCCCAAATGGCACTATTCTTTGAGGAGACCAACCAGTTACTTGGTAGCAAGTTGACTACATTGGATCCCGTCTATCCAATTCCGAGTCAATTTGCCTTTCCTGCCTGCAGAGCCTCAGCCAGCACCGCTGTCTGGGGGCTTATGAAATGTTTGGTCCACAGGCATGGAATCCCACACAGCATAGCACCTAACTAGAGGACTTACTTCACAGTAAAGGATACAAGAGGGCATACCCATGACCATGAGATTCTTTGTTTGTATTAGAGCACACCATTCAGAGGCAGCTGGCCTCAGAATGCTGTTATGGACTTCAAAAGGCAAAGCTAAAGTGCTAGCTCAAAGGAAACACTCTGTTAGGTTGGGATGTCATCCTTCAGGATGTAATATATGCATAAAATCAGAGATCTTTATAGGGTGCTCTATCCCCAGTGGGAAAGATGCATGGGTCTAGGAAATGAGTGCCCCACTTACAATCACTCCCAATGTAACTGGGGAATTTATGCTTCCTATCCCCATAAATCTTCACTCTGTAGGGTTCAAGGTCCTGTTTCCCTAGGGGGGCACACTCTTGCCAGGAAACATAGCAAAGGCTCTAATGAACATCAAGTTATGGCTGCTGTCAGGGCACTTTAAACTTTTGGTGTCCTGGGACCAGAAGACTAGAAGAGGAGTCCCCATTCTGTAAGGGGTGATTGACCCTAATTAGTATGGAAGAGGTAGGTTGCTTTTACATAGAGAGGAATACACTTGGAAACTAGGTGATTCATGTGGATTCTTCCTGGCACGCTCTTGTCCCATCACAACCATGAACAAACACATGCAGCAACCCTAGACTGAGAATGGTATATTTACCAAGGATTCAGACTTCTCAGGAATGTAGGTTTGGGTCACATCATCAGGAAAGACAAGAAGACCTACTAAAGTGACAACTGTGGATGAAGAAAATTTAGAATAAAAGGAAAGGGGATCAGTACCCACTGTGGCTCTGAGATCAGCTACAGAGATGATGGCTGTAGTTTGTCCCACTAAATACCATTTCAAACTTTTCCTCTCAGGAAGAGAGATCCATGGGAATCATGCAAGAGCTGTGCAGAGCATGGTAGACTGTGGTATCCATGAAAATGCACCACTCAAACTATCTATGACTCCACCACTACATGTGCATGAAGGCCACCCTTCTCACAGACCACTGTCCCCCCAGCAACTGAACTGGCAGCAATACTAAGGCAGGTTCTTCCTGAGGGACTCCTCATTGGCCTGGCCAAAACTTTCTTAGATCTGTAGTTTGAGACCCTTCATGCCAATGTCTCCTTCTTTCTCCTTCCATCACAAGGTTCAAACCTGAATCTTAGTCTTATGACTGCCCTCCTCCTCTGCTCGCCCCCTTTTCCACACAGGCATTTCCCTTGATGCATCTCTTGCATGTCTAATCTTGTCTTGGTGTCTGCTTCTCACGGGAACTTAATTAATCCCAACATTGACTAAATATTTTATATTGAGATTGTTTCAACCCATGGAAGAAAGGCATTTTTTGGAAATTGGTGCAGGAAGAAGTTTTTCTTTGGAGCTTTGTTATAGCGGATAATGAGATCACCATCACAAAATTAGGAAGCGTATTCTCTAATGTAACATTTCTCAAACTGTCTACTATAGCCCAGTGGATGCCATAAGGGAAATAAAGAATTGCTAGGATTACATAAACTTGGGGAATACTGCATAATCCATTTTTTGTTATTATGGATATTCATGATGCATGTTAGCGTGTTGTCTCTGTAAAGTTCTTTAGTAAAGAAACTTTATTTTACCTAGCAATTCCCTGAATGATTTATCCATGAGCCCTTCCCTATTTTTTATGGGGGTATCTCTAATCCACTTAGAAAAGAACACGTTTGGAATTATAGCTCTAAAGACATCCCTTAAATCTAGAAATCACAGGTACAGTTTCAAAGCTAATCTTTGACGTTATGTCCAAAACCTCAATTCATCCCATCTCTAAAAATCTTGCTTCTTTAATGATCTTTATTCTGCAACTTTAACTTCTCCCTTTCTTTTTTTAAAAATTTTATTTTATTGGAGTATAGTTGATTTACAATGTTATGTTAGTTTCAGGTATTCAGCAATGTAATTTCAGTTATACATATACATATACTCATTCTTTTTCAGATTCTTTTCTCATATAGGTTATCACAGAATATTGAGTAGAGTTCCCTGTGCTATACAGTAAGTCCTTGCTGGTTACCTATCTTATATATAGTAGTGTGTGTATGTTAATCCCAAGCTCCCGATTTAATCCCTCCCCCCTACCTGTCCCCTTTGGTAAACATGTTTGTTTTCAATATCTGTAAGTCTATACCTGTTTTGTAAATAAATTCATTTGTTTCATTTTCTTTAAAATTAGATTCCACATATGAATGCTATCGTATGATATTTGTCTTTCTCTGTCTAACTTACTTCACTTATTATGATAATCTCTAGGTCCATCCATGTTGCTGCAAATGGCATTATTTCATTCTTTTTTATGGCTGAGTAGTACTCCTTTGTATATATGTACCACATCTTCTTTATCCATTCCTCTGTTGATGGACATCTAGGTTGCTTCCATATCCTGGCTATTTTAAATAGTGCTGCAATGAACACTGGGTTGCATGTATCTTGGGGTGCATGGTTTTCTCTGGGTATATTCCAATTGGATTGCTGGATTATATGATAGCTCTATTTTTAGTTTTTTAAGGAACCTCCATACTGTTCTCCATAGTGGCTGTACCAATTTACATTCCCACCAACAGTGCAGGAGGGTCCCCTTTTCTCCACACCCTCTCCAGCATTTATTTTTTGTACACTTTTTGATGATGGCCATTCTGACTGATGTGAGGTGATACCTCATTTTAGTTTTGATTTGCATTTCTCTGATAATTAGTGATGTCGAGCATCTTTTCATGTGCTTTTTGGCCACCTGTATGTGTTCTTTGTAGAAACATCTATTTAGATCTTCCAGCCATTTTTGGATTGGGTTGTTTGGCTTTTTTTCTTGAAATAGAGCTGCATGAGCTGTTTGTGTATTTTGGAGATTAATCCCTTGTTGGTCACTTTGTTTGCAAATATTTTCTCCCATTTTGTAGGTTGTCTTTTTGTTTTGTTTATGATTTCCTTTGCTGTGCAGAAGCTTTTAAGTTTAATTAGGTCCCATTTGTTTATTTTTGTTTTTATTTTCATTACTCTCAGAGGTGGATCAGAAAAGATCTTGTTGCGATTTATGTCAGAGAGTGTTCTCTCTATGTTTTCCTCTAGGAATTTTATAGTGTCAGCCTTACATTTAGGTCTTTGATCCATTTTGAGTTTATTTTTGTGTTTGGTGTTAGAGAATGATCTAATTTCATTCTTTTACATGTAGCTGTCCAGTTTTCCCAGAACCATTTATTGAAAGGCTGTTTTTCTCCATTGTATATTGTTGCCTCCTTTGTCATAGATTAATTGACCAGGTACATGGGTTTATTTCTGGGCTTTCTATCCTGTTCCATTGATCTTTATTTCTGCTTTTGTGCCAGTATCATACTGTTTTGATGACTGTAGCTTTGTAGTATAGTCTGATGACTTCTTCTTTTCCATTGGTTTTCATCAACAAGATCAAGTCCCTGTAACTTTGGGGGAAAATTTCCCTTCCCTGATATCTCCTTTCACTAAAACCCATAAATGAAGATTTTCAAGGTGAAATCAGTGTTTACTGGATTTACTTCTGGTAACTCCGCTGATTATTCTCTAATATTACATAAAATGTACATCTCCCTCTTTCTGTTGTTATAATGCTATTGGCAGCATTTATGTGTCCTTGAGACAGGCAGACTTTAGTCCAAATCTTAATTCCACAACTTAACTGTTAACCTTAGGGAGCAGAACCTACTTCATTCACCTGTAACATGGGAAACACTTGCTTTAGAGGCATATTTTGAGAATCAAATAACATAACATAGAAGGAAGCACATAACACATTGCTTAATAATTGTTACTACTTATCACTTCCTTTTTCTTGAGACATTATCCTTTGGCTTTTAAGACATAATACTGCTAAGTCTCCTCCTACTCATTGACTATTTACTTCTTTGTCTGCTTTGCAATACTATCATTCTCTTTCAATGCCATCTTGGTTCTCCTTTCTGTTTATCTATTATGATTTGGAGGTGAATTCGTCTGTTTCATGGTTTTCTTTACCACATATATCCTCATTACTCATATATTCATATAACAAGGCTGGATCAGTCTCTTGAAATCAGACTCTGCTGGAAAATTTCACGTATACATAGAGCTCAACATGTTCAAATTTGGATACATTTCTCTTACATATGACCTGTTTTTTGTTTTCCTTTATCTAGCTGATAGTACCACTATCCACCCAGTCACACAAAGCCAGGAACCTCAGAGTCATCCTATATTCCATCTCCATCAGAGTCTTTGTGTAACATGTCACTTACTCTCATCAGTTCTACCTTCTAAATAGTTCTCAAATCAAGCCTCATTCTTACAGTAGTAATTTAAATTTAGCTCTCACTTGTTTTTTAACTGATCTTTCCTACAGCCTCAAACTTCTTTAATCTGTCTTCCATATTATGACCAGAATATCTGTTTTAAGGACAAATTCCATGTGCTACCATCTTATGTGTAGGGTTAGTTCCAAATTTCTTTGCATGATATACAAGGACTTCAGTGACCTTGCCTTTGCTTACTTCTTGAGCCCATCTCCCTCAGCTTTTCACCCCTACTCTCACACGGTCTCGCCAAACCACTGAAATTGTAGAGGACCAATCTTTCTCTCTGTAATTCTATTTTGTATGTGTCATTTGTGTGCATGAGAAAACATCTATTTATCCTTTGAGACCGTGCATACATGCTAAGACTTCTCTCTGAAGTCTTTCTCAAAAACCCAGAGAATTATCTCTATTACTACCATAATAAATGTTTGGAGGAAATAGTAACATTCTTTCAATAAATTGAAAATGTCTCAAGATGACTATTTTGAGTGGTGACACATATTTGGATGCACACATTCTGATGTGCTTCATAAAAAAATCCATTTCATTATTTTATATTCACAGTGTAAATACAGCAAGTTTGTTATGGGACCTGAATTTGGAAAATTAGCTATTGCAGTTTAGAGTTTAATATTATTTGAGGGAATACATTTTCTGTCATTAAATCAAGGATATGAACTCTGCAGTGTCTCTGTGTTTAGATTATAAACTTAATAATGTATTGGGTGGTTGCCCATTCTCAAAAAAATAGCATTCTCAGAAGAATTTGATAACATTGTATTAATTCTAGTTTATGACTTCTTATAATATACTATTTGGTAGAATGATTATAAAATAATTAATGATTTGTTAAATATTTTCTACACTTGCCTAGTCAAAATAACTGGGAGGTTTAAGTTTTAAAAGTAGGTCTCTTAAACAAATTATTTGCTACGTTTAAGTGAAACAAATACAAAAAAGAAAAAGGTAACATGTATTTTACCTGTCAGAAATGTCAATAAACTCATCAGCTCGGTTGAAACTATAAAATAGATTTTACCTTTCTCAGGCAGAAACACACATAAGAAAATGACTTATACAGCTGAAAATGATGGGCACTTGGCTTTTAATCTGGAAATGATTAGGGTTTAATTATATCTTGTAAGTATAAATGAATAAATGAATGAATGAATGAATAAATAAATAAATGAGACCAAACAGCTTTGCATGTCTTCTATGTGTTTAAATCATATTTATTCTGAATTTTTGAACATTATATTAATTTTTAATAAAACATTGAAATACCATGGCACTTTGGCACAAACTTCTTTTTTTAAAAATGTGCCCACACTAAGCTGGACTCAGCCAATGAAAAGCCATGGACTCTTTGTTTATTATAGCCCTCCCAAATTCCTTTTCCTCTCTATAAAAGCATTCTTCTTCCCTTGCCATGCAGGAACTTGTACGTGATACAATTTGCTAAAAAAATCTCTGGGAGTCTATTTATTCAAGTCAGTATTTTTGTAGCCCATATAGGGACCAGAGAAGACCCCCAAGGACTCTGGGACTGGGACTGGTGGTACCCGCAATTGAACCCATTGTTGCTTACTGCTTTTCTCACTGACCCTGGAGTTTGGAGGTAGGTCTTTCTCTTGGATCTGAGCTCATGCCCCCTTTGCATTTGAAGCTCTCCAATTTTTCTTTTTTCATATTTCTTTAATTGCTAAGGAAAACATCATTCATAGTCACTTATTGGTGAAGCTCTCCAGGTTTTGTTTGAGATCTTTTTAAAATTTTCGTCTTTCTGGCTAAGGCCTTGTTCTGTATGCAAGCACTAATTTGGTACTTTGATCTGATTTTGAGATCAAACTGTTCCAACTGAAGCTGGGTGAAAACACTTTCAGCCCATTCCTTTGGGAACCAGGCTGTTTCATTGAAACTGTGCTGGTCTTTCAGCCTTTAGCCTATTCCTTTGAAAGAGGCTATTCTCTGGAAAACAACTGAAAAAGCCTTTGGCCTGGCTCCTCTGGAACCAAGCTGCTTTTTAAGAATTGGCTGGTATTTAGGGTTGCAAGTGTTTTGCATTGAGCTGTATGAGCTGTTTAAAAATTGATCTTTTACTCTAGGAAAAGACCTCTGAGAAATGGAATCTCAGTTATCTAGGTATTTTGAGGATGCCTCCAGCTGGTTTTATGTTTAACAACTGAGAACGTTCCTTTGTGTATTTCTAACTGAACTAACTGTCCTGACCAAAGGCAATTTAGAATATCGACGGCCATTATGGGGAACTTTTGAAATCCCCAAACTTAATTTTCTTAAAATTGAAAATTAGACTACAGTAACTCAAAAACTTCCAGAACTCAGTGGAATGCTTATTTTGTTTGGTATTTTGAGTCCTCCCAATGTTATCAGGAGTCTAAATTTGCCTCTCTGCAAAATACGATTTTAAGTTTAACTGAGATAAATAGAAGATTAAAGAAAGATAAAATGGCTCCTGAAGCCTCAAGCTCTTCTCCCTTGGCTCTTTGTGCTTCAGATCCTTCTTTCTTCTTCCTCTTTATGGTGCTGACATCCCTTCCATACACTCAGCTTCCCCAAACTAATTCTCTCACTGAACTTGCCTTTTTCACTGAAACTCTCCCCACTCCCTTTTCCACTGAACTTATCAGAACATGTCTCCTTTAAAGTGGAGCCTTCTGAGGATCCAGAAGCTAAACCCTTAATTTGTTTTACACCCTGAGTAAGCTTAACTGTGAGCCATAGTCAAAGAGTTTTTCAAAGTTATCAAATATTCTCACAAATTTGCTGAACAGTTTAATATAGTCATTCAAATTTATCAACTGGTTTCTCTGACTTATATCAGCTAGTTTATATGCTTGTTGGTAAGGCCAGGCCTAGCACTGGATGAAAACCACTAATTGGGTAAACCCTTAAAGGTCTTTAGAATTAAAACTGGAAGATCATACAGCTAACTTATACTATCAGGCTTGGGCAATCACTACCTTTTTGTTTAGGCCCTTTGAGAGATATACACCCTTTTCCCCTTAGTTCTTCTGCCCCACCCATTTTTAGGCCAAGATACTTCTCAGAAAAGTATCATGCTGAAATTTTTTTCTCACAAGGGGGAACAATTCTAGAATTTGACAGTAGTCATAAAAGTAACCAACCAGGTGAATTAAATGATCCATTGACATCTTTTGTTTGTTCTCTGTTGGTACTAGGGCTGATTCTAGAAACATTGATTATTTACCCCCATTGAATTAACTACCACCTTCCTTATGGGCAAAGGAAGTTGATGTTGGTAAAATTCACAGTGCACCTTCCATCAAGATTTAAGTAGATCCCTCAAAACCCCTTCCCAGAATTAACCGATACCCTATAAGTAAAGAAGCCTAAGGCATAAAACACATAAAAAATATATTACAAGGCTCAAGGCCTCATTGTTCCCTTGTACTAGCCCCTGTAACACTCCCATTTTACCAATGAGAAAACCTAAAGGCTGAGTGTGGAGGTTTGTCTAGGACCTCTGAGAAATAAATAACATGTTGTCCCTCGATACTGTGTTGTTCCTAGCCCCATACATTACTAACATCCATTCCTACCAGAAGTAGATTCTTTATTGTAATTGATTTATGCAGTGCATTCTTCAGTATTCCAGTTGATGAAGCTAGCCAATACCTCTTTGCCTTCACTTGGAAAAACCAATTCACCTATACAGTAATGCTTCAGGGGTTTACTGAAAGTCGTTCTATTTCTCACAAATCTTTAATGCTGATCTGGATGTTATAAAGTCCCCTAGAGATTCTACTGTGTTTAAGTAGGTGGGTGATTTCCTTCTTTGCTTTCCTTCTCATGCCTCCACACAGAAAGACAATATCTACATGCTAGATTTTATCCTTAAAGGAACATAAAATCATCAAGGAAAAATTGCAGTTTGCCTGAACTCTGGTTTGATATTTAAGGTATTTGTTATCAAAAGAAGGGCCACACTTAGATCCAGATAGACTTCATGGTGTCCCAGTTTCCCCAAACTAAGCTCTAACTGCGAGGTTTTCTTGGGCTGGTTGTTTATTGCCAAAACTGC
Source organism: Eubalaena glacialis (assembly GCF_028564815.1). Taxonomy (NCBI): domain Eukaryota; kingdom Metazoa; phylum Chordata; class Mammalia; order Artiodactyla; family Balaenidae; genus Eubalaena; species Eubalaena glacialis. The sequence continues at coordinate 28,914,239 of NC_083732.1, read as the reverse complement.
CTTCAAAATTTCTCTCTTTTGCCAAACCTCTATATGTTTTACTCAGCAATAAAAATCCTGGCTTAATTTGAACCAGACAACTTTTAAGATGTTAAGGGATCTCCGGTAGGAAGATGGCGGAAGAGTAAGACGCGGAGATCACCTTCCTTCCCACAGATATACTAGAAATACATCTACACGTGGAACTCCTCCTAGAGAACACCCACTGAACGTTGGCAGAAAACGTCAGACCTCCCAAAAGGCAAGAAACTCCCCACGTACTTGGGTAGGGCAAAAGAAAACAGAAATAACAGAGACAAAAGAATAGGGACGGGACCTGCACCTGTGGGAGGGAGCCGTGAAGGAGGAAAGGTTTCCATGCACTAGGAAGCCCCTTCGTGGGCAGAGACTGCGGGTGGCAGAGGGGGGAAGGTTCAGAGCCACGGAGGAGAGCGCAGCCACAGGGGTGCGGAGGGCAAAGCGGAGAGACTCCCGCACAGAGGCTCGGCGCCGAGCAGCACTCACCAGCCCGAGAGGCTTGTCTGCTTACCCGCCAGGGTGGGCGGGGGCTGGGAGCTGAGGCTCAGGCTTCGGTCGGATCGCAGGGAGAGGACTGGGGTTGGCTGCGTGAACACAGCCTGAAGGGGCTAGCGCACCACAGCTAGCCGGGAGGGAGTCCGGGAAAAAGTCTGCAGCTGCCGAAGAGGCAAGAGACTTTTTCTTGCCTCTTTGTTTCGCGGCGCGCAAGGAGAGGGGATTCAGAGCGCCGCCTAAATGAGCTCCAGAGACGGGGGCGAGCCGCCGTTATCAGCACGGACCCCAGAGACGGGCATGAAACGCTAAGGCTGCTGCTGCCGCCACCAAAAAGCCTGTGTGTGAGCACAGGTCACTCTCCACACCGCCCCTCCCGGGAACCGGTGCAGCCCGCCACGGTCAGGCTCCCGTGATCAGGGGACAACTTCCCCAGGAGAACGCACGGCGCGCCTCGGGCTGGTGCAACGTCACGCCGGCTTCTGCTGCCGCAGGCTCGCCCCGCATCCATATCCCTCCCTCCCCCCGCCTGAGTGAGCCAGAGCCCCCGAAGCAGCTGCTCCTTTAACCCCGTTCTGTCTGGGCGGGGAACAGATGCCCTCAGGCGACCTACAAGCAGAGGTGGCTCCAAATCCAAAGCTGAACCCCGGGAGCTGTGTGAACAAAGAAGAGAAAGGGAAATCTCTCCCAGCAGCCTCAGAAGCAGCGGATTAAAACTTCACAAACAACTTGATGTGCCTGCATCTGTGGAATACCTGAATAGACAACGAATCATCCCAAATTCAGGAGGTGGACTTTGGGAGCAGGATATATTAATTTTTCCCCTTTTCCTTTTTTTTTTGAGTGTATATGTATATGCTTCTGGGTGAGATTTTGTCTGTATAGCTTTGCTTTATAATAGCTTTATTTTACTTCACTATATTTTATCCTCTTTCTTTCTTTCTTTCTTTCTTTCTATTTTTTCTCCCTTTTACTCTGAGCCGTGTGGATGAAAGGCTCTTGGTGCTCCAGCCAGGCATCAGGGCTGTGCCTCTGAGGTGGGTGAGCCAACTTCAGGACACTGGTCCACAAGAGACCTCCCAGCTCCACGTAATACCAAACGGCGAAAATCTCTCAGAGATCTCCATCTCAACATCAAGACCCAGTTTCACTGAACGAGCAGCAAGCTACAGTGCTGGACACCCTATGCCAAACAACTAGCAAAACAGGAACACAACCCCATCCATTAGCAAAGAGGCTGCCTGAAATCATAATAAGGCCACAGACACCCCAAAATACACCACCAGACGTGGACGTGCCCACCAGAAAGACAAGATCCAGCCTCATCCACCAGAACACAGGCACTAGTTCCCTCCACCAGGAAGCCTAGACAACCCACTGAACCAACCTTAGCCACTGGAGACAGATACCAAAAACAACGGGAACTACGAACCTGCAGCCTGTGAAAAGGAGACCCCAAACACAGTAAGATAAGCAAAATGAGACGACAGAAAAACACACAGCAGATGAAGGAGCAGGGTCAAAACACACCAGACCTAACAAATGAAGAGGAAATAGGTAGTCTACCTGAAAAAGAATTCAGAATAATGATAGTAAAGATGATCTAAAATCTTGGAAATAGAATAGACAAAATGCAAGAAACATTTAACAAGGACGTAGAAGAACTAAAGAGGAACCAAGCAACGATGAAAAGCACAATAAATGAAATTAAAAATAATCTAGATGGGATCAATAGCAGAATAACTAAGGCAGAAGAACGGATAAGTGACCTGGAAGATAAAATAGTGGAAATAACTACTGCAGAGCAGGATAAAGAAAAAAGAATGAAAAGAACTGAGGAGAGTCTCGGAGACCTCTGGGACAACATTAAATGCACCAACATTCGAATTATAGGGGTCCCAGAAGAAGAAGAGAAAAAGAAAGGGACTGAGAAAATATTTGAAGAGATTATAGTTGAAAACTTCCCTAATATGGGAAAGGAAATAGTTAATCAAGTCCTGGAAGCACAGAGAGTCCCATACAGGAGAAATCCAAGGAGAAACACACCAAGACACATATTAATCAAACTATCAAAAATTAAATATAAAGAAAACATATTAAAAGCAGCAAGGGAAAAACAACAAATAACACACAAGGGAATCCCCATAAGGTTAACAGCTGATCTTTCAGCAGAAACTCTGCAAGCCAGAAGGGAGTGACAGGATATACTTAAAGTGATGAAGGAAAAAAACCTACAACCAAGATTAATCTACCCAGCAAGGATCTCATTCAGATTTGATGGAGAAATTAAAACCTTTACAGACAAGCAAAAGCTGAGAGAGTTCAGCACCACCAAACCAGCTTTACAACAAATGCTAAAGGAACTTCTCTAGGCAAGAAACACAAGAGAAGGAAAACACCTACAATAACAAACCCAAAACATTTAAGAAAATGGGAATAGGAACATACCTATCGATAATTACCTTAAATGTAAAAGGATTAAATGCTCCCACCAAAAGACACAGACTGGCTGAATGGATACAAAAACAAGACCCATATACATGCTGTCTACAAGAGACCCACTTCAGACCTAGAGACACATACAGACTGAAAGTGAGGGGATGGAAAAAGATATTCCATGCAAATGGAAATCAAAAGAAAGCTGGAGTAGTAATTCTCATATCAGACAGAATAGACTTTAAAATAAAGACTATTACAAGAGACAAAGAAGGACACTATATAATGATCAAGGGATCGATCCAAGAGGAAGGTATAACAATTGTAAATATTTATGCACCCAACATAGGAGCACCTCAATACATAAGGCAAATACTAACAGCCATAAAAGGGGAAATCGACAGTAACACAATCATAGTAGGGGACTTTAACACCCCACTTTCACCAATGGACAGATCATCCAAAATGAAAATAAATAAGGAAACACAAGCTTTAAATGATACATTAAACAAGATGGACTTAATTGATATTTATAGGACATTCCACCCAAAAACAACAGAATACACATTTTTCTCAAGTGCTCATGGAACATTCTCCAGGATAGATCATATCTTGGGTCACAAATCAAGCCTTGGTAAATTTAGGAAAATTGAAATCGTATCAAGTATCTTTTCCGACCACAACGCTATGAGACTAGATATCAATTACAGGAAAAGATCTGTAAAAAATACAAACACATGGAGGCTACACAATACACTACTTAATAACGAAGTGATCACTGAAGAAATCAAAGGGGAAATCAAAAAATACCTAGAAACAAATGACAATGGAGACACGACGATCCAAAACCTATGGGATGCAGCAAAAGCAGTTCTAAGAGGGAAGTTTATAGCAATACAAGCCTACATCAAGAAACAGGAAACATCTCGAAGGAACACCCTAACCTTGCACCTGAAACAATTAGAGAAAGAAGAACAAAAAACCCCCAAAGCTAGCAGAAGGAAAGAAATCATAAAGATCAGGTCAGAAATAAATGAAAAAGAAATGAAGGAAACAATAGCAAAAATCAATGAAACTAAAAGCTGGTTCTTTGAGAAGATAAACAAAATTGATAAACCATTAGCCAGACTCATCAAGAGAAAAAGGGAGAAGACTCAAATCAATAGAATTAGAAATGAAAAAGGAGAAGTAACCACTGACACTGCAGAAATACAAACGATCATGAGAGATTACTACAAGCAACTCTATGCCAATAAAATGGACAACCTGGAAGAAACGGACAGATTTTTAGAAAAGCACAACCTGCCGAGACTGAACCAGGAAGAAATAGAAAATATGAACAGACCAATCACAAGCACTGAAATTGAAACTGTGATTAAAAATCTTCCAACACACAAAAGCCCAGGACCAGATGGCTTCACAGGCGAATTCTATCAAACATTTAGAGAAGAGCTAACACCTATCCTTCTCAAACTCTTCCAAAATATTGCAGAGGGAGGAACACTCCCAAACTCATTCTACGAGGCCACCATCACCCTGATACCAAAACCAGACAAAGATGTCACAAAGAAAAAAAACTACAGGCCAATATCACTGATGAACATAGATGCAAAAATCCTCAACGAAATACTAGCAAACAGAATCCAACAGCACATTAAAAGAATCATACACCATGATCAAGTGGGGTTTATCCCAGGAATGCAAGGATTCTTCAATATACGCAAATCAATCAACGTGATACACCATATTAACAAATTGAAAGAGAAAAACCATATGATCATCTCAATCGATGCAGAGAAAGCTTTTGACAAAATTCAACACCCATTTATGATAAAAGCCCTGCAGAAAGTAGGCATAGAGGGAACTTTCCTCAACATAATAAAGGCCATATATGACAAACCCACAGCCAATATTGTCCTCAATGGTGAAAAACTGAAACCATTTCCACTAAGATCAGGAACAAGACAAGGTTGCCCACTCTCACCGTTATTATTCAACATAGTTTTGGAAGTGTTAGCCACAGCAATCAGAGAAGAAAAAGAAATAAAAGGAATCCAAATCGGAAAAGAAGAAGTAAAGCTGTCACTGTTTGCAGATGACATGATACTATACATAGAGAATCCTAAAGATGCTACCAGAAAAGTACTAGAGCTAATCAATGAATTTGATAAAGTAGCAGGATACAAAATTAATGCACAGAAATCTCTTGCATTTCTATACACTAATGATGAAAAATCTGAAAGTGAAATTAAGAAAACACTCCCGTTTACCATTGCAACAAAAAGAATAAAATATCTAGGAATAAACCTACCTAAGGAGACAAAAGACCTGTATGCAGAAAATTATAAGACACTGATGAAAGAAATTAAAGATGATAAAAATAGATGGAGAGATATACCATGTTCTTGGATTGGAAGAATCAACATTGTGAAAACGACTCTACTACCCAAAGCAATCTACAGATTCAATGCAATCCCTATCAAACTACCATTGGCATTTTTCACAGAACTAGAACAAAAAATTTCACAATTTGTATGGAAACACAAAAGACCCCGAATAGCCAAAGCAATCTTGAGAACATAAAATGGAGCTGGAGGAATCAGGCTCCCTGACTTCAGACTATACTACAAAGCTACAGTAATCAAGACAGTTTGGTACTGGCACAAAAACAGAAATATAGATCAATGGAACAGGATAGAAAGCCCAGAGATAAACCCACGCACATACGGTCACCTTATCTTTGATAAAGGAGGCAAGCATATACAGTGGAGAAAAGACAACCTCTTCAATAAGTGGTGCTGGGAAAATTGGACAGATACATGTAAAAGTATGAAATTAGAACACTCCCTGACACCATACACAAAAATAAACTCAAAATGGATTAAAGACCTAAGTGTAAGGCCAGACACTATCAAACTCTTAGAGGAAAACATAGGCAGAACACTCTATGACATAAATCACAGCAAGATTCTTTTTGACCCAGCTCCTAGAGAAATGGAAATAAAAACACAAATAACAAATGGGACCTAATGAAACTTAAAAGCTTTTGCACAGCAAAGGAAACCATAAACAAGACCAAAAGACAACCCTCAGAATGGGAGAAAATATTTGCAAATGAAGCAACTGACAAAGGATTAATCTCCAAGATTTACAAGCAGCTCATGCAGCTCAATAACAAAAAAAGGAACAACTCAATCCAAAAATGGGCAGAAGACCTAAATAGACATTTCTCCAAAGAAGATATACAGATTGCCAACAGACACATGAAAGAATGCTCAACATCATTAATCATTAGAGAAATGCAAATCAAAACTACAATGAGATATCATCTCACACCGGTCAGATTGGCCATCATCAAAAAATCTAGAAACAATAAATGCTGGAGAGGGTGTGGAGAAAAGGGAACCCTCTTGCATTGTTGGTGGGAATGTAAATTGATACAGCCACTATGGAGAACAGTATGGAGGTTCCTTAAAAAACTACAAATAGAACTACCATACGACCCAGCAATCCCACTACTGGGCATATACACTGAGAAAACCATAGTTCAAAAAGAGTCATATACCAAAATGTTCATTGCATCTCTATTTACAATAGCCAGGACCTGGAAGCAACCTAAGTGTCCATCATCAGATGAATGGATAAAGAAGATGTGGCACATATATACAATGGAATATTACTCAGCCATAAAAAGAAATGAAATGGAGGTATTTGTAGTGAGGTGGATGGAGTTAGAGTCTGTCATACAGAGTGAAGTAAGTCAGAAAGAGAAAAACAAATACAGTATGCTAACACATATATATGGAATCTAAGGGGAAAAAAAAATGCCATGAAGAACCTAGTGGCAAGACGGGAATAAAGACACAGACATACTAGAGAATGGACTTGAGGATATGGGGAGGGGGAAGGGTGAGATGTGACAGGGTGAGAGAGTGTCATGGACACATATACGCTACCAGATGTACAATAGATAGCTAGTGGGAAGTAGCCGCAGAGCACAGGGAGATCAGCTTCGTGCTTTGTGACCACCTAGAGGGGTGGGATGGGGAGGGTGGGAGGGAGGGAGATGCAAGAGGGAAGAGATATGGGAACATATGTATATGTATAACTGATTCATTTTGTTATAAAGCAGAAACTAACACACCATTGTAAAGCAATTATACTTCAATAAAGATGTTTAAAAAAAAAAAGATCTTAAGGGACAGTTTGATGAGCTCATATGCCCTTGGGCATTCCAATTTTGAGATTCTCTTTTTCCTTTTTGTATATGAAAAGGAAGGGAATGCCCTTGGGGTGCTCACTCAAAAACATAGTGCCCACCATCAACCCATAGAGTATTATAGCCAGCAACTGGACCTGTCACACAGGGATACCCCCCTTGCCTTAGAAACATCATGTTCACGGCCTTTTCGGTTAAGACTACCAAGAAAATTGTTGTGGGATCCCCTTTAACAATTTTTGTACCTCATGCAGTAGAAGTTCTCCTGAATTCTCATTACATTCAACATTTCTCAGCCAGTTGCTTCACTTTCTATGAAGTTCTTTTGTTAACAGCTTCTCACTTATCTCTTTTATGTTGTAATAACCTTAATTCTACTACTCTTCTCCCTCTGTCACTGATGAAATCCCTTGCTCTTGCACAACACTGAAAGATCAAGTCCTGACTTCTTGTGATGATCTAAAGGAAATTCTTCTGGGTAATGCTGACTTCTCATGGTTCACCAATGGCTTTTACTTAAAAGGTGACAATGGCAAATATTGTGCTGGGTAAGCTATTGCAACTCCTTTTGACATTGCTAAGGCATCTTTACCTATGGCTACTTCAGCCCAACAGGCTGAATTATATGCTCTTTAACAGGCTTGTACTTTAGCCAAGGATAAAACTGCCAATATTTATACTTTTAGTAAATATGCTTTCAGAGTAGCTCATGATTTTAGAAAGTTGTGGAAGCAACGTGGCTTCCACACTTCCAGTGGAAGTAAAATTTTAAATGATCCTTATGTTCAGGAATTATTGGGTGTCATAATATTACCTGCTGTTTTAGCTATTATTAAGATTCTGGGCCATTTTAAACTTGATTCTCTAGAAGCTAAAGGAAATCACCTCGCTGATATTTCCACAAGGAATGCTACCCTTAAAGGGACCAAGAGCAGCCAAACCACTGTATTGTCAAAAGGAATATTTCCCCAAATGATAACTTAGAAAAACTGGCCAGAGGAGCCCAAAAATTGGTCTCATAAAAGGAAAAACAAAATTGGAAATTCAACAATTGTTGGCTTGATAAAAAAGTGAAAGCTCTGGTTTATACCAAATGACAACCTAGTCCTACCAGAGACTCTAAAATTCCCAATCCTCACCATTTTACATGCATTAAACCATTGGTCTACTGAAAAAATGATTGCATTCATGAATCAATATTGATGGGGAAACATTAACAAAGCCCCCAAAATTGCCTAACTTACATGTCCCACTTGTTTCATGATAACCTTGGAAAGACTGTCCATACTGCACCCAGACATTTTTAACTGCCTAATGGATTATTTGAGGTATGGCAAATGTTTTCACACTGGATTGAAGCCTTCCCTTGCAGACAGACTACTGCTTTGTCTGTAGCTAAAGTCTTTTTGGAAACGATTATCCCTACCTGGGCAACTCTTCTTGAACTTCATAGTGATCAAGGAACCCATTTTATCAGTCAGGTACTTTGACAATTGTGAACTGTTTGGTTGGTTTTATAATATTTTCACTGTGCTTAACACCCTCAATCCTCTAGTTTAGTCAAATGCACTGAAGGCATTATTAAGACTCAATTGGCAAAATTTGTAGAGGCCCTTCAAATACCTCTCCAAAAACATTGCTATTGGTCCTTCCAAATCTCAGATCCATCTCTTTTGGAACTCATAAACTCTCACCCTTTGAGATAGTCACAGGATGTCAAATGCACTTGTCTTCTACTTTTTTGCCCCACAACTGATAAGTTGAGAGATACTCCAATACTGCAGAGGCCTTATTGCTTCTATTATAAGTAACATGCTTTGGCAGAATAATCTTTTCACAGTGCACCCTTGGGAAATAAAGACCCTAAGCATCGCACCTTGCAATTTGGAGATTTTGTCTATTGGAAAAGGCACCTCCAGAAGTCTCTTCAGTCTTGCTGGAGAGGCCCCGATCAGGTGCTTCTAACCAACCCTTGTGCCACCAAACTACAAGGAGTAGTTACTTGTATTCAGATGACACTCCTAAAGAAAGTACTGAACCCTAAATGGACCTGCACATCATCTGGTGACCTGAAAGCAAACAGTATCCAGAATTAAAGCAGATGACATCTGATGACATGGCTTTCCCAAAATATCTGGGCCAGTCATCAGATCTTTGATGGTGACATAGCACTTCAGATGATCTCTAGTTAGACATTGATCTTTGATCTTAATAACATATGGACTTTAGATAAAAAGTGCCAGAGAGTTCTCCCTCTTACCTCTCCTTGTTACTCAAATGTAACCTCAGTAGATTTCCGACATGTGCACTTTCCCTCTGACATGAGACACTACACCCAGGAAAGGTCCTTCCTGGTGTTGAGGGACAAAAAGTCACTGAAACCAGAAAAACTGACTCTTGATCAATAAGATAAAGAGAAAGGTCTTGAGGAAAGGGAGAAATTAAAAAAAATTAATGAACAGAAACCTCAATTCAATAGAGTCAGGAGAGCAGAAGGGGGAGCTTTCACGCTCTGTGACAATAGCAGAGGCCAACAGGAAGAAGAAAGACTTATTTCTTTCTTGGCAACGACTCAGCCAATGAAAAACCATGGTCTTTTTGTTTACTACAACTCTCTCAACTTCCTTTTCCTCTCTGCAAAAGTGTTCTCCCCACCTTTCTGTGCGGGAACTTGTATGTGGCTCCCAATTGTTGTAGACCTTGAATTGCAATTCTCTGTTGATCCTGAATAAACCCATCTTTTTGAAAAAATTATTTTCTTAAAATTAATTTTTATTGGAATATAGTTGCTTTACAATGTTGTGTTAGTTTCTACTGTACAGCAAAATGAATCAGCTATATGTATACATATATCTTCTCTTTTTGGATTTCCTTCCCATTTAGGTCACCACAGAGCACTGAGCAGAGTTCTCTGTGCTATACAGTAGGTTCTTATTAGTAATCTATTTTATACATCATATCAATAGCTTATATATGTCAATCCCAATTTCCCAATTCTTCCCATTCCCCCACTTACACCCTTGGTATCCATACATTTGATCTCTAGGTCTCTATTTCTGCATTGCAAATATGATCATCTATACCATTTTTCTAGATTCCACATATATGCATTAATATATGATATTTGTTTTTCTCTTTCTGACTTACTTCACTCTGCATGACAGTCTCTAGGTCCATCCACGTTTCTACAAATGACCCAATTTCATTCCCTTTTATGTCTGAGTAATATTCCATTGTATATATGCACCACATCTTCTTTATCCATTCATCTGCCAATGGGCATTTAGTTTTCTTCCATGTCCTGGCTGTTGTAAATAGTGTTGCAATGAACATTGGTGTGCATGTGTCTTTTTGAATTATGGTTTTCTCTGGGTATATGTCCAGGAGTGGGATTGCTGGGTCATATGGTAGCTCTATTTTTAATTATTTAAGGAACATCCATACTGTACTCCATAGTGGCTTTATCAATTTACATTCCCACCAACAGTGCAAGAGGCTTCCCTTTTCTCCACACTCTCTCCAGCATTTATTTGTAGACTTTTTCATGTTGGCCTTTCTGACTGGTGTGGGTGAAGTGATATCTCATTTTAGTTTTGATTTGCATTTCTCTAATAATTAGTGATGTTAAGCATCTTTTCATGTGTTTGTTGGCCATCTCTATGTCTTCTTTGGAGAAATGTTTGTTTAGGTCCTCGAACTGTTTTTGATTGGGTGTTTTATTTATTTATTTTTTTTTTGTGATATTGAGCTGCATGAGCTGTTCATATATTTTGGAGATTAATCATTTGTCAGTTACTTCTTTTGCAAATATTTTCTCCCATTCTGAGGTTTGTCTTTTCATCTTGTTTCTGGTTTCCTTTGCTGTGCAAAAGCTTTTAAGTTTAATTAGGTCCCATTCGCTTATTTTTGTTTTTATTCTCATTACTCTAGGAGGCAGATCAAAAAGATATTGCTACGATTTATGTCAAAGAGTGTTCTCCCTATGTTTTCCTGTAAGAGTTTTATAGTGTCCAGCCTTACATTCCTCCAACTTCATTTTTCTTTCTCGATTGCTTTGGCTATTGGAAGTCTTTTGTATTTCTATACAAATTGTAAAACTTTTTGTTCTAGTTCTGTGAAAAATGCCATTGGTAATTTGATAAGGATTGCATTGAATCTGTAGATTGCTTTGGGTAGTATAGTCATTTTCACAATATTGATTCTTCCAATCCAAGAACATAGTATGTCTCTCCATCTGTTTGTGTTTTCTTTTATTTCTTTCACCAGTGTCTTACAGTTTTCTGAGTACAGGTCTTTTGTCTCCTCAGGTAGGTGCATTCCTAGCTATTTTATTGTTTTTGATGCAATGTTACATGAGATTTTTCCTTACTTTTTCTTTCTGATCTTACATTGTTAGTGTATAGGAATGCAAGACATTTCTGTGTATTAATTTTCTATCCTGCAATCTTACCAAGTTCATTGATTAGTTCTAGTAGTTTTCTGGTGGCATATTTAGGATTTTCTATGTATAGTATCATGTCATCTGCAAACAGTGACAGTTTTACTTCTTCTTTTCCAGTTTGTATTCTTTCATTTCTTTTTCTTCTCTGATTGCCATGGCTACAACTTCCAAATTATGCTGAATAATAGTGGAGAGAATGGACACCATTGTCTTGTTCCTGATCTTGGAGGAAATGCTTTTAGTTTTTCACCATTGAGAATAATGTTTGCTGTGAGTTTGTCATATATGGCCTTTATTATGTTGAGGGAAGTTCCCACTATGGCCACTTTCTGGGCAGTTTTTATCATAAATAGCTGTTGAATTTTGTCAAAAGCTTTTTATGCATCTATTGAGATGATATGGTTTTTAGTCTTTAACTAATTAATATGGTATATCACATTGCTTGATTTGTGTATATTGAAGAATCCTTGTATCCCTGGAATAAATCCCACTTGATCATGGCGTATGATACTTTTAATGTGTTGTTGGATTCTGTTTGCTAGTATTTTATTGAGGATTTTTGCATCTATATTCATCAGTGATATTTCCCTGTAATTTTCTTTTTTTGTAATATGTTTGTCTGGTTTTGGTATCAAGGTGACAGTGGTTTCGTAGAAAGAGTTTGGGGGCATTCCTCCCTCTGCAATTTTTTGGAAGAGTTTGAGAGGGATGAGTGTTAGCTCTTCTCTAAATGTTTGATAGAATTCACCTGGGAAGCCATCTGGTCCTGGACTTCTGTTTGTATGAAGATTTTTTTAATCACACTTTCAATCTCATTAGTTGTGATTGATCTGTTCATATTTTCTGTTTCTTCCTGTTTCAGTCTTGGAAGGTTGTACTTCTCTGAGAATTTGTCCATTTCTTCCAGGCTGTCCAGTTTATTGACATATAGTTGCTTGTAGTAGTCTTTTATGATCCTTTGTATTTCTGCAGTGTTTGTTGTAACTTCACCTTTTTTATTTCTCATATTATTGATTTGAGTAGTCTGCCATTTTTTCTCAATGATTCTGGATAAGGGCTTATCAATCTTGTTTATCTTCTCAAAGAACTTGTTTTTAGTTTCATTGATCTTTGTTATTGTTTTCTTCATCTCTATTTCATTATTTCTGCTCTGATATTTATGACTTCTTTCCTTCTACTGATTTTGGGTTTTGTTTGTTCTTCTTTCTCTAGTTGCTTTAGGTGTAAGGTTAGTTTGTTTATTTGAGATTTTTCTTGTTTCTTGAGGTAGGATTGTATGCCATAAATTTTTCTCTTAGAACGGCCTGCTGCATCCCATAGGTTTTGGGTCTTCATGTCTTCATTGTCATTTGTTTCTAGGTATTTTTAAATTTCCTCTTTGACTTCTTCAGTGATCTCTTGGTTATTTAGTAGCATATTGTTTAGCTTCCATGTGTTTGTGTTTTTTACAGTTTTATTTTTCTGTAATTGATTTCTAATCTCATAGCATTGTGGTCAGAAAAGATGCTTGATATGCTTAATATTACTGAAGCTTGATTTGTGACCCAAGATGTCATCTACCCTGGAGAATATTCCATGTGCAATTGAGAAGAATATGTATTCTGCTGCTTTCAGATGGAATATCCTATAAATATCAATTATGTCTGTCTGATCTAATGTGTCATTTAAGGTTTGTGTTTCCTTATTAATTTTCTTCCTGGATGATCTGTCCATTGGTGTAAATGGAGTGTTAAGATCCCCCACTATTACTGTGTTACTGTCAATATCCCCTTTTATGGCTTTTACTATTGTCTTATGTATTGAGGTGCTCCTACATTGGGTCCATAAATATTTACAATTGTTATATCTTCTTCTTGGATTGATCTCTCATCATTATGTAGTGTCCTTCCTTGTCTCTTGTAACAGTCTTCATTTTAAAGTCTATTTTGTCTGATATGAGTATTGGTACTCCAGCTTTCTTTTGATTTACATTTGCATGGAATACCTTTTTCAATACGCTCACTTTCAGTGTGTATGTGTCCCTAGTCTGAAGTGGGTCTCTTGTAGACAGCATATATATGGGTCTTGTTTTTGTATCCATTCAGTGAGCCTGTGTCTTTTGTTTGGAGCATTTAATCCATTCATGTTAAGGTAATTATTGATATGTATGTTCCTATTACCATTTTCTTAATTGTTTTGGGTTTGTTTTTGTAGGTCTTTTTCTTTTGTTGTGTTTCCCTCTTAAAGAAGTTTCCTTTAGCATGTGTTATAAAGCTGATTTGGTGGTGCGGAATTCTCTTACCTTTTGCTTGTCTGTTAAACTTTTGATTTCACTTTCGAATCTGAATGAGATCCTTGCTGCATAGAGTTATTTTGGTTGTAGGTTTTTCTCTTTTATCACTTTAAATATGTCCTGCCACTCTCTTGTGGTCTGCAGAAAATCTGCTGAAAAATCAGCTGTTAACATTATGGGGATTCCTTTATATTTTATTTGTTGCTTTTCCCTTGCTGCTTTTAATATTTTTTCTTTGTATTTAATTCTTGATAGTTTGATTAATATGTGTTTTGGCATGTTTCTCCTCTCTGCACTTTCTGGACTTGATTATTTCCTTCCCCATGTTAGGGAAGTTTTCAACTATAATCTCTTCAAATATTTTCTCAGACACATTCCCTTTCTCTTCTTCTTCTGGAACCCCTATAATTCAAATGTTGGTGCGTTTATTGCTGTTCCAGAGGTCTCTGAGACTGTCCTCATTTCTTTTCCTTCTTTTTTTCTTTATTTTGCTCCATGGCAGTTATTTCCACCATTTTATCTTCCAGCTCACTTATCTGTTCTTCTGTCTCAGTTATTCTGCTTTTGATTCCTTCTAGTGTATTTTTCATTTCAGTTATTGTGTTGTTCATCACTGATTGTTTGTTCTTTAGTTCTTCTAGGTCCTCGTTAAACATTTCTTGTATTCTCTCAGTCCGTGCCTCCATTCTATTTCCAAGATTTTTGATCATATTTACTATCATTACTCTGAATTCTTTTTCAGTTAGATTGCTTATTTCCTCTTCATTTATTTGGTCTTGTAGGTTTTTTACCTTGCTCCTTCGTCTGCAACGTATTTCTCTGTTGTCTCATTTTGTCTAACTTACTGTGTTTATGGACTCCTTTCTTCAGGCTGCAGGGTCGTAGTTCCTCTTACTTCTGTTGTCTGCCCCCTGGTGGGTGAGGTTGGTCCAGGGGCTTGTGTAGGCTTCCTGGTGGGAGGGAGTAATGTCTGTGCTCTGGTGGGTAGAGCTGAATCTTTTCACTTTGATAGGCAGAGCTGTGCCAGGTGGTGTGTTTTGGGGTGTCTGTGAACTTAGTGCGACTTTAGGCAGCCTGTCTGCTGATGGGTGGGGCTGTGTTCCTGTCTTGCTGGTTGTTTGACATGAGGTATCCAACACTGGTGCCTGCAGGCAGCTTGGTTGAGCTGGGTCTTGGTGTCGATATGGATACCTCTAGTAGAGTGCATGCTGATTAATATTACCTGGGCCTGGGAATTCTCTGGTGGTCCAGCATCTGGAATCAGTGCTCACACCCCAGACGCCCAGGCTCAACCCCTCGCCAGGGAACCAAGAGCCCACAAGCTGCATAGTGTGGCCAGAGAAAAAAGAAACAAACAAAAAAAAGAAAACAAAAGGGAAAAGAAAACAAACAGACAAAACCCAAGGCAAATAGCAAAACAAAAACAAAGAGTAACAACAATGACACAACATACACACACACACACAAAAGAAGAAAGAAACAAACATACCAAATCCTAGAAAAATGTAACAATAAAACCAAACTAACAGAAAAAAAGAAGCAGACAGAAAATAAAAAGAAAAAAACCAAAAAACCCCCAGAAGAACAAACAAAAGAACTAAAAAATGAGAATAATCAATAAAGGTGAAACTAACAAAAACAAAAAATGAAAAATAAAACAATAACAAAAAGCAAACAGCAAAGCAAAGAAAATATAAACACATAAAAACAATCAAAAACAGAAAAAAATTACATTAAAAAAGAACAGAAACAAGAGAAAAACACAAAACTATAAAAAAGTAAAGTAAAAATAGAAAAATTAAAAAGATATATTAATAATTAAAAAATAATAAAAACAACAACACCAACATCTGAACAAAATGAAGCAAACAAAAATAGGAATAATAGTAATAAGAATATTTCCCTGGGCCCTCCTGTGTCAATGTCCTTGCTTCCACAGTGAACCACAGCCAATACCTACCTTCCCAGGAAGATCTCCAGTGCCTCTAGGTAGGTCTCTCAACCTGCCGTGGGCACTGTGAGGCCAGCTCAGACTCTGACCTGGCCCAAGTCCCATGTGTACTTGCTCCCAAAGTCCACCACTGCTAAAGCTAGACCGGTATCAGTTGTGGGAACACTCATTGTCTATTCAAATATTTCACAGATGCAGGATTTACCAAGCCAATTGTGGGAATTTAATCCATGGCTTGTGCAGGTGCACGAAGAGATTTCTGTTCCTCTTCCTTAGTCGCACTGCCCTGGGATTCAGCTTTGGTTTGGGCTCCACTTCTTTGTGTGTGCCACCCTGAGGCTTCTGTTCCCCACGCAGGTGAGAGTGAGTGAAAGCAGCAGCTGATTGGGGCACACTTATTCCCTCAGGCCGGGAGGGGTACAGCAGACACAATTGCAGTATGCGTGAATTTCCTGCAGTGGTGGGGACTGGCAGAGAGTTGCAAAAGACTGGAGCACCTTCGCTCTAGTAGGAGTCCCTCCCAGTGCCCACAGAAACAGGAACTGGTGTGTGGGGGCAGTGGCGGCTCTGACCCTTGCACACCACTCAACAATGGCGTTTCATTTCCCAGGCAGACCACACTTCCTCCAGGGGCATTCCCAGCCATGGATCCCTTCACTCGTTTCCCCTCTGCTGAATCTGTGCAGCCAACAGTGATTCTCTCCCTGGATCTGCTCCCTTAACCCCATGCTTAAGCACTCAGTCCCTGCCAGCATTGGTGGATTCCCATGTCAGGCAGGTGTGCCCAGGGCTGGTTCCCAAGGAGGCTTTGGGATGGGCAGGCAGCACTCAGGATCCTGGAGTCTACGTGGGTGGAGGAGGCCTTGGCTTTAGGGGCAGGTGAGCCTGCTCAGATGGGTGCCCCTCCCAGTGTCCACAGAGGCTGAAGAAGCTGGCAGGTGGGGAAAGGGGTTGCAATGGCGGCCCTGCCCCTTGCGTGCCACTCAGCAATGATGCTTTGTTTCTATGGTGTCCAGGGTTTTATCTGCAAACTTTCCCAGTTGTGGATCTCCTTACTCCTGTCCCTTCAGGCTGGCTTTTCACAGCCAACTGCTGTCCCCTCCCTGGGTCTGTGCTCCAAACCCCATTTTCCAGCACCCACTCCCCCACTGCAACAGGAGACTGACGACTCAGGCTGGGGTGTGCAGAGTTGTGGCGCAGACAACGTGCACAGTTCTTACTTTGTCCTGCCTTCCACAGACCATCCACTGCATTCTCCATTGATCCCCTAATGGTCCCTTTCTGTCCCAGCTGATTTCCCCACTGTGAGGGAGTTTTTCTGAGTGTGGGGACCTCCCCTTACCTTCAGCTTCCTGCCAGGGTTGCTGGTCCCTTTTTTGATTCCTCTTTCCTTTTTTTCTTACTTTTGTCCTACCCAGTTGTGAGTGGATTTCTCTTGTCCTTTTAGGTGTCCAAAGTCTTCTGCTAATGTTCAGCAGGTGCTCTGTGAGAACTGTCCCATTTGTAGATGTATTCTTGGTGTACTTGTGAGGCGAGACGAATTCCATGTCCTCCTATTCCACCATCTTGACTCCTCCCCCTGAATAAACCCATCTTTCCTGGAGAACTATCTGGCAGTCTATTCATTTCATGTCAACAGACCATATTCCTCCATGGGACAAATCCAGTGACAGCTGTACTACAGAGAATATGCATCATCTATGTACCAAAGTTTGAGAGGCTTTATCCAGGTCAGCAAAAGAGGAAAAATAATGAGTTGTCCCTGAATGGTGACCAAGAGCTGCCCAATCTTCCCACTAACTAACCTCATCATGCTCTCCCAAACTGTCAGAGACTGTGAAAAGCATATAGGACATGATGGTACACCAGAGAAAGGGGCATGTTAGAACTAACAATGTTATTTCCTTTAAAGTTTGTGAAGCTTTCCAGACACAACCAAGGGAAAGTACAGTTATGCCTGAAGTAATGAATCATCTTACCTGCAGTCATTACCTTTCCAACACTAAGGAAGTTGTCTTTACCTATTGGAAAATTATAATTTATGTGAGGAGATCACTAGTGGAGGGTTACATCTTGGGGAATGATGGAGGGTCCTGTGTTGGTGGCAGAGGACAATAGAGTCCATTAATAAGTCTCTGCAGAGACTCTGGATAGTGGCCAGGATGCTTTAGGATAGCAGCTAAAAGTGATCATAGATGTAGTTGGTGCTTTCAGAGACTTCTCTGGAAACTACATTGCGTTTGGAAGGGCTCAGAGCCAGTTGAGTCATACCGGGGTATTTGCTACATTGAAGAGCTTCCTAGTTTGTGTTCCTCCAACATGTACCATGAGGATGATTTTCAGAGAGACGTTAGACATTAGTGTCTTTGATTTCACACTTAAGGTTTTCTTTTTGTATTTATTTCTATGATCCATTTTGCCTAGGTGTTTTTTTTTTTTTTTTTTTTTTTTGCAAAGTGATGTTCAATTGTTCCAGCACAATTTGTCGTAAAGACTACCTTTGCTTCATTGAATTACCTTTGTATCTTTGTCAAAGATCACTTGACTATATTTGTGTGATTCTATTTCTGGGCTTTCCATTTTGTTCCACTGATCTATTTGTCTATTCTTCCACAAATACCACGCTGTCTTTATCACTGTAGTTTTACGGTAAGTTCTGAAGTTGGATAATGTCTATCCTCCAACTTTGTTCTTTTTCAGTGTTGTGTTGACTATTATTGGTTTTTTGTTTTTGTTTTTGTTTTTTTTTTTTGGTTGTCGTTGTTTATTGTGTTTCCATATAAATTTTAAAATAGGTTTGTCAATATTCACCAAGTATGTCCTGGAATATTAATTGAGACTGTGTTGAATCTATAGATTAAATTGGGAAGAATTGACATCTTACTAATATTGAGTCTGCCAATGCATGAATATGAAATATCTCTCCATTTATTTAGATTGTATTTTATTTATTTAATTATTAAAAAACTTGATTTCTTTCATTGTAGTTTTCCGTATGTAGATCCTGTACAAATTTTGTTAAATTTATACCTAAATATTTTATTTTTTCATGTTATGTATATAGTATTGTGTTTGTAATTTCAAATTCCAATTGTTCATTATTGGTATGAGGAAAACAATTGACTTCTGTATATTAACTTTATATCTTGTAACCTTGCTATAATTGCTTATTAGTTCAAGTTCGTTTCATCAAATTTTTAGGATTTTCCACATAGACAATTATGACATCTATGCACAAATAATTTTATTTATTCCTTGCTAATATGCCTACCTTTAATTTTATCTTCTTGTCTTATTACATAAGCTAGGAGTTCAGCATGATGTTGCATAGGAGTGTAAGAAGTGACATTCTTGATTTTTACCCTAACTTTATGGAGAAAACATTTAGTTTCTCACCATTAAGTGTGATGTTAACTTTAGGTTTTGTGTAGCTGTTCTTTATCAAATTGAGGAAATTTCCCTCTATTCCTAGTTTGCTGTTATTTTTTAAAAATCATGTTTGGGTATTAGATTTTGTCAAATCCTTCTTCTGCATTTATTGATATGATCATAGAGTTTTTCTTCTTTAGCTTGTTGATGTGGAGTTTTATATAAATTGATTTTCAAATCTTGAACCAACCTTGCATACCTGGAATAAATCCCTCTTAGTCATGGTACATGATTTCTTTCATACATTGTTGGATTCAATTTGCTAATTTTTTTTGAGAATTTTTGCATCTATGTTCATAAGAGATACTGAGCTATAGTTTTCCTTTCTTTAAATGACTTTATCTAATTTTGGTATTTAGTATAATGCTGGCTTTATAGAATAAGTTAGGAAGTGTTTCCAATTTTCTGGAAGAGAATGTAGAGAATTACCTTACTTCTTCCTCAAAGTTTGGTAATATTCAACCAGTGAAAACATTTGAGTCTGTTTTTTTTTTGGAAGTTTATTTATTATTAATTCAACTTCTTTAGTAGTTATAGGCCTATTAAAATAATATATTTCTCTTTGTGTGGATTTTGGTAATTGATATCTTTTAAGGAATTGATCCATTTCAACTAAGGTATCAAATTTGGGGGATTGAATTGTTCATATTTTCATTTTTTTATCCTTAACTCTCCATGAGATAAACAGTGATGACTGTTTATTCATTGTTTGTTTTCTGTTTTTTCTTTTTCTTTTTTTGCCGTGCCACATGGCTTGTGGGATCTTAGTTCCCCAGGAAATTCCCCATTCATTGTTGATATTAGTAATTTTTGTATTCTCTCTTACTTTCTTGTTTATCCTGGGTAGTGGTTTATCAATTTTATTGATCTTTTAGAAAACTAAACTAGCTTTTGATTTCATTGACTTCCTCTGTTGATTTCTTATTTTCAATTTCATTGATTTCTGTTTTAATTTTTACTACTTCTTTTCTTTTGTTTCCTATTTCTCTAGTTACCTAAGATGGAAGCTTAGATTATTTGTTTTAGGTTTTTCTTATTTCCTAATACATGTATTTGATGTTACAAATTTCACTCTAAGCACTGATTTCACACAACCCACCAGTTTTTATAAAATGTATTTTTATTTTTATTTAGTCCTAATATTTTTAAACTTTTTTGAGACTTCTTCTTTGACCCATTTTTTAAATTTAGAAGCATTATTTTTCTCAAAATATTTTGGGAATTTGAAGCTTTCTGTTGTTGATTTCTAGTTTAATTCCATTGTTCTGAAAACATATGATTTCTATTCTTTTGAATTTGTTAAGGTGTGTTTTATGACCCAGAATATGCTCTATTTTAGTTCCATATGTGCTCTAGAAGAATGTATATAATGCTGTTGTGAGATGAAGTATTCTATAAATGTCAATATCCAATTGAATAATGGTGCTATCCAGTTCAACTATATCCTTACTGATTTTCTGCCTGCTGGATCTTTATTAATTACTGAAAGAGGGGTGTTGAAGTCTCCAACTATAATACTGGATTTGTCTATTTCAGTATCCAATTATAATATTGGATTTGTCTACTTCTCACTGGAGTTCTTTCAGCTTTTGCCTCAAGTATTTTGATATTTTGTCATCAAGTGCATGCATTTTAAGGATTGTTTAAAGATTTAAAGATTCTTCTGGGAGAATTGAACTTTTAATCATTATGAAACACCCTTCTTTATCTCTGATAATTTTCATTGCTCTGAAATCTACTTTACCTGAAATTAATATAAATAATCTTGCTTTCTTAAGTTTTAGCATGATAAGTCTCTCTTCCTCTTATAACTTTTAACCCATGTCTATATTTAAAGTGAGTTTCTTGTAGATAACATATAATTGGGTCTTGCTTAGTTATCTACTCTAAACATCTATGTTTTCCACTGGTATATTTAGACTATTCACATTTAAACTGATTGTTGTTATAGTTTGATTAATATCTACCATGTTTTTAACTGTTTTATATTCATTGCATTTGCTATTTATTTCTTTTTAAAATTTTCACCTCTTTTTTTCTGCCTTCTCTGGTTTTAATTAATCATTGTGTATTATTCTATTTTATAGTCTCTCTTAGCATAATCAATTATGCTACTTTAAGACATTTCTGTGGTGATTGCCATAACATTTTCAATATATATTTACAACTAATCTAAGTCAGTTTTCAAATAACACTATGCTATTCATGAATAGTGCATATACCATATAACATAGTAACCCCAAATCTCCGCTCCCATCACTTTTATCATTGTTGTCATTCATTTTACTTATCCATATGCTTTATTCACCCAATATATTGTTACCCCTATTACTTATGAAAAAGATAGAAATATTCTATCTTTATTCCTTCTCTAATACTCTTTCTTTCTTTATGTAGATTAATTTCTGACATTTATTATTTTCTTTCTTTCTTTCTATTTATTAAAAAAAAATTTTTGGTCTGTTTTCTTTCCAACTGCATCCCTGGTGCCTAGGAGAGTGGAATATAGTGGATGACAAACAAGTATCTATGAGTGAATAAATGTTGGACAGGAGGAGTGGTAGGGAGTATTCTTTCTTACTCCTTACATTAAAACAAAAGGTATCTAACATATGAAAATTTCTAATAAACATAGCTTTTTTATGTAAAAAAATAATTTTCTTCTAGTCTTAGTGTTCTAGTATGTTTAAACTAAATGCTTAACCTTATCAAATGATTTTTCTGCATATATTACAAAAGAGGCAGCATAAAAGAGTGATTAAAAACTGAAGAACTACTTTTTACATTTCTTGCTTGTCAGGTGTACTGGTAACAAATTCTCTCTATTTCTGTTGTCTAAGAAAGTCTATTTCTCCTTCACTTTTGAAAGATAAGTTCACTGGGTATAGCATTGTAGGTTGTGGGGTTTTTTTTCCCACCAACTAAAATATTTCACTAAAAATCTTCTCACTTGCATGGTTTCTGATAAGAAATTTATATAACTCTTACCTTTTCCCTCTATAGGTAAGGTATTATTTTTCTCTAGCTCTTTTGAAACTCCTCTCTCTCTCTCTCTCACCCCCACCCCTGTTTTTCAGTTATCTGTATTTTGAATATGATATAGCTAGGTGTAGATTTTTTGGTATGTTTCCTTCTTGGTAGTCTCTGAGATTCCTGGATCTGTGGTTTGGTGCTTGTCACTAACTTTGAAAAATCGTCTGCCATTATTATTTTCAAGAATTTCTTCAGATTCTTTCCCCACTTTTCTTTCTGGTATTTCTGTCATGTGTATGTTACATATTTTGTAATTGTCCCACAGTTCTTAGATATTCTGTCTTTTTCCATTCTTTTTTCTTTTTTTCCCTTCTATTTCATGGGAGATTTCTATTGATTTACCTTCAAGCTCACTGATTCCTTTCTCAGCCATATCTAGTCTACTGATGAGCCCATTAAAGTCATTCTTTATTTCTGTTATGGTAGTCTCAATTTATAGCACTTCCTTTTGATTCTTTCTTAGAGTTTTCATTTCTTTGCCTACATTATTCATCTGTTCTTGCAAGTTGTCCATTTTGTTCCATTACAGGTTTTAACATATTAATCAAAGTTATTTTAAATTCTGTACCTGATAATTCCAAAATCTGTGTCATACCTGAGTCTGACTTGGAAACTTGTTTTCTGTTCAGATTGTGTTTCGCTTGTCTTTAGCATGGCTTGCAGTTTTTTTGTTTTTTGTTTTGTAACCACACAATGTATTGGGCAGAAAATAAGCCTTTGTGTGAGGTTTTGCATTAATCTAGCTAGGAGCTGGGCTGTGTTTAATGTTTACTGTAGCTGGATGTGTCAGAAGCTTCAACAATGTCCTCTTTTTTCACTTCCCTTTTGTCTTTTCCTAAGAACTTATTATTTAATAAATTCTTGCATCTTGCAACTTGTTCAGTTAATCCACTGCTATTATACTGGAGCTCTGTTGTTATGGTGGTAAGATGTGTGGGTGGAGAAGTGTTTTATGATCTTATGATTAAATGTCAGTCTTTTTTTTTTTTTTTTTAAACATCTTTATTGAAGTATAATTGCTTTACAATGGTGTGCTAGCTTCTGCTTTACAACAAAGTGAATCAGTTACACATATACATATGTTGCCATATCTCTTCCCTCTTGCATCTCCCTCCCTCCCACCCTCCCTATCCCACCCCTCTAGGTGGTCACAAAGCACCGAGCTGATCTCCCTGTGCTATGCGGCTGCTTCCCACTAGTTATCTATTTTACATTTGGTAGTGTATATATGTCCATGACACTCTCTCACCCTGTCACATCTCACCCCTCCCCCTCCCCATATCCTCAAGTCCATTCTCTAGTAGGTCTGTGTCTTTATTCCCATCTTGCCACTAGGTTCTTCATGACCTCTTTTTTTTTTTTTTTTTTCCCCTTAGATTCCATATATATGTGTTAGCATACTGTATTTGTTTTTCTCTTTCTGACTTACTTCACTCTGTATGACAGACTCTAACTCCATCCACCTCATTACAAACACCTCCATTTCATTTCTTTTTATGGCTGAGTAATATTCCATTGTATATATGTGCCACATCTTCTTTATCCATTCATCCGATGATGGACACCTAGGTTGCTTCCATGTCCTGGCTATTGTAAACAGAGCTGCAATGAATATTTTGGTACATGACTCTTTCTGAATTATGGTTTTCTCAGGGTATATGCCCAGTAGTGGGATTGCTGGGTCATATGGTAGTTCTATTTTTAGTTTTTTAAGGAACCTCCATACTGTTCTCCATAGTGGCTGGATCAATTTACATTCCCACCAACAGTGCAAGAGGGTTCCCTTTTCTCCACACCCTCTCCAGCATTTATTGTTTCTAGATTTTTTGATGATGGCCATTCTGACTGGTGTGAGATGATACCTCATTGTAGTTTTGATTTGCATTTCTCTAATGATTAATGATGTTGAGCATTCTTTCATGTGTCTGTTGGCAATCTGTATCTCTTCTTTGGAGAAATGTCTATTTAGGTCTTCTGCCCATTTTTGGATTGGGTTGTTCCTTTTTTTGTTATTGAGCTGCATGAGCTGCTTGTAAATCTTGGAGATTAATCCTTTGTCCGTTGCTTCATTTGCAAATATTTTCTCCCATTCTGAGGGTTGTCTTTTGGTCTTGTTTATGGTTTCCTTTGCTGTGCAAAAGCTTTTAAGTTTCATTAGGTCCCATTTGTTTATTTGTGTTTTTATTTCCATTTCTCTAGGACCTGGGTCAAAAAGGATCTTGCTGTGACTTATGTCATACAGTGTTCTGCCTATGTTTTCCTCTAAGAGTTTGATAGTGTCTGGCCTTACACTTAGGTCTTTAATCCATTTTGAGTTTATTTTTGTGTATGGTGTTAGGGAGTGTTCTAATTTCATACTTTTACATGTACCTGTCCAATTTTCCCAGCACCACTTATTGAAGAGGCTGTCTTTTCTCCACTGTATATGCTTGCCTCCTTTATCAAAGATAAGGTGACCATATGTGCGTGGGCTTATCTCTGGGCTTTCTATCCTGTTCCATTGATCTATATTTCTGTTTTTGTGCCAGTACCAAACTGTCTTGATTACTGTAGCTTTGTAATATAGTCTGAAGTCAGGGAGCCTGATTCCTCCAGCTCCATTTTTCGTTCTCAAGATTGCTTTGGCTATTCGGGGTCTTTTGTGTTTCCATACAAATTGTGAAATTTTTTGTTCTAGTTCTGTGAAAAATGCCAGTGGTAGTTTGATAGGGATTGCATTGAATCTGTAGATTGCTTTGGGTAGCAGAGTCATTTTCACAATGTTTATTCTTCCAATCCAAGAACATGGTATATCTCTCCATCTATTTGTATCATCTTTAATTTCTTTCATCAGTGTCCTATAATTTTCTGCATACAGGTCTTTTGTCTCCTTAGGTAGGTTTATTCCTAGGTATTTTATTCTTTTTGTTGCAATGGTAAACGGGAGTGTTTTCTTAATTTCACTTTCAGATTTTTCATCATTAGTATACAGGAATGCAAGAGATTTCTGTGCATTAATTTTGTATCCTGCTACTTTACCAAATTCATTGATTAGCTCTAGTAGTTTTCTGGTAGCATCTTTTGGATTCTCTATGTATAGTATCATGTCATCTGCAAACAGTGACAGCTTTACTTCTTCTTTTCTGATTTGGATTCCTTTTATTTCTTTTTCATCTCTGATTGCTGTGGCTAACACTTCCAAAACTATGTTGAATAATAGTGGTGAGAGTGGGCAACCTTGTCTTGTTCCTGATCTTAGTGGAAATGGTTTCAGTTTTTCACCATTGAGGACAATGTTGGGTGTGGGTATGTCATATACGGCCTTTATTATGTTGAGGAAAGTTCCCTCTATGCCTACTTTTTGCAGGACTTTTATCATAAATGGGTGTTGAATTTTGTCGAAAGCTTTCTCTGCATCTATTGAGATGATCATATGGTTTTTCTCCTTCAATTTGTTAATATGATGTATCACGTTGATTGATTTGCGTATATTGAAGAATCCTTGCATTCCTGGAATAAACCCCACTTGATCATGGTGTATGATCCTTTTAATGTGCTGTTGGATTCTGTTTGCTAGTATTTTGTTGAGGATTTTTGCATCTATGTTCATCAGTGATATTGGCCTGTAGTTTTCTTTCTTTATGACATCTTTGCCTGGTTTTGGTATCAGGGTGATGGTGGCCTCGTAGAATGAGTTGGGGAGTGTTCCTCCCTCTGCAATATTTTGGAAGAGTTTGAGAAGGATAGGTGTTAGCTCTTCTCTAAATGTTTGATAGAATTCGCCTGTGAAGCCATCTGGTCCTGGGCTTTTGTGTGTTGGAAGATTTTTAATCACAGTTTCAATTTCAGTGCTTGTGATTGGTCTGTTCATATTTTCTATTTCTTCCTGGTTCAGTCTCGGCAGGTTGTGCATTTCTAAGAATCTGTCCATTTCTTCCAGGTTGTCCATTTTATTAGCATAGAGTTGCTTGTAGTAATCTCTTATGATCGTTTGTATTTCTGCAGTGTCAGTGGTTACTTCTCCTTTTTCATTTCTAATTCTATTAATTTGAGTCTTCTCCTTTTTTCTCTTGATGAGTCTGGCTAATGGTTTATCAATTTTGTTTATCTTCTCAAAGAACCAGCTTTTAGTTTCATTGATTTTTGCTATTGTTTCCTTCATTTCTTTTTCATTTATTTCTGATCTGATCTTTATGATTTCTTTCCTTCTGCTAGCTTTGGGGTTTTTTTGTTCTTCTTTCTCTAATTGCTTTAGGTGCAAGGTTAGGTTGTTTATTCGAGATGTTTCCTGTTTCTTGATGTAGGCTTGTATTGCTATAAACTTCCCTCTTAGAACTGCTTTTGCTGCATCCCATAGATCGTCGTGTCTCCATTGTCATTTGTTTCTAGGTATTTTTTGATTTCCCCTTTGATTTCTTCAGTGATCACTTCGTTATTAAGTAGTGTATTGTGTAGCCTCCATGTGTTTGTATTTTTTACAGATCTTTTCCTGTAATTGATATCTAGTCTCATAGCGTTGTGGTCGGAAAAGATACTTGATATGATTTCAATTTTTTTAAATTTACCAAGGCTTGATTTGTGACCCAAGATATGATCTATCCTGGAGAATGTTCCATGAGCACTTGAGAAAAATGTGTATTCTGTTGTTTTTGGGTGGAATGTCCTATAAATATCAATTAAGTCCATCTTGTTTAATGTATCATTTAAAGCTTGTGTTTCCTTATTTATTTTCATTTTGGATGATCTGTCCATTGGTGAAAGTGGGGTGTTAAAGTCCCCTACTATGATTGTGTTGCTGTCGATTTCCCCTTTTATGGCTGTTAGTATTTGCCTTATGTATTGAGGTGCTCCTATGTTGGGTGCATAAATATTTACAATTGTTATACCTTCCTCTTGGATCGATCCCTTGATCATTATATAGTGTCCGTCTTTGTCTCTTGTAATTGTCTTTATTTTAAAGTCTATTTTGTCTGATATGAGAATTGCTACTCCAGCTTTCTTTTGATTTCCATTTGCATGGAATATCTTTTTCCATCCCCTCACTTTCAGTCTGTATGTGTCTCTAGGTCTGAAGTGGGTCTCTTGTAGACAGCATATATATGGGTCTTGTTTTTGTATCCATTCAGCCAGTCTGTGTCTTTTGGTGGGAGCATTTAATCCATTTACATTTACGGTAATTATCGATATGTATGTTCCTATTCCCATTTTCTTAAATGTTTTGGGTTTGTTATTGTAGGTGTTTTCCTTCTCTTGTGTTTCTTGCCTAGAGAAGTTCCTTTAGCATTTGTTGTAAAGCTGGTTTGGTGGTGCTGAACTCTCTCAGCTTTTGCTTGTCTGTAAAGGTTTTAATTTCTCCATCAAATCTGAATGAGATCCTTGCTGGGTAGAGTAATCTTGGTTGTAGGTTTTTCTCCTTCATCACTTTAAGTATATCCTGCCACTCCCTTCTGGCTTGCAGCGTTTCTGCTGAAAGATCAGCTGTTAACCTTATGGGGATGCCCTTGTGTGTTATCTGTTGTTTTTCCCTTGCTGCTTTTAATATGTTTTCTTTATATTTAATTTTTGATAGTTTGATTAATATGTGTCTTGGTGTGTTTCTCCTTGGATTTATCCTGTATGGGACTCTCTGTGCTTCCAGGACTTGATTAACTATTTCCTTTCCCATATTAGGGAAGTTTTCAACTATAATCTCTTCAAATATTTTCTCAGTCCCTTTCTTTTTCTCTTCTTCTTCTGGGACCCCTATAATTCGAATGTTGGTGTGTTTAATGTTGTCCCAGAGGTCTCTGAGACTGTCCTCAGTTCTTTTCATTCTTTTTTCTTTATTCTGGTCTGCAGTAGTTATTTCCACCATTTTATCTTCCAGGTCACTTATCCGTTCTTCTGCCTCAGTTATTCTGCTATTGATCCCATCTAGAGTATTTTTAATTTCATTTATTGTGCTTGTCATCGTTGCTTGGTTCCTCTTTAGTTCTTCTACGTCCTTGTTAAATGTTTCTTGCATTTTGTCTATTCTATTTCCAAGACTTTGGATCATCCTTACTATCATTATTCTGAATTCTTGTTCAGGTAGACTACCTATTTCCTCTTCATTTGTTAGGTCTGGTGTGTTTTGACCCTGCTCCTTCATCTGCTGTGTGTTTTTCTGTCTTCTCATTTTGCTTATCTTACTGTGTTTGGGGTCTCCTTTTCACAGGCTGCAGGTTCGTAGTTCCCGTTGTTTTTGGTATCTGTCCCCAGTGGCTAAGGTTGGTTCAGTGGGTTGTGTAGGTTTCCTGGTGGAGGGAACTAGTGCCTGTGTTCTGGTGGATGAGGCTGGATGTTGTCTTTCTGGTGGGTTCGTCCACGTCTGGTGGTGTGTTTTGGGGTGTCTGTGGCCTTATTATGATTTTAGGCAGCCTCTCTGTTAATGGATGGGGCTGTGTTCCTCTCTTGCTAGTTGTTTGGCATAGGGTGTCCAGCACTGTAGCTTGCTGGTCGTTGAGTGAAGCTGGGTCTTGATGTTGACATGGAGATCTGTGAGAGATTTTCGCCGTTTGGTATTACGTGGAGCTGGGAGGTCTCTTGTGGACCAGTGTTCTGAAGTTGGCTCTCCCACCTCAGAGGCACAGCCCTGATGCCTGGCTGGAGCACCAAGAGCCTTTCATCCACACGGCTCAGAATTAAAGGGAGAAAAAATGGAAAGAAAGAAAAAAAGAGGATAAAATAAAATAA
The DNA here is from genome assembly GCF_028564815.1 of Eubalaena glacialis. Lineage (NCBI taxonomy): Eukaryota > Metazoa > Chordata > Mammalia > Artiodactyla > Balaenidae > Eubalaena > Eubalaena glacialis. The sequence goes on along the minus strand of NC_083732.1, from coordinate 28,885,255 downwards.
AATAAAGCAATTATAATAAAAAATAAGAAAAAAAATTATTAAGAGTAAATTTATTAAGAAAAAAATTTTTTTTTAATTTTTAAAAATAGATTTATTAATTTTTTATACTAAAAATAAGAAAAAAATTATTTAGAAAAAATTTATTAAGAAAAAAATTTTTTTAATTTTTTAAAATAAAAAATATGAAAAAACTTATTAAAATTTTTTTTTAAAAATAGAAAATAAGGAAAAATTATTAAGAAAACATTTATTAGGGAAAAAAAAATTTTTAAGCCAAAAAAAAAAAAAAAAAAAAAAAAACGGACGGACCTAACCCTAGGACTAACGGTGAGAGCAAAGCTATACAGACAAAATCTCACCCAGAAGCATACACATCTACACTCACAAAAAAAAGGAAAAGGGGAAAAGTTAATATATCCTGCTCCCAAAGTCCATCTTCTAAATTTGGGATGATTCGTTGTCTATTCAGGTATTCAACAGATGCAGGCACATCAAGTTGTTTGTGGAGCTTTAATCCGCTGCTTCTGAGGCTGCTGGGAGAGATTTCCCTTTCTCTTCTTTGTTCGTACAGCTCCCGTGCTTCAGCTTTGGATTTGGACCCGCCTCTGCATGTAGGTCGCCTGAGGGCGTCTGTTCCCCGCCCAGACAGAACGGGGTTAAAGGAGCAGCTGATTCGGGGGCTCTGGCTCAGTCAGGCCGGGGGGAGGGAGCGGTACGGAGGAGGCGGGGCGAGCCTGCGGTGGCAGAAGCCGGCATGACGTTGCAGCAGCCTGAGGCGCGCCGTGCGCTCTCCCGGGAAATGTCAGTCTTTTGAGAGGCTGAGTCTCAGGACTCACCTCAAGCATGTACTTAGCCATTTTTTTCCTCCTCTAAGACAAAGTCTAGAGGGAGCTAAATTGGATAATTGCTCTCTTCTAGGTAGATAAGTGTCTGGTAAAGTCATTTGCTTTGGAGAACAGGTTTTTGTTATGGAGACTACTTTGGGCATATTTCAAAATGGTTAATTTTCTCTCTCTCTGCCCAAAACCCAAGGGGACTTTTCTTAGATTTTCACCTTGAAACCTTGGTGGGGTTCCTGGAGGTAAAACCCATGAAAGAGTGGGGACGCCTTAAGACTGAGATCACTCTCATACTACTCTACATTTCACTTCCAGCAATTAGTCAAAACAACCAAAAGACATAGTCTAACCAAAAGACATAGACTGGCTGAATGGATACAAAAACAAGACCCATATACATGCTGTCTACAAGAGACCCATTTCAGACCTAGGGACAGACACAGACTGAAAGTTAGGGGATTGAAAAAGGCATTCCATGCAAATGTAAATCAAAAGAAAGCTGGAGTAGCAATACTTATATCAGACAAAATAGACTTTAAAATGAAGACTGCTACAAGAGACAAGGAAGGACACTACATAATGATCAAGGGATCAATCCAAGAAGTAGATATAACAATTGTAAATACATATGTACCCAACATAGGAGCAACACAATATATAAGGCAAATGCTAACAGCTATAAAAAGTGAAATTGACAATAACACAATAATAATGGAGGACTTTAACACCCCACTTACACCAAGCAACAGATCATCCAGACAGAAAATTAATAAAGAAACACAAGCCTTAAATGACACATTAGACCAGATAGACTTAACTGATATTTATAAGATGCTCCATCTGAAAGCAGCATAATACACTTTCTTCTCAAGTGCACACGGAACATTCTCCAGGATAGATCACATCTTTGGTCACAAATCAATCCTCAGTAAATTTAAGAAAATTGAAAACATATCAAGGATCTTTTCTGACAACAATGCTATCATATTAGAAATCAATTACAGGGAAAAAAACCTGAAAGAACACAAACACATGGAGGCTAAACAATAGGTTAATAAATAATCAATGGATCACTGAAGAAATCAAAGAGGAAATCAAAAAAACCTAGAGACAAATGACAATGAAACCAAATGATCCAAGACCTATGGGACAAAGCAAAAGCAGTTCTAAGAGGGAAGTTTATAGCAATTCAATTTCACCTCAAGAAACAAGACAAATGTCAAATAAACAACCTAACCATACACCTAAAGCAACTAGAGAAAGAAGAACAAACAAAACCCGAAGTTAGGAGAAGGAAAGAAATCATAAATATCAGAGCAGAAATAAATGAAATAGAGATGAAGAAACAATAGCAAAGATCAATGAAACTAAAAGCTGGTTCTTGAGAAGATAAACAAAATTGATAAACCTTTAGCCAAACTCATCAAGAAAAAAGGGAGAGGACTCAAATCAATAAAATTAGAAATGAAAAAGGAGAGGTTACAACGGACACCACAGAAATACAAAGGATCATGAGAGACTATTACAAGCAACTATACACCAATAAACTGCATAACTTAGAAGAAATGGACAAATTATTAAAAAAGTACAACCTTCTAAGACTGAACCAATAAGAAATAGAAAATATGAACAGACCATATACAAGTATAGAAATTCAACCTGTGATTTAAAATCTTCTAACAAACAAAAGGCTTCAAAAAGGAATTCTATCCAACATTTAGAGAAGAGTAAACACCTACCCTTCTGAATCTCTTCCAAAAAATTTCAGAGGAAGGAACACTCCAAAGCTCATTCTAAGAGGTCACCATCACCGTGATACCAAAAGCAAACAAAGATATCACACACAAAAGAAATTACAGGCCAATATCACTGATGGACATAGATGCAAAAATCCTCAATAAATACTAGCAAACAAAAACCAACAACACATTAAAAAGATCATACACCATAGTCAAATGGGGTTTACCCCAGGGATGCAAGGATTCTTCAATATACACAAATCAATCAATGTGATACACCACATCAACAAATTGAAGAATAAAAACCATATGATTCTCTCAATAGATGCAGAAAAAGCTTTTGACAATATTCAACACCAATTTATGATAAAGACTGTCCAGAAAGTGGGTATAGAGGGAATCTACCTCAATATAATAGAGGCCATACATGACAAACTCACAGCAAACATCATTTTGAACAGTGAAATACTGAAAGCATTTCCTCTAAGATCAGGAAAAAGACAAGGATGTCCACTCACCCCACTTTTATTCAACATAATTTTGGAAGTCTTAGCTGCAGCATTCAGAGAACAAAAAGAAATAAAAGGAATTCAAATTGGAAAAGAAGATGTAAAACTGTCACTCTTTGCAGATGACATGATACTATACATAGAAAATCCTAAAGATGCCACCAGGAAACTACTAGAGCTCATCAATGAATTTGGTAAAGTTTCAGGATAGAAAATTAATACATAAAAATTCTTGCATTCCTATACACTAACAATGGAAAATCAGAAAGAGAAATTAAAGAAACGATCCCATTCACCAGTGTATCAGAAACAATAAAATACCCAGGAATAAAGCTACCTAAGGAGACAAAAGACCTTTACTCAGAAGACTATAAGATACTGATGAAAGAAATCAAAGATGACACAAACATATGGAGAGATAAAACATGTACTTGGATTGGAAGAATCAACACTGTGAAAATGACTATATTACCCAAAGCAATCTACAGATTTAATGCAATCCTATCAAATTATCAATGGTATTTTCCACAGAACTAGAACAAAAAAAATTTACAATTTGTATGAAAACACAAAAGACCCCGAATAGCCAAAGCAATCTTGAGAAAGAAAAACGGAGTTGGAGGAATCAGGCTCCCTGACTTCAGACCATGCTACAAAGCTACTGTAATCAAAAAAGTATGGTACTGGCACAAAAAACAGAAATATAGGTCAACATAATAGGATAGAAAGTCCAGAGATAAGCCCAGACATCTATGGTCACCTGATCTATGACAAAGGAGGCAAGAATATACAATGGAGAAAATACAGCCTTTTCAATAAATGGTGCTAGGAAAACCAAACAGCAACATGTAAAAGAATGAAATTAGAACACTTCCTAACACCATGCACAAAAATAAACTCAAAATGGATTAAAGACCTGAATGTTAGGCTGGGCACTATAAAATTATGAGAGGAAAGAATAGGCAGAACACTCTTTGACATAAATCACAGCAAGATCTTCCAACCACCTCCGAGAGTAATGAAAATAAAAACAAAAATAAACAAATGGGACCTAATTAAATTTAAAAACGTTTGCATAGTAAAGGAAACCATAAACAAAATGAAAAGACAGCACTCAGAATGGGGAAAATATTTGCAAACAAAGCAACTAACAAGGGATTAATCTCCAAAATATACAAACAGCTCATGCAGCTCTATATCAAAAAAATAAACAACCCAATCAAAAAATGGGCAGAAGATCTAAATAGACGTTTCTCAAAGAAGACATACAGATGGCTGAAAAGCATGTGAAAAGATGCTCAACATCACTAATTATTATAGAAATGCAAATCAAAACTTCAATGAGGTAACACTTCACACCAGTCAGAATGGCCATCATCAAAAAGTGTACAAACAATAAATGCTGGAGAGGGTGTGGAGAAAAGGGAACCTTCTTACACTGTTGGTGGGAATGTACATTGGTACAGACACTATGGAGAACAGTATGGAGGTTCCTTAAAAAACTAAAAATAGAACTACCATATGACCCAGCAATCCCACTACTGGGCATATACCCTGAGAAAATCATGCATCCCAAGATACATGCACGCCAATGTTCATTGCATCACTATTTACAATAGCCAGGATATGGAAGCAACCTAGATGTCCATGAACAGAGGAATGGATAAAGAAGATGTGGTACACATATACAATGGAATATTACTAAGCCACAAAAAAGAACAAAATAATGCCATTTGCAGCAACATGGATGGACCTAGAGATTGTTATACTGAGTGAAGTAAGTCAGACAGAGAAAGATAAATATCATATGATATCGCTTATATGTGGAATCTTAAAAAAGGGTACAAAATAACTTATTTACAAAACAGAAATAGAGTCACAGATGTAGAAAAACTTTCAGTTACCAGGGGGCAAGGGGGGAGGGATAAATTGGGAGATTGGGGTTCAGATGCACAAACTACTATATATAAAATAGATAAGGACCTAGTGTATAGCACAGGGTACTCTACTCAGTACTCTGTAATGGCCTGTATGGGAAAAGAATCTTAAAAAGAGTGGATATATGTATAAGTATATGTATAATGGATTTACTTTGCTGTACACCTGAAGCTCGTACAACATTGTAAAACAACTATACTCCAACAAAATAAATTTAAAAAAAAACACAGTAAGCAGAAGAAAATAAATAATAAGAATCAGAGAAGAAAAAAAAAAAAATTACCAAACAAGATTTCCTACTAGTTTGTGGCTCCAGAGGCTTCTGCTCCAGGTAAACTGTTCTTGGCTATGATTCTCAGTGTCTGTCTCTCTCACCAGATTTTGAGGTGGTGGTTGGCTGTGTGACCTGAATTCTCTGTTGAGCCTAAGAAAAGTTGTCAATTTTCCGTTTGTTTAGCTGTTTTCTTATTGTAAAGCTGTTTTCTTAGCTTGATGGCTATCAAGCTCTTTACATGTCAGAGTTGTAACCAGAGGTTCTCTTAATCTCCTTCTTAAATTTTTATATAAACCAAAGTAAACTGATCTGTGAGAAATAAGTTGAGCTACTAGAGTATCGTTTCTGAGATTGAGTTGTTATCTGTCTTCCTGTGACTGCCATGCTGATCATGTAAATCAGTACAGCATGTGTTTTTTTGTGTATGCATATGAACAACTTATTAGTAGCTATCAACCTGTGAAATGTCCCTTTCTTCAGTAGTTCCACTTCTAGGAATCTGTCCTACAGAAAGATGAGCACAAATGTCTAAAATAAAGGTATATAAAATGTTTTTTAGGGAATTGTAATAGTGCTCTTTCTGGTATTGAAACTGTTCAAACAAAACCAAACAACCATTTGACAGGTGTTTTAGAGGGCATCTTGTGTCAAATAGGAGATTAGACTTCATGTCCTCAAGGGTTCATCTCCAGTGGTTATGCTGGTTTGTAAAGAGTCCAATGTGTCTCCTCCATATTCTCTGTTTAGAGAATATCCAGTGATTCATTGTAAAGCACATACTCTTCTGCAGAAAGATGAGTTTTCATCATCATAGTACAGATGAAAGTCACCACCAGACAGGGCACAATATATGACACACTGTGCATTTTAATTATATATTTATTTATTTATTATTTTTTATAAGTATAGTTGACATACAATATTATGTTAGTTTCAGATGTACAACATAGTGATTCAATATTTTTTCTAGATTATGCACCATATAATTTTATTACAATATTATTGACTATACTCACTATGCTGTACATTACATCTCTATGGTTTATTTATTTTATAATGGAAGTTTGTACTTCTTAATCCCCTTCAGCTACTTTACCCATCCCCCAACTCCCTCCCTTCTGGTGACCTCTGGTTTGTTTTCTGTATCAATGGGTCAGTCTCTGTTTTGTTTCAGTTTTATGTACATATATCTATACATGTATATAAAACCAAAACAATATACGTATATTACATCTTCTTTATCCATTGATCTATTGATAAGTACTTAGGTTGTTTCCATATGTTGGCTATTGTAAATAATGCTGCAATGAACATAGGGGTACATATATCTTTTCTAATTAGTATTTTTTTCTTTGGGTAAATACCCAGGGGTGGTTTGCTGAATCTATGGTAGTTCTATTTTTCATTTTTTGAGGAAACTCCATAATGTTTTCTACATTGGTGGCACCAATTTACATTCTCATCAACAGTGCAAGAGAGTTCCCTTTTCTCCACATCCTTATAAATACTTGTTATTTGTTGCCTTTTTGATAATAGTCATCCTGACAAGTGTGAGGGATACTTCACTGTAGTTCTTATTTGCATTTCCCTGGTGATTGGTAATGTTTAGAATCTTTCATGTGTCTGTTGGTCATCTGTATGTCTTCCCTGGAAAAATGTCTGTTTATGTCCTCTGCCCATTTTTTAATCAAATTGTTTTTTCATATTGAGTTGTGTGATTATTTATATATTTTGGATATTAACTCCTTATTGGATGTATTATTTGCAAACACTTTCTCCCATTCAGTAGGTTTCCTTTTCATATTGTTGATGGTTTCCTTTGCTGTGCAGAAACCTTTTAGCTTGATGTAATCTTATTTGTTTATTTTTTCTTTTGATGCCCTTGTCTGAGGAGATAGATAAAAAATATATATTGGTAAGACCTATATCAAAGAGCATGATGCCTCTGTTTTCTTCTGGGAGTTTTATGGGTTCAGGTCTGACATTTACGTCTTTCATCCATTTTGAGTTTATCTTTGTATATGGTGTGAGAAAGCGGTCTGGTTTCATTCTTTTGCATATACCTGTCCAATTTTCCCAACACCATTTATTGAATGGTTTCCCAACACCATTTATTTTCCCTACTGTATACAGTTGACTCCTTTGTCATAAACTAATTGACCACATAAGTCTGAGTTTATTTCTGGGGTCTCTATTCTGTTCCATTGATCTATGTGTCTGTTTTTGTGCTGGTACCATACAGTTTTGATTACTGTAGCTTTGTAGTATAGTTTGAAATCAGGGCATATGATATCTCCAGCTTTGTTTTTCTTTCTTAAGATTTTTTTTCTTGTCCTTTAAACTATCAGCTCCATTAGGCAGCTCACTCTTGTGCTTCCAGAGCCAAAATAGGGCTGACATCACAGTGTATTTTTAATGATTACCTTATTTATCATTTGGGAGGTTCATGAAGGCTGGTAATTTTGTCCATCATCTTGTTCAGTCACTATTTCTTCAGCTGTTTTCATCGACCTGGCTGCCATAGCCTTAGTGACACCTGCAGTTCCTGCTTATCTTCTCCTCCATGGATGCCACCATTACCTCCCTGGCCTTTACCAACTTTTGCCACTGCCCTGAACACAGCTGCAGTTGATGGAAGATTGAAGCATCAAGAGTTTTAACAATATGTCTCTCAGGGAATGGCCAACTGTGACTAAAGAACTTACCAGAAGTGGTGTATAGAGGAAGGGAGGAAGGAATATTATGGTGATAGAACAGTGTGGTGGGTCAGGTTCTGCCTTTGTTTCCCACTTTGAATTTATGTCACCTTCATTTGATATCCAGCCAATATACTTAATTAATTGGACAAAATAGAAGGTAAAGAATTAGGTATTAAAATACCCTAAAGGACTGTTAGGAGACAATTCTCCATGGGTATCTTTTGTTTATAAATGTCTTGCAAGCAGAGGCACTGACAGCCTGTGTTCTGGACTATCTTTCCAAGAATGTTTTTAGCGTGAACAGCCTTGGAAGATAGATATAGTGTGTCTTTCCAGAGCAAAAGGTGAATTTTCTTACTGGCCAGTATGATCAAGATGGCTCCCTCCAATACAAAGAGCAGGTTTCCTTGCAGCCCCTATAAAAGATTTGAGTTCCCTAAGCTTAGGGTTCCTCAGGTGTGACAAAAGCCAGGTGTATATGCAGCATCCATCTGGGCCTCTACTTGTCACCAGAACTTGGGGCAAAGGGAACTGACAAATGTAGACATGACCCTCACAATGTGTGTTGTGACATAAGTAATAAAGTCTTTTGTCTCCTGACCCAGGAGTCTTGTGGCTTTCTCAGTATCAATAAAGTAATAACAGGATAACTTATTAGCATAAAACTTGAAGTCTTTCACAGTTCTTGACAAAGATACCTCACTCTACCTTTCCTTTGAAATAAGCTCCTTAATAAATTAAGTTTTTATTAACTATAATTAGAATTTTTCACTTTCAAAGTGTGCTTCGAAGACAGAATATTTTAAAATGCGAAGTCTTTTGACCTCCTTACAGTTTAAATTAAGAAATAACACTAAATTCACTGTGGGTTTATTAACAACTTAATGTACATAAATAAGCACTTGAGCTAGTGAAACAGGTAGCAATGACTTATTAATATTCAAAACCTCTAGGCTAATATAGTGGTATAAATTATTCTGTCTCTTTTCTTTCCTTTTGCAGTCATCCAAGATACAGCAGATGATTCTGAGTCTATTTAGTGATTTAAAAGAAGAGATTTATTTTACCCTTGTATGGCATCATTCTCCCCATTGAATTTTTCAATTTTCTTTGTTTATTCATTCCAGAATATTTCTATTACTCTACTCTAAATACATTTGCTTTTATATTATTTAAGATAAAAATAACCATTTAATTTATTGAGACATATATCAATTCTACATAGGCCTGTTGACAAAAATTGTTTTTTAAAAATTGATATTTATTGGTAAGAATATAACTGTATGAGAATAAAGGATTTGGAGGTAAAAGATACTTTATTCACTATGACATACAGTCTTCCTTGTTATTTTCTTGCTTTGTTTTTGGTTTTTTGGAATAAATATCTAATCCCAATCTTAAGGGTAATATTAATTAGTAAAATTAATAAAACAGGAATAGATTTCAGTGAGTCTATGGATAGAAATGAAAGCAAATTAATTGCAAGCATTCAGATAGTGTTTGCTATCTGCCAGATTTGCCAGACACTGATGAAGAAACTGAGATACAGGAAGCTCAAACACAAAAGTCACACAATTAGGCAATGGCCAAAGGAGTTCTGACCCTAGGATCCATATTCTTATCTACCTCACTATGTTGCCTGTCTTAAATTTCATTCTATTCCCAGACAAGAAACAGAAATCCAATCTGTTTATAACCTTCTTTCATCCCACCTTATATTATCATGTTTCTATTATCACAATCTACTTCCCCTTCCTCAAAAAACTGTGTATTTTCCTTCAATTCCATGTGTTATATAATTGAACACAAAACTACACAGGGTATAGTCATCCAAGACTTTAATAAAGATAAAGGATATGGCATAGCAGGAGAAAGATAACATATATAAATATCAGAGAGGTGTGAAACTTCCAGGTACAGCTCAAAGAGATCTTTTTTTTTGTGCAGAATGTGCTTTATCTTCAGATTGTGAACCACCAAGAGAGTGCAAAATACCTTGGTCTTATGGGAGTCAAAGCACAAATTCACTGTGGGGTCTTTTACAAGCCACTGGTCACTTTGCTAAAGCCAGACTGCATGACTGATTAAACCATGTGCAAACTATTAGTATATCTTTTTATAACATATGAAAATCTTGGATATTTTCCACTGATGTGTACTCAGATTCAGTAATCTTTTCTTCTGCCATGCCTAATCTGTTGTTAATTCCATCCAGTGTATTTTTTTTTTAAATCTCAGATAATGTATTTTTTTCATTTTTAGAAGTTTGATTTGGGTATTTAAAGATATCTTCCATGTCTCTACTTAGCACATTCAAATTTCTTCTAGCTTCTCAAACATAAGGAATTCAATATAATAACTGTTATGATATCCTTGTCCATTAATTCTATCATCTGTATCATTTTTGGTTCAGTTTTATTTGATTCATTTTTCTCCTCATTATGGGTCATGTCTCCTGTATTTTACATGCCTGATGATTTTTGATTCAATGCCAGAAAACAATTTGATCCTTGGGTCTTCTTTTTAGATTTAATAGGTGGTACCAGAGCAACATTTAGTTTAGGGATAATTTTTCACTACTGAAGCAAGATCGTTTTTACTACTGTAATGGATATCCAGTGAATTATGAAGTTTCCCACTCTGACTATTGGGTACTGACACTGTTTTCAGTGCTATGAGATTTCCAGACACTACTCTCTTTTGAGGGTGGTTATTCCTCAAATTCAGATAGTTTCCTCATATGCAAGTGCTGATCAGCACTCAATTCAGTACTCGAGGAAGAAACTCTCATGATTTCTGGAGGTCTCTCTCTTTACAGCTCTTGGCTCTTCTGTACACTACCCAGTACTACATCTTCAACTCATGTACACTAACTTAGGGTTTTGCCTGTGCTGTTCTTCTCTGCCATCACCTAGAAACTTATCTCCAGACAGTAAACTGGGGCAATTGTAGGACTCACTCTATTTATTTCCTATATCTCAGGATCAGTGTTCTTCATTTAACTATGTCTCAAAAGCTGTTGTCTCATATATTTTGTCAGGTTTTTAGTTCCAATCCCTGTAACTCCATCTTGGCTGGAAGCAGAAGTCTATTGATTTTCAATGAACAATGTAGACAAGCTAATAAAAAGTGCCTCAAGGATTTTTAGACTTTAAACCGCATATTTTAATCACTAGATATGACTATGACTATTTCTTTCTTGACAAAGGGTCAGTCTCATGGCTCCAGGTTTCCCTGGAGACCAGCAGAGAAGTACCACAGAGACGAAATGCAAATTATCCTATTCTTGTATAGGTCCCTGGAAATGCCATTGTTGCAGACCTCCATATGTTTTCCTGTTGTTTGCCATTGGCTCCTTTTCTGCCTGGCTTGTCTTCTCTAACTGTCTCAAGCCAAACTGAGCTTGCACTACCATTATACCTTATTCATTATTGTATCATTACATTTATCACACTGTATAATTATGCGTGTACATATCTATCTCCTTATGAGATCATAGGATTCCTGCAGGCAAAGATTATGTCTCTATAGTCCCAGTGCCTGATATTCTTAGGGCTTCATAATAATACATTGAACGAATTAATGAATAGAATGAATGAATATTTGAATACATGTTATTTTAGCCAATAATTTAGCATAGAGATATTGGGAAATTAATATTAGAACTGCTACAAAGTATTTTAAAGTTGTTACCAAAATTACGTTCAAAATAGCTAAATTTCATGGAAGAATAATTTTCATTCCATTTAATTTTTCACTTTCTTACCAAATCATTTTATAGTTTTAAGAAATCTGGCTTAAAATAACCCTTCTAGGTACTTCATATTTCAGAGACTGGATTAGGTGAATCTTCTTGTATTACTTTATTTAAAATCTTTTATAAAAAGAGGACAAATTAGATATTACTATAATAGCATTTGTAGTTTTAAAATACCACATACATCTCAAAGGTGAAAAAGTAGGATTTTATTTCATAACTGAACATATTTTTGTTGTCCTTGCCTTACTTATTCATAAGCAGCAGAAAATTAATTTTAAACTCTTAGGTACTTAGTTCAATCCAAATGTTCTTCTGCTATATTTAGATATTATTATTTATGTCAGTTGATTTTACACATGTCAGCCGGGATTCCTCTCCCATTCTCTTTCTCTGAGTTGCTTACAAGCCAGGCAGAACATATATAGACAAACTTTAGGTAAGTTAAGGTGGGACATGGAATGGAGAAGGTATACCCATGCCTCTGGACTTGCTTTTTGCTATCTCTGTGTGGCTTCAAGTGTCCATACCTTCTATACTCTTGACATGGGCAATATTTGATGCTGGCTATATTTGATGCTGGCTGTATCTGGTGGCTTCTAGATCAGCATCTGTGCAGCTTTCTAACATGGAAGAGGCTATGAAACTTCAGACACAAAAGGAAAACTTCTTTTTGCTTAGTGAGCTTGTCTTTGGCTATAACTTGACTCATGCCCTCAGCTAACATCTACAGCTTTCTCAGAATTGGAAAAGTGCTATGCTGACATCAGTCTCATTAAGAAGATGTTTTTAAAAGCTTGAAAAATGGAAAAACTTTCTCCTGATCACAGATATTACTAAACTTCTAAACTTTTAAGAAGAGCTCACTGGGGACTGTCCCAGGAAAGGGTGAGAGTTTGGTGGGAAAGGAAAAAAAGCAGCCTGCTTTACTCTCATACTTCCTCAGAATTCCTATTGCATTTACCTTCCTCTCCAGACTTCATATCTCTACTAGTACAGGTTCTGTGAGAACACATACCTTTTCAAATCTTTGAGTTTTCTGGTTTCACACTGCTCATCAAACTTGTGTTGGTATATAAGGACTAGAGAACCTGCTTCTTGGAACTAATAAACAAAAGAAAGTAGTTGTAGCCCAGTCACTACTCCTCAAACATATGCTGATCCAATGTTGGTAGCTTGTACCGAGGCTGTTGCAATGAAGGAAAACAGAACATTTTGTGTGATGACTCCTGTTATTAATCCATCAAAATAAGCACTCCACATATCATTTTGCTTCACAGGTAGACCCACTCCTCAGTTAGAGACTCATAGACCACCTATATTTGATTCACCTGCCACAACATGGAACTTTCCAAGGAGTTACAAGGCATTTTACCTCAGTGTTCTCTAACACTTGCTAAAACTATCCTTCAAGAATCCTGGGGGACTTCCCTGGTGGTCAAGTGGTAAAGAATCCACCTTCCAATGCAGGGGATGTGGGTTCAGTCCATGGTCGCGGAACTAAGATCCCATATGCTACTGGGCAACTAAGCCCACACACCTCAACTAGAGAGCCGTGTGCCACAAACTACAGAGCTCACGTGCTCTGGAACCTGTGCCACAACTAGAGAAGAGAAAACCTGCACACCACAACTAGAAAGAGAAAACCCCCATGCCATAACTAGAGAGAAGCCTGTGTGCTGCAATGAAGAGTCCATGTGCTGCAATGAGGGCCACAACAAAGACCCCATGTGCCCCAATGAAGACCCGAAGCAGCCAAATAAATAAATAAATAGATATTTAAAAAAAAAAAGAATCTTGGGAGGTAACCAAAATGAATTGAGCATTATTTAGCAGACATTCTAAGGCCTTCCAAGGTGAGGTCTTCTGTAATAAATTTGGGGTTTTCAGGAGTAAGGATTCAGACAGTTTCATATCTTTTTTGGCTACTCTTTAGCTTTAATGTAGCAGCTGGATTTCTTTCCTGACATTTATTTCAGGTTATCAAACATTTATATCCTTGGCTCTTCTACTTTTCAGGCATAGAAAGGGAAGCCTTTTTTCTAGAAGTCAAATTGGAAAAAGTGGTTCTAATTTATTTTATTTTTGCTTGAGGCTATAGCTTGAATTCTGCTTTGAGTTATTTTGCTGTATTCCTCCATTAGACCAGGATCTACATGCAACATGTGTTCAATAAATGCTCTATTTAAATTACATATAAAAAAGAAAAATGACAATTTGCTTGTCACTTGGGAAAGAAAATTTAATATTTCACAGCCACACAAACTTTTGTAAGGAGTCAATTTGTTGACTTTATAATGAAATGAGTATCTAATCTAGTTCATTGTATATATGATAAATGAGCTTTACTAGTGACATTAATAAGACAATAAAATGTGAGTTTGACAAAATTCAGTGACAGAAATATTTTTCATAATTACAGTAGTGATATTGATAGATTTTTGATAATCCATGTTTTATTTATTAGGTCTGAGTCTCTATGCATGGCTTAAATCGGGCCTGAAAGACAACCTTCATCAGCACCTAAAGTGAAACCATGAGGAGGAGTTAAGATGGCGGAGGAGTAGGAGGACGTGAAGTTCATTTTTCTCCATGGATGCATCAGGAATACATCTATAGATGCAACAGTTCTCACAGAACACCAGCTGAACAGTAGCAGAAGACCTTGGACACTGTCAAGGACTATAAAGATCCCTGCATAACTGGGTAGGACTGAAAAAAGAAGGGAGAAGGAGGAGGAGAGGAAGTGGGATGGGACCTGCACCCCAGGGTGGGGGAGCAGAAGCAGAGGAGAGATTCCTGAATTTGGGGAAAACCCCTCTCTGACAGGGAAACCCCCTTTCTGACAGGGAAATTGATTGGGACAGAAGGGAAGCTTTTGAGGCTATCAGAAGAGGGTGAAGTGGCTGATCTGTGGCAGACAGGACAGAGTGAGAACTACACAGATGGTCCCTACTGAGGCCCTATGTGCCCCAGACTGGGACGTGTGTTCACAGGTGTGCAACGGGGCTTGGAGCTGGAGCATGGGGATTGGAGAACAGGCCAGGGGCAAGAACTGCTGTTGGATGTTGGGAGATGGACTGAGAGGATGGGAGGGAGGAAATCTGCAACAGGGAAGCCTATGGAAGAAGACTGGACTGCCGTGGAAGCAGGGCACTACTGCTGAGTCACAAACAGGGGGAGGAGCCTCTATTGTAGCCTCTCTCTCCCCACATGCTCCACCTGCCGATGGACAATAAAAGAAGCCCTTTCAGGGCTGACTCTTGGGTGTTGGCCACCAAGCAATAGAAAAAGCCCTCTCAGAGCTGGCCCTTGCACACCTGTTGCCAGGCACCAGAAAAAGCCCAGCCAGGGCTGGCCCTCATGTGCCTTATACCAGGCACAAGAAAAGGTCCTCACTAGGGCCATATCTCTTGTGCCCATGGCATTTGGCACCCCCGGGGCTCCCACTATCTAAGCAGTCATACCACCTCTGTGCCCTGTCCTCACTGGGGCAGACCCAAGTGCTCTAGGGCAGCCCCAGGAGCAGGCTCCTGTGGGTGGACCACAGGCAAAGGTGAGGGTAAAACCAGAGCTGAACCCCAGGGACAGTGTGACTAAGGAAGAGGATCGAAAATCTTTCCATCAGCTGCACAAGCTGCAGATTAAATCCCTGTGATCAGCTAGGTAGACCCTGTGTCTATGGAATATCTGAGTAGACAATGAGCATTCCCACAAATGAAAACAGTCTAGCTCTGGTAGCTGTGAAATTTGAGAGCAAGCACATGCAGGAATTGGGCTAGGTCAGAGTCTCAGTGGTCCCCAAAGGACCCATAGCAGGTCCAGGGACCAGCCCAGAGGCAGAGGAGGGTCTCTTGGGGAGGCAAAGGTGGGCTGTGGCTCACGGCATGTGCAAGGACATTTATAGCTGAGACCCCAGGGAAACATAATTATTATTGTTTTTATTATGTTTTGATTCATTCTGTTGTTGGTTCTGGTTTTTTTTGTTTGTTGTTGTTTTAGGATTTTTTTATTTTTTATTTAGTCTTTTGGGATCTTTGTGTTTTATAACATATTTTAAAAAATATATTTCTATTCTTACTTTGGTTTTTTGTTGTTTTTTATTTTCCTTTATTTTTTCTTCTTCTTTTACTTTAATTAATTAATTTTCATATTTCCATTTCTACTTTGTTTTTTTGTTGTTCTACATTTCCCACCCCCTCTTTTTTAAAAAAAATAATTTTTATCAGTTCTGTTTCTTTGCTTTATTCTTCAATTGGCACAATGCTTTGGGTTTGTTTTTAGGTTTTGTGTTTTGTTAGTTTTGATTCTAACTGTTTGATTTCGTTTTTGGATTCTTCTGTTTTTCTGGTTGTTCTCTTGGTTTTTGTTTTGTTTGGTTCTCTTTTTGTTTTATTTGGTTCTGTTTTTGTTTCTTTTCTGTGTGTTTACTTATTTCTGTTTTTGTTTGTTTGATTTTGTTTTTACCATTTGCCTGGGGTTTTGTTAGTCTTTTTTTTTTTTTTAATCCACTTTATTACTGGGATGAGTGACATTCGGGGGCTTTTTTCCCTGACCAGAAGTTGGACCTGAAGCTCTGTGGGAGCACTGAGTCCAGGATGCTGGACCACTGGAGAATTCCAGGCCACAGGGAAGATTAATTGCTGAGAACTCTCATGGAGGCCTCTATCTGAATCCAAGACTCAGCTCCACCCAACTGCCTGCAGTTCTCAGTTGCTAGAGGCCTCAAAACAAACAACAAACAAGAAAAGAATGCAAACCCACCTATCAGCACACAGTAAAAGTACCTAAAGTTATACTAAGCTCACAGACACCCCCAAACATACCACCTGACAAGGCCCTGTTCATCAGAGAGAAAAGACTCAGCTCCACCCACCAGAACGGAGGCACCAGTACCTCCCATCAGGAAGCTTATGCAAGCAATGGATCAACATCACCACCAGGGACAGAGAACAGAAGCAAGAGGAACTCTGACCCAGCGGCTTAGGGAAAGGAGACCGCAAATACTGTAAATTAGACAAAATGAGAAGACAGATAAATATCTTGCAGACAAAGGAGCAGGATAAAAACTCACAAGACCAAATAAATGAATAGGAAAGAGGCAAAGAACTTGAAAAAACAATTCATAATAATGATGGTAAAGATGATGCAAAATCTCGGAAATACAATTGAGAAAATACAAGAAACGTCTAACAGGAACCTAGAAGAACTAAAGAGCAAACAAACAGTAATGAACAACATAATAACTGAAATTAAAAATACTCTAGAAGCAATCAATAGCAGAATAACTGAGGCAGAAGAATAGATAAGTGAGCTGGAAGATGGAAGGGTGGAAATAACTGCCACATAGTAGAATAAAGAAAAAAGAATGAAAAGAATTGAGGACAGTCTCAGAGACCTCTGGGAAAATATTAAATGCACCAACATTTGAATTATAGGGGTCCCAGAAGAGGAAGAGAAAAAGAAAGGGTCTGAGAAAATACTTGAAGAGATTATAGTTGAAAACATGGGAAAAGAAATAGTCAATCAAGTCCAGGAAGTGCAGAGATAAACACAAGGTTTATGGGTATCATGTTTACCCATACAGGATAAATGCAAGGAGAAACACACTGAGACACATATTAATGAAATTAACAAAAATTAAACACAAGGAAAAAATTATTAAAAGCAGCAAGGCAAAAGCAACAATAACATACAAGGGAATCAATATAAGGTTAACAGCTGACTTTTCAGCAGAAACTCTGTAAGCCAGAAAGGAGTAGCAGGATATATTTAAAGTGATAAAAGGGAAAAACCTACAACCAAGATTACTCTACCTAGCAAGGATCTCACTCAGATTCGACAGAGAAATCAAAAGGTTTACAGACAAGCAAAAGCTAAGAGAATT
The DNA here is from genome assembly GCF_028564815.1 of Eubalaena glacialis. Taxonomy (NCBI): domain Eukaryota; kingdom Metazoa; phylum Chordata; class Mammalia; order Artiodactyla; family Balaenidae; genus Eubalaena; species Eubalaena glacialis. The sequence goes on along the minus strand of NC_083732.1, from coordinate 28,867,613 downwards.
CAGCACCACCAAACCAGCTTTACAACAAATGCTAAAGGAACTTCCCTAAGAAGGAAACAAAAGAGATGGAAAAGACCTACAAAAACAAGCCCAAAACAATTAAGAAAATGGTAATAGAAACGTACATATCATTAATTACCTTAAATGTAAATGGATTAAATGCTCCAACCAAAGGACACAGACTGGCTGAATGGATACAAACATAAGACCCATATATATGTTGTCTACAAGAGACCCACTTCAGACCTAGTGACACACACAGACTGAAAGTGAGGGGATGGAAAAAGATATTCCATGCAAATGGAAATCAAAAGAAAGCTGGAGTAACAATACTCATATCAGACAAAATAGACTTTAACTAAAGACCATTACAAGAGACAAGGAGGACACTACATAATGATCAAGGGATCAATCCAAGAAGAAGATATAACAATTGTAAATATGTATGCACCCAACCTAGGGGCACCTCAATACATAAGGCAAATGTTAACAGCCAAAAATGCAGAAATCGACAGTAAAACAATAATAGTAGGGGACTATAACACCCCACTTACACCAATGGACAGATCATCCAAAAAGAAAATAAATAAGGAAACAAACTTTAAATGACACATTAGACCAGAAGAACGTAATTGATATTTATAGGACATTCCACCCAAAAACAACACAATACGCTTTCTGCTCAAGTTCACACGGAACATTCTCCAGGATAGATCACATCTTGGATCACAAATCAGGCTTTGGTAAATTTAAGAAAATTGCAATCATATCAAGCATCTTTTCCAACCACAACACTCTGAGACTAGATATCAGTTACAAGGAAAACAACTGTAAAAAATACAAGCACAAGGAGGCTAAAGAATACTCTACTAAACAAGAAAGAGATCACTGAAGAAATCAAAGAGGAAATCAAAAAATACCTAGAGACAAATGACAGTGAAAACACGATGACCCCAAATCTATGGAATGCAACAAAAGCAGTTATAAGAGGGAAGCTTATAGCATTACAATCCGACCTCAAGAAACAAGAAAAATCTCAAATAAACAACCAAACCTTACACCTAAAGCAATTAGAGAAAGCAGAACAAAAAACCCCAAAGTTAGCAGAAGGAAAGAAATCATAAAGATCAGATCAGAAATAAATGAAAAAGAAATGAAGGAAACAATAGCAAAGATCAATAGAACTAAAAGCTGACTCTTTGAGAAGATAAACAAAATTGACAAACCATTAACCAGACTCATCAGGGAAAAAAGGGGGAAGACTCAAATCAAAAGAATTAGAAAGGAAAAAGGAGAAGTATCAACTGACACTGCAGAAATACAAAGCATCATGAGAGACTACTACAAGCAACTCTATGCCAGTAAAAGGGACAACCTGGAAGAAATGGACAAATTCTCAGAAAAGTACAACCTTCCAAGACTGACCCAGGAAGAAATAGAAAATATGAACAGACCAATCACAAGCACTGAAATTGAAACTGTGATTAAAAATCTTCCAACAAACAAAAGCCCAGGACCAGATGGCTTCACAGGTGAATTCTATCAAACATTTAGAGAAGAGCTAACACTTATACTTCTCAAACTCTTCCAAAATATAGCAGAGGGCGGAACACTCCCAAACTCATTCTACGAGGCCATCATCACCCTGTTACCAAAACCATACCAAGATGTTACCAAAAAAAGAAAATTACAGGCCAATATCACTGATGAACATAGATGTAAAAATCCTCAACAAAATACTATCAAACAGAATCCAACAGCACATTAAAAGGATCATACACCATGCTCAAGTGGGGTTTATCTCAGGAATGCAAGGATCCTCAATATATTCAAATCAGTCAATGTGATATGCCATATTAACAAATTGAAGAATAAAAACCATATGATAATCTCAACAGATAAAGAAAAAGCTTTTGACAAATTTCAACACACATTTATAATAAAAGCTCTCCAGAAAGTGGTCATAGAGAGAATCTACTTCAACATAATAAAGGCCATATATGACAAACCCACAGCAAATATCATCGTGAAAAATTAAAAGCATTTCCTCTAAGATCAGGAAAAAAGACAAGGGTGCCCACTCTCACTACTATTATTCAACATAGTTTTGGAAGTTTTAGCCACAGCAATCAGAGAAGAAAAGGAAATAAAAGGAATCCAAATTGGAAAAGAAGAAGAAAAAAACTGTCACTGTTTGCAGATGACATGAAACTATACATAGAAAATCCTAATGATGTCACCAGAAAATTACTAGAGCTAATCAATGAATTTGGTAGAGTAGCAGGATACAAAATTAATGCACAGAAGTCTCTTGCATACCTATACACTAACAATAAAAATCAGAAAGAGAAATTAAGGAAACACTCCCAAATACCATTGCAACAAAAAGAATAAAATACCTGGGAATAAACCTACCTAAGTAGGTAAAAGACCTGTATGCAGAAAACCGTAAGATGCTGATGAAAGAAATCAAAGAAGATACAAACATGTGAGAGATATACCATGTTCTTGGATTGCAAGAATCAATATTGTCAAAATGACTATACTACCCAAAGCAATCTACAGATTCAATGAAATCCTTATCAAACTACCAATGGCATTTTTCACAAAACTAGAACAAAAAATTTTACAATTTGTATGGAAAAAACAAAGTCCCCAAATAGCCAAAGCAATCTTGAGAAAGAAAATGGAGGTGGAAGAATCAGGCTCCCTGACTTCAGACTATACTACAAAGCTACAGTAGTCAAGACAATATGGTACTGGCACAAAAACAGAAATATAGATCAATGGAATAGGATAGAAAGCCCAGAGATAAACCCAGAGTCCTATGGTCACCTTATCCTTGACAAAGGATGCACGAATATACAATGGAGAGAAGACAGCCTTTTCAATAAGTGGTACATGTACCTGGGCAGCTACGTGTAAAAAAACGAAATTAGAACACTGTCTAACACGATACACAAAAATAAACTCAAAATGGATTAAAGACCTAAATGTAAGACCAGACATTATAAAACTCTTAGAGGAAAACATAGGCAGAACACCCTATGACATAAATCACAGCAAGATCCTTTTTGACCCACCTCCTAGAGTAACGGAAATAAAAACAAAAATAAATAAATGGGACCTAATAAAACTTAAAAGCTTTTGCACAGCAAAGGAAACCATAAAAAAGACAAAAAGACAACCCTCAGTATAAGAGAAAATATTTGCAAACAAAGCAACTGACAAAGGATTAATCTCCAAAATATACAAGCAGCTCATGCAGCTCAATATCAAAAAAACAAACAACTGAATCCAAAAATGGGCGTAAGACGTAAATAGACATTTCTGCAAAGAAGGCATACAGATTGCCAACAAACACATGAAAAGATGCTCAACTTCACTAATCATTAGAGAAATGCAAATGAAAACCACAACGAGGTATCACCTCACACCCGTCAGAATGGCCATCATCAAAAAAATCTACAAACAGTAAATGCTGGAGAGGGTGTGGAAAAAGGGCATCCTCCTGCACAGTTGGTGGGAATGTAAATTGATCCAGCCACTATGGAGAACAGTATGGAGGTTCCTTAAAAAACAAAAATAGAACTACCATATGACCCAGCAATCCCACTGCTGGGCCTATACCTGTGAAAACCATAATTCAAAAAGATACATGTACCACAATGTTCATTGCAGCACCATTTACATAGCCAGTACATGGAATCAACCTAAATGTCCTCTGACAGATGAATGGATAAAGAAATGGATAAAGAAGATGTGGCACATATATACAATGGAATGTTACTCAGCCATAAAAAGAAACAAAATTGAGTTATTTGTAGTAAGGTGGATGGACCTAGATTGTCATACAGAGCGAAGTAAGTCAGAAAGAGAAAAACAAATACTGTATGCTAACACATATATATGGAATCTAAAAAGAAAATAAAATGTTTCTGACGAACCTAGGGGCAGAACAGGAATAAAGATGCAGACGTAGAGAATGGACTTGAGGACATGGGGTGTGGGGGAAGGGTAAGGTGGGGTGAAGTGAGAGAGTAGCATTGACATATATACACTACCAAATGTAAAATAGATAGCTAGTGGGAAGCTGCTGCATAGCACAGGGAGATTAACTCGATGCTTTGTGACCATCTAGAGGGATAGGATAGTGAGGATGGGAGTGAGGCTTAAGAGAGCGGGGATATGGGGATATATATATACATATAGCTGATTCACTTTGTTGTACAGGAGAAACTAACACAACAATGTAAAGCAATTATACTCCAATAAAGCTGTAAATAAAATAAAATAAATTAAAATGTATGTAAATTTCCCAATAAAAGACAAAAAAAAGTGAAACCACTTATATAGGTTGTGCTTAAACTAAATATAGGGGAAGAGAAAGAGAATGGAGTCCTAATAAGAGGGTTGAAACAGCATTCTTGTACTTGCTAGAAATCTGTGAGTCCACACACAACCCAACCGGGGTATGATTATTGATCCTTGGGAGCCAGGCTGTGTGCAGTGTTCCCTTTGGTGATTCATGTCTGGCTTGTGTGGTTACCTCATCCCTCAGAGTGGCCCGCCGCTGCCACCATTACGGATAAGCACAAAAGGATCACCCAGTATTTTACACCTTAGTTTATGTTTCTGTCAACCTCCTTAGATTGTGAATTCTTAAAAACATAGAATTTTGTCTTACTATGTTTTGTGTCTGCAGGATGTACTCGATAAACGTGTATTGAATGAGAGCAAATGAATAAACAATTATAAATAGTGCTCACCTTAAATACTAATGAATGGAGTGTATATAAATGCATATGTACATACATAGTTTTATTAAATATAAATTTGAGAGAGGGGGGATAAGTGCACTGGCAGCTCCCTGAATGTAGAGATTTTCTAGCCAGAATAGTATATAAATTATAATGGATATTATACAAAAATTTTAAATACAATTGACCCTTGAACAACACGGACTTGAAATATGCAGGTCCAGTTATACGTGAAATTTTTTCAATAGTAAATACTACAGTACTACAGGATCTGTGATCGGTTTGATCTATGGAAGAACTGGGTATCTGGCTGACTGTAAGTTATATGCAGATTTTTGACTGCTTGAAGGGTTGGCACCCCTAACCCCTGTGTAGCTCAAGAGTCAACTATATTTGTTTAATTTTACTGAAATGAGAGACTAAAGTGTGTTTGTTTTTGCTAACAACATTTTGCCTACAGGAAAGTAGGAAAAGAGAAGTCCAGATGTGTAAACTGATTTCAGATTATTCTGGATCTTAAATGCTGGATTGAGTATTTAGGTAACGCCAAGCCATCCAAGTTTTAAATAGTAATATAATTTTGTTTTTTAAACAAGGAAAGTGATGTGATTACATCTGTGTATTAGAGAGATTTAGATGACAAGAATATATATTCTATTTAAAGGAGAAGTTTGCAGATTAATAAATTGAAAATGTACTGAAATGATAAAAGGCCTTTTTAAATGCCAGGGTGAGTAACTTACAATGCATTGCCAGTTAGCAGAGCAAAGTAAAAGAGAAAGTATCAAAATGAAAAAAGGTCAGTAAAAATACTTTTGGTTTCTGGGAGTTTCTGATAATAGTTTTGACACTTTTTAGAAGATAAAGATTTTTATAGTAAACAACAATGAACTAATCTCATTTGACTTGCTTTGAATCCTACAGTTATCAAGAAGGAATTTAATGCATTAGAAAAATAATTCAGGAAGGCTAAAGAGAAAACCAGTCTTCTACATAGACTTTTTTTCTATTCATCTATAAAGAAAAGGTGCTTTCGGCTGTAGAGCCTAACAAACAAAATCATTAAAAAGTTAATAATACTTTCTCCCAAGTGTAAGGATAAAACTAGAATTTTTAAGATATGTAAAAATAACATAAACAGAACACAATGCATATAGGGAAATTATGACTCCAGAGAGGATGTTTACATCAAAGCTTCTTTCACTGGAACAGAAAACTGACAGCAAAGCTAATCTTAGATGTTCTTTTCGTTTGTTTGTTTGGAGGTAATCAGAGAGAAGTGAAGTTCAGAGGAATGAGTGGCCCTAAATGGGGCTATCCTTTCTAAACTTTAAAAATTAGTCTGCCTCAAATAGTAGTAATGTTATGCAGCAAGAAGTCAGAAGAATGTGAAATCCATGGATGGCTTTTCTCCAAAGGCTTTCAGTCTCAACTTGAAAAGGAACTAAACATTGATTATTGGGATATGGGACAGAGTTGTGGACAGGATCATATTTAGAGCACATATTTTGACAGATTTCAGGTTATCTGGCATTTCATTAATGTCCAAAATAGGCAAGCAAAGAATATCTTTCACAGGGCTAGTTTTACCTACAGACTAGACCTTCTAGGAGGTATATAACCTGGTTATGTACCTGAGACAGGCTAATAATTTTGGACATTTTGATATTTATTTGATATTTATTATTTACTTCTTTCTGCTGGGCTTTGTTTGTTCTTCTTTTTCTAATTCCTTTAGATGGTAGGTTAGATTGTTTATTTGAGAATTTTCTTGTTTCTTAAAGTAGGTTTGTATAGCTATAAACTTCCCTCGTAGAACTGCTTTTGCTGAGTACCATAGATTTTGGAAAGTTGTGGCTCTATTTATATATTTCTTGAGGTATTTTCTGACTTCCTCTTTGATTTCTTCATTGATACACTGATTTTTTTTAGTAGTGTGTTGTTTATTCTCCGTGTACTTGTGTTTTTCTTATTTTTCTTCCTATAATTGATTTCTAGTTTCATAACGTTGTGGTAGGTAAAAATGTTTGATATAATTTCTATCCTCTTAAGAGACTTGTTTTGTGGCCTAGCATGTGATCTATCCTGGAGAATGTTCCATGTGCTCTTGAAAAGAATGTGTGTTTTGCTGTTTTTGGATGGAATGTCCTGTAGATATCTGTTAAGTCCAACTGGTCCAATGTATCCTTTAAGGTCAGTGTTTCCTTATTGATTTTCTGTCTGGATGATCTATTGATGTATGTGGGGTGTTATAGTCCCCTACTATTATTGTATTTTTGTCAGTTTCTCCATTTATGTCTGTTAATATTTGCTTAATATATTTAGGTGCTTCTATATTAGGTGCATATATGTTAACAAATAATATTTCCTCTTCTTATATTGATCACTTATCGTTATAATATTTCCTTCCTTGTGTTTTATTTTAGACTTTCATTTAAAGTCACTTTGTCTAATGAATATTGCTACCCCAGCTTTCTTTATGTTTCCGTTTGCATTGAATATCTTTTTCCATTTCCTCATGTTCAGTCTGTATGTGTCTTCAGCTCTGAAGTGAGACTCTTGTAGGCAGCATATAGAACGGTCTTGTTTTTTATCCAATCAGCCACCTTATGTCTTTTGATCAAGGCATTTTTTCCCATTGACATTTATTTATTTTATTTTAAAATTTTTGGCCACACCACACAACTTGCAAGCTCTTAGTTCCCCAAACAGGGATCAAACCCATGCCCTTGGCAGTGAAAGCATGGAGTCCTAACCACTGGACTACCAAGTAATTCCCTCCATTGACATTTAAAGTGATTATTGATAGGTATGTAGTTCATTTGATTTTGTTACTTGTTTTCTGGTCGTTTTTGTAGTTCTCTGTTCTTTTCTTATTCTTTAGTCTCTTGTGGTCTGACAATTTTCCTTAGTATTATGCTTTATTTTATTTAGTATTACTTAGTATCATGTTCCTTTCTCTCCTGTTTATTAGTATCTATTGTATGTTTATGATTTGTGGTTACCATGAGGTGCAAATATGTTGACGTATGACTATATTTGTTTTAAAGTTGTAGTCAGAGGTACAAAATATTAGGTATAAAATAAGCTACAAGGATACATTGTACAACATGGGGAATATAGCAAATATTTTATAATAACTATAAATGGAATATAACCTTTAAAAATTGTGAATCACTATATTGTACACCTGTAATTTATACAATGTTATACATCAACTATACTTCAATTTAAAAAATGTTGAAGTCAATTTAGTTCAAACACATTCTAAAAGATCTATATTTTACTCTCCTCCCCCATGTTTTGTGTTTTTGATATCATATTTTACATTTTCATGTCTATCCTTTAACTGTTTATTTTAGTTATAGTTGATTTTACAATTTCTGTCTTTTAATCTTTGCAGTAGCTTATTTAAGTGGTTGATCCACAGCCTTTACTATATATTTGCCTTTACTAGTGGGTTTTTCCTTTCCTATAGATACTTATTTCTCAATATAGCCTTTTCTTTTCCACTTACAGAGGACCCTTTAACATTTCTTTTAGGGTAGCTTTAGTATTGATGAACTCTTTTAGTTTTTGCTTGCCTAAGAAGTTTTTTTTTTTTAATCTCTCCTTTAATTCTAAATGATAATATTGTTGGGTACAGTATCCTAGATTGCAGGTTTTTCCCCTTTCAGCAGTTTGAATATATCATGCTACTCCCTTCTGGCTTGCAAAGTTTCTGCAGAAAAATTAGCATTAGCCTATGGGGTTCCCTTGTATATGACTCCTTATTTTTCTTTTGCTACCTTTTGAATTCTTTCTTTGTGTTTCACCTTTGCCATTTTAATTATGATAGGACTTGTAGTTGGTCTGTTTAGGTTCATTTTGTTTAGGACCCTCTGTTCTTCCTGTACCTGGATATCTGTTTCCTTCTTCATGTTTGGGAAGTTTACACCCATGATTTCATTAAATGTATTTTTGACTCCCTAATATCTCTCTCTTCTCCTTCTGGGACACCTATAATATGAATGCTGGTACACTTGATGTTGTACCAGTTGTCCTTTAAACTGTTCTCATTTTTAAAAAAATTATTTTTCTTTTTGATGTTCTGATTGGGTAATTTCCATTGTTCTATTGGATTGCTTATGTGTTCTTCTGTGTCACTTAGTTTGCTCTTAATTCTTTCTAGTGTATTTTTCATTTCAGTTATTTTATCTTCAGCTGACTGGTTCTTTTTATATTTTCTAGTTCCTTGTTAAAATTTTCACTATGTTCATCTATTCTGTTCCCAAGTTCATTAGCTTTCTTATTACTATTGCTTTGAACTCTTTATCAGTTAAATTATTTGTTTCATTAGGGTTTTTTTTTTCAGGGTTTTTTCTTCTTCTTTCCTTGAAACACATTTCTGTCTTCTCATTTTGTTTAATTTTATCTGTCTCTATGAAATTAGGTGAAAGAGTTACCTATCCTGATCTTGAAGGATTTTCCATTTTCCATACTTATGAAGTATGCATGTGTTTTGTGGCTTTGATGGGAGAGGTGGATCTAAAGTAAGCATGTGTTTCTTCTTCCCCTGGGTTGTGCTGGCAGCTACCACCTTGGTGGAGGTGGGGCTGGAGATGGAGGGGCTCAAGCCAGAGCCAGGTGTGAGTTGAGACTTCTTCTATATTCAATGGCCGTCAATGTCTTATTGGGGGTGGGGGTGGGGCCCATAGTACTGGACCAGAAGCCCTGAGGGTCAGGTCCAAGCTGGCTCTGTTACCTCTAATTTGTGCACTCTCTATGGCAACAGCACCTCTCCCTAGTGGAGAACAGTGCTGGAGCAAGAAGGGCTGAAGCAGGTGCCCTGTGTGGACTTGGGTGCATCTTGTGTGGTCACAGGAAAACTGGCAGGATCCCCAGACACTTTTCAATCTGGTTCCTCTGTACTATTCCCAGGAGTAAGGAAGCATGTGTACGCACTCTTCATGAGCAGAATTTCCATTTCTTACAGCCCTCGGGTAAGTCCTGCTTGTCTTCAAACTAGCTAAGGGGACTTATCTTCCTGATGCCAGGAATGGGGTGCCCAGTATGTGGTACAAACCCCTCACTCCCCAGGGAGGACCCCTGAGTCCTTGATATCCTTCCTGTTCTGTGTCCCCTGCTAAGTGTGTGGGTTGGACCTGATTGCTTCTCCTCCTTTCTTACTCAACTCCATATGGATCTATACAGTCTTGGTTGTAGAAGAGCCTTTCTGCAAGTTTCCAGGTTGTTTTCAGTTAGATTTGTTCCACATGAAGATGTATTTTTGATGTGTTTGTGGAGGGAGGTAAACTCAGTGTCATCCTACTCTGCCATCTTGATCTCCCTCTTTATTTTTACCCTTTTTTAATTCTAAACTTTCCACCATGTCATTAGAAATTCCACATAATTATAATGGTTACACAGTTTGCTAATATTCTTGAAACATACTGAGATATACTGTCAAATCCATTTTGAGAAAGTTTACCAATTAATAGTCCCACTAGTATTTTATGGGAGTGCTTAAATATAAGAATTTAAGAGTTTGACCCCCACTGTCCCCTAACCACACTGAATATTACACTATGCTGTAATATTTGCTATTTTTATAGTTGTTAAACAGAATCTCAGTGTTACTCTAATTTGTAATCTTATATTTATTGTTATTTAATCATTGAAGAGTTTCAATTGTGTATGGATTAGTCAGAAGAAATGGCACAAACATATTGCTATAAAGTCCCAGTCTGGAAAAAGTTGCAGAATTTATCAGAAAAGGGATGGCTACACAGAGCAGAGGCAGATGTAATGTATATTCATACAATTTTTCTTATTATCCTCATCCCCTGTGGGGCTGATGACTTTTCCAAAGGTGAGAAAGAAGCAGAATTATCACTTCACCAGTTTCTGTTATACTCAGTATTTTATCACCACTGCTAAAGAATAATCCTAACAAGTCTCCTATAAGGTTATGTAGACAATTAAGTGATCCCAGTTCCTGTGCCAAACACATCACTAGCAAGACCATATCCACTTCCAGAAGGAGTCAGCGCTCAGATGATATCCCTGTCACCGGCTAGCTGGTGTTCAAGGAAAGACTGATTGTCAGGTTTTCCAAACTGTCTGTTTATGCCATTTGCCCAGATATCTAGTGATGTGCTTGAAGTTTCTTATAATTTTGATATTTTCCTAAAATAGATATTAATCTTAAATGTTCAAAACTTCTTGTAGTTCATTTGTTTGATAATGTTGACTTACAAACATTCCATATTTTTGGTAACAAAATCTTTTCCTTGCTGAGCTCCTACTGTTTTTATGCATAGAAAGTTCTTCTGTATCCAGAGAAGGGACAGTGTTTTTGAAATTTTAAAGTGTTTTTTAAAATATTAACTCTAAATGTAAATCTTTAATTTATTGTGATAAGTAATGTAAGGATTGGTATTAAATTTTATATATTTTAAGTGCTTAAATAATTGCCCCAGATATATTTATTAATTATTGTACCATTTTTATTGATATAAGAAATACTTTTATTAAATATTAAGTTCTTACATATAAGGGGGTCTTTCCAGGGAGATCTAGTTTACACCCATAATTTCATTAAATGTATTTTTGACTCTCTAATCTCTCTATTCTCCTTCTGAAGGAAAGCAATAAAGGAAGGAGAACTTGGCAACACATTACAATAACAATTAAACTAGACTGTTAAGAAATCAAAGAAAAAACAAAGGAAAAGAAAGACCTGCTGCCATTTTTTTCTTTCTTTTCCTTCTCCTTCCTTTACTGCTTTCCGTCAGAATTCTTTTATTACTAATTTTTTTGTTATTTATTTTATTTATTGGTCCAGAGGGAATTAAAAATAAACAAGATTTCCATTAAAACACAAATTTCATTGATATTATCATTGGTTTTCTGTTATTGCAAGGCACTGATCTAGATACTGGATTTTAGATAAAACAGACAAAAAGCCATTCTTCTCAAGATCGATAATTTAGTCAGGAAGACAGGCAGTAAAAATATAAACAAGTATGTAATTTACAAATGAGGAAATACCACAGAACAATCAAGGTGTTTTGATAAAGAATAATGGATTTAGGGCAAAGGATGGGACTACCATCCTGAAAGATCTACCCATCCTTCAGACTACCTCAGAATGGTATAAACCCTTAGCTGGTAACTGGTGAACAAGTGCATGCTGGCTTTACAAGGAGATGGAAGGCAAGCATTCTATACATGGAACTAGCAAAGGCAAAGGCCTCAAGTGTAAAAGATCCCAGTTTGTTGAAGAAACAGAAGAGGTAAGAAAGGCCAGGAGGGGTTGGCCCTTTGGAGCCTCATGGGGAATGCCAAGGGCTTTGGGTTTACATTAATGACTTTGAGATACTATTTAAGCTTTGAAATAAAGGTGTAGCAACTTACACTGACATTTTTAAAAGGTAACTTTTAGATTGGAGCTATAGGTAGTGTAGAAACAAGGAGATAATTTGGGGGGGGTGATTTCTGGAATATTATATAGAATTGAGAAAAGTAAAGGGACCCCGGGTATATCTGGGGGTAGAAGCAACAAAATGTAGTGGTAGATTGGAGACAGGAGGTGAGAGAGAACAAGGCTAAGATGACTCCAAGGTTTCTGGTTTAGTAATGAATAGATAAAAGTGCCATTTATAGAGATGGGTTCTCTAGAAATAAGATCCATTTTAGGTGGAAAATCAAGAGTTAAGTTTGAGATGCTTGTGAAACATCTAAGTGAAACTGTCCAATGAGAAGTTGGCTATAGAAAACGAGAGGTCAGGATGATAAGTATAATTCTGAGACTCATCAGCATATCAAATGGCATGAAAAGCCAAAGGAGTGGACAAGATCTTTGAGGCTTAGGGAAAATTTTATATTGAATTAACGTACCAAGGATTGGTTTATTTATAACTTTAAACCTACCACCTAGGAGCATCTTATATCTATTCATATAGTCATATCTTTTATTCTATGAATAAAATTTTGTGGTGTGTACTATGTAGTTTTGTGCATTTCTTATTGGGTTTATTCCTAAGTATTTTAACTAGGTATTATAACATTATAAAAAGGAATATTATTCACTACATTTCCCACAGTTATTATTTGTATAATACAAAGTTATATAAGTTTTTACTTTTATTAAATATTAAAAATTTTAACTCATAATTAAGCCTAATAGTGTTTCTTCTTATTTTCTTGGTGCTTGACGTTTGATAATCACATCCTAACCCAATCAAAAAATATTCTCTTCTTTCTAATTGTCAAACTATAAATTTCTGTTTCTTGCCTTACTGCACTAGTTTCCTCATCTAGAATAAGTCAGAAATATTAATTTAAGTAGAGGGTATTCTTGCTTTAATGTACATTCAACTGTGACATCTGTTATAGTATGAAGCGTAATGCTGTTTTAAGATGCATGTAGGTGTGTGTGCGTGTTTTCATGGGTGCTCATGCACAAGCATGTACCTGTGTGTGAAGAGTGTATGTGCATTTTTGTCAAGAAATCCTAGTTGGTCATAGGGGATCTTTTATATTTTGTTGAATTTTTGCTTGTATTTTGATTTATTTCAGGTTTTTACTTCTATATTAGTGAGTTATCTGTATTTGAATTTTGGGTGTTACTTTTTTGTCATGTTTTTATGTGAGGGTCATAGTACTTTCATAAAATGAATTGGGCAGACTAGGTCTTTTTATGCATCTTGAAATGGATTTCATGGCAAGGAAATGAACTATCCTTTGAATATTTAACAGGTAACATTTGTAAAACCTCTGAACTTCAAGCTTTTTTGAAGATTTATTTCTTCATTTTTAACTTTTTAGTATTATTTTTCTTATGACTCTTCTAAGCAGCACATCACAGATACTACTAACCCAATATTGGTTGTTTTTGCCACTCAATGGGGTGATTAACATATTTCATTTATTATTTTAAATGGTATATTCTCATTCTATATTTAGGCATTAAAAATAATACTTTGCTTCACACTCAATTGCTTGCCTGACTGTCTGATGCCTGATTTCCTTTTTTTCCTCCACCCTCCCTCCCTCCCTCTTTCTCTCCCCTCTTCCTTCCTTCCTTCCTTCTTTCTTTCTTTCTTTCCCTCCCTCCCTCTCTCCCTCCCTCCCTCCCTTCCTTCCTTCCCTTCTTTCTTTCCCTCTTTCTTTCTTTCTTTCCTTCTTTCTTTTCTTCTTTCTTTCTTTCTTTCTTTCTTTCTTTCTTTCTTTCTTTCTTTCTTTCTTTCTTTCTTTCTTTCTTTCTTTCTTTCTTTCTTTCTTTCTTTCCTTCCTTCTTTCTTCTTCTTTCTCTTTTGGGGGTACAGACCATGTCATGCTTGATTTTGTCATCTTTGAGAATTTGTAAGGTATGTACTCTGTTTCTAATTCTGTTAGTGGTTACCTTTATATAAAATATAGACTTGACACACTCAATTTTAAACTTTGTCAAGGTGAGGGGTTCATCCCTTTTGTTGACTGATGTATCCTAAGAACCTAGAAGAGAGTCTGACACTCTCAATGCTCAATCATTTGTTAAATGAATGAAGCTATATAAGATGAGGCATTAACATATGTCCTTCTCTTGTCCTCTCCTAAGGAACTGTTTTAACTCAATCTGGAATTATAAAAGCAGGCTGTTGTTTAGCAGCAATTATATTTACATATAAATCATGTTTTTAAGAATGTTTTTGTTTGCTGTTTTTATATTCCATTTTATAAATATCATCATAACAATTATGTATATGCAGTTCTCTATGATTTATTGAATTGAGTGATTACCATTAGGTATTTGTATGATAAATGTGTCTTGCATTTTTGTCTTTAGTTTTTTGAAATCATATAGTATAATGCTTGCCAGTAAATTTTTCAGTCATTTTTTAAGGAATTCAATGTGAATGGTATATGTTCTGAGTCTATAGATATGAAATATTTCACTGGTGCCCTAACATATTAAATGCAGGTTTGTAGGTGTAGCACTTTGAACATAAAAGTTTTCTTTTCAGAACTTCAGTTTTCCCTATTTTGGAAAGACCGATTGAGAACTTTCTAGGTTTTGTTATTTGCTTATTTTTAGATTTTATGTTTTTCTGTAAGTAATGGTGGATTTTCTTTTAAAATTGATATTCTGATAATATGGTAAGCCTTTTTGAACTTTGTAAATTTTCTTCAATTGTGTCTGATTGTCACAACATTTTCATTCGTTCTCTTTTCTTCTGAGCATCACCTGTGATGCTTACGTTGGATCTTCTTTCTCTGCCCTCTATGTTTAATGTCATCTTTTTTACATGTTCACTTCTTTACTTTTACTCTATATTCTGTTGAAGTCTCTTAAATTTGCCCTCCAAAACAATTATTTGGTTTTTTGAAACAAAATGTTTGCTTTTGGTTATTTTGTTTTTGGGATTCTTATTTTCTTTTCTTTTTTTCATTAAAAAATTACTGTCTTTCTATCAGCTCTTTAAAAAATGTCTCTGTGGTCAAATTTTATTATGTTTTCATTATATTATACCTTTCCTTTTAAAACACAGAACAACTATTTAAAAAATATTCTCCTTTTTTTATGAAAAAGATATAGTTTAGAGATCTGATCATTTTCTTAATGTTGGCTGAAATATTCCTTCTTCCTTATAATGCAATTTGTTTTTGATATATTCCATGTTGATTTCTCCCTTTGCTCATACACTTATCTATAAACATAGAGAGTTATGTCTCCTATTTGCAGTCAGAAGGGGAGGTGGGATATCTTGATTGGCTCTCACCACTTGCATGCTGGTTGCTTCCTCATCCAAGATTCAGGCTTCTATGGAAGTTAATTGCCACAGTTTCTGGTGCAATTTGCAGTACGCAGAAAGACGTTTTCTAGTTTGGTTGTGCTGGGATTAATGGATGTATTTCTCCTGCTTTAACTGTTTTGCTCTTTGCCAGAACAGAACATTTGAAAAAGAGTCTGAAGCTCTTTGTTGACGAATATTATTTTTTAAAAAACCAAAAAACTATCCCCTCCAACGCATATTACTTCTAATTAGCTTTTTTTTTTTTTTTAGGTAATTACAAAAATTATTTGGGATATTTTTTCAACTATGTTTAGCAGGAAATACAATTCTAAGTTATTTGAAATAAGAAGCGTATTTATTAACTCACATAATAAGAAGTCTAGTGGCAGAGTGGCTCCAGAGCTTATTCATTTAGTGGCTTAAAGACATTATAAGCTGCCGGGTATTTTCCAACTATTTTCTCTGTTGTCTTCAATTTGTTGGCTACTTTCCTCATCACTGGAAGATGGCTGTAGGAATTCCAGCCCTCACATCATCACACAGCTTGGTCCGTAGACAGGAAAGAACCTAAACCTCAATTCTGTCTCCTGAGGAGCAGGCATACCTTCTGAGGGGAGCCCCAGCAGGTATCCTCTCATATCTTGCTGGAAAGAATTGCATTACATGTTCCTTCCTAAATAACCACTTGTAAGAGGAATAAATTCTATAATTGGCTTAGGTCAGTGGCTCTCAACCCTGACTGCACATAAATCACCTGGGCAATTTAGAAAAATCAATAAACCAATTAAATACAAGTATCTGAAGGTGGCATATGATTAGCTGTATTTTTAAAAGCCCCCAGTTATTGTGTAGACAGCTGTAGAGAATCATTTGGCTTAGAATACCAAAATTCAAAACTGAGGCCCTGAGGCTAAGAGGGGGGACACAGCCATCTCAGGCTGATACCTGAACAAAACCAGGATCTTGGTCAAGAGAAGGGCTGGCTGATGGGTCATCATTTTTATTCTGTCCAACTGTCTGTCACTTTGTGTGCTGAGTATTGAAGTGTCTCCTTGGCTGTAGAAAGGAAGGAGCTGATGAGTATGCAGATGTGTGTCACTACTGTGACTGACTTGGAAGAGAATTCCCTTGTACTTGGGGAATAGCTTTTTTTCCTTCAATGTCTGTGGGATCAGGGTAAAGAGTTGTGGTGAATCCAAGCTTTGCCCTTTATACTTTGAGGCACCTATGCTTCTCTGTTTCAGCTGGTTGAACAAAGGTAATTTAAAAAATGCTTCTCAATCTACTTCCATCAGAGCTGTAAGGAACATGACTTTGCCATAAGTGTTCTTTTTGATTTGCAATATTGTTTTTGAACATTTTTATTCTACCTTTATTCAGCTATTTTTCAATATTATTCACTAGACTAGGTACCCTGAGCAAAGGGACTGTGTCTGTTTTACCACCGCATGCCCACTGTCAAGTACATATATGGAATAGAGTAAGGGCTCAACACAGATTTGATGAATAAATGAACAGGCTTCTCTGTTCTGATCAGACCAGTTTAGCTACAGGCCAAGCTCACAGAGCTGTTTATCAACCTAGAATGCAGGGATTTCTGGATTCTTTTCTTCTCTGTATTCTATTCCGGACTTAGGAGCCCAAATGATTCTTTTAACCTTTAAGTTGGATCATATAATTCCTGTGCTCAAAACCTTTCTCTGTTTTCCCATCTAATGTAGCATAAAACAAATGAACTCAATCACTTCTTATCTCTATGATGTGAAATCTTGGCTTTTCTTTGGCCTCATCTACTTTTACTTTTCTTTCCCTCATTTATTCCAATCCAGCTACACTGCCTTCCTCACCTTTCCTGAACACACCAAGTACATTCCTGCTTCAGGGGATTTACTTCCTGTCCCTCCTGCTTAGGACGTTTTTCCCATAAATCGCCTCAAGTCTCACCCCCTCACCTACTCCACATCTTTGCCCAAATGCCACCTTACCAAGGAGACTTCCTGATCAGCCTATTTAAACACCCCTGTAAAACCTCACCAGTTCTTCTTTCCTTCCTGGATTTGTTTTCTACTCGATGTTTATCATCATTATCATCTGCAATACTATACATTTGTTTGTTAATTGGCCTATTGTGTGTCATCCCCCCCCCCCATGAACTGTATAAGCTTTTCAAGGACAGGATTTTCAGTTTTCATTATTTACAGCTGGACTCCTATTGCCAGGAATAGTGCTTAGCATAGATTTCGTACTCAGTAAAGAACTGACTGAATAAATGATCTGCCTTCTTTACTTGGAAACTGGAGCTAACTATACCTATCCTGCAGTTTTCCTGTGTGCATTAGTGATAGTGCGTATAAAGTTATTAGTACAGTGCTGAGAACATAGTAGCAGCTTAACAAATTATACCTTAAAACATTTTTTTTAATTTTAAGGTGAAAACCCAGAACACACCGTGTTTCGTTTAATTCCCCAAATATTTATGGAGAAATAACCTGTTATGTACAAGGTACCATTTGTACAGGATATAAAGATAGAGAAGGCATAGTCCTTATATTACAGATGCAACACATAAACATGAGGGCTATTTTGCATGCTCAGGCACCCCAAATTCTTGCATGAACCATATTTAAATTCCTAAAGTGGTTCTATGTATCTCAAGGGCTGATAGAAAGACTTTTTATTAACAAATAGGAAATACACTTGTAAATCCCTCCTTTGCAAAAATGGCTTAGAACATTAGAATAGGGCATCTCTCTTTTTCTAAGTTATATTCTTTTCTAGGAATCTGAACATCTCTAGAAAAGGTAGATCACAAACTTACAGACTTCTGACAGATTCAAAGATCCAAACTTCTACATCTTTATATGCTATTTATACCACCCACATCTCTGTATCTTCAATATGCACATCTCTATCTGCCTATGCACAAACATTGTGAAATAAATCACATACTTTTATCATTCTGAAGTATTTTTAGCCTACAAAAAATGTAGAGAAGATAAAATAACCAGTGTAACCTATACTTAGTTGGATATGTATTTGATTTAAAACATTTGATTCAAATATTTTCCTAATAAATTAAATATTACAGCTGCTATTGAATACTCTTATTCTATTCTCCCTTCTTTGCTCACCAGAGATAACACTGAATTTGTTGTTTCTCATTATTTTAAGCTTTTTCTTTAAGTTTTACAACTATTAAATCCTGGATATAAATCACAGATATGGTTTCATTCACCTTCATATTCATATTAAAACAAAACAATAAGATATCTCATTTAAAACTCTGGATGCCTACCTTCTCTTGAAAAATCAGGAAACCTTGCCAATCCAGGTCTGCATTTCTTAATTAGGTAGCCAGCTGCATCTCCTCATCAGCATAGTTGCATTGAATGTCTGCTAAATTACTTCAGGCCTGATTAGTGCATTTATATTTCTTATCAGGCCTCTGCAGGCATTTGCATTCGTAATTCCTGTTCTCTGAACTTTAATCTATTTAAAATAGTTTCCTCTTATCTTGTTTCATTTCTATCATTTGTGTGTGTGTGTGTATTTCTGCTTTGAAAACTATTCTTTTATTGAAGAAGATGGATGCAAAATTGGTATTTTCCCCTTCCCACTGTCACCAGCGCCCAGTTTACTTAACTTCCCAAGCAGTGGGCCTATTGTCCCATATTTTTTTTGAATTGAATGCAGCAACAAATGCTCCTTTTCTTTCCTTTATGAGACTGATGCTATTTGGAGTTAGAAGAAGTATACACTCCCCTCCTCATCTCTTAAAAATCATCCTTTTCATTTATTAAACTAAACCTTCAGGGATTATAATCCCCAATAATCTATATTTTGTTGATCTGGTATATATTTTATTCCATCCTTGTCATCAAAAGAAATTCTTAAGCCAGGAATGGGTAATGAATAAAGAGAAAGACCCATGGTTTCATATTTCAAGGCCTGTGTGGAGGAAATCAAACTCCAATAACAAAGAATTATTTTGGACATCTGAATTATTCATTTTATTTTGAGAATAGTTAATGAATACCTGAGAAAGTATAATTCTCTTAATTTATAATAGTGCCAGGTTATAAATGCTACACTGTTTATTGACTACTATGAGGACAAATGGCAAGTTTGGAAAAATATCCACATGCGTATGTTCTTAATACACAGTACCCACAACACTTCCTTTCTGGAGTATCAGTTTATCCCAGGCCTCTATTGGCAGCAAACCAAGAAATCACTCTGTTGATTTTATTCCCTTGTAGAACCACATACAGGTTCTTTGCAGCTTCAGAATTCAATCACAGCAGTTACAAATTCTCCAATACCCATTATGGCCAAAACCAGTATACTACATTGTGTTTTTCACATTCCCTTAAAAAGGAAGCACATTCCTGATCCAGACCCCTAGGTTCTAATGGGAAAATTGTTAAAGACTTTAAATAGGCAAATGCGATATATTTCTTTTCTTTAATAACAGAGTTCTAATTCTTTTTTTTTCTTCAGAACTTTTTTTTGATATTCCTTGTTATATGAAATTGTATAAAATTTCATTAGCTTATATTTGAAAGTCATAGAGAAAGAAGATAAATCACCTTAAAGGAATTAAACTAGAAAAATAAGAGAAAACATACAAAGCTGATTTTAGACCCTCAATTTCTTTGAAAAAAGGTGGCTTTAAATCCACAAAGTGCTCTTGGTGATGCTAAATGTTTTCTCTCTGTTCTTTAATGAGGAGCTGGCAGTCATTTAGTGCAGAGTTTTAGCTGGGCAGAGCATAAATACCTATGTTCAGGTAGTTTTGTTTTCTATCCTGAAATATTTTCTTAAAATTCTATATTTGGAGTAAAAAAATATGCCTTCTAGAAATATAAACCATAGTGTGCCTTCTTTCATGGATTGAGGGCCATCTGACTTTCAATTACATGACAAATTAATATGTTCCAGAATACAAGTCATTCCATGAAAAGTGAAGGCATAAAGAACATATAATATGCATATTAATAAAGTTATGCTACTTTCATTGTTGCATTGATTTTGTGGCATTACAAGTTACTCAAAAATTCAAACCAAGTATTAAAAGTAAGTGCACCCCAAAAGAAATATACACACCAACTTTGTTTTAAAAGAAACAGTATTTATTAAGAAATTATATGCTGAATTCTCCTACAGTCTGTGAAGATGGTTTCTTCCATTTCCACAGCACAAGACAATGGCTAAGGGCATCTGGAAAACACTTGCAATACCAGGGAATGGAGAGTTCCTAGTAATAGGAGATGAACTGAAGTGATGTATGTACTAATTTGAACTTTTGGATCCAAAGACAAAGCAATCATCCCTGCCAATCTAGTTCTCACCTGTATTGGCATTAAAACCTGTCCATGGGATCTCCTACCCAGACTGAAATATTGGGTAATAATTGGGTCATTTCAGTTCAGTCAAGCAGAGAATGCTCAATTTAATCACAGGTCAAACCAACAGTCCTTTAGCTATTGAATTACATCTGAAATATTTGCAGTATTTATTAATAAAAATGGTGCTTATTGAGGGCAGAAATAAAACTTTTCAAGTATTTTATCCTTATGATCTGAAGTACTTTAAACTATAACTTAAAAATAAATTATAAAAACTAGCATACAATGCATCTTTTCTTACATGACATTGTTGGAAATAAGTGTTAAGTGTATAATTGCAATATCACCTGACTTTTATATATGACCAACAGTAAAACATGCTAATCATAAAAATAGCTTTTACAAATATACATTTGTATACAGTGTCTCCCTTACCATTCATAAATGTCCTCCACATTTTAAGACTTAAAAAAAAAAAACATAATTAGCAAAGGGAAAAAACACATTTACAATCTAAACCATAAAAACCTGACAATTATACAGCTTAGAACATAGAAGAAATGGAATTTCTAAAATTGAACAATACTGTCCATTTTATTTGGGTTTTTATAAATTGAACCAAAGATACTGTTATGCAGTAAGAAGCCTCCTTTCACATTTCTGGGTGTTGTCACAGTTTCTTTTCTGCTTTCATGGCATCATTCATTACTTCAAATCACTTTATCTGTAGAAACTGAGAAAAGAAAAAAGTATTTTAAAATATAGAGATTTATGTTTCATTGCTGACAGCATGCATAAATAAATAAGTTGGAAATTAAGGCTTAATTAGGAGAAGGATAAAACAAGTCTTAAGTCTTTAGGACAAATACTTTTGTGAACCTTAAGTTCTCAGATCCTTTGTTGTACACAACACTAAAATTGTTTATATTTATAGCGTGATAGATTTTTTAAAATCCAGCTAATTTACTGACTGAGATCAACAATTATTTTTCAACCTGAGTTCTTGTCCAGGTCAGAAGAGAACCACTTGAAGTTCTAGGCTAGGGAAAGAGATTTGGGCTGCTCATGAATCTTTGCTGCCCCTAAAGAGTGAACATAGGATATGGATATTAGGAAAAATAGGATGTTTTTCCCCTGGAAAAGGCTTTGAACAGTGCACTCCTAAGCCTTACGTACCCGGGATAAGAGAAAAAGCCAGTACAGGGCTCTGATCTGAGTTACACAACCTTGGTTGCAAAAGAAGAAAGCTAGAAACAGGAAGGACAGTGGAAGACTCATGGTGCAACCATGAGCCAGAAAACACCATATAAGAGTCAAAATTCCATTGGTTGAAGAACTGAATTGAGAAATTGAATATGAATATGAAGATAAAATAATGCAAGTTTATTTAGATTAGTGGAAAAAGGCATTTATTTATCCTAGAATCCTATTAAGTTCAAGGTCTTTCTATTTAGGTAAAAAATATAATTACACCTATTATCCGTCAACTTCAAAGGTCTTTTGCGGTTAGATGGGAAACCTATGTGTATGTCTTATGAACCAAAGACAAGCAAATCAATTTGGATGGGAGTTGCTGCTGAGAAGAACATAGTGCACCAGTTATCAATATTGGGGGAGCAGAATACCTTGCAGTGTTCCTGGTTATCAATCCCAGGGGAGAACTACAAACATTTTTGTCTTTGTATTTTGGTATCAAAGTTGTCAAGGAAAACCTAACACAGTCAAGCGTTGGATGGAATGACACTTTACAGCTCTAATAGTGTGTGCTGGTCCCTATAGATAGCGAGTCTCCCTGGCAGCAGATGGAGGGCAATTGGTCTATGACTACCCCTGTTGCTACTGTAGAAGGACCTGGAACCCACTCTCATGGAGTTTGAAATACTAGAAGATGGAGGTGTGTCTGAGGACCACTGACGTACACATTTAAGCAGGACAAAGGAACACTTATTTAGCTGAAAACAGGGAAAGTGTTTCCATACAAGGCTGTAAGACTGACTGCGTGGGCTCTTTATTTCTCAGTAAGAAAGTATTCCAGACCCAAGGCCCATTCTTATGTGGCTGAGTGAGGGCTGACAGACCATAGGTACAGGCTACCCTTTCCAATAGTTGCTGACTCCTATGAGTAGCCAGAGAATTAGGTAACTTGACCCTTTATTAAAGTTTTGAGGCCTGTGATATAGAGCTTATAAAAAAGACTGGTATGGCAGTTGAGGTGGTGAGAGTTGCTCTGGATGTCTGCAGCTTCACGTCACATGTCCTACCAAGATCACAGTTGAAAGGGACTCAGTGAACCTGGATGGTATTTTCTCTTCCTTCATGGGTGTGCAACTTTCACACTCAAGAATAGATGTACGCCTCAATAATTTTAGTTAACTGGATGTCATCTTCCTTAGTGAGTACATATCTTTTAATTCTAGGAAGATTTAGAGTTGAACATAAAATGTTTACAAGAACAGAAATCATAGTAATAATATTTTTGTGTTAAGAAATCTGTGAACATTTGGTACTGTAAACACATGTTATTTCAGATAATTTACTCTATTAATGTGACAGTCTTATGATTTCAGCTTAGAATATGCAACTAAAAATTGAGAAATAAGATTGCAGTTTTGTGATCTGAAATCTTACATCCACATCTTATGTTCATGTGTGATATTAGAAAGTCTAAGAAAACTTTAGGCCATCATATTGATACATTTAACTTACTAGATTTTAAGAATTATCTCATTCTCAGAAAGATTTTATTTGTTAAACCAGACAAATGAAGTACTTAAAAACATGATATATAATATGTAAAAATTTACAAATGTCATTTACAACATTGAATTAACTAATCAGGGACAATCATTTTTCAAAGGACTCTTAGAAGTACTTTTGTAAAACTTGCTCTACTTATAAATATAATCCTACTAATAAATGCCTAACAATTTTGATTAAAAGCTTTCATAAATCAAACAACTAAAAATAACAAAATATATACCCTTAATAGTCTTTTCTCCAGTCAAAGCATTCAAAAACTTATATCCCCAGGAAAGAAAATTTCATGGGTGAGGCCTAAGTACATTTTGATATTTTGATATTCTTTCTCTCTCTTTCACTTTTTGCTTCTCTCCCTCAGTCCCTCTTTCTTTTTCTTCTTCCTCTCTTCTTCCTCATGCAATCTATATTATATCCTTACTGATCAAACATATATGTATTTTTTAAAATGAAAACGTTATTATTTGTGTTCTTTATGTAGTTCCAGGCTGTGTGCATGTACGTGGGAAGAGTAAATTAATCTTTAAAGCACAAAGTCTTGAACTTAACGGTTCAAAGTCAGTGTGCTACTTTTTGCATGGCGTAAAGGAGATTTTGTACATTTCCTGTATGCGCATACCAAAAATCATCCCTTATCAATGCGAAATGAATACCTTAATAAAGAGAATTAAACTTAACCTATAGAATGATACTGACATGCAGACACAAGGCATTGTGGTTTGGGGGTTTTGATGGATAACACCTGTGTGCAGGAAGGAACCGAGGCTCTTTATATGCTCGCATTGCACTCTTTCCTCCAAGGCCTCCATTGATCACTTTCTTATTACATATGGAAGATGCTTAAAATGCTGCAGCAGCTGTGTATGTAAAGTTTACTAATCATTGTGTTTCTTCAGGTTAAGTGATGGCAGATGACATTAATTTAGTATATTCTTACACCATCCTGCTGGTCTCAAAAAACGTAATGAACAGTTGTTTAGCAACAATCCATTTTGTTAAGCCTTCTGCAGCCTGCAGATTTTTTGTGCATATTCCATTACCACAGCATGATTTCTCCTCAACCCTTCCTTTATTCCTTGATGGTAAATGATTACATAAAAATAATTATCCTGGAAAGAAGAAAGGTAGGTTTGGAAATAATTTATTGAAGTCTTACTTCCTTGTCATAAAACTTCAAAGCATTTGCCTGTCACTAGTACAAGACAAAAGCTTCATTAACTTTGCACTGTAAAATATGGATACAAGTCATGAATATAATTCTCCTTATCTAAAAACAACAAAATATATTCACCCTGGGACTTCCCTGGTGGCACAGTGGTTAAGAATCCACCTGCCAATGCAAGGGATACAGGTTCAATCCCTGGTCTGGGAAGATCCAACATGCAGCGGAGCACTAAGCCCGTGTGCCACAACTACTGAGCCTACGTGCCACAGCTACTGAAGCCCACGTGCCTAGAGCCCGTGCTCCAGAACAAGAGAAGCCACCTCAATGAGAAGTACGTGCACCGCATCGAAGAGTAGCCCCCGCTTGTCGCAACTAAAGAAAGCCCACGCACAGCAACGAAGACCCACGCAGCCAAAAATACATAAATAAATTTATTTAAAAATATATATATATATATATATATTCACCCTGCTTTCCATAGAATTTGTAGTCTGAGAAAAGACTAGCTGTTTGCTTCTAAAGGCATGGGAGGAAGGAACAACTATGACATTCTTGCTGCTTTTTCTCAAAAAAGACAGCCGCTTAAGGAGCTGATTGGTTTAGTATAATGTGAAATTAATTGTGCTTTCCTTCTCTTGACTAGTGGGTAATTTATCTGCTGGCTGTATAGGAGCTTGGATGCTTTTAAAATAAATTCTCCTGATGATGAATTCTTTTTCAACTCTCAATCTCTCCTATTTCTGAAAAACAACAAAGAAGAGCCATTCAAATGGGCTTAGTTTATATTGAACCAAACAATTTACTTCTATTTGACAAAGATGAAAAGGATAGTATTAATCTACAGGGAAAGCACATTTAATTTTAAACCTCATGCAGTAATATATTTGAAATAAAATAAGTACAGAAATATATTGAATAAATACACCTTATTTAGAGTTTTACCAAAAAAAAGCATAATACTTTTAAAGAAATATTCTTTCTTTCATGTCAAAAATGCTTCTGGTTATCTTTTTTCTATTTGAGACTTATAACTAATAAATAAATATAGTAATCTATATTTCTAAATAGCATCTACAGAGCAAAAAAAGTAAATGAAAATATGTGGGTAATGCAAGCTATATAACATTTTATGGAAAAGCAAGTCTCATGAACGAGAATAATCTATATTTGTTGTCACCACTAATTATGTTTATTGAGTAATTATTCAGCCATTCACTTTTTATAGACAATGTGAATATATTTGGTTTTTACAAATCCCTTATTACAAATGAGATCCAATTCAATTCAATTCAAATTTCTAAATAACATAAGTAGATTCCCAGGAGCGACTGTTCATTATAAATTAAAACTTACCTTCTATTAATAATCTCTTGGGGCCAAAATTGCATTATACTGTAAGACGAAAGAATCACATCAGAAAATCCATAATGGAATGAAAACCAAGAGGGCAGTAACTCACTGGAATGGTACAAATGAAGGCAGCTGCTCTACTATGTGATTCTTGGAGGCTGATAGTCTCCAATCCTGGTGATAGGGGTAGAGTAGGATAACTAAATAGTCAGTTTAGAAATCCCACTAGGGGATTCAAGATAGAAAGGGAATTTTAAGGGAGTTTGGGAGACTGTTATAAGCTAATGACCACTCAAGGAAAGAATCCAGTAACCTAGCAACAATCTATACTACCTTGAAGGAAGACCAGGTACATCCAAGCACTGGACACACTCAAGCCACAAACCCTGATAGTTAAAACACAAGACAATAGATATGGAGTCTTAATCTTGTTACATGATGTCAGACAGTTAATAGTTCTTGAAGAGTAGCACTTCTGCATGTAGTCAAGACAGAAATATAGGTGAAAGGGGACATGATACCGAAACCTGAGATGAATTACCATATTTTATTAATAGTATATGTTACCATCCTTTTGCTAATAATATACATATGATTTAAATAGTGCCACGATAGTCCCAGTTAAACCACATAGGGTCAAAGGAGGAACTAATGATGGAAGCATAGATGTCTGCCTAAGAATGTGGAAGAAGGTGATCTTCTCCCCCTCCCCACTTTTGTTTATGAAAATAAAGTCCTCTCAGTCCTTGAGGCAGAGCCTCTACCACCTGCCCACTTGTATTTCTCACAAGCATCCTATGTTAATAAACTCACTCTTTGCCTGCGACTTTGCTTCTCACTGAATTCTTTCTGCACTGACACAAAATAACCTGAGCTTCAGTAAATCCTGACACCAGATGAGCAGTTTCAATGAAAAGACAGTGGGTTTGAGTCCCCTCCTAAATCAGGGATCATGGGTTCAAGTCCCAGTCTGAGTTTTGGCTGGTTCGAGTCCCACCTGAGAAGGAGTGCAGTTTTACTAGGGTGATGACCATTTAGGGAAGGAGGGTGCGGAAAACAGAGGAGAAAACAAAAGTGTAGTAACCAGCCAGAAATTTGGAAATAAGATGATCAAATTGTCTTCTGAGACTATAACTTGAAGATCAAAACTGAAGTGATCAGGGCAGAGAATATGCAATGTCACTTAAGACAGGCTGAAGATTTTAGGGTCTTTGAGACTTGATTAGAACATAACTGAAGATTATTAAATCAGCCAAAGGAAAAAAATGTGTTGATCTGAGAGAGACTTGTTTGGCACTGCAAGCACAGAAAAACAGGAAAGTTTCAGAGGGCAGTTTGGCTGTGCCATTCAGGGGCTGTCCACAGGAGAAGGTGGCCAGACCCTGGAAATGTACTTGGCCCGTAATGACAGGTATATTCCTATTACAGACACGGACACATCAGGCAGACTAAGAACATTTGATCAACACTCTGTTCTAAATCCATGTTTTCCAAGTAGAACTTCTGATTACAATTCTGAGCAGCTTGCTTTACTGGAAGAGAATGCTCAGGCCAGAGAACATTGGGCTAGCCTCTCTTTCAGTTAGTCTCCCTATAAATGCATAAACGGATCTTCTGGGTTGATTGGCCAGCCTATTCCAGATTGGTTAACATTTGTCTGAGGTACTGTTCCTGTCCCAGCCTGCTGTCAAAGAAGTTCTGGGAGCCTGGGCGGCTAGCCCCAGGCTATGGACTGTGGAGGATGGTAATGAGACCTTGTGGAGCTGCTTTGCCAGCTGATCTCTCCTGGTTTTACCAATGCTTGCCATGTGCATTTCAAGGTCAGGCAATATTGATAAAGCTACATGACAAGGAATAGAGGACTTCAACAAATATGAGCAATAAGGAATAATTCAAAAAGACACATGCACCCCAATGTTCATTGCAGCACTATTTACAATAACCAGGTCATGGAAGCAACCTAAGTTCCCATTGACAGACGAATGGACAAAGAAGATGTGGTACATATATACAATGGAATGTTAGCCATAAAACGGAAAGGAATCGGGTCATTTGTAGAGATGTGGATGGACCTAGAGACTGTCATACAGAGTGAAGTAAGTCACAAAGAGAAAAACAAATGTCATATATTAACGCATATATGTGGAATCTAGAAAAATGGTACAGATGAACCAGTTTACAAGGCAGCAATAGAGACACAGTTGTAGAGAACAAACATATGGACACCAAGGGGGAAAGGGGGGTGGGATGAATTGGGAGATTGGGATTGACATATATACACTAATATGTATAAAATAGATAACTAATGAGAACCTGCTTTATAGCACAGGGAACTCCACTGTACAGTAGGAACTAACACAACATTGTAAAACAACTATACCCCAGTTAAGAAAAAAAATTATCTCTTCCTGCTATAGGTGAAGATACTAAGGCACAGACAAGCTGAGTAACATGTTCAGGTAGTTGGTCGAAGCCTTGACTAGTTCTGGGATCCTGACTGCTATCAAGAATTCTTTTCATTACACTGTTGGTTCTCAAACTTTAGTGGGTCTCAGAATTACTGAGTGGATTTGTTAAACCAGATTGCTGAATTTGTTTTTCTAGTGTTGTGGGCTGAATGTTGTGTCTTCTCCAAATTTGTATGTTGAAATTCTAATGCCCAATGTGATCATATTAGGAGGTAGGGCTTTGGGGAAATTATTTGATCATGAGATAGAATCCTCAAAAATTGGATTAGTGTCCTTAGAAAAGAGGAAGCTTTTCCTCCCAGAGCTTCATCACCCTTTCTGCAATGTGTGGACACGGTGAAAAGACATCAGTCTATGAACTAAGAAGTGGGCTCTCACCAGACACCAAACCTGTCGATGCTGTGATCTTGGACTTCCCAGCCTCCAGAACCGTGAAAAATAAATGTTTGTTGTTGATAAGCCACCCAGTCTGTGGTCTATTGTTATAGTAGCCTGAATGGTCTAAGACAACTAGGTCTGAAATGAGGCCCAAGAAATTGCATTTCTTTTAAGGCTGTGAGTGATGCTAATCTGGGCATCCTGCTCTTTGAGAACCACTTTGTTTCACTGTTGAGAGGCATTCCTTGTGGGCCGCTCACATTCCTACATGTCTTGCTGAGTGTGCTAACATCACAAAACTAACTATTCTTTCTCAAAGCCCACTTCTCAGGATTATTTATTTGGCTGGCAATCCTGAGAACTGAGGACTGTACTCAGGAACGTATCACATAGTTCTGCAATAAATCTTGTTTCCCTCTGGACAAAGAACAGGTTTGATTACTGCTTGTTAGGAAATTGGATCTCCTAAACTCAAGGTCTCTCTCCTGCGGTGCATGCAAACTCTACCTGGCCTTCCATCTCTGACGTGGGTCTTGGGTCAAAGAAACCAGTGCAGCTATCCTGATACTTGTATTCTCTTGCGGTGAGTAGCAGAGTCTTTTTTTTCAGGAGTCTCCTGTCTTTTATCAGAATCCGTGGAACTAGGGATGTTTAATTTACTAGCTTGTATAGTTATTTTGGTGGGAGTTCTCTGGCCTCAGTTGTCCTAAATACCATCAAACTTATTTAAGTTGGGTGCAACTTATGACCCAATCTGTAGTGCACATTAACTATAGTGATTTTTGGCAAGTTATGACTCCACTGGCCAACTGTCTTCTGGACGTGCTACCTGGTCACTCTTACTGCTTCTTTCCTATCTCCATCCCATTTTCTCTCTCCTTACTTATTTTTCCCTCTGATTCCTAACAGTTCAGTTTTATAATCCACACCCATTATTCTGCCCATTATTCCCATGTCTTTATCTTATTCTCCATCTGTCTCTCATGACCAAGAGACAAAACCCTAGCTATTTATACTATATTGGATCACAAATATCCAAATCATTAGGCTTTGTTATTCCATAACCAAATGGAAAGATGTAAAGACTGGGAAAATCAGTCATTTTCTATAGCATCATTGGATTTACTACATAAGTAATGTTCAGATGTTTGATGTCCTCTCATAAAATGAAGGAAAATACAAAACAATATTATAAAACCACCATAAAAGTAAAAGGAAAAAGAAAACAAAATTAATGTTAATTTAACTTTATTTACCAAATTCAAATAAATTGTGTTCCTACAAATATTATAAAGTGACTGCTAAACTTCTGACATTCACGTTTTAGTTTATGACATTGATGGTATAGATACAATATAAAGAGTTTTCTATATTGAACTGAAAATAGCTTGGTAATGTAAAATTACAATTAGAAATGCCATATTCTTTATGGATATTTGGTTTGGGACATGGCTTACTATATGTGATTAAAAAAATTATTTTCAGAGTTAATTACATCATTTTTGTATCTAATTACTACTATCTCTAACAAATACATTAGTGCAGTAATAGTCTTTACATCTAAACACACAGATCATTTGTGTTTCTATAGCACATTTCATTTAACTGAAATCACAAATAATATTCAAATAAGAGGGGAATAGTATCTTCTCTTTTGGATTCATCATAGGAACAATTTGTTTAGTGTGGTAAAGAACAACAATGTCAGAAGGTGTACATTGTCCTCTCTATTGTCATTCCAGAAGCATTAGCAAATCAGAGTAACAGAAGAGTTAAGCAGGTTACCTAGGATTATAGAATGATATTGTCTAACCTCTCAACCAAAGCAGCAGGGCTTTCCATTGCTGGTGGGTACATAGCTTTGCCTTGACTAGCTTAGGGGGATACAGAACTCTTTACCTCACAAGGAATCTTGCTCCATTTGTAGATAATAGTGGTTAGAAGAGAATTTGCTTCGTTGAGTCTAAATCTGCTAATTGGCTGAACAATATATTGAGACAAAACCTAGAGTGTGGTAACAAATCAGACAGTCAGACAGAATTTGAGAGGTATAGAAGTACCAGGAGATTCCCGTCTATGGGACATGGATTCAGGTCATTTCTCCAAAGATAGTAAGAGAGAGGAAGGCAGAGACCAACTCCAGGGGGAGGTGAACTGGTATTAGACAGAACATTAGAGCAGGAATCTGAAGAATAAGATTTTCTTGTTTTGATTCACTTATTCATTTATATTTTGGGACCCCATTTGTTCCCAGGAATAAGGAAGGATCCAGTTGTTAGAATAAACCTAGAGAAACTAATAAGTTTACAGTAAGAGAGACAACAAGAATGTCTTACAGTCTGAAGCATCTGAATTACTTAGCTAAGACTCCCTTAATTTGCCCAAGTAGAGATTGGGTTTGGACTATTCTTAGAATCTGGGACTGGGTTAACACTGTGGGTATGGGCCACAAGCATCAATAGTAACTTTTATTTGTATATTGTGTGAAAGTTTATAAAATACTTTATATATATATTCCCATTTGATTTTTATGAGAAACCATTGAGGTAGGTTGTTGGGCAAGAATCATCCTCATATCAGTCACAAATCCTTGGATCAGATAGTGATTGTCTTGACTAAATCAAACCCAGGCTGCTTTATTTAAGACCAGTGCTTTCTCTATTATTCTATTCTGCCCAGTTGTAAGGACAGTAAGCAGGCAGACTGGGCACATCATTAATTTTAGCATAGGTGATCTCAACTGGGATGTGAAAATACACTGGTGCTCCTATGCTGAGTGGGACAAAAGAGATGGAATTACTGGGAAAGTACTAGGATTTGCATATAACCTCCCACCTGCCTTTCTCTAGATTTTTTTTTTTAAGTTCTGTCTTGAATTAATTCAAAATCATTTAAATTAAAAACTTGCTTTAGGTATCTGTCTAAAGGAGAGCACCGAATCCTAACCACTAGGCCACTAGGGAACTTAGGCCTCTGTCTAAAGGAGACATTTTATGTTGTAAAAATACATTTGATTAAGAAAAAAGAACATTTAACTTCAGAGTAAAATTATCTAATGTGGGTTACAAGTTTTATTATTTAAAAAGTCTGTGTAAAAATTTAATTAATTTACTACTGAAAAATAATTGCTAAATTATATGATTTACCAGAGCTTGAATGTTCTGTTATACAAAGTATTAAAACATTTCTTTTAATTTTTCCCAGACTGTTCCCTGATACTTTCTGAAGTTAATTATAATTGTGCTTTGAGTGTTTTGGGCTCACTGACAATCATATTTGAGTAGCTGAATTGATAAATTACAGTAATTTTATTTGGCACATAACTTGTATTTGATCATACATCGATTTCTGATTTCTCATGCTAATTATACAGTGTCTAACAACCATTAGCTACTCCCAGGGCTGGTAAAGATAATGATAATTTCAAGATAATATTCCAAATTGCTTAAATTAATTCCAGTGCTAGAAGCCAAATGCTGATTAATGCCGAGATTATTATGAACTTTGAAATTTTACACATTTTACTGCTTTCTACAGTTCTTTGGGTAATTAGTTTTGGCACCACAAGAAGAAATATTTTAAAAATTACTTTATATATAACTGAAAATGTGATTTAGAATTGATTGGTTTAGAGGCTGAATTTTAAAAGCCACTGGAAATTGTATAGTTAATTCATGACTATTCAGAATAGCTGGCGGAAGATTTTCATGGTTATTTAACAATTCTCATTTAATTTAATTAAATTTACTGTATACACCTGTCAAAGAATTAGAAAATAAAATAGCTTCAATTTCAAAGTTGAGCAAAATTAATCTGAGAGAGCAAGTGAAATAGTGAAGTGAAAGAAATAATTATGCTATTATTGTATTAATAAAACCTTGTTTTTATCAGTATATTTGAGAAATACAGTTAATTTAAAAATCTTAAGCTTTGGAATATTATCAAAATACTCTTAGCACTCAAATTATGCTGGATGTAATAAAATCCTGAATGACTCAGAGAGATTTCAGAGTCATAGTGCCTTGGATTATTATGATTGTAAAAAAAAATCCCAGAATTGTAACATGTAGAAGGAATTGGGAATTGGACTTCGTCATATCCACTGCTAGTTACTTTTTGGAATAAGCTTAGGATACCAGCTCACTTACCTCTGTTTTCCTTTTTATATTATAAGAAAATGTAGAATTTAGAAATAGTATCAGTTATATGGTCTTTCTGATATGGATAAAGATAAATAAGAGCTGGGAGAATTTTAATTCAATAAATTGATGAAATAATTTAACATAAGCTGAGTTCTTTCCTAGAAAATTTCTGTGAACAAATCTTTCCCCAAATCAGAAAACAAACTTTTATTTGAAAAGATTTTTCCTTTATAATTAGATTCCTCTAGAAAGTAACATTTTATGGACCTGAACAGAATGCTGTACCATCGGATTTGACTTTGCAAATCCACAGAAGGCTCATGATTGATCACTAAACTGTGTTGTGTGCTAAAGAGAAAGGGCACTGTGTCTGCCTGGCTTTCTGCTGTTATCACCTACCCCTGGAGTTTTTTGCTGCATAAGCACTATGTGGTATTACTTGGACCATAAATATAATATCTCCTACATTTGCAATGTACATCTGAAATGATAAATGAGTTCTGAAGCATTTTACAAATACTCATCTTAATGAAGAGAAGTCTGAGGCACAAGTAAAGAAAGTCACCTGCCCAGGGTCTAATTGGAAGTGGTAAAAATAATCCAGTCCAGAATCGCATTAAGTTGCCCTTACTTGGAGGCCAAATTAAAATAAATACTTGATTTGAAATAACCATCACAGAATAGATGCCCCATGTCTGAATGTAGGCAATGACATGCTCTCCACAAAAACCTTCCTCTAAAAAATGTGCGTCCTTGGTGGGAGGTGCTGGGGAAATAATGGTGCAGGTGAAGTTTTAGACAGAATGTCCCCAAGGATTTTGTTGGTTTGTTCGGGCCTCAGGAGCTACATTTTGTCTAATGGAGTTTTGGTAGAT
The DNA here is from genome assembly GCF_028564815.1 of Eubalaena glacialis. Lineage (NCBI taxonomy): Eukaryota > Metazoa > Chordata > Mammalia > Artiodactyla > Balaenidae > Eubalaena > Eubalaena glacialis. Next base: position 28,833,610 of record NC_083732.1, on the reverse strand, counting down.
GAGTGCTGGGAAGCTGATAGGGAAGGCACTTACGACACGATTTTGCAGATTCTCTATTTTGCTGCTAACAATATAGGCAAGTAAAAGAGCACAGGAGACTGGCTTCTGAGTCACAAAGAAGAATTACAAATATTTACTTGTTTACCTGCACATAGCCTTACTACACTTTAAATAAATTTTATTTTAGGGGATGATGGACAATGTTATTTTGTAACTGGACTTCTATCTCATTTTTTTCTTCTTATAACACTGTCAATGCTTACATACCTATAAAGCAATAATAATAGCTAACAGTTATTGAATATTTTAGTGTAATCATTTCATTGGCTGAACCCGTTTGAACTACGAAAAGGAATAAACAATTTTACCACAAGAAAATATACCATAAGAAAATACCATACCTCACATAGGGAAAAAATCAATTATATGGGTGAATTTTTTCAACCTAATTTACTTCCAGATATAGTTACTCGATTTATGTTTACAGAGATGGTTCAAAGAAAAATGTCCTTTGCTTGTAGCATCAGTATTTATGGAGATCAAATGTGGCCCCAAAGATTAGAAAATGAAATGTATCTTAAATTTTAAAACCATTTAAAATTCTGGGTAAAATTTGAGAATAACTGGTTTCACAGTTATTACTTTTCATATACATACTATGATATTTCAAACTCTTTTGATTCATATTAACGTTTTTCTTGTAGTAAAGGTTAAGAAAAATTTTTTTAAAGAGATGATATTGAATATTTTTTACAGGAGCAAAAATTGTTTATTTTTAGCACACAGATAAAATCCAGAAGAATGAGGTGCACTCAAGGTATTTTAATGGAGAAGCTATGCACATGATTAAAAAGACATATCAAATTCTATAAAATTTGACATACTTTTCTAATGTGAGCTAACAAGTCATTTGCATACAAAATTTCTGCCAATTTCAAGTAGAAAACTGTGCAAGGCAGATGACTGCAGGAGGGTGATGGCCAATCAGAATGTCATTCAGTCATCATCCCATCAAGCGTGAAGTGCAGGGCAGCACAACTGAGCTCCACGTTCGCAGAGTGGTAAACAAACTGCTGAAGGTGCCCAAGACATTGTTAGGTGGGAAGATGCATGAAAAACGTTGAATCATCAATTGTCCCTCTCAGTGTTCTTCCAGTTCTGATTGCATTAAAGAGAAAATTTCTGCTCATGCTTGTTCTGACATTTCTCTATTATAGTCTAGGATATTTTTTAATGAGAGAGAGAGAGAGAGAGAGAGAGAAGAAGGAGCACAAGATTTTTCAACATATGAAAAAAACCAAGCTAAATTAAAAAAAAAAGTTTTGTCTTTTCATTACATATATTTAAAATATATTTCTTACTTATGAAAAAGGATAACATGGTTTTACATTTACTGGAATGGACTAAAGTTTAGTTTTAAAGATACATTTATTTTAAATTAAAAAAGATAAGACAATTTAATTTAAAAAATTAAGTTAAAATACTACCAATGGTTTATAGATATGGCAAAAATCATAAGAGTACAGCACAGATTAAAATCAATAAAATCTGTGAACAGTAATCCGTGAAATATCTAAGGTCACTGGACTCTTAAAGACCGTGGTTGAATCTTGATTCTGCCTTTATTATCATGATGACCTTTGGGAAGTTACTTAACGTCTTTAAAACTAGTTACTTATAAAATACCTACTCCCCAGAGTTATTTTAGGCAATAGATGAAATGATGTATATAAAAAACTCATTATTATTCCTGGAAGAAAGTGAAAATGGAAGAAGTATTGTTTCCTTTTCCTCCTTTTATTTTTTGACTTGGAATGAAATAAAAATCTGTGTGTGTGTGTGTGTGTGTATGTGTGTATGTGTATGATATATTATATCACACTTTTTCAGCTTTCTGCCTTTTTAAAGATAAGCTATTTTTCTACATTTTTGAGACAACTAAGCCCCAAAGATTTCACACCTTGTCCAATTCACACAGTTTGAAATGACAGCTATAGATGTTACTTCCAGTAGACCACAGGCTAGCAAAGTTTGCTTTTAGGAAATGTTACTGAACATTATTAAAATGTATTCCTAAAAATGTGGCAAGATAGAAAATATCAAAAATGCATGAGGTATCCAGAATACTTATCAGGTTCCAGTTGATTAGAATTCTTTTCAGACTTCAAAGGTCTGAACTTTCATTTTATCCCAGGCTAACCTGGAGCTTGTGATTTTTCTATATTCAGAGCCATCCTAGAGACAGTGAAGGTTTGTGAGGGAAGATTCTGAGGTAGAATAGGACTGATAGTGTGGGCTGGTTTGCACCTGTGAGAGTTTTATGCATGGGGAACAGCCAGACATAGCCACCTACTGCTTTGGTGATGAAGACACACAGTGTGGGAGTGGGTGGTGGGGTGTGGGATGGGGGATGGGGGGTGGGAGGGTGTGAACTGAAGATGCCCCTTTGCAATTCAAATGCTGCCTGGATAAAAACTTCTTACCATTGCAGGAAAAAAGATTCAGGGATTAAGTTCCAGAATACAGGACAAGGATTATAAAAGGTTGGCACTGTTAAGACAATTAATTTCTTTTCCACTGTGATCCTATCTGTTGAACTATGAATAAAATTGAAACAAGCCCTATTTTTCCTTAACTACTTTTAAAATATTTATTCTGAGGTTTTTGAAGTACATCACACTCAATGTTTTAAAAACTAGCAGTACAAAATCAGTAAAGTCCTATGTATTTAACACTTGGTAATGGGTCAATTATATTTGGAACATTAAAAAAATTCAAGAGAGGAGATTCAAGATGGTGGAAGAGTAAGATGTGGAGATCACCTTCCTCCCCACAAATACATCAGAAATACATGTACATGTGGAACAACTCTTACAGAACACCTACTGAATGCTGGAAGAAGACCTCAGACTTCCCAAAAGGCAAGAAACTCCCCACGTACCTGGGTAGGGCAAAAGAAAAAAGAAAAAACAGAGACAAAAGAATAGGGATGGAACCTACACCACTGGGAGGGACCTGTGAAGGAGGAAAGGTTTCCACACACTAGGAAGCCCCTTCATGGGCAGAGACGGCGGGTGGCGGAGCGGAGGAGCTTCAGAGCCATGGAGGAGAGCACAGCAACAGGGGTGTGGAGGGCAAAGCGGAGAGATTCCCACACAGAGAAATTCACTAGCCCAAGAGGCTTGTCTGCTGGGGGCTGGGAGCTGGGGCTCAGGCTTCGGAGGTCAGATCCCAGGAAGAGGACTAGGGTTGGCTGCGTGAACACAGCCTGAAGGGGGCTAGTGCGCCACAGCTAGACAGGAGGGAGTCCGGGAAAAAGTCTGGAGCTGCCGAAGGGACAAGAGACTTTTTCTTGCCTCTTTGTTTCCTGGTGCGCGAGGAGAGGGGATTAAGAGCGCCGCTTAAAGGAGCTCCAGAGACAGGCGGGCCGCGGCTATCAGCGCGGCCCCCAGAGACAGGCATGAGACGCTAAAGCTGCTGCTGCAGCCACAAAGAAGCCTGTGTGCAAGCACAGGTCACTCTCCACACCTCACCTCCCAGGAACCTGTGCAGCCCGCCACTGCCAGGGTCCAGTGATACAGGGAAAACTTCCCCGGGAGAACACATGATACACCTCAGGCTGGTGCAACGTCACTCTGGCCTCCGATGCTGCAGGCTTACCCCGCACTCCGTACCCCTCCCTCCCCCCAGTCTGAGTGAGCCAGAGCCCCCGAAGCAGCTGCTCCTTTAACCCCATCCTGTCTGAAAGAAGAACAGATGCCCTCAGGCGACCTAAACACAGAGGCAGGGCCAAATCCAAAGCTGAACCCTAGGAGCTGTGCGAACAAAGAAGAGAAAGGGAAATTTCTCCCAGCAGCCTCAGTAGCAGCAGATTAAATCTCCACAATCAACTTGATGTACCCTGCATCAGTGGAATACCTGAATAGACAAGGAATCATACCAAATTGAGGAGGTGGATTTGGGGAGCAACGATATATATATTTTTTTCTTTTTCACTTTTTGTGAGTGTGTATGTGTATGCTTCTCTGTGTGATTTTGTCGGTATAGCTTTGCTTTTACCATTTGTCCTATGGTTCTGCCTGTATTTTTTTGTTTTTCTTCGTTTTTAGTATAGTTTTTAGTGCTTACTATAATTGGTGGATTTGTTTTTTGGTTTGGTTGCTCTCTTCTTTCTTTCTTTTTTTTATTACTTTAAAAAAATTTTTAATAACTAATTATTACTTTAATAATATTTTATTTTATTTTATTTTATCTTCTTCTTTCTTTTTTCTTCTCCTTTTTATTCTGAGTGGTGTGGATGACAGGCTCTTGGTGCTCCAGCCAGGAGTCAGGGCTGTACCTCTGAGGTGGGAGAGCCAAGTTCAGGACATTGGTCCACAAGAGACCTCCCAGCTCCACATAATATCAAATAGCAAAAATCTCCCAGAGATCTCTACCTCAATGCCAAGACCCACTCAACAACCAGCAAGCTACAGTGCTGGACACCTTATGCCAAACAACTAGAAAGACAGGAACACAACCCCACCCATGAGCAGAAAGGCTGCCTAAAATCATAATGAGGCCACAGACACCCCAAAACACACCACAAGACGTGGTCCTGCTCACCCGAAAGACAAGATCCAGCCTCATCCACCAGAACACAGGCACTAGTCCCCTGCACCAGGAAGCCTACACAACCCACTGAAAAACCTTAACCACTGGGGGCAGACAGCAAAAACAATGGGAACTACAAATCTGCAGCCTGTGAAAAGCAGACCCCAAACACAGTAAGTTAGGCAAAATGAGAAGACAGAGAAACACACAGCAGATGAAGGAGCAAGGTAAAAACCCACCAGACATAATAATTGAAGAGGAAACAGGCAGTCTACCTGAAAAAGAATTCAGAATAATGATAGTAAAGATATCCAAAATCTTAGAAATACAATGGAGAAAATACAAGAATTGTTTAACAAGGACCTAGAAGAACTAAAGACCAAACAAGCAGTGATGAACAACACAATAAATGAAATTAAAAATTCTCTAGAGGGGATCAATAGCAGAATAACTGAGGCAGAAAACGGATAACTGACCTGGAAGATAAAATACTGGAAATAACTACTGCAAAGCAGAATTTAAAAAAAGAATGAAAAGAATTGAGGACATTCTCAGAGATCTCTGGGAAAATATTAAACACACCAATATTCGAATAATAGGGGTCCCAGAAGAAGAAGAGAAAAAGAAAGGGACTGAGAAAATATTTGAAGAGATTATCGTTGAAAACTTCCCTAATATGGGAAAGGAAATAGTTAATCAAGTCCAGGAAACACAGAGAGTCCCATACAGGATAAATCCAAGGAGAAACAGGCTAAGACACATATTAATCAAACTATCAAAAATTAAATACAAAGAAAAAATATTAAAGCAGCAAGAGAAAAACAACAAATAACACACAAGGGAATCCCCATAAGGTTAACAGCTTATCTTTCAGCAGAAACTCTGCAAGCCAGAAGAGAGGGGCAGGACATATATAAAGTGATGAAGGGAACAACCTACAACAAAGATTACTCTACCCAGCAAGGATCTCATTCAGATTTTATGGAGAAATTAAAAACTTTACAGACAAGCAAAACCTAAGAGAATTCAGCACCACAAAACCAGCTTTACAACAAGTGCTAAAGGAACTTCTCTAGGCAGGAAACACAAGAGGAGGAAAAGACCTACAATAACAAACCAAAAAAAAGTAAGAAAATGGTAATAGGAACATACATATTGATAATTACCTTAAATGTAAATGGATTAAATGCTCCAACCAAAAGACATAGACTGGCTGAATGGATACAAAAACAAGACCTGTATATATGCTGTCTACAAGCGACCCATTTCAGACCTAGGGACACTTAGAGACTGAAAGTGAGGGAATGGAAAAAGATATTCCATGCAAATGGAAATCAAAAGAAAGCTGGAGTAGCAAGTCTCATGTCAGACAAAATAGACTTTAAAACAAGAGTATTACAAGAGACAAAGAAGGACAATACATAATGATCAAGGGATCAATCCAAGAAGAAGATATAAGAATTGTAAATATTTAGGCACCCAACATAGGAGTACCTCAATACATAAGGCAAGCACTAACAGCCATAAGGGGCTAACACAGTAACACAATTATATTAGGGGACTTTAACACCCCACTTTTATCAATGTATAGATCACCCAAAATGAAAATAAATAAGGAAACACAAGTTTTAAATGATAAATTAAACAAGATGGACTTAATTGATATTTATAGGACATTCAATCCAAAAACAACAGAATAAACTTTCTTCTCAAGTGCTCATGGAACATTCTCCAGCATACATCATATCTTGGGTCACAAATCAACCCTTGGTAAATGTAAGAAAATCGAAATCATATCAAGTATCTTTTCTGACCACAACACTATGAGAGTAGATATCAATTACAGGAAAAAATCTGTAAAAAATACAAACACATGGAGGCTAACAATATACAACTAATAACCAAGAGATCACTGAAGAAATCAAACAGGAAATCAAAAATACCTAGAAGCAAATAACAAAGAATACATGATGACCCAAAACCTATGGGAGGCAGCAAAAGCAGTTTTAAGAGGGAAGTTTATAGCAATACAATACTACCTTAAGAAACAAGAAACATCTCAAATAAAAAACCTAACCTTACACCTAAAACAATTAGAGAAAGAAGAACAACAACAAAAAAAAAACCCAAAGTTAGCTGACGGAAAGAAATCATAAAGATTAGATCAAAAATAAATGAAAAAGAAATGAAGGAAACAATAGCAAAGATCAATAAAACTGTAAGCTGACTGACTCTTTGATAAGATAAACAAAATTGATAAACCATTAGCCAGACTCATCAACAAAAACAGGGAGAAGTCTCAAATCAACAGAATTAGAAATGAAAAAGGAGAAGTAACCACTGACACTCCAGAAACACTAAGAATAATGAGAGATTACTACAAGCAACTTTACGCCAATAAAGTGGACAACCTGGAAGAAATGGACAAATTCTTAGAAATGTACAACCTTCTGAGACTGAACCAGGAAGAAATAGCAAATATGAACAGACTAATCAAAAACACTGAAATTGAAACTGTGATTAAAACTCTTCCAACAAACAAAAGCCCAGGGCCAGATGGCTTCAGAGAGGAATTCTATCAAACATTTAGAGACGAGCTAACACATATCCTTCTCAAACTCTTCCAAAATATAGCAGAGAGAAGAACACTCCCCAACTCATTCTACGAGGCCACCATCACCCTGATACCAAAACCAGACAAAGATGTCACAAAGAAAGGAAACTACAGGACAATATCACTGATGAACATAGATGCAAAAATCCTCAACAAAATACTATCAAACAGAGTCCAACAGCACATTAAAAGGATAATTCACCATGATCAAGTGGGGTTTATCCCAGGAAGGCAAGGATTCTACAATATATGCAAATCAATCAATATGATACACATTATTAACAAATTGAAGGAGAAAAACCATATGATCATCTCAATAGATGCAGAGAAAGCTTTCGACAAAATTCAACACCGATTTATGATAAAAACCACCCATAAAGTAGGCATAGAACGAACTTACCTCAACATAATAAAGGCCGTATATGACAAACCCACAGCCAACATTGTCCTGAATGGTGACAAACTGAAAACTTTTCCATTAAGATCAGGAACAAGACAAGGTTGCCCACTCTCACCACTATTATTCAACATAGTTTTGGAAGTTTTAGCTACAGCAATCAGAGAAGAAAAAGAAATGAAAGGAATCCAAATTGGAAAAGAAGAAGTAAAGCTGTCACTGTTTGCAGATGACATGATACTATACATAGACAATCCTAAAGATACTACCAGAAAACTACTAGAGCTAATCAATGAATTTGGTAAAGTAGCAGGATACAAAATTAGTGCACAGAAATCTCTTGCATTCCTTTACACTAATGATGAAAAATCGGAAAGTGAAATTAAGAAAACACTCCCATTTACCATTGCAACAAAAAGAATAAAATATCTAGGAATATACCTACCTAAGTAGAAAAAAGAACTGTTTGCAGAAATCTATAAGATACTGATGAAAGAAATTAAAGATGATACAAAAACAGATGGAAAGATATACCATGTTCTTGGATTTGAAGAATCAATATTGTGAAAATGACCATACTACTCAAAGCAATCTACAGATTCAATTCAATCCCTATCAAACTACCACTGGAATTTTTCACACTACTAGAACAAAAAATTTCACAATTTGTATGGAAACACAAAAGACCCCAAATAGCCAAAGCAACCGTGAGAAAGAAAAACGGAGCTGGAGGAATCAGGCTCCGTGACTTCAGACTATACTACAAATCTACAGTAATCAAAACAGTATGGTAGTGGCACAAAAACAGAAATATAGATCAATGGAAGAGGATAGAAAGCCCAGAGATGAACCCACCCACTTATGGTAACCTTATCTTTGGTAAAGGAAGCAAGAATATACAGTGGAGAAAAGACAGCCTCTTCAATAAGTGGTGCTGGGAAAACTGGACAGCTACATGTAAAGGAATGATATTAGAACACTCCTTAACACCATACACAAAAATAAACTCAAAATGGATTAAAGACCAAAATGTAAGGCCAGACACTATAAAATCCTTAGAGGAAAACATAGGCAGAACACTCTATGACATAAATCACAGCAAGATCCTTTTTGACCCACCTCCTAGAGAAATGGAAATAAAAACAAAATAAACAAATGGGACCTAATGAAACTTAAAATCTTTTGAACAGCAAAGGAAACCAGAAAGACGAAAAGACAACACTTAAAATGGGAGAAAATATTTGCAAATGAAGTTACTGACAAATGATTAATCTCCAAAATTTACAGGCAGCTTATGCAACTCAATATCAAAAAAACAAACAACCCAATCCAAAAATGGGCAGAAGACCTAAACAGACATTTCTCCAAAGAAGATATACAGATTGCCAACAAACACATGAAAGAATGCTCAACATCATTAATCATTAGAAAAATGCAAATCAAAACTACAATGAGATATCATCTCACATCGGTCAGAATGGCCATCATCAAAAAATCTACAAACAATAAATGCTGGAGAGGGTGTGGAGAAAAGGAAACCCTCTTGCACTGTTGGTGGGAATGTAAATTGATAAAGCCACTATGGAGAAAAGTATGGAATTTCCTTAAAAAACTAAAAAGAGAACTACCATACGACCCAGCAATCCCACTACTGGGCATATACACAGAGAAAACCATAAATCAAAAAGAGTCATGTACCTAAATGTTCATTTCAGCTCTATTTACAATAGCCAGGACATGGACGCAACCTAAGTGTTCATCAACAGATGAATGGATAAAGAAGATGTGGCACATATATACAATGGAATATTACTCAGCCATAAAAAGAAACGAATTTGAGTTATTTGTAGTGAGGTGGATGGGACTAGAGTCTGTTATACAGAGTGAAGTAAGTCAGAAAGAGAAAAACAAATTCCGTATGCTAACACATATATATGGAATCTAAAACACAAACAAAAAATGGTCATGAAGAACCTAAGGGCAAGATGGGAATAAAGACGCAGACCTTCTAGAAAATTGACTTGAGGATACGGGGAGGGGGAAGGTAAGCTGCAACAAAGTGAGAGAGTGGCATGGACATATATACACTACCAAATGTAAAATAGATAGCTAGTGGGAAGCAGCCACATAGCACAGGGAGATCAGCTTCGTGCTTTGTGACCACCTAGAGGGGTGGGATAGGGAGGGTGGGAGGGAGGGAGATGCAAAAGGGAAGAGATATGGGGATATATGTATATGTATAATTGATTCACTTTGTTATAAAGCAGAAACTAACACACCATTGTAAAGCAATTATACTCCAATAAAGATGTTAAAAAAAATTCAAAACTTGAAAAAAATGCTAGTCATTTGGTGGATAAAATTCTTAGGCCAATAATTTCAATCACCTCTGGATAAGACAAAGGGAGGTCATTATGTATAATTAACTAACTCTTTCTGGAAATGTTTATTAATCTATCCAATAAATAAATGTTTGAAAATCATCATGTGTAATTTGAATATACTTTAACACTTCAGATGAATGAATTGTGAGATATTATTAAGAAATAGCTTTAGATATTTCCAGATAGAATATTACTTGTGAATAACATTTTAGATTTAGAATAAAGAAATGATAACTAAAGTTTCCAGTATTTTATAGATTTGATATTATGGAACAGGGGTCCCCAACAATCTTTGACAAGAAAACACTGGAATTCACCAAAAAAGATTCCTCACTTTCAAAGACAAAGGAGAAGCCACAATGAAATTGTAGGAGGGGAGTAATCACAGTAAAATCAAATCCCATGACTGCCGGGTGGGTGACTCACAAACTGGAGAAAACTTATACCACAGAAGTCCACCCACTGGACTGAAGGTTCTGAGCCCCTACATAAGGATTCCCAACCTGTAGGTCCTGCAATGGGAGGAGGAATTCCTAGAGAATGAGACTTTGAAGCCTAGTGGGATTTGATTAGAGGACTTGGACAGGACAGGAGGAAACAGAGACTCCACTCTTTGAGGGCACACACAAAGTAGTGTGCACATCGGGACCCAGGGAAAGGAGCAGTGACCCCGTAGAAGACTGAACCAGACCTACCTGCTAATGTTGCAGGGTCTCCTGCAGAGGCAGGGAGTGGCTGTGTCTCACCGTGAGGACAAGGACACAGGCAACAGAAATTCTAGGAAGTACTCCTCGGCGTGAACCATCCCAGAATCTGGCATTAGCCCCACCAAAGAGCCCTGGTAAGCTCCAGTGTTAGGTCACCTCAGGCCAAACAACCAACAGGGAGAGAACCCAGCTCCACGCATCAGCAGACAAGCAGATTAACCTTTTAATGAGCTCTGCCCACCACCAGTCCCTCCCATCAGGAAACCTGCACAAGCCTCTTAGATAGCCTCATCCACCACAGGGCAGACAGCAGAAGCAAGAAGAACTACAATCCTGCAGCCTGTGAAACAAAAACCACATTCACAGAAAGATAGACAAGATGAAAAGGCAGAGGGCTATGTACCAGATGAAGGAACAAGATAAAACCCCAGAAAAACAACTAAATGAAGTGGAGATAGGCAACCTTCCAGAAAAAGAATTCAGAAAAATGATAGTGAAGATGATCAAGGACCTCGGGAAAAAAATGGAGGCAAAGATCGAGAAGATTCAAGTAATGTTTAACAAACACCTAGAAGAATTAAAGAACAAACAAACAGAGATGAACAATACAATAACTGAAATGAAAAATACACTAGAAGGAATCAGTAGCAGAATAACTGAGGCAGAAGAACGGATAAGTGACCTGAAGACAAAATGGTGGAATTCACTGTTGTGGAACAGAATAAAGAAAAAGTAATGAAAAGAAATGAAGACAGTCTAAGAGACCTCCGGGACAACACTAAATGCAAAAAGATTCGCATTATAGGGGTTCCAGAAGGAGAAGAGATGAGAAAGGACCCAAGAAAATATTTGAAGAGATTATAGTCAAAAACTTCCGTAACATGGGAAAAGAAATAGCCACCCAAGTCCAGGAAGTGCAGCGAGTCCCATACAGCAAAAAACCAAGGAGAGAGATGCCGAGACACATAGTAATCAAATTGGCAAAAATTAAAGACAAAGAAAAATTACAGAAAGCAGCAAGGGAAAAACAACAACATACAAAGGAACTCCCATAAGGTTATCAGCTGATTTCTCAGCAGAAACTCTACAAGCCAGAAGGGAGTGGCATGACATATTTAATGTGACAAAAGGGAGGAACCTACAACCAAGATTATTCTACCAGGCAAGGATCTCATTCAGATTCAATGGAGAAATAAAAACCTTTACAGAAAAGCAAAAGCTAAGAGAATTCAACACCAACAAATCAGCTCTACAACAAATGCTAAAGGAACTTCTCTAAGTGGTAAACACAAGAGCAGAAAAGGAAAAACCCAAAACAATTAAGAAAATGGTAATAGGAATATACATATTGATAATTACCTGAAACGTGAGTGGATTAAATGCTCCAACCCAAAGACACAGGCTCACTGAATGGATACAAAAACAAGACCTATATATATGCTGTCTACAAGAGACCCACTTCAGACCTAGGGACACATACAGACTGAAAGTGAGGGGATGGAAAAAGATGGAAATCAATAGAAAGCTGGAGTAGCAATACTCATATCAGGTAAAATAGACTTTAAAATAAAGATTGTTACAAGAGACAAGGTAGGACTCTACATAATGATCAAGGGATCAATCCAAGAAGAAGATATAACAATTATAAATATATATTCACCCAACATAGGAGCACCTCAATACATAAGGCAACTGCTAACAACTACAAAAGGGGAAATTGACAGGAACACAGTACTAGTGGGGGACTTTAACACCTCACTTACACTGATGGAGAGATCATCAAAACAGAAAATTAATAAGGAAACACAAGCTTTAAATGACACAATAGACCAGATAGATTTAATTGATATTTATAGGACATTCCATCCAAAAACAGCAGATTACACTTTCTTCTCAAGTGCACATGGATCATTCTCCAAGATAGATCACATCTTGGGTCACAAATCAAGCCTCAGTAAATTTAACAAAATTGAAATCATATCAAGCATTTCTTCTGACCACAACACTAAGAGATTAGAAATCAATTACAGGGAAAAAAACGTAAAAAACACAAACACATGGAGGTTAAACACTACGTTACTAAATAACCAAGAGATCACTGAAGAAATCTCATAGGAAATCAAAAAATACCTAGAGACAAATGACAATGAAAACGCAATGATCCGAAACCTATGGGATGCACCAAAAGCACTTCTAAGTGGGAAGTTTATAGCAATACAATCCTACCTCAAGAAACAACAAACGTCTCAAAGAAACTAACCTTACACCTAAAAGAACTAGAGGAAGAAGAACAAACAAAACCCGAAGTTAGTAGAAGGAAAGAAATAAAGATCAGAGGAGAAATAAATGAAATAGAAACAAAGAAAACAATAGCAAAGATCAATAAAACTAAAAGCTGGTTCTTTGAGAACATGAACAAAATTGATAAACCATTAGCCAGACTCATCAAGAAAAAGAGGGAGAGGACTCAAATAAATAAAATTAGAAATGAAAAAGGAGAAGTTACAACAGACACTGCAGAAAAACAAAGCATCCTAAGAGACTACTACAAGCAACTCTATGCCTATAAAATGGACAACCTGGAAGAAATAGACAAATTCTTAATAAGGTATAACCTTCCAAGACTGAACCAGGAAGAAAGAGAAAATATGAACAGACCAATCACAAGTAATGAAATGAAACTGTGATTAAAAATCTTCCAACAAACAAAAGTCCAGGACCAGATGGCTTCACAGGTGAATTCTATCAAACATTCAGAGAAGAATTAACACCCATCCTTCCCAAACTCTTCAAAAAATTGCAGAGGAAGGAACACTCCCAAACTCTTTCTATGAGGCCACCATCACCCTGATACCAAAACCAAACAAAGATACTACAAAAAAAGAAAATTACAGACCAAAATCACTGATGAATATAGATGGAACAATCCTCAACAAAATATTAGTGAACAGAGTCCAACAACACATTAAATGGATCATACAACATGAAAAAGTTGGATTTATATCAGGAATGCAAGGATTCTTCAATATACACAAATCAATCAATGTGATACACCATATTAACAAACTGAAGAAAAAAAAACATATGATCATCTCAATAGATTTAGAAAAAGATTTTGACAAAATTCGACACCAATTTATGATAAAAACTCTTCAGAAAGTGGGCATAGAGGGAACCTACCTCAACATAATAAAGGCCATATAAGACAAGCCCACAGCAAACATCATTCTCAATGGTGAAAAACAGAAAGAATTTCCAGTAAGATCAGGAAAAAGACAAGAATGTCCACTCTCACCACTATTATTCAACAAGGTTTTGGAAGTCCTAGCCATGGCAATCAGAGAAGAAAAATAAATAAAAGGAATCCAAATTGGAAAAGAAGAATTAAAGCTGTCACTCTTTGCAGATGACATGATACTATACATAGAGAATCCTAAAGATGCCTCCAGAAAACTACTACAGCTAATCAATGAGTATGGTAAAGTTGCAGGATACAAAATTAATGCACAGAAATCTCTTGCATTCCTGTACACTAATGATGAAAAACCTGAAAGAGAAATTAAGGAAGCACTGCCATTTACCATTGCAACAAAAAGAATAAAATACCTAGGAATAAACCTACCTTGGGAGACAAAAGACCTGTATGCAGAAAACTATATGACACTGATGAAAGAAATTAAAAATGATACAAACAAATGGAGAGATTTATCATGTCCTTGGACTGGAAGAATCAACATTGTGAAAATGACTATACTACCCAAAACAATCTACAGATTCAATGCAATCCCCATCAAATTACCAATGGCATTTTTTACAGAACCTGAACAAAAAATGTTAAAATTTGTGTGGAGACACAAAAGACCCCGAATAGCCAAAGTGGTCTTGAGGGAAAAAAATGGAGCTGGAGGAATCAGGCTCCCAGACTTCAGGCTATACTACAAAGCTACAGTAATTGAAACTATAGGGTACTGACCCAAAGACTGAAATATAGATCAATGGAACAGGGTAGAAAGCCCAGAGATAAACCCACGCATGTATGGTCAACTAATCTATGACAAAGGTGTCAAAGATATACAATGGAGAAAGGACAGTCTCTTCAATAAGTGGTGCTGGGAAAACTGGACAGCTACATGTAAAAGAATGAAATTAGAACACTCCCTAACACCATACACAAAAATAAACTCAAAATGGATTAGAGACCTAAATATAAGACCAGACGCTATAAAACTCCTAGAGGAAAATATAGGAAGAATACTCTTTGACATAAATCACAACAAGATCTTCTTTGATCCACCTCCTAGAGTAATGGAAATAAAAACAAAAATAAACAAATGGGACCTAATGAATCTTAAAAGTTTTTCCACAGCAAAGGAAACTACAAACAAGAAGAAAAGACAACCCTCAGAATAGGAGAAAATATTAGTAAATGATTCAACAGACAAAGGATTAATCTCCAAAATATATAAACAGCTCATGCAGCTCAATATCAAAAAAAACCAACAACCCAATCCAAAAATGGGCAGAAGACCTAAATAGACATTTCTCCAATGAAAACATACAGATGACCAAGAAGCATATGAAAAGCTGCTCAACATCAATAATTATTAGAGAAATGCAAATCAAAACTGCAATGAGGTATCACCTCACACCAGTTAGAATGGGCATCATCAGAAAATCTACAAACAACAAATGCTGGAGAGGATGTGGAGAAAAGGGAACCCTCTTGCACTGTTGGTGGGAATGTAAACTGATACAGCCACTATGGAGAACATTATGGAGGTTCCTTAAAAACCTGAAAATAGAATTACCATATGACCCAGCAATCCCATTACTGGGCATATACCCAGGGAAAACCATATTTCAAAAAGACACATGCACCTTAATGTTCATTGCAGCATTATTTACAATAGCCAGCACATGGAAGCAACCTAAATGCCAATCAACAGATGAATGGATAAAGAAGATGTAGTACATATATACAATGGAATATTACTCAGCCATAAAAAGGAATGAAATTGGGTCATTTGTAGAGACGTGGATGGATCTAGAGACTGTCATACAGAGTGAAGTAAGTCAGAAAGAGAAAAACAAATATTGTATATTAACGCATATCTGTGGAATGTAGAAAAATGGTACAGATGTACCAGGTTTGCAGGGCAGAAAATGAGACACAGAGGCAGAGAACAAACGTATGGACACCAAAGGGGGAAAGTGGCGGGGGGGCAGTGGCAATGTGATGAACTGGGAGATTGAGATTAACATGTATACACTGATGTGTATAAAATGGGTGACTAATAAAAACCTGCTGTATAAAAAAATAAATAAAATATAATTCAAAAAATAAAAAGGAGTTAACGCCCTTAAAAAAAAAATAGAATGATATGTCATATGCCCTTGATTTTCACTTTGCATTATACTTGCATGGTTTTTTTTTTTTAAGTAATAAAAATCTGATAATTAAGAAAAATAAAGAGCTTGTTTCCCCAACCCCTGGGCCATGGACCGGTACCATTCCGTGGTGTGTTAAGAACCGAGCCACACAGCAGGAGGTGAGCAGCGAGTGAGACAACAAATCTTCATCTGTATTTACAGCCACTCCCCATTGCTCACAGTACTGCCTGAGTTCTGCCTCCTGTCAGATCAGCGGTGGCATTAGATTCTCATAGGAATGCAAATCCTGCTCTGAACTGTGCGTGCGAGGGATCTAGGTTGCGCACTCCTTATGAGAATCTAATGCCTGATGATCTGAATTGGAGCTGAGGCAGTGATGCTAGCACTGGGGAGTGGCTGCAAATACAGATTATCCTTAGCAGTGAGGTTTGACTACACAGAGACCATAATAAATCAATTGTTTGCAGACTCATATCAAAACCCTATCAGTGAGTGGCAAGTGAAAACAAGCTCAGGGTTCCCACTGATTCTGCATTATGGTGAGTTGTATAATTAATTCATTATATATTATAATGTAATAATAATAGAAATAAAGTGCACAATAAATGTAATGCACTTGAATCATCCCTAAACCAACCCCCCTGCCCCGGTCTGTGGAAAAACTGTCTTCCACGAAACCGGTCCCTAGTGCCAGAAAGATTGGGGACCGCTTTTATAGACTATAGGAAGTATTACTAACATACAGATTTGGAAGCATAAAGTGATGATTATTTTTTTATTTTAATATTCATTTAATATTAGTGCCAGAAAATTCAAGGAATGTATTAGTATTGTGTCAGGGATCCAACATTCATTATTTAGTAGGATGAAATGTATTACTTCTATGTTCATTCTTTGTATATAAAGTTAGGTAGGTAAAGCTTAAGACACTTATTTTCACCTGGTTGTTAAACAAATGCAGTGAACACGCTCACATGAACTTCAGTGTCTGGAATCTTCACTGGCACACAATTGTCCATTTAAAAACAGTAAACAGTGAAAAAGCATCAGAGAATTTAATGGAATACATGTAGATATGCCATGGTGCACATAGGCAGTCTTAGAAACCATGAAGTGAATATAGACAAAGTCTGGTTAAAATGTTATGACTCTAAATGATATATCCATGGTTACAGTGCCTTTTAAAAAAATTCCCCTTTACAAAAATGCAATTTATAGTCTTTATGTTTCCCCTAAACTGGAGGTAATTCTAGTTAAAATGATCCTTTAAAAGTCAAATGAAGCAAATCTACACCTACTAGGCAATCAGTGAATTATTTATTTCTCATGAGTGGCTGACAGAAAAATGGAAACATTTTAACAAATATATAATAAGTTTTGCTGAGCATATTCATAAGCACATGTGTTTACATATTTTGGAATTATTTTCTTATAGAAATGAAATTGTTTCTTTTGGTTCTCTTATGCTTTATGTCATTTCCTCAAATTATTTTTATTTCTTAAATATACTGTGTAATTTTTTTCATCAGTGTCTTATAGTTTTTAGAGTAAAGGTCTTTTGCCTCCTTAGGTAGGTTTAAAATATTGATGAAAGAAATTTAATACAACACAAACAGATGGAAAGATATATTGGGTTCTTGGATTGGAAGAATTAATATTGTTAAAATGACCATACTCCTCAAGGCAATCTACAGATTAAATGCAATTCTTATCAAAATACCACTGGAATTTTTCACAGAACTAGAACAAATAATTTTAAAATTCATATGAATATACAAAGGACTCCAAATAGCCAAAATAATCTTGAGAAAGAACAGAGCTGAAGGAATCAGGTTCCTTGATTTCAGACTATACTATAAAGCTACAGTAATCAAAACAGTATGGCACTGGCACAAAAACAGACACCTAGATCAATGGAACAGAATAGAGAGCCTGGAAATAAACCCATGCACTTACAGTCAATTAATCTATGACAAGGGAGGCAAGAATATACAATGGAGAAAAGACAGTCCCTTCAATAAATGGTGCTGAGAAAACTGGACAGTTACATGTAACAGAATGAAATTAGAACATTCTCTGACACCATATACAAAAATAAACTCAAAATGAATTAAAGACCTAAATGTAAGACTGGATACTATAAAACTCCTAGAGGAAAACATAGGCACAATTCTCTTTGACATAAATTGCAGCAATATGTTTTTTGATCTGTCTCCTAAAATAAAGGAAATAAAAGCAAAAATAAACAAATGGAACCTAATTAAACATAAAATCTTTTGTACAGCAAAGAAAACCATTGACAAAACAAAAAGACAATCTACTGAATGGGAGAAAATATTTGCAAATGATATGACCAATAAAGGATTAATATTCAACATATATAAACAGCTCATACAACTCAACATCAAAAACCAAATAACCCAATTAAAAAATGGTCAGAAGAACTGAACATTTTTCTAAAGAGGAAATGCAGATGGCCAACAGGCACACAAAAAGATGTTCAACATCACTAATCATCAGGGAAATGCAAATCAAAACCACAATGAGATATCACTTCACACCTGTCAGAATGGCTATCATCAAAAAGAACATAAATAATAAATTTTGGTGAGGATGTGGATAAAAGGAAACCCTTGTACAGTGTTGGTGGAAATGTAAATTGGCACAGTCACTATAGAAAACAGTATGGAGGTTTCTCAAAAAAACTAAAAATAGAACTACCATATGACCCAGCTATTCCCTCCTGGTTGTATATCTGGAAAAAAAAAAACAAAACAAAACACTAATTCAAAAAGATACATGCACCCCAATGTTCATAGAAGCATTATTTACAATTGCCATGATATGGAAGCAGTCGAAGTGCCCATCAACAGATGAATGGATAAAGAAGATGTGACATATATATATATACAAACACACACATATATATAGGAATACTACTCAGCCATAATAAAGAACAAAATTTTGCCATCTGCAGCAACATGGATGGATTTGGATGGTGTCATGCTAAGTGAATTAAGTCAGACAGAGAAAGACAAATACTGTATGTACCAGTTGCGGGGAGGGCGATAAAAGGATGGGAGAGAGACACAAACAATTGGGCATAAGATATTCTCAAGGATGTATTGTACAACATGAGAAATATAGCCAATATTTTATAATAACTGTAAATGGAAAGTAACTTTAAAAAATTGTATATAAATTTAAAAAAAATTTTAATTTGCAAATTTTAGTAGTTTTAAACATCACTTATAGCACTCACCAGCCCGAGAGGCTTGTCTGCTCACTGCCGGCACAGGCGGGGGGTGGGAGCTGAGGCTCGGGCTTCGGTCGGATGGCAGGGAGAGGACTGGGGTTGGCGGCGCGAACACAGCCTGAAGGGGTTAGTGCACCACAGCTAGCCGGGAGGGAGTCCGGGAAAAGGTCTGGAGCTGCCGAACAGGCAAGAGACTTTTTCTTGCCTCTTTGTTTCCTGATGCGCGAGGAGAGGGGATTCAGAGCGCCACCTAAACGAGCTTCAGAGACCGGCGCAAGCCACGGCTATCAGCGCTGACCCCAGAGACGGGCATGAGACGCTAAGGCTCCTGCTGCCACCACTAAGAAGCCTGTGTGCAACCACAGGTCACTATCCACACCGCCCGTCCCGGGAGAATGTGTAGCCCGCCACTGCCAGGGTCCCGTGATCCAGGGACAACGTCCCCGGGAGAACGCACTGTGCGCCTCAGGCTGGTGCAACGTCACGCCAGCCGCTGCCGCTGCAGGCTCGCCACGCATCCGTACCACCCCCTTCCCCGGCCTGAGTGATCCAGAGCCCCCAAGGCAGCTGCTCCTTTAACCCCGTCCTGTGTGAGTGAAGAACAGACGCCCTCAGGTGACCTACACGCAGAGGCGGGTCCAAATCCAAAGCTGAACCCCGGAAGCTGTGCGAACAAAGAAGAGAAAGGGACATTTCTCCCAGTAGCTTCAGAAGCAGCAGATTAAAGCTCCACAATCAACTTGATGTACCCTGCATCTGTGGAATACCTGAATAGACAATGAATCATCCCAAATTGAGGAGGTGGACTTTGGGAGCAAGATATATTATTTTTTCCCCCTTTCCTCTTTTTTGTGAGTGTGTATCTCTTTGCTTCTGTGTGAGATTTTGTCTGTATAGCTTGGCTTTCACCATTCGTCTAGGGTTCTGTCCGTCCGTTTTTGTTGTTGTTTTTTTTTGTACTTAAAAAAATTTTTTTTCCTTAATAATTATTTTTTATTTTAATAACTTTATTTTATTTTATCTTTATTTTATTTTATCTTATCCTCTTTCTTTCTTTCTTTCTATTTTTTCTCCCTTTTATTCTGAGCCATGTGGATGAAAGACTCTTGGTGCTCCAGCCAGGCATCAGGGCTGTGCCTCTGAGGTGGGAGAGCCAACTTCAGGACACTGGTCCACAAGAGTCCTCCCAGCTCCACGTAATACCAAACAGAAAAAATCTCCCAGAGATCTCCATCTCAACATCAAGACACAGTTTCACTCAATGACCAGCAAGCTACAGTGCTGGACACCCTATGCCAAACAACTAGCAAGACAGGAACACAGCCCCATCCATTAGCAGAGAGGCTGCCTAAAATCATAGTAAGGCCACAGACACCCCAAAACACACCAACAGACGTGGACCTGTCCACCAGAAAGACAAGATCCAGCCTCATTCATCAGAACACAGGCACTAGTCCCCTCCACCAGGAAGCCTACACAACCCACTGAACCAACCTTAGCCACTGGGGACAGACACCAAAAACAACAGGAACTACGAACATGCAGCCTGCGAAAAGGAGACCCCAAACACAATAATATAAGCAAAATGAGAAGACAGAAAAACACACAGCAGATGAAGGAGCAAGGTAAAAACACACCAGACCTAACAAATGAAGAGGAAATAAGCAGTCTAACTGAAAAAGAATTCAGAATAATGATAGTAAAGATGATCCAAAATCTTGGAAATAGAATAGACAAAATGCAAGAAACATTTAACAAGGACGTAGAAGAACTAAAGAGGAACCAAGCAACGATGAACAACACAATAAATGAAATTAAAAATACTCTAGAAGGGATCAATAGCAGAATAACTGAGGCAGAAGAACGGGTAAGTGACCTGGAAGATAAAATAGTGGAAATAACTACTGCAGAGCAGAATAAAGAAAAAAGAATGAAAAGAACTGAGGACAGTCTCAGACACCTCTGGGACAACATTAAATGCACCAACATTCGAATTATAGGGGTCCCAGAAGAAGAAGAGAAAAAGAAAGGGACTGAGAAAATATTTGAAGAGATTATAGTTGAAAACTTCCCTAATATGGGAAAGGAAATAGTTATTCAAGTCCTGGAAGCACAGAGAGTCCCATACAGGAAAATCCAAGGAGAAATACGCCAAGACACATATTAATCAAACTATCAAAAATTAAATATAAAGAAAACATATAAAAAGCAGCAAGGGGAAAACAACAAATAACACACAAGGGAATCCACATAAGGTTCACAGCTGATCTTTCAGCAGAAACTCTGCAAGCCAGAAGGGAGTGGCAGGACATATTTAAAGTGATGAAGGAGAAAAACCTACAACCAAGATTATTCTACCCAGCAAGGATCTCATTCAGATTTGATGGAGAAATTAAAACCTTTACAGACAAGCAAAAGCTGAGAGAGTTCAGCACCACCAAACCAGCTTTACAACAAATGCTAAAGGAGCTTCTCTAGGCAAGAAACACAAGAGAAGGAAAACACTAGAATAACAAACCCAAAACATTTAAGAAAATGGCAATAGGAACATACATATCGATAATTACCTTAAATGTAAAAGGATTAAATGCTCCCACCAAAAGACACAGACTGGCTGAATGGATACAAAAACAAGACCCATATATATGCTGTCTACAAGAGACCCACTTCAGACCTAGGGACACATACAGATTGAAAGTGAGGGGATGGAAAAAGATATTCCATGCAAATGAAAATCAAAAGAAAGCTGGAGTAGCAATTCTCGTATCAGACAAAATACACTTTAAAATAAAGACTATTACAAGAGACAAAGAAGGACACTATATAATGATCAAGGGATCTATTCAAGAAGAAGACATAATAATTGTAAATATTTAGGCACCCAGCATAGAAGCACCTCAATACATAAGGCAAATAATAACAGCGATAAAAGGGGAAATCGACAGTAATACAATCATAGTAGGGGACTTTAACACTTCACTTTGACCAATGGACAGATCATCCAAAATGAAAATAAATAAAGAAACACAAGCTTTAAATGATACATTAAACAAGATGGACTTAATTGATATTTATAGGTCATTCCACACAAAAACAACAGAATACACATTTTTCTCAAGTGCTCATTGGACATTCTCCAGGATAGATCATATATTGTGTCACAAATCAAGCCTTGGTAAATTTAAGAAAATTGAAATCGTATCAAGTATGTTTTCCGACAACAACGCTATGAGACTAGATAACAATTACAGGAAAAGATCTGTAAAAAATACAGACACATGGAGGCTAAACAATACACTACTTAATAACGAAGTGATCACTGAAGAAATCAAAGGGGAAATCAAAAAATACCTAGAAACAAATGACAATGGAGACATGACGACCCAAAACCTATGGGATGCAGCAAAAGCAGTTCTAAGAGGGAAGTTTATAGCAATACAATCCTACATTAAGAAACAGGAAAGATCTCAAATAAAAAAACCTAACTTTGCACCTAAAGCAATTAGAGAAAGAAGAACAAAAAAACACAAAGTTAGCAGAAGGAAAGAATTCATAAAGATCAGATCAGAAATAAATGAAAAAGAAATGAAAGAAACAATAGCAAAGATCAATAAAACTAAAAGCTGGTTCTTTGAGAAGATAAACAAAAATGATAAACCATTAGCCAGACTAATCAAGAAAATAAGGGAGAAGAGTCAAATCAATAGCATTAGAAATGAAAAAGGAAAAAAAAAACAACTGACACTGCAGAAATACAGAGAATCATGAGAGATTACTACAAGCAACTAGATGCAAATAAAATGGACAACCTGGATAAATGGACACATTCTTAGAAAAGCACAACTTTCCTAGACTGAACCAGGAAGAAATAGAATATATAAAAAATTAATCACAAGCACTGAAATTGAGACTGTGATTAAAAATCATCCAACAAACAAAAGCCCAGGACCAGATGGTTTCACAGGCGAATTCTATCAAACATTTAGAGAAGAGTTAACACCTATCCTTCTCAAACACTTCCAAAATATAGCAGAGGGAGGAATACTCTCAAACTCACTCTACGAGGCCACCATCACCCTGATACCAAAACCAGACAAAGATGTCACAAAGAAAGAAAACTACAGGCCAATAGCACTGCTGAACATAGATGCAAAAATCCTCAACAAAATAGCAAACAGAATCCAGCAGCACATTAAAAGGATCATACACCATGATCAAGTGGGGTTTATCCCAGGAATGCAAGGATTCTTCAATATATGCAAATCATTCAGCGTGCTACACCATATTAACAAATTGAAGGAGAAAAACCATGTGATCATCTCAATAGATTCAGAAAAAATTTTTGACAAAATTCAACTCCGAGTTATGATAAAAACCCTCCAGAAAGTAGGCATAGAAGGAACTTACCTTAATATAATAAAGGCCATATATGACAAACCCACAGCCAACATCGTTCTCAATGGTGAAAAACTGAAACCATTTCCACTAATATCAAGAAGAAGACAAGCTTGCCCATTCTCACCATTACTTTCAACATAGTTTTGGGAGTTTTAGCCAGAGCAATCAGAAAAGAAAAAGAAATAAAAGGAATCCAAATTGGAAAAGAAGAAGTAAAGCTGTCACTGTTTGCAGATGACATGATACTATACATAGAGAATCCTAAAGATGCTACCAGAAAACTACTAGAGCTAATCAATGAATTTGGTAAAGTAGCAGGATACAAAATTAATGCACAGAAATCTCTTGCATTCCTATACACTAATGATGAAAAATCTGAAAGTGAAATTAAGACAAAAACTCCCATTTACCATTGCAACAAAAAGAATAAAATATCTAGGAATAAACTTACCTAAGGAGACAAAAGACCTGTATGCAGAAAACTATAAGACACTGACTCATGAAAGAAACTAAAAATGACACAAACAGATGGAGAGATATACCATGTTCTTGGATTGGAAGAATCAACATTGTGAAAATGACTCTACTACCCAAAGCAATCTACAGATTCATTGCAATCTCTATCAAAGTACCACTGGCATTTTTCACAGAAATAGAACAAAAAATTTCACAACTTGTATGGAAACACAAAAGACCCCGAATAGCCAAAGCAATCTTGAGAACAAAAGAAGGAGCTGGAGGAATCAGGCTCCCTGACTTCAGACTATGCTACAAAGCTACAATAATCAAGACAGTATGGTACTGGCACAAAAACAGAAATAAAGATCAATGGAACAAGATAGAAAGCCAAGAGATAAACCTATGCACATATGGTCACCTTATCTTTGATAAAGGAGGCAAGAATATAAAATGGAGAAAAGACAGCCTCTTCAATAAGTGGTGCTGGGAAAACTGGACAGCTACATGTAAAAGTATGAAATTAGAACACTCCCTAACACCATACACAAAAATAAATTCAAAATTGATTAAAGACCTAAATATAAGGCCAGACACTATCAAACTCTTAGAGGAAAACATAGGCAGAACACTCTATGACATAAATCACAGCAAGATCCTTTTTGACCCAGCTCCTAGAGAAATGGAAATAAAAACAAAAATAAACAAATGGGACCTAATGAAACTTAAGAGCTTTTGCACAGCAAAGGAAACCATAAACAAGACCAAAGGACAACGCTCAGAATGGGAGAAAATATTTGCAAATGAAGCAACTGACAAAGGATTAATCTCCAAAATTTACAAGCAGCTCATGCAGCTCAATAATAAAAAAACAAACAACCCAATCCAAAATTGGGCAGAAGACCTAAATAGACATTTCTCCAAAGAAGATATACACCTTGCAAACAAACACATGAAAGAATGCTCAACATCATTAATCATTAGAGAAATGCAAATCAAAACTACAATGAGATATCATCTCACACCAGTAAGAATGGCCATTATCAAAAAATCTAGAAACAATAAATTCTGGAGAGGGTGTGGAGGAAAGGGAACCCTCTTTCACTGTTGGTGGGAATGTAAATTGATACAGCCACTATGGAGAACATTATGGAGGTTCCTTAAAAACCTGAAAATAGAACTACCATACTGCCCAGCAATCCCACTACTGGCCTATGCCCTGAGTAAACCATAATTCAAAAAGAGTCATGTACCTAAATGTTCATTGCAGCTCTATTTACAATAGCCAGGACATTGAAGCAACCTAAGTGTCCATCATCAGATGAATGGATAAAGAAGATGTGGCACATATATACAATGGAATATTACTCAGCCATAAAAAGAAACGAAATTGAGTTATTTGTAGTGAGGTGGATGGAGTTAGAGTCTGTCATACAGAGTGAAGTAAGTCAGAAAGAGAAAAACAAATACAGTATGCTAACACATATATATGGAATCTAAGGAAAAAAAAAAAAAAACCAAAAGGTCATGAAGAACCTAGTGGCAAGACAGGAATAAAGACACAGACCTACTAGAGAATGGACTTGAGGATATGGGGAGGGGGAAGGGTAAGATGTGACAAAGTGAGAGAGTAGCATAGACATATATACACTACCAAACAGAAAATAGATAGCTAGTGGGAAGCAACCGCATAGCACAGGGAGATCAACTCTGTGCTTTGTGACCACCTAGAGAGTTGGGATAGGGAGGGTGGGAGGGAGGGAGATGCAAGAGCGAAGAGATATGGGAACATATGTATATGTATAACTGATTCACTTTGTTATAAAGCAGAAACTAACACACCATTGTAAAGCAACTATACTCCAATAAAGATGTTAAAAAAATATATCACTTATTTTTCAATACTGTTTTCCTTATAGGTAGAAATTAGATAGCACTGGTCAATTACTGGTGGTTAACAAAATTCACCTTGTATTTATATTTCTATCCACCCTTAACAGACCCTCTATTTAAAGTATCTATCATATTTATTTTCTTCAGTGAATTCCAAATAGACCTTTTATTTTGAAAGTTCAAATTTAAATAATGATGAAGGAGTGCTTAACAATGAACAATCAAGTAACCATGAATTTAATATTCTAGTAATTGTATTGATTTTATGGAATAGATTTAGATTGAAGAATATGTTTTAGAATGTAAGTCTTTAAGTAGAATGTAAGCTTCCACTGAAGAATGAAGCACCCTCTACCCCACAAAGGAGGCTTTTTCTTTCGTAGTCACTGCCTTTTACCAGTGCCTAAAATGGTGCCTGTGCATAATAATGATCTAATAGGTATTTGCTGGCTGCTTGAATTAAAATGGCATGAATGGAAAAACACATATCTAGGCTAAACTGTTTCTGTTGCATAAAATTCAGTGTCACTTTGGATCCTCTTTCCAACAGTTTTTGCCCTTTGGGATTTGGGAATAATTTACAGGAAGAGAAAGATTTTTTTTTTTGCCTCTTCGAATCTTAGAAGAATTTATTGACTTAATGTTTGGCTAGACAATGTGAGAACTATAGTATGGGTTTTGTCCCATAAAGATAGGCATTCGGACCAAACCACATGTGTGGGCCATTTTAAGAACCCTATGTTACCAACATGGGTATTTAAAATCTTACTCATTCTTAATGGAATAATAGTTACCTCCTAGGCAGCCAGAATATGACACTTCTATTCCATATATAGAAATCCTTGTGTGTGTGTGTGTGTGTGTGTGTGTGTGTGTGTGTGTGTGTGCTTCATCATTTGGATGGGAGTCTCTGCATTCAGATCAATGTGAGGAGACCAAGGTTCCAATGGTGAGGATTAGGTGGTAGGTGGTGGGGATGGAGTCAGATCCAAAGACTAAAACATAAAAATCTGGAATTTGTCGAGTGTGATTATGTATGGCTACATACATGATAGACAAATCCTTCTTCTTAAATAGGATAATTATGTACCTTCCTATTTCTTGACCACTTTTTATTATCTATCCTCATAGAAATGAAAATAACTTTCTCCAAATTTGAAATCACTGAGACTTTTTTTGGAGATTTCAAGTGGTTCTATGTTAGTTTACAAACCACTATTCCTCAGTTCAACAGAGATGATCTCAAAAGAATGTCTTGATGTATGACATAAGATTTTAATAAAATATGCTGAAATTTTAAGATAAAGTTACAAGGGAACATGTACAAACACTGTAATCAAATCATTTACATTTTTTCAAGTTATTAAAATTTCCTACAACTGGAAATTTTGGTACTTGAGCGGAGAGATTGTTTGCATACATATATACTCATAGCAGGAATTTTTATAAACATGATATTATTTATTCCTCTCAATAACTTGCAAAAACTTCCTTTAAAATATGTGAGAGTGAGCCACAGAGAGTCAATGATTTGCCTAAGGTCCTACAGCTATTAAAATCTTGTTCAACTAAATCTAAACCCCCAATAACCCTTCTTTGAACTGAATTGTTTAACTTATATCTGCACTTTGTCAGGGTAAATGAAAATGTTTTTCTCTATTTAAAAAGGACAAAGAGACCAAATTCCCCTTACCTCTTTTCTTAGAGTGTTTGTTTGGAGGTCTAGTGAATCTGGGTCCTTCTTCTAACTTCTGACATAGAAATAAGTCTCATCAGGGATTAATCCCACCCTTTAATGTTTACAGTGTAGAGATATCTCCAAAATCAAGGGCCAAACAACCTCTAGATACATGATAATGTTGAATTTTACTTGAGCCCTGTGATCCTAAAAAACAGTGAAAGTTAAGACCCCCCCACCCCCTATTCCACCCTTTGTGTTTTAGGAAAGGCTTACTGCAAAGAAACATCCTTCCACAATGACTCAGATAAGGTCACTGATGCCTCCTTGTTTACCTATGACACAGACCAGCCAAATTCCTCTTCTTGGACCCATAAATGATTAGCTAAGCTGTTTTATCCCTGTTGATCAATGAGAATAAAATTCTTGTTAACCAAACTTTGGATAAACTTCTCTCCTTCCAAGACTCTGAACTTTGGCCCACAATCAGACTGAGCCAATATAAAGCACCTCTAGAAAGATCCCTTCTGGAAAATAGGTTGCCCCCAGGATAAAACATTACCCAGTCTACTATTCACCCCATTTCCCAACATCCAGTTTGTTCTAGTCTTGTTTACTCCTCTCTATAAAAAGAAAAACCCTTTTAGCCTAACTCTTGAGATGCTTGCAGATTTTATGGTCAAGGTTCTCTACTGCAATAGTTCCATCTTCCCTCGCAATAATTCTTTCAAATAAAGCATCTCCTAACCTTAACCCTAACCCTAACTTAGTAAAGTCCATATTTGTTTTTAATTTGACATATGTAAAGGGGTAGCTCTGGAATTAGCTCTGAGATCTCTTAGAAGCTGTACAGGAGACTGTCATGAGGTTCAACTTTTTGTCTCTTGGGGAGATAATTGTTGTATGAAATGTGTGAGATTTTGTCCTGATGAACAAGACAGCCTTAAGTTCCCCTCAGTTTGACTAAACTTTAGACAGGTTTCTTACTGACTACAGGTCCATGACCTCCATTTTCTTAGAGCATTTACTTTAGAGAACTTGTATTTGTAAATTCTTTCTCTGCCCCTTTGAGGTATAAATCTTCTCCTAGCCTCTTTCCAGTTTCACAATTTAGGTATTTCTTTCTCAAGGACCTGGAAGCCGTCCCTTTGAAATGTAATCATCAGGGAAGATAAGGGCCCCCTATCTCCCAGTGACAATTAGCAAACACAGGTGGCTTAATCACCTTGACCAACCTCCTCTCTAATGTCTTCTAGTACTTTTCCACCAGCTCATCCCAATACTTAAAAACTTTGCTCCCTTTTGTTTCAATAGAGTTGAGTTCAAGCTTTCTCCTCCATTGTAATACTCTTGACCCCTACTGCCACATCCTTGAAAAAAGTCTTCCTTTACTGTTTAACTCCATGCAGTACAATTTTTCTTTGACATTAACATAGCGGTCACTTTGGTGCTAGCTTACATGCACGTAAATGTGTGAATGTTTCCTCAAAAAATTGTACTTTCTGTTCTATGTTGGTAGCCTAGGGTCTTTTTGTTGCAGGACTCTTTTGTTTCTCCAACAACTTTCATAACTAGCCTTTTGAAATCTGACAGCATTAATACTTCAGATTGCTCTATTTTCCTAGCACATTATAGCATTACTAGAAAAGCAGTTTTTTCCTCTCTTTTTACACACTTAAGACATTTCTCGACTACCTCTCATTTCTAAATGACTTCAGAACCCTTCTATTCTCTTCCTCTTTTGTTTCTCTCTGTATAGAAACTCTGGGATTGTGAAAATATTTAATTTTGTTTGAGTCTATACTCCAGATTTATTATTCTACCTCTTAGCATTAGTAGAGGCAGTTTGGAAATTGCTTGTCCACCACAATACTTTTTTTTTTTTAATTAATTTTTATTTATTTATTTTTGGCTGTGTTGGGTCTTCGTTTCTGTGTGAGGGCTTTCTCTAGTTGCAGCAAGCGGGGGCCACTCTTCATCGCGGTGCGCGGGCCTCTCACTATCGTGGCCTCTCTTGTTGTGGAGCACAGGCTCCAGACGTGCAGGCTCAGTAGTTGTGGCTCACGGGCCTAGTTGCTCCACGGCATGTGGGATCTTCCCAGACCAGGGCTCGAACCCATGTCCCCTGCATTAGCAGGCAGATTCTCAACCACTGCGCCACCAGGCAAGCCCACCACCACGATACTTTTAACATCTAAAAATCCCTTAGCTCTAAAGCCCATTTTCTAAAGACCATATTGACCTCCTGTTGTAGTTGGAATCATAACATCTAGTGTACTTATTGGGGCATACTTTAGTTTTGAATTCTCTGAGGTTTATTTTCTTGAACTTGTGATTTTCACCTTTTTTGTACTTTTGGGGTTTAAAAATTGCAGATGGGGAGGCTTATTTTCTGGTTTGTTTTATAGCTCAGTGTTCTGGCTTTGCTAACTAAATTCAGGTTACTTAAAATTTGCATTTTTATCCCTCATGGGAGGTAATAATACAAAATCACTGAAAACCAACACAGCAGAATCAATACTGCTGTGTTGACTTTGATGTGCTGGTTTTAAGCCTCCTTCTGCTGTTCCTCCTCAGTGCCTTTAAGATGCAGGCTGCTGCCTGAATGACCCAGTGAATAAGTTATAATGAAAACTGTTTGCTCCTCTGCTTTATATGATAATGCTCTAAATCACAGAGGGCATGCATACACAAGTAATATTTAGAATAGAATCTGATTGCAATACACAATAAAGTGTACTTAAAATGATAAAAGTGCTCCTAGTTTGAGGTAATCTGAGGATATTTTTCTCTCTTTCTTTAACCAATATGCATTAGCATTAACATGTGCTAAGCCCCACACTAAGGAAAAATACCAAATAAAATGAGTCCTGAGAAAGTCACAAATCAGTGAGCCAGAAAGAAGGGAAATCACTAATTACAATATACCACGTTAAGTATAATGAGACTCGTACAGTGTGGTCTGAGAAAGAAGCAAATCCAATTGTGTCCAGGACAGGTTGGGGGCCTTGTTCAGGGATTATTCATGACATGTGACATTGGTCTTGAAGAAACGGCATGTGTTGACCAGTCAGATGAAATAAAGAGTGGGGAAGGATATTCAAAGGAGGAACAGAATGTACACAGAGACATGATATAATGTGTCAAATATTGTCAAGTAATCCAGCATCCCTCTATTCCACCTATCTAACCCATCCCCATATGGCCTACTGGAGGCTGGAGACTGGGCTATGCATGAGGAATCCAAAACCAAAAGAGACCATACAGCCTGCAAGGGTTTTTTAGGCTAGTGCAGATAGACCTTTAAAAAAAGTTGTAGCAGCAATGAAGTGAGCGTCCTAATAAAGGTCTGTGTAGGTTATAGAGGACACACTTAACTCTAGGAATATCAGGAATGTTTCTATAGGGTGTGGTATTAGATAGAGCTGAATATTGAAATAAAAATGGATGTTCACGAGGACAAGGAAGAGAATGACATTCCAGGAAAATCACTCCCTGCCCCTAACTCTGACCCTTCAGGAAACTTCTGTTTATTTAAATGCAATCACACAATATTGTACTCTTTTGTACAAGGCCTCTTTCATTCAGCATAATGTTTCTAAAATTTGTCCACATTGTTACATGTATCAATAGTTTGTTTCCTTTTATTACTGACTAGT
The DNA here is from genome assembly GCF_028564815.1 of Eubalaena glacialis. Taxonomy (NCBI): domain Eukaryota; kingdom Metazoa; phylum Chordata; class Mammalia; order Artiodactyla; family Balaenidae; genus Eubalaena; species Eubalaena glacialis. The sequence continues at coordinate 28,802,184 of NC_083732.1, read as the reverse complement.
ATCCGTTTTATGAATAGACCCCACTTTATATATCCATTTTCCAATTGATGGATTGTTTCTAGTTTTGGGATACTATAAGTAGAACTGCTAAAACTTTCTTATACAAGTACTTCCTGGACACATATTTTCATTTCTCTTGAATGCTTAGGAATTGAATTGCTGATTCTTTATGTCTAGTTTTATAAGAAATTACCAGACATTCTCAATGGTTGTTGCAATTTATTTGCCTACCAACCACGTTTGAGAGTTTCAGCACTCCACATCTTTGCCAACATTTGACCCTATCAGTCAATTTTGGCTATTCTGGGGGTGGGTGGGGGCAGTGTTCAGTGTAATTTTATTGTTGTTTTAATTTTTGTTTTCCTGAATACTAATGGTTTCAAGTGAATTTTTATGTGCGTATTTCTTCTTTGATGAAGTACTTATTCGCCCTTCCTCTTTCATGTATGATGTGCTCTATCTCAAGTGTTCTCAAGCCTGACCACACACTAAGACATCTTTGGACTTTTGCTTGGGCCCCACCCCCAAGTTTGATCTGATTTAATTGTTAAAGCTTGAGGCCCCTGTCCTTGAGATTTATAAAAGAGCACCCTTGGTGATTCTATGCGCACCCAGATTTGAAAACCCTGTTGCTATAGTCCAGTGATTTTCAAACTGTAGGTATCAGAATCACCTGGAGGGCTTGTTAATACACAGATTGCTGAGATTCACTCCCAGAGTTTCTGATTCAGTGAGTCTGAGTTAGACCCTGAGAAATTGCTTTACTGAAAATTTGCCTTTCTAACAAGTTTCCACATCATATAATGCTGCGGGTCCTGGGACCACCCACTGAGAACCACTGTTTTAGCCAAACGAATCAACCAACTTCTCAACAGTCTTTCAAGCCTTTCCTCTTGGTATTTTCCATTTTCTGTTGGTAATGCGATCTAAGCCTTTGTTTTCCTTACACAGGCTTTTTCATTAAGAACCAAACCCCGATGTCAGAACCTTTGTGAAGTCTGTTCAGATTCATTTGCTCTGTCATTTCACTTCCCATATGTCGTGATGAATGTGATACTTGCACTTATCACACTGTTTTGTTAATATCTGTTTATTTGTTCTGGCTGCAGCAGGTCCCTCTCCTACCCAGTGAGAGCTCCAGAGAATTAGAAGCCACTGCCTTGTTCTTTGAATCTTTAGCAACTAAAAATGCATGACACATTACTGAGTTTCCATGATTTTATTAAAAAATTTCTTGGTTCTTTTAATGAATAGCTGGGTGACCATAGAAAATGTGATATATTAAGTCTTGTCACATTCTCAGATTCTTCAAAACCACAATTGACCATCTGTGATTAAACTGGTAGCCAGGAGGGAGAACTTCAAGATGGCAGAGTGAGATGTGGAGATCGCCTTCCTCCCCACAAATACATCAGAAATACATGTACATGTGGAACAACTCCTACAGAACACCTACTGAATGCTGGCAGAAGACCTCAGACTTCCCAAATGGCAAGAAACTCCCCACATACCTGGGTAGGGCAAAAGAAAAAAGGAAAAACAGAGACAAAAGAATAAGGACAGGACCCACCACCGTGAGGGAGCTGTGAAGGAGGAAAGGTTTCCACACAATAGGAAGCCCCTTCACTGGAGGAGATGGGGTGGGGGTGTGGGGGCTGGCAGGGGGGAAGCTTCAGAGCCATGGAGAAGAGTGCAGCAACAGGGGTGCAGAGGGCAAGGTGGAGAGATTCCTGCACAGAGGATCAGTGCCGACCAGCACTCACCAGCCCAAGAGACTTGTCTGCTCACCCGCTGGGGTGGGAGGGGGCTGGGAGCTGACCTCCAGCTTCAGAGGTCAGTGAAGGGAGAAGACTGGAGTTGGTTGCGTGAACACAGCCTGAAGGGGGCTAGTGTGCCACAGCTAGCCGGGAGGGAGGCCAGGAAAAAGTCTGGACCTGCCTAAGAGGCAAGAGACCATTGTTTTGGGGTGTGTGAGGAGAGGGGATTCAGAGCACCACCTAAACGAGCTCCAGAGACAGGTGTGAGCTGTGGCTATCAGCGTGGACACCAGAGACGAGCATGAAACATTAAGGCCGCTGCTGTCGCCACCAAGAAACCTGTGTGCAAGCCCAGGTAACTATCCACACCTCCCGTCCTGGGAGCCTGTGCAGTCCACCACTGCCAGGGTCCTGTGATCCAGGGACAACTTGCCCAGGAGAACACACAGTGCTCCGCAGGCTGTTGCAACGTCATGCTGGCATCTGCCACCGCAGGCTAGCCCCGCATTCCGTACCCCTCCCTTCCCCAGGCCTGAGTGAGCCAGAGCCCCCTAATCAGGTTCTGCTTTAACCCCGTCCTGCCTGAGGGAAGAACGGACGGCCTCAAGGGACCTATACGCAGGGAGGGGGCCAAATACAAAGCTGAACCCCAGGAGCTGTGTGAACAAAGAAGAGAAAGGGAAATCTCTCCCAGCAGCCTCAGGAGCAGTGGATTAAATCCCCACAATTAACTTGATGTATGCTGCATCTGTGGAATACGTGAATAGACAACAAATCATCCCAAAAGTGAGGTGGTGGACTTGGGAGCAATGATATATATATTTTTTTCTTTTTCTCTTTTTGCGAGTGTGTATGTGTATGCTTCTGTGTGTGATTTTGTCAGTATACATTTGCTTTTACCATGTGTCCTACGGTTCTGTCTGTTTGTTTGTTTTGTGTTTTGTTTTTTTTTAAATATAGTTTATAGCGCTTGTTATCATTGGTGGATTTGTTTTTTTTGTTTTGTTTTTTTTTTTATAAAATTATTTATTTATTTATTTATTTTTGGCTGTGTTGGGTCTTCGTTTCTGTGCGAGGGCTTTCTCCAGCTGTGGCGAGCGGGGGCCACTCTTCATCATGGTGTGCGGGCCTCTCACTGTCGCGGCCTCTCCCATTGCAGAGCACAGGCTCCAGACGCGCAGGCTCAGTAGTTGTGGCTCACGGGCTTAGTTGCTCCTCAGCATGTGGGATCTTCCCAGACCAGGGCTTGAACCTGTGTCCCCTCCATTGGCAGGCAGATTCTTAACCACTGCACCACCAGGGAAGCCCTGGATTTGTTTTTTAGTTTGGTTTCTCTCCTCTTTTTTTTTTTCTTTTTCTCATTACTTAAATTTTTTTTAATTTTTAATAATTATTTTTTAGTTTAATAACTTTCTTTTCTTTTCTTTCTTTCTTTCTCTTTCTTCTCTTTCTTTCTTTCTTTCTTTCTTTCTTTCTTTCTTTCTTTCTTTCTTTCTTTCTTTCTTTCTTTCTTTCTTTCTTTCTTTCTTTCTTTCTTTCTTTCTTTCTTTCTTTCTTTCTTTCTTTTCTTTCTCCCTTTTCTTCTGAGCCATGTGGCTGACAGGGACCTTGTGCTCCGGTTGGGTGTCAGGCCTTTGCCTCTGAGGTGGGAGAGCCGAATTCAGATTGGCACACCAGAGACCTTACAGCCCCACGTAATATCAAACAGAAAAAGCTCTCTCAGAGATCTCCATCTAAGTGCTAACACCCAGCTCCACTCAACGATGAGCAACCTACAGTGCAGGACACCCTATGCCAAACAACTAGCAAGACAGGAACACAACCCTTCCCATTAGCAGAGAGGCTGCCTAAAATAATAATAAAGCCACAGACACCCCAAAACACACCACCAGACGTGGTTCTGCCAACCAGAAAGACAAGATCCAGTGTCATTCTCCAGAACACAGGCACTAGTCCCCTCCACCAGGAAGCATACACAACCTACTGAACCAACCTTAGCCACTGGGGGCAGACACCAAAAACAACAGGAACTATGAACCTGCAGCCTGCGAAACGGAAACTCCAAACACAGTAAGTTAAGCAAAATGAGAAGACAGAAACACACAGCAGATGAAGGAGCAAGGTAAAAACCCACCAGACCAAACAAATGAAGAGGAAACAGGCAGTCTACCTGAAAAATAATTCAGAGTAATGATAGTAAAGATGATCAAAAATCTTGGAAATAGATTGTAGAAAAAAAAGAAATGTTTAGAAGGATCTAGAAGAACTAAAGAACAAACAAACAATGATGAACAGAACAATAAATGAAATTGAAAAATCTCTAGAAGGAATCAATAGCAGAATAACTGAGGCAGAAGAACGGATAAGTGACCAGGAAGATAAAATAGTGGAAATAACTACTGCACAGAAGAATAAAGAAAAAAGAATGAAACGAATTGAGGACAGTCTCAGAGACTTTTGGGACAACATTAAATGCACCAACATTGGCATTATAGGGGTCCCAGAAGAAGAAGAGAAAAAGAAAGGGACTGAGAAAATATTGGAAGAGATTATAGTTGAAAACTTCCCTAATATGGGAAAGGAAATAGTTAGTCAAGTACAGGAAGCACAGAGAGTCCCATAGAGGATAAATCCAAGGAGAAACAGGCTATGACACATATTAATCAAACTATCAAAAATTAAATACAAAGAAAAAATATTAAAGCAGCAAGGGAAAAACAACAAATAACACACAAGGGAACTCCCATAAGGTTAACAGCTGATCTTTCAGCAGAAACTCTGCAAGCCAGAAAGGAGTGGCAGGACATATTTAAAATGATGAAGGGCAAAAACCTAAACCAAGATTACTCTACCCAGCTAGGATCTCATTCAAATTTGACAGAGAAATTAAAACTTTACAGACAAGCAAATGTTAAGAGAATTCAGCACCACCAAACCAGCTTTACAACAAATGCTAAAGGAAATTCTCTAGGCAGGAAACACAAGAGAAGGAAAAGACCTATAATAACAAACACAAAACAATTAAGAAAATGGTAATAAGAACATACATATGTATAATTACCTTAAATGTAAATAGATTAAATGTTCCAACCAAAAGACATAGACTGGCTGAATGGATACAAAAAGAAGACCCATATATATGTTGTCTACAATAGACCCGCTTCAGACCTAGGGACACATACAGACTGAAAGTAGGTGATGGAAAAAGATATTCCATGCAAATGGAAATCAAAAGAAAGCTGGAGTAGCAATTCTCATATCAGATAAAATAGACTTTAAAATAAAGACTATTACAAGAGACAAAGAAGGACACTACATAATGATCAAGGGATCAATCCAAGAGGAAGATATAACAATTGTAAGTATTTATCTACCCAACATAGGAGCACCTCAATACATAAGGCAAATACTAACAGCCATAAAAGAGGAAATAGACAGTAACACAATCATAGTAGGGGAATTTAACACCCCACTTTCACCAATGGGCTGATCATCCAAAATGAAAATAAATTAGGAAACACAAACTTTAAATGACACATTAAACAAGATGGACTTAATTGATATTTATAGGACATTCCATCCAAAAACAACAGAACACACTTTCTTCTCTAGTGCTCATGGAACATTCTCCAGGATAGATCATATCTTGCATCAAACTGAAGCCTTGGTAAATATAAAAAAAATTGAAATCATAACAAGTATATTTTCCGACCACAACACTATGAGACTACATATCAACTACAGGAAAAAATCTGTAAAATATACAAATACACAGAGGCTAAACAATCCACTATTAATAACCCAGAGATCACTGAAGAAGTCCAAGATGAAATAAAAAAATTCCTAGAAACAAATGAAAACATGATGACTCAAAACCCATGGATGCAGCAAAAGCAGTTCTAAGAGGGAAGTTTATAGCAATACAGTCCTACCTCAAGAAACAAGAAAAACCTGAAATAAACAACCTAACTTTACACCTAAAGCAATTAGAGAAAGAAGAACAGAAAACCCCCAAAGTTAGCAGAGGGGAAGAAATCATAAAGATCAGATCAGAAATAAATGAAAGAAACAATAGCAAAGATCAATAAAACTAAAAGCTGGTTCTTTGAGAAGATAAACAAAAATGATAAACCATTAGCCAGACTAATCAAGAAAATAAGGGAGAAGACTCAAATCAATAACATTAGAAATGAAAAAGGAAAAAAACAACTGACACTGCAGAAATACAGAGAATCATGAGAGATTACTACAAGCAACTAGATGCAAATAAAATGGACAACCTGGATAAATGGACACATTCTTAGAAAAGCACAACTTTCCTGGACTGAACCAGGAAGAAATAGAATATATAAAAAATTAATCACAAGCACTGAAATTGAGACTGTGATTAAAAATCATCCAACAAACAAAAGCCCAGGACCAGATGGCTTCACAGGCGAATTCTATCAAACATTTAGAGAAGAGTTAACACCTATCCTTCTCAAACACTTCCAAAATATAGCAGAGGGAGGAATACTCTCAAACTCACTCTACGAGGCCACCATCACCCTGATACCAAAACCAGACAAAGATGTCACAAAGAAAGAAAACTACAGGCCAATAGCACTGCTGAACATAGATGCAAAAATCCTCAACAAAATAGCAAACAGAATCCAGCAGCACATTAAAAGGATCATACACCATGATCAAGTGGGGTTTATCCCAGGAATGCAAGGATTCTTCAATATACGCAAATCAATCAGCGTGCTATACCATATTAACAAATTGAAGGAGAAAAACCATGTGATCATCTCAATAGATTCAGAAAAAATTTTTGACAAAATTCAACTCCGAGTTATGATAAAAACCCTCCAGAAAGTAGGCATAGAAGGAACTTACCTTAATATAATAAAGGCCATATATGACAAACCCACAGCCAACATCATTCTCAATGGTGAAAAACTGAAACCATTTCCACTAATATCAAGAAGAAGACAAGCTTGCCCACTCTCACCATTACTTTCAACATAGTTTTGGAAGTTTTAGCCAGAGCAATCAGAAAAGAAAAAGAAATAAAAGGAATCCAAATTGGAAAAGAAGAAGTAAAGCTGTCACTGTTTTGCAGATGACATGATACTCTACATAGAGAATCCTAAAGATGCTACCAGAAAACTACTACAGCTAATCAATGAATTTGGTAAAGTAGCAGGATAAAAAATTAATGCACAGAAATCTCTTGCATTTCTGTACACTAATGATGAAAAATCTGAAAGAGAATTTAAGGAAACACTGCCATTTAACATTGCAACAAAAGGAATAAAATACCTAGGAATAAACGTACCTAAGGAGACAAAAGACCTGTATGCAGAAAACTATAAGACACTGACTGATGAAAGAAACTAAAAATGACACAAACAGATGGAGAGATATACCATGTTCTTGGATTGGAAGAATCAACGTTGTGAAAATGACTCTACTACCCAAAGCAATCTACAGATTCCATGCAATCCCTATGAAACTACCAATGGCATTTTTCACAGAACTAGAACAAAACATTTCACAATTTGTATGGAAACACAAAAGACCCCAAATAGCCAAAGCAATCTTGAGAAAGAGAAACAGAGCTGGAAGAATCAGGCTCCCTGACTTCAGACTATACTACAAAGCTACAGTAATCAAAACAGTGTGGTACTAGTGCAAAAACAGAAATATACATCAATGGAACAGGATAGAAAGCCCAGAGATAAAGCCAAGCACATAAGGTCACCTTATTTTTGAGAAAGAAGGCAAGAATATAAAATGGAGAAAAGACAGCCTCTTCAATAAGTGGTGCTGAGATAACTGGACAACTACATGTAAAAGAATGAAATTAGAATGCTCCCTAACACCATACATAGAAATAAACTCAGAATGGATTAAAGACCTAAATGTAAGGCCAGACACCATCAAACTCTTAGAGGAAAACATAGGCAGAACACTCTATGACATAAGTCACAGCAAGATCTTTTTTGACCCACCTCCTAGAGGAATGGAAATAAGAACAAAAATAAACAAATGGAACCTAATGAAACTTAAAAGCTTTTGAACAGCAAAGGAAACCATAAACAAGATCAAAAGACAACCCTCAGAATGGGAGAAAATATTTGCAAATGAAGCAACTGACAAAGGATTAATCTCCAAAATATACAAGCAGCTCATGCAGCTCAATATCAAAAAAACGAACAACCCAATCCAAAATTGGGCAGAAGAACTAAAGAGCCATTTCTCCAAAGAAGATATACAGATAGCCAACAAACACATGAAAGAAAGCTCAACATCACTAATTATTAGAGAAATGCAAATCAAAACTATAATGAGGTATTACTTCACACCAGTCAGAATAGCCATCATCAAAAAATCTAGAAACAATAAATGCTGGAGAGGGTGTGGAGAAAAGGGAACCCTCCTGCACTGTTGGTGGGAATGTATATTGATACAGCCACTATGAAGAACAGTATGGAGGTTTCTTAAAAGACTAAGAATAGAACTACCATACGACCCAGCAATCCCACTTCTGGTCATATACCCTGAGAAAACCATAAATCAAAGAGTCATGTACCAAAATGTTCATTTTAACTCTATTTACAATAGCCAGGAAATGGAAGCAACCTAAGTGTCCATCGACAGTTGAATGGATAAAGAAGGTGTGGCATATATATACAATGGAATGTTACTCAGCCATAAAAGGAAATGAAATTGAGTTATTTGTAGTGAGTTGGATGGACCTAGTGTCTGTCATACAGAGTGAAGTAAGTCAGAAAGAGAAAAACAAATACCGTATGCTAACACATATATATGGAATGTAAAAAAAAAAAAAAAGATTATGAAGAACCTAGGGGCAGGACAGGAATAAAGAAGGAGATGTAGAGATTGGACTTGAGGACACGGGGAGGGTGAAAGATAAGCTGGGACGAAGTGAGAGAGTGGCAGGGACTAATATATACTACCAAGTGTAAAATAGAAAGCTAGTGGGAAGCAGCCGCATAGCACAGGGAGATCAGCTTGGTGCTTTGTGACCACCTAGAGGGGTGGGTTAGGGAGGGTAAGAGGGAGACGCAAGTGGGAGGAGATATGGGGATATATGTTTAGGTATAGCTGATTCAGTTTGTTATACAACAGAAACTAACACACCATTGTAAAGCAATTATACTCTAATAAAGATGTTAAAAAAAACCAAAACAAAACACTGGGAGCCAGATCACTTGTGCTGCAGAGGAAATCTATAGCAAAAACTAAAATAAAAGCCATATATCACCGCAGGCTACTGTTAGCATTATCTTTTTTTAAAAAGTCATAAAAGGACTTGAAAAAGAATCCTTTTGAATTGAATAAGCCAGCAAGTATAAAATCAAAGAAAAATTTAACAAGATGAAAGCAAAGTATGATTCTTCTCAGAATATTACATTTGTTTCCTGAAGGCTTTCTTGTCAAATAAGAAGTGCTTTTAAACAAACGTGGCTCTCTAGAGACTTTCAAGACAAAGTTCCATATGAAAGATTATGCTGCTAGAAATTTTGAAATGTTTTATTGAAAGCTTCACTTGCAAAATGAGATGGTAATGATAATATCAATAATGATAACAATAGTTGCAATTTGCTTCTTAAATTGTGTTAGAGTCTTTGTTAAGTGCAGTTCATGAATTATCTCATTTAATTCTTACTAGAGCCCTGTGAGGGGGTGTTATTATTCCAATTTCATGGTTAACAATACAGAGGCTGAAAGAAGTTAAATAATGTGTTGAAGGCCAGTAGTCAAAACTATTTCTATGGAGTGTTGCCAGGTAAATGACAGGATGTTCAGCTAATTTGAACTTCAGATAAATGATAAATATATATGTTTTTTGTTACAAGTATGTCCCATGGAATATTGGGGAGATGATTATATTAGAAATTTATTCATTTTTTATCTGAAAATCAAATTTAACTGGTGTCTTGTGTTTTTATTTGCCAGATCTGGAAACTCTACTTCTATCTCACTCCAGAAAAATTTGCATCAGACCACTAGGTTACACTGTATCCTAATCCTCTGTTATGTACAGGCAATTCCTGATTTACTTACTTGAAATTTATGGGATAAATTTCAAACATCTAGCACAACATGAAGACCCTTTATGATTTGGACTCCACTTTCCTGATCTCCACATTCCGGGCTGCATCCAATGTCAAGATTCTGAGGCAGGAGCTGAATGGTGTGTGTCTGGAGGCCAGTGTAGCTGTCGTGGGCTGAGTGGGAGAGAACTCAGAGCCACATCAGAGAGGGGACAGGAACCAGATAACACAGGCCTTTGGAGATCACTGTAAGGACATATGTTTCTACTTTGAGTGAGGTGGGCAGCTATTGGTGAATTTAAAATGGAATGACCTGGCTTAAATTTTAACAGGACCAAATTGGCTGCCGCTTGGAGAGCAATGTGAGAGGGACAAGGGTGGAAACAGGGAGGGATTGCAAATATCAGGCAACAGCTCAAGAGCCTGCTTTTCTTGAGCTGTTGGGCTTCAAGGATTTTGTGGGTTCAGGCTGCAAGCTCTGGGTGAAAACTTCTAACAACTTAGAGCTAGAGAGAGGGGAATCATTCTTCCAGTTTTAGTGTGGAACCTGGTGTGGCTTCACATTGAGACATGAAAGGAACCTGTTCCAAGTGAACCTTGTGGATGTTGCATCTTTAGGTGCAGAAGAGGCAGCCCTACTGGCGGAGAGCAATGTTCTGTCACAAAAGGCAGCAGCAAAGGCTGTGGCAAAACTGTATCCTCAAGGGGAGAGCAGATGGTGGGCAGGCAGCTGGAGCACATAATCAGACATGATCATGCACACAGCTGAGACACTTCCTGGACCCCTCAGAAACAACTGGGAGAGACAGAGGGTGGCCAGGTACTGCAACTATGCAAGAGTTCATATGACGCTGTTAGACTTTAATTTTTAATTTAACTATGACCTAATTTATACCTGCATAGGCATGGAAGCATTAGGGTTAGCAAAATTAAACGAATGAATTTAAAGAACAAACCACAAACACTTAGCAAATTTTAACTGAATGTCTACTTTGTGCTAGGCATGTGCTTTTTAGATATTACCTCATTTACTTTTCTCAACAATCCCAGGTCAGGCATATATTATTATCAATCCCTTTTTACTGATGAAAGACATAGATAACTAGCATGCACAAAGTCATGGAGATTTGAACTGCTTCCATCAGAAATTCAAATTTAACTGACTGCAGACAGAGTTCATGTTTTTAACAACTAAGCCATTTAGCCTCCTGAGGAAAATAAAGTTCACCCTAATGAGCTAACCAGAGTTCTTTAGCAAAAATAAAAATGATTGAAATCAAGGGAGATGCCAAAAGAAATAGTCTGAAATTCACTCTGACGAACATTTATTATAGAAGGATCAGAGCTCCCAAAGAGGCTGGATTCCAAGGTGGGAAGCCAGAGCAGCTATGTCAGCCTATCACACCCTTGGCCTCAGATCAAAGTCTTAGCCATATCCTATTTCTGTTGAGAAGAGCTGGCCACTTAGCTGTCATGGCCTTGGCCATTTTGCCTCAAAAGCATGTCACCCAGGCCAGGTCACTTGCAGGACACATGCACCATGATTGTTCATCCTATCCCTAACTCAATTTAAATTATGAATGGAGGCTTTCTTTATGTCCTTAATATCTGTTGTCAGTAGGATAGGGAAGATAGTGTATGATGGATTGACAGAGTTCAAGATGAAGGTTTTGAATACAGACCCAAATCAAACAGGTTAAGTAAACACTTTCTTGCTCCCTTGTGATATATACCTCTAACCAATTCAGTTGGCACTACCGTTGGGAATGTGTCTCCCAAGTTCTTTTTTGTCCTCTAGCTAGTTTAGTCCATATGGTGATATTAAAAAGAGATCAAAGCACAGTTGATATGGGGGAACATCCAGGTGAAGGATTTCATTAGGAAAGAAACAAAAAGCTTCAAAAAGAAGGAAACATTTTCAGTCTAGTTCATGAAAGCCAAGAATATTGATCAGAATGCTTTACACATTCCAGATTTTCAGTGGTGTATCAGAAAGCCTGCTTTGAGTTCTCTTCAACTATAGCATTGGATTTGTGGTTCAGACCTTCCCCAATGTGCATAGCAATTCAAGAGTTTGTTAAGCCCAGGTGACTCACTGCTTCGTTGAATGTTTTGTTAAACACTGAAAGATGTATTACAATGCAGTACTCAGCTTGCATGCCTAAGTATTACACAATCCAGCTAGGTAATTCCACTGTGGATTCTTACTAGATTTGCCTGATTTGATTGCATGTAGTCAGCAAAAGTAATTACAAGTAGAATTCAAAACAGCTCAAATTCTCTAATGAATTTAAATGCTTGGTCTGTCTATAGTTTCCTTTGGGAATTGATGTAGCTCTATAGTTTCAAACCTCAGCCTGGTAAAACTAGAAATTCCTGAACTCTTCCCCAGATAATCAATATCAGCATTTTTAGCAAGCACCTTAGGTCTTTGGATGTGAGTGGACCAAAAACTTTGCTTTGGAAACCACTGACTAGCCTCTCAAAGGCTCCTGAACGTAGCTGACAGCTCATGATGTCCTCAGGTGTACAGAGTCACCTTTCTCATTCATCTTTCCCCATACACCTGGGGAGAGTTCATTCACCCTTTTGAATTAGCAGAGCACTAAGCACTCACTTTTCTATAGAATTTCCATTTTGGCACAGACTACTTCTTTGTAGATTACGTTATTTTATATAAAAGGGGATTACAATTTTGGTGGATATGGAAAAAGTAAAAGAGCTTGAAAGGTAAATGTCTTGTGAAGTTTTTAGTAGTTTTATCAAAAAATCTATTTACCTATCTGCCTATCTGTCTATCGATCCATTGACCCACCCACCCACCACCTACCTAATATGAAATGTCTAATGTATTTTGGATATTAAATATACTTTATGTGATTCCCCACTTGTAAACTACATCTTTTATATTGGTCTTATCATAATACAGGGCTTTGTATGTTTTGTCTGTTGCTTTTATCCTCAGGTAATTGATAGCCTTCTTTTTTTATTTTATTTTATTTTTTTTGCTCTTTTTCCTTTTTATTTACTTTTTAAAATAATTAATTATTTAATTATGTTTATACAGCAGGTTCTTATTAATCATCCATTTTATACACATTAGTGTATACATGTCAATCCCAATCTCCCAATTCATCCCACCACCACCAACCTCTGCCGCTTTCCCCCCTTGGTGTCCATAAGTTTGTTCTCTACATCTGTGTCTCAATTTCTGCCCTGCAAACTGGTTCATCTGTACCATTTTTCTAGGTTCCACATATATGCGTTAATATATGATATTTGTTTTTCTCTTTCTGACTTACTTCACTCTGTATGACAATCTCTAGATCCATCCACGTCTCTAAAAATGACCCAATTTCGTTCCTTTTTATGGCTGTGTAATATTCCAGTGTATATATGTACCACAACTTCTTTATCCATTCGTCCGTCGATGGGCATTTAGGTTGCTTCCATGACCTGGTTATTGTAAATAGTGCTGCTATGAACATTGGGGTACATGTGTCTTTTTGAATTATGGTTTTCTCTGGGTAAATGTCCAGGAGTGGGATTGCTGGGTCATATGGTAATTTTATTTTTAGTTTTTTAAGGAACCTCTATACTGTTCTCCATAGTGGCTGTATCAATTTACATTCCCACCAACAGTGGAAGAGGGTTCCCTTTTCTCCACACCCTCATCAGCATTTGTTGTTTTTAGATATTCTGATGATGCCCATTCTAACTGGTGTGAGGTGACACCTCATTGTACTTTTGATTTGCATTTCTCTAATAATTAGTGATGTTGAGCAGCTTTTCATGTGCTTCTTGGCCATCTGTATGTCTTCTTTGGAGAAATGTCTATTTAAGTCTGCTGCTCATTTTTGGATTGGGTTGTTTGTTTTTTTAATATTGAGCTGCATGAGCTATTCATATATTTTGGAGATTAATCCTTTGTCTCTTGAATCATTTGCAAATATTTTCTCTCATTCTGAGGGTTGTCTTTCATCTTGTTTGTAGTTTCCTTTGCTTTGCAAAAGCTTTTTAAGTTTCATTAGGTCCCATTTGTTTATTTTTGTTTTTATTTCCATTACCTTAGGAGGTAAAAAATCTCTTGCTGTGATTTATGTCAAAGAGTGTTTGTCCTATGTTTTCCTCTAATAGTTTTATAGTGTCTGGTCTTACATTTACGTCTCTAATCCATTTTGAGTTTATTTTTGTGTATGGTGTTATGGAGTGCTCTAATTTCATTCTTTTACATGTAGTTGTCCATTTTTCCCAGCACCACTTATTGAAGAGACTGCCTTTTCTCCATTGTATATCCTTGCCTCTTATGTCATAGATTAGTTGACCATAGGTGCATGGGTTTATCTCTGGGCTTTTTATCTTGTTCCACTGATCTATATTTCTGTTTTTCTGCCAGTACCATATTGTCCTGATTAGTGTAGCTTTGTAGTATAGTCTGAAGTCAGGGAGTCTGATTCCTCCAGCTCCACTTTTTTTTCCCTCAAGATTGCTTTGGCTATTCAGGGTCTTTTTTGTCTCCATACAAACTTTAAGATTTTTTGTTCTAGTTCTGTAAAAAGTGCCATTGGTAATTTGAAAGGTATTGCATTGAATCTGTAGATTGCTTTGGGTAGTACAGTCATTTTCACAATATTGATTCTTCCAATCCAAGGACATAGTATATCTCTCCACCTGTTGGTATCATCTTTAATTTCTTTCATCAGTGTCTTATAGTTTTCTGCATACAGTTCTTTTGTCTCCCTAGGTAGGTTTATTCTGAGGTATTTTATTCTTTTGGTTGCAATGGTAAATGGCAGTGTTTCCTTAATTTCTCTTTCAGATTTTTCATCATTAGTGTATAGAAATGCAAGAGATTTCTGTGCATTAATTTTGTATCCTGCTACTTTACCAAATTCATTGATTAGCTCTAGTACTTTTCTGGTGGCATCTTTAGGATTCTGTATGTATAGTATCATGTCATCTGCAAACAGTGACAGTTTTACTTCTTCTTTTCCAATTTGTATTCTTTTTATTTCTTTTCCTTCTCTGATTGCTGCAGCTGGAATTCCAAAACTATGTTGAATAATAGCTGTGAGAGTGGACATCCTTGTTTTCCTGATCTTAGAGGAAATGTTTTCAGTTTTTCACCATTGAGAATGATGTTTGCTGTGGGTTTGTCATATATGGCCTTTATTATGTTGAGGTAAGTTCCCTCTATGCCCACTTTCTGGAGGGTATTTATCATAAATGGGTGTTGAATTGTGTCAAAAGTTTTTTCTGCATCTACTGAGGTTATCATAAGGTTTTTATCCTTCAATTTGTTAATATGGTGTATCACATTGATTGATTTGCATATATTGAAGAATCCTTGCATCCCTGGGATAAATCACCTTTGATCATAATGTATGATCCTTTTAATGTGTTGTTGGTTTCTGATTGCTAGTATTTTGTTGAGGATTTTTGCATCTATATTCATCAGTGATATTGGTCTGTAATTTTCTTTTTTTGTAGTATCTTTGTCTGGTTTTAGTATCAGGGTGATGGTGACTTCATAGGATGAGTTTGCGAGTGTTCCTTCCTTTGAAATTTTTTGGAAGAATTTGAGAAGGATGGGTGTTAGCTGTTCTCTAAATGTTTGATAGAATTCACCTGTGAAGCCATCTCATCCTAGGCTTTTGTTTGTTGGAAGATTTTTAATCATAGTTTCACTTTCATTACTTGTGAGTGGTCTGTTCATAGTTTCTAATTCTTCCTGGT
Organism: Eubalaena glacialis; assembly: GCF_028564815.1. Lineage (NCBI taxonomy): Eukaryota > Metazoa > Chordata > Mammalia > Artiodactyla > Balaenidae > Eubalaena > Eubalaena glacialis. The sequence continues at coordinate 28,786,625 of NC_083732.1, read as the reverse complement.
TCAGTCTTGGAAGTGTATACCTTTCTGAGAATTTGTCCATTTCTTCCAAGTTGTCCATTTTATTGGCATAGAGTTGCTTGTAATAGTCTCTTAGGATGCTTTGTATTTCTGTGGTGTCTGTTGTAACTTCTCCTTTCTCATTTCTAATTTTATTGATTTGAGTCCTCTCCCTCTTTTTCTTGATGAGTCTGGCTAATGGTTTATCAATTTTGTTTATCTTCTCAAAGAACCAGCTTTTAGTTCTATTGATCTTTGCTCTTGTTTTCTTTGTTTCTATTTCATTTAACTCTGCTCTGATCTTTATGATTTCTTTCCTTCTGCTAACTTTGGGTTTTGTTTGTTCTTCTTTCTCTAGTTCCTATAGGTGTAAGGTTAAATTGTTTATTTGAGATTTTTCTTGTTTCTTGAGGTAGGATTGTATAGCTATAAACTTCCCTCTTAAAACTGCTTTTGCTGCATCCTATAGGTTTTTGATTGTTGTGTTTTTTTTGTCATTTGTCTCTAGGTATTTTTTATTTCCTCTTTGATTTCTTCAGGGATCTCTTGGTTATTTAGTAACGTAGTGTTTAACCTCCATGTGTTTGTGTTTTTTACGTTTTTTTCCCTGTAATTGATCTCTAATCTCAGAGTGTTGTGGTCAGAAAAGATGCTTGATATGATTTTAATTTTCTTAAATTTACTGATGCTTGATTTGTGACCCAAGATGTGATCTATCTTGGAGAATGATCCATGTGCACTTGAGAAGAAAGTGTAATCTGCTGTTTTTGGATGGAATGTCCTATAAATATCAATTAAATCTATCTGGTCTATTGTGTCATTTAAAGCTTGTGTTTCCTTATTAATTTTCTGTTTGGATGATCTATCCATCAGTGTAAGTGAGGTGTTAAAGTCCCCCACTATTATTGTGTTACTGTCGATTTCCTCTTTTATAGCTGTTAGCAGTTGCCTTATGTATTGAGGTGCTCCTATGTTGGGTGCATATATATTTATAATTGTTTTATGTTCTTCTTGGATTGATCCATTGATCATTATGTAGTGTCCTTCCTTGTCTCATGTAACATTCTTTATTTTAAAGTCTATTTTATCTGATATGAGTATTGCTACTCCAGCTTTCTGTTGATTTCCATCTTTTTCCATCCCCTCACTTTCAGTCTGTATGTGTCCCTAGGTCAGAAGCGGGTCTATTGCAGACAGCATATATATGGGTCTTGTTTTTGTATCCATTCAGCAAGCCTGTGTCTTTTGGTTGGGGCATATAATCCATTCACTTTTAAGGTAATTATCGATATGTATGTTCCTATGACCATTTTCTTAATTGTTTTGTGTTTCTTTTTGTAGGTCCTTTTCTCCTCTTGTGTTTCCCACTTAGAGAAGTTCCTTTAGCATTTGTTGTAAAGCTGGTTTGGTGGTGCTGAATTCTCTTAGCTTTTGCTTGTCTGTAAAGTTTTTGATTTCTCCATCGAATCTGAATGATATCCTTGCTGGGTAGAGTAATCTTGGTTATAGGTTCCTCCCTTTCATCACTTTAAGTATATCATGTCACTCCCTTCTGCCTTGTAGAGTTTCTGCTGAAAAGTCAGCTGTTAATCTTATGGGAGTTCCCTTGTATTTTATTTGTCATTTTTCCATTGTTGGTTTCAATAATTTTTCTTTGTCTTTAATTTTTGCCAGTTTGATTACTATGTGTCTCAGCATGCTTCTCCTTGGGTTTTTCCTGTATGAGACTCTGCACTTCCTGGACTTGGTTGGCTATTTCTTTTCCCATGTTAAGGAAGTTTTCGACTGTAATCTCTTCAAATATTTTCTCTGATCCTTTCTCTCTCTCTTCTTTTTCTGGGACCCCTATAATGTGAATGTTGTTGTGTTTAATGTTGTTCCAGAGGTCTCTTAGGCTGTCTTCATTTCTTTTCATTATTTTTTCTTTATTGTGTTCCACAGCAGTGAATTCCACCATTTTGTCTTCCAGGTCACTTATCCATTCTTCTGCCACAGTTATTCTGCTATTGATTCCTTTTAGTGTATTTTTCATTTCAGTTATTGTATTGTTCATCTCTGTTTGTTTGTTCTTTAATTTTTCTGGATCTTTGTTAAACATTTCTTGCATCTTCTCAATCTTTTCCTCTATTCTTTTTCCGAGGTCCTGGATCATCTTCACTACCAATATTCTGAACTCTTTTTCTGGAAGTTTGCCTATCTCACTTCATTTAGTTGTTTTTCTGAGGTTTTATCTTGTTCTTTCATCTGGTACATAGCCCTCTGCCTTTTCATCTTGTCTATCTTTCTGTGAATGTGGTTTTTGTTTCACAGACTGCAGGATTGTAGTTCATCTTGTTTCTGCTGTTTGCCCTCTGGTGGATGAAGCTAAGAGCTTGTGCAAGTTTCCTGATGGGAGGGATTGGTGGTGGGTACAGCTGGCTGTTGCTCTGTTGGGCAAAGCTCAGTAAAAGTTTAATCCTCTTGTCTGCTGATGGGTGGGGCTGGGTTTCCTCCCTCTGGGTTGTTTGGCCTGAGGCATTCCAACACCGGAGCCTACCCGGGCTCTTTGATGCAGCTAATGGTGGGCTCTGCGCGGGCTCACCCCAAGGGTACTTCCCAGAACTTCTGCTGCCAGTGTCCTTGTCCTCACGGTGAGACAGAGTCACCCCCCAGCTCTGCAGGAGACCCACCAACCCTAGCAAGTAGGTCTGCTTCAGTTTCCTATGGGGTCACTGCTCTGTCCCCTGGGTCCCAATCACATACTACTTTGTGTGTGCCCTCCACGAGTGGAGTCTCTGTTTCCCTCAGTCCTGTTGAAGTCCTGTAATCAAATCCCATTAACCTTCAAAGTCTGATTCTCTAGGAATTCCTCCTCCTGTTGCCAGACACCCATGTTCAGAAACCTGACATGGGGCTCAGAACCTTCACTCCAGTGGGTGGACTTCTGTGGTACAAGTGTTCTCCAGTTTGTGAATCACCCACCCAGCAGTTATGGGATTTGATTTTATTGTGATTGCGCCCCTCCTACCATCTCATTGTGGCTTGTCCTTTGCCTTTGGATGTGGGGTATCTTTTTTGTTGAGTTGCAGTGTCTTCCTGTCAATGATTGTTCAGCAGTTAGTTGTGATTCTGGTGTTCTCACAAGAGGGAGTGAGAGCACGTTCTTCTACTCTGCCATCTTGAACCAATTCGAGTTCTTGATAGCCTTCTTGATGGAAAAAATATGATTTCCTTCTTTATTCCCATAGCAAAAATCTGATTAGTGGTCAATCAATAAATATTTGCTAATGGATTTATTCGGAAACGAGTATGGTAACAGTTTGATAGTGTATGTATAATGTGTCAATATAGAGTTCAATTTTAAATATATTCAAGTCTTAATTTATAGGCACTAATGAAATACATAGGCATAGATTATTATAGAATCACAGATTTTTAGCCCTGGCTCACTTCTTATAAATTATGAAGTACAAGTATATTATTTTTTACATGAGGAAATCAGTCTTCTCTAAGGCACTAAGCTACTTGAGAAAAAGAACCATTTACTTAAACATTTCATTTTACACATAAAGCAATAGTTTTAGTTATCTGTACAATTTTTGTAGCACCTGATTCACACACAGTAGGCACCTGAACATCAGTTGAATGGATTGCTTAATGGAAATTGATTTCACTAACTGGATATTTAGATCTAGGCAATGTATGGAGCAGCTTCCCACATGCTCCACAAGGGGTGCCACCACTTATGGCTGTCCCACTATCACATTTTGCTGGATCTCCTTTGCTTCAGATACAAGTCTTGTTTCCCATTCATTTCAGATTTTCTTTGAGCAGCTGACTGAGCACGTGGATGCCAGTTCTTCTTTTTGGTTCCTACTGTATGTGCTAAAGACCTAATTATACTGTATCCTTGCTGAATCTGTAATCATACCCACTCTTCAAAAAGAAAAGATTTGTGTTTTTACTTTCCTTTTCAGGAACCAAGGTTGATTTGGTTCATGTGGTCTGGAAAAGAGAAAATAGTAGACAACAGAACAGGGAATTTTCTCTTGGCCAATCACTGGGGGGGACTCCCCAGTCTCCATTTAGACTGCAGGGACTGAGGGCTACACTCACCCTCACTCATTGTTTTCCAAGTTTTAGAAATGAAATGAGATACTAGAGATAGTATCCTTACCTCTCATTAGCTAAACCCCCAATTATAATGCAGGAGTTGAGGGAGAAAACCTGAGAACCTCCAGGCAGCAATAGTTCTAATCAGTTACTTTCTGTGTGTTTAGAACATAAACCAAACACCATGGTTTGGCTTTGTTCCCTTGGCTGCATGCTCAACCCTTGCTCTTTCAGACATGGTGTTCCTGGAACACAGACTCACTCAGAGGAAAGATCAAACAAAATGGATTTTAGAAATTTCTGACCTAACCTTACTATTTTGCAGATAAGAAAGTTGAGACTCAGAGAAGTTATGTTTAAGGTGAATCAATTAGATTGGTTAGTGACAGATCTGGGACTAAAATGGGCCTTTCTATCTCTTTCATGACAGCTGTCTTACTCTTGTACTTCTATCTGATATTTGGAGTGATTTCATGCACATGTAGATGAGCCATCTTGCATCTGAGCCTCTCAGTTCATTGAATTCTTCATATGCAGTGACTTTTCTTCTGATTCCACTTCCATCACCCCCTCCCATGGATTTTCTCATCACCTAACTGTCACTCCTCTGAAATATCTCAGTCTCTGAGTACAACCATTGCTTTTCTTTTATTCATTTCCTTTCCTTTCCTCTGGTCCTTAACGGTATAGGGACTTCTATTCCCTTTGTGCCTCTGTTTTCTCCTTCTCAGCCCCCTCCTATGTTCCCCTCCTTCCCTGCTCAACAGTGGTTCTCAAAGAGAACCCCAGACTGGCAGCATCAGCATGACTTGGGAACCCATTAGAAATGTGAATTCCCAGACACACTCAGCATACGGAATCAGAAACTCTTGGAATGGGACACAGCAATATGTGTTTTAGCCATCTGGAATGGGAATTAACAAACTCCAAGTTATTCTGATGCACCTTAAAGCTTGCAAACTACTACTCTTTAATTCTTGGTCTCTAGCCTCAACTGGCTATGGACACTAACCATCAATCTTTATATGTTTTCCAAATTAGTGATCTTCTATGTTTTCCATACTCGCTTCTTCAAATCTTCTCCTTTCTCCTTAAATCTGTGACAATGCCCATCTCTCCTCACTCTCCAGAGATTATCACCCTCTGACTTACAGTTCGTGCTTGAATTCCCTCAAGCACCTGCCACCAAATCTTCAGACTTACTACGGTTTGTTGCAATGAAAGAGTGTCCCTCTTCATGTCGAAGGCCAGCCTATACATACACCTGTGTCCTAAATTCCTTTCTCGTCAGCACTGGGGACTTTCTTTCTCCTCAGCAAGTTCTCTCTCTCCTGGCACCTTCCATCCAATTTCAATTTAAATTCACGCACTTAGGGATTTTGATTCTAAGTGTGATAAAAGCACTGTAGGGTTTTATGCAAGGGAGTAGCATTACCTGGTATACAGTTTAAAAAGATTTTTATCCTGCTTGTGTGGAGAATGGATTGCATGGGCTGAAGCAAAAAAATCAGTTTAGCTATAGTGGAGATGTAACTAGCTTTGGGCTATGATTTGGAGGTAGAATGAATGGGGGAAGGTGGAGCGAATCAAAGGTAATCGTCGTCTTTTTGGTTTTTAACAACTGTGTGGATAATGATGCTGTTTACCAGGAAGAGGAAGGCTGGAAAGTAATAAGATGGCTGGAAAAAAATCAAGACTGTTTCTGGCATGTTAAGTTTCAATTTTTTATTGAACATCTTTGAAGAGAGAGGCATCTACTTGAGTCTAGAATTCCAGGAAGAGATGAAAAGTAGAAATATAGATTTAGGAATCTTTGGCCTATAAATAATACTCAAAGCTCTGGTGTTTGATGAAGTTACCTTGTGAAAGTGTGTAGAAAGAGAAGGTGGCCCATGACAAAGCCCTGGGCTATTCCATTATTTAGTGGGAATATGGAGGGAAAGTTTCTAGCACGGGTGAATGAGAATGAACAACTAGTATTCTGAGAAATTCTCCTAACCAGTTTTCAGCCAAATTCTGCTGACAGGTTAATTAAAATAGGAACGGAGAGGCAACCATAGGTAATGGCAACATGGAGGCCTCCAGAGACCTCAACAAAAGCAGTCACAACGAGATGGTGACAACAAAAGTCTGATTAGAATGGCTTGAGGAACTTATGCTGTTGGATTAAAGTCCTGCCTAAGGAGAAGTTGAGAAACTTGTTAGTCTTTCATTCTAGTCCCTGCTCAACAGACTCTAGAAAGCAAAACAGTTCTAAAAATATGTACTCAAGTCCTTCAAACTGAGGCAGACTTTTGTAAAAATAAGGGTGGTTGTTAAAGGCTCATATCTGAAAAGTTTAAATAAAGGTACCATGCAATTTAAACAGAACTGGAATGTTAAAAATCAATATAGAATTCCATAAATGAAACTAGGGATAGGGTAGTTACCATGCCAAAACAACAACCACAACAAAATCAGTTAAATAACAGTAGGTATTAAAACAAATTGGAATCTGATATTACCTAGGATAAGTCAAGTTTAATACAATTAGTCCATAGATACTTGAGAGCTGGCAACACACACACACATACACACACATTTGCCTTATTCTTATTAGTCAGTCCCTTTAAGATAGTATATTTAATTTCATGACTGATAAAATATGAGGAGTAGCATTCTCATCAGCATATATTTACCAAGTCCCTGGTGTGTTTATACAGGAAAGAACATCTGGAAATGAGCAGTATAATGATTACAACATTGGGAAAACAAAACATGTAAAGAATCAAGTCTCGGTCAAATCCGCAACTCATAAAAACTGGTTATCAAGCAGCACAGGCACTGAAGATGATAAACTGGTTATACACCAAAGGATCATCTTAGCAGAGTGTATAAAGGGCTGTTGGCCATATAACTAATATAATTATCATCAGTGAGTGACACTACTAAATAAGAGGGGAGCCATGTATCATCCAATAAATTGTTGTTTTGTTACCAGGATATTATACCCATGCACAGTTCATGTGTAGCTGCACAAACACAAGATTCCTTTCATGATGAAGTATTTGAGAAAAAGAATCTTTCATATGAGGCTGTAAATATACCTAATCTCCTATATAATATTCCTGTTCATTCATTTATTCCCTCATATTTTAAATTAGCAAAAATATATTGAGCACTTATTATGTGCAAAGCACTGTCTGAGGTTGCCTTAAATATATGCATGTAAGAAAGAAATAAGCCCCCAATAATTAATCTATATTTTAGAATGAATGAGTCGCTGACATGCTGGTACTATTACCAAAGGGGTGTGGACACCAAATGTTTAGTTCCTACCAGCTCATGACCCCCATCTTCATCGAAGTCCTCCTCTATCCCATCAGTCATCTCTTCTCCATCGGCATCTGGCCCTCCTTCAGCAGGCTCCTCTGTAGAGTGGTCTGCATTCTCTGACACACATTCATCTTGGATCAGCTCTATACTCTCTTCCAATTGCTTCTTCTGAGCTTCTGGTGGGGGGGGAAAAAGCAAATGACTACTACTTTGGGTTGCTCATGAGCCATTTGGATAAACCATGAAAAAACAGCCTATGAATGGGTAAACTCTATAATATTAAGTGTGTGAGGAAGATAAAGTAATATTACGTTAAGGTTGAATTTATTCAGTCATGTAAATTATGTTCATATCTCTGTGTATTTACATGTAAGCATATTATTTTTTAACAGAATTAGCAAAAAATTGGGGAATGCAGATGGTACTTGTATATAAAGAAACAAAGATTTACATAAACAGATTGATCTTTCTGGTGATATATAGTCCTTTCTGATAAGGATGTTCTCTCTAAGGAGAAAATACAGCAAAAAAAAAAAAAAAAAAGAAAATCAGCTAAAACATAGAATTTGTTCACTCAAGGAAGGAAGATGAAGAAAGCTCTCACTGACAAGTTCAAACCTAAGTGAAGAAGACAAAAACTCACTGAGGAAAAAAGTACCAAAGCTGATATGTTGGCTGTCAACAACATGTCCATGTGAACAATCCTTTGATATTTTACTCTAAATTCTGTTGGTAGATGTGGTTAACCACAAGGGTTAAAAATAAAATTCTGGTGTAAGAGAGCCCGCGTTCAATGTCGAGCTTCATCATTTACAAGCTTTGCGATGCTGAAATGATAAACCCTCCTTGTGCCTCAGTTTTCTCATCCACACAATTAGGATAGATAGATTTTAACTTTCAGGGCCTAGAGTAGTAAATCAAAGTGTTTAGTTTAGTGATTTGCAAATAGTAAGTGCTCAAAAAATGAAGCTACATTCTACATTAACAGAATTCCCTCTAATGCCAGGGTGTGTGCATTTCGTTCACAGAAATTTGCCCAAATGGGAATTATGCTGACAACATAATAATTATTTCCCCTAGTGGTTGGTTTTCTTCTCTTGTGAAAATACCAAGAAGCACTGGGTATTGAATAAATGAGATTATCTTATGTACCTCCTTCTCTTATTCCCATGTGTACATGACTATGTCAAAAGCTATGTGCTTTTCACACTCATTTTGATTATTATTATTTTATCAGATGATTATCCCATTATTCGAGTTTTAAAAGATGTTGCACTTTGAGTTTATTTATTTATATTTTACAGCAATAAGGATAGTTTATAGAGCCAAAATATTTTGCGGTATTCATTCTTGGTCTTTTTCGTAATGTGCTTTAAAAGGAAAATAAGCATTGTTATATACATTTTGACTCAGCACAAATCTTTTCAAACATAACTAATATGTAAATCAATAAATGGATAAACATTATGTATAAGTAAGCAGATATCCTCTCCTATAAATTGTTTAAAATTGTAATAATAGTTACTTATATAAATACAGGCATAACTCCAAGGAGATATTGCGGGTTCAGGGTTCAGTTCCAGACCACTTTTTTTCTGTTCTTTGCTGTACACCTGAAACTAACACAATATTGTAAATCAACTATATTTTAATTTAAAAAAAAGCTGTGATGGGCAGACTAGTGAGAGCACTGAAAAGTTTGGAATCCTCTGATATTAATCATGCCTTATGCTCCACCCTGTTGCCTCTGTATCACTGATCCTGGAAGACACATGGATTTGGCTACTCTAGTTTGATCTTCCACTCTTTCTCCTAAAAGAGGTTTTTGTACTTATCACCTGACCCCCTCACTTCTAGCCACTCTGGGTCACTACGTTGGTGGTTCAAATGCCCTAACTCTCAAGTCCTGGTGTTGGTATTTTAAGAAAAAAAAATGAATGAAGGTCTGGGATTGGATAATTATTATTCTATTTAAAAAGTCCCTAATATTACAACTTTTCCTAAAGTCAAACTTTCTCAATTTTAAGTCATTGTGTTTATTCTTTTGTTATAACACACAAACGGGCTTCTGGTTAAAATTCATATTATATTGGAAATTCATTTGGTCTGACATATCTATTTCTTCTCTAATGACTTCAGAAATATATGTTCTCTAAGAACCGTCACTTTTTGATGTTGAAAGTTATATTGTTTCTTTTTTTTTTCCTCTAGAAAATCTCTGGTCCTAAAAGTGTAATGGATTTTCAGAGAATATATGTAGGACCAGATCTCGGAGTTGTGTAGTCCTCATTTGGCTTTGTGTAACAATTTGCTTCAGTTATCTTTGGAATCCAAGTTGACTTTCCTGATCTTCTTAGTTGAATACAATCCCTCCTCCTTTGATCAACCAAAACGTGGATCAGATAGTTCTGTTGTTGTCTTCTCCTTTTCTCATTAGTGTTTAAGCTTTCTTGAAACTTGAGCTATTGCCTCAAAAGGTCATTATCACACTCTAAGGGGATAATAAAGATATCAATCTTTTATAAAGTGAAAAGTGCAATACTAGTCAGTTATCAAGAAATATTTTGATGTTCTATGTACCCCTCATTGAATGCCTTATACAGAGAAGAGATAAGGTATTAGAGAGAATATAGGATTTGAGATCCACACTTTTGTTAATTACTAGTTCTATTAACCGTAATTTTCTTTTCTAAAAAATGAGCATAAAGATGACATCTTTCAGAAGGCTACAGTATGCTCAAATGAGGAAAAAGAGAGGAATGCGTTTTTTAAACTATAAAGGGCACACAAACATGTTCTCTTAAGAGGTTCAAAATAGTTCTTGAGTTGAATCTATATTGATTACTTGATTGCTATAGATAAGTTGTCCATATCAAAATAATTCATCACTACTGATCATTAAGAATCATATATTACAAAGACAATTTTGGCTTTGACCTGGTCCCTTAATTTCTGTTTAGGCAGACATAGTGTTTTAAGTTACTCTGTTTTGTGTATTAATATACAACATACCTGTAATTCCTCTGATGACCTATTTCAAAGGCAGCTGTGTATTAATATAGTTCATTGCAAAAACATCCTATAACATTCTCATTCATCCATTCATTAATTTGAAAGCTAGATGCATGGAAGACATTATCTGGGTTGAGAAAAAAAGCTTAATTATAATGGCAATTGATTCATAGGAGTTTAACAGAAATACAATCAGTCTGTGCTTTAGTAATGTGGCCACCATAGATTTTTGTCATTATTTCAATGGGAAATGTTATAATCACTAAGCAGTTATAGGGTTCATGAAAAAAATCACACATGAAAGCATATTTTGTTTATAAAATTGTTGGTTCACAGTTTACCAAGCAGTTTTGATCCAGTTATTATCTTGTTGAAATAGAAAGAAACAAAGCAACTTGTTCTATTTTTATGAATAATTATCTAATTCTACTTCTATTAGAAATGAGTAGTTTATTAGTAGTTGTTCGTTTTTTAGTTTATTCTTAACTTCATAACAGTCTCCTTATCTGCATAATTCTTTTTCTACTTCTCACTTTTACTTTTTATTGTGTGTGTGTGCGTGTGTGCACGCACACGTGTGCATGCATTTATGTCTCTACTACTGAAGCTTCTTTGGGGCAGACACCTTTTTATACGTTTTTGTATCCCTGGTGGCTCAGAGGCTTACATGTAAATTAAATATTTGTTGAATATATTCATGAATTTTTGTGGAACTAAAAAGCGAAAATAAATGTCTGGGTATCAAATCCTTTTCATAGAGTCACAGTGATTTTTGAATTTGGCACCATGGTACCAAAAATACAAATTCAAAGAACCTAAAAGAAACCTCCTTGAAACATTCTACACAAGAGCCCCACACCACTAAGGCAAAATCAATCGTGGGGTATGAGAATTTCTGAGAGGAAAATTGTTCATGTTTATAACTGACAAGTCTCCAGGAGAAAAATAAACTATGAAGTCTTCAAGTGCTTGCGGGAGGAGGGCTGCCTTTGAACACTGGCATTTTTTTGAGTCTTTGTTGACTTTTTAAGTCAGAGTGAGGGACAACCACAACATTTCTTTTGTGAGAAAAGTGAGTTAGTTTTAGATTTTTAAAAGAATATATCAGGAACCAAAAAGTTAGCAGCTTGTGCCTAAAAGATATCTCTAATATTATATAAATTATGAATTTCAACAGAAAAAAGTTTATTTTGGCTTCAAGTTAGTAAGTGCTTACAAAGTGCTGACTATGGGACATTCATTACCTTTAGGCCTTGAAATATCCTGAAGGGCAGGCTTATTTATCATTTTTCCAGAAGGAGAAATTGAGGCATACATATATTCAGTAAGGTGCCCACAGTTACTATATACAAGAGTTGAAATTACCACCTAAGGTTTTCTGACTCCATAGCCTGGGCTGCTTTCTAATATATCTCTAGAAAAAAAGCCTAATATGACATACCAGAGGAGTGTTTTGAATCTCTTCAGGAACCAGACAATTTTTTTTTGAGGTTTTAATTTTTTTTAATTAAAAATTATTTTTACTGAAGTATAGTTGGTTTACAATGTTGTGTTAATTACTTCTGTGCAGCAAAAATATTCAATTATATACACATTCTATTTGTAACTATTCTTTTCCGTTATGGTTTATCATAGGTTATTGAGCATAGTTCTCTGTGTTATACAGTAGGACCTTGTGGTTTATCCATCCTATATATAACAGCCTACATCTGGTAACTCCAGCCTCCCACTCCATCCCTCCCCCAACCCCCACTCCCTTGGCAACCACCAGTCTGTTCTCTATGTCCATGATTCTGTTTCCATTTCCTAGATAGGTTCATTTGTGTCATATTTTAGATTCCATGTATAAATGATATCATATGGTATTTATCTTTCTCTTTCTGACTTACTTCACTTAGTATGAGAATCTCTAGTTGCACCCATGTTGCTGCAAATGGCATTATTTCATTCCTTTTAATGGCTGAGTAGTATTCCATTGTATATATGTACCACATCTTCTTTATCCATTCATCTGTTGATGGACATTTATGTTGTTTCCATGTCTTGGCTATTGCAAATAGTGCTGCTATGAACATAGGGGTGCATATATCTTTTTGAATTATAGTTTTGTCTGATGTATGCCCAGGAGTGGGATTGCTGGGTAATATGCTAATTCTATTTTTAGTTTTCTGAAGAACTTCCATACTGTTTTCCACAGTGGCTGCACCAACTTACATTCCCATCAACATGTAGGAGGGAAGAACCAGACAATTTTAAATTCAAGAATGAAGAAATCTGCTTAGTTAGAAGCACATGTTCAAACTAAACAATGGCTATCAAAGGAAACGAAGTGCAAGTGACAGGTAAATACTTCTGTTTAAGGGAAAATGCCTCAGGCTTTAAAAAGCCCTGAAAGGAAAGAATTTGATATAAAAGTTTAATCCTCATATTCAAATATTTTTTTTCTGTACCTCTCATTTCTATTTCAACATGTATATATGATTTAGAAGGCAAGTTAGAATTGTTGGGATTTATGTTCAAAGCATTTTTATTAAATTCAGTTTGCTGTAGAGCTATTATCATTAATATAACTTTGAAAATTGGTTGAGTTGGCAATTAAGTTTTTTGACATGCTGGCTTAATTGCTAGCTAATTGCTAGCTGTATTGTACTTAGCAGATGGTTGGAAAGAATGTTGATATAAAAACAGTCACATTATTCATCAGAGCCAGCTAGTAGCCTCAAACTATTGTTTTCACATTGCAGTATAAACTGTATTTTTTAAAAATTCTACAATACCTGTGTATAATATGAATTTAACTCAATGATTCCAGTAAATGCCATTTAGAAAGATGCACTTATTATGGCCGGTGTCACTGGTGACATAAATGAGCATTAGGAAAGGTGTGCAGGAGGAATGCTTTTAGATTAAAATACCAGTTTCATAAGTACATTCCTGGTGAAAATGACCTCAAAGTTGTTCACAAGAAGTATTCTCGATAGTTGAGGTGACCATAGATTCAATATAAATCACTTTAAAAAATTACTGAGATATTGTGTTTATTTAAATCTCACAATAATTTTAAGGAATAGATATTATTTTACCCATTTTATACATTTTATAATGACCTTTCCAAATTTTATGCAGGTAGTAAGTTCTGGGACTAGGTCTCTAGTAGGATGTGAACCTAGTTCTGTTTGATTCCCAAGTCTGGGGCCTTGGATGTTTTAGTAGTGTAAATCTATTTGCCCCAAGGAAGATGAGTTAGGGAGGAACTAGAAGTGTAGATAACAGCTAAAAGTTCTTAAAAAAAAAAAGGTGACTGCAAGAGAGCAAGTGAGCGGGCTTGGGTATCAGCAGTACCATTGAGAAAATAGAAGGGATGGAGTAAAAAGATGCCAAAAGCCAGATTTTGCAATACTGGCTATAGTAGGAATAGAAGATGATATCGAGGTTGGCAATGTGATTGACAGGATTTATGTAATGGTGATGTGACAGAGGCAGGGTGCAGAGAGAAGAGTATATTTAGAAGAGAAAGAGTTTAATTTTTAAAGACTATGATTGAGTTGTTATTAAGAAAGCCTTAATGTTCCCCTCAGCTTGATTGCACTTTTGACAGACTCCATTCTGATTATGGGCCCTGACCTCCTTTTTCTTACAGCATTTACTTTAGAAACCTTGCACTTGTAAATTCTTTCTATGCCCCTTTGAGTTGTACATCTTTTATAACCCAGGCATGTCTTTTCAATACCTGGAGGCTCTCCCTTTGAAATGTAATCATCAGAAAAAGATAGGACTCCTGGCTCCCAGTCTCTGTGGGCCAGTAGGAGCCTAACTTTCATAGAGTCAATCAGCAAACATGGATGGCCTCACCATATTGATCAACCTCCCTACTAACATCCTCTAATACTTTTCAGTCAGCTCACTCTTGCATTTAAAAACCCTCCTACCTTTTGTTTTGGTAGAGCTGAGTTCAATTTCCATCCCCTATTGCAATAATTTTGACCCCTATTACAATAGTCTTGAATGAAGTCTTCCTTGCCATTTTTAACAAGTGTCCAGTGACACCTGAGGGATGGCCACTGGAGCTCTCTAGGAAGCAGTTGGAAAAGTTTTGATCCATTTGTTAGAGGCAACTCAATCTCTTTTTTCCCCCATAAATTGAGCTTCTTTAAAACATTTAATTTTTGTAGTTAAATATTTCTACAAGACTTGTTAATGAAAACAGTAGTCTTCTCTTCCCATTTGCTTACCATTTCCAGCTCTTTAAGAGATTTATACTCACTTAGCTGATTCTTTTAAATATGTGCCCTCATATTTCTAAATAGCATGTTTATATTGCTACTTCTTGATTAGTTTTATACACTATCTATTAACATCACCCTTGGAAAGCTGAGGATTCAGCTTACTTCCCATCCCCACTTACGTCCCATCTCCCTCAAGAGTTATATTGTAAATTGTATTAGATCAATTTTCAGTTTTGACATAAATTTAAAAATGTAAATGCATTGGGCAGCTAAGTTGTTAGTATATAATGAATAATTTGTTCTTTTCCAAACAATATTTGACTTTCTTTGGAATTAAAAATTGCCTTAGGTTGTTTGTTTGTTTTAAACTTGGTACTTGTACTAAGTACATGTACTCCTTTCTATATGCTTAAACAAACTTACTTGTCCCTCAACCAGATGTGTAAATCTCATCTCAACCAATTCACTTCCCCAACTATTAGCCGCTGAATCCATTTCATCTTCTTGAAAAAGTCTCTCCCAGAACTTTTGAACAGGTCTGATCTGTACTCATTACTTTCCAGGTCTCTTTCACAGCTCATATGCTAGAATCTTCTTTATCATTATCCTGAGGATTCCCTTTGCCTTTGGATTACCTGCTTTGGGAAAGTCATGTTATTCTGTTTCTTGGTTTCACTCCTTGTTTTGGTGAAGTATATCTTCAGTAATTGTCAGAGAAAGGGTGAATTGGAGGTAAGTTTTTTAAGTCTTGTACATCTGAAAATATCTTCAATCTACCCTCACTTTTTAATAGTTTGGGAATTAGGTATAGAATTGTAGGTTGCAAGAGGATGTTTTCATTGCCTTCTAGCTTTTAGTGTGGCTGCTGAAAGGCCCATTGGCATTCTGATTTGTTTCCTTATATAAAAACTGTTCTCTCTCTTTTCCTCTCTGTCTGTCTGGAAGCTTGTAGGATCTTCTCTTTGCCCCTATGCTATGAAATATCACAGTTTTATGCTTTGAAGCACATCTGTTTTCATGCCCTGTTTCAGGTACTCAGGGGATCCTTTCAATCTGGTTAACTATGTTCTTCAGTTTTGGTTATTTCTTCCCCCGAAAAAATTGTTTTTGGATGCTCCTTCTCTTTCTTTCTGAAACCCTGTTTTTCAGATAGTCATCCAGTAACTTTCATATCCTTCCCTTCCGATTTTCCACCTGAATTTTCTTCTGTATTGTCTGGGCGAGTTTCCCCAATTTTGTCTTTCAATCCTGTTTATTTGTGCTATTGTATGTTAATTTCTAAAAGCTCTTTTATCTGCCCTTTAAATACTGAGTTTTAGTCTTGTGTTCTTATTTCATGAATGCAATACCTTCTCTTTCTCTCTGAGGGTATTAATCAGTGGTTTGTTATTTTTTTTTTTTATTTTGAAGTTTTATTCTTCCTGCACAATCTGTTTCCTTCTATTTTTAATTATTTTTCTCTTCTTTTTTTTGTATTTGCTTTTTACATTAAATGTTTTCTGCCATCTGGTGAACCTTGTCTGTTTGTATTAAGACTGGGATATTAAAATATGGATGGGAAGCTTTGTAAGCATAATGGGGATATCGTTTCTGCAGGGTGATCTTGTTGACTATTTCTTTGGGTGGCATCCATGCCAACATCTTTAAATCTTTTCTCTTCAGCTGCTCATATTCCCAACTAAAACCTCTCCTAGTGTCCTGCCAGTAGTCTGGCAGCTAAAGGGGAGGAGAATGTTTGGAATTTCTGTAGTAATTGTGTAAACTTCTGCTTTTCTCCCCATTTTTAACTGCTCTCAAATTTGTTTGTTGTCTATTAGCCCTGAGATATGCTGTTTTAGCTTTTCTAGAGGAAACTTCTCAAGGCTTCTAGTGGGCCAGGGACAGTTGGGAATGGTAACACAGGAATCTGTTTCTTTAACAGACTTTCAGCCATTTATACCCGCTTTTCCAGAGGAATATAATGGCTTTGATTCTGAGCCTTTGGGGAGTTCTGTGGTTAAAACTGGACTTATTTCTAGAATGTGATAAGTCAGGTACACTTCTCCATCTGCTGTTTAGCTTCTAAAATTTTGTTCTCATTTTTTTTTATGCCTAGGGATTTTCATTTTTTAAAACTGTCATTATTTTAATGCAGATTCAGGAGGGAGCAGAGCTCAATTCATGTGTTCAGTCCAACATCTGTAACCAGACACATCACCAATCTAATCCAAAGTGTAAGATAGCAGTTAGGTGTTCAGGACAGAACTAGTAGCCACGTTATATGTGGCAGCAGTCAGATCATATCTGGAGCAACGTCTTCCATTCTGAGTACCACACTCTGTAGTTGACAAACTATACAGTGACTAGAGAAGAGAGATGACAATGGTTCAAGATGCAAAACTAAATGACATGAGAAGCAGCTGAAGAAATTACTGATATTTATCTAGAGAAAAGAAGGCGTCAAAGATGCTTTGACCAAGATTTGAATGCAGCTAAGTTGAGCATCTACGGGCCAATTATATTGACTCTATTCAAAAGCTTTGGAAGGGTGAGAATACTACAGCTCTTTTATATATTTAGTTGGCTGTTACATCCACAAGGGATTAGATATTAAGCTTGGTTTCAGGGGACATAAAAAGAGTAACTGAACCAAGTGAAAGCAAAGTCCATTTTGGCTCCGTATAAGGAGAACTTACCATAGGAGTCTGAGACACAAATATGATCAAGCACCAAGCAAGTAACATAAATGTGTAAATTGGCTGGATAAAGGTATTAGCAAACTGAAAAGTGCATGCCATGTATAATATGGCAGCAGTATTGAAAGATTCCAATTTTTCAAAAGAAGTTATATATCTTGACATTTATCTGTAATATTCTAATTCTTGGACATTAATTTATTAAAAAAATTCTGTATCTTTTACCAAACATATGGGCAGGATGAATTTATCCTGATGGGACTGATGTGTGACCTCTCTAGTGGTTAGGTCTAATGGATAGGGTAGGTTGGCTATTCTCATTGGAATTGTCCAAGTGAGTTTGGCTGGTCATATAGGAAGCATATCACTGAGAATAAAGTTGAATTAAAGAATGTCTAATTGCCTTTTCATATTAGAGAGTCTTTGCCTGAAATTTGATTTTTTAAAAGATGTCATTGTTCATTGTACGATACTCAGTCTTTAGTTTTCCTTCTCACTCCTTTCAACCTTTATGGTCATTTTACATCACTGTGTAAACCACATATAAATTGTGGTCTTCATATATGGCAATTTATGATTCTCTTTTAAAAGAATTATCTAGGAATTGTAGGCTAAATTGATATGTGTTATTTGTTGTTTTCAATAATCTATAGTCACCATATCCCAAAGTAATGTTATTTGAATTATTCAAATAGGAAAAAATAACATATGCAGGGTGGATTCATACTAATCATAATTTAAAAGCTGGAATATATGTTTGAGGCCATAGTCCCTTCATACTAATCATAATTTAGAAGCTGGAATATATGTTTGAGACCATAGTCCCTTCATACTAATCATAATTTAAAAGCTGGAATATATGCTTGAGGCCATAGTCCCTTCCTCTAGTTTACATTTGAGGGACTTGAGACCTAGAAAAGTTAAATGACCTGCTAAATCGCGTCCAGTGCATAGTACATGGTGTTGGAAAAGTCAGAAAAGTTAGAGAAAACATGACCTTGTTCTGAGGAAGTTTACAACATCAAAGGAAGAGATAGGATACCATGCAAACATCTATTAGCAGTAATTTAAGGTACAGAGAATCCAAAATGATGTCATTATACCTCGTTACAATTATTCCTGATAGCTTAGGAATTCACTTCAAACGAAAAAGAAAAAAGTGATCCTATGAAACTTGAACTCAGGACAAGCTCCATGCTGTGTGGCTTTATCTTGTTTGTAACGCTCCATCTCCTTCCTGCCACTATTCTATGCTGGAAACTTTCATCATCAAATGACTAAGAGTAAACTAGGAATGAGAGATGTATAAAAGAGCAATAGTGAAGAATAAATGTTAACTACCATATAATTGGCTTGCAACCAAATAAACATTAAAATGGGTGTCTCCTTAAAGTTAATAAGGAAGTATTGAGCACTTAAAAAGAATTTTAATGTATTTCTCTCAACTTTCCATAATGTAGTATTGACTCCATACAGCCCTGCTTTCTTTTAATAAAGAAAATATAGAAAATGATCATCTTATCTCCATAAATATGAATACTGTTCAGGAGACAATTACTATGAAACTGAAATTACAAATTAAATAATTCCATTTTCTTCCTGACATGTTCAAGTAAGAAAGACATAAATATCAAAGGCCTAAGTCTATCATTTTAAAAATAACTGTCTCATGACTGGGAAAGTTTAAACATGTACAAAAATAAGGTGACAGCCTTTCATGAAAATAAAATGCAAGCTTTGAATTTTAGTGTCACGTTTATAGATGATCTTCTAAGAAGATATGTGGAAGGTATTATTCATTGCAGGAAACTGGAAATTATAATATGATGGAATAAGGATCACATTTTTCTCGTTGAGGTGATTTATATTTAAATGAGTTCTCCATAATCCTTTAAACTGAAGTGCAAATTGGTTATCAAAGTCCTTTGCCGTAAGGGTTGTTTTACATAATAATGAATTTCACAGAAGTTCCTCAAAGGGAAATATTGATTTAAGCAACATCACAGCGTATTTCAATTCCAGCAACACTTTAGATTAGTGCCATAGACAGCATATAAAAAACTTTCTAAAATCTAAATTTCTCTATTAAGAAGTGTAGGCAGGATATTTTTTCTCAATAGAAAATATAACAGAAATTTTTAATAAAAATGAGCCTATTTTATCTATTATTTATCTACCATTTCTAATCCACATTAACTTACCAAAAGTTAGTGAGAATCTACCATGTGCTAGGTATATGGCTTATTGTTTTAGAAATAGGCTGCATGATAATAGTAGGAAATATTTGTTTCCTATATATGTTTATGTTACTAACAAGACCAAATAGCACCAATTATTGAGCCTTTACTCTGTGTTAGTTACTGTACTATATAACTTACATGCGCTACTTTACTCATTTCTCACGTTGCCAGGTAGCCATTACTGTCCTCATTTTATAAATGAGAAAACTGAGGCTAAGAAGTTGTGAGGATTTGAACCACAGTATATTTCTTTCACCCATTATGCTGTAACACTACCTCACTGCTGGCTTCTTTTCAGTCTTGAACCCTGCATGCCTCATTACCAGAAGGTAAGCTCTAGTCATCTCCCCAGTGATACAGTCAACAAACAGGCAGGTTCCTATTTGTTGTAACTCAGTGGCCCTAGATCCCAAGTGGTTCTCATCAGTTAGTTGTTACCCAGGTAGCCTCACTTCAGGGAAATCCTGGGACCAACCCCTGGGTGGAACCTGAGATTGTTCCAATGTTCCTATAACATTGGAAGGGGCAGTGCTTTCACTCACAAGACCTGGGTTTGAGACCTAGGTCTATCACAAACTATTTATGTGGCTATGGAAAAGTCAGTTTACCACCTTGAACCTTCGTTTTCTCATCTGCAAAATGCAGAGGCTGGATTTGATCAATGGTTTTCAAAACTGTATTGTTTATTTTTGAAAAAGTGAAGCCCTTTTAGCAAATGAAGTCTTATGTTGAATCTCAACATATAAAACAGATACAGGTAGAGCTACACTGTTTGCAGCCAAGGCTGTGTTTGGAGGAGGCATGAGTTCATCTGCCTCCTGGGTGTCCTTCCAGCACTCATCTCATCTCCAAGGAGCCTCTGAGGCATCAAAGACCCTGCAGAATGCAATTTGCAAATTATGCACTAGCTCATCTCTAAGTTTACGCCAGTTCTCATAGGGTATGATTTTAAAACTGTCTGTTGCCATATAAAAGGGTATTAGAATTTTATTAGCATGGAACGAGGGTCAGGGCAGATAATTCAAAGGAGAGAGGACATTCAGTTAAAGAATTAAGTCAAGTGATGTGGCCTTGGGTGGCCAGGCATACCGTTGATACTGAGATCCTGAAAACGGGTTCTGAAGTTTTGCAGAGTTGCAGCAATGCAAGAGTGGGACTTTATAATCATGGTTTTTGAAATCTGTTAAATTTTGCTGCAGTTAATTTAATGAAATATGAATATAATTTTAGCCCAATAGAACATTTCATTAATTGATTTAATTTTCTTGAAGGTTACTTGATATTGAGATGTAAACTTTTAATTATGATCCAACTGTTACTTATTATTAGCATCAAAATACTTTTCCTTTTTGCTCTTCTTTTTAAAAATATGAATTTTAGGCAAATTGGCTCACCTTCTCTAAAAAGTTAAAAATCAGATTCCATCATTGCAAGTCTAAGCTTAAAGACTGTATTCATGTAACTGTACTAAACTCGATTAAACTCAGCCAGTATCCCCCTGGGCCTGCGCTGTCTCCGTGATTGACACTGTTTCCATGGTTTAATTCTGACATGTCTGTGGCCACAGATCTTTTTCACTTACCTGCCTCCGCCTTCTGCTGCTTCTCAATCTTCTCCAGGCGCCCAAGCAAGGAGTCAATTTTAGTTTTGATCTGGGTTAATTCTTTCTTGATTGTCTGTAATTCATCTGATTTCACTGGAAAGGGGAAAAGGGAAAGAATGCAACAGAACGTCAATTGCACCACGACCCACTTAGAGCACAACTCACAGACACCCCATGTTTTCTCAGGACTGTGTCACATCACATAGGATACTTTCCAATCTTATCTGTTTCTCATTGCTTCCAGGGATCTTGCAATACTGGATGACTTTGCCAATTACAAGCAGTGATTCTCAGCGATGTGAACATTTGATACTAAATCTTTTCACTGAAAGTGTGCAATGGGATAGAGGAATCTAGAAATGTTTTATACACTATCTAAAGATACTAAATTCAGTGCAAATGGTAGAGTAAATCTGTACTGTAAGATGGATTCAGATTGAGGAATGATTAAATCATGACAGGTATGCTTTGAGAACTATGATACTGCTTTGAGGACTATGGTGTAATGTATATTTCAGTGATATTTTTAATCCAGTTCCTTAGTGATTGATTGAAACCAAGACATAACATTTGTCCTCTAAAGAAGTGTCTTAAATGCTAGAGAACTCTCTCCAACTTGCTGTACTTTTGCCACTTTCTTTATTAAAAACTGCAGCAATGGGTTGTGTGTGTCTCTTTTTAAGCCCTGGGACTGGAAGGAAAGGAAATTGACTGAAGTCCCCACTGATATTTTCTACAGTTGTGGTTCCTTTTCCAGGTTTTGAGTGTTTAATGGGACTATCTAAAAATGGGACTAACACCAGATTGACTACTTTTAATTTGGCAAATAAGGATGTTAAACACAACAAACATCCTACTATCAATGATAAGAAAAGGTCAGTTTCCTATTTTAAGGACAATCCTTTCAATGAAGTATGTTTATGTTTATGAAAAATTCACTGCACTGTTCTTATTTTCCCATTTCTTTGAGAATCACTGGAAACTTTGTCATGAACCCTCAATAATGAGATCAAAGATTTTTAAAGCTATAAATCTAGAAGAGCTAAACCTGTCTATGAGCTTTCATTAGGTGAGTTTTTGGGTATCCATGCCTCAGCAGAGAGCTATGCTTCAATATCTGGGGTAAAGATCTTGATTTCAGTCTATTATTCTTTTCTGTCACTTTTTCTTTCAAGTTTATAATAAACTTGGCTTGGATATTCCTGAAGAAATTGAGTGTTTAGTTTGATTGATTCTTTAGTCTTCAGAAATTTTTTATAAGTAGTTACAAATCTAAAGGCAATATATGTTTGCTTGAAATAGAGCTAGTTGTCAACTAAGACATATGATATAATCTATATGATAAATTATGTATCAATATACACTAATTGCTCAAAGGAAGAATAGATTTTTTTCCAATATAAACATGAAAAAACATTTTCTATTATAAAATCAGAAATTTTTCATAACAAGCAGATTTTTTTTTTATGATACAAAATAGTTTGCAAAATAAAAACTACAAGAATAAGCGATCCTGTAGAGAGTTCTTATTATGAAGAACCAGACTGAAAGTGGAACACAGTTTAAAATAGAAAATTGCTCCTATGGCAATTATTTCTAAGACATCAAAGTGCCATTGTTGAATCACAGCTAAATTTGAAACATCATCTGTCACAATTGTAAATTGATTCAGCTTTGAAGAATGATTTTCATTTCCTTTGATGGAAGCATGTCATGTAGTTTTACTTAAACCTATCAAATTTAATAGAAAATATTTTATCTTAAAACATTAGATTTCAGTGCAGGAGAAGTGGGACTGTGGCTGGAAACAAATAGGATGTATTTTTTAGTAAATGAAGTCACTCCTCAGCCCAGAAATGAGGTTGTCTAATTATCTCCTTAAAAAACATAACTAAACAAATCACTAATACCCTATTTAGTAGAAACTATATTGAGACTCATGTCTAACACTGTAGAAATGTCTTTTAAGATCAGAGCGATATCATTATAAAATTTGGGGCTACTTAGTTAATGCGATTCAAGCTTAGATACAGCTAAGGATGTAAACCAGACATCCTATCTGCTCTCTCCTGGTCCCTCCCAGGGAATGTTGAATCAATCTCCAGCCCTGTGCAAACTGCCCAGCTCCAATCTTGGAATGGCTAGCAGCAAATACTCATCATGGTCCTGCAAAACAAGGCTTAGAAATAGTCTTGCTTCTTGAGCAATTGTGCAAGTTGTTTCCTTACTGCATTCAGTGCTCTCCTTGGGAGAAGGCTGCCTGCTCACCTGGACTAGTTGGTTGTAGCCCTGTTGCTCCCTCCTTCAGTTGTATTCATTATCTATAGATGGAATATGGTTTTGTGCTGTTGTGTCTGGTTTCCAGATGATATTGCTGGGATGAGCCACCTCTGTGTCTGATATACTTCTCTTTCCAATCTTTTCTGACTTTTTCTACTTTTGGGAGGCTCCTGTTAACAATTTTTCCACTGCACCATGGATTGAGCTCCTGTCTGTTTTTACTTACTCTATCAAAATAGATGTATATTTTACAACTATAGATTTCCAAACTTAGAATTTTAAAAATCTTTGCAACTTGGATTTCTGATATTTTTTTGAAAATTAAAGTCAGTTCAGAGTTAAGGAGAGTCTTAGGTGTAAAACATCCCTGTCCATTTTCTTTTCTTTTCTTTTTACATCTTTCTTTTCCTATCCATTTCCACTGCACTCTCAATCAGGCTTCTGCTTTTAGTTCACCCGGCCTCTTACATAGTGAACTCAGAGTAATATATATAAAAGTCATAAGTCCTCCTTACTGAAAACTTCCAGAATGTCCCCATTTCTATAGGAAAAAGACCAAAAGCACACATGTACCAACTCTTTAAACTGGTATTTAGGGTCTGCTCCAAAGTGTAATTTCAGGTGTATATTCCATTTCTTATTAAAGCAAACTCTTCACTTGAACAGAACAGCTTAATGCTTAATCTGATAGTATATGGAACCAGATAGACTCTAGTTTGCATCTATGTCCATTGGAGAGTCACTTGTAATCACTAAGATTCAGGTTCCTTATCTTTAACTTCCATCCTTTACCCTAAAGGCTTGTTATAAGAATTTAATGAGATAATGAACATAAAGCACTTTAGCACCATGATTAGAATATCACCAGGCAAAATACACGGTAGAAACAGAAGTTATTATTATTATTATTTACATGCCTATTCCAGCAAAGACTCTTTCTCTCCCCAAATATGTCTACCTGCCTTTTGGAGCTTAGTTTTAGTCTTGCCTCCCCTATTAATTCTTCTTCATTTAACCCACTGGAGGGTGTATCTCTTATCTGTAATCTATTTAACAGCATCTCACATTTACTGCTAGACACATATTGCTAGTTGATTTTTCCTTTATATATCTACTTTTCATATTAACTTGCAAACTTCTTGAGAGTGAAGACCTAATTAGGCATTGAAGAATTTTAGGAGTCACGCTTTTCTGTGTTTTAATAAGCTCCTTCTCCTCTTATTGATTGATGAGGCTCCTGATGCTTACCATGAAGTCCTAGGCTGTGAAGTCTGTCCTCCTTAATTAAAAAATGATATTAACAGGTTTAAGAAGAGATCCTATATCAAATTGGTACCTAATGAAAACTTTTTGTCTTCTCATCATATACCAGATCCACGAAAAATTATTCAGATTCCTGGGTAAATTATTCAGATTTCTGATGATACAACTTTTTAAAAAGAAGGAATATTGGATGGTTGTCTGAAGCAAGACATATTAATGGATTTACCCCATCATAGGCTCTCTACAACCAAATTTTTTGAATGAAGAGAGGGCATCCAATTACTTCTTTCCACTTTCTCTCCCTCCCTCTTTCCCTCCCTCTCCTTCCTTCCTTCCTTAATAGAACTTGCATTCTTAACAGAACTTAGTTCAGTGCATTAAACACAGTAAGAATTACCAAATACCAGAAAATTTGTAGGTATGTGTATGTAGATATGGTTACACTGCACGCCAACTTCAAACAGACCAACAAATTTTATTAAAACCTTTGTGTATGTGCTGGGCACTACTTTTGAGTTGCCTGTCTAATGGGGAGATAGATAAGCAAAGAGGAAGTGCAAAAAGAAAATTAGCATGGAAATATGCCTTTTCTCCAGAAGCACTATGAGGAAAGAATACGAAAGTAACCCATGCCTGTGGTAACAACTCTTTTCCCAATTCCAAATAGTACTCTAAATCCATAATCTTCATTTTTTAAGATACACTGGCAGAGGATATAACACCATCATTTGTATTTATGTAGAGTATTAGTGCGAGTCAGGAGTATTTCTTTTGCTAAAATAATAACGAATACTTTAAATCAACTTGCTGTTATGCAATTTTCCCCTAATATAGACAAGCTAGAAGCTTGGGAAAATGAAATCTAATTACTGAAGATTATGAATACTGCAATTTAAAAATTATGAATTTTAGAATTTGAGAAAATTGCTTTATTTCCCAGCCAGCTCCAAGTTACCATCTCTTGCCTCATCTTCTTGCTTTTCTAATTATCTTAGTCTCTATGTAGTCACACCTGTTCAGTGTCTCTTGAATATGTCTTGTGTTTTCAGACATACATACCTTTGTTTCTATTGTTTTCATTGGCCTGTCTTACCCTCTCATCTTCCTCACCTCGTAAATGCCATTTAATACTTAAATATTCAGCTCAAATGTTACCTACATTGTAAAGTCATCCTCAACTTTCGATCATCTTCTTCAACAATCTCATCCTCCTCCCAGCCATACTTCTTTCAGATGATTCTTTGCATGATCATTTCTTTAAATGTCTCTCTCCATGACAAGAGCAGGAACTACTCTCTTTTTTTTTTAAACTGTTCTCATTTTTTAACTCAAGTGTCTAACATATTCACTCAACAATATTTATGGAGACCCATTATTGTCAGGCTCCTTGCCAGGAGCTGGGGATGTATTAGTTAACAAGAGGGATGAAAGTCCTTGAAATTGTGGAACTCCCATCTAGGTGTGGAAGAAGACAATAAACAAACATCTCTATATCTATATCTATATCTATATCTATATCTATATCTATATCTATATCTATATCTATATCTATATCTGGGAGAGAGAGAAAGAGGTTTGCAGCAATTTTCTTTACAAGTATACATTTAACATAATGAAAAAAACACTGATATAGCTAAGTCTAGTTAATAGTAGTGTAACAATATGTATCATTTGATAATTATATTATCTTAAACTACAAACTACACTGTTTCAAGCTACAGTGAAATATACACCTCCAGATGGGGAAAAAAAAATAATGAAGACAAGAAGTTAGGGAAGGCCTGGCTAGGGAGTGAGATTTGTCATTTTATACAGGGTAGTCAGGGAAAGCTCCACTAATAAGGTGACATTGGGGGAAAAGTTTCAGTAAGGGGAGAAAGCAAGTCATGGGAATGTCTAGGGATGGTGGGATGGGGGAAATATGAGTCAGAGGAACGATAAATGCAAAGACCAGAGACAAGCGTGTACTTGGGGTATGTAAGGGACAGCAAAGAGGCCAACGTGGCTGGAGTGGAAAGAGCAAGTGGGAGAAGAGTATGAACAGTCAGGAGGTAAGGCGGGGACTTGAGAAGGGGAAAAACACATGGAGAATATTGTACAGAGTCTTTTTAGCCAGAGTAACACTGTGGCTTTTACTCTGAGTCATGTAGGTGTCACTGATTTACCTGACTAGCATCATTCTGACTTCGTGTTGTGAAAAGACTGCAGAAGGGCAAGGGTGGAATCAGTGAGATCACTAAGAAGCCTGTGGATTATAATTCAAGGGAGAGATGGCAGGAGATTGGATCAGACCAAGGTATTAGCAGTCAGGTTGTGAGAAGTAGATGAATTCTGCATATATTCTAAAGGTGGAGGGGAAATAATCTGTGGATGGTTAGAAGTAAAGTATAGGTGAAAGAGGGGAGTCAAAGAGAACTCCAGAATTTGGGGTCTGAGTAACTGGAAGGGTGGACCTGCCATTTGCTGGGATAAGGAAGACTTGTAGAAGTTCAGGTTGAGGGGGAAGATCAGAGGGCCTGTTTAGACTTGATTGTGAGATGCCTATTTGTGTCCAAATACAAGTGATAAGTAGGCAGTTGGGTATATAAGCCTGGAGTTTATGGGAGTGATCAAAGGTACAAAAATAAATTTGGCAGTAACCAGTTAGAGAGATGGTATTTCAAGTTAATATAGAGGAAAAGTTTGCCCTCGTAGTTGAGTATACACACATATTGGTGTTTTAGAAGACATTAATAATATTACCTTCAAAAGAAAATGTCTTTTACTCTTTCCTCTAGATAAGTTCAACAAAAGAAAAATTGCAAAAAATTATAGACAAAAGAAACCATACTGTCATAAAAATCTTTGGTTGTCCGGTTGAGTACAATAGTTTATTTTTGTATGGGTGATTACCAGACTTCAATTTAGAATTATTCTTCAAGATCAGCAAAATGATAAATTGAAAAACAACTAACAAAGTTCCTAGGATAGATTCCTTTATCTTGTTTTTAGACTCTAGAGAAACTAGGAGCCAGGTTATATCATACAGATAATCAAATATTTTTCTTAAACTATCACTGTAATTTTTAGTTAGAAAAAAAAAAAAAAAAGAAGCCACCTTAAATCATTTCAGACCTGCTCTGTCTAAATAGTTCATTGATTTGGTGATAAATGTTACTGTGTTTTGATACAGTCAACAAAATTATGTCTGTGCCTTTTGTTGTCACATGAGATACAATCCAAAAAGGAAATTAGGCACACAGAATGACACCATTTGCCTATATCAAAAAATGTGTGCTTCTCTGATTTATGTGGTGAAAAATATTTCAATTTATTTTAATCATCTGTGGGGTAAGTCTATCCAGGGACAAATGAAGACTCTTAAGCTAACTGTCTAGATCAGTGGTTCTTAACAAAGGGTAATATTGCCCTGCAGGGGATATTTTACAATGTCTGGATACATTTTTGATTGCCACGACTTGGAGAGGGTGGTGCTACTGACATCTAGTGGGCATCTGGTCTGCTAAATGTCCTACAGTGTACAGGTTAGCCCCCAACACCACACCAAAGAATTATATGATCAAACAAATACAAAGCCTTGGAAGCCCTGGTCTAAATAATTATATACCCTCCCTCACCAACACTGTGTTTCCTATGAACTATTAAGAAAATTTTAAAATGTTTGTAATCATGTGACCTTTAACAATAATTCACGTTAATTTATGTTACTCTTTTAATTTCCCCCCTGCCTTTGATAAATTATATAAATATCAAAAAATATAATTTGCATAGAACTTATATTTATCAATCACTTTTATATACACTATTTCATCAATAAGAAACCTGAGAATCTGACAATTTACATGACATTCTCAAAGCCCTATAATTTATGATTCTGTGTAATGTAGTAATCAGAACAGGTGGAGTTCAGGTTCAAGCTTAGGTCTTCCGACTATAAACTAATATGCAGAAGAAGCTAATTTGCCAGCCTAGTAAATATTTTTCAGAAGTCAGACTTTGGAGGGGGTTGGGAGGAACTGGGAGATTGGGATTGACACATACACACTATTGATACTATGTATAAAATAGACAACTAATGAGAACATATTGTATAGCACAGGGAACTCTACTTAATGCACTATGGTGACCTAAATGGAAAGGAAATCCAAAAAAGAGGGGATATATGTATATGTATAGCTGATTCATTTTGCTGTACAGTAGAAACTAACACAACATTGTAAAGCAACTATACTCCAATATCAATTAATTAAAAAAACAAAAGTCAGACTTTAAAGAATTTTGCTAAAAAAGTGAAGCAATTGAAGTAATTCTCAATTTATATATGTAAATATAATTCGGCAGTTACCACCCCTATGGATGGAATTTTCTAGAAAAAGCAATTACATATATGTGCATGTGTATGCATTCATAGTACCTATGCCTATGTACATTTTTACCAATTATTTATGTATATTTTTAGAAAGTGAAAATGAAATGGGGAATGAATGTATTATTTTATTCAATAACTATTCATTAAACACCTACTGTATTCATCCATGCATCTAACATTTCACTAGCAGCTGCACATATAGCATATCATTTAACCCTTAAGATAAACATACAAAGTATATATTATTAAATTTGTTCTATGGATTAGAAGAGTGAATGTTAGAGAAGTTAAGTAATGTGTTTAAGGTAGCCTAGCAAAGAGGCAACAGAATCAAGTTTAGAGTGGGCTGTCTGATTCCAAAGCTGTGGTTTATGCTTGTTTGTTTGATTGATGTTTTTTTGCCCCAAGCCTGCCTCCTTGTTCTCATGGAGTTTACAATTAGTGGAGCCAAAAAAAATAGGTAAACAACTTATTATAATACATAAGAACATAAAATATGTAAAATCATGGAGGAATAAGTTAAATGTGCCTATTGTTTGATGTTGAAGGTACTTTTTGGTCTTCCCTACCAGACTGTAAGATCTTGAAAATGAAAGATCCTGTCTATTTTGTCTATGGAATATTTGTTTCTTAAGGGTCACATCTATTTCATCTATGGAACATCAGTTTGGCAGTAATTGAAATTATGTTAACTATGTGAGTAAAAACAGAAGCAAAATTAATTTCCATATGGTTAGATCATTGATCATAAAAATATTCATGAACAAATGGGGAGTTGAACTAAGACTGGAAGGATACTTTGGATTTCAGCAAGGAAACAAGATCTTCTAAGTAAAGGAAGGAGCAAATCTTAAAGAGCTTGGAAATGTGCATCAACATCCTGGCTTCTTTTAGACCCTGGAGTGTAGGTCAGAATTTGTCCCCTTGTTTCACTAACTCAAGATATTCTATAACTAAGTAGCATTTCTAAAGAAGTAGTTCACAGTCAACTGTGAAATGTATAAAAAACAAAAAGGAAAATGCAAAAAGCCAAAATAATATTGGTGACACACATTCCATAAATAATTAAGAATATACTTTGTGCAATGCAAAAGTGACTTGAAGGATACATTTGTAATCTAAAATGGAGAGATTAGATGTCCATGAAAATAGCTATAAAATTAAGCAGAAGGGCTGAAGTCTCCTAATAAGAAGATGAACAATTGGTTTGGCTTTAGAGGACAGACAATACCTTTGTAACAGAGAAGGGTTCAAACTTGTTTCATAAGAATGACATTAACTTGAGCCAGACCTTGAAAGAAAGGTAAAATCATTAATAACTCTTATTTGTATGTAAGAAGATAATGCGTTGATAACACATTTCTTGAGATAAAGGAAAGGGCTTTCAGATGGATGTACATGAACATGAGTTTCGAAACATTTAAATAAGTGTTCCATTAAGCTAGAAGAAGAGTAAGGGGAAAACTAGGAATGGAAGTACCAGATCAGATATACCTGGATGACTACACTGAAGAGTTTGGATTCTTACTTAGTAAATGGTAGTAATTTTGAATCCTGAGTGAGGAATTGACAAAGCATTTGGTTTAGAATAATCCTGCAGTTGGGCATGTAATTAACGAGATTAAGGGAGAGCACAGAGTCAAGAAAACTAGTTTTAAGAGACTATTAGAGTAGTCAAGGACTACTTATTAGGACCAGACCTAGGAAAAGAGCAGAAGAGGAAGAAGCAGAAGTAAGAAATGTTAAGGTTTATTGATTGGACCTAATGCTCACAAACTTTTATAATCTCACAGTGGAATGATTAGCACTTTTCTGGAACTGTTAGTGGAGTACAAAGAAAAGCATAAGCTCTACAGTAAAACTGAGAAAACCATCTCAAATGTTCAAAAGCTATGTTGATATAAAGATTCTGTTGAACCTTTTATTTGTCTTCTTTTCTGTCTGTATTTTTAAATCTTGTTATGTTAACGAGCCGCATTAAACCCGAATGAACAAGCCAAGCACAGATGCTCACAAATGTATTTATTTATTATAAACACATTGTAATTGTTTTGGTTAGGCTGCTGTGTATCTAAATATTAGGTTGTGATTTTAGCAGGAACTTATTACTCTTTTTATACAAAGTGCTCATCAACATCCAGACACTGAAGCCATGTGTTTCTGAGAACTTCAGTGTGTTTACCAGGATGAGCTAAATGGGCCTGAATCTCATTCTCAGCTAATTACTTAACTAAAAAATATCCAAGAACTTGGTTATTAAAATGAAAAGAGCTGAAGGATATGCCAAGATCTCCACATTTTGTTTAGGCTTTATATGCACATAACTTTTTGCTATGGGCTGAATTCTGTACCTCCCTCAAATTTTATATATGAAGGTTCTAGCCCCACTAGCTTCCAAACTGTCACTGTATTTAGACATAGGGCAGTTAAAGAGGTAATCAAGTT
The DNA here is from genome assembly GCF_028564815.1 of Eubalaena glacialis. Taxonomy (NCBI): domain Eukaryota; kingdom Metazoa; phylum Chordata; class Mammalia; order Artiodactyla; family Balaenidae; genus Eubalaena; species Eubalaena glacialis. The sequence continues at coordinate 28,755,108 of NC_083732.1, read as the reverse complement.
AAAAGGAGGTCAGTAGATCCAGTAAGCCCTAATCCAATATGACTAGTGTCCTTATAAGAAGAGGAAATTTGGAAACATAAACACAGAGGGCAGGTGATGTGAAGACTCAGGGAGAAGATGACCATCTACAAGCCAAGGAGAGGGGGCTGACACAGACCCTTCCCTCAAGGCCCTCTGAAGGAACCAATATGACCCACACCTTGATCTCCAACTTCTAACTTCTAGAACGGTGAGGAAATAGATTTCTGTTCTTTAAGCCATCCAGACTGTGGTACTTTGTTATGGCAGACTTAGCACATGAATACAACCACCATTTAAATTTCTTAAACTATCATTTTGATCAGGTAGCACTTTGCTGAGAGTCTTCTCCCTCAGCCCTGGATGAAATTCTAACCCTTCAATATTCTCCACAGCTTTTCACTGTCCTGTTATCCATCTTTATCTTTCATTTTGCTTAATCATAATATTCTCAGTTTCTTAACTGACATTATTAGTGATAAATTTTTGCTTCAGATAAAAATAATAACTGTTATTATTATTATTATATCTTATTATTAAGACTTTCATAACAGGAGACTTTCATAACTTTCATAACACTGTTCTAAGAGCTTTACATGTATTAACTCATTTAATCCCCACAAAAACTTTATGGAGAAGATGGTAAGATTATCATTCCCATTTTATAGATAAGGAAACTAAGGCACAACAAACAATGTATCTTGTCCCAAAATACACAGCTAATAAATGGCAGAGCCACTACTGGATTCCAGTTATAGCAGTTTCATATCCCATACTCTTAACTGCTATTCTCTGCTGTACCACTCCTACAACTAATAGTAATAATAAACTTCACTGACATTGACTATTTGACAAGACTTGCCTAAGCTATGCATAAGTAATTTAATTCCCATGAAAAACTATTTGATATACAGTATTATTATTTCCATTTTACAGATAGAAAATAGAGGCATATAGGGATTACAGGATTTCCTCAAGACCACAGTGCTAGTATGTTGTGGAACACGAATTCCATACCAGGCAATCTGAAAGCAAAGTCTCTGCTCTTCTCCACCCAGAAAAGTAGGAGACTCTCTTATTCTCTTTTCAAATCCACGTATCCTTCTACACTCAATTCAATATTCTCTATTGAGCCTTCTCTAACCCCTCTGGCCAAAAATCTAAAAGCAGAATATGTAATTAAGCCAAAATAACAGATGAAATGGGATGTTTAATGATATTTGGCTGGATATTAACATTGTTTCTCTGATTGATGCTTCATCTCTATATTAAAATCATGGGGAGGGGTGCTTCAAGATGGTGGAGTAGTAAGACATGGAGATCAACTTTCTCCCCACAAATACATCAGAAATACATCTACATGTGGAACAACTCCTCCAGAACAACTACTGAACGCTGGCAGAAGACCTCAGACTTCCCAAAAGACAAGTAACTCCCCACGTACCTGGTTAGGACAAAAGAAAAAAAAAAAACAGACAAAAGAATAGGGATGGGACCTGCTCTTCTGGGAGGGAGCTGTGAAGGAGGAAAAGTTTCCACACACTAGGAAGCCCCTTCACTGGCGGAGACTGGAGGTGGCGGTGGGGAAGCTTCAGAGCCACAGAGGAGAGCGCAGCAACAGGGGTGCAGAGAGCAAAGCAGAGAGATTCCCATACAGAGGATCTGTGCCGACCAGCACTCACCAGCCTGAAAGGCTTGTCTGCTCGGGCTTCAGAGGTCGGATCCCAGGGAGAGGACTAGGGTTGGCTGCGTGAAAACAGCCTGAAGAGGTTAGCACCACAGCTAAACGGAAGGGAGTCCAGGAAAGAGTCTGGAACTACTTAAGAGACAAAAGACCATTGTTTTGGGGTGAGCAAGGAGAGGAGGTTCAGATCACCGCCTAAACGAGCTCCAGAGACAGGCACGAGCCGCGGCTATCACCACGGACACCAGAGACGGGCATGAAACGCTAACGCAGCTGCTGCAGCCACCAAGAATCCTGTGTGCAAGCACAGGTCACTATCCACACCTCCCCCCAACCGGCAGCCTGTGTAACACGCCACTACCAGGGTCCCGTGATCCAGGGACAACTTCCCCAGGAGAACATAAGGCGTGCCTCAGGCTGTTGCAACATCATGCTGGCCTCTGCCACTGCAGGCTGGCCCCGCATTCTGTACCCCTCCCTCCCCCCAGCCTGAGTGAGCCAGAGCCCCTGAATCAGCCCCTATTTTAACCGCCTCCTGTCTGGGTGGGGAACAGAGGCCCTCAGGCGACCTACATGCAGAGGTCGGGCCAAAACCAAAGCTGAACACCAGGAGCTGTGTAAACAAAGAAGAAAAAGGGAAATTTCTCCGAGCAGCCTCAGGAACAGTTGGTTAAATCCCCACAATAAACTTGATGTACCCGGCATCTGTGGAATACTTGAATAGACAATGAATCATCCCAAAATTGAGGTGGTGGACTTTGGGAGCAAGTGTAGACTTGGGGTTTGTTGTATGCGACTGATGTTTCAGATTTTTATGTTTGTCTTAGAATAGTTTTAGCGCTTGATATCATTGGTGGATTTGTTTATTGGTTTGGTTGCTCTTTTATTTTTTTATTACATTTAAAAAATTTTTTTACTTTAATAATATTTTTATTTTAATTATTTTATTTTATTTTAAATATTTATTTATTTATTTATATTTTCTTTCTTTTTCTCTCCCTCTTCTTCTGAGTCAGGTGGCTGACAGGGTCTTTGTGCTCTGGCCTGGTGTCAGGGCTGAGCCTCTGAGGTGGGATAGCCGAATTCAGGACATTGGACCACGAGAGACCTCACAGCCCCATGTAATATCAACTGACAAGAGTTCTCCCAGAGATGTCCATCTCAATGCTAAGACCCAGCTCCACTCAATGGCCAGAAAGCTCCAGTGCTGGACAGCCCATGCCAAACAACTAGCAAGACAGGAACACAACCCCACCCATTAGCAGAGAGGCTGCCTAAAATCATACTAAGTTCACACACACTCCAAAACACACCACCGGACATCGCCTTGCCCACCAGAAAGACAAGATCCAGCCCCATTCACCAGAATACAGGCACCAGTCCCCTCTACCAGGAAGCCTACACAAGCCCCTGAATCAACATTACCCACTGGGGGAAGACACCAAAAACAACAGGAACTATGAACCTATAGCCTGCAAAAAGGAGACCCCAAACACAGTAAGTTAAGCAAAATGAGAAGAAAGAGAAATATGCAGCAGATGAAGGAGCAAGGTAAAAACCCAGCAGACCAAACATATGAAGAGGAAATAGGCAGTCTACCTGAAAAAGAACTCAAAGTAATGATAGTAAAGATGATCAAAAATCTTGGAAAAAGAATGGAGAAAATAAAAGAAAGGCTTAACAAGGACCTAGAAGAACTAAAGAGCAAACAAACAATGATGAACAACACAATAAATGAAACAATGATGAACAACACAATAAATGAGAAAATAAAAGAAACGTTTAACAAGGACCTAGAAGAACTAAAGAGCAAACAAACAATGATGAACAACACAATAAATGAAATTAAAAATTCTCTAGAAGGAATCAATAGCAGAATAAATGAGGCAGAAGAATGGTTAAGCGACCTGGAAGATAAAATAGGGGAAATAACTACTGCAGAGCAGACTAAAGAAAAAAGAATGAAAAGAATTGAGGACAGTCTCAGACCTCTGGGACAATATTAAACATGCTAACATTCAAATGATAGGTGTTCCAGAAGAAGAAGAGAAAAAGAAAGGGTCTAAGAAAATATTTGAAGAGTTTATAGTTGAAAACTTCCTTAATGTGGGAAAGGAAAGAGTCAATCAAGCCCAGGAAGTGCAGAGAGTCCCATACAGGATGAATCCAAGGAGAAAAATGCCAAGACATATATTAATAAAATTATCAAAAATTAAATACAAAGAAAAAATATTAAAAGCAGCAAGGGAAACACAATGAATAACATACAAGGGAAACCCCATAAAGTTAACAGCTGATCTTTCAGCAGAAACTCTACAAGCCACAGTGGAGTGGCAGGACATATTTAAAGTGATGAAAGGGAAAAATCTACAACCAAGATTACTCTATCCAGCCAGCATCTCATTCAGATTTGACAGAGAAATTAAAACCTTTACAAACAAGCAAAAGCTAAGAGAATTCAGCATCACAAAACCAGCTTTACAACAAATGCTAAAGGAACTTCTCTAGGCAGGAAACACAAGAGAAGGAAAAGACCTACAGAAACTAGCCCAAAACAATTAAGAAAATGGTAATAGGGACATACATATCGATAATTACTTTAAATGTAAATGGATTAAATGCTCCAACCAAAAGACATAGACTGACTGAATGGATACAAAAATAAGACTCATATATATGTTGTCTACAGGAGACCCACTGCAGGCCTAGGGACACATACAGATTGAAAGTGAGGGGATGGAAAAAATATTCCATGCAAATGGAAATCAAAAGAAACCTGGAGTAGCAATTCTCATATCAGACAAAATAGACTTTAAAATAAAGACTATTACAAGACGCAAAGAAGGACCCTACATAATAATGAAGGGATCAATCCAAGAAGAAGATATAACAATTGTAAATACTTATGCACCCAACATAGGAGCCCCTCAATACATAAGGCAAATGCTAACAGCCATAAAAGGGAAAATCGACAGTAACACATCATAGTAGGGGATTTTAACACCCCACTTTCACCAATGGACAGATCATCCAAAATGAAAATAAATAAGGAAACACAAGCTTTAAATGACACATTAAACAAGATGGACTTAATTGATATTTATAGGGCATTCCATCCAAAAACAACAGAAAACACTTTATTCTCAACAGCTCATGGAACATTCTCCAGGATAGAGCATATCTTGGGTCACAAATCAAGCCTTGGTAATTTTAAGATTATTGAAATCATATCAAGTATCTTTTCCAACAACAATGGTATGAGACTAGATATCAAATACAGGAAAAAAACTGTAAGAAATACAAACACATGGAGGCTAAACAATACACTACTAATTAACCAAGACATCACAGAAGAAATCAAAGAGGAAATAAAAAAATACCTAGAAACAAATGACAATGAAACATGACTACCGAAAACCTCTGGGATACAGCAAAGGCAGTTCTAAGAGGGAAGTTTATAGCAATACAACCCTACCTCAATTAACAAGAAAAATCTCAAATAAACAACCTAACCTTACACCTCATGAAATTAGAGAAAGAAAAACAAAAAACCCTGAAGATAGCAGAAGTAAAGAAGTCACAAAGATCAGTTCAGAAATAAATGAAAAAGAAATGAAGGAAACAATAGCAAAGATCAATAAAATTAAAAGCTGGTTCTTTGAGAGGTTAAAAAATATTGATAAACCATTAGCCAGACTCATCAAGAGAAAAAGGGAGAAGACTCAAATCAATAGAATTAGAAATGAAAAAGGAGAAGTCACAACTGACACTACAGAAATACAAAGGATCATGAGAGATTACTACAAGCAACTGTATGCCAATAAAATGGACAACCTGGAAGAAATGGACAAATTTTTAGAAAAGCACAACCTTCTTACACTGAACCAGAAAGAAATAGAAAATATAAACAGACCAATCACAAGCACTGAAATTGAAACTGTGATTAAAAATCTTCCAACAAATAATAGCCCAGGACCAGATGGCTTCACAGGCGAATTCTATCAAACATTTAGAGAAGAGCTAACATCTATCTTTCTCAAACTCTTCCAAATTATAGCAGAGGGAGGAACACTCCCAAACTCATTCTATGAGGCCACGATCACCCTGATAGCAAAACCAGACAAATATGTAACAAGAAAAGAAAACTACAGGCCAATATCACTGATGAACATAGATGCAAAAATCCTCAACAAAATACTAGCAAACAGAATCCAACAGCACATTAAAGGGATCATACACCATGATCAAGTGTGGTTTATCCCAGGAATGCATACACAAATCAATCATTGTGATACACCGCATTAACAATCAAGGATACACAAATCAATCATTGTGACACACTGCATTAACAAATTGAAGGATAAAAATCATATGATCATCTCAATAGATGCAGAAAAAGCTTTAGACAAAATTCAACAGCGATTTTTGATAAAAGCCCTCCAGAAAGTACGCATAGAGGGAACTTACCTCAACATAATAAAGGTCATATATGACAAACCCACAGCCAGCATCATTCTCAACGGTGAAACACTGAAACCATTTCCACTAAGATCAGGAACAAGACAAGGTTGCCCACTCTCAGCACTATTATTCAACATAGTATTGGAAGTTTTAGCCACAGCAATCAGAGAAGAAAAAATATAAAAGGAATTAAAATTGGAAAAGAAGAAGTAAAACTGTCACTGTTTGCAGATGACATGATACTATATGTAGAGAATCCTAAAGATGCTACCACAAAATTACTGGAGCTAATCAATGAATTTGGCAAAGTAGCTGAATATAAAATTAATGCACAGAAATCCCTTGCATTCCTATACAGTAATGATGAAAAATCTGAAAGAGAAATTAAAGAAACACTCCCATTTACCATTGCAACAAAAAGAATAAAATACCTAGGAATAAACCTACCTAAGGAGACAAAAGACCTGTACGCAGAAAACTGTAAGACACTGATGAAAGAAATTAAAGATGATACAAACAGATGGAGAGATTTACCATGTTCCTGGATTGGAAGATTCAACATTGCGAAAATGACTATACTACCCAAAGCAATCTACAGATTCAATGCAATCCCTATCAAACTACCAATGGCATTTTTCACAGAAGTAGAACAAAAAAATTTCACAATTTGTTTGGAAGCACAAAGGACCCCGTATAGCCAAAGCTATCTTTGAAAGAAAAACAGAGCTGGAGGAACCAGGCTCCCTGACTTCAGACTATACTACAAAGCTACAGTAATCAAGACAGTATAGTACTTGCACAAAAACAGAAATATAGATCAATGGAACAGGATAGAAAGCCCAGAGATAAACCCATGCACATACGGTCACTGTACCTTTGATATAGGAGGCAAGAATATACAATGGAGAAAAGATAGCCTCTTCAATAAGTGGTGCTGGGAAAACTGGACAGCTACATGTAAAATAATGAAATTAGAATACTCCCTAACACCATACACAAAAATAAACTCAAAATGGATTAAAGACCTAAATGTAAGGCCAGACACTCTAAAACTCATAGAGGAAAGCATGGGCAGAACACTCTATGACATAATTCACAGCAAGATCCTTTTTGACCCACTTCCTAGAGAAATGGAAATAAAAACAATGATAAACAAATGGGACCGAATGAAACTTAAAAGGTTTTGCACATCAAAGGAAACCATAAACAAGACAAAAAAGACACCCATCTGAATGGGAGAACATATTTGCAAACAAAGCTACTGACAAAGGATTAATCTCCAAAATATACAAGCAGCTCTTGCAGCTCAGTATCAAAAAAACAAACAACCCATATCAGAAATGGGCAGAAGACCTAAATAGACATTTCTCCAAAGAAGATATAAAGATTGCATACAGACACATGAAAAGATGCTCAACATCACTAATCGTCAGAGAAATGCAGATGTAAACTACAATGAGGTATCACCTCACTCTGGTAAGAATGGGCATCATCAAAAAATCTACAAACAATAAATGCTCGAGAGGGTGTGGAGAAAAGGGAACCCTCTTGCATTGTTGGTGGGAATGTAAAATGATACAGCCACTATGGAGAACAGTATGGAGGTTCCTTAAAAAACAAAAATAGAACTACCATATGACTCAGCTATCCCACGACTGGACATATAACCTGAGAAAACCATCATTCAAAAAGAGACATGTAGCACAATGTTTATTGCAGCACTATTTACAGTAGCCAGGTCATAGTAGCAACCTAAGTGTCCATAGACAGATGAATGGATAAAAATGTAGCACATATATATATGGAATATTATTCAACCATAAAAGGAAATGAAACTGAGTTATTAGTAGTGAGGTGGATGGACCTAGAGACTGTCATGCAGACTGAAGTAAGTCAGAAAGAGGAAAACCAATACTGTGCATACATTATATATGCACACATATATATATATGGAATTAAAAACAATGGTTTTGCAGAAGCTAGGGGCAGGACAGCAATAAATATGCAGACGGAGAGAATAGACTTCAGGACACGGGGAGGGGGAAGGGTAAGCTTGGACGAAGTGAGAGAGCGGCATGGACATATATACACTCCCAAATGTAACATAGATAGCTAGTGGGAAGCAGCCGCATGGCACTAGGAGATTAGCTCAGTGCTTTGTGTACACCTAGAGGTGTGGGATAGGGAGGGTGGGAGAGAGACAAAATAAGGAGGAGAAATGTCAATATATGTATATGTATAGCTGGCTCACTTTGTTATACAGCAGAAACTAACACACCATTGTAAAGCAATTATACTCCAATAAAGGTGTTAAAAAAAAAAAAGACAGTATATTACTGGCACAAAAACAGAAATATAGACCAATGGAACAGGATAGAAAGCCCAGAGATAAACTCACGTATACAGGGTCACCATATCTTTGATAAAGGGGGCAAGAATATACAATGGAGAAAAGACAGCCTCTTCAATAAGTGGTGCTGGGAAAATTGGACAGCCACATGTGAAAGAATGAAATTAGAACACTTCTTAACACCATACACAAAAATAAGCTCAAAATGGATTGAAGACCTAAATGTTGGCCAGACATTATAAAACTCTTAGAGGAATACATAAGCAGAATACTCTATGACATAATTCACAGCAAGGTTCTTTTTGACCCACCTCCTAGAGAAATGGAAATAAAAACAAACATAAACAAATGGGACCTAATGAAACTTAAAAACTTTTGCACAACAAAGGAAACCATAAACAAGACAAAAAGACAACCCTCAAATAGGAGAAAATACTTGCAAATGAAGCAACTGGCAAAGGATTAATCTCCAAAATATACAAGCATCTCATGCAGCTCAGTATCAAAAACACAGAAAACCCAATCCAAAAATGGGCAGACCACCTAAATAGACATTTCTCCAAAGAAGGTATACAGATTGTCAACAAACACTTGAAAGGATGCTCAACATCACTAATCGTCAGAGAAATGCCAATCGAAACTACAATGAGGTATCACCTCACACCAGTCAGAATGTCCATCATCAAAAAATTGACAAACAGTAAATGCTGGAGAGGGTGTGGAGAAAAGGGAACCCTCTTGCACTGTTGGTGGGAATGTAAATTGATACAGCCACTATGGAGAACAGTATGGAGGTTCCTTAGAAAACTAATAATAGAACTACCATATGACCCAGCAATCCCACTACTGGCCTATACCCTGAGAAAACCATAATTCAAAAGGAGACATGTAGCACAATATTTATTGCAGCACTATTTACAATAGCCAGGACATGGAAGCAACCTAAGTGTCCATCAACAGATGAATGGCTAAGGAAGATGTCGCACATATATACAATGGAATATTACTCTGCCATAAAAGGCAATGAAATTGAGTTATTTGTAAGTGAGGTGGATGGACATAGAGTCTGTCATACAGAGTGAAGTAAGTCAGAACGAGAAAAACAAATACTGTATGCTAACACATATATATGGAATCTAAAAAAAAAAAGAAAAAAGAAGTTTCTGAAGAACTTAGGGGCAGGACAGGAATAAAGATATAGACGTAGAAAATGGACTTAAGGACACGGGGAAGGGGAAGGGTAATCTGGGACAAAGTGAGAGAGTGGCATGTACATATATACACTACCATAGATAACATAGATAGCTAGTGGGAAGCAGCCGCATGGCACAGGGAGATCAGCTCGGTGCTTTGTGTCCACCTAGAGGGGTAGGATAGGGAGGGTGGGATGGTGATGCAAGAGGGAGGGTATATGGGAATATATGTATACGTATAGCTGATTCACTTTGTTATACAGCAGAAAGTAACACAACCTTGTAAAGCAATTATGTGCATTTGGGGTGAAAAAACCAACACAACACTTCCTTAGTGTTAAGATATGTTCTCAACTACTACTTCTTTTTTTTTTTTTCTTTTGAAGTCTTTATTGAATTTGATACAATATTGCTTCTTTGATTTTTTTTTTTTTTTTTTTGCCACGAGGCATGTGGGATCTTAGCTCCTTGACCAGGGATCAAACCTGCACTCCCTGCATTGGAAGGCGAAGTCTAAACCCCTGAATTGCCAGGGAAGTCCCACAACTACTACTTCTTAAATTTAATTGAACTGCCTTTATTTGTCTGTTAGGTGCTTCAGGGATTTTACATTTGTCTGTCACCTGTCCTGTCACTGAAAGTGCATTGACAGGACCCCAAAGGCCTCAGAACTTACTAGGATTTCTCTTGATAGACATTAGAATTTAAATTAATTATTTAAAGAAAGTGATTTAATATTGTATTTTTTTCAGAAGACACTGGTTTTTCAACTAAAAACTCAGCTAAAGATCATAGGTGTTCATGTCTTCTCTCTTTTGTAAAGTGTTTATTAGCACTATCACATCTTTATCTTATGATTCCATAATGTGGGACAGGACAAGTTGATTATAGTATTAGTTCAAGTTGATTTGAAAAGGGACAGAAATACCTAGTGGTAATCTAATTTTTTTTTAAAAGAGAAATTCATTTTAAACACTTATCGGTATTCAACTTTGGTAAATTATAGCATTAATATATTTTTTCTTTATATGGTTTTTCTCCTCAGTTGAATTTAGTACTATTAAAAACTCTGAAATAAGCAAGACAAACTGTCCAAGCTATAACATTAATTTCCTCCCCTAAACTTGCCAAGTCATTAAGTACTGGGAAACAACTATTAATAAAAGACCAAACTGTATACCTCAGTAAATATTCATTCACTTAAGCCAATATTAACACAGTATATTTCACACTTCACTCAAATTTTTTATGTGTGATTTGAATTTGAAAATTATTGTTATTCTTACATACCAGGTTAATTACAGAAGTACTATCAAATAATGAATACTTATATACACACATACTTATATGTGTGTGTGTATAAAAAATATTGTCTGCCAATATGCTTTTAGAGAGAATGTGCAATTGTGATTCTAGTTATGCTTGCCAGTGAATTATATACAAATCTTGTTTAGATTTATATTTCACTAAAATAACACTAAAGTTAATTTTTGTGAATTGAGCCTTTAAATATATAGAACTATATGAAGCATACACAGAATTGATCAGTCTGTTGCCTTTCTGTGCTAATAATTTTATTTAAATTAACATAATTTGAGAATTAATACATCCATAATGTATTTCAAATAATTATTTTACTAGATGGTCCTTACAAAAGGGTAGTTTTCATTATGTCTGCAAGTAGCTGACTTTGGCAATTTGGTTTTTATAAACATCCTTTCATTACTGATTTATTCCAATGTAAGAAAAAAGTCATTAGATTTTTCAGTATTTGGGGATTTCTGAGGGATAGAAACATGAATACAGTCTATGTTTTGGTGCCTCAACCCCCAAAACAATATTAACTTAAATTATAAAGTAAGATAAATTATGGCTGACATGGAAACTGGAAGATCATCCATATATACCTAAGACCCATGTCCTCTGAAAGAAGGTGGAGGCATGGAATTGGAGTATTTGAACATACAGTGGCAAGGAAAGAAGCTAAGTATACAGAGATTCAAAAATGGGCTGTTTGCCTCTGCCAGAAGGCTGGAATGTTATTGTTCCCTGGGTAGGTGGGGGAAGAGAAGAGGGATTCAGTAGAGTGATGAAAGGGACTATACCTAGCACCTTGCAATGTATAGTCCTTGGAAAGTTTGAGAGTCCCGTTGACACCAGAGGCATTCCCTGAGGGGAGATGCACTGTTGGGTGGACATCTATCTCAGTTTATACCTGAGAACAAGAAAGTTCTTACATGTCAAAAGAGAGGTCCAAGATAGCTACTAGTCAATTTGGTAAGAAATCACATTGGCTTTTAGTCCCTCACTTACTGAGAGACAAAAATAGCTTGAGGTGCACAGATGTTGAGGAATTCTCCAAGAAAGAAAGTGATTTACAGAGTAATTTTTTGTAGGAGGGAGATGAGGCAAATAACTGGACTAGGTGGATACTGAGGATGTAAAACCAATGTTAGAAAATGTTAATAAAAATGCCATGGCCTTAACACTTAAACAGAAGCAATTTCAAACAAGGATTTCTAGAAATAAAAACTTGATTTCTGAATAAAAATGTGTTAGTAGTAAAATTGCTAAAAAGCAAATTTGGGAGAGCAAAAGTTGAAAGAAACTATCTCACAATAAAGAGGAAAAATAGAAAAAAAAAAAAAAAAAAAAAAGAATGGTAAAAAACAAAGGGAACAGAAGTTGGAGTCCAAATATGTCAAAAGGAAAAGAGACATGGAAAAATTTTCCATTGATTACACTTAAGAAAGACTAGATTGTTTGTAGAATAACAAATAGAACAAGCAATCCTAACATTTGTATGGAACCACAAATTGGCCCTGAATAAATCAATTTTAAGAAAGAAGAACAAGGCTGAAGACATCATGCTCCCTGATTTCAAACTATATTCCAAAGCTATAATAATCAAAACAAAATAGTATTGGCATGACAACAGACATGTAGATCAATGAATAGAATAGACAGCCCAGAAATAAACCCATGCATATATGGTCAATTAATTTATGACAAAAGAGCAAAGAATGTACAATGGGGAAAGAACAGTCTCTTCAAAAAATGGTGTTGGGAAAATTGGACAACCACATGCAAAAGAATGAAACTGGACCACAATCTTATACCACACACAAAAATTAACTCTAAATGGATTAAAGACTTGAATGTAATGTAATGTAATCAAGAGTTAAAACCATAAAGATTAAAGATTAATGTAATGTAATCAAGACTTAAAACCATAAAGCTCCTAGAAGAAAATGTAGGCAGTAACCTCCTTGACATAGGTCTTAGCAACGATTTTTTGAATATGACACCAAAAGCAAAAGCAACAGCAACAAAAAATAAACAAATGGGACTACATCAAATTTAAAAGCTTCTGTACAGCAAAGGAAACCATCAACAAAATGAAAAGGCTAAATGGGAGAAAATAATTGTAAATCGTATCTGATAAGGGGCCGATATGCAAAATATACAAAGAACTCATACAACTCAATAGCAAAAAAAAATCTGATTAAAAAGTGGGCAGAGGATCTGAACAGACATATTTCCAAAAAAGACATACAGATGGCCAACAGGTAGATGAAAAGATGCTCAACATCATTAATCATCAGGGAAATGCAAATCAAAACCACAGTGAAATATCACTTTATATCTGTTAGGATGGTTATTCAAAAAGACAAGAGATAAATGTTGAGGAGCATGTGGAGAAAAGGCAACCGTCGTGCACTGCTAGTGGGAATTAAATTGGTGCAGCCACTATGGAAAATAGTATGGAGGCTCCTGAAAAAAAATCGAAGTGCAAAAAAATTGTACCTTAGCCCAAAGACATTCAATTTATAGTGATTAATGAAGTCACAGAAGATATAGCAGTATCCTTATCTCTGATGACCCCAGCTCTCTTAGTCAGTCAGACTCACTTATAGTGAGCTCTCCCAGACCTGCTCTAATGCCTTCTGTCTCGAGTCTTGGTATCTGTCCCTATCATTTTTTATCTACTAGTTCTATAGCAGATTTCATATTTTCTATTTTCTGTAGTAGGTCTGAAATTACTTTACTTCTATGGATTTACTAACATTTTATCCATAAACTCAGATATGAGCTGAGTATCTTCATGTCCATTTGGAAGATGAGAAAATGTAGTTTTACAGAGTGTAAATTCCAGCCATCATTCCACAGCACTACTTGACTCAAACGCTAGTTTGTCCAAGTTCCAGACCACAATCTTAATGGAAATAGTTTGCTTCTGAGTAATTCTGATTACTCTGTTTTTGAAGCTGAATGAATCATTTTGGGAAAGCTTTCGGTCTTTCATTTAATTTTATGGATTGATCTTTTTATATTTCACTGAGTATCGGGCAGGCAATCTCTCCCTGAGTCTGTGAAGAATTGATACTGATGTTAAGTTTATGTTTATATCTTACGCTTGTCCCTCACGACAAAGATCTCTTTTAAAAAAGGCCGGAGGAGCTTCAAGATGGCGGAAGAGTAAGACAGGAGATCACATTCCTCCCCACAAATACATAAGAAATACATCTACATGTGGAACAACTCCTACAGAACACCTACTGAACGCTGGAAGAAGACCTCAGACCTCCCAAAAGGCAAGAAACTCCCCACGTACCTGGGTAGGGCAAAAGAAAAAAGAAAAAAGAGAGACAAAGAATAGGAACGGAACCTGCACCAGTGGGAGGGATCTGTGAAGGAGGAAAGGTTTCCACACACTAGGAAACCCCTTCGCGCGTGCAGACTGCGGGTGGTGGAGGGGGGAAGCTTCAGAGCCAGGGAGCAGAGCGCAGCCACGGGGGTGCAGAGGGCAAAGTGGAGAGATTCCTGCACAGAAGATCGGTGCCGACTGGCACTCACCAGCCTGAGAGGCTTGTCTGCTCACCCGCCGGGGCGGACGGGGGGCTGGGAGCTGAGGCTCGGGCTTCGGTCGGATTGCAGGGAGAGGACTGGGGTTGGCTGGGTGAACACAGCCTGAAGGGATTAGCGCACCACAGCTAGCCAGGAGGGAGTCCGGGGGAAAAAGTCTGCAGCTGCCGAAGAGACAAGAGACTTTTTCTTGCCTCTTTGTTTCCTGGTGCGTGAGGAGAGGGGATTAAGAACGTGGCTTAAAGGAGTTCCAGAGACGGGTGCGACATTCGGCTATCAGCACAGACCCCAGAGACAGGCATGAGATGCTAAGAATGCTGCTGCAGCCACTGAGAAGCCTGTGTGCAAGCACAGGTCACCTCCCCTCCCGGGAGCCTGTGCAGCCTGCCACTGCCAGGGTCCCGCGATCCAGGGACAACTTCCCCGGGAGAACGCACGGCACGCCTCAGGATGCTGCAACGTCACACCAGCCTCTGCTGCTTCAGGCTCGCCCCGCATCCGTACCCACCCCCCTGGCCTGAGTGAGCCAGAGCCCCCAAGGCAGCTGCTCCTTTAACCCCGTCCTGTGTGAGCGAAGAACAGACGCCCTCAGGCGACCTACACGCAGAGGCGGGTCCAAATCCAAAGCTGAACCCTGGGAGCTGTGCGAACAAAGAAGAGAAAGGGAAATTTCTCCGAGCAGCCTCAGGAGCAGCGGATTAAATCTCCACAATCAACTTAATGTACCTGCATCTGTGGAATACCTGAAGAGACAATGAATCATCCCAAACTGAGAAGGTGGACTTTGGGAGCAATGATATATATACTTTTTCCCCTTTTTCTCTTTTTGTGAGTGTGTATGTGTATGCTTTTGTGTGTGATATTGTCTGTATAGCTTTGCTTTTACCATTTGTCCTAGGGTTCTCTCTGTCTATTTTTTTTTAATTACTTAAAATTTTTTTTCTTAATAATTATTTTATATTTTTTATTTTAATAACTTTATTTTATTTTATCTTCTTCTTTCTTTCTTTTTTTTCTCCTTTTTATTCTGAGCCGTGTGGAGGACAGGCTCTTGGAGCTCCAGCCAGGCGTCAGGGCTGTGCCACTGAGGTGGGTGAGCCAAGTTCAGGACACTGGTCCACAAGAGACCTCCCAGTTCCACATAATATCAAATGGCAAAAATCTCCCAGAGATCTCCACCTCAATGCCAACACCCAGCTCCACTCAACAACCAGCAAGCCACAGTGCAGGACACCCTATGCCAAACAACAAGCAAGACAGGAACCCAACTCATCCATTAACACAGAGGCTGCCTAAAATCATAATAAGGCCACAGACACCCCAAAATACACCACCAGACATGGATCTGCCCACTAGAAAGACAAGATCCAGCCTCATCCACCAGAACACAGGCACTAGTCCCCTCCACCAGGAAGTCTACACAACCCACTGAACCAAGCTTAGCCACTGGGGACAGACACCAAAAGCAACAGAAACTATGAATGAGCAGCCTGCGAAAAGGAGACCCCCAACCACAATAAGTTAAGCAAAATGAGAAGACAGAGAAACACACAGCAGATGACAGAGCAAGGTAAAAACACACCGGGCCTAACATTTGAAGAGGAAATAGTCAGTCTACCTGAAAAATAATTCAGAATAATGATAGTAAAGATACCCAAAATCTTGGAAATAGAATGGAGAAAATACAAGGGACATTTAACAAGGACCTAGAAGAAATAAAGAGCAAACAAACAGTGATGAAGAACACAGTAAATGAAATTTAAAATTCTCTAAAAGGGATCAATAGCAGAATAACTGAGGCAGAAGAATGGATAAGTGACCTGGAAGATAAAATAGTGGAAATAACTACTGAAAAAGCAGAATAAAGAAAATAGAATTAAAAGAATGGATGACAGTCTCAGAGACCTCTGGGAAAACATTAAATGTGCCAACATTTGAATCATAGGGGTCCCAGAAGAAGAAGAGAAAAAGAAAGGGACTGAGAAAATATTTGAAGAGATTATAGTTGAAAACTTCCCTAATATGGGAAAGGAAATAGTTAATCAAGTCCAGGAAGCACAGAGAGTCCCATACAGGACAAATCCAAGGAGAAACACGCCAAGACACATATTAATCAAACTATCAAAAATTAAATAGAAAGAACAAATATTAAAAGGAGTAAGGGAAAAACAGCAAGTAACACATAAGGGTATACCTGTAAGGTTAACAGCTGATCTTTCAGCAGAAACTCTGCAAGCCAGAAGGGACTGGGAGGACATATTTAAACTGATGAAGAGAAAAACCTACAACCAAGATTACTCTACCCAGCAAGGATCTCATTCAGATTTGACAGAGAAATTGAAAGCTTTACAGACAAGCAAAAGCTAAGAGAATTCAGCACCACCAAACTAGCTTTACAACGGATGCTAAAGGAACTTCTCTAGGCAGGAAACACAAGAGAAGGAAAATACCTACAATAATAAACCCAAAACAATTAAGAAAATAGTAATAGGAATGCACATATCGATAATTACCTTAAATGTAAATGGATTAAGTGCTCCAACCAAAAGACATAGACTGGCTGAATGGATACAAAAACAAGACCTGTATATATGCTGTCTACAAGAGACCCACTTCAGACCTAGGGACACATACAGACTGACAGCGAGGGGATGGAAAAAGATATTCCATGCAAATGGAAATCAGAAGAAAGCTGGAGTAGCAATTCTCATATCAGACAAAATAGACTTTAAAACAAAGACTATTACATGAGACAAAGAAGGACACTATATAATGATCAGGGATCAATCCAGAAGAAGATATAACAATTGTAAATATTTATGCATGCAACATAGGAGCACCTCAATACATAAGGCAAATTCTAACAGCCATAAAAGGGGAAATCGACAGTAACACAATCATAGTAAGGGACTTTAACACCCCACTTTCACCAATGGACAGATCATCCAAAATGAAAATAAATAAGGAAACACAAGCTTTAAATGATACATTAAACAAGATGGACTTAATTGATATTTATAGGACATTCCATCCAAAAACAACAGAATACACTTTCTTCTCAAGTGATCGTGGAATATTCTCCAGGATAGATCATATCTTGGGTCACAAATCAAGCCTTGGTAAATTTAAGAAAATTGAAATCATACCAAATATCTTTTCTGATCACAACACTATGAGAGTAGATATAAATTACACAAAAAAATCTGTAAGAAATACAAACACACGGAGGCTAAACAATACACTACTTAATAACCAAGAGATCACTGAAGAAATCAAAGGGGAAATCAAAAAATACCTAGAAACAAATGACAATGAAAACACAACTACCCAAAAACTATGGGATGCAGCAAAAGCAGTTCTAAGAGGGAAGGTTATAGCTATACAAGCTTATCTTAAGAAACAAGAAACATCTCAAATAAACAACCTAACCTTACACCTAAAGCAATTAGAGAACGAAGAACAAAAAAAAACCCAAAGTTAGCAGAAGGAGAGAAATCAAAAAGATCAGATCAGAAATAAATGAAAACGAAATGAAGGAAATGACGGCAAAGATCAATAAAACTAAAAGCTGCTTCTTTGAGAAGATAAACAAAATTGATAAACCATTAGCCTGACTCATCAAGAGAAAAAGGGAGAAGACTCAAATCAATAGAATTAGAAATGAAAAAGGAGAAGTAACAACTGACACTGCAGAAATACAAACGATCATGAGAGATTACTACAAGCAACTCTATGCCAATAAAATGGACAACCTGGAAGAAATGGACACATTCTTAGAAATGCACAACTGCCGAGACTGAACCAGGAATAAATAGAAAATATGAACAGACCAATCACAAGCACTGAAATTGAAACTGTGATTAAAAATCTTACAACAAACAAAAGCCCAGGACCAGATGGCTTCACAGGCGAATTCTATCAAACATTTAGAGAAGAGCTAACACCTATCCTTCTCAAACTCTTCCAAAATATAATAGAGGGAGGAACACTCTCAAACTCATTCTATGAGGCCACCATCACCCTCATACCAAAACCAGACAAAGATGTCACAAAGAAAGAAAACTACAGGCCAATATCACAGATGAACATAGATGCAAAAATCCTCAACAAAATCCTAGCAAACAGAATCCAACAGTACATTAAAAGGATCATACAACATGCTCACGTGGGGTTTATCCCAGGAATGCAAGGATTCTTCAATATACGCAAATCAATCAACGTGATACATCATATTAACAAATTGAAGGAGAAAAACCATATGATCATCTCAATAGATGCAGAGAAAGCTTTCGACAAAATTCAACACCCATTTATGATAAAAGCCCTGCAGAAAGTAGGTATAGAGGGAACTTTCCTCAACATAATAAAGGCCATATATGACAAACCCACAGCCAACATTGTCCTCAATGGTGAAAAACTGAAACCATTTCCACTAAGATCAGGAACAAGACAAGGTTGCCCACTCTCACCACTATTATTCAACATAGTTTTGGAAGTGTTAGCCACAGCAATCAGAGAAGAAAAAGAAATAAAAGCAATCCAAATCGGAAAAGAAGAAGTAAAGCTGTCACTGTTTGCGGATGACATGATGTTATACATAGAGAATCCTAAAGATGCTACCAGAAAACTACTAGAGCTAATCAATGAATTTGGTAAAGTAGCAGGATACAAAATTATTGCACAGAAATCTCTTGCATTCCTATACACGAATGATGAAAAATCTGAAAGTGAAATTAAGAAAACACTCCCGTTTACCATTAACAAAAAGAATAAAATATCTAGGAATAAACCTACCTAAGGAGACAAAAGACTTGTATGCAGAAAATTATAAGACACTGATGAAAGAAATTAATGATGATACAAATAGATGGAGAGATATACCATGTTCTTGGATTGGAAGAATCAACATTGTGAAAATGACTCTGCTACCCAAAGCAATCTTCAGATTCAATGCAATCTCTATCAAACTACCACTGGCATTTTTCAAAGAACTAGAACAAAAAATTTCACAATTTGTATGGAAACACAAAAGACCCCGAATAACCAAAGCAATCTTGAGAAAGAAAAACCGAGCTGGAGGAATCAGGCTCCCTGACTTCAGACTATATTACAAAGCTACAGAAGAGCCTTGGGGCAAGATGGGAATAAAGATGCAGACCTACTAGAGAATGGACTTGAGGATATGGGGAGGGGGAAGGGTAAGCTGGGACAAAGTGAGAGAGTGCCATGTACATATATACACTACCAAATGTAAAATAGATAGCTAGTGGGAAGCAGCCGCATAGCACAGGGAGATCACCTCAGTGCTTTGTGATCACCTAGAGGGGTGGGATAGGGAGGGTGGGAGAGAGGGAGATGCAGGAGGGAAGAGATATGCGAACATATGTGTATGTATAACTGATTCACTTTGTTATAAGGCAGAAACTGATACACAATTGTAAAGCAATTATACTCAAAAAAAGATGTTAAAAAAAAAAGAAGAAATGATAATTATGTGACATGATAGAGGTGTTAGCTAGAACTCTGATGGTAGTCATATTGCAATGTATAAATGTATCAGATCAACACATTGTACACCTTAAACTTACACAATGTTATATGTCAATTGTGTCTCAATATAAATAGATAAATAAATAAATAAGAAAAACTAATTAAAAAAAAAAAAAAAAGGCCTGCTAGTTAAACCTAATAGTCAACCCTGTTTTTCTTTGTTCTCCATTTCTAAATATTTTTCACATTTCTGCTCTCTGTTCAATAAGTTAAATATACTTCATCTCGATTAAATTCACACATTATATTTATGTGCTTTGGTTGGTTTCACTTAATATAAGAACCACACGTATGTTTATTTTAACCAATTATTTCTTTATACTCTAATTGTGAAATATAACATTAATATGGGGAATTGTTTAATATATATTTAGAATTTAACAAATATTACTAAAAGCAATGCCTCTGTATCTCCACTAAGGGAAATACAAAGAATGCTGGCAGTGCCCTGCCATGTTGAGTGCTCTGTCCCAGATACTACACATTATGCCACCTCCAAGAAGATCCCTCTCCCCTCCAAAAAAGATTAGAACCTTCATTTTCAAAAGGTTCATAAAGTCCAAAGGAAAATTGATAAAAGATATACTTCTAGATACATCTTGCTGAGATTTCAGAGCTGAGAGAAAGAAAATACTAACAAAGGATAGAGAATGATACAAACATCAGTATTTAAGTGGAATACTAGAAGTGGTTAAGATGTTGGGATATTGTACATAGGATATTAAGAGAAAAAGAAATATAATTAAATAATTTAGACCAAGTCAAAATATGCATATGTGGGGAAAAATAAAGACTTCTCTAGGCATGCATAGATTCAGAAATTATGTTATCAGTTTACCCAAAGTAATTATTTTAGAAGCAACCTAGAAATTAAGAATTAAAAGAGAATGGATATAACTAAAAAAATCTTACAAAATTTTAAATTAAGTCCTAATGGGTAGTAATGATAACAGACACTTGGAGTGGTCAAAGAAGCACTAAGTACAGAGTATATGAGAAAGAAAAGATATAAAATACATAAATATTTAACAGAAGCTGGAAACTAAAAGTCTAATGTTTATGTATAAAACTTGAGCTTCTATGGCAGAGAAGGGTGGTGGAGGAGAAGGTAAGGTGGTTTGGGAGTGATTAAATAGAAGCTTTCTAAAGTTCATGTCCTGGCAAAGGAGACCAGAATATACAATGGAGCAAAGACAGCCTCTTAAATAAGTGGTGCCTGGAAAACTGGACAGCTACATGTAAAAGAATGAAATGAAATTAGAACACTCCCTAACACCATACACAAAAATAAACTCAAAATAATTTAAAGACCTAACTGTAAGGCCAGACTCTATAAAACTCTTAGAGGAAAACATGGGCAGAACAGTCTTTGACATAAATCACAGGAAGATCTTTTTTGACCCACCACCTAGAGTAATGGGAATAAAACCAAAAAAACAAATGGGACATAATTAAACTTAAAAGCCTTTGCACAACAAAGGAAACCATAAACAAGACAAAAAGACAACTCTCAGAATGGGAGAAAATATTGGCAAATAAAGCAACTAACAAAGTATTAATCTCCAAAATATATAAGCAACTCATGCAGCTCAATATCAAAAAAACAAACAACCCAATCAAAAAATGGGCCAAAGACCTAAATAGACATTTCTCCAAAGAAGACATACAGATGGCCAACAAACACATGAAAAGATGCTCAACATCACTAATTATTAGAGAAATGCAAATCAAAACTACAATGAGATATCACCTCACACCAGTCAGAATGGCCATGATCACAAAATCTACCTACACTGAATGCTGGAGAGGATGTAGAGAAAAGGGAACCCTCTTGCACTGTTGGTGGGAATGTAAATTGATATAGCCACTATGGAGAACAGTATGGAGGTTCCTTAAAAAACTAAAATTAGAACTACCATGTGACCCAGCAATCCCACTACCTGGCATATACCCTGAGAAAACCATAATTCAAAAAGACGCATGCACCCCAATGTCCATAGCAGCACTATTTACAATAGCCAGGACATGGAGGCAACCTAAATGTCCATAAACAGAGGAATGGATAAAGATGTGGTACATATGTACAATGGAATATTACTCAGCCATAAAAAGGAACGATATTGTAGAGATGTGGATGGACCTAAAGACTGTCATACAGAGTGAAGTGAGTCAGAAAGAGAAAAACAAATGTTGTATATTAATGCATATATATGGAATATGAAAAAATTGGTATAGACAATCTTATTTACAAAGCAGATACAGAGACACACGTAGAGAACAAACGTACAGATACCAAGAGGGAATGGGGGGATGAATTGGGAGATTCAGATTGACATATATACATTATTGATACTATGTATAAAATAGATAACTAATGAGACCTACTGTATAGCACAGGGAACTCTACTCAGTGCTCTCTGGTGACCTAAATCGGAAGGAAATCCAAAAAAGAGGGGATATATATACACGTATAGCTGATTCACTTTGCTGTACAGTAGAAACAACATTTTAAAGCAACTATACTCCAATAAAAATTTTTTTAAAAAGGTAAAAAAAGTGAAGTTCTTGTTGGATGGGAGTTAGCATAGCTATTGTTTGATTTTAAGAGAGAAATAGATGAAATAGGTTTTATCTATAAGTGTTTAATATATTATAGCCACTAATGAAATAGAGAGGCCTAGTAGAATATACTAGTTCTACTAGAGAGGCCTAGTAGAATATACTAGTAGAATATACAAATAGGTTTTATCTATAAATGTTTAGTATATTATAGCCACTAATGAAATAGAGAGGCCTAGTAGAATATACTATTCTACTAGAGAGGCCTAGTAGAATATACTAGTAGAATATACAAATTAAGGCAGTTGAGAGGAAATAGATAGGAATTAAAAGAAAACTCATTAAGCAAGCATAAGGAAAGGAAGAAAAGAGGAAACAATAAGTTAAATACTTGGAATTAGGATGGAAGAAATATAATCCAATAGATTAGTTAATAAAATAAATGTAAAAGTATTAAATTTCCCTGCAAAAAACAAAGACTTTCATATTGCTTTCAAAAACAAGATCCAGATATATGTTGTTTTAGGAAATATGCAAAAATAAAGTGACAGTGTTATGGGTTAAAATATTCAACATAAAAGATATGTTGAAGTCCTCATCTCCAGTGCCTGTAAATGTGACCTTAGTTGGAAATACATCTTTGCAGATGTAATCACAATGAGGTCATTAGTGTGAGTCTTAATCCAGTATAACTAGTGTCTTCATAAAAGAAGGAAAAGAGACACAGACACAAAGACATGGGAGAAGACCATGTGATCATGGAAGCAGAGATTGGAGTGGTGTGTCAGTAAACCAAGAAATGCCACAGATTGCCAGCATACCAGAAGCTGAGAGAAAGGCATGGAACAAACTGTCCCCTAGAACTTCCAGAGACAGAGCACAGCTCTGCTGACACCTTGATTTCAGACATTCAGCCTCCAAATATCTGTTGTTAAATGATTCAGTTGGTGATAATTTATTACACCTGCCCCAGGAAACTAATGACAAAGAAAGGTGGAGAATAAATGGATATATTAGGGAAATGCAAACCAAAAGAGAGCCTTATCAGTAGAGGATCAAGCAAAGTATCGAACAGAGTAAAATTCTAGGCTAAAGATAGTAAATGAGATATTATATAAATGTAAAAGTTACGATTCTCCAAGAAGTTATAGAGAGGCAGTATTGAAAAGGGCACAGACTAAAGAGCCTATACTCTAGACACAGATGCTCTAGAAACAGGCTGTAGTTCCTGGCTCTGTTATTAAATAGCTCTGTGACTTTAGGGATATTCCTTAACTTTTCTATGCCTCATTTTCTACACCTATAAAATGGGAATGATGATAATACTTCACTTATAGGCAGTTATGAGAAACAAATGAATTAATATATGTAAAATTAATATATTTAAATGAATTTATATGTACTAATATATAAAAATATATGTTTAAAACAATAGTTATCATAGAACAAACACCAACAAAAGTTAGCTACTATTTTTCTCCTCTTATTATTATAAAACATCATATAAAAACCATCCAAGCAATGTGGTATATAAAATAAAACCTGAAGAAAAGAAGAACTTTATAAAGTCACTATCTGGCAGAGGATTTTTAAACAATCACTTTCAGAATTTGACATATCAATTTGCCACAAAAGAACAAATTCTACGGAGGATTGGATGATACAACCAACAAGGTAAAACAAACACATAGTATTATACTAAAAGCAGGAAATATATCTTATTTTCCACTTACAAAATCTCATTATTATGAAACCAAGAGAAATTCTTAATAAGATCCTTAAAAAAGATTTTATAATTCCCATTCTCTCTCCATGACCCAAGAAAACTAGAAATCAAAAATAAAAAGGCCAAATGCAGCTTAAGCATTTGAATATTAAGATATTTACATCAAAATAACCGTTGTAAAATACCACTCTTCTCTGCATCACTGTGTTTTATGGCAATCAAGTGGCTGAGTTGTACAAAACTGCTCTTGCCCAAGAATGGCCACCATCCATTGGTTCTAAATCAGGGTGGTACCATCTCCTTAAGGAAGATTTAGAGTATGCATGGTTGTTACAAAGAATGAGGAGTGCTGTTGGCCTTTCAGGTTTGGAGATCAGGGATGCTAAATGTTCTGCAAAGCTCGGAATACTCTTACACAATGTAGAACTGCCATGGCCAAAATATCAATAATGTTCCCATTGGTAAACATTGTTTTAAAAGTGACTACAGGGCAAAGAATCCACAGATGCTTAAGATATTTCTATTTGAAATTAAGTTAACACTACTAGGGTAAAAAGTCTTCTATAAACCTAGCAGGCAATTCAATGTTCAATTTTCCGCAGCAAGAACCAAATTCAAGAAACTTGTTGCTTTTGACAATACTCAGAGAGCATATAAGGTTGTTTAGAGATTGTTGCAGAAACTCATTTTCTTTCATTACTAAGACTCAAAAAGGGAATTCACATTTTTATTGATAGAATAATTAGATAAATGGATAAGTCAGTACATAGGGAACTGTAAATCTATGTAATTTGCTATTTAGGTTATATTAGCTAAGTCAAATTCTGAGTGCACAAAACTTAGTTACCGGAAACATTAGTGCTTCCGGTAACTACTTCTTGCACATTCTCATGTAAAAACAAAGTATTTCAAGAGCGTTCTCTCTTAGTATTTCTGATGGCACTAAGACAAAAGGCAATGTTCTAGAGTAGATAGTATATAGGGATGAAAATGAAAAAACATGGGTTCTAGTGTTGGCCCTACCATTTACTATGTGAACTTCTCTGTGCTTACTCATCAGTGATATTGGAATAACGGTATTTGCCTCATTTGTCTTGAAAGATTGAGATGCAGAGTAACTATAAAATCCCTACAATGGCCTGACAAGCTTCCCTGGAACTCGCCCTCCCTCTACCTTATTTCCTGCCTAATTTCCTCTTTCTCCCTCTGCTGCACTGGTTTCTTGTTCCAATGTAAGATCTCTGCACTGACCATTCACTCTACCCAGACACTCTACCCTTGATAGCTTCAAGCCCACCCTCTCACTCCCTTACTTCCATGAGGTCTCTGCTGAAATGCCACCTCGTCAGAGAGGCAGTCATATACCATCCCATGAAATACAGTGCTCCCAACTTTATTCTACTTTATTCTTTGACATAGTGATGATCTACTGTGTAACACCTCAAATTTTACTTTGCTTGCTCTTGTCTGTCTCTTCTCTGTAGTATGTAATCTCAAGAAATGCAAGAAATTTTGCTATCCTTTCCTTAGGAATAATATTCTACTAATAAATTAGAGTTTTCTGAATCTGTCCATATAAAAATTTAGCAATGTGTTTAGTTGGGAAGTTTGTAGCTCTACTTTTTACTAATTAATGTGAAATTATATAAATATTATTTTTTTATGACATTACATGTTTTCAGACACATAATTCTCATGATTTAGAATAGTACGGAAAGTTACCCTTTTAATCTGTCTACTATGCCTATCTTAATTATCCCAGTGCTCAAATATTCGAAACATGCATTGAATTTGCATACTGTTTCCCTGAAAAGATACTATATGCACTCTATTTTGAAGTGACTTTTTTTCTTCATTAAAAGCAACATGTTATATTTCAAGACTTCAATATGTCACAAGCTAGGTGGGCCAAGAGCATGTTATTTGCTCTAATAAAACAGTTTTCTACTGCAGTGTAGTGTAGTGGAAAGCAGAGACCATTTCTTATCCATTTTACATTCTTCTCATACATTGTACACAGCAAATGCTCCATAATCATTGATTAATTTATTGAGTATAGACATTCATACAGTGATAAGTATCCCCACCCTTCTTTAAAGAGAAATAAAATAAAGAAGATACTTACATTTAGAGCCTGATGAAGAAGATCCACTGACAGTAGATCTTGATCCCCCTTTCATGGAAAAGACTCCTTTCCCCCTGCGAGTTGTTGTTACAGCCACTCTGGGTCGCTTCAGTGGAATTACTGCGCGGGGAGGTGGAGGCACACGCCCATGGTAATCAAATAACCTTCACAAAATACAAACGTGGCTGAGAATTGGTTTATGCCTAAGTGTTCTATCAAATGTGTGAGACGATTAAGAGAATGGCCTTGTAAAAAATGTCAGTAAATGTTTTTGTTATCATTGTTGTCCTCAAGAATATTCATTTTTCACTAAAGAAACAGGATGCTAATATAGTCTATGCTTTCTGGGCATTAGAATCTGACCCTTAATATGAACTCATTTTTAAGGTATGAAAGAACAAGGAGCTTTTCAATATGTTGAAATTATGTCGACCTTCATTCCCAAGTACGTTTCTTTGCTTGATTTAACAGATTTATCCATTTTAGGAACAGAAATCTTCCTTTAACACATCAGATACTTATTAGCACATAAGTGTGAAAGGAGGAATAGACCACGCAGAATCAGGGACAAAGAAAAGAAAATTACTGTATGATCAGAAAACAGCTCAGAAGGAAAAAAATTTAGGAGTATATCTAGTTTAAAGAAGGCAGCTATAAGAGACAAATCAATATTGTTCCTTACCTCTCTGTAAGGACTTCCTTAAGTAATGAAAGGCTCAGCTGACTACAGAAAAAAAGGAGGCTGAGTTTGAATGAAATGCCGATAGCATGAGGACAAACCTTTGTTGACTAAAGAACTGGTGGGAAATATTTATCAGGATAACTTTTTACTATTCTGACCATTTGATAGACATGCAAATTGAGACTAGAGATATTTGTAGTTAGCTACTAAAAAATTCTCTAACAAAAAAGAATACCAGTAAAATTCTTTGAAGCTTCTGCTAAAAAGTGAAAAATTGTATTCACTACAACCAAGGCATTTCCATTAAACAATGAAAGGAATCAAAAGTATAAGAATATTTACTCATTTATATAAATATATAATTAATAGATTCAAAGTTTCATATTATTTATACTGCATACACATAACAAATTTTTGTGTGACTTAGCACATTTGAGTAGCATAAAAGGGTCAGAGAAAAAAATATGATATATATATTCTATTTGCCAGTGAACCAGAGGTATTATTACTTTGTCCACTATAAAGAAAATAGTGTTATTGACTTAGAATGATGATTATTATGTAGTTTACTGTGACACCATTATATGGATTACATTCTCATAACTGCTTTAAAACAGTCAATAAAAATAATGTGAAAGACAGAAATGAGAAAACTAGAACAGTTTTAAATTTTAAAATATCTAAAACCTTCTATAATAGGTTATTTCATAAAATTACATCTCATTTACACATACAGATGGAAATGTGATCACCTCTTTTTGGAAAATAGTATATGAAATATAATAACAAGATAGGCTGGTTTCCAAATATTCATTCATAAACATTGAAAACTATGACACTATGGAGAAGAATAGTTGTATATAAAACACCTTTAAAGCAGAACTTAGTACTAGGAATGTCATTAGAGAGCTAAACTGTCCAAAAATGATTTGGAAACATGCTAGGGAAATACCAAGAGATGTCTGGAAAGGAAAATAAATGAAATGAGACAGAATTCAAGAGAGGTGTCATCCTCTGCGCATAAGCAAAGTCCATTAGAGCCAAAGAACTGCCAGCAAAGAGCAGGTCATGGATGTCAACACATTATAGTTTACTTCAAAAGATATAGACAGGATGAGGCTGAAAAGGGTTGTGAATCTCATTCATACCACTAAGGGCTGGAAAATCAAAAGGGTCAACTAAGCCTGCCCCTCATTTCAATCACAAAACAAAGTCTACATTACTTATTTATAAGTTGAAATCACAGAGCAACTTAAGTCAGTGAACAAAGATACTAAGGCACTTTTCATGAGCTACAACACCCAAAGCTATTGAGCGAAAAGAAATATGACAATTGACTGATCTCTCCCAGGGTAGAAGTTGCTGCTTGAGATGAACGGCAAGCGCTTTTGGAGGAACAATTTCCCCAGGACTTGAAAATGCAATTTAGCAGGTTCATTAAATAAACTAATCTATACACTGGGTTAAGAAAATTTCTAAAGCACAACTAAAATATATAATGATGTAAGAATACTATACTGGAAATGCAGGCCAAGTAAAGTCACCATATTCACTGCTACTTCAATTACAAAGCAATTCAATAATATTTTAACTGCAACATTTATCAATATTTCTATTGCTTCCCCCCAAACAGGGATTACAAAGCTTCCAGTGTTGGCCAGCCCTGCTTTCCTGTGGAGAAAAGAGAGCTGCATTTGTTCACTGTACTTGTGACATACTTTTAGTATAGGATGTACATTTTAGTAAAATGCTCAGTGTGTGTTGTGTTCTTTGTTGTAAATTCCTATAGGAAGTAGCCCCTGTTCTCTGAATATTTTGATGTGTTGCTTCAAAGAAACATGACTCCTTTATCACCATGGAATCAGGTTTTACCAATTCATTCTGTCACTGTGTTGTGAAGATATGCGGCATTAGAACTTAATTTTTAAAAAGTGATATTGTAATATACAAACAAAGCTAAATGGGCATTTCATGTGAGAACATAATTTTAGATTTTAATGGAGTTGGGGTGTTTGTTAATTTTCACTGGGCAAAGTTGAGTTTACCAGAAATAAAAAGAAGGAAGACTGGGTATTGTCTTAAAGCATAAAAACATAACAAGATAAGGATGGGAAGGGGTCAGTTTTCTGGGATTGCAAGATGAGATGTAGGGGCTCTTCTAAATGCAGAAGGAGGTAGGTGAAAGGCAGCCTGTGAAGGAGACACAAGCATTGGCTTTCTCATCAGAATCCTGTCTATAGCAAATCAAAGAAAATAGTCCAACAAAAATTGCCATACAATAGAATTAAATGTAATCCAAATCTCCAAGGTCAGTTAAAAGCTTAAAATTTCTTCCTTCCTCTTGGTTTTTTGTTCTTCACTCCCAGAATTATGCTCCCTTTCCTTTTCTGTAATGGTCCTTCATTTTCCCTAATATTGTTAGAATACTGTTTTTCCCATAATGTTTACAGGTCAAATAGATAATGATTTATGATGAAGTCAAACACATAATTCTCCCTTCCCTAAGGTCTATTTTAAAATAAAAACTTTAAAAGACCTACTTTCAATCAGTAAATAACATAAATGTAGTCAGATTTTAATAAAAGCAACCAATTGAGGAAGTTTGAGGGTCTATTTTATTGAATAAACATTTCTACTTTTCATGTCCCCATTTCTTGTTTGGAATTTTTTTTCTTTAATAATATCATTATCATTATTTCATGTATAATTTCATTATCAAGCAAAAGCTAAAAACTGGTAAACAATTTTAATATTGATTTACTTGATAAAAATAGACATACCTTGTCTCTAGTAAGAATAAGGATATTAGTTATTTTAATAAGTTGCTTTTTGGACAAAGACAATTTAATGGCATATTGACATATAAAATGAATATAATTTTGAATTCTTGTTTTTACTAAAAGTTTATTATTATTAAACTTCAACAATAATAAAGCAACATTTACATGTATTTTCAGAAAAAAATACATGGAAAAAAAACAACTTCCAATCTCTCACCCTAAAACAACTACTGTCATTCTCTAATTTTTTTTTCCACAAGCATCAATATTTTTCACATAATTGAAAACATAATACATGTACAGTCATGTATCCTGGCTAATTCTCTTTGGTTTATATTAAAAACGTTTCTCAAGTTTGCTAAATGGTCTTCCTAATGTTTATTTTAATTGCTGTGGTGCATTTTCTCCAGTAGATACACCACAGTCTAATAAATCATTACTTGATTGATGGACTTTTGACTTGATGCTTATTTTTCACTGTCAACCAATGTGATTTTAAAATTCATGAAAAAAATTTGAAAATGTAATATTTGCATATTACACTGAACACTAAAATTTCATTTAGATAAATAATAATTTAAGAAGCAGTAATTACCTGTTTTCTTCTAAATTTCCCTCATAAAAAAGAGTTTTTCATTTTCCTTATTTATGAACCCAAACTTACAGTCCCTATGTGGTTAAATGCTAACCAAACAATGTAGTCTGGACTTAGGGTTAAATAACAGACCTGCCCAGAGCCAAAATCTGACAACAAATTCAGGGCCGTGTTCTCACTGGGGTCTTTTAGCAGATAAATGAAGATCATTAACTCTAGGACCAGAGAAGATTTCCAGCTCTGTCTTGATTCAACCTTGCACCCTTCTGTCTTCAGCATGCTTAAATTCTGATAAACATAGTCTATAAAACCAAATTAAGGTGCTATTCATTTTTAAGAAAGGATATATTTGAAATCCACATGAATGATTCTAGCCTATTAGTATATCTGTTTTCTATACTGTTTGAACTACTCAGAATTCTATTTATAATTTCTACCTTGACTTCAAATAAACTTTTGGTTACAACTGAATCCGAAAATACTTTTTAAAGGCACACTTCACTTGAGACCAGTCAATGAGTAATTCTCGTTTCTGTTTTTTCTCACTAAACTTTTCCAAGATTTTCAGTGAAGCCACCCCTGCCAACAGCCCACCCCACATCGGGCTCCATCCCCAATCTTGTCCAAATGCTTCTTGAACATGCTTTTAACGGGCTTACTGAAATTGTCAATGATCTTTTTTTGGCAATATTTTGATCTTAACTTAATCTTTATATTTTGTACAATTTTGCTATCTTCTATATCTTGTATACAGCTTTGGGTAATTAAAAAGTGAATGCAATTAAATAGCAATGGTGAGGTTATAAATCAATAAAATTATTCTCCTATTTAATTCTTATAATTCTGTAATGTGTGTATTGCTAAGTCATTTTGCCCATGAAGGAAACCTGTGAAAAAGGGATGAGATGACTCCCCCCAAGTTTAACCAGTCAACACACGCACACTGAGGCCTGAAACTTGCTTCTAACTCCAAATCACACCCTTTGTCAACTGGGCCATGCTATGGTTTCCAAATGTTTTAGGTGGAATCCCATTCTACCAGATGGTAATTTAAATTTGCACAATGAAAGAGACGTTGCTTCTTGCTAATACGTTTTTCCAGTATTCATGAATATATACTGTGCTCTATAATCAATGATCTGAGACAAGTGCAACTTGACAGAGCTTTTTTCATTAACTTCAACTCTGGTAGCTTCTCTTATGTTAATTTACACAAGGTCAAAGTGGATCCAGAGCTGAACAATACAGATTTTGAATCACTGATATATATATATGTTTTTTATATGGTAAAGCAGCTCTGGCATTTCTTTTTCTCTGTCAATACACGTTTACTCATTACTGGAGGTTATAAATGGCTCAGTGCCTTTCCTGATACTATTGAAAAAAGGTTGGATTAAAACTGCTAATATCTCAGAAATTGAAAACATTCCTTGGGGGTGTTCAATATAATTTTAGGTATACTTCTCCTTAAACTTTACTTGGAAGAGTATATATATTTATGTTTCGTTTTAATAACATGTGATGTTCTTCATGTAGAGTCACACTTGACCTTTTAAAAGACAATGCCACTGAATACTGTAAATTATTGGGCAATTCTTTGTGTAATATAAAAAATGAAAGTTTAGAATAACCACTCAATTCTATTATTTAGTGATACTCTTCATGATCCCTGAAAGCACGGATAGACACTAAATTAGTTTTTGGAAAAGTTACTGCTGGATAAATGTACCAAAACAATCACATTAAGATGGAACTTTGTGTAGAGAAGTTTTCTAAGCTGAAAGAGTTTAAGGGTTGAAAATCCCCAATTACATTAGAATTCCCAAACCTGGCAGAAGTAGTCTAACAATAGGATGTAAATCAATGTCAGTTTTTAAGATATTGTCTCTCAGCTTATGTGAGACATTTAGTCACATCTGGGGTTGGGAGTCTGCAAACCACATTTCTGTGGGGGTCAGCTGGCTCCTTGCTAGGCTCAGCCAATTAAGGACCTGAGAAGGAGACTGGAAGAGGAAGAGAGGACTTGACCCTTCCTGTTTTGCTTTCTGTTTTTGTTTTGGGTCCCTGTTCTTGTCAGCGTTACTCTAGCCTTGTTTCTTTACCCTGGCAGCAAAAATTCATTCCAGTAGTAGCAACTGAATCCAGTTTGAGTAATTTTGTAACATTTGCAGAACAGTCTTCACACTTCCTCAGAGATCCTGACACCAGTTGGTACTGCCTCCTTAGAGGTCTGGGTTCCAGCCCCACGGGTTCCCCCTCTGGGCTCAGATACAGCAGAAGCAGCTAAGCAGAACCTCCTACTCACATTGTGAGTTGTGCAAATCCCCTTTTCTACAGTGATATTTGATAATCCCATCTTTTTCTCTGTTTCCCCAACCCTAGAGGTGGTAGCTGCTTCCTGTAGTTTGCTAACTCCATCATACCATTGTGGGTTTTATTGTTGTTGTTTATTTGTTTTTGCCTTTTCAGTTCCTTAATACATAGTTAGAAAGTTTTTACAAACAATTCTCCTTGTTCAACATAACTATATGATTTCCGTTTTCCTGACAGAAAACCAAGCAACATGGAGTTAATGGAAATAACTGAATGGTCTCTCTCTGCAGATAAGAGTGTTCAGCTCCAACTAGAATGTTCTGGGGGGTAAGAGGAGGGAAAACAATGCAAACAGAACATTCCAGAGGTGTCACAATGGACTATTATGGAAGGACAACTGAGCAACCAGTGTATTGCTCAGTTATAGGGACACTGCTACATGAATAACAGTATAAGAAACATATTCTCCATCACTGTTAATGGTTACTGTTAATGGTTACTAGTAGCTAACATGAATTAAGCACAAAAAACATACCAGGCATAATGCAGGTCATAAAAATATGCTACTTCATTTAATCCTCAGAACAATCTTATGGGGTAGGTGTTAATTTCATGCTCACTTCATAGATGAGACAATAGTTTTTGTGGTATTAAATAAGTTGCCCAAGTTTGCACCACTAGTAAAAAGAGAAAAAAAAATTAACCATAACTACAAGCAGAGAGTAACTAAGGAGGAATTAGTGTGGATAAAACTGTTAGCACTGACTTGGTAAGCTATTTCTCTTCTCCAGCCTCTCCACTCTGTTTTCCTTTCCTGGGGATCTATGTTCACAGGGAACTCCTGACTACCTCTACTAGTGGCAGATGCTTCTGTCTTTCTTAGCCAAGTGAAAAAATGAAAAATAAACTAATGAGGGCACAGACTGCTCAGAGAGTCTGTTAGCAATACACCCATATTGATCTTTGCACACTTATAAACCAAACAGATTTTATATAAGACAAATAAATGATTTTGGAAGTTGTTCAGAGTTAGCTTTTTTGTGTAGTGGAGTGTCATCTGAAAGCTTCAGGCTCTGTAATTATTTGCTGATTAAGGCTCTTGCTCTTTTGCATGTAAAATCTGCCTATCTATCTATCTATCTATCTGTCATCTGTCTATATCTATCTAATGCTTTTTATTGATAAAATGCAAATGCAAATTTTGGCTTCATTTTAAAAATGTGAAAACTGAAAACCTGCCTAGTTGCCCAAAGTTACAGGTTAATTACCAGAACTTGGGTCTCCTACCATCTACTCCATTTTAGGTAGAAATTTTTTTTCTTTCAATGTGGAAGGAAATCACATGATAGAAAATACTTAAGAGACTACAATGCAAAAACATTTTCATATTAACAGACTAAAAGACAATGTATATTAATTGAAAACTTTATTCATAGCAATGAAGACAGTGTTCTGCATCCTGAAACATAAAAGCATATCAGAAAATGTTTTTACAATTGTCAAAAACTAAAATTTTTAAATAAAGAATATCTAAATGTTATCTTTCTTTCGTAGTAACTGGGATTATTTTAATGCTGCCAGATCTTCACATTGTTAGGACAAGTTATTATAAGCTATTTAATATTTAAAATAAAATATTATATTTGATAGAAATTATAAAAGTTATTTGAGAAAACCATCCTTAAAAATTCATGTTTGGTCATAAAGGGTTGACTAGAGAAATCATTTGCTTAACTCAGTAGTTTGAACATAGTGGTGATAAAGGTATGGTTGTGGATCTAATTTCCATGCAGATAAGGCTATTTCCTGTTATGTAAAACCATAAACTGATATTGCTCCTCTTCTGTTTTGCGTATCCACACAGTTGGTTGTTGAGTATAAATGGAGACCTAGTTTATGATTGTAGTTCTTCCACTAATTAACTATGTGACCTTGGAGAAAATAAAATGTCTCTAAACCTAAGGAGATGAATTAATCACAAAAATTGAGTATCCACTATGTGTGAGACTTGATGATAGTGCCTGAGGATACAATAAGCAAAACTGAGCATCTTCCCTGCCCTTTTGGAGGAAGGAAGGACATAAACGAAATACTGTTGTTGCAGAGAGAAATATAGCAATAAAAACCAGGAACAGTGCTGTGAAGGAATAGTAATGGGTGCTGAGAGGGGAACAGAGGAACCTCATTTAGTCTGAGAGAGGTGTTCATGCTGAGATCTGAAGGATGAAGTCAAGTTAACTAGATGGTGGAGTGAGGTATGAGGAGAAGGAACAATCAGAAGAAGGCCCCCAGGCAGGAAGGAACATCGTGTTCTTGTGGAACTGAAAAAGGACCCTCGTGGCTGGAGCAGAGAGAACAAGACCCTTACAAGGGATTATGAAGTTTCTTCCCTATTTAAAATGTCTATTCTGTTTTTCTAAGTTTGCATTTTTATGTCTTGGGATTTTTGTTTGTTTGTTTGAATGAATTTATTTACAATTAAAGGTTTAAACAATATTTACCTCATTTTGTGTGTGTGTGTGTGGTCCAATGATCTATCTACACACAGTCAGTCCTTGTTTAGCATATCTCTAATATCTCAATTACCAATGCTTAATTAAATGACACCAGTCCCCCAACAGCACAAAACAAATTTCAGTTACCACATATATTAACTGTGAGTAATTCCGTAAAATCCAAGCTTTGCTGCTAGTTTTTCAGTCCACAAATCACTAAGTAAATGACAGATGCACATGATGATCAGTGGCCAATCACATCACCTCTTTCAAAGTCTGTCGGTGATTTGTCCCTGTGCATCTGTTAGTTCACACATGGATAGCAAATGTGTAGTTGTATTGTTTCCTTGTCTGCTGGTGATAAATCCATGTGGCATTTTATTAAAATGGATAATCAAAAGAAGGGATTGGTGCAACAAAGAATTGAAAAGTAACACTGGAAATAAAATTAAAATTAAATGTAAATGGAATAAGAGGAGAAATAGCTGACTATAGGGATGTGAACACTCTTCTATTCAAGAGACTCTAGAGATGGAGGCAGAGGAACTTAGTAAAATGAAACATTTTTTTTTTATCCCAAATATATATATTACATCCCATATGTTTATATGAATTTTAAGTAGTATGCTGCCCAGAAAACACTAAGGATTGGTTTACATAGCCTAAAAATGGCCCTGAATGCCAAAAAAGTTCCTTCAAAATCCACAAAGCTATTTGATATACAGTTCATCTGAAAAAAAAAAAATTCCCACAAGATATCATAAATTGACTTCCTTAAGCACAATGCCCACAGATGAAGCAAAATAGTGGTTTAAGCCAGAGATAAATACATTCCTTTACATAAAATTACATCTAAAAGGAAAATATTGGAAATTAAAGATGTTATATTAAAATATGCAATTGTGAGTTGAAATTAAAACATATTGACATAAATGAGGAAAGTGGTGGTGATGTGCTGGAAAGGGACAAAGATGCCCCAGAGGAAGTGACACTTGGCAAAAGAACCACACACTGAGGGAAGTCTCAGAGGTAGTTCACAACATTAATAAAATGTCAAAGCTGATCCAGTCTTAGGAGTATGACAATTCACCAAGGGATAAAAGAGGTGCTTTCTCCATATCATAATAAAAGAAGAAGGCAAGTGTTGTTCAAATTACTTTCAATAAGTCTTTTTTTACAAAGAAATGAAGCACACTAATTCTCAGTATTTTTACATTACAGTGTTAAAATTTTAAATTAGTGTACTAAATAGCTATTAGTTTCACAGTATTTTCCTATACGTATGAATAGGGAATTTACATATATGTATACATGTGTAAATATGTATATTTATAACATAAGAGAGTTTTTAATGTTTTGACAAAAAATTGTTAAAGGTCATGGAAAAATCCCATTTCCCCCCATTGATTATTAACATCACTCTGCATGGTTTTCTTTTATGGTCACACACTGCTATGCAAAGCAAGAATTGTCCTTAATTTTTACTGAATCTATGTGTTGTATGAAAACAGATCTATTTTAGAAGGTTGTACTCATTTTCTGAATTTATAAATCTCTCAGTCTTGAAGGATTCCAAGTCAACTACAGATCTGGAAAATAATATGGGTTAATTAAATCTTTAGAATATCATCCAAACATTAGAAACCAAATATTAGGCTTAAGCACCTCTGAATTCTGAAAGTCTGAGATCTACTATATTTCAGTAAGTACAATCAAAATAGAAAAATCTGGCTATCTTATATTTTATTGGGACTTTTTTTTTACTATAAAGTATTATTTAAATGTATTAATCAATAATACCTGTGAATGAAATGTACGGAACACTTAAAATATAATTTAAATCAAAGGGAAAGAAGGATGAGAAATTTACATACCTATTGTAGAAATCATCTCTGTAGTAATCATAGTCAAAGACATAACCACTAAGGAGGGAAACAAAAAATTAGTTGTTGACAACAGCAATTTTGGTATTAATTTATAATGTAATAGCAATACATTTGTTACTTTTAAATATTTATTTTTCAATGTAATTATGTATCCAAAGGGCTTTACAAGATAATGTCTAATTGGATATAATGCTGTATCAAACTCATTATATGTTTGACAGTGTAAAGACTGATAATGGGTTGAGTGGTTTTGAATGGAAGATGAGAGCAGAAAGCAAAATTAGTTTTTTAATACTTGTACTACTTGTAGGACCATTTTTTTTTTCCCCAGACAAGATATAATATAGCTATCCTTTTTTCCTAAGGTATGTATACTGAGGTTAAATGAACAATAAATAAATGGTATAGAAATAATATAAATGAAAATGTTTATGACCCATTCATTGTTAGAAAAGTAAATAGAAATGTAGTTTCCTCAGAAATCCAGCATTTCCTTTTTATTCTAAAAACTTATGATTCAATAATTTATATAGAGAAAAATTTTTAAAAAAAACCACTTTGAGTCTTACCAACAATAACAATAATTTAGGGCATTTAAATAGGAATTAATAAGTACATTTTAGTGATAAGATTATTACCAAGCTCCTTAAAGGAATGTGAAATAAAAATTTCCCCCATCCACTTGTACAATTGTTGTTTACAAAGCACTTTATATGAATTATTTCCTTTTAATTTTAAGTCCTCACAACAACTCTGTTGGATAATGTAACTGGAAAAAACTAATGTGCAAGGGACCTAAGGGGCTAGCTCAAATTTTTATCACTAGTAAGAGACAGAGCTGAAGCTTCAGAGAAAGACTACTGAATCCACATCTGGAGCTATGTTTTATGACACCATGCAACCCTCCCCAGCTTGGAAGAAATTTAATCTCGCTATGAATGGAGTATCTCTACTGCAGGGGAGTAATCATTTTAAATGTTTATTCATTTATTTTATTGTTGTAATATATATATATATAACATAAAATTTACCTTTCTAAGCTTTCTGTAGTCAATTTTTAATGCCAAAATTCAGTGGCATTAAGTACATTCACAATGTTGTGCAAACATCACCATTAACCATTTCCAAAATTTTTTATCATACCAAACTGAAACTCTGTACCCATTAAACAATACTTGTCCATTCCCTCCTTCCCCTGCCCCCACCCACCAAGCCCCAGTGACTGCTATTCTACTTCCTGTTGCTATGAATTTCCCTATTCTAGGTACCTCATATACGTGGAATCATACAATATTTGTCCTTTTTGGTTTGGCTTACCTTACTTAGCATAATTTTTTCAAGGTTTATCTATGTTGTAACATATCAGAATTCCATTTTTTTATGACTAAGTAATACTTTATTGTATATATATACTACTTTTTATTTACCTATTCATCCATTGATAGACATCTGGGTTGTTTCCACCTCTTGGCTGTTGTGAATAGTGCTACTATGAACATTGGTGCACAAGCATTTGTTAGAGTTCCTACTTTGATCCCCTTTGGGTATATGCCTAAAAGGAGTATTGCTGGGTCATATGGTAATTCTATGTTTAACCACTGTACAACAGGTAAGTCATTTTATATTCCCCAGATGGTCAACTTAATGGTCCTTTACTTTATAACTATTCTTATGTCAGGAAAATTGAAAGAACATATTGAGAAGGGCTTGTTATTCCTGGTTTTCCGGATAAATGTACGTATTTGTCCTGACAGTCGTTACATATGGCAGGGTGGAGAAAACCTGCTATAGCATACATAGCCCATCAGAGAGGGTTTGTTTCGCCTCCAACCAGTCTAATGGAACACAATGAGTGTGAACTCAAGTTCTGAAATGCAAAGTGGAGACCTATTCCATGTGAGTGTCTAATGGAAGACCGAGCATTGTCTAGCCAGAGCAGTGCTGCTGTATATCTACCCCTGCAAACAAAGGAAGACAATGAGACCACTGCTGAAACAGTAAGAGCAAAAGTAACCATTTTTGTCCCACAGTCACAGATTGTTTAAGTCATAATGTTTAATGCTTTAGTTGATATTGCTGGTGTTAGACTCAACTATGATGTTAAGTTGAGGGATTTTAAAGAAAACCTACTGGCTAGCACCAAATCCAAGGTATAAATTTCACCTCAAAACTTTCCTGAAATAGCAGTACATATAATTTTCATTGTGATTTGGTTTCTTCTGCAGATAAGGGATATGATGACACCTTATCCAAACTTTTGTTTGGAAGTCTCAAGTTAAAGGTTATGCTACTTTCATACACATTTGTCATGAGTCATCATTGTTGTACCTTATGGCTGATTATTTTTAAGAACATGTTGGTAGATCTCCACAGCTTATTTATCTTACAACTGAAAGTTCGTACGCTTTGACCAGCCCCATTTCTTTCAACTCCAGCCCCAGCCAACTACCATTTTACTGTTTCTATGGGTTTAGCTTTTTCAGATTCCACATATAAGTGATACCATGCAGGATTTGTCTTTCTCTGACTTACTTCACTTAGCATAATGCCCTCAAGGTCTATCATGTTTTCACAAATGGCAAGATTTCCTTCTTTCTCATGGCTGAATAATATTTCATTGAATATACATACCACATCTTCTTTATCCATTCATTTGATGACAGATACTTAAGAAACGATCATTTTGTGGTATGATGGACATGTTAACTAACTCTATGGTGGTAATCATTTTGCAATATATAAGTGTGTCAAATTAACATCTTGTATACCTTAAGCTTGCACAATATGTCAATTATACCTCAATAAAGCTGGGGGGAAAAAGAATATGTTTGTTGAATACAAATGTATGTATAATAATATTCATGTTTGGATAACACAAATGAAGTTCCCAACAGCCAAAGCAAAGAAAAAAAAAGATAATCAAAACAATATATCATTTTAAGAATTTTGTTGAGACTTTGTTTATGAAACATGATGCCTAGAGAAGGAAACATTCTAGTTATTGAAACACTATTCTTGGTGCTTTTCCATACATAATCTGATTTAACCTTAACAATAGTCTATAAGATGTAGAGTGTTATCCCAATTTTACAGGACACTGAGGTCTAGATACATTAAATATCCTAAATAACACAGATAAGTATTCTAGTACAGCATAGTCATTCATATGCTCATTTGCCAAAACTTGAGTTAGGACCTATGTGTCAGGAACTGTAAGAGGCACTTGCATTTAGAAGCGAAATAGTTTTGTTTTTGCTCAGGAATCTCACAGTCTAGTGGTGATCAAGATGGCCTTAATATCCTGCCCAGCTTGCTTAAACTATAGATAGATTTCTTCCTGAATATAGTCCTCTGACCTCTCTTTTCTTAGAGCATTTATTCAGAAAACTTGTAATTGTATTGATAAATTCTCTGCCACTTTGACATGTAAATATTCTCCCAGCCTCTTGCCTTGTCTTTCTTAAGGACCTGGGAACTATCTTTGAAATTAAATAATAACAGTCATAATAATGACAATAATTAAATAATGTTGAGAAGTTACTGATTCTAATACATTAATTTGATATTAACCCAAGCATCAGACATGGTGATAGACATTTTAGATGCATTAAATAGCTATTGCTTGATAGGACAGTAATTTCCACACAGTGCTAATTCTCAGTATTTTCAGATGTGACCAAATAGAGAGAGAATAGTGGCTAAAGTGTTTTACCATTTTTCTGAAACTCTTTTAAAATACATTATAACTTCAGACAGTGGAGTTTAATAGCAAGAAGAAAATATGAACTATTATTAATGTGGATGACAGTGATGATTCTACTCATGTCTTATACCTTTAAGAAATACTTCAATAATTTACCAGCCTTCTGGAAATTGAAAAGTGCATGAGAAAAAAATTTTATTTTTATTTTTCTCAGTCTATGCTTAACTTATCTTGTCCAGTCTGCTTATTTTTTGTTCAATCCTGACTGCTAAGGCATATTTACAAGAACAAGTTATAGCTAAGCATCCTAAATTGTTTGATCTCCAAGTCTCACCTTCTGCCATCATAAACTCAATTTTACTTGTCAAGTTAAAAATGAAATAAAATGCACAAACAAAATCTGTATAATCTTGGCAAGGCTGCTTTTGTCTTAATGGTTTGGATTTTAGCAGAAATGCCATGGCTGTAGTTGGCTCAGGTCATAAGCTGTAAAATCAAGCTGGATTTCCAAGGAAGAGGAAGAGATTCAAGGAGATGAATCACGACGGGGCAAGTCTGATTCATGCCTGCTGTGCTTTCCTCAGTATCCCTCCCACCCTCAATTCTTTTTTTTTGTTGTTGTTGTCTTTTTTTTTTCCTCCTGCAGATTCTCTCTCTCTCATAAAAATCCCTTCTTTTTTCTTTCTGTGTCAATCTCTATTTGAAATTAGATGTCAAAAAATGGCATTTCCAGGAGTCATATTCAGCATTACAAGTTATTTATGTATCCTAGAATTGTATTGGTAGGAAAAACTTGTCTCTCACATTAAAAAAGATCCCCATTCCCCGCTATAAGCCAAGAGTGGTGTTGTTATGCTCATGAGTTAATATATTTTTGCTTTTAAAGGAGGAACCTTTGCAACTTTCACTGTGGTAGTTTTCTGTGACAATCTTGTTCTTAGGCCATTGAAATAAAAATGATAATAAATTAGATGTTTAAGGCATTGTCCAGGAGGAAGCTAATTCCCATAAATGTCGTTTTTGTCATTTGGGGGCATGGTCAGTGGCAAAGGGCAAGTAATTGACTTTTTAGAAAACTGAAACAGCAGATTTGAATATTTAACACAAACAAAGAGTTTATATTTGAAATTTTAAATCTTGAACACATTTACAACTTTTATTCTACTTTACAATGTATCTACATTCTATTTGCTCAGATTCCCTCAAACGTTAATGGGAAATAGGAAGTGGTAAAGTGATTGTTTAGAGCTGCACACTCACACTCTTTTTTTTTTTTTTAACATCTTTATTGGAGTATAATTGCTTTACATTGTTGTGTTAGTTTCTGCTGTATAACAAAGTGAATCAGCTATACGTATCCATATATCCCCATATCCCCTCCCTCTTGCGTCTCCCTCCACCCCCCTACCCCATCCCACCGAGCTGGTCTCCCTGTGCTATGCAGCTGCTTCCCACTAGCTATCTATTTTACATTTGGTAGTGTATATATGTCCATGCCACCCTCTCACTTCGTCCCAGCTTACCCCTCCCCCTCCCTCTGTCCTCAAGTCCATTCTCTACATCTGTGTCTTTACTCCTGTCCTGCCCCTAGGTTCTTCAGAACCATTTTTTTTTTGTAGATTCCATATATATGTGTTAGCATACGGTATTTGTTTTTCTCTTTCTGACTTACTTTACTCTGTATGACAGACTCTAGGTCCATCCACCTCACTACAAATAACTCAATTTCATTTCTTCTTATGGGTGAGTAATATTCCATTGT
Organism: Eubalaena glacialis; assembly: GCF_028564815.1. Classification (NCBI taxonomy): domain Eukaryota; kingdom Metazoa; phylum Chordata; class Mammalia; order Artiodactyla; family Balaenidae; genus Eubalaena; species Eubalaena glacialis. The sequence goes on along the minus strand of NC_083732.1, from coordinate 28,712,360 downwards.
ATATATGTGCCACATCTTATTTATCCATTCATCTGTTGATGGACACATAAGTTGCTTCTATGTCCTGGCTATTGTGAATAGTGCTGCAAAGAACATTGTGGTACATGACTCTTTTTGAATTATGGTTTTCTCAGAGTATATGCCCAGTAGTAGGATTGCTGGGTCGTATGGTAGTTCTATTTTTAGTTTTTAAGGAACATCCAAACTGTTGTCCACAGTGGCTTTATCAATTTACATTCCCACTAACAGTGCAAGAGGGTTCCCTTTTCTCCACACTTTCTCCAGCATTTATTGCTTGTAGATTTTTCGATGATGGCCATTCTTACTGGTGTGAGGTGATACCTCATTTTAGTTTTCATGTGCATTTCTCTAACGATTAGTGATGCTAAACATCCTTTCATGTGTTTGTTGGCAATATGTATATCTTCTTTGAAGAAATGTCTCTTTAGCTCTTCTGCCCATTTTTGGATTGGGTTGTTTGTTTTTTTGATATTGAGCTGCATAAGCTGCTTGTATATTTTGGAGTCTAATCCTTTGTCAGTTGCTTCATCGGCAAATATATTCTCCCAGTCTGAGAGTTGTCTTTTCATCTTGTTTATGGTTTCCTTTGCTGTGCAAAAGCTTTTAAGTTTCATTAGGTCCCATTTGTTTATTTTTGTTTTTATTTCCATTTCTCTAGGAGGTGGGTCAAAAAGGATCTTGCTGTGATTTATGTCATAGAGTGTTCTGCCTATGTTTTCCTCTAAGAGTTTTATAGTGTCTGGCCTTACATTTAGGTCTTCAATCCATTTTGAGCTTATTTTTGTGTATGGTGTTAGGGAGTGTTCTAATTTCATTATTTTCCATGTAGCTGTCCAGTTTTCCCAGAACCACTTATTGAAGAGGCTGTCTTTTCTCCATTGTATACTCTTGCCTCCTTTGACAAAAATAAGGTGGCCATATGTGCATGGGTTTATCTCTGGGTTTTCTATCTGATTCAATTGATCTATATTTCTGTTTCTGTGCCAGTCCCATACTGTCTTGATTACTGTAGCTTTGTAGTGTAGTCTGAAGTCAGGGAGTCTGATTCCTCCAGCTCCATTTTTCTTTCTCAAGATTGCTTTGGCTATTCGGGGTCTTTTCTGTTTCCACAAATTGTGAATTTTTTTGTTCTAGTTCTGTGAAAAATGCCATTGGTAGTTTGATAAGGATTACATTGAATCTGTTGATTGCTTTGGGTAGTTTACTCATTTTCACAATGTTGATTGTTCCAATCCAAGAACATGGTATATCTCTCCATCTGTTGGTATCATCTTTAATTTCCTTCATCAGTGTCTTAGAGTTTTCTGCATACAGGTCTTTTATCTCCCTAGGTACATCTTTTATCTCCCTAGGTAGGTCTTTTATCTCCCTAGGTAGGTTTATTCCTAGGTATTTTTTTCTTTTTGTTGCAATGGTAAATGGGAGTGTTTCTTTAATTTCTTTTTCAGATTTTTCATCATTAGTGTATAGGAATGCAAGAGATTTCTATGCATTAATTTTGTATCCTGCTACTTTACCAAATTCATTGATTAGCTCTAGTAGTTTTCTGGTAACATCTTTAGGATTCTCTATGTATAGTATCTTGTCATCTGCGAACAGTGACAGTTTTACTTCTTCTTTTCCAATTTGGATTCCTTTTATTTCTTTTTCTTTTCTGATTGCTGTGGCTAAAACTTTGAAAACTATGTTGAATAATAGTGGTGAGAGTGGGCAACCTTGTCTTGTTCCTGACCTTAGTGGAAATGGTTTCATTTTTTCAACATTGAAAATGATGTTGGCTGTGGTTTGTCATGTATGGCCTTTATTATGTTGAGGTAAGTTCCTTCTCTGCCTTCTTTTGGATGGTTTTTATCATAAATTGGTGTTGAATTTTGTCGAAAGCTTTCTCTGCATCTATTGAGATGATCATATGGTTTTTCTTCTTCAATTTGTTAATATGGTGTATCACATTGATTGATTTGCATATATTGAAGAATCCTTGCATTCCTGGGATAAACCCCACTTGATCATGTTGTATGATCCTTTTAATGTGCTGTTGGATTCTGTTTGTTAGTGTTTTGTTGAGGATTTTTGCATCTATATTCATCAGTGATATTGGCCTGTAGTCTTCTTTTTTGTGTGACATCTTTGTCTGGTTTTGATAGCAGGGTGATGATGGCCTCATAGTATGAGTTTGGGAGTGTTCCAAAATATGGGGGTGCTATATTTTGGAAGAGTTTGAGAAGGATAGGTGTTACCTTTTCTCTAAATGTTTGATGGAATACACCTGTGAATCCATCTGGCCCTGGGTTTTGGGTTCTTGGAAGCTTTTTAATCACAGTTTCCATTTCAGTGCTTGTGACTGGTCTGTTTATATTTTCTATTCCTTCCTGGTTCAGTCTCAGAAGGTTGTGCTTTTCTAAGAATTTGTCCATTTCTTCCAGGTTGTCTATTTTATTGGCATATAGTTGCTTGTAGTAATCTCTGATGATCCTTAGTATTTCTGCAGTGTCAGTTATTACTTCTCCTTTTTCATTTCTAATTCTGTTGATTTGAGTCTTCTTCCTTTTTTTTTTTTTAGGAGTCTGGCTAATGCTTTATCAATTTTTTTTATCTTCTCAAAGAACCAGCTTTTACTTTTATTGATCTTTGCTATCGCTTCCTTCATTTCCTTTTCATTTATTTCTGATCTGATCTTTATGATTTCTTTCCTTCTACTGACTTCGGGGTTTGTTTTTCTTTCTCTAATTTCCTTATGTGTAAGATTAGGTTGTTTATTTGAGATTTTTCCAGTTAATTGAGGTAGGATTGTATTGCTATAAACGTCTCTCTTAGAACTGCTTTTGCTACGTCCCATAGTTTTGGGTTGTTGTGTTTTCATTGTCATTTGTTTCTAGGTATTTTTTGATTTCCTCTGATTTCTTCAGTGATCTCTTGGTTTTTTAGTAGTGTGTTGTTTAGCCTCCATGTGTTTCTATGTTTTTTACAGTTTTTTTTCCTGTAATTGATATGTATTCTCATAGCGTTGTTGTCAGAAAAGATACTTGATATGATTTCAACTTTCTTATATTTACCAAGGCTTCATTTTGACCCAAGATATGATCTATCCTGGAGAATGTTCCATGAGCACTTGAGAAGAAAGTGTATTCTGTTGTTTTTGGATGGAATGTCCCATAAATATCAATTAAGTACATTTTTTAATGCATCATTTAAAGCTTGTGTTTCCTTATTTATTTTCATTTCAGATGATATATCCATTGATGAAAATGGGGTTTTAAAGTCCCCTACTATTATTGTGTTACTGTTGATTTCTCCCCTTATGGCTGTTAGCATTTTCCTAATGTATTGAGGTGCTCCTATGTTGGGTACAAAAATATTTACAATTGTTATATCTTCTTCTTGGATTGATGCCTTGATCATTATGCAGTGTCCTTCGGTTTCTCTTGTCTTTATTTTAAAGTCTATTTTGTCTGTTATGATAATTGCTACTGCAGCTTTCTTTTGATTTCCATTTGCATGGAATATCTTTTTCTATCCCCTCACTTTCAGTCTGTATGTTTCCTTATGTCTGAAGTGGGTCTCCTGTAGACAGCATATATATGGGTCTTGTTTTTGTATCCATTCAGCCTGTCTATGTCTTTTGGTTGGAGCATTTAATCCATTTATGTTTAAGGTAATTATCAATATGTATGTTCCTGTTATCACTTTCTTGTTTTGTGTTTACTATTGTAGTTCTTTTCTGTCTCTTGTGTTTCCTGCCTAGAGAAGTTCCCTAGCATTTGTTGTAAAGCTGGTTTGGTGGTGCTGAATTCTCTTAGCTTTTGCTTGTCTGTAAAGGTTTTAATTTCTCCTTTAAATCTGAATGAGATCCTTGCTGGGTAAAGTAATCTAGGTTGTAGTTTTTACCCCTTCATCACTTTAAATACGTCCTGACACTCCCTTCTGGCTTGCAGAGTTTCTGCTGAAAGATCAGGTGTTAACCTTATGGGGATTCCCTTTTGAGTGAAGCTGGGTCGTAGCCTTGAGACAGAGATCTCTGGGAGAGCTCTTGTTGATTGATATTATGTGGGGCCGGGAGGTCTCTGGTGGTCTAATGTCCTGAACTCAGCTCTTCCACCTCAGAGGCTCAAGCCTGACACCTGGCCAGAGCACCAAGATGCTGTCAGCCACATGGCTCAGAAGAAAAGGGAGAAAAAAAAGAAAGAAAGAAAGAATGAATGAATGAAAGAAAGAAAGAAAGAAAGAAAGGAAGAAGGCAAAGAAAGTAAAGTTATCAAAATAAAAAAAATTAACATTATTAATATAAGAAAATTTAAAAAGTAATTAAAAGAAAGAGAAGAGAGCAACCAAACCTATAAAGAAATCCACCAATGATAACAAGTGCTAAATACTAAACTAAGATAAAAATAAAAATCAGAAACTAGTCAGTCACATACAGCAAACCCCCGGTCTATAGTTGCTCCCAAAGTCCACTGCCTCAATTTTGGGATGATTCATTGTCTATTCATGTATTCCACAGATGTAGGGTACATCAAGTTGACTGTGGAGATTTAATCCACTGCTCCTGAGGCTGCTGGGATAAATTTCCCTTTCTCTTCTTTGTTTGTGCAGTTCCCGGGTTTCAGCTTTGGATTTGGCCCCACCTCTGCATGTAGGTCGCCCTCTAGAGTCTGTTCTTAACCCAGACAGGAGGGGGTTAAAGGAGCGGCTGATTAGGGGGCTCTAGCTCATTCAGGCCGGGGGAGGGAGGGGTACAGAATGCAGGGCGAGCCTGCGGCAGAAGAGGCCAGCATGACATTGCAACAACCTGGGACGCGCCATGTGTTCTCCCCAGGAAGTTGTCACTGGATCACGGGACACTGGCAGTGGCGTGCTGCACAGGCTCCTGTTGTGGGGGAAGTGTGGATTGTGACCTGTGCTTGCACATGGGATTCTTTGTGGCTGCAGCAGCAGTGTTAGCATTTCATGCCCACCTCTGGTGTCCGCAGTGGTAGCCACAGCTCGTGCCCATCTCTGAAGCTCATTTAGGCGGTGCTCTGAATCTCCTCTCCTCGTGCACCCTGATACAATGGTCTCTTGCCTCTTAGGCAGTTTCAGACTTTTTCCTGGACTCCTTCCTGGTTAGCTGTTGTGCACTAGCCCCCTTCAGGCTGTGTTCACATAGCCAACCCAGTCCTCTCCCTGGAATCTGACCTCCAAAGCCAGAGCCTCAGCTCCCAGCCCACACCTGCTCTGGCAGGTGAGCAGACAAGCCTCTCAGGCTGGTGAGTGCTGGTCGGCACCAATCCTCTGTGCTGGAATCTCTCTGCTTCGCCCTCTGCACCCCTGTTGCTGCACTCTACTCTGTGGCTCCGAAGCTTCCCCTGCCCTGCCCACCCTCCCGTCTCCACCAGTGAAGGGGCTTCCTAGTGTGTGGAAACTTTTCCTCCTTCACAGCTCCCTCCCTGTGGTGTCGGTCCTGTCCCTATTCTTTTGTCTCTGTTTTTTCTTTTTTGTTTTGCCCTACCCAGGTACATCACACTGTTTTTCATTACTGGAGATTAAATGAGACCTAGTAACTTTCCTGGGATTTCATTTAAACTTTTTAAATAAGAAGAAGAAATCACAACTCATTGGGTTTTGCAGTATATATGGTCCATTTTATATAATCCCTTTTGAATTCATAAAACCAGCTTTATTTGAGTAAACTAATACACAGAAGTATTTCTTTTAAGTTTTTTATCACAGAACATCATTAAAATATAATCTGAAGAATATTAATAAATTTCCTAGCTCAAGGAGGGAGCATTTTAATGGTTTCTTAACAGACATCCTACCAATAATGATTGGAGCCTTCTCAATTACTATATCTTGATCCCTAAATTAAATTGAATAATCAATTATTGAATACTTATTGTAAGGAAAATACTGGAAGTTGTGAATAATAATATCATATCAGTAGAATGTGGCTTCTAACCTCAAGGTTTAAGGGATTAGGCAAGTACAATCTAGTTTAAGGGACTAGACAAATACACATATGAACATAAGTCAAAGCCAATTTGATAAATGTCAAAATACAAATATAAACTACTATGAGAGCTTATAGGCAGAAGAAATAGGGTGTAGTTGGGACAAGGAATCAAACAAGGTTTCTTGAAAGAGATGACATTTTAGTCTTTGAAAAAGGTTGTAGGGATTTGATAAGTGAATGTTCAAAAGTAGTCCTTCTAGATGGTCAAGATTTAGTGGTAGAAAAGTGTGCGACAAGTATGGAGAACACTGCTTTATGAAGTTTATTCTCTCTCTTTAGCACAGCTATTCTTCAGAATACCTATGGAAGTTGTGAATGCAGAAATTATAATGTAAGATAACTGAATTTCCAGAGCATACTCCTCTACAGTTGAGGTTCCCAGTGAATCAAATTTTCCTCAGAGATACCTACAGGATTCTACTTCTAACTTGTCATAAAATTTGATGTGGGTTTCCAAGAGTATATACAGTTGAACAGATTTATGAACTTTACTAACTTTGCTAAGCTGTATATGGACAAAAAAATTGTCCATTTTCATTTTGGGGAATACAAATAAATCTGTATATTTACTTTGGATAGTGTGTGTGTGTGTGTGTGTGTGTGAGTGTGTGTAGTGGATACACATACACACATGGATTCAAAATGCAAAAACAATGGAATAAGCTATTAAGTTTTAATAGCATTGACAAAATACTCAATTGACTACCAAGGATTTTGGAATGGGGGAGGAACCCAAGGATTATGGCACATTCATAAAATTCCTGGCTAACTGTGAACCAGGACCTAACAGCTTAGAAAGACGGAGTGACTAAGAAGTTCAAAGATTAAAACAATCCACCCAGTACATTTAAGAGTTCTGGTCTGTTAGTTGTTGTGAGTCAAGCTTACTGTCTCACACATTTAAAGGATGATTTATTTAATTGAAGCATGTATGAAGACTGAATTCTGGGAACAAAAAAGAGGAGGGAAAAAAAAGAGAAATATTTTTCTCTCTTCTGGCTAACACAGGGATTCTGATTTTGGAAGTGTCACCTTGAATGGGGTATGCTTGTTACTCTTCTCTATGTTGTGTTCCCTAGGAAGGATATTCACACATATAATTCCAAAATTGTGTTTACACAATTCTTTTTACAGAATATAAAAAATAAACAAATAAGAACAACAACAAACCCTCCAATGACTCCCCATGTTCTCCGAGGTAATGTTCAGACTCTTTGACATTCAGCACTCTCCACATGCTGCTCCTTCTTCTGACATTCTTTAAAAATTCCTTCAATTACTCTTTTAATCACTCAGCCTTTCCCAGCACCTATTCTCTGGGGTGGCACAGAACAGCTCCTTTCTCTCAGACACAGATATTCTTGTATCTCTACACAGTCTTCTGCATTAACCCAACTGGTTGCTCAACAGAAATTTCCTGTTATGGGGCTTAGCTCAAGCTCTCCCTCTGTCAACACGTGTATCTTCTTTCTGTTGAATATGAATCCATTCTTAGGGCATAACTCAAGCCCTACATCTTGCCCAATTAAAAGTTTGTGGAGTTAGACTAAATTCCACTTACTGTGCTATTCCTTGATTATAGTTTTTTGTATTTACATCTGACTCATGCTTGTCAGCTCTCTGCTTTTCCTGTCACATCACTAATCTATATAGATTTATTTCTTTTAGCCTTTCCTTTCACAAACCAATCTCTCTGTTCCATTCATCATTCCTGTCTTCCTTCTTTGAACTTACTCTAATTTGTCTGAATTTTTTGACCCTGAAGTTTTCAGAATATTCTAGGAAGACTCATGTCAATATCCTGTAGCATATTACACATCTTTTTGTTTTAGCTGAATTTATTCACAAATGCACAGGTTTCATTCTTAGAGCTTCTTATTCATACTTCCATCTGAACATATTTATATTGTTATTGACAATTCATGAGTCTATCTGACTAGATTGTGAGCTCTGGAAAAACAGGGTGTTTGTAGTCACCCAGTAGATATTTTTTGAATTGAATATCAGACTTCTGTGGAACTTTTCACTACAGTATTTATTGTTATTATTTTTTGTAAGGAAACAAAATGTCTATATTAGAATTTTTAAACACCTGAAGATTAATATTAGAACATGTACACAATAATAATCGGGTTAGATCATGTTGGGTTAGAGCTTTCTGCCAATAAATATCAATTTATTGCCTCTTACTCTAAATCCACCTTCTTTTTACTCTTGCTTTGTGAGCTGGATCTTGTAAACATTGTTCCTTTGGCAGCTGGCACCATGTTAGGGTTTGTCAGTAGAGAGTGCTTGGAGGAAAACTGAAAGTCATTTAAGAGAAAGGGGCTTCTTTTTCCTGGTTCCCATGTGTTTTTCTCCTTGCTTCTCTGGCGCAGCTGTCAGCACCATACAGGACACCCACTGAAGCTCACTGGCACTCCAGCAGGAGGATGCCTACTCATTATCCCCAGTCCACCAACACCCCAACAAACTCTTGTGACATCCAGTGGGCTGCAGCCAGCCCCTCTCCAAATGAGATGTGAATCTCAGCCAAGGAGAAAGAGGCTCTTCTAGTTTGTTCCTTCTTTGGATACTCTCCTTCAGCCATAGTGATAGTAGTTGTTTCCTACATTTTCTATTCTCATATCCTTTTGAAGTCTCTTTTACCTTTTTTAAGTAGGCAACCATATTTTCCTAGTTTATAATTATTCATATTACATTTTCCCTGTTAAAATTACTGGTGTGGTTTCTGTCTCTTGTCTCCTGGTTGGACCTTAACCAAGACAATCCAGTTTAGGCATTCGTGGATTCTACATGTTTAAGAATGACCACATGCAATTGATAAACTTTTAGCCAGACTTATCAAGAAAAAAAGGGAGAGGGCTCAAATCAATAAAATTAAAAATGAAAAAGGAGAAGTTACAACTGACACTGCAGAAATACAAAGGATCATAAGGGACTACTACCAACAACTATATGCCAATAAAATAGACAACCTAGAAGAAATGGACAAATTCTTAGAATGGTACAACCTTCCAAGTCTGAACCAGGAAAAATAGAAAATATGAACAGACCAATCACAGGTACTGAAATTGAAACGGTGATTAAAAAACTTCCAACAAAGTCCAGGACCAGACAGTTTCACAGGTGAATTCTGTCAAACATTTAGAGAAGAGTTAACACCTATCCTTCTGAAACTCTTTCAAAAAATTGCAGAGGAAGGAACTATCCTAAGCTCATTCTATGAGGTCAACACCACCCTGATAACAAAACCAGACAAAGATACTACAAAAAAGGAATATTACAGGGCAATATCACTGATGAACAGAGAAGCAGAAATCCTCAACAAAATACTAGCAAACTGAATCCAACAACACATTAAAAGGATCATGTGGGATGATCAAGTGAGATTTATCCTCGGGGTGCAAGGATTCTTCAATATATGCAAATCAATCAATGTGATACACCACATTAACAAACTGAAGAATAAAAACCATATGATCATCTCAATAGATGCAGAAAAAGCTTTTGAAAAAAATCAACATCCATTTATGATAAAAACTCTTCAAAAAGTGGGCATAGAGGTAATCAACCTCTAGATAATAGGGGCCATATATGACAAACCCACAGCAAACATCATTCTCAATGGTGAAAAACTGAAGGCCTCCTCTAAGATCAGGAACAAGACAAGGATGTCCACCCTCACCACTGTTACTCAACATAGTTTTGGAAGTACTAGCCATGCTATCAGAGAAGACAAAGAAATAAAAAGAAACCAAATTGGAAAAGAAGAAATAACATTGTCACTGTTTGCAGATGACGTGATACTCTACATAGACAATCCTAAAGATGTTACTAGAAAACTGCTAGAGCTCACCAATGAATTTGGTAAAGTTGCAGGATAGAAAATGAATACACAGAAATTGCTTGCATTCCTATACACTAACAATGAAAAATCAGAAAACAGAATTAAGGAAACAATCCTATTCACCACTGCATCAAAAGAGAATAAAATACCTAGAAATAAACCTACCTAAGGAGGCAAAAGACCTTTATTCAGAAAACTATAAGACACTGATGAAAGAAATTGAAGATCACAAACAGATGGAAAGATATACCATGTTCTTGGATTTGAAGTATCAATAATGTCAAAATGACTATATTACCTAAGGCAATCTACAGAGTCTATGTAATCCCTATCAAATTACCGATGGCATTTTCCACAAAACTAGAACAAAAAAATTAAAATTTGTATGAAAACACAAAAGACCCTGAATAGCCAAAGCAATCCTGAGAAAGAAAAATGGAACTGGAAGAATCAGCCTCCCTGACTTCAGACTGTACTACAAAGCTACAGTCATCAAAACAGTATGGTACTGTCACGAAAACAGCAATATAGATCAATGGAACAGGATAGAAAGTCCAGAGATAAACCCATGCACCTATGGTCATCTAAGACAAATGAGGCAAGAATATATAATGGAAAAAAGACACTCCTTTCATAAGTAGTGCTGGGAAAAATGGACATCTACACATAAAAGAATGAAATTGGAACATTCTCTAACACCATACACAAAAATAAACTCTAAATGGATCAAAGACCCAAATGTAAGGCTAGACACTATAAAACTCCTAAAGGAAAACATAAGCAGAACACTCCTTGACATAAATTGCAGCAAGATCTTTTTTGATCTACCTCCTAGAACAATGAAAATAAAAACAAAACAAAAAAACTGGGACCTAATTAAACTGAAAAGTTTTTCACAGCACAGGAAACCATAAACAAAATGAAAAGACAGCCCTCAGAATGGGAGAAAATATTTGCAAATGGAGCAACCGACAAGGGATTAAGTTCCAAAATGTACAAACAGCTCATGCAGCTCTGTATCAAAATAACAAACAACCCAATCAAAAAAACAAACAACCCAATCAAAAAATGGGCAGAAGATCTAAATAGACATTTCTCCAAAGAAGACATACAGATGGCCAAAAAGCACATGAAAAGATGCTCAACATCGCTAATTATTATAGAAATGCAAATCAAAACTATAATGAGGTATCACCTCACACTGCTCAGAATGGCCATCATCAAAAAGTCTACAAACAATAAATGCTGAAGAGGGTGTGGGTAAAAGGGAACCCTCCTACTTTGTTGGTAGGAATGTAAATTGGTACAACCACTATAGAGAACATTATGGAGGTTTCTTAAAAAATAAAAATAGAACTACCATGTGATCCAGCAATCCCACTCCTGGGCATATATCCAGAGAGAACCATAATTTGAAAAGATACATGTACCCCAATGTTCACTGCAACACTACTTATAATATCCAGGGCATGGAAGCAATCTAAATGTCCATTGACAGAGGAATGGATAAAGAAGATGTGGTAAATATATATAATGGAATATTATTCAGCCATAAAAAAGAATGAAATAATGCCGTTTGCAGCAACATGGATGGACCTAGAGATTACCATACTAAGTGAAGTAAGTCAGACAGAGAAAGACAAATGCCATATGATAGCACTTATATGTGGAATCCAATTAAAAAATGATACAAATGAACTTATTTACAAAACAGAAACAGACTCACAGATTTTGAAAACAAACCTATGATTACCAAAGAGGAAACGTGGTGGGGGAGGGATAAATTAGGAGTTTGGGATTAACATACACACACTACTGTATATAAAATAGATAACTAACAAGGACCTACTGTAAGCACAGGGAACTCTACTCAATATTCTGTAATAACCTATATGGGTAAAAAATCAGAAAACATAAGAATATATGTATATGTATAATTGAATCACTTTGCTGTACACCTGAAACTAACACAGCATTGTGAATCAACTAATCGCCAATAAAATTAAAAATAAAGAATGCCCACATGTGATACATAGTGAAAGGTTAGAGGTTGTCTATTTGTAAGTGAATCTTTTTTCATAACTTGTACAGTTGATATTTTTATTATTACTATTATTTAACTTATTGGATTATAATGATTTTTCTAAACCGTTTTACTTCAAGGGTAAATATATCAACTGCATATGTTCCCCACTGTAGAAACTAACTTATAAAAATATTTGAGAGTGATGTCAAATGGGATAAGAGTAATAATAATATCACCAATGATAACGTTAACATTTACTGAAAGTTTAGCATTCATTGGTCACTGTTCTAAGTGCTTTATATATATCAAATCATTTAATTGTCTTAAAAATCCTTAGAGTTAGTATTAATATTATCCTGGTTTCATAAATGACCGAAGCAAGGTATCAATACGACCAATTAAAGTCCAGAGCATAAATCACCTTGTCTATGGCTTACCAGATATTGTTGTAAGAAATATTTACATACTTTCTTCAACTGCAAGTTCAGTATAAGCCAGGAGAACGATACCACTACCATAAAGCTAATGGAATATTAGAAAGCATTAAATGAACTGTAGTTTCTATTAAAAAAGGAGGTAACAATTCCATTGCACTTTCACTTTTGAGAAATCCCTGTAAATATTTAGTTCAGTGTATTTCAGTGAAGTTTCAGAAGGATTTCAACCAACTGGAACACATGCAGATGAAAGAAATTAGGATGGCAATAAGTTTCAAAACAATGCCCCGGTATAAAAATGGTTGAACTAAATAAGAATGTTTGGTCTAGAGAAAAAAGCCTTTGGGAAGGAAGGAAGCTAATTATTCAAACATTTGAAAGGCTGTCTAGTGGAAGAGGTACTGAATTTATTCACTGTGGCTCCAGAAGGGAGGACAATTATTGAAGAGTAGTAATTACAAGGAAGAATGTTACTGCTAAGTATAACAAAGAAATAGAATAATGAGTTCCAAATATCTTGAGCTTCTAGTAGTTTGGGAAAGAAAACAGAACCATTAAAAGGAAAATACTGTGGTGAAACATTATATGATCTAGCATAACACAGTGTAACAAACACATATGTCTCAAAAAGAGCCCAAAAAGCCATTTGTTAGGGATTTTATAGAGAAGAGAATTAATGCATTATGTATTTCTGGGATATCTTCCAAGCTGAAATTTCATGATTTTATTAAAATTAAATTACATTGTTAAAATGTAACATTTAGCTATTCACATACAGATTTCAGGAAGGTGATGACCTGAATCTGACTCCCTTTCCTTTAGGCACCAGTTCTAGATTCCCTGACTCTCTTCAATCAAATTGGTGCAGAATTAAAGAAGAAATAAAAATTGAACTTTTATATTATCTAGAAAGAAATAAAAAGAATGCTTCTTCCAAAACCTATGGGTCACAGTAAGAACCTGACAAAAAAAAAAATTACAGTTTTAGAGGTTTCATTGTTAAAGACAAAAATATGAAAAAGAAAGGAATTCAGCCTTAATCTCATTAGATAAAAGAGCAACATGGTAAGTCAATGTAAACTAGTTTGAAGCCTGGAAATCCATAAACAATCTGGCACAAAAAGAAATTAAAGGAGGAAAAATATGATTTTTATTAGTAGATGATAGACAGGCATTAGGTAAAATTTATGAGGCATTCCTTATAATATATCATAAGTAAAATAGTAAGAAGAAAACTACTTAAATACAATAGATATGTATCTGAAACAAGAAGGAATTAATGTAAAATAGTAAAACTATTTAAATTAGAATTGGGATGTTAGCTTTTACCACTATTTTTTTCAAAAATATCCTGAAAGTTTTAGCAAATCTTTATACACTAAACTTTTTATTCCATTATGCACATTTACTTGGTTTTTTAAATTGCCCATTTTCACAAAATACCTAACTATTAAGAGATAACCTCTATGTTCTTTTTATTACAAACTCATATTGCACTAAACACCTATTACTTAAGATGAGTATTTCCTATAAATTTTATAGAAGAAAAAGGAGCATATTGAATCATTCGTCCCCTCCTCATTGACTTGGTTTGCACTCTTTGTCAGTTATCACTTTCTTGTATAAACATGGTTTATTGTGGTTTTTATTTTATCCCCACTGATAATAAGGCAATTCTTATCCCTAAATTTCATGTTTGTAGAAGACATAGTCTCCCTCATAATTACCACCCTTCAAAATTTTCTTTTATATTCTCATCTCTAGATGAACTTTAGAAATGTCAAATTTTTCCCACAATCATTCTCAAGCAATCATTTAGCCTGCTTCATGAATTTCCCAGTTAAAGAATGTGACTAAATAATTGTTATAATTAAGTTGATCTTTATGATGTTGGTGTCCAGGTGAGACAGGCTGGGACCTGGGACCCTTTGCTGCAGTGCTACAATGTTTGCACCTGGCCAAATGCCTCTTAAAGCAATAAAATACAAAGAAACTATAAGGGACTGCAAATAACCGCATGCATGTGCAGTTGGGGCAAATTATGGACAACAAGATACAAAAAGACCAAAAACCCAACTGCTACTTCTGAAGAGCCAGGAGCAAAAGCAGGGGGTCAGGAGTAAACGCAGAATACTGGGCATGTCCCCTGCACACAACACCACCAAAGGGATGGGCAAACCCCCTAAGCCACCCCTCCAGCCCAACCCCTGGACACACCCCTACCCTCACTCCATATAAGGAACCAGCTCACCCTCCCACCCAGGGAGCAAGCAAGGGAACATGTTACTTGCTCTCACTCCCTGCTACTGCAGCAGGAGCCCCATTAAAGCCTTGCCTGAATTTCTTGTCTGGCCTCTTATCAATTTCTGTTGCTTAAGGAAGACAAGAACCCGGTCAGTAACACAGGGTGGACAAAATCAGACTAGCAGCTACATTTATAGAATTCTGTCTGCGTTTGGTACATGGTATAATATATTTTCTGTTGACATCTTTCTATTACCTTCATAAATGAAAAATGACATAGCTGAACACAGAATTGTTGTGTTACAATCCTTTCTCTCAAAACTACGTCCATCATTGTCTTCACATCACCAAGAAAACTGAGTCCAACATTATTTTTTCTCCTAAATTTTTAATTTTTCTCTTAGATTTTTCTTTTGGTATGGATACCTATATGTTTCTTTACATTTCAAATATTAAAAATCTCATTAAAATCAATGAATTATATTTTACCTTTCATTACTGACTCTTTCACGTTCTCTTTGGGAACACATATTGTTACAGATAAAACCCAATGGTCTTTCATCCATTTTTTTCTTTGTTCTCATTTTTCCACTTCCCTTTCCTCTATTTTACTCAGGGAATATTTATCAAATTTTTCTCTGGGTATATACCACTTATTGGATTTTTTCCCCTGTAGTATCAAATCTGCCATTTATTGCTTCAAATGAAGCATTGCACTTAATCAGGAGTTTTGTTGATACTGAAATTTTCTAGATTAATATCTTATCATAATCTACTAACGATTCTCAAAGATACTTTCATTCTGAGCATTACTGAGCTAAATTAACAGACATTTTCTATAATATTCTTGTTTCTAGAAATAAATCTTTTTTTAAAAATTGAGTAAAATTGACATAACATTGTATTAGTTTCAGATGTACACATAATGATTTGATATATGTATATATTGTAAAATGATTACCAGAATAATTTGAGTTAACATCCATCACCACACATAATTACATTTTTTCTCGTGATAAGAACTTTTAAGATCTCCTCTTTTAGCAACTTTCAAAACATATAATACAGTATTAACTATAATCACCATACTGTAATTACATCCCTAGCATTTATTTACCTTATAACTGGAAGTTTGTACCTTTTGACCACCTATTCATTCTGAATAGAATTAAATTTTATTCAAATAAATGAGTTCTTTTTGAGCCTCAGAATACTGCTCTGTTTGCTTGTACTGAAGAAGTTTTTCCAATGTTTTTTCCAAGCTTCCATGGTTTCTTTCTCATTAATTCTCTTCTGCTTTGATTAAGTCAATATTCAGTGTTTTCACTGTTATGACCAAGTAAATATTGTTTACAGTTGGGTAATATACTGTGCAATAATTACATTTCCTTCTTAAAAACTGTTGTTGACTTGGTATTTATAGTGGCCTTATTTTTTCATTCTTCCTGGAGTTCTCCATTCCCCAGACTGGTCCTCTCTAAGTCTGCTACAGAGTTACCATCCTGGGACTCCTCTTCACCAGCCACCAGGAGACTTGCTTCTCTTTTGTGTTAGACCCTCTTTTTTTTTTTTTTTTTTTAAATTCAATGATTTTGGTGAAACAAGGTTCAGGAGATTTCTTAGAAAAGGTTTGTTAATCCTTAGATTTCTAAAAAATACAGTTGATTCTCATTATTCATGGATTCTGTATTTGTGAATTTGCAAAGTTTATTTGTAACTCCCAATTCAATATTGCAATGCTTTCATGGTCATTCAGAAACATGCACAGAGCAGCAAAATATTTCA
The DNA here is from genome assembly GCF_028564815.1 of Eubalaena glacialis. Classification (NCBI taxonomy): domain Eukaryota; kingdom Metazoa; phylum Chordata; class Mammalia; order Artiodactyla; family Balaenidae; genus Eubalaena; species Eubalaena glacialis. The sequence continues at coordinate 28,696,008 of NC_083732.1, read as the reverse complement.
GTCGCTGAGGCAGCATTCCAGTTGAGATTGAATAAGACGATACCCTGCCTTCTTGTTTTACCTCTCACACTGTAAACAAGTGTTATTTTTCATGGTCTGTTTAGTGCTACTTTTTTTGTACTTTTGTGTTTTGTTGGTGATTTTGCTATTTGAAATAGCCCTCAAACAAAGTGCTGAAGTGCTGTCTAGTGTTCCTAAGCACAAGAAGTCTGTGGTGTGCCTTAGGAAGAAAATGCCTGTGTTAGATAAGCTTCCTTCAAGCAAGAAGTATGGTGCTGTTGGCTATAAGTTCAATGCTAATGAACCAGCAGCATACAGGAAATAAGCTGTCTTTAAAGAGAAACACACATAAAGCAAGGTTATGTATTGACTGGTTAACAAAAATGTGATCAGAGGCTCACAGGAACTTAATCCTACACTTCCACTGGGAGCAATGACTGTGTGTTTGCTAATGCAGTGGTTGAAGTGAATTTATGGAAGATAACTACCACAAATAACAAGAGTCCACTGTATCTTTTCCAGTCTTCATGCTTGATTGATGGTGTGTGTGGTGGGATTGACAGTCTGGATCTTCAGGTTGAATATATTTTTCTCTCAGAATTTAAAAAGCATTATTGCATTGTCTGTAAGTTTTCCTAATGTTGAGAAATTTGATGTCATTCTGATTCAGAATCTTTGTGTCTCTTATTCCTCTGTTTGAAGGTTTAAGGTCTTCTTATCTATAGTAATTAATCTGCCGTAGTTTGAGTCATCTTTCATTCATTGTGCTTAGTGTCTTTCTATTTGAAAACACATATCTTTCAGTTTTAGGACATTTATTGCATTACTTATTTGACAATGTCCTCTGTTTTCTCTTTGTGAAACAACTTTTACTAGATATTGAACTCCTGGAGTAACTCTCTAATTATTTTAGAGCCTTTACTGTTTTTCATCGCTTTGTCTTTTTGGTCTTTTAAGTTCATATTCCAAACTTTTATTGAATTCTTCATTTCTCTTATAATGTTTTTAGTTTAATTCCTTTTTTAAAAATTTTATTTATTTTTGGCTGTGTTGGGTCTTTGTTGCTGTACGGGCTTTCTCTAGTTGTGGCTAGCAGGGGCTACTCTTCATTGCGGTGCATGGGCTTCTCATTGCGGTGGCTTCTCTTTCTGTGGAGCACAGGCTCTAGGCGCATAGGCTTTAGTAGTTGCAGCACACAGGATCAGTAGTTGTGGCATGTGGACTCAGTAGCTGTGGTGTGCATGCTCAGGAGTTGTGGCACACAGGCTTAGTTCCTCCACTGCATGTGGGATCTTCCTGGACCAGGGCATGAACCTGTGTCCCCTGCATTGGCAGGTAGATTCTTAACAACTGTGTCACCAGGGAAGTCCCTTAATTTAATTTCTAAGAAAATTTTCTTGTTCTCCATATATTCCTTTTTAACTATTCCTTTGCACATAAACATGACATATTTTCCTATATCTAGGGATAGTAGTTACACCTTTTTGGAGTTTTTTGTTGGTTTGTTTAATTTACTTTTACACTCTCTCTATTTCCTCTATTTCTGTAGAGTTCTGATTTTCTCTGGGGTGTCTTTCTTTCATGTTAGAGTATTTTTTCAAATATCTGGTGGTCCTTTGCTGGTTGGCCATAATTCAGAGCAAGGCACCAAAAACCTGACAAGTAGCTCTGTGTGTGTGTGTGTGTGTGTGTGTGTACATGTGCACATCTTGCTGACTGTTGGTCTCATTGGAGTGTGATTGGGCAGGGTCTTAGGAGTTTATTGAGATTGTAAAATGTCAGTATATCCAGGTCTTCTGGGATAGTCAGTTTCCTCAGAGAGGATAAACCGCTAAGTCTTAAATAAAAAGAAGTCTTATCCTAGTCTAATGTTGCAAAATTATGGTATTTTGGGTTTACCCTAATTTTTCCATAGGCCATTAAGATAGTGGCAGAATTTTTTTCTCAATTGTGAAACTAGAGCATCGGTTGGAGTGTTAGCAGTTAATGTGATTTCTGGCACCCAGCAAACATTTCACGTATACCATCGTTCCTTCTAATGGTGAAATCTATTGCAAAGCAAAGGGGATAGTTGAGGACTAAACAAGAAGACATAAGCTCCTTTTGGGGGCATATATTTTTAAAAATGAGGAATATGAAAGAATAGGCAGAAAGGAAAAGGGAGAGGGAGATAAAGCAAAGGGGTAGGAGTAGAAAACATGGGGGAATGGGAGGAGAGAGAGGAAGAATGAAGGCAAAGAAGAGAAGAGAGAGGAGGCAGGAGAGGGAAGGGAGGGAGGAGTTGATGAAAGATTGAAACACAGTCAGGGATTTACAGTCTTTCTGATGTGGTCATTGTTTAATTTCTCAGTTAAAAATTCAGTGTCTCTTCTAAGATACCCTTTGGTGTAGCCAAATGATACTACTAGCTATCTCCAAAACAGAAACCAAACCTGCCTGACTGGGTCCCACATCAACAGTCTGACGACTTTTTGTTTATAACCACCTGTCTTTCAAGGATAATCAAGTAATGGCTTACATTACAGATATTTGCCTATTTTTATTTTATCTTCTTTAGGTTAGAGTTACCAAGCAATGTCTTGTATTATAGATACCAACTCATTTGTTTTTATCCTCTTCATTAGATGATAATGTCCTTGAAGCAAAGACTTAGTTTTAACCAAAGCTTCTCAGCTTATTGTAGTGAGAGACCAGGTTTTTAATTTTAAAATTACCAAGCCATCACAGACTAATAATTTCATAAAATACAATATCATACACTTAGATGTCACAGCAGTATCAAAATGTAATAAAGGTTTCTAAATGCTTATTTGTCTTTTTTGTACTTTAATTAGTCATAAACTGGTAAAAAACAATTCATGGATTGGCAATGTTTTACTGAGTCCCTGAGAAACACTGGTCTAATCCACCTTTATAATTTGCTTTGCACCTAGCAAGATTACTTGAACAGAATTTTGCACTGTGTAAATTTCACCTAAATACAACTGAATTGATATTAAGAACTAAGGATAAAGATCCTGGAAATGAAGTCTTGATTAGAATGAAATGGCATCATAACATTCACTTCTTGTTTTTAACTTGTACTTTGAAAGTTTAAATATTAAGCCATTAACAGTGTTCTCAAAAATATTGTGAATTGCAGAATATTTTCAACATATTAGTTATTTAAGTCTAAATAATTTAGCATCACCCTCCATCTGTCATTGTCAAAAATAAATGTCTAAATACTTTACTAAATTCTCCAGCAATGATAATTTGGTGTGTGATCTTTGTAATATGGAAGGAAAGCTCAGTATTCAATCACGCAATAGGAAACTATTCTTGTGTAGTAGGTTAGTTTAGAACAGCAGCTGATGTTGTTCTCACATAATATTTTGCACACACACACTTACAGTGCCCTTCAAATAATGAATTGATGCACTTATTGGAATTGAACAGCTGTTCATTGTGCAAAAGGCAGAGATGCTATCAAATTCTTTCTCAAGAGCTTCAGATGAAAACCTGATGACTGAAGAAAATTAGGACTGAGTGCTTTGATTTATCAGGCAGTGCCTTAATCTGTGACTTGGTGGTCTTATAAGGGAACTTGGAGTATTTAGCCTGCCATGGGCCTACTGAGATTAATGTGGATAATCAAGGGCCCATGATTAAGGAACACATTTTAAAAATAAATTCTTTAGAAAGCCTCACTTTTTAAAACAGTTTTCAAGATTTTTAGTATCCAGCTGGGCTATAATATATACTTCATTGAAATACCTCCTGCATGATATGATAATTTAGCCAACATCTGAGAGAAATGTCTCATCAGGTGCTCCATCTTTCATATGCTTTTTATTGAAGCTAAGGGGAAGCTATAGTCAAGGGTAGCTTACCATTGAGTCAAACCACAGGCACCATTATATCATTTTGAAGTTGAACATGGCCTGCAGGTTCTAAATGTTGAGTTTTGAGTGTGATCTAGTAAAAAGTTCACAGAAGAAATAGTAAGGTTTCTAAAAACATAAAACATTTGGGGGTTGGCTTTTCATTTTAATATAAACCTTAGTTACCATGCAGAAATGTAGCAGCTCAATGTATTTTTTTTGCTGATAAGCTCTTAAAGCACAAGTGATGCCTTGCATTTGCTAATATTTGGCCACTGTTGATTATGCTGTGATAACTGATTTGTTCTGCAGCATTAAGTAGGAAATCTTTTGAATCAAAAAATATTCTGTATTTTGAAAATGTCATTAAAAGTGTTGAAAAGGTCACATTTTGAGGTTGATGAAATATAGATCAGTCATTCTTGGCTGGATGAACAGAATTTAATTGAAAAGTGAGGCTTCGAAACTTTTGCCAGCACTTTTATAATGCAAATATGGGATTCACAATGACTCTAAAAGCAATAAATAACTTTTTATGTACATAATTATTTTCCTGAATAATTAAAGCTATTATTTAGGCATTCATGATGATTCAAATGAATATGAAACTCAGAAGAGAACATAAAATGTTAGTATGCATGAAATTGGCAGCTGTTTAAGCAAAAGGCCTAGGCTGGACTCCATTCCAAAATGGTTACTAATGTGCTATGTGTCTTTATGGAGATTACATCACCTCTCTATGTCTCAGTTTTCCAGTTTTAAAAGAGTTATAGTATCTATTTTATCTATGTGAGAATCAGTAATGATTCAGTGAGCAACAAAAAATAAAGGCTAATTAATAACTTGAACCCTCTAAGAAGAGTGCTTGCTTCCAGGAAATTATTTAGATAATCAAGTATGATTCAGTTGGAAAGCCAGCTTTAGGTACATTTCATGGAGTTAAAATAAGAGCAAGAATTTATTCTCTTCAAATAAGCTTAACTAATTTTCTTTCCTTTGAGTTGGGTTGATTTCAGATTAATGAAAGCAAAGCACTTTATTTATTTTTCATACTTATTTCCAGTGAGCGATTGTTTTCAGGACAGATTTTAAAAGTACAGGAGACTAAGATTTCATTTCAAATTGAATCAATAGCACTCTCTTCATGCAGTATTTCTACATATGGTATCTAAATTATCTGAGCCACCATTTCTATTTTATTCATATATACATTCAATAAATATATTTTTCATCAATCAGATTATATGCATACCCTTTCCAATATGGCTTGACACTTTAGAAACTTGTTCATCAACAACAGTGCTGGTGACAATAAGGAAACAGTGGTATTTGTATAAGTTATCATACCTGTCAAAGCCTTTATTGCTTTAGATTTGATTCCATAATATCAAGATTAGTTCTTCACATGGTGGGATTTTATGTATGCCGTTTAGTTATTTATTTTCTTATGCATAGGTATTTGATGTCTATAAATTACTTTGGCTAAGTTAGAATTGTGTAATAATGAAGTGATTTTAAATCCTCCACATATTTTAAATCTCATTAGACTTGCCTTTTAAAAATAATTAAATGGTGAAAATTTTAATAGCTAAGAGTTTAAATGGTACAGTTAGATTATTTAGTCAATATTATTTAAGCTACAATTTTAACAACATTTTGTCTTATACAGACATATAACCTGTATGAGATCAAATTTGTTATTGGGTTGAATGGATTTAATGACTGAACAGGTGCTTTTTATTTCTACATATATTTATATCAAATGATAGATTAATTTTAAATGCTTTAATTTATTATGATCAAAGATCTCATCCAAACTTTGGGGGGGAGGCTGCCTATGATATATAATGTTACCAATTCTCAAAGTAAAATTGATATGAACTGTGACATTTGGCTTAATGTGACATTTTATTATACGAACGAATTAGATAGTAGTGGAAGTGCTGATAACACTCTTTTGAAATATCATCAGCTATAAAGTCCTGCACCACTGCTTTCTTTATAAGCAGAACTTAAATAAATATACTTGATGATCCTATGTATTTTCTTCCCTCCAGGTAACACTATATTCCTCCCTGCTATAATCTGAAATTACTTCCTTTTCCCTGAGGAGAACATTTCACTAAAGAAACAAAAGATGTTTCAGTCACAATCAGCCCCTCTGTTTCCTAAGACATTTTTAAATTGTAAGAATTGAGGAAGACTCTTTGATGACTCTACTGTATTTTATTATTGAAGTGTAATGAATTCTTGCTTCTTAAAACTATGTCCTGGAACCCATGTGTTCAAGACACCAGTGTCAAAATATATACAAACACGATTGATTACCCAATTTATTTGTGATATTGTATATGCTATTGTAGCGCAGTTTAAATGATTTTGACAAGTACAGAAGACTGTCATTGACAAGTGCAGAAATAAATGATGGGTTTAAATGTTCAAATGTTTTTACAGCATTTTACTGAGTGGCAGGATGATAAATTAAAATTACAGTTGTAGCATCAGGCCTGAAAGCACAACTGCTTTAGATTACAAAAATAGCACTGTGGAAATTTTGTGTACTCTCCAGAGAAGTAGCCTGGAGGACCTTGGAAAAAAATGAAACATGTGCAGTTGCTAAAGGAATCATTAATTTTGTGGTAGCCCTGAGTCTAAAAAAATTTTAAAAATAGATTTTTAGAAGAAGAAAATTGGCTTTATCCCTTTATCCCTTTTTCCCTGGAGACCTAGAGAAAATTGGAACCACACTATCAAAAGATAGGCATTGAATTGGCCATTAGTGATTCCATGATGTCTGATGGACATATTTAAAGCTTATGGACAGTTTCTTGCTAAACTTCCCTTAGTTTCAACACTACACCTGGATTTTTGCTTGTCATTCTGTCACCACTATCCACCAAATTCAGTTGAGAATCCTCGAAGACATCATTCAATCACACTGATTCTGATACAATTAAAGAAAATAATATTTCATCAGGCATTTCTTTTCCATTCTTTTTTTAGATATTTTTTTGACAAATGAAAATTGTATACATTTAAGGTACACAACGTGATGTTTTGATATACATATACATTATGCAATGGATTATCACAGTCAAGCTAATTAACATATCCATCACACCGCATAGTTACTTTTTTTGTGGTGAGAACACTTAAGATCTACCTTTTTAGCAAATTTCAGGTACACAATACAGTATTATTAACTATAGTTACCATGCTGTAACTATAAGTTCCCCAGAACTTAATCATCCTGCACAACTGAAAATTTGTCTCCCCATTTCCCCCACCTCCCTGGCAACTACCATTCTAGTCTCTGTTTCTGAGTTTGGCTATTTCAGCTTCCACATATAAGTGAGATCATGCAGTATTGTCTTTCTGTGTCTGGCTTATTTCACTGAGCATAATGTCCTACAGGTTCATCCATGATGTCACAAATGGCAGGATTTCCTTCTTTTTAAAGGTTGAATAATATTCCAGAGTGTGTGTGTGTGTTTATACATACATATATTACATTATCACATTTTCTATATCCATTCATCTGTCAGTGTACATTTAGGTTGTTTCCATATCTTAGCTATTGTGAATAATGCTGCAATGACCATGGGAGTGCAGGTACCTCTTCCAGATACTGATTTAAAAATATTTCCTTTGTATATATACCCAGAAGTGGGCTTGCTGGATCATATAAGTAGTTCTATTTTTAATTTTTTGAGGAACTTCCATACCATTATCCATATTAGCTGCACCAGTTTACATTCCCACCAACAGTGTACAAGGGTTCCCTTTTTTCCACATCCACACCAACACTTGTTATCTTTTGTCTTTTGGATGACAGCCATTCTAACATGTGGGAGGTGATTTCATTCTGCTCAAGTTCTGAATCTTTTCAAGTCATGCCTAAATTATTGCAACAGCTTTCTAAGTGACTCTACTATGACCTCACTTTGGAGAACATTCTTCAGTTAAAAGCAAAACAGACAAACAAATACACATACAACCATCCAATGACTCTATTGAATCCTTAGAATGTAAAGGAAGTTCCTTGCATTATTATAATTTCTCAGGATATAGCCACTACTTTAACTCACCAATCTTAATCTCTCCCCTGTCTTTTCATGAACCTTCAAGTTTGTTAGACTGGGATGTCTGACGTGCTTGGTGCAGTCTCTTCTTCCTGCTGCCAATTTTTTCTTCCAATTCTTTCTTCCAGAAATGCTACTCTTAAAACCTCTCTATTGAATTCTTACTTCACCTTGAAGATAAACTCAAGTCCTACTTTTTGTCTTGAAAATTTTCCTAACAATCTGGCCAATTTCTTCAACTTCTCAAATCCTAGATTAAGACCATCTTTTAATTCCTAAATGATTGGTAAAAACCAATCATTTTACAGCAGTCATATAACTCTCTTTTTACTTTTTGATGCTCTTTTGCAACTATCTCTAAATTGGCATTGCTTTCCTATTTTCATGCTCCTATTATTAAAATTTTAAATATTGTACTTGTTATTTTATATAAATCTGAGCACATTCCAAAACTGTCTTCCTGTCTTTGTGCTTTTATTTCTTTCTTGTCTATCTTCCTCAAAGATCTCCCAAGTAAAGTATTTCTTCACTACTGTGCTTGATTTCACTCTTCTGAACTTCCTTTCCAAGAATTTAATCCATTACCACTTTTCTAGAATATTCAGACCTTTGGATTTAATTAGTTGGAATTTCTGTAATTCAGAGGAACTCACTCCTTTAGGAAAGATTTATAATATAACTTAGATGTTGCACAGAATGTTGATAACAATTGATATCTATCCCTGTTTACTATGTGTTAGATACTGTTCTAAGCACTTTGCAATATTATCTTATTCACAACAGCCCTAAGAGTTAGTTATTACCTCAGGGGAGAATATGAAGGCAGAGAGGAGTTAAAGAAATTGTCCAAGGCACCTAGCTAGGAAAAGACAGAATGGGATTCAAACCAAGAAAACCAAATTGCAGAACTTAGTTTCCTAAAATAGGTAGCTAATGGTATAACAATGTACAGCATCTATCAGTAAATACAGAGTCTCAAACAAAACCTGGATAAAAGTAAACTAGTACAAATCTTTGACCTAATAAGAATGTCGAGGTTTAATAATGTCTTTATAACAATAGCAGAAGTACACTGAAGCTCCAAATTCAGTTCCAAGACTGGAAAGAAAAGGGGGAAATATTCTCCAAGGAAAATTATTTAACAAAATAAAGCTGTTAGCATGGGACTTCCCTGGTGGTCCAGTGGTTAAGACTCCATTCTTCCACTGCAGGGGGCATGGGTTCAATCCCTGGTTGGGGAAGTTTCACATGCCATGCAGTGTGGTGCATATATATATATATATATATATATATATATATATATATATATATATATGTTAGCAATTACTTAAGAATACTTTTAGTTGTAGGGTGAGCTTTGCTGCCCTTGCAGTGTTAGCCCCCTCTTGGTTGCACTTAGTAGAATAGGTCAGGTACCTCTCAGGGGATGCAGGAACTCCATTGGCTGGACCATGATTAGCTCACTCATACAGCCAGTGTTTTAACTGAGATAAATATAATAATTTTGATATTTTTATCCTTGATGTGTTTTTTAATGTCTCTCAGCCAAGCCTGAGAAACAATATATTCTGAGCTATTCCAATAAAAATTTCAAATTCTTCTGAGTTATTTAAATTATTCTAATACAATGAAAAAATCTGAAAAAATATTTACCCATGCAGTAAATAATCATCCTCATAATAAAGCTAATCATACAAAAATTCAACTGTAAAATCATTGGTATGCTTCAAAGTTTCAATTCCAAAATACAGCTCATTCATAGTAAAAGTCTTTGAAAAAGGTTAACTTCATGCTAAAGAGGTAAGAGGAAATAATTCACATGGAAAATTTTATTAGTGCCTTGAATATACTTTTAAGTGGCTCAGTGTCTGCAAAGTGTTGACAGCCACTTGCTCTTGAAGGGAATTCATGCATTGTCTTGACATGTTCTTTTACACTGTGAATCTCAATGTCAAATGAACAGGAGCTTCCTTTCCCCTCATCTCTTTTTTTCGTTAAAAAGCTGTAAAAAGATTTTTCATGGCAAGACTGGTTTCAAACTAAGATTTATATCTTAGACTCTTAATTGAGACTATCGCTTGGTTCTTACTCACTTTTCTGAATGCAAATTGATGTCTGTTCTCTTCCAGCTTATTTCCAAAATCAGAATCTGTCTGATGCCTCATACAAGAAAACATTTGCCAGAAAGTTTTCTAAATTGATCTAAAATGTAATGTTTTGAGGATGAGTAGAATATCAAACATCTAGTAATCATTTAGCACTCAAGCCTAAGCTCCTTTCTAAAAAACAGAGTCGATTGATTTTTTTTTTTTTACTTTTAAGTGAGTTAGATAGGAAAGAACTTGAATTTTTAAATCTATTATTTAAATTTATTACATTTATAATAAAATGTATTTTATGATATATTTTAATGAATTTACATATGTAATACATATGTTACATAAAATTTATTTATATTAAATATATTTATAATAATTTTAATATAAAACATTTTATTTTCATGTAATAGAATATTTATTAAATACTAAGCTATAGTATTTAAAAATATAATCCCAACCTTAGGTCTAGGAAAACATTAGAATGAACACAGGCAGTGTGTTCCCTAGGCACCATGGTGACCTCCATGGCACACCTTTTCGTCTGTTTACATCTATCCTGGTCTCTGATGGATGAACTCCAAGACAGTTCTCGATCAATGTGTCCACTTCCGCCATATATATCCAAAACAGAGAGAGACCATGGGAAGTTGTATTTCAAAGATTTTCTGAAGAGATTCCAGAGACCATAAATGTCTGCAAGAACAACCTGTGTATGCTTGTAAGGAAAGGATGAGGGAGGCTGCATACATGATGTAGACAATGGTTCCAGCACTGGTTGGTATCAGAATTGCCTAGATAGCCTTGGAAAACACTGCATCTATTGACCTACCTGAATTAACAGATTCAGACTCTGGGATGAGCCTTAATGCCTCACTCCAGGATAAAGGCTAGTTTTTAATTTTTCTTAATTACATTATTTTACTAATAATTTACTGGCGCATAGGAAAGAAAGTTCTTCTTATATCACCACATAGTTGAAGGTCTAAGATCTGAAATTTAACTTAATTTCGTTTCACAGTTCCCTAACCTTTTTCAATAAGCAAATACTTCCTTGTGTTATAACTTTCTCTGACAAATTTTTCTGTTGGCATATTTAATTTGAATTTATGTTTGTGACACTTAAACATTTTATTTCATAATTACTGTAGCACATTTATCAAAGGAAGAATTTTGCTCCCTAATTTACATTAAGAAAAGATGCACATTAAAATTTTATCAATATTTCTTCGCATTAAAATTTTATTTTATTTTATTTTTTTAACATCTTTATTAGAGTATAATTGCTTTACAATGGTGTGTTAGTTTCTGCTTTATAACAAAGTGAATCAGTTATACATATACATATGTCCCCATATCTCTTTCCTCTTGCATCTCCCTCCCTCCCACCCTCCCTATCCCACCCCTCTAGGTGGTCACAAAACACCGAGCTGATCTCCCTGGGCTATGCAGCTGCTTCCCACTAGCTATCTATTTTACATTTGGTAGTGTATATATGTCCATGTCACTCTATCACTTTGTCCCAGCTTACCCTTCCCCTTCCCCGTATCCTCAAGTCCATTCTCTAATAGGTCTGCATCTTTATTCCAGTCTTGCCCTTAGATTCTTCTGATCATTTATTTTCTTTTTTTAGATTCCATATATATGTGTTTGCACACGGTATTTGTTTTTCTCTTTCTGACTTACTTCACTCCGTATGACAGTCTCTAGGTCCAGCCACCTCACTACAAATAACTCAGTTTCATTCTTTTTAATGGCTGAGTAATATTCCATTGTATATATGTGCCACATCTTCTTTATCCATTCATCTGTTGATGGACACGTAGGTTGATTCCATGTCCTGGCTATTGTAAATAGAGCTGCAATGAACATTTTGGTACATGACTCTTTTCGAATTATAGTTTTCTCAGGGTATATGCCCAGTAGTGGGATTGCTGGGTCGTATGGTAATTCTATATTCAGTATTTAAGGAATGTCCATACTGTTCTCCATAGTGTCTGTATCAATTTACATTCCCACCAACAGTGCAAGAGGGTTCCCTTTTCTCCACACCCTCTCCAGTATTTGTTGTTCGTAGAGTTTTTGATGATAGCCATTCTGACCGGTGTGAGATGATATCTCACTGTAGTTTTGATTTACATTTCTCTAATGATTAATGATGTTGAGCATTGTTTCATGTGTTTGTTGGCAATCTGTATATGTTCTTTGGAGAAATGTCTATTTAGGTCTTCTGCCCATTTTTGGATTGGGTTGTTTGTTTTTTTGATAGTGAGCTGCATGAGTTGCTTGTATGTTTTGGAGATTAATCCTTTGTCAGCTGCTTCATTTGCAAATATTTTCTCCCATCTGAGGGTTGTCTTTTTGTCTTGTTTATGGTTTCCTTTGCTGTGCAAAAGCTTTTAAATTTCATTAGGTCCCATTTGTTTATTTTTGTTTTTATTTCCATTTCTCTAGGAGGTGAGCCAAAAAGGATCTTGCTATGATTTATGTCATAGAGTGTTCTGCCTATGTTTTCCTCTAAGAGTTTGATAGTATCTGGCCTTACATTTAGGTCTTTAATCCATTTTGAGTTTATTTTTGTGTATGGTGTTAGGGAGTGTTCTAATTTCATTCTTTTACATGTAGCTGTCCAGTTTTCCCAGCACCACTTATTGAAGAAGCTGTCTTTTCTCCACTGTATATTCTTGCTTCCTTTAACAAAGATAAAGTGACCATAGGTGTGTGGGTTTATCTCTGGGCTTTCTATCCTGTTCCATTGATCTATATTTCTGTTTTTGTGCCAGTCCCATACTGTCTTGATTACTGAAGCTTTGTAGTATAGTCTGAAGTCAGGGAACCTGATTTCTCCACCTCCGTTTTTCTTTCTCAAGATTGCTTTGGCTATTCGGGGTCTTCTGTGCTTCCATACAAATTGTGAAATTTTTTCTTCTAGTTCTGTGAAAAATGCCATTGGTAGTTTGATAGGGATTGCATTGAATCTGTAGATTGCTTGGTGTAGTAGAGTCATTTTCACAATGTTGATTCTTCCAATCCAAGAACATGGTATATCTCTCCATCTATTTGTATCATCTTTAATTTCTTTCATCAGTGTCATAATTTTCTTCATACAGGTCTTCTGTCCCCTTAGGTAGGTTTATTCCTAGATATTTTATTCTTTTTGTTGCAATGGTAAATGGGAGTGTTTTCTTAATTTCACTTCCAGATTTTTCATCATTAGTGTATAGGAATGCAAGAGATTTCTGTGCATTAATTTTTTATCCTGCTACTTTACCAAATTCATTGATTAGCTCTAGTAGTTTTCTGGTAGCATCTTTAGGATTCTCTATGTATAGTATCATGTCATCTGCAAACAGTGACAGTTTTATTTCCTCTTTTCCAATTTGGATTCCTTTTATTTCTTTTCCTTCTCTGATTGCTGTGGCTAAAACTTCCAAAACTACGTTGAATAATAGTGGTGAGAGTGAGCAACCTTGTCTTATTCCTGATCGTAGTGGAAATGGTTTCAGTTTTTCACCATTGAGGATGATGTTGGCTGTGGGTTTGTCATATATGGTCTTTATTATGTTGAGGAAAGCTCCCTCTATGCCTACTTTCTGGTGGGTTTTTATCACAAATGGGTGTTGAATTTTGTTGAAAGCTTTCTCTGCATCTATTGAGATGATCATATGGTTTTTCTCCTTCAATTTGTTAATATGGTGTATCACATTGATTCATTTGTATATATTGAAGAATCCTTTCATTCCTGGGATAAACCCCACTTGATCATAGTGTATGATCCTTTTAATGTGCTGTTGGATTCTGTTTGCTAGTATTTTGTTGAGGATTTTTGCATCTATGTTCATCAGTGATATTGACCTGTAGTTTTCTTTCTTTGTGACATCTTTGTCTGGTTTTGGTATCAGAGTGATGGTGGCCTCGTTGAATGAGTTTGGGAGTGTTCCTCCCTCTACTATATTTTGGAAGAGTTTGAGAAGGATAGGTGTTAGCTCTTCTCTAAATGTTTGATAGAATTCGCCTGTGAAGCCATCTGGTCCTGGGCTTTTGTTTGGAAGATTTTTAATCACAGTTTCAATTTCAGTGCTTGTGATTGGTCTGTTCATATTTTCTATTTCTTCCTGGTTCAGTCTGGGAAGGTTGTGCATTTCTAAGAATTTGTTCATTTATTCCAGGTTGTCCATTTTATTGGCATATAGTTGCTTGTAGTAATCGCTCATGATCGTTTGTATTTCTGCAGTGTCAGTTGTTACTTCTCCTTTTTCATTTCTAATTATATTGATTTGAGTTTTCTTCGTTTATTTCTTTATAAGTCTGGCTAATGGTTTATCAATTTTGTTTATCTTCTCAAAGAACCAGCTTTTCGTTTTATTGATCTTTGCTATCGTTTCCTTCATTTCTTTTTCATTTATTTCTGATCTGATCTTTTGATTTCTTTCTTTCTGCTAACTTTGGGGTTTTTTTGTTCTTCTTTCTGTCATTGCTTTAGGTGTAAGGTTAGGTTGTTTTTTTGAGATGTTTCTTGTTTCTTCAGGTCCAATTAAAATTTTAAATGACAATTGTTAGTATTCATCATTAAAATATGAACCCAAATATTGCTACTCATGTATATTCCATTCACAATTGTCATTTTTTTTCCCCATTATAAAAACTTCTTTTATTTTCCCCATGCAACTCAAAGCACAGCCTACAGAAGTGGAGTTTTATTCTCTAAACTATTTCAGACCTCTGTGATTGAGTTTTTAGAACATTATATATGAATATACCTTCCATAACTGTAATAATAGCTGACATTTATGAACAATTACTATGTGCCAAGAACGGTGCTAAATCCTTGATATAAATTTTCTTTTTTGATCTCCATTTCACAGATTAGGGACCTGAGGTTTGGGAGTTTAAGTAACTGACTAAATTAATAAAACTAGCTTGTAAGTGTCAGAGTCTCTGATGGTGAAAGCAACTTCTAGAAGTACATATGTATTAATAAGTGCTTTCAGACACTGTCAGGCAATGGACTGAAGTATGCAATATTTAGTATTGATTTATTCATTAACGTAATTTTATTGAACATAGAATTAAAATTAATGTAAGAAGATATGCAGGGTTCTAGAAAAACTCGACCTTAAATACTCACATGTCAACTGATACCACAGACAGTACATCATGCATATTTATTCCCTTTGGCAAGTGACGAAATTAAAGACACAAATTTGAATCATGGTTCTTATAGTAGATTACCTGTTGCCTAGTAGGCTCATATGTGTCCATTATGTTCATTATCACCCTTTCCTCTTACTGAACAGGGTCAGGATAGAGATTCATACATACTTTTGGACAATCTTATTCAAAATCATTTTCTTACAGGAGAATGGAGACATTTAGCTATAAATTAAAGTATCCAGTCAGCAGAACTATTTGGGTTGCTTGTTTCCTCCACTTATTTTAAGACAAATCTAAGGAAATCAATATCTTCTTACTGCCACGCCAGTTTTCCCATTTTGAGTAGTATTTGTTGAGTGATAGATCATTCTTTTGAAGAAACTTTTTCTCAGTGCTCTAATACTGAGTTCTAAACTCCTGATAAGTTTAAAACAAAGACTACTGAGCATCTGCCCTCATAAAACAGAGGTTTGCAATAAAAACTGGATTCCACCTCAAAGTAGTCGACAGAACAGGAAATGCTGCAGAACAACTGCACTGAGGCATAATGAGAAGCTATTCCAGCCTCCGGACTTGAGGACAGGACACATATGCATTCAAAACAAAAGATTACTTCAGGCTTAAAAGTTTTTAAAAATAGGATCTGATGATCAACGAAAGAAGCATGTGCTAATGATTTTTTTGAGCCAGATCAACTTGACCTTTCATTTTTCATGAAGTCCTCCAATAAATGCATTTACTGTTTTTCTCTCCCAGAACCCCTAACAATTATTTTGATTCCTGTGATTCAAATGGTCTTCTGAAAATCTTTTATGAGGAGTAGAAGGGCAGAGGGAACCATGTTGTTCAATGAGTGACAGAAATATTCATCGGCTGCAAGCAAAGTAATAGAAGAAAACTGATGTCATCATTTAAAAATCTAACCTCATCCTATGTTTCTGGTCATGACTGCCTATGTGTGTGTGTGTGTTTTTTTCTTATCAAATACAGCATGATTTCTTCTAAACTATATGTCACATCTTCCAATGCTTTTTGATACTTTATAACATCAACCATAATGAGGCAGAATCCCTTAATAAAACATTTTAATATGTTAGTCAAAGGACTATGTAATAGATCAGTAAAAACATCTTTGCTGAGTCTTAATTAGCTAAATGGCTAAAAATAGTACATGCATATTCTTGTCAACAGTATATTATTATTAGAACATGTACTGCAACTCCAAACAATACTATCAGAGAGGGCAAGCATTAGTCTTACTTAATCTGCTTCAGGGTTTTTCAGCTTTGTGTTCAGAGAAGCAGTAAGTGTGAGCAGCGGAGAAATAAAAGGGAAATGAGAGAAAGGGGAAAAAGAAAAAAGATTTTGGATACAGATTTAGAGAAAAAGGGGGAAGAGATACTGAATAGAGTAAATTTAAAGGAAACAGTACAAAAATGAATAGACAGACTAGGAATACTGAAGCTGTGGTTCAGAGGAATTTTTAAAACCAATCAGAGCACACTTTTACGTGATGAGATAATCACTGTGTACCTTTTTAGATTTACATAGGATAAAGGATTTCATATACATTCATTAGTTAAATTTCTGAGATCAGAAAACAGCCCAGAGAGCATTTTAGTTGTCTTTTAAAGGTAGATAGCCCTATTACTAAGGAAATGATGAATCAATGGTAGGTTATGACTTTGAATATGGGCTTAAAAGGACTGAAAGTACTGTCTCGGAAGACCTTGTTAATTTGAATTAAAAATCAATTAGAGAATTGAGATTTCAAAAATTTAAACATATACTCACCCAACAGATAGGAAAGGCTCCTTTGACTCAAGTCTATGAAAAAAGATATGAAAAATTTATTTTAATATAACAATTTGCTGTACACTTAAAATTGCTTTTATATGAATCTGACAGAATTATTATACCTGTTTGGATGAAAATGCACAATTTGGCTCTAGTAAAAAACTACAAATAATATATCAAGACCTAATCTGGACTAATTCAATTTCTGCCTGGATTAATGCAGAGGCTAAATAAAATGAGAGAGACATGGAATGGAAACATAGCATTTAATTAAGATAATAATATTGCTAGTCTAATTCTGATTTGAACTCTCTATATTTACTTATTTTCTTTTTTACAGCAATTTGTAGAATTTTTAATACATCTATTTATAGTTGTAGTATTGAAACAATTTATAATATATTTGGTTAAATATTGACTAAATAATTTGTTTACAGTAAATATTTTGTAATGAAGAGAGAAGCAGCATACCATTCGTGGTCATTTATTGGCAGCAACACAACTTAGGGCAGGGGAAGCTAGGTCACAGATTAGGGTTCTCCTGCCTCCTCTGTGTCTCCAAAGAACCAGGTATTCTTTGTACCTCCTAACATATTAAAGGAAAATTGTAATCCTGAAGCCTCTGGCTAGTTGTGACATCTTGAGAAAATCATTAAAAACCTTTTGGGTCTTACTTTCTCAACTAAAAAATAGGCTAGGATTGCTTCCAGCTAATTTTCTGATTTCATAAATTAACTATATCTTTGCAAAAGGTAAATAAATCAGAAAATTATCTACTTCTAAACATTTCCTAATTAATAATTAAGGAGACCAGTTGGTAGGTGTACGTTTTTAAAGTTATGATTAAGGGTTAAATGTAGGCAAATGCTAAGGACATTTTAATCTAAACCTTAGTGTTTAAAATTTTTAAGAAGCATTCATGTTTTAAACTATTGTATTAATATATAAATAGTTGTAGGAAAATGGCAAGAAATTTAATTTGGCAAAAAACATGTACTGAGCACCAGCTGATTATGCTTTGACATGGAAAACTAATGAGACTACCTTAGAATTAAGTCTAAAGACTTTACTTTTATATGAGTCTAAACAATGAAGACAATAACCCCTTTTTTGTCTTATTTCATTCAGTGTATATAAAAAATGGCTTAGGATAGCCTCATCCACCAGAGGGCAGACAGCAGAAGCAAGAAGAACTACAATACTGCAGCCTGTGGAACAAAAAACACATTCACAGAAAGATAGACAAGATGAAAAAGCAGAGGGCTATGTAGCAGATGAAGGAACAAGATAAAACCCCAGAAAAACAACTAAATGAAGTGGAGATAGGCAACCGTCCAGAAAAAGAATTCAGAATAATGATAGTGAAGATGATACAGGACCTCAGAAAAAGAATGGAGGCAAAGATTGAGAATATGCAAGAAATGTTTAACAAAGATCTAGAAGAATTAAAGAACAAACAAACAGATATTAACAACACAATAACTGAAATGAAAATTACACTAGAAGGAATTAATAGCAGAATAACTGAGGCAGAAGAATGGATAAGTGACCTGGAAGACAGAATGGTGGAATTCACTGCTGTGGAACACAACAAAGAAAAAGAATGAAAAGAAAATGAAGACAGCCTAAGAGACCTCTGGGACAACATTAAACACACCAACATTCGTGTTATAGGGGTCCCAGAAGGAGAAGAGAGAAAGAAAGCACCCGAGAAAATATTTGAAGAGATTATAGTCAAAAACTTCCCTAACATGGGAAAGGAAATAGCCACTCAAGTCCAGGAAGCGCAGAGAGTCCCATACAGAATAAACCCAAAGAGAAACATGCCGAGACACAAAGTAATCAAATTGGCAAAACCAAAGACAAAGAAAAATTATTGAAAGCAGCTAGGGAAAAATAAAAAAATAACATATAAGGGAACTCCCATAAGGATAACAGCTGATTACTCAGCAAAAACTCTACAAGCCAGAAGGGAGTGGCATGATATACTTAAAGTGATGAAAGGGAAGAACCTACAACCAAGATTAATCAACCCAGCAAGGATCTCATTCAGATTCAATGGAGAAATCAAAAGCTTTACAGACAAGCAAAAGCTAAGAGAATTCAGCACCACCAAACCAGCTCTACAACAAATGCTAAAGGAACTTCTCTAAGAGGGAAACACAAGAGAAGAAAAGAACCTACAAAAACAAACCCATAACAACTAAGAAAATGGTAATAGGAACATACATATCGATAATTACCTTAAATGTGAATGGATTAAATGCTTCAACCAAAACACACAAGCTTGCTGAATGGATACAAAAACAAGACTGTTTTTCGTATGCTGTCTACAAGAGATCCACTTCAAACCTAGGGACACATTCAGACTGAAAGTGAGGGATGGAAAAAGAAATTCCATGCAAATGAAAATCGAAGGAAAGCTGGAGTAGCAATACTCATATCAGATAAAATAGATTTTAAAAGAAAGAATGTTACAAGAGACAAGGAAGGACACTACATAATGATCAAGGGATCAATCCAAGAAGAAGATATAACAAATATAAATATATATGCACTCAACCTAGAAGCACCTCAATACATAAGGCAACTGCTAACAGCTATAAAAGAGGAAATAGACAGTAACACAATAAGAGTGGAAGACTTTAACACCTAACTTAAACCAATGGGCAGATCAGCCAAACAGAAAATTAATAAGGAAACACAAGCTTTAAATGACACAATAGACCAGATAGATTTAATTGATATTTATAGGACATTCCATCCAAAAACAGTAGATTACACTTTCTTCTCAAGTGCGCATGGATCATTCTCCAGGATAGATCACATCTTGGGTCACAAATCAAGCCTCAGTAAATTTAAGAAAATTGAAATCATATCAAGCATCTTTTCTTACCACAACACTATGGGACTAGAAATCAATTACAGGGAAAAAAACGTAAAAAACACAAACACATGGAGGCTAAACAATACGTTACTAAATAACCAAGAGATCACTGAAGAAATCAAAGAGGAAATAAAAAAAATACCTAGAGACAAATGACAATGAAAACACGATGATCGAAAACCTATGGGATGCAGCAAAAGCAGTTCTAAGAGGGAAGTTTATAGCAATACAATCCTACCTCAAGAAACAAGAAAAATCTCAAATAAACAAACTAACCTTACACCTAAAGGAACTAGAGAAAGAAGAAACAAAACCCACAGTTAGCAGAATGAAAGAAATCATAAAGATCAGAGCAGAAATAAATGAAATAGAAACAAAGAAAACAATAGCAAAGATCAATAAAACTAAAAGCTTGTTCTTTGAGAACATGAACAATATTGATAAACCATTAGCCAGACTCATCAAGAAAAAGATGGAGAGGACTCAAATCAATAAAGTTAAAAATGAGAAAGGAGAATTTACAACAGACACCACAGAAATACAAAGCATCCTGAGAGACTACTATAAGAAACCCTATGCCAGGTTTGGACAACTTGGAAGAAATAAACAACTTGGAAGAAATTCATAAATTCTTAGAAAGGTATAACCTTCCTAGACTGAACCAGGAAGAAATAGAAAATATGAACAGACCAATCGCAAGCACTGAAATTGAGACTGTGATTAAAAATCATCCAACAAACAAAAGTCCAGGACCAGATGGTTTCACAGGCGAATTCTATCAAACATTTAGAGAAGAGCTAACACCCATCCTTCTCAAACTCTTCCAAAAAATTGCAGAGGAAGGAACACTCCCAAACTCATTCTATGAGGCCACAATCACCCTGATACGAAAGCCAGACAAAGATACTACAAAAAAAGAAAAGTACAGACTAATATCACTGATGAATATAGATGCAAAAATCCTCAACAAAATACTAACAAACTGAATCCAACAACACGTTAAAAGGATCATACACCATGATCAAGTGGGATTTATCCCGAGGATGCAAGGATTCTTCAATATATGCAAATTAATCAATGTGATACACCATATTAACAAATTGAAGGATAAAAACCATATGATAACCTCAATAGATGCAGAAAAATCTTTAGACAAATTTCAACACCCATTTATGATAAAAACTCTCCAGAAAGTGGGCATAGAGGGAACCTACCTCAACATAATAAAGACCATATATGACAAACCCACGGCAAACATCATTCTCAATGGTGAAAAACTGAAAGCATTTCCACTAAGATCAGGAACAAGACAAGGATGGCCACTCTCACCACTATTATTTAACATAGTTTTGGAAGTCCTAGCCATGGCAATCAGAGAAGAAAAAGAAATAAAAGGAATCCAAAAGGGAAAAGAAGAAGTAAAACTGTCATTGTTTGCAGATGACATGATACTATACATAGAGAATCCTAAAGATGCCACCAGAAAACTACTAGAGCTAATCAATGAATTTGGTAAAGTTGCAAGATACAAAATTAATGCACTGAAATATCTTGCATTCCTATACACTAATGATGAAAAATCTGAAAGAGAAATTAAGGAAACACTCCCATTTACCATTGCAACAAAAAGAATAAAATACATAGGAATAAACCTACATAGGGAGACAAAAGGCCTATAGGCAGAAAAGTATACGACACTGTTGAAAGAAATTAAAGATGAAACCAACAGATGGAGAGATACAACATGCTCTTGGATTGGAAGAATCAATATTGTGAAAATGACTATACTACCCAATGCAATCTACAGATTCAATGCAATCCCTATCAAATTACCAATTTTTTACAAAATTAGAACAAAAAATCTTAAAAGTTGTATGGAGACACAAAAGACCTCGAATAGCCAAAACAGGCTTGAGTGAAAAAGATGGAGTTGGAGGAATGAGACTCCCTGACTTCAGACTATACTACAAAGCTACAGTAATCAAGTCAATATGGTACTGGCACAAAAACAGAAATATAGTTCAACGGAACAGGATAGAAAGCCCAGAGATAAACCCACACACCTATGGTCAACTAATGTATGACAAAGGAGGCAAGGATATACCATGGAGAAAAGACAGTCTCTTCAATAAGTGGTGCTGGGAAAACTGGACAGCTACATGTAAAAGAATGAAATTAGAACACTCCCTAACACCATGCACAAAAGTAAACTCAAAATGGGCAGAATACTCTATGACATAATTCACAGCAAGATCCTTTTTGACCACCTCCTAGAGAAATGGATATAAAAACAAAAATAAACAAATGGGACCTAATGAAACTTAAAAGCTTTTGCAAACAAAGGAAACTACAAACAAGACAAAAAGACAGCCCTCAAAATGGGAGAAAATATTTGCAAACGAATCAACAAAGTATTAATCTCCAAAATATATAAACAGCTCATGCAGCTCAATATTAAAAAAACAAACAACCCAATCCAAAAATGGGCAGAAGACCTAAATAGACATTTCCCCAAAGAAGACATACAGATGGCCAAGAAGCACATGAAAAACTGCTCAATATCACTAATTATTAGAGAAATGCAAAACAAAACTACAATGAGGTATCACCTCATACCAGTTAGAATGGGCATATCAGAATATCTATAAACAACAAATTCTGGAGAGGGTATGGAGAAAAGGGAACTCTCTTGCACTGTTGGTGTGAATGTAAATTGATACAGCCACTATGGAGAACAGTATGGAGGTTCCTTAAAAAACTAAAAATAGAATTACCATATGACCCAGCAATCCAACTTCTGGGCATTTACCCAGAGAAAACCATAATTCAAAAAGACACATGCACTCCAATATTCATTGCAGCACTGTTTACAATAGCCAGGTCATGGAACCAAC
Source organism: Eubalaena glacialis (assembly GCF_028564815.1). Lineage (NCBI taxonomy): Eukaryota > Metazoa > Chordata > Mammalia > Artiodactyla > Balaenidae > Eubalaena > Eubalaena glacialis. The sequence continues at coordinate 28,673,235 of NC_083732.1, read as the reverse complement.
CTATATGCCCATCGACAGACAAATGGATAAAGAAGAAGTGGTACATATATACAATGGAATATTACTCATCCATAAAAAGGAATGAAACTGAGTTATTTGTAGTGAGGTGGATGGACCTAGAGACTGTCATACAGAGTGAAGTAAGTTAGAAAGAGAAAAACAAATACTGTATGCTAATACATATATATGGAATCTAAAAAAGAAAAAAAGAAAAAGATGATCAAAAGAACCTAGGGGCAAGACGGGAATAAAGATGCAGACCTACTAGAGAATGGACTTGAGGATATGGGGAGGGGGAAGGGTAAGCTGGGACAAAGTGAGAGAGTGGCATGGACATATATAAACTACCGAAAGTAAAATAGATAGCTAGTGGGAAGCAGCCACATAGCACAGGGAGATCAGCTCGGTGCTTTGTGACCACCTAGAGGGGTGGAATAAGGAGAGTGGGAGGGAGGGAGATGCAAGAGGGAAGAGATATGCGGACATATGTATATGTATAACTGATTCACTTTGTTATAAAGCAGAAACTAACACACCATTGTAAAGCAATTATACTCCAATAAAGATGTTAAAAAAAAAAAAAAGAAGATGTGGTACATATATACAATGGAATATTACTCAGCCATAAAAAAGGAACAAAATTCGGTCATTTGTGGAAACATGGATGAATCTAGAGACTGTCATACAGAGTGAAGTAAGTCAGAAAGAGAAAAACAAATATCGCATATTAACACATATATGTGGAACCTAGAAAAATGGTATAGATGAAGTGGTTTGCAGGGCAGAAATTTAGACACAGATGTAGAGAACAAAAGTAAGGACACCAAGGGTGGAAAGCTGCGGGGGGTGGGGTGATGGTGTGTTGAATTGGGAGATTGGGATTGACATGTATACACTGATGTGTATAAAATGGCTGACTGATAACCTGCTGGTTAAAAAAATGAACAAATTAAAATTCAAAAAATAAAAAATGGCTTATTAGAAATATGCCTTGGTCCACTTACAGGCTGAGCTGCTATGGTTCTCTGCCTAATGTCTTTCTGCTTTGGGTGAACAATTATAGCAGGGAGAGACTCTTTTAGGGAGCAGCCACCCTAGCAAACCCTCTAAACAGCAGCATATAAGGAAAAAGCAGAGAAAACCAATAGTTGGTGTTAAGAGTTGGAGGCATATATTTATGTAGCCTTTTCCTCTCCTGAATTCCAATATTATTCCCGCCTCCATGTAAATTATTGGCCATATTGTGGTCTTGTTTTTCCCATACATTTATGATATGGATAGGTAAACAGATCTAAGAGAAAAATACTGAAGATAAATAGTGAAATATATTTGGATATGCTTGTTTTATAAGACACGACTAGTGCCAAATTGTGGAAAGAAATTACCTTGAAGAAATGAGGGGGATTCTATATAACGTGATGCAGAAGACGGTTAACTTATTTGGAACATCAACATGATGATGATATCACTTCTCCCTTATTTTTCCATCTAATAACACTTGAGAAATAGCTAACATGAGGGCATGAATAGAATACCTTCTCCCCGTGTTTGCCAATAATTCAGCCTAACATCAGTCAGACTTTAGTGCACGTGTGTGATTTGCTTGTGTAAGGTGTTAGCCTCCAGTCACCTAGTTCTCCATTTCCCACAGCCTACACTGGCCCCCTTGCGTCTCACTGCTGCATGCTTCTTAGTGGCATTGAATAATATAGTAAACAAATTTTAAAACATTTAATGTATGACTCCCCTTTCATTCTGCACATCTTAATTAGCAATGTCTGGTCAATTTTTCCTTTATGTTCCTCTTATCTCTCTCTTCACTCGGTTTCCAGGCTAGTTCTCATCACCTATCCCAGCCTAGCTGGTCTCTCCGAATGTAAATTCTTTGTTCAGAGTTGCTCCAACTTGATACACTGGACTCACACTAAGCTTCCTTCCATGCTGCCACCCACACTACTTGTTTAGAAACTGCATTTGTGCTGCTCTCCTTACGTGCATCATAATCAACATGAATAGAGGCAAGACCCACCACTTGCCTTTCCCTGTGCAATTACTAGAATGCTGAGTTCAGAATGTGTTTGAAGTAATATTTATTGATTGATTTTCCCTTTTCTTCTGAAGTAAGTAGCTGTTGGATTGGAGCATATAGGTACATATGTTGCCCCACTGACCCCAGTGATTTATATGGTTAGTCTTACTGTCTACTTAGTTGTCTCCTTCAACTTTTACCACTTGACTCACCATTTCAACCATCTCCTTTCAAGTGCTCAATATAAGATCTCAGAAGAGAATCCAAAGTTTTCAAAATGATGTTGGATAGAGTTCTGACTGATGTTCTATAAACCAGGGGTTTGCAAACTCCAGTCTATAGGCCAAATCCTGCTCACCACCTGATTTTACACAACCTGTAAGCTAAGAGTGTTTTTTACATTTTTTAATGTTTGGAAAATATCAAAAGAAGAATAATATTTTGTGAGTCATGAACATTATATGCAATTCAAATTTCAGTGTCCATAAATAAATTTCATTGGGACACAGTCATGCTCATTCATTTATATATTGTTTAAGACTGTTTTTGTGCTACAGTAGTAAGTTGAGTCATTGTAACAGGGACTGAACGTCCACAATCTTAAAATATTTACTATATGATCTTTACAGAAAAAAAGTGTGCCATCACTTGAAATATGATTATATTGTGGGAAGGAATTGGAAACGATTTCTCAAAAGTGGCACTCTTTATTTTGCTACCTATCAAGATATTCTCCCAGACTTCAAAGTTCAGAATAATTTGAATTCCTTCTCTACACCACCAATTCAGTCTCTGACCCTACTGACAGATTAATTCCCCTAAGTGCTGTTTTCATGTCACCACCTTTCTTGATGATTTCAATAACTACACAATGATGCCCAAACTTTTCCGCTTGTCATTTGAAAGCTCTTCACAAACATGCCTCACACCAACTTTCCACGTTATTCTTTATCACTTCTATTACTAACTACTTTATTCCAGGAAATTTGTCTATATATAGCCCAAACAAATCTGGTTTAGCTTTGCTTTGGTGTCGTTAAATTTTGTTTCTATACTGGAATATTGTTTTATTCCTTCTTTTCGCTATCAAACTCTATTTATCTTTTGAGTTTTCTAACTTAAAAAGCCATTCCTGACACCTTCATCTTATAGGGACAATCTTGTCTCTAAACTTCTATTACTTATTATCTCCATCACTATGCTATAGTCTCAAGACAATAGTTCTTGTTAAAAAGCTAACTTAGGGTTTATTAAGATTGGTAAGAATGTTAAACTTGCCTATCTGCTTGGATAAGAAGCTCCTGACAGTTCTTTGTTAAGCTTTCCAATGGGCCCAGGAGGGAGATGTCTGCTGATGCTCTATGAGCTGAGCAGAAAGGCAAGGTTATTGTGCATTAGTCACTGTAAGTCATGAAGACAAGAATTTTCAGTGGTGACATGGAGCAGGAAATCTTGGTCCCCACAGAGGGGACCTTGATGGTCATGACTATGCCAAAGATAGGTAGTTAACTCTAAGGGCTGAAACTGCTTGAATCTACGAAAAGCTCATTTTTGTAATTTTCATTCTGAAAAATGAAAAAAATGTAAAAGAAGAAAACTACTAGAAGAAACATCCTTTTGGAGAAAATTGTTTATCAATTTGATCCTTAGAAACAGGTGATTACATTGTGATATGCCCAGAGAGAACTTTTCTGAGTTTTTTAATAAGGTAATTGTTCTGCGAAGAAAAGGATTGATTTTATCTTTCTTGGGATTTTCTTTTAACATGAAATAAGTAGTGAATTTAATAATTCTTCATTCAGGACCCGCTAGAATTAAGAGTAGAATAAGGTAAACTATTCACAGCCTTTAGAAAAATAAGACACAGTAGACAAATAAAATAAAATAAGAAATGATGATCAATATTTGCAGCTAAAGGATTTATTATACTTTGCATTTAACAAGAACAAAACACTAACCCAAATTTACTAAGGGCCAGACATTACTCAAAATGCTTTATAAACATTGACTTATTTAAACATCATGATACCTCTGAGGTAGATCTCATTTTGCAGAGTAGGAAACTGATACCCAAAGATGCTAACTATCTTGCACAAGGTCACACAGCTGAAGAGTGGTTGAAGTAGGATCTGAATTTAGGCAATCTGGCTCCAAAGTTCTTGCGGTCATGTCTTGCATGGTATGCTGCCTCACAACTGTTTATTTCTTTTGTTTGTTTTATTTTGTTTGCATGTGACTTATGGCATTTCCTCTCTTTATACATTCTGTGTTCTACTGAGAAATTGTGTTTGATTTCAAATGTCTTCAAATGATGGATATTCACAAACTTAAGTCTGCAGCATCACATAATTTGTTTATACATGGCTATATCCACTCACCATACAACTCTAATTGTAGGTGCCTTTAACTTAACATGCCCCAAATGAAATTAATCATCTTCTTCTTTCATTCTGCTCTTCTTTATCCCTAACTGAATGGCATAATCAGCCATCCAGATAATCAAACTAGAAAGATTAGAATCTTTCTCATTAACTCCTTTCTAGCAACACTCACTTTCAGTAGATTCCACTAGTTCTGTTGTTTCTATTGCCAAAAGTCCTCTTCATTCTGTTCTTCCCTCTCTATTATTATGACAGTTCAAGTGGTCATCAACTTTTATGTGGGTTATTAGAATAATCTCCTCTGTGACCTTCCTTCTTCAGTATTCCTTTGGAATAGCCATATCTACTAGCAGAACTATCTTTCTACAATACAAATGGGATCATGTAATTCCCTTCATTACAAATATCTGAGTGCTTCTAGGAAATATTCCCTTATAAGGCACCATAGGTTGGTTAGGAGTGCTTCATAACTGTTCCCATAATAGGCCCCTGTAACACTCAATCATGATGTATTAAAAATTACAAGCATATTTTCCAGGCTCCCCATTAAGACTGTATACTCCTTGAGGGTAAGAACTCACTGTATTTCAAATACTTAGAACCATGTCTACTTCATAAGAGGCTCTTGGTAATGATTTTGTCAGATGAGCTTTCCCTGCCTTGCTCCCCCACCCCTACTTCCATTATTTGCCTACAGAATAAACCCTTTAATATAACTAAAAGTTCGTTCAAAATCTGGTTCTAGGGTACCTTACCAGCCTTTTGTCTGCTACCACTTCAGCCTACAGATTCTATGCTCCAACCAAGCTGAGCCAACTGCTCACCGTCAAGCGACATCTTGCTTCCTCACATCCCTGTGCCTTGGCATATACTGGGTTTTTGCAGAAATGACTTCAAGTACCTTGTTTTTGCAAAACTAGTGTTTTTTATGAATCCAAAGTGACTTATAACTATGATCCCCTACTATATTTATAGGATTTTGTAGTTAAAATTATGGAGCAACAACACTACCATCTGATCTATTCTCTTTAGCAATGGTAACCCCCATGTGACCTACATTTAGGATGGGTGTACCAAAGGGCTGAGAATGCGGCTTCCAGAATCAGACTGCCAGGTTCTGGTCCTGACACTACCACCTTCTGGCTGCACAGCCTTGGAAAAGTAAGCCACTTTTCTTTGTGCCTCAATGACCTCATCTACAAAATGGAGGTAATGATAGACCTAACTCTTAGGGGTGTGGAGAGAATTAGATAAATAACTAAATACATCAGATACAGGGAGTCCAGGTTGGGGAATAAGTTGTTGTAACAGTTATATATTAATGAGTCATGTTGGGATATGTTGGGGAAGATATGCTGGAGGCAGAGGTGGAAATGTAGGCCTGGAACCCAGGGAGGACATCTGGGGAAATACAGGTTTAGGAGTCATGTCATCAACCCATAGTTAGTATGTGACATCATAGGAGAGAATGAGGGCCCCAGAAAGAGTGTGTAGAATGGGAACAAAATGGTTTTAGAGAGAATATCTGGGGTCACTAACAGGCTTCCAGGCGTAGATTCAAAGTTCAGAAAGGGGCAGGAGAACTGTTTAGCCATTGGTACTAATCTGTAACTGGCATGGCACCCAGCACATAGCTGATGTCCACCAGTATGGGCTGAGTGAGCAAATCTGTGCCTGGATCTGTCACCAGCCTTTAATCCGTTCTGTGGGATAGGAGTAAATAAAAAAAGAAAAGATTTCTCTCTGGAAGTAGCTCATTTGTGCTTAACCTAAGCTAGAAAGGAGGAGAAATGGAGGAGGATTACATTCTTAGATATACATCAGAGTCTAGTTTGAAATCTAGTGATGTTTGAAATATAGTTTGTCAACTCATGAATGAACGAATTAACCCATTAAAGGGATGGAAAACCTTTTATCATTACATACTTTTTTTTTCTCAAAAAGAATTGATCTTCATTTGCATTTCAAATAATATTTTAAATACAAATATGATTGCAGGCATTTTATGTAAAGAACAGTATGGCTGACTCCTATCTGTCCCATCACTCTCTCCAGGAACCCTGGGAGACTCTAATGATGATCACCATAGGCAGAGCTTACTATGTGCTAGAAACTATGCCAGGCCCTGTATACATGTAATTTTGACAATAGCAGATGAGAAAATAAGTTCAGAAAGATGAAGTAATTTGCTCAAAGTCATACAGCAAAATTATGGAGTCCGAATTCAATCACAGACCTGACTCCAAAGTCTATACTCTTAACCTCTGCTCTATCCTCTAAGAAATGGGAAAGAACAATAAATGCTACACACTGGCTGGGCCTCTGGTCTATCTGGCCCCACACAGGGCAGGGTGTGGTCCAGGTCATTGTGAGTTAACACTTGCTAACCAATTGCTCTTTATTTATGGAGGAACTTGATATGCTATTTTACAAATAGCTTAATAACCTTCTTAAGGATTATAGGAATCTTATTCTGATATTTAAAATTTAGCCTAAATTTCATCATTAGCCACTTGTAATCTAAACACATCCACATGACATTTTCATCATTCCAAGGTCCTCTAATTTAAACAGGCTTTTTTTTTTTTCAAAGTAAGTGGTTAAATATGAGCAAAAAATTATGATTTTGATCAAAGATAAGTACTTGTAAGGTGATTCTTAGATGCTGTCCTTTACTGAACATTAAAAAATAAAACAATTCTTTCAGTATTCTTAAAAATTCATTTATCACCAAAAGGTAAAAAAAAAAAAAACAAAACAAAACAAAACAAACACATAAGAGTTTTCTTTATGTAACAGGAACCGGATATTCATAGGTGAGTTCTTTGACATTCAGTGAACGTCGGAATCTGTCTATGGTACTTATTCTTTTGGCTCTTCTCTTCTCACCTAACAAGAAAAAATAAAAGCAAAGGTAGCCCAGTCTTCTGTGCCGACTGACCAGGGCCCGGATGCCTAGGAGCCCTTGCTGTGGGGAGCAATACAAGAGGCTTGTTAGGAAGGACAACCTTCTTGGTGCCCGGCTTGGGAAGGAGCACTGGGCTGCGCAGGCACCAACCTCCTCATCTCCATCTGCCCAAAGTCTGAGTTCACATCATCAGTCAGTGTCTTTTGTAGAACAAGAGTTCAAGACGCTGTTGTCTACTGATCATAAGCAACACTCAGAGCGTTCTCGTGCCAACCATGGTGTTTTTCCAGGGGTGGCTACCTACAATGGTGTAATGTTAGAGTAGTTGCTCAAGGATTATCCCATGTGTAGCCTTTTGCTGTGTCCTGTCGACCACACTGAGAAATTTGTGGCAAAGCAGAGCTCCGGGATGAGACTGCAATGGGATACTCTGGGGTGACTAAGAATGGGAACTATCGTTTCCTTAAAAGCTTGTATGCCCTAAATCTGAGAGGTCAAATAAGCTTTAATTTTCATGTCAATGTGGACTAATTGATGGTGGCTGCTGGGAACAACATGTTGACAAGAATTCTAAAACATATTTAGGTCTCAGGGTGTAACAGTGCTGTAATTAACCTATGTCTGCGATAGAAATAAAAAGAGAAAGGAGAAGAATGGTGTCCAAATATGTATTTACCAACTTTGTGCTAATAGAAGGCACAGAAATTTGCTCAAACTTACAAAAGGAATAAAGAGGTATAAAGTCTGCAGTGAAACCTAGATTTCTAGACATATACCAATGTGAACAAATAATAATGTATACCTAATGTCACATATGTAATAATAGCCAATATTCTGAATCTGACACACTATTTAAGCATTTTAATACATTTAATCCTCATAACTTCCCTGTGAAGTTGGTACCATTATCATATATTTTATACATAGGAAACAGAGTCGGAGAGGGATCGAGTAATTTCCCCAAGATCTATTAACCTAGAAAGTCATAGAGCAGGATGATAAATCAGGCAGTCTGATTAAGACTTTCAGTTCTTCATATGATAGTGTATCTTTACCATTTTCCTATATGTTATTTTTTGGTCATTAGAGGACGTAAAATTCACCTCAAAGCTGTAGAGAGCCAGCTCCTGTGGTGGAATTTGGTACAATGGATTCCATTTCTCTGGAGTAAAAAAAAAAAGCTTTTCCCTTTATTTCCTGTGATACCTTTTTCAAGGACTTTCATGCCCAATCGAAATCTCTGCTTAGGGCTCTCATCAGGCCCCTTGGTACATTCTATTTGCGGTTACCACCATCTGCGCTGCTGACTCCAGGAACAAGTTAATGGATGGCTGTGGTATCAACGAAGAATCTCAGTGGCAGTTTTGACACTCACAGTTATGACTTTTGCCCCCTTGGAAATTGAGGCTGCAGGGCTCATCTCCCTTGGACAGTCGTAATGTTCTTTCATAACTTTACCGGGAGGCTTGATCCATGGCGAGAGGAATGAAGGTGAAGAATAAAGAGGAATCTCCTGGTAAGAAAGATCATAAACCATTGGCAGATTCCACTGGGAGCCTTGAAACTCTTTCTCCAACTGGGAGTGGAGCTAGGGGTAGGGATGGTAGCTTTTTGGCCAAGGCACAGTAGAGTGTCTCAGCCCTGCTCTGTTATGATTCCACAGTCAACCTCATCATACCTCACATTGCAGGGGAATGCACACAACTCTGGATGTTTCTATTAAAATAAGAAAAATGATTTTCTGAAAAGAGATACTTTCAAACACAATTATTTTCACGTTGGAAGATTTGCTCATCTCAGTTCCAACCCTATGTAGTGAAGGGACGTAAATTTAAGAAAAACTAGCAAGTGGCTGCTCAGCTGTCTCTTTCACTTGTCTTCTTTAGTTACTTGCTAATAGCTGTTAAATCTTACAGAGAAACTGTGCATCTGCCAAGAGCACAGTCGAGGGAGGCCGGTAATCAGTCACAGAGTTATCCAGCTTCCCATCTCAATCCTCAGCTCTGCTCTTTGCAGAATTCTAATGTCATTTATCTTTTTTCCTCCATTTTAAATGAAACTATCAGAGCCAATATATTTCTGGACGGTCTTTTGATTGCCAGTCACAATAAGTTGTTCAGAGTGTGAATGGTGCTAAATGACATAACACATGTATTTGTGGGGCTGCCCCAGTAGCTTGAGATGAGCAGTCGACTTTTGTCCTCACCTGCCTCCCCTGCCCACCACCCCGCCTCCCTCCAGTCCACACTTCTCACCTGTGCCCCACATTCTCACACCCGCTTTGGTCCCAGGTGCAACCTCACCTCTCTCCTCTGCCCTGTCTTAGTCAAACACTTGAAGTTCATTTAGCTTAAGTTGTAGCTAATGTCTGATACAGGCTTGGAAACAATAACTCATGTTTGCATGTGTTGCTTAACTGTGTTTCTGCTCTTCCCAGTGACAAACTTGTCTGGCAGATAATCTCCTGCCTGAGTTCCTGTCTTGGTAACCTCGGGCCCTCTCAGACACAGCTCTCCATCCTTCTGGTTTAGAAAAAATTCTGGCTCTTAATGTCAGAATTTAATGACCTCCACGGTCACATGCTGACAAAATTGTGTGATGCAAATTGTCTGCCTGGGCTACTCAACATTACGTCCTCCTGGATTGTGTTGAAAGTTCCACCGACTGGCTAGGCTGTGTTTTAGGGCAGGGATTCATGATAGTGTCCCTCTAACTCTACAGTTATGGCTGTCTTACAAGAACATGGTTTTATAATTCCAGGTCCCAGACTCTCCTGGGCTGCTCCTTGAGTTAACTGTGCAGGATCTAGCCATGACCCTAAACCTGATGGATACAGTTTTGTTAAAGAGTGCAATGGTTTCCATAATGCTGAGTCCACGGGTGAATTATTAGTTTAACATGACATTTGAAGGGCTGACCCAGTTGATTTTTTCTTCCCAAAAATATTTTCTCCTCTGGGTTTCATACCACTTAGTGTAACTATCTCACTAGTTGTTTCTTTTGAGTCTCCTTTGCTAGTTCCTGACTTCAAATATTAGTGTGTTCCAGAGCCCACTTCTTGGAATTCTTCTCTTTTCGATCTTTAATTATTCCTTTGGTGTTTGCTCTCATCCAGTCTCATGGCTTTGAGTACCATCTACATACTGATGACTCACAGATGTGGACACCCAGTCCAGACCTCCCATTGAACTCCCGATTGGGTATTCATCTCTCTACTTGACATCTTCACTTGGATGCCTAATAGATATCTCAACTTTAGTATGTCCAAAAGCTACACTTCTAATCTCTACCACTTACCTTGGTCTACTGTAACCTCTGCTGTGAGTATTCCTTGGCTCACTTAACTGCAACTTCATGTGTCCAGATGCTTAGTCTAAAATCCTTGGAGACATCCATGATAGACAGTCTGGCCATCATCAGTTCCTTCTCTCCACCCATCAAGAGGTGAAGTCTATGCTCCTCATCTTACATATGGACTGGCCTTGTGACTTGCTTTGATGAATAGAATATGTGACAGATGTGACATTGTACAATTTCCAACCCAGATTTTACAAGGATAGGCAGCATCTTCTTCCTTCTTGAACTAAGTCACTATGTGAAATTCTGACTAATCTGAGCCCACTGTGCTGTGATAAAGTCTAAGCTTACTGCAGGGCAAAACCATGTGGAGAAAGATGCTCGGCCACCACATCTGTTCTAGCCAGCTCCAGCTGATGTACCAGATATGTAAGTGCAGCAGCCATCTTGGACCCCACACAGAACAGAACCACTCAACTAAACCCAGTTCAGATTGCTGGATATGACAAATAATACATTTTTTAAGCCAGTACATTTTACATAACAGTGGAAAATAATATCCTTGACTCTGTACTTTCTCTTACAGTCCACATTCAATCTGTCAGTAAGTCTGTTGGCTCTGCTTTCAAAATATATCCATAACATAACCAGTGTTTTCATCTCAGATGCTACCACTTCATCTGAGTCACCAAAATCTCCTGCCTGTTTTCCCATGTTCCTCCCTCGTTCTTCTATAACCTGTTCTCAACATAAAGCTAAAGTGACCCTTTAAAATTTAAGTCCTGTCATGGTACTCCTTTGCTTAAAACCTTCCAAAGACCCTCCTTTTCACTCAGAGTAAAAGCCAAAGAACTGCAATGGTCTACAAGGGTTTACATGACTTGGTGCCCCCCATTAAATCTCTACCATTTGCTTGGGGAAAATTGGCCTCCTTGCTTTTTCTTAACCACATGGGTATGTTTTTGCTTTAGGGCCTTCGTGCTGCTAGTTGCTCTGCACAGGACACTTTTCTCCCAGGTAAAACCTTACCTGCTTATCACTTCCTTCAAATCTTTGCTCAAATGTTACCTTCTCAGCTAGGTCTTCATGGACCACCCTATTGCAAATTGCAACACTTATCCCCTTCCCACTCCTTTATACCTCTTTCCTTGCTTTACATTTTCTTTAACACCTACCTTCTAACTTATGGTTAATTTCATTGTTTATTTTTGTTTATTATCACTTACCTCACACTTGAAGACCAGGTCAGGGATTCTTACACATTTGGTTAGCTGATACATTCTCAGTTCCCAGAACAAACTCTAGTAGGTGTTTTGTTAATTACTTGATGAATGATTGTATCAGTGAATCTGTGTTTTCTTCTCCTCCATTAAACCCACTAAGTGTCTCTAATATAGGCTGAATTTGGTCAATCCCTGAACCAGCTCTTTTTATAGAGGCTTAGAGATAAGTCATTCTTCGAGGCTTGAGATTTTGTGGTCCATTCAAAATTGCTGGGATCAGAAATTCTTCTCCAAGTCTCCATCATTCTACCATATACTCTTAGGGCTGACCCCATCTGAAATTCTTATTTTGTCTTTCATCTCTCTCTGACTCTCTCTCTCTCTCTCTCTCTGTCTCTATCATTTTGAGTTGTGGCTAATATTTGGTTTCTCTCTTGGCTCCTAATAAATTCTAGTGGTGCTATCTCAAGATCCATCATGGAGACCAGCTGACTGGGTTGTGCAGTTGCCTTCCCAGACTTTTTCAGTCAATATCCCAGGACTGGAGCTTTGTTCTGGATCTGGGTCTATGCCCAATACTCATAACTTGGCCACTGGATGACAACTCTCTCTGGCCAGACTGAGTATACAATATCTGTCTGATAACTGCCTGACCACATTATTCTCATCTATACACAAAGCTTTTTTTTCTTGCTTTTTATTTCTTCAGCATTATATTACAAAAATATATGTTTGATTTTTCAGTTAAAATGGATGTCTGGTATTACTTATTTCTTTCACAGTATCTTTATGGGTTTTTTTCATGCCACATATTTCAACATTTTTACACTCAATTTAGTTTGTATTTTCAAATATTAATCGTATAATATTTCTTTTCTCAACCCTCTAAACATGGGATGTGCTATATTGAGTGTACATAATAAAGAGTAAAAAAAATGAGAAAAACAAAGTCTTCAGCAAATCAAGCAATTAGAAGTTACAGTTCTACTTAAGTTCTTCTAGAATTGTCACAATATCATAATAATGTCTTCACCCTGATGTTGCGGATAGTTTTAGTAAGAATAGCACTTAAGGTGCCTGTAACAGTTGCTAGGCAATCCAACTCAAAATTCTATTTCACACATGATTATCTGTATTTTGTGGGTCATCCTCTGCTTCCTTTTTAAACTTAGCTATTTGTTGGTGTATCATTTTCTTAAAAGTACATCCTGATACATTTACTGTACCCAGACTCTTTATGACTAGCTGTCCTGCAGTGATAGATTCTCTCTGTTAAGAGTCAGGAACACAAAACCTCTGCCTTCTCTTTCTGTCATATACTACACACTGCACACTGAGGCTATAACCTGCGCTTTATTCAAAACTATTCTGTTACTATTTGTAGCTCACTACACTATGCCCTTTTAAAGCAGCAGCAGCAGCAGCAGCAAAGTGGCTGAAATACAGCTTTAAGTACAAGGGGACAGTTATTGTCAGGCAAGCACCATTGTCTTACTACTGGCTCACTAATCTGTAGTCAGAAGAACTGCCATCCCCATGCATTCATGATTAGTTATTTTATTGCACCACTTTAAGGGCTCATAAATTTTGACTTTTTTGTTCTTGAAGATCAGATGACTTCAGCTGCTCTCCCCCTTGCACCCTGCTCCTTCCACTCCTCTCTGCACTGTGCACTCCTAATCCTGCAGTTAGCCCTGGCAGGGACCACCTCTCCATGTAGAGCTGTTGGCCTGAGCTGAACTGTAAGACAAATGTTAATGAAGTTACCCTTTTAGAAAATTAACATTTTAATAACCATGATGACTAAGAGTCTAGTTCTAAAGATGAAGGGCTGTATCTGTTTAACTGGTTTTGCACAACACTGAACACAAAATTCCTCATTCTTGCCTGCATGAGTGCTTTTGTGTTTATCATCTACCACTGGTAAAATCTGCTTTTAAAATCTGTCTCTCTCTCTTTTTGGTTAGAAAATTCTCATTAAAGAAAATTTTCATTAGGTACTAAAGTTGCAATAAAAATATTATCGATACCCTCACTGTCCAAAGACAATTACAGCTAATATATTGACCTCTATTTTTTTCTCTGCATATATTTGTTTCATTTGTACGTAGTTTTGTTTTTCTGTTTCTATAATACATACTGTTTATGTAATTAGATGCTATTATATATGCTGTGTATATAATTTTGCTTTATTTTTCTACTCATATCTTAAATCTTTTCTCTTGTAACTTGAATACCTTGTGAACATTCCATCTACTGGATGTGTCATATCCATTACTGCATAATATTTTGGTCGAATCAGATTACTCAATATTATAAATAAAACTGCAAAGAACATCTAGGAATAATTTCATTTCTTTTTACATTTTTAAATATTTGGGATTATTTACTTAGACATACTTCCAGAAATCGAATTACTTAGTCAAAAGATATGAATATTTTAAGATACTGGATAGCGTTTGAAGGAATAAAGACATAAACTTGATAATGAAGCACCTATGCCTTACTTTACTCTCTGGATTAGAAAGTAAATAGCAAGATCCCAGAATGTTAGAAATGGGAATAAATTAAGAAATGATTTAACGATTCCTTCATGTTATTATGAGAAAACTGGGCTTAAAAGAGGTTAATTGCTTATAATTACATAGGTGGCATGGGCAGGTAGTAGCAGACACAGGACGTGGTTGCAGGTTTCCAAACTTCCAATTCAGTGCACCTTCTCATGACCACTAATATCTTTTCAGACTGAGTAATTCTGAAACATAAGTGGAGATTTTGCTGGAGAGAAGATATTTCAAACAAATACTAAAGTGCAAACTATACAGCAACTCAGTTTCATTTGCAATGTAATGTTCTTAACTCAGAACAAGCTCCTTGTCCTTTGAGTCCAGCACAGAATAAACATACATGAAATACATTTCAATACTTCAATTTGGAAGGATATCCCCCAGTGCTCTATTCTGATATTTAACAATACCAATAGGATGAATTATCAATAATGTCATCATTCCACTAGAAAGGAATTTTGAAAGTTTAATAGAGTCAATTAATTTCCAAAAAGATGAATTTTTGTTCAAAGAATTTATCATACACAGCTGACTGATAATCTGGTGAGACTATGTTGCCTTTTTTGCCCTCATCTGTCTAGATATCAAAAAAGGAAGCATTTGTTTTTTAGTACTTAACTCAGTCAGAAGAATTATTCTTGCAAAGACATCAAAAGTTTTATGTAATTTTTACAAGAAAATTGTGGACTATTTTCTAATTAATATATTTAAAGCCAACCAAAGTTTATAACAAACTTATAAACTTCACTTTTTTATTGTGCAGAACCTGCTTATAATTAAAACTTCAGAATAAATCTTTCTATAACTCAGTATTTTCTATTACCTTACAATTTGTGATATTTTCAAACTTTAATTGACCAGGGGAAAATACTTTATTATAAAGTATTTTTTTATAAGATACTTTTTTATAAAGATGGTAAAATTAGTTAATTTTATAAAATAGCCATATGTGGTTTAAAAAAACAATGACATTGTAAAGGTGAGACAATATGATAGAGGAAAAAGAGCTATTTAATTTCTCACTAATCCAATCACATCCATCTATATTATACATATTCATTTTATCCTCTCCTCTCCTCATTTTGTATGGGCTCAGACATTTCTCTACATCATGGCACTTTTCTTCTTACTTTTTTCCCAGTTGTTAGAAAATAAGCAGTCAGACTGGTCATAAAGCATCCTCCTATGTGTGATGGGAATGTTACAGAAGCCCTGGTGCTTCAGAGGAGCAGTCAGTGGGGCAGTACAAAGGTTAACCTCTGGGGCAGGAGTGTAATAAAAGGAGCTTTCCATCAGTCTAACACAAGCCAGTCCTTAATTATCACTCTCAATTGTACTTTAAAAAATTGAGACAAAAACCTAAGAACTTAAAACTTAATACTTCCTCTTGAAAATAAAGGAAGAGATTTCCCCCCCCCTCCTTTTGAGCATTTACTTTAGAAAACTTGTCATTGTAAGGACTTTCTTCTTTCTTTGAAATGTATATAAATTATTTTGAAGATTAGATAGGGCTTTATGACCTAGGCGTGTCTATTCTCTAGGACCCAGGAGCCATCTCTTTGAAATTTAAGTATCAAGGGAGATAGCACACCTATCTCCCCATTTCTTTGGAAAGGTAGGAGTCTAATTTAGGTGTTCCAAGGTGTGAAACTACTACCTGTCACAAAGATATGAGAAGGTTAATTTTCCTCTGGATAAATCCAACTACCAATTGGTTAACACAGATGGTCACCCTAATTACCTGGTGAATTTACAATGAACTATGCATGATGAATGGTGCTGTCAGGCCTCTTACTTGAGAAATAGTTATGGTATATCCTGAGAACATGTATGAAATGGGTTATAGCTGTTTCAGGATATAAAAGAGTGAGATTTCTTTCTGTTTTTGCAATCTCTTAGTGGATTACCTGTGATGTGTATGGCATTCTAGATTAATGCTTATTCAATAATAAGTGTTTTCTTTCTCTACTAACTTTGTGCAGAGGATTTCTGGGTTTGGAGAAGATTTTGGTTTTAATTATATTAAAAACAGTGTAAAGAGAGGGTACCACTCCCACAGTAAAAAATTTTTAGGCTTTAATTTGATTTGTTTAAAAAATAGGACTTTAGACACATTTAAATTTCTTTTCATGCTCCCTTCCATGTAATCTTGTGGAATGGGCAACATATCCTGGAATTTTTAATTTATGTATAGATTGAGAAGATGTAAATGATATGAGCCCTTTTGGGCAAAAGAGGAATAAACTAACTCTTCAAAAATAAACACAAACAACTTAGATTAGAAGCTCAGGGCCTTAAATTCTCTACCAAGGGCTATCCTAAAATAACAGGTTACTGTAATGATCAAAAAAATAAAAGAATGAAAACATATGAAATCAGCACTGATAGTGAAGACACTCCATCTTGTGACCAAGCAAGATGTCTTTTGGAAGGTAAAATCCAGAAAGCACCTTCCTCTCAGGCAGGGAGCACTTCCCCAGTGACCCAGCCATGAGAGATTCTCACCATCCTCCTATGCTCTGGTGGGGACCAGCAGTGTTACTGTCAGTGCCCTAACTCTAATACCCCATCATGAAAGCATGAAAAACAGAGTGAGACACAGGGAATATATAACACAAAGACAATAACACCTGAGTCCTCTTGATGAGGAGGCTTTGATTCAACAGAAAACCCCGTTTTCACAAATGAAAGAAAGCAACTATTTCATGGCAGGCAGGAGCTTCTAAAGTACAGTAAAACTACCAGCTAGAAGAAAAGAGTTGTGTATCTTAATCTACACCTGCCAACTGTGAGGATGAGGTGAAATTTCAGTGCTTTCTCTCCCATGCTAGGTTTATCATTCCTTTTCCATTTCTCCCAATTACAGAGGAAGAATATTAAGTAACAGGTCAAGAGACCCCTGTGTGAAAGGTCATAAACATCTAAGCATGGTCTTTTTTCTTCCAGTCTCTGGGGCTGGGTAGACAAGAAAATCAAGGGCTCAGCCCTCTCCTCCCAGCATGCAGCTATGTGGGTGATTTGAGCCGAGGCTGCTCTACAGATCTAGCCATCTTGGGACATCTTTCTGAGTTTCATGCAGTTTGTCCCAGGATGGTAAATTGCTTTGGGAGAAGCAGAAAGAAAAACTGTGTGGCTTGTTCTACTGCAGTTTATCCTTGGCTTTTGCTGAGAGACTTCATAATAAAACTCCCATTAGTTTAAAAATATTGTGTGTGTGTGTGTGCATGTGTGTGTGTATTGTATAACTGCTACTGAGGGTGGTATCTACTACGCTGTTTAGATGATTTCATATGCGATTAATAATTCTCTCAGAAGAGAGAATTAGGGAAAAAAATAGTTTCTCATCACAGATTGGAGTACTCTCTTTTAATAGATGATTATGTAAATTATCATGTACCCTCTTTTTGCACTGACTGCTAGGAATCTCATGGATAAGTTTGATGCCCAATTTTAATACCTTATTATTACATACATTTTCTAAGTATAATTTGTCTGATCCTACCCACCCACCCCACTCCTAACTCATATCTCGTTCTTGGCTCTTACCTCTTCTTAAAATTTGTTGTATCATTTTGCTTCCTTTGATTTATCATAAATTGCCTCAAATCAAACAAATAGAACTGTAATGTTTCAAAAAGCCTTAAAGATGAATTCTCTGCATCAAGGACTGTACCATCCAGTCTCCTTATACCAGTACCATATTCTTTCTATATGCAAGAAAATATTCATGGATATTTATGCATTAAAAACATAACAGAAGACTGCATATAGGTCATCCTTTAACCTAGCAGAGAATTGCCTGCAGCAGAACTATTTTAATGGGTATTGTGTCAGCATTTCTTTTACACATTTCATATTAAAAGGTTTATAAATTACATTCACTTAGTATTGAAATACGAGGTATATACTATAAGTAAGTGTAATCTTTTTTTTTTTTTTAAGTCTCCTCTTTAGGCAGTTATAAGAAACATTAACCTGTTTAGTTAACTGTGCAAATTTTAGCAACATTATCATAGCTCACAGCTCATTTTAAGTAACTTCTTAGAATACTTTATTATAGACCTTTTCTTTGAATCATCATAATAATGAAAATAACTAAAACGTGGAAAACATCTGTAACAGTTCCAGGCTCCTAAAACACACATCATCTTTCAGGAAACTTTTCTTCTTCCTTTATGCAGCTGGAAAAGCTAAGGAATAAGAGATCCAATTCGAACCACTGGTGAAGCTTTGCCATTTTTAGGATCCAGGCCACTTAACCCTCTCTTCATCAAGCATATGCACAATATTGAAGCATCCACAAAGTGAATGTTTGGAACATTTTCTGCTTCAGCAGCATTTTATGTTTGCTTGGGAAGTGTGAATTAAAGAGAAGACACCCTCAGTTACCCAGATACATGGATGTTCAGCTTTGAGTTTTAGAAGTAAACACTGTTTTGTGTGTATTTTCTCTTGTGGATATTGGCAACTACACTTTTCATGATAGTAAGTTCATTGCCCAGGAAAGACTGGATCAGGAGCAAAAAAGAGATCGCAATTGCTACACAGACCCAGCAACAACTGAATTTTAAGTTGAACCTTGTAGGCCTGTCAGTGCTGGGCTTGTATACATTTCAGGACAGGATGCATTAGTGCAGGGGGTAGGAATACATTTCCCTGTCCTCCTCACAGTCCATTTAAAAACCACAGAGCCCATCCCTAGATGGCTTCCTGAGTGAGCTCACCTGACTAGGCAGGTAAAATGGATGACTTTACCAGTGCAAAGGGAGGCACTGGCACTGGAAGGATTAAACTTCTCAAAGTGAGGGTGTATTATCCTTGACATTATAAAAGAAGACGTAAATAAAATAATAATAATCAATAGCTAATTGGTAAACTTACTCAGCAAACAGAGCAAGTTAATGCAGTGGAGATGTCCCGGCCAGTTTTCCTCCATAATGATGTTTGGTATTTAGCATTAGCTGAAATTAGCTTCTATTGCTTTCATTTCTATTGTCAAGGTTCTATGAGACACTGTGGGTCACCTGAGGGTCCCCCTTTCCCATGATGTGCCAGAGTTACCATGAAGGATGAAAACAGAACTCATGTAGGTCAAGTGGTAAACAAATTACCAGAGATATTTTGCTGTAGAGTCACCTTACTCGGCTCACACTCTGAAAGTTTTTTGATCATTGACATTCCTATAATGTAACCCGCATTCATGGCTATCACCTCTAATTGTGGTGATCTTAAAATGGTAATACTGTAGGTTACCCTGTGACAATCTTAAGGAGTCTTAAAGGTACTTGCATTGGCAATCCTTATTCCCATGGTCATCTCTGTGAGGTGAGAAGGTTGCTATGAAAAACAACTGTGTACAGCAATAAAACCATGTTTGGGAATAATATCTAGTAATAGCCATGAAATGAGTGGGATGAAACTTGATGTTTTATGTGTCTCACTGAGCTGTGCTCCCTGTGACCCAGAGGGCTTCTTCTTGGTGTTAAAACCTGTGCTGTTCAGCTCTGATAAATAATATCTGTGTGCTCTGGTTGTCAGCTTTATTCACATCAGAGAGGAAAGGTCTGTCTCCTTTGCAAGCAGAAGCAAAACCATCATACAGTTATTCTTATTTAACAATTGTTTAGCATTAATTGGAACTTGGCATGCTGGGAAACTCACTTTATTTCCCAGCACCATAGACACTGTGTAATGTACATAGCACATTTGAAGCAGCAATTTGTGAAAAGTTACAATATTCTTTCTAGAGAATGGATTTGCTATTCACCATTAGGACTAGGTCCAATATTTATGGAATGTTCACAAATGATTAATTATGTGTCATTTACAAATAGACTCTAATAGGAGACATTTTTATTATAAGTGCTATTTTAATGAATTGTCTGTCTCTATGGATTCATGTGCAAGACTGCAATAATTTCTTTTTACTTCCTTCCGCCAACCCCAAACCTGACCCTGCTGCTGCTCATCATGCCTTTCCTATTTCTTCGGCAGAATCATGTGATCATTCCCCTAGAAACCTTGGACATATCTGTGACTCTCACTCACATCCCATTTCCAGTCACTCATCATATTCAAATGGCTCCTTGTTGCCTGCAGAATAAAACCCAAATGTCCTTAGTCTGATAAGCAGCCAGATAAGGATGCTGACAGCCTGAGCCACCATAACATGGTGGTCCAAGTGGTCTATCCTAGCTCTCACCATGAGATGCTCATCTTCATCTCTGTGTCTGTGTCCCTGCAAATGTTCTCTGGCTGGCATGCCCTTCTTCCCCTTTGTCTGCAGAGTGAATGCCTGCTTGTTCAGAAGTTGGCTCTAGAGGCATCCAGACTTTTCACTCCCTGTCCACCAGGCAGAATCTATAACTCTCTCATTTATTTCCTTGTAGAAATGTATGCATACTTCATTTATGTTCCTTATTTATATGTATATCTAACTCATGTATAAGATATTAATATATTGAAGCTTTACTCAGTTTTTTAAAATTTGTGTCTTCTATGTGTACCATGTTAACTTAGCACATGACAAAATCTTAGAGAAGGTTGTTTGGCTAAACTGAAAATCCTGTTAAAAGAAGTAACAAATCAAAGCAATGCTTCAGTGAATATTCTATGTAAATACTACTCTGTGGTTGATCATGCAGGTAAAATAGACATAAGTGAAGAAGAAAGTCTGATAGCAGATCACTGACATCCCTAATAGAGTAAATAGATATAGAGACATAGTAGTTTAGGGCACAAGGTAGATCAGAAGTTACCTATAACCATAAAAATAGTTTACTTTTATTTTATTATGCTCTCTCCTTGCCCTTCAGCCTTGGCATTTTCTATGCCATTTGTCTAGAAGAAGAGCCACCTTAGTGTTTAGACCATAGTAGACTCACAATGAATATGTCTTGTATGAAAGAATGAATGAATGAACAAATGAAATTGTTCCAGCTCTTTCATTTTACAGATAAGGAAACAGACCCAAAGATGTAAAAAATAGGAAAGCAGAAACCACTTTTTCAAGCTGCTACTATATTCCCCACAATCAGCTAAGTGCTTTCATCTCAATTATTCCATTTTACAGTATCAAGAAAAATTATACAACTATTATGTTAGATAAAGAACTTGAAGCTCAAAACCTGTGCCCTATGATCACACAGATTGGTGGTAACTCTTGTTCTTATACTATGTACAGTGTGCAGGCTTTCTTTTGCCACCCGCTGGCATGATAATCCTGGACAGAAACATAATTGATTATTGGTTTTGGTGGGCAGGATTTCTGCTTTTTAGAATCTGCATTGTTTAGATGGTAGCAGTAAATATGGGGAGTTGTGATCAAGTGGCAAGATCTTTAGAGTTGAAAGCTGAAAACCAGTGTTCAGTTCCTAATCTTGTTACCTTTCTTTGGGCAAATCTTTTATTGTCTTGGAAACTTAGTTTTCTCATCTATAAAGCAAGGCACATAATACCAACTTTGTGGAGTTCTGTGGTGAACAGATGAATAATGACTATGAAAACACATTTTGTCTACATAAAAGTAACGTATTATTATTATTAAGCTTATGTAAGAATGAGGGCATGTGTATGAAAGGGCTTTCTAGGCTGCACATTCACTCTCTTTTGTTCCCTCTGTTATCGTTTTGCAATTTCATAACATCCCAGCCTTCTTTTGTGTAAACAGATGAAAATAGGATAAATAAATATTTCCCCACTAATGTGATTTGTATACAATATATCAGATTTAAATAAACTTCTGCTTCTAATTCTTCTGAATTCACAAGTCAGCAGAACTTAGTAATAGAGAAATAACAGTTAAAAAGACATTTGTTTCTTGTCATAAGTTTCTATTCTTGTAAGTAAATCAAAACACTCCAAGAACAGGGAAAATAAAAAATTAACATCATCGCACAGACAGTGGTAGCTCTTTGATGAGAATAAAAGCCACTGACAGCTTCTTCTGGTAATAATTGAAATTATGACTTTTCAAACATTCTGCATGTGCTGCAGCTCTATGCATACATTTTTAAATCAATCTGATCAAAAATTATTTGTATTTCTCAGTTTTTTAAACATTGTCTTTTACCTCAAACAAGGTACAGAAAGCATCATTTGCCTTTTGTTGACGACTTCATCTCTAACCTTTAACATCAATACTGCCTTATGACCAATTATCAACAATTGTTAAGTTCTGTAGCTTTCCCTTTTTATATAAAAATATTTATTAAAATTAAATAAATGTACACAGCCAAAGTGAAAACAACAATTAAGATATATTTCCAATGTATTTTTTAAGATCGCTGATGGTCATACATTAGAGAATCCTGGGACATTAGGCTTGAAAAGGACCTTAGAACTCATCTAGTTCTGACCCTTTCATTTTATAGACCGAGAAATGAAGCTGTGAGTGGCTGAAAAGGAGATTTTCTAATTTTCTGAGAACAAAGACAAGGAAACAGCTCCAAACTATCTTTTGAGCACTCTTCTTGCTATACTATATCAGAATATCATCAATTTTGATATGTATAACTCAATTCTCCTTTATCCAAATGACATCAGGAAAAAAGGGACCTTGCTCAGCACTTACATTAGCTTTTTGGATGTGAACACGGACAGAATGAAGATTATGTATCTGGGACAAGACCAAATAAATTGGATGATAGGAGATCTCAATAGCCTGGAACAATTGGCTAAGTCTAACAAAAGGGAATTTAACAGAGAGAGATGCAAAGTCAGCACTTAGATTACAAAAACCAATGGCAAAACTACATGAAGTGGGACATATGGCTTAGCGGCAGAGCACTGGTTTTTTTTTAAGTGGCCATTTTTAAAGGAACCAAAATTTCCATGAGTTTAATCTTGAGGTCTTCTCCAAATCAACTGAATTTTCCGTAACCTAATAGAAGTATATATAGAACAATAAACATTCTAAGTATAGTCTACTCCGTCTACCTGGAATTGAGATTATAGGCATACAAACTGATAAACTGGGGCATGTAGAGGAGAAAGACCAGAGTGTTAGGTTGACTCATATCCAAATATATGAGGAAAGTTTAGAGGAATTGTTAATGCCTCTCTAGAAAAGAGAAGGATTGCATTTGTTTTTTGGTGAAATGGAGGTGAAATGAACATGTCCTTTGTAACAAAGAGGCTGAATGATCTGTTCGAAAGAATTCAGGGCATGGCATCAGAAAGCATGAGTTTGAGTATTGGCACCATCATTTACCAGTGGTGTGACCTAGGAAAGATCTCTAAGAAACTGCATATCAGGTTCTTGATCTATAAGATGAGAGTAGCAATATCTACATTGCAGGATTGCTGTGAAAATTAAATTAAATTAAATAACATATGTAAAATATATGTAGTACATGGCATGCAGTAGTTAACAAATATTAACCTTTGCACCACTTGTTAGGTAGAGTCATGAGAGATTTTTATTAGATTTTATTAGAGGACTATCTTGTAGAAGGGTTGTTTAAGCAAAGATGAAAAGGTTAGGCAAGATCGCTGCCAATGCTGCTTGATATATTTATATGTTGGCCACCAGCATTTTGTTGTACTTTATGCCAGTTAGAAGTGCTCTTCAAAACATTTGATTCCTTATAGGTTATATTGCCTTTTAAAGTTGCAAGAATTTTTCACTACTACATATCATAAAATAGTGTTTGCTTACTTACCTATAAAGTGCAGAAAGGGGCCTCTTATTTCCAGGTTTTGGTCTGTATGGTTTGGGTTCTCCTGCCATGTTGATATCTGAAAGCATAAAATAAAATAGCACTGATTAAGAAAATATTAAACCTTTTGAGAAAAGTAAATCATGAAGTTGTATTTTTATTTTTGTCATTTGTCTATGCAAATGTTATATGCCATTCATTCATTCACAAGTATTTATTGAGCACCTTCTCTAGGTCAGGCACTGTTTGAGATACATCATTCACCAAACAGGTTAGATCCATGCCCTCGTGGGACTTATCTTCTACGGGGAGGGGGCTTGAGAGATAGTTATTAAAACACAATCATAACAAATAAGAAAGCTATATAACATATCTGAAGGTGAAAAGTACTACGAAAAAAAAATGTTGAACAAGGTGGGGAGTCAGGAATTCTTATTAAAAATAGAAAGAGTGAGAGACAGAGAAAGAGAATGAGATATCCTACTGATTTGGAGTTTTGCCAGGAACATCTCAGTTTGTATAGACATTTTTGCGGAATAAAGCTTTGTTCCTAAGAGGAATTGTTATATTTTCTTTGGTGATATCTTCTCCGAGTGTTAGAAGAGTGGAACTGTAAAGCATACCAGGTTTACTGAGGAAAAAACAAAATGCACTCAGCAACTGGAATGTGCAGTTACAGAGCTCTGGGGTGATCAGAAGGAATAAAGAACACATCTCTTGTCTTCATGAACTAAAACTATAATAAAGCCTCTAAGATGAGACAAGAAGATGCTTAAGTACATGACAAAAGAGTAGTTGCAAATAATTGACCAATCTTAATCTTAAAAAAAAATGTGTAAAACTGTTATGAGGTTGGATGGTAAAGGTTTGGGAAATGACATAAACAATTTGATTTAATAAGGTTAAAATTTTAAGAGGATGATAAAAAAGAAAATCTAAAGGAGGTGAACTTCTAGAAAACTTTGAAAGAAGTGAGAGACATTATTCTGACAGAAAAGAAAGGCAAAGTTCTATTTCTTGTACAGGGGACTAAATATGCTGTTTGGGGATGGATGAGCCACCCATCAGTAAAAACAACCAAAATGTCTAGATGAAATACAATGTCATCTCTTTTTAATTTAATTTTTATTGGTGTATAGTTGATTAACAATGTTATGTTAGTTTCTGCTATACAGTAAAGTGAATCAATTATACATATATACGTATCCACTCTTTTTGGATTCTATTCCCATACAGGTCATTATAGAGTATTGAGTAGAGTTCCCTGTGCTATACAGTAGGTTCTTGTTAGTCATCTTTTATAAATAGTAGTGTGTATATGTCAATCCCAATCTGCCAATTTATCTCCCCCGCCCCGTTCCCCCTTGGTAACCATAAGTTTGTTTTCTATGTCTGTTACTCTATTTATGTTTTGTAAATAGGTTCATTTGTATCATATTTTTTAGATTCTGCATATAAGCAATATCATATATTTGTCTTTGTCTGACTTACTTTACTCAGTATGACAGTCACTAAGTCCAGCCATGTTGCTGAAAATGGCATAATACATCTCTTTTTAAAAACACATTGGGCTAACAGGAAAGTAAGGCATTCATGGAAGCCTACATCTGAGTGGACATAGCAAGTCAGATGGAAATGGAACACTGAACCTGGCTTGGTCTTTGAAGACATTTGTAGAAGCCAGAACTTGAGCTTTAGTTTTCATTTCCTTGTGGATCAGAGGGGACAGGAGACAGTGCCCACACTAAAGGATAGGAAACACATGCTCATCTAGTTCAACATCCATATGTGGGAAAATCCTTAACTAAGAAGAGAAGGAAACTTCTTTCACCTCCTAAAAAGTATCTATATAAAATCCATAGTAAATGGCATACTTAATAGTGAGACACCGGGTACATTTCCTTTAAGATCAAGGAATTTAAAAGCCACATAGCACAGGGAGATCAGCCAGGTGTTTTATGTCCACCTAGAGGGGTGGGATAGGGAGGGTGGGAGGGAGACACAAGAGGGAGGAGATATGGGGATATATGTACACATATAGCTGATTCACTTTGTTATACAGCAGAAACTAACACACCATTGTAAAGCAATTATACTCCAATAAAGATGTTTAAAAAAAAAAAGGCATTCACTATCACCAACTCTATATAACATTGTACTGGATATTGTAGTCAGTGAAGTAAGACAGGAAAACAACATCAGAAATGGGAAAGAAGAAATGAAACTGTCGTAATTGCTGATACTATGTGGGTCCACATAAAAACTCCAAAGCATCCACAAATTACTACAATTAATAAGAGAGTTTAGTAAGTTTGTTGGAGTTAAAGCCAATATACAAAATTTAATTGCATATCTCTACATAGCAATATGTATTTAAATATATAATTTAAAAAGATGCCATTTATATAGCATAAAAGTAAAGTACCTAGGGATAAATACATTATAAAATTTGAAAGATGTTTATGGAGAAAATTATAAAACTGTTTATGGAGATTTTACAGTTACCTTACATACAAAGAGAAATTGGAATACTTGATATAATAAATATTTCATTTCTCCCCAAGTTGATTTATTGATTCTGTGTACTTTCAATAAAATCCCCAAATACTCTTTTTGTGTCTGTGTGGAGTTTAACAAGTTGATTCTAAAATTTATATGATAGAGCAAAACATCAAAATAGCCATGATATACATGAGAAAAAAATATTGGCAAACTTGCCTTATCAAGATTTATTTTTAAGCTGTAGTAATTAAGACTACAGTTTTGGTACAAAGAAAATGAACCAATGGAACTGAGTACAGAATCCCCCAACTGACATACACATATATGGATACTTGAATTATGATAAAGCTGGCACAGCAGATCAATGGGTAAAAGCTAGACTGCAACGACACATATGAAATTGGACCTCTAACTTACATCACACAGAAAAATAAATTACTTATTAGATTAAAAACCTAAATGTGAGAGGCAAAAATATAAAACTTTTAGGAGGAAATATAGTAGAATATATTTATGAGATCAGAGTATGGAAGGATAATCTTAAACAAGACATAAAAAGCACTAACCTTAGAATATAAGAATGATAAATTCTATTACATTAAAATTAAGAATTTCTGCCCATCCAAAGTCACATAAAAAAAATGAAAAGAAAGGGCACAAATTGGATGAAGGAATCCTTGACAAAGGATTTGTTTTTGGAATATATATTCATTCATATAATAGGAAACAGAGACAAACCACCAAATAGGAAATTGGGCAAAAACTAGTAAAGGCACTTTACAGAAGGCAAAATATGAATGCTGAATAAACACATGAAAAGATTCTCAATCTCAGTAGTAATGGTAAGTGCAAATGAAAACACTATGATGTACAACTGATACCCATTGGATTTACAACAATTTACAAAGTCTGACAATATCATGAGTTGGTGAGGTTTTGGTGAGCAACTCTTAACATTGAACTTTTTGGTCAGCTACAGAGAGACCTCCTGAGACTTTCTTCCCTCATTGTCCTGGCACTGTGCAAGTCACCCACAGGCAAGACAAGAGGAAGAATGACCAAGGTTGAATTTTCTGTCACTCTCACAAGATAGGGACTTTGGAGTAAAATGTTGAGATACAAAAAATAAAGTGTTATTTCTTAAATTCCTGAGTTTGCATACAGATTCATACTAAATACTAATATTTAGAAATCTTATACTATCCTCAAGAAAGGATGTAAGCTTAATCATTCTTAGCAAATTCTTTTGAGATGGGCCAAAAAAATCTTAGTTAAATTCCTACTTGTTATGCAGAAATACCTATAGATGTACCTATATACCAAGCTGGTGGACTCTATTATTTGAGTATTAGAATCATATTCTCATAGAGGGGGTTGGTAAAACTAGATGAGCACCATTAGAAAGAAGTCTCTTGAAGAGTTTCTGTTTGGGTATGAGACAGGCTGGGAGCTGGGACACTTTGCTGCAGTGCTGCAATATTTGCACCTGGACAAACGTCTCCTCAAACAACAAAATACAAAGAAACTATAAGAGACTAAAAATAACTGTGCGCAAGTGCAATTGGGGCAAACTCTGGACAACAAGACACAAAGAGACCAAAAAGACCAAAAAGGCCAACTGCCACTTCTGTAGAGCCAGAAGCAAAAGCAGGGCGTCAGGAGCAAAAGCAGGGTACTGCACGTGCCCTTGAACACGACATAAAGAAAGGAGTGGGCAAACCCCCTAAGCCACCCCTGTGGCCTGAACCCTGGACACACCCCTACCTTCACCCCATATAAGTAACCAGCTCACCCCGCCCCACCCCCTCCCCAACCCACCCCTACCCCAGGCAAGCGAGCAAACAAGGGAACCTGTTTGTTCTTTCTCCTCCCCTGCTGCAGCAGGAGGCCCAATAAAGCTTTGCCTGAATTTCTTGTCTGGCCTCTGATCAAATTCTATTGATTAAAGAGGTCAAGAACCCTGGTTGGTAACAGGTTCACTAGACATCACCCCTGTGTAGAGGAACTCCCCCAACTCTGTCCAGGCATAGGAATACAGCAGAAGGGACTTAAAGCTTTACCCATGACTAGGAGATGACTGGAGACAGCAGACCTCCACATGGAGGGAGATGAGGTATTTGCATTTTCTCATATGATATTATGAGCCTCTGTAAGAACCAACCATGAGGCTTATAGGACAGACCCTGTATCTATTTTGAAGTTTCAATATTTCAAGTGAGCATGAAAAAGTATGAGGAAAAAATTAAAATGTACTCAAATTATCCTTCTAATATTAAATTTCAGATTCAAATAATTGAAAAATATCCTGTTGGGCTACTAACTATCTTTTCACAGTAAATTACTTAAAGTATATTAAATGCTCTAACATTTAATCAATTTTCTTTTCTTCTTTATTTTTAAACTAAATAAGTGAAGTCAATACCATGATAAAAATAACTATAAAGTCACAGAACTGAAAAAAAGTCAATGAGCTGAACCTATTCTGATTTGAGGTAAATGAGATGAGGCAAGTGGAGACAGGTACTGTTCCAAAGCATCACACTTGCAAAGGATACCCAACACATGCAAATGTATTTATTTGACCAATTCTTGTTAGGATACTACTAAAGATGATAGTAAAAGCATTAAATTATTTTGTGCTTTTGACTCTTGGGAAGATACCTCCAATTCTACACCCAAACAGACATGACTCTCCCTCTTTGCACTCCCATTTTACTTCACAACATCGTTCCCACAGCACTGACTACTGACTGTTTGTTCCCTTTGACTCTGGACTTCTAAAAGGCAGTCATAACTTCACTCAACATCTTATGCCCTTTAGTTAGCATCCTGCACAGGGCTGTTTATACAGTAGGTGATCAAGGGATCCATCGGTTAACTAAATTCATACAAGCCAGAAGGTGTGTCCTTGCATGGGTTGTAGTGTGTCCAGCCAAACACACTTTGTCAGAACATTTCCTAAAGTGGTATTTATCTAAACAATGTTTTAGAAGGTGTTAATAAGAATGTTGCCAAATAAATAAGTCACGGTAAAATAAATTTGGTAAAAATGCAATAATGTATCCCTTTCTCAGGTATTTGTAATGCATATTAAAAGAAAAGATTCTGGAAACAGAAACATTCAGTTATGTTTAACTCAAATGCTTTCATATATATATATATATATGAAAGAGAGAGAAAGCGAGTATTTTTTGGATAGCACACCTGTTAACATCCAGCAAAAGAGAGTGCCCCCAGAACACTGGTTTATGAGATAACCCTGAAATGTTTAGAAAAATATTTCACATTTATTTCTTTGCCATGTATTCAATTTGGAATATCCTCTTTTGAAAAGTTAATTTAATGTTTTAAATTACACATCATTTATACTGCTACAATAAACAAATACTTGCTACTTAGCTTTACCACTAGTGATCCCTGCTGGCATCTGTTATTTCTAGAGAAATTTCACCTTGATATTGCAGTGACATCTAACTTACAGTATAATAAGGCGTCCACATTACCAGTGTTATTTTT
The DNA here is from genome assembly GCF_028564815.1 of Eubalaena glacialis. Taxonomy (NCBI): domain Eukaryota; kingdom Metazoa; phylum Chordata; class Mammalia; order Artiodactyla; family Balaenidae; genus Eubalaena; species Eubalaena glacialis. The sequence goes on along the minus strand of NC_083732.1, from coordinate 28,643,153 downwards.
TAGATGGAGAAAAAAAAGGAAAAGAAATATTTTTCTAAAGAAATTAATTAAAAATAATATCTTTATTCTTGGGATTTTTTTGTTTTGTTTCCTTCCCCAGGTTTAAATAAAAGTTTAAATAATTCAGCTATGGCATATAGACTGCCAGGAAAAGTTATTCAGTCTTTTATCTTTCACATTTGGATGATTTAGGGATTCATTACTGTTCCATTGAATAAAAATTCAGGAAATAAAGAAAATAGTCTGTTATGCTTGACAAGTGAATGCATAAAACCATACATTATCCTAGTATAAGCACCATACCACTAAAAAGTGCTTTTGCAGTTATTATTAGTTTAGATCCTCAGAAAAATCCTGTGAAATAAGTAGAACAGGGATCATTATTCCCATGTCATGTATATAGATGTTTGTGATACTGAGAAATTAAATGGCTTTCATAATAATATCATCAGCTCATTTCACTACAGCAGTCTTTATTACTGAGCACAGCCCATGTGCCAGACACTGAACTAGTAGGAGAGGAGATACCCTGCCCCTGCCCTGAAAGAGATGATTGAGAGTTGGACTGGAGCTGTACCAGACTCATGTTCTAGAACTTTCCCTACTATCTCATTGCTTTTAACCAGACTTTGGATGCCACATTTTTTATGCCACTTAAATCTGGTTTGGCTGTGGAAAGCAGCCTGTAAAGTAATATATTCTGAGTCCCCAGGAGTTTTGGCATCATGCGGGAAGATGTATGATTAAAGAAATGCTGTAGGGAGATTTGTCTGGCAGCAGTGGGGGAAACACATTTGACTTTCAACTGAGCTGCTTGAGATTTCTTGGCCATGTAGGTTCACAACCCTGTGGTTTGATAGAGCTGCCCAGAAGTGCTTTTACTCTAAGAGAAAAATGCACCAGACTTGGAGAGGCAAGTATATGTTCTAAAATATGACCATTTGAAGCATTTTAAGCCTAAATCTGAGAGTGGAACCAATTTTGCACAAAAGTAAATGGCTTTCTAATCTTGTTGTTTTTCCTTCACAGAATCAAAGCTAGTTTTAACACTTGAAATATGTCCTTAATAGTATGTTAAAATATTCTCTGTTATGGGAATGAAACTGTAGTCTAATTTCACTGGGCAGTCACTGAATTGTGACCATTTTAATGAGCCTTTGGATGTAGTTTCATAAATTAGTTCTGACACAGCACTATGGCAGACTGGCCTCTGGTTATTAGAATGCTAATGCAAAGATCACTGGTTGGCCAGATTCCCATTTGTTACCAGAAAATACTGTAATGCTCTCAGGCTTGGTCTGCAAGGACAAATAAAAATGGAAACTTGAACTTATTATTAATTAACTGGTAAGTCTGATCATTGTATGTGACTTATTTAGATCCAAACTGATTTTTTTCCCAATAGAAACTGAAGTAAAAAAATTGGACATGTATACTTGAATGCCCATTTTTATTTATGTCTATTACATAATGGTTATATTACGAAGAAAATAGAGATGATACAAATCATTCACTTTCATTGATCAAATAATTACTGAACATACAGAATGTGCCAGGTACTGTGCTAAGTATTGGGTAAATAGATATAAATGCTGTTCCTGTTCCCAGGATATCGCAGAGAAAGGTAAACCTGCAGCTAACCATAGTAAATGTGGTGAATGGCACAATAAAGATGTAGACTTTGTACTTCGTGAACATGCTGCCCTGTCTTCTATTGCTGAGAATGCCCTTAAGTGTCCATTGTTGGTAAATGAAGTGGTTTTCTCCCAAAACACCAGTTATAGTGTTAGCAGTTTCATAAACCCACATCTATCAGCAAACTCTGCAAAAACCTCATCTTGTTTCTGTTCTTTTTTTTTGTTTAACTTTGTTGCTCCCATTGAAACTTCCATTAGCTAATTGTCAAAATACCTTTGATTTGCCTTGAAGCATAAGTAGCCATGAAACTTTGTGGCTTTGGTGCATGTTTAATAAATGTCAGTTTAAAGTAATTTAGCAGAGAACACAAACATATTTTCAAACAGGTGTAAAGCAAAAACCAAATGGTAACAATCATCAAACTGGAATTTACTTAATTCTTAAAACTTTCAACTTTGATGATTTTTTTCTATCATTTTATCTCATATAATCTTGGATAAATTTTTTGAAGAATGCATTTTTATATTCCACGACCATCTCTACAAATCTCCACAAAGGTAAAAATGAAGAACAACATGTTTTATTAAGAGATAAAACCTCTAAAACCAAATGAATAAAATACAAAATTTGGATAAATGTTCCAGCAGCATCATGAATATATTCAGAACCTCGATTAACAATTTTATAAATACATCTAATGATCTATTGACATCAATAGTGGAGACAACTGTTATGATAATTAATATAAAAATACCTAGTGAAAAATAATCTTAGCCATATGTTCATTATAAATGCATAGACTTAACACTATTAATTTCTTTGCATCCCAAGAGTTTATTTAGTTTCATACTTGGGGAAAAAATATTCTGTAAGGAAAGTAAAATTCAATGAAGAGAGAGTCTAGATTATCAATTTCTTTAGGAGCTCAGATCTCAATCAGTGAAGTAAAGAAGACCCCAAGATTTGAGTATTGCTTCTTTTTGTTTTCTTCCTTTTCTAATGTCTCTCTTTCCATATGTGTATATATGAACTTGTTTTCTCAGATCTTTTTCATGGTGGCTTTGTATTCAGTGTTTAAAACACCAACGCTACAGTGGTATGCATTTTATAATTCATAAATATGATGAAATGCCAAAGCTAATATTAGGTAGTTAAAAGCATTTTATGTGGAGAGTAGTATACAACTCTGATACTCAAAGTTTGGTTGGCAGACAGCAGCATCTGTATCATGTAGGAAGCTGTTAGAAATGCAGAATCCAGGTTTCATCCCAGATCTGATGAATCAGAATCTGCATTTTAACAAGACACCCGGGTGATTGCTATGCACATTGAAGTTTGAGACACGTGGCTATATAATAAATTTAGCTTAAATCCCTTCCTTCAATTATCTTTTAAGAACTTTATTTTTTAACTGTTTTGAAAAGAGCGTAATAAGAATTCTGAGCATAAGAACAGTGCCTTTAGGGAAGAAACTTGAAAAATGCTTATCTAAAGGCTTAGAATGTAATAATGCTACTTTAACCTCATCTTTAATGATGATAGTGGTTGCTAGTATTTGTATATCATTTAACAGTTGATCACATTTTCACACACATTAAAAAATAATCATCACAATAATCTTGGGCCATGGATCCTATTGTCAATTCCCACTTATACAAATTGAAGTTGAGAAAGTATGAGATTTTGCACAAAGTAACTTAGCTAATAAGTAGTGGTGCCAAGACTCTGAGCTCAGGAATTCTCACTCCAAACATCTTGTTCTATAGATAAAGTTTGACTTTTCAATTAAAAATAAATCTATTGCTTTTGGCAAGACATATAATTTATTGGCAATCCACAAAAATATTTCATAATTTCATTTATTAAAATAAAAAGATGAATCTTTCATAAAGTCTCCATGAGCATGTATAAAATAGAAATCCATTAAATTAAATCTTACTGTTAAAATTCCATGAGAAAACAAAATTTTAAAGAACTCTTTGATTGAGAATGCAAATATGAAAGACAGAGCAAGAAATCAAGCTAATACAAAGAATCTAAGATCCTTCATCAAAAACAAGAAAGATATGGTTTATCTGATATTGAATAACAAAGCCAAGCTAAGATAACGGAAAGAACACATGAGATTTAATCAGATAAAAAAAATCTTGATATTATTAAGAAAAAATATTTAGAGGATAAAATTATTCCACCTGGAAGGAAATCAGTATCATCCCAAGGAGATTCTTGGAAAATACATACCCTTTTGCAGAACTGAAATTCCTCATATCAGATGCCTTTTACTAAATGCTTTGTGATGTGTTGCCCTCATCAGACAATGAAACTGCAAAAATAATTTTATGGATCATATTATAGTATAAACATCAGTGTTCTGCATTATTTACTTATTTCTTCAAATGTTCTACCACCAGCAGGAAGGTTTTGTAAAAAGATATTTGGTGACATTATGGCATCCTTACCAACTCTGTGTGCTTCTGATTCAGATTGTTGCCTATACATCACTGACCTTAAGTGTGAGAACAGATAGTGAATACAATTCTAAATGAAAGGAAACTTTGGAAAGGATTAAAAGACTTTTAAGGGTCATATAGTAGCAGAAGTGAAGTTGGAATTCAGAGCTTCTGATCAGAAGCTGAGCAAATTTTCATAATACTAAAATGACTGTGTCACTCCTCATGAGAGTAAACAACCAAAACAAAACAGCCACACCAGCACAATAAATTATAGATTTTTTTTTTAAAGAAGCAAGCATGTCCTTTTATTATAAAAAAGTTTAGGCATGAAGGGTAGAGTGGTTTACCCAGACCATACGACCATTTGATAGCACAGCTTGGAAAGGACTCTCTTTTCTAACTCTAAGTCTAGTTCTCAATCATTATTTCTGTCACTGGCTTAAAAGTCATTGATAAAATATTTCCTTTGCTTCAGTCCTTTTATATATTCTCAGTTCACAGGTATTTAAACATACATCCTGCCTTCAAATTTCTTCCCCCACCAAGAATATTTCCATTTTCGTTATTGGAACTTAGGTACATTTACTGAGCCATTATACGATGGTTTTCTTCTATGTATATTGATATCATTTTCTTCAGTTTTCAGAAAGTTCACATTGAAGCATAGATCTTTTTTGCCATATGTATCAAAAATATATTTTTAATTTGTTGTATTGTCATGATTTGTTTTTGAAGGCAATTTAACTTAAAATATCCTCTGATGCCTGTACTTCCATCAGTTTCGCTAAAAATTGTTATAAGTTAGTCAAGTTTGAGCATTTTTTAAATCATGTAGTTCTAGGAGTAACTCATAAACAATACTTTTCTAGACACCAAAAATGGGAGCTCACTCATTTATAGGATAAAGCACTGTGGTAAGCCTAGTTTACATAGATGCTGACAAGAGAAAAAAGTACCCTCTTCATGGTGTTTATACTTTTGCAAAGAGAACAATAAAAAGAAAACAAATAAAAAGTGATATTTCAAAAAAAAATTCCACCGGTATCTTACTCTCTCTCTATCCAGCCTCATTCCCTCTCTTGCTCTCCACACCTCATATTCCATTACACTTCCCAGGATTCTCTTCTCCAGCTATACTGGTCTCCTTGTTGTTTTTCAAGCAGGTCAGATACATCCCTGCCCTTTGCTTTAGCTGCTTCCTCTATCCCAGCTTCCTCTCCCCGTAGATAATCCCATGGTGAACTCCCCCAATCCCTTCAAATCTTTGCTTAAATGTCACCTTTCTCACCTGTTTAATGTGGTGACATTTCATTTCCCTACACTTCTCACATTCAGAATCCCCATTACCCTGCTTTCATTTTTGTTTTCCAACGTATTTATCACCTGCAAATATGTGATACAATTTATTTACTTATTATGTCTATTGTTTGTTGCTAGATGAACCACCCCCCACCTCCATGCTAAAATGTTGGCTCCATGAGTCAGGGATCTTTGTCTGTTTTGTTCACAAATATATTCAAAGAACTTAGAATATTTGGCTAATAGATGGGGCTTAATAAGTGTTTGTCAAATGCATGAATGACTTAACACAATGAATTAGTGAATGTATTATCTGAAATTCTAGGACTCAACATGGCTGTTGAAGGTAAAAAGTAGTCATGAAAGGTTATAGTTAGAGTGACCATACAATTTAGTATCTAAATTGGTCATTTTTGAGTGTGAATAGGGAAATAAAATTATTAAAATTGTAAGATTATGAAAATTTAATTGATCAACAAGTTGGCTTATTATATCACTGGTTTAAAAAACGACTGGCAATCAAAAATGATTTTTAAAAATTCTTTTAATAAATATGTTTAGAATAAAGCAAAACTAACACAAATTTAGGTTTATTATCTGAAATAAAAATAACATAACTGAGTAATTTCCCATGTTGCTTTGATCATTTTATTTGGCTTAGCCTTTCTTATATTTCATCACTTACATTTTTCTGTAAAATTTATTTTTCAATTATTCTATTTAAAAATTTTCATAGAATTTCTCAGATCTTCAAAATTGCATTTTACCTTTAATAGTTTTGAAATTATTGACACTTTCAAATGATTCTGCTTTGCAAATATAATATTTTAATTGAGAATATACTTTTATAGGTGCTGAGGAAAATAAGATCAGAGATAATTATAAGTGGAAAATATTCTCAATTTATATTTACATTGATATGTGTAAATATATTAGCCCAAATATTTTCATAGGTACTGTCTTTTTACTTCTATTCAACAGAGTACTTTTCTTGACATATTTTTATAAGATAAAACTTGTCCAAAATGTCTTAACATCCTTTTGACTGTCTCAGCAAATGTAGATGCCATACAACCACAGGGATCCTCAATTTCACGTCATTCTGGTACAAAATACAATTATTTAATTATAAATAGAAGCTCCATCAAAAGGCTTTTCCCTACAGTTGAGTTATTTCAAAGCATTATCATAGAAAAATCAAAATTAAATCTTGTATACTTTTATAACTTACATTGTTTAATTTATTTATTCTAGTCTTTGCTTCTGTAAGAATTTTTCTTTTCATTTGTGAGATTTGCTTTTAATAATTGAAAATCTTTAAAAACTTCAAAATTTGAACTTTGTTGAACACTTTTATTAGAGATTTCCAGCTAATTTTGAATAAAATGTAAGCAAAATTTAGAGGATTTGCAAAGTAGGTCTTCAAAAGCTCAAACATTTCTAAAATTCAATTGATGATAGGTAGCAAAGAGAGATTATGTGATAACATACTTATGTTGTCTTTTTAGTTCAAAATAAAATTCATCAACAAAATTTTTTAGTGTTGTTTTCTGACTGTGTAAACCTAAAAAATATTTATAAAATGTGATACTTACAGCTCAGTTTGTATAAATTAGTAGAATATCACAGCTTGATTGATGCAATTATGAATTATGTATATAACATAATCAACTCCAGGTACATTTCTGCTCCATATGTATCCTAATTTACTAAGAACATTATTTTTACCACCATGCTGTGTTCCACCCAAAGTTCTATTCATATTATTATGACAAAACTCACATAATTTTATTTTCAATGTTGAATTTTTAAACTAAATTTAAAATACCATTCACATATAATGTCATCAGTTTAACAGTTATCATTTAGTAGTCAAAAATAAGGGTTTTAATTTTAAAATAAACATCTAAATGCACATAAGCAAATTAGCTTATGGTCTACTAAAAGTTATTAATAAAATAATTATTGTTATTAAAAAGCCTTCAGAATAATTATTATGGCTAGAAATTGCCCATAAAATGGGAAGCCAGGAAAACATGTGATTCCTCAAAAGAAATTGTTTTTCCCACCAGACCTGGTGGACAGGCTTGCCCCAGACTGGTTCCCATTCACAGTAGCCCCTGCCTCACCAGACCTAGGGGGTGGGCTCACCCAGGCCCAGAACTGTTTTGCTGCAGCCCCTGTGCCACCAGATCCAGAAGGTGTGCACACCCCACACAAAGGATGCCCTTGAATTCCTGGCATTTCTGAGCCCCAAGAGACTGAAACAATCACAGAGACAGGTCTTGGCAGGTGACCATTACCAAGGCACTGCACAGACAGACCAAAACACACCCCCAGTCTTCCAGTGACTGTTCCTTCAAGACTGGGAGAGACAGCAGTTTCATCTTATACACAGAAACAAACACAGAGAATCAGGCAAAATGAGGAGACAGAGGAATATATTTTGAACAAAAAAACAAGACAAAATTTCAGAAAAAGATATTAATAAAATGGAGATAAGCAATTGACCTGATTAAAGACTTTAAAGTAATGGTCATAAAGATGCTCACAGAATTCAAATAAAGAATGAAAAGCATGGTGAGATTTTCAACAAAGAGATAGAAAATTTAAGAAAGTTCCAAACAGAAGTTACAGAACTGAAGCATATGATAGCTAAACTTAAAAGTACACTAGAGGGATTCAACAGCAGTCTCGATGAAGCAGAAGAATGTGTCATTGTGCTTGAAGACAAAGCAATGGAAATCACTCAGACAGAGAAGCAAAAAGAAAAAAAAGAATTTAAAAAAGTTAAAATTCTTTAAGGGATTTTGGGACAACATCAAGTGGAATAACATTCTCATTATAGGGGTCCCAGAAGGAGAAGAGGGAGAGAAAGGGTCAGCAATCTTATTTGAAGAAACAATGACTGAAAACTTCCCTAATCTGAGGAAGGATACAGATACTCAGGTGCAGGAAGCTCAAAAATATCCAAATAGAATGAACCCAAAGAGATCCACACCAAGATGCATTACACTTAAAATGGGAAAAATTAAATATAAAGAGAAGATCTTGAAAGCAGCAAGAGAAAAACAACTTCTTACATACAAGGTAAGGCTATTAGATTTTTCAACAGAAACTTTGCAGGTCAGAAGAGAGTGGCATGACATATTCAATATTATGAAAGGAAAAAACTTCCAAGAATTCTCTACCTGGCAAGGCTATCATTCAGAATCGAAGAAAAGATCAAGAGTGTTCCCCAGATCATAAAAAACTGAAGAAGTATTGGGTTGGTCAAAGAGTTCATTTGGATTTTTTGACAACACCTTATGGAAAAACCCAAAATAACTTTTTGGTCAACCAATACATCCCCACTAAACTGGCCCTACCAGAAATGTTAAAGGGACTTCTTTGGGCTGAAAAGAAATAACATAATTAATAACAAGAAAACATACAAAAGAAAAAAATCTCACTGGAGATTATAGTAAAGATGGTGTATCAATCAATGATAAAGTAGGTATGAAGGTTAAAAGACAAAAATAGTAAAATTAACTAAAACTACAATAATTAGCTAACAGTGCATAAAATAAAAAGACGTAAAATGAGACATCAAAAATATAAAACATGAGGGGGGAGTGAAAATGTAAACTTCTGGAATATGCTTAAATTTAAATTGCTATCAATTTAAAACAGACTGTTATATACATAGGATGTTATATGTATACAAAGCAAAAGCTCAGAGTAAATACACAAAAGAAAATGAGAAAGGAATCTAAACAGAACAATGAAGAAAGCCATCAAACCACAAGAGAAGAGAGAGAGAAGAAAGAAACAGGAGGAACTATAAAAACAGACAGCAAACATAAACAAAATGTCAGTAATTATTTTAAATGTAAATGGACTAAACTCTCCAATAAAAAGATATAGAATGTCTGATAAAAAAAGAAAAAGAAAAAAGCAAGAACCATCTATATGCTGCTGACAAGAAACTCACTTCAGAAGTAAGGACATACAGACTGAACATGCAGGGATGGAGAAAGCTATTCCACTTAAATGGAAACAAAAAGAAGGCTGGTGTAGCTATACTCATATTAGACAAATAGACTTTAAAACAAACACAGTAATAAAGGACAAGAAAAGTATTACATTAATGATGATGGAGTAATCCAGCAAATAAAATATAACATTTATAAATATATAAATATATATGCACTCACCACAGGAGCACTCAAATATACAAAGCAAATATTGATGGACATAAAGGGAGAAATTGACAGCAATACAATAATAGCAGGGGTCTTTAACATCCCACTTACAACAATGGATAAATCAACCAGACAGAAAATAATAAGGAAACACAGACCTTGGATGACACATTAAAACATATTGACTTAATAGGTATAATCAGAACATTCTATCCCAAAGCAGCAGAGTATACATTCTCCTCAAGTGAACATGGAACATTCTCCAGGATACATCACATGTTAGGCCACAAAAAAAGTCTCAATAAATTTAAGAAGATTCAAATTCTATCAAGCATCTTCTCCAACTACAATAGTATGTAAAACTACAAATCAACTATAAAAAGAAAACTGGAAAATGTGCAAATATGTGGAGATTAAACAACTTGCTACTGCACAATCAATGAGTTATCAAAGAAATCAAAGAAGAAATTTAAAAAAATACATAGAGACAAATGAAAACATACAATATCCAAAATCTATGACATTCAGCATAAGTGGTTCTAAGAAGGAAGCTCATTGCAATTAAAGCCTACCTCAAGAAACAAGAAAAATCTGAAATAAACAATCTAACTTCATACCTAAAGAAACTAGGAAAAAAAAAGAACAAAGCCTAAAGTCTGTAGAAAGAAGGAAATAATAAAGATTAGAGTGAACCAGATGGTTTCATTGATGAATTCTACCAAAAATTGAAAAAATTTAATACCTATTCTTTTCAAACTCTTCCAAAAGACTGAAGAGAGGGGTATACTTCCAAACTCATTTTATTAAGCCAGCATTACCCTGATGCCAAAACTGGACAAGGGCACCACAATAAAAATGTCTTTAATGAACACAGATGCAAAAATCTTCAACAAAATATTAGCAAACTGAATTCAATAACACATTAAAAGGGTCATAAACCATAATCAAGTGGGATTTATTCCAGGGATACAAAGATAGTTCAACATCCCCAAATTAGTCAATGTGATACACCATATTAACAAGACAAAAGATAAAACTCTTATGATCATCTTAATAGATGCAGGAAAAGCGTTCAACACCCATTCATGATAAAAAAAAGTCTCAACAAAGTGGGTATAAAGGGAATGTATCCCCATATAATGGAGACTATATATAATAAACCCACAGCTAACATACTCAATGGTGAAAAGCTGAAAACTTCTCCTCTAAGATCAGGAACAAGACAGGGATGCCCACACTTGCTACATTTATTCAACATTTTATTGGAAGTCCTAGCCACAGCATTTATGCAAGAAAAATAAATGAAAGGCATCCAAATCAAAAAGAAGGAAAACTATCACTACCTGCAGATAACATGATGCTTTATATAGAAAACCCTAAAGACTCCATCAAAAAACTGCTAGAACCCTAAAGACTCCACCAAAAAAAAAAAAAAAAACCTGTTAGAATGAATAAATGAATTCAGTAAAGTTGTAGAATACAAAATCAATCTACAAAAATCAGTGGCATTTCTATATACTAGTAACAAACTATCAGAAAGTGAAATTGAGAAAACAGTACCATTTACAATTGCATCAGAAAGAATAAAATAGCTAGGAATTAAATTAACCAAGAAGGTGAAAGACCTATACTCTGAAAACTATAAGACACTGATGAAAAAAACTGAAGAAGGCACAAATAAATGGAAAGATATTCTGTGCTCATGGATAGGAAGAATTAATATTGTTAAAATGTCCATACAACTCAAAGCAATCTACAGATTCAGTGCAATCCTTTTCAAAATTTCAATGGCATTTTTCACAGAACTAGAACAAATGATTCTAAAGCATGTATAGAACCACAATAGACCCTGAATAGCCAAAACAATCTTGAGAAAGAAGAAAAAATCTGGAGGTATCATGCTTCCTGATTTCAAACTACACTACAAATCTATAGTAATCAAAACAGTAAGGTATTGTCATAAAAACAGACACATAGGTCAATAGATCAGAATTGAGATCCAAGAAACAAACCCACAAGATACAAACAAACAACTTAGGGCAAAGGATCAAGAACATGCATGCAATGGAGAAAGGACAGACTCTTCAAAAAAGTGGTGTTGGGAAAACTGGACAGCCACATGTAAAAGAATAAAACTGGGCCACTATCTTACAACACACAAAAATATCAACTGTAAATGAATTAAAGACTTGAATGTGAGACCTGAAACCATAAAAGTCCTAGAAGAAAACATATGGGGTAACCCCCATGACATCAATGTTAGCAACTTTTTTGTGGATCAGATTCCAAAGGCAAGGGTAAGAAAAGCAAAAATAAACAAATGGGTCTACATCACATGAAAAGCTTCTGAACAGTAAGGGAAACCATCAACAAAATGAAAAGGCAACCTACTGAATGGGAGAAGATATTTGCTAATCACATATCTGACAAGAGGTTAATATCCAAAATATATAAAGAACTCATACAACTTAACAGATTTAAAAATGGGCAGAGGGTCTGAATAGATGTTTTTCAAAAGAACACGTATAGATGGTCAACAGACACATGAAAAGATGTCCAACGTTACTAATTACTAGGGAAATGCAAATCAAAACCACAAGGAGACACCATCTCACACCTGTTAGAATGGCTATCTTCAAAAGCCAGGAAATAGCAAGTGTTGGAGAGGATGTGGAGAAAGGTGAACTGTAGGACAATGTTGGTGGAAATGTAAATCAGTGCAGCCACTATGGAAAACTGTATGGAGATTCCTCCAGAAGTTAAGAATAGAACCACCACATGATCCAGCTATTCCACTTCTGGGTATTTATCTGAAGAATACAAAAACTCTAATTTGAAAAGATATATGCACTCCAATATTCATAGCAGCTTTATTTATAATAGCCAAGATATGAAAACAGCCTAAGTGTCCATTGATGTATGAACAGATAAAGAAGATGTGGTGTATATACACAATGCAATACTTCTTAGCCATAAGAAAGAATAAAATCTTGCCATTTTTGACAACATGGGTGGACATTGATGGTATCACATTAAGTGAAATAAATAAGAAGATGAAAGACTAAAACCATATGATTTCACTCATATATGGAGTCTGAAAAAAATTGAATAAAAAAAAATACGAAAAACAAACTCATAGACACAGAGGACAGATTAGTGGTTACTGGAGGGAGAAGTGGACCAGGGGGTAAGCAGAATGGTTGAAAGGAGTCCAGTGTATGAAGATGGTTGGTAACTGGACTTTGGGTGATGATCACTCTATAATGAACACACATGTCTAATCACAATGTTGTATACCTGAAACTTATATAGTGTTATATACCAATTTTACCTTAAAAATAGAATGAATTAAAATTATTTTTAATTGATATATAACTCACATATAACAATATATTAGTTTCAAGTGTACAGTATAATGATTTGATATATGCATATATTGCAACAGGATCATCATGATAAGTTTAATTAATGTCTAGCACCACAAATACTTACAAATTGCTTTTTCTTATGATGAAAACTTTTAAGATCTTCTCTCTTAGCAACTTTCAAGTATACAATACAGTATTATTAACTATAGACACCATGCTGTGCATTACATCCCCATGAATTATTTATTTTATAATTGGAAGTTTGTACCTTTTGACCACCATCGTCTACTTCACATACCCTTCACTCCCCTCACCTCTGACAACCAGCAATCTGTTATCTGTATCTATGAGCTTGGTTTTGTTTTTGTTTTTGTTTTCATTTATTTGCTTTTTTAGTTTCCACATATCATATGCTACTTATCTTTCTCTGTCTGACATATTTCACTGAGCATAATGCCCTCAAAATCCATCTGTGTTGTCACAAATGGCAGAATTTCCTTCTTTTTATGGTTGAATAATCTTCCATTGTATGTATATATATATATGAATAATCTTCCATTGTATGTATATATATATATGAATAATCTTCCATTGTATGTATATATATATATGAATAATCTTCCATTGTATGTATATATATATATATGAATAATCTTCCATTGTATGTATATATATATATGAATAATCTTCCATTGTATGTGTGTGTATATATATATATATATATATATATATACACCCCATTTTCTTTATCCATTCATCCACTGATGGACACTAAGGTTGTTTCACATATTGGCAACTATAAAAATGCTGCAATGAAATAGGGGTACAGATATCTTTTCGAGTTAGCATTTTTATTTCTTTTGGATAACTACCCAGAAGTGGAATTGCTGGATTGTATGATAGTTCCTAATTTCAATTTTTTCCTCAAAAGGAATTCTTGATGTGTGAGTTAGGTATTGTACTTGTCTCAGGGGCTCAGAATTACAAATAATTGGTGGAAAGTCTAGAATATGGCTTTAAAGAAATATTATTTATTAGTGACTTATGGGAACTAGAAAAATTTAATATCACAGATATGTAGTGGGGTTAATAGTAGCCATTTTATAAAAATATACTAGATTTTGGACAATGGAGAAGACTAAATAACTAATAAATTTCTGAATTATAAACTAACCTGCACAATATCTATGCAATATTCAATATTGTTTTCACCATTTTACAGGTAGTTAAACCTTAGGCAAGAGAGACAAATAACTTGCATAAGGCTACACAGCTAGTATTCTGGCAGAACCCACATTTAAACTAGATTCTTTCTGAATCCAGAGGTACATTCCTCAAACTATACCCAATTACCTGTTCCTGCTTTAAGTGTAGAAATTTTATCCTATTGCTCTTGGCTACAACAAACACTTGAGAAAAAGAAAGGTAGGGAAGTTTATCTCCATTGGATATTGAATGACTAGTGCAGGCAGACTACATGGGTTAGTGCTTACTAGCTTCTGATGAATATTTTTAAGGGAGAGGATACTGATTGCATGTATTTGGGGAGGAGACAGATTCTAGGGACATTATCTGATAGTGATTGATTACTGTAGTAGCTTAAAAAACGTGTCCACAAATTCTTTCAAATATGTAGTAAGCTGAATAATAGTCCCCTGAAGGCATGCCTGTCCTAAGTCCCAGAACCTGTGAATGTGTTACATTACATAGCAAAGGGGAATTAAGATGACTTTAAAATAGAAAGATTATCCTATATTATCTGGGTGGGCCCAGTGTAATCACAATGATCCTTAAATATGGACGAAGTAGGAAGAAAGGAAGGTCAGAGTGATACGGGGTGAGAAGGACTCAACCCACTATTGTTGGCTTTGGAGATGGAAGAATGGGACCTTGAGCAAAGGGATGTGGGAAGCCTTAAGAAGCTAGAAAAGACAAGGAGACAGATTTTCCCCACAAGTCTCCAGAAAGGAATACCACCCAGCTGACACCTTTACATTTGCCCAGTGAGACCTGTGCTGGATTTCCGACCTACAGAACTCCAAGACAATAAATTTGTATTGTTTTAATTCTCTAAGTTTATTGTACAGGCATGCTTTGGAGATAATGTGGGTTCAGTTCCAGACTACCACAATAAAGCAGATTATCACAATAAAGTGAGTCACATGAATTTTTTGGTTTCCAAGTGTATATAAAATTTATGTTTACACTATACTATAGTTTATTAAGTGTATAATAGCATTATGGCTAAAAAATGTACATTCCTTAATTAAAGATACTTTATTGGTAAAAAATGTTAGCCATCATTTGAGCCTTCAGTGAGTAGTAATCTTTTTACTTGGCTTGATATTGATGGCTGCTGACTGACCAGGGTGGTGGTTGCTGAAATGTGGGGTGGCTGTCGGAATTTCTGAAAATAAGATGACAGTGAAGTTTGCTGCATTGATTGACTCTTCCTGTAACATGCAATGCTGTTTGCTAGCATTTTACCTATTGTAGAACTGCTTTCAAAATTGGAGTCAGTCCTCTCAAAACTAGTTGCTGCTTCATCAAGTTTAAGTAATATTCTAAATCATTTATTGTCATTTCAACAGTCTTCACAACATCTTTACCAGGAGCAGATTCCATTTCAAGAAACCACTTTCTTTGCTCATCCATAAGAAGCAATTCTTCATCCATTAAAGCTTTATCATGAGATTACAGCAATTCAGACACATCTTCAGGATCTACTTCTAATTCTAGTTCTCTTGCTATTTCTACCACATCTACAGTTACTTCCTCCAATTAAGCCTTGAAGCCCTCCAAATCATACTTGAAATTTGGAATCAACTCCTGTTAGTGTTGTTATTTTTACCTCTTCCCATGAATCAGCAATGTTCTTAATGGCATCCAGAATCTTTTCCAGAAGGTTTTCAATTTATTTTGCCCAGATCCACCAGAGGAAGCACTATCTATGGCAGCTATAACCTTACAAAATATATTTCTTAAATAATAAGACTTGAAAGTTGAAATTACTCCTTGATCCATGGGCTACAGAATGGATGTTGTGTTAGCAGGCATGAAAACATTAATCTCACTGTACACCTCCATCAGACATCAGAACTCTTGGGTGACTGGGTGCATTGTCAATGAGCAGTAATATTTTCAAAGGAATCTTTTTTTTTTTTTTTCCTGAGCAGTAAGTCTCAATAGTGGGCTTAAAATATTCAGTAAATCATGTTGTAAACATATGTGATGTCATCCAGGCTTTGTTGTTTCATTTACAGAGCACAGGAAGAGTACATTTAGCATAATTCTTAAGGGCCCCAGATTTTTGGAATAGTACATGAGCATCGGCTTCAACTTAAAGTCACCAGCTACTCTAGCCCCTAGTAAGAGATTCAGCCTATACTTTGAAGCTTTGAAGCCAGACACTGACGTCTCTTCTCCTGCTATAAAAGTCCTAAAAGGCATCTTCTTCCAATAGAAGGCTGTTTTATCTATACTGAAAATCTGTTGTTTTCTGTAGCCACCTTCATTAAGTATCTTAGCTGGATCTTCTGGATAACTTGCTGCAACCTCTACATCAGCACTTGCTGCTTCACCTTGTACTTTTATGTTATGGAGATGGCTTCTTTCCTTAAACTTCATGAACCAACCTCTGCTAGCTTCAAACTTTTTTTTTTCTGCAGCTTCCTCACCTCTCTCAACCTTCATAAAACTGAAGAAAGTTAAGGCCTAGCTCTAGACTATGCTTTGACTTAAGGAAATAGTGTGGCTGATTGACCGTCTATCCAGACAACTACGACTTTCTCCATATCAGCAATAATGCTATTTTGCTTTCTTATCATTTGTGTGTTCACTGGAGTAGCACTTTTAATTTCCTTCAAGAACTTTCCCTTTGCATTCACAATTTGGCTAACTGTTTAGTGTAAGAGGCCTAGATTTCAGCCTATCTCAGCTTTCAACATGCCTTCCTCACTAAGCTTAATAATTTCTAGCTTTTGATTTAAAGTGAAAGACATGTGACTCTCTCTTTCACTTGAACACTTAGAGGCCATTGTAGGGTTATTAACTGGCCTAATTTCAATATTGTTATGTCTCAGGCAATAGGGAGGCCTGAGAAGGAGAGAGATGGGTAAAGAGCTCTTGGGTAAAGCAGTTACAACACACACAACATTTACTGATTAAATTTATCATCTTATATGGGCACAGTTCCTGGTGCCCCAAAACAATTACAATACTGACATCAAAGATCACTGATCACAGATAACCATAACAAATATAATAATGATGAAAAGGTTTGAAATATTGCGAGAATCCCAAAATGTGACACAGAGACACAAAGTGAGCAAATGCTGTTGGAAAAGTGACACTGATAGATTTGCTCAATGTAGGGTTGCCACAAACCTTCAATTTGTAAAAAATGCAGTATCTGCAAAGTGCAATAAAGTGCACTAAAAAGAAGTATGCCTATAATTTGTTATAGCAGCAATAGAAAAGTAATATAATACTCTTTCCTTCAAGAAGAAGTTATTTCACCTCTGTGTGAGTGTGGGCTGAACTTACATCTAATGAATAGAATGTGTGACTCAATTCTAATGAATAGAATATAGCAAAAACTAGGATATCACTTCTTAGATTAGGTTATACAAAGACTGTGTCTCCCATCTTGGGTACACTCTCACTCTCTCTTGGATTTCTTCTTCATTCTGAGATAGATGGCTACCATGTCTTCAGTCTCCTTGTGGAGAGGCCACATGGTGCAGAACCAAGCCCTAGCAGCAACCATTTGGATGAACTTGAAAGACTGTCTTCCCCCAGTCAAACCTTTAGATGGCTGTAGCCCTAGTTGACACCTTCATGGTAGCCTTGTGAGAAACTTTAAACCAGAACCACCCAGGTAAGCTGCTCTCATATTCCCAATGCACAGAAATGGTGAAATAGTCAATGTTTGTTATTTTAGGTTATGAGGCTTTGAGATAACTTGTTATGTAGTGATAGATAACTGATACAATTACTCTAATGTTCTTATTTACCTACCAAAAGAGAAAACAGGTAGAGAAGAAAAAAAAAAATGTTACTTAGGTGGGTACTCCTCCTTTTCTACAAATAAACTGATGTGAATGTGCATATTTCATTGGAAAGTTATGACAAGAACATGCAGTAGTTTTCTTTGTATTTTTGGTTTTTTTATACGCAAATGTTCACAGTAGCTTTATTTTGTATTAGTCAAATACTTGAAACAAACAGAAGTCCACCAACAGTGGAAAGGACTAACAAACTGTGGTATATTCATACAATAAAATATGACCAAGAATAAAAGTTAATGATCTACTTATACTTATAACAAGATGAATAAATATCAAAATTATCATTCAGTACAAAAAGACAGACCTCCACCTCCTCCCAAAATAGTATCTCCTCATTCCCTGATTTTATTTGTTTAAAATTTTAGAAAATTCAAACTAATCTCTAGTGATAGAAACCAGATCAGTAGTAGCCTGAGGATGGAATAACATGATGCAGAAGTAGAAAAGAGGAACTACAAGGAAGAACGAGGAAATTGTTGGAATTGATGGATATGTTCATTATATATATATATATATATTTTTTTTTTTTTCCTGCTTCTCCTGGATTCCACAGATCACCCTTGCCTGTGTATTTACATATGTCCTAAGAATAAAAGTTATTTAAGACAAAATATAGGGCTTCCCTGGTGGCACAGTGGTTGGGAGTCTGCCTGCCAATGCAGGCGACATGGGTTCGAGCCCTGGTCTGGGAAGATCCCACGTGCCGCGGAGCGGCTGGGCCCGTGGGCCACAATTACTGAGCCTGCACGTCTGGAGCCTGTGCTCCGCAAAGGGAGAGACCGCGATAGTAGGAGGCCCGCGCACCACGATGAAGAGTGGCCCCCACTTGCCGCAACTGGAGAAAGCCCTCGCACAGAAACAAAGACCCAACACAGCCATAAATAAATAAATAAACAAATACTTAAAAAAAAAAAAGACAAAATATAGAAGCTTAATGCTTTCAGGATTTGGGGAAAGTGTTCTGAAAAGATTTTAGTTATTGCTCATTAGTATATCAATATTATTTTTAAAAATTGGAGTTTTGGGCAGAGGCCTGGTTAGAAAGTTAAGCCCCTTTTTATGACTTTGAGATTGTGGTGCTTGTGTAGCACCAGGAGGTCATTTTTTAAAAATTTTATTGAAGTATAGTTGATTTACAATGTTGTGTTTAATTTCTACTGTACAGCAAAGTGACTGAGTTATACACATATATATTCTTTATCATATTCTTTTCCATTATGGCTTATCATAGGATATTGAATATAGTTCCCTGTGATATACAGTTGGACCTTGATTATTTTTTGAATTTTTGAATTTTATTTTACTTTTTTTTATACAGCAGGTTCTTATTAGTCATCCATTTTACACACATCAGTGTATACATGTCAATCCCAATCTCCCAATTCATCCCACCACCACCAACCCCTGCCGCTTTCCCCCCTTGGTGTCCATAAGTTTGTTCTCTACATCTGTGTCTCAATTTCTGCCCTGCCAACAGCTTCACCTGTACCATTTTTCTAGATCCCACATATACGCGTTAATATGTGATATTTGTTTTTCACTTTCTGACTTACTTCACTCTGTATGACAGTCTCTAGATTCATCCAGGTCTCTACAAATGACCCAATTTCATTCCTTTCTATGGCTGAGTAATATTCCATTGTATATATGTATCACTTCTTTTTTATCCATTCGTCTGTCGATGGGCATTTAGGTTGCTTCCATGACCTGGTTATTGTAAATAGTGCTGCTATGAACATTGGGGTATATGTGTCTTTTTGAATTATGGTTTTCTCTGGGTAAATGTCCAGGAGTGGGATTGCTGGGTCATATGGTAATTTTATTTTTAGGTTTTTAAGGAACCTCCATACTGTCCTTGATAGTGGCTGTATCAATTTACATTCCCACCAACAGTGCAAGAGGGTTCCTTTTTCTCTACACCCTCTCCAGCATTTGTTGTTTGTAGTTTTTCTGATGATGCCCATTCAAACTGGTGTGAGGTGATACCTCATTGAAGTTTTGATTTGCATTCTCTATTAAATAGTGATGTTGAGCAGCTTTTCATGTGCTTCTTGGCCATCTGTATGTCTTCTTTGGGGAAATGTCTATTTAGGTTGTCTGCCCATTTTTGGATTGGGCTGTTTGTTTTTTAAATATTGAGCTGCATGAGCTGTTTATATATTTTGGAGATTAATCCTTTGTCTGTTGATTCATTTGCAAATATTTTCTCCCATTTTGAGGGCTGTCTTTTTGTCTTGTTTATGGTTTCCTTTGCTGTGCAAAAGATTTTAAGTTTCATTAGGTCCCATTAGTTTATTTTTGTTTTTATTTCCATTACTCTAGGAGGTGGATCAAAAAAAGATATTGCTGTGATTTATGTCAAAGAGTGTTCTTCCTATGTTTTCCTCTAAGAGTTTAATAGTGTCTGGGCTTACATTTAGGTCTCTAATCCATTTGGAGTTTATTTTTGTGTATGGTGTTAGGGAGTGTTCTAATTTCATTCTTTTACATGTAGCTGTCCAGTTTTCCCAGCACAACTTATTGAAGAGACTGTCTTTTCTCCATTGTATATCCTTGCCTCCTTTGTCATAGATTAGTTGATCATTGGTGCGTGGGTTTATCTCTGGGCTTTCTATCCTGTTCCATTTATATATATTTCTGTTTTTGTGGCAGTACCATATTGTCTTAATTACTGTAGCTTTGTAGTATAGTCTGATGTCAGAGAGTCTGATTCCTCCAGCTCCGTTTTTTTTTTTTCCTTCAAGACTGCTTTGGCTATTCAGGGTCTTTTGCGTCTCCATACAAATTTTAAGATTTTTTGTTCTAGTTCTGTAAAAAATGCCATTGGTAATTTGATAGGGATTGTATTAAATCTGAGGATTGCATTGGGTAGTATAGTCATTTTCACAATGTTGATTCTTCCAATCCAAGAACATGGTATATCTCTCCATCTGTTGGTATCATCTTTAATTTCTTTCATCAGTGTCTTATAGTTTTCTTCATACAGGTCTTTTGTCTTCCTAGGTAGGTTTATCCCTAGGTATTTTATTATTTTTGTTGCAATGGTAAATGGGAGTGCTTCCTTAATTTCTCTTTCAGATTTTTCATCATTAGTGTATAGGAATGCAAGAGATTTCTGTGTATTGATTTTCTATCCTTCTACTTTACCAAATTCATTGATTACCTCTAGTAGTTTTCTGGTGGAATCTTTAGGATTATTTATATATAGTATCATGTCATCTGCAAACAGAGAGAGTTTTACTGCTTCTTTACCAATTTGTATTCCTTTTATTTCTTTTTCTTCTCTGATTGTCGTGGTTAGGACTTCCAAAACTATGTTGAATAATAGTGGTGAGAGTGGACATCCTTCTCTTGTTCCCTATCTTAGAGGAAATGTTTTCAGTTTTTCACAATCGAGAATAGTGTTTGCTGTGGGTTTGTCATATATGGCCTTTATTATGTTGAGGTAGGTTCCCTCTATGCCCACTTGCTGGAGAGTTTTTATCATAAACGGCTGTTGAATTTTGTCAAAAGCTTTTTCTGAATCTATTGACATGATCATATGGTTTTTCTTCTTCAATTTGTCATATGATGTATCACGTTGATTGATTTGCATATATTGAAGAATCCTTGCATCCCTGGGATAAATCCCACGTGATCATGGCGTATGATCCCCTTCATGTGTTGTTGGATTTTGTCTGCTAGTATTTTGTTGAGAATTTTTGCATCTATATTCATCAGTGATATTGGTCTGTAATTTTCTTTTTTTGTAGTATCTTTGTCTGGTTTTGGTATCAGGGTGATGGTGGCCTCAAAGAATGAGTTTGGGAGCACACCTTCCTCTGCAATTTTTTGGAAGAGTTTGAGAAGGATGGGTTTTGGCTCTTCTCTATATGTTTGATAGATTTCACCCATGAAACCATCTGGTCCTGGACTTTTGTTTGTTAGAAGATTTTTAATCACAGTTTCAATTTCATTACTTGTGATTGGTCTGTTCATATTTTCCATTTCTTCTTGGTTCAGTCTTGGAAGTTTATACCTTTCTAAGAATTTGTCCATTTCTTCCAGGTTGTCCATTTTATTGGCATAGAGTTGCTTCTGATAGTGTCTTAGGATGCTTTGTATTTCTGCGGTGTCTATTGTAACTTCTCCTTTTTCACTTCTAATTTTATTGATTTGAGTCCTCTCTCTCTTTTTCTTGATGAGTCTGGCTAATGGTTTATCAATTTTGTTTATCTTCTCAAAGAACCAGCTTTTAGTTTTATTGATCTTTCTTTGCTGTTGTTTTCTTTGTTTCTATTTCATTTATTTCCGCTCTGATCTTTATGATTTCTTTCCTTTTGCTAACTTTGGTTTTGTTTGTTCTTCTCTCTCTAGTTCCTTTATTTGTAAGGTTAGATTGTTTATTTGAAATTTTTCTTGTTTCTTAAGGTAGACTTGTATAGCTATAAATTTCCCTCTTAGAACTGATTTTGCTGTATTCAATAGGTTTTGTATCATCGTGTTTTCATTGACATTTGTCTCTAGGTATTTTTTGATTTCCTCTTTGATTTCTTCAGTGATCTCTTGGTTATTTAGTAACGTATTGTTTAGCCTCCATGTGTTTGTGTTTTTTACGTTTTTTTCCCTGTAATTGATTTCTATTCTCATAGCGTTGTGGCCAGAAAAGATGGTTGATGTGATTTCAGTTTTCTTAAATTTACTGAGGATTGATTTGTGACCCAAGATGTGATCTATCCTGGAGAATGTTCCATGCACACTTGTGAAGAAAGTGTAATCTGCTGTTTTTGGATGGAATGTCCTATAAATATCAATTAAATCTATCTGGTCTATTGTGTCATTTAAAGCTTGTGTTTCCTTATTAATTTTCTGTTTGGATGATCTGTCCATTGGTGTAAGTGAGGGGTTAAAGTCCCCCACTATTATTGTGCTACTGTCAATTTCCTCTTTTATAGCTGTTAGCAGTTGCCTTATGTATTGAATGGATCCTATGTTGGGTGCATATATATTTATAATTGTTATATCTTCTTCTTGGTTAGATCCCTTGATCATTATGTAGTGTCCTTCCTTGTCTCTTGTAACATTCTTTATTTTAAAGTCTATTTTATCTTATATGATTATTGCTACTCCAGCTTTCTTTTAATTTCCATTTGCATGGAATATCTTTTTTCATTCCCTCACTTTAAGTCTGTTTGTGTCCCTGGGTCTGAAGTGGGTCTCTTGTAGACAGCATATACATGGGTCTTGTTTTTGTATCCATTCAGCGAGCCTGTGTCTTTTGGTTGGAGCATTTAATCCCTTCACGCTTAATGTAATTACTGATATGTATGTTCCTATGACCATTTTCTTAATAGGTTTGGGTTTGTGTTTGTAGGTCCTTTTCTTCTCTTGTGTTTCCCACTTAGAGAAGTTCCTTTAGCATTTGTTGTAGAGCTGGTTTGGTGGTGCTGAATTCTCTCAGCTTTTGCTTGTCTGTAAATCTTTTGATTTCTCCATCGAATCTGAATGAGATCCTTGCTGGGTATAATAATCTTCATTGTAGGTTTTTCCCTTTCATGACTTTAAGTATATACGTCACTCCCTTCTGGCTTGTAGAGTTTCTGCTGAGAAATCAGCTGATAACCTTATGGGAGTTCCGTTGTATATTATTTGTCATTTTTCCCTTGTTGCTTTCAATAATTTTTGTCTTTAATTTTTGCCAATTTTGATTACTATGTGTCTCTGCATGTTTCTCCTTGGGTTTATTCTGATTGGGACTCTCTGCGCTTCCTGGACTTGGGTGGCTATTTCCTTTCCCATGTTAGGAACGTTTTCAACTATAATCTCTTCAAATATTTTCTTGGGTCCTTTCTGTCTCTCTTCTCCTTCTGGGACCCCTATAATGCGAATGTTGTTGCCTTTACAGTTGTCCCAGAAGTCTCTTAGGCTGTCTTCATTTCTTTTAATTCTTATTTCTTTATTCTGTTCCACAGCAGTGAATTCCACCATTCTGTCTTCCAGGTCACTTATCCTTTCTTCTGCCTCAGTTATTCTGCTATTGATTCCTTCTAGTGTAGTTTTCATTTCAGTTATTGTATTGTTCATCTCTGTTTGTTTGTTCTTTAATTTTTCTAGGTCTTTGTTAAACATTTCTTGCATCTTCTCGATCTTTGCTTCCATTCTTTTTCTGAGGTCCTGTATCATCTTCACTATCATTATTCTGAATTCTTTTTCTGGAAGGTTGCCTATTTCCACTTCATTTAGTTGTTTTTCTGGGGTTTTATCTTGTTCCTTCATCTGGTACATAGCCCTCTGCCTTTTCTTCTTGTCTACCTTTCTGTGAATGTGGTTTTTGTTCCACAGGCTGCAGGATTGTAGATCTTCTTGCTTCTGCTGTCTGCCCTCTGGTGGATGAGGCTATCTAAGAGGCTTGTTCAAGTTTCTTGATGGGAAACCCTGATGGGTTTTCATGAGGGACTGGTGGTGTGTAGACCTGGCTGTTGCTCTGGTGGACAGCTCAGTAAAACTTTAATCTGCTTGTCTGCTGATGGATTGGGCTGGTTCCTCTCCCTGTTTGTTTGGCCTGAGGTGACCCAACACTGGAGCTTACCTGGGCTCTTTGGTGGTGCTAATGGCAGACTCTGGGAGGGCTCAGTCAAGGATTAGTTCTCAGTACGTCTGCTGCCAGTGTCCTTGTATCACAGTGAGACAGAGCACCCCCACAACTCTGCAGGAGACCCTCCAACACTAGCAGGTAGTTCTGGTTCAGTCTCCTCTGGGGTCACTGTTCCTTTCTCTGTGTCCCAATGCACACACTACTTTGTGTGTGCCCTCCAATAGTGGAGTCTCTGTTACCCTCAGTCCCATCAAAGTCCTGTATTCAAATCCCACTAGCCTTCAATGTCTGATTCTCTAAGAATTCCTCCTCTCATTGCCGGAACCCCAGGTTTGGAAGCCTGACATGGGGCTCAGAACCTTCACTTCAATGGGTGGACTTCTGTGCTATAAGTGTTCTCCAGTTTGTGAGTAACCCACCCAGCAGTTATGGGATTTGATTTTATTGTGATTGCGACCCCCTACTGTCTCATTGTGGCTTCTCCTTTGTATTTGGATGTGGGGTATCTTTTTTGGAGAGTTCCAGTGTCTTGCTGTCGATGACTGTTCAGCAGTTGTGATTCTGCTGTTCTCACAAGAGGGAGTGAGAGCACGTCCTTCTACTCCACCAACTTGAACCAATCTGATCCATGCAGTAGTTGTATTTCAACAATGTACACATACAATAATTGACATTTCTATAAATATAATTTAATCAACTTTTATTCAAATTATAAATGGAATTAAAACCTCAATACATAGAATAAAATTTCTCAACACATCATTTTTTGAGAATACAGTAATCCTTTTTGCACATATTTTAATGGATCAGAGTTGTCAAAACAATGGTGAGATCAACTAAGGCAATTAACCTCTAATTTTTTCCTCTATTCTTTCTTCCCTTGAATTTTGCTTTTCCATTGAAGTCTATACATAATGGAACAAAGCATGTCATAAACTGAAATTAATTAGTGGATTTTCTACTTTGCTGTCTAGAAATATTCTCCAGCCTGTAATTTATGAAGGATAACAATTTCCAACCTAAAAATATATACATATATATGTATATATATATCCATTAACTAAAGAAAATAGTCATTAGCTTCATGATACTCAAGTTGAATTTCCAATTGAATGTTTATTGAAATAGAGCATTCCTTTTTTTCCAATTATGAGTGTAATTTGTCTCATCTAAGGAAATATATGTACTAGCCACATTATAATTACCATGTGAAAAGTAGCCAAGTTCTCTCCCCATCCTGTTTTTTAATTTTACTAACATACAGACCACAAATTCAGTATTCATAACTTTTTTTTAAACATCTTTATTGGAGTATAATTGCTTTACAATGGTGTGTTAGTTTCTGCTGTATAACAAAGTGAATCAGCTATACGTATACATATATCCCCATATCCCTTCCCTCTTGCGTCTCCCACCCACCCTCCCTATCCCACCCCTCTAGGTGGTCACAAAGCACCGAGCTGATATCCCTGTGCTATTCGACTACTTCCCACTAGCTATCTATTTTACATTTTGTAGTGCATATATGTCCCTGCCACTCTCTCACTTTGTCCCAGCTTACCCTTCCCCCTTCCCATGTCCTCAAGTCCACTCTCTACATCTGCGTCTTTATTCCTGTCCTGCCTCTAGGTTCTTTTTTTTTTTTTTTAAGATTCCATATATATGTTTTAGCATACGATATTTGTTTTTCTCTTTCTGACTTACTTCACTCTGTATGACAGACTCTAGGTCCATCCACCTCACTACAAATAACTCAATTTCGTTTCTTTTTATGGCAGAGTAATATTCCATTTTATATATGTGTCACATCTTCTTTATCCATTCACCTGTCGATGGATACTTAGGTTGCTTCCAAGTCCTTGCTATTGTAAATAGTGCTGCAATGAATATTTTGGTACATGACTCTTTTTGAATTATGGTTTTCTCAGGGTATATGCCCAGTAGTGGGATTGCTGGGTCATATGGTAGTTCAATGTTTAGATTTTTAAGGAACCTCCATGCTGTTCTCCTTAGTGGCTGTATCAATTTACATTCCCACCAACAGTGAAAGAGGGTTTCCTTTTCCCCACACCCTCTCCAGCATTTACTGTTTGTAGACTTTTTGATGATGGCCATTCTGACTGGTGTGAGGTGATACCTCATTGTAGTTTTGATTTGCATTTCTCTAATGATTAGTGATGTTGAGCATCCTTTCATGTGTTTGTTGGCAATCTGTATATCTTCTTTGGAGAAATGTCTATTTAGGTCTTCTGCCCATTTTTGGATTGGGTTGTTTGGTTTTTTTTTTGATATTGAGCTCCATGTGCTGCTTGTAAATTTTGGAGATTAATCCTTTGCCAGTTGCTTCGTTTGCAAATATTTTCTCCCATTCTAAGTGTTGTGTTTTCGTCTTGTATATGGTTTCCTTTGCTGTGCAAGAGTTTTTAAGTTTCATTAGGTCTCATTTGTTTATTTTTGTTTTTATTTCTCTATCTCTAGGCAGTGGGTCAAAAAGGATCTTGCTGTGATTTATGTCCTAGAATGTTCTGCCTATGTTTTCTTCTAAGAGTTTTATAGGGTCTGGCCTTACATTTCTCACCTTTATTATTCAACATATTTTGGAAGTTTTAGCCACAACAATCAGAGAAGAAAAAGAAATAAAAGGAATCCAAATTGGAAAAGACGAAGTAAAGCTGTCACTGTTTGCAGATGCGATGATACTATACATAGAAAATCCTAAAGATGCTACCAGAAAACTACTAGAGCTAATCAATGAATTTGGTAAAGTAGCCGGATACAAAATTAATGCACAGAAATCTCTTGCATTCCTATATACTAATGATGAAAAACCTAGAAGAGAAATTAAGGAAACTCTCCCATTTACCACTGCAACAGAAAGAATAAAATACCTAGGAATAAACCTACCTAAGAGACATAAGACCTGTATACAGAAAACTATAAGACTCTGATGAAAGAAATTAAAGATGAAACAAACAGATGGAGAGATATACCATGTTCTTCGATTGGAAGAATCAACATTGTGAAAATGACTATACTACCTAAAGCAGTATACAGATTCAACACAATCCCTATCAAACTACCAATGGCATTTTTCACAGAACTAGAACAAAAAATTTCACAATTTGTATGGAAACACAAAAGGCCCCAAATAGCCAAAGCAAACTTGGAAAGAAAAACGGAGCTGGAGGAATCAGGTTCCCTGACCTCAGACTATAGTACAAATCTACGGTAATCAAAACAGTATGGTGCTGGCACAGAAACAGAAATACAGATCAATGGAACAGGATAGAAAACCCAGAGATAAACCCTCACACCTATGGTCACCTAATCTATGAGAAAGGAGGCAAGAATATACAATGGAGAAAAAACAGTCTCTTCAATAACTGGTGCTGGGAAAACTGGACAGCTAAATGTAAAAGAGTGAAATTAGAACACTCCCGAACACCATATGCAAAAATAAACCCCAAATGGATTACAGACCTAAATGTAAGGCCAGACATCATAACTTCTTTTAAATGGAAGTGTTATTTAATCAAATCCATTGCCCCTGCATTGTTAAAATATAATTCTCCAAGTCCAGTTTAAATATTGACTCATATATTTATCATCTCTATGTACAACTCTAAAGGAGATACACAAACTGCACACTGAGGATTTTGTTTCCATGAGGTTGAAAGAATTTCCATAATTAAATGTTGCAGTAGGGAAAATTGTCCTTCTGTATAAATCAGTATCCATTATTATTTTCTCTGTGAAATCAGTACTAGTTTTACCTTTTGAAACTAAGTCCTAAGGAAATTTCTAGTGGATAGAGATTATATACTTTTATTTTGTAATGTCGTCTACTGCTACAGTAATATTTGACATTACTTCTGATCTGAGTTTAATTTATAGCATATAGTCAAATATTCATATTATCAAAAATATTTCTAAATTCTACTCATATTCAGCAACAACAAATTAACTTCATATCTTTACATAGAAGATATGGAATTCTATTTCTCAGAAACACTTTCTCTCCTTAATTTAAACTTTTCTTGTTAGTGAATCAACATATATGTTATCACTGTTAAATTTAAGAGGGGAACAAGATACAGTACCACAGGAAATTTCAAATAAGAATGGTTGAGTTCACATTTTTTGTTCCTAAATTAAGTAAGAAATTGCTAGGGAAGAATAATAATTTTTGTATATTTTTAAAAGGGAGGAGTAATCGTGATTTTATTCACAGCGTAATCAAAATATGCTCCCATTGAGTAAAGGAAAATATGCTCATCTACAAATCAATTAGTTCTGCTAATGAAAAAATAGAACAGCTTTTTAAAATGTATCTTTTATTATGTCTTTGCCCTGCATATAAAGCTTAGATAATAAATCATGACAAGAAAATGTCATCAGCAATATGAATATTAAAATATGAATATAATTAATTATGCACAACTACATTCCTCCTCAGATTGGGGCTCCAGTATCAGCAGATGATGCTATATACATTATTATGTTAATAGTGGAATTGTTGGGAAGAGAGTCATGTGTTACCTGTGGGTTCCTAAAATATGTACATAAATAAAATGACATTAAGCCATCAATATTTTTCTTAGAAATGTGACAACTCAATGCTGGCAAAGCAAACATTTTTCAATTGTAGGTGTGGTTTGTGACTAGGATGTAACTGTCATTAGAATGTATTAGCATGTTTAAACTGCTATTTGTAGGAAAGAATAGGAAACCATCACTGAGAGGCTGTTATGTACTATCCATGATCTTAGGGAAGTTATTCAGATAGTTTTGTGTGCTGATCATGTAATCTTTTTCTTTCCTTCTAAGGGCTGCCTATAAATAAATTTGTATTGCTCTATTTCTTATTTACCTCTCTTATTTGCTTTACTTTGTTTCTTTTCTTGTTTACTTAGAATTTAGGCATCTGAGGACATGTCTGAAACATTTTATCACTTCATATTTCAGTATTCCTACTGTTTTTTTGGGGGGGTTTGTGGGTACCATATGGGTAATAAAATCCATGGAATATTGGTTTAGGTAATGTATGTCCTTTATACTTTATGGGCATATTACTAATATCAAATATTCAAAAAAATGTGGGTTGCCTTTATTTGTTCATGGCAATAAATTATAACAACTTTCTGTAAACCTTTTTGGAAATGCTCAGCTTAATCACAGCTCACATGGTTTAAAACTCTGATTTCAATACTTTTAGCTTAATGGCATTCTCAAGTGTCAAGGCCACTCAGTAAGAGGTTGATTTCTTTTTTACAATATGCCGTGTTTTACCTTTTTTATAACAGCTGTCAAGTCACAGAACATTTGCAGTAAAGAATGACTAAATTAAGTGGATTACAAATTTAGTCACAATATTATATAACTAGAATCTTCTTGGATTTCTACTGGGGCCGTATAATTTTATTATTACATTTGTATGAATATGTAAAATATGTGCAGTTCAATAATATAAAACAACATAAGATAGACAGATAATTTCCTGTTTCTTAAAGAGGCAGTTTTATACAAACACAACACTCATACATGCAAATTCAACCATGTTGAAAAATCTAATTCAGTAAAAACAACAATTTGCTGGTTCTATTTAGAAAACATTTAAACATTTCAATTTGACATTGCAAGACTGAAATGAAGTCCAGTTTATTCATGGTTACAGCATTTGTTAGACATGTGGACACACTGATACAGTAAATATAAAAGAAGGGGACTATTGAGATTTAAAGTACCTGCTGTACCTCAGTGTCCTTGATGCCTTAAGAAGGTGCTTCTGTTGACAACATGTTATTCATGTGTGCAGCTGTGACAGAAATGACTGATAGGGGGTCAAAATTGATTTTTAATGTCCCTGCAAAAAGACTGTTACTTGGTTTGGGGGACATAGCACCTGTCTGTAGGAGATAGGACTGCTTCTTTGGCCACACCAGCATTTTATTCTGATCCACCACTTTCTGCTAGCTTTATAGCATACATATGCCATTTTGCCGTGTTTCAACAGCTCCTTCAAATTGTACATCTTCACTCTCCCTGTTATCTCAACAGTTGAGCCTCAATGTCCCATGGTGCTTAAGCATCAATATATTCATAGCTGGTCATAGCACCAGGCTCAGGAGAAAGACTGCCTGGGATCAAATTCTAACTCCAATACTCACTAGACAGGAAATGGGAAAATTACCTCACCTGATCCATCAAAAAAAATTGTACTACCTCATAGTGCTTTGGGGAGTAATTAAGTGAATGAGTATACGTAAAACACTTAGAGAGAGCTTGGCGTATAATGCACTCAATGGTTAGCTGTTGTGGTGGTTATTATTATTTTAATTCTTCTTCTTCTTATTATTATTATCATCCACCTCCACATGACTATTGGGTGGTGCCATCTATCACTCCTCTTTCCTCCTTATCTCTCTGTCCTTCATTCAATAATAGAGGAGGTGTTGGAATGGGGAGAGTTGTCTTGTGGGAGTGTGCAGTACTTATGAACTATTGTCTCCTTTCCTCTTCACATTGAGAAAAGATAGAGTGGTATCCAACTTTAGTACATCATCTCTGAAGCCAAGAGCAGAGATTTCAAGAAAATCACTCAGAAAATGTAATGATTTTAACATGAAAAGACTACTGATAGCTTTGTCATTGGATGTCTACTTAATCACTCAGCCTGTCTGATCTTCCTTGTGCTACCTGCAAAGGAGAAAGGGAACTTGGGAGAAAGTAAGGTAGAATGGTCAATTAGAGGGGGGCAAGAATCACCTCTTTGATTTCATAATTCAAATCCAGATTCTGTTTGGGCCACAGACAACAAGTATGAGTTATCCATAGAGGGTAGTTGGGATTTGCAGCCATAGGCTTGCCTGAAATTACCTCAACATGGGGACAAAAAGGTGCACACGTCAGAACACTTTGGAATGATGCCACCAACTGGGTGTCAGACCAAAGACCTGATCTCACCAGAGACCAAACTCCTTGTCAAAGGAGCCTGTTCAGGCCATCACTCATATTTATCATGATCACATAAAATGCGCTAAAAGCAAAATGATGTGGCCACAAAAGGACTAACACGTTTCCAAGGTCAGGTAAGTAAGAAGATGATGTCTAGGGTCTCTTGTCTCCTCTTGTCCACATATGAACAAAGTGAGTGCTGGGAAGAAAGATGGGGCATGAGAGCAAGTGGAGCAGCTGGCTGGAACTGTTGGTTGACCATCTTCAACCAAGAGCAGAAGGGCAACACTGCAGGAATAAAATCATAACAAGACAGCAAGTGCCCATGTCCCATCACAAGCTACCATATCAGTCACAGAGAGCTTGTGTTCAGACTTCAATGTGTGAAAGTAATGTCTATCTTGTTAAAAGCACTGCATTTTGTTATAGTTGCCTAATATCTATCTAGTTAATATAGTATTAATATATCATTTCTTAAATGATTCTTTTAACTATTTTACCAACAACTAGACTTGATTATGTTGGATAAAAAGGTTTTATGTACTATATTGTAGATGCCCAAAGATGCTGTGTCCTTTCTCTTACCAACTTATGCCCTGTGAATTTTTGCCTAACTGGTTTAAAATTCAGTTTAGCTATCACTTCTTGAGGGCAATTTTTCCTGACTCCTTAGTAACGTTCCTTTTTCTGTACTGTCCAGGTTTACCTCTTTCATAGTATACAGAATATGATATTTATTGGTGACTTCCCCTAAGAGACAGTGCATAACAGTTTCTCAACACATTGTAAGTGCTCAAAAATGGTTTTTAAAATAAATGAATACAGGGCTCAAAAGAAGGATAATTCGAAATTGTGCTTAAGGCAGAGTGATATGACCACAAGTCTGTAGGAAAGTGTTACAAGCAAATGCATCAGACAGTGAGATCAGTTAAGACACTATTAAAATGACGTGGATGAAAATGAAAAGGCTATAAACAATAGGGTAAGAAACAATGTAAAAAGGTAATAATAACATTTATTTTTTTACAACTCCCATTATCTGTTACAGAAGGGTTCTTATATCTAGATTTTAATCTACATTTCTTTGAACATTTGGCATATAATTTACTTTTAACTTCACGGCCTCACTTAACTAGTTATTAGACAATGGGGAGGTTAACTTATTGAGCTGTTCAATTCTCAGAGCAATGCTGCTGCCATTACAGAGAATTCTCTTTAAAGAAAGTATCAAAAACAAAAATGATCAAGTTAATTACAGAGAGCAGATGTTAGGGTGACTGAAGATTACCAAGGAAAGTAGAAAGGAGACAAAGGACATAAAAGATGTAAGAAAAAATGGGGGAAAATGCCTGCACATTGATACTTTGTACTGGATCAAAACCTACATCAAAATATAATCAATAGGTTGAATAGTAATGTCTTAATAATAGTATTTGGGAATTTTTGATTATGGTTACATATTTCTATATTATTAAACAAATATTAAACATTTGCATTCAACCAGCCAGCAGATTCCAGATTCTGATCAAAGAACTAAATATTGTATAGCTTGAAGTCAGGATGCAAAGTCAATGTATCAATATTTGAAGTGATCCATTCATGTAGAATGTTAACACGAGAAAGAGATGCTTTACTGTAAGCTATATTTTTTGCTATAGTAGCTACTGGTTTCAAAAACTTTCCAGACAATATACCACTTCCTTTGTTTGGTAAGTAACTCAGAGAATTTTGGATATAGGAACATGGGGCAGGATTATAATAGATCATCTTTTCCTTAGAGATTTTCCAAAGATTAAATATGAGAGCCGGGTTAGAACTAGATCTTCTCATTTTTCATCTGAGCTGCTTCTCTCCTATTTTACTCATCTTCCATCCGTATTATCCACATACTCTTCAAGCTCATACTATGATGACTGAAAGCTGCACATTTTATTTGACGATTGCATAGCATTCACCTCCAGACCTACAATTTCTACCTGCAAAGATATGCTTGTGCTAATAAACTCTCTGTTGAATTACAGCCAAGAGTTAGAGGAAAAAAATATGAACAAAATGCAGAATCCTCTCAGGTAGTGAGAAGATTAGATGAATTTATTCAAGTAGTGCTGGAAGTTACCTGCAACCTTAGTGGGGTTACAGAATTATACTTCCCCACCCAATGAGCTAAAAACAGTTTAAACAGATCATGATAAAATGGAAAAGGAGAACAAGTGATTCACTAAGTTGTAAAACAAATTCTCAGCTGTAATATGTGGACTTGTCTTTTATTTTTGAACAAGCATATGGAAATTAACTCTAAGAAAATTTTTAAGGTGTTTACCTGTACCTTGGTTAGAACCTGAGAGAACAGAGGGTCCAATGTTTTCCTTTGGGCTCAAATATGTGACTAAGAGATAAATATGTATATCATGACCTTGGATTTTGTCTGACTACAATGGAAACTCTAGTCTCCTTACCTAAGTATCTTTAAACCCTGAAAAGATGAAAAAATAAGTAGAGAAATGACAAATTATATCAAGTCATTATTATTATTTTTCTGTTCACTTTTAAAATATTTAATGTAATCTTAAACTTTGTTATGTAAGGTATTTGAAATGATAGTTATAGCTTAATAATATTTATAGGATCTACTTAGAAAAAATATGCATGCTATATTTATGTCTTCCCTTGTAGGCATGTAAAATATTGGGAGGACCAGATGTACTAAAGTTATCTATTTAATGTCATAAATGTTTAAGACATTATAATTATTTGTAAATAGGATTAACTTTTTACAGAGAAATTCAATTTCTTAAAAAAGAATTAATTTGAACATTAATCAAAGAACGTATTAAGAACAAGCCATTATTATTATTTTAATACAATTACCAAATGTATAAATTGGATTTAAAAGTATGTAAGATGAATGAACCTAAATCTTAAGAAAAATAAGACTTAAATGTGTAACGATAAATTGAAAGTTAATTTAAATAAAAATTAACTTACTTAAATATCTATATACAAAACTAACATTAGACATTAAGTACCTTAAATTTGGTTTTTAAGTCAATCTTACTAATTATTTTGAAGAACCGTATTGTTGTTGAGTGTGAGATTAGGTATATTGACAGATTTCTCTATATTCCTTCGATTTTATACATGGAGCTAGTTTCTTATTGAGCTATCTTGGGGAGCACTAGGCCATTTTAATGCAATTTCTTATCAGGGAATAAATAGAATTTATTTTTCTACTTACTTTTCTCTTTCTAAGGTATGAGAAAGAATGCCTTCCAAGAGTTTGTGTTTGGTGGTATAGCTCAATAAAATTAAAAGGTCACAGGACTCCTTTTTATGGCCATGACTAATCCCTTGATTTTCTTTTCATCATATACTATGCTTGAGTATGAAGAAACTGCTGTGCCCTTTCTGGAGTAGGAAGTTACTCTTAGCCAAATTGTCTGATTTGAATCTGAGAATTTTAAAAAGTAAGATTTTCCTCAATGTACTCAATGCATCACTAAAGTTTCAGAGTTTTATATGTTTTAAACATTTGTGTTTTTTTCTTTCTGACATAAAATACTATGCCTATGTCAACCAAATAGAATAATATATATTTGTGATATATTATATATTTGTGATAGAACTAGTATGTGTTGAAAAAATTTATTAGTAGTATTATTGTTATTTCACATTTTCTTTTGGTTGATTTCCCCCTCCTATGGGAGGTGTCTACTGACTTGGATTCAAATTGTTATCAGAGAATGCAAAGAGAAAAAAAATTTAAATGTTGATATCCAGAGTGGGAATTTTTGATTCTGAAGCTAGAAAACAAACTTGAAAGCCAGGCTTTGTTGAGAGATAAAAGAAATTCCTCCATTCCTTTACTCTTTCTTAGCAAATATCAAGAGACACCCTGTAGACCCAATCTTAGGTTCTTCCATAGCCTGGAGAAGCTACTGCTTCAACTAATCTGTCTGAACCATGAGGCTACTTCCCTCTGGAAGAGGCATAATATGTAAGAGAAGTCCAAGCCAAAAACTATAGAAATGGAAATCATGCACTTTTAACCCCAAAGGGTATAGGAAGAAGGAGCCAGGAATAGAAGTAGGAGGTAGGCAATGAGATATATACATCAAAAATCCAATGACTGGGTTGAATGAAAAGACAAAATTACAGGGTTTTTAACTAGTTTCTGTGTGGGATTCTGGAAGGAGAGGCTCCAGACTGGCATTCCTTGCATAAATAAGAGATACCTCATGAGAGTAAAAATTCTATACGCTACCTAGCAAGTGGGAGCCTCATGAAGAAACTTGGATAGTTGCAGAAAAATAAAGAAGACATATTTTCTTTGCATTACTGAACAGTGGAGAGTAAACCTTGCGATCTCAACTTACCCAAGAGAGTCACTTCTATTATAACTTGTGTCCCTAAAAACACTATACTACACCAAATTACACAATAAAAACCACAGAGTTTATGGGAAAATGTGGGTTGTTGCACAGCACTCAAACACTTCATCAGTGATACATTAGAAAAAGGAGGGGCTTCCCTGGTGGCACAGTGGTTAAGAATCTGCCTGCCAATGCAGGGGACACGGGTTTGAGCCCTGGTCCGGGAAGATCCCGCATGCTGCGGAGCAACTAAACCTGTGAGCCACAACTACTGAGCCTGAACTCTAGAGCACACGAGCCACAACTACTAAAGCCCATGCGCCTAGAGCCCGTGCTCTGCAACAAGAGAAGCCACTGCAATGAGAAGGCTGCACACCGCAATGAAGAGTAACCCCCACTCACCACAACTAGAGAAGCCCATGCACAGCAACGAAGACTCAATGCAGTCAAAAATAAATAAATAAAATAAATAAATTTATATTAAAAAAAACGATCTTAATAAAAACAGTAGCATAGTTTTACACATGCTAAACCATTAAGAAACACATAAACATTGCATAAATATGGCACTTTATCTTGAAAAAAGACGCTTGTGGAAGAGTTGTAGTTTGTGAGTCAATGCGAAGTGGTGGAAGGGGGTGATCTGAAATTGTAAGGAAAGTTGTAGCACCAGGTATGGATGGACTATGGTGATTGGTGCATTTAGCTGGTAGATGTTTAAGGGGTGTGTGTGTTTGGAGTGGGGGTTATGCGTTCCTCTTTGGCTAGGTTCAACTGGGTGAATGTTTTATGTTCACCTACTGTTTCTCCTAGATGAACTTATACATACACAAAAAGATAATTCCTGTTATGCTGAAATATGCTTTAGTATATTAATTACTTTGGAACAGATTCACAGTTTCAAACAACCGCCTACAATTCAAGGTTTAATATCATCAGTGTTTATCATCCTTAGTGCAGATGAAAAGGTCTAAATCCGAAGCACCATTCAGATACCAATCCCAGATCTCTGCTTCTCTAAATAAAATGATTCACTCTAATTTCAGTACCAGCAAAACAGAAGGCAATTCTGGGCCTTCTATTAGTGATCCTCCTTTAAGAAACCTTGAATGACCTTGACTTTTTGTGAGTAATTTAGATTGGCGATTTTCAAAGTGAGGTTCACAAATAATACTTGATTGACACACATGCTGAAGTGTATTTTGTTTTATTTATTTTATTTTTTCACTTTTTAAATTTATTTTTTGGTTGCACTGCGTGGCATGTGGGATTTTAGTTCCCCAACCAGGTATCGAAACTGCGCCCCCTGCAGTGGAAGTGTGTTCTAACCACAGGACTGCCAGGGAAGTCCCCTGAGGTGTGTTTTAAATGGGACTGCACAATTCAATGGAATCTAATTTCTTCCCCACAAAGGTCAAGCAGTTGGTGCTCTGAACTTGCTGGGGTAGGTTCACATTTCTTTGTCTCTTTAAAGAGTGTGGCTTCCTGCTGTGCTTAGTTGGGACCTAAAGAGAGAGAGGCAATGGCAAGAGAATGTCTGGCTCAGTCCAGCAGCATTTTTAGGCAAACTGAGCAACACCAGGTTTGTGTCTGGGCTTCACACAGTGGGGCTCCGAATGCCACCCTGCACCTCTCCGGCGGAGTGGGGCAGGATCTGTGGGGTCAGGGGTGTTTCAGGGAGCTATGAGTTTCAAATTATGGATCATGCAGAGGGAGCAGTAACTAATGAAATGTCTGCTCTTATTCCATCCCTCTCATAATTCCCCAATGTCTCTCTCTTCCTTATTTCCTTTTATTTTTTAAGTTGTGATAAAATATATGTAACAAAATTGACCATTTTAACCATTTTTAGATGCACAGTTCAGTGGAATTCAGTACATTAACACTGATATGCAACCATCACCACAATCCATCTCTAGAACTTTTTCATCTTCCCAAAATGAGACTCCATCACCATTAAAAAATAACTCCCACTCCCCCGTAGCCCCAACCCCTGACAGCCACCATTCTGTTTTCTCTTACTACGAGATTGACAACTCTAGGTACCTTATATAAGTAGAATTGTACAATATTTGTCTGGTTTGTTTCACTTAGCGTAATGTCTTCAAGTTTCATCTGTGTAGTAGCATGTGTCAAAATTTATTTCCTTTTAAGACTGAATAAACTTCCTCTCTCAATTTTCTTTTGATGTTGAGCAAAAAAGTACTATTTATTTCTAGACAGTCTATGTCTTGGCCTTTTTTGTTGCAGCACTTAGGATAAAGTGTGGCCAGATGTTCTTAGTTGACATAAGCTTGAAAATATTCACTTACTCCTCAGGCTTTTCTTCTTTAGACTAAATAGTTTCAGTTTTAAAAACACTTAGTTTTAAAAGTAACTCTCCAGCTATGAATAAAATTGGTGACTGAAATGTTGAAACCATTTTCTTAGACCAATCTGTCTTCAAATATTGAGCACAAATTGACAGTGTTTCCACAAGAGGTACTTTTAGCTTGGTGAGGGGAAGACAATCAACCAGAATGCTAGGTGACATTTCCTGTGGCAGTATCTTTTATTTTCTGATACTCACTGTGGCCAAACTGTTTCAAATGAAGGAGTGAGGAGTAGATTCAAATGCAAAGTGACCTCTGAAGCAGAGGAAATAACACAGAGTAGA
This sequence comes from Eubalaena glacialis, assembly GCF_028564815.1. Taxonomy (NCBI): domain Eukaryota; kingdom Metazoa; phylum Chordata; class Mammalia; order Artiodactyla; family Balaenidae; genus Eubalaena; species Eubalaena glacialis. Next base: position 28,604,588 of record NC_083732.1, on the reverse strand, counting down.
AAACTTCTGCATTTAGCTTTACCCCATGTCAGGGAATCACTATCTTATTTTAAAATGCTGTCATTTTAAAGCTTTGAAATGCTTTCTATAGAAATGATTACATTAATCCTGCAGTCAATTTGTTTGAAGTTAGCAAGTGTTAACAGTTATCAAAAGCACTACAAAAATAATTGAATACATTTTTAAAACTAGTAGATAATGTGACTGTAATTTATTTTCTTGGGATTGCCAGGAAAGAGCAGAAGAGAAATAATTCTATCAGGCACCAGAAAAGAGATAAATTGAATAATGTCAAGCTTAATGTTATTCAGTGATCTCACTTGGTCAATAAGTACCATTAACTTCTGTTTTCAATTATTCTTCCCCTTAGGAGCACACAGAATTTAGGACAATTCTTTCTTGGTTTAAACTACATGTGTAGAAGTCAGCCTGATGGATAACCTAATCTGACTGCTGAAGGACAGCCTGATTCTCTGTCACACTTCACCAGGACCAATGTGTAATGTACTACCCTAGGAAACATATTATTTTCCCTTTGGGGATGTTCCATTATACCTGCCTTTCCTTGCTTTAAATGCTTGGTGCACATCAAAATCATTGACCTGTAGGAGTTGAGGTCTACCTCTCCCAATTTTCTCTAGATCTTTCTTACTCCCTGGAGTCACTATTATGACACGTAAGGCAGAGAGCTGATAAAACTTGAAACAGGAGGTAAAAATTATGTGGATGTATCCCTCTTTCTTCTTTTGCATATAGTTAACTTCTTAGGATTAATCTTTTTTTAACAAATATTTTTGTTCCAATTAACTTCCTGGACTCGACTAATATTTATAATTTTGTTTTCATTTATTGATCATTTATTCCATGCTTGTAATTGTATACTGTTTGCTGAGGAAATTTCTTCAGAAAAAATAAAATTTCATGATAGTTTGAAATATCTCAAATTTTTTTAAAGTACTGTATTATCTGAACACGGACTCCTTTTGTTGGCAGAAACTTTTCCTGTTATATATAAAAATGCTCACCAATTGTCCAGGAAGGTATTTGATGTTATACTGGATATTTATCCATTAAATTCACAAGGCTATAGCTCAATGCCTGTCTAGAGTCTTGCCAGTGTATTTCTATCTAAACTCATAATAGATAAGGTTATCAAGGACATTTGAGCTCTTTACAAAATTAATCCTTATGCGACTATCAACTTCTCATTTATACCTTTTCATCTCTTCTTTGTCTTTTCTCATCTTCAGCTCTCCACCCCATACCCCATCCCACCTCAGGCTCAAGGGAGAACCTAAATAAAAAAAAATATATATGGTCTTGGAAATAAATGGCCAGTGTAATTTCCAAACCTTGGATAATATTGGTCCACATTTTTAGTCAGCTAGCAACTTAAAGAATATGCAGTACAGAAGACTGTGAAAATTAAATCTCTTTAAACTAAGTATTTCCTTCTGACAGCAAGGTTCTCAAGGGAGGGGTTGTATGCAGTGTATGCAGGTATGTATGTATGTATGCCATGGCACAAATTCTTTCCTTCAAGGTGGCATTTTCTTCTGTAAATTACAAAGACATTCTGGATAACATCACTGTTCAGGAGCAGACAGTGGGGATGGACTAATGGATAGTGAACCTGGAGGAGACTACAACAAGCAGTGCCCTTAGGGCTAACAGTGTTGTCATCATCATCTTTTCCACCTTCTGTGTGAGACTTGGTGTCTTTTCTCTCCCAGGTTTTTTCTGAGTCTCATCTAGGGTATGATACTGAAGCGGTACATATATAGGTAGGGAGTCAGATCCCTTTAGAATAACCATTCCTCCAAGTCCATTTGGGGGACTACGGCTTGATAAACCATAACTCCTTTTCTGGTGGCCTCCTAATTAAAAAAAGAGCACCCTCCTTCCTTCCTTTCTTCCCTCTCATCTTCCTTCCTTTATTTTTCTTGCAAGACTCTTCAGGCCTCAGAAGACATAACATATTAATGTACCATTATAATATTAACCCAAATAGGTGCCATCTGGCACTTTGGTTATGTTAGGAAAATAATCCTCTTATTATCTTTGCATTTCCAGGTGCTTGTCATCACTGAACCCTCCAGCTAAGACTGCTAGGATAACTTTCAATTACGAAAAGCTTTCTCCAGAATAACTCAGAAACTTAGCCATTTGTGCAGAGCCATCAACCTTATGCCCTATACAATTCAATTTTTGTGATTCATTTTTTAAACCCCTGAAGTTTTAATGCAAGTTCCAAAATGTATTAATGCGTTTTGAGCATCTCAATGAAACCTTTAAAAATTTCCTTTGAACTACAGACTTTCTTTTTAGAAGAAATTATACTCTGTTGTATAACTTCTTCTCTCTCACTGGTTGCTTTTACTCTGCAACCAGTGAGAGAGAGAGAACTTTGTTCCTCCTTTCTTCTCCTGACTTTTAACAATAACCCTTAGGACTTAGTCTTTTGTCCTTTTTTCTCAGCACTTCATCCTACAGAGAGAAACTAACTCTCCATGTTTCAAAACTATCTTCCCATGAATGACTCTAGATCTTTCAAAATCTTTCACTTCATTTTTGAAGTCTTCTGTTTCCAGAGGGACGTGATACATACCTAACGTATAACAAAAAACCTAAGCTGGCTATCTTCCTTTCCTAAAGAAACCTTTTCCAACTGCTCTTTTCTAAGCACAAGCACTACTGTCTTCCTCCAATTTTTTCACACCACTAGACCACGATACTTAGACTTATTCTTTAGCTCTCTTTATTCTCCACATTTACCATGGAACTAAGTCCTCATGATATGATTCTTTTCTATTGCTCTAGCCACCCCTCTCAAACAAACCCATCAAAACACACATGCTTAGGTTAATACTTGGATTTCTTGTTCTGTTCATCTTACATATGTTTATTTCAGTTCTTTTTTATATCATTTCACTCTTTTTTATTAAGGCATCCAGTTAATTCTGACTCTTTTATATTGAGGTTTAACTTTAAAGATTCCCATTAAATCATACTCAACTAATAGTTATCAGCTGCATTTTTCCAAAGTGATCTTTCACTGTTATTAAAAATGATTCATCTGCTTCCTTCAAGTGAACCACTTTAATCCATCCTCTAAATGTATTGCTAATTGTTTCCTTCATGATTTTGCTCAATTGATTTCTTCTACCTGAAAAACATTTTCACTCTTTCCTGCTCAATAATTTCCTTTTTTTTTTTCAAGACATAGAACATAATACTTCTCTTTGAAAATTTCTCTGTAACTCATATTTCTTTGTGTCTATACTCTTCATTTCCTTGGCTTTTATCTAGTTGTTAATGGTAGGGGAGATCATCAAGAAGATGTGACTGCCAGTTTGACCAGTGAGCTGGACCCTGATAATTGGAGGCTTCCTTTCCCCTACCCTGTCCTTGGAATGTACATCCCCCTTGCCTTCCCCATTCCTAAAAGCTGTCCCAAGGACACAGCCTTGAGATGATGTGATGATGAGGCAATCTGGACAAGTACAGGTGACTGAACCTGAGGCAGGAGACAGATGGGCCCTCAGGGCAAACAGTTTGAGTTCATTCCCTGTGGACCGATACTCCAAGACAGGAATAACAGGACAATTGAGAGAGGAGGCTGGGCCCTGCCTGTACAGAAGATAAGAGACCACATATTTCTCATTCTTGAAGTCAGGAGACCTCCCTGACTACACATGCGCAGAAAGGCTCCTTGGAGGTCAAAAGGAGAGTGAGGCCAGCTAATGCTCACTACCCATAGGCCTCTTCGGTAGAATCCATCTTGGCTAAGAGATGCACACACACACGGGAAAATCCTGAGCTATACCAAATACAGACTTTGAACCAGGCAAAGCAAAATGATTGGCCAAAGGAAACCCGGAAGAAATGTCCCATAAAAGTGATTTAAACTGCCATGAGGGCACGACTCTCTCTCTGAGCGCACCTGTGTGTCTATCCACACGTACTTACTCTTTTTTTCCTCCTAATAAATACTTTACTTGTTCCACTACTTTCCATATTTGTGGGAATTCTTTTTCTGCAAAGCCATAGGGCCAGGGCCTTGTCACTGACCACTGGTCTAGTGGCTAGGATTCGATGTTCTCACCACTGCGACCCAACATCAATCACTGGCCGGGAACTGAAACCATGCTTCAAGCCACTGCAGGCCGAGGCCACCTGAAATCAAACCCAGTTAAGGTTTCTATATAAACTTTTAAGATTCTGGTTAGCAGGTGCAGAAATCTACTTGTCTTGTGGCCACCCAAGACATGTCTCTTAAGTAAGTTCCCGTGCTTATTAAAGCTGCCACCTGCCAATCCCACTCCTGGGCATATAACCAGAGAAAACCATAATTCAAAAAGATACATGCACCCCAATGTTCATTGCAGCACTATTTATAATAGCCAAGACATGGAAGCAACCTAAATGTCCATCAACAGATGAATGGATAAAGAAGATGTGGTGTGTGTGTGTGTGTGTGTGTGTGTGTGTGTGTGTGTATAAAATGGAATATTACTCAGCCATAAAAAGAATGAAATAATGCCATTTGCGGCAACATGGATGGACCTAGATTATCATACTAAGTGAAGTAAGCCAGACAGAGAAAGACAATCATATGATATCTCTTATATGTGGAATCTAAAAAAAAAATTTACAAATGAACTTATATATAAAACAGAAACAGACCCACAGACATAGAAAACAAACTTATCGTTCCCAAAAGGGAAAGGGGAGGAGGAATAAATTAGGAGTTTGGAATTAACATATACACACTACCGTATGTAAAATAGATAACCAACAAGGACCTACTGTATAGCACAGGGAACTATACCGAATATTCTGTAATAACCTATAAGGGAAAAGAATCTGAAAAAGATATATTTGTATATATAACTGAATCACTTTTCTGTACACCTGAAACTAACACAACATTGTAAATCAACTGTATTTCAATTAAAAAAAAAAAAGCACAACAAAAAACCTGCCACCTGCCACACTGGAGCAGTCTGCCTTTTTCTCTGCTCTCCTTGCCCTCCTTGTATGGAGAGGGGTGGGGAGTTGGTTTAAGATTATACCAGGAGGGTCCTGAGGTTGTGAACTGATAGTTAATTTACATTATTTTATTTTACATGTTTCTATCTGATCTTAATTTTTCTTAGTTTCTTTTGTACTAAACTGTAAGCTCTTTAATTCAACTGGTTAATATCTGAGACAGTACTCTTTCCAGTGATAATACAATATGAAGCATTTGTTTATGAACCAACAAAAACATTTGAGAATTGTTTATGAACTTACAAAAGAAAACCACAGCATTAGACCTGAATATTTTTAGCCAAATTTAATCATCCCAATGAGCTTAATTCTCAGTGAGAACTATGGAAGAAGCAACATACAAATTTAAACATTCAGAGTAAAAACTGTATCTTAAAAATGGACACATTAATTAATTTTAAAATTTCCATTATTTAATTTTATGTTTTTGCTGGCAATTAAAATGTCATCTTTAAAAAAAGGTATGTATTCATGTATTAACAAAATGGTTCCTATTTAATAAGCTATTTACTTCTTAATCAGCTTCACACTGAATGGTTAGTTTAGTAATAAATGTTTAATTTTACAATTAAGCTCCATCAGTTAAGAAAATAATTTTAAGTCTCTCAAAAATTGCAAAGTTTTAAAACTTATTAATAGGTTTGGGCAGTTTGTGTTAGACCACTCCATTAAACTTCACTACATTTATTATAGCATTACAGTCATTTCGAAAACCTTATGCGTACAAATGTCAAGACATTCAGAGTTGTGGTTCATAGTATACTAAAGTATGTTCAGTTACTACAGAGTAATATTTTATTGTCTTATGATGCTCACATTAATAACAATATATATCTGTACTGTGTACAAGATGTAGCTGCAAAGGTGATATTTGTTCATATTTTCCCAAATGATTTTGCCATTTAGGGAGAAGTTTAAAAAATACAAAATAACAAAGGGTATGAAAAATATCTGTAAGAGTTTTGCTGACAATGATGCAAATCCAAGTTTTAAGAGTGTCTATAAGATCCAAGTTTTAAGAGTGTCTATAAGATCTAGCCCCATTTGCTGCTAACAGTCCTGCAATGACTTCTCATAGATTACAGGAGAGCACTTAAATCTTTAGTTTGGCATGTGAATGAATCATAGCCTGGCTCTAGCCTTGTCTTAATCACATCTCTTAAGAACTTTGTACTTCTTGATGCTCTTCCTTTGTTTTCTACACCAGGAATGTTCACCTCTTCTTTTGAATTCCTACTCTTCAAAACTCAACTCAAGTAGCGCCTTCTCCAGCCTTCCCTAATTACACTATCTGATTTGAATGGTGCTCCTCTGGCTCCCATGGCAATCTGTGCTTCCCTTTATCACAGCATTTAGTAAAATCATTGATTTATTTATCTGAATATTTGGCTGGAAGTTCATCAAGGGAAGGAATCATACCTAATTTGATCACATGTCAACACCTAGCACAATGTCTGACATAGAGTAAGTAACCAATGTATTTTTTAATGAAAACATGGATTGATTTGCATAAACTTCATCTGAAAATTAGTCTAATTATCCTGGAATTATACATACACATTTCATACGGTCATCTTCTTTACTAGATATGTGTGCCTTCCAGTGGCACTAGTCTATGTACATTAAAGTCTGAAATAATCTTTAGTTCTATAGGGAAATCTGCTAGATGTAGATTATTCAGATGGAAAGGGGGAAAAGGTCATAAAATATCTCCCTTAAAAGTTGGACTGTTAATGGTACATAGGCTAATATTGAGCAATGTTGTATAAAGGTCAATATAATGTCAATATAATACTTATATCTGTTAACATACTTTATGAATTAAAATGAAATTAAGCATTTTTTACCTTTAAGTTTATTGCAACAAAAGTTAAATATAACTGCTAATAATAGCAACTAATAATTTTTCAGTAATTCTGAGTTTTAAAAGTATTTTTGCCTAAAAATGTGGTGATTTAACCATGGTGTTTGGAACCAGACAGAAATTTCATGTCTTGGTTTTCTCACTATTACCTCCTTGAGATACTTAACCTCTTTATGCCATAGTTTTCTCATCTGTAAAATATGAATTGCCTAGTACAGAACCTGGCAAGAAAGAACTCCATTAATGTAGCATTATTTTGGTACTAATATTAGGATCTCTCTTGTCTTTCAAAATTTGTATAAGAGCTAAATAGAATTTAAGGGAAAAAAAACATGAACTATTTCTTTTAAAAATGTTTTCATATTAGGGGTTGGTGGAGGGATAATTGTACTAAATATTAGGTAAAAGAGCTTTAGCTAGAGCATAGCAAGCAACTCTGGATACTCAAAACATGATAAGAAATGGTTGAATATTTTCTTAGAGAACACACAATTCAGAATCAACAATCAAATTCAACTGTGTATCACCTGAGAATGGACCTCTAATCATGTTGTTTGGAAATGAAAGTGCTTACCTAATAACATCATAGGGTAGACAATATGAATATGATGGGACTTCACATATCTGATATTTCAAGTGCCTAAGCTATTCTTACATACTCTGCATGTGTAATTCATATTTCATTTGTTTCATGAAACTTTTTCAATCCCTCAATTTCTATAACACAGAAATATTACTAAAGTTTCAACGACATGTATCCTAAACTGTCCTTTACTTGTTTTTAGTGATTCCTCAAATTATTTTTGGAAGAGAAGATGAGATTTTATGTTATCTTTTTATCATAAAAGATACAGTAGTTTGACTGTTGTCTCAAACACCTAGCTCAGGGCTGTTTATAGAGATGCTTAATACAAGTTTTTGTGCTGATATAGAACTCAGGTATCTTTGGAAACATTAACTTTTCCCAGTATATGAGTATATTTATTGCACTGAGAAAAAACATTAAATTAAAATAGTTTGCTCAATATTGTAATTATTTGTTCCCTATGAAATATAATTAACTATGCTCGAATCTGCCTCCTATGTCTCTCACATTGCTAGGAAAGTCTGGCTATAGTTAGTGTTTGAGTTTTGCAGTTTGGGAAGAATATTTTAGGAAAAAATGTGTCATAATTGCATGTGTTTGACTTTGTAGCATTTGGGGACTGACTGAAATGCTGGCCTCCAAAGAACATGGTCAGAAATAAAGACTGCAGTGTTTGAGAAGACATCCTGAATGATGTCTGTGAACCTGTATTTTCTTTCTAAGTGTTTGGATCTTAAGGAAAGGAGCATGCTTTTTACTCATAGTTTGATGGTAGCATCCTCCTTTTAGGAAGGTTGATTCAAGTTCAACCAGAAGCTTAATTCATGGCTGAAGAGAACCTCATGTTTGATGGTCCCAATAAAAAGTGTAGATTATCAGTGTTCCAGTCAAGTGGAATGGGTTTCAAGCTAGCATACCAGCCTAAAAAAGAAAATGGAACATTCACGTACAACTAGGTTAGAGATTCAGTCATTTACACTGAGTCCACGCAGGTGGGAAGAGGCTCAGTTGGCAGTTGGCACATGGGAAACTCTACTGCTGGACTAAAAGGTGACTGATACATAGTTAAACTTGGTTCTCTTCAGTTTCAGGAGCCATGCATGATAGAGTTTGCAGAATATACTGAGAGGAAAATTTTTAAATTCTTTGTCTATAAATTGCATTGTTTTATTACTTTTTTAAATTGAAGTATAGTTATTTTACAATGTTTTGTCAGTCTCTGCTGTACAACAAAGTGACTCAGTTTTACACATATATACACTCAATAATCTTTTCCATTATGGTTTATCCCAGGAGATTGGATATAGTTCCCTGTGCTATACAGTAGGACCTTGTTGTTTATATGTTCTAAATGTAATAGCTTGCATCTACCAACCCCAAATTCCCAATCCCTCCCTCTACCTCTTCCCCTCCCCCTTGGCAACCACAAGTCTGTTCTCTATGTCTGTGAGTCTGTTTCTGTTTTGTAGATAGGTTCATTTGTCTCATATTTCACATTCCACATATAAGTGATATCATATGATATTTGTCTTTTTCTTTCTGACTTACTTCACTTAGTATGATAATCTTTAGTTGCATCCATGTTGCTGCAAATGGCATTATTTTGTTATTTTTTATGGCTGAGTAATATTCCATTGTATATATGTACCACATCTTCTTTATCCATTCATCTGTCCATGGACATTTAGGTTGTTTCCATGTCTTGGCTATTGTAAATAGAGATGCAATGAAGATTGGGATGCATGTATCTTTTCGAATTATAGTTGTGTCTGGATATATGCCCAGGAGTAGGATTGTTGGATCATACAGCAACTATATTTTTAGTTTTTTTGAGGAACCTCCATACTGTTTTCCATAGTGGCTGCACCAATTTACATTTCCACCAACAGTGTAGGAGGGTTGCCTTTTCTCCTCACCTTCTCTAGCATTTGTTATTTGTAGACTTTTTAATGATGGCTTTCTGACCAGTGTGAGGTGGTACCTCATTGTAGTTTTGACTCACATTTCTCTAATAATTAGTGATGTTGAGCATATTTTCATGTGCTACTGGCCATCTGTATGTCTTCTTTGCAGAAATGTCTATAAGGTCTTCTGCGCATTTTTCAATTGGGTTGTTCGTGGTTTTTGGCATTGTTTTTTAACTCAAGAAACTGTATTGTGAGTTGGATAGCATTTTTCACTTTCTGTCCTTCATTAATTTTTATTGCATGACTCATGTAGCAGACATTGTTCTAGGTCCTGGGGATATAGCATGAAGAACTTGGGACAGCACTGCAGGGATAAGTGACAGAAATTCATTATCTAGGCTGCTGATATCCAGGCTACTTCTTGGGGGTATTATTCCCTTTAGTACTGTGAAGTATCTAAGGTGGTAATAGACAGTCTATCAATACGGCAAGCACAAATTTGCTCCTGCCTATCTGTGGCCAGCAAAAATATCATTGAAATTCCTGATATTATAGATCTTATAGATCTATATTATGTAATATTTTTATACTATATTGTGTCATATGTCATAATTTACAACATCATATTTACATTTGTCTTCTCCAAACCCATGTGTTTAATTGAAATAAATGTATTTAATGTTGGTTACTTCCATTTTTACCCCTGGGTACCTTGGTGTGACTTATAATTATTTTACTGTGATACTTCCCATACTATCTGTAGTTTTACACGTTTATCTGTACCTTCAACATTCACTTTAGTGAATATTTCACATGTCATTTTCCCCCTATTTTGTAGATAGTGCTATTTTCAGTTAGAACTGCCAAGATACAGGGACTTAGATCAGACCATTCTTATAAGAGTAATCCACGTCTTTAGTGAGTGACAAGAACAGAATACCAGAAACAATAGATGCATTTTTGGTGTATTAATGGAATACTACTCAGCCATAAAAAAGAATGAAATAATGCCATTTGAAGCAACATGGATGCAATTAGAGATTATCATACTAAGTGAAGTAAGTCAGAAAGGGAAAGAAAAATACTATATGATATCACTTATATGTGGAATCTAAAATATGAGACAAATGAACTTATCTATGTAACAGAAACAGACTCACAGACATAGAGAACAGACTTGTGGTTGCCAAGGGGGTCATGAGGGGAGGGATGGATTGGGAGTTTGGGGCTAGAAGATGTAAACAACAAGGTCCTATTGTATAGCAGAGTGAACTATATTCAATTATTCATTGTCATAGTGATAAACCATAATCTAAAAGAATATAAAAAAGAATGTATATACATGTATAATTGAATCACTTCGCTGTACAGCAGAAATTAACACACTGTAAATCAGCTATACTTCAATAAAATAAATTTTTAAAAAGAAAAAAATATATATATAAACCCCTTTGCTTTTACAGCTTGATCTTTCCATCCACAATACCCAAAATAAAACTCTGTTATATTATGCAATTTTAACAATAAAGAAATAGCAAATGAAAGATTTTTACAAGGTTATACCTTAAAAATGAAAGAAAAATTTACCTTTGGCATATTCTCTTAAGGTAAAAATAATAAACACAGATACTATAGCAAAATTCATTGTTTTAGCCATTTATAATATTTTTAAAAGATGAGTAAAGGCTTTTATTTGTTTTGCTCTAGAAATGATTTCAATTAGTAAATTGGTTTGTCAGAGATTTAAATTAAGTTGTGATATGCACAACAGGAATAGAAAATTGAATTAACAACAAAAGTTATTCAAACATAAGCAGAGATAAATCTGCCCACTTGTTGAGTCAAATAGACTGTGCAGAATTTGTATATTGCAATCTGTGTGCATAAATCATGCAGTTCATACACAAAGAGCAAGACTTATTTGCAGCAGTATCCCCAAATAAAATGACTGTGTATATTTTCAAACAAAAAGACTACTTTGTATGTAGGTCAGAACTCACATTTATTTTGCAGCAATAGCAAGCGTTGTTCTGCCTTTTTAATATTTTCGTTAGCCTCCTTTGAACATTTAATCCAGAGGTAGGTGACACATTTTGTGCAGCAAATCTTCCCATCTCTGGACTTGGCTGATTGTGACAGGTCAGATGTTTCAGTGCTGACTACCATTCATCAAGTGCTCGTTGTGGTCCGTGCACAAGGCTAAGGGTTTTGAAGATACTTTCCTATTTAATAAAACATCCATATGATGTAAATCCTGCTACCATTCCTGATATTTGGGTGAGCAAACAGGCTGGTGGGGCTTGGAAGTGTTCTAACTTTGGCCCACTTTATTCCAAAATGAGCGCTTTATTTATTTATTTATTTATTTATTTATTCATTCATTGAAGTATGTTGATTTACAATGTTGTGTTAGTTTCAGGTGTACAGCACAGTGATTCGGTTACATGTGTGTGTGTGTATGTATTCTTTTCAGATTCTTTTCCCTTATAGGTTATTACAAATTATTCAGTATAGTTCTCTGTGCTATAGAGTAGGTCCTTGTTGGTTACCTATTTTATATATAGAAGAGTGTATATGTTAATCCTATCCTCCTAATTTATCCCTCCTCCCCTTCTCTTTGGTAACCATACATTTGTTTTCTATAAATCTTAGACTAAAATTGAGTTTTTCTCTTATAAATGCCACTGTATTATTTTCCTGCTTTCTCCATCTTTAAGACTAACTTCATCATTCTGTTTCCAGTACTAAGGCTAACATTATATACTTTTTTCATTATGTGTCCTCATATAAAGCATTGTGTTAATAAACCCACAATGATAGATAGATCAGGAATAAAACCATGGAGTGAATGAAAAGGATCCTACAGTTTTAGGTTAGTTTAATTTTTTAATTTGGTAATATTAGGAAATTTTTGTATAGTATAAGTGAATGAGACAGTATACCCTAGGGGTCTGAAACAAATGACATATGAATGACAGATGACAGACTGAATATAACACTAGGTTTATTACCCTATACCTGCTTCCTAAAGTGTAAGCTAGTTGCTCATTTAAACATTCTTCATAATCTCCATTTACCTTATGGCAGTAAGTATTAGCATACCAAAAAGATAATAGTATGGTGGGTCACAGTTTCTATTTTTATTGGTCATTCTGACTTTCCCCAAAACTAATAACTGACTCTGGGCCCCAAAAGGATTAGGATAAAAGCATATTAATTTTCAAAATAAGCATTTAAAATCATGATTATATAAATAGTCTTGTCAAGCAGACCCACAGACATAGAGATCAGACTTGTGGTTACCAAGGGGGAGAGGGGTGGGGGAGGGATTGATTGGGAGTCTGGGACTAGCAGAGGCAAACATATATAGGACAGATAAAAAACAAGGTCCTTCGATTCCCGGTCAGGGAAGCCTTTCTTCTTCCTCTCTACCTCTCACCGTCCACATCCCACTTTAAAAAAAAAAAAAAAAAAAAAAAAAACAAGGTCCTACTGTGTAGCACAGGGAACTATATTTAATATCCTGTAACAAACCATAATGGAAAAGGACATGAAAAGGAATATATATGCATATATATACATACATATATATATATATGTATATATAACTGTCACTTTGCTATACAGAAGAAATTAACACAACATTGTATATCAACTGTACTTCAATAAATTAAAAAAAAATTTTAAATAGTTTTTTCAAGTAAGTTATAAATACATCCTTTTTAGGCACTGCCAAAAAATTAAAAAGTATTTTATTTTTATTTAATTTCTACAAAAAGACATTTCCCCTTCTATAAATGTTAGTTTTGTTCTTTGGGATCTCTGATGTCTGATATTTTGATAGTATAATAATAGGTTTTTTTTAGTACTTTATATATGTTAAGAGTTTTGTGTGAATAATCTTACTCATTGGATTGTGACTATCCCTTTTCTTCTGATGGGGAAAGAAAAGCTTGTGGAGTTTAAGAAAATTACCCAAGGCCATGCATTTAGTAAATGGAGGGGCTAGTGTATAAACACAGACAGGGCTATTAATCATTCATGGTTCAATTTAACAAATATTTACTTAACACCTACTCTATCTTGGTGCAGGTTCTAGGTATAAAACAATGAGCACAATATGTGATTTTTTTCTCCTGGTGCTTCTAGACAAATGCAAGGAACAGATATTAAACAAAGAACACATTTGTGAATATATATTTACCAACAGAGGTGAGGGTTACATAGAAAAGCATAGAAAGCTTGAGAACCTGTAGAAAAGGGAAACTTCTATTTGGGGGATAAAGGAAGATTCCTGAGGAACTTACATTTGACCTGAGGTCTCAAGGACAAGGAATGTGTGTTAAACCAAGAAAGTGTGGGGAATGGGAGTGAGGATTTAAGAGTGTTTTATGAAAGAGAACACCATGAATGGAGTCCCAGCTTGTTGAAAGATGGAAAATGACGACAGTGTGGCTGAGGTGGGAGAGCTACGTGGAATATAGGCTGAAGGTACAGAGGTGGTTCAAGGACTTTGGTCTTTTTCTAAGGGTAATAGAAAGCCATTAAAGGTGTTTTGTATCACTATTTTATTTTTATTTTGGGGAGCTAAATGTGAAAACTAGATTTGGGTTTTTATGACATCACTCTGGCTAGAGTATAAAAAACAAACTGCCGCATGGAAATAACAGATGTAGGCGACACCATTTAGAAGGTTATTGCAGTAGCCCAGATACAAGATATTTAATGCTTGCAATATCTAGGTAGGCGTGAAGGTGGAGTGAAGTGGATGGATTACAGAACAGTTTAAGAGATACAATCAGTGATGTTTGGTGATGGATTAAAGATGGAGGATGAAGGAGAAAGAGGCTTCAAAGATGATTACCAGATAAAGTGCTTGCATAATCATTATGTATGCTGCTTCTCTGTACTCCAAAATAGAGGGAGATTTTTAAAGCAGAAAATCCTACTCCATGGTCTCAGGTAAAGTCCTTACCTGAGCTTTATCCTTGAAAGAGGGTTAACAATCCCACCCTGCTCACCACACAGAGTTACTGGAAGGTCAAGTGATCACCTCCCACCTGTGGGTGCAGATCTCAGCTTCACAACTTATAGGCTCTATGGCCCTAGGCAAATGAGCTTTTCCAAGTCTTCATTTCCCCTTGTAAAATTAGAGATAATAATATCTGACATATAAGGTCGTCATAAAAAGTAAATAAATATTCTATGTGGCCTATTTGCTTAGTTTACTTTTTGTCAAATGGGATTTTTCAGCAAATAAATGCTCCTGTTCCTCCTTTTCATTTTTTCTTCTTCTCTATCCATATTTCTTCTGTATCTTCTCCTCCTATACCATTTCCATTTTCTTCTCTTCCTCCTCCACCCACCCACCATCATCAGCATCCTTCTCTTTCTCCTCTTCCCACTTCTTTTTACTCATTAACATACTCATTCATTAATCTCAAAATAATTTTTTCGTTCTCTCTTTGTATTAGTCCCTTTATTTTGATTCCCATACCACCACCAACTATTGGACTTTATTATGTTATTCCTCTACTAAGATGAACTGTGTCATTGCTTCTGGTCTTGCCATCTCCAAATCATATGACACACCCCTGTCAGATTAGTGTTCCTAAGCTACTATTTTTATCATGTCTCATTGTCCTGCTCAGAACTTTTTGTAGCTTCTCATTGATGGTATGTAAAATGGAAATACAGTGAGGATTTATTTAGATCTTTGGAGTCAGAAAGGGTTGTTTCATTTTGTTTGTTTTTTGGCTCATGCATTCACCAATTTAGGGGGAACTATTGCATGTCTCTAAGGCTTGGCATCCTCTTCTGTAAAATGGAGACAATAACTACGTATAGGCCTTGTTATGAAGATCGCTGAGATAATATATTCAGATGCTTAGAATCATGCCTCATACATCTCAGGAGTCATTCAATAGTTGATGTTATTATCATCATAGAATGAATGTCATACTTCTAAAGTAAACCGCTGAAGATCTTCCAATCTGATGTCTATTCATATTTACATAACCCCGTTTCCAGCAGAGCTATTCAAGAGGAGTTCTAACTTGGGAATAAACTTAACCCTTCTTTATTCTCTAAACCACCTGGTCTCTTCCAAGTCTCCATTTCTCTTTCATTATATACCTTCCTCCCTACTTCTAATCACCAATAGTCTACGTGTCCTTCAAATTTTAAATGCCATGGCAGGAATAATCTCATTTTTCTCAAGATGACAAGGGAATTTTGTGCACAGCTTGTGTTGTATTTGTGTAAACTTCTTTAGGATGTAGACCACCGTATGTATATTTACAGCCCCTAGTATAGTTTATTTATCATTAAATGTTTGCTAAATGTATAAATGAATTTAATGCTTTTATCACAAAATATCCATACATATTTTATGGGTATTTTATATGATATATAATATTTTGTTTCCAACATGAATTTAAGGCAATTTATGTTTTATAAATATTGTTGTTAAAGATGGCATAGTGCTGTTTTCTCTCTTTTAAAAGTCTAAATAGAGTTTAAGTCATATTAGGTTAATGATTATCCTTTAGTTATAGTGCACATAAACCAAGTAAACTGCTAGGTGGTAACTAAAACATTTCTTTTGGACTTTCCCTAATTTTTCATCCATTATAGTAAAAAAGACAGTACATAGGACTACACCCCCAGAAAGAAAGTTATATAAATGTAATCTGGATGAATTATGCTACCACTGAACAGGTTTGTCTATTATGCAGTTATTCAAAATGATAGTTATTTAAGGATTTCTTGATTTTATATATTCAAGTTGCTTTAAGTCCATTTAAAATATCTGAATTTACTTTTATAGTAAAGAAATGCTTTTGTTCTATTAAAATTTTGTGAAATGGTAATAGTTTATTGTTTTATAGCCAATGAAAATACAAACCTACTTGCTTGTAAAGAGTAATTATTTTCATAATCTTCATTTCAAATTTAAAGGAAACTGATGATTTCAAACTAGATTGCTCAATGTTTAAATGTGTTCGTTACTCCAGTATGCATCCAGGAAAAAAAAAAAAAAAACATAAAATGTATTTATGCAGGTTGTTTACAACTAGATTAAGATTTTCATCATTTCTAATGTTTATGAGCAGGGTATACAGAAATCTGTACCATTCATTATGAGATTCACTTATCTGGGTTCTGGTAGTTTTATTATCTCTCATGGTAACTCATATTTCTAAATTGAAGAACTCACAGACATATATTACATAATGTTAACACTCAACTAGAACATGGTGAGTGTAAAAATTATTGTTATTAAAGGAACTGAAAATTAAGTTTTTTAATGAAATATCATTTTTTTATTAATTAATTTATTTATTTTTGGCTGTGACAACAGATGTATTTTCTACTAAAGGACACAACACTTTTTGATTAAAGCATGCATCAAACTAATTAATTTATTTTAGTAGTCCATTCTAATGTTACCAAAGTCCTTCTTTAATACTATCTTTTTTCCTTGGTAAACTGACTAGATTGATCAGATTCATTGTTTAAAATAATTAACTACCATTATCACAAAACAAATTTCTACAGTAATGAGGAAAGAAACCAGTGTGGCCTATATCCATTCTTGGTTGGTTTTTTGTCATGACAATGTATCTTCATATATTATTTAATGACCTTGGCAATTATGTTATATCTAGAAAGAAAAAAAAAAAAAAAAAAAAACAAACTGTGCTTAAGCCACTTCCCAAAAGATGAAAGTAACATTTTTAATACAATGTATTTGAATAACATTAGTGCTCAGATGATTAAAAAATAATACTGGTTTAGGCAAATCTTAAGCAGTGGGAAATTTATAGAATATTCATTAAATACATACAATTGAAGTATATAAAACAACCTTACCTGCCATTAAATTCAGACCATGATAAACAGCGGATTGATTGCACATCAAGGAAAAGAATGAATGAAGCTATGTTTCAAAATTAATAGGTGATTGCAAAAATAGAATATTCCTAGAGCTCATAATACTATTCCCATTATGAAAATAACATTGACATGTTCCATTGGGGAAGATTAATTAGGTATTGTGAAATATACAGAGTACTTCTGCTGAAAGTTTAATTATGGACTATTGATTTGATAGTTATCTGGTGAACTTCCAAGCACAAATTTCAGGGAAATGAGGGGCTTGCCTATAAAATCTTAAATAGTGTAATGTGCATAGTGTGGGGGGAAATGATGAAATAAGATCCAGAGGAATAACTGAGCATTTTGGTAATTACATTGATAAAAATATAGAGGATTTTTAAAAATTGGTTTTATAATGATTTGGCAAGTAACAGTGTAGAGGCCAAAACAAGTTGCTTTAGAAGTCCTCGATCAAAGCCTGTGTCTCTGGGTCAGAAGAGATAGAAAAGATGGATTCTAAATGAATGTCAAAGATGGTACTTTTTAAGTTTGCCAGGAATTGGAGCAGTAGGTCAAGAGCCTTGAACATTGTTCTTACAGCAAAGATAAATTGATGTCTAACTGAATATCTTTAACAAAGGTACCTAACACTCTAAAGGGGTGAAAAAATGATGATGAAAGATCTCTAATTCAGATATGAAACCTGTCTTTTATATTTTTACTAAAAGATAAACAATGTAAAGTTTTCAAATTATGAATTTGGAATAGTTATTAGATTGCCAACCATGAAGAGGAGTTGAGGTTTAAACCTTTGTAGCCATGCACATTTTAAAAAACTGCCAAGAATTTTATGGCTCCCTCAGGGACAATTTCATTAGAACGTAAATATATGTGTTCAATTATCTATGTTACTGAATGTAAGCAGTGTAAGTTAAAAATATAATACAAATAGAATATAAAAACTAAAGCCAAAGTCTCAACCATATTAGTGAATTCAGTCATTTATTCATTCATCAAATAATCACTGAGCTCCTACCATGAGCAGGGTACAGAGCCAGGTAAGGTGCAAGATACAAAGATTAAAAATAAATATAGTCTAGTCATAGTTTACTAGAGAGAGCTATGAGAAGAAATAAATAGAATTTGCAGCATGGTAAGCATTTCAACAGAGATAATAAAGAATGATGGGAAAGCATATAGGAAACAGTTATGTAGCAAATGGTGAGTTTAGTAAAGGTGGCTATAAATAAGAAGATAGAATATTGTAATAATAAAAAGAACTACTTGAAAATTGATGTTAATTATTTAAATATAAGAAAATATTATCATAAGTATTTCTATTACACATTAACTTTACTGCCTAACAATATTATTTTTTAATGAAATAACTAGTGCTGAATAAATCCCTAATCTCCCAAGGAAGGAAGGTGGGCAAGCACATTTATTGGTCACCATTGCTGATGGGTAATAAAACAAATCCTTTCCTCCTCTATGAAATGCAGACATTAGCTGAGATAACTCTGCAGTCTTTTCTGCTTGTTTCTTTGTCATTGTAACATTTATAAATAACGGAGCACAGAATCAAATGAAAGTCCTGACAATTCTGTCCAACCATATCCAAGTCTATGGGACACTGTGATTGAGTATGATGAACATGATAACTTTAGGTTCAGACTGGAAGTAAATCAGTAGTTTGTGGTTTGCACTGTTAATGGAGGTATAAAATATGTGGTTATTAAAAAGATACCATGCTATACTGTCATTCTAACTAGATAAAATTGGAAATTTTCCTACTAATTTTACTCAAAGCAGGACCTGAACCCATCTTAAGTCTTCCTCAATGAACAAATCTTATATTCTTAGATCCTTTCATGGTAAGCAAAGTAAAGTTCCTTAGAGAAATTTAGTCACACTCATTCTGATGCCTTGAAGGAAAAGATAATAGCATACTTTATTAGTTTAGTGTCCTTTAAATTACCTAAAATTTAACCTTTGCCTGCTAAAATGAAAAAGCTATAATGAAAAATACTAATTGAAACTAACTTCACATCCCTCTGTGAAGAAAGCCTTTTCTGAAATTGTAGATATTTATATTCTGTGAAATTCCACATGTACAAACTTGACACTTGATCAAAAAGAAAGTTAAAGTGATTGAATTTTACTGCCTTCATAAGGTAAAATTAAAACAAATAATTGTTTATTCAAACATAGGTGTACTGCATTTTGTATATGAAGGTGTCACAAGAAATATGGCACAAATATTATATATGTAAAAGTAGCTATATATATAGTTAGAGACATTGTAGTTCTGATGGCTGTGTATTGGCCTTAGTCTGGTCTGTCTTCCCTCTTTCATCAATGTTATCTTGGAAGTAGATCCTTCTTTGAAGGACGGCTGGGCAGGGTGACCACATTGGTCCCTGATCCAGAAAGAAGGTTAAACCATCCAGGCCACAGAAAGCTCAAATCTATGACCTTGGACCTTTTAGCTCAGTGCTCTAACTCAGGTAAGATGCTTGAAATAAATTTAGCAAGCACATAATATTTTGCTTTCAATTCTTTATTGAATTCCTTATTGCTCCTCTAAACAATTTTATCTTTTTCTTTTCAGTTACCAAGTCCAGAAGGTAAAATGACTTGTCAGTAAAAATTTTTGGAAATCTCAATTATACTTAAAAAAGAAAAAATGTGTAGCATGGAGATCCTTTCAGAGTCTCTTCATTATTCTAATAGCTTCTTTTCAACTGTTCCATTCTAAGCTTTTATGTCAGAAATTTGCCAATGCTGAGAAAAACGTTTGTGCTCTAACTATTCAGGTCCATTTAATGTGAAGTATTCATTATTGACACAGATTGTACACATATTTGAAACATTGAAAGCCCTTGAGAGAGCTTTTACTTGCAATAACTTTAAATGCTTTGGAAATGAGGTCACTTTTAGTTACAATTCAAGAATTTCTAGTTGGTATCACTACTGAGTAGTGAGAATAATGGAAAGGGCATTGAAAGAAAAGAATAAGAAAGTAGGCAATTAAATTACTTTATATGACCATTCTAAATATATCCCAAAGTTCAAAGTTACATCACAACGTAGTAACACAGATGTATTATGTATGACATGAAGTCTTAACTTTCACAGACTCAGCCAGTAGGTCTTGGACTTGATTCAAGATACTCCTTCTAGTCTATGTCTCTGTGACGTTGAGGTCTGAAAAAAATCAACCACTGAGTTACTGCTGAGATTAATAGCTACAAATCTGTGGAGAAACAAACAATTTGTTCCTCTAACTGATGCAAAATTGATTTAACAAATAATGAAACCTAGAAAGAGAGCCAACCCTGGCTAGGGGAAAAAAAACTGAGAAGGTAGAGAAACAAGTTTTAATGCTGAATGTGTTACCAGCTTAAGTCTTCAGTTCTTAAAACATAATGATACAAAAATCTGGAAACTTTAAATTAACTAGAAACTAGCTCAATGATTAGTGCAACAGAAGTCCTTGGGAGAAAGCCATTTTTCCATGTCACTTCCAAAGTATGCCTTAAATTTGGGGTAAACATGATTAAATTACCCAAGACATAATGTAAGTGGGTTTAGATTCCTTTTAATACCTCTTATGAAATAAGTATATTAGAGTTGTTAACAGAAAAAAATAACTGTAAAAACTAAGACCAGAAATGGATAGCACATTGAACATCATCCATGGATATTTTTGAATATAAAAAGGAAAAGATATTTCATCAATAGACTGAATCATAGTGATTTGGGCGGGAGGTGGGGGGGGATAACTGCAGTTTCTAATTGCTGAAAGAGGTGCATAAGTAAAGAAATCTATTCCTTTAATCCTTCAACAACTATTGATTGAGGGCTTTCTAATGCCAGACCATGCTGGGGATGTAGCAGTGAAGAAAGGTATCTAGTCTCTGTCCTCAGGGGATATAGCCAAATGACTAGATACATTATAATTTACACACGAAGCACACATAGGGCACAAAGGAATACATATAAAGATCAACTCTGAATAGGAGGCAAGATGGCGGAAGAGTAAGACGCGGAGATCACCTTCCTCCCCACAGATACATGAGAAATACATCTACACGTGGAACTGCTCCTACAGAACACCCACTGAACGCTGGCAGAAGACGTCAGACCTCCCAAAAGGCAAGAAAATCCCCACATACTTGGGTAGGGCAAAAGAAAAAAGAAATAACAGAGACAAAAGAATAGGGACGGGACCTGCACCAGTGGGAGGGAGCTGTGAAGGAGGAAAGGTTTCCACACACTAGGAAGCCCCTTCGTGGGCAGAGACTGCGGGTAGCAGAGGGGGGAAGCTTCAGAGCCACGGAGGAGAGCGCAGCCACAGTGGTGCGGAGGGCAAAGCGGAGAGATTCCCGCACAGAGGATCGGTGCCGACCAGCACTCACCAGCCCGAGAGGCTTGTCTGCTCAGCCGCCGGGGTGGGCGGGGGCTGGGAGCTGAGGCTCAGGCTTCGGTGCTAGCCGGGAGGGAGTCCGGGAAAAAGACTGCAGCTGCGGAAGAGGCAAGAGACTTTTTCTGGCCTCTTTGTTTCGCGGCGCGCAAGGAGAGGGGATTCAGAGCGCCGCCTAAACGAGCTCCAGAGACGGGCGCGAGCCACGGCTATCAGCGCGGATCCCACAGCAACAGGGACGCAGAGGGAAAAACGGAGAGATTCCCGCACAGAGGCTCGGCGCCGAGCAGCACTCACCAACCCGAGAGGCTTGTCTGCTCACCCGCCGGGGCGGGCGGGGGCTGGGAGCTGAGGCGCGGGCTTCGGTCGGATCCCAGGGAGAGGACTGGGGTTGGCTGCGTGAACACAGCCTGAAGGGGCTAGCGCACCACAACTAGCCGGGAGGGTGCCCGAGAAAAAGTTTGCAGCTGCCGAAGAGGCAAGAGACTTTTTCTTGCCTCTTTGTTTCACGGCGTGCAAGGAGAGGGGATTCAGAGCGCCACTTAAACGAACTCCAGAGACGGGCGCGAGCCGCGGCTATCAGCGCGGACCCCAGAGACGGGCATGAGACGCTAAGGCTGCTGCTGCCGCCACCAAAAAGCCTGTGGGCGAGCACAGGTCATTCTCCACACCGCCTCCCGGGAGCCTGTGCAGCCCCCCACGGCCAGGCTCCCATAATCTGGGGACAACTTCCCTGGGAGAGCGCACGGTGCGCCTCAGGCTGCTGCAACGTCACGCCGGCTTCTGCCGCCGCAGGCTCGCCCCGCCTCCTCCGTACCGCTCCCTCCCCCCGGCCTGACTGAGCCAGAGCCCCCGAATCAGCTGCTCCTTTAACCCCGTTCTGTCTGGGCGGGGATCAGAGGCCCTCAGGCGACCTACATGTAGAGGCGGGTCCAAATCCAAAGCTGAACCCCGGGAGCTGTACAAACAAAGAAGAGAAAGGGAAATCTCTCCCAGCAGCCTCAGAAGCAGCGGATTAAAGCTCCACAAACAACTTGATGTGCCTGCATCTGTTGAATACGTGAATAGACAAAGAATCATCCCAAATTTAGGAGGTGGACTTTGGGAGCAGGATATATTAACTTTTCCCCTTTTCCTTTTTTTGTGAGTGTATATGTGTATGCTTCTGGGTGAGATTTTGTCTGTATAGCTTTGCTCTCACCGTTAGTCCTAGGGTTAGGTCCGTCCGTTTTTTTCTGTTTTTTTTTTTTTTTTTTTTTTTTACTTAAAAAAATTTTTTTCCCTAATAAATGTTTTCTTAATAATTTTTTCCTTATTTTTTATTTTTAAAAAATTAAAAAAAAATTTTTTCTTAATAAATTTTTTCTTAATAATTTTTTTCTTATTTTTAGCATAAAAAATTAATAAATCTATTTTTAAAAATTAAAAAAAAATTTTTCTTAATAAATTTATTCTTAATAATTTTTTTTCTTATTTTTTATTATAATTGCTTTATTTTATTTTATTTTATCCTCTTTCTTTCTTTCTTTCCATTTTTTCTCCCTTTTATTCGGAGCCGTGTGGATGAAAGGCTCTTGGTGCTCCAGCCAGGCATCAGGGCTGTGCCTCTGAGGTGGGAGAGCCAACTTCAGGACACTGGTCCACAAGAGACCTCCCAGCTCCACGTAATACCAAACGGCGAAAATCTCTCACAGATCTCCATCTCACCATCAAGACCCAGCTTCACTCAACGACCAGCAAGCTACAGTGCTGGACAACCTATGCCAAACAACTAGCAAGACAGGAACACAGCCCCATGCATTAACAGAGAGGCTGCCTAAAATCATAATAAGGCCACAGACACCCCAAAACACACCACCAGACGTGGACGAGCCCACCAGAAAGACAACATCCAGCCTCATCCACCAGAACACAGGCACTAGTTCCCTCCACTAGGAAACCTACACAACCCACTGAACCAACCTTAGCCACTGGGGACAGATACCAAAAACAACGGGAACTACGAACCTGCAGCCTGTGAAAAGGAGACCCCAAACACAGTAAGATAAGCAAAATGAGAAGACAGAAAAACACACAGCAGATGAAGGAGCAGGGTCAAAACACACCAGACCTAACAAATGAAGAGGAAATAGGTAGTCTACCTGAAAAAGAATTCAGAATAATGATAGTAAGGATGATCCAAAATCTTGGAAATAGAATAGACAAAATGCAAGAAACATTTAACAAGGACGTAGAAGAACTAAAGAGGAACCAAGCAACGATGAAAAGCACAATAAATGAAATTAAAAATACTCTAGATGGGATCAATAGCAGATTAACTGAGGCAGCAGAACGGATAAGTGACCTGGAAGATAAAATGGTGGAAATAACTACTGCAGAGCAGAATAAAGAAAAAAGAATGA
Source organism: Eubalaena glacialis (assembly GCF_028564815.1). Lineage (NCBI taxonomy): Eukaryota > Metazoa > Chordata > Mammalia > Artiodactyla > Balaenidae > Eubalaena > Eubalaena glacialis. The sequence continues at coordinate 28,580,470 of NC_083732.1, read as the reverse complement.
AAAGAACTGAGGACAGTCTCAGAGACCTCTGGGACAACATTAAACGCACCAACATTCGAATTATAGGGGTCCCAGAAGAAGAAGAGAAAAAGAAAGGGACTGAGAAAATATTTGAAGAGATTATAGTTGAAAACTTCCCTAATATGGGAAAGGAAATAGTTAATCAAGTCTTGGAAGCACAGAGAGTCCCATACAGGATAAATCCAAGGAGAAACACACCAAGACACATATTAATCAAACTATCAAAAATTAAATATAAAGAAAACATATTAAAAGCAGCAAGGGAAAAACAACAAATAACACACAAGGGCATCCCCATAAGGTTAACAGCTGATCTTTCAGCAGAAACTCTGCAAGCCAGAAGCGAGTGGCAGGATATACTTAAAGTGATGAAAGAGAAAAACCTACAACCAAGATTACTCTACCCAGCAAGGATCTCATTCAGATTTGATGGAGAAATTAAAACCTTTACAGACAAGCAAAAGCTGAGAGAGTTCAGCACCACCAAACCAGCTTTACAACAAATGCTAAAGGAACTTCTCTAGGCAAGAAACACAAGAGAAGGAAAACACCTACAAGAACAAACCCAAAACATTTAAGAAAATGGGAATAGGAACATACATATCGATAATTACCTTAAATGTAAATGGATTAAATGCTCCCACCAAAAGACACAGACTGGCTGAATGGATACAAAAACAAGACCCATATATATGCTGTCTGCAAGAGACCCACTTCAGACCTAGAGACACATACAGACTGAAAGTGAGGGGATGGAAAAAGATATTCCATGCAAATGGAAATCAAAAGAAAGCTGGAGTAGCAATTCTCATATCAGACAAAATAGACTTTAAAATAAAGACTATTACAAGAGACAAAGAAGGACACTATATAATGATCAACGGATCGATCCAAGAGGAAGGTATAACAATTGTAAATATTTATACACCCAACATAGGAGCACCTCAATACATAAGGCAAATACTAACAGCCATAAAAGGGGAAATCGACAGCAACACAATCATAGTAGGGGACTTTAACACCCCACTTTCACCAATGGACAGATCATCCAAAATGAAAATAAATAAGGAAACACAAGCTTTAAATGATACATTAAACAAGATGGACTTAATTGATATTTATAGGACATTCCACCCAAAAACAACAGAATACACATTTTTCTCAAGTGCTCATGGAACATTCTCCAGGATAGATCATATCTTGGGTCACAAATCAAGCCTTGGTAAATTTAAAAATATTGAAATCGTGTCAAGTATCTTTTCCGACCACAAGGCTATGAGACTAGATATCAATTACAGGAAAAGATCTGTAAAAAATACAAACACATGGAGGCTACACAATACACTACTTAATAATGAAGTGATCACTGAAGAAATCAAAGGGGAAATCAAAAAATACCTAGAAACAAATGACAGTGGAGACACGACAATCCAAAACCTATGGGATGCAGCAAAAGCAGTTCTAAGAGGGAAGTTTATAGCAATACAAGCCTACATCAAGAAACAGGAAACAGCTCAAATAAACAACCTAACTTTGCACCTAAAGCAATTAGAGAAAGAAGAACAAAAAAACCCCAAAGCTAGCAGAAGGAAAGAAATCATAAAGATCAGATCAGAAATAAATGAAAAAGAAATGAAGGAAACAATAGCAAAAATCAATGAAACTAAAAGCTGGTTCTTTGAGAAGATAAACAAAATTGATAAACCATTAGCCAGACTCATTAAGAGAAAAAGGGAGAAGACTCAAATTAATAGAATTAGAAATGAAAAAGGAGAAGTAACCACTGACACTGCAGAAATACAAACGATCATGAGAGATTACTACAAGCAACTCTATGCCAATAAAATGGACAACCTGGAAGAAATGGACAGATTCTTAGAAATGCACAACCTGCCAAGAATGAACCAGGAAGAAATAGAAAATATGAACAGACCAATCACAAGCACTGAAATTGAAACTGTGATTAAAAATCTTCCAACACACAAAAGCCCAGGACCAGATGGCTTCACAGGCGAATTCTATCAAACATTTAGAGAAGAGCTAACAGCTATCCTTCTCAAACTCTTCCAAAATATTGCAGAGGGAGGAACACTCCCCAACTCATTCTACTAGGCCACCATCACCCTGATACCAAAACCAGACAAAGATGTCACAAAGAAAGAAAACTACAGGCCAATATCACTGATGAACATAGATGCAAAAATCCTCAACAAAATACTAGCAAACAGAATCCAACAGCACATTAGAAGTATTATACACCATGATCAAGTGGGGTTTATTCCAGGAATGCAAGGATTCTTCAATATACGCAAATCAATCAACGTGATACATCATATTAACAAATTGAAGGAGAAAAACCATATGATCATCTCAATAGATGCAGAGAAAGCTTCCGACAAAATTCAACACCCATTTATGATAAAAGTCCTGCAGAAAGTAGGCATAGAGGGAACTTTCCTCAACATAATAAAGGCCGTATATGACAAACCCACAGCCAACATTGTCCTCAATGGTGAAAAACTGAAACCATTTCCACTAAGATCAGGAACAAGACAAGGTTGCCCACTCTCACCACTATTATTCAACATAGTTTTGGAAGTGTTAGCCACAGTAATCAGAGAAGAAAAAGAAATAAAAGAAATCCAAATCGGAAAAGAAGAAGTAAAGCTGTCACTGTTTGCAGATGACATGATACTATACATAGAGAATCCAAAAGATGCTACCAGAAAACTACTAGAGCTAATCAATGAATTTGGTAAAGTAGCAGGATACAAAATTAATGCACAGAAATCTCTTGCATTCCTGTATACTAATGATGAAAAATCTGAAAGTGAAATTAAGAAAACACTCCCGTTTACCACTGCAACAAAAAGAATAAAATATCTAGGAATAAACCTACCTAAGGAGACAAAAGACCTGTATGCAGAAAAATATAGGACACTGATGAAAGAAATTAAAGATGATACAAATAGATGGAGAGATATACCATGTTCTTGGATTGGAAGAATCAACATTGTGAAAATGACTCTGCTACCCAAAGCAATCTACAGATTCAATGCAATCCCTATCAAACTACCAATGGCATTTTTCACAGAACTAGAACAAAAAATTTCACAATTTGTATGGAAACACAAAAGACCCCGAATAGCCAAAGCAATCTTGAGAATGAAAAATGGAGCTGGAGGAATCAGGCTCCCTGACTTCAGACTATATTACAAAGCTACAGTAATCAAGACAGTTTGGTTCTGGCACAAAAACAGAAATATAGATCAATGGAACAGGATAGAAAGCCCAGAGATAAGCCCACGCACATATGGTCACCTTATCTTTGATAAAGGAGGCAAGCATATACAGTGGAGAAAAGACAGCCTCTTCAATAAGTGGTGCTGGGAAAATTGGACAGGTACATGTAAAAGTATGAAATTAGAACACTCCCTGACACCATACACAAAAATAAACTCAAAATGGATTAAAGACCTAAGTGTAAGGCCAGACACTATCAAACTCTTAGAGGAAAACATAGGCAGAACACTCTATGACATAAATCACAGCAAGATCCTTTTTGACCCAGGTCCTAGAGAAATGGAAATAAAAACACAAATAAACAAATGGGACCTAATGAAACTTAAAAGCTTTTGCACAGCAAAGGAAACCATAAACAAGACCAAAAGACAACCCTCAGAATGGGAGAAAATATTTGCAAATGAAGCAACTGACAAAAGATTAATCTCCAAGATTTACAAGCAGCTCATGCAGCTCAATAACAAAAAAACAAACAACCCAATCCAAAAATGGGTAGAAGACCTAAATAGACATTTCTCCAAAGAAGATATACAGATTGCCAACAAACACATGAAAGAATGCTCAACATCATTAATCATTAGAGAAATGTAAATCAAAACTACAATGAGGTATCATCTCACGCCGGTCAGAATGGCCATCATCAAAAAATCTAGAAACAATAAATGCTGGAGAGGGTGTGGAGAAAAGGGAACACTCTTGCACTGCTGGTGGGAATGTAAATTGATACAGCCACTATGGAGAACAGTATGGAGGTTCCTTAAAAAACTAAAAATAGAGCTACCATACGACCCAGCAATCCCACTACTGGGCACATACCCTGAGAAAACCATAATTCAGAAAGAGTCATGTACCAAAATATTCATTGCAGCTCTGTTTACAATAGCCAGGACATGGAAGCAACCTAGGTGTCCATCATCAGATGAATGGATAAAGAAGATGTGGCACATATATACAATGGAATATTACTCAGCCATAAAAAGAAATGAAATGGAGGTGTTTGTAATGAGGTGGATGGAGTTAGAGTCTGTCATACAGAGTGAAGTAAGTCAGAAAGAGAAAAAGAAATACAGTATGCTAACACATATATATGGAATGTAAGGGGGAAAAAAAAGGTCATGAAGAACCTAGTGGCAAGATGGGAATAAAGACACAGACCTACTAGAGAATGGACTTGAGGATATGGGGAGGGGGAAGGGTGAGATGTGACAGGGTGAGAGAGTGTCATGGACATATATACACTACCAAATGTAAAATAGATAGCTAGTGGGAAGCAGCCGCATAGCACAGGGAGATCAGCTCGGTGCTTTGTGACCACCTAGAGGGGTGGGATAGGGAGGGTGGGAGGGAGGGAGATGCAAGAGGGAAGAGATATGGGAACATATGTATATGTATAACTGATTCACTTCGTTATAAAGCAGAAGCTAACACACCATTGTAAAGCAATTATACTTCAATAAAGATGTTTAAAAAAAAAAAAAAAAAGATCAACTCTGCTAGCCATACAGAGCTTAGAGAAATTAATCTGTAGGAGGTGATTGCCTAAACTGGTTCCTGATGGATGAGTAGGAATTAACTAAGATAGGGGAGTAGGGTGTTCTAAACAGAAGACGCTACATAAGGAGCTAATGATGGAAAGAATTCCTCAGAGGACAGAAAGAAAATTCAGCATCATACACTAAACCGAAATATTCAAAATGGGATGGCAAGAAATGAATCCATACACGAAGGATTATCTTACTTAATAGTAAGATAATCAAGAAATACCTTGTAAGTTTTTTAAAGTCATAAAATTAGACAATGCTTTCTTAACATATATTTTAATGCAATGATTGAAAAATTGGTTCACTGTAACACCTGAGTAACAAAGTAGATGGATAAATAATATGAAGGCTTTCAGTTAATACTGATATAAACACTGACCCAGGATAACCGAAAGGAGAAACCAGAGTTATCAACTAGTGTTAGTTGATTACACAGAGTGATGATGCTTGCTTGTCAAAGGAAATAACCTCTAGACTTACTTGGGTTTTCAGTAAATTTGGCAGTTAAAGTTTATTTAAATTAGAACAATTAATGTAGATATATACTGCTGTCCAATAAATACAACAAAATCTTAACAATTTCATAATAACCTATTTGGAGATCTCTGCTATTTTACTTTTCTAGATGGAAGATAATAAAATATCTAAGACATATATGTTATTCTATAGCAAAAGAATTCTGTAAATGTTAGTCATGATGAATAAACATAGGGGAGAAGTTTATAATTTTTCTTAAGTCATTTCACTTTATAATAATCATAAAAACAATAATGACCAAAAGTCATAATTTCATAGAGTATCCTAACCAGCTTTATTGCCACATAAATATGGCAATGCTAAGTATGTGCTATGAAGTTATATTGTTATTAAACACACAAAAACGTATAGCAAAATGTAAAAAATGTCCACTATATCAGAAAGTCTCCAAGGACAAATAATTGTTTGACAGTCATATTTTTAAGTATCAGTCTATACCAGTGATTGGAATCTTAGTGAAAAAAATGGTACAAATGAACATATTTACACAACAGAAATAGAGTCACAGATGTAAAAAAAACAAATTTATGGTTACCAGGGGGAAAGTGTGGGGAGGGATAACCTGGGAGATTGGGATTGACATATACACACTACTATATATAAAGTAGATAACTAATAAGGACCTACTGTATAGCCCAGGGAACTCTACTCAAAACCCTGTAAGATCCTGTATGGGAAAAGAATCTAAAAAAGAACAGATATATGTGTATGTATAACTGATTCACTTTGCTGTACAGCAGAAACTAACACAACATTGTAAATCAACTATACTGCAATAAAAATTTTAAAAAAATACAAAGATTAGTGTGATATAATCATCATTGCAGCATACCTTATACATTTCCAGGTTTAATGACTCTGGTCCCAAAATAAAGTTATATTGCTACAACTGATGTGATTGCATTGGATTACAATATTTAGAACATAATTTTGGGGAAAAAGTATTACAACAGATATTTCTTATACCTTACAACCTATTCTTAAATTAACATTGATAAAATTTAATAACGAGGGCAACTTAGAATTTTGGGCCAGTTGATCCTTTAACATACAGATAAACAACACAAGATTTACTTAACTGGGCTTGAAAATGCAATGATTGAAAAATCTGTTCACTGTAACACCTAAATAAAAAAGTTTAGGTGGATAAATAATATGAAGGCTTTCAGTTAATACTGATGTGAAATGGAAAATTACTACAACTGTTGATTTAATTACTGCCAGTAGTAATCTAGGAGAAATAGTATTACTAAAGATTAGTAGCTTCCCCAACTAAGTACATTAGATAACTGTTTCCATAGGACAAAAACAACTTGTAAGCATCTTTAACCTGATAGATTATTGTATTATTATAAGAGAACTGGTTTAATTAGCATGGTTCCAACTTCCAAAGCAGCATTTCCATAGGCTCAAAAGAGAATCTCAGCAACAAACATATTTATCATGTTCATGACATAATTTCTTATATCTTGTTCCTGTGCTTGCTTATCAACTGCTCCCTTAAATATTCAAGTCACAAAGAAGGTTTTTAAAGAATTTTAAATTATTTGTTTTTCTTTCAATTTCACATAAATTTTCATGTCCATTCAAACAGCATCCTCTCTCAAAATCTAGCTTGGGTTCTGGAGAACTGGCATGGTGAATAATCTGAAAATTTTTTCTGTCTAAATTGTGAATAAACAAGTAAATTCTAGATACGTTCATGGAGTATCCATGTTACAGTCTCTTTGGGAGACTCTGTACCCATTAATCACTTGAGTGTATCATCTTTGTTAGAAATGACCATTAAAAAAAGGCTACTTTCATATAAATAGTTCTGGGAGGACAAATTCAGAAAAATTTTATGACCACTTTTAAAATTCAAGTGACCATTTTCCTCGTGCTAACTCAGCAAAGCTGAAGTAAAAGAGTAAATGAATTTTTCCTCTCACTCCAATTAAAAGTAACTGTTTTCTGAATTTGTGTAAGTGTATTTATATTTAATTGTGAACCAACTTTTCATTAATTACTGACACTATAAATTAGATAGAATTAAATAGTCCAGGGAGTCTGTATACATTTACAGGTATACTATATTTTTGATATTGTATTTTATGTTACATTTGATTATCATATAACATAAATTACCAAAAAAAATTAAAATCTGAAAGTAGAGGTAAAAGTTAAGTTATGATTATATGCTGTACATTTAAAAACAAACTTGAGTTGAAAGACACTGTTCAATTATGGAAGGAAAAAGGTATAAAGCAGTCAGACATCTACATGAACCCAGCAGAGGTGACTTCAAAGTCAAAATTCCCATTGCCTGTGGAGCCTATTAAGAAGACAGATACTAGCAATTTGAAGAACAATGTGTGTTTATTTAAGGAAATACATCCAGCCATTCCTCTAAGGCATTTTCAAGTTCACTGAGGATCAAAAGAATCATATAATATAAAATATACTTACAATACTTTCCAATGATAAGCAGCCTAAGGCATGAAACATTACAAAAATATATGCCACAGTCTCTATAAGGAGCTTAAGGAAATAAATGTGGATTTTATCTTTATTTTAAAATAAAAATGAAGCTCTAGAGATAATATATGTCAATGATAGGAGACCATTAAGACCTTGAGTCAACATTAACACATATATAATGTTGCCCTGTATAACTAAAGGTGTCAGAAATTCCACAATCAGAATTAGAGTGCAATTCAGTAAATAATGCCAAGAAAACCAATAATTACAAAAAAGGAAAATGAATCAAAAGGTTATGCCAAACAATTTAGGTGTTCTAGAACAAGAAGAATGTAATGACTCATAAAGAATTTCTAAATCACTGCAAAGCATTTTGCTTTTCTAAGATCTGGAAACTTTTAATCCTTTTGCAGAAAAAATAGCACACAAAGTAAATGTATTCATATGTGAACATTTCACTGCATGTTTATATATGTAAAACTTTTCCTCAGGATATTTTTTTCTGTTTTTATATGATTCAAAGAATAGGGGTATTGATCAAACAATATCTTTTGCCTTTTAAAGTTAATTTATTAGTTTCCTCATGGGATATATAAGCTTATTCTTTCACTCTAGTCAATATGTATTTGATTGGTGCAAGATGGCAGAGTAGAAGGACGTGTGCTCACTCCCTCTTGCAAGAGCAGCAGAATCACAACTAACTGCTGAAAAATCATCGAGAGGAAGACACTGGAGCTCACCAAAAATGATACCCCGCATCCAAAGACAAAGGAGAAGCCGCAGTGAGACGGTAGGAGGGGCACAATCACAATAAAATCACATCCCATAACCACTGGGTGGATGACTCACAAACTGGAGAACACTTATACCACAGAAGTCCACCCACTGGAGTGAAGGTTCAGAGCACCACATCAGGCTTCTTAACCTGGGGATCCGACAACAGGAGGAGGAATTCCCATCGAATCAGACTTTGAAGGCTAGCGGGATTTGATGGCAGGACTTTGACAGGACTGGGGAAAACGGAGACTCCACTCTTTGAGGGCACACACAAAGTAGTGTGCACATTAGAACCCAGGGGGAAGGAGCAGTGACCCCTTAGGAGACTTAACCAGACCTTACCTGCTAGTGTTGGAGGGTCTCCTGCAGAGGTGGGGGGTGGCTGTGGCTCACCATGGGGACAAGGACACTGGCAGCAGAAGTTCTGGGAAGTATTCATTGGTGTGAGCCCTCCTGGAATCTGCCATTAGCCCCACCAAAGAGCCTGTAGGCTCCAGTGTTGGGTTGCCTCAGGCCAAACAACCAACAGGGAGGGAACTCAGCCTCACCCATCAGCAGACAAACGAATTAAAGTTTTACTGAGCCCTGTCCACCAGAGCAACACTCAGCTCTACCGACCACCAGTCCCTCCCATCAGGAGGCTTGCACAAGCCTCTTAGATAGCCTCATCCACCTGATGGCAGACAGCAGAAGCAAGAAGAACCATAATCCTGCAGCCTGTGGAACAAAAACCTCATTCACAGAAAGATAGACAAAATGAAAAAGCAGAGGACTATGTACCAGATGAAGGAACAAGATAAAACCCCAGGAAAACAACTAAATGAAGAAAAGATAGGTAACCTTCCAGAAAAAAGAATTCAGAATAATGATAGTGAAGATGATCATTCAAGACTTCAGAAAAAGAATGGAGGCAAAGATCAAGAAGATGCAAGAAATGTTTCAAAAAGACCTAGAAGAATTAAAGAACAAACACCAAGAAAAATTCAAAAACAAACAAACACAGATGAACAATACAATAACTGAAATGAAAAATACACTAGAAGGAATCAATAGCAGAATAACTGAGGCAGAAGAACAGACAAGTGACCTGGAAGACAGAATGGTGGAATTTACTGCCACGGAAGAGAATAAAGAAAAAAAGAATGAAAAGAAATGAAGACAGCCTAAGAGACTTCTGGGACAACATTAAACGCACCAACATTCACATTATAGGGGTCCAAGAAGGAGAAGAAAGAGAGAAAGGACACAAGAAAATATTTGAAGAGATAAGAGTCAAAACTTCCCTAACATGTGAAAGGAAATAGCCACCCAAGTCCAGGAAGTGCAGAGAGTCCCAGGCAAGATAAACACAACGAGAAACACACCAAGACACATAATAATCAAATTGGCAAGAATTAAGACAAAGAAAAATTATTAAAAGCAACAGGGAAAAGCAACAAATAACATACAAGGGAACTCCCATAAGGATAACAGCTGATTTCTCAGCTGAAACTCTACAAGCCAGAAGAGAGTGGCACGATATATTTAAAGTGATGAAATGGAAGAACCTACAACCAAGATTACTCGACCTGGCAAGAATCTCATTCAGATTCAAGGGAGAAATCAAAAGCTTTACAGACAAGCAAAAGCTAAGAGAATTCAGCACCAAGAAACCAGCCTTACAACAAATGATAAAGGAACTTCTCTAAGTGGGAAACACAAGAGAAGACAAGGACTTACAAAAACAAACCCATAACAATTAAGAAAATGGTAATAGGAACATACATATTGATAATTACCTTAAATGTAAATGGATTAAATGCTTCAACCAAAAGACACAAGCTTGCTGAATGGATACAAAAACAAGACCCATATATATGCTGTCTGCAAGAGACCCACTTCAGACCTAGGGACACATACAGACTGAAAGTGGGGGATGGAAAATGATATTCCATGCAAATGGAAATCAAAAGAAAGCTGGAGTAGCAATACTCATATCAGATAAAATAGATTTTAAAATAAAGAATGTTACAAGAGACAAGGAAGGACACTACATAATGATCAAGGGATCAATCCAGGAAGAAGATATAACAATTATAATATATATGCACCCAACATAGGAGCACCTCAATACATAAGTCAAATGCTAACGGGTATAAAAGAGGAAATCAACAGTAACACAATAATAGTGGGGGACATTAACACCTCACTTACACCAATGGACAGATCATCCAGACAGAAAATTAATAAGGAAACACAAGTTTTAAATGACACAATAGACCAGATAGGTTTAATTGATATTTATAGGACATTCCATCCAAAAACAGCAGATTACACTTTCTTCTCAAGTACACATGGAACTCTCTCCAGGATAGATCACATCTTGGGTGACAAATCAAGCCTCAGTAAATTTAAGAAAACGAAAATCATATCAAGCATCTTTTCCAACAACAACACTATGAGATTAGAAATAAATTACAGAGAAAAAAATGTAAAAAGCACAAACAATGGAGGCTAAACAATACGTTACTAATTAACAAAGAGATCACTGAAGAAATCAAAGAGGAAATCAAAAAATACCTAGGGACAAATTACAATGAAAAAATGATGATCCAAAACCTATGGGATGTAGCAAAAGCAGGTCTAAGAGGGAAGTTTATAGCAATACAATCCTACCTCAAGAAACAAGAAAAATCACAAATAAATAATTTAACCTTACACCTAAAGGGACTAGCGAAAGAAGAACAAACAAAACCCAAAGTTAGTAAAAGGAAAGAAACCATAAATCTCAGAGCAGAAATAAATGCAATAGTAAGAAAGAAAACAATAGCAAAAATCAATAAAACTAAAAGCTGGTTCTTTGAGAAGGTAAATAAGATTGATAAACCTTTAGCCAGAGTTATCAAGAATAAGAGGGAGAGGATACAAATCAATAAAATTAGAAATGAAAAAGGAGAACTTACAACAGACACCGCAGAAATACAAAGCATCATAAGAGTACTACAAGCAACTCTATGTTAATAAAATGGACCACCTGGATGAAACGGACAAATTCCTAGAAAGGTATAACCTTCCAAGACTGATCCAGGAAGAAACAGAAAACATGAACAGAACAATCACAAGTAATGAAATTGAAATTGTGATTAAAAATCTTCCAACAAACAAAAGTCCAGGACCAGATGGCTGCACAGGTGAATTCTATCAAACATTTAGAGAAGAGCTAACACCCATGATTCTCAAACTCTTCCAAAAATTGCAGAGGAAGGAACACTCCCAAACTCATTCTAGGAGGCCACCATCACCCTGATACAAAAACCAGGCAAAGACACTACAAAAACAGAAAATTACAGACCAATATCACTGATGAATATAGATGCAAAAATCCTCAACAAAATACTAACAAACAGAATCCGACAACACATTATAAGGATCATACACCATGATCAAGTGGGATTTATCCCAGGGATGCAAGGATTCTTCAATATACGCAAATCAATCACTGTGATATACCATATAAACTAATTGAAGAATAAAAACGATATGATCATCACAATAGATGCAGAAAAAGCTTTGGACAAATTTCAACACCCATTTATGGTAAAAATTCTCCAGAAAGTTGGCACAGAAGCAACCTACCTCAACATAATAAAGGCCATATATGACAAACCCTCAGCAAACGTCATTCTCAATGGTGAAAAACTGAAAGCATTTCCTCTAATTTCAGGAACAAGAAAATGACGTCCACTCTCATCACTATTATTCAACATAATTTTGGAATTCCTAGTCATGGCAATCAGAGAAGAAAAAGAAATAAAAGGAATACAATTGGAAAAGAAGAAACTAAATTGTCACTGTTTTCAGATGATATGATACTATATATAGATAATCCTAAAGATGTCACCAGAAAACTACTAGAGCTAATCAATAATTTGGTATAGTTGCAGGATACAAAATTAATGCACAGAAATCTCTTGCATTCCTATACACTAACAATGAAAAATCAGAAAGAGAAATTAAGGAAACAACCCCATTCACCATTGTAACAAAAAGAATAAAATACTTTGGTATAAACCTACTTAAGGAGGTAAAAGACCTGTATTCAGAAAACTATAAGACACTGATGAAAGAAATCAATGATGGCACAAACAGATGGAGAGATATACCATGTTCTTGGATTGGAAGAATCAATATTGTGAAAAAGACTATACTACCCAAAGCAATCTACAGATTCAGTGCAAACCCTATCAAATTACTAATGGCATTTTTTACCGAACTGCAACAAAAAATCTTAAAATTTCTGTAGAGACACAAAAGACTCTGAATTGTCAAAGCAATCTTGAGGGAAAAAAACAGAGCTGGAGGATTCAGACTCGCTGACTTCAGACTATACTACAAAGCTACAGTAATCATGACAATATGGTATTGGCACAAAAACAGAAATATAGATCAATGGAACAGGATAGAAAGCCCAGAGATAAACCCACACACCTATGGTCAACTAATCTATGACAAAGGAGCCAAGGATATACAATGGAGAAAAGACAGTCTCTTCAATAAATGGTGCTGGGAAAACTGACAGCTACATGTAAAAGAATGAAATTAGAACACTCCCTAACACCATACACAAAAATAACCTCAAAATGGATTAAACACCTAAATGTAAGACTGGACACTATAAAACTCTTAGAGGAAAACATAGGAAGGACACTCTTTGACATAAATCACAGCAAGATCTTTTTTGACCCACTTCCTAGCATAATGGATATAAAAACAAAAATAAACAAATGGGACCTAATGAAACCTAAACTTTTGTACAGCAAAAGAAACTGTATACAAGACAAAATGACAGCCCTCAGAATGGGAGAAAATATTTGCAAATGAATCAACCGACAAAGGATTAAACTCCAAAATATATAAACAACTCATGCAGCACAATATTAAAAAAACAATCAAGCCTACCAAACAAAGGGCAGAAAACCTAAATAGACATTTATCCAAAGAAGACATGAAGATGGCCAAGAGGCACATGAAAAGCTGCTCAACATCACTAATTATTAGAGAAATGCAAATCAAAACTACAGTGAAGTATCACTTCACCCCAGTTAGAATGGGCATCATCAGAAAATCTACAAGCAACAAATGCTGGAGAGGGTGTGGAGTAAAGGGAACCCTCTTGCACTGTTGGTGGGAATGTAAATTGTTACAGCCATTATGGAGAACAGTATGGAGGTTCCTTAAAAAGCTAAAAATAGAACTACCATATGACCCAGCAATCCCACTACTGGGCATATACCCTGAGAAAACCATAATTCAAAAAGACACATGCACCCCAATGTTCATAGCAGCACTATTTACATTAGCCAGGTCATGGAAGCAACCTAAGTGCCCATCGACAGACGAATGGATAAAGAAGATGTGGTACATATATACAATGGAATATTACTCAGCCATAAGAAGGAATGTAATTGGGTCATTTGTAGAGACGTGGATGGACCTAGATACTGTCATACAGAGTGAAGTAAGTCAGAAATAGAAAAACAAGTATCGTACGTTAACGCATATATGCTGAATCTAGAAAAATGGTATAGATGAACCTGTTTGCAGGGCAGAAATAGACACAGATGTAGAGAACAAATGTATGGACACCAAGGTGGTGAGAGGGTGGTGGGGAGGGGTGGTGGTGGTGGTGGGATGAATTGGGAGATAGGGATTGACATATATACACTAATATGTATAAAATGGAAAACTAATAAGAACCTGCTTTATAAAATAAATAAATAAATAAATAAAATTAAAAATAAATAAACAACATGGACTAATTATAGCACAGGGAATTTTACATTCAATACCTTGTCATAACCTATAGTGAAAAAGAATATGAAAAAGTATATATATATGTTTGTGTGTGTATATATATGCATAACTCAACTACTTTGTTCATACCTGAAACATTGAAAGTCAACTATACTTCAAAAATATATTTTTTAAAATAGTGTGGTCTGTCAAGACGTCATTCCTGTCCACCCTAGTTCTGAGGATGATATTAAAAGGTAGATTTGGCAGGAATATTAATTAAGAAAGCCATGTGAAGTTCACACATTGTTAGGCCAGCTGGCTCCTGGTCACCAAATTAAAGGCTTATGAAAGGTCAGTAAAAGTTGGGAAAAAGTTTTAAAAAAATGTATTTTAATTTAACTTTGTGTGTTCAGTTTCCTAGAGATTAGATATCAAAATTATTAATAACATTTTGAAAGTGCAATGAAAATCAGAAGTGCTATGGATTACTATATTTTTGCTTTTACATGTTAGATTATTGCTCTATTACATAAATTACATTAGTTAGAGATAACAAAATGCATAAAACAGTACTTGGAATATGGTAAGGATTCAATAAATGTCAAATGTTATTTTTATCATTTCTGGTATTATTATTAATTCATTTACAGCTGTCCCATTTTCCATTTGGATGAAAGCAAAGGTCTACTGATAAAATCATGTAAAATTCGAGAGCAAATTTTTATAAGAAACATTTTAAATTTGATGGGAGATAGGCAATTTCTAAAGTTTCAATAATCTTCGAAGCCCAGTTGGATGTGTCACTTGCCAAGAAAATGCCATCTTAATTAATCTATGTTGACAAGGCTGAATACACTTTCTTTCTTTTTGGAAAGTTTAACCTTACATATTATAAGGAACAACAATGAATACATTTTTTACTTAAGTCTATTCTTTTAGTATATCAAATACTCATCGTTAGCTTAGCTATAAATGTCCTTGACTTAATGTCAACTTTTGCTTGTGTGATGACTTTTTAGCTACCTGCCCCCCACCTTTTTTTGGCCAACTTCTGTCATAGCTGGTATTTACATTTAATGATGTGAAACTGCCATTTTTGACTTACAGAAATGACAATTTAATATGGCTCAACCAAATACATAGACTGTCCAAAAGACATAATTACACTAGATTATGTTTTTTAAGAAGTTGTTTCTAAGTAGATCAAAGACTACTTCCTATACTTTCCCACTATCCATCAATGCTTTTGAATGGTCATCTTTTCTTACAGTCATGTAAAAATCCCTGCATTCATGACAATATCTTAAAAGGATGTATTGACATCTACTTTAATACCAACCTTCTTTTGCTAAGAGCCTAGTTGCCACACGTGTATCTTTTATGCTCAGTAAATACAAATCCACAGCATAATTTCCAACTGTAACATTCTTTGAGAGTTAAATGCCATTTTGTAGAGAACATTTACCTGAACAACTGGCAGAGTAAATGTCATGGTTTTTATGCAGGTCTAGATACAAATACAGCACAGATTCTTAGACAAGAGAAACTAAGAGAGCAGATGATGTATGATAGCCACATTGTTTTCTGAATGTAGACAGGTTGAAGGAAAATGTACAAATGCTCACAAAACTGACCTTTGCCTTTGTGGAGCATTGTTATGTAGAAAAACACATTGAGGAGAGAGAGAGAGAGAAATGAATAAGTATTCCCGCAGGCAGAACCAGTTGCAGGCTGGAGCCTGTAAAAGCAAAGTAAATGATTAAGGATGCCGGGCTGACCAATATGTATTTCCATATAAGGTCAATTTGTATCAATGGTGTTATCGGTCAGCCTGTACACCTCTGCTCCCAAACTGACAACTATGGTCCCGTTAAGCATGCTCAATCAGACCATCCTGATTCTATCCATGAAGACATGATTCCATGGAGGAATGTATGAAGTAACAAATTATCAATCCATACCTGTTATAGAATTCATATAAAGAACTTGAGAGAAAAAATGACTGGAGAAATTTCAGATGTCAGAGCAGAATTCCCAATAAACATCAATAACAGAGAAATCAAGGATTGAATTTAATAGTGTACTCCAGGGAGGACAGCAGTCTGTGTCTTTCTGTCCATGCCTTAAGAAGTCTTATAACAATTCTATCAAACTATAAATTTATTTTTTTCTCATCGCAAGAGTTTTAAAGAGAGAGAGAGTGTTAACATATCAAGAATATAAGGATATTTATAAGATGATAAATCAGAAAATATTCTTGTTCGAATAATATCTTTCTGACCTCTGGATGACCGCTGTTTGATTGTCTTGCAGTTAATGATTGAATGCCTTGCCTACTATAAGGCGTAATGAATTTTATACATTCTTACAATTGTCATTTTAATAAAAATATTGCATGAGTCACTTAAAATTGTGGATAGTGCTTCTTAAAAGTTAATAAATACATTTTATATCTCAATTTAGTTATACGTAAAATATACCATTCCACTTAATTCTATTGGTTTGGCCAAAAAGTTCGTTCGGGTTCTCCATAACATCTTATGGAAAAACCTGAAAGAACTTTTTGGCCAACCCAATATGTTTTACTCTACCCATCCAATGCTCCTGATGCTTTTTCTTTCCAATTCTTTTTTTTTTTTTTATTAAAGTATAGTTGATTTACAATGGTGTGTTAGTTTCAGGTATACAGCAAAGTGATTCAGTTATACATATATACACATCTATTCTTTTTCAGATTATTTTCCATTATAGGTTATTACAAGGTACTGAATATAGTTCCCTGTGCTATACAGTAGGCCCTTGTTGTTTATCTATTTTATATATAGTAGTGTGTATCTGTTAATACCAATCTCACATCTTTTCATTAATTCAACATTGCCTCCTTTGTGGTCCTCCATATCCCAAGTACCCCAGGAACTCTGCACATGCTGTTTCTGCCTGAACTATCCAGGAAGCAGAGCTTGCTCCTTCATTTCCTTTGGGTGTCTGATCAACTGTCACCTTAATCACCTTGGCTTTTCCGGACTGACTACCCTATAGAAAATAACAATTTTCTACCTCACCTTCCAAAAGTCCCTTTCCCTTTTTTTGCTCTATTTTTTTCCATAGTACTTAGCATCACATGGAGTAATATATATTTATTTGTGTGTCATCTTCCCTTCTCCAATAGAATTTTGTTTTGTTCATTGCTACAGCCATAGCACTAGAGCAGTGTCTGAAGGTAATATAACAGGTGATCAATAAATATTTATTTAATGATTAAACATTATTAGACAGTGATGGATTGTTATGGGCAAAGCATTTCTTTATGCTCTGAGAATGCTTCAAGAAAGAATAAAAGGTACCTCACATAAAAAAAATCTTAGATTAGAGGAATAAACAAATAATTTTCAATGTATATGACAGAATATAGAAAGTGTAAATAAAATTACAATTTACCATCTGAAAAAAAAAGAACAAAAAGATAAGTTTGACTTGGAAACTGGGGGAACCTTTAAGGAGATGACATTTGAGTGACACCTCTACCAGAGATGATTTCTATACATGAAGATGCAAATGAAGGCCACCCATCAACAGGAAGATGTATGGGCAAAGACATGGAGATGAGAGAGTATGAATGTTGGAGATAATGAAGTAGCCCAATAAATGCTAGAACATAGTATCAAGAAGGAAGTATGCAGTGAGTGACAATGATATAAATGTCTGTATTATAAGGTCATGGTTGTATTTCATTTTCTAGTTCAGCAATTCCCAATATTTGAGAATATGAGAACACTTTTTTTAAACATTGAAACACAATGAGATCCCTGTGTGATATAGTTGTTAAAAATAAAATATAAAACATATGGCATTAAAAGTTATTAAAATTTACTATGACCTTTTAAATATATTAGTTTTCATTAGAACCAAAAAATAGTATATGGGTATATAGGTATGTGTACATGATATACATATGGGGGGATATACGTATTTTTTCATCATTGTACAGGCAGTGATTAATATTCATATGGATTCTAGGAGCTCTTACAGTAAATCCATGGTCACATGGATCTGAAGCACATAAGCCCAGAGCCACAGTCTAGGCAATGAGAACTTGTCACACGTCTTCGAGTAGGAATCTTACTTGATGAGGCCTATGTTGTGAAAGCACTGAGGATTAGAGATGGAAGACACCTTAGAAAACATCTTCTCTGCACCGTCTGCTGAAGTTATAGAAGAAGCAATTGCAACCCACAGAGATAACAGACCTTGGCTGAGATTACAAGCAGAGAACTGTGACTAGTATTCAGATTTCTGAAGTGATCTCATCACATATTTCCATAATAAGATGGATAAAATCACCCAAACATATCATTAGCAATCAAAAATGAATATCTGTTCCTAGTTAGTAATAAGATAAAACGTTACACACCTAAAATTAGATATACACAGTTTTCTCTGCTGTGGTACAAGGATTGTAGTATTTTTCAAATTCTCTATCTAATATCACATGGATCCTACTCTAGTTTTTCTCTTAAGTCTGTATTTCAAAAACATATTCATCTTTAAGAATTTATCTCCACCTCTCTTTTAAAAACCAAAAATTGTTTTCTCAAGGTCATCTGGAATTTCAGCAAAGGAGATTACAGGTGTACCTTGTTTTATACATAATAAGGATTTTTGAAAATTAAACATAAGCTGCACACTTCAAAAAATAGATTGATTCAATATGTATAAAAATTCAGTATTTAAATGCTAACAGAAAAATTTATACTGGTGATGATTTCCACCCCAACCTAATTTTTGTAAAAATAGGCTTACATATATTAGAGTTCCTTAAAGTGGTTTCTACCTGCTTGGCTCTGGTGAAATCAACATCTGACACATGGAAACATTTTTTATTACCACTCGACCAATTCTGTATCTAACTGAAAGTCCTTATGCAGTTAGGCATAGGTAAGATCTGCTATCTGAATGAACACTGAAGCGGTTTCCTTTTCGATAACAATTGCTCCATCAAAAGCAAGGAAAAGGGGACTTTTCCCTTTCTCTCCTCCTCCTCTACAGGGAATTATACATAACTAATCTAGACATGAGTGAGGAATGGATTTCAAAGTCTCCCAGGAATTTCCAAAGACTTAGTGCCATTTACACTTTAAAAAAAGACAGATACCTGTCTTTTACAGGCATCTTTGCTCTCCTGCTTCTTTTCAAACCCCTGGCATAATCATATGCACCTTTCCTATTCCTCCTTTTGGAGCCTCTAAAAGAAAGTTGCATTATTTTTACTAAAGGACATTACATTAAATTGTTAGGGAATGAGAACATTAGAAAGTTTATTTATGTACTTTTCCAGTTTAAAAAAAACATAAGAACATTTTCCTTCTTTCCCACATTGAAATTTGTTAAGTGTGCAATTATTGCTTTAATTGGATTACAATTGCCTCTACATTAGTTTATGCTTTTTATGTGATCAAAAACACATATAAGATATGACTGAAAATGGAAATGCACTGTATTTTGGTGATGGATAATTCAGATATTTTTATATACCCATTAAATAGCAAACAATTGTTTACATTCTGCTTTTGCAAATATTGTTAGTATAAGAAAGAAATTCATTTAAGGATTCTATTTGCTTTTATTGCTAAGTTTTCTATATACCTTAACTTTATTATATTCTTGCTGTCCAATATTTTATATGATTAGAATATAGAAACAGTTAATGCGATGTATTACAGCTAACTGATACAATTAAACATAAGTAACACATTAGTTTTTTTAAACTAAATCATTCAGTACACCCTACTGTGTTCATCCTGTATAATTATACATCTTCTGACTTGTCTCATGTAATTCACAATTTCTTCCTGCTGCTTAATCGCAGACTTCAGCAAGCACATTTTAGGGGAAGAGACTCAGTAAAATTTTTCTGAGAATCTTTTATTTGTCATGTGCATTAAGGCAATGATTACTCCCATGGAAAAAAATGAGGAGGTGTACAAAAGATACAGGAGTAAAAGTGCAAGATGGTTTTCAAGTACATGCATAATTTAGATTCATTCTTGTGGGAGGAAATCATAAGGGAATTAATCAGCAATATATTTGTAGATTTTGCACCAATCATTTTTATAAGAAAAAAGTAGCAATTATTATATGTTGTTTCTCAATCACAAGAAAGAAATAGCATCAAAAGGCAATCAGGCAAAGAAAATCAAACTGGCAGTCCTGTCCCTTAGAGCTTTCTGTGATGCATAAAACTTCTTTGAACAAGAGAAATGTTAGTGTTAAGGTCTTCAATGAAAAATGGACCAAAATGAGATCATTCTCAAAAAAAAATCACATGTCTACCATATTTTGGCCTTTTGATGGAGTAATTGTTGCTGATAGTCTTGCTATGTTTTAAAATATTTGATAACATCTAAAGACATCATAGGAATAATGAAAAAGTGCAGACTTTTACTATAGAACAAGTTGTAGTTACCTGTCTAAGATGGCAAATAGAGTCAGTGACAGGACACACTGGGCTAAATATGGTAATAATTACTTTAGGCAATGGAAAAGATAAAGTGATAAAGAGTTGGGCTTACTGGAGAGAGATGTGATTGGAAAGCTTTCCATGACAGGCATATCGCTTTACCATAAAACACAGTTTTATTATAAGACTCTTTGATTTTTAGCTAAATCCTAATGGCTTTCAGTTCCATAATCATCTTTGTTCTAGACTTTAGGCCAGGGTGACTGTGCTGCTCCTTTTCAGTCAGAATCAGTCCCTTCAGGTTAGACTACAGATGACTCCTTTTAACCCTTTGAAATGATGCCTGTAGTGAATTATGTTACAAATATGCTCTGCTCCAAGAAGTTTGGCAATGAATATCTTGTTAAATATTCAGCTTGTCATTCACAATTAACTCTCTCCTCTCCATTCAGAACTGTTTTATTTCCCCTGAGAGTTATGATTGAAATTGGATGAATAAATAGAAGTTAAAAAAAAAAAAGGGAGAGAGAGAGAGAGAGGGAGAGAGAGAGAACTATCCAGTTATCATGCCTGTATGAAGGATGCTGAGCTAGACTGAAATTGCATTTGATCTGTTTCTCTGTTGATTTTGTAAACCTTTCCAAAGGTTTCCATAGTAACAAGTGAATTAGCCCCTTTCCCCCCAACATCTTTCAAGCATGTAACAGAGATAAAGGTTAGGATGAAAAAAGCTACAATATCTTTTCTACTCCCAGGATATATCTGAAGTCATGATTAGTCTTTTAAGAAATCAAGTATGTTTCTCCCACCACAGTCATATGAAAAAGTTGGGTCAGAATTTACTTACATCTCTGATGTCTGCGTTTGCTCCTGTACATGGTCATTCTGAAAAAATCCGACTTTCTAAGAAGTAATTGCTTTGACCACGGAGACAAAGAGAGGGTTGTGCTCCTGCTTTGCAGTAAGACTGTTGCTCACTGACAGAAGGTAACCAGCAATCACACAGTGAAAGCCAGGGTAATACCATTCTCATAAAATTACAGGGGAGATGTTACAGCCTGTAACTACTCTATCTAATGCAAATCTTCTAGAGCAAATTGTATTTCCTTCACCTGCCCCCAATTGATATCAGTTAAGTTTTCTAATAAAATCTCCACTATTAAAGTGCTGTGCTCAAAATAATGTTGAATTAAGAATAGATTCATATATTTAGCAAGAATAGTAAAACTGAAAACCTAAATATGAAATATAAGAACCCCTGTTATTTATTTACATAAATTAAAAACTATCCTTTGGATTCTCATGTCTTTTAGCCACTCTAGAATGTTTAGATTTGTATTTTATTTTGAAACTACTGAATTCTTTCCTTCTTTGAGCTCCCAATGCACTTCGTAGTTTCAATTATTAAAGCAATTATCACTTCTAGGTTTGTCTAATTCTCTAAACAGACTGCTTCTCAGGAAAAGCAGGAATTGCATGTTTTCACATTATATCCCCAGACCTAGTACAGAGGAACACACAACAGGGTCTCAGGTTTAGTGAGTACCTACTCTGTGCTACACATTCTGCCCCCTCCAGAAGGAAGACTTTCATGAAGCTTTCTCCCACCTTCACCCTGCCACCTCACCTCGTTTTAGTCCTCAGACCTCTATTTTCACAGTATTTTGGGCATATCCTTATCTGAACATTGTCATCTCAACTGGACACAGAAGAAGCTTTGTCTTTGTATGTCTTGTACTCTCTGCTCTGAAAGCAATGCCTGGCACGCAGCAGAAACTCAGGAATACTACCTCTCTCAAACCCTCCACAAGAGTATGTGCTTTCAAATCTCCTTTATGTGCTCATTAGGGTGTCTGAAATGCAGTTTTTACTTAAAATACAGAAGGATTTATACACTAGTGAAGAATTTCTATGTGATATGACTTGATTATGCATAAACCTTCATCTTCCAGCCAAAACCAGAAAACGTCTTCAACTGTCAAAATTCTTTTTTAGTGTTAGCAAACTCAGGCTACTTACTAATAGGAGGAGATATCATTTCCACAGCTCTTCTTAATAGAAGGATTATTTCAGTGTCATGAATACCTTTACACTTAAGTAATTACTACAGTTCATGATCACAGATACCAAGAACAGCATTTTAACAAGTTTTTGGCAGTATTCTTCTTTAGTTTCCTTGACTTTGGACTAACAAACTGCACTGTTTAATAAGATGCTCCGTCAAAGACCACTATGGGTATTTCTTACTGTAAGGCATAGTCAGTATCTGTATTTATCTACATACAATATGAAACACTGGGAGGATTTTCCTTGTGTTTTCTACAATAATGAGATGAAAATATTTCAAAAAGAAATTAGGCCTTTTCTGAATGACGTATAATACACCTTATGTTCCACAACCTTACTTGCTTAATTTTTCTCCATAGCACATTGTGATCACCTAACATAATCTGTATTCACTTGTTTGTTTTCCTCCTGTCTGTCTCTGCCTATTAGAACATAAGCCTCCAGAGGACAGGGCTTCATTTTCCTCAGAGATGTATGTCCAGAGAGTAGATCAGTGCCTGGTACAAAGTAGGGTCTCAGCAAATATTTGCTGAATAAATGACTTTTATGAACAAATTTAAATGATAAAAACAATATGATCACAGATTATTTTTCAATGAATTAGTACAATAACAAAATTCATGCTTATTGACTAAAATTACTTTCTTACTTAATGCAAATACTTATCATTTCACACCTTTCTTTTGGCCCCAAGATGAGTCTGAATGAGTTCACTGATTTAGATGAAATTGCTTATATTCAGAGATGTGAAGATATATTTTAAAATTTACTGGAACAAAAAGTCACAACGAACAAGCAAGTTCTCTTTTATAAAAATTACTCATTCCATAAGACCAACAAACATAAAACCTATTACAATCAAACAAATTAAAAAACAAAGTTTGTCTGACATATGTGTTATATATAATTTTGATATGAATAACCATGTCATTAATGATTATTAGGTAGAAATAGCCTAATTACATAATGACACAAATGCTATTAATTTTAACAATATTACATGGTACAATCAAATTTGTAGTTTTTCTCTTTTACATTGTTAGTTCTTCATTATCTGTAATTAACATCAATCTGAACATTCTTTGCAAAGACCATGTAACAATTTAATTTCATCCACATATGCAACAACCTCTCACCCAGCCTCATTCATCATCACACATACACAGATGCATGTTAAAACAAATATCCTGACTCATAGTAATCAATGTTTGGCACACCTTGTACCAAAGCTGACTTTCTTAGGCTCTATATAGGGGTTTTTATCTCATCAACTCCTTCCTACATTACTTTTCTCACCTCAGGGTATAGAGAGCATCCACTCTTGAATCTTATATCTCGGGTCAGTGGCTTAAATCCTGTTTTAAACCATCAAAATTGGGGACCTCAAATAGACCTAATGAATTAAGGCCAAATTCATGAGTACCATGTTGCAGTACAGGTAGGAAGATGAGAGAGAGGCAGGGGCAGTGGCTGAGGGAGAGGAGAGGCTTTAGTAAAAGCAGAACCTGGGCAACTTTCAGCCAAAAGAATGAGGAGGAAGAATGTAGACATAATAAGGGACAAAATGTCAGTGAAAAGAAGACAGGTGCCAGCGTATCATTCTTTTTATCCAACCGTCTTAAAAAGTACAGACTGAATAGAGGTGTTTTGTCTTCAAAATCAGATTTATGCCTGTAATGTCAGAGGTCAAAAGAAGCATCGCTTGCTTTATAAAATATCTCCATATCTACTCCTGCAAGATATGATTTTCTTTAATGGAAGGAAGGAAGGAAGGAAGGGAGGAAGGAAGGAAGAGGGAAAGAGAGAAAGGAAAAGAGGAAGAAGCAAGCCTCTGTGTGTGTGTGTGTGTGTGTGTGTGTGCGCATGTGTGTGAATGAGAGAGAGACAGAGAGAACTACTCTGTGCTATGTGTCAAGCACTGGGCTAGTTATATACTGTATCACTAATCTTCATAATCTTCACAACAATCCTGTTACTTAGCTATCTTTACCTCCAATTTAGAAATAAGTAAACTTTAGCCAAATGAGGACAAGTACAGGTAACATTCAGGGACACTGCATGACTTACATAGCTGTGTTGACAACATTTAATTGGGAACTAGACCAAAATGATTTTAGGACCAAATTAGGGGGCAATGCACTTGGCAGCTGCTGGAGAAGACTTAAATAAAAGGGTCAGTATAATGTCACTAGTAATGTACTGAAATCAACAAAATGACATTTGCCCAAACTCGTCACAGGGAGTGAACACCGTGTGGTTTAATAAGAGCTAACATTCATTTAGGGAGTTCAGATTAGGTGCCAGACTCTCTTCTAAGAGTTTTATATGCATTACTCATTGGATACTGAAAACAGTTCTAAGATGGATTTATTATTATTATTATTATCATATTATTATTATTGTTATTACTATCATCATCCTCATTTTATGTTTCAGTAAAATGAGGCTGAGAGCAAAGTGTTCTGACTAAAGTCTCACAGAGAGCAAGAGGTCGTGCCCTGCTTTGAACTGGCTGGCCTTTCTCCAGAGCCTGTGCACTATAACATGCCATGTAAGGTCGAAGGGATACTTTCGGCAGCTATTTAGGCAGCGGGGGATGAGGACCCACAAGGGACATGTTTCCATAACAACGAGTGGTGTTAAACTAACTTCTAAGCGGGGTGGATGCAATTAACTGCAGAGTTTTGGCTGCTGGCAGGGACAGTCAAGTTCAGAAGCACAGCAGACTGCTTGGGACAAGAGAGGTCTGCTTACCTCTGCAGCAGTGGTGACTTCCCTTTCCCAGACAAGTCACCTCCCCTGCTTCTCCTCCCCATGCCCAGCCCTCATCCTTTCCTCCAAATAAAACACCAAAAGAACATTTAGAGAATACTAAAAGTATCAAATTATTAGCCCATCCAGAGTTCTAACATCCTTATCTGGTTTAAAAATTACAATATGTGTTGATTTGGATAAAACTTCTAAGAATTTCATCAAGGCATAGTACGTAGACCATATAGAAGTATTTAACTTGAACTGCATGATATCTATATTTCAGAAAATTACTAGAATAATAAAATGTTAAAACTTTTCAATGTAATAAAATTATTTTTTCTGTGTAACAAAATTATGCTGCCAAAATTCCTCATTTACAGATGTCTACTCCACAACAAACAGCTCTTACAAGTTTGTTGGATGGAAAACTGAAGGGAACTGCAGGGCATGACCTCAAGGGCCTTGACCCCCATACTTCCAGCAGGAGCCTGAGTCCAGATTCCCTAGGAGTTAGCCCACAGCTTTTTCCTCTGAACACACTAGCTCTGAAATTATAGCCTTAAGTGATATAAGTGATATCTCTACACTCCTTCGGTCAATTTTTCTCCAGTTTGGACAGAAAGTTAACCTTTCTCTTATGTCATTCTTCTCACTCAACAGCACGAGGTACAGATGTGGACCTTCTTTATCCTTCCTTCGCTACCATGCCAGCTGTCCCCATGGAAACGCTGTCCCTTCTCCTCTCAGATATGAACTCTGCTTTCTTTTTTTTTTTTTTAATTTACTTTATTGGAGTATAGTTGGTTTACAATGATGGGTTAGTTTCTGGTGTACAGCAAAATGATTCAACTATACATATGAACACATATATATGTATTCTTTTTCATATTATTTTCTATTATGGTTTATTACAGGATACTGAAGATAGTTCCCAGTGCTGTACAGTAGGACCTTGTTGTTTATCCATTTTATACATAATAGTTTGCATCTGCTAATCCCAAACTCCCAATCCATCCCTCCCCCACCACCTCCTTGGCAACCAGAAGTCTGTTCTCTATGTCTGTGAGTGTGTTTCTGTTTCATGGATAAGTTCATTTATGCACTATTTTAGATTCCATGAACTCTGCTCTCTTTATTGAAACATCTCCTTGCTAGTGCAGTCCCTATAAACTCTTGACAGAAGTTCTTTCCTCAGGATCTTTCAGGGATAACATCCAAATAATTTTCAGCCCCAGTACAATCACCGATCCATCTTTTCAACAATTTAAGCAAGTATATCTACATCTTCTGTACATGTCTATATTAAGTGATTTGCTCTCTTGCCTAATGTCTCTGAAAATGAACCCTTGTCTATTTGTCCAAAGTCAAGTGCTCTCCTGTTAGTGGATAATCTAAAAATAGTTATTAATTAAAATATTGAGTGGCTATCATATAAAAATCTTATCATTTTACCTAGTACCTCATATTACTAATATATTCACCATTATTCTTTTTAAATCAAAGGAAACAAAACTTCTTAATGTTCAGTTCAAGTTTTCATTCAAAATATTGGTTCAAATGAGGAAAAAGAAATCCTGAATGATGCTTCTTTATACTTGACTGCTGTTGAAAGTGAAGCAATAAACAAACAAGTCAATTCTGTGTTCTTCGGTTTGGTTCATTAAATTTTTTTATGTATCTGGAAAAGACTTTTCTAAGATTTTTTGTAAACTATAATTGGATTTTATTACTGTCTTCATTCATTTCTTTGGACTTTCTCCAATTCCCTATGCTCTAATATCAAATAAGTCTTTGAAATCATTAAATTTTTGAAATATGTAATGCCAAGTATTAAATACAGTTAACATATTTCTCCTTTATAACTCACTCTAATGTGACTTTATTTTCACCAAATCTCCTTAGTGGTAATTGTTTTTGAGCATTCTCACTTTTGCTTGCTATTCTTTTTTGTATGGTTCCCATTCCATTTTATCTCAGTTTCATCTTTCCTTTAGCCTAAATTTGATTATTCAGACTTAGTTTTATCTTCTTAATCGTCTTATTTGCCCATTTATATTTGGATAAATTTGCATTGTCTCAAGTTGAATAGATTGAATACTATCTTTTTTAATCATATCCTTTGGATAGGTCCAAATACCTAATGGTTACTAAAAAAAAGTTTTTTAAAAGAAGACTAAAACATATACAGTTAAATCAACCTTGAATTTCCTAGAATGTGAAGTGAGTTATTTATACCTGTGTAAATAGTTTACCTCACTTCAACATATTTTAATAAATGTGTTAACAAATTATACACGAAAGATGTAGTAATCCTAGACCTAAAGAAACACAGTCTCTTTGAGATCACAGCCACATAAAAGGTACTAAAACTTAACGAATTACCTTGCAGACATAGGAACACAATAATATAGTTTATTGGATGTGAACATGATGTAAGGGAATTGCTGTACCATGTTCCCTGGAGGTGTTTTATTTATGAAAAACGTGTTCAGTAGTTCACAACTCTGTCTCAGAAACACCATCTCCACTGCGTCCTGAGATGGAGAGACACTTATGAGTTTACAAGGCATAATGAAGAGAAAGTAAAACATCCTTAAAGTCATAAGAGTTTCCATAATTATGAAAATTATGTATAGAATTTCACTATAACAAAATTTACAAAATAGGAAATGCACTCTTATCTATCTATGTATCTATCATCTATCTATGTATCTATGTATCTATCTATCTATCTATGTATCTATCCATCTATCTATTATTTCTATCTCTCTATCCACATACCCACCTACCTATCTTAAAAACCAGAGAGTTGTGAATTGTAAAGCTACCTAGCAAAACAGTGTCTGGGGGTGCTTAGAGGATGTCATACTCTAGAGGCCAGAATGTAGCTGAAGAAGATGCTTAAAAAAGCAGAGAAAATGCAGGCAATGGTGGTGCCAACCAAGTGGCACCTGAAGCAGAGGAAGGCAAAATGTAGCAATACTCCATGGAGAAATAAAGTGCTAAAAGTCCTGTTGCACCACCTGTGGATTTCTTAGGACACTGCCTTTCTCTTTTTTCTGGCTGATTCTATCTCAGTCAGCTCCTTCCATCAAACTTGTCCAACTCTCTTCTCTTTAGTCTCTGAATTCAAGCATCCGGTCTTGTCTTTCTAGTCTATTGTTTTTCCTTCTTGCTGTCTTTTGTCTATATAAAACTATACTTTATTGTATACATGTATAGTAGAGTATAAGTAGGGGGTTAGTTACCTCAAATTCTTATTGGTATTAGGCAAGGAATAGAAACATGATGCCAAAAAAGGCTGAACCAGGGGATTTATCACTTTACTGTATGATGCCTTGCATTTTCTGCTTTAATGAATATACATTATTAAGGTTAGGGCCAAATATTACAATTTCAATCACTACCCTTAGAGTCCACCAATATTAGTTTCATAATGTAAGCAAAGTAAGTACATGAGATACTTCAATTAAAAACTGTTCACTAATTATAAAAATTGAATGGAATCATATAAAAGATTATTAAGTGCTTACTTTGTGCCAAAACACTATTTAGGATTTTACTTCAGTTTGAATTGCTGGGCTTATTGTTCTTATTTTAAAAAATATACTTCTGTTACTTTATTTAATCTTAAAACAGCTATGTGAGGAAGGAGTTATCATCTCATTTTACAGATAAGGGAACTGAAGTTCAGGTGTCAAGTTCATAAAGCTGGCAAGAAGTAGAGCCGGAATTTGAATCCAAGTTTGAACTGTAAAAAGCCATGTCCAATCCATGGTACCACTATCTTATATATTGAACAAATAAATGTCAGACAAATAAAAGTCAAATAAAAGCAAATTCAGAAAACAGTAGAGAACAGAGAACACTACCTAGGATTTTACTTCAGTTTGAATTGCTGGGGTTACTGCCATTATTTTGGAAAATATACCTGATTTTAATGTGTAAGACAATGGGAGAATAAAGTTGATATACAGAATTTCAATATAGAATGCATGCTGATAGTCACCCATCTTAGTACTCCAAATAAAGGATTCTAGAGATGCATATACAAGGATTCTAAAGATATTTATGTAATGGTAGAATAGGAGCCTAATCAATGCATATGATATATTTGTATTAACCTAAGGTCTAATGTGGACTTGGAGTATGTTCTTCATGGAAATGAATCAGGTAATTTAGAATGGCCCAGGGAAAGTTTTCAATTAAAAATAGATAAAATTAGGTCAAAAAGTTAACTACACATACACATACACACAAAATTTTTAAAATATTGGGCTAGATGTTACAATGTTTTCTTTATTGTTTAAACTATAATATTTTAAATGGGCAAAGACCAATACTAGATGTGTGAATCTTTACGGACTTTTAAAACATACTAGCTAAAAATAAATTTCTATTTATGGATCATATTCAGCATATTTTGGTTTCTAATGACACTATCAAAATTGTTACTCCAAAATGTCTAATCATTTCCAATGTAAAATGTGCATAAAGTATCTTAAGTATATATTAATAGAATTCATTTCAGCCTGTCTACAAAGTAGTATACACAGCAGTCCTGTTCTCTTAATTCCTTTCCTGTTCATATTTAGTTACAATTATCACATTGATGAGCAACTTCAGCCTGCTGAGTTGAATAGATTGAATTTTCAGGTGTAATTTAGCATTACATAACCGAACGGTAATTCAGGAATCCAGCTCCAATCCTCATTTTGTGTGTATTTGTGTCTGCTAAGGGGCTCGGAACCACCTGGATAGTCTTTGACCTCACATATGTGTTCAAAGACAACTATTTGAATAAAGTCTGCATCTGCCATTACCAGCACAGCAGTATGTGAACAGTAAATATGTAAATGAAATTCACAGTTCTCTTACTGTCATAAAAACTATTTTTAGATGTTTTCTTAAATGGCTTTAAATATAGAAACAGGAGCTATAGGTGGGGAAAAAAAGAGTCTCAACTTTTATTTTCCAAACTGTCTCCTTCAGTTAGGCGAACACTAAATCTCATGTTATCTTTAAATTATGCGTTGGAAAGCTTTAGAAATCCTGCCAGGATTGCATAAAACTTAAATAAGTCATTAAGGGGTGGGTCACAAAACATGAACACAAATACAGCATATGAAAATGTGATTATTCGATTTTAAAAACCTTTGGTTCCTAACTTCTAAGACTACCTAGAGAAATGATTGTAAGAAAGAGTATAACAGAGAAAGAAGGGGGATTTCAGCTTGTAACTATCTGATCTTGATTCAATGAGAAAAAAATCTGTGTTTTGCTTTTTCTATTTTCTGGGGGAGTTGATGGTACAAGTTTCCAATAGCATAACTACCCATGTTCCCACCCGGATCAGATTAACCTGATTCTTTATTATTATAAAATTTAGGACTCCAGCTATTATCCTTCATTAACATTAAATTAATTTAACCTTTTTTCTTTCATACACCTAATACATATACTTTGTGCACTCAAACTGTGCCCTTCGGAGCTCTGAGCAAAAACAGATGTGATTGTTCATGCAGCTTTTATTTTAGTGGGGAATACAGACATTACTTGAATGATAATATGAAAGAATATATTCTATAGGTTCAAAAATAGGTGCTCTGAAAGTAGATGTGTGGTCTGTCCTCTGAAAGTAGATGTGTGGTCTGTCCTATGAGAATGTATAAAAAACCAGTCCTTGACAGTAATTAGGTCCACTCTCCTCTGAGGCTATATGGATGAGTGCCATGGTAGGAGTGAAAGAACAGTCACAGGTGATCATAAAGTATTAGTGAGAAAATTACTGAGATGAGTAGAACGCTTATAAGAAATACATATGCTGATATATGAAGTGAATGATAGTATACAATTGTTATTCAACAAATAATGTTGATAAAAGTTATTATGTTAAGTTTGTTTCCAATTTGCAATCATATTTCAAACAATTGTTCATTACTCAAATTAAGACAATAGTAGTTAATAGAATTCTATGCCTCATCACTCCCTCCTACAAAAATTGGTTAAGTGTATACTAGATATAGAGCGTAGAGGAAGATAAATAGCCATGATCTTAATCTTGAAATTGTATTTACTAATAGATATTATGTGAATATAAAGGTTTTTAAAATGAATGTTTTAATGAAAATACCAGTGAAAATACGTGTCTATATCAAAGAGGATAAATGTATCCAGAACCCTGACACTCTAAATGCTGCTTTTAGTTTTGCAAAAGTGGCAGTGAGTGGTGATAGAAAGTTGTGTAATAAGTCAATAAGTATCTGACAAGAGCTCATGCAATGCAGATCATTGGACAAGATATCTTGGGAAATTTCAGTGGAAGCAGAAGAAATAATATCTGTCCTAGAGGACATCATAGAAACATAAACCAAGATATATGTATGTGAGTTAGTGACCATGACATGAATGGTTTAGTGACAGCTGCCCAAATACGCTAAAACAGATGAAACAAATAAACTGCTGAAAATTATGTGCAAAGACCTGACACATTACTGAGAAACAGTGATGAATAAACATGACTTCAGAAAACGGTAATAAGAAAATATTTATAAAACAAATACCAAATCAAGGCATTTCTGGTTAATCCTCATTCTACTTGATATTAATCAATATCTGACAATGTTAATTATTAGCTTATTTCTTGGCTTATATGCCATTGTTGTTTCTTGTTTTCCTTACTAGTATGAAATTTATATTTATTGATCCAACTATGCAAAACTAGAGATTCAAATTCTATATCTGCTAAACATGTTTTAAAACTCAAGATTCTGAGCCAGACTGGCTTGGTTTATTTGAATACCAGTTCTGCCACTCACCAGCTTTGTGATCTTGGGCAAGTTGCTCTGTATATACATACCAGAGTTTCCTCATCTGTAAAAGTTTCCTAATCTATAGCATCCTCACATTATTATTTATAATTAATATAATTATTATAAGAATTAAATGAGTTGATATATAAAAAATGTTCAGAACAGTGACCAGAATAATAGGTATTATTACTAAACATATTCATGTAGATTTTCAAAAGTCATATCAAATTCAACATGGTGCAAAAAAACATGCTTCTCTTCCATTGTTTTTGGCCAGATTACAACATACCATAAAACCACAAAACTGTAATCTACTATGTCTGCTCATTTGCTACTATGTCCCTAGCAGCCCACCCAATGTCTGAGGTATACTACTTGCTCCACTAATATTTATTTATAAAATTAATTAGTATATTGATTTTCTATTTTTTCTGTAAAAATTACCACAAATTTAGTGACTTTAAAATAGCACAATTTTTTTTCTCATAATTTGGGAAGTCAGAAGTTGAAAATAAGGTGTTAGCTGGGTTACGTTCTTTCTGAAGAATTCAGAGGAGAATCTGTTTGCTTTTTCCAACTTCTAAAGGTTGATTGTCTTCCTTGGCTCATGGCCCCTTCTTCCACCTTAAAAGTGTGTCATGCCAACCACTGGTTCCATCACAGTATCTCCTTCTTCTTACTTTGACTCTCCTCCTTTTCTCTTATAAGGATTCTTGTGTTTACATTGGCCCACCCAGATAAGCCCAATCAATATTTTAAGATCCTTAATTTAATCATATCTGCCAAATCCTTTTTATCATATAAAGTAACATAAACACAAGTTCTGGGGACTAGGATGTGGACATATTAGGAAAGTTGTTATTCTTTCCACTACAGTCTGCCTCTAGCTCCCAAAGGGTTATGTCTATCCCACTCCATTATGCTTCAGGCCTGGGAATAATCCTATGTGGTTCTTGGTTCCTATCGCCAGGGCCATAGTTTTGCCCTCTGGGCCCTTGGTTCTATCCTAGGGGGCTGAAGCTCCACCCTCAGAGACATCCTTATTTTTTCTTGACGGTAGTACATGTTTGTAGTAGTGAAGTTTTATCATACTGTTTTCTTTCTGTAGAATTTTGGGAGTCAAGTAGGCTTTGTTTATTTTGTCCTTTCTTTGTCCCTTCAGTTCAAGCATTTCCACTTGTATAACTTCCTCAAGAACCTTGTGAATCTACCATGTATGGCATGGGACATGACTCCATTGGACAAGAAGACCATCCACAATTCTCTTGTGGATAATCGGATTTCTATTTCTAGATTCTGCTGAGATAACTGAGAGGATCCATGAGACACATGCTTATTATCTCTTCAAAGAGCTTTCTGTGTGACTGAACACACAGTCTATCCTTATACTTTCAAAGCATTAGCAAAAGGTTGTCCAGCCACACACTTTGCAATATCTCCAGAGCATGCTTTCCTGACTGTGAATTTTATTATTATTTATTTTAACGTCTTTTGCAGTCTGGATAGTCTGGGAATCTCCCTTTTGGCTTAACAGTTCTTTCCTGAACTTATCTCTTTCTTCTTGCATTTTACTATAAACAGCAAGAGGAAATCAGGTCATACCTTCAACCTATTGCTTGGAAATTTCCTCAGCTAAATATCTAAGTTCATCACTTAACCATATGATTATATTATATGTACACATAACAGTTCATCTGCTTTCCACAAAACTGTAGAACACAATTCAGCTAAGCTTTATACCATTATATAACAAGGATCCACTTTCCTCTAGTTTTCAATAACATACTCCTCATTTCATTTTGAATCCTCACCAGCATTCCTCAACTCAGATTTAATGTCCTTATTTCTACCAACATTCTGCTTATTACGAGTTAAGTGTTTTCTAAGACAATATAGATTTTCTCTATCATGCTACTCACTTCCTTTTGAGTCCTGCCTAGCAGCAACTTTAACATCCATATCTCTACCAACAATTTGTTAAAAGCAATCTAGAATTTTCATCATGCTCAAAATTCCTCCAGCCTCTAGCCATTACATTACCTAATTTTAAAGCCACTTCCAGGTTTTTAGGTATTTGTTACAGCTACACCCCACTTCTAGGTACCAAAATCTTTATTAGTTTCACTTTGCTGCTGTAGCATATTATCATAATAACAGTGGCTTAAAACAACAAAAATTTGTTCTCTTAAGTCTGGAGATCAAAAAACTAAAATTAAATTGTAGGCAGTGTTGCATTCCATCTAGATGCTTCAGAGTAGAATCTGGAGGATCCATTTCCTTGCCATTTCCAGTTTCTAGAGGCTGTTGGCATTTCTTGATTTATGTTCTCTTCCTCTATCTTCAAAGTGAATTACTTCAATAGCTGGTCCATTGTCATATCTCATTTTTCTCACTTTGACCCTGCTCTGGGTCTTATAAGGGCCCTTGTGATTACATGGCCAATCGAGATAATCCAAGATAATCTCTTCCCATCTCAAGATCTTTAATTTAAGGGCATCTGCCAAGTCTTATTTGCCATGTAAGTTAACATATTCACAAGTTCTGGGGATTAGGACATGGACATCTTAAGAAGAATATTATTCTGTCTACCACATTGAGTGAGTGATACATCATACTCAAGCTTTTTTTGACTAGTCATATTCTAGGGCTCCTTCTCTCATAACTAATCCTGTTATTACTAATTTACCAACATATCCCTCTTATGTAGGTTTCTTTTCTCCATTCCTACTATCACCACCTTTTTCTGCTCAAATCTCTCCACTAGTAATGTAGAGGTCTCTTAGCTCCAATCTTTCGACTGGTCAATCCAGTTTTCATATTGCTATCAGAATGTTCTTTCTAATCCTCTCAGATTTTGATACCCATTTAAGTAGCTTTCAAATAACTAGAGAAAAACATCTAAAATTCTTGGCATGACATTTATGATCTTCCATAATCAGGCCTTAACTTTTCCTCTTTCATATTCTTAGCTTCACCCACCTTTCATAATACGGGCAAAGCACCTAGATTTAGGTTGTTCCATAAACCTAACTGTCCATTGATAATATTTTCACTATGCTTATTTTTTGAAAAGCCTTCCCTTCTACCTTAGTTATTTCAAAGAAAACATCTGTTTTGAAACTTTCCCAAATACCATCATTTGGGTTTTTGCTTTTCCTTCTTTTATGCCAACATAATTATTTATTTACAATATTGACCACTATAACAGACTATAGTGGGATTTTTTTATAATTAAGTGTAAATATTTCTGTCTGCTTCTCCCAAATGCCCATACTAATACTTCTGTATGTAATATTCATGTGAATAAAATTTATATTGAAAAATAACCTACACACAGAGAAGTGAACAGAGAATGCATGTGGAGTTTAGTACATTTTACAAAGGGAACACACTGTGTAATCAGCATCCAGATCAGGAAATTGTCCCTGTTCTGTCTCTTCCCAGTGACCTCTTCCCAAAGTTAACCACCATACCAACTAATAACACCATAGTTATTTGTATGTGTTTTTAAGCTTTATATAAATAAAATCATGCCCTGCAGAGACTTGTATTTGGCTTCTTGTGCCCAAAATTATGTTTGGGATATTTAAACATGTTGGTGGGTGCCATGTAATCTGTTCATTTTCTTCTCTATTGTAGTATTTGGTTGTATCAATATGTTACAATTTTTTTTGTCCATTCTACTGTTGATGAACTTTTGGGTGGTTTCAGTTTGGGGCTTTTAGAATTAACACTATTATGAATATATTTGAACAAGTCTTTTGGTAAACATATATATTTGATTTTAAGGGGTATATATTTATATTTCAGAGTAGAATTACTAGTTCACAAGGTAATGTACGATCAGATGTAATAGATATGCCCAAGACCTTGCTTTAATTATTGTAGATTTATAATGTTTTCCAAAGTGCTTATATCAATTTACATTCCCATCAGCAACGCATGGCAGTTCTAGATGTTCCACATCCTTGGCAACATTTGTCAGTATATTTATTTGAATCAGTTTGGTAGCTGTGTACTGGGAGATCACAGTTTTAATTTGCATTTTTCTGGCGATTAATGAGTTGAAAACCATTGTGTTTTGTTCATTTGTATATCCTCTTTTCTAAAGTGTAATTTCAACTTTATCTCCATTTCTCTGTTGAATTTTCAGTGTTTTTTTCCTTTATTTTCATTTGTAGGAATTCTTTACAAATTCTGGATAGGAGTCCTTTGTCATATATATATACGGAGAGAGAGAGAGGGAGATAGAACATGAAAAAGAAGCGATGCTCAAATCAATGGAGTGGGAACATATAGTCTGAGTTTTCTCATGTTCATGGATGCAAAAATCTAAACCAGAGCAAAATATTAGCAAATTATATGTGGTGATCCACAGAAAGGATAACATATCATGATCATATTGGGTTTATTCTAGAAATGAAGGTCGGATATAATATTTAATAAATGAGAAAAAATCATATGCATCAGTAGTAAAAATATATATCTCTCAAATACCTTCTTCTACACTGTGACTTTCTTTTCACTCTCCAAATGATGCAGTTAACAAACATGAGTTCTTACTTTTAATAAAATCCAAATTTTCAAATTTTCCTGCTGTAGTTATTATTTTCTGTTACCTTTAAGAAAGCTTTGTGTTCTCCAAGATAATGAAAATATGCTCTTATGATTACTTCTAGAAGTTTTATTATTTTCACCTTTTGATCTCCAATATAATTGAAACTTATTTCTGTATGGTGTGAGGTAAGGGGTCAAGATTAGAGCTCTTTTTTTTTTTTTTTAATGGAGATCCAATTTATGGCACATAATTTAAACAGACTATTATTTTCCTACTGAACTGTAGTGTCACTTTTGTTATGAACCAATTGACCACATATATATAAATCGATTTCTGGATTCCATATTCAGTTCCTTCAGTCTGTTGATTTATCCTTGCACCACACACATTTTCTTAATTATTGTAACTTTATAATGAGCCTTGATATCTAGTGGTGTACACCTACCAATTTTTTGTTTGTTTCAAGAGTGTTTGTATATTCTTAGTCCTTCTTATTTCCATATTGAATTTTAAAATAAGATTGTCCGTTTTTATTTTAAAAAATATTGGGGTTTTGATTAGGATTGCATTTAATCTATAGATTAATTTGGACACAAATTGTATATTAATAGTAGGTATTCAAATTCATGAACAGGTTTTGTAGGTTTTAGTGTAGAGATTTTCCACATCTTCAATTAGGTTTATTCTGAAATATTGGAAGTTTTAAAAACAATTTTAAATAATGTGCCTTTAAAATTTCACTTTCTATATGTTTGTTGCCTTTGATGGTATAGAGAAAAATTTTGACTTTGTATATTTGACTTTCTGGAATTGCTAAACTAATTCTAATTGATTAGAACAGTATACAGTTATAGTGTTTTATATTTTCTATAGCTCAATCAAGTTATCTGTAAATAAGGACAGTTTTTATTCCTTCCTGTAATGGCTATGATGTCCAGTGTGATGCTAAATATGAGTGGTTAGAGTGGGCATTCTTTTGTCACTCCTGATTTCAGGGCAAAGAGTTTCAATAATTTACCACCAAGTACGATTTTGTTTTTTTGCATATATTTTTATTTTCAGAAACTCCTTACCCCATTAAAGACATTCCCTTTTATTTCCAAGAGTTTTTTAAAATCACTATTAGATGTTGAATTTGGTCAAATCTTTTTCTGCATCTACTGATGCATATGATTTTTTCTCATTTATTTTGAAATATTTTGATTGTTTTGAAAATGTTACACCAGACTTGTATTTCTAGAATAAATCCAAAGTGATCATGATATGTTATCTTTTCTATGGATTACTGCATTCAATTTACTAATATTTTGCTCTTGTTTAGATTTTTGCATCTATGCATATGAGAAAATTCAGACTATATTTTCCCACTCTACTGAGTCTAGCATCACTTCTTTTGCATGTACTTTGTTTCTGTGAGGATATCCCATCTTTGCCATTCTCCCAGGAGAGATAGAGCCACTGTCTTCTGTGGTTCACATAGCACCTGGAGCATCCTTCTGTTATAGGCCTCACCATTGCCACACTAGACTATGTGGGGGAAATAGAATGCCAGTACTTGTAGCTTAAGAGGTGTACCATTAATCTTTCTTAAATGCAATGGTGATTAATTTCTTAGAGATACAATCGGATAATAACTTGGAGGTTTTACTCTTCATTTTTGTATCTTATTGCACCTCTTCTCAATTCACTCTCACTTCAACAACTTAATGATGAAAATAAACTGTTCTTATAAAATGCACAATTTAATTTGTCTCCAGCAAAGAGATTCAGAAAGCTAAAACATAATCTATACTTTCAACTAGCCACAGATGGCTAGAATGTCCCAGATTCTATCTCAAGAGAGATGTGTAGAGAAAGATAACCCTCCTTGTAATCCAGAATGCCATAATTTATATATGACAGAAACCAAAGTCCCTTTGACTTTCCTTCAGTAGCAGTTCATCACAAGCACATTTATCATTTCTAGATCTTTTACAAAATTATACTGACAAACAGACAAACAATATAAAATGTTCATACTGCAATAAAACTGAAGAAATTAATTTTAACTTTTAGGTTTAATAAATACCAGCTACGTGGAAATTCTTCAAACAGTGCTTTAACTTGCCTGTAAAAATGTTATAACTGTAAAATGCTTACAGAGTCTAGGTTTCTTTTCCTTTTAACCTCAGAAATCACTTTTACAAGGAAAAAAATTTGGCAATCACACTATTCTAAAGTGGTTATGTCATTTTTTTCCTGTAGATTCACATTTGTCTGACTTAATTTCACAGATAAATTTATAGAAATATATGAAATAACAGATGCTATGTCCAAAAACTGGATGATCACAATCCAGCTCTTTAGACTTCATCATCCACTTCTCTTCACGTTCCTGTTTTAATTATTTAATATTTGACTGTAGAAGTGAAAGACTGATTCTCTCTTTTATATTATTTGTATATGATAATGAAAGACAATTTTTTAAGCTGTAAGTGTTCCTTAATCTTTTACATTAGTAATTTCTTTTTTTATTTGAATTTTATTTTGTTTATTTTTTTATGCAGCAGGTTCTTATTAGTAATCTATTTTATACATATTAGTGTATATATGTCAATCCCAATCTCCCAATTCATCCCACCACCATCTCCCCCCGCTTCCCCCCCCACCTTTGGGGTCCATACATTTGTTGTCTACATCTGTGTCTCTATTTCTGCCTTGCAAACCGGTTCACCTGTACCACTTTCTAGATTCCACATATATGCGCTAATATACAATATTTGTTTTTCTTTATCTGACTTACTTCACTCTGTAAGACAGATTCTAGGCCCATCCACGTCTCTACAAATGATCAAATTTTGTTCCCTTTTATGGCTGAGTAATATTCCATTGTATGTATGTGCCACATCTTTATCCACTCATCTGTCGATGGGCATTTAGGTTGCTTCCATGTCCTGG
The DNA here is from genome assembly GCF_028564815.1 of Eubalaena glacialis. Taxonomy (NCBI): domain Eukaryota; kingdom Metazoa; phylum Chordata; class Mammalia; order Artiodactyla; family Balaenidae; genus Eubalaena; species Eubalaena glacialis. The sequence continues at coordinate 28,540,471 of NC_083732.1, read as the reverse complement.
TTATTGTAAAGAGTGTTGCTATGAACATTGGGGTACATGTGTCTTTTCAAATTATGGTTTTCTCTGGGTATATGCCCAGCAGTGGGATTGCTGGGTCATATGATAGTTCTACTTTTAGTTTTTTAAGGAACCTCCACACTATTCTCCATAGTGGCTGCATCAATTTATATTCCCACCAACAGTGCAAGAGGGTTCCCTTTTCTCCACACCCTCTCCACCATTTGTTGTTTGTAGATTTTCTGGTGTAGTTTTGATTTGCATTTCTCTAATAATTAGTGATGTTGAACATCTTTTCATGTGCTTCTTGGTCATCTGTATGTCTTCTTTGGAGAAATGTCTTTTTAGGTCTTCTGCCCATTTTTTGATTGGGTTGTTTGTTTTTTTTAATATTGAGCTGCATGAGTTGTTTACATAGTTTGGAGTTTAATCCTTTGTCCATTGATTTGTTTGCAAATATTTTCTCCCATTCTGAGAGTTGTCTTTTTGTATTGTTTATAGTTTCCTTTGCTGTACAAAAGCTTTTAAGTTTCATTAGGTCCCATTTGTTTATTTTTGTTTTTATTTCCATTACTCTAGGAGGTGGGTTAAAAAAGATCTTGCTGTGATTTATGTCAAAGAGTGTTCTTCCTATGTTTTCCTCTAAGAGTTTTATAGTGTCCAGTCTTACATTTAGGTGTTTAATCCATTTTGAGGTTATTTTTGTGTATGGTGTTAGGGAGTGTTCTAATTTCATTCTTTTACATGTAGCTGTCCAGCTTTCCCAGCACCACTTACTGAAGGGACTGTTTTCTTACCAATGTATATCCTTGCTTCCTTTGTCATAGATTAGTTGACCATAGGTGTGTGGGTTTATCTCTGGGCTTTCTCTCCTGTTCCAATGATCTATATTTCTGTTTTTGTCCAGTATGATATTGTCTTGATTACTGTAGCTTTGTAGTCTAGTCTGAAGTCAAGGAGTCTGATTCCTCCAGATCCAATTTTTTTCCCTCAAGATTGCTTTGGCTATTCAGGGTCTTTTGTGTCTCCATACAAATTTTAAGATTTTTTGTTCTAGTTCTGTAAAAAATACCATTGGTAATTTGATAGGGATTGCATTGAATCTGTAGATTGCTTTGGGTATTATAGTCTTTTTCACATATTGATTCTTCCAATCCAAGAACATGGTATATCTCTCCATCTATTTGTGTCATCTTTGATTTCTTTCATCAGTCTCTTATAGTTTTCTGAATACAGGTCTTTTACCTCCTTAGGTTGGTTTATTCCTAGGTATTTTATTCTTTTTCTTGCAACGGTGAATGGGATTGTATCCTTAATTTCTCTTTCTGATGTTTCGTTGTTATGTATAGGAATGCAAGAGATTTCTGTGCATTAATTTTGTATACTGCAACTTTACCAAATTATTGATTAGCTCTAGTAGTTTTCTGGTGGCATCTGTAGGATTCTCTATGTATAGTATCATGTCATCTGCAAACAGTGACAGTTTTACTTCTTCTCTTCCAATTTGTATTCCATTTATTTCTTTTTCTTCTCTGATTGCCATGGCTAAGACTTCCAAAGCTCTGTTGAATAATAGCAGTGAGAGTGGACATCCTTGTCTTGTTCTTGATCTTAGAGGAAATTCTTTCAGGTTTTCACCATTGAGAATGATGTTTGCTGAGGGTTTGTCGTATATTGCCTTTATTATGTTGAATTAGGTTGCTTCTGTGCCAACTTTCCTGAGAATTTTTATCATAAATGGGTGTTGAATTTTGTCCAAAACTTTTTCTGCATCTATTGAGATGATCATATGGTTTTTATTCTTCAATTTGTTAATATGGTGTATCACATTGTTTCATTTGTATATATTGAAGAATCTATGCATCCCTGGGATAAATCCCACTTGGTCTATTATCTTTTTACTGTGTTGTTGGATTCTGTTTGCTAGTATTTTGTTGAGGATTTTTGCGTCTATATTCATCAGTGATATTGGTCTGTAATTTCCTTTTTTTGTAGTATCTTTTTCTGGTTTTGGTATCAGGGTGATGTTGGTCTCATAGAAAAATTTTGGGAGTAATCCTCCTTCTTCAATTTTTTGGAATTGTTCGAGAAGGATGGTTGTTAGCTCTTCCCTAAATATTTGATAGAATTCATCTGTGAAGCCATCTGGTCCTGGACTTTCATTTGTTGGAAGATTTTTAATCACAGTTTCAATTTCATTATTTGTGATTGCTGTGTTCATATTTTCTATTTCTTCCTGGTTCAATCTTAGAAGGTTATACCTTCTGAGAATTTATCCATTTCTTCCAGGTGGTCCATTTTATTGACATAGAGTTGATTGTAGTTGTCTCTTAGGATGCTTTGTATTTCTGTGGTGTCTGTTGTAACTTCTCCTTTTTCATTTCTAATTTTATTGATTTGAGTCCTCTCCCTCTTTTTCTTGATGAGTCTGGCTAAAGGTTTATCAATCTTGTTTATCTTCTTAAAGAACAGGCTTTAGTTTTATTGATCTTTGCTATTGTTTTCTTTGTTTCTTTTTCATTTATTGCTGCTCTGATCTTTATGATTTCTTTCCTACGGCTAACTTTGGGTTTTGTTTGTTCTTCTTTTCCTAGTTTCTTTAGGTAAGGTTAGATTGTTTATTTGAGATTTTTCTTGTTTCTTGAAGTAGGATTTTATTGCTATAAACTTCCCTCTTAGAACTGCTTTTGCTGCATCCCATTGCTTTTGGATCGTCGTGTTTTCATTGACATTTGTCTCTAGGTATTTTTTGATTTCTTCAGTGATCTCTTGGTTATTTAGTAACCTATTGTTTAGGCTCCATGTGTTTGTGTTTTTTACGTTTTTTTCCCTGTAATTGATTTCTAATCTCATAGTGTTGTGGTCAGAAAAGATGGTTGATGTGATTTCAATTTTCTTAAATTTACTGAGGCTTGATTTGTGACCCAAGGTGTGATCTATCCTGGAGAATATTCCGTGCACACTTGAGAAGAAAGTGTAATCTGCTGTTTTGGGATGGAATGTCCTATAAATATCAACTAAATCTATTTGGTCTATTGTGTCATTTAAAGCTTGTGTTTCCTTATTTATTTTCATTTTGGATGATCTGTCCATTGGTGTAAGTAGGGTGTTAAAATCTCCCTATAATACTGTGTTACTGTTGATTTCCTCTTTTATAGCTGTTAGCATTTGACTTATGTATTGAGGTGCTCCTATTTCGGGTGCATATAGATTTATAATTGTTATGTCTTCTTCTTGGATTGATCCCTTGATCATTATGTAGTGTCCTTCCTTGTCTCTTGTAGCATTCTTTATTTTAAAATCTATTTTATCTGATATGAGTATTGCTACTCCAGCTTTCTTTTGATTTCCATATGCATGGAATATCTTTTTCCAACCCTCCACTTTCAGTCTTTATGTGTCCCTAGGTCTGAAGTGAGCCTCTGTAGACAGCATATATATGGGTCTTGTTTTTGTATCCCTTCAGCCAGTCTATGTCTTTTGGTTGGAGCATTTAATCCATTCACATTTAAGGTAATTATTGATATGTATGTTCCTATTACCATTTGCTTAATTTTTTGGGTTTGTTTTTGTAGGTCCTTTTCTTCTCTTGTGTTTCGCACTTAGAGAAGTTCCTTTCGCATTTGTTGTAGGTCTGGTTTCGTGGTGCTGAATTCTCTTAGGTTTTGCTTGTCTGTAAAGATTTTGATTTCTCTGTCAAATCTGAATGAGATCCTTGCCGGGTCGACTAATCTTTGTTGTAGGTTCTTTCCTTTCATCACAGTAATATATCATGCCACTCCCTTCTGGCTTGTAGAGTTTCTGCTGAGAAATCATCTGTTGACCTTATGGGAGTTCCCTTGTATGTTATTGTTGTTTTTCCCTTTTTGCTTTTAATAATTTTTCTTTGTCTTTAATTTTTGTCCGTTCGATTACTATGTGTGTTGGCATATTTCTCCTTAGTTTTATCCTGCCTGGGACTCTCTGCGCTTCCTGGACTTGGGTGACTATTTCCTCTCCCATGTTAGGGAAGTATTTCAGTATAATCTATTCAAATATTTTCTTGGGTCCTTTCTCTCTCTCTCCTCCTTCTGGGACCCGATAATGCAAATGTTGGTGTTTTTAATGTTGTCCCAGAGGTCTCTTAGGCTGTCTTCATTTCTTTTCATTCTTTTTTCTTTATTCTGTTCCACAGCAGTGATTTCCACCATTCTGTCTTCCAGGTCACTTATCATTTTTCTGTCTCAGTTATTCTGCTATCAATTTCTTCTAGTGTATTTTTCATTTCAGTTATTGTATTGTTAATATTTGTTTGTTCTTTAAATCTTATAGGTGTTTGTTGTTTGATTCTCCTAGGTCTTCGTTAAACATTTTTAGATCTTCTCAACCTCTGTCTCCATTGTTTATCTGAGGTCCTGGATCACTATCATTATTCTGAATTCTTTTTCTGGAAGGTTGCCTTTCTCCACTTCATTTAGTTGTTTTTCTGGCGTTTTATCTTGTTCCTTCATCTGGTACATAGTCTTCTGCCTTTCATTTTGCCTATCTTTCTGTGAATGTGGTTTTTGCTCCACAGGCTGCATGATTGTAGTTCTTCTTCCTTCTCACAAATTCCTTTTGGAGGCAAATTTCTCTGACACTAAATTCTTGAAAATCATCACAGACAGTTGATGTGTAGGTCGGCCTCCTCAGTTCTTTGTGGCTGGCCAATTAGCTGTGCCTTCCCTGTTCTCAGTTTGTCAAGTCAGAGAGTCCAGATATGATGGTAAATGTACAAAATAATCCACCTTGCTAACTCTGAAGCACTGCTAAACCCACAGGAAATGCTGGGCGGACCTCTACATTAGTAATTTCTAATTTACTATATTTGCATATTATCATTGGACACATCTTTGACTGTATTTGTACATTGTCATTTTGTCGCCTAACATTCTTAGATGATAGGATTCCAAGTTCTCAACCAAATAAATTTTACACAGATGAACATAGCATGTTATTTAAATCATAAAGGGACGCTTTATCTAGACTTGTTTTATATTACAAATATTCATTCCAAAGTTAAAGAAAAAGAGAAAAAAAAAAACCAATGAAGAATAGAGAAGTAGCCCAGTTAATCAGTGGCATTTGGAGAGAAAAGCTGAAAAAATTAAATACTTAAAGTTCTTGTTAATCCATTTTAATTCTTTTTCTTTGATTTATCACAATAATGAGTGGTAGAATTAACTGACATAAATTTATTATCTTTCCCATACTTTTCCTAACCATAAAGTACCAAAATAAGCAAAGTGAGCAACACGAAATGAGCAAAAGTTCAGGAGGGGGAATAGGGATATAAAAGAATCAAAGGATCTACATAACAGTCCTTAGATAATAAGAGTCACTACAGTAACTATCTCAGAGACTTCAGTAAAACAAGTGTCTTCAAAATGTGGTGGGAGAGTTAATGAATACTTAGAATGCAAAAGTACTAAAGAATTTTTGTGGAAAATAAAAGAAGTATTTAGAACTTTTCTGTAGAACAATGCATAGCACCCTGAAAGAGACAACATACTACACAGTTTGAATAGGTTCAATGATTTTGCTGTATGATACTCTGTTTCTCAAGTGACTGTTCCAACTAATAAAGGTATTTTCCAATATGAAGTAGTAAGCTATGGAGAAACTTAGATTGCAGTGTCCTCAAATGATTAGGCTCTAAAATAAGTTTGATCGTCCATGTGGAAAAACAAGGCCCATGTCTATCAGGAAATCAATTAACACAATCATTTGAGTGAATTAAATAGTATTGTTGTTTTTCACTATAGTATTTCTTCCCATTCAGTGTACTTCCTTCAGAAGTGTGAAAACATATCCATGATACTCAGCACAGGAGGGAGCACTGGAAGTTATGATGTATGAATTGAAATGAAATTGAATCATAGACGAAAAACCATATTACACAAAACGCATCTTCTGTTTTATTAACTCGTAATAGACTAATTTAAATTAAACCCCTAGAAGCAATATTCTCTGGCTGAAGTAAAAATCCTAAATAACTTTAATTTTAGCCTTCGAGTTTGTAATATTTCAGAGTACAGATAAAATGAAAACATGATTATCCCTGGATTAGAACTCATAAAGTTGCAATTTTAGTCATTTCAAGTATGAAAATGATGTTTCCTTAATTTGGGATCTAGAAGGACTATTTGTAATATTTAACATCAAGGCAAATCCAATTCAGCCATTAAAATGAAGGCAATTGAAATGCATATGATGTTTGTCATGTTATCTGGTGAATTACACAAAAATAAAAGCACATATAAAATGAAGATTTTAGATATCAAATGAAGGTAAATCACCTTCCCCAAAATTATAAGCAATAATAAATCAAGTGTTGGAAAAGGAGGCAAATTAGAACAGTTACTATGAGGAAAAGAATTTTCAAAAAATAAAAAAAAATATGTATAATGGATTAATATAGGAAAATCACACATTGGGAAATTTGCCAAAAAGATGACGATCTTTTTCACACCAGGTGCCCTGTATGCATGCTGTTCTTTTTGCCTAGTTCCCTTCCCTCTTTTCTGATGGTACACACTTTTTCATGTTTCAAGACTCAGTTCTCCTGTCACCGCCTTTAGGGTGATTTTCCCATCTGCTCCAGGCACAATTACACTCAGTTCTGCTATAATGCTTGTTTTGAATTTCTTCCAGAACAATTGATATAAGGGAATAATTTGAGGTTGCTTATGTGTGATTTCCCCAATGAAAAACAGGGAATGAATGCAAAAAATGGCATCAGTTGAACTTAAGCTGAGTAGAAATACACAAAATTCACCCATACACACCTTAGCCACGCTACCTCAGTTCACTGCACGTGTTATGAGCCACATATGCTACAACCTTCCCTCTGATTTCAGCTCTCCATCCCTTCTGTACCTCACAATAATGCACAACTGCAACTTTTCCAATGGCAAACACAAACTTCAGATTTTAAGGTAAAAATACCCTATATATTGTATTATTTATGTACTTGTTAACTATTAATATATATAAAAAGTGCTACATTTGTATTAGGTTCTTAAGAATTTAAAAAATATGTCACTAATGAAATGTTTTATTGTTGTGCTCCAAACCCCAACTTTCTCATTAGTCCTGTTTTTTTTGTTTTGTTTTGTTTTTTTGTTTTTAATTTCACAGTTTTGAATAGTGTGGTGATTTTTAGAAAAGCGTGTATTGTGTTATAGCAGAATTGGCTGTACCTCCATTAGTGGCTTCCTATTCTGTGATCCAGCAGTACTTAGCATACTGAGTTGCATTTATTTGTATACTTATCTATTTCTTCCACCAGAATGTGCAAATCCCCTGAAGTGGGAAAGAATCAGGGACTTGAAGGAAGCTGGTCAGAGTCACTGTGGCTGAAGAGTGCCTAGGAGGGTGGTGGGGTGAGGGGCTGCAGTGTAGAAAATGGGTGGGAGTTGGGCGATGTGCAGGGAGGAAACCAGGGTAAAGCCTAGTGCAGTAGCCTCACCTGGTGGCTTGGGGTTGATTGGTGACAGTGGAGATGGAAAAAAGTGGATTGCTTTTTGTCCCACAGCTCCAATCAATCAATCACCAAAACCCATTGATTTCACCTCATAACTGCTCTGATTCTTTCTTTCCAGCTTATTGCCTCTACCTCAAGGCTCATTATCCTGCCCCTTTATTATTACAACAGCCTTTTTCTCTCCTGTTATAAACTGAATGTTTGTGTCCTCCCTAAATTCCTCTGTTGAAATCTTAACCCCCAATGTGATATTATTTGTAGATGGGGACTTTAGGAGGTAATTACAGTTAGATGAGGTCATGAAGTAGAGTCCTCATGATGGGATTAGTGTCTTTATAAGAGATACCATAAAGCTTGCTCTCTCTCTCTCTCTCTCTCTCTCTTTCTCTATTTCACCATGTTCAAGCACAAAGAAGAGGTCGTGTGAGCACACAGCGACATAGTGGTTACATAAAAGCCAAGGGCAGAGGCCTCAGAATGGAACTTACCTTACCAGCAACTTGATCTTGGACTTAACCAGCTTCCAAAAATGTGAAAAAATAAATTTCTATTGTTTAAGCCGCCCAGTCTATGGTAATTTGTTTCTGCAGCCCCAGGTAACACATCCGCATAAATATAAACTCTACTTTGACAGGTATGTAACATATGTATATAAGCGATGCAGAATTTTTGAAACTCTTGATCGGTTTCTCAAAGTTATAGGATAAAGTTTAAATATCTTAACATATCACACCAGTTCTTTCATGATTTTAAGTCTACATAACTTCCGCCGAGCCTTAACGTTTGCCAGTCCCAACCTCCTCAATGTCAAAATCTCAATAGCTCCCTAAACACTTATAGTTTTCCCATCAGTACTTTTGTTCACACAACTTCTCTGTTTAGAATGTCATTTGGTTTGATCTTTATGTGAAAGTCTTCTAATTATCCTTTAATATTCATCTCAATCCTCAACTCCTCCAGAAAACAAAAACTTTACCAAAGGCTAATCTGTTTTTTTCAAAATTCCCATAACGTATCTTTATCATTGCTTTAAACACATCTCTTTCAATATTTTTTTTTATTATAAGTTCCTTGAGGGCAGTGGTCACTTTCCTTTTTCTAATTCCTTCTGTACTACCAGATATATACTGGGTACTCCATAAATATTTACAGACTGAACAAACAGATGTGTCTAGCACAGAGACTCGGCAGAGTATCATGTATTCAATAAATGGCAGCTGTTACCATTATTTATTTTATGCACTAATGCTAAGTCAACATTAGCTTTCTTCAGGAAATGTGAAAATAAGAAAGAGACTCAAGAAAGAACTTCATGTTGAAGTAGAGTCAAATAATTTTTCTGACCTTTTGCGGCCTCCTTTTAAATTCTTTATCACACACCTGTTGTTGGTTGTATTAAAAAATGTTACACATCTTGCTGGGCAGAGGAGGTTCTTTGTATAGCAGGTAATCCATGAACCTGACAATTCAGCCCTAGTAATCAGTTGTTGTCCATTCTCATATAGACAATGACAAAAAAAGTGAGAAAAGCAAGGTGCTCTTGTATAACTTACAATATAGGTGGAATTCGAAATTTTGAACTAATGATTTTTTTTTTCAGTTGGCTGGTAATTTGAGAGAAAAGTATACCACTTGACCTCACTCTGAAACACACATTCTGAAAAATCTATAGATCCAGCAATCCAAAGAAGTTCAATCTCCTATAAATAGCAAAATAGAAAGTGGTTTTATTTTCCACTTGTGCTATATGTGTTTATTTCTTTAAAGAAAATGCTATCTGAAGTGGGTAAAAGAAAAGTAATTCAGGCTAATAATTTAGACTAGGAGTACATGAACTGAAGGTACATTGAAAATGTCATAAAAAAGTCATCTCATGTGGGAGCCAGTTTAGCCATTGCTCTAAGAAGTTTTCCTTAAAAACTGCTTTAACTGAGAAAGTAGCTGAAGTAATTGCATCTTTTATTTTCTTTTATTGCACAAAATATCAATAAATACTGCTGGTTTTAATCATTTTCCATTCAGAAGCAATCTTTATTCTTTTTTATTTCCAGGTTTATCACCAGTTTAAATTGTTAGATAGAATATGTTGTAGGTACACTTTTCTGATTCAGAAAGTCTCTGAAAAACACATTTTATTATGATTATTAAGAAATAGACAAATTAATTATTCTTGATATAATAACATATCATTTTTAATAGGTAATCTATTCTTATTCCCATTTAACATACTTTCCTTTATTTCTTTTTAAGGTTATAAGAATAACCTTGACCATGTTTTAACTGTTTATATCATCTCCAATCTGTATTTAGTACTGTCTGAAAATAGCCGAACCATGTTATTTATAATGCATTTTACTGATGCAACAATTTTAACTATTTATTATCTTATTTAACAAGGGCAAACCAAGATCAAATTTTATTTCATCCAGGACATTGACAGCTGGAAAAAAACAAGTTAAGCCTTTAAGGTTTAACTCAAATGGCCCCACCTTGATGAAACTTTTCTGCTTCTTCTTTCCTTTAATTCCTCATTTATTCCTCCAAAGTGCAATAGTACATCAAACTTATCCACGTGTATGTAATCAACTCTAAGCAACTGAAAACATTTTGAGAGGATTACAATATCTTCATTCTTTCTTCTGTTTCCCATAAATGTTGAGCACAGAAGGTCCTCAATAATCATTTGGTTGGGCATAACTATGGCATAATTAGCTGAGTGGAATCCATAACGCTGTGCTAGGATTGGGTGGGGATCTTAAATGGTCATCTGCTCTTAAGCATAACACACTGAATCCATGGAGACAGATTCAGATATCTCATGGGCTCACTGTAAGATCTGTTTGCTGACCTGACTAAATGCTATTAGGAACATGGGATTTGGAAGCACACTGTGAACATTAGGACATGGTTTTGATTGCAGTATCTTCCTAAAAAATCCATAAGTAAAAGTGTTATGTCTGTGATCAAGCTTTGTACATTTACATGCAAACCACAAACTAAGACCTATTTCTGCCAAAATTGCACAGATTTTTTGAAGAAAGGAATAAACTGCACCTTTAATATAATCATTGTACAAGAAATCCAAATTTAACATCCATATTTCTAAATCAGTGATTCCTTTACTTCGGGATTTCATGAGTCAGAAAATCTCCAAGGGGGAAAATATTCTTTCAAGTAAGGACATTAAAAAACAGTATCTCCCATCACTACCATTTCATAAAGAAAAGATCATCCAGTGTCTATAAATTATGATGAAAAGACATACAGTGTAGTATCTATGGAAAATGGAGGGCTAGAAAAGACAGATTTTTTATAAGTGTACATAGTCATGAAATATTAAGGGATTTGACAAAGAAGTCAAAGATGGCCTTTTAGAAGAAAAGATGTGTTTGAATTTGAGAATATTTGTATTTGAGGCATGAATACCATCAAATAGTTTTTCCCTCAATTAAATATCAACTTCTAAAATTTTAATTAGTAATTTAGTTTTGAAAATATTCCCTAGGTTTTGGGTGGTAATTTTTGTACTTTTAAAGTCAATTTTAAAATATTATTTGGGGAATCAGGCAATTACCTTTAGTTCCCCTATATCCGGTATTTAAGGGGTATTTTGTAACACTTTACTTAAGATAAATTAGTTTAAAACATTGGTGGAAAAACAATTGAACTGGTAAATTGATTATATTTAAATACATTTTTTAAGAAAGAAATTCCTCAAACTGATATCTGAAACCACTTAAATTATCCAAAGGTACATTATAATTAAAAATTTAAAAACATTTAATAAGCATATCTAAGAAGGTTCATGGAAAAATTCAGGTTAATTTTCAATTGCTATATTTATTTGTTAAACTTTCAGAATAACATAGTTCTCAAACAGTTTGGAACTGGCAGTACAAATATCTTGTTGTTTATGGGTTTTATGCTTTAAAATCCTTCATTTTAATTATTTAACTAAGCATGTTTATGTTTTAAGAACTCTGTTATTTAAAAGTTGATGACACTGAGTTTTGTCTTCCTTTTCTTTTTTTCACCAACAACATTGGCATATGCCCTCTTATAATCAAATTTTAGGTAAAAATAAGTAAGACTAAATCTAAGGACCCAATTTAAGTCAAACTGTGTTTCCTTTGAAGAAATTATTCTAAAATATTCTGTAAGATTGGATTCCTTGCATTACTTAGTAAGCAAGAACAGGCCAGCCTAACAGGCTGGCAGGAGTTTTTTTTAATTTAATGAATTTTTATTGAGGGCACAGTACATGCGAAAAAAATAAATGCTAGGGATAAGAGATAAATTGTCCTGTCCACCAGGATTATTCAGTCTTGAAAAGTTAAGAACTACCTTTTTAGTACTTATAAAGTCCTGTGTAATCGTCCTGACTATACAATTGGGCTTGAAGAAATAGGAAGAGGCCAGAGAGAACCTGGAGAGGAAGTGACATTTGGACTGATGATGAAGAATGTAATGAATAGAGAGAGCAGCAAGCAGGGAGCAGGAAGTCCAGGCCTAACCCAGCCCTCCTGAAGCCTGCAGAATCTAGCAGTGCCCACCATTCTGCGGGTCTCAGTGCAATCATCTGAAAAATGAGAGATTGGAGCTGTCAAACCTCTACCATCTCTTCAAATTCTAAAAATTCATTAACTCTTTTTTTTTAAACCACAGTCAAGTTGGTAAAGCAAAGTCCTTGCAAATTTGTCCAACACAATTAGATGAGCACATTTCTAGAAACCAGAACTTCTTGGTGAGAATACTTTATCAAAATTCTCACATTTTTGTGCAATCATCTCTTTAAGAAAGATGAGATACCTGATGTTTCCTTCCTGAAGCCCCTTCTAAAGGGACAGTACAGTGAGAAACTGTTAATTGGTTTATAAGCATTGTGTTCAAAATGAGTTGAATGCCTGGCAGAAAGAGTTATGAATAATTCCTTATATAGGAAAAGTATAAAAGCAAAACAGAAGATCTTTGAAGTCCTTTAGGTGTCTTCTCAGGGGAAAAAAGTTAGAACTGATCCTGAGCAGAAAGTTTATAAATAGGATCCCAACAACAGTCGGAAATCAGTGCAAAAGATGAAAGAAGATGGGTTTCTCTTTTTTGTCAGTGGGACATAGTTAGAGAAGATATCTTAAAGTTAAAAAATTAAACCCTGCTGCGGAGGAACAAGCTCTCAAGAATTTTGATGTCAAATAAGCAAGAGTCAGCTTCAACCATCTGGGGGCATTTTGAGACTAAATTAAGGGAGATGAATACAAAAAAAAGAGTGAAAGGACTAAGAATCCGTTTAAATGCAGACTTAATTTGTGAACTGCTGTATTTACAGAGATGCATTAAGAAGTAAAATATTTAAAGTTAGTGTTTGATGGAAATGAATGAATTTAAGCTTATTTAATAAACACTTAATTTTTAAAGAATTTGTCATTTACTAATCTAATACATAGAACCAGGGTAAAAGTTAGATACATCTACTCCACTAGTGATAGAAGCACGCCTTTTACTTAAGGCCTGACCTGTAAGAGGTGAACAGTCATACTGTACTGAAGAGGGATTTTGAATCCTTAACATTTGCTTTGGACAGAGTTGATCATAAATATGCTCAGAATCATAAACACACTCACATGAGTGTTCTGAAGTGGTAACTCCCAAGCACAGAGACTATTCACGATCAATTATAATGTCAACATGTAGCAAAAGTGGGCAAATACCATGTTATCTTTGGTATAAAATATGGAGTCAAAGAGTGAGAGGTGTTGTGACAAAACCAACACTAGATTGGGAGTTCTGGTTTCTTATCCCAACTTTCTATCACCTGCTAGCTGTAATTTACCACTATATTGTAACAGCTCCAAGGGCAGGACCAAGTTTTATTTTTCTGTTTCTTGCACATAGCAAGGTACCATGAACATTACAGTGATTTCAAAGTTGAAAGTGTAGTTGATCTGTGTGTTTGCAGTATGAAGTACCTGGGTGGATGTTTGAATACTATGCTGAGAAGATGATCCTGGGCAGAAAGAATGTCAATAAATGAATGTGATAATTCATTCATATAAATGAATAAATGAATAGATGAATGAGGTGTTGAGTAAGTCAATTAACCTCAATTCTGCTAAACAACTCATTTATTAGTAAATCTCTCTGATGCTTGTCTACTTGATTTCTTTATGGTGCTTGATTTTGTAAGTTCTTTAATATTTTTATCTTACTGGGTCACTTTTTGAGTTTTAACTACCCTGGAATGGTCTAAGTCCATTATCAACAAAGTAATATCAGTCATCATAAGCAAAATTACTTTGTCATCTGTAAATCTTTAAATCCTCCCTCACAGTCACTCACCAAGATGGCTGCTTTATCTCTACAGTATCTCAGCAATCTGCTTCTCCATTTATTTCTCACTATAATTACCTAAGTTTAGATAATATCTTTGTAAGTGGTCTCCCTGCCTTAACAAACTGACCCACGTGTCTTCTCAGCATCATATTCAGACTTCCAATGAGGCACTTTATACAGCAACCACATGGATCAGCCATCCTTTTGAAATTCCTAGGTCTTACTACTGCTGTTCTAGTTGTTTTAAATAATATCTTACATCCACTTCTCCATCCCCAGCCCCTCCACGCCAAAGTTTTACTCCTGTCCAGACCTTTACTCAAAAACTTCTTCCTCCTCCTCCAATGCTCTCTCTTTCACTTGGCAGAATGTTTCACTTCTTTCTCTGAGCTCCCACAGTAGCATTTAGCACTATTTAAATGAGCTGAAGGACAAGGTGAAGTAAAGTCTTAGTCACGTTTGAATCCCCTATACCTAACACAGTGACTATTCAATAAACATTTTCTGATCATCATTATATCAATACCTTGACAGATACAACATACCATGACAAGTAGTGGTAGTACTTTATAAAATAATTGCCTGCTAGTATCACATGGCTTTTCTTCACCATCCAAGGATATACACCATGGGAGAAAGGTGACATAGTCTACAGATATTTGCCTAAAATTTTAATGAGAAAGCTTAGGGGAAAATCCTTTTCTCTAAGGCACCATTTCCTCACAGAGCACCATATACTCCATAGCTATGTGGAAGCGCCCATTCCTCTCATTCATTCCCAGAAAAGCACAGCCATCTTCTCCATTTTATATGAATACAAGCAAAAGACTGCAAAATGGGTCCCCATACACCATTTCCTACTGACGTACTTAAAAAGACTGGCTCATTCCGGGTGTGGGTCAGGAACGGTACAAGATAAGTTGGTTACATTTTATCATACCAGAAACAGAGAAGCTATCAGAGATGACTCTGGTCATGTCTTCAATTTCTTTGGAGCCAACCTGAAGTGGTTCTCACTGACTAAAGTTGGAAAGATTTGAGGGGAAAAAAAAAAAAAAAAGAGAATAGCTGTAATGGATTGAAAACATGAAGTATTTAAAACCATGAGTTCATAATGATAGTAAGATAAATGCTTCATCAGTCACCTTTAAATGATATTAACCAATTCATTATTTTGAAAACTGATAAAGAATCAAGCATTTATCTTGATTTTCCTACATGCACTGTACTGCAGCATAACTAAAAGAGCTGATCAGAGGAAACTTCTTTTCACAGAAATATTACAGCAAATAAATTAAGAAAGAATAATAGAAAATCACCATTTTGGAGTCCTTGATGGAATACCAGATTTAGGCAATGATCATAAATGGTCACTAAAATCCAAAAAGAGGGACAAACAGATAGCTTTGGTCTCTTGATGGAAGTACTCAAAACTATCTATGAAGTGTTCCTGCCAAAACTTGAACCAGAAGCTGATCAAGTCTTTAGATGTAACTTGAAGTTTACAGGAAGTACAGGGGCAGTGGAAATAAATAGTTTAAAATTAGAAGATTAAAATAAAAATATCATAGGACAAGTTACCCATTTTTCTTCCACAAATGAGTTTAGTGGAAAAAGAGAAAAGAGAAAGGGAGAATTCTTTCCTCTGTTTGAATAAAGCCACTCCACTTCCTCAATTTTACCTGGCTATCTAAAATTAATCTTCACAACTCAGCACTTAGTGTTAGGGGTCGTGATCAGATTATTTACCTGTCTCTCCCAATAGACAGAGCAGGAACAATGTATTATTAATTTTGTATTACTCAGCAACTACCAGAATGTCCAGCACATGGCACATAACATGTGCTCAATAAATGTTTGCAGAATAAATAAGTGAATAAATTCCAAGCACCATCGAACTGCCATTTCTCTTATCTTTACAACTCCTTTTTTCATCTTACCAGCTCTGGGAGTAGAGGAAGCAATGGAAGGCAAGGTGACAAAGAAAAGCTTTTCATCTGACCACAGGAGAAGGCTTGCAAAACTTGCCATTTATCAGTGTCCTGAATACTTGCTACATGTTAGTATCACCTGGGGAAATTTTAAAAATACTTATAGTTGGTCCCATCTCCAGAAATTCTGATTCATTTGATTTTGGATGGAACCCAGGTACATAATTTTTTTAAGCTTCTTGAGGAGATACAAATGTGGGGCCAGGATGAAGAACTGTTCTGTACTTGATTTAATGTCTTTCTATCCCACCCAGCCTCCCAAACTCTAACCTCCTGTAAGTACAGGGTTCATTGTTATATCATCAGAATCTAGTCCAGAGCCTGGTTTATAGTGTTAACTATATATCTGTGTGTGTATGTGTACATATGCACAGTCATTTCATATGCATACTTTGTTCATGTGAATGAATATGAAAGCGTTTTGTCAAGAGAACATCTTCACTTTGGTGCTCCTCAGAAGTAAATGGCACAGGCCATGAAGTCAACAGAAAGAAAAATGAGTTTTTCATAACAATGCAAAGTATGTTATGGTGGTTCGATATATGTGATAAAGCTAGTTCCTAATGCAAGAGCAGAGTCAACCATGGTTGGCAGAATAAAAGTTCTGTTATCTTTGTTTTACTAAGAAAGCACATACAGATCCAGAAGTCTATCAATGCACGTGCCATCAAAGTGGTTGCCGGTTCTCAATGTGCCAAAACCAAACACGTCTGTATTCCAGAAAATACAAAAGTAAGCAAAAACTGGCCCAGTATTGCTTTCATTCCTTGTTGCCAGATAGTTCCTATTTGATAGTAAAAAAAAGATCTGAAAAATACCTTAAATCAGATGGATTAGTCAAGACCTGTCATTTTCTTTATTTCTTATTATGGAAAGTTTCAAACATATACAGAAGTCAAGAGATTAGTGTAATGAATACCATGCACACATCATCCAACTTAAACAATCATCAACTCAAAACAAATTTGTTTTATCTATTGTCCCATTCCAGATTATTCTGAACCAAATCCAGACATATCATCTTTTCCATTAAGTATCTCAGCATAACTAAAGGATAGGATTTCTTTATTTAAACAAAACCATAATACTGTCATCACATCTACAAACCTTAAGAATAATTTCTTAATATCAAAAATCCAGTTAGTAGTCATATTTCTCAAAAATATTTTTCTTTATATACTGTTCAAATATAGATCCAAATAAGATTCATGAGTTAATCATGGAGCTAAAATGTATATTAGTGTGACTGTAGCATAGAATACAAGAAGTTTTCAGAGGCAAGGTAAGAAATGAAAGCACATTCCTATCAGGAAAGGCATGATAAGCTGTGTGAAGGAGTTTGGGCATTATCCTGAAAGCAATGAGAAGCCTTTGAAATATTTTAAGGATTGAGAGGCGTGAGTATATTTAAGAGGAGAAGAAATTGAGCGATGTTAAGGGAGCTGGAGAAGAAGTCACATATTGAATCATGGGTTTCTGAGTTTGCAAACTTCTGGGCTTTTTAAATTTTCTTTGAGAACTGAACTTGGAGGTCTTGTAAGGTCATGAGGAAAGCAACTTTCAAACTTGGATAACTATCACTAGTGTGGGTCCATGAGGAGAGAACAAAACAGAAACTTTAATATTACTAAATAGAGCTGCTTCAGCTCAAAGGAAAGAGAAAAAAGCATTTTGCACAACTCGCCTTCTATGCTGGCAAGGCGAGTTTATCTGGGAAGAAAAGGAGCAAAATCAAGGAGTAAATGAGCATATAATTAGGTGAAGTTCCCTTTTTTGTTTTCTCAAAAAATATACGTAATAAAAGATAAATATGTCAAAAAAATTATTGCTATAAAAGAAAGCCATGCCTATAACAAAATAACTCAGAGAGTCTAGAAATTAAATCTGGTACATTTAAACAAGAAGAATAGGGAAATTTTTATAATAGTAAAAGTCATGTTTGATTCGAAGGCCAAATCAATAAACAAGACAAGACTACATATATAATTCACAAAAAGATTTGTCACCCAACAAATAAATCAAAAATAGAAGAGAAACACTTGAAGAATAAAGTAGACTAATCAGAAAAGTGGGTGACTTCTATTTATATTTTTTAATCTATGGCTCATCAAGTAAGCCCAAAATGGTAAGACTTTATAGGCTGGGTTACATGTATAAAATATAATTCATATGGTAAGGCATTTTAGATGTATACGAATGTACTAAACTCTACACTCTGAATATAGAATATATACTATATTTTCAAATTCTTCTGGATATATATTCAAAATTTGCTCTATAGTAGGCTCCAATTATAACTTTAGTGAATTCCACAATTTACAATTAATATATACCTTGTTTTCTGATGACAACATCAAATAAAAAATAAGATTCCCCTCAAAAACATCTTCAAATAAAAACCTGGAATCTAAGGAAAAGCAAAAACAAAAATATAGAATGTCTAAAATATAATGATTAAAAAACAATAAAAAAACAGAATCTATGATGTAGGTCAAAGTTGTCACTACAGGAAAATTTATAGTCTTAAGTACACATCAAAATAAGAAAATATAAATTAAATGAATTGTGAACTAAAAAAACTAAAAATAAAATAAGTGAAATAAATCTAATTAAACAGATGGGAAAAACTAATAAAGACAGAAATTAATGACATTTAGAAGGTACAAATACAGTCTAATTAATATATAAATCCAGCATGTGGTTCTTTAAAAGAAATGTTAAAATAGATAAACTACTTAATAAACTAGTTAAGAAACAAAAGGAGAAATCATAAAGTTAGAAATATTAATAGGAGAAATAAAGAGAAAATTAAAATAATTCTCAATTTTCAACTCTATGTTCATAAATTTGAAAATTTAGGACAATTTTCTTTAAAAGGAATATTAAACACAAACAGCTCAACTGTAGTAGAGGGAATTGAGAAAGTTGTAAAATGTCATGCTTATATGATTTCAAAGGTACTACCAACCAAACTTCTGTGGAATAAATGTTTCTACTATTATTTAAACTGATCCAGAACTTATGAAGATTAGACAAAACTTTAAAACTCTAAGCTTTTTTAAAATATTCAACATATCGTTGAAATGAAATCTGATAAAGATATAACCACAAAACAAAAAACTAAAACCTAGGGGCCAATCCTGCTTATGACTATTGATGCAAAAATTCTATACTATAACCCCAAATGAATAAAAGGCCCAAATACTTTATTCTTGGATAGGCAAACTCAACATTGCAAAGATGGCAATTCTCCCATATTCATTTCTAAGTCCAACATAAGACTCTTCCCCTCCAAAAGCAAACAAACAATAAAACTTCAAACATTATTTTCGGACACTTGAAAGGTGATCTAGAGAAAGAATAAACATGTAAGAACAGATAGGATTTGAGGTGAATGTGTATAGGGGGATAGAAATACGAATATTAAATGGGAAAAGCCCCATCAGATGTTAAAACATATAAACACATTATAAAGCTGTGATATATAAACTAGTTGGTGCTGGTGTTTATATGGAGATATATATATAATATATATACAAATGTATATAAGAAAATAACTAATAACTCAAACATATATCAAGGAAATATGAATATGCATTCACATCACAGGAAAAACTTATGAATATACGAATATGAGCTAATTTCATTCATAAAGAAATGCACATAAATCACTAAGAATATTTATTTTATCACCATACTAATAAAGGTAAAAATTTTTATAATACACATTTTTAACACAGGGCAGAAGATGAAACAGGCACTTTTATCAACCATTTGTGGGAATGGATATGGATTCAACAGCTTAAGGTGCAAAACAACAAGACTGACTGTATGTATTTCAAAAGTATACTTTTATGGCCATAGAAAATTTCTAGAAACATATAACAAGAAGCTTTTAAAATTTAAAAATATTTTGCATATATAAATGCTTAGGAATACAAATAGTGTGAAAACTTATAAGTAAAAGTAGTCATTTCTGCCTCACTCCTTGCTACTTTTGGTATTGATCCTTAAGGTCAACTACTTCTTAACAGCTTTAAAAAAAAGTCCTCCATGTAGCTCCTTACATTTCTTTAAATAATATGATTCTATGGTTTCTCTTGATTTATCTAGTTTTTACCATATCATTTGATTTCCTGCTCTCATATTATAAGATAGGTCATTTACACCATCATTACTTTTCATTCGCTCTTCTTTTCAATATAGTCATGTCGCTGTTTTCATTTCTCTTTGGTAACCATGTAAAATTGAATAATTTACTTAAACCTCCATTTCTTGTGCCATTAATAGAGATGGTATTTGCTTTCCCACTTTATCTTGTAACCCTACTCTGTCTCCACTTTCTCCTCCCAAACATCAGTTATCTATAATTTTATGTTTTGATTATTAATGTGAAGAACAATTGCATTTTGTTTTATAACCATTCATCTTCTGAATTTCAGCAGTTGAATATAAAAGGCAAAAAGAATAAATAATGTTGATATTATTACACCTATATAAAGCCAAATGGTTATTATATTTCCTTCCTGACAAAATTTACCTTGACCATCCACCTCCTCTTAGCCCACTGTCATAGATTTTATAGGCCTTCTTTTTTTTTTTCCTTTCCATTGCTGCCTCTGTCATAGTCAAGCTCTTCTGATGTCTCAAGCATACTGTGACACCACTTAAATCTCCTTTAAGAGATCACCTGCCTCAGCAAGCTGCCTTTCCTCAGGTCACAGCCCTTGTCAGATTGCCTCGTATGCAGAGAGCTGCATTGACCAAGGAAGCACGCTTCAGGGGTGACTCTCATTAGATGACTTATCCAAGCAGTGGGATAAACGCTCTTCCCTTTTGGGTCCAATGGATCCAATGGAGAGACATTTTGGGTCCAATGGAGAACAACTCAGACAGACAGTATCAACTTCAGAGCTTCCCTGGGAAGGGCTGAGGCTACTGAATCTGTATCACAGCTCCACTTCTCCATCCTCCCAATCCTGTTTCCTCTCACCTTTTCATAAAGGTGTTGATCCCTATTGTAGTCCCTCGTACTAATTTCAATCTGCAGAGTCTGCTTCCTGGAGAACCCAACTTGCAACAATGCTGTTCTAGTCTGACTAGTACCTTGGCCAGTAACCTGGAGATAAGTCAATAAACAGAATGCTGATAGAGCCTAAAACCACTAATACTGAAGAAAAAATCACTAGGTGTCTTTTCTCTGTCCTTCCATTTGTAGTAAACTTCCTCCCTGGGAGCAAGTCAGAGTCCATCTAGCAAGACCTCTCTTCACTCTTTTTCTACCGGAGCGCCTTTATCTCTTGAGGGAACCCATATCCAGCTGCTAACTGAGACATAAGGCCAGAAGGAGAATCTGGCTTAATACAAAGCCAAGATGCAGTCTTCTCTATCTCTCTTTTTTTTCTCCAACTCGTCTCCCAAAGTCTCCCCTTTTCACTACTCTGTCTGAAGAAGCCTAGACAGAGAATTTCCATCATCTTCAGTGTTCTATTTGTCTTAGTGAGTTTGAGCTGCCATATATATATATATATATATATATATATATAAATACCATACACTGGGTGCCTTATAAACAACAGAAATTTATCAATATTTCTTACAGATCTGGAGGCTGGAAGTCTGAGATCAGCTTGCCAACATGGTTGTATTCTGGTGAGAACTCTCTTCTCGTTTGCAGATTTCTGACTTCTTATTGTATCCTCACATGGTGGAAAGAGGGTGAAAGAGGTCCCAGGGGTCCCTTTTTTAAGAGCATGAATCTCATTCATCAGTATAGAGCCCTCATGATCTAATTATCTCCCAAAGGCCCCACTTTCTAATACTCATTGTGGTTAGGATTCAGCATATAAATTTTGAGGAGAAACAAACCTCCAGTTCATAACACTACTTCATTTTTCCTTATTTGTGTCTTTTAATAGCTATTAGGGTCAAACAGAAAAGCTTCATCTCCCAGCAGACAGGACATCAGCTCTGGGTGGTTAGTTCTCCTCCTGGGCTGTTGCCTAATTCATCATCTTGTAACAAACTGTCGGAACCTCTTCCTATGTGATCATTAGCACTGATGACTCTGTCTTTGGCATACTTCCTGCTGTTTCTGAAACCATACAGCTTATCCACAATTTCCTGTGTATACATTTTCATAATAACCAAGTGTGAGAAGGGGAAAGAGTGAAAAAGAAATATGTGCTTTCACAGAGAAATGCTATGCATACTTTAAAAATAGGTATATACTTAATAAAGAAAATAGCACTCTATGTTAAATGAAGGACTCCCTTTCTTTCTGAGATATTCTCTTAGAATCCTCCTCCTCCAGTTGCTCCTCCACTTGGTGGGGCCAAGTTCAACCAAGACTGACCACTCTTTAGTCCTGTTGCACAGCTTTGTTTGGAATTGGATCCACAGTTTCCTGAATTTCCTTTCTTCTTTCTTGGTTTGTTCCCCCATTTTTTGGAAAGGCATCCTCTTTCTCTGTTCTATTTCCTCATTCAACTTTCTTCCATTCAAATTTGTCTCCTTGAAATT
Organism: Eubalaena glacialis; assembly: GCF_028564815.1. Taxonomy (NCBI): domain Eukaryota; kingdom Metazoa; phylum Chordata; class Mammalia; order Artiodactyla; family Balaenidae; genus Eubalaena; species Eubalaena glacialis. Next base: position 28,518,130 of record NC_083732.1, on the reverse strand, counting down.
GTTGAAGGTGTTCATTTGCAGATGAAAACCCTTCTGGTCTTTTAAAACTTAGTAATGTACACTCTTTTAAACCATTTTATTAATGTAGTATCGTGAAGGAAAACATATCTGCATGAAAGCTCTCTGCCAACTTGATGTCTTCCAGGAAACTTGGATGAGTTTCATCTGGCAATAGGACTGGGATTCTAGGAAAAGAGGGAGGCTCCTTTTTGACTGCAGTTCTTTTGAGCTGTTGGAAATTTTTACTGTGAAAGCATATTCTTTTGTTTTTCAATAAAATACAACTTTTTTTGACAAATGGACAAACATTTAATAAGCAACAGCTATGTACCAGACACTGCTCTAGACAGTTTTTGAGGGTACAAGAGACTGAGGAAAATCCAACATCAATTATACAATTCAAAAGAGAAATTACCATTGAAACAGCACATCAATTTCTGGATTTGTCACTATATGCTAGGTCTGTTGAAGCATATAGATTTTCAGTATGCTTTATAAAAATACAGTGAAAGCAATCTTTACAGTGTCAGCAGCTGAAATTCCTTTCACTCTCATAATGTGGTCTCTGAAACAATTTTTAGCATTATGTAAAATCTGAATCAGCAGCTTAAAGTGAGCTATTTTTTGCCATGTAAAATATTTTTCCATTGTCTTATGTGTTTGAGAATGACTTCAGCTATAAAATTATAATCAAAGTCAAGCAAAATGAAAGGGAAAACCTTCCAAGCTACTTTAGATATTGAATGGAAGAATACTCAATTGATCTATCACATATGGTTCCTTAAACCTAATGCATTTTAAGACATAAAGAGTTTTACTCATTTTATATGCATTTAAATGACATTTAAAAATACATAGATAATGCTTTTATAATTTTTTGCAATTTCTCTAATTTATAGGAAATCCATACTCAATTTTGGATAAGTTTATATATTTACATTCATTTTTCAAATACAAGGGAGCTCTAGGGTGGTGAGGGAAATAAAGGCACTAACACTTTTTGAATGCTTACTTGTTACCAAGTGTTGTGAAGCTAGTATTTATAACTCTGGTTTTCTAACTACAATATCAGAATATTAATATTTCATCTTGACCTCTGGGATAATATTAAATGCAACATTTGTATTATAGGGGTTCCAGAGGAGAAGAGAAAGGAAAGGGCTTGAGAAAATATTTGAGGAATTAAAGCCAAAAACTTCCCTAACATGAGAAAGGAAACACTCACTCAAGTACAGGAAGTGCAGAGAATCCCATGCAGGATGAACCCAAGGAGGAACACCCTGAGACACATATTAATCAAACTGACAAAAATTAAAGACAAAGAAAAAACTATTAAAAGCAACAAGGGAAAAGCAACAGATAACATACAAGGGAATCTCCATAAGGTTATCAACTGATTTTTCAGCAGACACTCTGCAGGACAGAAGGGAGTCACATGATATATCAATATTTCAAGTGATGAAAGGGAAAAACCTACAACAAAGAATACTGTACCCAGCAATGCTCTCATTCAGATTTGATGGAGAAATCAAAAGCTTTACAGACAAACAAAAGCTAAGGGAATTCAGCGCCACCAAACCAGCTTTACAACAAATGCTAAAGGAACTTATCTAGGCAGGAAAGAGAACAGCAACTTAAAACAACCTTGTACATATATAAACTGCTAAACCAAAACTTCATGAGAACAGCAAACCCGAAAACTACAATAGATAAACATATAAAAAAGAAAAAGCAACCCAAACAAAACAATAAGATGGTCATCAAACCATAAGAGAAGAGAACAAAAGACTAGGGGAAGAAAAAAAACCCTACAAAAACAAACCCAAAACAATTAAGAAAATGGCAATAAGAACATACATATTGATAAATACCTTAAATGTAAATGGATTAAATGCTACAACCAAAAGAAACAGATTGGCTGAATGCATACAAAAATAAGACCCGTATATATGCTGTCTACAAGAGACCCACTTCAGACCTAGAGTCACATACAGACTGAAAGTGAAGGGCATGGAAAAATATATTCCATGAAAATGGAAATCAAAAGAAAGCCGGAGTAGCAATACTCATATCAGACAAAATAGACTTTAAAATAAAGACTGTTACAAGAGACAAGAAAGGACACTACATAATGATCAAGGGATCAATCCAGGAAGAAGATATAAAAATTATAAATATATATGCACCCAACACAGGAGCACCTCAATATATAAGGCAAATGCTAACAACCATAAAAGGGTAAATTGACAGCAACACTATAATAGTGGGGGATTTTAACACCTCACTTACACCAATGGACAGATCATCCAGACAGAAAATTAATAAGGAAACACAAGCCTTGAATGACACATTAGACCAGATAGATTTAATTGATATTTATAGGACATTCCATCTGAAAGCATCAGAATACACTTTCTTTCCAAGTGCAAATGGAATATTCTCCAGGATAGATCACATCTTGGGCCACAAATCAAGCCTTGGTAAATTTAAGAACATTGAAATCATATCAAGCATCTTTTCCAAACACAATGCTATGAGATTAGAAATCAACTACAGGAAAAAAAAAAACTGTAAAAAACACAAACACATGGATAGTAAACAATATGTTAATGCACAACCAATGGATCACTGAAGAAATCAAAGAGGAAATCAAAAATACCTAGAAACAAATGACAATCAAAACACGACTATCCCAAACCTATAGGACACAGCAAAAGCAGTTCTGAAACGGAAGTTTATAGCAATACAATCTTACCTCAGGAAAAAAGAAAAATCTCAAATGAACAACTTAACCTTACACCTAAAGCAACTAGAGAAAGAAGAACAAACAAAGGTTAAAGTTAGTAGAAGGAAAGAAATCATAAAGATCAGTGCAGAAATAAATAAAATAGAGATGAAGAAAACAATAACAAAGACAAATGAAATTAAAAGCTGGTTCTTTAAGAAGATTAACAAAATTGATAAACCTTCAGCCAGACTCATCAAGAAAAGAAGGGAGAGGACTCAAATCAATAAAATTAGAAGTGAAAAAGAAGTTACAACTGACACCACAGAAATACAAAGGATCATAAGAGACTACTAAAAGCAATTATATGCTGAAAAAATGAACAATCTAGAAGAAATGGACAAATCCTTAGAAAGGTACAACTTTCCAAGACTGAACAGGAAGATATAGAAAATATGAACAGATCAATCAGAAATACTGGAATTGAAACTGTGATTTAAAAACTTCCAACAAACAAAAGTCCAGGACCAGAAGGCTTCACAGGTGAATTCTATCAAACATTTAGAGAAGAGTTAACACCTATCCTTCTGAAACTATTCCAAAAAATTACAGAGAAAGGAACACTCCCAAGCTCATCCTAAGAGGCCACCACCACCTGATACCAAAATCAGACAAAGGTATCACAAAAAAAGAAAATTACTGGCCAACATCACTGATAAACATAGATGCAAAAATCCACAACAAAATACTAGCAAACCAAATCTAACAACACATTAAAAGGATCATACACCATGATCAAGTGAGATTTATCCCAGGGATGCAAGGATTCTTCAACATACATAAATCAATCAATGTGATACACCACATCAACAAAGTGAAGAATAAAAACCATATGATCATCTCAATAGATGGAGAAAAAGTTTTGGACAAAATTCAACACCAATTTATGATAAAACATTCTCCAGAAAATGGGCATAGAGGAAAATTACCTCAACATAATAATGGCCATATATGACAAAACCACAGAAAACATCATTCTCAATGGTTAAAAACTGAAAGCATTTCCTCTAAGATCAGAAACAAGACAAGGATGTCCACTCTCACCACTATTATTCAACATAGTTTTGGAGTCCTAAACACAGCAATCAGAGAAGAAAGAAAAAAAATAAAGGAATCCAAATTGAAAAAGAAGTAAAGCTGTCACTCTTTGCAGATGACATGATACACTACATAGGAAATCCTACAGATGCTACCAGAAAACTATTAGAGCTCATCAATGAATTTGGTAAAGTTGCAGGATACAAAATTAATACACAAAAGTCTCTTGCATTCCTATACACCAACAACAAAATATCTGAAAGAGAAATTAAGGAAACAGTCCAATTTACCATCACATCAAAAAACATAAAATACCTAGGAATAAACCTACTTATGGAGGCAAAAGACCTGTACTCAGAAAACTATAAGATACTGATGAAAGAAATCAAAGATGATGTAAATTGATGGAGAGATATAACATGTTCTTGAATTGGAAGAATCAATATTGCCAAAATGACTATACTACCCAAAGTAATTTACAGATTCAATGCAATTCCTATCAAATTACTAATAGCATTTTTCATGGAATTAGAACCAAAATTTCTATAATTTGTATGGAGACACAAAGACCCTGAAGAGCCAAGGCAATTTTGAGAAAAGAAAAAAAAAGAAACGGAGCTTGAGGAATCAGGCTACCTAACTTCAGAATATACTACAGAGCTACAGTCATCAAAAGAGTATGGTACTGGCACAAAAACTGAAATTTAGATCAATAGAACAGGGTAGAAGGCCCAGAGATAAACCCACGCACATATGGTCATCTAATCTATGACAAAGGAGGCAAGAATATACAATGGAGAAAAGACACTCTCTTCAATAAGTGGTGCTGCGGAAACTGGACAGCTATATGTAAAAGAAGAAAATTAGAACACTTTCTAACACCAAACACAAAAATGGATTATAGACATAAATGTAAGACTAAATACTATAAAATTCTTAGAGGAAATCATAAGCAGAACACTCTCTGACATAAATTGCAGCAAGATCTTTTTTGATCCACCTCTGAGAGTAATGAAAATGAAAACAAAAAATAAACAAATGGGACTTAATGAAACTTAAAAGCTTTTGCACAGCAGAGGAAGCCATAAACAAAATGAAAAGACCCCCCACAGAATGGGAGAAAATATGTGCAAATGAAGGAAACGACAAGGTATTAATCTCCAAAATAGGGGAGGAGCTTCAAGATGGAAGAAGAGTAAGACGCGGAGATCACCATCCTCTCCACAAATACATCAGAAATACATCTACACATGGAACAGCTCCTATAGAACACCTACTGAATGCTGGCAGAAGACCTCAGACCTCCCAAAAGGCAAGAAACTTCCCCATGTACCTGGGTAGGGCAAAAGAAAAAAGAAAAAAACACAGACAAAAGAATAGGGACGGGACCTGCACCACTGGGAGGGAGCTGTGAAGGAGGAAAGGTTTCCACACACTAGGAAGCCCCATGGCGGGTGGAGACTGCGGGTGGCTGAGGGGGGGAGCTTCAGAGCCACGGAGGAGAACACAGCAACAGGGGTGTGGAGGGCAAAGCGGAGAGATTCCCGCACAGAGGAACGGTGCAAACCAGCACTCACCAACTCGAGAGGCTTGTCTGCTCATCCACCAGGACAGGTGGGAGCTGGGAGCTGAGGCTCGGGCTTTGGTCGAATCCCAGGTAGAAGACTGGGGTTGGCTGTGTGAACACAGCCTGAAGGGTCTAGTGCAACACAGCTAGCGGGGAGGGAGTCCGGGAAAAAGTCTGGACCTGCAGAAGAGTCAAGAGACTTTTTCTTGTCTCTTTGTTTCACGGTGTGCAAGGAGAGGGGATAAAGAACACCGCTTAAAGGAGCTCCAGAGATGGGCGCGAGCCGCGGCTATCAGCGTGTACCCGAGAAAAGGGCATGGGATGCTAAGGCTGCTGCTGCCACCATCAAGAAGTCTCTGTGCGAGCACAGGTCACTCTCCACACTTCCCCTCCTGGGAGCCTGTGCAGCCCACCACTGCCAGGGTCCCGTGATCCAGGGACAACTTCTCCGGGAGAACACAAGGCGCGCCTCAGGCTGGTGCAACGTCACCCCAGCCTCTGCTGCTGCAGGCTCACCCCGCATACATACCCCTCCCTCCCCCTGGCCTGAGTGAGCCAGAGCCCCCAAATCAGCTGGTCCTTTAACCCCGTCCTGTCTGAGCGAAGAACAAACACCCTCAGGCAACCTACATGCAGAGGCGGGTCCAAATCCAAAGCTGAACCCTGGGAGCTGTGCGAACAAAGAAGAGAAAGGAAAATTTCTCCCAGCAGCCTGAGGGGCAGCGGATTAAATCTCCACAATCAACTCGATGTACCCTGTATCTGTGGAATACCTGAATAGACAACGAATCATCCCAAATTGAGGAGGTGGACGTTGGGAGAAAAGATATATATATATATTTTTTCCTTTTTCTCTTTTTGTGAGTGTGTATGTGTATGCTTCTGTGTGTGATTTGGTCTGTATAGCTTTGCTTTTACCATTTGTCCTAGGGTTCTGTGTGTCCGTTTTTTTTTACTTTTTAAAATATTTTTCTTAATAATTATTTTTTATCTTTATTTTAATAACTTTATTTTATTTTACTTTATTTTATTTTGTTTTATCTTATCTTCTTTCTTTATTTCTATTTTTTCTTACTTTTATTCTGAGCCGTGTGGATGAAAGGCTCTTGGTGCTCTAGTCAGGCGTCATGGCTGTGCCTCTGAGGTGGGAGAGGCAACTTCAGGACACTGGTCCACAAGAGACCTCACAGCTCCACATAATATCAAATGGTGAAAATCTCTCAGAGATCTCCATCTCAAAGCCAAGACCCAGCTTCACTCAACGACCAGCAAGCTACAGTGTTGGACACCCTGCGCCAAACAATTAGCAAACCAGGAACACAATGCCATCTATCTGCAGAAAGGCTGCCTAAAATCATTAAAAGGCCACAGACACCCCAAGACACACCACCAGAGGTGCACCTGCCCACCAGAAGACAAGATCCAGCCTCATCCACCAGAGCACAGGCACTAGTCCCTTCCACCAGGAAGCCTACACAGCCCACTGAACCAACCTTAGCCACTGGGAACAGACATCAAAAACATCAGGAACTACGAACCTGCAGCCTGCAAAAAGGAGACCCCAAACACAGTAAATTAAGCAAAATGAGAATACAGAAAAACAAACAGCAGATGAAGGAGCAAGGTAAAAACCCACAAAACCTAACAAATGAAGAGGAAATAGGCAGTCTACCTGAAAAAGAACTCAGAATAATGAGAGTAAAGATGATCCAAATCTTGGAAATAGAATAGAGAATATACAACAAACGTTTAACAAGGACCTACAGGAACTAAAGAGCAAAAAAACAATGATGAACAACACAATAAATGAAATTAAAAATACTCTAGAAGGAATCAATAGCAGAATAACTGAGGCAGAAGAATGGATAAGTGACCTGGAAGATAAAATAGTGGAAATAACTACTGCAGAGCAGAATAAAGAAAAAAGAATGAAAAAAACTGAGGACAGTCTCAGAGACCTCTGGGACAACATTAAATGCACCAACATTCGAACTATAAGGGTCCCAGAAGAAGAAGAGAAAAAGAAAGGGATGAAAAAATATTTGAAGAGATTATAGTTGAAAACTTCCCTAATATGGGAAAGGAAATAGTTAATAAAGTCCTGGAAGCACAGGGAGTCCCATACACGATAAATCCAAAGAGAAACATGCCAAGACACATATTAATCAAACTATCAAAAATTAAATGCAAAGAAAAAATATTAAAAGCAGCAAGGGAAAAACAACAAATAACACACAAGGGAATCCCCATAAGGTTAACAGCTTATCTTTTAACAGAAACTCTGTAAGCCAGAAGGGAGTGGCAGGACAGATTTAAAGTGATGAAGGAGAAAAACCTATAAACAAGATTAACCTACCCAGCAAAGATCTCATTCAGATTTGATGGAGAAATTAAAGCCTTTACAGACTAGCAAAAGCTAAGAGAATTCAACACCACCAAACCTGCTTTACAACAAATGTTACAGGAACTTCTCTAGGCAGGAAACACAAGAGAAGGAAAAGACCTACAATAACAAACCCAAAACAATTAAGAAAATGGGAATAGGAACGTACATATCGATAATTACCTTAAATGTAAATGGATTAAATGCTCCAACCAAAAGATATAGACTGGCTAAATGGATACAAAAACAAGACCCATATATAAGCTATCTACAAGAGACTCACTTCAGACCTAGGGACACATATAGACTGAAAGTGAGGGGATTGAGAAAGATATTCCATGCAAATGAAAATCAAAAGAAAGCTGGAGCAGCAATTCTCATATCAGACAAAATAGACTTTAAAACAAAGACTATTACAAGAGACAAAGAAGAACACTATATAATGATCAAGGAATCGATCCTAGAGGAAGGTATAACAATTGTAAATATTTATGCACCCAACATAGGAACACCACAATACATAAGGCAAATACTAACAGCCATAAAAGGGGAAATCGATAGTAACACAGTCATAGTAGGGGACTTTTGACACCCCACCCTCACCAATGGACAGATCATCCAAAATGAAAATAAATAAAGAAACATAAGCTTTAAATGATACATTAAAAAAAGATGGACTTAATTGAGATATATAGGATAGTCCATCCAAAAACAACAGAATACACATTCTTCTCAAGTGCTCATGGAATATTCTCCCAGATAGATCATATCTTGGGTCATAAATCAAGCCTTGGTAAATTTAAAAAATTAAAATCATATCAAGTATCTTATCCGACCACAATGCTATGAGACTAGGTATCAATTACAGGAAAAAATCTGTAAAAAATACAAGCACAGGGAGGCTAAACAAGACACTGCTTAATAACCAAGAGATCACTGAAGAAATCAAAGAGGAAATCAAAAACTACCTAGAAACAAATGACAATGAAAACACTACGACCCAAAACCTATGGGATGTAGCAAAAGCAGTTCTAAGACATAAGTTTATAGCAATAAAATCTTACCTTAAGAAACAAGAAACATCTCAAATAAACAACCTATCCTTACACCTAAAGCAATTACAGAAACAATAACAAAATCCCCCAAAGTTAGCAGAAGGAAAGAAATCATAAAGATCAGATCAGAGATAAATGAAAAAGAAATGAAGGAAACAAAAGCAAAGATCAATAAAACTAAAAGCTGGTTCTTTGAGAAGATAAACAAAATTGATAAACCATTAGCCAGACTCATCAAGAAAAAAAGGGAGAAGACTCAAATCAATAGAATTAGAAATGAAAAAGGAGAAGTAACAACTGACACTGCAGAAATACAAAGGATCATGAGAGATTACTACAAGAAACTCTATGCCAATAAAATGAACAACCTGGAAGAACTGGACAAATTCTTAGAAATGCACAACCATCCGAGACTGAAGCAGGAAGAAATAGAAAATATGAACAGACCAATCACAGGCACTGAAATAGAAAATGTGATTAAAAATCTTCCAACAAACAGAAGCCCAGGACCAGATGGCTTCACAGGCGAATTCTATCAAACATTTAGAGAAGAGCTAACACCTATCCTTCTCAAAATCGTCCAAAATATAGCAGAGGGAGGAACACTTCCAAACTCATTCTACGAGGCCACCATCACCCTGATACCAAAACCAGAAAAAGATATCACAAAGAAAGAAAACTACAGGCCAATATCATTGATGAACATAGATGCAAAAATCCTTAACAAAATACTAGCAAACAGAATCCAACAGCACATTAAAAGGATCGTACACCATGCTCAAGTGGGGTTTATTCCAGGAATGTAAGGCTTCTTCAATATACGCAAATCAGTCAACTTGATACACCATATTAACAAATTGAAGGAGAAAAACCATATGATCATCTCAATAGATGCAGAGAAAGCTTTTGACAAAATTCAACACCCATTTATGATAAAAAACCGTCCAGAAAGTAGGGATAGAGGGAACTTTCCTCAGCATAATAAAGGACATATATGACAAACCCACAGCCAACATCGTCCTCAATGGTGAAAAACTGAAACCATTTCCACTAAGATCAGGAAAAAGACAAGTTTGCCCACTCTCACCACTATTATTCAACATAGTTTTGGAAGTGTTAGCCACAGCAATCAGAGAAGAAAAAGAAATAAAAGGAATCCAAATAGGAAAAGAAGAAGTAAAGCTGTCACTTTTTGCAGATGACATGATACTATACATAGAGAATCCTAAAGATGCTACCAGAAAACTACTAGAGCTAATGAATGAATTTAGTAAAGTAACAGGACACAAAATGAATACACAGAACTCTCCAGCATTCCTATACACTAATGATGAAAAATCTGCAAGTGAAATTAATAAAACATTCCCATTTACCATTGCAACAAAAAGAATAAAATATCTAGGAATAAACCTACCTAAGGAGACAAAAGACCTGTATGCAGAAAATTATAAGACACTGATGAAAGAAATTAAAGATGATACAAATAGATGGAGAGATATACCATGTTCTTGGATTGGAAGAATTAACATTGTGAAAATGACTCTACTACCCAAAGCAATCTACAGATTCAATGCAATCCCTACCCAACTACCACTGGCATTTTTCACAGCACTAGAATAAAAAATTTCAGAATTTGTATGGAAACACAAAAGACCCTGTATAGCCAAAGCAATCTTGAGAAAGAAAAACGGAGCTGGAGGAATCAGGCTCCCTGACTTCAGACTATACTACAAAGTTACAGTTATCAAGACAGTATGGTACTGGCACAAAACAGAAATATAGATCAATGGAACAGGATAGAAAGCCCAGAGGTAAACCCACGCACATATGGTCACCTTATCTTTGATAAAGGAGGCAAGAATATACAGTGGAAAAAAGAAGCCTCTTCAATTAGTGGTGCTGGGAAAACTGGACAGGTACATGTATAAGTATTAAATTAGAACACTCCTTAACATCATACACAAAAATAAACTCAAAATGGGTAAAGACCTAAATGTAAGCCCAGACACTATCAAACTCTTAGAGGAAAGCATAGGCAGAACACTCTATGACATAAATCACAGCAAGATCCTTTTTGACCCACCTCCTAGAGAAATGGAAATAAAAACAAAAATAAACAAGTGACCTAAGGAAACTTAAAAGCTTTTGCACAGCAAAGGAAACCATAAAGAAGACCAAAAGACAACTCTCAGAATGGGAGAAAATATATACAAATGAAGCAACTGAGAAAGGATTAAGCTCCAAAATTTACAAGTAGCTCATGCAGCTCAATATCAAAAAAACAAAGGAACCAATCCAAAAATGGGCCGAAGACCTAAATAGACATTTCTCCAAAGAAGATATACAGATTGCCAACAGACACATGAAAGAATGCTCCACATCATTAATCATTAGAAAAATGCTAATCAAAACTACAATGAGATATCAACTCACACCGGTCAGCATGGCCATCATCAAAAAATCTACAAACAATAAATTCTGGAGAGGGTGTGGAGAAAAGGGAACCCTCTTGCACTGTTGGTGGGAATGTAAATTGATACAGCTAATATGGAGAACAGTATGGAGGTTCCTTAAAAAACTAAAAATAGAACTATCATACGACCCAGCAACCCCACTACTGGGTATATACCCTGAGAAAACCATAGTTCAAAAAGAGTCATGTACCAAAATGTTCATAGCAGCTCTATTTACAATAGCTAGGACATGGAAGCAACCTAAGTGTCCATCAACAGATGAATGGATAAAGAAGATGTGGCACATATATACAATGGAATATTACTCAACCTTAAAAAGAAACAAAATTGAGTTATTTGTAGTGAGGTGGATGGACCTAGTGTTTGTCATACAGAGTGAAGTAAGTCAGAAAGAGAAAAAGAAATACCGTATGTTAACACATATATATGGATTATAGGAAAAAAAAAAAAAAGGTCATGAAGAACCTGAAGAACCTAGGGGCAAGATGGGAATAAAGACACAGACTTACTAGAGAATGGACTTGAGGATATGGGGAGGGGGAAGGGTAAGCTGTGACAAAGTGAGAGAGTGCCTTGTACATATATACACTAACAAACATAAAATAGATAGCTAGTGGGAAGCAGCCATATAGCACAGGGAGATCAGCTCAGTGCTTTGTGACCACCTAGAGGGGTGGGATAGGGAGGGTTGGAGCGAGGGAGACACAAGAGGGTAGAGATATGGGAACATATGTATATGTATAACTGATTCACTTTGTTATAAAGCAGAAACTAACACACCATTGTAAAGCAATTATACTCCAATAAAGGTGTTTTAAAAAAAAATATCCAAAATATGCAAACAACTCATGCAGCTCAATAGCAAAAGAACAAACAACCCAATCAAAAAATGGATGGAAGATCTAAACAGACATTTCTCCAAAAAAGACATACAGATGGCCAACAAACACATGAAAAAATGCTCAACATCACTAATTATTAAAGAAATGCAAATCAAAACTGTAACCGCGCATCACCCCATACTGGTTTGAATGGCCCTCATCAAAAAATCTACAAACAATAAATGCTGGAGAGCATTTACACTTTGATGGGAATGTAAACTGGTATAGCCACTATGGAGAACAGTATGGGATTCCTTAATAAACTAAAAATAGAACTACCATATGATCCAGGAATCCCAGTCTGGGTGTATATCAGGAGAAAACCATAATTTGAAAGGATACATGCATCCCAATGTTCATTGCAGCACTATTTACAATAGCCAACACATGGTAGCAACCTAAATGTCCACTGATGGAGGAATGGATAAAAGAAGATATGATACAATGGAATATTACTCAGTCATAAAAAAGAACAAAATAACGCCATTTGCAGTGACATGGATGAACATACAGACTGTAATGCTGAGTGAACTAAGTAAGACAGAGAAAGACAAATATATGATATCATTTATATTTGGAATCTAAAAAAAAATGGTACAAATGAACCTATTTACAAAACAGAAATAGAGTCATAAACGTAGAAAACAAACTTATGGTTACCAAGGGGGAAGGAGGGCGGGGAGCTAAATTGGGAGATTGGGATTGACATATATACACTATTATATATAAAATAGATAACTAATAAAAACCTACTGTATAACACAGGAAACTCTACTCAATACTCTGTAATGACCTATATGGGAATAGAGTCTATAAAAGAGTGGATATATGTACATGTATAACTCACTCACTTTGCTGTACAGCAGAAACTAACACAACATTGTAAATCAACTATACTCCAATAAAAATTTAGTTAAAAGGTATGTTTCATCTTGTTAATTTTGAACGATGACTGGGTATGCCTAGCACATTGTCAGTAATCAGTCAGTGATAACATTTTCACTTATTGTCCCATTTTCATGGGTTAATCTAAATGAGACTGGTCATGTTACTATGAACGGAAAAAGCTATTTCAAGGGAACAACTGTTTTTCAAGTCTGCCCATAGAATCACTGATTAATATTTGCCTATCAAATGAGAACCTCAATAATATCAGAAAGAAAGCTGTCTTGGGCCCCTGGGAAGCAGATCTTCAAACAAACATGGTGTATATAAAAGGAAATGAGGCTGGATCCACAATCCAGGAGTGAACATCAGTCTTACACTTTGTGCTCAGTCACATTGCAAATATGTCCCATTGCAACAGGGTAAACAAAACAAACAAACAAACAAACAACAACTGACTGGTCATAAACTGAACCCTCTATCCTTTGATAACTATAGGAAAGAGTCATATTATTTAATTTCATATCCATCTTGTAGCATTATTGTGAGCTTTTGTACTATGTATGCACATAAGGTGCTAACCATTGCTGGTTCTCAGAGATGGCTAATATCTAAGAGTAATCAAAAAAGGCTGCTGTTCCAGTGGGTCACCATGCTAATCTCTGAAACATACTTCCAACAAGAGTGTCAAAGCATCATCTCAAAGCTGAAATTCAGCATATTCAGAATCTATTTCTTCATTCTTTTTGTCAACAAATATTTATTGAAGACCTACAATATGCCGGACATTGTGTTATACATCACAAGAATACCAGTGAAAGAAATAAACCTAAAAAACAAAACAAAGCAAAATAAAAACCCTACTCTCAATAGGCTTACATTTTAGAAGGGCAGATAAAGAATAAGAAAAATGTAAACTACACAGTATGTTAGAAAGCACAAGTTCTGTTGAGAAGAGTAAAGCAGGGAAAAAAATAAGGTGTGTGGAGAATGGGGGACTACTGCTTTAATTCAACTAAAAAGGGCTCCATTTGAAGATGACATTTGAGCAAAGACCTGAAGGAGTGGAAGCAAGTGATGGGGATCTCAGAAAGAAAAGTATTCCAAAGTACAGGGAACAGCAATTGCAAAGCCTCCATAGGCCATTTAAGGACTTTGGCCTCATGCTCAGCTGGTCTATATTTATGTATAGATAATTATTTTGATGATAATATTCTTAGAACTTCCTTGGCTGAAAAAATAACCTATTTTGTTGTATGTCAGTTAAAAAAAAATAGTGGCAGGGAATTAAAAACACTTGAAGAGTATCCTTTATTAATATTTTACTCAGGGACAAATTCTTTCTAAAGTAATCATGTTTGCAGCATGCAAAAATTTCTAATATTTATCTCTGATAGCCACCCCCAAGTTTCATACCATGTTTGTTTTTAGTGTTAGACTAACTGTTGTACACAATGATATTTATGCAAATGTCTTGTAGACACTAACTTGACTAAATGTTCAGATTCTCTTTTTAATTTTTTTTGAAGCTCTTAAGTAGAAACCACATTTCTAGCTTTCCAGTGAATTGATGCAGTATCTGAATCCTGATTAAATAATCCTTGTTTCTTAGTGTGATCTAGAGTGACCATATAATTTATCATCTAAAGTAGGGCACTTTGGTGGAGGACAAATGCTAAACTAGAAGGGCATAAATCAGAACTGTCCCAGACACCAGACCATATGGGCCCCAGAGATAGACTGAACAAGAATTTTGGGGTTAAGCAGGTCTAGAATTGAAAAACAGCCTTATCTGTTAAGGAAGCTTATCCAGGCTGTTTTAGACCCATAATATGGAGTTGTGAAACCTAACTTCATTGCTTAGGAGAGTTTATTCAGATGAAAACACATACATGTCCAGGACAGAGCAATTTTAAGGAGTTAGATCTCAGCAAAAAATGGGAAAGTTTTAAAGACTTATGTTCAATTATTGTAGAAGTTATTGAAAGGGGATTATTA
The DNA here is from genome assembly GCF_028564815.1 of Eubalaena glacialis. Taxonomy (NCBI): domain Eukaryota; kingdom Metazoa; phylum Chordata; class Mammalia; order Artiodactyla; family Balaenidae; genus Eubalaena; species Eubalaena glacialis. The sequence goes on along the minus strand of NC_083732.1, from coordinate 28,503,064 downwards.
TAAAGCTTTCCTGGGTTAAGTTGCTCTAAGGCCATCGTAGGGTAGAACTATAGTTACTCAGTGAGTAACAAAGTAAGCAGCAGTGGTTATGAGTATATTCTGGCATGAATAATAGTGCAATCCTATTTCTTTAACTAAAATCATAATAAAATGGAAGTAATGGAATCATGAAACATAGTATCCATAGTCTTGTTATTAGAACAATGAACCTCATAATAGAGAAATAATTTTTAAGTTTTTAGGTATCATATTGATTTATTCAAAATTGTAAGTTTTGCTAACAAAAGTTTCTTTGGTAGAAGAGATTTAAAATTTTCACCTCCTCTTAAAATTATAGTCCAATGTCATATCTACTTGTAGAAACACATTTGACACCAAATTGCCTCATACTGGAATCCTTATGGGACAATCTAGTCTCTTGAGATTTAATAACATGATCAATTTTCATGTCAAACACAAATCTGAGTGTACTAGCAAAAGATTCTAAGATGCTTTCTATACAAAGACATTGAAATAGTCTCATTTTCTGAAATTCAAGATATTCAGACCTTTCTCTACTCTTTTAAATTACCTTAATCCAATTAACCGGCTTTTCTTTCCCAGGCTTTATGCACAGAATTTGACGTTCTGCTCCATCTCAACTACAGTTGGCTTAATACATTATCTACTTTGCTCCCCAAATCTACTTCAATAATTGTCTTTATTTCCTCACCTCTACTAAAATGTCTATTTCTATTTTAAACAATTTTTCATATAATATGTAAAGTTTTATGAAATTGTTATAATTTTCAATAGTTAACTTTTGTCAATTTACATAGTCTGTAGTATATTTTAAATGACAAAATTACAGATTCTGCTGCTTATTTTCGACACCTCAAACGTTTTCAGATGAAATAACTTCAAACACTATATTTATTACACAGAAAACATTTGCTTCTATATGTAAACTTAACTCTGCCAAAACCTGGAGTTTGAAGTACATCTCTGTGATTCATTAAATTTTCCTATTTGTCTTAATGTAATACATATTTTTATCATTCCTTGTGCTTTGAAATAAGCAATCTAATATTGTGGTTCTATGCATATTATTTAATAGTACTACAACCATGAACTATATCAATGATAATATATTAATAATATTAATAACATTTATATTATGTTCTCCATGTTGCCTGGCACTATTCTAAGTGAATTTAATGGTTTTAAAAATTCATATACTCCTGGGGCTTCCCTGGTGGCACACTGTTTAAGAATCCACCTGCCAATGCAGGGGACACGGGTTCGAGCCCTGGTCTGGGAAGATCCCACATGCTGTGGAGCAACTAAGCCCGTGTCCACAACTACTGAAGCCCGTGTTCCTAGAGGCTGTGCTCCACAACAGGAGAAGCCACTGCAATGAGAAGCCCACACACCGCAACAAAGAGCAGCCCCCACTCATCGTAACTAGAGAAAGCCCACGCACAGCAACGAAGACCCAAAGCAGCCAAAATAAACAAATAAAATAAATTTCTTAAAAAATTCATATACTCCATGTTGTAACAAAGTTTTGGATAAAACATGTGTAATCAGTATGCATATAAAAGATTGAATATTATTAATTACTAAACTGTTTTATTAAAATAATACAAACGGCGGGAGGTCTTGAAAACAGTATCACTGTATGATATTTTAATTCAAACAATACTTCCTGAATGAATGAAACTATGAAATGTCATTTTGATCAAAAGGCTGATGGGTGAATAAGACATGGTGCCTTCCATCCTGAAGAAGACACTCCAATGAGGAATGATTTGCTGGGAAAACCTCCTCAAATAGGTAGCTAGCACCACCATGTATTCCCTGCATAATTTGTGTTAAGGTGTTCCAATATTATTAAAATGTGTGTATGGGACTTCCCTGGTGGCACAGTGGTTAAGAATCTGCCTGTGAATGCAGGGGACATGGGTTCGAACCCTGGTCTGGGAAGATCCCACATGCCGCGGAGCAACTAAGCCCATGCGCCTTAACTATTGAACCCACGTGCCACAACTACTGAAGCCCACGCACCTAGAGCCCGTGTTCCACAAGAGAAGCCACTGCAATGAGAAGCCCGCGCACCACAACGAAGAGTAGCCCCCGCTCGCCGCAACTAGAGAAAGCCCGCGCACTGCAATGAAGACCCAACGCAGCCAAAAATAAATAAATTAATTAATTAATTTTAAAAAAATGTGTGTGTATACACACACACATATGTATTCATAATTCAATTCAGTACATTGGCTATATGTTCAAATAATGTATGCAATATTTTTACTAAATTGTTGAAGATGTTTAATTATGATGTACAATAATGTGAATCTAACATAAAGTTTTAGATTTTTCTTATGTTAACAATTCATCAAATATGAGACTGTTTAACATGGTCTGAGAAAATGTCAGAATCCTTGCACACACTAATTTTGACCTTGCAATGAGAACCAACTCTCTGGCACCATCTATTGATTGCATCGCTTTACTTCTGCATCAAGATACATGCAAATTAGTACTGAATGAATAAAACATAATCTCTTCTTTCTCATTTTTCGTTGATGATCAGTAGCTGGAGCCATCAACACTAACAGTAGTTAACGCCGTCAGATATATCGGTAAATTTATGCTGCACCCTTGGAATCCGATGTAGCCTTCTAATCATGAATGAAAACTTGCCTTAATTTGTCTGCTGGGGTCTACCTCCACAGGTGATATTCATGCCGAAATGTATAATCAGAGGCCAAAATAATCTTTACCATGATTAACTGGCTCTGTTGTATGTCTTTTTTCTTTTAAAGCATTTCAACTCTGCTGGAGAACCTCTGACAATCCTCTGTGGTGCTGCCTTTGAACCTGGGTGTCAAAAGGACAACTATGTAAAAAGCATCAATTAGGTGCCATTACTTAGCTAGTTACTTTGACGTAGACCATTCAATTTAATCCTTCCCCAGATTACAGATGAGGAAACTAAGTACAGAGAGATTAAACATCTTGCACTAAGCCCTTCATATCTTTCAGGTATTTAATTCAAATAGCACTTTTTTCAGTAAGTACTTCACTAGCTAGTGTGCCTGAAATTTTGAACACCACACCTCTCACATTTCTTGTCCCCTTTTATCACTATACCACATATTTCACTTATGTATCTTGCTTCTTGTCTGTATCCCTCCATGGGAATGTAAGCTGCATGATACTAGGAATTTTACCTGTTTTTGTTCATGACTGCCATCTCAACACCAAAACAGTGCCTGGCACAGATTAGATGCACAGTAAACATTTGTTAATAAATGAATGGGAAAATTAATGAATGTCTAGTCAATGGCAAAGCTAGGATTTGAATCCATGATTCTTCACATGCTCTTTCTACTGTCACAAGCTATGATACTTTCATCCTGTGCACAACAAAAATGTCCCCAATGTTTCATGTTAACTTAAGTCATTCAAGAGATTTACTTTTCAAGTCTCCTGAATTAACCAGAAAAAGGATGCATCTAAAGTGACCACTCGTTTCTCCAGTATATAATACATTTCTGCTGAGTGTGTTGTATGTACTAGGCACACATACAGGAAATGTTCTTTCTCTCATTTGTGCCTGCAGTATATATGTGTATGAGTCACTGTGCAAATACTTGTATGTTTGACAGTTCCCTACAAAGCCTTCTTGCAGGATGCAAGGAAAAGGATCCACAGATCAACATTCCACTAATAGAATATGGGGAGAGGGAGGATTAGGACACACTGGTTTATCTTGTTTGACTTAAAGAATGTTGGTCTCCTCTGTGCTCTTCTCTGTCTATTTACAGTATACATTGTCCTGTGCTTTAATGATCAGCTTATAATTTTACTCATCCTTGTAACCTAATGCATTCATTCATTTATTTGAGTTTGTTTCCTGGCCCTTAGAAGTGACTCAGTTACTTGAATATATAATGTTTAATGGTGAGAGCTTAAATGGAGTAGACTAATTTAAAAGGTTCCTTCCTCAACTTTTTCAGATGCTCCCAGGTGCTCCTGATGAGAAAGCATGTATTTAATGAATTGCAAGACAACACAAAAGAGAGATCAAACTTGTCTATCTTTTTCAATAAACTCAGTGACTAACTAGACACAAAGATATTAGAAAGAAATTTAAAACACAGAAGAGAGGTCTTATAATCTCCACTAGGTTATTTATTTATTTTTTAATGTTCACTCCTTTTTTTTTTTTTTTTTTTTGCCATGCTGCACAGCCTGTGGGATTTTAGTTCCCCAACCAGGATCCAACCCATGACCTCTGCATTGGAAACATGGAGTCTTAACCACTGGACCACCAGGGAAGTCCCATCCACTAGGTTATTTTAAAGAAATACACACACTTACCCCCAGTGTGTTTACAGTAAGAATGCTATGGAATTTATTTATTTGTGGATAAAAGGGAAGAACACATCAATTTGCTAAGGAAGTGGAGTCATATGAGAAAGTAGATCCCAACCTAGTGTCAATTATCAGGGAATGCAAGCAAGAGGGAAATAATCAGATGTGAAAAGGCAGCTAGAAGAAAGAACTTAATCTCCCTCTAACAGTCCAATAAGTTTTTGTGGAGATAATATATCTAAACTTGTGCAGAGAGATGATTCTATAAACAAGATCAGCTAAATTTCATAAGCAGCCTCAGGGAAGATGTTTAACTGTGTCTCAATTTCTTCACCTTTAAAGTAGAATTGAGAGGATACTTAGTTGTTAGGGTTGTTGAGGAATTAATGATTTAACATATAGAAAGCAATTATAATGGTTCCTAGCACATAATAAGCACTACATAATGTCAGTATTATAAGTTTTATTATTAGGAGTTGTAGTTTTTTCACTGTTTCACTTTTGCTTCTAATAAATCTTTGGTTTATTGTTTCGGTAGTTATATTTACTATATATTTTTTAGAGATTTAAAAGGTATAAAGTAAAGGATTGTCTATTTGTTTTGAATTGCATGTTAAAATGGTTCAATTCTTCCCTAGAAATGTGTACTGGGATGTCAGTGGAAATGTATAACAGGCTCAAGGGAAGGGCGAACACAAGAGATAAATTGGGTCCATATTTCCACACTGCAAGATTATTTTACTAATCCAAAATTGGAGATTCTGGGTTATAGTTTTAATTTGGATGAATTTCATAAAACTTTTTATGAACTTTAACATTATATTGTGCAAAGAACACAGCTGGAGACAGATTTAGACCTGAATATCACCTCCACCAACTGTAATCCTCAGACAAGTTAACTCAGCCTTTACAATGCTCCCCATCCCCTCACTTCTCTGACCTCTCACACTGCTCTTTTCCCCACACCACCTACATCCACATCCACAGGCTACTCCAGCCCCCTCATTTATTTCCTCAAACGTGTCAGACGTGTTTACACCTTAGACCTTCTCTGTTTCCTCTGCCTGAATATTTCTGCCCCCAAATCCCCATGGGTAACTTCGTAATCTCCTACAGGTCTTTGTTTGATGTAACTTTCTCATTAAAATCTCCTCTGTTGGGCTTCCTTCGTGGCGCAGTGGTTGAGAATCTGCCTGCTAATGCAGGGGACATGGATTCTAGCCCTGGTCTGGGAAGATCCCACATGCCGCGGAGCAACTAGGCCCGTGAGCCACAACTACTGAGCCTGCGAGTCTGGAGCCTGTGCTCCGCAACAAGAGAGGCCGCGATAGTGAGAGGCCTGCGCACTGCGATGAAGAGTGGCCCCCGCTTGCTGCAACTAGAGAAAGCCCTCGCACAGAAATGAAGACCCAACACAGCCAAAAATAAATAAATAAATAAATAATTTAAAAAAAAAATCTCCTCTGTTGACTTTATTTAAGATCTTGAAGATCGATTAGTTTAGAAGCCAATGGTGGCTGCCTGAGTTTGATTCTCCTTACTCACCCTCCCCTCAAAACCTACAAAACCAACAATAAGAGATGATCCACGGGTAAAACCACAGCTGATCTACACCTTTAGCAACAGTAGGAAACAGAAAATGTAGTAATCTTCAGATCACCTGTAAATAGTAGGAAAAAAATTCCAATAGCAGTTCCAATGCCCGCCCTGTAAGCCTGTGGGTGTCAAGAGGGAGAGAGAAAGGAGGCTTAGGAGACTCAGTTGAAAAGAATAGATGAATGAAGATGCCTTAGATAAAACACAAATGAAATCATAACTAAAGAGAGAAAGTTCAATACTAAATGCCGAAATACTGAGCACAGGTCAGGACTTGGTGGTTCATAGCACTGTGTTAGGGGATAGTGAGTGGCATTGGAAGTGGCAACTGCTAGGAGTCTTTGCTTCCGGGGAGAGGGGAGGAGTCAGATGAAGATGAGGAGGTACAACTCGGACATATGGCCGTGAAGGACAAGGATGAAACAAGAGGGGAAAGCTAAAGAAACCAAAGACACAAAAAGGAAAATCATACCAATCTCTCCACACGCCACACTGCTCTCAAAACGCCATTTATAAAAGAAGTTGCACAGATTAGGGCAGAACTAAAACAAGTGGACACTCTCGAACTATGAAGCATAGAGGAACAGAAAAGAGCAGACTACATCCATACAAAACTATCATGAAAAAATCAAGAAAAGTTAATTAAAGAATTTCAGCTTATGAAAATTTTCTCAACAAACCAACCAAAAAGCTGATGAGAACTATAATACAATATGCCAAACTGAATTCAATATCCTCAAACAAGCATTAAGAAATACCTTTAAAATACTTTGAATTGGAAATTAAACATTCAGTGCATAAATAGATAAAAGAGAAAGAAATAAAATGAGAATTAATTGAACCCAGGAAAGAAACAGAAGAAAAAATTAAATATTGCAAATGAAGACTAAGGTACAAGATAACCAAGTGAGAACAGATTCGAATGAAAAGGGCCTTGATGAAAGAAAAAAGCCACCAGAAGAATGACAATGACATAAAAAAGGAAAACAGAATGGGTCAGATTGAAAGTGATGGACATGGAAGATGAGCAAAGGATGTCCAGCATTTGTATATCTGGAGTCCTTGACTAAGCAAATTAAAACAATGTAACAGAACTAATATTTACAACTATAATCCAAGAAAACTCTCCATAAAATACGACTTGAATCTGCATATTGAAAGGGCCAAATGGATATCAGAAAAAATTGAACTGGAACAAGCAACTCCAAAATATATCTAAGTAAAACTTTTAGACTTTAGAGAAAATTAAAACATCCTCAAGGCCTCCAAAGATGATGAAGACCAAAGTCATGAGAAGTAGACAGGCAACCAGACTTCTCAAAAATGAAATATAAAGCAAGGCAATGTGAACCAGCATTTTCAAGAAATAAAAGAAATCCTGACACCAGCTGAGTTCTTCAAGTGTCAAAGTAATAGAAAATCAGGGTTTTTTTTTTTTCCTTTTTACAAATTTATTTATTTATTTATTTTTTATTGGAATATACTTGATTTACAATATTGTGTTAATTTCTGCTGTACAGCAAAGTGATTCAGTTGTACATTATATATACATTCTTTTTTATATTGTCTTCCATTATGATTTAGTACAGGATATTGAATATAGTCCCCTGTGCTATACAGTAGGACATTGTTATTTATCCATTCTGTATATACTAGTTTGCATCTGTTAACCGCAACTCCCAATCCATCCCTCCCCCCAACTCCATGGCAAACACGTCTGTTCTCTATGCCTGTGAGTCTGTTTCTGTTTCACAGATAAGTTCATTTGTGTCATATTTTAGATTCCACTTATAAATAACGTCATATGGTAGAAACTCAGTTTTGAATGTGCAAAAATTCAAAGAACACATGTGCCTTTCTAAAGGAATCTATTAGAGGATGAAACTTCTAGTTGAAAGCTGACTGGAGAAACTCTGGCAAAAGGATTGATGGTGAGTATTTCACATTTTTAATTATAGAATTAAGAAGTATAGAAGAAGAGTATGTAAATACAATATGTTCTGACAAATAAAATAATGAAACTTAAAGAAAAAATGAGGAGAGAAGAAGTAAGATTAGTTCATTGACTACTGCATCTGTATTAAGTAGGAGTCTAATTAAAAACTGACAGAAGAGATATAAACATTTAAAAGAGAGACTAAAAGATAAGAATTAAGATCATGGTAAAAGTATTAAAACAAAGGTAACTACCAGAACAAAAATAGAAAACTTTATAAGTACCAAAATATAGTAGAAAAATGAAAAGAAACAGACAATATCAAAAACAAAGAGGACATACAAAAAACAGAGGAAAAACACTGTAAAAATAAGATAACATAATACACATGGTAATACAACATAAGATACTAGGACAGAACTGAGACCCAACATATTAGTCATTTAATAAATGTCATTAGGGTATACTCATTTAATGAAAAAATAGATTTTCAATTTGGCTCATAAAACAAAATCAAATGCTATGCTATATACAAGAGATAAACCTGAAATACAGTGATTCAAAGGTTAAAAACCAACAAAACAGGCAAAGTTTACTGGACAAGATGAAACCTAAGAATGCAGAGATTATAATCCTGATGTCAAATAAAGTAGAATTTAAGCCAAAAACTTTAACTGAGGAAAGAATGACACTTTATAATCCAAAACTCCCCTGCTATCACTCCAGCAATCCAGATCTTCCTTACACTGCTCTACTCTTTCTTTATTCTAAAGAATGTATCCACTTCTAATATATATTTTACTTCATTTATTATGTCTAATAGTAAGTGAGTGAATTTATTATTAGAATGTCAGCCAATGACAGGAAACATTTCAGCTGTTTTTTTAATTGGTGTATACCAAATTTCTAGAATTTCAGGGTGGGTTGTTTTTAGAGATTACTCCCCAGTTTTCCCCTCCTGTCTCCTGACCTTTTCTGGCCCTTGGCTGTTGGTGGTTCACAGTGGGCGGGAAGGGGGAGGCCGGGGATGCCTTATAGGGGCCCGGAGCCCACAGCTGTTTCCCTTCCTGCTGCCCCCACCACCCCCACCCCGTTGTCCAGGAGGGACCCTCCGGGCTGGCTGAGCTCAGGGCCGAGGTGGCTGGGAGGGAGGGTATGTGCAGAAACATGGCCATCGCCAGAAGGAGACATCACTAGCTCACCTTCCCTGTTTGGAGGTAATAAAAAGAATTCTCTGGGGTCAGAAAAAAAGCTCGATAAATAATTGCTTAAGTGAATGAATAAATAAATTTAATCTGTTTTTCTTACCTGTGATAAGAAAACAAGAGAAAATGCATAAAAATCTTTTATCAAAGACCCACCTGACCCCTGGATGCATTTAGTAATAACAATAACAATCGTAATATTTTCAAATCTAACTCCTTGTGTCCTTAAATACCTGGCAATATTGTTTTGACAGACCCAAACTATCCTAGAGGAGACAAAAACTGAATTGATGGAATCTTATCTAATTGTTGCTATTTAGATGAAATGTCTGCAAGTGGTGCTCCAGCTTTCTCTATCCCATCCCTTCTTCATTGACAGAAACATTGTTCAACTGAGTAGTAGTAAAATTTAAGGAAGGAATAAACACATTTTTACTCAATAGAATTTTAATTACCATGGTACACATCATACTTCAATACCTGCCTTCAATTTCCACCCACCATAAATTCACTGAATGAATTAACATGCAAGAAAACACAAGTGGTAAGCAACCATAAAATATATGAGTGGCCAATATTAAGACATATGGTTCTCTTTTAGCCTCTGTTTTCTTCCATTTCCCCATTTTCATTGTGTTTAAGTCTATGGAAAAATAAATATTGAAAAACATTTTAGGGTGTTTAGGTGTACATTTAGAAATCTTTGCAATGTGAATTAGCCATAACTATAATAATATCAAATGAAATAATAATTTGTGAGTCTCACAGGCATTTAGAATCATAAACTCACAGAATTTTGGAACATGAAGTATAGAAAACTTTAATACCATAATTAAATATAGCTCTATGTATATAGAGCTCTATGTATACATAGCTCTACGTATATTTTCTGAAAAGTAAAGTAGTTTGACTATATTCTTTTTAATTTTCAGATATGACAACAAACTCAAGCTTCACATAGATAAAGACAAGCAACAGCACAGTAGTTAGAAAGTCAGATAAAGAGCCCTTCCGTTTGGGTGAAATGGAGAGAAATAAGCTGTGAAGGTGTTTTTTTCTGCAAGGAACACAAGACATTACCTTAACTTTGAATAGATTTGAAGATGTACTTTAATACTGTTATATATTTTTTCTTCTCCTCACATTCTAAAAAAATCCATGTCACTGTGTGTGATAGATTTTTTATGGCCATGGAAGGATTTTCTTTGTGAAAAAGAAAACAGTCTAAAAAATAAGTGTGGAATAGCCCTGTTTGTCAACAAGATAAACACTAGTAAAAGAATCAGTGGGTGGAAAAAAGGAGAGAAACATTTGGGTGTCAATGAAAGGGAAAAAAGTGAAGTGTTATTCTTGTGGGAATGTATTCCATTGGCTGGCCAGCTAGACACAGGATATGGTGATCTGTCTGTCCTACTGCAGGTCATCCAACTGACAGAATCAAGATGTCACAAGGGGAGACATCTTTGAGGTTTCTTCTGGATACCTTTACTCTTATAAATGAAATGTGTATATCTCTTAACTTGTCCTACTTACAAGTGTCACAAGAAGGGTTCTTCCCTGATAATAAAGGAAGTTGCTTCAGCTTAACAAACTACAGAGAGAAACATTTGTTTCCAATTTTGAATTTGTATCATTTAGAAAGGAATCACTGATAAGGATCATAATTCCAAATTTTAGGAGAGTGAATTGTAGAAATTTTAGAGCAAATATAAGAAGAATAACTTTAAAGAGTGATGTTAAAAAGGAAGGTGGCTTTTTCTGAATGTGTGTAAAATTAAATTCTGGTAATACAATCAGATAATCCTAATAAGTAAGAAAAAATCAGAGGCTCTAAAGAAGGTGTGTAGTGTTACTAGACTCTCAAATGGATTTTGTTGGAAAAGTACACTTCACATTATAGAAAGAGATCAAATAAACAGAGTGAATTAGGGTGGAAGGACTGAAAAAATGGTGTCTCAGCATCTTAAGCCAGGAATAGGCAGAGGTTCATAAGCCAAAGGTAGTCTTTATTATGCTAAGAGTGGGAATACCAAAGATGCCATAAATCCAGAGATTGGGTTATAGGGCATAAAGTTAATTGTTGAGAGTGAGAAAGCTGAATTATTCAATTTCCTCATCTCTAGAACAGAAAACGGATAGTAACAGGTCTAAAATTTATTGAATATGCGTATTCCAGGTGTCATATTAAGAGCCTTATGCGGAATAATGTTCCTCCCAGATCTGTACTTTCAGTGCCATCTTATCTCTTAGATCTAAAGAAACAATGACCCCCAAATTATTTGTATCCAAGGACAAGGTGACATAATTTCACTTTATATGAAAAGAAAGACAGGTTTTTATGACTTTTGTTTAAATCCCTCAACACTGTATATAATTGCTGAAAAGCTGACTGTAAAGTAATGTCAGGAGATTTGGAGTTTCCACAATAAAAGAGGTGATTATTCCACTGTGTTTGAAAGACTATATCCAAAAATGGTTTAGAAGAGGTCATTGTGCACATTTAGAATATCCTGATAAATGTATCCAGGAAAACAAAAGGCCTGAAAATTTTGTCATAAAAGGAGTAGCTCTTCTGCAAAAGATAGTACTTAGAGAGCCCGACAGTTGTTATAAAAATTGGAAGGGATGTAAACTAGAAGATAATTGGACTTATTTTATCTTCTCCCAACATAGCATAGCAATTAAAAATTCTTTCATTTTTTTGGGGCTTCCCTGCTGGCACAGTGGTTGACAATCCACCTGCCAATGCAGGGGACATGGGTTTGAGCCCTGGTCCAGGAAGATCCTACATGACACAGAGCAACTGAGCCTGTGCACCACAACTGCTGAGCCTGTGTTCTGGAGCCCGTAAGCCACAACTACTGAGCCCGCATGCAACAACTGCTGAAGCCCACGTGCCTGGAGCCTGTGCTCCACAACAGGAGAGACCACCGCAATGAGAAGCCCGCTCACTGCAACGAAGAGTAGACCCCGCTCACCGCAACTAGAGAAAAGCCTGTGCGCAGCAAAGAAGACCCAACACAGCCAAAAATAAGGTAAATAAATTTTTAAAAAATTCTTTCACTTTTTGATTTTGTCTTCATTAAGTTTGGATTATAATATAACATACCTCCTTGTAGAATTGTTGTGAGAATCAAATGAGAAGACAACTAGAGAGTACTTAACATATTAATTAACCTAATGTAAATGTTCAACAAACACCATCCTTAGTAAATAGGATGTACACTTCATAATGGCAGCAATCAGGAATCATGACTATCTTTGTAATATCCTTATACCACCATAATCTGGCAAACAGAAGGTTATCCCTAACCACATGATGAATATATAGATGTGGACTTTCCAGAGTCACAAACAGAATTGGGAGTGTGACTTACAGGGTGAAAGGCTTCAACTCAATAAATGCAGTGGAACCAACCTAGAGGAGCATAGTGGTTTACCACTTTTCCACCATTTGCGCATCAATAGAATGAGTTCATGAAAATTGGAGTGGTTGTCAGTTTAACATGTTGACCTCCCCCAACTTCTAGGTGTTCTCTCTCTGTGACACACTGCACAATGGTTTCCCTCCTACCTCTTTGACCATTCCTTCTGTTTTTTATTGAACTTTCCCTATTGTTTAAACTTTAATCCTAGAAGATTCCCTGCCTTCACACTCTATTCACTCTATCTGGTGATGTTTGTATCTAATTCTATGGTTTCAACTATAATTTATATGTTGATGACTCCAAAAACCGAATCACAAGTTTATTCCTAGATGGTGAGCTCAACTGTCGATTCAGCTATCAATTAAATTGATCTACTGCAATTTTAGTTTGACCACTGTTAATCTAAAGCTAATACCCTCTAAATACTGCTAAACACTTCCAGGAATCCAGACATATGATAATCCTCTTCCATTTTATGTCATAATACCAACTCCAAGTTCAACAAGGAATACAATCTCAAATTAGACAAGATATTTTGGAATTATTATGCCTTAGAACTGCTATTTTCATGTTGTTCGTGTTGAATGCATAGCTGAGTTAATCTATTATTAATTCAATTGATGTTTCAATCAAAATGGGTCTTGACTAGCTGGATTTCTTCAATATATGGAATACGTCTTTTAATTATCTATAAAATAATATTCAGTAAAGTTTTATCCACTAACGGAAAAATCCTAAGTAGTTACAGAATCCTTATTTTGGTAAAGATAGCTTACAAACATTTTAGAGTGTTTCCAACTTGGATGCACTGCTATGATCACCAGTTCCTTTGTAAGACCTGTGGTTCACTGTTAAAGTTTGTGGCCTCTTTTGGTTTCTACAGCTGTTTGTTAATGATGAGTGCATTCATCTTAGCTGATGCTGAATTATTTAATAGCTACAAAGGACTGTTTCTTGAAGGCATGCTTATCCTTGGTGATGTTTACTTTATTTCTACTCAACTGGAACCCGTCAGAGTCTATTGACATAGGTGGAGTTGGTTGCTCTCCCACTAAAAGGCCCGGCTTGCCATTCTTTTTTTTTTTAAACACCTTTATTGGAGTATTATTGCTTTACAATGTTGTATTAGTTTCTGCTGTATAACAAAGTGAATCAGCTATATATATACTTATATCCCCATATCCCCTCCCTCTTGCATCTCCCTCCCACCCTCCATATCCCACCCCTCTAGGTGGTCACAAAGCACCGAGCTGATCTCCCTGTGCTATGCAACTGCTTCCCAATAGCTAGCTATTTTATATTTGGTAGTGTATATATGTCAATGCTACTCTCTCACTTTGTTCCAGCTTAACCTTCCCTCTCCCCATGCCCTCAAGTCCATTCTCTATGTCTGCATCTTTATTCCTTCACTCTGTATGACAGACTCTAGGCCCATCCACGTCTCTACAAATGACCAAATTTCATTCTTTTTTATGGCAGAGTAATATTCCATTGTATATATGTGCCACATCTTTTTTCATTCATCTGTCGATGGACATTTAGGTTGCTTCCATGTCCTGGCTATTGTAAATAATGCTGCTATGAACATTGGGGTGCATGTGTCTTTTTGAATTATGGTTTTCTCAGGGTATATGCCCAGTAGTGGGATTGCTGGGTCATATGGTAGTTCTATTTTTAGTTTTTTAAGGAACCTCCATACTGTTCTCCATAGTGGCTGTATCAATTTACATTCCCACCAACAGTGCAAGAGGGTTCCCTTTTCTCCTCACCCTCTCCAGCATTTGTTTTTTGTAGACTTTTTAATGATGGCCATTCTGACCAGTATGAGTTGGCATCTCATTGTAGTTTTGATCTGCATTTCTCTAATAATTAGTGATGTTGAGAATCTTTTCATGTGCCTCTTGGCCATCTGTATATCTTCTTTGGAAAAATGTCTATTTAGGTCTTCCACCCATTTTTGGATTGGGTTGTTTGTTTTTTTGATATTGAGCTGTATGAGCTGCTTGTGTATTTTGGAGATTAATCCCTTGCCAGTTGCTTCATTTGTAAATATTTTCTCCCATGCTGAGTGTTGTCTTTTCACCTTATTTATGGTTTTCTTTGCTGTGCAAAAGCTTTCAAGTTTAATTAGGTCCCATTTGTTTATTTTTGTTTTTTCTTTTCATTACCCTAGGAGTGGGTCAAAAAAGATCTTGCTGTGATTTATGTCAAAGTGTGTTCTTCCTATTTTTTCCTCTAAGAGTTTTATAGTGTTCGGTCTTATATTTAGGTCATTAATCCATTTTGAGTTTGTTTTTGTGTATGGTGTTAGGGAGCATTCTAATTTCATTCTTTTACATATAGCTGCCTGTCCAGTTTTCCCAGCACCACATATTGAAGAGACTGTTTTTTCTCCATTGTATATTTTTACCTCCTTTGTCATAGATTAAGTGACAATAGATGTGTGGGTCTATCTCTTGGCTTTCTATCCTGTTCCATTGATCTATATTTCTGTTTTTGTACCAGTACCACACTGTCTTGATTACTGTAGCTTTGTAGTACAGTCTAAAGTCAGGGAGCCTGATTCCTCCAGTTCCATTTTTCTTTCCCAAGATTGCTTTGCCTATTCAGGATCCTTTGTGTTTCCATACAAATTGTAAAATTTTTTGTTCTAATTCTGTGACAAAGGCCATTGGTAATTTGATAGAGATTGCATTGAATCTGTAGATTGCTTTGGCTAGTACAGTAATTTTGACAATATTGATTCTTTCAATCCAAGAACATGTTATATCTCTCCATCTGTTTGTGTCATTTTTTATTTCTTTCATCAGTGTCTTATAATTGTCTGAGTACAGGTCTCTTACCTCCTTAGGTAGGTTTATTCCTAGGTATTTTATTCTTTTTGTTGCAACGGTAAACGGGAGTGCTTCATAATTTTTCTTTCTGATATTTTGTTGTTAGTGTATAGGAATTCAAGAAATTTTTGTGCATTAATTTTGAATCCTGCCATTTTACCAAATTCATTGATTAGCTCTAGTAGTGTCCTGTTGGCATCTTTAGGATTCTCTATGTATAGTATCATGTCATCTGCAAACAGTGACAGTTTTACTTCTTCTTTTCCAATTTGGACTCCGTTTATTCCTTTTTCTCCTCTGATTGCCATGGCTAGGATTTCCAAAACTATATAGAATAATAGTGGAGAGAGTGGACATCCTGTCTTATTACTTAGAGGAAATGCTTTCAGTTTTTCACCATTGAGAATGATGTTTGCTGTGGGTTTGTCCTACATGGCCTATATTATGTTGAGGTATGTTCCCTCTATGCCAATTTTCTGGAGAGTATTTATCATAAATCAGTGTTGAATTTTGTCCAAAACTTTTTCTGCCTCTATTGAGATGATCATATGGTTTTTATTCTTTAATTTGTTAATATGGTGTATCACATCGATTGATTTGCATATCTTGAAGAATCCTTGCATCCCTGGGATAAATCCCACTTGATCATGGTGTATGATACTTTTAATGTGTTGTTGGATTGTGTTTGCTAGTATTTTGTTGAGGAGTTTTGCATCTATGTTCATCAGTGATGTTGGTCTGTAATATTATTTTTTTGTGATATCTTTGTCTGGTTTTGGTATCAAGATGATGGTGGCTTCATAGAACGAACTTGGGAGTGTTCCTTTCTCTGCAATTTTTGAATTAATGTTTTAGTTTCCTTCAGGCTAATATCCAAGAGTTAAATTGCTGGATTAAATTGTGGTTTTATTTTTAATTTTTTGAGGAACCTCCATACTGTTTTCCATAGTGGCTGCACCAGTTTACATTCCCACCATCAGTGTACAATTGTTCCCTTTTCTGCACTTCCTTGCCAACACTTGTTAGTTCTTGTCTTTTTGACAGTATCTGTTCTGACAGGTATTTTTCCAAAGAAAGCTTACAGATGGCCAACAGGCACAAGAAAAGATGCTCAACATCACTAATTATCAGGGAAGTGTAAACCAAAACTACAATGAGTTATCACCTCACACCTGTAAGAATGGCTGTTATAAAAATTTTGAAAGCTCATTGGCCTCCCTGGCAATATGCATATATCTGACCTGTGTTACAAACCTCCTTTCACATAAGTCCAGTCCCATTTATAATAAGAATTCATTGCATAAGTTTGATCTCTAAGTATGTGGGTCTGTTTCTGTTTTGTAATTAAGTTCATTTGTATCACCTTTTTAGATTTTGCATGTGATATCATTTGTCTTTCTCTGTCTGACTTCCTTCAATTAGTATGATAATCTCCAGAATTTATGATTACCAGAGGGGAAGGGTGGGTGAAGGGAGAGATTGGGAGTTTGGGACTGATATACACATGCTGCTATATTTAAAATAGATAGCCAACAAGACATACTGTATAGCACATGGAACTCTGCTCAATATTTTGTAATAACTTAAATGGAAAAGAACCTGAAAAAGAAGAGATGCATGTGTATGTATAACTGAATCATTTTGCTGTACACCTGAAACTAACACAACATTGTTAATCAACTATGCTCCAATATAAAATAAATTAAAAAAAAAGAATTCATTGCAGAGCACACTGGGTAGCCAAGCTGTGTTTAGGATGACTCCCATGTTCCTAATCAGTAGAACCTTTGTGATGTCAGATTTTCAGTTTCCAGAATCTTCTACCCATTCTGAATTATTTTCAATTTAGATCCTCCCTCCCTCCCTTCCTTCTTTTCTTCCTTCCTTCCTTCCTTTCTTACTTTCTTTCTTTATTGTAATTTTCTGTGCTAGTCTTAGCTGGAACAAATTCTAAATGGCATTGTCTGATTCTCCTAAATTTTCCTTCACTTAAATGATATTCTCTTTTGGCAATTAGAATTATGCTTGGAGTCCTTATTCCTTCTTCCAGGTTCTCAGAGATAATGCTCTTACAAAGGAAAGCTAAGATGCTGTATGACTTTTAACAGGACATTTAACCTTCCTGGACTTCAGCATAATCATTTATAAAATTTCTGGGTTAAAGGTTCTTTTTAAAAAGTATACAACCTATTATTTTATTCACTCCCAAATTCATATCCATTGTAGAACAATTAGAAAAGACATACAAAGAGGAAATTATCACATATAATTCCACTTGATAAAAACTTTCAAAATTGTAGATAGCCCTTCAAGCTTTAGTCCATGAAGTTCTGTGTGCATACACACACACATGCACAAACACACAAATATATGCTCACATTATGTACTATAATATTGTATAATATTATATGTATTATACACACTGCTCTGTCATTTGAGCTTAGTTTTCTCTGAGAAATACATGCAAAACATTTTTATAAACTAATGACATTATTTTTATTGTTTGCTTAGGTTTGCATTCATGGATGATCCAGAATTTGTTTAATGAATCTGCTATTATTATGGAGTATTAGGTCTCATTGATTATTATTATTATAAAAAAGTTGCAATGCACATCTTTGTATAAATATATTTGCATACTCACTTATTTTCCTAGGATGGATGCCCATAAGTAGTTTCTAAGCCTAAGAATATGCACATTTTGAGGTAATTTTCCCAAATCTCTCAATTATTTTCCCTTAAATATTTTCCAACATGGAAGGTAAAATAATGTAGTTCACTTTTATTTCTATCCATTGAATAAAAGTTTATTGAGCACTTACCTACTATCTAGGTGCAGGAGATATAGAGGTAAACAAAACAGACAAAAATTCCTGCCTTCAAAGTGCATATGCACTAATCAAGCAAGACAGACAATAGTTAAAAAAATCAATTAATTGCATAGTGTATTAGAAGGTGACATGTGTTACAGAGAAATCCAGGGAAGGGGTTGGGAAGATTCAATTTCAATAACAGGCTAGATTCTTTCTGTGGTCACCTTCAGTGTATTGTAATTCTGAGTCAAGGTCGTAGACATGATCAAATGCTCTGCTTTTTGCTCATCCATTCAGGAATCCAGATAGCTGAAATGTCTATAATTTTAATTATAGTATATACAAATGCCAGTTATGTGGTCTGTTTGTGAAAATTATCTTTCCTATTTCTCTTACCTATTGGAACATTGAGATGGGATCTTTCAGCATTAATATTTTTGTTTTTCTCCCTATTTTTACCAAAATATTAATGCTGAAAGTTCTCATGTCATTTCCCTTCATTGATATTTCAATCTGAGATTGTGAATTCTCTTGCAAAATGCTTCTATCTTTTCTGTTAGGTCTCCCTATCTACCCCTATTTTCACTTGTGTTTTTTTTTTTTTTTTGAAACACTCTACCTCAATGATCCTCCCCATAAGCATTCTATCCCAACACATTCATCAATAAAATTTCATGATCCTGCTTGTCACTTTTCATGGTGATTTCTTCAGAATTTAACTGCCATGTGGGCTGATATAAAAATAGATTCATTAACTCTTTTAGTGAATATTAACAAACCACCTACTATTTAGGATTTACTTTTTTATTTTTAAAAATTTTGTTTTTGTAGTGAGCAAAAACAAGTTGGTCTGTCTTCAAAGATGCTTATATTATAACAAGGGATGAAGACAAACAAATGTATAGAAATAAGGAAGTACCATAAAGAAAATACACAGTTTTTAGTGGAGATCATAATGGGACAGGGTAGTCTGGAAGGTTTTCTCAAGAGGCATTATTAATTTGTAGTCTGAAAGATGAGAAAAGACATGAGAAATGCATCCTAATGCATCTTGTGCCTGAAGGAAATACCCAATGAGCTTAGAAGCTGCATAAAGGCTGGTGGCTGTAGAATAATGAGAAGAGGGGAAAGTGACTCTAGGTACAGGAGGAGAGGTAAGTACCAGTCCAACCATATCAAGTAGGTTAACAGTAAGAATTATATTCTATATTCAATAATAAATCACTGAAGGGTTTTACACAATGAGTAACATCATGTTTATTTATATTCTTATAAGATTACTTTGATTGAGGTTCCATAAAATGGATTGAAAGAGGGGCAAGAGAGAAAGATATCACACCAATTAGAAGGCTAATACAGTAGACTGAGTGGGAAATCATGGCCTGGATCAGCTGATGGCAATAGAGATAGAAAGAATTTAATTTGGGAGGGGGTACATAATTTGAAAAAAAATTTTGTAAAGACTGTATTGGAATTGGGGGTTTTAAAGGAGAAAGGGGAATCAGGGATGGGCATCAGGTTTCTGGCTTAAACAAGTGAGAGAATGGATGATTGTACCATTTGTTACAATGGGAAAGTGGAAAACATCAAGAATTCAATGTTAGATACAAGGTATGAACTTAGAGAAGAGGTCTGAGCTAGAGAAATAAATCTGGAATTTGTCAGAATATAGATTCATAAGTGAAGAAAATAGGGAAAAAGAAACTGAGAAAGACTGGCTAGAAATGTAGGATGAAACCTAGAAGAATGCTGTTGCAGGAAGAAAGATATGTTGTGTGTATCAGTGAGAGACCCTAAGAGATAAATATCAATACTAGAAATTATCCATTGACTTATAAACCTAGCTACTGTCGGTGAGCTCAGTAAGACTTTTTTCTGGAGAGCAGTGGGAAGGACTTTAGCTGAAAATTAGGTTAAGAATGAATGCATTGGGCTTCCCTCATGGTGCAGTGGCTAAGAATCTGCCTTCCAATGCAGAGGACACAGGTTCGAGCCCTTGTCCGGGAAGATCCCACATGCCGTGGAGCAACTAAGCCAGTGTGCCACAACTACTGAGCCTGCGCTCTAGAGCCCGCGAGCCACAACTACTGAGCCCGTGTGCTACAACTACTGAAGCCCGTGCACCTAGATCCCCTGCTCCGCAACAAGAGAAGCCACTGCAATGAGAAGCCCACGCACCACAAGGAAGAGTAGCCCCCGTTCACTGCAACTAGAGAAAAGCCTGCACACAGCAACAAAGACCCAACACAGCCAAAAATAAAAAATAAAAAAAAAAAGTTAAAAAAAAAAGAATGAATGTACTACCACTTAGGCTTCCTCCAAACAATGCTTTAACACAAAGATGTCACCCTTGGACAGGAATTTCAGGGACCCAGATGCTGAACAGAGAAATGGAAAAGTATCACGGTTTAAAAGGGAATCATTCCAAAAGAATTGTGCCGCCTAATAAGAAAAATGGTATTCTGAACTGGGGAGAGGAATGCTAAGTTTTAATATTTTACAACTTTTTTTAGCTCGTTCAGTCCAGCCCAGAAATGACAAGAACCAAGTCCTTCTATGGCTGCAATTTAATTTAAAAACACTGCAACTACTTAGGATATCTAATTAAAGATACATTCAAGAAGAAGGCTATGCCAAGGGTAGAATAAATATGTAAGATGGAGGGAGGTAATGGTACCAATTTTACTTTGTCCAAATCTGTCAGGCCTTTAAATTTTCTCTGGAATAGGGATTTGATTGGTCCTTCAGCATCACATGAAATAAAGCCTGTGAACACACAGCAAACTGTAAGGTTCTCCAACCTTTTTATTACTTATTATTAATAATAAACCTTATTATTACTCATTATTACTCTATTCTAAAACGTTATTAATCAAAGGTCAAAGACCGATAACCTTTGGTAATATATATTAAATTTGGCAGAAATATGCATACAATGGAATGTAATTTGATAATATGTTGTGTACAATCACTTAACTATTTTTAATAAATTTAAAACTTGATTCAGACTGACAGTTTGTATTAAATCAATCACTAAGAAATAGCATTCTTTTCTCAAGCAGTTATATATTTATGTTTTTTCAGTGTCTCTTCTAAGAATCATTAAAATCGATATTCCTTAATTAACTAATATTTTTCAGCAATCTCAAGTTACGTCTGAAATAATCTCTGGCTGGTTGTGAATACTCATTGAATTAATTTTCCTTGTCAAGTGGAGCTTCAGTTTTTTCAGAGGAATATTCTGGTAGTTTAAATGTCTTTTATTACATCTAGTATTTACCTGGATGGATTTTCTTAAAAGAAAAATCAGTATGAATAAAAGTGAAGAAAGGTCTCCATCGTGTGGTCAAAAACTAATAATACAACAACAGTAGAGAATGGGAGTCGATTTTCTATGTTCTTTATTTAGATATTCAGAATTTTACTGACAAATCATTTAGAGGGTAAAGCCAGGCAGAATTAACACAGTGCAGGCACATGAAGGCAACTGCCTGCTGGCACAGCCTGGAATCCCCACGTGCAGCTCGATGTCAATATGCTCACATTACCTTATTTTCTGCCCTCAAGTATCCTCTAACTTAGTGAATGACAAAAAGCCTCTCAAAACACTGTTTGTAATCCTCAATTACATGTTCCCACAGTGCACTTTCTCCTAAATGTACCCAATTGAAAATTTCCTCCCCATACTTCTCCAAGAGAACTTTTATCAAGGTCAGTGATAATCTCAGTATTAAGAGAATATAAATTGAATTCTGCTGCTGTTGGTGACTTACCACTGGAAAAAGTAAGACTTAAGGGGTAAAGTGTTTTTCAAGATACTAATTAGGAGATTTATTAATTTCACAAACACATCTATCCTAACCACTATATTTCCTATTCATAACAAGGAATGCTTTTTTAAAACAGAATATGGGTAATAATAATTATTTCATGTGGTGAACTAGATCAAAATAATGTTTCATGCTTTTAGACTAATATTGTAACTTGACTCACTAATTCCTTACCTAATAGAAAACCTGTTCCTATTGAAGGTTTAAGCAGTAAAATAAAAGAACAAATCCAACAGCATGTCATAACCAAGGAATGGAACTGACCTAATATTTAAAGGTGAAATAAAACTAAGAGCTAGTTCTTCATTTAAGGTGACATTTAAGTTTCTATTAGGCTTATCATCATTATTATCATTTGTTTTGTGAGAACTGTACATATTATAATCATATTTAACTTTTAGTTAGCCATACATATCTTGAATTTTTGAGCATGTGATGTGTAAAATGCCTTCAAGAGATATCCACTTAAAATTTTATCTAATAAAGGTATAGGGTCTATCTAATTCTTACTTTTTACAAGACTACAGATCTTTCACTAATAAATCAATCTTGTAATAGTTTTTTTTTTTCTTTCCATACAGGTACCACCTTGGGATATGTACTCCAAATCTTATACGTTGAAACACGGATATGTCTATTTTTCAAACTAAAAAGTATTTTTGTTCCTTTATTTCCCATTATATACTATGTGAGCTTTTCATGATCCACAGGACTTTATGTTGGCAGGGTTTATACACCACATAGGTGCTTGAATCCTTCTCATTAGACAGTAAGGAAATTAGACAGGAATTTGTTTTATGACCTTTAAAGGGACTTCTCTAAAAAAGTTATACTAATGCCCATGAGACTCTGTTGAGCACATGACCTGACCCCTTGGCCACACTAGCCCTGAGGGAATTCTTCTACATTTATGGTTGCCATTTTTCTAGGAAATTTCAGGCAACTCTGTAAAAACCTGCTCAGAGTTTAATGGCCCCAAATAGATTCTAAAATTTTTCCATGCCTGCAACATAGTCTGGCCCAATAAAAAATGAATGTTCATGTCTGAGACTGAATTCTGAGCTGGAAGAAAATTGCTCTTGGGATTTATTTGACATTATCAATAAAGTAAACCCTTCTATATTCTTCCTAGAGTAAACTTTGAACAAGCCCTTCATGCTGAAATACAGCTTGGGACAAGCTTTTCCCTTGTTTCTCTCTAGGTTACTACCATCCACTGCTCTCTCTGCTTTGGGTCATCAAACACATCTTCCTTCCCATTTTTATAGCAGCATAGCTCTAATTTTCACTCACTACTACTTTTGCCTTGAATTGTTCCCTCCACAGTTCTATTAATATAACTATTATATTATCCTATTATGTGCAAAAGCCCAAACTAAGCACTAAGACACTGTCTGGTTTACCCTTTTTCTTTTTCATAATTTTTAACATGATAGCAGAAAAAGGAGGGGTAGCTGTTTAAAGCTGATACAGTTGGGAATCAAGATCTAATAGGAGAGAAAGATTCCATAACAGTTCTCTGTTAGTTAAATTAGGCAAACTAAACTCAGTTTAATAAAAAAGAGTACAGCAAAAAAGTGATAATCCATTTTAGAAAAATTTCCATAAAATATTACAAAGTATCTAAAAGTGGAACTTTATGAGATGGTTCTAATTAAAAGGAAATGTGCTTATGATTGCTTATTAAGTATTTTCGAAATACCTATTAGCCATTAGGCATTGTAAAAATGACTGAAAATATGATAGCACACAAGGAAATACAATAAGTGGCTTCTGCCTATATAGCTTGATTTTACAGTTAGTTATGCTATCATTCCTCAAGGGCAGGTACCAGGGTGATGTTTTCCTGAGGTCAGGAAATGCCATGTGCAACATATACACTGATCCTCCTTATCATCCAAAATATGTGCATGTTTTCAAAAGAAGAAAGTGAAAAAAAGAAAGAAGGGAAGAAAAATTTGACTGTGGTCCCAGCTCTTTTATTAGCAAGCACACTGTTTGTACGGCCCTCTGCAGAAACAAGGAGTTGAATCCAGTGACATCCAAGGTCCCTTCCAGCCTTAAACATCTAAGAATCTGTAAGCTATTCCACAGGTAAGTTAAGCAACCTATTCTTGAGCAAGTTCGAAGAGCTAGGGCCAGAGTCTACTTGGAGAGATGGGGAAGACGTAAACTGATCATATTCTTATAATTTCAGCACAGAATCTCAGAGTAGAGAGAATAATTTTTCTTCTGTTCTTGTAAGATCAGTTCTGACACCAACATTGAAACCAGCACTGAGCATAATACTAATACTAATATTAATAACAACAGCAACAATGAAGACTTACTTAGTCCTTACTGTGCGCCAGGCACAGCAATAGTGCTTTATATTTATTGATATTTGAAAATTAATCTTAACAAACAATAATGTTTATATCAATTCTATGTGATAGGTACTATTAATGGGTTTCATTTCACAGATGAGGACACCAAGGCTTAATAACTTAATTAGCTTGCTAGAGCTTATAAATTGAAGAGCTGTAACTTGAAAGGGAAGATGCCTTGCATCAAAATACTATACTATGTAGCCCAAGGAAAGAAGGTGGCTTGTAAGCCTCAAATTCTGTAGCCATTGAAGTGGAATGGCAAAGTTTCTATACGGAATTTCTCAAGCATTATGAAGCAAATTATTATGAGTAAAAGCTGCAGAGAGAATTCTGACTTTAAGAAATGATTCAGTGTAAATTAGGAAAATATTTGAGAGACTGCAAAATCTAATAATATTAATCCTTTAATTGTGTAAGGCTATGTAATTTTTCAAAAGCCTCTCTTTCCTGAACATTATTGTACAGAATCCATAGAATTCTGTAAGTGGTTAAGAATGAATAGTATGAATACGTTAAAATGAAGAAAATGGTGCTCAGAAAAGTTAGAAAACTTCTGAAGCTCTCAAAAGAAAGAAGAATCTAAATTAGATCAATTGACTTCTATGTGCCATGCACAGTAGGTGCATGAACTTGAGAAATTCTCATGTGAGGAGAAGCATGGAAATCAGTTTTTTATAATGTACAGTTAAACTTAAAGGAAAATTTATTATCAGAGATATTTACTAATATCCCACTACTGCCCAGCACTTACAAAAAGCACTAGTTCTATGTGGACAAGACAGACTTTAGTGCATGGTGATTTCCACAGTCTTCATGGTATGCAGGGATGGTTCCATGGGCCTGCGACCTGGACAGCAGCACAGGGTCCTGCTAAGAAGCACCTGAACTTGACTTAATGCTCTGCAGTTCAGAAATGATTAACCAGGGGACCCACATTTTCGTTCTGCATTGGACCCTACCAATTATGTAGTCAGCTCTGACCAGAAGCATTGGCATCACCCGAGAGGTTTTTAGAAATGCGACCTCTTAGGCTCTACTCAGAACTTTTGAATCAGAAACTGCACTGTAACAAGATTCCAAGGTGGCAGATATGCACACTAGCTTTGACAAGCACTAATGTGGATTATGAGCTCAGAGGCAGACTGGAACTGGCTCTGCATCTTTGTTTTGCCCACTACTTTGGGGGTTTGGGGAGATCACGTAACTTCTCTAAGTCTCAGAATCTTCACTTGCAAGATGGAGAAAATAACAGTTGCTAAATTAAATAGTACAGCATAACACTTAGCACAGTGACATGCACATGGGAAGAGTTGGTCAATGTTAGCTTATTATTACCATTATTATTACATTATGGCCTCACTACTTCTGCTTTGCTGCTTCTGCAATTCCTGGCAAAGTTATTCATGGCTTAAAGCCTTGCCTAACTTGCTCTCAAATGCATGGCCACTTTATTTTAATGGATATTGTTTACCTAATGCTAGTCTTATCTACACATGAGTTTCTTCTTGCCATTTTTAGTAAGATAGATCCATCTTTCATTTGGAGAGATAGCGTAAGCACTTTCCCTGTGTTTCTCAACCAGACATTCGTTCTCTCTGCTAGCAAGCACCTGGAAGCCACACGTGCCCAGTCCAGCCTGCAACAAACCCTTGTGAGAGTGCAGACAACTGTCCCCAGCTCAGGCCAACTCACTCAGAATCTCAAGGGGTGCAGCACTGGAAACCTAATTTTAATAGTATTTTCACATCCAGCAATTCTTTTATATAACATAGTTAAGGAACAATTTCTCTAGGAAGCATCTCTAGTCATTAAATTGCCAGTTTCAATGATTTAGAAATAACAATAACTGACAAGCTAGGAAGACACTTTTATAACTTTATTTTTTAATTAATTTTTCTTCCTTAAAGTTTTTGTTTAATTTTGAATTTATTTTATTATCTATATATGCACAGGATTTAAGTGCTCAGTCCAGTGAAATTTGACAAAAGTATATTTTATAACTTTCTTTAAATTTCCCCAGTCAGTGGCTTGGTTATATTTCTTTCTTTTTTATTCTTTTCCCAGCTTTTTGAAAATATAGCTGCAGTTTAGTTTATTGGGACAAATTACCAATAATCTATACTGGACTGCTTTCTACTCACTCCAATTACTGTGTGACCTCAGACATCTAACCTTTCTGTGTCTAAATTTCCTCATCTGGGGGGACCTTCAAGATGGCAGAGGAGTAAGACATGGAGATCACCTTCCTCCCCATAAATACATCAAAAGTACATCTACATATGAAACAACTCCTACAGAACACCTACTGAATGCTGGCAAAAGACCCCAGACTTCCCAAAAGGCAAGAAACTCCCCACGTACCTGGGTAGGGCAAAAGAAAAACGAAAAAACAGAGACAAAAGAATAGGGATGGGACCTGCAACTCTGGGAGGGAGCTGTGAAGGAGGAAAAGTTTCTGCACACTAAGAAGCCCCTTCACTGGCAGAGACAGGGGGTGGGCAGGTGGGAAGCTTCGGAGCCACAGAGGAGAGCACAGCAACAGGGGTGCAGAGGGCAAAGCAGAGAGATTCCCACACAGAGGACTGGTGTCAATCAGCAACCATCAACCTGAGACGCTTGTCTGCTCACCTGCTGGGGTGGGTGGGGGCTGGGAGCTGTGGCTCGGGCTTCAGAGGTCAGATCCCAGGGAGAGGACTGGGGTTGGCTGTGTGAACAGCCTGAAAGGGGCTAGTGTGCCACAGCTAGCTGGGAAGGAGTCTGGGAAAATGTCTGGACCTGCCTAAGAGGCAAGAGACCATTGTCTCGGGGTGCACGAAGAGAGAGGATTCCTTCCCTGTCTGCCCACAGAGGGCAGAGCACTGCCTGAAGGAGCTCCAGAGTTGGGTGCATGCCGCAGCTATCAGCTCAGACTGCAGAGACGGGCATGAAATGTTAACATTGTTGCTGCAGCCACCACGAATCCTGTGTGCAAGCACAGGTCACTATCCACACCACCCTGGAAGCCTGTGCTGCATGCCATTGACAGGGTCCCATGATCCACGGACAAGTTCCCTGGTAGAACACACAGTGTGCCTCAGGCTGTTGCAACGTCACGCCAGACTTTGCCACTGCAGGCTTGCACCACATTCCAGTTATAACTACTGTACCCCTCCCTCTCCCTGGGATGAGTGAGCAAGAGCCCCCTAATCAGTCGCTGCTTTAACCCCAAAATGTCTGGGCAGAGAACAGATGCCTGAGGGTGACCTACACACAGAGGTGAGACAAAACCAAAGCTGAACCCCAGGACCTGTGCAAACAAAGAAGAGAAAGTGAAATTTTTCTGTGCAGCCTCAGGGGCAGTGGATTAAATCCCCACAATCAACTTGATGTACCCTGCACCTGTGGAATACCTGAATAGACAAATAATCATTCCAAAATTGAGGTGGTGAACTTTGGGAGCAATTGTAGACTTGGGGTTTGCTGTCTGTGACTGACTTGTTTCTGATGTTTATGTTTATCTTAGTATAGTTTTTAGTGCTTGTTATCATTGGTGGATTTGTTTGTTGGTTTGGTTGCTCTCTTCTTTTATTTCTTTTATTTTTATTACTTTAAAAATTTTTATATTTTAATAATTTTTTATTTTAATAATTTTATTTTATTCTTTATTTTTTAATTCATTATATTTTTTCATTCTTTTTTTCTCCCTTTTCTTCTGAGCCGTTTGGCTGACAGGGTCTTGGTGCTCCAGCCTGAGCCTCTGAGGTAGGAGAGCTGAGTTCAGGACATTGGACCACCAGAGACAACCCAGCCCCACATAATATTAATTGGCGAGAGCTCTCCCAGAGATCTCCGTCTCAACACTAAGAGCCAGCTCCACTCAACGATCAGCAAGCTCCAGTGCTGGACACCCCATGCCAAACAACTGACAAGACAGGAACACAACCTGACCCATTAGCAGAGAGGCTGACAAAGTCACACTAAGTTCACAGACACCTCAAAACACACTACTGGATGTGGTCCTGCCCATGAGAAAGACAAGATACAGCCCCACCCACCAGAAAAGAGACACCAGTCCCCTCCACCAGGAAGCCTACACAAAACACTGAACCAACCCTGCCAACAGGGGGCAGACACCAAAAACAACAGGAACTATGAATCTGCAGCCTGAGAAAAGGAGACCCCAAACACAGTAAGTTAAGCAAAATGAGAAGACAGAGAAATATGCATCAGATGAAGGAGCAAGGTGAAAACCCACCAGAACAAACAAATGGAGAGGAAATAGGCAGTTTACCAGAAAAATAATTCAGAATAATGATAGTAAAGATGATCCCAAGTCTTGGAAATAGAAGGGAGAAAACACAAGAAATGCTTAACAAGGACCTAGAAGAACTAAAGAGCAAACAAACAATGAAGAACAACAAAATAAATGAAATTAAAAATTCTCTAGAAGGAACCAATAGCAGAATAACTGAGGCACAAGAACAGATCTGGAAGATAAAAATAGTGGAAATAACTACCGCAGAGCAGAAAAAAGAAAAAGAATGAAAAGAATTGAGGACAGTCTCAGAGACCTCTGGGGCAACTTTAAACACACCAACATGTGAATTATAGGGTTCCCAGAAGAAGAAGAGAAAAAGAAAGGGTCTGAGAAAATATTTGAAGAGATTACAGTAGAAAACTTCCCTAACATGGGAGAGGGAATAGTCAATCAAGTCCAGGAAGAGCAGAGAGTCCCATACAGGATAAATCCAAAGAGAAACACACCAAGACACATATTAAGCAAACTATCAAAAATTAAATGCAAAGAAAATATACTAAAAGCAGCAAGGGGAAAGCAACAAGTAAAATACAAGGGAATCCCCATAAGGTTAACCGCTGATCTTTCAGCAGAAACTCTGCAAGCCAGAAGAGAGTGGAAGGACATATTTAAAGTGATGAAAGGGAAAATCCTACAACCAAGATTACTCTACCCAGCAAGGACCTCATTCAGATTCAACGGAGAAGTTAAAACCTTTACAGAGAACCAAAAGTTAAGAGAATTCAGCACCACCAAACCAGCTTTACAACAAATGCTAAAGGGACTTCTCTAGGCAGGAAACACAAGAGAAGAAAAAGACCTACAAAAACAAAACAAACCCAAAACAGTTAAGAAAATGGTAATAGGGGCATACATATTGATAATTACCTTAAATGTAAATGGATTAAATGCTCCAACCAAAAGACATAGACTGGCTGAATGGATACAAAAACAAGACCTGTATATATGCTGTCTACAAGAGACCCACTTCAGACACAAGGATGCATACAGACTGAAAGTGAGGGGATGGAAAAAGATATTCCATGCAAATGGAAATCAAAAGAAAGCTGGAGTAGCAATTCTCATATCATATAAAATAGACTCTAAAATAGAGATTATTACAAGGGACAAATAAGGACACTATATAATGATCAAGGGATCAATCCAAGAAGAAGATATAAAAATTGTAAATATTTATGTGCCCAACATAGGAGCACCTCAATCCATAAGGCAAATGCTAACAGCCATAAAAGAGGAAATCGACAGTAATACAAAAATAGTGGGGGATTTTAACACCCCACTTTCACCAATGGATAGATCATCCAAAATGAAAATTAGTAACGAAACACAAGCTTTAAATGACACATTAAATAAGATGGACTTAACTGATATTTATAGGGCATTCTATCCAAAAACAACAGAATACACTTTCTTCTCAAGTGCTCATGGAACATTCTCCAAGATAGATCATATCTTGGATCACAATCAAGCCTTGGACTATTTAAGAAAATTGAAATCCTATCAAGTATCTTTTCCTATGAGACTAGATATCAATTAGAGGAAAAAAACCTGTAAAAAATAAAAACACATGGAAGCTAAACAATACACTACTAAATAAACAAGAGATTAGTGAATAAATCAAAGGGGAAATAAGAGAATACCCAGAAACAAATGACAATGAAAACACGAAGATCCAAAACCTATGGGATGCAGCAGAAGCAGTTCTAAAAGGGAAGTTTATAGCAATCCAATCCTACCTCAAGAAACAAGAAACATCTCAACTAAACAACCTAACCTTACACCTAAAGCAGTTAGAGAAACAAGAAGAAAACAACCCCAAAGCTAGCAGAAGGAAAGAAATCATAACGATAAGATCAGAAATAAATGAAAAAGAAAGGAAGGAAACAAGAGCAACCATCAATAAAACTAAAAGCTGGTTCTTTGAGAAGATCAACAAAATTGATAAACCACTAGCCAGACTCATCAAGAAAAAAAGGGACAAGACTCAAATCAACAGAATTAGAAATAAAAATGGAGAAGTAACAACTGACATTGCAGAAATACAAATGATCATGAGAGATTACTACAAGCAACACTATGCTAAGGACAACCTGGAAGAAATGGACAAATATTTACAAAAGCACAACCTTCTGAGACTGAACCAGGAAGAAACAGAAAGTATAAACTTCCAATCACAAGCACTGAAATTGAAACTGTGATTAAAAATCTTCCAAAAAACAAAAGCCCAGGACCAGATGGCTTCACAGGCAAATTCTATCAAACATTTAGATAAGAGCTAACACTTGTCCTTCTCTTCCAATATATAGCAGAGGGAGGAATACTCCCAAACTCATTCTATGAAGTCACCATCACCCTGATACCAAAACCAGACAAAGGTGTCATAAAAAAGACAACTACAAGCCAATATCACTGATGAACATAGATGCAAAAATACTCAATAAAATAGTAGCAAACAGAATCCAACAGCAAATTAAAAGGGTTATACACCATGATCATTGGGGTTTATCGCAGGAATGCAAGGATTCTTCAATGTACGCTAATCAATCAATATATACACCATATTAACAAATTGAAGGATAAAAACCATATGATAATCTTAATAGATGCAGAAAAAACTTTTGAGAAAATTCATCACCCATTTAGGATAAAAATTCTCCAGAAAGTAGGCATAGAGTGAACGTACCTCAACATAATAAAGGCCATATATGACAAACCCACAGCCAACATCGTTCTGAATTGTGAAAAACTGAAACCATTTCCTTTAAGAATAGGAACAAGACATGGTTGCCCACTCTCACCACTATTGTTCAACATAGTGTTGGAAGTTTTAGCCACAGCAATCAGAGAAGAAAAAGAAATAAAAGGAATACAAATCAGAAAAGAAGAAGTAAAACTGTCACTGTTTGCAAATGACATGATACTATATATAGAGAATCCTAAAGATGCTACTAGAAAACTACTAGAGCTAATTGATGAATTTGGTAAAATAGCAGGATACAAAATTAATGCACAGAAATCTCTTGCATTCTTATACACTAATGATGAAAAATCAGAAAGAGAAATTATGGAAACACTCCCATTTACCACTGTAACAAAAAGAATAATATACCTAGGAATAAACTTACCTAAGGTGGTAAAAGACTTGTACTCAGAAAACTGTAAGACACTGATGAAAGAAATTAAAGACGATACAAACAGATGGAGAGATATACCATGTTCTTGGATTGGCAGAATCAACATTGTGAAAATGTAGTATTACCAAAGCAATGCACAGATTCAATGCAATCCCTATCAAACTACCAATGGCATTTTTTACAGAACTAGAACAAAAAATTTCACAATTTGTATGGAAACACAAAAGACCCTGAATAACCAAAGCAATCCTGAGAAAGAAAAACTGAGCTGGAGGAATCAGGCTCCCTGACTTCAGATATTACTACAAAGCTACAGTAATCAAAACAGTATGGTACTGGCACAAAAACAGAAATATAGATCAGTGGAACAAGATAGAAAGCCCAGAGATAAACCAATGCATGCCACATACGGTCACATTATCCTTGATAAATGGGGCAAGAATATACAATGGAGAAAAGACAGTCTCTTCAATAATTGGTGCTGGGAAAACTGGACAGCTACATGTAAAAGAATGAAAATAGAACAATTCCTAACACCATACACAAAAATAAACTCAAAATGGATTAAAGACCTAAATTTAAGGCCAGACACTATAAAACTCTCAGAGGAAAACATAGGCACAACACTCTACGACATAAATCACAGCAAGATCCTTTTTGACCCACCTCCTAGAGAAATGGAAATAAAAACAAAAACAAACAAATGGGACTTATGAAACTTAAAAGCTTCAGCACAGCAAAGGAAACCATAAAGAAGATGAAAAGACAACCCTCAGAATGGGAGAAAATATTTACAAATGAAGCAACTGACAAAGGATTAATCTCCAAAATATACAAGCAGCTCATGCAGCTCAATATCAAAAAAACAGAGACCCAGTCAACAATGGGCAGAAGACTTAAACAGACATTTCTCCAAAGAAGTTATACAGATTGCCAATAAACACATGAAAGGATGCTCAACATCACTAATTAATAGAGAAATGCAAGTCAAATCTACAGTGAGGTACCACCTCACACCAGTAAGAATGGCCATCATCAAAAAATCTACAAACAGTAAATGCTGGAGAGTATGTGGAGAAAAGGGAACCCTCTTACACTGTTGGTGGGAATGTAAATTGATACAGCCACTATGGAGAACAGTTTGGATGTTCCTTAAAAACCTAAAAATAGAACTACCATATGACCCAGCAATACCACTGCTGGGCATATACCCTGAGAAAACTATAACCCAAAAAGAGTCATGTACCACAATTTTCATTGCAGCACTATTTACAATATTCAGGACAGGGAAGCAACCTAAGTGTCCATAGACAGATGAATGGATAAAGAAGCTGTGGCACATATATACAATGGAATATTACTCAACCATAAAAAGAAACAAAATTGAGTTGCTGTAGTGAGGTGGATGGACCTAGAGTCTGTTATACAGAGTGATTTAATCAGAAAGAGAAAAACAAATGCTGTATGCTAACACATACATATGGAATCTAAAAAAAAAAAAAAGGTTCTGAAGAAGCTAGGGGCAGGACAGGAATAAATGTGCAGATGTAGAAAATGGACTTGAGGACACAGGGAGGCGGAAGGGTAAGCTGGGACGAAGTGAGAGAGTAGCACTGACATATATACACTACCAAATGTAAAATAGATAGCTAGTGGGAAGCAGCCACATAGCATAGGGAGATCAGCTCGGTGCTGTGTGTCCACCTATAGGGGTGGGATAGGGAGGGCAGGAGGGAGACACAAGAGGGAGAGGATATGGGGATATTTGTATACATATAGCTGATTCACTTTGTTATACAGCAGAAACTGACACAACATTGTAAAGTAATTATACTCCAATAAAGGTTTAAAAAAAGAAAAAAGAAGACAAACCAATAAATAAATAAATAGATAAATAAATTTCCTCATCTAAAATATGGTTAATAATAGAATCTCCTTCATATGACTGCTATGAGGGTTCAATTAGTTACTATATATAAGATACTTAAGAGTCAGTGTCTTGCAATTGGCAAGTATTCAGTAGATTCTAACTATTGTTATCACGATTATTATAATATTAAAAGACAGGAAAATATCACATGAGCTTTCTGCCAAAATTTTGTAATTACATTTAGAAACAATTATTTCTTCAAAGGATCAATACACAGCAAAAAATTTCAGAGATGTAAATTTAAGGATGTAAACATACCTTTTATGTTTCTACTGTTTCCAACTAAGAGTTTACTGTGCTAAAATTTATTGTGTTTAAAGGATTCATTTTTAGGTGTTATGAAAATAAAGGCTTTAGGGTTTCTGACAGTAATTCTATAAGACAAGCATAACTCTTTCCATTTTAAATCTTTTATATTGAAATTCTGTGTTTACTTATATATTTTATATTTCCCACCATTTAAGTTCTTTACCCACAGTAATTCATAAGACTCTAATCTTTTCTTTTCTTTCTTTTTTTTTTTTTTTTTTTTTGCCCCTAATCTTCTCAAGAGCTTCTGCACTC
The DNA here is from genome assembly GCF_028564815.1 of Eubalaena glacialis. Classification (NCBI taxonomy): domain Eukaryota; kingdom Metazoa; phylum Chordata; class Mammalia; order Artiodactyla; family Balaenidae; genus Eubalaena; species Eubalaena glacialis. The sequence goes on along the minus strand of NC_083732.1, from coordinate 28,468,766 downwards.
CCTGAACTTGGATCACAAGTAAACACACTGTGCAACCACCTCCAAAAGAAAGATTGAACATAATCCATTCTGCACTGTATATTTTACTACCATAACTAAATTATATTTACTGGAAAATACAAGCAATTTACATGCAGTGACAATCTTTTTCTTTGTCACTGTGTCACTATGGATTCATAAGCGTGCATTTTAAACTTACATTAGCTATGCTGTTCCAAGTATATTGAACAAAAGTTGTCTTACTCTTTTTATCCCTTGTTTACTGAGAGTACATTTAAATGATTTTTGCAGTTTTCCCTTTTACACCAAACCACACAAAGCAGTACCCCCAAGTAATACAGAGATGTACATCTTCCGAAAGTTTTTTACACTGTTCTAATAAAAAGGAAAGAAAATGTGATGCCTCAAATAAAAGAATCATATTCTCTCAAAAAAGGAATATTGAAGCTTATTAATTTTTATTTTATCTTTTCCCTTCTGGAGTACAGTAATAGGCTGGATCTATTTTCTTTCTCATAGTTACTTCCCAAAGCAGGTAGTGGCTGTTTATTGGCTTTATAAAATGCATTAGTGGTCTTGTTCTGGCTCAGAGATAAGCAGCGTATGGACTGCTAACAAAGCCTACAAATGCAAGATTTTGTCACAGGGAGTATGTTTTTCTGCTGTGCTTTTGTGACATCTGCCATTCTGGTAACTGATATGGCCAGGTACTTATGATTTGGGTTGCACACAGACAGCCATATGAACCACTTTTGATGCTGTTTTTGTAATAAATAACATTTTTTCAGGTCACAATGACACAAGAGTCAGAAACCATAAGAAATAATAAATATATTTGACCACTAGAAACAAACAAAAATCCCCCAAATTGAAATCTTCTACATGGCAAGCAGACAAACCACAATCTGAGAGAAAAAGTTCAGTCTATATTAGAAAACAGGCTAGTAGCATTACTATGAAAGAACTCTTATTAGTAAGACAAATATACAAATAAAAGTTTACAAAAAAGGAATAATGAATTCATAAAAAACAGCAAAGAGAGACAAATTATCAAAAACATAGGAAAAAAATTCAAGCTCACAAAAAGAAACCCTATATTTTGTCCATCAGGAAGATAATGCTTTGTCTTCTTGGGGATGTACACCCACTACAGATGTGGCTGTAATAGTAAAATTTCTAAACTATTCTCAACATCACAACATACCTACAGTATAGAGAATATATGGATGAATGAACTATGATAAAGAGAAAGTAGATGGAAAATAGTTCTAAAAACAGAAATGTAATATGCAAATATTTAACAAGAGGTTTGGCCACATAATTATTGCATTAATCAAACATGTTATGGATTCATATAATGAATCATTCATTTAACTTACAAATATTTATTGAGTGCCTACTGTGAGTCAGGCAGTAAGCAAGGGAATACGTGATAAAAATATTCAGATAAAATCCCAAATTTCATATGTGTTTCTGTGTGTGTCACATACACACATATAAATACACATAACTATGTATCTCTGCCTGAGTCTCTCTATGCCTAACACCTAATTGCAATGGCTATAAGAGCTCTGGTTAGGGTGGACATTTAGCCAATGCTTGCTAGGACTTTCCCAGTTTTAAAAATCAAAGTACCGCATTCTGGGAATTCCCTGAGTCCCAGGAAAACTGGGATGTTGTCACCCTTGGAAGAAAAAGTGTTGGCAAATGGAAAATATGTGTATATCACTGCTAATTTTTAAAAAATAGATTAATCTCCAAAATATACAAACAGCTCATGCAGCTCAATATCAAAAAACAAACACCCTAATCAAAAAATGGGCAGAAGACCAAAATAGACATTTCTCCAAAGAAGATATACAGATGGCCAAGAGGCACATGAAAAGATGCTTAACATCACTAATTATTAGAGAAATGCAAATCAAAACTACCATGAGGTATCACCTCATACCGGTTAGAATGGGCATCATCAGAAAATCTACAAACAATAAACGCTGGAGAGGGTGTGGAGAAAAGGGAACCCTCTTGCACTGTTGGTGGGATGTAAATTGATACAGCCACTATGGAGAACAGTATGGAAGTTCCTTAAAAAACTAAAAATAGAATTACCATATGACCCAGCAATCCCACTACTGGGCATATACCCTGAGAAAACCATAATTCAAAAAGACGCATGCACCCCAGTGTTCATTGCAGCACTATTTACAATAGCCAGGTCATGGAAGCAACCTAAATGTCCATTGACAGACGAATGGCTAAAGATGTGGTACATATATACAATGGAATATTACTCAGCCATAAAAAGGAACGAAATTGGGTCTTTTATAGAGACGTAGATGGACCTAGAGACTGTCATAGAGACTGAAGTAAGTCAGAAAGAGAAAAACAAATATTGTATATTAACACATATATGCAGAATCTAGAAAAATGGTACAGATGAATTGGTTTGCAAGGAAGAAATAGAGACACAGATGTAGAGAACAAACATATGGACACCAAGGGGGGAAGGGGGGTGGTGGGATGAATTGGGTGATTGGGATTGACATATATACACTAATATGTATAAAATAGATAACTAATGAGAACCTGCTGTATAGCACAGGGAACTCTACTTCACTTTGCTGTACAGTAGAAACTAACACAACATTGTAAAACAACTATACCCCAATTTAAAAAAAAAATTACCTTACCTCTCTCATGTATATAATAACTTATAGGAAGTTAATGACACTTTCTACACATCAAACCACGAGTCACTTACTTGAAAACCCTATGTGAATGAAATATTTACAAAAGGCACTCAGTAGCTTCTTCATAGAATACTACTTTCAGATTTTTGCAAGATAGGATAAACCATGATAAAATAACACCATGAATGTGGTCATTAAGATCCAAATGCCTGAAAGAAATGGCACACCAGGAGTAACAAGATACCTAGTGTCGTGATCTTAGTCTCTAATGTCATTCTCCACTGAATAAAAACATGAGCTCCCTGGAGAAATGGCTGATTCTGGGAGTGGGACAGGAAATAGACAATATGTGCCTGAAACATCTTGAAGCATCAGAGAGTAAGGAAGTGCTACAACATACACACACACACACACACACACACACACACACACACTGATGGGGCTATATCAAAGAGCACAGGGCCGAACTGAAAGAACTCCCGATGGCCAAAGCTGGAACAATGTAAGCAACAAAGAAAATGAAGCCATATTGGATTATAACTCCAAATATATATGTGTGTGTGTGTATACATACATCCATGGCTCCATACTGATATAAATAGTTGAGTAAATTTATAAATACATGAGAAGAATTCCAAATAAATATGTAATACTCCATCCTAAGGGAGGGGAGGCATAATTCTCCACTCCTTAAGTGTGGGTTGAACGAAATGACTTCTTTCCAAAGAGCACCGTACAGAAAGGGGAGCAAAGGAAGGAAACTGACAGTGGAGAAACCTAACAAACACTACTACAGCCAGGTGATCAAGGTCAGTGTCAGCTGTTGTAAATATGTTGAGAGTATGTACCCGTAATATGATGTGATGAAAATGACACTATACCTCTGTGGTTTTCCTTCCAAAAATCTATAATCCCTGTCTAATCATGACAAAAGCATCACACAAAATCCAACTGTAGGGCATTTTACAATATACCCGACCAGTATTTCTCAAAACTATCAAGGTCATTAGAAACAAGGAAAGTCTAAGAAAATGTCATAGCCAAGAGAATCCTAAGGAGACTTGACAATTAAATGGAACCTGGTATCTTGGATGAGATCCTGGAACAGAGAAAAAGACATCAGGTGAAAACTAAGGAAATATGAAAAAGCTATGACCTTTGGTTAATAATTATGTGTCAATATTGGTTCATTAATTGGAGCAAACATATCGGATGTTAGTAATAGGAGAAACTGTGTGTGTGGGGGGGGGGGCTGGGATTTATATGTCCTCTTCAGTATCTGCTCAGTTTTTTTCTATGAATCTAAATCTATTCCCCCAAAATAGTATATTGATAAAAAATCCAGTATTGAACCAGGCACAGTTATAATGAATTTGCACCTTCTACTTAGTATTTTTAACATGTACAATTACATCTAATAGGCCCAAGTGTTTGGATTTCAAAAAAATGTACTAGAAAGGGAAAGGAATTCTCATTTACTGAGTTCATAATATAACACAGCACTGGGGATAGGTACTTAAATGTATATCATTATCTTTAATTTTCATAGGAACCCTATGAAGTAGACAAGATTCCCATTCATGGATAGGAACTGAGGTTCAGGGTTGAAGTTGATCAAGGAGAAACTAAATTAAGATGCTCAGTTTAGATCTGAGTTATTTGACTTCCAGCCCCCGACTCCTTCCACTATTCCATGCCTCCTACAAATTGGAAGGGACTTAACAGACCTAGTAGAAACTCCTGCTTACACAAATCATCTGGATGTATACAGTATGCAGCAAAGACTGACATAATTCAGAAATTTCTGCTAGCTTGGTTCTCAGACATTTGAGGAAGAATGATAAGCAGAAAGGTCACTGGACTCTGAACCAAAGGCCTGCTGTGAGGCTCCTCCACTGGCCCATGCACTGGCTGGGAGATTTGGGGTAACTGCCTAAGCTCTGGACTTCTGATTCTATGTCTGCTTAAAGAAGGCCGATGAGACTGTGCACTCCTTGAGTGGATGGGCTTGGGTTTCTGCAGCCTGATTCTCCCAGCACCCAGTGCAGTGCCTGACCCCTAGCAGGTGTGCACCACATTTCTGCTGAATTAAACTGAACCATGGAATCCTGGCAGAGCTGGGGCCAGGACCAGCGTCCTCAATAGACTTTTCAGAGGCAGCTTGGCAAAGAGGTGTTGTTAAAGCAGGCAGAATTCAAAAATCAGTGACATTCCTAAAAAAATATATCTTGGGAATCTATGAATTTAGCATATGCACACTTTATTTCCCTTTAAGAACCTGCTAATTGTTTATAAATTCATTCACAAAAAAAAAAAGGAACAAGAATAACAAGATGGGAATATGAAACAACTGCATGGAAAAGGAAGGTCAGCAGAAGAGCCACACAGGAGTCAGGCAGGAACTGCAGGATTGGACCAGCAGTGCCAAGGAGATTGGACTCAAGGGACACAAGGGCTGGGCAGCAGTAAGACCTTCAGAGGCACAGAAGCACTGACAAAACAGCAATGCTACCCCAGTCCAAATCCAACATTTTCAGGAAGGAGGGCAAAAGAGTAAAGGAAGGCACTGCTGAGGGCCTGGGCCCCTCTCTTCTCATCCCAGAACTGGTCCTGCATCGGGGGCTCATGTCCTCACTTGAGGACACCTAGGCCCATGCGCTCAAGCTCCAGCCACAATCCTACAACCTCCACCAAGCCAACAGTTGTCCCTGGGCCACGCTCAGGCCTAGGGGTTCCTTACCACCTTTGGGAGAAAAAACCTGGAAGGGAGGCTCCAGGCCCTTGGAGGTGGTATAGGGCCTTTGGATAGGGAATTTGGGGGTCTTAAGTATCGAGACTGCGGTTTAGAGCAATGCTACTCAATGTGTGTTCACAGACAGCCTGCTGTCTATAAACTCTTAGTTACTGGAACTCAAGGCAATATCTACAAAAATTGAGAGTTCTTTGTAAAGAACATTACAGCAACTTGATAGAGTAATTTTATGTCTGTTGAAACTAAAAATTAAAAAAAAAAACCCTAGAGGCTTAGAATTTATATATCTTTTAAAATAAAATTTATCTTTCTAGGAATTTATTTTTATTTTTTTTTTATCAAAATATTGATCCTCAACAGAGTGGGGGACAAAAATGTGTTCTTCATCCAAGAGAGTTTGAGAAACACTGTTGAGAAGAAGGATGCGAATTCGGATGCACACATACCCTTGGACCTACAGATTCCTCACCAGGTGAGGAGAAAAACAGAGGTGGAGGACAGAGTGGGGCTTTTAAAGATCAGGGTCCAGTTTGAGCAAAACAGTTGCCCAATTTGACTGAACGACCCTGCTTTCTGCAGTTTCACAATGGATGAGAGCAGAGTTTGCACAATGATCAAGGGTTCTGTCTACCTATGGGCTTAGGCATGTTGGAACACACTTGAGAAAATTGTTGGATATCTGACCTGATTTCAAATTTTAAATGGAAAACATGCTTACTGAAATAGGCTTTGTAAATCAGAATGTTTCTTCACATGGTGAGTGAATATTAATTGGTCAAGTGTGTGTGTATGATTGGCTTCATCCACAACCACACTAGGGAAAAAGGTCTCAAACTATAGGTCTTAATATGATATCCCCAAAACACTCCTTTTTTTTCTTAATTTAGTATATATTTTATTTTTTAATTTATTTTTTTAAACATTTATTTATTTTGGTTGTGTTGGGCCTTCGTTGCTGCACACGGGCTTTCTCTAGTTGCGGAGAGAGGGGGCTACTCTTTATTTTAATTTTTTTATTTTTTAACATCTTTATTAGAGTATAATTGCTTTAAAATTGTGTGTTAGGTTCTGCTGTATAACAAATTGAATCAGCTATACATATACATATATCCCCATATCTCCTCCCTCTTGCGTCTCCCTCCCACCCTCCCTATCCCACCCCTCTAGGTGGTCACAAAGCACCGAGCTGATCTCCCTGTGTTATGCGGCTGCTTCCCACTAGCAAAACACTCCTTCTGTATCTAGTAAGTGCCCCAACATTATACACCAGCAAACTTTTATACAGATGGTCCCTGACTTATGATAGTTTGACTTATAATTTTTTACTTTAAGATGGTGTGAAAGCAATACAAATTCAGTAGGAACTGTACTTTGAATTTTGAATTTTGATCTTTCTTCAGGCTAGTGATAACGTGGTCCAATACCCTCTCATGATACTGGGCAGTAGCATCGAGCTGCAGCTCCCAGTCAGCCATGTGATCACGAAGTTAAACATCTGCTACACTTACAACCATTCTGGACCCATACAACTGTTCTGTTCTTCACTTCAAGCACAGTATTCAACAAATTGTATGAGATATTCAACACTTTATTATAAAATAGGCTTTGTGTTAGATGGCTAATGTAAGTGTTCTGAGCATATTTCAAGTAGGCTAGACTAAGCTATGATGTTTGGTAGGTTAGGTGTATTAAATGCATTTCCGATTTATGATGTTTTCAATGAATGATGGTTTTGTCAGGATGGTGCCCCACTGTAAGTCGTGGAAGATCTGTACAACGTTGTGTCTCTTAAAAAGTTCTGCTAGATCATTTCAGAACAATTTGGAGTTTCTTATTCTGGCTGTTTTTGGCTTTCAAATTTTGGAGTCTTAATGCCATATTTAACTGTCTGCCAATTTAATATTCTTCAATTTTGATTTGGAAATTATGTAATAAATACTTTTTTTCATCCTTATATTTATGTCTATGTGTATATATGCATATAAAATTATATTTCCTTAAAACTGGTCTATCACCAATGTTTCAATCTTGCAGCATAAATTTCTTTTATGGTTTTTACGAGGTGATTACTTAGTCAAATAGTCATTAACTAGGTATGTACTTAAACTAAATCAGGAGTTAAACAGTCTTAGGAGGGCTGTTTCTCTTTGATGTAAAATAGGTTTTGTTAAAAAAAAAAACAAACCTGAAAACAGGCATATTTTCATAATCTCTGGTAAATGAAATTTTAGGAGCAGGGACTGCTGGAGCCACAGATAAATTTCTGTGTTAATTATAAAATAGCATCACATGAAGGTCTCAAAGTTACATGTGTTAGGGAAAAAAGAAAGAAAATAATTATATATATTGAGAAAATGATTATAATATATTGAGAAAAAAACATATTCTAAATTGTACCCTTCACACTTCCGTAAATAATCATATTGTTACAGCACTTCATAGTTTCTAAAGATCTGTGTTTGTCTCATTTTATTCTCACAATAACTGTATCAGATAGGCAGAGCAAAAAGCTGATATCCCTGTTTTATGTATTTCAGAAACATGAGAGAAATGGTCAGGCAGCTACCTGCCCAGCCAATGATTTACCCAGCACCACGCCCAGGCCTGCTGATCTGGCCCATGTCCTTTCTCCACTACTGGATCATCATTTGCTAAATTAATATTTTGTTAATTTTCTCTAACCTGGAACATGAGATGTATTTCTGAAATTTAAAATAAGTTTCAGGGCCTGAATTCATATTTAATTACTCTCCAACTAAAATTACTTTTACAAATGTTCCTGAATTTAGTATTGAATTACTACAAATTCTATCTATACTCTGGCCAGAGAGAGTCAAAGGAAATTAAGCAGTTGACTTGTAAAAATCTAATACATATTGCTTCTTTTTCACATTCTATTGCTTTTTCAGGAAAAAGGAGAAGTAAGAAAAGAGAAGCAAGAGAGAAGAAGAAAGAAGAAAAATTGGGAGAGACATAGGAAGGAGAAAAAAGAGAGAGAGAGAAATGCTGTTTTAGTTTTATTAAGTTGAGTGAAAACATTTTTAAAAAGATCAGGCAAAAACTAGAATATAGCAGTCACACATGGAACAATTTAGGTTTATCATTTTTAATCACACCGTACTCACACACACACACACAAACACACCACTTCCAGTAGAAGAGCATTATTTTCTCAATTTACATAAAAAGTTTTCACTGAAATGAAATGCTGATAAGTCATTAATACAGGAGCAGAATTAGGACCCAATGCTGTGACTCCATATATTTCCACTATACCACACTGAGATGTTTTCCCCCATATACTCACCTTAAACATACATATTTATAGTATATCACTCTTCACTCTTTAATGACTAGACTTTTTTATATTCTTCTTGTAAGAAAAATATCTATTATCACAAGACAACATCTATTAACTGTGCAAGACCTCAGGGCCATGTATAAGGGTCCCTAGAACATCAACATCAGGTTGGATAAACATTTGGAAGCTTACACCAGCCATATTTGAATTATGTGCATGCAGTAGAAAGACCCTCCACTTCTTTATAGAAACACTTAAAATATACTGATACCTTCAAGGGAGAATTAAAGTAAATAATATTCAAGGAAATTATTCAGGACTTCATGTTATTTTCTGTATACACAGAATGATACCAGGCTCTAAGGCTATATTCTCGTGTTTTTAATTAAAACAACATAAAATATGTCCTCAGTCTTTCTCGATCCCAAGATTTCAGACGCAAATGCAACCTAAATTTAGGGGTTATTCTCAAGATCAAGGTCACTAGTGCTTAATGACATGTTCCTGCTCAAATAATTGAAGGACAAATAGTTTGCTGACAATGATATATTCTATTTGATGATTGAAGAAACTGGCAAGCTCTCCCCCTCAGGTCAATTTACTAGAGGAAACTTCTTGAAAGATGAAGGATGTCAGCAGTGTTTTTAAAAAAGGGAAGATGCTTGATGTGTGTATGAGGGTGGAGGAGCTTCATGGGAATAGGGAAGCACACAGGGAAGTGGGGATATCAGGCAGCAAAGAGCAACGCAGACGAGCTCGGCCGTTTTGGGTGGAAAACGTACTGTGATCTTAATAACATGCTGAGGAGCAGCTGGGAGGGGGTCAGGAGCTAGTGGAACAAACTCCAGTGTGAGGCTGGCTTCTACAGGCTTGTACCTGCAGACAAACGAACTCCGCTTGGCTCCGGTAGGTTTGACCTGCTAGAGGGGGCATTTCAATAGAAAGACTGCTATCAATTAGCCACAGGCATCATAGTTCAATCACTTAAAGAAGGTCAGAATGCAGGGTTGTGCTCTTCCCCAGTGAGGAAGTGGTGCGCTAGGTTATTGTGGCAGGAGTTCACACTGGTTGGGCCAACAGCGTAGGGAGAAAGAATGACTGCCAGTGGACCTGAGCATCTACAGGGCTTGTCCCCAGCACAGTACAGTCTAGGACTAGTAATGGATCCAGTGCAGAGCCTGTAGACTGGGAACACTCGTAAGTGAGAGACTCTGCAGAAGTTAGAGGCTGATAGCAATGAGCAGTAGGTTTACCATGGCCATGAGCAGTGAAGAAGGGGCTCTGCTACGGAAGCCGGTGCAGGAATGGAAACTGCAGATGATGATGATGATGGTTGTGGTGACGGTAATTACTGCAAAACGTTGTCAAGAAGATTAAATGTTAGTTTTTGTGGATTGCTTACAATAGTGTCTGGGTCCTAGTAAGCCATATTAACGTTGGAAATAAAAAGAGTCAGAGGGATGATGCTCTTTTGATTAGAACACAAATATACACCTGCCTGAGGTTGTGTACTAAGATGGAAACCCAAATGAGAGATATTGTTCAAAGATAATGTTCTTTTTTTTGGAATTCCTTAAATGACGTTTGTAAGTTAAGACTTTCCCCCTATTTCACATTTAAAGAAAAAAATAGAAAGAAAGCACTTTGGCTGAAAAGTTAAATGTTCTCCAAATCAATTTCAGACAGTTCGTTGATTTACTTTATAATAAAAAATCACCTTTTCAAGGATAATGGGGCAGCTGGATTTTAGGAAGATAATGTGTATGCAAGTAGACTGAGAACCCAATGTCCCAAAATAGTTTCAAAAATACCAAATTTTTACCACAAGGTGGCACCAAAGGGCTTTTCAAAGATCTACCTTCCTGCCTTTATACATTTGTTGCGTTCGCTGTTTTCCTTCATCTATCACACATAACAAGTAAAAACTACAGAGCATGCTTCATCCTCTAAAAGCGAAAAGAAAACCTGACAGTTAAGTTTCTCTTGGTAGCAAATCCTGAATGTGACACATCGATGGATTGCAAACTGATATGAGGTTAAGGTTAAGGAATAAGAATAGATGGAAAACAACCCTATTACAATGTGCTACAATTTCAGAAACAATAACCTCTTAAAGAGTGTGTGTCAGATCTCTGTATTTTCAACATATTTGTAGAAATATTCTAAACCGTTTGCAGAAATTTGAGTTAGGAGTATGTAGGAATTCTTGCAAGAAACATGTTACACCCTGCAGGCACAAGAAAGAACACAGGACTATATTTTTGGCACTCGGAGTACAGACAGCCTTCAGTGTATTTCTCATCAATCTCACATTTGCGTGGAGGGCACTCAGATCCACCTTATTGCATGTGTTAACATCTGCCCTTTATGTAGGCAGCAAAGGTTTAAGAAAAAAGTGGTTGAGATCAACAAAAAGGCAACCAAAATGGAGATCCTGTATTGACAGACAATAAGCCCCATGTTATTTAGAATATTTTCCCAACTTTCACAGCGTACAAGCAACTCAAAATAAAATATTTTGAGTGAGTAGGACATGGAAATTCATTATTTATCATTAAAGGTTCAAACAGATTAGTCTAAAGACATGCTGTTAGGGGAAGGGCACTGATTTTACGAGGAAAAAAATATCCATCTTATATTTCTCATTGCTCAGAGAAAACTTTGTGAAGAAGGAAAAAATATGTATTAGCTTTCTCACTCAAGTCATTGGCTCCATAAAAGTTCTCCTCTCATAAAATGTAGGCAAATGAGTAGAAAATTCCAGGTAGGGACAAGTGTTATTTAAAAAATAAGAAAGAAAGAAAAAAACTGAGAAAGAAGGTCTAGAACAAGGACGGTGAGATTTTTCTTAACGTCGACTTTGCGTAAGCATTTTTCAAGAAGTGATATTTTAGCAGAGACTTGAATGAAGTGACTGACAGTGAGTTACACAGATATTAGATTTAATCAAATCATAACCACAAGGACATGTCTGTAGCCTATAGTGCAAATGTCCATGTATGTCAGAGAAAGTGTTACTTATTATTTAAGTCTAGTTTTCAAAGTAAGGGCAGCGCTTACTTTTCGGCCAGCCAGGTTAGGGGTCGCATCCTAGCTCTTTCACTTACTCAGGTGCCAATTTGGGTGAGTTACTTGAACTCTCTCACCTCTGTTTTCTTTTGCCCTAGAGTGAATAGAATGATAGTCCTCTCCTCGCCTTGAACTGTGAAATCTGGTGAAATTACATACCTACGTCAGAGTCCTTTCTTCCCCTCCCCTTTTCTCCCAGATTGTTTTCATATTTTCTCAGCTATCACACAGTAGCAGTAGTACAATGGCACAATTCTTTACTCATGCATCCATTTATCCGATAAACATTTATCAGGTTCTAATTACATATCAATACTAGGTTCTCTGCTAGATACTGTTGATTTAAACATGAATAAATCCCAGCATAAGCCTATAAATAATTTAGTCTAAGGGGAGAAACAAGCATGTAATTACACTGGAATGTGATCATTACTATCAGAGTTATTCACAGTATTGGATGAGCAGTTAGGAAGGGGTACCTAAGTCCTGTTCCCCAAAGGAATTTGAAAAAAAGACCAGTTATAATTATAGTAAAAGTAATAATAATAATAATTATTATTATTATTATAAGCACACATAAAGAAGAGGCAATAGAGAGTGTGTCACTTTTTGGGGGGAATTACAAGTAGTTCATGTTAACATCTCTCCCACTACTTAGTCTCCCTCACAGGCCTTCTGACAATTTCTAGAACGTTCCAGACTCTACCTCTTTGAGACATTTATAATTTCTGATCCTTATGCTTAGGATATCCTTACCCTCAACACTTCATGTGGTTGAGTCCTTCTCATCCTTTAAGTCTCGACTTCAAGACTGTCTTTTCAGCGAGACCTTGTCGGATCATACAATACAAACTACTCTCCCCCATCATTGTTCTCAGTGAAAGAAATCTATGTTATTTTACTCATCACAAGTTGATCTCATTTTGATGACTTTTTAAATTGTCTGTCTCCCTTACTCCATTTTAAGCACAATGAAGGTCAGGAAAAGTCTGTAACCCCAGCAGTTAGCCTGGTTCTCACACATATGTGCTCAGTAACTATTTCTTTAGTGGATAAATGGACATGAGCACAAGGGGTAGGAGAGCTAGAAAATGGATTAGATAACTACACAGAGGTCAGGAAACGCCATGCTGTAAGTTTGCACTAAATCCTAAAAGTGCTGGAAAATCCTGGAAGGATCTCAGTGGACAAATGGAACCAATGCATTTTTAGTATAGAAAATCACTCTGGTGAAAATGTAGGGGAATCACTTGGAATCAGGGCAGGCTTGAATTAGGGAGATCCATCAAGGCCCTGCTGCAGTAATTCAGGTGAGAAAATGTTGCAAAAGGGTAGGCTAAGTGAGCGGCTCTAAGGATGGAATAAATAGATTCATGTGTTATCACAAATGGACAGAATTTGGTGTATGACTAGAAATAAAGGGAGAATGCAGAGCAGTCTAAAAGGACTTCTTAGATTTCTGACTTAGGTGACTGAGTAGATAAGAAAACAAAATTTGTATGTAAAGATGAGAAGCAGGTATTGAGTGTTCTGAACTTAAAGTGATTGTTGGGTATATTTTGGTCTGGAGCTCAGGGGAAAGGTCTAGGATACAGACTGGGGAGTCAAATGACTATGATGTCACGATTAGGGTACTTTTATGGCAACAATACATGGCTATTTGACAGCAAAGGTTGGATGAGCTCACTTAGGGCGAGTGCAGGCAGTGAGAAAATTAGAAGAGAAGAATGGAAATGGCAGTGACATCAGCATCCTGACTGAGTCAAACATCTCTTGTTTTGGTCCCCACCTCAACAACGATATTTTGGCATCCATCCACATTCAAAAGTGCCCATGTGGGAGCTGTGAGATACAGTAACAAATGCCAGCAGACACAGGATGAGTCTTGCCAACCCATGTCTCAGACACTAGCCTTATAATCCTCGGTGTTGGCTGTGGACCCTGCAGTGGCCTATGAATGGGTTCCAGCCACTCCTGGCTGCAGTCTGGGAGGCTCAATGTCTTAGACAATCACTCATGGCCAAGAGAGGCTTTGTAGAAGCCCCGATTCCCAGAGAAATTCCAGCACACCACGGGACCCACAACAAGGAGTTTAGATGCATTGAATAGGGTAAGGAGAATAGCTTGACTTTATCCACATCACACTGCCCCCTACCCCTGACCCCGCTCAGGTGGCACAGCTTAAGGCCAAGAGAGATAATCTCAGGTTTGATTTCTCCCAAGGTGGAAAGTGAGAGCATGTGAGCAAGCACCCAGCTTCCTCAGCTGTGTGAGATGCTGCCAAAGAGGCTCATTTCTCTCCCACCTCATCCAGAATACTGAATCATGAGCTGCATGACTGGGGGCAGGGAGAGGCTGGGAGAGTGGCAGATAGGACTCTCAGAGGGCATTAAAGGGATGTGGAGCCAACTAACTGTGTCACAGACTCCGTCAAGAAGCCCGCCCATGTGCCACTGGGAATACCTAGCCTGCAGAGCCCCACAGCCGGCCCATGGGCACCCCCAGTGCTCCTTGCATCTCACCCACACAACCCCCAACCCTGTGGCTAGCTCCCTGTGCACACTTCCCACAGTGGTGGCAAGAGAGAGCTTTGGCAGGTGGCTAGTGAGCACACACAAAAAGCCGGCTCAAATCTGTGAACCAGAGAGAGAACACAAACTTGAGCTTTAGAAAAACAAAACCTTTCAGAAAAACAAAAGGAAGGCTGTCATCACCCAGCCTGGTGCATTGAAGGATCGAGAAAAGACACACAAGCTTAAGAATTCTGCCACAAGAGGGAGCAAGAGGCCTAGAGCAGGTGTATCCATAGATGGTCAAAAAAAGCCTCAGAAGCCCAGTCAGAGGGCTGTGGGAAGGCATTTTTCTACAACAGGCTGGTGGTAAAGACCTCATATGCAAAGACAGCAGTGAAAAATTTCAAAGAACAAGAAAAAATCCAGAAAACATGACACCAGCAAAAAAATCACTATAATCTTTCAGTAACCCATCCTGAATACATGGAGATCCCCGGGGCAAATTCCTAGCCATGCAAAGCAGCTTTTGAGGGTGCTGTCTTCCCCATGTGGGGAGAATCTAAGTAAAGAGGTGGAAGGGGGGAACCCCACCACAAGGAGATGTGGACATGAGATTCTACCAGTCTTATATATTCTTTTCTGGTTATTACAGTGTGTTGAGTCAAGTTCTATGTGCCATACAGTAAGTTCTTGCCGATTACCTATTTTGTCTATTGAAGGACCAGCCTAGAAGAACCTAGAAGGGTAGAGGGCAAATCTTCCTACCAAACAGCTGGGATAAGAATGGGATGCAACTTTAATGCCTGGACACTGCTTGCCACAAAATTGTTGCAGTAAGAGATGTTGAGACACCTGACAGAAGCCAGCAGAAGATGAGAATTCCTACCACATCAGTCAGTCTCCTGGATCTCTGCTTGCAGGGTCTGTTGGAAACAAGAGTGCTGTGTGGCTGACAGGGTCTTTGTGCTCCAGCTAGCTGTCAGGCCTAAGCCTCCAAGGTGAGAAAACAAAGTTCAGGACACTGGACCACCAGAGACCTCCCAGCCCCAGGTAATATCAATTGGCGAGAGCTCTCCCAGAGATCTCTGTCTCAACACTAAGACCCAGCTCCACCCAATGACCAGCAACTCCAGTGCTGGATGCCTCATGCCAAACAACTAGCAAGACAGGAACAGAACCCCATCCATTAGCAGAGAGGATGCATAAAATCATAGTAAGTTCACAGACACCCCAAAACACACCACCAGATGTGGCCCTGCCCACCAGAAACACAAGATCCAGCCCCACTCACCAAAACCCAGGCACCAGTCCCCACCACCACGAAGCCTACACAAGCCACTGAAACAACCTCACCCACTGTGGGCAGACACCAAAAACAATGGGAACTACAAACCTGCAGCCTGTGAAAAGGAGACCCCAAACACAGTAAGTTAAACAAAATGAGAAGACTGAGAAATATGCAGCAGATGAAGGAGCAAGGTAAAAACCCAGCAGACCAAACAAATGAAGAGGAACTAGGCAGTCTACCTGAAAAAGAATTCAGAATAATGATAGTAAAGAAGATCCAAAATCTTGGAAATAGAATGGAGAAAATACAAGAAATGTTTAACAAGGACCAAGAAGAATTAAAAAGCAAACAAACAATGAAGAACAACACAATAAATGAAATTAAAAATTCTCTAGAAGGAATCAATAGCAGAATAACTAAGGGAGAAGAACGGAGACGTGACTTGGAAGAGAAAATAGTGGAAATAAATGCCACAGAGCAGAATAAAGAAAAAAGAATGAAGAGAATTGAGGACAGTCACAGACACCTCTGGGACAACATTAAACACCCCAACATTCGAATTACAGGGGTCCCAGAAGAAGAAGAGAAATAGAAAGGGACTGAGAAAATATTTGAAGAGATTATAGTTGAAAACTCCCCTAACATGGGAAAGGAAATAATCAGTGAGGTGCAGGAAGCACAGATAATCCCATACACGATAAATCCAAGGAGAAACATGCCAAGACACATATTAATCAAACTATTAGAAGTTAAAT
This sequence comes from Eubalaena glacialis, assembly GCF_028564815.1. NCBI lineage: Eukaryota > Metazoa > Chordata > Mammalia > Artiodactyla > Balaenidae > Eubalaena > Eubalaena glacialis. The sequence continues at coordinate 28,452,398 of NC_083732.1, read as the reverse complement.
ACAAAGAAAAGAATATTAAAAGCAGCAAGGGAAAAGCCACAAATAACATACAACATATAAGGTTAATAGATGATCTTTCAGCAGAAACTCTGCAAGCCAGAGGGAGTGGCAGGAAATATTTAAAGTGATGAAATGGAAAAACATACAAGCAAGATTACTCTAATCAGCAAGGATCTCATTCAGATTCGATGGAGAAACTAAAACCTTTAAAGACAAGCAGAGATTAAGAAATTCAGCACCACTGAACCAGTTTTAAAACAAATGTTAAAGGAACTTCTCTAGGCAGAACACAAGAGAAAGAAAAGACCTACAAAACAAACCCAAAACAGTTAAGAAAATGGTAATAGGGGCATACATATTGATAATTACCTTAAATGTAAATGGATTAAATGCTCCAAAGAAAAGACACAGACTGGCTGAATGGATACAAAAACAAGACCCATATATATGCTGTCTACAAGAGACCCACTTCAGACCTAGGGACACATACAGACTGAAAGTGAGGGGATGGAAAAAGATATTCCATGCAAATGAAATCAAAAGAAAGTTGGAGTAGCAATTCTCATATCAGACAAAATAGACTTAAAGTCTATTACAAGAGACAAAGAAGGACACTACATAATGATCAGGGGATCAATACAAGAAGATATAACAATTCTAAATGTTTATGCACCCAACATAGGAGCACCTCAATACCTAAGGCAAATGCTAACAACCATAAAAGGGGAAATCAACAGTAACACAATCATAGTAGGGGACTTTAACACCCCACCTTCACCAATGGACAGATCAACCAAAATGAAAATAAATAAGGACACACAAGCTTTAAATGGCATATTAGACAAGATGGACTTAACTGATATTTATAGGACATTCCATCCAAAAATAAGAGAATACACATTTTTATCAAGTGCTCATGGAACATTCTCCAGGATAGATCATATCTTGGGTCACAAATCAAGCCTTGGTAAATTTAAGAAAATTGAAATCATATTAAGAAAATTGAAATCGTATCTTTTCCAACCACAAAGCTATGAGACTAGTTATCAATTACAGGGAAAAAAACTGTAAAAAAATTCAAACACATGGAGACTAAACAATACTTTACTAAATACCCAAGAGATCACTGAAGAAATCAAAGGTGAAATCAAAAAATACCCAGAAACAAATGACAATGAAAACATGACTACCCAAAACCTATGGGATGCAGTAAAAGCAGTTATAAGAGGGAAGTTTATAGCAGTACAGTCCTACCTCAGGAAACAAGAAACATCTCAAATAAACACTCTAAACTTACACCTAAAGCAATTAGAGAAAGAATAACAAAAAACCCCCCAAAGTTAGCAGAAGGATAGAAATCATAATGATCAGATCAGAAATAAATGACAAAGAAATGAAGGAAACAATAGCAAAGATCAATAAAACTAAAAGCTGGGTCTTTGAGAAAATAAACAAAATTGATAAACCACTTGCCAGACTCATCAAGAGAAAAAGGGAGAAGAATCAAATCAACAGAATTAGAAATGAAAAAGGAGAAGTAACAACTGACATTGCAGAAATACAAAGGATCATGAGAGATTACTACAAGTAACTATATGCCAATGAAATGGACAACATGGAAGAAATGGACAAGTTCTTAGAAAAGCACAACCTTCTGAGACTGAACCAGGAAGAAATAGAAAATATGAACAGACCAATCACAAGCACTGAAATTGAGACTGTGATTAAAAATATTCCAACAAACAAAAGCCCTGGACAAGATGGCTTCACAGGTGAATTCCCTCAAACATTTAGAGAAGAGCTAACACCTATCCTTCTCAAACTCTTCCAAAATATAGCAGAGGGAGGAACACTCTCAAACTCATTCTATGAGGCCACCATCACCCTGATACCAAAACCATACAAAGATGTCACAAAAAAAGAAAACTAAAAGCCAATATCACTGATGAACATAGATGCAAAAATCCTCAACAAAATACTAGCAAATAGAATCCAACAGTGCATTAAAAGGATCATACACCATGATCAAGTGGGATTTATTTCAGGGATGCAAGGATTCTTCTATGTATGTGAATCAATCAATGTGATACACCATATTAACAAATCGAAGGCTAAAAACCATATGATCATCTCAATAGATGCAGAAAAAGCTGTTGACAAAATTCAACACCCATCTACAGTAAACTCTCCAGAAAGTGGGCATAGAGGGAACCTACTTCAACATAATAAAGGCCATATATGACAAACCCACAGCTAACTTCATTCTCAGTGGTGAAAACTGAAACCATTTCCTCTAATATCAGGGACAAGACAAGGTCACCCACTCTCACCACTATTATTCAACCTAGTTTTGGAAGTTTTAGCTATGGCAATCAGAGAAGAAAAAGAAATAAAAGGAATCTAAATTGGAAAAGAAGAATAAAACTGTCACTGTTTGCAGATGGCATGATACTATACATAGAGAATCCTAAAGATGCTACCAGAAAATGACTAGAGCTAATCAATGAATTTGGTAAAGTAGCAGGCTACAAAATTAATGCACAGACATCGCTTGCATTCCTATACACTAACAATGAAAATCTGAAAGAGAAATTAAGGAAACACTCCCATGTACCACTGAAACACAAAGAATAAAATACCCAGAAATAAACCTACCTAAGGTGGTAAAAGACTTGTACACAGAAAACGATAAGACACTGATGAAAGAAATTAAAGGTGATACAAGCAGATGGAGAGATATACCATGTTCTTGGATTGGAAGAATCAACATTGTGAAAAAGAGTATACTACCAAAGCAATGTACAGATTCAATGAAATCCCTATCAAACTACCAATGGCATTTTTTACAGAACTAGAACAAAACGTTTCACAATTTGTATGGAAACACAAAAGACCCTGAATAGCCAAAGCAATCTTGAGAAAGAAAAACGGAGCTGGAGGAATCAGGCTCCTGTACTTCAGACTATACTACAAAGCTGCAATAATCAAGACAGTATGGTACTGGCACAAAAACAGAAATATAGATCAATGGAACAGGATAGAAACCCCAGAGATAAACCCATGCACATATGGTCACCTTATCTTTGATAAAGGAGGCAAAAATATACAATGGATAAAGACAGCCTCTTCAATAAGTGGTGCTGGGAAAATTGGACAGCTACATGTGAAAAAATGAAATTAGAACACTCCCTAACACCATACACAAAAATAAACTCAAAATGGATTAAAGACCTAAATATAAGGCCAGACACTATAAAACTCTTAGAGGAAAACATAGGAAGAACACTCTGACATAAACCACAGCAAGATCTTTTTTGACCCATCACTAGAGTAACAGAAATAAAAGCAAAAATAAACAAATGGGACTTAAACTTAAAAGCTTTTGCACAGCAAAAGAAACCAAAAACAAGACAAAAAGACAATCCTCAGAAAGAGATAAAATATTTGCAAATGAGACAACAGACAAAGGATTAATCTCCAAAATATATAAACAGCTCATGCAGCTCAATATCAAAAAAAAAAAAAAAACCCAATCCAAAAATGGCCAGAATACCTCAATAGACATTTCTCCAAAGAAGGTATACAGATTACCAACAAACACATGAAATGATGCTCAACATCTCTAATCATTAGAGAAGTGCAAATCAAAACCATAATGAGTTATCTCCTCACACTGGTCAGAATGGCCATCATCAAAAAAATCTACAAACAATAAATGCTGGAGAGGGTGTGGAGAAAAGGGAACCCTCTTGCACTGTTGGTAGGAATGTGAATTAATACAGCCACTATGGAGAACCGTATGGAGGTTCCGTAAAAAAACTATAAAAAACCTACCATATGACCCAGCAATACCACTACTGGTCCTATACCCTGAGAAAACCATAATTTAAAAAGAAATGTGTACTATAATATTCATTGCAGCACTATTTATAATAGCCAGGACATGGAAGCAACCTAAGTGTCCATCGACAGATGAATGGATAAAGAAGATGTGGCAGATATTTACAATGGAATATTACTCAGCCTTAAAAAGGAATGAAATTGAATTATTTGTAGTGAGGTGGATGGACCTAGAGTCTGTCATACAGAGTTAAGTAAGTCAGAAAGAGAAAAACAAATACCGTATGCTAACACATATGCATGGAATTAAAAAAAATAAAGGTTCTGAAGAAGCTAGAGGCAGGACAGGAATAAAGGCACAGATGTAGAGGATGGACTTGAGGACACAGGGAGGGGGAAGTTTAAGAGGGGACGAAGTAAGAGAGTATCATATGACATATATACACTACCAAATGTAAAACAGCTAGCCATTGGGAAGCAGCTGCGTAGCACAGGGAGGTCAGCTCAGTGCTTTGTGACTACCTAGAGGGGTGGGATATGGAGGGTTGGAGGGAGGCTTAAGTGGGAGTGCATATGGGGAGGTATGTATACATATAGCTGATTCACTTTATTATACAGCAGAAACTAACACAACATTGTTTAGCAATTATACTCCAGTAAATTTGTTAAAGAAAAAAGACATGGAGACTTATGATGCACTTCATAAAGAATTCAAAATATTTGTTTTAAGGAAACACAGTGAAATACAAGACAACACTAAAAGGCAATTTAATGAGATTAGAAAAACAATACATGAACAAAATGAGAATATTAACAAAGAGATAGGAATTATAAAAAAGGAATCAAACAGAAATTGTGGAGCTGAAGAATTCAATGAATGAAATAAAAAAAGAAATAGAGAGCATCAACATATGAAAAGATCAATCAGAAGAAAAAAAATCTGTGAATTAGAAGACATGGCCCTTTGAAGTTATAGACAGGAGAAAAAAGAAAAGAATGAAAAAGTTTAAAGAAAGCTTATGTGATCTATGGGATACCTTCTAAAGAACCAGTTTGCAAATTATTGGAGTTTCCAGAAGGAGAACAGTGGTAGATGTAGGCAGAATGTTTATTTAGAGAAATTCCCAAACATGTGGGAGAATTTGGAAATCCCTTTAATAAATGGTGTTCAGAACACTGGATAATCATATGCAGAAGAATAAATTTGGACCCCTTTCTTACACCACTCATAAAATTAACTCAAAATGTATTAAAGTCTTAAACATTAGACTTGAAACTATAAAACTCTTAGAAGAAAACATAGGGAAAAAACACCTTAACATTGGTCTTGGGAATGATTTTTTTGGTTATGACATCAAAAGCACAAGAACAAAACAACCAAAGCAAAATTTCATAAGTGGGACTGCGTCAAACTAAAACGCTTCTGCATAACAACAAAAAAATCAACAAAATGAAAAAGCAACCTACAGAATGGGAGAAGATATCTGCAAATCATATACCTAATAAGGGATTTATATTCAAAATATATAAAGAACTCACATAACTCAATAGCAAAAACACAATCATTTTTTTTCCAAAGAAGACATAGAAAAGGCCAACAAGTACATGAAAAGATGCTCATCGTTTAATCATCAGAGAAATGCAAATGAAAACCACAATGAGATATCACCTCACACCTGTCAGAATGCTTATTATCAAAAAAACAAGAGACAGCAAGTGTTGGTGAGAATGTGGCAAAAGGAACATTTGTGTACTGTTGGTGGGAATGTAAGCTGGTACAACCATTATGGAAAAAGCATGGAGGTTCCCCTGAATATTAAAAAAAAGAAGTAACATATGATCCAGCAATCCCACTTCTGGTTATATATCCAAAAGAAATGAAATCACTACCTTGAAGAGATATTTGCTATTCCATGTTTATTGCAGCATCAGACACAATAGTCAAGATATGGAAAACAACCTCAGTGTCCACCAATGGTTAAATGGATAAAGAAAATGTGGCATACACACACACACACACACACACACACACACACAGTGGAATATTATTCACCCATGAAAAATAAGGGACTCCTCAATTTGTAATGGCAGGGATGGATCTCAAGGACGTTATGCTACATGAAATAAGTCAGACAGAGAAAGACAAATACTATATGATATCACTTATATATAGGTTCTTAAAAAGCAAAACTCATAGAAACAGAGAGTAGACTGGTTGTTGTTGCCAGGGGCTGAGGGAAATGGGGCCATGTTGGTCAAAGGGTACAAAGTTTCACTTACGAGATGAATAAGTTCTTGAGATCTAATGGATAGTGTGATAAATATAGTTAACAATACTGTATTATATACTTGCAAGTTGCTAAGACAGTCAATCTTAAATGTTCTCACCACAAAAAAGAAATGATAATTATGTGAGGTCATGTAATCATTTTGCAATATATAAATGTATAAAATTTTACACCTTAAACTTAAACAATGTTATATGTCATTTATATCTTAATAAACTGGAAAAAAGAAAAAAAAATGTGACCTTGGGGAATAATGGGAATAGCATTGAGACAGGAAGTGAAAGATTCTACAGAAGAAATGTAGTATGGCTAACCAGACAGTTATCCCAAAACCAAGAATAAATAGAGCCATGAAAATCAATGAAAGCAAAAATGTCCAAAAGGAGGAAGATGCTAATATCATCACATCATCACTAGCTTAGGTTAAAGGTGGATTTTGTTATTTAAGTTACTGTTCAGCTTCAAATATCAGAAAACCTGCTTTACACTGACTTAAACCAGCAGAGCATTATTTTTCTCAATATACAATAAGTGTAGAGGACAGCTGCTAGGGATGGTCATAAACTCCTCTGAGCCAGGTCTGTAGAATTCTCTTGCATTTTTTCTTATGTTACAAGATGGTGGCAACAGCTTTGGCCATTGCATCTGTGTTTAAGGCAGGAAGATAGAGTAGGGTGAAGCCAAGCAGAGTCAGCCTCATCTGACTTGCTTAAAATCTCATCAGTAGACTTTTGGGCAGAAGCTGTCCCAATGTCATTACTTCAGGAAGGCTGGTAAAAATGAGTATTTCGTTTTTATATCATCTCCAATAGAGGTATTCATCTACCACAGCATTGAACACATTTTTGGTTTCCTCTTCTCTGTCTTTGCTTTCTCTAGGCATCGTTACTTAGTGGTAAATATCATAGGTTAAGAAATAAGACAGACACGCTCCACTCCTGACTTCCTATGGGACATGAGACCACAACTTCTCTGTGGCCCCAGTTTCCACCCCTGTAAAATGGGGATTACTTGTTATAAGATTAAATTATTAAATTAAATAATTTATAACATACTTTAGTGAAGTAATAATATATAATATTAAGATATGTGTTATCAATAGTAATAGTATCCTATTTATATATATCAAATGTATTTATAGCATTCTCTGACTACATCTTAGCTTTGCCATTTTGGAACCTTCTTGAAGGAAGGAACCATATCTTAGATACCTTCACACATCTAAGATTTTCTATAACCTTGCTTTATGCATTATAGGAGCTCAGTAAATATTTCCTAAACCTCTTGTTGAATCTAATTAATTCCTGATGGTAACTAACAGCACAATGATGCAAACTGTTAAGTAGAAATACATGAAACATTAAATCTGATGCCTTTCCCAATATAAATGGACATTTCAGCAGGCTCTCTTTGATGTTTATTTCTAATATCGTGTTGTCAGTTTGTTCAGGGTGGCAGAATCATGTTCATTCCAACAATGGGGCTTTGCATTAAAAGAAAAACAAATCTTCATAAAAGTAATTTTTTTTCAAATTCCCTCCTCATTCCCTTCAGTCATATCCAAATCATCTTAGCATAGAGCTGCTTCACCAGATGGGCTGTGCATGGAGCCCCAAGGCCTGCAAATTCAGACTGGGAGATCTGCAAAGAAAGCAAATGTCAGCGATGAACATCCTCCTAGGAATACATTTTGCCTCAAATACCAACCTCTCTTTATCTATTAACTTCTTAAAGAGCAGACCTTTCTAGGCAGTGTGTAAAAGTGAGAGTGTGCGCTCAGCAGGCAAATAACAGAGTGGATGGTCACAAGGTTAAATAAATCAAGCTGAGAGAAGGAGTCTAACGTAAACCAACAATGTAGGAAAATAGCTTACAATCAGTCCATGATTTGTCGGTACAAAAAAGAACCAAATGCCTCAGCTCATCTGCTGGATTGGTGTTATTATATTACATGGTTAAAAAAAAGGATTAGGTAGGGAGTTTGGGATTGACATGTACACACTGCTATATTTAAAATGGATAACCAACAAAGACCTACTGTATAGCACAGGGAACTCTGCTCAACATTATGTAACAACCTAAATGGGAAAATAATTTGAAAAAGAATAGATACGTGTATATGCATAACTGAATCACTTTGTTGTACACCTGAAACTAACATAACATTGTTAATCAACTATACTCCAATACAAAATAAAAACTTTAAAAAAATGAATTACATTTGGTGAAATAAGGATGAGTCCCACTTAGGGGACAGAGTGTAATTAAAGATTACACCAGCTATTTTGCTTTCAGGGAAAAAAAGCAAATAATAAAACCAATATTAAGGCAAAAAATAACAGCAGGTTTTTAAATTAAAAGTTTCAGGAATGAATAAGTCAAATAATGATTGAAAACCCACCATTGTATGTGCTTAGGATATTACCCATCAATTTGGCAAAGAGTGGCAATGTAAAAATTATATTCAAAACAGAAAATGATACTATTGTCAAATTAGATCAGGCCAAGAGAATGAATAGGTTGATCACAAAAGAAAGAATATATGTATATACCCTCTTAAACCCTGGACCGATTTCTCACATCACTCTATAACAAAAAAAGCAGAGTGTCCTTCTTAGGAACAATTAGTTTGAAGCAAGAGTACCTTTTTTTTTTTCATATAGGAAGCAAAGCTTCCCTTGTCTGAAACACACACACTTACATTTATGGGATGGCCAAAGAGTTCGTTTGGGTTTTTCCATACGATGTTATGGAAAGACCCGAAAGAACTTTTTGGCCAACCCAATACATACAATTGAATCATTCCACATGCTTTTTTTGGAGGGAAGTGATAAAAGAAATGAATGGTAAAACACTTAAAACACTAGATTTTCTTCCTTAGAGATATCAAAGGAAGTAATTCCTTTTTATATCTCAATAATCAAGAGTAAATTTTAATCATAGTAAGTTCAATAGATATAGACTATCTTAAATTTTTTAAAATAACATTTCACTAATATTTAAATAGTGATATATTTACTGTGGTTATTTTATTAGCTCCTGTGGGAGGAAGCAGCTTATTTTGTTATATAGTTTGTTGACTCACAAAATATATACAAAGTATCATCTAGAAATTTAATGTCACCATACTAAATCTTTTCTTCTAGCCTAGAGAATGCATATAAAATATTTCAGCTACATGAGGTTTTAATTTTCTCCGTTTATAATCATAATACATTTATGAAATTTTTACTGGTCAGTGATACATGTTAATAAGGGATAATGGCAAGCTTAGTTGTTTAAGTATTTATTAAATGTGTTATCCAGCCCTATGATAGAAATTTATTTTTCCATGTAAAAAACTAACTTAAGTTTATACACTTCTTTCTGCAATATTCCCAAACTGAAAATCACATATTTTTTTTCTAATGATTTATAAAAATTAAATGTTTGGAAATAATTTTATTTTACATTTTTGTTATAGAATGATATTTTTTATAATTATATACAAAGTCTTCTTTTAAACCTAAGCTATTTTTAATTAACTCATATGTCAGGTTTTTTAAATTATTCAACAAACACTACTTGAGGCAATATTAAGTGAAAGACACTGTGATATTCACCGGGGGTAGAACAGTAAATAAGACTCTTTTCCAGCTAACAGGCTTAAAATCCAGAGCTTGCTATTTAGACACATGCATAAATCAATGTCCATAAAATATGTCATAAGTGGGACAAGAGAAGTCAGGGAGGACACATCATTGCAGGGGGAGGTCTAGGGAAATCCCTGGAGGAGATGGCCTCCATACTCCTAAAGGGAGGAGAAACATTTAGCTTGACAAAACGGAGGAGGGAGGCATTCTAGGGAGAAACACATAGGAACCCAGGCAAGGTACTACCACATAGCAGAAGGTAATACAAAGAGTCTGAGGCTGAACAGACATAGGGCCCAGATAACAGAGGTCTGTATGTCATGCTCAGGAGACTGGTTTATCTTGTAGGTGATGAAGCATCAGCAAAAGACTTTGAGCAGAGGAATGATGGGGTCATCTTTATGCTTTAGAGCAGGGCTGGGCAAACGTTGTCTGCAAAGGGCCAGATGATAGTAAATATTTCAGACTTCATGGAGCCTATGGTCCCTATTGCAACTACTCAAGTCTACTGTTAAAGTGCAAAAACACCCAGAGAAAATAAGTTAAAGTATGGCCGCGTTCCAATAAAACTTTATTTATGGATACTGAAATTTGAACTTCATATAATTTTCATGTGTCACAAAATATTACTTTTCTTTGATTTTTTTCAAAACCATTTAAACCATAAAAATCATTTTTTGTTTGCAGTTTGTACAAAAGTAGACAGCAGGTCAGATTTGGCTCACAAGCTGTAGTTTGCTCATCCTTGTTTAGATGTATGACTATGGCCAAATCTATGGCTCATGGGCTGGAATGAGACAAGACTGAAGTCATAGGGACCTATTAAGAGGCTATTTCATTCACTCAGTATAAGAATTATGTGAGCCTGAACAAGGATATTGGAGTATAAGAATTATGTGAGCCTGAACAAGGATATTGGTAGTAGAGATTGAAAGGAAGGGGAAAAAATCTGGAATATTTGGGCAATAAATCAGCAGAATTAGGTAATTAAGAGATTAACCTAAGGGAGAAATCACAAAATACGTACAGGTTTCTGGAGTGAATAACTAGGTGGATGGCGGTATCACCAAATATGATAGAGAAGTTAAGGGAACAGGGTTCAGTTTAGGGCAAACAATGATAGATTCAGAGAATTCTGAGAAATTTAAATGCCATGGTGACCAAGGGCTTATTCTACTGGACTAACTAAAGCTATGTTTCATTACTTTAGAAAGACTTTTGCCTGTTCTTTCTGCTTTTATATTTATGAACATATTTCACTGCCCTGGATACCTTGCGTTATTTGAAATTTTCTTATTTCAGAGAAGCTAGTTTTTAAAATGGTTCATTTTCCTATTGTAGCTTATACTCAGTTTATTGAACCTCCTATTTTTTTGTTGTTTTGTTTTGTTTTTTTCTGTTATTTATTTTATATTACCTTAAGCTTGCACCCTGCTTCTTTAAGTAACAGGGAGACCCTATCAATCTCTCCTTTTCTGCTCCATTGATTGGTATGAGTTCCTCTAGTTGCTAGACACAAATCACTGGATTTTCAGTAGGATCACTGAGGCTGCCTTAGTAGAAACTTTAAGCAAGTTCTTGGCACATAGAGAAGGTTAGTGTTAGAAAACATACTTGTCCTGTCATGAAACAAAATTACACCTGTGATGGAATAGTTTGGTAATTGGAAAATAGATTTATAAAAAAAACTGTGATCAGGAAACTTGCACAAGCCTCTTAGATAGCTTCATCCACCAGAGGGCAGACAGCAGAAGCAAGAAGAACTACAATCCTGCAGCCTGTGGAACAAAAACCATATTCACAGAAAGATAGACAAGACGAAAAGGCAGAGGACTATGTACCAGATGAAGGAACAAGATAAAACCCCAGAAAGCCACCTAAATGAAGTGGAGATAGGCAACATTCCAGAAAAATAATTCAGAATAATGATAGTGAAGATGATCCAGGACCTCATAAAAAGAATAGAGGCAAAGATCAAGAAAATGCAAGAAATGTTTAACAAAGACTAGAAGAATTAAAGAACAAACAAACAGACATGAACAAAATAATAACTGAAATGAAAAATCACTAGAAGGAATCAATAACAGAATAACTGAGGTAGAAGAATGGATGAGTAACCTGGAAGACAGAATGGTGGATTTCACTGCTGTGGAACAGAATAAAGAAAAAATAATGAAAAGAAATGAAGACAGCCTAAGAGACCTCTGGGACAACATTAAATGCAACAATATTTGCATTATAGGGGTCCCAGAAGGAGAAGAGAGAGAGAAAGGACCCAAAAAAATATTTGAAGAGATTAGAGTCAAAAACTTCCCTAACATGGGAAAAGAAATAGTCACCCAAGTCCAGGAAGCACAGAGAGTCCCATACAGGCTAAACACAAGGAGAAACACACCGAGACACACAGTAATCAAATTGGCAAAAGTTAAAGACAAGAATAATTATTGAAAGCAACAAGGGAAAAACAACAAATAACATAAAAGGGAACTCCCATAAGGTTAACAGCTGATTTCTCAGCAGAAATTCTACAAGCCAGAAGGAAGTGGCATGATATACTTAAAGTGATGAAAGGAAAGAACCTACAACTAAGATTAGTCTAACTGGCAAGGATTTCATTCAGATTCGATGGAGAAATCAAAAGCTTTACAGACAAGCAAAAGCTAAGAGAATTCAGCACCACCAAGCCAGCTCTACAACAAATGCTAAAGGAACTTCTCTAAGTGGGAAACACAAGAGAATAAAAGGACCTACAAAAACAAACCCAAAACAATTAAGAAAATGGTCATAGGAACATACATATCAATAATTACATTAAACGTGAAGGGATTAAATGTTCCAACCAAAAGACACAGGCTCGTTGAATGGATACAAAAACAAGACCCATATATATGCTGTCTACGAGAGACCCACTTCAGACCAAGGGACACATACAGACTTAAAGTGAGGGGATGAAAAAAGATATTCCATGCAAATGGAAATCAAAAGAAGGCTGGAGTAGCAATAATCATATAAGATAAAATAGACTTAAAAATAAAGAATGTTACAAGAGACAAGGAAGGGCACTACATAATGATCAAGGGATCAGTCCAAGAAGATGATATAACAATTATAAATATATACACACCCAACATAGGAGCCATTCAATACATAAGGCAACTGTTAACAGCTGTAAAAGAGGAAATTGGCAGTGACACAATAATAGGGGGGGACTTTAACACCTCAGTTACACCAATGGACAGATCATCTAAACAGAAAATTAATAAGGAAACACAAGCTTTAGATGACACAATAGACCAGACAGATTTAATTGATATTTATAGGACATTCCATCCAAAAAGAGCAGATTACAGTTTCTTCTCAAGTGCACATGGAACATTCTCCAGGATAGATCACATCTTGGGTCACAAATCAATCCTCAGTAAATTTAAGAAAACTGAAATCACATCAACCATCTTTTCTGAACACAACGCTATGAGAGTAGAAATCAATTACAGGGAAAAAAACGTAAAAAACACAAACACATGGAGGCTAAACAATATGTTACTAAAAAACCAAAAGATCACTGAAGAAATCAAAGTGGAAATAAAAAAATACCTAGAGACAAATGTCAATGAAAACACGGTGATCCAAAACCTATGGGATGCAGCAAAAGTAGTTCTAAGAGAGAAGTTTATAGCAATACCAGCCTACCTCAAGAAACAAGAAAAATCTCAAATAAATAATCTAACCTTACAAATAAAGGAACTAGAGAAAGAAGAACAAACAAAACCCAAAGTTAGCAAAAGGAAAGAAATCATAAAGATCAGAGCAGAAATAAATGAAATAGAAACAAAGAAAACAATAGCAAAGATCAATAAAACTAAAAGCTGTTTCTTTGAAGAGATAAACAAAATTCAAAAACCATTAGCCAGACTCATCAAGAAAAAGAAGGAGAGGACTCAAATCAAGAAAATTAGAAATGAAAAAGGAGAAGTTACAACAGACAGCACAGAAATACAAAGAATCCTAAGAGACTACTACAAGCAACTCTATGCTAATAAACTGGACAATCTGGAAGAAATGGACAAATTCCTAGAAAGGTATAACCTTCCAAGACTGAACCAGGAAGAAATAGAAAATATGAACAGACCAATCACAAGTAATGAAATTGAAACTGTGATTAAAAATCTTCTAACAGGGCTTCCCTGGTGGCACAGTGGTTGAGAATTTGCCTGCCAATGCAGGGGACATGGGTTCGAGCCCTGGTCTGGGAAGATCCCACATGCCGTGGTGCAACTGGGCCCATGAGCCACAATTACTGAACTTGCGCGTCTGGATCCTGTGCTCCGCAACAAGAGAGGCCACGATAGTGAGAGGCCCGTGCACCGCGATGAAGAGTGGTCCCCGCTTGCCACAACTAGAGAAAGCCCTCACACAGAAACGAAGAACCAAAACAGCCATAAATAAATAAATAAATAAATAAAAATAAAATGACTAAAAAAAAAAAAATCTTCCAACAAACAGAAGTCCAGGACCACATGGCTTCACAGGTGAATTCTATCAAACATTTAGAGAAGAGCCAACACCCATCCTTCTCAAGCTCTTCCAAAAAACTGTGGAGGAAGGAACACTCCCAAACTCATTCTATTAGGCCACCATCACCCTGATACCAAAACCAGACAAAGACTACAAAAAAAGAAAATTACAGACCAATATCACTGATAAATATAGATGTAAAAATCCTCAACAAAATAGTAGCAAACAGAATCCAACAGCACATTAAAAGAATCATACACCATGATAAAGTGGGATTTATCCCAGAGATGCAAGGATTCTTCAATATATGCAAATCAATCAATGTGATACACCATATTAACAAATTGAAGAAGAAAACCCATACGATCATCTCAATAGATGCAGAAAAAGCTTTTGACAAAATTCAACACCAATTTATGATAAAAACTCTCCAGAAAGTGGGCATAGAGGGAACCTACCTCAACATAATAATGGCCATATATGGCAAACCCACAGCAAAAATCATTCTCAATGGTGAAAAACTGAAAGCATTTCCTCTAAGATCAGGAACAAGACAAGGATGTCCACTCTCACAACTACTATTCAACATAGTTCTGGAAGTCTTAGCCACAGCAATCAGAGAAGAAAAAGAAATAAAAGGAATACAAATTGGAAAAGAAGAAGTAAAACTGTCACTGTTTGCAGATGACATGATACTATACATAGAGAATCCTAAAGATGCCACCAGAAAACTAATAGAGCTAATCAATGAATTTGGTAAAGTTGCAGGATACAAAATTAATGCACAGAAATCTCTTGCATTCCTGTACACTAATGATGAAAAATCTGAAAGAGAAATTAAGGAAACACTCCCATTTACCATTGCAAGAAAAAGATAAAATACCTAGGAATAAACCTACCTAAGGAGACAAAAGACCTGTATGCAGAAAAGTATAAGACACTGATGAAAGAAATTAAACATGATGCCAACAGATGGAGAGATATACCATGTTCTTGGATTGGAAGAATCAATATTGTGAAAATTACTATACTAACCAAAGCAATCTACATATTGAATGCAATGCCTATCAAATTACCAATGGCATTTTTCACAGAACTAGAAAAAAAAAACTTAAAATTTGTACGGAGACACAAAAGACCCCGAATAGCCAAAGCAGTCTTGAGGGAAAAAAACGGAGCTGGAGGAATCAGACTCCCTGACTTAAGACTATACTACAAAGCTATAGTAATCAAGACAATATGGTACTGGCACAAAAACAGAAATATAGATCAGTGCAACAAGATACAAATCACAGAGGTAAACCCACACACTTATGGTCAACTAATCTATGACAAAGGGGGCAAGGATATACAATGGAGAAAAGAGAGTCTCTTCAATAAGTGGTGCTGGGAAAACTGGACAGCTACATGTAAAGAATGAAATTAGAACACTCCCTAACACCATACACAAAAATAAACTCAAAATGGATTAGAGACCTAAATGTAAGACCAGACACTATAAAACTCTTAGAGGAAAACATAGGAAGAACACTCTTTGACAAAAATCACAGCAAGATATTTTTTGATCCACCTCCTAGAGTAATGGAAATAAAAATAAAAATAAACAAATGGGACCTAACGAAACTTCAAAGCTTTTGCACAGCAAAGGAAACCATAAACAAGACGAAAAGACAAGCCTCAGAATGGGAGAAAGTATTTGCAAATGAGTCAACGGACAAAGGATTAATCTCTAAAATATATAAACAGCTCATGCAGCTCAATATTAAAAAAACAAACAACCCAATCAAAAAATGGGCAGAAGACCTAAATAGACATTTCTCCAAAGAAGACATAAAGATGGCCAAGAAGCACATGAAAAGCTGCTCAACATCACTAATTATTAGAGAAATGCAAATCAAAACTACAATGAGGTATCACCTCACACCAGTTAGAATGGGCATCATCAGAAAATCTACAAACAACAAATGCTGGAGAGGGTGTGGAGAAAAGGGAACCCTCTTGCACTGTTGGTGGGAATGTAAATTGATGCAATCACTATGGACAAAAGTATGGAGGTTCCTTAAAAAACTAAAAATAGAATTACCATGTGACCCAGCAATCCCACTACTGGACATATACCCGAGAAAACCATAATTCAAAAAGACATATGCACCCCAATGTTCATTGCAGCACTATTTACAATAGCCAGGCCATGGAAGCAACCTAAATGCCCATTGACAGACGAGTGGATGAAGAAGATATGGTACATATATACAATGGAATATTACTCAGCCATAAAAAGGAATCAAACTGGGTCATTTGTAGAGACGTGGATGGACCTAGTTACTGTCATACAGAGTGAAGTAAGTCCGAAAGAGAAAAACAAATATCATATATTAATGCATATATGTGGAACCTAGAAAAATGGTACAGATGAACTCGTTTGCAGGGCAGAAATTGAGACACAGATGTAGAGAAAAAACTTATGGTGACCAAGGGGGGAAAGCGGCGGTGGGTGGGGTGGTGGTGTGATGAATTGGGGGATTGGGATTGACATGTATACACTGATGTGTATAAAATTGATGACTAAATAGATAAATAAATTAATTAATTAATAAAGATAAATAAATAAATAATAGATAAATAAATAAATAAATAAAGTGATCACTTTTATTAAAATAAGGTGCAAGTCTTCTTTACTGACTTGCCTGGAGATCAATGCATGAAAACTATAAAAAAAATAAAATAAAATAACTGTAAGTGATTTTTATGGTCAGTTATACACTATCATCTGAACATCGATAACTAAAAACTTACAAAATGTTCTTATCTGAACACAGTGTTTTAATTGGAAATAAAGAAAAATACATGAATGGTAACCAACTAATTTTTTAAACTCCCAATTGGGATTTCTGTTGCTGGAGAACAAAAGTAACTTGAACATTGCAAAAGGTCTCACACATTGATGTGTGTCTACACTGTATCAGCTACTGAACCCTCCCAACTTCCCAGCAGAGCCCTGCTGAGCACTCTGGTCCCCGCTGAAGAGTTGGAGGAAGGAAGCTAAGGCAACAGCAAATCAAAGAATACCAATGAAAGAAAAAAAATGCTTGCAAACCCAGGGATTCCTTTCTCCTCTATACCCTCAACTGGGTAATTAAGAATTATTCAGGGGAGTTGGGACCAGGAAGAATTTGTCTGTAGGTATCAAAAAGCAGCTTGGACAGAAACTGGAGACTTGAAAAAAGTGAACTCACTTTTGTTTCTGTATTTGGGTTGGGTTGGCTTCATCATAACTTGTTCCCACCAGACTGTCTGCTACAGGAAGAATGACAATCAAGCAGTTAAGGCCAATGAATTTAATGTTACAGTCATCCCACAGGGTCTACATCTTCAGATTAAACTAATATAGAAAATATCCAGATAGAAAATATTTGAAAAAAAAAATTCAGAGAGTTACAAAAAGCGAAACTTGAATTTGCTGCATGCTGGGAACTATTTTATAGCATTTACTGTATTAAGTATTATAAGTAATCTATAGATTATTTAAAGTATACTGGAGGATGTGCATAGGTTGTATGCAAATACTATGCCATTTTATATAAGGAACTTGAGTATCCATGGATTTTGGTATTTGTGGGGGTCCTGGAACTAATCCCATGCGGAACCTAAGAATGACATTACATAAATTGCCAAGAGGCATAGCTTAACAAAAATATATGAGGAAAGAAGGTGTTCTTTGCTGAGTAAGATTGTTTCTTCTAACCCTGGAAAACTGATGGTGCTGGCCCAAATTCTCACATTCCCTCTAAGGAACATGTAGGTCACTTGAAATGTGGTAACCAGATGGAAAGAATGGGAGGTTTGGGAAGCAGGTGTCTGAGTTTCTCTAACCCTGTTCCCTGGAAGGGTTAACCTCACTGAAGATCATGCCTGCTCAGTTTTCATGATATTTTATTTTTTCTATTTTGGAGATGCATGTCTTAAACATCAGGCTCATAGTACAAATCCTTCTTGCTCTGATTTCTTGGACACCAAAAACACTTTTCTGATTTTAATTACACTCCCTGTGATTTTCTACAGAGGGAAAAATGCTGTTGCCAGAAGATGGGATTTTCTATGGCCCTTGGCAGTTATGTTTCATATTTTATTGCTACCATTATTAGAGCGGCTCCTTTTTAGGAATCACAACTACAAATACTTTGTCTAACATTCAAATCTATGAAAGTACATGTTATCCAAACTTTAAAGGGCTAAGGAAAATTAAGAAACTTACCCAAACACTCATAACTTCAAGCACTGCTGCCAGGATTCGAATCTAGTAGTATTAGACTCCAAACCTGCATTCTAGCTACTCCATCAAATGATCTCCTTCTAAATCAGTTTTCCAGTAAGTATTCTAATACTTTGTGAACTGCTTAGATTGAGTCACCTTGTGTCCAGTTAATTCTGGGCACCAAATCATATCCCAACAATGCCTTTCTCTTAATGAGTCAAGAGGCATTTTCAACAGTTCATAAATATGATTCAGTAATTTATTAACTTATTATCATAATTTGGTGCATAAAAGTTATCACTGGGGAATTATTATTTTTACTGGAGTTTTTTTTTTCTTTTTTAGAATTACTAGTGTGCATTGTGTCCTAGCAGCTATTCAACAGTACTTCCTGCTTACTGCTCTACACATTATCTAGCTTACATATTTAAATATATGCATTATTCATTTAACTTGTGTGGGGAGAGGTTATTATAAACAACGTTACCTCTAATGTCCATTTTATATCTGACTCTAACTTGTCAATGATGTAAAATGTTACTAGAGATAATTTTTCGCTTGCTCTCTCTCTCTCTTTAAAAGCAACCATGCTCTAAAAATTCAAGGTTAATAAAAGTGTGACTGGACTATCAATTTTCTAAATGGAGATGGTTCATTCAAGCTGAAACCCCAACTTGATAGACTTCTCTGTTTTAAATATTCCACTAATGAAATGAATCAGTTTTATTTGAAAATTTGGATTGAGGATCAGGATCAATAGGTTGGAATCATTTAGGTTAAAAAAAAAAAAACACACACCTCAAGGCTGTCAACATGAAAATGTCTCCTCTCCTATGTTAGCCAAAAGCATATTGGTTTTAACTGAAGTAATGATTGTGGAGATAGGAGAAATAATTATTTGTGCTATAATAATAAAATGTATTCTCTATTAAAAGAGACAGGTTGATGGTTGTTTGCACAGTTTTTTAAGTTAAAGTATAATGCGTCAATTATTTGTTACCCCAATGCTATTGATAACAATATAAATATTCTGAATATTGATTTTGTTTGTAACAAATTACACTCATTTTTACATATATATGTAGAATATAATTTGATAATAAAATAAACACTTAAAACGTTTCCACTTAGGACCAGAAAAGGAGGAACTTTTTTGTCTTTTGGTGATTAATTTAATAATTCAGAAGATTTTTTAGTATATCACTAAATGCTAGGCAACATTTTTATATTGCTCAAAGTATCCTATTTTGTCTAATTCATTGTAGATTGTACTATGACTCTTTCCATCTCTAACAGAAAAGTTAAGTTATTAAATAAGAATAAATATTTCAGAGATGTTAATGTTTTTTAGGTATTGGGGTTGATTGATAGATGATACTGAAATCGGGCTGGGAAATTAGAAGCCAGATATAGGAACTGAATGAAGATTAGGGTGGAGATATGAATGTAAATGAAGCTAAGTAGAAAATGTTGAGATCTGTAAGAAAACATGGTGGAAACTGATGTAGAAAGGTACAAGACCATTAAAATGGGCACAAATGCTACCATGAATGAGACAGTGAGGAAAAGAATAGTGGGTCATGAGGTATAGTCACATGGAAGATAAATTTACACAAGCAGATGGGGAGGGTCTAAGAAAGACTGGTGCCTCTATGGGTGTGTTCAATCTAGGAAAAGGTAGAGAGACTAGACCTGAACTTAGGCAGCTATGAAGAAAGATGTTCACTTTGCCAAGGAAAAGCTATATCTCAAACCAAAGAAATATATGCAATATTCCCCTAGGCCTAAGACGAAAAATGTGTAAGCTATTCTGGCCTTTGCTTTAAATGAACCAGCTTGGAGACAAAAAAATACAATCCATGAAATTACAAACAGTCTGTATGTACAGAGATTTACACTGGATACATAAAACCAAAAATGCCTGTGTACCTAAAGCTTACCTTCTAACATGTCCATCACTTCTTCTCTGTTTGAAGACATATGGCTACATATTATTTAATATACTAAGTGTCCACATTCTGTTTCATATAGTCCCCTATTTAAGGGTAGATGCTAAAAAGTGTGTGCATATACTGGATAAAAGCCAGGTGATAAGCTGCTAGGGAGCTTTTCCAAAGCTCGGTCCAAGTTAAGATCCTGGAGTCTAGTGTCAGCCAGATTTTCTTTTTCAGGACACTCAACTGGAGATTGGAGATACATGGAGAAAGTTTATCAGTTGATAGAAAAGAAGCCAAGAGTCTTTAAGTTAGAGCATAGACAATGTGAAACAGCTGAAAGCTTGAGTTGCAGAAACTATGAGTAATCAGAAGTTATGAGTGAGCAGAATTCATGAGGTAGAGAAGATCAGATATACAGGGGAGAGTTTGATTCAGGTTATAGGTAAAGTAAGAACTACAGAAGCAGAAAAAAAAAAGAATTTGAACCCTTATCTCATACCATATACAAAAATTAACTCAAATGGAGCAAAAGCCTAAATGTAAGAGCTAAAATTATAAAACTCTTAGAAGAAAACATAGATGTAAACCTTCATGATCTTGGATTAGTCAATGTTTTCTTAGATATGACACCTAAAGTACAAGCAACCAAAGAAAAAATATATAAATTGGACTTCATCAAAATTAAAAAAAACTTTGTACTTTGAAGGACACAGTCAAGAAAGTGAAAACAAAACCCCACAGAATAGGGGGAAATTCTTGCAAATCATGTATCTGATAAACCTAAGCATTTCTCCAAAGAAGATATGCAAATGGCCGCTAAGTGCATTAAAAGATGTTCAACATCATTAGCTAGCTATCAGGAAAATGCAAATTAAAATAATAATGAGATACCACTTCACATCCACAGGGATGGCTATAATCACAGGCAGACACTAGTGTTGGCAGAGGAGTGGAGAAATTGAAACACTTATACAATGCTGGTGGGAATGTAAAATGGTGACACTTTGGAAAACAGTCTTGCATTTCCTCCAAAGGTTTAACATAAAGCTACCATATGACTCAGCAATTCCATTCCTAAGTGTGTACCCAAGAGAAAAGAAAACCAATGTACACACAAAAACATGTACACAATGCTCATAGCAACATTATTCATAATAGTCAAAGAGTAGAAAAATCCAAATTTATATCAACTGATAAATGGATAAATAAAATGTGGTATATCCACATGCTACATCATGGATGAACCTTGAAAATATGTTAAGGGAAAGCATCCAGTCACAAAAGACCACATTTTTGTATGATTTCATTTATATGAAATGTCCAGAATAGGTAGATACATAGAGACTGAAAGTAGTTTAGTCATTGGCTAGAACTGGGGGTGGATGGAAAATGGGGAGGGGGTGCTGTCAAAGGGCATGGGGTCTCTTTTTTGGGTGATGATAATGTTCTAAAATTGATTATGGTAATAGTTGTACAATCCTGTGAATATACTAAAAATCATTGAATTGTATATTTTAAAGTGGTACACTATATGTGAATTATATCTCAAAAAGCTGTTTTCAAAAAAAATGAATTCTATCAGTTTATTAATAACTTTTCAGGGTCCATAGATTATAGTGATATATCTTTTCCTATTCCCTTGAACTTTGGCTGTGTGTCACAGATACCTATCTGCCCCATTTCCACATTTTCCATTACAAGAATCACCCTTGTTACTACATAACATAATACAAGTTTGTCTCTATTATATGAATTCAGAAGATGCTACCAGAAGATTTTACATGAAGATGTTTGCAATTCCACGATCTACACTGTCTTAAGTGTGTGCTATGAAGCTATGGAATTATGCAGAAAGATCTTTAATAAGAATTAAAGGGAAAATCCCCAAATCTAATGAGCAGAAACCATTCTTTCCTTGGGTGTTTAGCAGTGGATTTCCTGTAGAAAACTCCCATCTGTTTATCTGGGGATGACTTGGTTCAAGTGGAGATTTTCTTATTCTTAGGCAATTTTAAAATTTTACCTGTGAAGAAAAATCAATGTGTCAATATGTATTATAGGCATCTTCCTGGACTTCTTTCTTCACAAATTAAACTTTGAAAATTCATAAAAGAGATTAAGAGACTAGCCTAGGTTTCAACATTCATACTGTCAACAGCCTCTTGTACTGTAAAATCAAGTGTCTAGATCACATGTTCAATGATCTTCCTATTAAAACCTATTAATTCATTTAAAACAGTTTTTTGTGTTTATAATGTGTGCTATGCCCAATTGTTTTCCTGGTATAGAACTGATATACTAATGCACACAGACATAAGACCCCAAAACACCCAATAGTGCTTGTTAGCATAGGTGAAGTTGAGAATTTCAAACAGTGTCTGTCTTTGTTTTTCTAGTGCTGGAATTACAAACCCTGACTCAACTGTGCCTGTCAGATGCTGAATTGAATACATATATTTTGAATGAATAGTGTGTGTTTGATATAATGAACACATATGTGTTTGATATGAATAGGTATGTTGAAGTCCTAACCCCCAGTACTTGTGAATGTGACCATTTTTGGAAAGAGGGTCTTTGCAGATGTAATCAGTTTAAAATGAGGTCATTAGGGTGAGCCCTAATCTAAAAAAACTGATGAAATTATAAGAAGAAGAGGCAGAGACACACAAGGAGAATGCCAATGATAAAGAGACAGTGGCTGGAGGATGCATCTACACGCCCAGGAATGCCAAGGATTGCTGGTCGTCACCAGAAGCTCAGAAGGAACCAACAATGTTGATACCTCAATTTCAGACTTCTAACCTCCAAAACTGTGGGAAAATAAATTTCTTTTGTTTGAAGCCACCCAGTTTGGTACTTTGTTACTGCAGCCCTAAGAAACTAATACAGTGCCCAAAGGTGACACGTCTGACATATAAAGTAAATCCACTGTGACCTCCACTTTCTTTCAAGAGACCCTATTCACCTCAGGAACACTGAGATTTATAGGATCACAGTTTTTTAAACTATGGTACTAAATATATCACAGGAAAAAGTCTTTTTATTGTATAACTGCAACTTATGTCAACATTTTGAAAGTAACAATGTAACAAAATAACAAATGTTAGTTCAGTGTATGTTTTCTCTGTCCTTAGTATAAAAATCATCTAAAATGAAGAGGTAAATTTTATTTATGTGTCATGTTAAAGGATAAGTATTTTCAGAAGGTGATATATTCTACAACCTCATAGTGGTAACAATCAGTTAATGCTGAGAAGAGCAAAAATATTTCTTTCCCTTGAGAATAATATAGGGAATGTTAACACAGGAGCTGGTTCCTTGAAAGTAACATTTTGTAGATACTTTTTAAAGTATTCTGTTCAGTTCATTCTCATTTGGGCTGGATGAAAGTGAGCATGAGAGAACTTGTATTCTGTTCATGCCATGTATTTGAAATAATATGCTCAATGTATGGGACTCAAGGAGGGCACCCTCATGATGACATAACCAAGAGATGTTGGTTGTTGGCTTAATGAGGTAATTCACAGTTTAACAAAGGAGATAAAGACAAAGATAACACACTACAATACAAAGCGATGACTGTTATAGTAAGAGTGTTTACAATGCATTGCTAGCTTATAGAGGACATTTCAACTAAACATGTCTAGGGGATTTCAGGAGAACCTCATAGAGGAAGGAACATTCTGTAAGGTTCTTGAAGGACGAAGTGTATTCCCCACATCATAGAAGTAGAGAGGTGGGCTAGCTTATTTCTCATATAACACTCAACTGATGAGATAAAAGATACTCTCAGAATTCTGAGTGTAGCCAAGGAGAAAAGCCCTGATGCTGTTCAAATGAACCCCATACATTTCAACTTGGAAGACCACTGAAGACCCTTTGGAAAAGCCAAACCAGCATTTCTATGGGAAAAAATATATAAGATTTACAGAAATATCTTGAGACACTAAGCTATTCCTTTAAGGTATATTAGAATGACTTTTGAATTATTTTTACTTTTTTTTAAATTGAAATATAGTTGATTTACAGTGTTGTGTTAGTTCCAGGTGTGTAGTAAAGTGACTCGTTTATACATATGCATATATAAAAATATATATATTCTTTTTTTACACCCTCTTCTATTATAGGTTATTATAAGATATTGAGTATAGTTCTCTGTGCTATACAGTAGGTCCTTGTTGGTTGTCTATTTTATATATAATAGTGTGTAAATTTTAATCCCCAAATCCTAATTTATCCCTCTCCCCCCTCCTCCCCTTTGATAACCATACGTTTGTTTTCTATGTCTGTGAAATTTTTAGACCAAAAGAGAAAAATTGTGTTCAACTTCACATTGTTTCAACACATATTTCCTCAGTGACACAGATGGTAGCGTTTTCTGTGTCTTAATGTTATATCAATGACTAAGACATAGTCCTTTAGCTATTTACAATCCAGGGAAACAAGAGGGCTATATCAGATATACCAACAATGATCTAATACAAGTCCTAAATCTGTAAGCACATTCGTGGGCAAGGGAAAACCTATCTAGACGTCTGCATAGGACAGTGGCCATGAGGTCTTTAATTAATTATTTATATGTATGTGTATGATTGCCTCCTCTAAAAACTAAAACATCTACAATTACAACTTCAAAGAAAATGCGTAATTTATTAGTGAAAGTAGGTAATTATTGAGTCATATGCCTCCCATATACATTCTAAATTACCTATCTGCTAATTCTCATTAAAGATATTAGAGACACCGCTTACTGCTATTTTTCATGCTGAAAAAGCTTCTAAACTACTTTAAGTATCTAATGTAGTATCAGATAATATCTAGAATTTAAGAGACAATTGAGCTTACTGTGTAACAACATTTGGTCAATTGGCCTTTACAAATATAGGGCTCATTTCTGCATGTCAAGAGCCGTTCTCAGTGAAAACAGCCTCCAAATTCAGAACTCTAATTCTGTAGAATGCTTATGATTTCTGTCATACCCTATCCCTTGTTCTTTTTAATCAACATCTAGGTAGCACTCAGTTTGTGGCATCTATGGGATGCTCATCCTCCCCCCCCCTTCCTCCCTCAGTTCCTTTTCCCCTCTCTCTCTGTCTCTCTGCCTCTCTCTCTGGTCCTCATCAGTGATTTGGTTATCAAAGGTGAACTAGAGCCGGGAGAGTAGCAAGAACATGTATCAAAAATCCTCACTTGTCCTGTCTGACTATTAGATATCTGTCATGATGGTGTCGAATACATTTATGATCATACATTTGTACTCTAGTCTCTAGATCCTACATACTCAGTGGATAAAAAACAAGAAACAAACAAACAAAAAACTTTACCCTAGAAAGATAACAAAAGTAAGGAGAACCATAGGCAATAGTAAATGAGGAACCCCAGGTAAAATTCCAATAAATTTAGAGCTGGAAATGCCTTAGAGATCATAGAGTCTAATCTTATTTTTAGAGTTAAAGAAATTAAGACCCAGAGAAGCTGAAATCATATAGTTGAATATGTGCAAAGGATTATCCTTAGTCCTTTGTATATATTGTCTCATGTGATATGCATGACCCTAATCTGGTAGGAATTGTCACCATTAAACAAGAGGAAACTGAGGATTAAGTTGGTGTGATTAAGGAACGTGTTGTATGTTGCACAAAGAGTTAGGGGTAGAGTTAGGATTCCATCCATCTCTCTTTTCTGCCTGTGCTCAGAACCACCTTGTCACATTGAAAGGATAAGGGTCTCTGGAACCTCAGTGTAGCCTTTAGAGACACCATCTTTTCTTCTGAAACGAATAAGATAGTCATTGCATTATTCTTATGTTAAAGTAAAAGAATTCTTGGATGAATATACTGCATTGGTAGATTCCAAAACTACATTAAGAGCATCAACATTACACATGTGCTTTTACACCTCATCTACTTACAGTACATTTTAAAATGTACTTGTTTGGATCTCCAAGAAGCATGTCTCAGTGGTTCTCAGAGAGCCCGCAGGCTAAAAATGTATGTATTAGATGAGACAATGCTAACCTATTAGTGGATGATATCCTTATCCTTGTATGAAAATCAGAGAGTGATGAAGGCAGAAATGAAAAATTTAATAATGAAAATGATATTAAGTTCTTTTCATAATTATTGAAACATTTGATGAAAATTATGATTTTTATTCTTTGTCCTCATAAACCCAGTCTGCTCAGTTCAAATATAAGTTATGGGATATTTCCTCTGTTTCAGTTACTATTGTGGGATAATATATCATTATAATCATCCACTTGATTTTGTATGCATTAATTATCATTGTTCAACAGTATTCAAAGGCCCACATTCAATTAAGTACTTCAAAAATAGAACCTGATGTTAATGATGAGAACACATTCCATGAAATTAAAATTAGTAACTATTTATAGCAAAAAGTTCCACAGAATTTAAAGAAATTTAAACCATACATTCTGTGTATCCTAAATAGACAGATCTGTATAATTTACAAACCTTGCCTATCTACAGAGGAAAAAAAAAAGAAAGCAAAGAGAATGAAGGCCTTGGTTATTTCTGAATAGAGTGAATACTGTTATTTTTGAAAAGGAACTTGCTCTCTCTGAAACTTTTAAATTAAAAAAGGATCTTGTCCCTGCATATTTTCATGATAATATCTACTATCATCTTCCTATGCCTTTAAATAGAATTGGTGGTCTCTAAGGTATGAAAACCAACCAAGTTACAGAAATGTTTATAGAGGACCTGGCTTTTTGGAAGTTGTGTTTTATAGGTCATTTTTTTTAAGTTTCCCATCCTGGTTAGGAACATCATCCCTTCAAAATGACAGGTTAGCTGCTCACATGTGTGGCCAGTAAAATAAGAACTAAAGTACAGATTAACAAAGGTATAAAAGTAACATCTGAACAACAAAGAAGAAACAAACTATTGTGAAGATAGAATCAGAGGTGTTCTAACAATAAAAAAGTCACCAATATCATGAGAGGCCATAGCTAGCCACTGCTATTTGCACCCTGTACAAATTATTTATCTAAAGGTAATTCATAGTCTTGAGGTCACTTCTAATACAATGTATTTATGAATTTCATGTTCCATGTTCTTTCTTTTTCCCCATCATTTTCACACAGTGCTATATCAAAGTGTGGCTCAAACTCTGCACCCTTTGTTCACAATGCAGAAGCATTTTATGAGTGGGAGACAATTCTTTATGGGTCTCTTGTGTTTTTGCATGTCTTGTGAGAGGCACCAACTAAACTTTCTTTGAACTATTTTTTCATCCAAAGATATTCGTATAACAAACAGCCTAGGAAGATATATTTTCTCCCTCTGGAGCAGAGGAAAAACATGGTTACTCTCCATTATAAAAGATTTGGGGTTCCAAGTTCAGGTTTGTCTTCTGTAATGCAACCCATTGGCTACATGCATGCACCATCTTGGCCCATATGTATTACCGCGCGCCGCCCATACCTGGTGGTAAGGGGAACTGACTCACTTATGCTAATGCTCATAGTCTTCACTGTATTGTGAGTAATAAATCCTGTGTCTCTAACCCAGGCATCCTGGGTCCTCTGTTAACATTCTCTGACCCAAGAATCTTGAGTGTTCAGTCAGCATACATAAAACTGAGGTAGGGTTAACCTCTTAACATGCAAGCTGGGTAAAACCTCAGACTTCTCACAGTTCTTGAGAGCCCTCTCTCATGAAAATGTTATATGTTTAAGAAAGTACTATTACATATTAATTTTATAATATTCCCAAATATTTATGGTGTGCTTTTATGTTCTAGGCTTCTAGACCTCCTATAGGAGGTAAGACTATAAATAAAATGCAGTTACTAATCTTATGGAATTCACTGTATAAGAAAAGAATCTAGCAAGAAACTAGACATGTACATAAACAGCTGTGATTAGCAAGATAGAATATAAATGCCAAGGAGAGAGCTGATGGGTTACATAAGTGAAAAAAAATACAATCCAGGAATCTCAAAATCAGAAGGGACCTTAGTGACATAATCATTTCTTCCCGATTTGATTGCAGAAATGTTTTTATATAATCAGCCTTCCTGTCATAGTTATATAGTCATTGCTTGGAATTATCCAAGGACACTAGGGAGAAAGCATTCACTATCTTGCAAAGTAGTCATTTTCATATTTGATAGTTCTGGTAGCTAACATGTTATTTCTTGAATTTAAAACCGTCTAAAGATAAATTCCATAGTTTCACCTGCCTACAGCTCTAATCCTCCTTCCACAAGAGTGTCCTTCAACTGTTGTGCAATGCTCTCACTCTTAACTGGGTTCTTATTCATCAGTCCATTTATCAACATATGTTTCCATATGCTATATTTGCACAAATGACCGTTAATGCCCAAACACACAAGTTTTCATTTCTCCTGTTAAATTTCATCTTATTGATTTCAACCTTGAATTCCAGACTGTTGAAATAATTTTGAGTCTTGATTCTGTTTTATATCTGTAGCAAGGTGACAACATAATTTGATGATCACATATGCTACAGAAATTACTGAATGAGTTTAACAACTATATTCTGAACCAATGATTATGCATAAACTTAATGTTTGTTACTTATGGAGGTTTAACAAGGACCGAAAAAAAAATTGATGTGCAAAACTTCTGTTCATTATTGCTTGAATTTCATGTGATATTTTCCCTTGCTATTTTTAGGAGAATGATTAATTATCTGATCGCTCTCTAAAGAAATGAATTAGGAAGATTCTGTGCTCCAAACTGTACAGAACAGAGGAATTAAACCACACAGAGTTCAGTGTTATTAATGATAATATATGGCCATTGGGGCTAAAGACCTCTCATATGTCCTCTTCATTTCTCTAAGTAATTAGGTCCTCTCATTGGAACACAATCAATTCATCATGTTCGAGGTACAGGTAATATGATGACTTATGTCTCTGCTACAAGCTACATGATATAGAAATATTATATATACCTTTTTAAATAATTTTACAAAACAGAATGTCTGAGTTTATTTCATACTCATATGCTTCTTTTCCCCTTTTGGCATTCTTATTGCTCTTCTCCTAAAATGTGACACAGATGTTAATTTAAGTTGCCATTAGACCTCTTGTTCTGACAGTGCTAGATATGATCAGCTGAATATGATTAATAATTGGGCTTTAAGCTATGAATTAGGATAACAAAATACAATATTAGCTGTTTAAAAGTATTTTCCTGATACATAATCTGATGTTCTAAAATATGTATTTCCACAATTATGTTCATTAATATTTCATAAGCTATTATATATAAATTATGCACCTGTATATGAAATATATGCTACTTCCAAGATTGTGGCATCATTAACCTCATCTGAAGTTAGTAAATTTGTATTATTTTAATAATGAATACTTGATAATTCAACATAAAATTAATTTCAAGAAAATTAAGCATAATGCCTGTAACTGGCATATCGGAGGGGCAGAATCTAATAGGATACAATTAAGAAAAAAAGCTTGGGATTTCCCTGGTGGTCCAGCAGTTAAGACTTTGTGCTTCCAATATAGGGGGCCTGGGTTTGATCCCAGGTTGGGGAACTGAGATCCCACATACCACAACTAAGCCTGTGCACCACATCTCTTGAGCCCACGCACCACAACTAGAGAAGACTGCACGCTGCAACGAAGACCCAGCATGGCCAAAATAAATAAATAAATAATAAATAAAAATAAATTTAAAAAAAGAAGCTTTATTTTTCTCAAGACCATGTGTTCAATATGTTCTTTGGGGAATCCTTTTCAGATCCCTAGAATACATCTCCGTGAGATGTTATAGCTTTACAGTCACTATCATTGATTAGAACAAGTCCTGTATCAGGGGATGGGGGAAAGAACAAAAACAAAACAACTCCTATTTATTAATAACTCCAGTCCTAAATAAATCTAAAATTCACATTTACAACTAGTTAAATACTCTTCTTTTCCCTTCATTTTGGTCTGAACTGTGGTTCTGGATCTCCCAGTGGGGAAGGGAGTGTGACTTAGTCATCAGCTCTCCTGCCACCTCTATCTCCTGTATTTTCCAGGGTCAGTGCAAGTGAGGAGGAATTTCAGGCAGACATGCAAAAGTCTTAGTTCCTTAGTAGTTCTTATCTGGCTAATACTGGTTGACCATCATGCTCTCCACTATGGCCCATCTACAAATACTGGCTTTATTGTGAGGCACATATGTGATTTCCTCAAAGACATCCTCGAGACACTGCTCTATACCATACTCCCTACGCAGAGTTCTGCATAGTTCCCTAAAGCGGGTCAGGTGGCTCTAACGCTCCTCCCACCTCCGGCAGCCATTCCCAGCGGCACACCTTACAGCTTCTTTCTGCCTTCTCAGGTGGCTGCTGTGCAAAAGCCATCTTGATGATTGATTGAGCCACTTAGTCCACTTTAAACCCATACATTCAACATACTCTGGACATGAAGAAACAGAAACCTCTTTCCTCATTCTGCCCGTTTTTTTTTTTTTTTTTTAAACCGTAACTGTCCACAGCTTGAAAAAGCTTAGGCATGAGAATCAGGTACTAGTCTCTATATTCACGTACATTCCTTAATTTAGTGACCTAAATCAAGCTCTCTCAAGAATCATCTTGCTAAACATCCCACAAATGCACATGTGAGTTCCACCCGTTTCTTCAGCTCAGCATTTCACCAACTGAGGAGAACAATGCCACCCTGGACATTCCAGAAAACCACAAAGCTGTGAAGTGGTTCCCTTGGCTTAGAGAGGTAGTAGCAGTCCCCCGCACTCCTGTGTGTGTGTGTGTGTGTGTAGGGGTGGTACAGGCTCAGAATAGAAGTGGGCATATGAAATGACGTTTTAGTGTCTAGTGAGGCTGACAACTCTATCTCCATGGCTTTATGCCATCATCCTGTTGAATTTCTGGCATTCTCTTATATGGGTTGAAGGAGACTTAAAAACTGCTGAGCACATCTGTTTTTACTCACTTATTATGAATGTGTTTAGCCATTCTAAGTAGGTTGTGGACCAGCATCAGCTGCTGTTCTCAGTTTTGGAGTTTCAGCAATAACTTGAGACATCTAGAAAGTCCTTAAGTTTTATATAGATATATAAATTATATAAGTTTTATATATTATGTAAGTTTTATATATATATAATTTAAAATTTCAGCTAATGAAAACAGCATATTATAACTATTGTGGTATTTTGCCTGGAAAATCCGTAATTTTAGTTTCTAATGATAAAAAAATTTCTTAGTCAAATAAGTTTGGAAACCCTGCATTCTGTAACTCTTTTCTGGCAGATGAAAAGTTCTAAAAAGTGTTACAGAAAAAACATACTTATTTAATTTTGTTTACACAACACAACACTTTTTCTACATAAACTGTCAATACTATTATATCTTATGGAATAAGTGTCTCTGGAACACAATTTGTGGACTTAAAAATAAAATTTAAAAACTAACATACAGCCTTCTGAAATTCAATGTGATTGCTCTGAAGTGGGAATGGACTGTAGGTTAAAGTCAATTATCAATGCCTTAAGAAGTAAATGATTCTCTAGGACTTAGTGTCTTGCGATTCCATCTCAAGGAACTTGTAACCTCAAGTAAACTTAAAAATTAATAGAAAATATAATTTGATACTATAACATTTAGCCAAAAATACTGTATCTCAATGTTCCCATCATAATGAGTGAAGAAAATGTCCACTTTTAATTTATGTTTATTCCATAACCTTATGTTCTATGAATAGATAAATGGCAACATCAAGAAAACAAATTTGCATTTGACTGGGCTATATCTGTACTTTTTGCTCCTCAAGGGTGAGTACTGCTTGCTACTTGAAGCTTATGCTGACTTCACTGACTACTGTATTTAATAATACATGCTGTAGCCATCCATTTTTCAGGCCTGGACACGAATGTTGCTTTTTAACTCAGACAAAGTGAACGAAAATGAGTCATACAATTTTTGTACAGTGACGTTGGCATCACAAAATACCTTATATGGTACTCTTACATTACCGAGTCAAAGCAAAAGAAAAGAATATGCATCTCCAGTAAGTTCAGAGTATATCAGGTCATAAGACATATTTTTAAATATTAAGAAGAATATTAGATTTACCTTTAGCCCTAGGAGCATATAGAAACCTGCAATGTAGTTTTTTTAAAAGAAAATATTACTAGTATTATTTTCCAGCTTAATTTTACAATATTAGCTTGAGACTAAGCATTTAAATATTAGTTACAGTGGGAAGCAGCCGCATAGCACAGGGAGATCAGCTCGGTGCTTTGTGACCACCTAGAGGGGTGGGATAGGGAGGGTGGGAGGGAGACGCAAGAGGGAGGAGATATGGGGATATATGTATATATATAGCTGATTCACTTCGTTATAAAGCAGAAACTAACACACCATTGTAAAGCAATTATACTTCAATAAAGATGTTTAAAAATAAATAAATAAATATTAGTTACTATTCTTCTATGGATAATAACTCTTAATAAGTCAAATCATAGGTTTATTATACATCCATTAATAGATTAAATGAAAGATGGCTTCCTAATATTCTAAGTGCTTGGATCTGAGGGCTTGATTTAGGGAGTCATTAAGTAGAAAGAGTTTTGGACTCGGGTATGGCAAGCCTGAATTCAAATCTCTGCTCTGTGACCTTGGACAAGTCAATCACAAATAACGCTAAGTTGAAGTTTTCTCACGTGGAAATGGAAATCAAATACCTCCTTTGGTTCTTTTGAAGCTTAACTTGGGCTAGTACATGGTAGTGCTCAATAAGGCCCTCTCCTGGAATCAAGAAGGAATCCTAAAAAGCAAATTTCCTAAGGGAATCTTAGATAAGCTTTGCACACCTGACCCTGTCTCAGCATTCAGCACCCAGGACTGCAAGTGTCTGCTTACTCATATGTACCTTACATGATGGGCAGCTTGAAAACAGGGACCATTTCTTGTTTCTCCTTTGTCTCCAATATGTAGCAGAGTATTTTGCACATTTGACAAATATGTTAATGTATAAATAAAAGGTATTTTCTGAATTAATTAAAATGCCAATGCAAACATTTAGATGTATGCTTCCTATTTCCTTTGTCATTTTAGATTAAAGTATATTTAAATGAAGCATAAAACTGTCATCCAAGAAACATTTTCTGTTAAAATGTGGATGTGAAAAACAATCATTGTTAAATATACATACACACACACATATATATATAATTGTGTATGTGTGTGTATACACAAAAAAATACATATAGATGTATATGTATACACACGCAACTGTATTTCCCTCATTAAGAAAAGTTAGGTCTAGTTACCTCCTTCCAGTAATAATCAATACATATTATTATCACTACTATGAATCAATAATATCCACTAACAATGTTGACAATTATATTCATTAATAAACGTTTACTGAGCTCATGCAGTGACTTTAGAATGTACACAGCACCAAATTAGGCTTTTCCCAGACAGCTTTAATTCCAAATTAGACAGGCAGACCAGACACAAACACAGAGAATGAAGGTTAATGCATTCAGGGAAAGAATGAGTGACATCATGGCACATACATCAATACCTGATGCTTAAGAGGAAAGTGAGAGATTCTAAATTGCTTAATACAATTCAACACCATTAACAAAAATACCCATAACAACCACAAAGACTCAAGCACACATTCTGGGTGAAGGTTGACTTAAATGTCTCAAGTCAAGGAAGGACCCTGAATATATTACTCATTGAACAACCAGTGAGGCAGAAAAAAGGGTTGCATTTCCCTAGATGCTGAGTAACATGATAGAGAACAGTCACTCTAGGAAATGCCATTTACAAAAAGCTTTTAGTGGAAGTGAAAAATCATCTGTCTAGCATTTTCTTCATCATCCTAAGAAGATATTAGGAGATGGAAAAGAGATGTGTTTTAGTGGATCCATTACCTCTGTGTGATAGTTACTTTATTTTTTTCTCAACTCACAATCTCAGCTCTTTAACACAATATCAGTCGAATTTCTTTTGCTTCTGCATATCTCAGGCGATTACAAAATAATATTACTGCATGGAAAAAGAAACTTGAAAGAAAATACACTTAAATATTAATAACTTTTTTAAGAGAATAAGAAAAAATAATCAAAATGATTAAATCCTTATTAAGTTTAATCTATATTATCTCTAAAGGTATTTATTAAAGAGTAAGTCTTTAAAGGTATTTAAGAAAGATAAGAAGTTATGTGAATGTGGCGTATTTGTTTCCATAAGTATTCTGTATATATTCTGCATATAATATGTTCTGATATCATCTGATTTTTTTCCAATTAAAAATATCATCAAATGTGTGGGTATCCTAAACTTTGTGATCATGGGTTATATGCAGGCTCTAAACTTTACCAGCTGAATAAATGTGGCTAATAATTTCACTATTTCTAAGCCTCTGTTTTCTTGACTTTTCAATAACAACTTACATCCTTGTTGCAAGGATTTAATGATGTAAGATATTTTAGCTACCAAGCAAAGCTTGGCATATACTATGTCATCAAAGACGTTGGGTTTTTTTTTTTGGACGAAGCTTTATAATTATGCAGGGATGTTTCCTTCACTCTTCCAGAAATATAAAACAATCTAAAGATCATTGTATGGTCTGAAAGTAGATAGGAAGAAAGTTTACCATATACAGACATAGCTTTCATCAATTAACTTTATTACTCATATCCTGGAATTCAACAATTAATTTAGAAAACCTGCCAACTCAACAATCTGGAAGCATTCTTACCCTAGCTAGCCACAAGCTGATTTCAGTAAGTTCACATGTGAACTAAAGATTGAAAAGTCTATAAGGCTATTTCATTTCATGGAAAGAGCACTGTTGTTTATCAGAAGATCAAGAAAATATTGGGTCAGTTTTTACCAGAAAAATAAAACACAGGGAACAAGGATATCAAAGACCAAATAACTGTCATTGATTTCTGTCACTAAGGCAGCTCATTGTCGTTTAGTATGCAGATACATGGGAGTCAGGAAGGATGTCATTGTTAAGAATGCCATTGATTACTTAGGAATAAAGGAAATTTAAATTAGTGTTTCATAACATCCCAAACTATATACAGCTTTTAGTCTATAAAAATTGTATATTTAATATTGATCATTACAATGGGACACAAATCTATGCATAGTTTATGAAATCAATGAACATTTGTAGGTAAAGGCCCTTATAGTTTCTAGACCATACCAACCATTATATACCAAACCTGCCTGGAGGGGTTAGGGGCATGCTCAAAAATCAGTTACTTTGTTAGCAGTTGAGCAGGACTGCAACCCAGCTCTCCTAACTCTCCTCTCAGTGATGTTTTTACTAAACAGCTTCATCTACATTTTAAAATAGTTTTCTTACCATCATAAGTGAAATATAAATAGGAGGATAACAGCAATGTTCAAGAAAATATTACATATTTGTAGCAATACCAATCAAATGGGTCATGTGGAAAAATGACAGATCTTTTAACAAGCTAAGTGGGATGCCTGGAACTTTTTTTCAGCTACATTGTGAAGTGGGTAAGAGCTGAAGCTAACTCACCAGTCTGATATACTATTTCCAAGAAAGTGTGATTCTTTATGCATTTATGTCTTTTTACTGTTCAGGAAATAAAAGTAAAATTTGAACAAAAAATCCAAGTTACATTTTCTATAACAGTAGTTATCATTGCAGTTCAAAAAGTCTTCAATGTTTATTGGTAAAATTAACCAGAGTTTTAAACTCTGATAGTCTTGACTGGAGTATGTAATTATGGTTGAACATATATGAAGAGCAATTCTTAGCCACTTAGGAAGTATTGGATGTACTAAAATATATAGAAAGGAATATCACAATGAAACATTGTGTGGAACTCTTTTTTTTCTTAACCTTCTACACTAGGGTAAGAATCAGACATGTAAGAAGACACCTAATTATCTTAATTTTATTTAATTAATTATAAATGTTTTCAATGCTCAGTCATTTTTAATATCAATCTGGAAATTTGATTTGATTAGTCTTAGACTATTTCAAGAACACAAATGATATTATGTAATAAAATATATCATCATTAAACTGCCCCAGGTTTGTCCCTCTCTACTGATTAGAATAAGTAACTACCTCTTCCTCTGCATTGTTGATTAAAAGTCCTTCCTCCACGGAATAGTCTATAGAGAAATTTGTTGGAATTAAAACTTCTGGACAAACTTTCATAAAATATTTTGCTTACTATGTACCAGACACTATAATAATCATTTATATGGATTATTCCTAATATCCTATAAAATTGACTATTATTATCTTCCTTTTACAAAGGAGAAACAGAGACTTAGAGAATTGAAATAACTTAATGAAGGTAAAACATGTCTAAGGCAGTAGAACTGGAACTTAAAGATTATCATTATGGTAATAGCTCTCTAGGACACTTAAAGCTAACAGTTATGGAGTATATAAAGTGTACCAAGCCTCTGCAGAATACTTACCATGTTATAAGTTAATGTAATCCTCACAAGTCCATAAATTATGTGTGCAGTAAGGTGGCATTATGTCAGACTCTGGGCATGCAGAAATGAGATCTCTGATGAATCTCTGAATACAGTGATTATCTGGAGTTACAATAGATAAAGACTGAGGAAAGTTCATAGAGCACACATAACTGTGGACATAGGGGAGCAAAGTTTTCAGAAAGCAAAATTATGTGATGATTGTAAAATATGTTCTCAAATTCTTTGACACTCAAATGGAGAGGTGAGTCACCTCTTTTTGAATTTGGACTGAACTTTAATGACTAGCACATAACCAATAGAAAGGAGTGGAAATGACACTGTGGGAATTTTAAGCCAATGCAACTTGGGTCTTATTTGTTGAATCACTTACACATGGAGCCCTGAGCCCCGCGGGAAAAGCCCAACCACCCTGATGCTCCATGCTGTAAGGAGGCCAGGCCACAGCGGGAGACCAGACCACAGGGACACCCCAGATGGAGGTGCTGTGGTTGGCAGTTCTTGTCTCCCAGTTCTCCCAGATGAGCCACCAGATAAGGGAGTGAACAAAGATTCCAGATGATTCCAGCTCCCAGACATTGCGACATTCTTCAGACTTCCTGAATCACATTCAAGGCTCCGGAACTTGGGTATCATAGACATGCCACTCCTGCTCTGCCCTTTTAAATACTGACCACAGAATCTGTGAGCATGATAAAATGGTTGTCTTATCCTGATAAAATGTGGGGTAGCTTGTTATGCAGCAATAGCAACTGGAACAATGTTTTTAATAATTTTAAGAGTATTTGTAATGATAAGATAAGCCTGAGAAAAACCTCTAACAGTGGATATTCTTTAGCTGAAAACAAAATATTACCAAAAAGAACTTGAAAATACAGTTTAGTATGTAATTTAGAAAATAAAATACGTCTGACATCAATTACCATCTCACTTATGGATTTCGAGCACATAATGAATGAATGAATAAGTGAATGAATGAAATGAAGGTAAAGTATCTAAATAGTGTGGTTGGTTGTGGTAGATAGCCACTGGCCACATGTGGCTATTGATCAAATTGAGAAGTGTTGTAAGTGTAAAATACACACCAGGGTTTGAAAACTTAGTATGAAAAATGATGTAAAAATATCATTAATAATTTTATATTGGTTAACCACTTAATATTTTAGACATTATTACAATAGTTTCTACATTGATTATATGTTGAAACAATATTTTAAATAGTAGGTTAAATAAAATATATTACAAATTAATTTCCCCTGTTTCTTTTTTTGATTTGTATAAAATTTTAAATTTAACTGTGTTTCACATGGTATGTCTATTGGACAGAACTGGATAACCATAATTCTTTCTTGAAAACTTATTAGATACTTAACTAATGAAAAAAATAGGACAGAATCTAATTAATAATTCTCATCTTCTCACAATTTGCTCCAATTCTGAAGAGCAAGAAGACTGCTTTTAATTTATGCAATGACTTCTATAATCCAGGTCACTAATACATGAATTTAATTGCCTCTCATTTCACAATAAGGGGGAAAAAAGAGTTAGTGTTGGAAACAAACAGAGTAAAGCAAGTGGTGTCACATTAGATGCTGAGTTTTATTAAAGATGCTTTATTTACTATTTTGTTGTACTATTTAAAATATTTACTTTATTTTTACACTGAAATACCATGAATCAAAACTTTTCACATATTTTATTTTCTCATTAACTTTGAATTTATTTTATCTACCCTCTGCCATCTTATCAATGTAATATATTTATTATTTTCCTAGATTTTCACACCTCTTAAAGCAGAGACCAGCATGATAAAAATGTAATAAATATATAAAATGATCTTTAAGCAGAATCTCAATATCTTGGGATCATTTGGAAAAGGAGGAATTTATATTAACATCTCAAAAGTAAAGAGATTTAAAGCTTTATCTTAGTAAAATCATGGACGTTTCTCTTTTGAATGTTGAAATAATTGTGCAAACATAAATCAGTATACATTCTAGCTTTTCTACCCCTAATCAAAACCCATACATACTCTAACCACGGGCTGACTCTTCTTTTCCAGCTAAAACACAGTCTTCTCTTCACCACTGGCCATTCCTCTGTCACTCTTAATTCTAGACTTTCACTCTACCTGCCAGGCTGCTAGAGAGCTGCCACCAGTTCCATCTTAAAAGCCTGACATTTAGCCTTTCCTCCTCAGCTTCAGTCAATCAACTATTTGAACTTTGTGAAAGTACCTTGCAAAATAGGTGGATAGTGTCAGCCTGACTAAAAACTGTGAGATTGACTGTTTCCTTCCTCGAAGAAGCATGTAATTATGCCAAATGTAACTGTTGGCCTGCTTGTCTGATGGCCTTTCTGTCATGTGCTCTCCTCAGAAGGACCTGAAAACTGTCAGATAACAGCTGTGTGAAGCAGTTGGTGTCACCTCTGGGAAAACACCTGTCAGCTTCTATGTACAGTCAAAAGTTCAGTGAACAGGAAGACAGTCAAGGTGGTGGAACTACAAAAATAGTAATAGATTCTGTAGACTGGAAAGCAGATAGGCCAGGAGTTCTGCCAATAACCATGTCATTCTGTTCTGGAACAGTGTAAACTAACGTTTAGAGCTTCTGTTACAAATTTAAATGTCTTCTGGAGCCAAGCAGGTAAAATATTTGTGGAAAGACCAGATATTATTATTACTGCTACTAGTGCTTTCACAATTGTTGCTGGCTTATTATATGCCACATATGGTTTCAAGAAATATTTATATACATTTATTTAACTTTTACAAAAGTGCTATAAGGTACTGTGATTCTCTTCATTTCTCAGATATGTAAACTAAGACCTGGAGTAATGTGGCCAAGATCATGCCATAAGCAAATGTGGGATTCAATTTCAAGCTTTCTACCTCTGGAGACTGCAGTCTTAACCTCAAGCTATACTGCTACAGGGAGTGACGGCAACTGTGTCAACCGGAAGAGCAAATGTATTGCCTGAAGTCATTCACTTTTGGTTGCAAAAAAACCAATGCATCTGCCAATCAATTCAGCTACAGATTTATCTACCATCATAGGCAAAATAAAAGTTGGCACAATTTTTCTAAATTCCAGCCATGTGTTCTCATGCAATCTGAAATTAAATATAAATATCTAACTGTTAAACAATTTTATTTATAGTAATCAAAACACATGTTTTAAAAAGCCTTTTCTATACTTGTATTCCTTAATACTTAAGTTCACTGCTTGTTTTATTTATATTTCTAGGGTAAAGAAGAAACTAACATAAAAATCTCACCGTGTAAATAAATGAAAGTCTAAAATATAGAGATTTAATGAGTCTTTTTTTTCAACCTAACAAGTAAGTGATTGAAGAAAATATACACTGATTGTGCCTTATGGTAGATAATAACTATTGGATAAACTATTATAAGGTTTTTTTTTTGTTTTGCAATTAAGGAAGGATGTGATAGAATAATCAACTGTTTCATATCCAGTATTCCCATTTCTAAAGACTGTAGGATAATCAAAGCCTGGGCTGTCTTTAATCACTTGCTGTCTCAAAAGTAATCAGATTTAGGTGGTTGACATCACTTCTTTTAATTTTCAAATATAGACTCTTGGATATGCAATGAGAGGATTCTCTCCCATTACCTTGACCTGATTAATAAAATGGAGCGAATGTGCAAGTCTCTATTCATTATGGCACACAGGTACTCATTGATGGACCTGTGCTTTAAGAATGAGCTTTTGGAGGAACTTCAAGATGGCGGAAGAGTAAGACGCAGGTATCACCTTCCTCCCCACAAATACATCAGAAATACATTTACATGTGGAACAACTCCTACAGAACACCTACTGAACGCTAGCAGAAGACCTCAGACCGCTCAAAAGGCAAGAAACTCCCCACGTACCTGGGTAGGGCAAAAGAAAAAAGAAAAAACAGAGACAAAGAATAGGGACGGGACCTGCACCAGTGGGAGGCAGCTGTGAAGGAGGAAAGGTTTCCACACACTAGGAAGCCCCTTCGCGGGCGGAGACTGCGGGTGGTGGAGGGGGGGAAGCTTCAGAGCCACGGAGGAGAGTGCAGCCACAGGGGTGCAGAGGGCAAAGCTCGGAGATTCCCGCACAGAGGATCAGTGCCGACCAGCACTCACCAGCCCGAGAGGCTTGTCTGCTCACCCGCTGGGACGGGCAGGGGCTGGGAGCTGAGGCTCGGGCTTCAGTCGGATCCCAGGGAGAGGACTGGGGTTGGCTGAGTGAACACAGCCTGAAGGGGTTAGCGCACCACAGCTAGCCGGGAGGGAGTCCAGAAAAATTCTGGAGCTGCCGAAGAGGCAAGAGGCTTTTTCTTGCCTCTTTGTTTCCTGGTGTGCGAGGAGAGGGGATTAAGAGCGCCTCTTAAAGGAGCTCCAGAGATGGGCGCAAGCCGCGGCTATCAGTGCGGACCCCAGAGACGGGCATGGGACGCTAAGGCTGCTGCTGCAGCCACCAAGAAGCCTGTGAGCAAGCACAGGTCACTATCCACACCTGCCCTCCCGGGAGCCTGTGCAGCCCGCCACTGCCAGGGTCCCGTGATCCAGGAACAACTTCCCCGGGAGAACACACGAGCACCTCAGGCTGGTGCAACGTCACGCCGGCCTCTGCCGCCACAGGCTCACCCTGCATCCGTACCCGTCCCTCCCCCCCAGCCTGAGTGAGCCAGAGCCCTCGAATCAGCTGCTCCTTTAACCCCGTCCTGTCTGAGCAAAGAACAGACGCCCTCAGGCGACCCACACGTAGAGGCGGGTCCAAATCCAAAGCTGAACCCCGGGAGCTGTGCAAACAAAGAAGAGAAAGGGAAATCTCTCCCAGCACCCTCAGGAGCAGCAGATGAAATCTCCACAGTCAACTTGATGTACCCTGCATCTGTGGAATACCTGAATAGAAAACGAATCATCCCAAATTTAGGAGGTGGACTTTGGGAGAAACAATATATATATATATTTTTCCCCTTTTTCTCTTTTTGTGAGTGTGTATGTGTATGCTTCTGTGTGTGATTTTGTCTGTATACCTTTGCTTTTACCATTTGTCCTAGGGTTCTGTCTGTCCATTTTTTTTTTTATTACTTAAAAAAAATTTTTTTAAAATAATTATTTTTTAGTTTTTATTTTAATAACTTTATTTTATTTTATTTTATTTTATCTTCTTCTTTTTTTCTTTCTTTCTTTTCTTCCTTTTATTCTGAGCTGTGTGGAGGACAGGCTTTTGGTGCTCCAGCCAGGGGTCAGGGCTGTGCCACTGAAGTGGGAGAGCCAAGTTCAAGACACTGGTCCACAAGAGACCTCCGAGCACCATGTAATATCAAATGGCGAAAATCTCCCAGAGAACATGAGCTCAATGCCAAGACCCAGCTCCACTCAATGATGAGCAAGCTACAGTGCAGGATACCCTATGCCAAACAATTAGCAAGACAGGAACACAACCCCATGTATTAGCACAGGAGCTGCCTAAAATCATAATAAGGCCACAGACACCCCAAAACACACCACAAGACGTGGAGCTGTCCACCGGGAAGACAAGATCCAGCCTCATCCACCAGAACACAGGCACTAGTCCCCTGCAGCAGGAAGCCTACACAACCTACTAAACCAACCTTAGCCGCCGGGGACAGACACCAAAAACAACAGAAACTACAAGCCTGCAGTCTGTGAAAAGGAGACCCCAAACACAGTAAATTAAGCAAAATGAGAAGACAGAAACACACAGCAGATAAAGGAGCAAGGCAAAAACCCACCACACTTAACAAATGAAGAGGAAATTGGCAGTCTACCTGAAAAAGAATTCGGAATAATATTAGTAAAGATGATCCAGAATCTTGGAAATAGAATGGAGAAAATACAAGAAACGTTTAACAAGGACCTAGTAGAAGTAAAGAGCAAACAAACAGAGATGAACAACACAATAAATGAAATTAAAAATTCTCTAGAGGGATCAATAGCACAATAATTGAGGGAGAAGAACGGAGAAGTGACCTGGAAGAGAAAATTGTGTAAATAACTACTGCAGAGCAGAATAAAGAAAAAAGAATGAAAAGAATTGAGGATAGTCTCAGAGACCTCCGGGGCAACATTAAATGCACCAACATTTGAATTATAGGGGTCCCAGAGGAAGAAGAGAAGAAGAAAGGGACTGAGAAAATATTTGAAGATATTATAGTTGAAAACTTCCCTAATATGGGAAAGGAAATAGTTAATCAAGTCCAGGAAGCACAGAGAGACCAATACAGGATAAATCCAAGGAGAAACATGCCAAGACACATATTAATCAAACTATCAAAAATTAAATACAAAGAACAAATATTAAAAGCAGCAAGGGAAAAACAACATGTAACACATAAGGGAATCCCCATAAGGTTGACAGCTGATTTTTCAAAGAAACTCTGCAAGCCAGAAGGGAGTGGCAGGACATATTTAAAGTGAAGAAAGAGAAAAAAAACCTACAGCCAAGATTACTCTACACAGCCAGGATCTCATTCAGATTTCACAGAGAAATTAAAAGCTTCACAGACAAGCAAAAGCTAAGAGAATTCAGCACCACCAAACCAGCTTTACAACAAATGCTAAAGGAACTTATCTAGGCAGGAAACACAAGAGAAGGAAAAGACCTACAATAATAAATCCAAAACAACTAAGAAAATGGTAATAGGAACATACATATCGATAATTACCTTAAATGTAAATGGATTAAATGCTCCAACCAAAAGACATAGACTGGCTGAATGGATATAAAAACAAGACCTGTATATATGCTGTCTACAAGAGACCCACTTCAGACCTAGGGACACATACAGACTGAAAGTGAGGTGATGGAAAAAGATATTCCATGCAAATGGAAATCAAAAAAAAGCTGGAGTAGGAATTCTCATATCAGACAAAATAGACTTTAAAACAAAGACTATTACAACAGACAAAGAAGGACACTACATAATGATCAAGGGATCAATCCAAGAAAAAGAT
Source organism: Eubalaena glacialis (assembly GCF_028564815.1). Classification (NCBI taxonomy): domain Eukaryota; kingdom Metazoa; phylum Chordata; class Mammalia; order Artiodactyla; family Balaenidae; genus Eubalaena; species Eubalaena glacialis. The sequence continues at coordinate 28,408,471 of NC_083732.1, read as the reverse complement.
ATAACAATTGTAAATATTTCTGCACTGAACATAGGAGTATCTCAATACATAAGGCAAATACTAACAGCCATAAAAGGGGAAATCAACAGTAACACAATCATAGAAGGGGACTTTAACACCCCACTTTCACCAATGGACAGATCATCCAAAATGAAAATAAATAAGGAAACACAAGCTTTAAATGACACATTAAACAAGATGGAATTAATTGAAATTTATACGACATTCCATCCAAAAACAACAGATTACACATTCTTCTCAAGTGCTCATGGAACATTCTCCAAGATAGATCATATCTTGGGTCAAACATCAAGCCTTGGTAAATTTAAGAAAATTGAAATATTATCAAGTATCTTTTCCGACCACAATGCTATGAGACTAGATAGGAATTACAGGAAAAAATCTGTAAGAAATACAAACACATGGAGGCTAAACAACACACTACTTAATAATGAAGAGATCACTGAAGAAATCAAAAAAATACCTAGAAACAAATGACAATGAAAACACAATGAACCAAAACCTATGGGATGCATCAAAAGCAGTTCTAAGAGGGAAGTTCATAGCTATACAAGCCTACCTTAAGAAACAAGAAACATCTCAAATAAACAACGTAACCTTACACCTAAAGCAATTAGAGAAAGAAGAACAAAAAAACCCCAAAGTTAGCAGAACGAAAGAAATCATAAAGATCAGATCAGAAATAAATGAAAAAGAAATGAAGGAAACGACAGCAAAGATCAATAAAACTAAAAGCTGGTTCTTTGAGAAGATAAACAAAATTAATAAACCATTAGCCAGAGTTATCAAGAAAAAAAGGGAGAAGACTCAAATCAATAGAATTAGAAATGCAAAAGGAGAAGTAACAACTGACACTGCAGAAATACAAAGGATCATGAGACATTACTACAAGCAACTATATGCCAATAAAATGGACAACCTGGAAGAAATGGACAAATTCTTAGAAATGCACAACCTTCCGAGACTGAACCAGGAAGAAATAGAAAATATGAACAGACCAATCACAAACACTGAAATTGAAACTGTGATTAAAAGTCTTCCAACAAACAAAAGCCCAGGACCAGATGGCTTCACAGGCAAATTCTATCAAACATTTAGAGAAGAGCTAACACCTATCCTTCTCAAACTCTTCCAAAATATAGCAGAGGGAAGAACACACCCAAACTCATTCTACGAGGCTACCATCACCCTGATACCAAAACCAAAGATGCCACAGAGAAAGAAAACTAAAGACCAACATCACTGATGAATATAGATGCAAAAATCCTCAACAAAATACTAGCAAACAGAATCCAACAGCACATTAAAAGGATCATACATTATGATCAAGTGGGGTTTATCCCATGAATGCAAGGATTCTTCAATATATGCAAATCAATCAATGTGATACACCATATTAACAAATTGAAGGAGAAAAACTATATGATCATCTCAATAGATGAGGAGAAAGCTTTCGACAAAATTCAACACCCATTTATGATAAAAGTCCTGCAGAATGTAGGCATAGAGGGAACTTTCCTCAACATAATAAAGGCCATATATGACAAACCCACAGCCAACATCGTCCTCAATGGTGAAAAACTGAAACCATTTCCACTAAGATCAGGAACAAGACAAGGTTGCCCACTCTCACCACTGTTATTCAACATAGTTTTGGAAGTGTTAGCCACAGCAATCAGAGAAGAAAAAGAAATAAAAGGAATCCAAATCGGAAAAGAAGAAGTAAAGCTGTCACTGTTTGCAGATGACATGATACTATACATAGAGAATCCTAAAGATGTTACCAGAAAGCTACTAGAGCTAATCAATGAATTTGGTAAAGTAGCAGGCTACAAAATAAATGCACAGAAATCTCTTGCATTCCTATACACTAATGATGAAAAATCTGAAAGTGAAATTAATAAAACACTCCCATTTACCATTGCAACAAAAAGAATAAAGTATCTAGGAATAAACCCACCTAAGTAGACAACAGACCTGTATGCAGAAAATTATAAGACACTGATGAAAGAAATTAAAGATGATACAAATAGATGGAGAGATATACCATGTTCTTGGATTGGAAGAATCAACCTTGTGAAAATGACTCTACTACCCAAAGCAATCTACAGATTCAATGTAATCCCTATCAAACTACCACTGGCATTTTTCACAGAACTAGAACAAAAAATTTCACAATTTGTATGGAAACACAAAAGACCCCAAAGAGCTAAAGAAATCTTGAGAACGAAAAATGGAGCTGGAGGAATCAGGCTCCCTGACTTCAGACTATAATACAAAGCTACAGTGATCAAGACAGTATGGTACTGGCACAAAAACAGAAATATAGATCAATGGAACAGGATAGAAAGCACAGAGATAAATACACGCACATATGGCCACCTTATCTTTTATAAAGGAGGTAAGATTATACAGTGGAGAAAAGGCAGCCTCTTCAATAAGTGGTGCTGGGAAAACTGGACCGCTACATGTAAAAGAATGAAATTAGAACACTCCCTAACACCATACACAGAAATAAACTCCGAATGGATTAAAGACCTAAATGTAAGTCCAGACACCATCAAACTCTTAGAGGAAAACATAGGCAGAAAACTCTATGACATAAATCACAGCAAGATCCTTTTTGATCCACCTCCTAGAGAAATGGAAATAAAACAAAAATAAACAAATGGGACCTGATGAAACTTAAAAGCTTTTGCACAGCAAAGGAAACCATAAACAAGATGAAAAGACAACACTCAGAATGGGAGAAAATATTTGCAAATGAAGCAACTGGCAAAAGATTAATCTCCAAAACATACAAGCAACTCATGCAGCTCAATATCAAAAAAACAAACAACCCAATCCAAAAATGGGCAGAAGATCTAAATAGACATTTCTCCAAAGAACATATACAGATTGCCAACAAACACATGAAAGAATGCTCAACATCATTAATCATTAGAGAAATGCAAATCAAGACTACAATGAGATATCATCTCACACCAGTCAGAATGGCCATCATCAAAATATCTACAAACAATAAAAGCTGGAGAGAGTGTGGAGAAAAGGGAGCCTTCTTTCAATGTTGGCTGGAATGTAAATTGATATAGCCACCATGGAGAACAGTATGGTGGTTCATTAAAGAACTAAAAATAGAACTACCATACGACCCAGCAATCCCACTACTGGGCATATACCCTGAGTAAACCATAACTCAAAAAGAATCATGTACCAAAATGTTCATTGCAGCTCTGTTTACAATAGCCAGGACATGGAAACAACCGAAGTGTCCATCTACAGATGAATGGATAAAGAAGATGTGGCACATATATACAATGGAATATTACTCAGCCATAAAAAAGAATGAAACTGAGTTATTTGTAGTGAGGTGGATGGACTTAGAGACTGTCATACAGAGTGAAGTAAGTCAGAAAGAGAAAAACAAATACTGTATGCTAACACATATATATGGAATCTAAAAAAAAAGAAAAAAGAAAAAAAAAGAAAATGGTCAGAAGAACTTAGGGGTAAGACAGGAATAAAGATGCAGACCTACTAGAGAATGGACTTGAGGATACAGGGAGGGGGAAGGTTAAGCTGGGATAAAGTGAGAGAGTGACATGGACATATATACACTACCAAATGTAAAATAGATAGCTAGTGGGAAGCAGCCGTATAGCACAGGGAGATCAGCTCTGTGCTTTGTGACCACCTAGAGGGGTGGGATAGGGAAGGTGGGGGGGAGGGAGATGCAAGAGGGAAGAGATATGGGGACATATGTATATGTATAACTGATTCACTTTGTTATAAAGCAGAAACGGACACACCATTGTAAAGCAATTATACTCTAATAAAGGTGTTTAAAAAAAAAAAAGAATGAGCTTTTGCTGTGTCAGCAAGATACGCCCCACAAGAATGATCCTTTATTGACTGAGCTGTCCTTCTCAATCTTGTGAGGGAGAACACTTTCCATGCCGCACTAGACAATTATTGACCAGCACTAATGCCTAAAAATGTAAAACAAGTGGTTTCATGGAAAAAAATTGTTCTTAAACTAAACTAACACAAAACAATTGCTCCCCTTCTAGGATTCTGTGGAAGGAAGCAAGTCTTTCAAACTATCTTTAGTTAATTTACTTTTCTAAAAATGAACTTTATTTTATATAAAGGTATATATTTTAAATACAATATTTTGTGTTTATATTTGATTATAAGCAAACAATAAACACACATATTTAGTTCTGACTTATAGACCAGCAACAGACATACATGAGATTTTAATGGGAGAGTAAATGGGAGATTCAGTAGCACTGAAATAAATAGAAAAGACTTTTAATTTCTACTGCAGAATAAAAATGTAATATTACTGTAAATCATAGTCAATGTTTTTCCATTTTATTTTACAAATCTGAGGTTGAAGATTTCTACATCATCACGGAAGTAAAATGAAAACAAAACCTTATTGTGATTATTGCAACACTTGGTGAAAACTAGCCAGAATTTTCTGCATTCCAGGGACTTTTACCTTATATGTCACATAAACAAATATTGCCCCATTATGGACACGAAAGAAAAAATATGATAAGAATTCTTAATCAAGTTTTAGTCTGATGACAGAAGAATGGAGACATACCCAAATATTTAGCTTTATTGCTGGATTAAAAATGCAAAGTAAAGCATTATTTATGCCCACTTTCAACCATGACAGAATTACTAAAATCATCTTGCCCTATTGCCATAAACAACTAAAAGCATGAAAAATATATATGAAACAAACATGCTCAGATACTGAACAGCAGACAGCACTGGACTGAGAAAACAGAGAAAAAGGAAACGTATGAAGTGAGTCCTATGATAACCATCCCAGCTTTCTGCCAGGAGGCTGTTTCCAGATCACTGTGCTGGAAAGGTGGAAAGAGGGTGCAGATAAGTAGAAACAGTAGGCTTTCTGAGTTGAAGAGGCAGAGATATACGTTTGGTAAAACTGAAGCAGCTGGAATATCTAGGGCAAAGGCCTAAAGAAAATGGAGCTATGAGAAAATGGAGAAAGAGATTCAGAAATCTGCATAAGGGTTTGCCTGAGACTTTCTGACATTCTAATAGGTGTGTAACAGTATCTAACAGCTATTTTAATTTGAATTTTCCTGATGATGGTTTATGATATGGAGCATCTTTTCATATCCTTATTTGCCATCTGTGTATCTTCTTTGCTGAAGTATCTGTTAAGGTCTTCGGCCTTTTTTAAATCAGATTGTTTTTTTTTTCAGCATGGACTTTGAAAGAGATGTTATAAATAGGCTCAAGATTAAAGGAAAACATGAATACAATGAAGAGAAAATGAAAGGTATATAAAAGAGCCAAATTGAACTTCTATGAATTAAAAACACAGTATCCAAAGTGAAGAACTAAATAGATGGGATTAATAGCTGATTTGACACTTATTCTAAAAAGATCAGTGAAGACATATCAATATCAAATATCCAAACTGAAGCACAGAGAAAAATAAATGAAAAAAAATAGTAATTCAGTGACATGTTTAAAAATATTAAGATGCTTAAAGTACATGAATTGGAGTTCAAGAAGGAAGGGAAAGCAGAAACTATATTTGAAAAATACTCCAAATTTAATAAAACCAATAAACATTCAGTTACAAGACCTGTCAAAACTCTAAGCTGGGTAAACCAAAAGACAACCATATCCAAGTACATCTTAATCAAATTGTTGAAAACCAGTGAAAAAGAAAATTGTAAAAGCAGAGGAAAAAAAGACATATTTTGTGCTTAGCAGCAAAGATTACCAGTCTTCTTATCAGAAATTATCTAAATCAGAAATCAATGGAATGATATTTTGAAAGAATAGACAGAAAAAACTGTCAAGTTAAAATTCTATATCCAGAGAAATTTTCCTTCAAGACTGAAGGCCAAGAATTCAGCCCATCAGAAGCTAACAGAGTTTGTTGCCAGTAGATCTGCATGATGTTTTTCAGATAAAGGAAAAGGACCCCAGAAGGAAAACTGGGTCTACATTAAAGGAAAAAGAACACTGGAAATGGTAAGTATGGATAAACATAAAATATTTCCCCATTTTTTAGTTTCTTTAAAAGATAATTGAGGAACGGAGCCCGCGTTTCCGCAGAGCTAGAACTCCCGGCTCGGGGTCTCTTCCCTCCACCGTCACGGAACTGCCCCGGAGCCCGAGGGGAGGGCGGCCTCACTGAGGCTGCCGGCTCTGGAGGGGTCCCGGCGGCCGAAGCCGCGACAGTCGTGGGGACGGCGGGCCGGAACACTCATCCTGGGGTAAGCCAGCTGCCATGTCATGAGGACACTCAAGCAGCCCTAAGGAGAGATCCATGTGACAAGGAACTGAGGCCTCTTACCTACAACCACGTGAATACAGTAGAAATACATCTACACGTGGAACTGCTCCTACAGAACACCCACTGAACGCTGGCAGAAGACGTCAGACCTCCCAAAAGACGCCCTCAGGCGACCTACATGCAGAGACGGGTCCAAATCCAAAGCTGAACCCCAGGAGCTGTACGAACAAAGAAGAGAAAGGGAAATCTCTCCCAGCAGCCTCAGAAGCAGCGGATTAAAGCTCCACAAACAACTTGATGTGCCTGCATCTGTTGAATACCTGAATAGACTACGAATCATCCCAAATTTAGGAGGTGGACTTTGGGAGCAGGATATATTAATTTTTCCCCTTTTCCTTTTTTAGTGAGTGTATATGTGTATGCTTCTGGGTGAGATTTTGTCTGTATAGCTTTGCTCTCACCGTTAGTCCTGGGGTTAGGTCTGCCGGTTTTTTTTTTTGTTTTTTTGTTTTTTTGGTTTTTTTTTAACTTAAAAAAATTTTTTTCCCCTAATAAATGTTTTCTTAATAATTTTTTCCTTATTTTCTATTTTTAAAAATTAAAAAAAATTTTTTAATAAGTTTTTTCATATTTTTTATTTTAAAAAATTAAAAAAATTCTTTTCTTAATAAATTTATTCTTAATAATTTTTTTCTTATTTTTTATTATAATAGCTTTATTTTATTTTATTTTATCCTCTTTCTTTCTTTCTTTCTATTTTTTCTCCCTTTTATTCTGAGCTGTGTGTATGAAAGGCTCTTGGTGCTCCAGCCAGGCATCAGGGCTGTGCCTCTGAGGTGGGAGAGCCAGCTTCAGGACACTGGTCCACAAGAGACCTCCCAGCTCCACGTAATACCAAATGGCGAAAATCTCTCAGAGATCTCCATCTCAACATCAAGACCCAGCTTCACTCAACGACCAGCAAGCTACAGTGCTGGACACCCTATGCCAAACAACTAGCAAGACAGGAACACAGCCCCATCCATTAACAGAGAGGCTGCCTAAAATCATAATAAGGCCACAGACACCCCAAAACACACCACCAGACGTGGACGTGCCCACCAGAAACAAAAGATCCAACCTCATCCACCAAAACACAGGCACTAGTCCCCTCCACCAGGAAGCCTACACAACCCACTGAACCAACCTTAGCCACTGGGGACAGATACCAAAAACAACGGGAACTACGAACCTGCAGCCTGTGAAAAGGAGACCCCAAACACAGTAAGATAAGCAAAATGAGAAGACAAAAAAACACACAGCAGGTGAAGGAGCAGGGTCAAAACACACCAGACCTAACAAATGAAGAGGAAGTAGGCAGTCTACCTGAAAAAGAATTCAGAATAATGATAGTAAAGATGATCCAAAATCTTGGAAATAGAATAGACAAAATGCAAGAAACATTTAACAAGGACATAGAAGAACTAAAGAGGAACCAAGCAACGATGAAAAACACAATAAATGAAATTAAAATTACTCTAGATGGGATCAATAGCAGAATAATTGAGGCAGAAGAACGGGTAAGTGACCTGGAAGATAAAATAGTGGAAATAACTACTGCAGAGCAGAATAAAGAAAAAAGACAGAAAAGAACTGAGGACAGTCTCAGAGACCTCTGGGACAACATTAAATGCACCAACATTTGAATCATAGGGGTCCCAGAAGAAGAAGAGAAAAAGAAAGGGACTGAGAAAATATTTGAAGAGATTATAGTTGAAAACTTCCCTAATATGGGAAAGGAAATAGTTAATCAAGTCCTGGAAGCACAGAGAGTCCCATACAGGATAAATCCAAGGAGAAACACACCAAGACACATATTAAACAAACTATCAAAAATTAAATATAAAGAAAACATATTAAAAGCAGCAAGGGAAAAACAACAAATAACACACAAGGGAATCCCCATAAGGTTAACAGCTGATCTTTCAGCAGAAACTCTGCAAGCCAGAAGGGAGTGGCAGGATATACTTAAAGTGATGAAGGAGAAAAACCTACAACCAAGGTTACTCTACCCAGCAAGGATCTCATTCAGATTTGATGGAGAAATTAAAACCTTTACACACAAGCAAAAGCTGAGAGAGTTCAGCACCACCAAACCAGCTTTACAACAAATGCTAAAGGAGCTTCTCTAGGCAAGAAACACAAGAGAAGGAAAACACCTACAATAACAAACACAAAACATTTAAGAAAATGAGAATAGGAACATACATATCGATAATTACCTTAAATGTAAATGGATTAAATGCTCCCACCAAAAGACACAGACTGGCTGAATGGATACAAAAACAAGACCCATATATATGCTGTCTACAAGAGACCCACTTCAGACCTAGAGACATATACAGACTGAAAGTGAGGGGATGGAAAAATATATTCCATGCAAATGGAAATCAAAAGAAAGCTGGAGTAGCAATTCTCATATCAGACAAAATAGACTTTAAAATAAAGACTATTACAAGAGACAAAGAAGGACACTATATAATGATTAAGGGATCGATCCAAGAGGAAGGTATAACAATTGTAAATATTTATGCACCCAACATAGGAGCACCTCAATACATAAGGCAAATACTAACAGCCATAAAAGGGGAAATCGACAGTAACACAATCATAGTAGGGGACTTTAACACCCCACTTTCACCAATGGACAGATCATCGAAAATGAAAACAAATAAGGAAACACAAGCTTTAAATGATACATTAAACAAGATGGACTTAATTGATATTTATACGACATTCCACCCAAAAACAACAGATTACACATTTTTCTCAAGTGCTCATGGAACATTCTCCAGGATAGATCATATCTTGGGTCACACATCAAGCCTTGGTAAATTTAAGAAAATTGAAATATTATCAAGTATCTTTTCCGACCACAATGCTATGAGACTAGATATCAATTACAGGAAAAGATCTGTAAAAAATACAAACACATGGAGGCTTCACAATACACTACTTAATAACGAAGTGATCACTGAAGAAATCAAAGGGGAAATCAAAAAATACCTAGAAACAAATGACAATGGAGACACGACGACCCAAAACCTATGGGACGCAGCAAAAGCAGTTCTAAGAGGAAAGTTTATAGCAATACAAGCCTACATCAAGAAACAGGAAACAGCTCGAATAAACAACCTAACCTTGCACCTAAAGCAATTAGAGAAAGAAGAACAAAAAAACCCCAAAGCTAGCAGAAGGAAAGAAATCATAAAGATCAGATCAGAAATAAATGAAAAAGAAATGAAGGAAACAATAGCAAAAATCAATGAAACTAAAAGCTGGTTCTTTGAGAAGACAAACAAAATTGATAAACCATTAGCCAGACTCATCAAGAGAAAAAGGGAGAAGACTCAAATCAATAGAATTAGAAATGAAAAAGGAGAAGTAACCACTGACACTGCAGAAATACAAACGATCATGAGAGATTACTACAAGCAACTCTATGCCAATAAAATGGACAACCTGGAAGAAATGGACAGATTCTTAGAAATGCACAACCTGCCGAGACTGAACCAGGAAGAAATAGAAAATATGAACAGACCAATCACAAGCACTGAAATTGAAACTGTGATTAAAAATCTTCCAACACACAAAAGCCCAGGACCAGATGGCTTCACAGGCAAATTCTATCAAACATTTAGAGAAGAGCTAACACCTATGCTTCTCAAACTCTTCCAAAATATTGCAGAGGGAGGAACACTCCCCAACTCATTCTACGAGGCCACCATCACCCTGATACCAAAACCAAACAAAGATGTCACAAAGAAAGAAAACTACAGGCCAATATCACTGATGAACATAGATGCAAAAATCCTCAACAAAATACTAGCAAACAGAATCCAACAGCACATTAAAAGGATTATACACCATGATCAAGTGGAGTTTATTCCAGGAATGCAAGGATTCTTCAATATATGCAAATCAATCAACATGATACACCGTATTAACAAATTGAAGGAGAAAAACCATATGATCATCTCAATAGATGCAGAGAAAGCTTTCGACAAAATTCAACACCCATTTATGATAAAAGTCCTGCAGAATGTAGGCATAGAGGGAACTTTCCTCAACATAATAAAGTCCATATATGACAAACCCACAGCCAACATCGTCCTCAATGGTGAAAAACTGAAACCATTTCCACTAAGATCAGGAACAAGACAAGGTTGCCCACTCTCACCACTATTATTCAACATAGTTTTGGAAGTGTTAGCCACAGCAATCAGAGAAGAAAAAGAAATAAAAGGAATCCAAATCGGAAAAGAAGAAGTAAAGCTGTCACTGTTTGCAGATGACATGATACTATACATAGAGAATCCTAAAGATGTTACCAGAAAACTACTAGAGCTAATCAATGAATTTGGGAAAGTAGCAGGATACAAAATTAATGCACAGAAATCTCTTGCATTCCTATATACTAATGATGAAAAATCTGAAAGTGAAATTAAGAAAACACTCCCATTTACCATTGCAACAAAAAGAATAAAATATCTAGGAATAAACCTACCTAAGGAGACAAAAGACCTGTATGCAGAAAATTATAGGACACTGATAAAAGAAATTAAAGATGATTCAAATAGATGGAGAGATATACCATGTTCTTGGATTGGAAGAATCAACATTGTGAAAATGACTCTGCTACCCAAAGCAATCTATAGATTCAATGCAATCCTTATCAAACTACCACTGGCATTTTTCACAGAACTAGAACAAAAAATTTCACAATTTGTATGGAAACACAAAAGACCCCGAATAGCCAAAGCAATCTTGAGAACGAAAAATGGAGCTGGAGGAATCAGACTCCCTGACTTCAGACTATATTACAAAGCTACAGTAATCAAGACAGTTTGGTACTGGCGCAAAAACAGAAATATAGATCAATGGAACAGGATAAAAGCCCAGAGATAAGCCCACGCACATATGGTCACCTTATCTTTGATAAAGGAGGCAAGCATATACAGTGGAGAAAAGACAGCCTCTTCAATAAGTGGTGCTGGGAAAATTGGACAGGTACATGTAAAAGTATGAAATTAGAACACTCCCTGACACCATACACAAAAATAAACTCAAAATGGATTAAAGACCTAAGTGTAAGGCCAGACACTATCAAACTCTTAGAGGAAAACATAGGCAGAACACTCTATGACATAAATCACAGCAAGATCCTTTGTCACCCACCTCCTAGAGAAATGGAAATAAAAACACAAATAAACAAATGGGACCTAATGAAACTTAAAAGCTTTTGCACAGCAAAGGAAACCATAAACAAGACCAAAAGACAGCCCTCAGAATGGGAGAAAATATTTGCAAATGAAGCAACTGACAAAGAATTAATCTCCAAGATTTACAAGCAGCTCATGCAGCTCAGTAACAAAAAAACAAACAACCCAATCCAAAAATGGGCAGAAGACCTAAATATACATTTCTCCACAGATGATATACAGATTGCCAACAGACACATGAAAGAATGCTCAACATCATTAATCATTAGAGAAATGCAAATCAAAACTACAATGAGGTATCATCTCACACCGGTCAGAATGGCCATCATCAAAAAATTTAGAAACAATAAATGCTGGAGAGGGTGTGGAGAAAAGGGGACCCTCTTGCACTGTTGGTGGGAATGTAAATTGATACAGCCACTATGGAGAACAGTATGGAGTTTCCTTAAAAAACTAAAAATAATACTACCATATGACCCAGCAATCCCACTACTGGGCATATACCCTGAGAAAACCATAATTCAGAAAGAGTCATGTACCAAAATATTTATTGCAGCTCTGTTTACAATAGCCAGGACATGGAAGCAACCTAGGTGTCCATCATCGCATGAATGGATAAAAAGATGTGGCACATATATACAATGGAATATTACTCAGCCATAAAAAGAAATGAAATGGAGGTATTTGTAATGAGGTGGATGGAGTTAGAGTCTGTCATACAGAGTGAAGTAAGTCAGAAAGAGAAAAACAAATACAGTATGCCTACACATATGTATGGAATCTAAGGAAAAAAAAAAAAAAAAGGTCATGTAGAACCTAGTGGCAAGACGGGAATAAAGACACAGACCTACTAGAGAATGGACTTGAGGATATGGGGACGGGGAGGGGTGAGATGTGACAGGGTGAGAGAGTGTCATGGACATATATACACTACCAAATGTAAAATAGATAGCTAGTGGGAAGCAGCCGCATAGCACAGGGAGATCAGCTTCATGCTTTGTGACCACCTAGAGGGGTGGGATAGGGAGGGTGGGAGGGAGGGAGATGCAAGAGGGAAGAGATATGGGAACATATGTATATGTATAACTGATTCACTTTGTTATAAAGCAGAAACTAACACACCGTTGTAAAGCAATTATACTTCAATAAAGATGTTTAATAAAAATTAAAAAAAAATAAAATAAAAAAATAAAAATAAAAATTAACCTAAATAAAAAATGGTAATGAGAAAAAAAAAAGATAATTGAGAGTTAAAAGCAAAAATAATAACAATGCATTAGGTGTTAGCAATATATATAAAATATAATGTGAAAAAATGGTCAGAAAAGGACCATAGAAGTTTATAGAAGTATACTGTTGTAATGTTATTTTATATATGAAGTTATATTATAACAGGATTTGAAGGTGGACTGTGATAATATAAACTTGCAAATTGTAAACTCTAGACCAACCTCTGAAAAGTAAAAGGAAAAGAGGTATAGCTAATAATCCAATAGTAAGAGATAAGATGGGATTCTAAAAATAAATCAAGTAATCTAAAAGAAGATAGGAAAAGAGGAAAAGAACAAAGAGAAGGTGGGATGAATGAAACAGATTAACAAGATGGTAGATTTTAATGTAACCATGTTAATAATTACATTAAATATAAATTGGTTAAACACTCCAATTAAAATGCACATGTTTTAAGACTAAATCGTTTCCTTATATGTCATTGCAAAATTTTCTACTTATGTTATGTAGATGTATATGTGTGTGTGTGTGTGTGTGTGTGTGTGTAATTTTAAGGAACTGGCTCACACAATTGTGGGAGCTGGCACATCCGAAATCAACAGGGTAGTACATCAGGCTGCAAACTCAGACAAAAGTTGACGTTTGAGTCTTGAGTCCACAATTTGTAGGTCAAGCTGAAGATTCAGGAAGGATCTGTATGTTATAATCTTCAAGCAGAATTCCTTCTTCTCTGGGAAAGCTCAATTTATGCTCTTAAAGCCTTCAAATGACTGGATGAGGCCCATCTGTATTATCAAGGTTAATATCCTTTACATAAAAGGCAGCTAAGTGTAAATGTTAATCACATCTACACACATCTTCACAGCAACATCTAAACTAGTGTTTGATCATATGACTAGACTCAAAATTTAACCATCACAATTAGCAAACCTTAGATCCCACCTGTGAGTCTGATTACAATCATTTTTACTGTGTTTCTTTTTGAACCATCCTTCCCCTCTTATTTAATCCAAAACCCATCTCATTCTCTTTAAGTGTTTGCTAAAACATCCCTTCTCACAAGTAAATCCATTCAATACTGATTTTTCCTTAGATGCCTTCTTTATACAGTATGTGTTTAATGTTGGTTTCCTTCTGCTTATGATCTATTTTTGCTCATGTGTATGAACTGAGTTTCATTCATTTGATTGTAAACTGAGCAGGAGAAAATGCATATAATCAATCTTTTTAAATCTCCCTGTAAAGCCTTATTTACTAAAAAAGAAATTTCCACATCTGTTCCCATAATATGTTAAATTGTTGATTTAATGGAAGGAAGGAAAGACAAGCCAGGTTGTGACTTGCTATTCATATTCTGTTTTCAGAAACCTTTATTATCCTCAAAACAATTTATCTTTGTATCATGTAGACAAATAATATGAGTTTTAAAAGGGGGAGGTTTAAGGAAAATATTACAGTGTGAAACAGCATGTAAACTGATTCGAAAAGATGTTACTTCCTTTTTACACAAGAGGAAAAAATTTTCTCAATTCTCTTTAAAAAGTTTTAAGTATTGGTTCTAGTTTGCCCCAGAAGTCCTATCTTTTGTACTGACATAGTTATTAAAGAGAGCCCTCTTTCAAATGAATCCCTGTTTACAGAATTGATTATATGATCACTCTAGTTCAGTAAGAGGATGTGCCAATATTCAGGCTGTAAGTACTGGTTATGGCAATGGGTAAATTTTGATGCATTAGAATCCTATTAAAAACAAAGCTGTCTACCCTTCCCCAACTTCCTTTACCCCACCCCAATAAATCTGGGGCAGGATTCAGACCTTTAAGAATTTAACATATTTGAAACAATCCAAATTTTGAGAACCACTAACCTCTAGATTGCAATACACTTTCAATTATTACACTTAAAGAAAACATCAATTTACACTTCTTTGTGCAGACAATAACACACTTTACTACTGCAGGTCTTTTGAGGGATCTTTGTGGCCTATGTTGGGTTTTTTTTCCTTATACACTCTGTATTCCAGAAAGACCTCAGAAGGCCTTTGAATCTAAACCATTAATAGCCCTCTTAGTCCTCTGGAAGTCATGAGGAAAAATGAGGACAAGTAATTATGTAGTCATTCCTTAGGTATAATTTGAATAACTCTAAGATGTGATTCTGTCCACATTCAATGAAAATGATGAATAGGAAGAAGTTGTTCCATGATATAGGATAGGTATAAAAAGAAACTGTTAATGAGGAAAATTATATTCAAATATATGAACACAGTCAGTCTGAAAAACCTAATATAATCACAGACTCAAGAGTACACTGGTTCTACAAAACAGTGTAACCTGACAAACTGAGGCCTAATGCACTTCAATAATTTAAATAACTTACCCCAAAATAATAGCTGGTTTTAGAAAAACTGTATGCTGCCTGCCTCATTTCAGCTTTTTAAAAATACTACATTACCCAGTAAAGTTTGGATTATGTACTCTCAGGATTAGCTGTCTGACCCTATTCGTTCATTAACTTAGATAATTGAACCATAATGTCTGCAACCATCTGAAAAAATCATGGGTGTGATGTCTCATTTAGTTATATTATTTCTGAACAGACATTCAGAAGGTCAATATGCATTTGTAGTACATGAATAAAATAAAAATAAAATAAAATAGCTAACAAAAGTAAAAGTGCCCGCAGTTATATAATAAGTGTAATATGAATCAAACAGAAAAATAAGTGGCTGTAGCATATGTAAAGAAGGAAAAAGAAATCCTTTGTTTTGTCATAGCTCTCTAAAACCTTCAGTCATTCGGTATATAATTGTTTCTAATTCAGGAACATATCCCCACTGTTTTGATTATTTTTTTTTTCATAGTCCCCAACCCTGCCCCACAAATTTTTTCATGAAAACTCATGAATTTATTTGGGTATTTGTAATTTTTATTCCAATATAGCACAATATCACCAGGATATAGTTTTTAAATTCTCTTGTTGCAGGACTTTCTCTTAAAAAGGCAAAGGGTAAATGGTATAGCATGAGAAAGCACAAAATGTTCTATGCAATTCAAGATCATCATTCTTTCTTCTAAAGACATTCAAATGGCCTACAGTCTAATGACCCCTATGAAAAAACACACACCATAATACTTCCATTATGGATGGATACTACTAGCCAAATGACTGAACTTCTGCCTGACCTAATTCAAATGAATTGGTTTTGTGTTCAATGTACTAAGGAACAAGCCAATTAATCCTTTTCATCTTTAGTTACTGGGGGGAGACATGGGATGAAGAAATGAAGGAAACTAACAACTTTGTGCTGTTCTATCTACTGTATAATTTTTTTTGTTTACTTTTTTATTGCGATATAATTGAAATATCATTAAATTCATTTCAGGTGTACAACTTAATGATTCAATATTTGTATATATTGCAAAATGATCACCACAATAAGCCCATGTTAACTGGGCTTATTCCATTGTATAGATGAAGAAATTGAGGCAGCTCAGAAAAGTTATGTACATTGTCCAAGATTCACAGTGTGAGTAAATAGCAAACTTAAAATTTGAACCCCCAAAAATCTGACTCTAAATCCCCCTCACTGCATCAAACCAGAAATAATGGCACACCCAATAGGAGCTTTAGGAAAATTCAGTAGTTAATTTGTCCTTAGAAAGAGTTGTGCTTCAGATAGTCTTTAAAATACCTGGTTACTTATAATCACTATATGATTCATGTCAAAGGAGCCGAAGATACTTATTCATGCAAATTAATTTACCTCCCAGAACTTTCTGGATTCTTGCTCAAATTTGATCTTTTTTATACCATTTGTATAGCTGATCTCAGCCCTCTGGCTAAGTGGGTCAGACAACACTCACATTGGGGCGCTCAGGCCGCATGGCCATCTGGTGTCCCATGGTAGATATTCTGTCTCTACCAAGGCCCCACAGCAAACCAGAAGCTGTTTCTCTAAAGGAGGGTAATTATCTGCAGAGGAAGACATATATATGGTCCAAAACCTAGAGGTCTACTTGCTAGAGGCTCTATATAGAAATTCTCTTTGCCAAGGACACTTGAAGTATCATTATTGGATCTGCTAGATCATGAGGCCTGTGTGGTAAGAAAGCTTACACTGCAGCCTGAACTTGGTGCAGAGCCTTCTCATTTTCTGATCCCTACTCAAAACTAGCAGCCTGATGGCTCACTTTTTAAATGGGTTGACATTGCACATTCAAACATGGTAAATGGTCCACATCCATTTGGGGAAGAATTAGAGGGAGATTTAAGGTGTGTAGTTTTACCAGCGGTGCAGGGTACTTCTTCAAGAGGACTTGGCCGCCCCCTAAATCAAGAGACTCTGGACCTGTGAATTGACATAGATCTGGAAATGGAGTGAGGGGCCATGGCTCCTCATTGTGGAGACTCAGATCAGGTCTATGGCCACCAGACCTAGAACATTTCCAGTTACATAGATCAAGTGATACTCTAGTAGTCTGCCCACATATTTTGTTCCTAGAGAAAGCATGATTGCTTACCTCCAAAGATATCTATAGGGCCAAGGCATTCTGATTACCTATATGACCCTGCTACCTTTGGAACACATGTTCCTATCTGTCTTTGGCAATTAAATATTGGCATTGACTTTTGCTACTCTGGGATCCTATAATCCCCATTGAAATCAGGGAACCCATTTAATGATAGTGTGTTAGGCTGAACAATGCCCTTCCTTCCTCTTTGTAAAGATGCCCACATCCTAATATCAGAAACCTGTGAATATATTACATTACATGGTAAAATGGACTTTGCAGATGTGGTTAAGTTAAGGATCTTGAGATGGAGACATTGTTCTTGATTATCTGACTGAGTTCAATATAATTGCAAGGGTCCTTTTAAGAGAGAGAGAGACAGGCAGGCAGTCAGAGGAAAGATATCCTACACTGGCTTTGAATATTGAAACGGGGCCATGAGCTGTTTCTAGAAGCTGAAAGAGACAAATACAGATTTTCTGCTGGAGTCTCCAGAAGGAAGAGGCACTGCGGACACCTTGTTTTAGCCCTGTAAGACTTATTTCAGACTTCTGACTTCCAGAAGTGTAGGAGAATAAATCTTTGTTGTTTTAAACTACTAAAATTTCTGGTAATTTGTTACAATAGCAATAGGCAACTAATATGGGCTTCATTCCGTAGAAAAGTGGTTCTCAACCAGGATTAATTTTGTTTCCCTCAGGGCACGTTGGCAATATCTGGAGATATTTTTGATGGTCATGACTCAGGGGAGGGTAATTCTGGCATCTAGAGGGTTAAGACCAGGAATACTCTTAAACATCCTGCAATGCCCAGGACAGTCCCTCACACAAAGAATAATTCCATCCAAAATGTCAATAGTGCCTACCGCAAAAAATTCTGCCCTACCTGGCCATGAAAGAGTGTAACCACAAAGCTTTTCAAGAATGCAGGTGTTCCCTCACTAAAGTGTTTTCTCAGTGTCTTACTGAGGGCAATGTTTTCTGGGCCTTCTCATGGAACATAGTTATACATGATAAATCCAGTCCAACATTTCTAACTCCCTAAGTCCTTGGATTCCCTGTTCCACATCATGCTAGAGGAGCAGTAGGGTGTCAACCTCATTAACTGTAGGCTACTACCATGGGGTCCAACAACGTTCAGTCGATGAACCAAGTAATCTTTCAGAGCCATCTCCAGCTGCACAGCTAATTCATAAAAACAGAATCTCCAGCAGCTCCACCCATATCAATGAACTCAGCCAGATTTCAGTTTTTATTCCATTCTCCTTTGGTCTAACATCCTTAGAATCCATTCCCATTCATTCCTCAGATTTCTGTTGACATATATTTGCAAAGACTTGCAATTCTTTTGATGTGTAAGCTGTTTTCTCCTAGGTAATAATATATAACTGTTGCTCTTGGAATATGCTGACATTTTATCCTAATTATGAGTATAGTAGCAAGGGGAA
Source organism: Eubalaena glacialis (assembly GCF_028564815.1). Classification (NCBI taxonomy): domain Eukaryota; kingdom Metazoa; phylum Chordata; class Mammalia; order Artiodactyla; family Balaenidae; genus Eubalaena; species Eubalaena glacialis. The sequence goes on along the minus strand of NC_083732.1, from coordinate 28,389,700 downwards.
GTAGTAGGTCTTGCGAATTGGCATCCTTTTCCAGATGTTCATCCCAAATGAGGTTATCACAGGGTTTTCAAGAGAAAGAAAGCTAACGTTCTCAGATACTGGAGGGAAAGTTATTTCCACTGGAATGGGAGTCTCAAAGTGCTCTGGGGCCCAAGATTGTCAATTTCATCTATGTTGAACAACAGAAGTACCCTTTCCAAGATTTAGGGTCCCATTCTCTATCAGTTAATGCTCTAATTGATTCATATGAGACATTTACTGAGACCGTGAATTAAACTGGAATTGTAATATAACAACACACACAATTACATTTTGTGTTTCATTTTCAGCTATATCAACCCTGCAGCTACCAGAAAAAAGAGCTTTGTTTAGGGCTACTATGGAAGCTCTCTGATTCTCAGGTAGTTATTTACACACTTTAGAAACTAGCTTGAGTTTAGTAAAACTAAATGATACTCAAATAAGTATTTTCTCATTGAATACTAGAAATAGTACATAAATTAAAAGCTATAGAAATTGAAAATCTTGATTTTGGCAAGATATTTCATAAATTTTCCTGTGCTAGCCAAATAGGCAATATTACAGAAATATGGTTATATAAACATATAGTTTAAACTAAAAATAGAATTACCATATGACCCAGCAATCCAGCTACTGGGCATATACTCAGAGAAAACCATAATTCAGAAAGACACATGCACCTCAATGTTCATTGCAGTACCATTTACAATAGCCAGGTCATGGAAGCAACCTAAATGCCCGTCGACAGATGAATGGATAAAGAAGATGTGGTATATACATTCAATGGAATATTACTCAACCATAAAAAAGAATGAAATTGGGTCATTTGTAGAGACGTGGATAGATCTAGAGACTGTCATACAGAGTGAAGTAAGCCAGAAATAGAAAAACAAATATTGTATATTAACACATATATGTGGAACCTAGAAAAATGGTACAGATGAACCGATATGCAGGGCAGAAATAGAGACACAGATGCAGAGAACAAACATATAGACACCAAGGGGGGAAGTGGTGGGGGGGTGGGGGGGGTGGGATGAATTGGGAGATTGGGATTGACATGTATACACTGATGTGTATAAAATGGATAACTAATAAGAACCTGCTGTATAAAAAATAAATAAAATAAAATTCAAAAATTCAAAAAAAAAACCCATATACTTTGGTAGCTTTATGTCTTTGAAATTCTGCATTCAAATAGTATTAGATAATTATCTTATTTATCATCATCTACATGTGTCACTTATATAGTTCTGAAGAGAGGTTTTCTAGGATATAATTTTATACTGTCCCATTCATTAGTCACCAGAAGATAGGTAACACAAGTCTGGGAGTGGTTGCTATTATATTAGAAAATAAAATAAAAAATTTAAAACAATTTCCTGAAGGGAAATTATGAAACAAAATTAACAAAATGAATGTTAGCAGTGGTAAATATAATGCCTTGGTTTACATTCAGATAAATAAATTGCATGAACACAGTATGAAAGGGAACTTGCCTAAATAGTATTTTATATGAACAAGATTTTAATATTTTTTGACTGAAAAATCATTACAATGTAAAATAAAGCATTGCTAACTCATCCATTAAATTTGGGTAACATTGGGGCTTCCCTAGTGGCGCAGTGGTTAAGAATCTGCCTGCCAATGCAGGGGACACGGGTTCGAGCCCTGGTCTGGGAAGATCCCACATGCAACGGAGCAACAAAGCCCGTGAGCCACAACTACTGAGCCTGCGCGTCTGGAGCCTGTGCTCCGCAACGGGAGAGGCCGCGACAGTGAGAGGCCCGCGCACCGCAAAGAAGAGTGGCCCACGCTCGCCGCAACTGGAGAAAGCCCTCGCACAGAAACGAAGACCCAACACAGCCAAAAATAAATAAATAAATAAATTAATTAATTAAAAAAAAATTGGGTAACATTAACATAAATATGGTAAAGTATAGCTTAAGAGATTCAGACCCAGGAAAACCTTCCTTTCCAGTGTTCAGGCAATAATTGAAAAAGTCTTTATATATTTAAAATCCCCACTGTTCACAAAAGTTACCAACAATTTCAGTAGAAACCAGGCAAGGACAAGCAGGAAAACAAAAGGTCTAGAAACCATTCATTGGAAGAATATTGAAGGGATTTGGGCTGTTTAGCACAGAGAAAATATAAGACTTTCATAGGACAATGATGGCAGTCTTTAAATATCTGAATGGATATTATATGGATAAAGTGTTAAGCTTCTCTAAAGATGCAGATGGAGAGCTTGGGACAACGGTAAACATTAGAAAAATACAGATTTAGGTTTAATCCAAGAATATATTTTGCAATAATAGTAATAATTCTTGAAAGCATTCAAGAGAAGCCAAATTATCATTTGTAACAGATATTATACAGAGGCATTTCTACACTGAGTATGAGATTGGGCTAGGGATATCTAGTGTCCTCTTGCTTCCTAAGATTCATTATTCCAAGTACATATGAGCACCTACTAAAAGGAGAGATGATAGAGAAGGCAGGGCTATTTAACACATATTTTTGGACCAATTTTTTTCATCAGTTATATTGATCTTAAGGCTGGAATGGACAGAACAAACATGGTTAGAAGAATTACATGTGAGAGAGGTAAGAAAACTGTAAGATAATACCCAGTCATCTGAGTGTAGTTTATGTAAATACATTTTTTTGTATAGACATATCCTCATTTCTTCCAGGGAAATTATCAAATATGCTTTCACATAAATGTAAAAATCTAGGAACTTCTGAATTAATACTGAAATTTTTAAACTGTTAAAATTATGGTCCTCAAGTGTAAAGATAAAAAAAAAAAACAACAACAATTAAATGTAACATTTGGTAAAATCTATAATAAAGTATACCTACCAAATATATATAGAATCTTGTTATTAAAATAAGCAACAGATTCATAGTATCATAAACTTTAAAAGTTAACAAAGAGACATCCCTTTAAGACATTATCTTTAACCACAATTTAAGGAAAAGAAGGTTTATTTCTAGTGAAGCAATTTCCTGCACATAAAAACAACAAAGAAAAGATCTAAGTTCACTGTAACATATTGACTGCTGGGAATTAGCAAAAAATAAATAAATAAAATTTTAAAAAGTTCCCCAATTTAATCGCTCAGCTTTTGTTTACAGTAAAGGCTCTAAATCTGTCCCAAACTACTGGTGTTTCTAAGATAAAGCACAGAGTTTTCCCTGAGGTTCCCTTGGTACCCAAAATTACATCTCTGCAGAAAATTATTCCAAGAGAGTCACACTACATATAGAAAGAGAACACCTAACCATATGCTTAACAACTATTTAAAAGATATGAAATCAAAGAACGCAAAATTATATTATATATAACCATTTTCCATATCTAATATCAGTTTCAATGAGATTAGAACTGTATTTTATATTTTTAGGGACTTGAGTTTGTTAGTAATTGTGTGGGTTTGCAAAATGAAATTACTGTGATAATTATGGTAACTGTGGAATAAGGATAAGATTTTCATTTTTTTTATCAACCATACCCCATCCTTGTCCTCAGCCCCAGCGCTGTCGTTGTGTGATTTGAGGTAAGTTTGTGGATAAATGGATGCATTCATCATTCTTAGGTTTTCTCCAACAGAGTCATCTCCTCTTGTTCCTCTTTTTGAAGATATACATATCCTGGACTGGGCTAGAGCCAGGATTTAACACATGACGTGACCCTGACACAATCCTACTGAAGAAATTGCCTATCCTGGCCTCTGGGGACGTGGAGAAGTGGGGCAGCTGGAGGCGGCAAAGGGACTCGGAAGTGAGGATGCAGATTGACTCAGATTGCCCAGGACTGTTCACAGTTAAAACATTATTCTCATTTTACAGATGACGAAATTGAGGCTTAGATAAAGAAATTGTGATCATATAGAGTTATATCATATTGGCATGCTCACTCTTTATTTCCTGAAACATATTTATTAGATTTTACTTGAGTTAAATATAATCTCTTGACTAGCCAAGTTAAACTTCAAAAGATTTACCTTTGGAAGATTAACAATCACATAGAATAACAGGTAACCATTTGAAAATTTGAACAAGTGCATGAAAAGTTTGGGATCATTTCAGATATATTCAAAGTGAACTTTCAGATATGTGTTCAAAGATTCCAACTATAAATATGAAAAATTATCTCTTGCAGATAAGTCATCTGGCAACTTTCACTTCTAAAAAAGGCTATTTTTGACTTTTTTTCACATTAATGATGACTGATGAAAATATTTGCTCCTACTCCAGAATCCAAACAATAAGAAAGTTCAAATTACCAGACATTGCTGGAAAAATACTATAAAAACAGTGTCCATCATGAGTTCACAGTTTTACAATTCTGAAGATATAAAGTGATTATTAGATTTTAAATATTAAATGGCATTGACAGTAACATTGATGTTAAACATTAGCCACCACTGTTAACTTAGAAGAAATTTAAGTAGCTCTAATAATGCTCTGACTCTTAGCATTAAATCTTTCTATATTCTACTGCATTCCTCCTCAGGATAACTGAATTTTTACCTGTTGGCTGTATCAGAGGGGCTAGTCTGATGACTGATAACTATCTCATACCCTGTTTCCTTTTCCATTCCAGGAGAGGTTTGCTGTCTACTTCCACGATCATAATCAAACGCATATTTCTCTATTTTATGAAAATAAAATATAAGCTATATCCATCTTCCCTCACCTACTAAGCAAAACTGCCACCTCCTCCTTCTCTTCTCTTCCGGGTTGATGAGACTTTAAATTGCCTTCACTCTGCACTGCTTCCCACCACCTTTCCCACAGTAGAATGCCTTCCCTCTACTGACTCTGTCCTCCTCTACCACCTTGGCTCTACTGAGATTGTATAAAAACTTAATTCCAAGCAACTACTAGGTTTTTCTTTAAGTACATTTCCTCTATTACGAAAATCTTTATTTAGCCATTTTATTACAAATTCCCAGTCATTCCAATATTATTCACATAGATTCATGCACACATATTCACACATGTACACAAACGGAGTGTGCAAGTTTCACTGCTTATTACTGTTTCCTTAACACATTTTCTACTCCCTTCTTTAGGTCTCTGTTCTGATTCATTAAGAGTACTTTTAACAAAGTAATTTTAAAAGTATTTTTGACAATAAGGTACACAATATGGATATAGTCTCTGAGTCCTTGTCTTCTTGAAAGTTTTTTTTTTTTTTTTCTTGACAGATGAATGGTGTTTTGGCTAAGTATATATTTCTTCACTGGTAAACGTCTTCCTTCAGTAGTAGTTTGTAGATGTTATTCTATTGTCTTCTAGCTTCGTGTTGCAAATGAGAAGTCTGATGACAGACTATTCTTTTTTTAAGTTATTTTTATTTTTGCATGAAAGCTTGAATTTTTTTTTCTTTTTAGGCATGGATTTTGAGAATTTTAGAAAGATATGTCCAAGTAATTTCTTTTTTATTCAAGCTTTCCTGTAGCCCTTTCAACATGCATACTCAGGGAAATGTTTCTCTAGTATGTTTTACTTATTGATTTTCCTCCATCTCTAACTTTTTCTTTGTATCTCCTATAAAGCACTGCCTTGAAATGCTTTGTCTCATTTCAACCTTTTCCTTCATGGTTTCATTTCTTTGCATTTTGGCTTTGTGTTTTTAAATATTTCTTATTCTAGATGTTCTAGGCTAATAATCAAATTCTCAGCAGTAACAATCCTCTTCTTTAATTAATTTATTGAATTTCTAAATTTGAATGTTTCTGTCATTCCAGTGTAAATTTTTATGCAGTAGATTCCTTTGGTTGCTTTTGTTATTATTTTTGTTTGGTGAAACTAACAGTCTGCCTCCTTCAATTTGTGCTTCCTCCCTAGCAGATGTCCATGGTGATTACTTTCTTTGATCTTCTGTTTAATTTCTCAGTACACTCAGGGACATTTTGTTGTTGTTGTTTGTTTGTTTGTTTTGGTTTTTTCTCATGAGCTTATTTTCTTATGAGAATCAGAACAAGATTCTATAGAATCTTATGTAGAAACAACCTGCACTTTCTGTTCTGTGGGCTTGTTATACACCAGCTGGCAAGCCACCTGTCCTCCACTGAAGACGTCATAAAGTTTCTCTGCTGCCAGGTTTCCTTGCTGTCAAGGCCAGTACTGTGTAGTTCATCTGTTACAAAGGAAGGCAGCTATACTCACCACTATACCACCAATGCTGCTCATCTGTTACAAAGGAATCATCAGGTAAGTACTCCTAGGATTGCCCATGTACTAGTTACTGCAATTCATTTCCAAAAGCTGCACTTCACTGTAGACAAAGCTAGTTCCAGGTATTCTAACCATCATATCCCAAGGACTCTATGCCGTAAAACCACAGGCTCCTATACTGTACCTATGGTGATTAAGTCCTGTGCTCAGGACCTCTCTGCATGGTCTCTGATCAGTCTCTGAGAACCTCAGGAGATTAACATGATGCTTCCTTAACTTTAATGTGCACAAAAATTATCTAGAGATTTTAATAAAATACAAGTTCTGAGTCAGTAGGTCTCCATTTGGGCTCATGTGTGTCCCAGGTGAGGTAGATGTTTCTCATCTGCAGAACATACTTTGTATAACAAGAGAGTAGTTAATGTAGTTAGTAATGATTTGTAAAGAGAAAAGTAGCAAGAAAGTCTATTCATATTTCTATATTCCTAAACTTCCTTCTCCAACTCTTTAAGTGACCTGCCTGCTTGTGCCCTCCATGTGGAGTAGAGAAGCCCCAGGGTCACAAGTCTGGCTCGTTGATGAATGATGCTCAATGCTAAAGCCAAAAGTCCATTTGTTTCATTTTTGAAAACGTTTCCCCATGAATTTCTTGTTACAATCATTTGCCCACTTGCTGGAGCTGCTAATTACAACTGGCTGGAATTCACTGTTTTCATAACATTTTGATATTATTCTTGGCTTCTTTGACTCCATTCTCCACTCCAGTTTTAGGTCCTGACATTTAACTAATTTGCACAATCTGCTCTGATTGTTTGGGGCATGGCCTAATACAAAACAATAAGTAGACATAGTAGAGTAATGATGCTGTGGACACTTCAAGTAAGACAATTTGCATAGATGCCTCAAATGTTTATTTACATATTTGCTTGTTTGTTTAAATAAGAAGCACTAAAAAGGACTTCCCTGGTGGCACAGTGGTTAAGAATTTGCCTGCCAGTGTAGGGAATAAGGGTTAGAGGCCTGGTCAAGGAAGACCCCACATGCTGTGGAGCAACTAAGCCAATGTGCCACAACTACTGAGCCTGCACTCTAGAGCCCATGAGCCACAATTACTGAGCCTGTGTGCCACAACTACTGAAGCCCATACACCTAGAGCCGTGCTCTGCAACAAGAGAAGCCACTGTAATGAGAAGCCCGTGCACAGCAATGAAGACCCAACACAGGCAAAAGTAAATAAATAAATAAATAAATTTATTTTAAAAAAAGAAGTGCTATAAAATTAAATAATTAGCTGATAAAGTAATCAATATCTATGTCTAAATATTTCTGTATACCAAAGCCTGTAGGCATCCTCATATTCTAGAACAAATAGTTGTTTGATTCATTCATCCAACAAACATATATTGAAAATCTATCATGTGCCAAGCACCCTGCAAAGTGATTGTGATTTAACAGTAAACAAGGCAGGCATTGCTAGTTATCCTTAAATGTCATCACTGATTAGAGAGATTCGGAAATGTACTTTACCAAGTTAAGGGACATCATTAGACTATACAATCTGCATATAAACTGAATTTGGTTAAAGAGAATGTAAAGAAATAATCTCGAGAGCACCAGAATCACAACTAACTGCTGAACAGTCATCGACAGGAAGACACTGGAACTCACCAGAAAAGATATCCCACATTCAAAGACAAAAGAGAAGCTGCAGTGAGATGGTAGGAGTGGTGCAATCACAAAAAAATCAAACCCCATAACCGCTGGGTGGGTGACTCACAAACTGGAGAACAATTATACCACAGAAGTCCACCCATTGGAGTAAAGGTTCTGAGCCCCACGTCAGGCTTCCCAACCTGGAGGTCAGGCAATGAGAAGAGGAATTCCCAGAGAATCAGACTTTGAAGGCTAGTGGGATTTGACTGCAGGACTTCGATAGGACTGGGGGAAAAAGAGACTCCACTCTTGGAGGGCACACACAAAGTAGTGTGTGCATCAGAACCCAGGGGGAAAGAGCAGTGACGCCATAGGAGACTTAACCAGACCTACTTGCTAGTGTTGGAGGGTCTCCTGCAGAGGTGGGGGGTGGCTGTGGCTCACAGTGGGGACAAGGAAACTGGCAGCAGAAGTCCTGGGAAGTACTCCTTGGTGTGAGCCCTCACAGAGTCCACCATTAGCCCCATAAAAGAGCCTGTAGGCTCCAGTGTTGGACTGCCTCAGGCCAAACAACCAACAGGGAGGGAACTCAGCCCCATCCATCAGCAGAAAAGTGCATTAAAGTTTTACTGAGCTCTGCTCACCAAGCAACACCCAGCTCTACCCACCACCAGTCCCTCCCATCAGGAAGCTTGCACAGGCCTCTTAGATAGCCTTATTCACCAGAGGGCAGAGAGCAGAAGAAAGAAGAACTAAAATCCTGCTGCCTGTGGAACAAAAAACACATTCACAGAAAGATAGACAAAATTAAAATGCAGAGGACTATGTACCAGATGAAGGAACAAGATAAAACCCCAGAAAAACAATTAAATTAAGTGAAGATAGGCAATCTTCCAGAAAAAGACTTCAGAATAATGATAGTAAAGATGATCTAGGAACTTGGAAAAAGAATGGAGGCAAAGATTGAGAAGATGAAAGAAATGTTTAACAAAGACCTAGAAGAATTAAAGAAGAAAATACGAAAAGGATTAAAGGACAAACAAATAGAGATGAAAACTACAATAACTGAAATGAAAAATACACTGGAAGTAATCAATAGCAGAATAACTGAGGCAGAAGAATGTATAAGTCACCTGGCAGACAGAATGGTGGAATTCACTGCCACAGAACAGAATAAAGGAAGAAGAAGGAAAAGAAATGAAGACAGCCTAAGAGACCTCGGGGACAGCATTAAACACAACATTTGCATTATAGGGGTGCCAGAAGGAGGAGAGAGAGAGAAAGGACCTGAGAAAATATTAGAATAGATTAGAGTTGACAATCCCCCTAACAAGGGGACGGACATAGCCACCCACGTCCAGGAAACACAGAGAGTCCCACGCAGGATAAACCCAAGGAGAAACACGCCAACACACATAGTAATCAAACTGACAAAAATTAAAGACAAAGAAAAATTATTAAAAGCAAGAAGGGAAAAAAGACAAATAATGTACAAGGGAGCTCCCAGAAGGTAAACAGCTGATTTCTCAGCAGAAATTCTACAAGCCGGAAGAGAGTGGTACGATATATTTAAAGTGATGAAAGGGAGCAACCTACAACCAAGATTACTCTACCCAGCAAGGATCTCAATCAGATTTAAGGGAGAAATTAAAAGCTTTACAGACAAGCAAAAGCTAAAAGAATTCAGCATCACTAAACCAGCTCTACAACAAACGCTAAAGGAACTTCTCTAAGTGGGAAACACAAGAGAAGAAAAGAACCTACAAAAACAAACCTAAAACTATTAAGAAAATGGTAATAGAAACATACATATCAATAATTACCTAAATGTGAATGGATTAAATGCTCCCACCAAAAGACACAGACTGGCTGAATGGATACAAAAACAAGACCCATATATATGCTGTCTACAGAGACTCACTTCAGACCCAGGGACACACATAGACTGAAAGTAGAGGGATGGAAAAAGATATTCTATGCAAATGGAAATCAAAAGAAATCTGGAGTAGCAATACTCATATCAGATAAAATAGACTTAAAAATAAAGAATGTTGCAAGAGACAATGAAGGACACTACATAATGATAAAGGGATCAATCCCAGAAGAAGATATAACAATTATAAATCTATATGCACCCAACATAGGAGCACCTCAATACATAAGGCAAATGCTAACAGCTATAAAAGAGGAAACTGACAGTAACACAATAATAGTGGGGGACTTTAACACCTCACTTACACCAATGGACAGATGATCCAGACAGAAAATTAATAAGGAAACGCAAGCTTTAAATGACACAATAGACCAGGTAGATTTAATTGATATTTATAGGACATTCTATCCAAAAACAGCAGATTACACTTTCTTCTCAAGTGTACACAGAACATTCTGCAGGATAGATCACATCTTGAGTCACAACTCAAGCCTCAGTAAATTTAAGAAAATTGAAATCATATCAAGCATTTTTTCTGACCACAACACTATGAGATTAGAAATAAAGTACAGGGAAAGAAAGGTAAAAAACACAAACACATGGAGGCTAAACAATACTTTATTAAATAACCAAGAGATCACTGAAGAAATCAAAGAGGAAATCAAAAAATACCTAGAGACAAATGACAACAAAAACACGATCGTCCAAAACCTATGGAATGCAGCGAAAGCATTTCTAAGAGGGAAGTTTATAGCAATACAATCTTACCTCAAGAAACAAGAAAAATCTCAAATAATAAATAAATAAATCTCAAATAAATAAATAAACAATCTAACCTTACACCTGAAGGAACTAGAGAAAGAAGAACAAACAAAACCCAAAGTTAGTAGAAGGAAAGAAATCATAAAGATCAGAGCAAGAATGAATGAAATAGAAACAAAGAAAACAATAGCAAAGATCAATAAAACTAAAAGCTGGTTCTTTGAGAAGATAAACAAAATTGATAAACCTTTAGCCAGACTCATCAAGAAAAAGAGGAAGCAAACTCAAATCAATAAAATTAGAAACGAAAAAGGAGAAGTTACAACAGACACCGCAGAAATACAAAGCATCACAAGAGAGTACTACAAGCAACTCTATGCCAATAAAATGGACAACCTAGAAAAAATGGACAAATTCTTAGAAAGGTATAACCTTCCAAGACTGAACCAGGAAGACATAGAAAATACGAACAGACCAATCACAAGTAATGAAATAGAAACTAAGATTAAAAATCTTCCAACAAACAAAAGTCCAGGACCAGATAGCTTCACCGGTGAATTCTATCAAACATTTAGAGAACAGCTAACACCCATCCTCCTCAAACTCTTCCAAAAATTTCAGAGGAAGGAACACTCCCAAACTCATTCTATGAGACCACCATCACCCTGATACCAAAACCAGACAAACATACTACAAAAACAGAAAATTACAGACCAATATTACTGATGAATATAGATGCAAAACTCCTCAACAAAATACTAGCAAACGGAATCCAACAACACATTAAAAGTATCATACACCATGATCAAGTGGGATTTATCCCAGGGATGCAAGGATTCTTCAATACACGCAAATCAATCAATGTGGTACACCATATTAACAAATTGAAGAATAAAAACCATAAGAACATCTCAATAGATGCAGAAAAACTTTTGACAAAATTCAACACCCATTTATGATAAAAACTCTCCAGAATGTGGGCATAGAGGGAACCTAACTCAACATTATAAAGGCCATATACGACAAACCCACAGCAACCATCATTCTTAATGGTGAAAAACTGAAAGCATTTCCTCTAAGATCAGGAATAAGACAAGGATGTCCACTCTTGCCACTATTATTCAACAGACTTTTGGAAGTCCTCACTATGTCAATCAGAGAAGAAAAAGAAATAAAATGAATCCAAATTGGAAAAGAAGAAGTAACTGTCTCTGTTTGCAGATGATATGATACTATACATAGATAATCCTAAAGATGCTGCCAGAATACGCCTAGACCTAATCAATGAATTTGGTAAAGTTGCAGGATACAAAAATTAATGCACAGAAATCTCTTGCATTCCTATACACTAACAATGAAAAAGCAGAAAGAGAAATTAAGGAAAAAATCTCATTCTCCCTTGCAACAAAAAGAATAAAATACCTAGGAATAAACCTACCTAAGGAGGCAACAGAACTGTACTCAGAAATCTATAAGACAATGATGAAAGAAATCAAAGATGACACAAACAGATGGAGAGATATATCATGTTCTTAGATTGGAAGAATCAATATTCTGAAAAAGACTATACTATCCAAAGCAGTCTACAGATTCAGTGCAATCCCTATCAAATGACCAATGGCATTTTTTACAGAACTAGAGGAAAAAAATCTTAAAATTTGTATGGAGACACAAAAGACCCCGAACAGCCAAAGCAATCATGAGGGAACAAAACGGAGCTGGAGGAATCAGACTCCCTGACTTCAGAGTGTACTACAAAGCTACAGTAAACAAGACAATATGGTACTGGTACAAAAACAGAAATATAGATCAATGGAACAGGAGAGAAAGCCCAGAGATAAACCCACGTACCTATGGTCAACTAATCTATGACAAAGGAGGCAAGGATATACAATGGAGAAAAGACAGTCTCTTCAATAAGTGGTGTTGGGAAAACTGGACAGCTACATGTAAAAGAATGAAATTAGAACACTCGCTAACACCATACACAAAAATAAACTCGAAATGGGTTAAAGACCTAAATGTAAGACCGGACACTGTAAAATTCTTAGAGGAAAACACAGGAAGAACACTCTTCAGCATAAATCACAACATGACTTTTTTGAGTCACCTCCTAGAGTAATGGAAATAAAAACAAAAATAAACAAATGGGACCTAATGAAAGTAAAAAGTTTTGCATAGCAAAGGAAACTATAAACAAGAGGAAAAGAAAACCCTCAGAATCGGAGAAAATATTTGCAAACGAATCAACAGACAAAGGATTAATCTCCAAAATATATAAACAATTCATGCAGTTCAATATTAAAAAAACAAACAAACCAATCAAAAAATGGGCAGAAGACCTAAATAGACATTTCTCCAATGAAGACATACAGATGGCCAAGAGGCACATGAAAAGCTGCTCAACATCACTAACTATTAGAGAAATGCAAATCAAAACTACAATGAGGTGTCAACTCACACCAGTTAGAATGGGCATCATGAGGAAATCTACAAACAATAAATGCTGGAGAGGGGGTGGTGAAGAGGGAACCCTCTTGCACTGTTTGTGGGAATTAAATTGATACAGCCACTATGAAGAACAGTATGGAGGTTCCTTAAAAACCTAAAAATAGAATTACCATATGCCCCAACAATCCCACTACTGGGCATATACCCAGAGAAAACCATAGTTCAAAAAGACACAAGCACCCCAATGTTCATTGCAACACTATTTACAATAGCCAGGTCATGGAAGCAACCTAAATGTCCATTGATAGATGAATGGATAACGAAGATGTGGTACATATATAAAATGGAATATTACTCAGCCATATAAAGGAATGAAATTGGGTCATTTGTAGAGATGTGGATGGACCTAGACACTGTCATACAGAGTGAAGTAAGTCAGAAAGAGAAAAACAAATACCATATATTAACACACATATGTGGAATCTGGAAAAATGGTACAGATGAACAGTTTTGCAAGGCAGAAATAGAGACAAAGATGTAGAAAAAATGTATGGACACCAAGGGGGGAAAGCACGGGGTGGGAGGAGGTGGTGGTGGTGTGATGAATTGAGAGATTGGGATTGACATTTATACACTAATATGTATAAAATAGATAATTAATAAGAACCTGCTGTATAAAAAAATAAAATAAAATTCAAAAAAGAAGAAATAATCTCATAATTTTCCTTGCTTTGAAATGATTTGTAGATTATATCGATATAAATGTATTTGTGTTAAAGTGGTGAATCTTTAGTATATGCGTTGGTCCCAATCGTATATGAAGACATGGATAAGTTTTGTTCTAGATTTTTGATACCATTAAAAATAGAGGGCAACAATGTCATGGCAGAAGTTAACCACAAGGAGACAGAAAGGACTGTGCTGGCTTTAACCATGATGGATGGCTTACAGTTCACTCTCCATAGGCAAATCGTATTGTAATGAGCAAAACCCTATGCCAGTAAAATAATATCAATCAAGGATGGGTTTACATTCTAGCTGGTAAGCTCTCCTCTGGTGGAAGAAATTGAGCAAATGTGGAGGATCTGACAAGAGTCCTAGGGGAAGGGCTTAGAGGGTAAACAGAAGGTGCTGCAGAGGACTTGGGAGCTGCAGAGCATCCTGATATGTGCCTGAGATGCCTCTGTAGGCGAGGCTGTGAAGGCATAAACCAAGTATGTCAGAATGGCCTCCGTTCTTCTGACTTTCTTCACTGCTGCATTGTTGAACTCCGCTGCTAGGAGATGGTGCAGCTCATTCCTTCGGTAGATTTTCTGAGTTGGTGTGATTATGGACTATTGTGCCAGGATGCAATTTTTTATTGCTTTCCCTAGCCTTTGTCATTGAGGGTCAAGCCCATTTGTGGTTGGGCCCTAATATGTAAGTTAAAGAATACTTAGTATATGCCATTGTTGAGCTTACAGTCTGTATTGTAAACACTTGAGTCATTCCTAGCTCTAAAGGATAGCAAGAATACATATAAACCTGTGCCAGGAAAACTATATGCAAAGCCAACATACTTTAGGAATTATGGGGAATGTTGTTCTTTTATACTGTATAATATGATTCTTGATAATCAAACAATAGGAGACAATTAAAAAGTAGGACTATTAGGTCAAAATATAAACAAAACTAAGGAAATGACTGTAACCAATCTTCTAGAGGGCTTCTATTGAACATTAAATAACAAAATACATCAGTTTTCTATAATTGCCCAATTGATCAAAACCAAAACAATGGTCACTCAAATGGAACTCTTCCAGAATGACTCTCTAAGAAGGGAAGCCAAGTGAATTGAACAATGACATAGGAACAGCTAATATCTTTTGAATGTTTATTATGCACCAGTACCTTGTTAACTGTTTTAGATGTGCATGGCAGGTATTTTTTAGATTCACCATTTTGCAGATATATGGAAACAGAGGCATATATTTCACAAAGTCACACAACTAGCAAGTAGCATGGTCAGGATTTAAATCCAAGAGTGTTTGGCTATTGAGTTTGGACATTTAGTCACTAATATAAGCAGAGCAGATGAGCAAACACTTGGACGTTAAACTGAACTACAGCTTGAAGCTTGGCATGGCTGTGGATGAAATGACAGTAAACCAAACCACCCTACATTCTGAAATCAGAGAATGACTGTTGGGGAAAATCTGAAAGGCTGCATTGAAAACGGTTCATAGATACAGGCTTCAATCATACTTCAAAGTACGTGGATGACCTAAACCAAGGTAATTCTTTTAATCATCAGTTTTGCAAAGAGAAACACAGAATGAAGTACAATTTGCATGTTCGTCAATTTTGTTTTCTTTCCTCTTCCAGAGCCATTACCTAGATATTATTCTTTAGATATTCTTTATGTATTCATATATACTTAGTTCCAATTTAAAAATTAGATTAACTGACATGCTTTAACTTTGATATCTTTGATGAGAGTTTTTCATGGTCTCTTCAGGGAGGAAAAGCATTGCTACAACTAGTAATCACAATTATGAAACTGAAATAGTGATCATGATGGATTCTTTAATAAAAATATCATTATATCTTATGCTGTGGTGTCTCCACTGTTGTTGTGTTGGTCCTTCAGAAGTTGTTACGTATCTGTAGAATTACTTATGGCATTAGAGAATTTCTACCTTTTGTTGCTATTATTATTATTAATTTCTGTTGTTTAGTATCCATTTCACCTTCTTTGGGTAATTTCTTCTTCTGAGAAATTGTCTCCTCTTCTATTGTTTGTAGCCCAGAGAGAGCCTTAATCAAGTTGTGTTGCCTTTCTCTAGCCAAGAGGTAGCTCGGGTAACCTGAGCTTAGCATGTGGACTCTCTCCTTATAATCTGAATCATGCATAATAATGAAAACTGAAAACGTGCCCCCATGAGTCTAGGAAGCAGTCATACTTTTTAGACCCTAAAGTTACTTGGGATTTATTGTTTTCCATGTCTGTTTCTCTAATCTTCTCCTGGATGCTGTAAGCTCTCACACAGCCTTTCAATCAATTCTGTTTTTGCTTAGGTTAGCCTAGTATCTATTTCTGGGAACTTAAAAAACTTAAAAAAAAATAGGATACATTGATTTGACGTGATTGGGATTTGGCATGCTCTCAATATGCCTCCACAGTTCCCTTGGAACTTATTACCTAATCCTCACTATCGCTGAGCAGCCTACTTTTCCTCCCATCTCTGGTCCCTTCATAGCTGACCTGTGTTAGTTCTCTGTTTTGACCTGATTTTATCTACTTTGAAAACTTGACCACAGATTGGTCACATCCTGAGATGTCCACCTTTTCTCCACCTGAGCCCCTTATATTCTGAAATAAGTTCTCACTGTCATTAACAGTATTTTTTATCAGCCAGATCTTTGCCTTGTTACTACTTATTTAGTAATCATATACTAATTTTTCCCATTCTATTATACCACTTCCAATGCTCCCATGATTATTCAAAATAATAGTCCAATATAATAAGCTAGAATCATGATCTTTTACATGAAAAATGTATCAGCATGAAATATAAATTTAATTCCATCAAAGATAAATATTTTTCAAACTGCCAAATGGGTTATAGCAAAGGCTGTGTTAATGGCTTCAAAATTAAAAAAAACAAAAACAAAAACAACTAAAGAACAAAAGGAGTCTCATTTCTGTTTCTTGAGAGTGTCCTTAGATGTATTTTGTGGTTCCAGAGGAGGTTAAACAAAATTCTTGTTTGCTTCTAAGAAAATTCCACTCTTACATCCATAAGCACAATTATTTCTGTATGTCTTCACACCGTGCATTTTTATGATTACAAAATAAGTCTTATATTAAATACTTATAAACTTGCTACAAAAACACTTCATTAATCAAACTACTAATATAAGGATAAAAAAACATTTTATCACTTTTTTCCCAAATAAATAGCAAATATCACTCAGTAACTGAAACAAAAATATTAGAGAAAGAACCATATGAATGAATGGAAAGTACTATTTTGAGCTTCAGTTAACAAACATTCAATTATTTTTCAGAAAAAATATGATAATTACATGAAAATGTGATTAATGTTTAATGTGCTATTACGGTATTATTTATAGCTTAATGTTATTGTTGGTTGCCATTGTGTTCTTTCACAGTCTTAGGACAGTTGTAGTTGCATAGGGCAAAGGCTAGTGACATTCTTCAGAGGAAAGAGAATGATGTGTTTCAGGTGCCACTGAACTCAAAGCATGGTGCCAAGGACAAAATTAGAAAGTACTAAAACCAATTATAGAGGACAATCCTCACTGAAATTTATAGCACATTTGAAAAACTACATCCATACTGCCTAATTATCTCTGTAGGAGAACTTTCATCTCCAGCGACCAGAAATTTCAAATTCAAATTTTAGTAATATAGGTCAACATAAACGCAGAAAGAAAAAAAAAAGAAAACTGATAATTGCAAAACTGGGAAATGAACCCAGAGAAGTGATTTCAGCTAACAGAAATAGTACAGAAGTGAGTTCCGCTAACAGAAATAGCAACTATCATTTCAAAACAAATTTTTAAAAAGTATTCTTAAATATAATACAAGAAATGCTCCAATCTTCTACAACTAAAAGTCTATAAATGACAGTTCACAAATAGTGACTTCTCACCTCTTAATGATCAGTTTTGCAGAGTCATGTCTTTTCACAAGTAAACTACAGCCTCAAATGAATCATAAACGTCAGTTGAAAAGAAGAGAAGAAGGGTTTGATGAATTTTTTTCAATGGAAAAAGTTTTTATCACTAGGAATCACAGGGAATTTGGCCAGCAACACAGGTGCATTGGCTGGATCAGTTTCAAGGAAGAAATTTCTCTGCATGAAATTTATGGGTCTAATATTATTTTGAAGAACAGTTTAAAATGATCACAACAATAAACTGGGTGGCTTTACTCACAAGATACTCAGATATTCCAATGAACAACCTACACTATTCCAGGAAGAGGAGGATGTTTCAAGGAACTTTCATGCACGGAGTTCTCCAGGGTGTTGGGTTATAGTTCAGAGAACTACAGGGCATCTAATGGGTACCTAGTTGTGTAGGAGAACATCTGAAAAGCCAATCTGGGTTGAAGGGTGCAACAGCTGGATGCATGACAAGCCAAGGAAGTCATCAGTTAATGATGGATGGGAACTTAGGACACATAATTCTTTCTTCAGCAGTGTAAGCACCTTGAATGCAAGTCAATATTCTCAAAACCTGGCATAAAGATGCTAGTGTCTGTGAACAAAGCCTTTTACTGCTGTTGTTACATCAAACAATGATTGCCTTTAAAGGATTCTAAATTTCATCAGTAGAGATTACTGGATTTAAACAAAAAATACTCTTTCATATCTCATTAGGTTAGCTGCAAATATAGATATCATAATTCACATAAAATTAAAATAGGGCTCTGTCAAGAGTAGGCTTTGTCACAACTGCTTCCCAAACTTCCTTGAAGTAGGGTAGACTATGAACTCAGGATTTCCAGTCTCATTCTCTCTAAATATTCATTTATCCAACACAGATTTTCTAACCCATGCCCTGCTTAGAGTAGGAAAATTTTATAAGTAAAATCACTTGAGAATCTCAACTGGAAACTTCAGAGTTTGCTCTCTTTGTAAGTTTAAGGATGGAGATACATTATATATATATATTACATATATAAGTTAATATACAAATTAATATATATATGCATACTTTGAGAATAGGATTTCTTTAATGAGTAGAACTCTATAAAGAAAAAGCAAAATTCTTGCAAACCTCAGTGTTGAGTTAGATTATATTTTTATACTACTTAAAATGTATATAAACATGAAACTAGGTATAAACTATTTATATATAAATTAGGTATAGAATTAACACATAACCTATACATATAAAATTAAACTGACATAAATGGAAAACAAAACCACAATATCAATAAATTCAAATTATCAACATAAATTTAATGTGATAGATAAAGTTGTATCATAAACTAAATAGCAGCTTACAGAATGAACACATAACTTAGCTGTGTGGTGCAGATTCTTTACACTTCTGCATTGTGTTAAACCCCAGGGCTATGCCCCTAATGACAACATTTTATGGCTTTTCTTGTTAAACTATTGCAAAATCTTCCTTCGGGCAGTGTGACTTGAAGTCTTGTAACTTTTATCTTCACTCAAATGAATCAACGGCCTATTACATCAGCATTTGTTCTTTTCCCATTAGCCCAGGAAATTATAGCTGTGATATTCGGGGCCAACTCTATTGTAAATACAAACTTTTGTAAATTTCTAGCACTGAAATTGTGCAATATACACATTTAAAAGATGGTCATTCATACAATTCAGATTATGGTGTATCATTCTCATTCACATACCATAATGCATATATCAAAATGTTTAAAGAGAATGTTTATTCCAGCTTGTTTTATAAAGGGATCACAGTGATATAAAGGAAGTCACAATAGTCCTTTCATTCCTCAGCCTGTGCCTCTTTTCCCTCTACTTTTAGACTTCTATCCTTTCCTTTCCATCCAGTAACTACCGATTGCTCTTTGCCCATGCCAGACCTGTCCAATCATGGAGAAAATTACTTTGATGAACACATGCACAGTAAAGCATTGCTTTCATAATGAGTTTCCACTCCCAGGATTATTTATAAAAACTACCTAGGTAGAGAAAGCACTGCTTATACAAAATGAATGAATTTCTATCACCTACCATAGTAAGGATATATATTTTCATAGAAGCCCTTTCTTGGTATCAGGTAAACCAAACTATGCTGAAAAATAGTATTCTGTCTATGTTGACAGAATTAAATTTAATTAACCAATGCTATCTATATAGGATGAATTTATTTTTCTAGAACAACTTTCTGCTTTCCATACATACTAAAAAAGAACTGTAACAAGTTAGGTTTTCTATTGTAAATTGCTACCAATTATCAATTTAGATCTAAGACTATTTCCTAGATGCTTGCTAAATGAATTATTCAGATTTCTCTAAGTTAGGCTGAGGATCAACTAAGTCCAAAATATCAGTGGCTTTAATACTTATTTCCCATTCAAATTATAGTGGTTATGCCTTTGTATTGGGCTGTGGTCAGTGTGGTCAGTGTTCAGATCTGCAGTATTGTCTTCTCAGAGACTCAGGCTGAAGGAGCAGCCCTGCCTGAGACATGTTGTTACATTAACAATGGTCATAAACAGAAGTGGCAAAATTAAACAATATGAGCACATTTAAAGCTGCTTCTTAGAAGTAGCATATTTCATGTCCTCTCATGTTCTGTTAGTCAAAACGAGTGTCATGAGCAACGCTGACAACTGGGTAGAGAAAAACTCGGCCTATAAGGACTCGTTGCAAGAGTGTGGAAGAAGTCAAAAACTGAGCCCAATGTTACAAAAATTACCACTGTAAATAATGTGTTAGGGATGTGATTAAACAATATAGCTGATTTTCTCATCTTTTACAAATCCCTCATGGTGGCCAGGAGCTCAGTCTTTGGAGTCAGGCAGCCATGATGAGACTCAAACTTTGACACTCACTAGCTGTTTGATCTGTAGCAAACTCTCTCTGTCTCAGTTTTCTCAACTGAAAAAAAAATTAATAATATAGGTCTCACAGCTTTATTCTAAGTATTAAATGAGGTACTTAATGTAAAAATCTTGAATATCCTCTTAGAATTTTGTACATTAATATGCTTTCCATCTCTCCCTCATCCATCATCTCTACACCTCATACCACTTTAATTCTGAAAAGTTCAAGCAATGTGCAATTTAAATAGTCATTTTCAATACTATTTTGCATGAATCACTCTTGTCCTTAATCAAATAAAATGACCTTATTTTGTTTTTATCATTTGTCACATTGTTCCTGCAAACGTATATGATGTGAAAGCAATTAATCTGGGAAGGGAGTAGAAAAATTTCATAATAAAACATTGTGTAGAAGTAAGCTCAAGTGAGCAGGTCATTTTACATTCTGACATTCTTTCTAATGTTCATGACTTTTCACGAAAGCAAGTTATCCAAAACAGTGAAAATTTTATACACTCCCCCTGTTCTTTCTAGTGTGAGTAACTACATGTTATTATATTTATTTCACACTAAACTGTTAGCCAGTAGCTTGATTGTTATGTATTTCTAAATGAAGAAAATGTTATATGGGCTACAATGATCCTCACATACTTAAGAGATGATCTACATGTTGAGCATGGGGTAGTTTCCAGAAGAGGCCACTTCTCAGAAGCTAAATCTATTTCCAAAAAAAAAAATCCTAAAAGAAACGTTGGAACATATTAAATGAAAATTTCTAACCAAAACCTTAGCATTACTTTTGTTCATTCAAGTGTTCATTTGTTAGGAAAATGGTTCTTAGGATGGAGTTATACCACTTAGGGAAACAGAAGGGAGTGATTTCCTCCAGTGAGTCTGTGGCATGCAACAGCCTAATGAGGTTCAACAGGGCCCATCAAAAGCCCAGTGAATGACCATGTATGTCAACGGGCTATTTCTCAGCCATTAAGAATGCGCTTGTGTATAAAAGAGATTTGCCCCTACAGTCATGGAAATTACTGTTTAGATGAGGAAGGAAGTGTTAAACAAATAATTACAGGGGAGTAAACATGTTACACAAAGTTAGGAACCAGAGACAGCACATAAAGACAAAAAATAATAATGACTCAAAATTATCCCTGAAAAATCCCTTAAATAGACCAAAAATATATGACTCACATTATAAAGGTTGATACTTCGCCATATTCTTTATTTTTTGGAAGAAATAATTTATAAAAAATTGTATGTTGGGCCTAAAAAATGCTTTAGACATTTGCCTTTTATTCACTTGGATTTATCTAGGATTATTTAACTTAGGGGATGAGATGCTGTTGTATACGAGGACATTGCAAAGGAGGTAGTGAAATGAGGGTGAAAATGATTGAGATTTGGTTTGTGATAAGGAAATGGAATTTGTTCTTGGTAAAAGGATTTTTCTGAGGCAGAGAACAAGACTCCCAATAACTAACAGTTGCTGGAGAAAACGATAGGTCAGAGTGGTGTAAGTATTACTGGAACTATGTGTCTAGAATCTCTTTGGCATTTGTTGAGTGCCACCAACAGTGATTGGAATACAATTTGGTAAGTTTTATATTTTTGCTTCTTTCAACTGTGTTTATTTGTAAATATCCCTTGCAAAGACAGAGAAACCTGTTAACTGGATTTTTAATATTTATATTTATGTATAATAGAAACACTAGACAAGTAATAGTCATTTTGATATTTTCTCTTCAAAAGATACACACTCACATTTAACTGAACTCATCCTGACTGCAAAGCAAAACACAATGAATTCCCAGAAATTGCAAAAAATTATGTCTGTTACATTTTCAGTTTCTTAAATGTGATAGTCTAATTAACTTAAAGTGAAAAATACTGAGATAATTTCAGCTAATGATAAAACATTGTTGCCTACACAAACATGAATAAATGTCTTTCAGCTGTGATAGCTTAATTTTGCAAGGAATTTTGTTATTATAAAACTACTATTACATCACGATAACCAAGTTTCTAAAAGAAACCGATTAAGTTTCAATTCTGTAAGATAATTAAAAGAATATGAGAATATAAAACTATATTAAGAATGTGATTATGTCACACTAACTCTGTCTTAAAGGCTTTTTTAGAGGTTAATTTAGTATTCTAAATATTTAAAAATAGTTATGTGTGTGGAAAGATGATTCACCTCACAGCAAATGTTTGTACAACAGTTACTTTTTCCACATACACCACTTCATATCAGTAGGCTAATAGTATATAAATATCTGCTAACATAGATATACATATTAAAAAGGAAATGGGCAGCAAAAGCCAAGAACATTAATTTTCTTAAAGGTCCACTGTCACCTATAGCTTGATTTTACTTGGGTTTATGACCTGATTTTCATTAAATTCTTATTCATATTTTTTTCCGGGCACAGAGGCCCAGAAGCTACTAATTTTCATGGTGTTCTAAATACCTCAAGAAAAGATTACTCTAGTTCTTTTTAGAGGTTACTAAATAGTTTATTAGACACTCTTATAGGAACATTTCTAATGTTCAGTGTTACTATTTTTGCCTTGAAACAGTTTGAGGTACATAGCTCAGTCCTGAAAACATGCCTCGCTTGAGGGGTGATGTAAGGTTCATAGGTGAGATCTGCAAGAAACAACTTGCTCAGACCCAGAATATGTCATTGGCCTCTCCTCCATGCTTGGCAACAAGGAGTAGTGTTTTTTCCTTAGCAAATTACATAAGATTTGATTGATTTTATTGTATGTGAATTTGAAATTGTTTAAAATTTGTACGTCTTGACATTTAATTTTTTTGAATAATAGCATAAGTTTTCTTTCTTCCTCATTGAGCTCATTTATGTATGTGTCTGTGTGTGTGTGTCTGGGTGTGGACTTTCTCTCTCATGCCTTTTGAGTCCCACCCCAGCATCTTAAACTACTTAATTGAATAGCCACATCTCTGTTATCACTCTGTCTTACATTGAAGACTCTTTAAATGTAATAACTTTCTTATTTCAAAAGTTACTTCTTATATATAATGAGTTGATGGAAATACTTTAAACATGAGGCTGGTAAATTGGATAGAATTAATATGACCACTCCACTACATGAAGCTATAAAAAATGTCAGCAGTTGGAATATGAAGAAAAAAGTGGGTCTAATTAGGAAGCCAAAGTCAAAACAAAGATCCAAAATCAGAGTACCAGGTTTGAATAATAGCAAGATTATAAAATCAAGTAACATCAAGAAAGGAGCCATAGATATCTGAACAGGATTGTTTGCTTTAGCTTGTAAGTGGGACCCTTGTCATCTGTAAAACTGGGCTGATTTGCTTTACCTTATAAGAACAAGATGTGTGTATGGATGAGGCCATATTGGGAGACAGATTCACCAACAATGACCCCACCTTGACACAGCTACCTTGTTGAATTTCCATTTCCCAAATGAACACACATCTCACTGTAGTTCACATGGCAGATAAAACAAAAAAATATATTCTAAATTTAATTGGAAGTATAGCCATTTTGGTTTTTTTCCCAAAACTTTTCTGAAACCACATTGCTCCCAGTTCAGCTCAACTTTGGAGTGATTTTCAAACTCATTTTCTCTCAACTTGTTTTTTTCCATTTTCGATATCCAATAACCAAGTCATAAAACTTCCTCTCCTAAAAGTTTCTGACAGAGTTACTCCTACTTTATTCATCACTCTCCTTTTGAACTTACCAAAATGTACTGTAATTATGTATATTCCTGTCACCCTATAGCCTCCAGAAAAATGTGAAGATCTGTAGAACCAGGGCAATGTTTTATTCCCTTTGCGGTAGGCATTCAAAGCAGAGTTGAGGATAAATGAATGATTTAATGAATCCTTTTCATTTACAGTTACTATTTTGGTCCAACCATGGAAGAAATGACATGGATTTATTCCAACAAATATTTATTCAGCACCACTCACTAGCCTAGGACAAGGGCATACAACCCTGAACAACTTAGATGTGGACCTCTGTCCCCAACATATCCCCACTATTTTTTTGTAATTACCTTTCCTTGCTCTCCAGTGTAATCAATCACTGCCATTAGGTACCTGTATGTATCATCCACCTAAGAATATTCTTTCCTTATAGCTCTTTCTCGCTTAAACTATTCCTCTTAACTGCAATGTGCTTACGTATAACTCTACCAACTCATTAATGACAACTTTTTAACTCAAAAGTCACTTTTTAGGGAAGAAAAACTTTACCTAATTAATCCCATTTCAACTTCCTCTCTTTTTTATACCATGTTCACCTAGCAAGTATGTATAAAATAATCTATTAATCCTATGAACTATAGGTAGATTTGGATTTAAATGATCCTGAGGTCCAAATTGTGTCTTACATTATTCCCATTTTTCAAACCAGCAACAACTATGCTCATCCACAAATCTTTTTTTTTTTTTTTTTTTGTAAAAGCTTGTTAACTGAAACAAAAAGTTATATTGTCAAAAATATAACTTTGGATGTTTCTGTTATAATTATTTCAAAAAGGTTAATTTCATGTGCCATTTGCATTCTTCTCTAGAGTTTATTTAGAAGAGATCTAAATTTCAGTAAGAAAATAAATAAAACAGGAAGTTATAATAAATATAGTAAATTTAACTTTAAAACTAGGAAAAATTGACATATTCTCTTGCTAATGTCTCCTTGGTTTGCATCTAAATGTCTGTAGCTTTGAAAATTCTTATTGTACCTCATTTTCCTTGTTTTTCTTTTAAATATTAGGTTATATTTCTACCATGAATGATAGTTATAGAACTAAGATTCAACTGCAATGGTGTAATTATTTTCTTACCTTGAAAAATAATTTGTTTATAGGTTTCTTATGATATTTTATAGCTAGTAAACAAAAAAGGTTAAAACTCACTAAGAAATTTGGAGTCTTTATTTTTTATTGTAAATCTTTATTTTCATTGTTGGAGAAAACTTTCAGAATAATAGCATTTGTAGAAGTTCTGTTTATAACTTTTATATTCTGAAATAATGAGACTGTCTTATGAGTTTCTAAAGGGCTACAATATTTCTGTTATAATATAAACCCCCTTTTACTTTTGCAAAGTAAGGTAGAAAGCTGTATAATAAAAAAGTATATTTTTTAGAACTGGATAAACATTATATTAACTAAATCTACATAGGCAGGTTTTTCAGCTCACTTTTAGTGATTAAGTGGTTAAGCAAGGAATGCTATAATACTCTCTGAAATCTAGAACCTATTAATATTTTCAATATCATGGAGGAAACATAAAGTAAATAATTTTGTTCACGTATTTTGATTAAACTTTAATTGCTGTGTTAGCAAGACTGTTCAATTATTAGAAAATATCTATATTATATCCCCTAGTACTTCTCTGGAATCTTTAAAGAGCTGAAACAAAATAACTGCCAACCTAGTTTTTATAACTGGTGAAAAGAACCTTCAAAAGTGAAACCAGACAAGAAGGTAGGGGGAGAGAGAGTGACTGCCAGATAAATAAAAATTGAGAGAAAGTTTTACAATCAGACTGATATTAATGAAATGCTAAAAGGATTCTTTAGAGAGAAACAAGAAAAAAAAGGGAAGGAATGAGGAGTAGCAGGAAGGGTAAATATTTGGTAAATATTAATGGTTATTGGCTGTACAGAACAATAAACATATAATCTCACACTGCTTAAAATACATGTAGTGAATATTATGGGTAGGTGGTGGTGGCAGCATTGATTCTAACAGAGAGAGCAACTCAGATGGTGAAAGTACAAATCCAAATACAACATATGCAACAAATATCAGTAAGGAGATTGAGGAGTTCATCTCCCAGCCAGAAATCCTATGGATTTTTCAGGTCTGACCATATGTAATTACAAAGGCTTTACCTGAAGGGCCTCATGGGGGAAAGCTGTCCCCCTACACCAGATATGGTGCACAGACAATGTACTGCAGTCTCTGAATGGCGTTGTAGACTTGCAGTCAAGGACTCAGGGTCCCCTGGCCAGCCATGCTCTTCTGAGTATCTGCATTCCTATCCCAGGCATCTCTCTTCAAAACTTTCTTTGTGTGGTGCCTTTCCAAGATATCTTCCTCAGAGTCTCTGCCAAAACCTACTAGCTGGGGGAGGCAGGAAACCTTGAAGATACTCTTCTACACTCTGACTCAATACTCAATACTTTTCAACACTGAACCCTTCCCCTTTGCTCTTCCCTTAACCTCAGGTTCATAAAAAGGCAGGAACCTTTTCTTCATGGCCCCTTAAGCAATGAGAAGACGACGATGACTCCCACATCTCTGCTAATTCACCTGACCCTCAACCAGTATGCCAGCCCTTGGGGAAAAATGGAACAGGGAGGAGTTGGCCCTTTCCTCAGTTTAAGCTCTTGCTTATACCATCAAGATAAGTGAGGAAAAGCTTGACCATTACTTTCATTTTGGCTTCTTGTTTTAATCAGCTATTCTGATATCTGGCAGCTCAGCTCTCTCCAGCTCAGCTGAGCTCCTGACAAAATATGCCCATGGACTTCTGAGGGTGAGTAAGTACATGGAACAAAATCATCACCTGCTAAAATACCTATACAGCATGATTGCATCTGTGTGGGATGAAGAGGAGTAACAATAACTGGTCAGCATTACAAGCAGTGACTCCCTGCAAATGTAATAGACCCATATGGAAATAGCAGCTGAAACCTTAAGATGGCTGTTATTATCCAATTTGTTGGAAAGAGGGGTCTGAATTTTCAGGAAACCATTTTTGTTCCAGAGAAGCTTTGACCTTTTAAGCTCTTAACTAACAACCAGCAATGCTATTCCAAGCAAAATCCCACAAAAAAATTGCAGGGAAAGAAATCTAAATTTAACAGAACAGAACAATAAGGGCAAAAGAAAGAAAAGTAAAGGAAAGAAAAGAATCGTTCAGCTTAAACTGAAAAGTGAGCACAGGAAAGAGATCTCAGATTGTAAGATGACATGTTTTAAAATCATTTGTGAAAACAATATAAGAATTTTAAAGTTGTGAACGAGAAAACCTTTTTTGCCCTACTGTCTCTCTTCTAAAAACATTAGATAATAAATTTAATTCTAGAATGAGAAACAAAAATAGATGCCACACAAGTCCCAAAATAGGTTTTAAGAGAAAATAAAATATAATAAGGAAGATGAAAACATTCATATAGGCAATAAAAGCATACCAGAAATACATGGCCACAAACACAACAAAATTATACCTTACAATTTCTAAATTAGTTAACTATTTTAAGGAAATTATAGAAGTTTATGAAATAACTACACAGATCAAAATAAGAAACTCTGTGAAATTAGGTGAGTGGAAAAGATATCTGTAAATATGCAACAGAACTCAGGAAACTTTGGAATTAATAGAAAAAATAATTTATTAAAGAAAATCTAAGCTATGAGGAACACATGAACAAGTAAACACATCAGATAACGTCTTAGGAGAAGTAGGAGATGGAAAGGAGGTAAATTTTAAAAATCAAAAATAAATGAAGAAAAATAATAAAAAGAATTTGAGAAAAAGTGATAGACATAGAAGATAGCAAAGAAACTTCAAACAATGTAAATTAACAATTATAAATTATAATTAAATAATACTTTCCTGAAAGAAAAGATGACTTGAAAATATATAATAAAAGAAAACATTGCATACCTGAGAAAACTGACCCCAAGCAGCCAACACCAACAGATAGTGTCTTTTAAAACATAGTTTAAAAATCCTTTTGACATTCGGTCAAAAGCACTGAGTCACTTATAATGGAAAGAAAGTCAGTTAGTCATCAGAATGCTACAGCTAATCTTTATAGCAGAAGACCATGCAGAAATGTAATTAAAAATCAAGGAAAGCAACAGATACACACAACCATATAAAAAACAGATAAAAAACAAGTATATTCAATATCTTGTAATAACCTATAATCAAAAAAAGAATATATATATACATATATATACACACACACATACAGACACACACAGACACACACACACACAAATTGCTTTGCTATACACCTGAAACTATTGTAAATCAACTATACTTCAGTTAAAAAAAAGAAAGAATCCAGGAAAGCAAAATAAGAGGTGGATTTCATATCAATTCAAACTGAATTTCAACAATAAGTCCACAGCTTTGAGGAAAAATGCAAAAACTCAGGGAATATTATTCCCATAAGCCTTTCTGAGGAATCTGCTTAAGTCAAGCTTAAGACAAGGAAAACCACTGGAGACATAGATAAGTACTAATGGTGAGCATTTAAAATATAGTAAGAGTATAGAAAACCTAAACAACACGATCAGTAAGATAGATATTATTGCACTTTATTAAATTAAAAAAAATAATACTGGAGACTTCACTTCTTGAAGTTAACATGGAAAATATCAATGTTCACTAAAATGTGGCCACAAATTAGGCTACAAAGAAAACTTCAGTAAGACAAAAAACTAATAACAGGGGCTTCCCTGGTGGTGCAGTGGTTAAGAGTCTGCTTGCCAATGCAGGGGACATGGGTTTGAGCCCTGGTCTGGGAAGATCCCACATGGCACGGAGCAACTAAGCCTTTGAGCCACAACTACTGAGCCTGCGCGTCTGGAGCCTGTGCTCTGCAACGGGAGAGGCCGCGACAGTGAGAGGCCCATGCACCGTGATGAAGAGTGGCCCCCGCTCGCTGCAACTGGAGAAAGCCCTCGCACAGAAATGAAGACCCAACACAGCCAAAAATAAATAAATTAATTAATTAATTAAAAAACAAAACTAATAACAAAAAACGGTATTCCTAAAGATAAAAGAGAAAAAAAATTATTAAGTAACTTGGATCAAAGGGTAGATAAAAATAAAATTACAGAATTAAAAAGAGAATAAGAGCATAAGATATCAAATGCTACAAATAGCAATAAAAATCTATATAATTTTAAAATCAAAATTAAAAATAAAAAGTAGGACACACTCAAAAATCGGGAAAAGAAAAAATAGTAAAAATATTGAAGGTAAAAATAGAACTAATAACTAAAAATAATAAATTCAAGAGCTTTCCTTTGAAAAGTTCAACAAAATAGACCACTATCATAATAAAAATTAAATGGTTGGGGAGAGGTAAGATATCACAATTATTATTGAAGATATAAACAAAGTAATTTAAGTGTTCCAAACACCCCCAAGCACCTAAGCACAGATTATCTAGGAGAATCCTGCCAAATCTTTAAGGAATCAGATAATCTCAAACCTACTTAGCCTACACCAAGCATAGAAAAAGGACTACTCCCAAACTAACTCATATAATGAATGCAGTATAATATTATTGTCAAATTCTGACTAAGATTTCTCAAAAAAAGTAAACAACCAATCAAATTCACTCATAAAAATCTAGGTAAAATACTAAATTCTAAAATTTATCCAGCAGAATCCAGCAACACAATAAAAAACATATTGTGATCAAGTGGGGTTTATTCTAGTAATGCAAGGATGGTTCAATATTTAAGACATTCATCAATTTCTATGAATATATCACATTAATGGAGCTGTGATAAAAGTCATATGATCTCAATAGATGCTAAAATGATGTTTGATAAAATTCAGTACAAATTTACATTAAAATTCCTCTCTCTCTCTCTCTCTCACACACACACACAGACACACACACACACACACACACACACACACACACACACAGAAACATAACCTCGGTCCCCCAAAACCAAAAACCTAATGTGGGAACACAGGATACTTTCCTACAAAATCAGGAGCAACAGAAAAACACCCACTACTTCCACTAATATTTGTTTCATTTAGAGCTCAATATAATTTGACAAGAAAAAGCAGTGATAATTATAAAAGGAGCCATAAAATATGTTTATTTGCAGATATGAATATATCCTAGTACAACCAGAAAATATCAATATGACCACTTAATAGACAGTTTAAGTAGTTAATGATCTTAGTAGATCATTAGTGTACTACCAAAAATAGTTTCTATATATAAAAAATGAGTTATAAGATACAATGTAAGAAAAGACTCCATTTACACTAACAAAATTAAAGTAATATACTAAAGTGGAAATTGAAAAAGAAATATATATGGATAACATATGAAATAAACCATAAAACATTGCTGAAAGATACTAAAGTAGATCTGGGCAAATAGAAATACATACCATGTTCTTGGTTACAGTCTCTATCACAAAGATGTCAATCTTCCATGTTAATTTATAAATTTAAAGCAAACCCAATAAAAACAATATTTTTTCTGTATCTAGAAAATTTGAATAAAAAAATGATTTGAAAGAGTAAACTGGTAGTAGATGCAGGACATTTTTGAAAAAAGGAAAGCATTGTGGAGGGATATACCCTACCAAATGTCAAGACATACCCTTCTTTAATGAAAATAGTTTAGTATTGATCGGTTTTAAGTGAGACATACAAATGGAACAGGGAAGAAAATTCAAAAACAGAACAAATTGCTTATGGAAATTTAGTATACCATAAAGGCAGGATTCAAAATCATAAAGGAAAAGATGGATTTTAAAATAAGTGATGATGTTATAATGAGATAGCCATATGGGATATAGTAAAATTAGAAAATTCCATATTCACATATCAGGATAAATTCCAAATGAATCAGAGCAATGAA
Source organism: Eubalaena glacialis (assembly GCF_028564815.1). Classification (NCBI taxonomy): domain Eukaryota; kingdom Metazoa; phylum Chordata; class Mammalia; order Artiodactyla; family Balaenidae; genus Eubalaena; species Eubalaena glacialis. The sequence continues at coordinate 28,358,490 of NC_083732.1, read as the reverse complement.
TATTAAAAAAATTCATGAGGAACAGAATTTAAAAAATGGTTGAGTTCTTATAGAACCTAGGAATAGAAAAACATTTTTATAAATATGATTCAAGGGACTTCCTTGGTGGTCCAGTGGTAAAGAATCTGCCTTCCAATGCAGGGGATGCGGGTTCGATCCCTGGTTGGGGAACTAAGATCCCACATGCCAAGCGGCAACTAAGCCCGTCTGCCACAACTATTGAGCTTGCATGCCTCGACGGAGAGCCCACATGCTGCAAACTACAGACCCCATGCACCCTGGAGCCTGCGCACCACAACTAGAGAGAGAAAACCCACATGCCACAACTAGAGAGAAGCCTGAGTGCCGCAGATAGAGAGAAACCCGAGTGCTGCAATGAAGAGTTCTCGCATGCCTCAAGAAAGATCCCATGTGCCGCAACTAAGATGCAACACAGCCAAAAATAAAAGGAAAATAAATAAATATAAATATGATTCAAGAGCAACAGTGCAAAGGTTAATGAGTTTAATTAAATAATTATTTTTAAAATTTCCACAAGCAGAGGAAAACTAACATACATGAAAAATATTAACTCACATCACTCATAATTAGGGAAATGCAAACTCAAGCTATATAAGATTCCATGTATCATACATCAGGTGGGAAAAACATTCAGAATTCTTTCAACATACATTTTTAGGGAGTTTGTGGGGAAAAGGCACGGCCATACATTGCTAGACAGAATGTAAAATCGAATAACACCTACAAATGATATATTTGGAAATATCTGGCAAAATGTAAGATGTTATTACTATTTGACCCAGCACTCTCACTTCTTGAAATCCATTCCAGAGAATCTTGAGTAAAATATGAAAAAACATTTCAAAAAGCTATTTATAGCAGCATTATTTGTAATAGAAAAATATTGAGAAAACTCAAAAACCCATCTCAGAGGTGTGGTGGAAAAGGTACGGTACATGGAACATCTACACAAAAGAGTACTATGCAGCTGTAAAGAAGAATGAAAATATCTCAGAGATATGGAATTGTTACCAAATGAGACTACACAAAAAAAAGGAAATATGGATAAAGTATTTTTAGTATGTCATTATTTATCTAAAATGGAGGGTGTATAGATAAATAGATTAGATCTTAGATAATAGACAAGTAAAGAGATAGACAGACCAACCAAAGACAGCTAATTTTAAAAATTATAAATAGGGGTGAGAGCATACTTTAGAGGAGCTAGGGATAACAGCTAACCTGTCTTTGAATATATCTTATTTTCACTTTGATTTTGGAATCATGTAAGTATTGCACATAGGTGTAAACCAAAATAAGTTTAAGAAAAGCAAATGGAAAATTTCCTTCTTTTTCAAGACTGAATAATATTCCATTGTATGTATATAACACATTTCTTTATCCATTTGTCTTTTGATGGACACTGGGTTATCTTGACTATTGTAAATAACACTGCAGTGAACATGGGAGTGCAGATATCTCTTTGAAATCCTGATGTAAATTATTTTAGATAAATATCCAGGAGTGGGAATTCTGGACTGAATGGTAGTTCTGTTTTTAATTTTATGAGGAATCTCCATACTTTTTATCTACAGCACCCTTTCACATTTCCAACAATAGTATATACAAGGTGGCTAATGTTTCCACATGCTCTCCAACATTTGTTATCTTTTCTTTTTTTTTTGATAATAGCGATCTTAACAGGTGTGAAGTGACATCTCATTGTGGTTTTTATCTGAATTTACTTGATGATTAGTGATGTTGAATACTTTTTCATATACTTGGGGGTCATTTGTTTATTTTCTTTGGAGAAATGTATATTCAAATCCATTTTAATTAGGTTATTTTTATTTTTTTAATTTTTTGCTAATGAGTTGTAGGAGATTCTTATATGTTTTGGATATTAACCCCTTATTAGATAAATGGTTTGCAAATATTTTCTCCAATTTCATAGATTGCCTTTTCACCTCTGTTGATTGCTTCTATTCTTCTATAGAAACTTCTTAGTTTGATGTAGATGAACCTTGAAGCTATTATTCTAAGTGAAATAGCCAGTCACAGAAGGTCAAACACTGCATGATTCCACTTATATGAGGTATCTCAGACTCATAGAAGCAAAGAATAGAACGGTGGTTTCCAGGAGCTGGTGTGTGGAAAATGTTCTAGAGATATGCTATACAAAATAGTACCAATAGTTAGCAATATGGTATTGTGCACCTCAAAATATGTTAAGAGGATAGATCTCATGTTAAGTTTTCTTACCACACACAAAAATAATACACAAAAGAACAGAAAATTTGTGGAGGTGATGGATGTTTAGCATCTTGATTGTGGAGTTGCTATCATGAATGTATGTGTATGTCCAAACTCAGCAAGATGTATGCATTAAATATGTGTAAATCTTTTACATCAATTATACCTCAATAAAGTTAAAACAAAAAAGAAAAGCAATCCCTAATAATCCAGCATTTTAATTGGGTATATACTTAATAATATAATCTCACAGAAAGGAACTACCTCAAGGGACTTTAAAAGTTTATAGTTTTGTCGTTATTACCTAGTAGAATATTCTTTATGAAAAAACACACCAAAAACAAGAAAATATTAAACTGTTTCAGAAATCATAATGATATTGGTGCTGATGATACTTATTTTGTGAGACATTTAAATGTATGCTATGGAAAAATCAAATGAGTAATTATAAAATGATGTTGAGAAGTAAGATTTCTGGTAATGCTGAAAGGAGATATAGATATAAGATTGATGAGGTTAACTAAAATTCCTGTAGTCCTTATTTTTAATAGGAAGTATACATATATAAACAGAAATGATTTCTTTATCTTTAATGTGTGTGTGTGTGGGTGTATGGGTGTGCGGGTGTGTGTGTAGCCTAGCTCTGACTGCTGGAGCAACTGAGAACCAAGAAACAGTTCAGTAGCAATGAGCCTCCTTAACACCCAGAAGAATGTTGGATCTAAATAACATTTTCCATTAAATGGTATCAAAGCTCAAAGCTCTTTGGAGAACTGACTGATTCCCAGTATGAAGCAGGAAATTATCGTCTTGGAACATTTTGTCATATCAAAAATAAAGGAAGCTATCAAAAACACTAGAGTTATATCAAAATGAGCCAGGAAACAATGTGAATATGGTATCACAAGAAAAAGGATAATTTGATCATTAATTGAGATCACAACTGCAAAACATACCAAATATTCCTTAGGGACTAAAACATAACAAATATGTTTAATTCTTGAACTCATAAAATTATTAACAATTTCTTAAAATTCACTTTAATCTTTAGAGGATGCTAAGCAATCACTTTACTATACTGAATAATAGTATAAAGGGAAAGAAGTTATCCTTTTTTTCCCCTAAAAAACAGTAACTGAGGGTAACCAAATACATGATGAAAGAATTTTTCTTTTTAGAATAATTCCAGCTAATAAGCAAATAAAAATGATAGAAATAGAGTACTATATTCAGTAGCTATTAACATCACAACAGAAAAGGAAAAAACACATGTATCTTTTGATACAAGTGCACATAATTTCCTATGAAGAAATCTTTAAAATTTTCCACCTGAATTTGACCAAGCCTTTAGATATAATTTAAAAATTTCAGGAAATACAACCAAGAGAGAAGCATGTTTAATGGTACCACAGGAATGCAATCACCAAATTGCAGAATTTGTGAAACTTTATAGGACAGATGTTCCAGTTCTTTCAGATAAAGTGCAAAGGGAGCTGGGGAAATTGTTGGTTCATAACCTCTTTGGGAGCTTCCAGGTTGTAATCTGAAATTGACGCCTATACAAGGAGGCCACGGAGACTGAAGAAAGCAGCAGACCCCTCCAGGTTGGTAGGTGGCAAGTTTAATAAGCTAGGGAAATTACAAGGCTTGTCTCAAGTGGCCCTTAGAGGACTAATTTTCCACACTCATCTGCTAAGTTTATATACAGGCTTCAATTGGATTCAGTCACATATACCATCCAGATAGTCTCAACACCACATATTGTCTCAAGGCTATATCCTTGTGGCAGTTTCTGGGAATGGGAAACGCAAGCAGAATGCACATTCCAAGAATGGGGGTGGGCAGTGGGGAGTAAGGAGCCTCCATTTGCCTGGGTCCAGTTCACGTGGCAAGTGGTGGTCACATCTTCTCTATGACCTCCTCCAACAGCAATATATTAGGAGAATGTATAAATTAAGAGACTGAAGGGGACATATCAGTGAATCTTAATCTTTGTATCTTATTTGGATTCCAATTAAATAATTTAATAAAAATGTATAAGACAGGAAGTTATAAAAACAAGAAATTATTACTAGATTGATATTAAGGAATTGTAGCAATTTTATTTGGTGAGATCATGCTTTTGTTTTCTTTAAAAATCATTATATATATTATATATAAACATATATATGTATAATTGCAGATTAAATGATGACTGGGATTTGATTCAAAACAATCTAGAGACTAGGAAGGAAATGGTTGAGGTATAGAAAAAATAATATGGTTGTGTACTGATAATTTTAAGATAGGGTCATGTGTACATCTAGTTCATTAAACTGGTCTCTTGACTCAAAATATACTTGAAAATCACCAAAATAAAAAGTTAAGAAATAAAGCAAAATATATGCAAAATTTAAGTTCATGACAATTATAACACAAAAGGTGAGAAGAAGAAGAATGAACTTAAAGTATTCTATGAACCTAGGATGATTTGGGAGGTAATAAATAAATTACATTACATTAAATTAATAAATACAGAGGGAGGGGCAAGATGGCGGAAGAGTAAGACGCGGAGATCACCTTCCTCCCCACAGATACAGTAGAAATACATCTACACGTGGAACTGCTCCTACAGAACACCCACTGAACGCTGGCAGAAGACGTCAGACCTCCCAAAAGGCAAGAAAATCCCCACGTACTTGGGTAGGGCAAAAGAAAAAAGAAATAACAGAGACAAAAGAATAGGGACGGGACCTGCACCAGTGGGAGGGAGCTGTGAAGGAGGAAAGGTTTCCACACACTAGGAAGCCCCTTCGTGGGCAGAGACTGCGGGTAGCAGAGGGGGGAAGCTTCGGAGCCACGGAGGAGAGCGCAGCCACATTGGTGCGGAGGGCAAAGCGGAGATTCCCGCACAGAGGAGCGGTGCCGACCAGCACTCACCAGCCCGAGAGGCTTGTCTGCTCAGCCGCCGGGGCGGGCGGGGCCTGGGAGCTGGGGCTCGGGCTTCTGTGCTAGCCGGGAGGGAGTCCGGGAAAAAGACTGCAGCTGCCAAAGAGGCAAGAGAATTTTTCTTGCCTCTTTGTTTCGCGGCGCGCAAGGAGAGGGGATTCAGAGCGCCGCCTAAACGAGCTCCAGAGACGGGCGCAAGCCGCGGCTATCAGCGCGGATCCCACAGCAACAGGGACGCAGAGGGAAAAACGGAGAGATTCCCGCACAGAGGCTCGGCGCCGAGCAGCACTCACCAGCCCGAGAGGCTTGTCTGCTCACCCGCCGGGGCGGGCGGGGGCTGGGAGCTGAGGCGCGGGCTTCGGTCGGATCCCAGGGAGAGGACTGGGGTTGGCTGCGTGAACACAGCCTGAAGGGTCTAGCGCACCACAACTAGCCGGGAGGGTGCACGAGAAAAAGTCTGCAGCTGCCGAAGAGGCAGGAGACTTTTTCTTGCCTCTTTGTTTCGCGGCGTGCAAGGAGAGGGGATTCAGAGCGCCACTTAAACGAACTCCAGAGACGGGCGCGAGCCGCGGCTATCAGCGCGGACCCCAGAGACGGGCATGAGACGCTAAGGCTGCTGCTGCCGCCACCAAACAGCCTGTGGGCGAGCACAGGTCATTCTCCACACCGCCCCTCCCGGGAGCCTGTGCAGCCCGCCACGGCCAGGCTCCCGTAATCCGGGGACAACTTCCCCGGGAGAGCGCACGGCGCGCCTCAGGCTGCTGCAACGTCACGCCGGCTTCTGCCGCCGCAGGCTCGCCCCGCCTCCTCTGTACCGCTCCCTCCCCCCGGCCTGACTGAGCCGGAGCCCCCGAATCAGCTGCTCCTTTAACCCCGTTCTGTCTGGGAGGGGAACAGACGCCCTCAGGGGACCTACATGCAGAGGCGGGTCCAAATCCAAAGCTGAACCCCGGGAGCTGTACGAACAAAGAAGAGAAAGGGAAATCTCTCCCAGCAGCCTCAGAAGCAGCGGATTAAAGCTCCACAAACAACTTGATGTGCCTGCATCTGTTGAATACATGAATAGACAACGAATCATCCCAAATTTAGGAGATGGACTTTGGGAGCAGGATATATTAACTTTTCCCCTTTTCCTTTTTTTTGTGAGTGTAGATGTGTATGCTTCTGGGTGAGATTTTGTCTGTATAGCTTTGCTCTCACCGTTAGTCCTAGGGTTAGGTCCGTCCGTTTTTTTTTTTTTTTTTTTTTTTTTGGCTTAAAAATTTTTTTTTTCTTTTCCCTAATAAATGTTTTCTTAATAATTTTTTCCTTATTTTCTATTTTTAAAAAAATTTTTAATAAGTTTTTTCATATTTTTTATTTTAAAAAATTAAAAAAATTTTTTTCTTAATAAATTTTTTCTAAATAATTTTTTTCTTAATTTTAGTATAAAAAATTAATAAATCTATTTTTAAAAATTAAAAAAAATTTTTTTCTTAATAAATTTACTCTTAATAATTTTTTCTCTTATTTTTTATTATAATTGCTTTATTTTATTTTATTTTATCCTCTTTTTTTCTTTCTTTCCATTTTTTCTCCCTTTTATTCTGAGCTGTGTGGATGAAAGGCTCTTGGTGCTCCAGCCAGGCATCAGGGCTGTGCCTCTGAGGTGGGAGAGCCAACTTCAGGACACTGGTCCACAAGAGACCTCCCAGCTCCAAGTAATACCAAACGGCAAAAATCTCTCACAGATCTCCATCTCAACATCAAGACCCAGCTTCACTCAACGACCAGCAAGCTACAGTGCTGGACACCCTATGCCAAACAACTAGCAAGAGAGGAACACAGGCCCATCCATTAACAGAGAGGCTGCCTAAAATCATAATAAGGCCACAGACACCCCAAAACACACCACCAGACGTGGACGAACCCACCAGAAAGACAACATCCAGCCTCATCCACCAGAACACAGGCACTAGTTCCCTCCACCAGGAAACCTACACAACCCACTGAACCAACCTTAGCCACTGGGGACAGATACCAAAAACAACGGGAACTACAAACCTGCAGCCTGTGAAAAGGAGACCCCAAACACAGTAAGATAAGCAAAATGAGAAGACAGAAAAACACACAGCAGATGAAGGAGCAGGGTCAAAACACACCAGACCTAACAAATGAAGAGGAAATAGGTAGTCTACCTGAAAAAGAATTCAGAATAATGATAGTAAGGATGATCCAAAATCTTGGAAATAGAATAGACAAAATGCAAGAAACATTTAACAAGGACGTAGAAGAACTAAAGAGGAACCAAGAAACGATGACAAGCACAATAAATGAAATTAAAAATACTCTAGATGGGATCAATAGCAGAATAACTGAGGCAGAAGAACGGATAAGTGACCTGGAAGATAAAATGGTGGAAATAACTACTGCAGACCAGAATAAAGAAAAAAGAATGAAAAGAACTGAGGACAGTCTCAGAGACCTCTGGGACAACATTAAACGCACCAACATTCGAATTATAGGGGTCCCAGAAGAAGAAGAGAAAAAGAAAGGGACTGAGAAAATATTTGAAGAGATTATAGTTGAAAACTTCCCTAATATGGGAAAGGAAATAGTTAATCAAGTCCTGGAAGCACAGAGAGTCCCATACAGGATAAATCCAAGGAGAAACACACCAAGACACATATTAATCAAACTATCAAAAATTAAATATAAAGAAAACATATTAAAAGCAGCAAGGGAAAAACAACAGATAACACACAAGGGCATCCCCATAAGGTTAACAGCTGATCTTTCAGCAGAAACGCTGCAAGCCAGAAGGGAGTGGCAGGATATACTTAAAGTGATGAAGGAGAAAAACCTACAACCAAGATTACTCTACCCAGCAAGGATCTCATTCAGATTTGATGGAGAAATTAAAACCTTTACACACAAGCAAAAGCTGAGAGAGTTCAGCACCACCAAACCAGCTTTACAACAAATGCTAAAGGAACTTCTCTAGGCAAGAAACACAAGAGAAGGAAAACACCTACAATAACAAACCCAAAACATTTAAGAAAATGGGAATAGGAACATACATATCGATAATTACCTTAAATGTAAATGGATTAAATGCTCCCACCAAAAGACACAGACTGGCTGAATGGATACAAAAACAAGACCCATATATATGCTGTCTACAAGAGACCCACTTCAGACCTAGAGACACATACAGACTGAAAGTGAGGGGATGGAAAAAGATATTCCATGCAAATGGAAATCAAAAGAAAGCTGGAGTAGCAATTCTCATATCAGACAAAATAGACTTTAAAATAAAGACAATTACAAGAGACAAAGAAGGACACTATATAATGATCAAGGGATCGATCCAAGAGGAAGGTATAACAATTGTAAATATTTATGCACCCAACATAGGAGCACCTCAATACATAAGGCAAATACTAACAGCCATAAAAGGGGAAATCGACAGTAACACAATCATAGTAGGGGACTTTAACACCCCACTTTCACCAATGGACAGATCATCCAAAATGAAAATAAATAAGGAAACACAAGCTTTAAATGATACATTAAACAAGATGGACTTAATTGATATTTATAGGACATTCCACCCAAAAACAACAGAATACACATTTTTCTCAAGTGCTCATGGAACATTCTCCAGGATAGATCATATCTTGGGTCACAAATCAAGCCTTGGTAAATTTAAAAAAATTGAAATCGTATCAAGTATCTTTTCCGACCACAACGCTATGAGACTAGATATCAATTACAGGAAAAGATCTGTAAAAAATACAAACACATGGAGGCTACACAATACACTACTTAATAACGAAGTGATCACTGAAGAAATCAAAGGGGAAATCAAAAAATACCTAGAAACAAATGACAATGGAGACACGACGATCCAAAACCTATGGGATGCAGCAAAAGCAGTTCTAAGAGGGAAGTTTATAGCAATACAAGCCTACATCAAGAAACAGGAAACAGCTCGAATAAACAACCTAACCTTGCACCTAAAGCAATTAGAGAAAGAAGAACAAAAAAACCCCAAAGCTAGCAGAAGGAAAGAAATCATAAAGATCAGATCAGAAATAAATGAAAAAGAAATGAAGGAAACAATAGCAAAAATCAATGAAACTAAAAGCTGGTTCTTTGAGAAGATAAACCAAATTGATAAACCATTAGCCAGACTCATCAAGAGAAAAAAGGAGAAGACTCAAATTAATAGAATTAGAAATGAAAAAGGAGAAGTAACCACTGACACTGCAGAAATACAAACGATCATAAGAGATTACTACAAGCAACTCTATGCTAATAAAATGGACAACCTGGAAGAAATGGACAGATTCTTAGAAATGCACAACCTGCCGAGACTGAACCAGGAAGAAATAGAAAATATGAACAGACCAATCACAAGCACTGAAATTGAAACTGTGATTAAAAATCTTCCAACACACAAAAGCCCAGGACCAGATGGCTTCACAGGCGAATTCTATCAAACATTTAGAGAAGAGCTAACACCTATCCTTCTCAAACTCTTCCAAAATATTGCAGAGGGAGGAACACTCCCCAACTCATTCTACGAGGCCACCATCACCCTGATACCAAAACCAGGCAAAGATGTCACAAAGAAAGAAAACTACAGGCCAATATCACTGATGAACATAGATGCAAAAATCCTCAACAAAATACTAGCAAACAGAATCCAACAGCACATTAAAAGGATCATACACCATGATCAAGTGGGGTTTATTCCAGGAATGCAAGGATTCTTCAATATACGCAAATCAATCAACGTGATACATCATATTAACAAATTGAAGGAGAAAAACCATATGATCATCTCAATAGATGCAGAGAAAGCTTTCGACAAAATTCAACACCCATTTATGATAAAAGTCCTGCAGAAAGTAGGCATAGAGGGAACTTTCCTCAACATAATAAAGGCCGTATATGACAAACCCACAGCCAACATTGTCCTCAATGGTGAAAAACTGAAACCATTTCCACTAAGATCAGGAACAAGACAAGGTTGCCCACTCTCACCACTATTATTCAACATAGTTTTGGAAGTGTTAGCCACAGCAATCAGAGACGAAAAAGAAATAAAAGGAATCCAAATCGGAAAAGAAGAAGTAAAGCTGTCACTGTTTGCAGATGACATGATACTATACATAGAGAATCCAAAAGATGCTACCAGAAAACTACTAGAGCTAATCAATGAATTTGGTAAAGTAGCAGGATACAAAATTAATGCACAGAAATCTCTTGCATTCCTGTATACTAATGATGAAAAATCTGAAAGTGAAATTAAGAAAACACTCCCGTTTACCATTGCAACAAAAAGAATAAAATACCTAGGAATAAACCTACCTAAGGAGACAAAAGACCTGTATGCAGAAAATTATAGGACACTGATGAAAGAAATTAAAGATGATACAAATAGATGGAGAAATATACCATGTTCTTGGATTGGAAGAATAAACATTGTGAAAATGACTCTGCTACCCAAAGCAATCTACAGATTCAATGCAATCCCTATCAAACTACCACAGGCATTTTTCACAGAACTAGAACAAAAAATTTCACAATTTGTATGGAAACACAAAAGACCCCGAATAGCCAAAGCAATCTTGAGAACGAAAAATGGAGCTGGAGGAATCAGACTCCCTGACTTCAGACTATATTACAAAGCTACAGTAATCAAGACAGTTTGGTACTGGCGCAAAAACAGAAATATAGATCAATGGAACAGGATAAAAGCCCAGAGATAAGCCCACGCACATATGGTCACCTTATCTTTGATAAAGGAGGCAAGCATATACAGTGGAGAAAAGACAGCCTCTTCAATAAGTGGTGCTGGGAAAATTGGACAGGTACATGTAAAAGTATGAAATTAGAACACTCCCTAACACCATACACAAAAATAAGCTCAAAATGGATTAAAGACCTAAGTGTAAGGCCAGACACTATCAAACTCTTAGAGGAAAACATAGGCAGAACACTGTATGACATAAGTCACAGCAAGATCCTTTTTGACCCAGGTCCTAGAGAAATGGAAATAAAAACACAAATAAACAAATGGGACCTAATGAAACTTAAAAGCTTTTGCACAGCAAAGGAAACCATAAACAAGACCAAAAGACAACCCTCAGAATGGGAGAAAATATTTGCAAATGAAGCAACGGACAAAGGATTAATCTCCAAGATTTACAAGCAGCTCATGCAGCTCAATAACAAAAAAACAAACAACCCAATCCAAAAATGGGCAGAAGACCTAAATAGACATTTCTCCAAAGAAGAGATACAGATTGCCAACAGACACATGAAAGAATGCTCAACATCATTAATCATCAGAGAAATGCAAATCAAAACTACAATGAGGTATCATCTCACACCGGTCAGAATGGCCATCATCAAAAAATCTAGAAACAATAAATGCTGGAGAGGGTGTGGAGAAAAGGGAACACTCTTGCACTGTTGGTGGGAATGTAAATTGATACAGCCACTATGGAGAACAGTATGGAGGTTCCTTAAAAAACTAAAAATAGAACTACCATATGACCCAGCAATCCCACTACTGGGCATATACCCTGAGAAAACCATAATTCAGAAAGAGTCATGTACCAAAATATTCATTGCAGCTCTGTTTACAATAGCCAGGACATGGAAGCAACCTAGGTGTCCATCATCGGATGAATGGATAAAGAAGATGTGGCACATATATACAATGGAATATTACTCAGCCATAAAAAGAAATGAAATGGAGGTGTTTGTAATAAGGTGGATGGAGTTAGAGTCTGTCATACAGAGTGAAGTAAGTCAGAAAGAGAAAAACAAATACAGTATGCTAACACATATATATGGAATCTAAGGGAAAAAAAAAAAAAGAGGTCATGAAGAACCTAGTGGCAAGATGGGAATAAAGACACAGACCTACTAGAGAATGGACTTGAGGATATGGGGAGGGGGAGGGGTGAGATGTGACAGGGTGAGAGAGTGTCATGGACATATATACACTACCATATGTAAAATAGATAACTAGTGGGAAGCAGCCGCATAGCACAGGGAGATCAGCTTGGTGCTTTGTGACCACCTAGAGGGGTGGGATAGGGAGGGTGGGAGGGAGGGAGATGCAAGAGGGAAGAGATATGGCAACATATGTATATGTGTAACTGATTCACTTTGTTGTAAAGCAGAAGCTAGCACACCATTGTAAAGCAATTATACTTCAATAAAGATGTTTAAAATAAATAAATAAATAAATAAATAAATACAGCATATCTGTTGCAATCTCTAGGGTAATTATATAGACGTGTATATAATTTACATACTAATATAATTGAAAATATAAAATAATAAAAGAAAAATTAATCTAAAAGGAAAAGAAAAAATTTAACATGAAACACATGACCAAACAAATAAATAGCAGACTTGTAGATATAAATTCAAATATATCAGTAATTAAATGTGAATAGATTATTACAATTAAAAGACAAGGCTTCAAGACTATTTTTGAACAGATTATATTTTGCTTACAAGCATACATTAAATATTAAGACAGAATCACTGAAATTAAAATAGATGAAAAATGATATACCATGCAAACATTAATCAAAAGAAGTGAGTTCAGCTGTATTGAGATTAGACATTTTTTCTTTAAGACAAAAATAATTGCTAAAGCTAGAGATACATCATACAATAAAAGGATGAATCCATTAGAAAGATATAATAATTTCAAGTTTTATTTACCAAATATTATTGCTTCAAATATATAAAGCAAGAATTAAAATAACTCAAAAGATAAACACATGAATCAATAATCATAATTCATCTCTCTTAATAATTGATAGAAAAAGACAAAAATCAATAATGATACAGCAAATCAGAGAGATTCAGCTAGTGATTTTTGCTTTTTTGACACATAAAGAAGGCTGCACAGAACAACAGCAGAATACATGTGAACACTTATGAAAGAACACTTATGAAAACTGATGATACGCAGAGCTATGAAAAAGGTCTCCTTGAATTCTAATTTATTCTCTGGTTACAGTGAAATTGAGCTAAAAACAATTTTAAAAATTATAAATTCAATAAAAAACTTTCTAAATAATCCAGTAGATCAAAGAAGAAATCTCAATGTGAATTACAAAATATTTATCAACTATTGATTCTGAAATTATGATGTATTAGGACTTGTGGGATAAAGCTAAAGCTCTGCTCAGAGAGAATTATAAGACGAAATGCATTTTTTAAAAACATGAGAAGCTGAAAGTGAATTATCTAGGTCTTCATTCATGAAATATAAAAAGAGTAGCAAACTAAACCAAACAGAATGGAAGAAAACAAATAATAGGATTATAGAATAACGAAACAAAAACAAATGTGCAATAGAGAACATACAGTAAGCCATAATTTGGTTATTGGAATGAATGATTAAAGTGATTTAAAAAAGAAAGTTAAGGAAAAACTTACCAATATTAGGATTAGAAAATAGAAAGACATCACTTGAAGATCCTAATGACTATAAAATATGAGAATACCATGAAGAGATTTATGCCAATACATTTGAAAATGTATATCAAATTAGCACATCCCTTGGAAAAAAGTCTCTCTCCAAAACTGGCAAAAGAAAAATTTTAAAAATCTGAATAGTCCTATGCCTATTAAAGTAATTTAATCTGCATTAAAAATGCTTCCACAAAATATTCCCACCCCAAAACACATAATTGGTAAACTCTCCAAATATATATAAAGAAATAATACCAATCATGTACAAACTCTTCCAGAGAACAGGAATAAAAGGAGCACATCTTAGTTCATTTTATGAAGACAGAATCTCCTCAACAGCAAAACTAGTAAGGACATAACAGGAAAAAAAAAAAAAAAATGCAGGCCAATCTCTAAATCTCTATCATGAACATAAAGGTTTAAAAAGAAAGATACTATTTTATTATAATGTTACATTGATTCCATGAGTGTGAAATTGATTCAACATCCAAATATCAATTGTAGCTCTTCATATCAACAGAATAAAGGAGAAAAATCAAGTATTTATTGCTATATAGGAAAACATTGAATACAATTTAATGAAAACAAATAGCTAAATAGAAATATAAGGAGAACTTTCTTAATTTGATAAGGAATTTCTACAAAAATAAAATTCTATGGTAAATGATAATTGCAAAATATTGACAGCTTTCTCATGTAATAAGAAAAACATTTGCTACAACTACTACCCTTGCATATTTTTTCTGGAGATAATAGCCAATATAATAATGCAAGGAAAGAAATAAACATTGGGAGATAAGAAATAAAACTACTGAGAAGTTGGGATCAAGATGGTGGAGTAGGAAGTTCCTGAGTTCACCTCGTTTCATGGGTACCACAAAATTACAACTACTTACACAGCAACTATTACTGAGAATAACCTGAAGACTAGCAGAAACGATTTTGCACAACTAAAAATATAAAGGAGGAGCCACAGTGAGACAGCTAACAGAAGTTTTGATGTAGTATAATTAGGACCCACATCCCTGGCACAGCAACCAATAAGCAGGAAGCACATCACAACATAGAAGGTCCTCCATGAGATGCAAGGGGTTTGAGCCTCATATTCAGCTCCCCAGCTGGGGGTCCTGCACTGGGAAGACAAGCTCCCAAAACATCAAGCATTGAAAACCATCAAGGCTTACATTTAGGACAACCAGAGAGCTGTAGGAATCTACCTCCACTCTTTATTTATTTATTTTTTTTAATTTTTACTGGAGTAGAGTTGATTTACAATATTGTGTTAGCTTCAGGTGTACAGCAAAGTGAATCAGTTATACATATACATATATCCACATTTTTTGTTTGTTTGTTTAGATTCTGTTCCCATATAGGTCATTACAGAGTACTGAGTAGAGTTCCCTGTGCTATACAGCAGGTTCTTATTAGTTATCTATTTTATAAATAGTAGTGTGCATATGTCAATCCCAATCTCCCAATTTATCCCTCCACTATCCCATGTTAACCATAAGTTTGTTTTCTACATCCGTAACTCTACTTCTGTTTTGTAAATAAGTTCATTTGAACCCTATTTTTTTAGATTCACATATAAGCAATATCATATGTATTTCTCTTTCTGTGTCCGACTTACTTCACTCATTATGACAATCTCTAGGTCCATCCGCAAATGGCATTATTTTGTTCTTTTTTATGGCTGAGTAATATTCCATTTTATATATGTACCACATCTTCTTTATCCATTCGTCTGTCGAAGGACATTTAGGCTGCTTCTATGTCCTGACTATTGTAAATAGTGCTGCAATGAACATTAGGGTGCATGTATCTTTTCAAATTATGGTTTTCTCCAGGTATATGCCCAGGAGTGGGATTGCTTGGTCATACTGTAGTTCTATTTTTAGTTTTATAAGGAACCTCCATACTGTTCTCCATAGTGGCTGTATCAATTTACATTCCCATCAATAGTGTAGGAAGGTTCCCTTTGGTATCACTCACACCAGTCAGAATGGCCATCATCAAAAAAATCTAAAAACAATAAATGCTGCAAACTCCACTCTTGAGAGGCATGCACAAAAGTTCACATGCTCAGAGTCCCAGCACAGATGCACTTAGTTTAAAAAAAAACCTGGGTCAGATCCATTTACTGATCTTAGAAAACCTCCCAGAGAGACAGGAAGAAGTTAGTATTCTCTTCAGGAGCAAAGGCTCTGGTGCCAGCCATTTTCGCTATCTTGTTGTACAGTCCTGACACCAGTGTGGCAGGAGACATTTTGGAATTCTCTCTCTAGCCTATTAGCTCTGGGGGACTGCCCTGCCAACCAGTGCCTGCAGCATTCACACAACACCAGGCTTTGCAGTCTGTCGCACAGGGGTACCACACCTACACCAGTGGGCCTACAACAGTTGCATGCAGCTGGGCTTCTTAGTCAGCCATGCTGAGGTCCCAAGAGGCCTGACCCACCCACCAGTATGCCCACAAATACCATATAAGGCAGAGCTTCAAAGCCAACTGGGCCAAATACCTCACTTTCCTACCAGCATTCCAGCAACAGTTGACTACATCACAACAGAAGGCAGCATGCACCCCATGCAGGGGACACCCCTGGAGCATCTGGGTCTGGTGGTCAAAGCAAAGCATGCTGCTGGGCCCAATAAGACATCTCCTACATAAGGCCACTTCTCCAAGATGGGGCAATATAATGGGCATACCTAATATATAGAAAGAATTAGGCAAAATAAGAAGACAAAGGTGTATATTATAAATAAAAGAACAAGAAAAATACTCAGAAAAACAACTATATAAAAGAGATAAGCAACCTCCTGAAAAAAAGTTCAAAGTAATGATCGTAAATATGCTCAAAGAACTAGAAGAAGAATGGATGGACACAGTGAGAACATTAATAGGAAGTTAAGAAAATATAACAAAGAACCGATTAGAGCTAAAGAATACAGTAACTGAAATGAAAAATATACTAGAGGGAACCAATGGTGGATTAGATGATACAGAAGAATAGACCAGTGATCTGGAAGACAGACTAGTGGAAACCACACAAGCCCAGGCTGGAGGTGGGGGTGGGGGAGAAGAATTAAAGAAAGTGAAGATAGTTTAAGGAACCTCTGGGACAACATCAAGCATACTAACATTCATATTACAGGGGTACCAAAAGAAGAAGCGAGAGGGAAAGGGGCATAGAATTTATATGAAGAAATAATAGCTGAAAACTTCCCTAACCTGAGGAAGGAAACAGAAATACAGGTCCAGGAAGGACAGAGAGTCCCAAACAAGATGCAGCACAAGAGGTTCACACCAAGACACATTATAATTAAAATGGCTAAAAGTAAAGACAGAGAATCTTAAAAGCAGCAAGAGAAAAGCAACTAGTTATATACAACAGAACTCCCATAAGGATATCAGCAGACTTTTAAGCAGAAACTTCACAGGCAAGAAGGGAGTTATATGATATATTAAAAGTGCTAAAAGAAATAAAACAAAACAAAACAAGAATAATCTACATGGCAAAATTATTATTCAGAATTGAAGGAGGAAAAAAAAAAGAACTGAAGGAGAGATAGAGAACTTTACAGACAAGCAAAAGCTAAAAGAGTTTGTCACCTCTAAACTGGCCTTACAAGGAATATTAAAGTTACTCCTTTAAGCAGAAAAGAAAAGGCCACAACTAGAAATAAAAATGGATGAAAGAAAAAAATCTCACTGGTAAAGGCAAAGATATAATGAAGTTAGTGGGTCTACAACATATAAAGCTAGTAATAAGGTTAAAAGACAAAAGTAGTAAAATTGTCTACATCTAAAATGAATAGTTAAGGGATACACAAAATAAAAAGACGTAAAATATAAAACATTGGGGGAAATGTAAAAATTTAGGGCTTTTATATGCATTTAACCTTAAGAGATCATCAAGTTAAAATAGACAGCTGCATATGTAAATCATTATATATGAACCTCAAAGTAACAATGACTAAAAACATATAATAGATACACAAAAAATACAGAGAAAGAAATCCAAACATAACACTAAAGATAGTTATTAAATCATACAGGAAGTGAGCAAAAGAAGAAGAAAGGAACAGAGAAGAACTACAAAAACAACAGAACAATTAACAAAACGGCAATAAGTATATACCTACCAAAAGTTACTTTAAATGTAACTAGAAAAGAGGCTCAAATCAAAAGACATAGGGTGGCTGCTTGAATACAAAAAAGCAAGGCCCATGTATAAGCTGTATACAAGTGACTCAGTTGAGCTCTAAAGACACTCACAGACTGAAAGCGAAGTGATGGAAAAAGATATTCCATGCAAATGGAAACAAAAAGAAAGCTGAAGTAGCAATACTTGTATCAGACAAATTAGACTTTAAAACAAAGACTGTAACAAGAGATAAAGAAGAACATTACATAATGATTAAGGGATCAATCCAATAAGAAAACACAAAACGAGGTAGCCTCATCCACCAGAGGGCAGACAGCAGAAGCAAGAAGAACTACAATCCTGCAGCATGTGGAACAAAAACCACATTCACAGAAAGATAGACAAAATGAAAAGGCAGAGGGCTATGTACCAGATGAAGGAACAAAATAAAACCCCAGAAAAACAACTAAATGAAGTGGAGATAGGCAACCTTCCAGAAAAAGAATTCAGAATAATGATAGTGAAGATGATACAGGACTTCGGAAAAAGAATGGAGGCAAAGATAGAGAAGATGCAAGAAATGTTTAACAAAGACTAGAAGAATTAAAGAACAAACAAACAGAGATGAACAATACAATAACTGAAATGAAAACTACACTAGAAGGAATCAATAGCAGAATAACTGAGGCAGAAGAACGGATAAGTGACCTGGAAGACAGAATGGTGGAATTCACTGCTGCAGAACAGACTAAAGAAAAAAGAATGAAAAGAAATGAAGACAGCCTAAGAGACCTCTGGGACAACATTCAAAACAACAACATTCGCATTATAGGGGTCCCAGAAGGAGAAGAGAGAAAGGACCAGAGAAAATATTTGAAGAGATTATAGTCAAAAACTTCCCTAACATGGGAAAGGAAATAGCTACCTAAGTCCAGGAAGTGCAGAGAGTCCCATACAGGATAAACCCAAGGAGAAACACACCAAGACACATAGTAATCAAATTGGCAAAAATTAAAGACAAAGAAAAATTATTGAATGAAGCAAGGGAAAAATGACAAATAACATACAAGGGAACTCCCATAAGGTTAACAGCTGATTTCTCAGCAGAAACTCTACAAGCCAGAAGGGAGTGGCATGATATACTTAAAGTGATGAAAGGGAAGAACCTAAACCAAGATTACTCTAGCTGGCAAGGATCTCATTCAGATTTGATGGAGAAATCAAAAGCTTTGCAGACAAGCAAAAGCTAAGAGAAATCAGCACAACCAAACCAGTGCTACAAAAAATTGTTAAAGGAACTTCTCTAAGTGGGAAACACAAGAGAAGAAAAGACCTACAAAAACAAACCCAAACCAATTAAGAAAATGGTCATAGGAACACACAAATCAATAATTACCTTAACGTGAAGGGACTAAATGCTTCAAACAAAAGACACAGGCTTGCTGAATAGATACAAAAACAAGACCCATCTATATGCTGTCTGCAAGAGACCCACTTCAGACCGAGAGACACATACAGACTGAAAGTGAGGGGATGGAAAAAGATATTCCATGCAAATGGAAATCAAAAGAAAGCTGGAGTAGCAATACTCATATCAGATAAAATAGACTTTAAAATAAAGAATGTTACAAGAGACAAGGAAGGACACTACATAATGATCAAGGGATCAATCCAAGAAGAAGATATAACAATTATAAATATATATGCACCCAACATAGGAGCACCTCAATACATAAGGCAACTGCTAACAACTATAAAAGAGGAAATCGACAGTAACACAATAATAGTGGGGGACTTTAACACCTCACTTTCACCAATGGACAGATCATCCAAAATGAAAATAAATAAGGGAACAGAAGCTTTAAATGACACAACAGACCAGATAGATTTAATTGATATTTATAGGACATTCCATCCAAAAAGAGCAGATTACGCTTTCTTCTCAAGTGTGCACGGAATATTCTCTAGGATAGATCACATCTTGGGTCACAAATCAAGCCACAGTAAATTTAAGAAAATTGAAATCATATCAAGCATCTTTTCTGACCACTAAGCTATGAGATTAGAAATGAATTACAGGGAAAAAAACATAAAAAACACAAACACGTGGAGGTTAAACAATACTTTATTAAATAACCGAGAGATCACTGAAGAAATCAAAGAGGAAATCAAAAAACACCTGGAGACAAATGACAATGAAAACACGATAATCCAAAACCTATGGGACATAGCAAAAGCAGTTCTAAGAGGGAAGTTTATAGCTATACAAGCCTACTTCAAGAGACAAGAACAATCTCAAATAAACAATCTAACCTTACACCTAAAGGAACTACTGAAAGAAGAAAAAATAAAATCCAAAGTTAGCAGAAGGAAAGAAATCACAAAGATCAGAGCAGAAATAAATGAAATAGAAACAAAGAAAACAATAGCAAAGATCAATAAAACTAAAAGCTGGTTCTTTGAGAAGATAAACAATAAATGATAATCCATTAGCCAGACTCATCAAGAAAAGAGGGAGAGGACTCAAATCAAAATTAGAAATGAAAAAGGAGAAGTTAAAACAGACACCACAGAAATACAAAGCATCTTAAAAGACTACAAGAAACAACTTTATGCCAATAAAATGGACAACCTGGAAGAAATGGACAAATTCTTAGAAAGGTATAACCTTCCAAGACTGAACCAGGAAGAAATAGAAAATATGAACAGACTAATCACAAGTAATGAAATTGAAACTGTTATTAAAACTCTACCAACCAACAAAAGTCCAGGAGCAGATGGCTTCACAGGTGAATTCTATCAAACATTTAGAGAAGAGTTAACACCCATTCTTCTCAAACTCTTCCAAAAAATTGCAGAGGAAGGAACACTCCCAAACTCATTCTATGAGGCTACCATCACCCTGATACCAAAACCAGACAAAGGTACTACAAAAAAAGAAAATTAAAGACCAATATCACTGATGAATATAGATACAAAAATCCTCAACAAGATACTAGCAAACAGAATCCAACAACACATTAGAAGGATCATACACCATGGTCAAGTGGGATTTATCCCATGGATGCAAGGATTCTTCACTATATGTAAATCAATCAATGTGATAAACCATATTAAGAAATTGAAGAATAAAAACCATATGATCATCTCAATAGATGCAGAAAAAGCTTTTGACAAAATTCAACACCCACTTATAATAAAAACTCTCCAGAAAATGGGCATAGAGGGAACCTACCTCAACATAATAAAGGCCATATACGACAAACACACAGCAAACATCATTCTCAGTGGTGAAAAACTGAAACCATTTCCTGCAAGATCAGGAACAGGACAAGGATGTCCACTCTCATCACTATTATTCAACATAGTTTTGGAAGTCCTAGCCACGTCAATCAGAGAAGAAAAAGAAATAAAAGGAATACAAATTGGAAAAGAAGAAGTAAAACTGTCACTCTTTGCAGATGACATGATACTATACATAGAGAATCCAAAAATGCCACCAGAAAACTAATCAAAGCCACCAGAGCTAATCAATGAATTTGGTAAAGTTGCAGGATACAAAATTAATGCACAGAAATCTCTTGCATTCCTATACACTAATGATGAAAAATCTGAAAGAGAAATTAAGGAAACACTCCCATTTACCATTGCAAGAAAAAGAATAAAATACCTAGGAATAAACCTACCTAGGGAGACAAAAGACCTATATGCAGAAAACTATAAGACACTGATGAAAAAAATTAAAGATGATACCAACAGATGGGGAGATATACCATGTTCTTGGATTGTTAGAATCAATATTGTGACAATGGCTATACTACCCAAAGCAATCTACAGATTCAAAGCAATCCCTATCAAATTACCAATGGCATTTTTTACGGAACTAAAACAAAAAATCTTAAAATTTGTATGGAGACACAAAAGACCCCAAATAGCCAAAGCAGTCTTGAGGGAAAAAAACGGAGCTGGGCAAATCAGACTATACTACAAAGCTACAGTAATCAAGACAATATGGTACTGGCACAAAAACAGAAACATAGATCAAGGGAACAAGATAGAAAGCCCAGAGATAAACACACATACCTATGGTCAACTAATCTATGACAAAGGAGGCAAAGATATACAATGGAGAAAAGACAGTGTTTTTAATAAGTGGTGCTGAGAAAACTGGACAGCTACATGGAAAAGAATGAAATTAGAACACTCCCTAACACCATACACAAAAATAAACTCAAAATGGATTAGAGACCTAAATATAAGACCAGACACTATCAAGCTCTTAGAGTAAAACATAGGCAGAACACTTTTTGACATAAATCACAGCAAGATCTTTTTTGATCCACCTCCTAGAGTAATGGAAATAAAAATAAAAATAAACAAATGGGACCTAATGAAACTTCAAAGCTTTTGCACAGCAAAGGAAACCATAAACAAGATGAAAAGACAGCCCTCAGAATGGGGGAAAATATTTGCAAATGAACCAATGGACAAAGGATTAATCTCCAAAATATATAAACAGCTCATGCAGCTCAATATTAAAAAAACAAACAACCTAATCCAAAAATGGGCAGAAGACCTAAATAGACATTTCTCCAAAGAAAACATAAAGATGGCCAAGAAGCACATGAAAAGCTGCTCAACATCACCAATTAATAGAGAAATGCAAATGAAAACTACAATGAGGTATCACCTCACACCAGTTAGAATGGGCATCATCAGAAAATCCAAACAACAAATGCTGGAGAGGGTGTGGAGAAAAGGGAACCCTCTTTCACTGTTGGTGGGAATGTAAATTGATACAGCCACTATGGAGAATAGTATGGAAGTTCCTTAAAAAACTAAAAATAGAATTATCATATGATTCAGCAATTAAAAAAAAAAGAAAACACAACACTTGCAAATATATATGCACCCAACATGAGAGTACCTAATACATAAAGCCAATATTAACAAACATAAAGGAGAAATTAAAAGAATTACAATAGTAGTAGGGGATTTTAACACCCTGATTACATCAATTGATAGATCATCCAGATAGAAAATCAATATGGAAACATTGGCCTTAAACAAAACATTAGATCAAACGAACTTAATATATATATATAGAACATTCTATCCAAAAAGAGCAGAATAAATATTCTGTTCAA
Source organism: Eubalaena glacialis (assembly GCF_028564815.1). Lineage (NCBI taxonomy): Eukaryota > Metazoa > Chordata > Mammalia > Artiodactyla > Balaenidae > Eubalaena > Eubalaena glacialis. The sequence goes on along the minus strand of NC_083732.1, from coordinate 28,335,521 downwards.
ATTCACATGGAACATTCTCCAAGAAAGATCACATGCTAGGCTACAAAATAAGTCTCAATAAATTTGACAAGACTAAAATCATATTAAGTATCTTTTATGACCACAAGGTAATAAGTGAATTCAGAAGATATGTGAGTATATCAATAAATATGCCAGTAATGAACAATTAGGAAACAAAATGTCCAAAATGATGCCATTTACAGTAGTATCAGTATCATTTACAGTATAATAGCCATAGCACAAATTTAACTATATACACAAATTGATACTAAATAAAATTCTATGTCTAATTACATACAAAATATATTCTATATTATATATAAATATTTACATATTTGTTCTATGTCCAAAAGTGACATTTCAGGGCAGTGAGGAAAGAATAGATCTTTCAAAAATGGAATTAATTGGATATTCATATGAGGATAAGTGAATTTGTTCACTAACAGGTAACATAAAAAATTTCAACTCCAGCTGTATTAAAATATAAATGTAAATAATAAAATTCAAAAATCCCCTTAGAAGGAAACCTGGAGGATGTATCCATGACAAATGAGTAAGCAGTTATTCAACAGGACAAAAAGTGCACAAACCATAAGGGACATGAGGACTTCTTGGGGACTTACAGCCCATGCTCTGCTCACATATGAGGAAACCAGAGCCCAGACAGGATACATTCTTGAATAGGCTCAACACCTCCAGGAAGCTCAAAATCAAAGATCAGGACTCCAGTTTTCTGAATTAAGTTTTAGAAGGTTTTGAGAACCATTAAACAATAGGACTTAATAAGATGCCTAGCCTTTTACTTTCCTTTGCTTTTTATAGCACTTTATATGTCCCAGGTGGTGTTTTAAGCATTTTGCATATATTGAAGCATTTAATCTTCAAAACAACTCAGTAAGGTGGGTTCTCTTATGATTATCTCTATTTTACAGACAACACCAAGGGAACAACACCAAGATCTTTAGTAACTTGCCGCAAATTACCCAACTGGTATGTGGAAAGCTAGGATTCTAACATAGGAAGCCTGAGTCCAGAGCCTGTACTCTTAACCACCATATTTCACAAACACTCCAAGGTATAATTTCAATTTCTGTTTTGGTTTCAATTCATTTAAGTTCAGAACTGCAGTATCTATAATTTTTTTCAAGGATTAATATTCTAATTTTTGCCACCTACTGTTTCTGAGCTATTTAAATTCAAATCTACATTTCCCAAAAGATCTTCTCCAGTCTTACAATACTTCGTCCCTTTAAAAAAATTCCTGTAACACTTAATGTTGGCATGACAATATGTTTTATCTTACATTTTCCACCTTCTATTGCATGTGATTTAATACCAGTGTATGTCACTCCACAATTGCCCCAATAAACTTACAATACTTTTCCTTTTGTGGTACTTGATCTACATTATTTCATGCTTTATTTTATATTTGCTGTCTTCAGTTGCATATTATTTTATGTATACATATTTTACTACATGATTAAAATATTTCCTAAGGGCAGTCCTCTATTTTATTGTATTATTTTACATTATAATTTACTCGATGTTATTTTAATTTTATTTTATTTTGGTGTGGCATTGTGTTTCTACTCCCTTCCAGAGCTTAATATGTGTTGTCAAGCATCTAACACAATTATACAAATACTGTTGAAAGAATAAATGTTCTTATCAGTAAGGCATTTTGAAGTTAATTCACCTGTGATTTTCAGACATTTTACTAACAAGACTAAAGGATAACTTGAGACATTGTATTTTATCTATCATTGTGTCCAGCTTTGTTCTAGGGAAGAAGTTAGAACAAGTTAGAGCTAATAAGGTCCTTCTCACTGTTGCTCAGGAGTTTCCAGTGATAGTCTTAGTGAAAAATTGCTCATAAACAGTATCTATGACTGCTTTCACTAATTTAGGTTCAGTGATTGAGTCAAATAAACAATTTTAGAGACAGAAAGAAAATACCTCAGGCTTTCTATCATATATGGGGGCATGTATCTCCCTGGCTGACGAACATTAGTTCTTTAATTCACCATATCTTGGAATTTTGCTAATTAGCATTTGTTTAGAGCACATAAAGTAGCCCTGTTTAATTACTGAAAACCTGAAAAGTGTTTTGTGCTCTGCAGTCCAGAGTGTTGTTTTCAATACTTATTATCTGAGAACAGTGGATTACGAGGATGAAGATGGAAGGAGGAAGAAGAGGACAAAGACTTCTCAAGCAATTACCAAATATGTATAGTTTGGACAGTAGAATGAAGAATAATCTACAGTAATTTTGAAAAATATTAAAAGGAAGTTTCAAGGCTTTTGTTTTCATGAAAACATGCTCTCTATAACATTTAGTACAGTATAAGATTTCCTTATTTGTAAAATGGGGTTAATGAAATTAATTATTTAGCATCCATGAAGGATGTTGAAAAGTTATTTTTTTAAATGTAACGAAGTGAATCTTGAACTTCTTTGAGAAGTTTGATGAGTGAAAATAACATATAGCTGAAAATGTTCTTACTAAAATCTACTATTTTTGAATGGTAACATATTTCTCTCAACTACAGAAAAGATGAAATAAAAATGACTTATACTGAATACCATCCAATAAGTAATTCTTTATGCCTTCACTCATGTGTACCGTTCAAGAGCTTTCACAGCCTTTTGAATAGATATTTGAAAACAAATATAATGGCCATCTAAATATAACATTTTGCAACTGGTAACCACTTTGTATATCTGGATAATATAAAATTTGCTGGAAAATTGGTTGTTTCAACTATAGGGATGTGTTGGACATTTCTTTAGTGGACAAAAAAGCTGGAATGGCAAATAGTTCCAAAGGAAAAAAAAATCAAAGATTTACTAATTCAATTTTCATATTCTCACTGCAGCTAACGTTTAAATTAACTGAAGGATTAGCTTATGAGTCATATCCTGGGAATTGAAAACTTTGTCAAACTATCAAGTTGAGAAAGTATGATGATAATATGTTCTTTAGACACTGAGGCAGGCAAAAGCTACTTTTTTTTTTTTATCAATACAAATTGTAATCATTTTATATAATGATGCCTTGCTAAAAATGTTCTCTATTACTGGCAGCATTCTTTGGAAGTTTTCTACAAGATTTTCATGACTTAGAAGCCCCTACAAGGGTTGTATACTTCTCAAGGGGTTCTGCACTTCGCAAGGGGTTCTGCAATAGACTACAATGTCCGAAATGATCAACCGTACTCATCATTTCAGCCCAGGCTCTCTGTCAGTCTGTCCTTACTGGATGTTCAGACATTGCATCTAACTTGTACATGAAGGCATATGCAGGAGAATAACTCTTACCAAAATGGAGTAGGACAGACACAATGGGAGAACTAATGTATTTGCTAGAGAAAACATCAACTAGGGATGCTGCAATTCTTAATTTCTTTGTTTTAACAAGCTTTTACTGGTACCGTTGAATAAAATATATTTGAACATCACTAAAGCATCTGAGTAGTCTCAGAACTCAGTATTTTTCACTGAACATTTTTATAATTCTTGTTCTTCATAATTTCTAGTGGTGATCTGAAATGTTTGAATGGAAGGATTTAATGAAAAAAAATCACATCTCTTAAAGGAATTATATTAAAGATGTGTAGAGAAAAAGAACTTTAAAAACTGTTTAAATAGGTAAATGTATAAACATGTCAACTGTATAGATGTTTAATTTGTTTCTGGTGTTTGTGTTTTTAAGGATTAAAAAACAACTGGTGATACAAGTGGTAAGCTATGACCATAAACACATTATAATAATTGCTCTGAAATGCACATACCGAGTTTTGTTTTCTGGACAACTGGAAAAGATCTATCCATATTATAAATTATGAGTTACTGTCAAAATAATGCAAGGCATTGTTTTCATATAGTTTATCTTGTTTAAAACTATTGTAAGATTTCTAAATTAATGGAGCTTGTTTTGTTATGATTACTCTAAAGTAGTGCTTCTTAACCAGTGGTGGTTTTACCCCTCAGAGGACTTTTGGTAATATCTGGACACATTTTCAGTTGTCACTACTAGGAGTGGGTGTCACTGGTGTCTAGTAGGTAGAAGTCAGGGTTGCTGCTAAACATCCCACAATGCATAGAACAAGCCCTCAAAACAAACACCTAAAATTTAAATACTGCCAAGGTTAGGAAACACTGCTCTAAAGAGAGGAAGTGCTATATACAGTCCACCAGAAATTGCAAAATACAGGCACCATGTTACTTAATGACAGATAATTAAATTAGGAGAACAAAGAATAAAAAATAAAATATTCAGTAAATAGCTTGTAACAATTGCACTAAATCTGAGTGTAATTTTCATTTCCAGTGGACCTCACCCTACTTGATGTCCTGGCTGGAATAGAACATTAATAATTCTTTTACACATGAGTGAAGAAGTGAATGAATATTTCAACATTACAAGGAAATCAATGTGCATATTAAATAATATATTATATAACTAAAGCATAACAGCAACTTAAATGATAGTTAACAAATATAAGGTATTCTTTTGAAGCCAATTTCATTAGACTGAATACAATCTCATAAGTATTTCTACTCACTTAGATTCATCAGTATATCATGCAAGACCCTGCACAGCCTGGTGTCAATCTTATCTCTCTCCACTCTTCTCTATGAGACCATTCTTCATCCACAGGGCTTTATTCACTTCTGCCTGAATTAGGACTCCAAGTATAATGCTTCATCCACCTAGAATGACCTTTCCATATCCGCCCATCCTTATAACACTAATTTGAAATCTCTCCTCTTCTAGAGTTATCTCCCATCACACTTGTAATCACCTGAATTAATTTCTTATTCTCAGCAATCACTGACTCTACTATTATGGACTGCCTATACCATCTATTCAAAATCTGCTCAGAATTGTGCAGCCAAAAAAAAAAAAAAAAATACAGAGGATTTCTCATAGCACTAGAATGATTTCAGAGGCTAAAATCACCGTGTGTAAATTTTTATCACAAGGTTTGGACCATATAAAAGCAATGTTCTAAGCACTTCACAAACATGTGAGTTCTGCATTGTACACTGAACTAAACACTACTATTTCCATTTTACAGGTTAGGAAATGGATTCTGAGTGAATAACTTCTTCAAGTTACTTTACCACTGTGGCAAAGAATCATCTGCCCACAAAAGATATACTGGTTATGGGTGGGAATGGCTGCCTAGTCCCATTTGCATCTAGGTGTGGTCAATGAAACGTAAGCATTAGGATGAGGACTACTTCCAGGCTTGAAATGCAAAACTTCCAGAGCACAATCCTCCCTCTTTTTTCACCAGTCTGCTGGTTTGACTTCTTTCTGGGTTCCACGGTAGCGTTGGGGCTCAGGAGAGGCCACCCCAAAATATGCCACTTTGGCATATTGATTCTTTTGAATTACAGTTATTAATACTTGAGAAACAGCCAATGCAGGAAGGGCACACTAACCCTCTTTTGTCCCCCTGAAAGCAAGAAATAAATCTCCTATGGGAAAGGTACCCTTCCTGTTCCAGGAGTTAAAGAGACATCCTTATCACCAGAAATAGGGAATTTGAGGCCTAGAAGCCTGTATAAACAAACTTTGTTACTTCTTTACTAATTTACTACCCCAAGGACAAACCCCTTTGTCTTGTCAATTCTTTACAAATTTATTGTTTCATTGTCTATAAGATATAAAAGCTGCTTGCTTTGGTCACATTTTTTAGCTTTATATTTCTATAAGGTCCTGTATGTACAAATTAAATTTTTCTCCTGTTAATCTGTCTTATGTTAATTTAATAATTATATCAGCCAAAGAACCTTGAAGAGAAGAAAGGAAATGTTCACCTCCCCTATAGTAGCCACTCACTGAAAGATGTCAGAACATCCCACAGCCTGGTCCCTGGATGAAAGAGGGGCAGAGCTTCCATCCTTACCCATCTCCTCCCTAGGACACTGATTGTATTTTATGTGAGAAAGAAATAAATTTCTATTATGTTAACTATTGAAATGTCAGGGTTTATCTGATACTGAGGCTGGTATACTTTAAGTTAAATATTATACAATAGTTGTCTTATGAGAAAGATCAAGTAAGTTGACAATTCTACTTTAAGTAAAAATGCAATAGATAATAAAGACCATTCATTCAAGTTGTCTGGTTTAAGCCTGACATCACAGAATAATCATTAATAGCATCCCTTCTCACTCTCAGAAGTATCCTGGTTTGGATGATAAGATGTACAGTCACGTTACTAATATACTGATATGAAAAAAAATTGCTGGTGAGAATAAATATTGAAAATAATTAAGATGAGATTACATGAGCTTGATATCCTGCACAAGCATCTGTCTGCTATAAGGCAAGTTTATTTCTCAGAGCTTCAGTTCTTACCCAGCAGCATAGGCATCAAAAAAGATAATCTGTGCTTGAAAAGCTTAGACAATGATGAAGTACTGTGCAAATATCTAGCCATTAATAAGAGGAAACTATGAAAGGGTGCCATTTTAAGGAATGTAAAGGAAGTATTCAATGAATAAAACCTTTCTTTAAACCCATATATCATTTACTATAACCTTTGAATAAAATATGTATATGTTAACATTTGATGCTTATTAAAGACAGGATTATATTTAGAAAAATTAAATCAGGCCTATTTTTTTTAATATCTTTATTGGAGTATAATTGCTTTACAATGTTGTGTTAGTCTCTGCTGTATAACAAAGTGAATCAGCTATATGTATACATATATCCCCATATCTCCTCCCTCTTTCCTCTCCCTCCCACCCTCCCTATCCCACCCCGTAGGTGGTCACAAAGCACCGAGCTGATCTCCCTGTGCTATGCAGCTGCTTCCCACTAGTTATCTATTTTAAATTTGGCAGTATATTTAAGTCCATGCCACTCTCTCACTTTGTCCCAGCTTACCCTTCCCTTGTCCTCCTGTGTCCTCAAGTCCATTCTCTACGTCTGCATCTTTATTCCTGTCCTGCCCCTAGGTTCATCAGAGTCAATCTTTTTTTTTTTTAGATTCCATATATATGTGTTAGCATACGGTATTTGTTTTTCCCTTTCTGACTTACTTCACTCTGTATGATAGACTCTAGGTCCATCCACCTCATTACAAATAACTCAATTTCGTTTCTTTTTATGGCTGAGTAATATTCCATTGTATATATGTGCCACATCTTCTTCATCCATTCATCTGTTGATGGACACTTAGGTTGCTTCCATGTCCTGGCTATTGTAAATAGAGCTGCAATGAACATTGTGGTATATGACTCTTTTTGAATTATGGTTTTCTCAGTGTATATGCCCAGTAGTGGGATTGCTGGGTCGTATGGTAGTTCTATTTTTAGTTTTTTAAGGAACCTCCATACTGTTCTCCATAGTGGCTGTATCAATTTACATTCCCACCAACAGTGCAAGAGGGTTCCATTTTCTCCACACCCTCTCCAGCATTTATTGTTTGTAGATTTTTTGATGATGGCCATTCTGACCAGTGTGAGGTGATACCACATCAAGACAGTATGGTACTGGCACAAAAAGAGAAATATAGATCAATGGAACAGGATAGAAAGCCCAGAGATAAACCCACACACATATGGTCATCTTATCTTTGATAAAGGAGGCAAGAATATACAATGGAGAAAAGACAGCCTCTTCAATAAGTGGTGCTGGGAAAACTAGACAGCTACATGTAAAAGAATGAAATTAGAACACTCCCTAACACCATACACAAAAATAAACTCAAAATGGATTAAAGACCAAAATGTAAGGCCAGACACGATAAAACACTTAGAGGAAAACATAGGCACAACACTCTATAACATAAATCACAGCAAGATCCTTTTGACCCACCTCCTAGAGAAATGGAAATAAAAACAAAAATAAACAAATGGGACCTAATGAAACTTAAAAGCTTTTGCACAGCAAAGGAAACCATAAACAAGACAAAAAGACACCCCTCAAAATGGGAGAAAATATTTACAAATGAAGCAACTGACAAAGGATTAATCTCCAAAATATAGAAGCAGCTCATGCAGCTCAATATCAAAAAAACAATAATAGGCAGAAGACCTAAACAGACATTTCTCCAAAGAAGATATACAGATTGCCAACAAACACATGAAGGGATGCTCATCATTACTAATCATTAGAGAAATCAGGCCTATTGAATAACTACTTCTCAGGTTTCTGACTTTTGAGAGACTGAATCCCCTTGCAAGGAGACCACACTAACTTCCCTTTACAGCAACCCCATTGGAATTACTTGCTTCCCGGGGAACTTGCAACCACCTCTTCTTCTTCTTTCTCCTCCTTCTCTTCCTCCTCCTTCTCCTTTTTTCTTTCTCTCTTCATCTTCTTGTGTTACACTTTGAAATGGGGATAAAAGGCCCTTTAGTGAAATCCATCCATTCCTCTAAACATCCAACCATTCACCCAGCACATACTTACTGAGCATTTGCCATGGAAGTGTCAGCACACTTCAAGGTGCCAAGAAGATTAATATAAACATATATAGTCATTGTTCTCCAGGAACTTAGCCTATGGGGAGAAGGAAAAGATACCTATCACAAAACAGTAAATATAAAAATATAATTGAAGGGAAGGTATGTGCTAGAAAGGGATACCAGTAGGTTTGAGGTATCAAAGTAGGTTTCCTTAAAGTAATGACATTTGACCTGAGATCTGAAGGATGAACAGTCAACTGAAGGGAGTTAAGAAGTGGGGAAGTGAGGTGAGATGGTGGGAAGCTTGGCAAGGATATTCCACACACTCACACAGCCTGTGCAAAGGTCCTGATGAGGGAAAGATGACTTGTTCAAAGAACTGATATAAGTCAATTTAGATGGAGCACCAAGAAAGGCTCAGAGGATGATGCTGTAAGTCTGCAAATGAGCAGAAAAAAAAAATCACATAGAAAGTTGTAGGCCACAGCAAGGGTTTCACTCTCTTTTTTGAGAACAATGAAAAATCATGCATAGTTTTTATCAAAGGGTGATATGGTTAAATTTGTATTTTGAAAAGATCACTCTGGATGCAAAATGGTAGCTGAGAATAAAAACACTTTTGAAATCCATTACTCCTAGGACACGCTTGATAGATCGTTACCAGCATTTGTTTGTTTTCTTCTTCTTTGTCCACACCCAGGATTGCTCTCCAATATATTCCTTCTTATCAATGCATTTTCCATTACTTCCCTCATGATCAGAATTAAGAATATTCACCAGATTTACTTTAAAGTTAGCAATCCCTATTCATGTTCTTTCTTTGAATTCCTTAAGCATTTATAAGACCTTTATAATGTAATAAAATTAATTTAATTCTCTATTTTATGTATTCTTTTTTTAAGCTAGACTTTGGTCCTCAACAAAAGGAACCTGTATACAGGCTTTAGAGAAAAAATGATTTCTACAGATAAATGAATTTTTAGTGTTGGATTCTTCCTATTATTAATAACTGACTTCCTAAGTTCATAAATTGTGCTTTTGCAACCAACCTAAGAGTGAAAGAATCTAAAAATAAAGACCTTACAAATGTCTATTTATAGCCTGTGTGTAATCAAACCAAGTGTAATCAGTAGAAATTGGCACTGATCGAGACTTAGTCTCCAACCTCTGCATGGTATTTTGGTACAAAAGAACACTTTATATGTGACCTCTCATATAAAAATTGTCAGTATTAAACATTTAAGATGTTTATTTCACCTTTCACATAATGTGTTTGAGAAAAAACATTTCCAATGGCTAAATTTGTATTAAAAATATAATAAATATTTCTAATATTAACAAAATTTAGAATCCAATTTCAATGAATTATTAAGAAGAGGATTCTCTTTTAAATTTTTAAATTTAAATTATTTTAAATAACCAAATTGAAATACATTTTTATAGTGAACTTTACATTATAGAAATTGTGTTTTTTACAAAAATTTTTCAGAATAATTTCACAGTTAGATTTTGATTTTTTAAGAATCCCCAAGTACTGTGGATGAAAATGCAATCAATTGTTCTTTTCCACAGTTTAGCAATCCTTCATTCCATATCAAAGGCAGGAAGCCAGGGTTAAAAAAGGGATATCCCCTTTTCTACTGTGGTGCAAAAGATGCGCTGAAGAACAGAAAACGTATAATACAACAAAATTAAGTTGTGACCAAGTTTCCTTTTCTTTATAATACCCACAGTGTATGTTGTGATGGATACCCGGAAGGGCAGCAATACCAAAAATCTATGTCTTCACCCAGTTTATTTATTTAAAATCCTTTAATGTGTTCAGTTATCGTATCTCAAAACACATGACAAAGGGTAAATTTCCTCAGAGTGCCAACCTTGACCTGGGAATAAGAAGAGGAGATATCACTCGGGAAACGAAGAGAGAATGATTTTGAAACACGTGTCACAGACTGGGGTCACAGCTGGCATGAGGTCACATGCCACACAAGTTTGAATGAGTGAACTTTGAACTGAAAAACAAAAGGCATAAACTTTAAAGAATAGTACAGAAAAGGGGACAGGGCACCCAAAATAAATATGTCAAACTCACAATCAAGTTTGGGACATGCCTTGATCGTAGATTAAAAAAAAGAACTGCGGACATTCATTGCAGTTTGGGGAAATAAGTACTTTTTTTTGTTTTTGTTTAATTGCTCTGGAGTAATAAATATATAGGAGTCTTACCCCAAGGGAAAAATATCACCTTAATTATTAGTTTATATGCTATATGCCTTTAAGGGAAGTAACCTCAGGAAAAATCCATGTATTCAATAAAACATTCTTTGTGTTCATTATCATGTTGGTAAAATGGACAGACCATGGAACTATTTCAAGGTGCCTTTTCATGTGTTATGGTATAAAATTTAGGAATCTTTGTCAATATAGTGTAAATAAAAAATCCAAGGGAGAAAAGTTAATCAAAACATTAGACTGTGACCTATTTTCAAAATCCAGATTAGAGTTCCAAAATTTTGAGCTCTCATTTCTGATCTCCCTTAGTTTCTCTATGCACTATAATTTTTAGGTAGAATCCAGCAATTTTTAAAATAATTTCTCATTTTATGTGAATTTGAAAAGAATGTAAAATATATACTTACTTAAAACTTCAAATCAGAATTTGATGATAATTTCATGGTTAAGATGTTTTCTCCAGAAAGATACAGACTATTTTATAATACAGGTATATGGAGTTCTTGTTCTTAAATGTTCAGGTATACTAATGTAGTCAAGTGAGTAAAATCATCTTGACTGGGTCTGCAATGGTTGACTTGCAATTGGTGTGAAGATATTTATGCCAATGGTTTTATTAAAGGCAGACACGGAAATTTGGCAAAGTGGATAAAGTTTTCTCTGCTACTCAGCTGGGCAGATGGCTTTGGGTATAGAAGACACTGATATGGAAAGAAATTTAGGCTTTAAAGGTCCTATGATTAAGCTCTCCTAAATGAGCTTTTTAAATATTAGAATCAAAAAGAACACTTGCACATATGGCCTTGGAAGTTTGGAAATCATTAGTAGCTTAAAGGAACTGATACAAGAATCAATAACTAAGAAAGTAGTCATCCAATACAGGAAGTTTAGGAAGGACATGGTAACTACAACTTAGAATTGGGAGATCAAAGAGCTGTGCATAAAGTAGTTCAGATTTAGATTTCCAGAAGGCTTATCAGAAAGCCTCTTCTAGTTATTTGGACCCAAAGATTTCTCCACAGATCTATCTTCAGCCAATATTCTTCTCACTCTATATACTTTCCCAGAGTGAGCTTATCCATCTCCATAGTTTTAACACTATCTGTGTTGATGACTCACACATTTTTTACTCTTAGTCCAAATCTCTCCTCTTAGTTTGGACCTACATATTCAAGATTCTACTAGATACAGGTACCTGGATATCTTGAGGCATGTACATAAATCTTAATACATCTATTCAATCCTGAACTCATTGTCTTACACAAAAATCTTTTTCCCTTTGGAAATCATTCTCCATCATCCTAGTGATCTGCAAGTCAATCCAACAGAGAACTCAACCCAGAAATATGGGAATCATTCTTGATTCTTCTCTCTCTCTGCCTCACCCAGTGTGCCAACTAGTTATTAAGTCCTATTGATCCTACCTCATTTTCCTAATTTTTCCTTCTTCATTTCCATAATTAGATACCTGGACTCTTTCAGTAGGCTCCCAACACATTTCCTTGTTTCTAGTTTTATATCACACTAATCCATCCATCAAACTGCTAATGGATTATTCTTTCAATAAAAAATTTCAACATATTACTCCCCAACTTAAAACATTTCAGTGTTTCCCCTTACTTGTAGACACAAAATGGTTATTAATATTTTCCATTTAATAAATGCTAGGTTTCATTCCATGCATAACCGATTCTTAGTTTAAGGATAAATCTATAATTCCATAGTACCATAAGAACTCACATTAGGATGCTTAATTTTTTCTGGAACTATTGATGTTTAACTCTAATTTCTAAATTGTACATGAAAATTTTAAATACATTGTGATATGAAGATTGTTTCTATTTAGAAGAAGTTACTTGAATATGCATTGAGATCAAATAAGATAATATAGGTAAAGTACTAGCCCAATGCATGGCTTAATATTAATTTTCTTCCCACTCTAAAGAGAAAGAACAATGCTTAAATAGGTTGTGGTACATGAAGTAATATCTATTTCACATGTCAGTGGTCTATTATTTGATCCATAATCAATCCACTTCAAATCAAGGGCTTGTAGGGTTTAGTGGGAGTTGCAAATCATAAAATGTTTATTTGAGAGTCAAAAATTTCAAGAAGCAAGTGATTTTACCCAAACCTAAGTTTCCCTTGTCACCAAAAGCAAAATACTTAAAGCCAGAAATGAATATACCTCCCGGGAAACTAAGTGTTTTCTTCAGGAACCAGCTTCCTATAAGGAACATCTGGAAGACAAGATATTCCTGAGTCTCTAGCAATATGGTTTAAGAAAAGGTGAGTCCGAATAGCCAAAGCAATCTTGAGAACGAAAAATGGAGCTGGAGGAATCAGGCTCCCTGACTTCAGACTATATTACAAAGCTACAGTAATCAAGACAGTTTGGTACTGGCACAAAAACAGAAACATAGATCAATGGAACAGGATAGAAAGCCCAGAGATAAACCCATGCACATATGGTCACCTTATCTTTGATAAAGGAGGCAAGTATATACAGTGGAGAAAAGACAGCCTCTTCAATAAGTGGTGCTGGGAAAATTGGACAGGTACATGTAAAAGTATGAAATTAGGACACTCCCTGACACCATACACAAAAATAAACTCAAAATGGATTAAAGACCTAAGTGTAAGGCCAGACACTATCAAACTCTTAGAGGAAAACATAGGCAGAACACTCTATGACATAAATCACAGCAAGATCCTTTTTGACCCAGCTCCTAGAGAAATAAAAATAAAAACACAAATAAACAAATGGGACCTAATGAAACTTAAAAGCTTTTGCACAGCAAAGGAAACCATAAACAAGACCAAAAGACAACCCTCAGAATGGGAGAAAATATTTGCAAATGAAGCAACTGACAAAGGATTAATCTCCAAGATTTACAAGCAGCCCATGCAGCTCAATAACAAAAAAACAAGCAACCCAATCCAAAAATGGGCAGAAGACCTAAATAGACATTTCTCCAAAGAAGATATAGATTGCCAACAGACACATGAAAGAATGCTCAACATCATTAATCATTAGAGAAATGCAAATCAAAACTACAATGAGATATCATCTCACACTGGTCAGAATGGCCATCATCAAAAAATCTAGAAACAATAAATGCTGGAGAGGGTGTGGAGAAAAGGGAACACTCTTGCACTGTTGGTGGGAATGTAAATTGATACAGCCACTATGGAGAACAGTATGGAGGTTCCTTAAAAAACTAAAAATAGAACTACCATATGACCCAGCAATCCCACTACTGGGCATATACCCTGAGAAAACCATAATTCAAAAAGAGTCATGTACCAAAATGTTCATTGCAGCTCTATTTACAATAGCCAGGACATGGAAGCAACCTAAGTGTCCATCATTGGATGAATGGATAAAGAAGATGTGGCACATATATACAATGGAATATTACTCAGCCATAAAAAGAAATGAAATGGAGGTATTTGTCGTGAGGTGGATGGAGTTAGAGTCTGTCATACAGAGTGAAGTAAGTCAGAAAGAGAAAAACAAATACAGTATGCTAACACATATATATGGAATCTAAGGGAAAATAAAGGTCATGAAGAACCTAGTGGCAAGACGGGAATAAAGACACAGACCTACTAGAGAATGGACTTGAGGATATGGGGACGGGGAGGGGTAAGATGTGACAGGGTGAGAGAATGGCATAGACATATATACACTACCAAATGTAAAATAGATAGCTAGTGGGAAGCAGCCGCATAGCACAGGGAGATCAGCTTCATGCTTTGTGACCACCTAGAGGGGTGGGATAGGGAGGGTGGGAGGGAGGGAGATGCAAGAGGGAAGAGATATGGGAACATATGTATATGTATAACTGATTCACTTTGTTATAAAGCAGAAACTAACACACCATTGTAAAGCAATTATACTCCAATAAAGATGTTAAAAAAAAAAAGAAAAGAAAGAAAAGGTATGTTGAAACATTTGCCCTGAAAAGCAAAGTTATTAAGTTATAAAGCACTTGCTTTGTATGAAAAGGCATTCAACTTAGACACAAGGAGTGAGAGACTAGATTTCAACTAAAAGAATAAAGTCTTTGACTTGGATTCAGGCAGAAAGGGTGATTATGGCTGATTAAATAAGTGTTCCAGAGATTAACTGGAGGACACAACTGAGAGAGGATCCCAGAATGACTGGGAATGAAAAATGGTATCTTATTAGAAGCACAATTTAATTCTGTGGCTCTCAAAGCATAGTGATTTGGTGTCATCATTTTTTTCCTTGGGTTTTTCTAAGTAAGGCACTAAATTTTTAGTGTGGGTATTGCTCCTTCCCCATTGCATTCTTCTCAAAAGGATGGTGAATAAGTGAGCACCCTAACAGGTGTTAAGGCCCAGGGTAGGCTGCCCCAAAATATGCCTCATTGACATATTGATTATTTTGAATTAAAGTTACTTAAGAAAGAGCTGAATGCAAGAGGGAAACTAACCCTCCTCTCTGTCTCTCTAAAGTCAGGAAATAAATCTCTCTCATGTGAAAGGTGCCCTCCCTACAACAGGAGGTAGAAGGACACCCTTATTGCCAGAGATAGGGAATTTGGGCAGAGAAACCTCTATAAATAAACCTTACTTCTTTACTAATGTGCTACTCAAGCCCACACTTTGCTTAAACTCCTTACTAATTAAGTTCCCAAACCTAAGTTTCTTCATCCTGTCAATTCCTCTCAAATTTATTGTTTCTTTTGAATGGATAAAAAGATGTGGCACATATATACAGTGGAATATTATTCAGCTATAAAAAGAAATGAAATTGAGTTATTTGTAGTGAGGTGGATGGACCTAGAGTCTGTCATACAGAGTGAAGTAAATCAGAAAGAGAAAAACAAATACCGTATGCTCACAGATACATATGGAATCTAAAAAAAAAAAAAAAAAAAAAAAAATGGTTCTGAAGAACCTAGGGGTAGGACAGGAATAAACATGCAGATGTAGAGAATGGACTTGAGGACATGGGGAAGGGGAAGGGGAAGCTGGGATGAAGTGAGAGAGTGGCACTGACATATATACACTACCAAATGTAAAATAGCTAGTGGGAAGCAGCTGCACAGCACAGGGAGATCAGCTCGGTGCTTTGTGTCCATCTACAGGGGTGGGATAGGGAGGGTGGGAGGGAGATGCAAGAGGGAGGGGATATGGGGATATAAGTATACATATAGCTGATTCACTTTGTTATACAGCAGAAACTAACACAACAATGTAAAGCAATTTTACTCCAGTAAAGATGTTTAAAAAAAATTTTATTGTTTCTTTGTCTCAAAAGTATAAAAGCTGCCTGCTCTGGCTACTTCTCAGGCCCCATTTCTACGAGACCTCCATGTGCACAAATTACAATTTGTTCGCTTTTCTCCTGTTAATCTATGTTTTGTCAATTTTATTACTAGTCCACCCACAAGTACTCAAGAGGGGTAGAGGGGGAAATTTCCCCCTCCCTGATATAGGAAAAGGGACTCTGGAAAATTAGCTATAGTTCATTAACACATGAACTGGACTTTACATTGGTCATTAATTTTTAAAAATTAATAGTTAAATGCATCTCTACTAGTATGTACCAATCTCATAACAATCAGGATAGAGACAATAAATGGCTATTTCTCTGATTTTGGCTCAGATGTGGCCCTAAGTAGAGATTTCAACTCAGAAGTTAAAGCAAAATTGGTCAGAAGATTCCAATATCAAGGTAAACAAGTAGAATGGGGATGTTGAAAAAAAAAAGACATATGTAAAACTTACCAATGTCTTTTGGATGGCATTACTTTTTCTTTAAAATACAGAAAAGTGAATTGGAGAAATATAAATAAAACTATATTCTTATATGGTAATGATTATTTGTGGTTTTATTGCAAGCACTTATGTAAAACATCTTTTTTTTCCTCAAGACTATTACCTCAGACTTCACTCTCACTTTATTGAATTCCATACCTTCCCCCCAATTTTTTGTAATTACATTATATAACTTGGTAATACAATATTCTTAACACTCTTCTAACTTGATTTGTTTATGCTTTTATATCTTTTTTCTTTTATATGCTCCTTCATCTTTATTATGTCTGTGGACATGATAGAAGTAACATCATAAATTAAAATATGTAATTCCAGGGAGTTCTCTGGTGACCTAGTGGTTAGGATTCTGGCCTTTCCTCACTATGGCCCGGGTTCAATCCTTGGTTGGGGAACTGAGATCCTGCAAGCCACGCGGTGTGGCCAAAAAAATTTTTATAAAAATATGTAATTCCAGATACTGATGAGGGCTATGAAAAAAATATAAAGTACAATAATAGAATAGACAGTGCAGGCAAGAGGGTAGAAGACTATTTTATTTTAGATAAGTTGGTCAGAAAAGCCTCTCTGGGAGAGTAAAATTTGAGCACAGCATACAGTAAAGCAGGGAAAGAATGATTAGCAAGGACCTGTCTTCTGAGCATAGGGAATAGCAAGTCCAAAGCCTCTGAGGTAGGAACAATCTTGGAATGTTTGAGGCATATCAAGATGGCCAGCAACACTGAAGTGGTACAAGAAGGCAGAGAGAAGGAGATGGAGTTGAAGATGTAATGTGGTGCATCATCGCCATGGTATAGAATATAAACTTTATTCTGGGTGCAATGAAAGGCATTACAGACTTAAGAGCAAATTAATGGCATAATCTCATTTATGTTTTTAAAGGGACACTGGCAGGAGTGGAAAGAAACAGACCAGTTAGGGGGTTATTTCAGTAGTTCACCTGAGATAACGGTGGCCTGTATAAGACGGCTATTGGTATAGATTTAAAAGTTGATTGGGTTTGGGATATATTGATGATGGATTACATTTGGAGTGTGGGGGGAAGAGAAGAATCAAGGTTGATACCTAGGATTTTGTTTGAAAAACTGGATAAATGAAGGTTCCATTTATTGTGATGGAGAAGTATGCAGGTGAAGGAAGTTGCAATGTGGATATCCAAAAGAAGACCTGGTATAATCAGTTTAATATAAGAATCTGAACCTCACAAAAGATATAAATTAGGGAATCACTGATGTCTTAATTATACTTTTTCCTTATGTAGAAAAAAACTGTCTAATTTTTATTTTTATCTGCATACTTACTACAAAGTATTTTCTCCTAAGAATTTTCCTTTTACTTCAGACTATATTCTCATTTCTTTGAAAAAAAAAACTATATTATTCCCTGGATATCAGACATAAATCTGATTATTGCACATGACTGAACAGGCCTGACATACAAGATTCCTGCCTAGATAAGAAAGAATAGTTTATATTCCTTTTCCAGTTATTAAGATTTACTTCCCTTTGCTATTTTCTATCCCTTCTCCCCCCAAAATAAAAACAGTAAATGAGGAAAATACATTAGCCCCTCAGAGCAAGTGCTATAAGTATAAAAAGTAATTATTTTATTTTATTTTTTGCTCCACAAAGTGTTTCCTAGAAGATAAGACATCATTGCAAGTCAAATAAAGTTAAACATGATGCATATCTTTTATTTGCCTGGACCTGTTAAGACTGGTGGAGGTAACAAGTATTACAAAGCAGACGATCTCACGCTTATAAATTTGTAGAGAAAATAAGGCACTTATAAGTAAACCAATATGAGAACAAGAAAATAATATAAATTATAAATATATAAGTACTATAATCGGTTAAGAGATAAATATTATAGTAGTGCTTGTCCAGATATGCTCAGAGACTAGAACACTAATGTGAAACCCGTACCGGAGTGGGACTTACCAAGCGGTTGGCCTGCGATGATCCTGGCGTTTTCTCCAGCCACTGCAGCTCTTGCGTGCCGCTCACTCATGTACTGTACAAATGCATAACCTTTGTGAACTGAGCAGCCAACTATTTTTCCATACTTTGAGAAAATGGCTTCAATGTCAACTTTCTTGACAATGGCTGTATTTAGATTGCCAATGAAAACACGTGAGTTGATGGACTTGGGGTCATTCTTATTGGTGACATTGCTGGTCTGTGTTTTGCCAGTCATGGTTGGCTCACCTTGTTTTAATCCTTAAACAAACAAACAAACAAAAATCAAAAGGAAAATAATTAGATTGAATGGATACCATTGGCTTTTAACAATTTTTCAATAGTGTACCAGGTAAACTCAAATCCCCAAGTACTACTGATTTTCTTGAGAAGAAAATTTAGTAATATATTAATAAAAGGTGAATATTGCATTGCAAAATGAAGTAGAAAAATAATTATAATTATTTAGCATACAGTTATAAATAAATTCCTGATTAATTTATCTAAAATTCAGGCCTGCACAGTGATTAAATGTTTTGTAGTTTTTATTTTTAAGTCTATCAATATTTCAGAAGCAAGTATGAGAAATAAGCCACCTTAATCTATCAGTGAAAAAGAAAATCCAGAATGGCTAAGGTCTGATGGTGGAATATAGTACTGTAACCTCCATTTATGGTGGAGAACATGCATTTTTATTTCTACATTTTCTATAATACGTAGATATGTTAGCTATTTCATTATCAAAACCCTTCTATCAGAAACTAACAATTCATTTCGTTAAATGCTGTGGAAGAGAAAAAAAGGAATTAAAAATTAAAAATTTTTTTGGAAAATTTAACGTAAGAAAAACATATTTTGAAATAAAGGATTTAACCAGAATTAATTCTGTACATTCTCTATAACCAATACCAAATATCAGTTTAAAAAAAAAAAGAAAGAAAAAACAGCATGTGTAGCTAGTTTTCATCAATGATCAGCAGATTAGACTGGGCATCTGTATTGAAATTTCCATTCTCAACCGCAGTTTTAATTCATTTAACTAATGGCTCCTATGTTGCCTAAAGACTGCTAGTATTTCTAAAAACTGTTTTGTGAGTTTGGCAGAGTATTTAATTGTGCTTAATTAAACTCAATGAAGCTTTTATTTCTAAGTACTCCAGCACTTACAGGTTTATTTTTTAAGCCTTTAAAAATTCATTCATTCATTCAACAATATTTATTAAGCACAATCTTTTTTTTTTTTCTTTTGCCAGACATCATCTTCTAAAGTGCCTACCAATTTAAAGAAACTAGTATGGTGAAACTAAAATTTCAACAAGGATACAATCTCTAATATTGATGATAATTGTTGAACACTAGCTAATTGATACATTTTATCAGTGACATTATATTTTATACAAATAATCTCTTAAAATCTTATAGCTATATAAATAATTAATAAGTGTATATTGTTTTTAAAAACAATTTAAAATGACATTTCTAAATTGAGCACTAAAGAGGTGGAAATTTTAAAGACATGTAAATTAGATATACTTGAAAATTTACACACTATTCATTTAAAGCAGCTACTTCTAAAATCAAGAGCAACCACATAACACAAAAATGTTTCAAATTAGGCTGTTAATGATTACTTCTTGGATTATTAAAATTTTACTAAATATTGGACACAACATTATACATATCTCCTTATAATGAAGGTTGACTTCATAAACAGTTATTCACATAAAAATTGAGTATGGCATCATTAAAAACAGGGATTATATTGCTGCCTTGTTTGTTTTGGCTTAGCTACATTTAAGGGCTTCCTTTAAGAATTATTCAAGGTTAGGGTTGAAGGAAACGAAAGTTGATTCTTTTTTTTTTAATTTTGCAATTTGAGCTATTGCATACCTTAAGCTAATGCTCTGAGAATCAATTCAAATAAGAAAAATTAAGGTGTACATATGTATTTTAAACAAACATTTAGCTTCCTCATATAATCTAGTGTATTTAACCACACTGAGGAGGAAAAATAAACTAAATATCCCTTTTTGGCTCCAGAATGTATTAAGGGCTACCTTTCTTACAACTCTAGTCCAACATCAGTAATGCAATCCATAGAAATAATATTATTTTCTTTTTGCTCTTATGTGATAGATATTTTTAGAAATATCATAAAGTTACTTTTAAGAATGAATGATTCTTATGGTTGACATTTTCTTTCCTGGGCAGGAATAAATTGGTTAAAATGGAAACACAAGAATTGTTAGAAGAGGTCATAAACATGGTTTACAGAGCCCAGTGGTCTTTCTTTGACAGTGACCCTGAGTCAAATTTAAAATGAGGACACAACTGCAGTCTGAATTCTTACTGTAAGTGTCAACATGCTTTCTGTGACTCCATCCTTTTACTCTATGTAGATGACTCTCATAACTGTAAGTCCAAACTATCATTTGTGTAATTCTACTTAATGACTTTTGATCACCTTAAAATCTCTGTGTATCTAACTGCTCACATAAAGACTGACTTGCCAGTTTCTATCAGGTTTTAATAATGAAAGAGTTTTGTCACTGTGTTGTACACTATCAATATTCCCTGAAAAATTAAGTGTTAACTCATAATGTAATATTTAGCTTGTGCTTCTCTGTTACATGACTCTTCATCAGTTGAAGAAAGACTTCCACTTTCTGGCATGATGGAATAACAAGGGTTAAATTACCTCTCTGACTCAAACAACTAGAAAATCAGGCTGATATACATGGAACAAATGTTTTTCTGACGTTAAGCCACAGGCAGTGTGGATCTATGACAGCTGAGCCAAAAAAAAAAAAACAAAGTAAGGTCTAGGATTGTCCCAGCTTTCTGTCTGGGAAGCATATTTCATGTCATAGAGTTGGTGTGTGTGTGTGTGTGTGTGTGTGTGTGTGTGTGCACACGTGCACGTGTGCATGTGTGTGTGTATCACTGAAAGCAGAGACAGCGACCTTACTGAATTTATGTGATAGATCAGAGTTTAAGGCGTCTAAAGAGTCAGGAATTTGTGAGGCAGATTTCTAGAGAGAAGAGAGCAATACAGAGAAGTAATTCCAGAAATCATCTTAGGGGTCCCTTGAATCTATGCTGATTCCTAAGATATGCATGCAATGGATGAACTTCTATGAGGCTGGTTAAAAAGGTATTGGAAAGCTGTGAGCTGAATGCTTCCCAGACCCACAAAAGGCTATGTATCATTCAATTCCTACCAGCAACAGTAGAAAGTCCAAATTGGATCCCTCAATCATTAAATTTAGACATCAGAAGGACCAGGCCTTAGTAATGGGCATAAATAATCCCCAGAGTAAAAAGTACTCAAGGACCACCCTAACAAAACTTAAAAACAACTCTCAGGATGATCAAACTAAACCAAAAAACAACTTAACTGTCTATAAGAGCAAAGCATAATACTTCTTTATGAAAAGTAGAACTCAGACACTCAACAATATAAAATACAAAATCTTTAGAATCCAGTTAAAACCTCCTAGAGATCCCAAGATCAAAAAATATGACCCATAATCAGGAGAGAAATTAAAGATACAAAAAAGAATCAAGTGGAACATCTAAAGATGAAAACTGTAATATCTAAAATGAAAAATTGATTTTTTCTCACTAGGAGCTCCATCTGAAGTGCTGGGTGAAAGGCTTCCAAGTGCAGCATCCTACGAGAGAGTGAAAGAATAAGCACAAAGGGAAAGGAAAAAAAAAGAAGTGTAAAGACTTAAAATGCAGCAGAGACCCAAGCAGTTTGAGTTTGCTCCTGCCCTTTCTGCAAGGGGTAATCACGGGTTCGAGCCCTGGTCTGGGAAGATCCCACGTGCCGCTGAGCAACTGAGCCCATGTGCCACAACTGCTGAGCCTGCGCGTCTGGAGCCTGTGCTCCGCAACGGGAGAGGCCGCGACAGTGAGAGGCCCGCGCACCGCGATGAAGAGTGGCCCCCGCTTGCCGCAACTAGAGAAAACCCTCGCACAGAAACGAAGACCCAACACAGCCAAAAATAAATAAATAAAACAAAAAAAAAAACTCTACTGCGTAGAGGAGGAGCTTCAAGATGGTGGAAGCATAAGATGCGGAGATCACCTTCCTCTCCACAAATACATCAGGAATACACCTACATGTGGAACAGCTCCCACAGAACACCCACTGAACGCTGGCAGAAGACCTCAGACCTCCCAAAAGGCACGAAACTCCCCACATACCTGGGTAGGGCAAAAGAAAAAAGAAAAAAGAGAGACAAAGAATAGGGACGGGACCTGCACCAGTGGGAGGGAGCTGTGAAGGAGGAAAGGTTTCTACACATTAGGAAGCCCTTCGTGGGCGGAGATTGTGGGTGGCGGAGGGAGGAAGCTTCAGAGCCATGTAGGAGAGCGCAGCCACAGGGGTGCGGAGGGCAAAGCAGAGAGATTCCCGCACAGAGGATCGGTGCCGACCAGCACTCACCAGCCAGAGAGGCTTGTCTGCTCACCCGCCGGGATGGGCGGGGGCTGGGAGCTGAGGCTCTGGCTTCGGCGGATTGCAGGGAGAGGACTGGGGTTGGCGGTGTGAACACAGCCTGAAGGGGGCTAGTGTGCCATGGCTAACCAGGAGGGAGTCTGGGAAAAAGTCTGGAGCAGCCGAAGAGGCAAGAGACTTTTTCTTGCCTCTTTGTTTCCTGGTGCGCGAGGACAGGAGATTAACAGCGCCGCTTAAAGGAACTCCAGAGATGGGCGCGAGTTGGCGCGAGCCGTAGCTATCAGCACGGACCCCAGAGACGGGCATGGGATGCTAAGGCTGCTGCTGCCGCCACCAAGAAGCCTGTGTGCAAGCACAGGTCACTCTCCACACCTGTCCTCCCGGGAGCCTGTGCAGCCTGCCACTGCCAGGGTCCCGTGATCCAGGGACAACTTCCCCGGGAGAACGCACGGCGCGCCTCAGGCTGCTGCAACGTCAAGAAGGCCTCTGCAGCCACAGGCTCACCCCGAATCCGTACCTCTTCCTCCCCCCAGCCTGAGTGAGCCAGAGCCCCCGAATCAGCTGCTCCTTTAACCCCGTCCTGTCTGAGCAAAGAACAGACGCCCTCAGGCGACCTACACGCAGAGGCGGGTCCAAATCCAAAGCTGAACCCCGGGAGCTGTGTGAACAAAGAAGAGAAAGGGAAATTTCTCCCAGCAGCCTCAGGAGCAGCGGAGTAAATCTCCACAATCAACTTGATGTACCCTGCACCTGTGGAATAACTGAATAGACAACAAATCATCCCAAATTGAGAAGGTGGACTTTGGGAGCAAAGATATATATACTTTTTCCCTTTTTCTCTTTTTGTGAGTGTGTATGCGTATGCTTCTATATGTGATTTTGTCTGTATAGCTTTGCTTTTACCATTTGTCCTAGGGTTCAGTCTGTCCGGTTTTTTTTTGGTTTTTTTTACTTAAAATTTTTTTTTCTTAACAATTATTTTTTAATTTTTAATTTTAATAACTTTATTTTATTTTACTTTATTTTACTTTATTTTATTTTCTTTCTTTCTATTTTTTCTTCCTTTTATTCTGAGCCGTGTGGATGAAAGGCTCATCGTCCTCCAGCCAGGCATCAGGGCTGTGCCTCTGATGTGGGAGAGCCAAGTTCAGGACACTGGCCCACAAAAGAGCTCCGAGCTCCATGTAATATCAAATGGTGAAAATCTCCCAGAGATCTCCATCTCAACACCAAGACCCAGCTTCACTCAACAACCAGCAAGCTACAGTGCTGGACATCCTATGCCAAACAACTAGCAAGACAGGAACACAACCCCATCCATTAACAGAGAGGCTGCCTAAAATCATAATAAGACCACAGAAACCCCAAAACACACCACCAGACGGGACCTGCCCACCAGAAAGACAAGATCCAGCCTCATCCACCAGAGCACAGGCACTAGTCCCCTCCACCAGGAAGCCTACACAACCCACTGAACCAACCTTAGCCACTGGGGACAGAGACCAAAAACAATGGGAACTATGAACCTGTAGCCTGTGAAAAGGAGACCCCAAACACAGTAAGTTAAGCAAACTGAGGAGTCAGAAAAACACACAGCATATGAAGGAGCAAGGCAAAAACCCACCACACCTAACAAATGAAGATGAAATAGGCAGTCTACCTGAAAAAGAATTCAGAATAATGATAGTAAAGATGATCCAAAATCTTGGAAATAGAATAGAGAAAATATAAGAAACGTTTAACAAGGACCTAGAAGAACTAAAGAGCAAACAAACAGTGATGAACAACAGAATAAATGAAATTTAAAATTCTCTAGAAGGGATCAATAGCAGAATAACTGAGGTAGAAGAACGGATAAGTGACCTGGAAGATAAAATAGTAGAAATAAATACTGCAGACCAGAATAAAGAAAAAAGAATGAAAAGAATTGAGGACACTCTCAGAGACCTCTGGGACAACATTAAATGCACCAACATTCGAATTATAGTGTTCCCAGAAGAAGAAGAGGAAAAGAAAGGGACTGAGACAATATTTGAAGGGTTTGTAGTTGAAAACTTCCCTAATATGGGAAAGGAAATAGTTAATAAAGTCCAGGAAGCACAGAGAGTCCCATACAGGATAAATCCAAGCAGAAACATGCCAAGACACATATTAATCAAACTATCAAAAATTAAATACAAAGAAAATATATTAAAAACAGCAAGGGAAAAACAACAAATAACATACAAGGGAATCCCCATACAGTTAACAGCTGATCTTTCAGCAGAAACTCTGCAAGCCAGAAGGGAGTGGCAGGACATATTTAAAGTGATGAAGGAGAAAAACCTACAACCAAGATTACTCTACCCAGCAAGGATGTCATTCAGATTTGATGGAGAAATTCAAAGCTTTACAGACAAGCAAAAGCTAAGAGAATTCAGCACCATCAAACCAGCTTTACAACAAATGCTAAAGGAACTTCTCTAGGCAGGAAACACAAGAGAAGGAAAAGACCTACAATAACAAACCCAAAACAATTAAGAAAATGGTAATAGGGACATACATATTGGTAATTACCTTAAATGTAAATGGATTAAATGCTCCAACCAAAAGACATAGAATGGCTGAATGGATAAAAAAATAAGACCCATATATATGCTGTCTAAAAGAGACCCACTTCAGACCAAGGGGCACATACACACTGAAAGTGAGGGGATGGAAAAAGGTATTCCATGCAAATGGAGATCAAAAGAACGCTGGAGTAGCAATTCTCATATCAGACAAAATAGACTTTAAAACAAAGAGTATTACAACAGACAAAGAAGGACACTACATAATGATCAAGAGATCGATCCAAGAAGAAGATATAACAATTGTAAATATTTATGCACCCAACATAGGAACACCTCAATTCATAAGGCAAATACTAACAGCCATAAAAGGGGAAATTGACAGTAACACAATCATAGTAGGGGACTTTAACACCCCACTTTCACCAATGGACAGATCATCCAAAGTGAAAATAAATAAGGAAACACAAGCTTTAAATGATACATTAAAAAAGATGGACTTAATTGATATTTATAGTACATTCCATCCATAAACAAGAGAATACACATTTTTCTCAAGTGCTCATGGAACATTCTCCAGGATAGATCATATCTTGGGTCACAAATCAAGCCTTGGTAAGTTCAAGAAAATTGAAATTGTATCAAGTATCTTTTCCGACCACAATGCTATGAGACTAGATATCAGTTACAGGAAAAATTTTGTAAAAAATACAAACACATGGAGGCTAAACAATACACTACTTAATAACAAAGAGATCACTGAATAAATCAAAGAGGAAATAAAAAAATACCTGGAAACAAATGACAATCAAAACACGACGACCCAAAACCTATGGGATACAGCAAAAGCAGTTCTACGAGGGAAGTTTATAGCAATACAAACCTACCTTAAGAAACAAGACACATCTCAAATAAACAACCAAAACTTACACCTAAAGCAATTAGAGAAAGAAGAACAAAAAAACCCCAAAGCTAGCAGAAGGAAAGAAATCATAAAGATCAGATCAGAAATAAATGAAAAAGAAATGAAGGAAATGATAGCAAAGATCAATAAAATGAAAAGCTGGTTCTTTGAGAAGATAAACAAAATTGATAAACCATTAGCCAGACTCATCAAGAAAACAATGGAGAAGACTCAAATCAATAGAGTTAGAAATTAAAAAGGAGAAGTAACAACTGGCACTTCAGAAATACAAAGGATCATGAGAGATTACTACAAGCAACTATATGCCAATAAAATGTACAACCTGGAAGAAATGGACCAATTCTTAGAAATGCACAACCTTCCCAGACTGAACCAGGAAGAAATAGAAAATATGAACAGACCAATCACAAGCATTGAAATTGAAACTGTGATTAAAAATCTTCAAACAAACAAATGCCCAAGACCAGATGGCTTCACAGGCAAATTCTACCAAACATTTAGAGAAGAGCTAACACCTATCCTTCTCAAACTCTTTCAAAATATAGCAGAGGGAGGAACACTCTCAAACTCATTCTATGAGGCCACCATCACCCTCATACCAAAACCAGACAAAGACATCACAATGAAAGAAAACTACAGGCCAATATCACTGATGAACATAGATGCAGAAATCCTCAACAAAATACTAGCAAACAGAATCCAACAGCACATTAAAAGGATCATACACCATGATCAAGTGGGGTTTATTCCAGGAATACAAAGATTCTTCAGTATACGCAAATCAATCAATGTGATACACCATGTTAACAAATTGAAGGAGAAAAACCATATGATCATCTCAATAGATGCAGAAAAAGCTTTTGACAAAATTCAACACCCATTTATGATAAAAGCCCTGCAGAAAGTAGGCATAGAGGGAACTTTCCTCAACATAATAAAGGCCATATATGACAAACCCACAGCCAACATCATCCTCAATGGTGAAAAACTGAAACCATTTCCACTAACATCAGGAAAAAGACAAGGGTGCCCACTCTCACCACTACTATTCAACATAGTTTTGGAAGTTGTAGCCACAGGAATCAGAGAAGAAAAAGAAATAAAAGGAATCCAAATTGGAAAAGAAGAAGTAAAGCTGTCACTGTTTGAAGATGACATGACACTATCCATAGAGAATCCTAAAGATGCTACCAGAAAACTACTAGAGCTAATCAATGAATTTGGTAAAGTAACAAGATACAAAATATATGCACAGAAATCTCTAGCATTCCTATACACTAATGATGAAAAATCTGAAAGTGGAATTAAGAAAACACTCCCATTTAGCATTGCAAAAAAAGAATAAAATATCTAGGAATAAACCTACCTAAGGAGACAAAAGACCTGTATGCAGAAAATTATAAGACACTGATGAAAGAAATTAAAGATGATACAAATAGATGGAGAGATATAGCATGTTCTTGGATTGGAAGAATCAACCTTGTGAAAATGACTTTACTACCCAAAGCAATCTACAGATTCAATACAATCCCTATCAAACTACCACTGGTATTTTTCACAGAACTAGAACAAAAATTTTACAATTTGTATGGAAACACAAAAGACCCCGAATAGCCAAAGCAATCTTGAGAAAGAAAAACGGAGCTGGAGGTATCAGGCTCCCTGACTTCAGCCTATATTACAAAGCTACAGTAATCAAGACAGTATGGTACTGGCACAAAAACAGACATATAGATCAATGGAACAGGATAAAAAGCCCAGAGATAAACCCATGCACATATGGTCACCTTATCTTTGATAAAGGAGGCAAGCATATACAGTGGAGAAAAGACAGCCTCTTCAATAAGTGGTGTTGGGAAAACTGGACAGCTACATGTAACAGAATGAAATTAGAACACTACCTAACACCATACACAAAAATAAACTCAAAATGGGTGAAAGACCTAAATGTAAGGCCAAACACTATCAAACTCTTAGACGAAAACATAGGCAGAACACTCTATGGCATAAATCACAGCAAGATCCTTTTTGACCCACCTCCTAGAGAAATGGAAATAAAAACAAAAATAATCAAATGGGACCTAATGAAAGTTAAAAGCTTTTGCACAGCAAAGGAAACCATAAACAAGACAAAAAGACAGCCCTCAGAATGGGAGAAAATATTTGCAAATGAAGCAACTGACAAAGGATTAATCTCCAAAACATACAAGCAACACATGCAGCTCAGTATCAAAAAAACAAACAACCCAATCCAAAAATAGGCAGAAGACCTAAACAGACATTTCTCCAAAGAAAATATACAGATTGCCATCAAACACATGAAAGAATTCTCAACATCATTAATCATTAGAGAAATGCAAATGAAAATTGCAATGAGATATCATCTCACACCGGTCAGAATGGCCATCATCAAAAAATCTACAAACAATAAATGCTGGAGAGGATGTGGAGAAAAGGGAACCCTCTTACACTGTTGGTGGGAATGTAAATTGATACAGCCGCTATGGAAAACAGTATAGAGTTTCCTTAAAAAACTAAAACTAGAACTACCATACGACCCAGCAATCCCACTACTGGGCATATACCCTGAGAAAACCATAATTCAAAAAGAGATATGTACCAAAATATTCATTGCAGCTCTACTTACAATAGCCAGGATATGGAAGCAACCAAAGTGTCCATCAACATATGAATGGATAAAGAAGATGTGGCACATATATACAATGGAATATTACTCAGCCATAAAAAGAAACAAACAACAAAATAAGAATAACAATGAGAAATACCCAGGATTCAAAAAAGTCAAACAACAATATTAACACATACTGTATTCAAGAACCTGGAAAGAGATTAAAGGGATCCAAAAATGAATTTAAAAAACCAACTCATACCCTAAAATTCATCACATGCTGAAATCTAAAGCTAGTACTCAAAAAAATCCTATAAAATAAGGTAAAACCTGGCAAATGCTGCAAGATATACAAGCTAAAGTTGTAATTTCAGAAAAAAAAGAGATCATATCCAGTTGAGAAGAAGACCAAAGAAAACTTTTTGAAGCAGATGATATATGAATTAATCATTAAAGGATATTTTTAAGAATTCACTGGGCATACAGTTAATTTCTCAGCATTAACAACAAGATAGTTGTTTTTTAAATACTTTAACTCATATACACATACTTGAATAATTTTTTCATTAAACGAGTTGGTATAAAATTGCTTTGACTTATAATTAGAAAAAAGAAAAAAAAACTGTACTGAAATAAACTAATGTATTTAAGCAACTCTTCTGGACAAAATAAACCAAAAGAAAAGTCTGAATTTATTCTTGAGAAAACCATCCCCAATTCAGAAAGATATAACATATCCATCAGGGCAGTGACAATTCTTCAACAGATCTTAAGCATCATAAACACTATTTTGTGAAAAATCTTTTGGTTTTTTTTTTTTTTTTTTTTTTTTTTTTTTGCCATGGGGCAATCACCAAGCATATTTGGTGATACCTCTACCATTCATAAAAACAAATATCACAATTACAATTAAGATTAAATTCTTAAGCCTCAAATTACTCCCTGAAATAAGTCAAATGTAGTTTTTCAAAAGTAAAGACTTTTAGGGAATGTGTGCAATGAAGGAAAATATATAACCGCAACCTGAAAAAATACTCATTGTTACAATTTTGATGTATTTTCTTTATCATTTCTTTCCAGTACTTAGAAAAAAATTGTAAATTAGAAAAAAAATAAAATCATCATAATTTACATCCAAGTGCCATTACTTATTACTGCAATACCCATGTTATCAAGTTGTTAAATAATCTTACTGGATATAACAAATATTTACATAGTAATAAAGCTGTACCATAATCTTCATTCTCTTAATGAATATTAAGTTTGTTTCCAATTTTTTTAGATCACAAAAAAATCTCAGATGAATACTTTGACAAATTCCGGGTAATATAAGATGGAAAAAATATTTTTTAGTTATTTAATTATCAGTACTCAGCTACTTTCCAGAAAGGTTGAGCACCTCTCCTCTCCCACCAGCAGTGGCTGTTTTAGGATACTCAAAGTAGTTTTGATGCCTGCCAGCTCTTCCCTAAGTATTCAAAGTATTTTCTGACTCAATACGTTGAAAAGGAGGAATGGGCAGATCATACGTTAAATAAGAGAAAGATAATCTGATCTCTGCAATGAAGTAAGTAAGTGAAGTTTGTTTAAGAGCTTAGCTAGGCAGGCAAATAATAGAAACAGCATAATTCCCTTGTACTCAGGGAAAATGAATTAATGTTTGGAGCTTCCAGGCATATCATCAAAGTCATTATTATTTAAAAATGTAGTAAAAGTTATTCTGATTTCATTTGTTAAATGCACACTTTATTAAATCCACATATTATATTTTAAGATATTGGTGAATAGCATGTGTTCAATGTTTATTAAAAATTTAATGGTTGATAATATAGAAATTAAAAACACTACATATTAAAACATTTGATAAGATAGATAGCCCTTCTATCTTAGTATTACAATTGAGTTGCTACAATTATGATGATATTCAGAAAAAAAAGTGAAATTTCCTAGTTACACAGTTTTTGAAAACATATTATTTATATTCACATGAAATTATTTTTTATACCTTTTTAAAACTATGTGCCTCAGAAACCGAGTATAATATTGTGGCAGTAGCACCATATAAGAAACTAGAAACCCATTTTTCATTTTCCTTTTTAACTACAAATCTATGTGTAAAAAATTTAAAAATATAAAATAGTTTTCTTTTAATAAGGACTCACTAATAATAAAGGTGATATGATAAATTTCATAGAAATTGATTAATATGAGATATTTTTGTAAGAAACGTTTTAAAATGACAGTATGATGTAGAAACGTTTAAAAAATGAGGCAAATTCATTCAATAACTCAAGGCAGAACATAAAAATTTAATAAAATTGTGTAAGCAATTGAAAAAATTACTAAATAAATAAGAATGGCATTAATTTTGTAAAGCAAACTATGTTAGCTAAAATATCTTCATAGCAGTGAGTAGATTTGAAAAGAATCATTAGCTACAGAGAAATAAGTATTTTTCATCTAGAGATTGATATCAAGTAGTTGACTGGCGAGCAAAAAAATAAATATGTTAAGTATAGATAATGTAATAATTATAGTTATAAAAAGTTAATGATTTTTTATTGGTTACTGTAACTATAAAATTGGAAAGCAATGAATATTGGTAAGGCAACATTTCAAACTTAGTTAAGAATTTGGGATATTAATCAACTTTTGTGTTAAACTGAGTTAGAATTATTT
Organism: Eubalaena glacialis; assembly: GCF_028564815.1. NCBI lineage: Eukaryota > Metazoa > Chordata > Mammalia > Artiodactyla > Balaenidae > Eubalaena > Eubalaena glacialis. The sequence continues at coordinate 28,303,840 of NC_083732.1, read as the reverse complement.
TGGAAAATGAAAATTAGTAAATTTTGTAAACAGAGTAATAATAAGTGTTAAACCACCTATTGGGAAACATTTAATGAGTTGCTGCAGATCCAACCATTCATTACTGGACAGAGGGTTACAGTCTTTAAGAGACCATCACCTAGGTTTGTGAGGCATCAGACATATCCATGTGGAAATCATGGCCAATATGATAGAACATGGCTGGGCAGGGCCAAGCATCAAGAGTAAATTAGGGAATATATCAGTGTAACTCCTTTCTTTGCTCATGCATTAGTCATCTGGACTGCTGTAACAAATTACCATAGGTTGGGTGGCTGAAACAGCAGACATTTGTTTCTCACAGTTCTGAAGGCTGGGAGTCCAAGATCAAGGTGCCAACCGATTCATCTCCTGGTAACATCTCTCTTCCTGGCTTTCAGACATCACCTTCTCACTGTGTCCTCACATGGTGGAGAGAGCACTCTGGCCTCTCTTCCTCTTCTTATAAGACACTGATCCCACCATGGGAGCCCTACCCTCACAACCTCATCTAATCCTAATTACTTCCCAAAGGCCCTTCTTCCAAATAACATCACACTGGAGGTTAAGGCTTCAGTGTATGAATTTTGAGGGGACATAATTTAGTCCATAAAAGCTCACATCACCCAAGGTTAAGAACCCACTTGTGTTTGGAGTTTTCAGCAATTGGAACAAGCTTCCTCGGAGCCACTAGAAATGTTGTGACTGATGTTGTATCTATTCTATCAGGGATCATGTAAACATTGTCTATTTATCCAATAACTACATTCAGTGTGAAAGATTCCAGTGAAATTTTTACAAATAAGAAAAATTAACTAACATCTTTAAATTAAAACCAAAAGATTCAAAGAGATAAAACTATATGATGGTATAACTCAAAAGTATGCACTTATAAGTCCTTAGGTATACTTATATTCTCTAGAATATGAACAAATTGATATAATTCTAGGAAATTTACTGCATATGACATTCTATGCGAAATAGAGCCTTTAGTCACACAAATTGTCCAAGATAATGACTGTAATTATGCTTCCAGGATAACTTTCTACTGGTCAACATGACCTAGGCAGAAGATTGTTTTGAGTTATATAGGGAGGTCAAATCAATAATAATTAGACTCTTTCTACTTGACTGGGGGAAATGGGTCAATCAGGGTTAGTACCCACTTGTGATATAAGGGTCTTGAGAAGTGGAACAATGAAGAAACAAGCTCCCTCTGAACCACTGGAGATGTTGTGATCGGTGCTACATCTATATTATCAGGGATCATACAACAAGGACAGATACAGCCCTATGACACTGACTGCTATTTGAACCATTAGTTGGCAGAGAGCCATGGACCATGAGGCACCAGTACCTTGGTTTGTGACTAGTCAACCACATCCAAGTAGAGACAAAGACCTATTTGAAAAGATCCCTCTGTGGGCTGGGACCATGCAGTCAAAATAAAGTATGGAACAAGTATTCAGTGTCATTTCATTATTTGTCACATAACCCGTCTTCTTTTTTAATGCATGTTATAAACATTGCTAAACAGGTTCCATTTAGGAGATTTTGAATTTTAAAACATGGTCTATAAATTATTAAAACTATCTCAAAAGCAGTTCTACAACACTTACTTTATATTTACCAAGCACAGGGCACTTATTATATACCTGCTGTTGGTTTAAGTGCTTATTAAAATGTTCATTCACATACAGTAGTAAGGAGAGGGTTCTACCTTTTCCCCTAATTTCCTCTGGGATCTTGAGTATTTCCAGAGAAGAGTTCCAAGTTACTTAAAGAAGACACCCGTCACTATAGTGCCCAAGGGTTCTATAATGAGAAGCCTCTTCACCACCAAAACTATTCACATTATGCTGAAGCAGGAATAACCACCAACTTCTAAGACTTAGTCTGTGATTTATATTAAAATTATATTAAGAATGAGAGGTAGGTAACACAGTATCTTGAGAATGCCCAGAGATTATTCTGATAATTTTTTTCTCAGAATTTATAAGATCCATCTATTTACTAACTCCAACTAGATTTTCCCTGAAATAATATAAAAGAATAGAAAACATACAATTTTGTATTTGTCTTCTTCTGTGACTCACAAAATAGTAAATGGTATGGTGTAGTTCACTTAATCAAGTATAATAAAGAAAATATGGAGATTAAAAGTAAAAGCCTCATAATATTCATTTCTAATTGATGTACAATATGAGGCCAGCAATGGAGAAGTAGTAAGAGGATTATTCTTGTGTATTCACTAAAATAAAACTCTGCTCTATCCCCTGTATGTCTCCACTGAACAAAGCATCCTTCTCCATTTTAAAACTCTTAGGTCACTTAAAGCTAAATTGCAGGAGGTAAACATTGTCATGCCCATAGGAGAAATTCACTCACTCCTACTTAACAGGTCCATTCTACTCTTGTCCTCTTTGTTCAAACTGTCAATCACGACTGTTCCCTCAGGAGTTAAATTCAGACCACTAAGTGATTTCATGTAGGCTACTAAACTGCCCGCAGAGATGAACAATTTTCAATCATTATCGATGTGGCTTTGGAAGACTGGCCCTAGAGTGAAAGGTCTTAAACCACACAACCAATTCCCTGAAATTTCTGTACTCTCCTAAAATATAAATGAACTCCCTACAATAAGTGCAACAGTGAATTTCCCTTCACAAACTTTAATGTTTGGGGTTGTATTAAGTAGCAATAAAAATGATACAGTGAAAATGCCTACTGTATGTCTAGATCAGATAAAATTCTTGTTTACAAATTCCTTAAACTCAACAGCTATGAAGGCAGATGCAGTGTTATTCATGATAGCATCTAGCAACCCACATATTGCAAAAAACTAATTCAGAACATAATTTCTCCTTGGTGGAATAAATCCCAGCCTTGTTGATATAATTTTCTATGATGACAATCAAGACTTCCCAATTCTCCCCTCCCCTTAGCTATCTAAGGCAGAATCTCCACAAAACATGAGAAAATCCCAGGTGATGTAGAAATTAAAAATTATGGATTCCCTTTTCTGAATGAAAGCTATAGGATTATTATTAATGATCACCCACTCATAAGCTTAGTAAAAGTTAACATTTGTTAAGACCTTACTCCTGAAATAATAGGTAAGAAGAGGGTTGACTCTAGGTAAGAGATAACTATGCCACTTAAGTGTCTTAATTCTCTAGATGTTTGCAGTCTCCACATGCAATAAGGAAGAACAAATACGACTCCATATTAGATCTGTTTCTTTTACTTTAACCTTTGTATTCTATTGCTTTTGCTACAAGTTAATCACTAAATTGCTGTTACCTATAACTTAAAGCATATATACTGGCCCATCTCTGGGAACCCTGCCTTCCATGCCTGGACTTTAAGCTAAAATACATTCGTTCAGTTCACAAAAAACATTCCGACCAGACCCACCTATGAAAGGCTGCAGGAAAGAAGAAATTAACATCCTTTAAGCCTGGCTGAAACCAGGAAATATTTGCAGCAACTATCGCCTTTATTACTTTACCTCCTCACCTCCCCAATCTTTGTACTATAAAAGAAACTAACATCCAAACCCGGGTAAGATGGTTCTTTGGGACACTAGTCCACCATCTTCTCAGTCTGCTGGCTTTCTGAATAAAGTCGCTATTACTCCCCAACAACTTGTCTCTCGATTTATTGACCTGTCATGCAGCAAGCAGTACAAGCTTGGAATTGGTAACACACATAGAGTAGATTTTAATATTAGCATAAGTAGTATAACTTGTCAGACTTGAGAAGGAAACCTACCTTTTAAAGAATGCTGTCACTAGAGTTACACACACAACGATTCCAGTCTCAGCTCTGCCTCCTTTTAGGTGAGTAACTTTGAGCAGTTATTTAACCTCTGATACTCATTTCTTATCCGAAATTTAGGAATAACAATAGCAACTACTGATACGACTCTTAAAAGAGACTTAAATGAGATGCAGTAAAGCACTAAATACAGTATTTGGCACATAGGAATTCATTAAAAGATGTTAGCTGAGTTATTATTCAGAATACATGGATAGGTTAGAAAGTCATTCCCTAGATTATTTTTCTTCAGTGAAAATTACATTTATCCATTTTCAGATACATAGAGTTGATCCAAGGATAATTTACATCTCCCCTTTGACTGCTTCCAGATTCTCAGGCAATGTTCTGCTAACCTGATAACTTCTCTGAGGCTGGATTTGGACTCTGATTTCTAGTGCTTTACACCAGGTGTTTCCCAAAGTGCTTTTACAGGGCACTCTAAAGACACAGAGTGACACAGATTCAAATAATATTATATCTGAGATCATTGCAACTTTAAAGTCAGCACGTTGTTCTCAAAAGGGGTTCTTGTGAATCAACATACTGGAGAGGTTTTAATTAACAAGTGACATATCACAGCCTTGGTTGAGGCTGTGTATTCATGAGCAGTTGTGATTCTACAGGTATCTTGCCTTTGGCAATATGACCTAGCCCTTGAGTATCATTGGCACATACATAAAGACCTGATGCTATAGAAGTTCTAGTGTTTTGGTCTGTACATATAATTTCAGAAATAACCTTCATGTTTTATGCATCTTCTCTTTGAGTCCTTGATTTTGCAAGCAAAGTCTGCAATAGCCTATAGAGGGACCACAAGAATTATATGGATCTAAACTTCATCTGGAGTGTACATTTCATGTACTCAGGTAATAGTGTTGGTCAGGGCTCTTTTTGAACATTTATATTAGAAATTTCTTCTATAAATTTGAGATGCTGCTACAAATAATGCTATAATTTCTGCTAGAAATAATGAGATAGTCTGTGGGGGTAAAATTCTGGGAAAGTCAGATTTCAGAGATTGGCCAATCGTATGCAGACTGCTGTAGGTATTCAGAAATATGCTGTATTGGGCTTCTATTAGCTTCCAAGGTGATGAAACAGATAGAAATTAATATTCATATGGTAAGTTGCACACACATGCACACTGATAGAAATGGTTTATAATTTACAAATGTCTGTACTAAGCCAACATGACAAGCTGCAGGCAGAACAGCTCTGTGTCTCTCACACATATGAAACCTGGATCGCAGCTAAAGGGAACTCCACCCTGGATAGGGAAACAATCTGCAGTGAGATATTCTCCTGGGGACTGGGCACCCAGGGAGGCTTATACCTGAGAAGTGGAGAATGGTGTAGAGTCTCCTGCTTTATACAGTCTTTGTCCTGCAGTTAAGGTATTCTAACTTTTCTTGACATTAAAGAGACTCTTAACCTTGGGTTGACATGAAAGTTTGGTTCAATAGAGTTGTCACTGAAGGGTTTCAAAAAAACTTCATATATAAATTTTTCTCAGAACATATTATTATTTAAAATATTTCAAACTATAATCCTAGAAGAATTCATGCAGGTCTAAATGTAAGCGACAAAATACCTTCTTCAGGTTATGGTTTCAATTAAGATATTTAATTCTCTGGTCAATGAATTATATAAAATTTTGCAAATAGGCTTAAAATGGTTGTACATATGACCTTATAGACAACTTAGGGGAAAATGTGTAAGATCAAAGTGAACTACGTATGGCCTATATCTATCCTTTCACACGTCTCTTATTTTCTTACTAAGTTAAACGCAGGAATGAAATATATTATCCATTATATGTGTATATACATATATAGATACACATATATATAATGTACATTTTAACTCTGTGATATAATTTAGCTCAGGGTTTTGAATACCACAGATGCTTAACTCTCACTGAGTTCATTTAAATTTGTAAATGAAAATTTTTTTAAATGAATGAATGATTGAAAACATGTCTAAAATTCTTTTTAGTTCTTATTGATGTTGTTAGTTTGAATTAAATATATACTTCTACATCAACACTACCACTCCAACTCCCCAACGAGATAAATAGCAATTAGATTATTATTTTTAAATTTTGAGATAATTTTATAAGACAATATTCATTGGTAAATTCACTGCCTTCAATGATTGTATGATGAATTGTGTTGAGAGTCAAAATTCCTGACAGAAGCAGTAAGACATTCCATTGGAGGAGAAAAATCCTTCTGACAGGTTAACATTTGTAAAAGGCTCTGTCGTATCTCATGGACAAGAACTATGTTTTTTTCCCAGTTGTGTCAACTGAAAGTTTTCCATGTATATGTGTGTGTGTGTGTGTGTGTGTGTGTATATATACACACACACATACTGTATATTCCATATATATAATTTTCAACTGAAAATTTATTCCATATATACATATCCTATACATGCAAAGAATGATTACTGTCCTTCTTGGCATGAGCAAACCATCTAAATCAAATAGAAGAGTCTATGTAAATTAAATACATATGTAAACTAAATAGATTGAAATACACAGTCTGTCAGGGATTATCATATTTCTGGAGGAAAAAAGCACAATTTTGAGAATCAGAGATATGTAAGAAATATTTTTGACTACTATTGTTAATGGTATGCTTTTAAACATCTTCACAATTTTTGTGAACAGCATTGAAAGGAATATGTACTCAGTACTGAATTAAGGGACATGCAATTCCATACTGGAAATGGATCTCATTATTTTAAAATGGTGTAAAAACACATTCCTCGCTATGAAAACATTTTAATACCCACAATACACAATAGATTCAAACAGGAAAGAAGAGCTATTAAGAAAATTGGATGGGGAGTGGTTCCCTCCATTGTATTAAAAAAAAGCCTGTATTTTACTAAAGTATATTTAGAAATAATAGCTATCCTTTTGTAGCTATTGTTTAGTTGATAGCTGTGTAGTTTATTTGGTAAAATAAACTTGAATGTCACTTAGGGTCATAAACACAGTCAGTAAGGTCCTCAACTTTTCAAAGATTTATACAGAAAAACATAGATATTGTAATATATAAGTAGGTTTTATAGTCTTGAGAGTCCAGAAGCCAAAATGATTTTTAAAAGAGTGCTGATACATTCTTACCTATTGCATATTCAGTAAGCATTATCTGTAGTGTTATCTGATTATCTCTGAGTTTCCATAAAACACTTTACATATAACAGCCACTTCTAGAGGACCACCTGCTAGAACTCCGAGGGCTCTCCAGAGGACTTCCTCATCTGTAATAATGCTAGCATCTGTGAAACCCTGTGTCTTTTCTGGGGTAGCCCACGTTGTGTGCAATCCACACACAACACAAAGACTGCTTAGAATTTGGGTGAAGGCTCATAATGTCTATTCTTAGAGTAAGATAAAACTGATGTCCATTGTTAAACTTTAAAAACCCTTGGAGATCAAACAAAATCTGACATTAAGAAGATCTTACCACATTATTAGCTCTTATGACTCTTCAGTGATAGTAAATTCCCAAGTATGCTATTATTTTTAGAAGCAGCATCGTACTTCCTTACTTTGTAAAGGTAAAGTAAGTCAGGACACCTAGGTGGGTGTCACACATTGGTGTTTCTTATCTTCAGAGAAGGAGTGTATATTAGATACATTTTCATTAATATTAATTTCCTTCCATATTTTATATTTTATGAGGTAATTGATGTATATCTATTATAGTTTTTGTCAACAAGAAAGTTAATTTAGAATATATGCATCATTTTAAAAAACTAAACCATTGAAACTTTATCTAAATGTAACAAAGTATTACATTTCCTGATATCAAACCTCAAAGAAGGATGTTCAAGAAATGGCTCAAGATCATGAGTTTGTGCACTGTGGAGTACAAACCTCAGTGAGAATCAGCAGCCACAACCCCCAGGGACACCCATCATTTCTTAAATACTGTCTTCTGGTTGGTAAGTTTCTTCACTAAGGCATTAATGTAAGGACTGACAGTCAATGGACAACTAATCCTTATTACCTGTTAATACAGTTAAAAAAGTAATACTTCAACAATATCCGGGCTTACATATGTTTCGCTATTGTACACACAGACAGTATACAGAGAAGAGGCACAATCTAAGTTGGGCGTGTAAGTCGTAAGTTATAACCTCTAAGCAAGGAAATGAGACAAACCAACAAAAAACCACCACCACCAACAACAAACAACGAAAACCCAGAATAATAGCTTTTCATTGTCTGAAAATTAAGAAGAGGAAAAGAAAAGAAAGAGCAACCAAGGGGAAAAACAAAACAAACAAACAAAACCAGGAGAACTATCAAGGTTTTAGCTACACTTCATCCTGTCAGTTATGTCTTGGATTATTAACAGCTGCCCTTCAGTGGGCTCCAACATTTGTCAGAGACTGTCCTAGATAGTTCATAAGTTGTCACTAAATTAAAAAAAAAAAAACCAAACAGCAAGTAAGCAGTGTTACTCACATTCCACAGATCAAACAAATGATGCACACAAAGGATAACTTGTCTGAAGTGACACAACTACAAAATAGTGGAGTTCGGATTCAGACCAAAGTGGGCCTTATTCCAGTCCATCATGCTATTATACCTCATTCAGTACCACAACTCATTTCAAAATTTCAATATTGGAGGATTTGACAAAGAAGCAGAGCAACTCAAAAACATGCAATTCCTTCTCATTCTGAGAAGATCCTCTCCTTTGAAGAACCCTACTGAAGTACTAGCATCAACCCTAGTGAACCATAGTGGACACATCAACCCTAGATGTGTCCATCCAGGCAGATAACCCCCCAATTCTTTAAACTGTAGCATATAATGCATTGTGTTGTTTTTAGAAATGTTTCTTTCTCCAACCAGATACCTTTTATAATGTAATATATATACATAAAATCAACACGCTATGTATATATTTTTTCTAAAGGTATTTTGGCAAGCAAATGTGTAAGTAGAACAATATTTTGGGAATCCAAAATTTATTTATTTATTTACAAACTATAGTCACATTCATGTTCATCTAACATGTTTATGTATATTTATCCTTCTTATAATTAACTCTTAAATTTTATAAAATATGTCTGAGTTTAAAAGATTTGTTTGAACTCCTTTATTATTAGAATTTTTACAATGCATCATCAGCCTGGTACAATAGAAGTAGCGGTAGTTTAAGAATCATAATCTAAGGCAGTGGTCCCCAACCTTTTTGGCACCAGGGTTTTGTGGAGACAATTTTTCCAAGGACGGGGGTGGGGATGGTTTTGGGATGATTCAAGCACATTGGTTTATTATGGTCTCTGTGCAGTCAAACCTCTCTGCTAATGATAATCTGTACTTGGAGCCACTCCCCAGTGCTAGCTAGCATCACCGCTTCAACTCCACCTAAGATCATCCAACATTAGATTCCCGTAAAGAGAGCGCAACCTAGATCCCTTGCATGCACAGTTCACAGTAGGGTTCACGCTCCTATGAGAATCTAATGCCCTGCTGATCTGACAGGAGGCGGAGCTCAGGTGGTAATGAGAGCGACTAGGAGTGGCTGTAAATACAGATGAATTTTTGCTTGCTCCCCCGCCGCTCACCTTCTGCTGTGAAGTTTGGTTCCTAACAGGCCACAGACTGGTACCGGTCCGTGGTCTGGGGGTTGGGGACCCCTGATCTAAGGCAAAATGCTTAACTTCTTCGCATTTTTGATTTCATCTGAGTAAAATGGGTTATACATTTTATAAGATAAAACTCAATCACAAGGCAAACTTTGAAAAATTCAGTTTTAAAAAAATATTACAGATAATTTGTGCAGTACTTAGCAAATAGTACTCGCTTAATAAATGTTAATGATCAGCATATCTGTCACACTACCGTTCCTTTTGAGATTTTTATTTAGCCTATGTTTATATTTATATAGTAATTTGAAGCTCACGAAATGCTTAATTACTATTATCTCATTGATTTTTATAACCTTGTGAAGTAGATGGGACTTGTATCACTGGTGCTGTTTACACAGAAACCAACTAAGGCTCAAATATCCAGTGATATTGATCATACAGCTACAGAGCTGAGTACTGGGGATCAGTTAACACCTAATTTAGCAGCATTTATATTATACAACACTCTTTCTGTTTGTGATGCATTTTAGTATAAACCACTGGATTAACTCATTCATTGTAACTTTAGTGACGGTCTAAAGTAATACTTGGAAAAGTGTTTACCTTGTTCACAAATTAGAGGATCTTACTTTCTTTTCAAGGTGTACAAACCTGAACATTACATTGTACGAGAATTCTATTCTGAGGGATAATAATCTTTAAAAAAAATAGTGTTTCTGAAGTACTGTAAGACCTTTTCCATGTGCCTAACATGCCTTCCTTTAATTTTTTCTCTAAATCATTTCCCTTTACAATGATAGAGACAAGAGCACATTGACTCTAATGCATCAAGTTAAGTATTTATTTACATTCTTCAACACAGTCTTGGAAATGTCAGTCATTAATCTACTGCCAAGTATCAACTAGTGAAATATGTCCTTGATTTCCCGCCTTCAGAAAGGGTTAGCTTTGTATACAAGGCCTTCCAGAGCAAAAACTTAAAATTCCCTTTTAGCTAATTGTGAAATATACTGTTATCAGGACCTAATAATTACTGTGTGAAATATAAACCCAAGCAAATGGCTTGTAATTGTCTATGCCAATGTCCAAAGTCATTGGCTAGAGCTCACCTCTGTGAATACAGGGTAAGACCTCTGTGCCAAACATGTGCCCTGCCATTGGAGGGAAAAATAAACCTTTGTTAGCTGTAAAGTCACTCGGGCTTATCTCCCGTGTCACAGAGCAGCAAAGGAGCAAACAAAAACCCTATGTGCTTAATGAGACTTGACAATCCATCCTTGATGGCAAATTAATATACTTTGTACTTAGGTGGACCTTTTTATTTCCTCCTAATTGCAAAATACTAACCAGATGCCACAGCCTGCATTTCAGACTGGAAAACTCTTAGTTTATCCCACCCAGCCACAATCTCTGCATATTGCTTTACTAAGAATGACACATTTGAAGAATTCATAATTAGATTTCAGTATCTGATAATTAAATAATTAATTAATATAAAATGGGTCACATATGGACCAATAATGCCTATGTCTTGTTAACCAAGAATTATTCATTTAATTCTGTGCACCTGAGGTTAATAAGAATCAATCAAAACAGAATCTCTAACTCAAACAATTATGTTTCTAGATCTGATGGATAAACAGGCTTTGGAGATAGTATCCTAGTAATTCTAGAACATTTTTGTTTTTCTTTAAGAAAAGGAGATGGGGCAGGGAAAGTGCAGAGTAGAAATAGTGGAGGACAATACAAACTCCACTATCATTAATTTACCATGTAGATGGGAAAAAAGAAAAAACAGTTCTATCGTATGTTCTAGACACTTTTGTCAAAGTATAGTGGTTTCTAGATAAATACCAACTAGATGACAGCTTTTTTCTGATTACATAAGTCTATACAGTTTTTGGTTAAACTGAGCTCTGCCTTATGACAGGTTTCAGATGTGGAAACTTATATTGCCTTTGTTACCTTCAGAAGAGAGCAAAATATCAGGTATCATGAAAGTTTAAAGAACAGATTGATTTAGGCTGAAAGGATTCAATCTAAAAATGATATTTCAACCAGGTAAATTTTTACTTGTATTCCAGCTCAACTAAGCTATTTAAAGGTCACAAATAGTATGTGTATCTTATGAATGTAGATTTATTTTTTTTATCTGCTGAATAATTTAAACCATATTTTTGGACAAAATGCAAAGTAATTGGAAGTTAGTCTACTGCGACCTAATGTATTATTTGACTAAAATTTCAAAACCATTTTTAATCCTAATGGGATTTAGAAAAACTACTTAACTTCCTTGTCATAAGAAAAATCATTGTTTCATTTAGCATAAATAAATATATTTCCAAATCTGAAAAAATCTAATAACCTAATATTTCATAAAATATTTTGATTACCAGTGTTTTAGAAAATGATAATTTGAATTATAAAGTTTGTAATAATTAATGACAAAGATAAAACTTAGAAAAATCCAATTTTCTATGAATTAAATTACAGACCTGGAGGCAATAACAGAATACTAAAATCATAGAATCTGGAATCAGATGACCTTGGTTCAAATGGCAACACAATTTCCCAGCAGTTGCATGTCTTTGAGAAAGATATGTAACTTCCTTCACCTTTGTTTACCCTATTTGTAAATTTAGGATAATGATGTCACTTTTCTCAGAAACCCAGAAAGGAGATGAAGGCAATTATTATAATGCCTGGGTACATAGTAAACACTTAAAATATTACTGACAGCATGGTGATCTAGTTGGAACAGAGTTGGTCATAAAGGGAAAAAAAACAATGACGCATAGAAACAAATCAGGAGTTGCAGAGAATAGTATCATTCTAATGTCATGGTCAATTTAATCAATGTTAACTTTGTCACTGCTACCATTTAAATAGTAATTATGAAGTTCTATACCACAATATGCTAACAAATATAAAGAAGATACACAAAATAGAAAAGCGGATTCTTAACCACTGTGACACCAAGGAAGTCCTAGACATCATTTTTAAAGGTGAGAGCTTGAAGTTTTTCCCTCAATGATCGGGAAAAATCCAAGTATGTTCTCCATGACTACTTCTATTCAGCATGGCACTGGAGGTACCAACCAATTAAATTTTTAAAAAATGGGTCTTTGATGGAATCTGAATTAAATATACAGATTAAATTTTTAGAAAGGGCATTTTAATGTTAAGTCTTCCCATACAGCAAAATTTTCAGCCATTTTTTAGGTAATTTTATGATATTCAGTGAAATTTAAAAGTTTTAGTGAAAACTCCCATATATAGTATTCGATATAAATTTTTTTAACTCATGATAAGTTCATGTTTGTTTAAAAGCACATGGGAACCAAGAAAACTAAAAACACACAAGAATAAAAATAACCCCCCAAAGTATATAATTAATTCTGTCATATTTCTTTCCAATTTATTTCTTATTTCAGTTTTTTAAAAATAAAATTTTGGTATTCTATTTTTATACTTTTCTGTCATGGGAATTTAATAATTACTGGACTTTTAGAGTTGCTTATTTTTCCTTATTACTAATCGTAATTAAGTCTACATCTTTGTGCACTTTAATTTTTAACTTTGTTATGGATTCCTAGAATAAAAATAACTTGATCAAGGGATGTACCTGATTTTTCTGTATCTTCATCTGATTTTCCCCCCTAAGAACAGCCAATTATTCCGACACCATTCACTGAACAATAATTTGGTTAGCCAATGGTTGCAATACATTTCTTATACACATGAGGATTATGCTAATTGTTGTATGTACACATGTGTATTGTATGAATATATAAAGTGCTACTCTTACTACGTTTCTTTTAAATGGTATATAGAAATGTAACTATCTACTTTTAGATAAGAACTTTGGAATAATTTGTCACTTCCCAAATTGTTTAAGAAATTGGTATTTGATTGGATTGCTATACAAACTATAAATTAATTTGAACAAATCTATATCTTTACAATAGTCAATCTTGCCTCCTAGAAACATGGCTGGTATATTTTAATTTACTTAAGGCTTCTTTTAAAATCCTTGAGTAAAGTTCTAATTTTTTGAATTACAGATCAATAGGTCCCAGTCCTGGAGGTACAAAAGAACCACATAAAGAGTTTCTAAAAAGAGGACAGCTAGAATCCATCCCCAAAGATCTTGATTTTATGAGACTGAGAGAGAAAGACAGAAATGCAGACTTAAAAATAGACATAGATCAATAGATTAATATAATCTAACTTTCTTGAACACATGTTTATTATAATTTTTTTTCAGTTTATATAATTGGTTTTCATTTTGTCTGTGGGAAATCATCATTCTGAAATATATTATTATGTTTATGTCTTATTGCATTGACCATGGACTTAACAGAATAATATTAAATAGGAAGTATTTTGATGACTTTAATTGGAATATCACAAAGTTTCACAGTTTTATAAAGAATTACGTTGGTAAATCAATTGTGTGTGAATGTGTATATAAGACATGATTCATTACTTCTAACATTCTAAAAAGTCTATGAAGAAAGTTAAATTGGATTTGTAAATGACACTTGAAGGGTAACAGTATGTATTTTTTAAATGTTATCTGATTTTGAAGAGCAAAAGAAACACAACAATTTATATAACTGCATCATTTTAAGGAGTTTTAGAAAATAGTATATAAAATTGGAATGTTGGCTTAGAACTTATCTCCTTGTGAACTGCAGTGTTTTGTAAAAACAGTAACATTTCCTACACACACACACAGTAAATTCGACGAGTACAATGGATATTCCATATGTAAACGGCACTACAGATGATGACTTATATGTTACATTCAAGGTTATTAACATGAACCTCAGTATTAAAAGAAACGATCTGATCAAGTTTGACAGCCAGAATTGAAGATTATTGTTTAATATCATTTTGTCATTCCAAATAATTATATGTTAGGGAGGTTGCATATTCTCAACTTAGTCCTGTCAACAACATTAATTATTTGACAGAACTAATTATTTTGAGAATAAAAACCTGCTCAACAGGTATAGAAATTGCACTTTTACATGCAAACCTAGCTCCCAGGCTATGCTGCCAGAACACCCAGATCACATTTAATTTCCGTTAGTAAGGCCAGTCATTATTTTAATATGATTGCACAGTGTTGTAAAATGTCCTTTTTTTATGAAAAGCGATTAATTTTCATTTAGTAACATTTTGGTTGCCAAGTATTTAGAAGTGACTCCTCAGAATGCAGTTTTCCTACAAATACCTGTATTAACCCCAAAATCAGTATTAGAATGGAGACAAGGACAAGCAGAATAAAACATAAAGACCTGGATTTTAATTACCATCATTAATACCACATTAATTTTGAACACTCCCATTCATGACAGGACATCAGTAACAAAAAGAACTTTTCTAGTTCTAGAGCTACAGGATAAGATGTTAAATAGCAGCACTTAAAAATAGTTCATTAAAAAAAAACTATATATATATAGGAATGAAATAAGCCCGTGTAATGTTTTTTCATCAGATTTGATTGCATTCTGATTGTAGATGTTATAAGTTATTCAGCCTTGATTATCAGTAAAGTGTACCAGATGTCATGAAGTAAAAGGCCAGAACAAGGTTGCAAAATAAACACTGCAGCTCTAAAAGACACAGAAAAGCAACCATTTTCAACATTTTGAAAATTAGGTTTTTTTAAATCATCGTATTTCAGTTTTATAGTTAGTACTACATACATGATGTTAAATTATACTTCAGATTATCCTGGTTGTAGAAGAAAATAAATTATTTACAAATCATCTTATCTATAAACTCTCAAAAAAGAGAATAGGTTTTTGCTCAAGACATGTCAATGAGTTTAATGATCCCTCAATTAAGTGCAAGGTTAGACCTTTTCCCTAGAAATGTGAGGAAGCACCATGATTTTTTCTTGATTGGCTTTGCCTTGTCTGGGAGTTCCCTAAATCACACTGTAGGAGCATAAGACACAACAGTTCTCCACTGTCTGTGTTCAATGCTTAAAAAATGCCACTGCTTAACTGGTTAAAAGGTGGTAATATGGGTAAACAAACTTTAAATAAAAATGATTGCCCATTGACAGATGAATGGATAAAGAAGATGTGGTATATATATATATATATATATATACCCAGTGGGATATTACTCAACCATAAAAAAGAATGAAATAATACCATTTGCAGCAACATGGATGGACTTAGAGATTATCATACTAAGTGACGTAAGTCAGACAAAGAAAGACAAATATAGTATATCGCTTATATGTGGAATCTAAAAAAAAGGATACAAATAAACTTATTTACAAAACAAATAAACTCTGACAGAAAACAAACTTATGGTTACCCAATGGGAGGGAAGAGAGAGATAAATTAGGAGTTTGGGATTAACAGATACACAGTGCTATACGTAAAATAGGTAACCAACAAGGACTTACTGTATAGCACAGGGAACTCTACTCAATATCTTGTAATAACCTATAATAGAAGAGAACGTAAAAAAATTATATATATATATATATATATCTGAATCACTTTACACCTGAAACACAACATTCTAAATCAACTATATTTTACTAAAAATTTAAAAAATAATTGTCAGATCTTATTAATGATTTTCAATGTCTCTCATTTTGAGTCTTTTTTTTTCAGCTTGTAAAATGGACAAATAAAAATTGTATATATTTAACGTGTGCAACTTGATGTTTTAATATATGCATATATTGTGAAATGATCTTACTTATGTATGGAATCTTAAATAGTCAAACTTACAAAAGCAGAGAGTAGAAGGGTGGTTGTCAGCGCTGGAGGGAGGGGGAAATGGGGAGATGTTAGTCAAATAGTACAAAGTTTCATCTCTGCAAGATGAGTAAGCTCTAGAGATCCAAAGAACAGGTGGTGCCATAGTTAACAACACAGTGTGTATACTTGAAATTTGCTAAGGGGTTAGGTAAGCATCCTTATGAGGGTGGGATATTGGTGGTAGCGAATGTTAACTCTGTGAGGTGATGGATATGTCAAGCTAATGCTTGATTGTGGTGATCATTTGTTTCTTTAAGTTTTGCCAAGAAACCTCACAATTCACTAATTTAATATTTACTCCTATTTTCCCCAAACTGGTATTTTATTGATAACAAGGAAGAACTTCAGCTTGAAAAAGCAATTTAAAGAATTCATTATAAGCTCCTCTACCACAATGTAAGCTACTGAAGAAAGCTGGTTGCATATTCTCAATATTGTATTTCTTCCTTTTACTCACAAGGCTGTTCCCATAGTAAATACTTAATAAAGTTTGCCTAATGAAACATGCATTAAGGCAGCATAGAAAGAGAAAACTATCAGCAAAAAATCTTTTATACCCTGAATAAACAGGAGTTCATCAATCATCGCTAGGTGAAAGGAAAAAAAATGCTATGAATATAATTTTAATGCTGGATATTATTTGGACTTGTTCTTATGGAATTATAGAAAGTCTTTACTATCGTCTTAGGAAATATAACATTTCAACTTAGCATGTTGAAAAGTATGTAAGCATTACCTTGTTCCTCCTAAAGGAATATATTACAAAAAGGCAGTTTCATTTAGATGTGAATAAGAACAAAATATATAGAGTTCTACGGAAGCTTTGATGATTAAACTTAAATACATATCAATTCCAGCATCTCCTACTTCCCTCACTAGAGGTTAAAAGTACTATTAATGGGCACCTTCAACACTAGGAAGGTTAGAAGTACATCTTGCTACCAGACATTGAGTGCTTTATTCGAGGTGTCATGTTAACAAGCCCTAAAAGGGATCCATTAGTCGTTGCAATGAGGCTTTTTAGTAAAAATAAGTAATTAATGGAATTATGAATAATGGTTATTATTCAATTCAATCACAGAAAATGACATTGAATATAAAAAGAAGGATTTGATACTGTTCAATAAAGTAGTTAGAATTTTGAAGAGCTAATCATATAATGGAAATAATATCCTAGGGTGATGATACTCAGTCTACAACATGCAAACTCAAGAGAGCTTATTCATTTGGAGCATAAAATTCTGTTATGAATTTCTAATTTTTAAACCTGGGTATTATACTAGCTTCTACAGGACACATGATAAGCATGTGGCTCTCAGTGATTAATAATTACAACAGAGTTATGTTGGCTTCTAGCAAATAGGAATGGGATGATTTCTTTACTACTCAAAAATAAAAGCAAACTTAAAAATCATTTCTTTTTCTGAAATTCATTTCTTCTTTCTTCTTATGATATAGATGAAAGAAAATATTGTTAATAATCTACACAATGCTATCCCTATATATAGAATCTTAAGAGTTGAGTATATTATGAAAGGGTAGAAAGTTAACTTTTTTACCCAAAGCTCATTCTTTCCATTCTACACATATGTGCAAATCAGGAAGCAGCCGTTAAATAGGTGAATTGATTTTGAGTCATCTAATAAACTACAGTTACTAGCAGATGTAGTCACCATGTTATGAAAGGTATAAACCCATACTTTGCTCTCTGTTTTGTAGACCTGAGTCAGTAGATTGATTCAGGCCTTACAAGAGGCCCTATAGGTTCCTCTCTCTTGTTCTGTCTCCATGTAGACATTTGAGTGGTGATCACAGAGACACGTTTCTATACCATGTTGCAGTACTTACTGGTTCTCTATCTACTACCAGATGGTAGTAGGATCCCAAGATCTGGATGTAGGTTTTAATGGGTAGTAAGAGGCCCCTTACTAGATCATGAGCCTAAGTGGTGTCATGACCCAGTTTTTCCAGAGTTTGAATTAGAATGTTAAGTGCTCCAGCAGCTATTAAGGTACATTTTCGTTCTTATCAGTTATTCTTCATGTGTTTAGCCTCATTGGGAATTCCAGTAAGAATGAGAGGAAGATTTCTGTTTTTTTTCTTTCTTTTTTTTTTGGATTTGGGGGCCATAATACCATGGAAAAAATATCAAAACTGCCCTAACATCATACTGATTACTTATAATAAACACTAAAACATGGGAGAAGGTTGAAGATAAAACTGCAATTACATTACTTTGAATCTGATTGACTGTGGTTTGACATGTTCTTGGAAAGTTAAAAATCAGGGCTGGAAATATACACACACACACACACACACACACACACATGCACTTAGATACATATGTAGATATATTTAGATATATATTCCCAGATTATTTATATATAAGAATATAATTGCATATTTTTTCATGGATATAGATAAGCTAAAGTTTGCTTCACTAAAAGGGTTCATTCTGAGAATGATAGTTATGTCTCAAAATGATTTGAGTATATACTCAGTAGTTTAATTTGCTTAGTTACTAAAGGCATGGTTAAGAGTTGATTGTTACCACAGAAGGAAACATCTAAACAACACTGGAAAGAACAATATCATGTCAACCCTGTCAAACTTCCCCTTGAGGGAATCTACAGCATTCCAAACATACTCATCTAATCCAAAACTGAACACTTGGTGATATACTAACTAGCTTGCAAACTTTGGACCGTGACTATCTTTGATATTCTGTGTATAACCAGTCCTTTCACTACCTTGCTTGTTCACATGGAAAAGAGACTGGGGTCTAAATGGCCCATAACACCATGACTAAACCTAAAATAACAAAATAAAAAGAATAATAAATTCAATATAGTTTTTATTTCTGCTGCTATTAATAGTCTCACTAACTGAAATCCTTTATTGCACCATAAAGAGCAACTTTTCTAGTAGATGGTATTCAATAAATATGTACCTACATGTGTCAGGCACAGTGCTTCCACTTATTATACTTAAACGTCACCAAGCTATATTAAATATTTTATAAATAAGCAGATGGAAACTCAGAGAACTTCATAATTATTCAAAAGCATACAGCTAGAGAGTGTTGAATCAGTCTGTCTATCCTCAAAAAATCTATTATCTTTCCACTTCAAAATAGTAAATAGTAACCAGTAACTGGTAATTCAATGGTTTCCTCATTCCTGCTCCTTCTGAAGAGATGCCTTATACATTTACTTCTATTCATACTGTGAAAAAGAGCCAAAAGTCACAGATAGAAGAGAAAACATAAAACTGTTTAATTTTAAGGTTGTAAAAAGTAAGAAAAGTGAGTACCTAAAGTTTTCAGAATGAAGATAAGTGGAAATGAAAGATCAATAAGATAGTCAAAACAATTTCCAAATACCATACACCTTATATAAATAAATTAGTTACCTGTTCCTAAAAGCTTCCATATGCCAGGTAAATATGTAAAACTATGAAACTGCATGCTTTTATATCAAGTTATGTTTCTTTAAAATATCATCTATTGATGGATATTTTTAAAACATCAAAGAATAATGTGTACTAAAAACAGAAAATAAAAAAATTTAAATAAACAGAGCTTTAAATAAGCCATCACAAACTCAAAATGACACTTTTAAATTGATGTCTCAAAATATTTTACATCTCTCTGACACTGTTCCAGTTATCCTGGAAAGAGGGAGAATCCATGTACCGCTTTAGGCACATCTAAAGGCATATAAAGTATGCACCATTTGCTTATTTGCAGGTCACTTTTTTTTAATAGAAATTTGTTCCCCAAGGAAGAGCTAAAGTGAAGATCTTAGTCCTTAATGTGTATATCAAAGATGAATGTATGTTGTGTCTGTTCTAAATAGGTCCTCTGGTGTGGAAAATATATAATAATGGGACCCCTCTCAGAGTTTATAATCTATTAAAGGGCAAATACAACCATAAATACAAATATAACTATAACACAAGAAACTGTTATGTGTAATGCCTTATTAAAGATGTATTCATTCATTTGTATAATGTGTACCCATTTGTATTATGGGTAATCATAGTAGGGAAAAACACAATCTTCTATGGTATCCAGTACACTTAATGAAGCTTGAGGCATTTGAATGGTTAGTTAAAGAGAAAAGTTTTCAACAGATTAAAAAAACATGAACAGCTTCATAGAATATTCAATTTGATGAGTGTACTACATACATATAAAGAAGCAGTTTGGAGATCTGCTGAAAAGACAAGTTAAGGTCAGATTGTGGAGATTTTGAATGCTAAGCAAAGGAGTTTGAATGTAATTTAGAGAGCAAGGAGGATTTACTGAAGTATTTGTTAGCTTTTGGAGCAGAGATATAATACAGTATCTAAATATTTGCAAAAATATTTTGTAAGCAAATCTCTTTTAAAATCTCTGCTTTGGCTTCCCTGGTGGCACAGTGGTTGGGAATCTGCCTGCCAATGCAGGGGACACAGGTTCAAGCCCTAGTCTGGGAAGATACCACATGCCGCGGAGCAACTGAGCCCGTTTGCCACAACTACTGAGCCTGTGCACCTAGATCCCGTGCTCTGCAACAAGAGAAGCCACCTCAATGAGAGGCCCGTGCACTGCAACGAAGAGTAGCCCCCGCTCGCTGCAACTAGAGAAAGCCTGCGCGCAGCAACACAAAAATCTTCACACGGATATTTAGCAGCTTCACTCATCACTGCCAAACGTGGAAGGAACCAAGACGTCCTTTAGTAGGTAATAAACTCTGGTACATCCAGATAATGAAATATTACTCAATACTAAAAAGAAATGAGCTTACAAGTTATGAAAAGACATGGAGAAACCATAAATGCATGTTATTAAGTGAAATAAGCCAATCTAAAAAGGCATTGATATATCCAACTATATGACAATCTGGAAAAGGCAAAATTATAGAGACAATAAAAAGATCAGTGGTTGTTAGGGGATGGGAGGGTGGTGAATAGGCTGAGCACAGAGGATTTATAGGGTAGCAAAAATACTCTCTATGATACTAAAATGAGAGATGAATGTCATTACTCATTTTTCCAAACCCATAGAATGTAAAACATCAAGAGTGAACCAAGTTGTGGATTTGGGTAATTCTAATGCAAAAATATAGGTTCATCAATTGTAACAAGTGCGCCACTCTGGTGGAGGACATTGATATTGGAGAAGGTTATGCATGTTTGGGGGCAGAGGGTATATGGAAAATTTCTCTACCTTCCTCTCAATTCTACTATGAATCTAAAACCTCTCTAAAAATTGTCATTAAAAAGTCTGTAAGACTAGTTTTGATCATAGGTTAACTACTTATTTTATAAGACATCCAACTTCATTTTTAAAAAAAAATCCCTAGATAGTAGAAAGTTTTGTCCTGGAGCTTTCATCTTTAATTCTTGTTAAAGCATAAAAAAATGCTGAAAAAATGTAGGGCCACTTTCCAGAGCCCCCACCCCCAACCCACACATTGTGTCTAACAAACTCTCCTGTGAGACTTAGTACAACACTAACAGATGGGCTGGCTCTGTCCGTGTGTGGAGGATTTGCACTCTGCCATGCACAGGGAGAGTGAATTTCTTGTCCTGTGGATCACACAAGAACACTGAGGATGGTAGCAGCATGGTGGTAAGGTGAAGATTCAACTCTCCCTGGTCCACAGGACAGAGATGCAGCATTACAGATGCCATTGTTATGATAATCTATGGGCATGATAGCCCCTGAAGTGGAGCTATGAATGCCCTGCATGGCCATACCTTGCAGCCCACCCTTGAAAGGAACACCTACTGAGTATCCCTAGCTTAGTAAGAACTGCTTTAAAAGCTGCCCAAGTAGGTTGACTTCTGTCCTATCCCTCAGCTGAGATTTGCTGAAGTCTTGAGACCATAAAGACCTGGGAGCTTAGAGGCTGCTCAATGGAGGACAGAGAGTTTAAGAACTGGTACAAAACCAGCCAGCAGAAGACACTGCTGCTCCTCCATCTGCTGGTTTGTTTCCTCTTGAGACTTCCCACTAGCTTGACCTGCTCCAAGCATCACCAAAGACACGAGAAGATAAAACAGAATAACAAAGCACCTCAGACCTCAGAACTAGGGAAAGGGGGAAAAACAGTACTAGAATAGGTGGCTCCCAGAAAAGTAACACTGCTAGAGGAGAAAGACAGCAATTTTCCCAAATAGGGAAATGAAGGAAAGGAAGAAGGGAGGAAGGAAGGGAGAAAAAGAGGAAAGAAAGAAGGAAGGACAAACCATCTCTATAATTTTGCCATTCCAGAATATCATATGGTTGGGATCATACAGTATGTAGCCTTCTCAGATTGGCTTCTTTAACTTAGTATCATGCATTTAATCTTCCTCCCTGTCTTTTCATGGAAGAAAGAAAGGACAAAAGGAGAAAAAGAAGGAAAGAAAAAAGAGCCCCCTAATGAGAAATCCAGCTTAAGGACTTAAGGACTTCAGGAACTAAAAGACAAAATGTCATTCACTCCTGAAAAGCAAAATGTATTTCGAAGCATAGAGAAAACATGTAAAAAGATAAAAATAATCAGGGAAATATAGTAATGCGGAGGTTATGACAAAACCAGGAGACAGAAAATGCAAACACAAGTCATACTAGAAGGAAACACATTAACTCATATAGAAGGGGCAGAAATTCAAAAGATAATAATACAGAATTTCCCTAGTTTAAGGAAAGATTTAATTCTGCATCACAAAAAGGCTAGTTCCAAACAGGATTTTTTTTTAAGTACACATAGGTATATCCAGGTAAAGTGTCAGAGAAAATTTTATGACCTCTAGACAAAAAACAATAGTAATAATAATAACTTACAGGGAAATAGTCAGATAGTATAAGATTTCCTCACTTATATCCTAGGAAACTAGAAATATGACAGAGAAAATACTATAAAGGATTCTAAGATATAGATTAATACACAATATCATTAATTATGGTTATCTGAGTTGGAGACAGGTAAGGTTAGAGAGTATAAGAAAAAGGGGAAAAAGAAAAGAGAGCCATATTTTTAGCGCTATTTTTAAAAATTACCCCTGATGAAAATACCATGTATCATATAATCCCATTTACCTCAACTGTATATGTAGGGGTATTTATAGAGAAAGTAGTATGAAAAATAGTTAGCAAAAAGACTTTTTGTAATGGGACTTCAGATTTTTTTGGTTTTCTTACCTATACTTGTCTTCATTTTTAAAAATTATTAGCATGCATTACTTATATAATCAGGGGAAACAATAAATCTATTCTTATTTTGGGAAAAAGAGTTCTTCCAAGTTTTGACTCCTCATAACTCCTCCCAGAGGTCTTCATATCTGTTTGCAAAATACCACAAAATAAATGGAATCCTTTCTCTATATGAAGGATCTCTAAAAATATGAATGAATATTTGAAATATATACAAATATAAATTTAAATAATTTTGAATGATCCCTCCAGGATTCTTCTACCTGTACTCTAGAAATCCTTGCTTCCTTCACAGAAATCTTCTACCACCAATTGCCATTCTTAAAATTGAAATTTTCCATCTCTAATTTACCCTAAGCTTAAATTGTACTCAAATTTTTTTCTTCCTGAAACGTATTCTTGGAGACATCCATTTCCTTCACATAATAAATATGTGTTCTCTTCTCAAATTCTTTTCTAGACCCTGCCTTCCGTTTCTCCTTCCTCCTACAGTCAAATGTCTCAACAGATTTGTCAATTCTCATTGACTCGTGTTCTTACTTGACAGTTCCAGCCTTCAGTGTCTAGAGGAAGCATTAAAACACCAATAACTAAAAGCTGCTTGGCTCCAGGAATTTTTCCAGGCAACACTGTAAGGCAGATGTTAAACATTATTTTAGAAACAGAAAGCTATATATAGTCCATTTATTTCCAAGGTGGGCCCAGTATTACCCTGGAAATGATCTTCTCTATAGTATTCTACTAACTGGCCTCTCAGCTATGCAAATGCATGGCGAGTAATCATCCTTCAGAGAACAGGGAGCAGGGGATAATTTCACCTCCAATGGTCTGACTAACACTGTCCCAGCCAATGTCTTTTGATAATAAGAAATGAAGGTAAAGGAGGAAATAGATCAATTAAAAGAGTCCAAGGAGCCTCCTGGGAAGAAAATGAGCAAGACACAGAGGTTCAGCCCAGGGCCCAGAGAAGACAGAAATTTTATATTCAGGAGCAATTTATAGCAATGAAACAGGGGCAACAATAAAAACCAGGGACGTTTGAAAATGGGAATCTCTGGGTATTGGGGTCCAAACTACTTTTTAGACTAAGAAACCTCCAAACCCATTGCAATTCTGGATTGACGAGGCCTCTAAAAGTTAATATTAAGCTCTTTGCTAAACCTTGTAAGTGATAACTCATGCAATTAATTGGACAAGTACTGTATTCAATCATATTTGTACAACCAAACTTGTGAAGCAGGCCATTCAACTTAAGCTGAAGGGGAAAAAAAATCACATTTGTTACAATCTTTTCCAGATATAAAGTATGTGCACCATGAAAATAAGTGTCTCTATAAAGTGAAGTTATAAATTATCTCATGATAAATTATTTCCTGTTATTCTACCTTGCACGGATGCTAACACTTCAATCATTCTTTCTCTATAATGCTATTTTGGTTCCAATATTAATGCAAACACAGAGCTAATGTTTCATAATCTCACTCAATGGAAACAAACATCTTTCTTCTGTTGAATTCACAGTCTTGGTACAAACATTTGCCTCAATAACATTTTTCTCTGATAGTAAATCCTCACTGAATACATCTTTGCCAAACTAGATCAATTTTATTTGCTTTTCTGTTTCTCATTAACAGAGTTCAATAAATAAATTCATTATAAAGTAAACTTTAACACCCAATTTGTACACAAATGTAATAGAAAAGGTATTTGCAGACTTCTTATAAAGGGGCAGAGAGTATAAATTTTAGGCTTTGCAGGCCATTTGATATCTATTTCAACTACTCAATTCTGCCATTGTAGCTTAAAACACCATAGACAATATGTAAATGAATGAGCATGGCTATATTCCAATAAAACTTTATTTACAAAATCTGGTGGTAGACTAGATTTGACCTCTGGGCAATAGTTTATTGACCCCTGCTCTATATTAAAAACCTGGTAATAATTTCACACATTAAAAGTCTTTTTCTATTAACCAACCACCAGTTCCAGAGTGTACTTATTGTATATCAAAGATTCAGCCAAAGTGAAGCAGAACTTGACTTCTGCAAATGTATCCAAAGAATTCTTTTAAAGTATATTTATCTTAGTTTTCTTATTATTATCCCATAATCCAGTAACCTACAAAGGGTGGGGCAGTGGGAGCAGTATACCAGGGTGCAGGTGATTCTAACCAGTGTCAGTGAAAAATCCTTTCCAGGAAAATTAATTGTTGATTGGTCTAAATTCTAAACAATTGCTTTGGTTATTTTTGAATTTTAATGCTTTATTTGTAAGTTTCAAATTGTCCTGTTTTTATTATTTATCCTTAAAAATAAATAAAAAGACATTCTACATGGACATTAATTCTGACAACTTTGTTATACAGTCAGTCTCTGAGACATCCATGAGTATTTTAAGAGTGAAGTTTTTGTGACGTTTTGGATCATTTGAACCCACTTTAGGCACAGTTCAGTCTCCAAACCCTGTGCTACTACATATCCCTATCCCTGCACTTAAACAGTAGGCTAGATATAAACAAGAATGATACTGTGATTAGCCACAGGAGGAAACTGAATGTGAGTTACTTTACCTCCGTCATTTGATGTAATTACTCGTTGTTTTTATGTATTTATAAATTTTCTGGAGTTTATTGTGAAGTGGAATTTTTATGCATCCCTTTCTAATTTAGTCTTATATTAAGAATATTTTTCTATGTTTGTGTATATCTCTTGTTTCCCAGATATGAGCATAGATAGATCAACAAATCTATTTATACTGTCTATTGAACCTGAATATACAAAGAAGATTAATTTGGACAAAGTCTTTGAAAATTTGCAGAAGTTAAAGCTGGAAAACAAAATGTTAGTATTTATTTTTCCAATCAACTAAAACATAGGTATGTTTTTCCTTTTTTTCCAAAAATGTATTAATATAATTTGTAAGTATTAAGCACCATTACTGGACACTTGTTTTATTTTTTAATTCTTTATTTATTTATGTTTATTGGTATATATATACAAGTTCAATAAAAGAAAAATTTCACTGCTTGGAATCCTTTTCTGGCTATTATGATTACTTGTTTCATTTCATGATTATTACTAAATATATTTTATTGTATAGAGGAAGGGAGTCTTAAGCAAGAGTCCCCAACGAGTGTCAAGTATAGTAGGCACACTGCTGCCACACTCCATAACATGGAGAGTTAAGGGGCAGATTACATGGGCCCTAGAAGCCATTGTCAGAATTTTGACTTTTAGAAAAAATAATAATTTCCAGGTCCATCCACATTGCTGCAAAAGGCGTTATTTTATTCTTTTTAATGGCTGATTAATATTCCATTGTATATATGTACCACATCTTCTTTATCCATTCATCTGTCGATGGACCTGGAGATTATTATACTAAATAAAGTAAGTCAGACAGAGAAAGACAAATATGATATGGTATTGCTTATATGGGGAATCTAAAAAAAATTGATACAAATGAACTTATTTATAAAACAGAAACAGACTCATAGACTTAGAGAAAGAACTTATGGTTACCAGGAGGGAAGGGTTGGGGGGAGGGATTGGGATTTACATGTATACACTACTATATTTAAAATAGATAACCAACAAGACCTACTGTATAACACAGGGAACTCTGCTCAATAACATTGTTAATAAACTATGCTCCAAAATAAAATAAAATTTAAATTTAAAAAAAGAAAAAAAAGTCTTTTTTTTAATTAAAAGAGTGACATAATATAACTTACATGGTAAAATAACCACACTAGAACGAAACAAAACAAAAAGGAACGAAATTGGGTCATCTGAAGAGACGTGGATGGACCTAGAGAGTGTCATACAGAGTGAAGTAAGTCAGAAAGAGAAAAACAAATACTATATAGTAATTCATATATGTGGAATCTAGAAAAATGGTATACTTCAGTGGTCCCCAACCTTTTTGGCACCAGAGACCGTTTTCATGGAAGACAAGTTTTCCACGGACTGGGGTGGGGATGGTTCAGGCAGTACTGCGAGCGATGGGGAGTGATGGGGAGTGGCAGATGAAGCTTGCCCGCAGCTCAGCTCCTGCTGTGCCAGCCGGTTCCTAACAGCACAGCTGTTATACCAGGGGATTGGGGATCCCTGGTATAGATGACCTTATTTGCCCAGCAGAAATAGAGACACAGATGGAGAGAACAAATGTTTGGATACCAAGGGGGAAAGGAGTGGGCTGGGAGCAATTGGCAGATTGGGATTGACACATATACACTATTGATACTATGTATAAAATAGACAACTGATGGGAACATACTGTCGAGCACAGGGAACTCTACTTAATGCTCTGTGGTGTCCTCAATGGGAGGGAAATCCAAAAGAGAAGGAATATATGTATACGTATGTCTGATTCATTTTGCTGTGCAGTAGAAGCTAACACAACATTGTAAAGCAACTATACTCCAGTAAAAATTAATTTAAGAAAAAGAACACATTACAATGGATTATAGGAGAGTTAAGCATAGAAGAAAGGAGACTGATTAGGAGCTATTTCAAAAATACGGATGACATAATAGATAATAGTGGTAACAGTGAAGCCTGTGAGAGCAGGCTTCATTCTGGATATATTTTGAAAGTTAAACCCATTTAGTTTCCTGGAGAACTTTGAACATGAGATGAGAGAAAAAACATAAGAAGACCTCCAAGGTTTTTTTTTTTTTTTATACAGTCCTTCATTTTTTTTAAAAATTAATTTATTAATTTATTTTTGGCTGTGTTGGGTCTTCGTTTCTGTGCAAGGGCTTTCTCTAGTTGCGGCAAGCGGGGGCCACTCTTCATCGCGGTGCGCGGGCGTCTCACTATCGCGGCCTCTCTTGTTGCAGAGCACAGGCTCCAGACACGCAGGCTCAGTAGTTGTGGCTCACGGGCCTAGTTGCTCCGCGGCATGTGGGATCTTCCTGGACCAGGGCTCGAACCCGTGTCCCCTGCATTGGCAGGCAGATTCTCAACCACTGCGCCACCAGGGAAGCCCACCTCCAAGGTTTTTTGTGCTGAATAATTGTAAGAATAGAATTGTCATCAACTGAGATGATGATGGCTGTAAAAGGAACAGGTTTGGTGAGAAGATCAGGAATTCAAATTTGGATGTGTTGAGTATGAAATGTCTATTTGCCACCCAAGTGGTGATGTCAAGTAGGTAGTTTAATATATGAGTTTGTAGTATGGGCAAGGAGTCTGGGTTGGATATAGAAATGTGATTGTTGCTAGGATATAGAGGGATATGAAATCCATAGCACTAAATGAGATTACCAAAGAACAGAGTACATAGAACCAAAGATGGAATCCTTAAGCACTCCAACATTAGAAGTTTAGAAGAAGAGGATAAATCAGCAAAGATGTCTGAGAGGGGTAACCAGAGAGGGAGCACACATCTATATGGTGTACGTGAAGCCACTTGAAAAAGTCTTTGCAAGAATAAGATATTGCCTGAAAAAAAGTTAGTACAGTGTTTGGCATATAATATGCACTCAATAAAACTAACCATTGTTAGTCATAAGTATAATAAGTATATTTTGTGATATACTTAAATTGATTGGTCTATATCTAATTCACAGATCAGTGAAAAAAACTAGTTAAAAAACTAGTTCATTGCTTAGTTGAAGCTCATCGTGCTCCAAAATAAAACTCACATATCACTTTAAATTAATGTTGATAATTATATTTTAATTGGTTTTACGATTTCGTTCATATTTAATGAATAAATACATTTTTGGACTTTTATTGTTGTAGAATGAAATAAATATTACATATTTAAAATAACATAATAAAAATAACTTGAGTCAGCACTACAGATTGGCAAGATATTTCTTTCCTTTTAAAGTGCTCTGTTCGTTATTCATGTTTGAGAGAAACTGCCCTATACTACAGTTCTTCTAGACTACTCAACATTCCTTGCACACACCCTGACATTTCACACCTCCCTGCCTTTGCTTATGTTCCTTCCCCTGCTTGGTATCCTACCACTTGATGAGTTCTTTCTCCTCTGAATAGCATGTCCAGAATTATTAACTCCCTCTTTGGTTATCCTATGGCATTTTAAATATATCTGCATTACACTGCAGTGGTAATTTACTAGATTGTATTCTATCTAATTGTTTATATATTTATTTTACCTTCTAAAACTCTGAGAAAATTGAAATCTCGTCTGTCCTTGCTGCAGTTTTCTCAGTATCTAGCCTTATTCCTGGAAGTGCAGGTGCTCAATATTTGTTAAATGAATGAGTTTATTGAATGACCCTTTTTTCTTGACTTCTAAGGTGCTATCTATGTCAAGAAAACCTGTAGACTTAATAAACATTTTTCCAGAAAGGAAAGCTGCATTAAACATATATCAGTTTAAAAATGCAACTTAATTTCAGAAATATTAAAATGGAAAAGTTACTTACATCTCTGAATTGATGTAATTCAGTAATGTCTATCTAAAAGGAGATCTGAACATTATAACAGGAACAGAAAATATGTAAAGTGGATAAGTGCAAGAAGATGTGAAATATTTTACAGTAAAACTATATTCTCTCTTAGAAAATGACATTGCATAAAAAAATGGCAGGCTTTTTTTTTTTTTCTTTCAAAACTGGCTTTCAGTTCCAATCCATTCTGTTTTTTCTCTTAACAGCTTTGCAAAAATATGATAATTCTGTCTCACTGTTCTTTCTTGATGATAACTGCCCTCCCAGTTAATCATCTCATCCTTTCATCAATTATTACATTTACCACCCTTGAATTGACGATGTGCTTGCTTGGCTGCTCATAGGTGGAATTAAGCTTAAGGACAAAGGCATATTATTTAAGTGATTTATAATCATTGTGTTATTATTAAACAGAGAGCAGAGGACTACTAAGGTGTTAAAATTTTCAGAGTATTAGCATCCTAAGAAAGTTATTAATTAGTCACAACATTGTGACCTGATTGACCCCAAACACTCCGAGGTCCTCAGTGACTTCACAGTTGCTACGTTATAGCAGCAACTAATACCCTCCATTTCAATGAGAAGACGAATAGGAAAAAGTGATGTACCAATGCTAGTATTTGCAAATAAGATGCCAATCTCCAGAGGAAAAATTTTAAGTGCCGCCTTTTTAAAGTATTAGCAAAGCACCGTATCATGTTATATAGGTATGTGAATTAGAGGAAAATAACATCACATTTAGACATAAAACTGAAATCTGCAATTAGAAATTGGAGTAAATAATTTTATCTTTATTTTAAATGCTAAATCTCCATGAATACTGTATTTCATGTAGATTTTATTCTAATTCTCTGCTTTGTGTATTGTCAAGATCCTTTAAAAGTATACTGTACAGCAAATAATCTCAAAAGTATATCTTTTCCATAAGGAGGTTAATTGAGACACAATAAGAAAAATAATATCAAATATAGTTATTATATACAGTGCCTTACCAATCTAGGGATAAAATCAAAAGTGCTATTTTCACTGTTTGTCTGTTTAGGACTTTCATTTATCAATAGTGAATCAGTGACCTACAAGGGTGTCATTATTTCTCATGAAAGTGCAAATACCATTACACTTTATGCCATCACACACCAAATTATTTGGTTATAATGTAATTCTTTTAATGATGGGTGCATTAGTGGAGATCATCTTATATCTATAAGAGCAGGAAATGAAACATATGCACAGCTCCCTATAGCAATTGTTAAAATAAAAGCAAGTGCTACTGGGAACCACTGTTAAAAAACATATACCCTGACACACACAGATCTTTGTAGTGCATGTCTATGTTCTGTTGGTCTTTTTTCATGAGCATTTTCAGCAACTTGAGTGTAGGCAATTACAGACTGATGGAGATTTTTGAGGTTGCTAAATGTTGAATGGAATTTAAGACTGGCTAAATTTTTGCAGAAGAATACAGATAAATAGTTCAATCATTTAATAGAAAAACACAAAATTATTCTTTGAGCATAAAAGAGCACACAGAAAAGTCAAAAACAAAATAAAATTAGTGTGCTAAATATTCATTCTCACCAGACCTGCAAAGTACTTTTATTACAGACCATAGGATTAAAAATGGAAATAACTTTGTTATACAGGATATTTTTTCAAAAATGCTATCTAATATGGGATACTATCTTTATCCATATTTGGAAAATTAAAAAAGGAAAAAATAAGATATTGTTCTTCTGTTCTCAATAATGTGTTTCTACCAATCGATTTATTCTTTTTTAATTTTCTGGTTTTGTTAAGTACTACTGTAAAGCATAAGCATATATTAATTGAATAAAACACACTATTGAAAAAACTTATCAATTTTCCTTATCTAGTTTTGAATATATTTCTAGACAATATTAGAACACAGTTCCTTTTTAAATTTAGGTGTTATTCATATACATTAAAAATGAGCACTTAAATACAATATTCAACTTTATGAAGGCTAACAACAGTACACATTTACACAATACTGCCCAAGCAAACGATAGCACATTTCTATCACTCCATGATATTCTCTTGTTCTTTTCTTTTTTAAATGGAAACCACCAAGGGGCTGGATTGTAACCAATATCTGGGTTTTTAGTAGAGAAGTGTGTGCTTCTTCCAGGGTGTGTCTTAAAACAACCAAGAAAAACTAGATTCTGGTCTCTTACTTTTGTTGTGATAAGTGTATATTTCCAGCCAGTATTACATGTTTGTCTACTCTGAATAGGGAATAACAAAGCAGTCATTGCCATTTTGAATCAAAGGAACAAATTTATTTAATGGATCCATTTTGTTGAAAACATACTTGAAGCAAAGATTTTAAGTCCTAGATTCAAACTTCACCATGGTGGCTAATGCTGAGGAATTACTATACATTTTAAAAATGTAAACTAGAAATTACCTAAGGATATATAATTGTATTAGTTTAAATTTTAAACATTAATAAATTGAACTAAAAAAGTAATGCCAAATTCAGGTTCTTAAAATTCTTCTTTAAAAAATTTTAGCATACTTACAATTAGAACCTGAAATTTTAAGAATATACTAACTCTGACAGTTAGGACCTAACTTGAGAACCACTGGAAATTTGGGTCAATCAAGCTAGGAAGGAGACGCCAAGATGGCAGAGTAGAAAGATCCTGAGCTCACCTCCCTAGGGCATACCAAAATTACAACTATTTACAGAGCAACTACTGATAAGAAAGACTGGAAGACTAGTAGAAAAGATCTTCTACAACCAAAGATAGAAAGAAGGAACCAAAATGAGATGGGTAAGAGGGGCAGAGATGCAGTATAGTTAAGACTCATACCCCAGGAGGGGCAACTTGCAGAGGTTCTCCCCTAGGAGTGAGGAGTCTGAGCACCCAAGCCTGGGGGTCCTAGCCTGGGAAAATGAGCCCCCAGAACTTTTGGCTTTGAAGGTCAGCAGGACTTACTTAAGGGAAAGCCAGAAGGCTTTGGGAAATAGGCTCTACTCTTAAAGGGCGCACACAAAATCTCACATGCTCTGGGAACCAGGGTAGAAGCAGTAATTTAAAAGGATCCTGGGTAGGATCCACACACTGATCTTTGAAAACCTTTTCTAGAGGCGGGAAACAACTGGAGCTCACCCTGGGGACATAGACACTGGCATTAGCAGATTTTGCGAGCTTGTTTACCATGAGGTCACTGGTGTTGTTAAGCACCATTTTGGAATCCTCCTTCTAGCTTATTAACCCTGGGACCTAGCCATGCCCAACAGCCAGCACTGGGTCACATCAGGCCAAGCAACTAGCCAGGAGGGGACACAGCCCAATGCACCAGCAAGCCAGCTGCCAAAAGACCCTCTGACCACACAGCCGCCCTAGAAACTGACCCTATCTACCAGAGGTCTTAGGACTCAGCCTTGCACACCAGTGTGCCAACTAGTAGCCCCCAAGACTCCCAGACCCCTGGAGTCAGAAACCCCAGGACCAGGCTGTGTCTACAAGTGGACTGGCAATAGCCCCAGGACCATCCTCACCCACCTTGGCCCTGGTCCCACCCACCAACAGGCAGACACCAGCCCCAGGATCACCATAGTTCATCAGTCTTCCATGTCAAGACCCAGCTTCACCCACCAGCAGGATGGCACCAGCCCCAGGAACCCATGGGCTCAGGTCCTGCCCAAGAACAAGCTAACACCTACTTTGGGACACTCTGGATCCCACAAAAACTATGTCAGAAACCAATGTCACCCACCAACAGGCAAACACCAGTTCTAGGACCCCCAGTGTCCTTCACCCAGAGTCCCTGGGACCAGATTCTGCATAACACTGAGCTGGAACTAGTCCTGGGACTCCTGTGCCCTGTCTCTGACCATCAGCAGGCCAACACCAGCTTTAAGACAACTTGAACCCCTCATCCAGCTTCCCTAGGATCCAATCCCACTTGCCAACAGGCCAACATCAGCTTTAGGACACCTCAGATCCTGCCTCCAGCAATAATGTCAGGAACTGGCCCCACCTACCAGCAGGCCAACAATAGATCTAGGTCCCATAGCCCCACAGACCCATAGTCACCCACCCCAGATCCCAGCTCCACCAACCAGTGGGCTAGGTGCCCCACCCCCCCACCAAACACTCTGCAGAAAGTTGCCTTGTGACCTGACCTTGCCTACCAGCCACGAGCAGCCTTCATACAAGACAGGGCCTGGCAATGAACTGGGCCAGGGGCCAGCCATTCCTAACAGACTGCTCACAGTCATTAGCTTGCCAAAATAGAAGGACCCATGCAGCCCACATATGGAGCACCCCTGGAGCATAGAGTTCTGGTGACCAGAGGGGAGTGCACTGCTGAGACACATAAGACATTTCCTACAAAAGGCCACTTCCCCAAAGTTCGGCAACAAAACCAACCTACCAAGTACACAGAAGTAAAAACAGCAAATTAGAGAAAATGAGGCAACAAAGTAATATGTTCCAAACAATGGAACATGATAAAATCACAAAAGAAGAACTAAGTGAAGTATAGATGAACAGTCTACCTGATAAAGAGTTCAAGGTAATGATCATAAAGATGTTCAAAGAACTCCAGATAAATTGGATGAATAGAGTTGAGAAGTTAAAAGTTTTTAACAAAGAGTTAACCAACAAATTAGACCAAATGGACCAGATAGATAGATAGATAGATAGGTAGATAGATAGATAGGGAAAACATTCCACCCAAAAGTAGCAGAATATACATTCTTTTCAAGTGCACACAGAACATTCTCCAGAATAGATCACACGCTAGGCTACAAAAAAGTCCCAGTAAATTTAAGAAGTTTGAAATCATATCAAGCTTATTTTCCAACCACAATGTTATGAGTCTAGAAATCAACTACAATAAACAAGCAAACAAAAAAAGCTGCAAAAAAAAACACACACACAAGAATCACATGGAAGCTAAACAATGTGCTACTACACTATCAATGGATTACTGATAAAATAAAAAAAAATACCTGGAGACAAATAAAAATAAAAACACAGCGATGCAAAATCTATGGGATGCATAGATTTATTCTTTTTATTTCTTTTGCTTGTATGATTTTTTGTGGTTATTGAACCATCCATGCATCCTGGAATAAATCCTACTTGATCATGATGAATCGTCCTTTTAATATATAGTTGAAGAAGACAACTTGGAAAGGAAGAAGTAAAACTGTCACTCTTTGCAGATGACATGATACTAAACAGAAAATTCTAAAGACACCATCAAAAAACTAATAGAATTCATAAATAAATTCGGTGAAGTTGCAGGATACAAAATTTATGTACAGAAATCTATTGCATTTCTCTACACTAACAACCAACTATTAGAAAGGGAAATTAGGAAAACAATCCCATTTACAAACTGCATCAAAAAGAATTAAATGCATAGGAATAAATCTATGGAAGTAAAAGACCCTTACTAGGAAAACTATAAGACACTGATGAAAGAAATTGAAGATTAAACAAACAGATGGAAAGTTACACCTGCTCTTTGATTGGAGATTTAATATACATAAAATGACCATACTACCCAAGGCATTTTACAGATTCAATGAAATCCATATCAAAATACCAATGGCATTTTTCACAGAACTAGAACAAATAATTCTAAAGTTTGTATGAACACACAAAAGTTCCCAAATACCCCAAACAATCTTGAGAAAGAAGAACAAAACATCACACTTCCTGATTTCAATCCATACTACAAAGCTACAGTAATCAAAGCAGTAGGGTACTGTCACAAAAACAGATATATAGATCAATGAAACAGAATATAGAGCCCAGAAATAAACCCATACTTACATGGGCAATTAATCTAAGACAAAGGGGGCAAGAATATACAATGGGTAAAATATAGCCTCTTCAATAAGTGGTGTTGGGCAAACAGGACAGCTACATGCAAAAGAATCAAACTGGCATACTTTTTCATTCCATGAACAAAAATAAATTCAAAATGGATAAAAGACTTAAATGTAAGGTCTACAATCATAAAACTTCTAGAAGAAAACATAGTCAGTACACTGTTTGACATAAGACTTAGTAATATTTTGGGGGGAACTGTGTCCTCAGGCAAGGGAAACTTAACCAAAAATTATGAGACTACATCAAACTAAAAAGCTTTTGCTCAGGAAAGGAAACTATCAAAAAAACAAAATGAACATCTACTGAACGAGAGAGGATTTTTGCAAACAATATACCCAATAAGGGGTTAATATCCAAAATATACAAAGAACTCATACAACTCAGTATGAAGAAAAGAAACAACCTGATTTAAAAATAGCAGCTCTGAATAGACATTTTTCCAAAGAAAATATATAGATGGCTAACAGGCACATGAAAAGATGCTCAGCATCACTAATCATCAGGGAAATGCAAATCAAAACCACAATGAGATATCACCTCACACCTACCAGAATGGCTATTATCAAAAAGAAAAACAAATAACAAGTGCTGGTGAAGATGTGGAGAAAAATTAACCCTCATCGGCTCTTGGTGAGAATGTAATTTGGTTCAGAGATTATGAAAAAACGAGAGGAGATTCATCAAAAAAATTATAAATAGAAACTGATCAATCAATTCCACTACTGGGTGATTAACTGAGGAAGACAAAGACATTAATTAGAAAAGATTAATGCATCCCTATATCCCTTGCAGCATCATTTATTTACAATAGACAAGATATGGAAGAAATTTAAGTGCCTATCAATAGGTGAATGGATAAAGAAGATGTGATGTGTGTATATATATACACACACACATATATATATATATACACATAATGGAATATTGTATGTGTATATATATATATATATATATAGTATGTATGTATGTGCGTGTGTGTGTGTGTGTGTATATATATATATATATATATATATATATATATATATATATATATATAAATGGAATATTAGCCATGAAAAAGAAGGAAATCTTGTTATTTGCAACAACTCAGGTGGACCCAGAGGGTATTATGCTAAGGGAAATAAGTCAGATACAGAAGGAGAGATACTGTATGATTCCACTTATATGTGGAACCTAAAACAGAGTTAGATGCACAGAACATGTAGGTGGTTGCCAGAGAGAAGAGGGGTCAGACAGGAAAAAAATAGGTGAGGGAGATTAAGAGGTACAAACTTCCAGTGGCAACATAAATGAGTCACAAGTATGAAAAGTGTGAGGAATATAGTCAATACCTAAGTAACATATTTCTATCATTTCAAAATATATAGAGATATAGAACCACTATGTTGTGTAACAGGAACTAACACAGTTGTGTCTGTCAGTTATACTTCAGAAACAAACAAACAAACAAACAAGTAAACTTATAGAAAAAAAGATCAGATTTGCTGTTACCATAGGAGGAGTGTGGGCAAGGGGGCAATTGGATATAGATGGTCAAAAGATACAAAATTTCAGTTATAAGATAAACAAGTACTAGGGATGTAATATACAACATGATAAATATAATTAACACTGCTGTATGTTATATATAAAACTTGTTGGGAGAGTAAATCCTAAGAGTTCTTATTACAAGAAAACATTTTTTTTTCTTTTTCTTTAATTTTGTATTTATATGAAATGATGGATATTCACTAAACTGATCGTAATAATCATTTCATGATATCTGTATGTCAAATCAGTATGCTGTACACCTTAACTTAAATGTATGTCAATTATATCTCAGAAAAATGGAAGAAAAAAAAAAAGTTCTGCTCAGGTATGCTCTTATTTATTAAAAAAAATTTTTTTAATTTAAATTTAATTTTTTGGAGGTCACTGACTTTAGTTTTTTATTATTTAATTTATTTAAACTAAAAACAAATCAAAACAAAATAGTTCACCAGTATCTCGTCAATTTCTAGTCAAACCACACTATCCAGCCTCAGGCAATCATCTTTTTAACTTCTAAATCCATAAATTAGTTTTACTTTTCTATGTTATCATACATGGAATGCAATATGAGCTATTTCCTGTCTAGCTTCTTATGTTTTGCATAATGTCTGTAAGATTTGTCCATGTGGGTCTGTGTGTTTGTAGTTCCTTTCCTTCTTATTGCTGAGTATGAATATTTTAAAAATCTATTCAAGTATTTCACTCATTCTCTTGTAGATGAATATTTGGATTGTTTCCAGGTTTGCCTATTATAAACAGGTTTTCTGTGAGCACTAATGAAAATAACTTTTTGATAAAATTCAAGATAGGACGAGGAGGGAACTTGCTCAGCCTGAAAAAGGGCATCTACGAAAGTTCTACAGTTAATATCATACATAATCATGAAATATCAATCTTTGTTCCCCTAAGGGAATGAACCAGGAAAAGATGTCTCATATTACCATTTTATTTCAACACTGGAATATCTAGCCAGTGCAATACTCTAAGAAAAAGAAATAAGAGGCATAAAAATTGGAAAGGAAGAAGTATAATGGTCATTATTCTTAAACAACATCATTGTTTATGGAAAATATCCTTATGAATGTTACAAAAAAATGTAGAAGATCAATACCTCAATTTTGTAACACTGTAGGATGCAAGGTCAACATACAAAAAAGTAATTTTATTTCTATATAATCTAGTGAACAGTTGGAAAATGAGATTTAGAAAAATACAATTTATAATAACCATAAATCTTTTTTAAACAACTTCATTGAGATAGACAAAAAAGCCGTACATATTTAATGTATATAACTTAATAAGTTTGGAGATAAGAATAATAAATAAGGAGGGTAGGAGGAAACTTTGAGGTGATGAATGTTTATGGTACAAATAATCTCTTAAAAATAGACTGTTCTCAAATTCTAGCTGTTGTTTGTATCCTGCCCTGGCCAAGACTTCTACACATTCTTCTGCTGGCACACTGAACCCCGTTTCTGCTCTTTATAATAATTGTCAATCATGAAAGCAACCTAAGTGTCCATCAACAGATGAATGGATAAAGAAGATGTGGCACATATATAAAATGGAATATTACTCAGCCATAAAAAGAAACGAGATTGAGTTATTTGTAGTAAGATGGATGGACCTAGAGACTGTCATACAGAGTGAAGTAAGTCAGAGAAAGAAAAACAAATACTGTATGTTAACACATATATATGGAATCTAAAAAAGAAAATGGTTCTGAAGAACCTAGGGGCAGGACAGGAATAAAGAGGCAGACATAGAGAATGGACTTGAGGACATGGGGAAGGGGAAGGGTAAGCTGGAACAAAGTGAGAGAGTGGCATGGACATATGTACACTACCAAATGTAAAATAGCTAGTGGGAAGCAGCTGCATAGCACAGGGAGATCAGATCAGTGCTTTGTGTCCATCTAGAGGGGTGGGATAGGGAGAGTGGGAGGGAGACGCAAGAGGGAGGGGATGTGGGGATATATGTATATGTATAGCTTATTTACTTTGTTATACAGCAGAAACTAACACACCATTGTAAAGCAATTACACTCCAATAAAGATGTTAAATAATAATAATAATTGTCTACGATAACAAAGCATGTATTGGGTAGTTAATATACTCAGTGCTCTGTAAATTCAGATGATACTAAGCATTATATTAATATAAAACATTAAGGGAATATTAAAATATTTAATTTATTTTAAACCTTTTTCATGGAGTACTTTTATTTTTCTAG
Source organism: Eubalaena glacialis (assembly GCF_028564815.1). NCBI lineage: Eukaryota > Metazoa > Chordata > Mammalia > Artiodactyla > Balaenidae > Eubalaena > Eubalaena glacialis. The sequence goes on along the minus strand of NC_083732.1, from coordinate 28,264,320 downwards.
CTCTTTACTTTAGAAGACCATCCCTCAGTTGCAGCGGAAACTAATTACAACCGAGATTATTAAATCTACTTTTGGCACACATTCATAGCTGTGCTTTATTGCTCAGAATCAGCAATCTGCAGGGATATAAAAGTCATTTCTCCACTATTACTGGTCCTTCTACCTTCTACCAGGAACTCTAGAAAATGGCTTCTCTTTTCAGCCCAATAGGAACTACAACACTCTATTTTGAACCCTACCCTATCACTACATTTTTTGACTTTCTTCTCCCCATATCCTCTTTGACTTACTTGCCTACCTCCTCCAAAATTCTCTGTATACCTTTCTGAAGAGTAGTTTCTCCCACCAAGCTTTTAAGCTATCTGTTTTTCTTACTCTATCCAATTTAGGATGTGCACAGAAGTCCTTAATTAGAAAGCCAAAGGCATTCATTAAGGTGCCTTGCTAAAGAAAGACAGTTGTCTTCCTAAGGGAATCCTGTAGACAGCTCTTAAAGTAAGCATTTTTTCCCTCACTGAGGCAAGATCATTACAAGCACCAATGTACACTCAAACTCAAGATCATTAACCCATTTTAGTTTTCTTTTGATAATGATGATGAGTCATAGTCATGAAATACAATCAAAGTGCACCTTTCTATTTTATATTTTCCAGTTATTCTTCATAATGTTCCAAATTTGGAATATATATTAGATGAATATCTCTTGAAGAGTTCAGAATAATATTTTGCTTATATTCAGCTTTAAACATCATTAATTAATAACCAAAGCCTATTTATTTGACAACAATAAGAGCAAGGGCCCCACTTGTCTACTGGTTTACAGGTGTTAGCGGATTAAATTAAAAAAAAAAACAATTGTTAACGATTTCAAGCAGGACACAGCCTAAGCTCTCAGTAAATATCTGGGAATTAACTGATATCAATTCCTTTGGAAACAAAACCATGTCCCAGTATTACCTCTCTCTCTCTTTTCAGTAAGATTAGTCTATGATACTACTGTGGATCAGAATCCATTTGCCCAAATTGGCTTGGAATACCAAATCTCAGGATGTAATTTCCAACTTCAGTTAAAGCAGTTTACAACAACTGCTGGACATTAAAAGATGTTCTGATTATCTGAAGTGGTTAATGTTTCCAAATTCTCAGCAGACTAAGTAATCTACACTGGGAAGACTGGCTCAAATGGAAAACAGCTGGATTTTAATTAAGAGAATATTTTGTAGTAACACGGATGGACTCGGAGGGTATTATGCTAAGCGAAATAAGTCAGACAGAGAAAAAAATACTGTGTGATATCACTTATATGTGGAATCTAAAAATACAACAAACTAGTGAATATAACAAAAAAGAAGCAGACTCACAGATATAGAGAACAAACGAGCAGTTACTAGTGGGGAAAGGGAAGGGGGGAGGGGCAATATAGGGGTAGGGAAGTAAGAGGTACAAAGTATTAGGTATAAAATAAGTTACAAGGATATATTGCACAACATGGGGAATGAATATAGCCAGTACTTTATAATAACTATAATTGGAGTATAACATTTTAAAATTGTGAATCACAATATTGTACACCTGTAACTTATATCGTACAGCAACTATACTTCAACATTAAGAAAGAGGATACTTGAGAATTACAATTCATGTTGTTTTTAATATCTAGAAACCAGACTCGGGAGGAAGAGGCAACAGCATAAGTAGTAGCGAAGTAATCTGTAAAGTGCACTTCCTGCTACACTACAATTTTCCTCTCCTATAAGAATAATCATTAATTATACCAACAATATACTAGAGTTTCAAGAATAAAGCCCTCCAAACTGTTAACTGATTGACTATTTTAAAGATATGAATTAAAATAATTTGCAAATAACTATTCATTGCTTTCCAAGGTGAAATTGATCCTTAGTTTTGGAACATCAGGCACTATTTGAATCTTAAACACAGGTTCCAGTAATTTGGGGGAAAAATCTTGTGCCATTTTTTGTGGTTAATAAAATGGTTGGCCCAAATGTTCCTTTGTGTTTATTCTATGCTGCCCATCTTCGATTACAATGTTTATGGAAGGAAGCAGGAAAGATCGATTTCTGCATTCAAAACAGGAGCTTTATTTTAAGCATCCAATTGTCATGTAGTATTTGTGTATAATGATGATGAACAGCCATGATCTTCAGGAAAAGAAAGCACATTTAATTTCGGGTATTTTGGAGACTTTAATAAAGGAATTGTTTACAAAAGTGTGTGAGATTAAGGGGAAAGCACAGGAGACATGCAGAGCCCTGTCCGTAGCATCTGAGTGGATAAAAGGGAGGTGGTGATGACACAGCCTGAAGAAACTATGTGAAGAAGACACTTCTGGGCAGAAACAGTGAGAGAGAAAGAGATAGAGAGAATGACTGCTGGCAAATTAGTACATGGAAGCCAAGACTCTCCTGGGCAAACAAGATGTATGATTATCTTATTTGGAGAGGTCATTAAAATAATATCTAGAGCTTTTTAAATTACAGAGAAAGTTTCCATCCCCAGATATTCTGATTCAATTTATTTAGGGTAGGGCCAGGCATCTGTAATTTGTAAGGCCAAAATAGATGATTTTGACATATAGACAATATTGATAGACTGCTCAGTATTTTTCCTTGTGCAAAAAGTGATTATCATAGAAATCTGGACGTTGTAGTTATTTTTATTTAGACATTAGGTCAGATTTCCTTTTCTCACTTCCCATCTTCAGAACACGTTATACTGCTTTTTATTTATTTATTTATTTATTTATTTATTTATTTATCTTTTTGTCTTTCCTCCATTTGGTGATAAATTCTCACCATAGGGGGCAATCTTTTCACCTCTTTAACCAGGATGCATTTATGGCCTTAGTAGTGATAAATCAGTAATATTCTGAACAGAGGTAGGAATGGACTTCGTTAAGGAATAAATAAATAAACAAATAATAAATAAATCACAGATAAGTGACACCTGTATCAACATACATAAAACTCTTGGGTTTTAAAACTATTAGTAATCCACATTAATACATATTTTTTATCACAAAGACTTTTACTGATAATTTCGGACTGAGAATTCATGCTTGAAAGAAATAGGGAGTTTTAAAGTAAAAAAAAAAATAAAATAAAATGTTATTTGAGCTGTGAAATATTAAAAAAAACTGTTTCATTTATTCAACAAGTATTTAGTTGGAGACATTACAAAAATCAATGAAAACTATTCCTCACCGCTGGAATAAAAGGAGTTTCTATTCTGATACTCTTACACTTTACTTGTTAGGTCTCATGCAATTATTGTTTAAGCCTATTTGACAGGTATCATATCTTCCTCTGAATCCTGAAGGGAGTTAAAGATATCACTGGTAGTCATTTTCTGAGAAATAATGCTAGAAATATTATTGTCTCTGCTCTGAGAATCAAGATGAAATGCTAAAAATCACTTTCTGTGAAGCTGTAATCCAATTCTTTTGTCTGAAATGCAACTTTCAAAAACTGTTTAGTATTTTTACCTTTGCATAAAGTGATTATGAAAAGGAACCAGGAGTCAATGAATTTCGACAAATAGAGAGAATGCTCGTGGTGAGAAAGACACAGGTTTGGATTCTAAAGGAGAAACCTTAACACCCAACACTTACAATCTGCCTAACAAAAATTAGATGTAGATGCATGAAAGATGTAAAGAAGTACAAAGCCTTCTGTGAGCTAGGTCAAAATGACCAATACAGCCATTGTGGGGATAATAAGAACAGAAAGATCTGAGATTTAATCTAGAAAATAAAGTATGGGTAAGATTTGTATCAATACTTTACAAAAGGATAAGTGAATCAAACAGAAGCAAAGAAAATGGTATATTATGATCCCAAATCTTCTATCACAATGTTTTTACCCTGTGTGAGGAGCACAGAGGTCTTCCTTGTGTTCTTTTTGCGCTATATTATATCACTGAATCACCTCACCTTCCAAAACTGTGCCTTAATTACCACATAAAAATCTAATGCTACAAAATCTGTTTTGCTACAGGTGTATTTACAACTGAGCTCCAGGTGTAGTTACTGCAGTTACCTACAGGGCCTCTTCAAAATGAAAATGTTCAAAACTGAATTAAAACTTCTTTCTAAGGTTGCACCCCTTCTGCATTTTCTGCATCATTTTATAGCTCCAACATTTTCCCCCAATTAGTAAGACATCACAAGCCTGGGAGAGCACGAGAAATGTGTTTGCTCTGGTTCCATGGATATCTTTATAAATAGAGTAAATGTATTTGAGAAATGTGGCAATGAAGGAATAAAGATACTATTCTGATGGATATGGGTTGGAAGACATAGTAAGTGTGAGTCAAGAACCTTCAGGTGTCAAGAGGAATAGGACAAATCTTTAGAGATTATCAGCAAGTAAACCTCTGTTAACCTCAAGGGAATAATGATAAGAGTTGAAGGAATAGCATTTTGATGAGATTTGAAAAAAAGATTAAGGATACTTCAACTTTCTTGATTTTGATCTTTTTAGAAAGCAAGGCAGATTTTCCACAGAGTCAAGGCATTGGGTATATAAGTAGAAGCTTGAGACATGTTTTGATATTTATTAGGTTGTTTTTGGAATATAAAAGTTTTATACAGAGGTGATTCCATGCTAACTTTCCTTTGATATAAATAATCAATTGGATATATGAAATAGGATTGCATTCATCTCACATTTTAATGAGTATAGCATCTGACCTCCCCAACTAGTCAAAAAGCTCCACCACAGACACGTTCCTCTTCTTAATGGTGATTTTCCATATGGACCCTACAACCACCTCTATCTCAGACTGTAAGATACAGAAAGTCAGGAGCTGTATCCATTTTCAGTCACCATTTTATCCCTGACACAAGGTAGTAATAACTCAAATATTTATTGCATGAATGTCTGTTATTAGTATAATCCTTCCGACCTCTTAAACTGATTCATATTTCACCTCGTATCATTTACTAACCTTAAAGCCAAATTGAAAAATCTTCTCTACTGTCCTTCCTTTGACTAAATACTTAATACTTTTATGTATCATGCATTCAACCAAAATACGCCAACCTAATATGTTTTCTTGAAAGTGTTCATTAATACAACAGACTTGATCCACTCCAAAGTGAGGAGACAGTAGCAACAGCAGTAGGTTAAAAAAAAAAAATCCTAGAGACCATACCTCCAATAATTTCTTTAGCCACTAGGTACCAAAAACATCTTCTCTACTAGAAACTTCTTTTAACATTATTGTCTAACGTACCAGCTAACAATTTATCACAATTCACAATCCTCATAAAAGAAACTATAGTCTCCTCTCTTTAGTATACATCTAAACACATTTTTCTATCTTTCTGGCCCTTCACTAAGCCCTTGGAAATTTTATAGTAGAGACTTTTCCAATCTGTCCAAACTTGTTTTATACATTTTAAAATATCTTTAAAAAGCAGTTGCCTTTATATCCGTGATTTTTCTGTCTCTTTTTTTAAAAATAAATTTATTTTATTTTTGACTGCGTTGGGTCTTCGTTGTTGCGTGCGAGCTTTCTCTAGTTGCGGGGGGCTACTCTTTGTTGAGGTGTGCGGGCTTATCGTTGTGGTGGCTTCTCTTGTTGTGAAGCACGGGCTCTAGGCATGCAGGCTTCAGCAGTTGTGGCACGCGGGCTCAGTAGTTGTGGGGCACGGGCTTAGTTGCTCCGCGGCATGTGGGATCTTCCTGGATCAGAACTCGAACCCGTGTCCCCTGCATTGGCAGGCGGATTCTTAACCACTGTGCCACCAGGGAAGCCCTGTTTCTTTATTTCGAAGAAATAGAGAGCAGAGTACAGAGTACACTCACCACACAAAACTTAGTCTAAGATATTTCTAAAAATCGAAGTTTCCTCAGCCAAAGCACTTGCAGGAAATACATTTGCAGGGATGGCTGTTTACAATGCAATGGAGCTGGACTTTTCACCTTCAGTACAAAGTCAAGATAAAGTCTGAGAGATTATTACATAATATAATTGCAAATATATTTCCTAAGTAATAACCTACAGAGCTGAAACTCCATTGGAGGAACTTATTCCACATGTACATGCTTTAAAGAGCTAGAAAATTTATTATAGCTCCATGCAATTCGCTCATAAAGTTGCACTTATCCCATTTCCTGGTTATAACAATAGTTTATAATTAATTAACACACATTTCTAGTAGGGAAAAATAATTAGAAATTTACTTTTCCATAACAGTTTCTTACTACTTTTACTAAAAAGATTTTTTTTAAACTCAAAACAACTCCAAAGATTTCCAAAATTTTGGGCAAATAACAATAAGACCTTTTACAGGCACAAGCATGAAACTGTTGAAGTGGAAATTATGTGCCATTAAAATTTTGTATTCAGCTAATTTAACCTTTCTGCTTTGAAATAATCTTCAGTCAACACTTCATTTCACTATTGTCTCTGTTTCTTTCCCATTTTAAATTTTGTAGCAAAGCTGGTGCCAATAGTGGTGAAGCTGACAATAAATCAGTTATTGAAACAGCAAATAAACCCAACTTTTATTTCATCCTATACCTCATAATGACAAGAATCTCATAGTTAGGCTACTTAATGCATCAGAAATATTAATTCCCTGAATTAGAAGGCACTTTAATATAAACAAGAATTTCATATTGATAAACCAAATTCCATTTTATTCTTTGAGGCAGAGATTTTTAAAAATTAATCTTATTATGCATACCAGTGATAATATTATAGTATTTATAATAACAATACCAATAACACAGAATACTTTATATAGAAGGAATTTATTTGCATATTATGCAGGTTTCATATGCCAGACCAGGGTAATAAATGTAACATAAGTAATACAGCTTGGCACCTATAAATGTATGGAAATTTCATTTCTTGAATTAATACTGCCTTCATCTAACAGGTTGAAATGTTAAGATTTTCCCAACTTAAAATGATTTCTAGTAACTAATGGAAACTCAAAGTACATTGTTAAATTATGAAATGTACACAAAATGAACACATACAAAAGCGTGAGATATATAGGATGTTGTATATTGTATTAAAAATATTTTATCATATGAGGATTATTTTTTAAAAGCAAAAAGATCAAATAAAGAGGAAGATTTCATTCTTTAAAACATCCAAAGTTTGAAAAATAATTTAAAAAAGGAGATCTATTAGTAAAAGTAATAAGTAAATTTGAGTATTTTATACTAAATGTTAATTGCATAAGCTCACTTTTAATTTTTCATTTATCTCTTGGTAAAAGTATTTTAAAGATTATTAAACATTTTAAAGATGATAATGATGATAATAAGAGCCTAACATATCCCATCTAAGCAGAGTCAAGTGTATTCTAACATTATTTACCTAACTGGATTATCTGCTCAATGTAAAACTTTTCTTTGGCATTCCTTTGTTTTTAAGTGTATAATTTAAATTAGAGACTTCTTAAGAATTTGTAGCACAAATATTATATTACATATGAGAGTTTAATTCTTAAAAAAATCTGAATAAGTCAGTTGAAAAGACTAAAGTGGGGCAAAAATAAACCATACTATTAGTATATGGATCATTCTAAAGGAAGCACCCCTTCTCCCCGCAGATTTGTACAGGAATGTAAAGGACTACTACAAGAAATTCATTTAAAGCTTCCTAATTTGTTCCTTTTTTTTTTTTTTTGCTGACAGTATTCTAAAGTTGTGAGCCACCAAAGTCAAGGATTTTGGTCTCACAGCTGCCATAAAAAGAGTTTTGTGGCAGAGTTTCAAAGACAATTCCATTAAAATAAATCCTTATAAGGGAGTAAGCTAGTAGGTGATCCACATAGAACAGTTTTTGGAAGAAAATAATAATTTTGAAGCTGTTATAATGAGGGAGAGATTTCAGAAAAGTAAAACTAATTAAGTCAGAAAATATTTTTCATCCTCATTCGAGATCTAAGTAATATCCAGCTTGATTTCATTAAAAGATGTGAACTCATCTACTCTTTTCCAGGTATGACTGAACACTCTCTGCCCATTGAAAAAAGCACAAAGTCCTCATTTGCATTCAAAGCCCTCTATGATCTGGTCCAACTATATTTCCAATCTTATTCCCCCAGCCCCTCTTTATGTACTTGATGTGTTCCAGTTAAATGGACTAGGTCCCCAACACAAAGATACTTTGCTTGACCCCCTGGTTCTATAGTTCTCTTTGCCTGGAATTCTCTCTTTGCATGTCCCAAACTGACTATTTCTTCAGCTCAATTTAAAGCCTTTCCCAATCTCTCAGAGAGAATTAATAGCTCCTCTCTTCTGAACTCCCTTGGGACTTTTATCTTCATCTTTCTTCTGCCACCAAACAATTTTTTGTAATAGGGAAGAACAAATCTGACTCCATATTAGATCTATTCCTTTTCCTGTGCTTAGTCATGCTGGCTCTGCACTTTTTGTAAAAGAATGTTACTTATAGCCTGAAATATACAGGATAGCCTATTCTCAGGGCTCGGACATTTAAGAGTCCATTCATATAGAGATTAAAATTTGCAGAACAGAGAATAACATTTGTCTTGTTGGAGGTTTACAGGAGCATAGTGACCTGACCTACATGGACAGTTACCAAAAAAAAAGGATTCTGACACCAAGAAGTTTGCAACAACTAACCATGCCCCTCCCTCACCTTGCCTTTAAAAGTGCTTTGCTGAAACCCTTCAAGGAGTTTGGGGTTTGGGGGGAACGAGCCACCCATCTCCTTGCATGGCCCTGCAATAAACCTTTCTCTGCTCCAAACCCTGACATTTTGGTTTCTTTGTTGTGCATCGGACACACAAACTTGAGTTCAGTAACATTTCATCCCCATGTATTATAAAAATTCATATATTTATCTCCCTTGAAAGGAGAGGCAGAACACCTTATACAGATATGTATAGCCAAGGACACAGTAGATTCTGAATGAATAAATAAATGATGAATAAATGAACGGTCAAATGAAAGAATGAATTGACAAAAGATATTTTTACCAAGTTGTACATCAATGCATGGCTACCAGATTAGCAGCAGATGAGAAATTAGCTAATCCAGGGTAAATTTTTAGAATATTTTGTATAAAAGGATAAAGATTAAAGTACCAATCATGAATAAAGTCATAAAAGTGTTTTTACTGAGAAGTTTGTCATGTAGTAGACAAACACTGAGCCCCTAATTTCTCTATGTGTAAGTCATTGTCCAAAGTATTGTAATTCAATATACTGCCAAGATTACCAGATTTATTTCTTTTAAATAACAAACACTCCATAGTGTTTTTTGTGGGCCAAGTAAATGTCCCAAGAACTTTATCAATATAATTCATTTTTTCCTCATAAAATCCTGTGAGAAAGGTTAGTATCCCCATTTTATAGACGCAGAACTGATGCTCACAAGGTTAAGAGATTTACCCAAGGTCACAGTGAGGATACATGGTCTATGCTGCATCTTTCAAGTGAGGTTTGCTCTACAAAATGCTTATTTGTTTATTTTTGTAGAATGTTGGCTGTAAAATAATCCTATATGTCCTAATTTATGGTAATGTGACATTTGGGAAACTGGGAAACTTCTAATCCTTGTTGTTTTCTGTCTTATTTTAAAAAGCCTCAAATCAAAAACGTTATTTTAAAAATCCATATTTCTGTTTACAGCAGTAACTTTGAAATACAATAGTTCAATATATTCCCCACCAGGTGTGGTGTAATTTGATTTTCTATGTAAAAAACAATTAGAAAATCATCACAATTTTTAGGAGAAATCATACTTCTGACACCATGTCTGTGTATTGATTCCAGTTTCACCAAACAATGTTAAAGCCAAGAGGCAATGTCCAATGTTACACAAAAGTGACATGGTGAACACGACACAAAAATGGTCCTTCTGATACATCAACAGGGTCTGATTTGAGGAACTCTAAATGATAGTAACGTGTCATCTGCATTTCAGGGAGAGTGAGCTCCTGCTTAAATAACTGCGATTAACAACTAAGGCTTTATGTACTAACAAGCCAAGTTTGATTGCAATTCGTTTGTGTAATCATCCCTCTAACATATCATTATACACAATGACCAGTGAATTAGGAACAAACAAAAAAAAAGGAAATGGAATAACTTTCAGATTTAAAGAAGCAGGCTCTGGAACACAAGCTGGCTTTCAGCCGGCACACTGCTGCTATATCATAAGAGCTACTCCACAAGATAATTCAGAAAATCATTGGGAATAATAACAGCATTCACATGTGATGTACCTCGCAACAGGCCAGCAGGCCACAATGTCTGTAAAACAGCAAACTGCCAGCAAGATTTCATGTTGCTACTAAAATCTGAAGTGTGCAATTACTTTAATTTTATACCTCTCTTGTTCAGCTCAAAAAGACATTTTTTAGCAACAGGAAAAAAAAAATCCTACACAATCAATCATACCTTGGCCTTTCAATCCCATGTTTCAAGAAAGCCACCTCCTGTTTTTAATTTCATCTCTAACTATATGACTACAAACATTACAAAGTTATAGTTTCTGAAAACTATGCCCTTGGGAATTCAGTTTTCATCTGAAAGAAATAGATAAATATTTCCAAAATGATGGTACAGGGCTTAAGAGAACTATTAAAATGCCATTGTCTATATTTTATGGTAATAGGTGTATTACGTATCTTTATTCAATCAAGTAATTTCATAATAATTTTATAAAAGAAATATTTTTTTATTTTTTTCTCAAAATATATTAATTGGATTTCAATACAATTATATAAAACTACCTTTTCTTCATATATCAACAAAAAGGAACAAACTACTGATAAATATAATAGCATGGATAAGTATCAAAGAATATTATGAAAAGTGAAGGAAGCCACATCCAGTATGATTCCATTTATATAACATTCTGGAAAAGGCAAAACTATAAAGACACATAGTATATTAGTGGTTACTAAGGGTGGACTACAGAGAGGCTGGTGGGAATATGATGGGTGGTAGAATCATTCTATACCATGATTGCAGTGGTATGTACATAACTCTATGATCTGTTAAAACTGATAGAACTGTGCACTAAAAAGGATGATTTTTACTGTATGTAAATTATTCCTCAGTGAACCTTACTTAGAAATTATTTTCATATATGTTTCCATATTAATTTTCCAAAACTCACTAGAAGATAGATGGGGCAAGTATTGCTATCTTCATTATTTCACAGAGGAGGACTTGATGCTCAAAGAAGTTAAATAACTTACTTGTGGACAACAGCTAATATGTATCAGATACAAGCTAAATTTGGGTCTTCCAATGCCATATCCAACATTTTTCTTATTATAGTACTTTGGATACTTTAGCATAATGTTCAGTTCAATTAAAATCAGTCCCCTACTCCTACATTCACTCAAGGCATCTCATAGTGACATTTTCCATATTTAAGAAACAATATTGAATATGACCACCAGGCAAATGTTAACTTCATAATGAATTTAATATAATGGTGTATTATGCCATTTTGGCAGCAAAAACACCAATGATTTAAGGCTTACTTAATAATTCATTCTGATTAAGGTGCATCAATGTCACATTAGGAATGTTTGAAAGAACAGAAAAGTGTTAAGAGGAAAGAAGGAGTGAGAGGTACTCTAACATCTAACAAAGTCAATAGAAGAGGAAATTGATGTTTGTATATTGCTCAAGAGAATTGCACCAAGATCTTCTAATTTTAGGCTCAGTGTAACTTCTTAGTCCAATATCTGACATATAGTGAGTGTGCAATATATTTTGAATGAATGAATGAATTATAACTGGGTTATTCAACCAAGGTATGAGTTGCTTTATGAAGTCGTCACCTGCCATTTAATAAGGATTTGATGATAAGCTGCAGGAAGGCTATGAAAGAGATTTCTCCTTTAGACAAGGGGTTGGGGAAAACATGGAAGATTTCTTCTAAAAGCATAGTATTCTGGGGAGAAAACTTGCAGTACAGAGTAGAAATGAGTTTGAATACCTGCAATTTGGGAGTGGAAATAGAAAGTCAATAGATAAAATAGAAAAAAAATATTTTTAATGAAAGCTTTTCAACAAATGATGTTGGAACAACTGAGCATCCACATAAAAAGAAAATGAATCTAGACACAGACCTTATGTTTTTCACAAAAATTACTCAGAATGGATTATAGACCTAAACATAAAATGCAAAACTATAAAACACCTATAAGATAACATAGTCGAAAATCTCAGTGACATTAGGTCACTAGAATTTCTAGCTTCTGCCTGAAACCAAAATTTTGCAGAGATTGTACTTATAAGATATGCTCATCTGAATGTTAACATAAGTTACTTCTTTATTGTCAGTTATGCTGAAGATGTAAAACAAAATGGCCATTCATTTTAGTTGTGAGTTATGTGTGCCTTCTAACAATCTATATTATTCTTCATTAAATTTTTCTTGGAGACAAATTCTTGCAATATTCTCTTAATTTATATAAGTGAATATAATTTATTTATGATAACAGATAAAAGTTCTTGGTAGGGACATCTGTCACAAGACTGGTCTTTTATTCAAATGCAAGATACTATAGAAGAATCCACATTTATCTCCATTAAATTTTCTTGCAAACTATCCAAAACATGGTTTCCACGTTAGAAAGAATGAAGTTTTAGGAATTATTGAAAAGTATTTTTTAAAAATACTTTTCAACTTACCCAAATATAAATAATGCATATTCACTGAGATATATTCACAATGTTCTTTAACAAAAAGAAGAGAATAAAAATTGCTTGCAATGCAATCCTATCACCTGTTATATCCACAGATATTTTGGGGTGTACGTTCTTATCATCTTACAGTGCCTGCATTATATACCCTTATCTTTTGAATTTTCTCTCCCTTGTCCCCAGACTCATTATTTTGAACATTTTTCCAAGTCACTAAAATAAAATTTTACAATAACTTTTATATTTAGATTTGTTTTATCAATAGTATGAGTTTTTAAAATTTCCAAGTAGTTATACAGTCTTATGATTCAAAATTCATGAAGAATGAAAAGATGTACAATAAAATGGTTATGAAAGTTCTTTCTCCATTTCTGTCCTCCTAACCTTCCAAATTCTCTTCTCACCAATGACTAATGCTATTATTTTCTCATAAATTTATCTGAAAATAATTTGTACGTATATACTAAATATGTGCATGAACTTCCCCCTTTTAATATAAGATGGCATTATACCACACGCTCTGTTCTGAACGCTGTTGTTTTACTTTTCAAAATAACAATGTATCTTAGAGAACATTTCACATCAGTAAAGAGTTTTCACATTAAGTTTTTATAGCTTCATAATATCCCATTTAATGGATGTACCATAATGTGCCAGGCAGTTCTCTACTGATGGGCATTTTACTCTTACAAACTATGCAGCTACAAACTACCTTGTTCATTTTGCATGTGTATAAATATATTTGTAGGGTAAATTTGTAGAATTGGAATTCCTGATTGAATGACATTTGCATTTAAAATTGATGGACAAGACCAAATTGCTTCCATAAAGGTTCTACCAATTTATTCTTCCATAAATATTTTGATTTATCATAACTCGTTTAAACCCTCCTCTGTTACTGTACTTCTAAGTTTTTGCAATCATTTGCTATTATTTACAAGGCTCTGATGAACATCCTAAGTTGTTAACAATATTTGTGCCACCCTAAATTATTTCCTGGTGAATAATCATAGGAGTAAAAATAATAAGATTCTTTAAGACAATTGATTTTGTAATTACATTTTCACTTCACTCTCTTATAAAACTACATCATTGTTTCTTTTTTTGATACTTTTTAAAATATTTATTTATTTGGATGCACTGGGTCTTAGTTGTGGCATGCGGGATCTAGTTCCCTGACCAGGGAAAGAACCCGGGCCCCCTTCATTGGGAGTACGGAGTCTTGAACACTGGACCACCAGGGAAGTCCCTACATCATTGTTTCTAAAAGTCTTTTAGGTGAATCTCTTGAACTTTCCCAAAATGCCTCCACCTTTAAAACTGTAAACTCCAGTATTCTACACTTTCAACATCTCCTTCTATCCTTTCAAGATTCTCATACCCTCATGTCTTCTCCACATATTCTAGACTACTAGGCTTCAATATATAATCTGTCTGCTCCAACTTGTCTTCACCCCCTTCTGTATCTAGTCAAGATTCCACAGCTCATCACTTTGGCTGCTTTCCAACACGCTTAACTCTGTTCCTGTTTCCTATATTTGATAAAGCCTAAATTTCACATCAACCTAAACTGAGATGTCTGTGCTTTAGGGACTTAGCTGCAATGTTTTCTGGCCTTTCTTATAGACTTCCAAGCAAGGAGAAAAAGGACGTGAACCAGTACCATGACAAACTGAAAAGGAAGTTTGACAGTGTACAGCAATCACTTCTCATAACTTCCCCGGTCAGTTCTCTGCCCCATTTCCCCACAGATGCTACTATAAGTCTTCATCATGTTCCATAAACACACTACTCCACTCTCCTCTTCCTCACCCACAGGGGACGATTTCAGCAAATCACTTATAGAGAAAATAGAAGCTATCAAAGGAGAAATTCTCTGCCTTCTCTCCCAGCTCCCTCTCCCCTTTAACTACCAATATCTTTGCCTCCAGTGAAAAGGATGTTAAGACTGACATTGGCACTTCTGCTTAACCTTTCAGTAATTCCCCAATGCCTTTAGGATAAACTCCTTAACATGACCTACACTGTACTTAAGGATTTGAACCCTTGCTGTCCTCTCATTTCTATGTCTCTTCACTTCCATGTACAGATTATACTCCCGCACAATTCCCTGATCTGCCATGTTTGCCCTAATCTCTTACCTGTTAGAAATGCATTTCATTTTACTTACTATTCACCTAATTATGCCTCCTACTTTTTCAAGACTCAACCCAAATACAACATTTTCTAGAAGAATTTTCTAGACCTCTCATCTTGGTCAGATGTCATTTCTAGGTGGTCTCATGAACACTTTTGTAGACTTTAACCATAGCATTTATCACATCATATACAATCACTGTTAGGTAGACATTGATTCCATTAGATTTACATACAGAATAGAAGCTAAATAAATATGTTATAAAAATATTTATAAATAAATTGGCATGGACTTGTTATTTAACTTATTATGTTTTTTTTTTTTTTTATGTTTCACTACTATGTCTCATGAGTTTCTAATACCAGATGTTTTGATTTGAAAATAAAATCAAATTAATTGATCATTATGATTTTGCTCCCATGAGAATTCTTCATTCTTGTGCTTTCTCACTTCATTTTAAGGAAAAAATAAGTATATACTTCATTTGGGGTGGAGAGTGATCAAATAAAAATTATTCACTTATGATATTTTTATAAATATCCATTTATCAACACATATTTTCTGATTTTATATTTTAAGGCCATAATAAATATAATAAAATATTTTTTGAAATTTTTTTCAAGCTAACCTAAATTCTTTTTATGTGTTACATCATTCTTCTTATCAGTTATAAACTTAAGGTAGCATTATAAATACTAGTAGTTTCCAACCTTGACGTACCTTTTCTTTTTATATGATTGTGAAATATATTTTATAAGTTTGAATTTTTTTTTCTCAAATGCTTCAATGTACTTTTTTAATTAAGAAAAGAGGAAAGATAATGGAGTAGCTCTATACTAGGGGAGAAAGCATATAATAGTGTCATATGAAACAAAATCTGGAAAAAAAATGACTTTCTGTCCCAAGACTCAAGACTTGATATAACTAACATTAAACATAACAACAATTTTAGATACGGTATTAAACCTTAACAACATCTTTTAAAATGAGTGGTGGAAAGATTTAATTTTGAGTCATGTTTGGAAATACAGAATTGTACTTTTGTGACCTCATGGTTTTACCTATATGGAAATTTCTACAACTATGTACACTGAACCAGTATATGAAGATGCAAGACTACACACTAATCATATTTGTCATATCATCTAAATAGCAAAGAATCAACTGTCACATGCAAGGAACTATTAGAGAAAAGTACAGTTGAAGTTGATTATTTCATACAATTTCAATGGTATTTCCTGACAAATTAAAGAATTAAGTTGTAGTTAAACAAGACATTGATTTATTTGGGTGTAAAAATTAATTGTTGAGCAGATGCCTAAGGTCTTTTACACTATAAACTATTCAGCAGTTTAAAAAACACTTACTAAGGATCTACTCTGTGCCAGACAGTATTCTTGGCACTGGGGCTAAAAGCATAAATAAGATAGAGTTTGATATCTCGGGGATGTCATCGTATAATTCAGAAGACACACTGTTACCTAAACGAGTTCACTATAAGGTGGTAATTGGAAATAATATAAGAAAGCAAAAAGAGCTGTAGATACACCAAGGAAAGGAAATCTAACTTTTTCTGACCTAAAATTCATTTCAGAAGGGTGAGTAATTCAAGTTCATTCGTTCAAGATCAATGGAGAGGAGAAAAGCATATGCAAACATATGCTTTTAGGCTTAAACATTTTAGGCTTAAAAAGAGTACAAATTTAGGTAAACAAGCATTGTAATTCAACCATGATCCATGATATATATGTATTTTAAAAAGACAAATTAAACTAGAATTACTTTTGCTACTATTTATTGTTTCCTAAATCCGGGCACCGTTATGCAAACCTTACCTAACTTAATGATATTACTCGTCCCATCAAGAAGGTGAGATCCATAAATAGACAGATATCTCAGAAGCTTGAAAGAGTTAAGTAATTTCTGAGGAACAGCACAAATATACCCATCAATCATATTTGCACCAGTAAAAATTTGAACAAAACATTAAATCTTTCCTTGCTAGTTATCACCCATAATTTCAAAATATAATCATTTGGTCATCATTAATAATTATTTCCATCAATATTTTAAAAGAGTATCCTGATACACTCAATGCTCTCATTTAGAGGATTTACTTTAAAAATATTTTGTTCTTAACAGATTTCATAATTAGTAAATTATTGAAGAATTATAATTGCACTTTAGCATAAAACTATGTTATCAATACAAAAATAAAAGAACAGGATTAATGTTGAGATAAAAAGACACTAGGAATAAGCAATAGCTGATTGATTCCCATAACTAGGGTAATGAAATAGACAAGGCAAAGAATATAACAGAATGCATTAAATACACACAAGTCACAAAGTCTTCTAAATCTACAATGATGTCATACAACAGCACAATTATAAAATGATTCTATTCCTTTCAAGAAGTGTTTCTAAATATGGAAATGTTAGTATGTCCCTTTTCTGTAATACTGCAAAACAACATGCTATATGTAGTTAGAATGCCTCAAGACATTTGGTAAAGAGTTAAATGGTCTACTAGACTACGGTTAAATCAATAAAGGAAAACACTATCAATAAAAACAAAAATGAAAGCCACTCCTGCCAGCAAAAAGCATTTAAAATTTTTAAAGTATACTCAAATTTTTATATTATCCATTGCCAGGTTTAGAAAAGTGCTTGTGAAAATGATATCTTGCAATATCCCTTATCTGCTCTATGAGTTATTGCTACATAATTTAGGGATGGGGGGAAACAGCTTTTACTGCTTTTTATTCATGAAAAGCAAATATCCAAACCCTATATTCCATTTATTCTTCAGAATGACAACTGGAAAGTAAACTAAGATTCTAGAAGTGTTAAAGTTGGGCTTGGCTATGAACAGGGAATAAAATAAAATTTTTTAGATAAGCTTTTCATTGTCAGTACAAAAATAAAATAGAGATTCTTAATTTTAGATTAGTCTTTTATTTTCTGATAGTTTCATAAACTCTACGCATTGCAGAGAAATGAATGGATGCAAAAGCAACTCCTAAAATTGAGCATCTATGGAGAGCAATTATGATAATTCATTACAAAATGTACTTTAATATCTTTGTCAGAGTCAAATGTCTACATGGTAGAGAATAAAAGTTTTAAAACTTCTCTGACTAATGTCATTGTTCTTACTCTAAAATGAAGTAATGTAGACTGAAAGTTCCTATGACACATTAACAAAATACAGAATGTTAATAATACATTTTGCCCTTATGAGTCTCAGTCACCTGTAGTCATTGTATATTTATTCATTTGTATATTCCCAGTGCCTGCCTCATAGTAGGGATGCAATAAATATTTATTGAATTAATGACTAGACAGAGGTTAATAAGTACTTTGAGCATGCATATGAGCAATAAATCATTCATTGTTCTCTTCGGAACAAGGTCAATCATCCAGTACTTTCAAAGATAGGTCAGGGAACAGAGCACAATCCAGGAAGAGTGTGTGTGTGCTCTGCAGCAGATGTCTAGGGTCAGTATCGCGATTATCATATTATAGTAAGTACTGCGCCACTTACTAGTTGCCTGACCTGGGGAAAGTAAAGTAACCTCTCTAAACCTTAGTACCCTCTGCCTTTTTCTTTGGTATAAGAGGGATACCAAGTTCAGATGGATGTTGTATTAAATGAGTTAATACATGTAAAGTGCTTAGAATAGCTGTAAGATTGGAGCTTGAAAGGTCATCCATTAATGTACTGGAAAATGTTTGAGAACTTGCCATGGTCCAACATCTGTGCTGGGCACTAGAGAGTAACCCTTCGCACAGTTTCTGTCTCAAAAAGCCAAAGTGGGGCAGAGACAAGGGTATTTTAGAGTTGTGTACATTTTGCTCAAAGAACAAAATGAGTCAGCTGAAATACACTGAAAAGGTTGAGCTGAGTTTTAAAGGATAAATAAGGCCTAGAGAGTTATCAGATAAAACTGAGGTTGGAGTTAGGGTTCTAGGTAGAGAAAATAACAAGGATGAAGACAGGCTGGAACTGAGATGCTACTAGAAAGATTTAGGAAATCAGACTAGACAAAATGACCATGGGTAAGGTCTTATGTAACTTGTTTGGGGAACAAATATATTTCTAAGATCTCAAGTACAATGATAAAACAGATGTGAAAATTTATATGGAAACTGACTTAACAATGATTTCAGTCCAGTTAACTTAGAGTTCCTAAAAGCAAGAGATTGAATAACTGAAATAATTTCCTAATGTTTATGAAAATAAGTAAATATAAAGAAGCTCTTGATATTTGATTATCATAGTTTTTGTGATTGATTTTGTGTTCCATCAGGTTTAGGTTAAATCTGTTTTTTGATATTTAAGTCCTGAATGACATAATTCTTTAAAACAAAGAAAATGGTCCAGAGTCCTATAAAATACTATATTTTCTCTACAAATACAAACATCTGAGTAATTTGGGGTACTTATTTGAGCAAAAGCCAGTACTTTTGGAAGACGGCTAAATCACAGGTTTATTGTATTTGAACTTGTTTTCCCTACTCTAATTAAAAAGCCTCTTCTTTTCTCATAATAAACTTTTTTTTTTTTCCCTGTTGGAAGAAAATAATCCCACTTTTCTGTTTTGTATTCCACAGTGAATGCCTTATCTTTTATACCAGACTCAAGGTATCCCTTATCCAGTCCTGAAGCCTTGAGGAATTTCAATATGAAAAAAAGAGTTAACATGAAGAAAGCACAGGCTGTTTTGAAGTGACATTAGCTGAACAATCAGTGGAGACCGATTAACAGCCAGAGATTTGCTCACATAATAGGTCTCTACTTCAAAATTGTTCCCCAGTCATTGTTCCCAAATTCTGTGCTATGCTTGGCTCATTTTTGTTCCCTTTTGCATGGCAGTGTATTTTATATTATACTGCGTATATTTATCCCAATTCAATCCATATAAAATAACTTGTTGCAGATTACGTGAATCTTTTATGCATTGATTTAGTCTTTCTGAAGTTCTGAAGAGTATCCTAGTTTCTAGCACAGAGCAAAACCTGCTGTACACAATATAGTAGTTGGCTTTTATTCATTCATAAAATAAAGATTTCCTGAGTTCCTCTTACGTGCCTGGCACTGTGCTGGGAACAGAGATTCAGAAATGAATGACACCGTCTGTTCTCCCAAAAAGCTGTGACTTTATTATGGCAGATAATTATGAGATTTAAAAAAAGGTACTGAGCAATGAATGTTAAACAACAGCTTCTTGAAGGATTAAATGTATGAATTAGTTCTTAAACTAGATGAGGAAGAATACACCAAATGAGAGAGAGCACAAAGAGTTGACAACAAAGATTCCGCCAGTGCACGTGGCTAGATCAGCCGAATGACCTCCAGCCCCCAGACCTCCAGCTCATGGTTTTAACTACAGTGTCCAGGATAAGGATGCGATCTTGAACACCAGTCAGGCTGATCTGAGATGTAAGGCTCTTTATCAGCTGAAGGAAAACACCCTCCTTCCATTATCCCTGCCTCTATTTAATCACTGGTCCTTAACTTGGTAAAGGTTTCAGTTAGTCTATGAAGTCCTTGAAATTATATAACAGCAGTTTGTATGTATGTGTGCAATTTTCCAGGAAGAGTTCAAAAGCTCACATCAGATTTTCAAAAAAAGGTTTGCCCCACTGCCCCAAACAAACACAGAACTTGTAGATGTCTAATTGTCCATCTACGTGATGCTGGCTACCACTGCCCCCATCTTGCATCTCTAGAATGACTCTGGTCTGGATAGGTATTCTGTCCATAATGTCTGCCTTACCTGGAAGAGGCCCTACCTCCTTCTCACTGGTACTCACCTGCAGGACCCTCACATTACAGTATACTCATTTTGTTCTTTGTGGAAGCATCCAGTCTGCCTTGAGACCAGAGTTGTGCTATTTCTGACACTGGAATTCTGGAAGTGCATGAAGTCCTCTATTATATCTAATCTTAAGCATGCTTTTATGCCAGAATCATAACTTCTGCTAGCCTTTTATGTTTGAGACTGAGTTAGCCTACACCTGGGTTTGGCAAACAACATACATACATACATACATACATACATACAAACATAAAATGGTACAAAATTTTGCAAACAGAAAGGCAGTCAAAGTTTCATTTCCACTTAAGGATCTAAAATGCTCTTTTTCTCTGCTCATATCTATATGCTCCCAAAGTATACCTTTTTTTTTTAAAACCAGTGAAACTTTTTTGAGATAATGTTGAAACTATCAGGCACATTTAATTCATTTCTGAATAAGAAATGCTCATGTCATTAATACTATGACCCTGAATGAGGACAATATCAGCATCAGTCTGAGACAATTGTTCAAGACTAAATTAATTGTCCTTTCCTTTCTCTGGGTCAAATGAGCACTTTGAGTCTATTTCTCTGATTGCAGTCTCTTGTTTTGACTGTTTATAAATTATGTGTGTTCATTCATCTCTCTTGTTAGATTTTAAACTCTTTGTGGGCATGGAGTCTGGCTTGCTCCTATTTATATTCCTATTTATATTCTTGGCATATAGCTCAATAAGCTTAACAAAACAAATAAATAACTTGTATGCTAAAATGTTACTTCTTCACCAATCATGATGTCCATAATCACTCTTCCCTCATTCCCTTGTTTTCAGAGATATCATGTCTGAATACAAGAGTCTCTAGAGATTGTTAAGCACCTCTGGATGTTGAACTTGTAAACAGCCAAGAACTCCAATTGTATATTGTATGTATATGTACACACATACATCCACACATGTATATGTGAGGGTGTGAGTATAAAAAATTACATATTTATACAAAGTTATATGATGCAATATAATATAATATATCAAAGAATTATGACTAAAATTCTTAACACTTAGAACTATCAAATTCTATGTCAGTCTAATTAATTCTTTAAAAGCACTGATGAGACACAGTAGGAGATACTGTACTGACACTATTTAAGCAGTGTACTCAAATAAGATAAATGTGATCACTGTAAATCAAATTTATAAGATCAGGAAATAGGCTAACTTTTCCTCTGAGGAAAAATGTCCAAAAATATCTTAACTATAGGTAATATACATATACAGAAATGCAAAGAACATTTTCCCTTTCTTTTAGATATTTTTATCTAATAATCTATTACATTTTATGTTTAGAAAATTAAAGGTCAAGAAAGAAGTGTAGAAAAATACATGAAAAGTTCAACACCAACTACAATAATGTTCTGTGAACAATGCAATTCTGAAAGCCATGACAACATTTCTTTAACTCTTGAAAAAAATTTGAGCTGGCTGAGACTTACAACACAAGATTTATAGTATTTTCCTTCTAAAGAGTTCTATAAACAATTAATTCATTTAATAACATACCATATCAATTTTGATAAGCAATGTTTTCTCCAGTTTTTTTACTAGTGGGAGGAGAACCAAAATAATTTCATAATATAGACTAAAAGGTAATATGTTATTGGGCTTTATAATATTGGCAAAAATCTATCTACATGTAAATTTTGTGTCTAACTTATTACTGATACATTTATACACTTTATAACAGCTGCATTCTATTTTAGGTTATCAACAATTAGAATTGAAATAAGTAAAGAGGAATGAACTACACATCTGAAGATAGCTGACTGGCCTCAGACTCTGGCAGCACACAATTCTGTTAGCTCTCTAGTTAGCAACTTAGGAGAAAAAGAAGCATCAACAACCAGCCAACTGTCACCCTGAACAAAGTTGGAAAAGTCAATATGATGCTTTGATGGTTAGACAGACTGCCTTATGTGTAAGAAATTTTTTTTTAAAAGCATCTAGAAAAAAAAGGAAGAGTTGCACACTGCCCTATCTGTGGGGAACCATTTATTAAATGGGTCAAGGAACACATATTTCAAGTAAGACTGTTGGCAATAAAGGGCATAGATTCAGTCTGTAATAAACACCAGCCTGATGTTCACTGAAATAACACAGTCAGGGCTGCCCTTTAGAACATTGATCCCTCACTGGTAAATATCAGGTACAAGAACAATATAGCAAGTACAAACCATGGGCATTTTGAATCGTATTACAGCAAAAAACAAAAAACAAAAAATACCAAGTAGAAAGCAAAGGGGAGCTGCAAATAATGCCAAATATTCTTAATTTTGAGATGCTAGATAAAAACTCTGGGCCATAAGGCAAAGGTGTCTGTGGTATTGTCAACTAATATTCAAAGCACTCATTTTAATATATTAGGGATGGCAAAACCAAATGCTTATGAGATTTAAAAAATTTGTTATTCTAAGCATTATGTTGCTCCCTCTCATTGTGAAAATTATCTAGTCTTAATTACATTGATTTTAAGTCACATTTTTTCTAACAGCTACTCAGAATTCAAGCCCTCATAATCCAAAATCTAAATAAGGCATATTTTAAGTCAGATCCTAGTTCATAATATTACTCAACAGTTAGGCAAATGTGTCCACTATTTACACAAATAAAGAAAATAAATATATAATTAATTTGAAATTGTCATGTGAATTTAATTGATCAATGTTGCCTTTGGGCCAAAGACCTGAAATTATATTGGAATCATCAGAATTTTTTTAGCATACCATAGTATCAACTTCTCACTCTCTCTTTCTCTCTCTCAGATTTAGTTTTTTTTTCTTTTTTGGCCACCTCACATGGCTTGCAGGATCTCCACCGATTCCTCACCACTAGACCACCAGGGAACTTCGTCAGATTTAGTTTCTTAACACTATCTGAATTTGGGAAACAACCTAAAAGTTGATGGGAATGTTGAACTAAAAATAAGTGTTTATGAACGGTGACAAAATATTTTAAGACAATGACCATTACCCCACTACAAAACCCATCAAGGTAGCTGCAGTATTGGCGGACTGCAGGTGGATTCAAGAAGTAGATGATCCAAGACCAATATGTACCCATGGTGACTCAATTCTACTTTCTTTGGCTAGAATTAATCACATTACTCACATAGGAATAGAGGATAATATTAGAACCCTCCTACAATCTACTTCTTTACCTGTTTGTGTACCACACCAAACTTGGATAGGAGTGGGGAACAGCTGTCCTCCACTGGCTACTCCTAGGTGTTGAGAAACAATATCCAGGCATAAACAGAACCCACGTCTGAAGTAGAAATTTATAAAATAGGAAGGTGAATTATCAAAAGTTCAATGTCTTTCTGGAACATGACATTTGGCAGCTTGTTAAATTGAGTCACTTGATAGAATCTTCTAAAAATTTCACCCCTTTTGCTCACAAAATTATAAAAATTAAGCACAATGAAACAGGACTTAATAAGATGTTATTTTCCTGCAGTTTAAAGTTAAATAAAATTCCAGAAAGTGCCTAACTTTTGCATGAAATAATGTGGAAAAAATTCAAGGATTTTTGCTCTTTTATAGGCCTTCAAAAAAGCAATTTAGAATTGAATAAAAAGGAAAGATATTATCTGAACTGTAGGTATTGTGAAAACTGTGCTTCGAAAATTAAAATACTAGTTTGTGCTGCAGCCATAAATTACTAAACTAATTATCTAGTAGCAGGCATAACTGAATCATTCAAAGGGGTAATTAGCAATCAGACATAATGAGCACTGCTACTATTTCTTGTCATACTGTATTTAGCTTCCATGCAGGCTGGAGGAACTGAATTATTTCCTATCCTTCTCAGAGAGCATTACTGCTACATTGAGTGCATCAGCCCATATTATTACTCCCAGTACTTCAATTCTTCACTGGACTGCACATTTCTGATTTCCCCTGTCAAAAGTTTCCCAGTTCTCCCAGGCCCTTTAAAAGCAGTCATCTTCTTAGTAATCATTCCTTAATGTTTATGTAAACTGCATCAGAACCAAATTATATATTTTCTTTATTAGTTTTACTGAATTCTGACCCAGTCACTTAGGTGGTATCATTTTAAACCATATTTTTGGAGTAATAGCTAAAGTTTTAATGTAAGCTTAAATTAAAATACTTCTAGAACTTTTCACACATCTTTTAAACAAAAATCTGAACAGTGCTATAACTCATCCATTCATTCATTTTTTTTACTGAACACCTTCTACAAGTTCAGACATGAGCTTGTGTCCTGGGACATGAAAATGAGGAAGATATGGTCCCTCCATCAAGGATCACAAAGTCTACTCTAGGGAGACAGGTACTTAAATTTTTGCACTAGAATGTGGTAAAAGCAATAATGAGGCAGTTACGTGAGCAAATGGATGTATCAACACACTACCATTCACCCCTTCCCCTTACTGCCTCCTCATATTAGGAGCAAATTAGAAAGATTGGATAGAAGAATAAAATTAATAATGCAAATCAATTAGGGGAGAGAGTATAGTTTTGAGAAAAAATAAAAATTTAATTAAGTCCATTGTTTTATTCAGTTGAGATTTATTAAACACCCATGATATGAAAATGCCTTGCTTCTGAACCTTAGCTTCAAAAGACTAATCTTCTGAGTTATGATTCAGAAACTCTCTTGGGGAGTCAGGGTTAGGAAGCACTGCACGGAGGCACTGAAAGTTAAAAGAAGCAAATCCCTTACTCAGCCACTAGGTTTAGCCAAAGAACGTGTGGGGACATTTATGGTGGAAGAGAGAATACAGCTATAAAGGAAAGGGTTTTTAGTAATGGGAAAGAGCTTTGCAAGCAGCACTCAAACAGGATCATAAGACATTTTTTCTCTCCCGAATCCATCAAGGAACATAATATCCCTTCTCTCCTTGCTGTGAAGGTGCTAAGTGCTTCAAAGCCCGCCACTTTTGCATTTGGGATGAGGATGCACCTTCTGCAGTCCTGCTCTGTCCTGAATGAAAACAGCAATTTAAAAAGACAAAAAGAAAGATCAATATAAATATAGACATATTTTAGGAGAGGCAAAATTCTGTTCTTTAAGGATTTATTTTTTTTAATCTCCTGAGAGGGGATCATTCTGCAATTAGCATAGAAACAGTGAAATCAGGAAGAAAATCAGATAGTTCACAAACCTTTACTATTTTGGTTCCATTATCTGGAAGGGACTGGATCTCATGTTTGCTGGATATTTGCATATTATCATTACATGTGAGGATAAACAGAGCCTATTATAGCAGTTCATATTCTGAATTTCTTTTGGAAGAATGCAAAGCAGAGAGAAAGAGAAAGGAACTCTCATGACCCCAGCATCCACTCTGCACCAAGCATGGCACTAAGAGTTTTAAACGTGGAGAGTGAGTAGACATGCGTGAAGCTTGTATATCCTAAGACTTTCTTCTGTGATGAGATTCCCAATCCCTGTTTGGACCACAAGTCACCCATCAGCTCTACTGCTCACTGATGGATTAGACAGAATATTCTGGCTATGAGAGGTGAGTTCCAAGCATTAACTAAAAGTACAAATCCCCAGGATTCAGGAAAGGCATGATAGCTGCTCTCTTTATCTTCATTTTGGGCTCTTTACCTACCTAGGGTCAATGATTCCCCAATTCAGAGTCACAGAGGTGATACTCCGAAGTTACTGATATTTCCCTACAGCAGAAAAAAAGAAACAGTCTCTACCAGTGCTTTGTTATGGTAGCACAAATTCTAGAGTGTGAATAATCCTGTACGAAAATTGTACATCATCTCTCTTCATAAATTATTTGTGCACTATGTAGGGAGCCAGAAACTGAATTGAGACCAAAAAAAAAAAACTTTTCAGAATTAACATTATTTATAACAAGTCATCAAATGGAAATTGTTCATCAATTTAAACATATCAACAACCAAACCAAAAAACCTCTAAACTCTCTGCCTACCCCGTTCCTCCGCCCCACACACACACACACACACTCTCACACACATGCACAGGAACACAAGCCATATAAGGTTTAAGATAAAAAAACTAGGTTTGTATGTATCATAGGGTGGTTGGGCTGGAGAGTAGTTGCTACTAAATGGAAGGTTCCTCCTCTCACCTATGGAGCCCCTTCCTAGTAATTTATCTATTTTAATAACTGCAACAAAAAATGACATTGACTCTGGTTACTTATATATAATCTCATTTATATATTAAGCCATACAAAAATCTTTCTCTCAGCATGAAAGCTACCATGCGCAATAAGGGCTCCTGTGGTTGCTTATATACAAAATTTTGTATGTTCTACCACCACCCACAATATAATGTGCATTACAATGTATTCCCTTCCTTCATGTCTGTCTTTCTCAGTGGAATCTTAAAACAGTATTAGAAGGCAAACAATAGATTTCCTTGAATAAACAAAAACACACATGCATTTGTAGCTCTGGCTGTCCACACCAAGATACCCATGTCCATCTTATTTTTTCATATCTCTCTGAAGGATCAGAAACAGTTCTCTGTCCTGAGCTTCCCACAAAGGGTTTCATCTTGTACCAAATTTCTTAATGCAAAAGGAATCTAATTACTACATTATACTCATCCAATAAATGTTTTTAGCCTAAACTAGCAGTGGACAAATGACAGTGTTAAATATCCCACTAGCCATTGCTGTGGCTCATTTTAACTTGACTGATCTCAGATGAATCAGCACTTGGACAAGGTACAGAGTAAAAGGAAAGATTGGTCTATGGGCCACGGACTGTGGACCAGCATATGATCTGAGAAATGGAGCCCAGGAATCAAAGGAAACTCAAAGACAAGGCAAGTAGTCCACACAGGTGTCACTCCAAAAGGAGGGAAGCCCAGGAATATGACACTAAGAAGAGTGTAGGGATCCAGACAAGATGATTCAGAAGTGGGGTGCATTCCTGAGCAGGTGAAGAACCTGGTGGCTGATCCCTAGAGAAGCTTGTCGTTCAACCTGAGGAGATGCTAGTGACATAGAAGTTCTCTGGGCAAAATGTAACACTAGTGATGCAGGTAATGGACAGCAATTCCTGATATGTCATTTCAGGCCACAAACTCAATGGCCTCCTGGAGTCTCAGGAGTAACATAAATGACTGAAGTAGGCTGTGCAAAAACATAGCAGACTGACAGCACTTGGAGTGGAAAGAAAGCTCATGCCCTGCATTTAAGTTTTTGAAATTGGTGGGCAATATACAACCTATAGTTTATGACTCCAGCAAAATGCTGGACCATTTATCAATTACAGAAATAAAACAAGAATAACACGGGTAGGAGAGTAAAATCCCAGTCCTGGTTCTCATACTACCTACCAATATGGCAATGCCAAAATGGTTTAGCCTTATAGAATATAAAATATATAACTGTGAATCTAGCTTGTTTACAGTTAACCAGTGGGGAATGGCCCTTACATGGCACCCCTGTCAGCTCCAGAACATATGTTTGCCTTGGGCTGTGTTTTACAGCCCTCACTCCTGATATCTTCATTCACAGGCTGCCAAAGTCCCTATTCTATCACCCCACAGACATTGTCTCAATAATTAATACTCAAGTGAGTCATAGAAATATGTTATTTCCCACAGATGTGTTTACACAGAAAATAAGTTGAAAAGCACTTATGTGGGTTAATTACCTTATTATACAGGTGAGAAAATAGACATTCCAAGAAGGAAAATGACTTGCCCAAGGATATGTAGGTAGTCCATAACAGGGCCAAGATTAAATCCAGTTCTTGTATTTCATAGCCTGGTACTGAGATGACCTTAAAAGACCCTTTCAGAGCTGGGTCCCTGAACTTAACTATTAAGTGATTTTTTTTCCCCCACTACACTCTTTCATGCACACACATGCAAACATAGCATATAACCTTTCCTTTAAAAAATAGCTGAAAATTTTATTTTTTCTTGTTAGACTTTCTCATTGTGGGCATTCCTAATAGTTCAGTGTGAGTGCTGCTTCCTTGGGGAATGTAGAAACAATACACATAGATAGATTGCAGAGCAAAACAGAGAGAAATACCACACATTTTGAGAAACACAAGCACATCTATCAAACATGGGGAACATTCAGAATATAAAAAAAATGTATGCATAGCTTGGAGTGCCAGTCAGTTAAAATACTACAAGGACTAATTTCTCCAAAGAGTTTTCAGAAACGTATAGTAATACATATAAAATGCAAAAGAAGAGAATACAAATCTGTTCTTTCCTCTTCTCCTTGGTATTTTCAACATAACTATAAAATTTAATATTTTAAAATATATACACATTTTTAATACAAATTAGAATCAAATATTGGTCTCTTTTTAAAAAAACTGAAAGAATTAATTATCAAAGAAAATAATACTATAAATGATTAAATAATTTTATATATAATATTATTTGACAACAAAAGGGCATAGATGAGTGATTTAGTTTGGCACAGAAATGCATTTAAAATCATTGATTTTGTCACAAGAGGGAGCCCATGTTTTTTCAATTAATTCAAACACATTGCAAATAAATAAAATGAAGGTAATTTGATCCTGACTAAATATGAAGCTCTAAATTTTATAGCATAATTTATTATTGATAACAAAATATAAATTAATATTAAATATCAGCAGACCTCTCCCCTTCATTTCATGAAGAGATGAGAGAAAACATTTTTTAATGTTTTATTTCCCAAACAAAACTAGAACATGATATGTTCTTCCTGATATGCAAGAAGCAAATGAAACATGTAATACAGTTTTAATATAAAAATTTAAAACTCAAAATATATCGCTCTGATAGTGTGTTATAAAGAAAAAAGTACAGACTCGTTTTCTCCTGGTTCATGATTATGTACTAACTATTCTTCTAAATAATCTTAAATCTTTCTAGAACAGCTATTGGGTGGATAACAAACAGAAGGACAAATATTGATTATAGAGTCACGTAACTTCCTGAAAGATATGTAACTTCTATGAAACTAAATTTCCCACATCTATAAAAGAAGGATGTTCAGCAAGCTTTTGGCAGAGTTATGAGAATTGATGAGATAACCTAAACACATTTGGAACTGGCATTTAGTAATTGTTAATAAAAAATAGTTTCTTTCCACCTTTTGGGTAAGCATTATAGAAATTTCCCTGATAATAAATATTTTTAAGTCTTTTTCATAAAAATAAACTTTTTCCCAATAGCTAATTCCCCTTCTACTGACTTTCAACACCTATTCTTTCCTTCCTAATCTAAACTTCTCAAAAGAGTAGCATACACTGGCCACTACCATTTTTCATCTACCAAAATTCCTCCTATTAATCTCCCAGTAAATTCAAAGGACTTTGTCTTTATTTCACTGGATCCTTCTGAAGCATATGATGTGTCCTTCTTATAAACTTATTTCTCCTCTCTGATTATTCCTTCTGTTTCTTCTATATGCCTCTCTCATTATTGGTTATGCCTAGGGTTCAACCAGGACTCTTTGTTCCACTTTTTCCATTTCTCTGGAAATTTTATCTTCTTTCATGGTTTCACTACAACCTCTAGGATAATGACACAGTAGACAAATGGGTCTGCTAGAATGATCTATCTAGCATGCAGATCTAACCATTTCTGTTTTCTGCTGAGCAGTCTCCTGATATTCTCCTTACCCAGAAAGAGGCAGCTGACTGGGAGGTTACACAAAGTGCCTGTTTTGGCTGGCTCTCATACTGTTGGCCCACACAGTGTATTGTTTTGTATGTTTTATTTTAATTACGTATCCACAAAAATAAAAATAAGATAAAACATAAGATTCCGCTACTCTAGCTTCCACTGAAAAACAGAAAAAAATGAAAATACTGGGGCCTCATCCATCAGCA
This sequence comes from Eubalaena glacialis, assembly GCF_028564815.1. Taxonomy (NCBI): domain Eukaryota; kingdom Metazoa; phylum Chordata; class Mammalia; order Artiodactyla; family Balaenidae; genus Eubalaena; species Eubalaena glacialis. The sequence continues at coordinate 28,233,830 of NC_083732.1, read as the reverse complement.
GTGAGGCAGAACTACAAGGTACGTTTGCTTAGGTGTGGCATGTTTTCCCCAATTCATCAGCATCCACACCATACTTTATAACTTCACTAACATTGGAGGTCACTATTCATTGTCAAATTTGTGTTATTTTATTTATTAGGATAGAATTAAGAGGATAGTGAAGTACTTTTTCTATCCAAGTCAATATCAAAAATGGGAAAATTAAAGCTAAACAAAGGGGCTGTGCACTTCAAGAAAAATTCAAAGAAAGATGTTCTGCATCCAAAGAATTAACTTAAGAAACCATTATGGAATTAAACCTGCTGCTTTCCTCAGTGTCTGCCTGGTTCCCAGAGGCACTGAGATTGTGATCACATGGCATGCCCCAAGTACCCACTCTGTACCAGTGGGAACTAAGGGTTTTACAGGAAGAGACTGAGTGAACATGCATGAAACTCATATAGTCCAAGCTCTTCCTGTGGGATAAGATTCCCAGTCCACAATCTCACCACAAGGCAACCAACCAGCTCTACTGCTCACGGGTGGATAAGACAGAAGCTTCAGGCTGTGAGAGTTGAGTTCCCAAACATTAACTGAAAATAAAAATATCCAGGACACACTAGTTATTCTCCTTGTCTTCATTTTGGACTTTTTACCTAACTAGTGTCAATGATTCCCCAATTCATAGAGTCATAGAGGCAAAACTCCCTGAAGTTATTTTCTAATTGCAGGAAAAACCTCCAATGGTGCTTTGTTAGGTGGTGCCATTCACTACCTATGTGATGTTAGGCTTGTCAGTTAACCTCCCTGAGCATGAATTTCTCTTCTGTAAAGTAGGTCATTAACATCCATCTCATAAAAATTGTGGGGAGAGTTAACCAACCAATGTAGTAATGTAATAATGGTACTTGGCATACTAAGTATTTAACAATGTGGCTATGATCTTCTCATCTTCACGGGCATTTATATAATTAGCCCTTGTAAGATATGTGTTTATGTCCACCTCCATTCACAGATGAGGAGGTACACAGCATAGGAGTGTCAGAACCGGTGTTGGAAGCCAGGCTTTTTGACTCCACAAACCAGAGTATTATCCACTACTTGACCAATATAGTATGCTGACTCCCTCTCAGTAAGTGGCAGATAAACAGATATATCTGTAGCGTGATATGTAAGTTCTTTCATGACCAAACCCTAGTTGTTTTCTGTTATTCCTTGTCTTGACCCTTACAATACTAAAACCCGCATAGAACATCTGCTTCCCCAAGCCTGCATCCAAACATGCAGCTCAACACTTCCTCCTCTCCTTAAATACTGTCTTCTGTGATAGGAAAGTCTTTCTATTCATCCTTGATTGCAGCCCAGACATTACTGAGTCAACGTATGTCTTCTCCTTCCATAGGGGTTCCTATGGAAACTTTATCCCACATTTGAGTTAAGCACCTTGGGGTTAGGAAGGAGATATTATTCAGTTTTGTGCCTCAAAGCTTTTTGTAGTTCTTGATATGTAGAAGGTAAGCAAAAATGGTCATTGTCTGAGGACTAAGGGAATGAACAAATAATAAAAGCCCTATACAGGTTTTGATACTGAGGAAAATAGATTCTATATGCAGCATTTACATTTGAAGCATTTAATTAGAATCAAATTGCAAGTGCTAAAATAGACTGATCCTAATTTAAAAATGGAGCATACATAATATATTTTGTTACCACTTAAATTTAGCTGTGTCATCACAATGATGTATATTTATAGTCTTTTCTCATATTTATACAAAAATGTGTGTGCCAAGAAAATTTAAATTTCAGAAGAGTTTGTAAAGTAAAACCACATAAGTGGGTAACAAACATCTCAAATGCATTTCCATAGCTTTTCTTGCTTTTCTCTCTTTTTGCCTTTTTTGCTGTTGTCTAATATTCAAATGTTCAGTGATATTCCTTTTTGTTTAAAATAACATTTGTTTACAAAGCGTTTTTTTTTTTTCGTATTTCTACTTAATGCTTATGTTCAGTTCATTCTTAAATGGTGGTCAGAGGAACGTATACCTGTATCTGTGAGTAAAACATTTGAGTATACTTTGACCCAGAGAAGAATTTTCAAAGCCAATTGGAAGTTTCTGTTTATGCTTTAATCAAGAACCCACACAAATGACTGCAGTGCAATTCTAAGCACAGAGTCAACAGTTGAAGGACTACAGCTACAAGTGAAAGCCCATTTGTCCCCAAAAAACCCTGATGCTTATCATGGAATATGAATTGTGATGGGCATGAGGTGGGGAGCTGACCTGGAAGGTTTTAAAATGACAGAAAGACCTTAGTTTTTGAGGTCAGAACAACGACTAAAATTTTTATTAATATTACTGATACTTAAGTAAATCATAATATGAAAGAATTTGCTGATTTAAGATGGCACAGACATAAGGTTTTACTCAGAACACCTCCCTTTTTCTACCTCCCTTTTTCTCTTTCCTCGGTTCTTCTATCTCTTGCAGCTCACCATTCTACCTGCTCCGTTATTTTGAATACACTACCGTCCACATTTAAAGGTTCAAAAGCAAACTGAAAAAGATTAAGTATTATTATAGTTAGCTCAAAAATGAAGGTAATTTTAAATGTCCAAATCTGATCATTCAAAACTCTCTTATGCCCTATGGTCATAAACAGCACAACCACTTTCCAAATCCATACTGGCCGATCAACAAAATTCACACATTTATCTGCTGGGCTGAACTGTGGTCTCTCTCCTAAATAGTGCTAGGCTTCTATTCAGGGCTCCAAACTCCAATAAATTATGAGCAGTCTGAAGACAGGGACCATTTCTTACAAAATTTTGAATTTTCAGAGATCTCACAGTGCCTTATAAAACTCATAGAAAAAAGTGAAATTCAACAGAGCTTCTCCTCCTGAAAAGTCTGAAGTAAAGGAGGAAATGAGAAATTCTCTTAGAAGAAAATGTACAAATTTGTAATCACCAGTTAGTTTGTAGACTGTTTTATACTTTCATATGCTTGATGAAAATGTACTTTTCTTATTTAAATAAATACATCACCACTACATAACTATTAGACGAAATCCTGATAACACTAAATGATGGCAAAAATATCAAACAATTAAAACTCTCCTTTATTTCTGGTGAGAATGCAAAAACCTCAATCGGCGATGGATAAACAAACTGTGACATATCCACACAATGGAATACTACTCAGCATAAAAAGGAACTGATTATTGATACGTGGAACAAAGTAGATGAATGTCAAATGCTAAGTGAAAAAAGAAGCAAGACTTTAAAAAGACTACATACAGTATATTTACGTTCATATGACATTCTTGCAAAGGTAAAACTATAGGGACAGAAAACTGCTTTGTCTTCACCAGGGACAGGAGAATACAGCAGATTAATTTTAAGAGTAGCTGCATTCCTGCGTGCTTGCCATGTACCATTATCTTATTCAATCCCTCCAAAATAATCTTATGTGAAGTAGAAACTATTTTTATCCTTTCTTCTCAGAAGACACTGATTTAAAAAAAAAAAACAGAATTTGAACTCATGCTCTTAATTTTTTTAATCACTTTTCTATTCTTTTTTCTCTCAGAGTTAGGGCCATGTCAAAATTTTAGATGTCAGGGACTTCCCTGGTGCCACAGTGGTTAAGAATGCTCTAAGCTTTTTCTCGCTCATAAAATTTCGTAGTAAATTCCTACCTTCTGCATTAATTATAATGAGTTAAAAATCATTTGGAGAATTTATTGACCAAAACACTAGTGATATTTATTTTCAGGACTTGGAACGCATACATTCTTCAAGGACTGAAAAAGGTATGTATTTGTTAATGGTAAAAGTGATCTCTTTTATGACATCTGAAATGTTTTTTTTTATAAATTTATTTATTTATGATTTTTGGCTGCGTTGGGTCTTCGTTGCTCTGCGCGGGCTTTCTCTAGTTGCGGCAAGCGGGGGCTACTCTTCGTTGCGGTGCGCGGACTTCTCATCGCAGTGGCTTCTCTTCGCTGCGGAGCACGGGCTTTAGGCGCGCGGGCTTTGGTAGTTGTGGCTCACAGGCTCTAGAGCGCAGGCTCAGTGGCTGTGGCGCACGGCCTTAGTTGCTCCGCGGCATGTGGGATCTTCCCGGACCAGGGATCGAACCCATGTCCCCTGAATTGGCAAGGGAATTCTTAACCACTGGGCCACCAGGGAAATCCCTGCTGATTTTTTTTAATTGCAATTAAGTATTAACACATTTTCAAAAACATTTGTCCTTACTGTAACCATAAGAATCTGACACGTTATTAATTTTGGCTGAAGAAAATACTTGTATAGTCATCTGTGTTTTAATTATTAAAATTAAGAATGTAAATCAAATGAAAACTATGATCAGAATAAAATCACATATGTATAAAGAACAAAATATCAATCACAATTAATCTAGTCTCCATGATGCAGAAAGAAAAATCCTGAAAACAGAAGTACGGATGATGTAAGTAGCTTATAGGAACAAGAGCCCCTCAAAATAAAATGATACAAGAAAACAAACTAAAACAATGCTTACATCAAAGTACACATGAGAAACTCTGCCACTGCTTGTATTATGTATACCTAGGCTTGAAATTAACATTTAATTGAGTTGGCAACCTCTAGACAAGTACCATATGTCATATAAAACAGGGGTGTCTCTACAAGGACAGTAGGGAGAACACATTAGAGAAAAGGGAGAAAGCTGGAATAAAAATGACTCCTATGGCTGCTGGAAGGAGATTATTAATCCAGCACAGCAATGCTTCCAGAGAAGGAAGCATCCTCTATCCAATCCTGCATCTCCATTAGAAGGACAGCTCTAAGGGAGTGAGTCTGGGGGATACTGTGCTAAGAAAGAGTAGGGAAGACTAGCTCCTGACCTTAAAACACAGTGTGATGCCTAGTTTGAGGAGTGAAAGAAAAGGCCAGTTCTAGAAGTAAGTAGGGGCTACCAGGCTTCATGGAAGACAGGCTGGCCTCAGTCTCTGTGGTGAGTATGGTAGTGATTGCTCTGAATATCTGATTCCTAGAGAACAAGGAAATTATAGGGTCTATGACATGTTGAGATTAAAAATGACAAAATCTAAGGAAAGCACCTCACATGACCCAATCTTGTTATATTGCAGGTGGTATAAAGCAATTATAGCACATGTCTAATTTCGTTATATTATGTATATTATGTATTTAGTATGTGTGTAATGTATCTGGAGTCAATTTAAAAGTCCCCTCTTAGTAAGGGATTTTCTCTTATCTTCTGTAAATATTCTGAGAACTACAAATTATTACTTAATATTCTTCTTTGCAGGTAATGCCTGATGTGAGTCAATATACTCAGCACCATAAATCTCCACTTTGAGAAGAAATTTTCATCCAAGATTTGCAACATCTCCACCAATAACAGAGTGATAATGTCATGTCTACACTAGATGTTTTTTAGGAAAGAGAATCATATCCTTTCTCACATACAGAAATAAATTTGAGTTACATAAAGCTATGAATTCTAATATCCGTGTAGGCTACTAAGCTCTGGTACAGAGAGAAATAATCACAGATTCCTAGAATCACATAATCCTACACATCAAAGAATGTAAAGGCTTTCTTCTTTTCCACATTAGCTGTTTTTCTTACACTTCTAAGTTTCTCAAACTGAGACAGTGCATCCTTTAAGAGACTAATGCATTTTTCTTAATTCTATTTCATTTAATTATTTTTATTTTTGGCTGCATTGGGTCTTCATTGCTGCGGGCAGGCTTTAGTTGCAGTGAGCAGGGGCTACTCTTCGTTGCGGTGTGCGGGCTTCTCATTGTGGTGGATTCTCTTTGTTGTGGAGCATGGGCTCTAGGCACGCGGGCTTCAGTAGTTGCGGCACGCAGGCTCTGTAGTTGTGGCTTGTGGGCTCTAGAGTGCAGGCTCAGTAGTTATGGCACACAGGCTTAGCTGCTCCACAGCATGTGAGATCCTCCCGGACCAGGGCTTGAACCCGTGTCCCCTGCATTGGCAGGTGGATTCTTAACTACTGCATCACCAGGGAAGTCCCGAGACTAATGCATTTTTAGTTCATCTAAAATCCAATGAGGGCAACAGAAGAGGTCATGTCATATTTTTTAGAATAGTCGTATTAGTATCTTCAGAATATTAGTTTATCCTTCCCATTCATTCTTTTTAGAGATATTATTACTTGAAATAATAGAAACGTATTAGGCTGGCCAAAAAGTTCGTTCTGTTAGTGAATACATTGTTCAATAAAATTCTTGGTGAATATGAAAATGTGTCTTTTATTTTTACTTAAAACTGAACGAACTTTTTGGCCAACCCAATACTACAGTGAAATCAAAACATATATTGCCAGTTTGATCAGGTATTTCAACAAAATAAATATCAACAAAAATGAAATCTCAAATGTCAAATCTCTCAACTTAAATATACATATTTTTCTTACCTAAAAAAAAAAAAATTACCAGTTTGAGAAGCAATTCTATTACTAATATACATTGACTTTTGTTGAAATGGTACTAAATCTGCTTTTAAAGAAACAGCTACCCATATCAATTGTACTTTCAAATATTTCTTAGGGCTTTCGAAAGCTAGGTAGGTCCTCAGCTAAAAATCCATACAGACACAAGCTATTTCATGCCTTCTGTTTTGGGCTGATTGTGTCCCTCCAAAATTCATATGTTAAAATCTTAACCCCCAGGACTTCAAAGTGTGACTGTATTTGGATATCAGGTCTTAAAAGAGGTAATTAAGTTAAAATGAGGTCATTAAGGTGGTGTCCCTAGTAGTAAGAAGACAAAATTAGGACACAGACATGTACAGAGGACGAGCACGTGGAAACACAGGAGAAGATGGCCAATCTATAAGCCAAGGAGAGAGACCTCAGAAGAAACCAACCCTGCCAACATGTTGATCTCAGAGTACCCTCCTCAACTGTAAGGAAATAAATTTCTGCAGTTTTAAGCAACACAGTCTGTGTTACTTTGTTATGGCAGCCTTAGCACACTAATATACCTTCGTGCAATGTTCTCCTTGAGAACAAAAGATACCATTGAGCTGAACAATGGTGGTTCCCACTTACAAACATCCAATGTGAACATCACTGATTCAAAGAATAGTTCTTGTCATGGTCCAAAATTTGAAAAAAAAAAAAAAAATACCCCATGTATAAACATCATTCTGTTTTAGGTGTTATGTATTTTACAAAAGTACAAAATATAATCCCTCCTCTCTAAGAATTTACAATCTAAATACAGAAAAAAAAATAACATATATGGAATAAAAATAAATACAGCACAGCCATATAGAGGCCCATCTGGGTGCCATAAATTATAAGTGCAAGTTCTGGGTATATTTGCTACTAGGCTGAAGGGAAAAGAAACACCTGTGTCCACAGAGATATATATCTGTCTCCTGATGGAGTATACAAGAATCCCAAGGTTTTATAGATTTTTAACTTTAGAAAATGATATATAGGAAGAGGTTTTTCTTGTAAGATTGCCATAGCACAGATTCCCATACCACTAACCTATAAAAAGATAGTAATAAACATTTATGGAGTGATTATTATACCTGACACATTGCTTACAATCACATATATAATATTATATAAATATTACGTAACTATTATATATTAGTTTCCTAGAAGTCCTATAAGGAAGACCACAAACTAACAATCTAGGTGGCTTAACACAACAGAAATTTATTGTCTCACAGTTCTGGAGACTGGAGGTCCAAAATCAATATGTCAGCAGAGCCATCTTCCCTCTGACACTCTGGGTAGTCTTCTTTTGCCTCTTTCTGGCTTCTGGGGGTGGCCCACAATCCTTGCTGTTCCTTTGTTTGGAGCTGCATGCCTCTGTCTCTGCCTCCATCTTCACATGGCATTTTCCTTTGTGTGTTCACATCATCTTCTTATAAGGACACAAGTCATGTTGCATTAGGGGCCCACTCTACTCCAGTAAGACCTCATCTAAACCAATTACATCTGCAATGACCCATTTCCCAAGCAAGGTCACATTCTGAGGTACTGGCGGTTAGGATTGTAACATATCATTTTGGGGGACACAACTCAACACATAACTAGATAGATAGATAGATAGATAGATAGGGATATTTTTAAGAGAAATTTAGTGTGTTGTAGGTGGTGGGAGTCAGCATACTAAATTGATCAAGTACACAGTACTTTGATTTATGGAGTCAAAGCATCTGGCTTCCAACGCTGGTTCTGACACTACTCTGCTGTGTAAACTCCCCTTGCGCCCGTCCGTGTCCTCATATGTAAAGAGAGGTGGACTGTACAGATACTTTACAAGGTTGTTCTGAGGGTAAATATACTAACACCTGTAAAGATGAGGAGATTGTGGACACAGTGCTAAGTACTTAGTATGCCAGCTACCATCACTGTACTACTACATTGGTAGGTTAATTCCCCCTGCAATTGTTATGAGACAGACATTAATGCCCTACTTTACAGAAGAGAAGCTCATGCTCAGGGAGGTTAACTGGCAAGCCTCATATCACGCAGAAAGTAAATGTGACATCATGAAACCCAGTTACATGCTACTTTGATGCTGTGGCAGGCACTGTCCCATCTCAGGGCACAGTGAGAAACACATGAAACTAACCCCAGTTATAAAAGAAAAATTCTAGGGCTTTCCTGGTGGCGCAGATGTTCGGAATCCGCGGGCCAATGCAGGGGACACGGGTTCGAGCCCTGGTCCAGGAAGATCCCACATGCCGCGGAGCAACTATGCCCATGCGCCACAACTACTGAGCCTGCGCTCTAGACCCTGTGTTCCACAGCAAGAGAAGCCACCACAATGAGAAGCCCATGCACCGCAATGAAGAGTGGCCCCTGATCACCGCAACTAGAGAAAGGTCGCGTGCAGCAACGAAGACGCAAAGCAGCCAAAAATAAAAAATAAATAAAGTAAATAAATTAAAAGAAACATGCTAGAGGAACATTTCCTTGATCACTATAATCTGCTTTGAAAGTAAGTAATTTATATATGTTTTATTTACATAGTCTGACTCTATCCAGTAAGGAAATTTTATAATAAATAATGCTTACAATATTAAAAAATTCAAAACTGTTATTCATAATTTTATTTTAAAAAGTACATCTGTGTCTTACGCCGTATGATTTTATAAAATAGCTTTTTACATAATTAGATAATTTTACATAATTTTTACAAAGTTATCTTGATTTTACACCCTGAGAATATTTTTTGATAAATAAAAAAGCACAAACATACTACTTAGGAAAAAGAGGAAAGTGTATTTGAATGTTTGTTGCAAATGGGTAACTCTCTAATGCTGGTTATTTATGCACTTAAACCCTGATCTGAACTGATCGTCCACAGATAAAACATGAAACTCCTAATTTCTAAAATTTCCTCCCTGAAAATCCTTTCATGAAATAATTTCAAATTTTACACTAGAGGAAGCCACTGACGCTCACTGGTTTTCTCACAGTGGTTCTTACTGTCTCTATAAAGCTGAGTCTCAGGTGGAGAATAAGAACGTTTTTCTAGTCTCTGCGCATTAGCACTTTGTCAGTGACTTTCTTTCCTCACTTTGAACAAAAAAGAAGAGTACATCTGCACTTGAACTTCACAACAGAGTATAGAAATAAAAAGGATCTCCAGAAAGCAGTGAATGTTCCCCAAAGACAAAACTGTTTTCAGATATACCTAATGCTTAAGATATATGACAGCATGATAGAGGGAAAGAAGGGCTTTTGAGGCAGGTAAAAGTGGATTGAAATCTAAGCTATGGCATCCCTGAGAAAGTTTCGTCACTATCTGGGTTTTCCATTCTCTCACTGTAAAAGAAGGAAAAGGTTGTTGGGAAGAGCACATTAAATATAGAACTGAGGTAACTAGCAGACCGTCTAGCACAGAGTGTGCACTCAACAAATGTCCCTACTGTGGCAAATCTAACAAGGAGAAGTGAAAATCTGCACTGTACAATCTCCATGAAAAATGGCACAACAGACTCTCTGTAGAAATCTGTGCTTTGCCTTTTGTCGTTTCCTCCTGCTTCTTTTGCAGCAAAATGCTAAAATGTGGGGTGGAAGCCATACATTTAAGTTACCTGAAGGTAAGGGTTTTGCCCATGTCCATGCTATCCATACAAGGATAGTGAGTATTGTTGAAAAGGGGGCTAGGGGACATGTCTTAAACTCGATTTGACTAGTAAATGCCATGTTTTACTTAAAATTGCTGATGGGAAATTTAATTGGAGATTTTAAGAGGCTGATACCTAGATTTTCCTCCACCTCCATCATCTAAGCCCCACCCCACCCCCGACACACATCAAAATAAATGGGAAATGCTTCCTCTGTGCCAGCCACTCTATTAACATGAAAGTTCAGGGACCTAGGAATCTCCTAACATTTTAAGAAAAGCAATTAAACTGTCTCAGAGGTAAACATGTGAAACAAACTAAAAATAGAGATGTATACTTGTCCACATCTATTTTTCATGCAGAAGTAGAAGGTAGGCTTTGGAGGAAAAATGTTGTTTTTTTCTTTAAAAACATTTAAATGGTCTCATTTATTTCATTTCTCATTTAAGATATTGGTCCAAAATACATTGGAACTTTATTCAACAATGGAATAAAGATCAAAACTACAGCTACAATATCAGGTTTTTAAAGATGTCAAATCTCAACAGCACTAAACCAGTTCTTCATTGTTCCTTATGTTATTCTCATTTTGTAAGTACTCAAACAGTCTGTGCAATTCTTCACTGCTTTTTTTCTGCAATGATTTCCTTTTCAGTGATTTAAGCAGTCTATTCTCAAAAGCAATGCTCAGAAATCCAATTACCATTCCAACACCACGCTTTTGTAAGCCCAGAGCATTAAACCATAGAATATGATTCTTCTTGCCCCTTCCTTACACCTCTCACTCAGGCACTCTGCGTTTCTTATCAAAAGGGGTTTTGGTTTTGTTTCGCTTTTCTTGGATTTCTTTGGATAAGAAAAAGTGGCCATAAATTTTGTTACAACGAACAGAAAAGAAACCCCCATAAATCTTTCATGTGAAAATAAATACAAGAAAATATATGAGAAGAAAAATTGATCAATAGGCAATTTCTCCCTTAAAATAGTGTTTGTTCTATCTTAAAAGTGGTTTATGAATTATAAATTGTAACGTTTTAGTAGACATAACCAACACTTAATTTCCTTCATATTTAACTTCTAGTTTTTTAGATAAGTTAGGAGATTTAAAGTGGAAGGTCCTATGGTAATGATAGCAGGTCACTTCCCACTTATATATTTTATCTTTCTGAATTCATCTCATGAATACATTGTGTGTGTTTCTATGCATGTCTGTGCACATGTGAGCATGTATTGTGAGCAAATAAAAAAAGGATCGAAATTGATAGAGATATTACAGCAAAATTTCTAACTTAATTTCTGGAAGCAATAAGCAAAGACATTGACAAAGGGTCAAAGAAAGAGAGAAATCTTTAATTGGATTAAGGCTGACTAAATCCATTTAGAACAAGAGCTCTGTGTTTAATATTTTGTTTAACCATGAGCCATTTCTGAATAGCTGTATTCTAAATAAGACAAAAGGAAGTAAATCATTTAAACTCTAAATCTGAACTGAAACCAATTTTTCACAGCCCATGTTAGAGTGAAGCCAAAATACATGCGGGACTCCTTAGAAGTGATGGAAATTTTACGAATGTGGAATCAAAAGCTCTTATGATCAATGACCATCTGGCCACCTGAATGTCTTTTTAGTCTAATATTAGCTTTGAGAAATAATAATATGTTTTTTAAAGGAAAGTATAAATAATAATTTAAGAGTTTATATGTTCTACAGAAATCTTCATTTTTAAAATAATTTCAATATGTGTGAAGTATATTGAACGATTTTCTACGTATGTACATATATGTATATATACACATATGTATACGTACATACAGAGTGGAGAGAGAACATGAGAAGACAAGTAATACATAAGCACAAAATATTTAAGGGCAGAGAGCAGAAAATGATAATAAAGAATGAACTTCGAAAGGTCTTTTGTTTCATGTAAATTTGTTTGGACATCATTATGTAGGTCAATGTTTTCTCAAAATGTGATTTTTGGAGCAGTAACAATAGAGAAACACAGAATGTTTAATTAAAACATAGACTACTGGGCAAGCTCAGAATCTAAATCTGTAGGATGCAGTCCAGAAATCATCATTTCACCCAGTTCCCCAGGTGCTTCTATGGAAGTCTAAATTTGAGAGCCACTCCTAAATAAAATACAATAAGAACACCACACTATCAGCTTCTTTATACAAAACAAACTCTGGAGACAGTGAGGAAAAAGGACTGGAGGGCTGAGGCAAAGTCTGGACTTCTGGTTGACAGCCTATTCTAACTGTTGAGGCAAACAGTGGTACATACCATCCTGTCAACATGCTTTTAACACTCAGCCTTCTCCCACATACACAGTTGCTCTTTTCCATTGTGAATAACCAAGGTGAAATTCCTCTTTGTTTTTTATCTTAGTAAATGGGCCTTCAAAATTAGTAAAATGGCCCTGGATCTCAGTTCAGGAAGATATTTGGAGAGATTTTCAGCCAAAGATAAGTAAAAAGATGTACTGTTATCCTGAATTTCTTTATACTTTGAAAGATAGATAGATAGATAGATAGATAGATAGATAGATAGATAGATAGATAGATAGATAGGCTTTATTTCCCAGTTTCATTGCCCCAAGTGAGACTGCACACATGCTGCAATGGTAGCAACCAAACCCAGATTTACCTCTCACCTCAAGTTGTCAATTGCTGATGTTACTCTCCAAGCACCCTCCCTCCCCCACCAACACACACACACAAATCTTGCTTCCTAACAACTGATCCTGCAATTGGATCCCACCGTTGGGCTGATTAAGTTTCCACTGGAGTCAGGATAGGACATCGAGTCTGATAATTAGCTGGAGGGAAAAGTTTTGAATTGCTGTTTTGCAAAATCAGACAAGAAGCTGTTGAAGAACATGTAAAAGTTAAGATCATAATTTGAATTATAAATTTTGATAGGCATCTCTGTATAGGACTAGACAAGTAAGTCTATTAGATTAAGGAAGGTAGGAAGGATGGTGCTACAGGTGCAGAACTGGATAAAGGAGTTGAAAAGGCTGGAGAGACAGTGAGTTCCAGGCAGAACAATGGAAGCAAAACCAGAAGTGATGACAAAGAGTGAGTTTGCTAAAGCAGAATGGAGTTCATGGTGAAAAGAGAGAATTGGAGAGTTGAGCAAGATACATATCAACATGAAGTGTGTTTCTGGGCTGGGCCTATTGTCTTGTCCATTTCCTTTCCCCTGAGATATCATGATACATGTGTGGGGAATCTAGCATAGAGGGAACCCATTCCCCCTTCCCAACTTGGTATCTGAAGGTAGCAATCTCATACCATGCAGTGAGAGTAAGAAAGAAAGATGGCTATGGTCCCAGCAATGAGGACCATGACAAACTCAATTCACCTAGGAAAGCATGCCACAGAAGAAAAAGGACACAAAATGCTTCTGATTTTGTGATACTATTTCTACTCCTTGAATTTTGTTGCAACCCAAAAGAAAAGTAGTGTCACTATCAAAAGAAAATAGTCCAGGCTTTACAAGAGTTTGTTCCCAGCATTCTTCTTCCTTCTACTGAATACTGTGTATTCTAATTTGGACTTTCTAATTTCTACCCTACCTTGTCAAAATGGTTCTTGGAGCTTTGGGCATAAAGAATCTGGAAGAATAGAATTTTTCAGTTCATATTTTTGGAACACCAAGAAATGGACACTACTCTCCAGGAATGTTTCTAAAAATATTCTTTTTCCTTTCCTAATTGGTGCACATATTACAGCTGTTCCTATGCTGTCTCAAAAGCCTCCTCAAATTCATTTTGTTTCCTCTTCCTCTTTCACTGTTATGTACTCATTGCCTAGCATTTGGCCAGGCACAGTGTAGACATTCTATAAATATTCAAATATTTCTTTGAAAGAAGAAAAGGAAGAAAGGGAAGGAAAAAGATTAAACACTGGTTGGTTGGTGGCTTATTGCTCTATAGCAAGAAATTATATAAAACATCTAAGAAAGCAGTGTTTTCCTAGGGTATGCATTCACAAGAATTCATTTTTCTGTAACTTGGTCCAAGAATAAACAATATTGGGGGCTTCCCTGGTGGCGCAGTGGTTAAGAATCCACCTGCCAATGCAGGGAACACGGGTTCAATCCCTGTCTGGGGAAGATCCCACATGCTAGGGAGCAACTAAGCCTGTGCACCACGCGCCACAACTACTGAGCCTGCGCCCTAGAGCCAGCGAGCCACAACTACTGAAGCCTGTGCACTTAAAGCCCGTGCTCCACAACAAAAGAAGCCACCACAATGAGAAGCTGGCGCACCGCAAAAAAGAGTAGCTCCCGCTCGCTGTAGCTAGAGAAAGCCGCGCACAGCAACGAAGACCCAACACAACCAAAAATAAAAACAAATATATAAATAAATTTATTTAAAGAAAGAAACAATTTTGGCTTTCATTTTAGATAGACTGATCATAAAATGTATCATCCGAGCTATAACACATTTGAGAGTAAAAGGTCACTATTAGTAATTAAGTTTGGAAAAGTGCACCCTAGTACTGTTACAATAAGGCAAATAAGGAAAACAGTCACCCTAGTTTTTGATGACCTTCTGCAAAACTGAACTCACCAATTCAATATGTTGCCTAAACAAAAGTAAGAGTGATTTTGTGATAAAACCTACAAAAAATGGTTCAAATTAATACCTGTAAAAATCCCACTTTCCATTTATTTCTTCCATATCCTTGAAAGTACCAAATCTTTGAATTTACTCTTCTCTCTTCATACGAGAGCCAGTTTCCACCCTCTTTGCCTGTTTAATTCCTCCTTATCATCTGAAGATTACTTAAGTGCCACCATCCCAGGGAAGCCTTACCTTCCTTTGATCCTTCATCCAGCCCGACTCCTACCACAGACTAGCTTAGCTCCTTGGGCTACTGCACTTATCACAGGTTGAATTCTACATTTATTTGTTATATTTAATGTCTGTCTTAACCAGTAGCTCTTATGTATACATAAGAGGACCAGAATGAGGTATAATTCTGCTCATCTTGTATTCCCAGCTCCTATGTTGTATTTGGTACATAATGAATGCTCAATAAATATTGAGTGAATAAAAAGTTAGTGGATATATGAAGAACAGAATCTCTTTCATTGCCAAAGGGTGATTACTATGTAAGAAATCTCAAAGTGCCAAATAAGCAGTACATTTGTATGATACAAAGATATCTATAACCTTTAATTCATCTTTAAATGACCCTTAATCATGTAGTTTTGTTGACATTGAAAAAGTCTGATGACTGACGTTGGTATCCGAGAGTAACAGATGTGTTAAAGGTTTAATACTTCGTGAGTGAATGAATAAATGAATGACTGAGAAAGAAGTGTGTTGGTAACAGAGGATCAGTGCATTTCCTATAAAAATTACACATAAAAATTCTATATTCACACACAAAGATACACATAATTAAATGATTAAGTAATATTGCCATGACAACTCAGTAATTTATTTTTGTTAACTATACAAGAATATCAGTTTTTCATTTCTAGATATGGTCTGCACATAAGGACACAATGCCTCTAGGACACAGAGGAGTTTAACAATTCAGTTAGAATTGCAGAGCGGGCTGGTGGATCCAGGCAAGGAAACTGTTTACCAAGTTTGTGGTTAAACTGAAAATGTGTCTTCAAATAGAATACATCCATTCTTTAAAAACAGATACAGTATTTTATAGTGAAGGTAGTATCAAGTAGCCTAATTCTAATTTCAGTTCTGCTAGTAAGAAACCACTTGAGTCCTATATTCTTTCTGGAAAATTAAATGCATTAAATAAATGTTTTCAGTCTTACAGTCCATCACAATCACCTATAGATTTAAAAATTAGGAATGCCTAGGACCCACTCTGAATTTTGGATTTCAGTGTTTCTAGGGTATAGGTCTAATCTTGTTTAAAGAGCTCCAGATGATTACCATATACATCCAGAGATGAGAACCAGTATAGTACTGGGATGGAAACCAGAACACAGAAGCACTACAATCACCTCTCTTATTCCAGATTTCCTAGGCCACATAATTGAGTTTCAGTATGGACCTCTAAGGTCTCTCCCAGAACAACATTTTTTATTATTTTGAGGGAAAATAAAGTATAAACACCAGCAAGCCATAAAAAATTCAAACAAACAAAGAAACAAAAGTTACTTCTTTTCAGATATTCAGACACTTCACTTGTAGTGATAAAATGGCACCTGAACTTTATTACATTTTTAATGATAATGTAAATGTTGGTAGTTGAATATTAAAAAGTCTGTACATCAACTATACTCAAAATCATTTACCTTGGATGCTATAAAATCATAGTGAAAAGTACAAAAACATAGGAATAATAGACTGATACAAGATCTAACTATGTTTTGCATCAGTTTGTTACATTTGGTCTACCTCTTCATTTGCTTCCCTTCTCCTGCCATTATAGAAACCAAGGACATTTAGCCATTTGAAACACAGACATAAGTAGACTTTCTAAGCCACAGTCATATAGGCTATTTTCAGCAAACTTTCTCCTGGGAAATTCACATTAATGTATTACGAATAAAATAGAAGGAAGACAATCAGGAATAGACCAAAAGTGAATAAAAACAGCAAAAATAGTGTTAATGTTTCTTTACTACAAAGAATAACCACTGATGTAGAATTTATATCAACAGAGTTGAATATAATTTTCAAGACAATTTACAAAGTGGTAAAATGTTATTATGAGATTATGAGAAAATAAATCTCATAGGGGACCAAAAGGGAGGAACATGGTGAAACCATATTTTTAACACACCAGAAGCTATGTTTAATTACATTCTTTTATAAATTCATATTAAGATTTCTTTACTTAAAAGGATTTGAGACTACATTAAATATAATAAAAAATCTAGCATACCAAAATGAGATTTTCAATAGGTAGAAAACCCCACTGACATATAAGACATACAAAGAAAAATAAGATTAGAAATAATAATACATTCCAATCAGGAAACTCTAAGCTACATACTTGATGAAAGATTTGGATCATGACTTAAAACAGAGAACAAGAAACTGATCTTCTTGATTACATTAGTAACTCCCTATAATAACACTCATTCTATATGCAAATCATTCGTAAAATGAAGACTATCTATTCAATTCATATAAAACCTTATGCATTTCTCCTTCATTTTGAGTAAAACATAAGATAGACATTACAACAATTTGCACTTTTATGCATGTTCTAATTGAAGATCAGCTGTGTTTGACAACTTTAAATATAAGGCTTTCTACAAGGAATACATTCCAGAGAATCATGAAAAAATGAGACAAAGTGAGACAAATTCTCCTTTTTCATATGCAAAACTTACAGTGAAAGATGTTGGAATGTCCAATAAATTAAGCTGCTCATCCAAAAACATTTCTAAACATATATTATTTGGGTATCAATATAGGTGTGTCTGATAAGAAGAGGGAATTTTTTTCCTTCTTCTGCAAACATATAGTGTCCAGTTAGAATAATACCTACTTTCCCCCCAAAGACTGTAATATTTCTAAATAAATAAACATAATATTCATTTATAATCTTTAAATTAATGAAAATGTTACACAAGGTATAACAATAACCGAGAAATGGATAACTTAAAAAATATTGAAAGTACCTGAAAATATTTAAAATACCTAAATGTTTTTAAATTCCCAGGACTTGCTCTTGGTCTTAACATGACAGTTTTGTTGGAGACTTCTAATTTTGATAATGGATTTTGAAGAACTAGAAAAATTTCAGTACATAATTACTTATTTATTATTTATATAATTAGTAATACATATAATTAGTATTATAAAATAGCAGTGAGAAAGGAATTATAGTAAATATTTCTTTAGCAAGACCTTTGTTAACCCTTTTGCTTCTTCTCTGTTTCATTCTTTCTTTTTGATTCCTCTTCCTGCCTTTCCTTTTAGTGAACTTGCCACCTAATCCTCCAAAGTCTGTGGGGTTTTGCTTTCATAACCTCTTGGTAAGTTCACCAATTATGAACGCAACTTGGAATTTTGGATCAAAATGTTTTTACCTTATAATATATGCCACTACTTGAGTCCAATTCCTTGTACTATTAGAGGACTGCAGTTACCTGGGCCTTTAATGACAAAGTTTTTCCTGCATATCTAGTCTATTTTCTCTCTAAGGAGCCAAGAAGATATCTACTTAATTGCTTTTAGCCTAAAAGTTATTTCAGAGAGATTACAGATTACTTTTATCATTAATATAAAGGCTGAACTTAAAGGAAAAGAAATCTATAATTAGAAGGTTATTAAAAGAGTAAAACTGGGACCTTAGTATCCCAACTACTAATATCATCTTACAATGTAAAAGCCTTTGGGATCTGCAATTCACTTGTGATATAAACAAAACCCACAGTAAAATCTCTCTAGACCAAAAATGTCCTGCTTTCCTTAATAAAGGACAATGTAGGATCCATGTGAGAAGACTCTAAGTGAACATTCAGGTAAACAACATAGATAATGCTTTGGATTTTATTATATTCAGAAAATAAAACATTACCTCTATCAAAACAAAATAAAATGAAATAAAATTCAAATAGAACACCTACTCATCCTTAGGATCTCACACTTGCTCCATTTTCCAGTCAATCAGATTCCCTCAGTCCACTGGATGTTTTCCTTCCTAGCTCTTAATATAGTTCGTAGTTTTATTTGTATTTTTGTATTTATTTTGTTAATATTTGTTCCTCCTTAGAAGGAATATATTTTTAATTGCCTTGTGTTCTAAAATCAATCATAGTGATTAAAGATTCAATATATTTGCGGAAATAATGAATGTTGAATACCATGAAACTAGTCATAGCTAACATTTTTGAGTGTTTAGCATGTGCAGATACTTATAAGCACTTTACATATATTAATGTTCTTCCTCCTCTTTATTACACTGGCTATAGACTCTCTTATAACCCATCTTAACCAATGAGGAAACAGGCAAATTTAAGTATCTGGATATTCATCCCATAGTTTGTGACAAAGGGGGGATTTGAGCCCAGGGAGTCTGGCTCTTGCCCCCTTGCTCCTAACCACTATTTTATGCAGTTATTTTTGGATATTAGATGACATATGGCAATTTCCAACAGTTGGAAAAATACTTTGTTTTCAAAGGCAAGTATTTCAACTGAAGGAAAAGTTTTTAAACAAATAATCCGTGGCTGAATCTTTGCCCACTATTTAATAGGGTAAAAGAGAAATAATAGTTATCATTATTATGTGTCTGGCATTATGCTAAGTGCTTTACATGGATCATCTCATTTAATCCTCATAATGGTGAGGACTGTGCTTGGCACAGTAACTTGCAGACAGACGGTGGAAACTGTTGAACTGAACTGCTTGTTCTAACGAACAAAACCAGGAAAAAAGTGAAGAGAGTTCAACGATCCCCATTTAAGTTAAGGAGCTTGAGATCACCCGGTTTAGACGGAGAGGGAATAGAAAGAGTGTGGTGAAACTGATGGGAATAGTGAAATATTGGAAAAGCCACTGAAAGGACAACAAAATTAAGTTGTTGAAAATGAAAAAAGGAAAGAAAGAAAGAAAGAAAAGAGACTGCGAAATACCAGCTGAGAGTTAATCTGAAGCTTCGTAGGTAGTGGACCCCATCAGCAAGCTCTTCTATTTTTTTCTAATAATGTTCTGCAGTTCAGGAATGGCAATGGAAAGCACAGATGCTGGAGTAAGTATCCTCAATGACAGGAGCATGGGAAAAAGTCAAGCAAAAAATATTTGACTTGCTCATTCTGAAAACAAGATTCATTTTTTTTAAAAAAAAATCTGTTCTGGTTATTGCCAAATTCCCATCCATATGGCGTTTATTTCATTTTCAAGAAATTTTTGAAAAAAAATATTATCTTAGTTTCTAAACCTAGAATAAGAGCATTTATTGATCCTGGGTGTTGTTTTCAAAAAAAAATCTCCCACTTTCAGTAAAAAAGCTATAACTTACTGAAATAAGATTCATCCTAGAGTTTATTTCCTTTCTCATTTTGTATGTATATCATAAGCTGGGAATTCAAGCAGAAAATAACTGTATTCTCCTGCTCTGTTCTAATATACACTTTAAAATTCCAACTTAAATACTTGGGTAATATTTTCTTTAAGCATTAAGAAGAGGACAATGATAAAACAAACACACTTTAATCAAACATAGGCAATGGCTCTTATTAAATCAATTTTTTTTTGCTTAATCTATAAAGTGCTCAAAAAGTTAACATAATATCACTGTAGTAGGTTAACAGGGTCAGAAATCGAAACCAGGTAGTCTTGTTCTAGGGTGCAGATTCTTAACATCACTTAATACTGTCTTTCCCTTTACATTATTGTAGACAAAGGAGAAAGCTTAAGTATATGTTAATCGGGGGGTAAATTTTCAAAGAGTATTTTTTTGTTTACCAATTAATAACTTGTGTTTGGCATATGGTAGACACTCAAAGAATAATACAGTAATTTCAAGTGAAAATAACATTTAGCTATCTCTAGAAACACCAAAGATGTGTTCTGCCCTTACGTTTACCAGAGACCATATTAATGGAGCTTCTGCGGCTTGGCCATTTCTTGGTTCAGCTCTATGGTCTGTCAAAGAGAGACATGCCATTTGTTCTACAACATAGAGTCATTAGGATATAAAAAATATAGTCTGGACGATAAGATGAAAATATATTTATATAAAATAAACTTCACATAATACATAATAGGTTTAGAAGAAGTGAATTTGTGTTCTAAAGGAATTAATACAGATATCTGTTATTAATGTGCAAGATTTAATTCTGGCCTCTAGAGTCTTAGCTGATGTTAATATTGTTTTAGAATATAATGATCCTATGTCCCATATACAAGTGCAGTGAATGATGGCAAAATTGTCATATTAATCACTCATTTAAAAATGTCATCTACTTGAATGAGAATCATTAATCTATAGAAAATATTGTTTTTTTCTCTGGCCCTCAGATTTCTCACTCTAATATAACATTACAGTAAATGAAGTCTGTGATCGTTTTCCTCCTCTAAGATTCTATGATCCCAAATCTTAAAAAAAGCTGGCACAACAAAGTGACTATTTGTCCCAGTTTCTCAGGACTGTCCAATTTTCACCTGTTGTCCTGGAATAATTATTAAGGGCATCCCTTTACTTCTCAATAGTGTCCAGTTTGGATAATAAATTATTCACATTGTAAAGAATCAGAGATAATGTTAATTTTCACTTACATATCCTAGAGTACCTAGTGTAATATTCAAATAATTTTTAATATATAATGAATAAAATAATGCATATCACACATGAGTAAAGGGAACTCAATAACAATATAAAAATATGCCCTGATATACATTTAATGTTAAATATTAAGATATTTCATATTAAAGTTAGTTTATGCAACATTATGGATGATCTAGTGATGAGTGCACCTGGCTTCTAACCCTAGTCATCTCCTTCAGGGAAGTTAAGCACACATTTTTCCCCCATAATATAATCAAGACAGATTTATCCCACTACTTTCCCCATGTGAGGATGTGTATAGTTAATTACACCACAGTGCTAAGTATTCAATGGTAATGTTATTCTAAACATTAATAAGAAAGTGTAATGCAAGATCAACAGTTTCTCTATTTCTCTTAAATTATAATCCTGTATGTAGAGTTGCTAGAATTAGCAAATGAAAATATAAGACATCCAGTTAGATTTAAATTCCAGATAAACACTAAATACGTTTTTAGTACAAACATGTCCCCAATACAGCATGAGTGTCCAATATTTTATCTAGCAACCCTACCTATATGATATTCTTATTCTTAGATGGCTACAAGTGCTTTGAAAAGCACCGTGGTAGTCAGAAGCACATCCATATCTTGGTCCTGCCACGTCCTATCTTTGTGCCCTTAGGTAAGATATATAACCTAAGACTCAAAATCCACCTCTATAAGGAGACAATATTGGTCATCTAACTCATAGAGCTATCGTGAAGATTAAATGAGGTGATCAGCCTAGTACACAGTAAGCAATTGATCAATATGAGCTACACCTTTATTATTATTCTGAATAAAAATGTACAAAATATTTTAGTCATTTTTTGGAATCAGTTTTAAAAAACTGATAGCACTCACTAAAATCCATATTCTCCTCTTCTTTCTGGGTCTGTAGCTAGATTATATTTCCCAGGGTTCTCTTGCAGTTAGGTGTGGCTGAGTTCCAGACATGAAATGTGGAAGAAGTATCGTGCACCGTCTCCAAGTCAGTCCCATAAAATTCTGTCTTAAGTGCTCCTGTGGGCTTTTTGCCTATTACACTAGCTGCAATGGAGAATCCCTCCTACACTCACCAGGTCAACACTGTGAGCCTTGGACTGTCAAGTCAGACTCACAAAAAACACAGATCTTATCCAATATCAAGCTTTAGTAATAATTTCCACAATACCAGAAAGCAAGGCAAAGCGGAGCAAAGTTTAGCACCACTTTAGGACTCATTCTTGCCCAGATTTAACATGAATGTCTAAGAGATAAATACATTAATCTCTGATACAAAAGAGATTTTCTTCATGAAACATTTCCATCTGATACTTTATTTTTATGTACTTTATATGACATTTTCAGGGATTTATGCTTCATAAATTCATAGATTTGCATGCAATCCTAGTCGGACCAGAAATATTCCAATAGATGAAAATATAAAAATAAAAAAACCTCTCCCAATGGTAAATATCACCAGTGTAGTGATTTACAGGAGGCCTGTCATTAATCAGCTTGCTTACAAAAGATTTGACTTGTTCACCTTTCTTTCTTTAGGGGGGGATCCCCCAAGTGAGGCAGATCATGCATTACAAACCTATTGAAAACTCTTTCCTTTCAAAAAGCCAGGTGTTAGATGCAAGATCCTCAACCTGCCTGGGTTCTAAGTAACTGAATGGAGTAGGGTTGCCATGGACCCTTGTTCACCTACCTCATGCTAACAGAATGAACAAAGAAAGAACTTTCTATCACTTTGTGCCATTACATATATTTGGATCTATTACTGCAGCAGCTGGCCCAGCCTATATATATATATAGTTTTTAGATTTATATCATTGCAGGTATAATTAAATTGATAAATACATAAAAAACTTTATTTTTAAATAAAGTAATATTTCATAGCCTTCCTACTCCTAGATTATTAGGCTAGAAGATCGTAAAATGTTTTGAGATACGTTATAGTGCTTAGAAGTAATCTCTGGAGACAGCCCTCTATTTATATTCTAGTCTTGTCACTTGCCTTGGACAATTTATAACTAGGAATAAGCCTCAATTTCTTCATCTATATAATAATAATTATAGTAGTCTTTAATAGAGTTGCTGTGAGAATTGAGATGATGTTGAGCCTGGTTCATAGTATGTGATCAATATTTATAGGTAATATTATTATTGTTATTATGATGATGAAAGATCTATCAACATGTTTTATTAAGAGAATCAGCTTTTCAAAGTGAAACAACTTAAAAAACTTATCATTTAAACTTTCATTTTCCAGTAAAAATTGACTCTGCATTCAGAAGGTTTGTTTTCTCCCACCTTCTGTCCAAAGACAGAACAATATCAGCAAACACATTTCTTTGCAATAGAGATACAGGGAATTTTATTATAACAAGAGGTACATAAAAAATAGATGGGAAACTAAACCTGTTCAGTCTTGAGTCAGGATATTTTCATTATGTCTGCAAATTATTTATTCTAACACTGTTTGCCACTGTTGATCATTGTTGAATCTGGGTGATAGGTATATAGGGTTACTTCAATCATTATCTCTAATTTTGCATGCTTGAAATTTACCATAATCAAAATTCAAAAAAAAAAAAAAAACAAAAACAAAACTCTGTTCTTGTCTTTTGTATTCTTTTGAAACTCTGGAACTATTAGCCATGATGAGGAAGGCAGCAAGCTGTGCAGGGGTGCGTCTTCCCACCACCAGCTATGCACAACAACAAGAACAGAAACCACTAAAGGATTTACCACTCACTGAAAATGTACACAAAGATGTATAAATACACCACAGAGATCAAGTTGTAAAAACAATCTGATGCTCATGTCTGAAAGAATAACATTATTATAATTGTAATAACTAGCAAGTATTAATACTTATCATTTGTCATTGTTTTGTGTGCCATTAAGTGCCTGATTTCACCCTCAAATCAAACCTGTGATTATGTGCTATTATTATCCCCATTTCACAGAACAGGAAAAGGGGGGATAGAGAGGTGACATAGCTCATCCAAGGCCAGAGTTTGTACTCTGATTCTAGAACTAGAGCTTATACCCTTAGCTATAACAACAGCTAAATACTATATTAATCCATGTAGTGGTTTTATTTAGGAATGTGTTGGAAATATATTTTTAATATATCACAACTTAATAATAAACAGATAAATAATCTAATTTAAAAATGATCAAAGGGAACCCTTGTGCACTGTTGGTGGGATTTGAAAATGGTACAACTGCTTTAGAAAGCAGTGTGGTGGTCCTCAAAAATTAAAAATAGAATTACCATATGACCGGAAATCCCAATTCTGTGTATATATCCAAAAGAATTGAAAACAGGGTCTCAAATAGACATTTGAACACTCATATTCACAGCAGCATTATTCACAATAACCGAGAAATGGAAGTAACCCAGATGGTCATCAGCAGATGAATGGATAAACAAAATGTGATAAAAGCATACAGTGGACTGATACAGGCTACAACATGGATGAACTTTAAAAATTTTATGCTAAGTGAAAGAAGCCAGTCACAAAGGACAACATATTGTATGATTCCATTTGCATGAAAAGTCCAGAAAAGGCAACTCTATAAAGACAGATTATAGATCTGTGGTTGCCTGGGGCAAAAAAGTATAGGAGGGTGGGGATGGTTTGGGGATGAAGACTAAGGAGTGCAGGGTTTCTTTTTGGGGTAATGAAAATGTCCTAAATTTGACTGTAGTGATAAATGTACAACTCTGTGAAATACTTAACAAAACACTGAATTGTACATTTTAAATAAGTGAATTGAATGATACGTGATTATATCCCGAGAAAGCCGTTTAAAAAAAAAGGATGTGTTGGCAGAAGCCTACAGGATTTGAAATAGAGAATAAAATAAAGTTTGAAATGTATCTTAATATTATTTAAGAAAAAAATGTTACCAATATTGTTGTGTAAGAGGACAATTCTCTATTTTCTATTCAAACATTGAAGCATCATGTGTATATCTCCTAGAGAGAGACAGAGGAAAGCAAAAAATACTCACAAAATTCCTGTTACTATGTAAGTTTTCTTCCCTGCTTCCAGATGTTTCAAAGTCTGTTAAAATTATTCTGTGTCTGCACCAGCACTCCTTTGAAGATTATATTTGAGAACTAGAAGCTTTGATGGTATAATCACCCATAATCTCCTTTCCATGCCACAAAGGACAAATTCCAGCAAATACTGAATGCATGAGGTTCTTTAATGCTTTTAGAGAGCACTGGTATTTTATTTATTTCAACATGTCTTAGACTCTTAGGCCCATGGTAGTTGAAATGTTTTCCTGATTATATAAACTTAAGTGTTCAGTTTT
Organism: Eubalaena glacialis; assembly: GCF_028564815.1. Lineage (NCBI taxonomy): Eukaryota > Metazoa > Chordata > Mammalia > Artiodactyla > Balaenidae > Eubalaena > Eubalaena glacialis. The sequence goes on along the minus strand of NC_083732.1, from coordinate 28,208,132 downwards.
GGCGTTCCTGGGTAAGAGGTAATATGCACATGTTTGTGCAAAAGATTTATTTTAAATGGCAATATTATATCAAAAGAAAATGGCCTAGATGCGGAGATCACCTTCCTTCCCACAGATACAGTAGAAATACATCTACACGTGGAACTGCTCCTACAGAACACCCACTGAACGCTGGCAGAAGACGTCAGACCTCCCAAAAGGCAAGAAAATCCCCACGTACTTGGGTAGGGCAAAAGAAAAAAGAAACAGAGACAAAAGAATAGGGACGAGACCTGCACCAGTGGGAGGGAGCTGTGAAGGAGGAAAGGTTTCCACACACTAGGAAGCCCCTTCGTGGGCAGAGACTGCGGGTGGCAGAGGGGGGAAGCTTCGGAGCCACGGAGGAGAGCGCAGCCACAGGGGTGCGGAGGGCAAAGCGGAGAGATTCCCACACAGAGGCTCGGCGCCGAGCAGCACTCACCAGCCCGAGAGGCTTGTCTGCTCAGCCGCTGGGGCGGGTGGGGGCTGGGAGCTGAGGCTCGGGCTTCGGTGCTAGCCAGGAGGGAGTCCGGGAAGAAGACTGCAGCTGCAGAAGAGGCAAGAGACTTTTTCTTGCCTCTTTGTTTTGCGGCGCGCAAGGAGAGGGGATTCAGAGCGCCACCTAAACGAGCTCCAGAGACGGGCGCAAGCCGCGGCTATCAGCGCGGACCCCAGAGGCGGGGACGAGCCGCGCCTATCAGCGCGGACCCCAGAGACGGGCATGAGACGCTAAGGCTGCTGCTGCTGCCACCAAAAAGCCTGTGTGTGAGCACAGGTCACTCTCCACACCGCCCCTCCTGGGAGCCAGTGCAGCCCGCCACGGCCAAGCTCCCGTGATCCAGGGACAACTTCCCCAGGAGAGCGCACAGCGCGCCTCAGGCTGCTGCAACGTCACGCCGGCTTCTGCCGCCGCAGGCTCGCCCCGCCTCCTCCGTACCGCTCCCTCCCCCCGGCCTGACTGAGCCAGAGCCCCCGAATCAGCTGCTCCTTTAACCCCGTTCAGTCTGGGCGGGGAACAGACGCCCTCAGGCGACCTACATGCAGAGGCGGGTCCAAATCCAAAGCTGAACCCCAGGAGCTGTACGAACAAAGAAGAGAAAGGGAAATGTCTCCCAGCAGCCTCAGAAGCAGCGGATTAAAGCTCCACAAACAACTTAATGTGCCTGCATCTGTTGAATACCTGAATAGACAACGAATCATCCCAAATTTAGGAGGTGGACTTTGGGAGCAGGATATATTAATTTTTCCCCTTTTCCTTTTTTTTGTGAGTGTATATGTGTATGCTTCTGGGTGAGATTTTGTCTGTATAGCTTTGCTCTCACCGTTAGTCCTAGGGTTAGGTCCGTCCGTGTTTTTTTTTTTTAATTTTTTTTCCCCTAATAAATGTTTTCTTAATAATTTTTTCCTTATTTTCTATTTTTAAAAAATTTTAAAAAAATTTTTAATAAGTATTTTCATATTTTTTATTTTAAAATATTAAAATTTTTTCTTAATAAATTTTTTCTTAATAATTTTTTTCTTACTTTTTATTATAAAAAATTAATAAATCTATTTTTAAAAAGTAAAAAAATTTTTTTTCTTAATAAATTCTTAATAATTTTTTTCTTATTTTTTATTATAATAGCTTTATTTTATTTTATTTTATCCTCTTTCTTTCTTTCTATTTTTTTCTCCCTTTTATTCTAGGCCGTGTGGATGAAAGGCTCTTGGTGCTCCAGCCAGGCATCAGGGCTGTGCCTCTGAGGTGGGAGAGCCAACTTCAGGACACTGGTCCACAAGAGACCTCCCAGCTCCACGTAATACCAAACGGCAGAAATCTCTCAGAGATCTCCATCTCAGCATCAAGACACAGCTTCACTCAACGACCAGCAAACTACATTGCTTGACACCCTATGCCAAACAACTAGCAAGACAGGAACACAGCCCCATCCATTAACAGAGAGGCTGCCTAAAATCATAATAAGGCCACAGACACCCCAAAACACACCACCAGACGTGGACATGCCCACCAGAAAGACAAGATCCAGCCTCATCCACCAGAACACAGGCACTAGTTCCCTCCACCAGGAAACCTACACAACCCACTGACCCAACCTTAGCCACTGGGGACAGATACCAAAAACAACGGGAACTACGAACCTGCAGCCTGTGAAAAGGAGACCCCAAACACAGTAAGATAAGCAAAATGAGAAGACAGAAAAACACACAGCAGATGAAGGAGCAGGGTCAAAACACACCAGACATGAAGAGGAAATAGGTAGTCTACCTGAAAAAGAATTCAGAATAATGATAGTAAGGATGATCCAAAATCGTGGAAATAGAGTAGACAAAATGCAAGAAGCATTTAACAAGGACATAGAAGAACTAAAGGGGAACCAAGCAACGATGAAAAGCACAATAAATGAAATTAAAAATACTCTAGATGGGATCAATAGCAGAATAACTGAGGCAGAAGAATGGATAAGTGACCTGGAAGATGAAATGGTGGAAATAACTACTGCAGAGCAGAATAAAGAAAAAAGAATGAAAAGAACTGAGGACAGTCTCAGAGACCTCTGGGACAACATTAAACGCACCAACATTCGAATTATAGGGGTCCCAGAAGAAGAAGAGAAAAAGAAAGGGACTGAGAAAATATTTGAAGAGATTATAGTTGAAAACTTCCCTAATATGGGAAAGGAAATAGTTAATCAAGTCCTGGAAGCACAGAGAGTCCCATACAGGATAAATCCAAGGAGAAACACGACAAGACACATATTAATCAAACTATCAAAAATTAAATATAAAGAAAACATATTAAAAGCAGCAAGGGAAAAACAACAAATAACACACAAGGGCATCCCCATAAGGTTAACAGCTGATCTTTCAGCAGAAACTCTGCAAGCCAGAAAGGAGTGGCAGGATATACTTAAAGTGATGAAGGAGAAAAACCTACAACCAAGATTACTCTACCCAGCAAGGATCTCATTCAGATTTGATGGAGAAATTAAAACCTTTACACACAAGCAAAAGCTGAGAGAGTTCAGCACCACCAAACCAGCTTTACAACAAATGCTAAAGGAACTCCTCTAGGCAAGAAACACAAGAGAAGGAAAACACCTACAATAACAAACCCAAAACATTTAAGAAAATGGGAATAGGAACATACATATCGATAATTACCTTAAATGTAAATGGATTAAATGCTCCCACCAAAAGACACAGACTGGCTGAATGGATACAAAAACAAGACCCATATATATGCTGTCTACAAGAGACCCACTTCAGACCTAGAGACACATACAGACTGAAAGTGAGGGGATGGAAAAAGATATTCCATGCAAATGGAAATCAAAAGAAAGCTGGAGTAACAATTCTCATATCAGACAAAATAGACTTTAAAATAAAGACTATTACAAGAGACAAAGAAGGACACTATATAATGATCAAGGGATCGATCCAAGAGGAAGGTATAACAATTGTAAATATTTATGCACCCAACATAGGAGCACCTCAATACATAAGGCAAATACTAACAGCCATGAAAGGGGAAATCGACAGTAACACAATCATAGTAGGGGACTTTAACACCCCACTTTCACCAATGGACAGATCATCCAAAATGAAAATAAATAAGGAAACACAAGCTTTAAATGATACATTAAACAAGATGGACTTAATTGATATTTATAGGACATTCCACCCAAAAACAACAGAATACACATTTTTCTCAAGTGCTCATGGAACATTCTCCAGGATAGATCATATCTTGTGTCACAAATCAAGCCTTGATAAATTTAAAAAAATCGAAATCGTATCAAGTATCTTTTCCGACCACAACGCTATGAGACTAGATATCAATTACAGGAAAAGATCTGTAAAAAATACAAACACATGGAGGCTACACAATACACTACTTAATAACGAAGTGATCACTGAAGAAATCAAAGGGGAAATCAAAAAATACCTAGAAACAAATGACAATGGAGACACGATGACCCAAAACCTATGGGATGCAAAAAAAGCAGTTCTAAGAGGGAAGTTTATAGCAAAACAAGCCTACCTCAAGAAACAGGAAACAGCTCGAATAAACAACCTAACCTTGCAACTAAAGCAATTAGAGAAAGAAGAACAAAAAAACCCCAAAGCTAGCAGAAGGAAAGAAATCATAAAGATCAGATCAGAAATAAATGAAAAAGAAATGAAGGAAACAATAGCAAAAATCAATGAAACTAAAAGCTGGTTCTTTGAGAAGATAAACAAAATTGATAAACCATTAGCCAGACTCATCAAGAGAAAAAGGGAGAAGACTCAAATCAATAGAATTAGAAATGAAAAAGGAGAAGTAACCACTGACACTGCAGAAATACAAACGATCATGAGAGATTACTACAAGCAACTCTATGCCAATAAAATGGACAACCTGGAAGAAATGGACAGATTCTTAGAAATGCAGAACCTGCCGAGACTGAACCAGGAAGAAATAGAAAATATGAACAGACCAATCACAAGCACTGAAATTGAAACTGTGATTAAAATCTTCCAACATGCAAAAACCCAGGACCAGATGGCTTCACAGGCGAATTCTATCAAACATTTAGAGAAGAGCTAACACCTATCCTTCTCAAACTCTTCCAAAATATTGCAGAGGGAGGAACACTCCCCAACTCATTTTATGAGGCCACCATCACCCTGATACCAAAACCAGACAAAGATGTCACAAAGAAAGAAAACTACAGGCCAATATCACTGATGAACATAGATGCAAAAATCCTCAACAAAATACTAGCAAACAGAATCCAACAGCACGTTAAAAAGATTATACACCATGATCAAGTGGGGTTTATTCCAGGAATGCAAGGATTCTTCAATATACGCAAATCAATCAACGTGATACATCATATTAACAAATTGAAGGAGAAAAACGATATAATCATCCCAATATATGCAGAGAAAGCTTTCGACAAAATTCAACACCCATTTATGATAAAAGCCCTGCAGAAAGTAGGCATAGAGGGAACTTTCCTCAACATAATAAAGGCCATATATGACAAACCCACAGCCAACATCGTCCTCAATGGTGAAAAACTGAAACCATTTCCACTAAGATCAGGAACAAGACAAGGTTGCCCACTCTCACCACTATTATTCAACATAGTTTTGGAAGTGTTAGCCACAGCAATCAGAGAAGAAAAAGAAATAAAAGGAATCCAAATGGGAAAAGAAGAAGTAAAGCTGTCACTGTTTGCAGATGACATGATACTATACATAGAGAATCCTAAAGATGCTACCAGAAAACTACTAGAGCTACTCAAAGAATTTGGGAAAGTAGCAGGATACAAAATTAATGCACAGAAATCTCTTGCATTCCTATATACTAATGATGAAAAATCTGAAAGTGAAATTAAGAAAACACTCCCATTTACCATTGCAACAAAAAGAATAAAATATCTAGGAATAAACCTACCTAAGGAGACAAAAGACCTGTATGCAGAAAATTATAGGACACTGATGAAAGATGATACAAATAGATGGAGAGATATACCATGTTCTTGGATTGGAAGAATCAACATTGTGAAAATGACTCTGCTACCCAAAGCAATCTACAGATTCAATGCAATCCCTATCAAACTACCACTGGCATTTTTCACAGAAGTAGAACAAAAAATTTCACAATTTGTATGGAAACACAAAAGACCCCTAATAGCCAAAGCAATCTTGAGAATGAAAAATGGAGCTGGAGGAATCAGGCTCCCTGACTTCAGACTACATTACAAAGCTATAGTAATCAAGACAGTTTGGTACTGGCACAAAAACAGAAATATAGATCAATGGAACAGGATAGAAAGCCCAGAGATGAGCCCACGAACATATGGTCACCTTATCTTTGATAAAGGAGGCAAGCATATACAGTGGAGAATAGACAGCCTCTTCAATAAGGGGTGCTGGGAAAATTGGACAGGTACATGTAAAAGTATGAAATTAGAACACTCCCTGACACCATACACAAAAATAAACTCAAAATGGATTAAAGACCTAAGTGTAAGGCCAGACACTATCAAACTCTTAGAGGAAAACATAGGCAGAACACTCTATGACATAAATCACAGCAAGATCCTTTTTGACCCAGCTCCTAGAGAAATGGAAATAAAAACAAAAATAAACAAATGGGACCTAATGAAACTTAAAAGCTTTTGCACAGCAAAGGAAACCATAAACAAGACCAAAAGACAACCCTCAGAATGGGAGAAAATATTTGCAAATGAAGCAACTGACAAAGGATTAATCTCCAAGATTTACAAGCAGCTCATGCAGCTCAATAACAAAAAAACAAACAACCCAATCCAAAAATGGGCAGAAGACCTAAATAGACATTTCTCCAAAGAAGATATACAGATTGCCAACAAACACATGAAAGAATGCTCAACATCATTAATCATTAGAGAAATGCAAATCAAAACTACAATGAGATATCATCTCACACCAGTCAGAATGGCCATCATCAAAAAATCTAGAAACAATAAATGCTGGAGAGGGTGTGGAGAAAAGGGAACACTCTTGCACTGTTGGTGGGAATGTAAATTGATACAGCCACTATGGAGAACAGTATGGAGTTTCCTTAAAAAACTAAAAATAGAACTACCATACGACCCAGCAATCCCACTACTGGGCATATACCCTGAGAAAACCATAATTCAGAAAGAGTCATGTACCAAAATATTTATTGCAGCTCTGTTTACAATAGCCAGGACATGGAAGCAACCTAGGTGTCCATCATCGGATGAATGGATAAAGAAGATGTGGCACATATATACAATGGAATATTACTCAGCCATAAAAAGAAATGCAATGGAGGTATTTGTAATGAGGTGGATGGAGTTAGAGTCTGTCATACAGAGTGAAGTAAGTCAGAAAGAGAAAAACAAATACAGTATGCTAACACATATATATGGAATCTAAGGAAAAAAAAAAAAAGGTCATGAAGAACCTAGTGGCAAGACAGGAATAAAGACACAGACCTATTAGAGAATGGACTTGAGGATATGGGGAGGGGGAGGGGTGAGATGTGACAGGGTGAGAGAGTGTCATGGACATATATACACTACCAAATGTAAAGTAGATAGCTAGTGGGAAGCAGCCGCATAGCACAGGGAGATCAGCTTGGTGCTTTGTGACCGCCTAGATGGGTGGGATAGGGAGGGTGGGAGGGAGGGAGATGCAAGAGGGAAGAGATATGGGAACATATGTATATGTATAACTGATTCACTTTGTTATAAAGCAGAAAGTAACACACCATTGTAAAGCAATTATACTTCAATAAAGATGTTTAAAAAAATAAAAATAAAATGGCCAGAAGTGCCACCTCTTACTTTCCACTTATCCAGCACTTCCTAATCCAGAATATATTTGAATATATTTACCTAATATTATATTCTCAAATGTTATTTAGTAAAATAAGCAGAAGGTAAGGGAGGTTTTTCCCCATTTATTTTCACCACCGACCCACCTTCATCACTACCCCCACGTGACTTCATATTGCCAAACTGATTTTCAAAGTGAGTGTACAACCTAGGGTCTCAAGAAGAAATATAACTAGATTCCCTAAATCCTGGAAATGCACACTCTAACTGAAAAAAAGGAATAATAAGCACCTAGATGTACATAAATACATAACACTTACTAATACACTCAGAATTCCAGAAGTGTTAATTCAGCTATTCAACTATTTGTGTAGCCACTTAAAAATGTGAAAAAATCAATGCCATGAAAATGCCTTAAGAAAGGTAAACATATATACAACAGTCTCTTACTTAAAACACTGTGACCCAAATTTGGAATAAAAGAGGTGATGGTATAGTTAACTGAACTTTTTTTCTCTTTTTTTCTTTTCTTTTAGGTCCTAAATGGAACAGAATCATCTTGCTTCCTTCATATCAAGAAAAAGTCTATAATTCATTTGCACTGTTTTTCTAGTTTATGGCCATTATTAATTAAGAATGAAAACATGTACAACTAATCATCAGGGAGATGCAAATCAAAACCACAATGAGATGTCACCTCAAACCTGTTAGAATGGCTATTATGAAAAAGACTAGAAATAATAAGTGTTAGTGAGGATGTGAAGAAAAAGAAACCCTCGTTCGCTGTTGGGAGGAGTGTAAATTGGTGCAGCCACTATGGAAAACAGTATGGAGGTTCCTCAAAAAATTAAAGACAGAACTACTATATGATCCAGCAATTCAACTTCTGAGTATTTATTTGAAGAAAACAAAAACATTAATTCTAAAATATATATGCACTCCTATGTTCATTGCAGCACTATTTACAATAGCTAAGATATGGAAGCAACCTAAGTGTCCATCTATGGATAAATGGATAAATAAAATGCAGTACACACACCCACCCACACACACACACACACATACACACATGCATATGTACACACACAAGGGAAATTTATGTAGTTATAAAAAAGAAGGAAATCTTGCCATTTGATACAACATAGATGGACCTTAAGGGCGTTATCCTAAGTGAAATAAGTCAGACAGAGAAAGACAAATACTGTATGATCTCACTTATATGTGGTATCTAAAAAAACAAAAACAAAACAAAAAAACAAACAAAAACAAAAACCAAAAACCAAGCTCATGGATACAGAGAACAGATTGGTGGTTGCCTGGGGTGAGCAAAATAGGTGAAAGGGGTTAAAAAGTACAAACTTCCTTGTATAAAATAAATAACTCATGAAGTATGTAATGTACAGTATTATGACTATAATTAATAATACCATATTTTATATTTGAAAGATGCTAAGGGAGCAGGTCTAAAAATTCTCATCACAAGAAAAAAATTTGGTAACTATGTATGGTGATGGATGTTAATTAGACTTACTGTGTCGGTCATCTCCCAATATACACAAATATCAAAACATTAGGATATATGCCTGAAACTAACATAATGTTTTATATGCCAATTTTATCTCAATAAAGAAGTAATAAGAACACATGTAGATTATCAAACTAAAAATTTAGAATGAAGAGTCTCATCATTATTTATGGTTTGAATAATATCCTTCAAAAATAAATTAGTATATTCAAAGAAACAACTCTATTCTCTTATTAAAACTTTAATGTCAGAGTCGTCTTTCAAACTACAAACTCAAAGGATATGTTAATCTTTTTGAAATGAGTTGAAAATCTGAAAGAGCACGTAGTTTCCAGACATAAGTCCTGGAAACGATGTTAACAGTAGCTACTTTCACTATCAACATGTGGCAGGAAACAGCATGTCTTGCTTGTTAAAGTCAAGATCATCAGGCTGAAGGATAGTGTTGATTCCTTTGTTGAGTTCATTGGGCCAATGCACTTGATCCTGTTTTAGTCAACTGGTAGTTAGTAGATTATATACTTTTTTTATTTTTTTAAGAGAAGCTGTGAAAGCTACCTTTATTTCTGGAAAAAAAAACTTTATTACTATTATGTAGTCTATATATTGAAATTTAAGTCATGTATTCAAGACACAACCAACAGCAAAGGGTATTAAAAAAAAAGATTTCATTTAATTTAATTCCTGCAATAAATTAATACAAATGAACAACGTAAGGTGAGCTCTCAAGCTCTTCATCTTAGGTAACATGTTTAACACAGTGATGTTTTTGTTGGTGAAAATGTCATTATCATTTCATTATTTATTGTCTAATTCTCTATAGGAGCATCAATATAAATAAAACAAAACAAAACAAAAGCCAGATCTCTTGACCATTTATAAGGCTCCTTGCTAAACCTGATGTGGAAAGCAGAAGTGGGTAAGGGAGTGACATTTTTTTCAAGTTGCCTATGCCTTTGGAGGTTATTCAAACTTGCGTTCAAGAGAGAGATTACGCAAGGGCCATCAAAAAGTAGAAAGATCTCTGAGCATAAATTGAGAGGTTTACAAGTGACTTCATAAAAAAGATGAGATCTGAGCTGAGTCTTAAAAAAACAAACAGGTTTTGGACAGTGTAACCAAGAGAAGTGCTCAGAGGCAGAGAGAGCATGAGCAAACCAAAGAAGTCTTAATCAGAAAAGGAACTGCAGTTCTACTGCAGTGATCTTGAAACTTCAAGGACATGACCCATTACAATATTTCTCATAAAAGTGATAATGACCTTTTACATGAGAGTATTTTCCCACCTATTGTAGGATGTTTAACAGCATCCCTGACTTCTGGCTACTAAATAGGTCCCCTCTATTCCTTTAGTTATGGAGAAAACAGAAAATTCCCTCATATGTTTTCAAGTGCCCCCTAATGGTAAGTAAGTCGTTCCCACAACCAACCACAGAGTCAAGAATTAAATGAAATTTATTTTTTAAAAGAGTGAAATAGAATAGGGGAAAAAGTGCATTAAGTGCATTATAGTAGAAAGGGTTACCAAGTAACAAAGGGTCTTGTCATAACTGACTATTGACCTGTTGAATTTTAGAGCTGACAGGGATCTGATCAAGCACAGTCTCAGTGATTTTCAAGTTTCATATTTTATTAGCATATCCAGTGAAAAAAGCTTATAAGTCATATACCCAGCTTCATGGAAATTAAAGACCAGAGAACTAAAATAACTTACCAAATTAAGGATGTCTGCTATAACTAAAATGAGGAGTTATTAGAGATATTTGAGAGGGGACAATTCAATTACATTTATCCAGAAAGACTGTGTTAAGTCAGAAAAATATATTTCCTCCTTAAATAATCAAACAAATAGCAAATGTTTTCCTACCTTTCTTTGTTAGTTGAAAACTGGGCAATGAAAATCCCTGAAGTGGATTTCCACACCTAAAGAAACTAATGTTACCTAGAGAGTTTTTTTACAGCTTTTTCTTAGATAATTTAAACACTTTGTCTATCTTTAAATCTTTATGTGCAAAATTTACAAACAGTTCACCCCTCATCCCTCAAAAAATGACCCATGTCTGCCCTACACCATGGCTGGGTAAATCACCTACAGGGCTTGTTTAGAAGTATTACCTCAGCTGCCTTTACTAGCTGCTATCAGTCTCATATCTGTGGCCATAAGACAATTAATGCTATAGGCTAGATCTTAATATGTTCTTCTAGTCCCTTCAATATATGTGCCCTCCTCAGAACTCAACTTTTGCCTTGGCTTTTGAATCTGAACATCCCTCTGATTTCAGTATCTGCCCCAGTCTCAGGTAAGAAGCTCCCTCTTCTGTCCTGAGACCAGATAGGCCACATGACTAGGCATAAGCACAGGTCTTTGGCATGAAAGGGTAATTGGACAACATAGTTCTGTTCATACTCTATTCACAGGAATTTTTACATTCCCTGATAAAACTTGAATAAAACTGAAATTAATAAAGGAATAATTATGCATATAAGTAGATGCTTTTGAAAGCAACATGGCTTTGTGTAGAGCTTAAAACAGAGGCCAAAAGCTGAATACAATCCACAAATATGCATTGGTTGCCCAGTGTGTAGTTTAAATGTAAATGCATTTAAATTGTAATCAATTTGCTACAGTCTCCATCATCCCATATTACATTATACTGGGCAACTTCATAAATCTATGTTCTTATACATGTTTGAATTTGCAATTACTGGCAGAGTATTTAAGAGCATAGACTTTGATGTCAGAGAGGTTGATTCAAGACTATTGCTCTGCAAGCAACTTTCTAGCTATAAGGTGGGATACTAGCCAAAACTATATCATACAGTCAGTGTAAGCATTAACTTGGATAAGGCATGTAAAGTACTTATCATATGCTCTAGCATATAGTAATTAATAAATGCTAGTTCTCATTATTCTTTAGGAAATGAAACCCCTGCTGCTAATGACATCATGTGAGAGCAGAGAACATGAGTAAAATGCTTTGCCTAAAAGCAGTACCACCTGGGCATAATTTCACAAACATAATTTTATGTAGACTGCTTTAATGGAAACTGACATTAGGGAAGTGAACTTTAGTAAATGACAGAACTATAATAAGATTTCCTTGGATTGGTTTTTAAATGTGTTACATTGCACCGAAACAATTCTGCCCATTAGTTCCAAAGCAAATGTAGTTTTCAGCCCATGTGTTTCATACATCACTTTTTCAGGTATGTAACTCTATGAGCTAAGTGTTTAAAAAATTAAAATTAAGACACAGAATCCAAGGAGGAGATGATTACTATGAAAGGAAAACTCAGGCTTACCTTGAGTTTTATAAAAATGAAATGTCTCCTAGGTCCTCTTAGCTTTCACATTATTTGTTCAAAGAAAAAGTCAAAACTTATAACCTCATTTTATCCACAAGAAAACACGTAGGCTAAAAGTGTTTTGTTGTTTGGTATAGAATACCTGAAAACTAATAGAGATTAATAATGCATTGGCAAGGTTAAATAAAAAAGGGAAACTTTACCTTGTAAAAATCAAAAAACGTTCTGTTAACTGAGAGGTGGATTAGAATGTTCAAAGTGCTTGGGGACCAAGCACTCTGTAAAGTCTGATTTATACTGCAGGCATCATAATGCCTACCTACTTCAGAATGACAAACGGTACCAAGCTGAAATCTCAACAGCAGCCCCAGAACGTTAATGGCAAATGTCTTCCATCTTAATAGCTGAGTCTGTGCCATTCTGTACACTTAAAATTCTGAGCATTTAACACTTCTTGTTGCATCTAAATCCAGATACAAAAACCTTCAAATCAAACTATTTACCTCAACTGAAATCTACCTTGAATAAGTCATAAGAAGGGAGAAAGATGGCAGTGAAGAAAGCCAGAGAGAGTTTTAATGAACTCTAGAATTTCAAAAATAATGGCACAGAAGCTATTACAGTTTTTCCCCTCACCTTGTATAAAAGAGTATCGGTCTCTCTGACACTGAATAATCCCAGAAAACAGGAGGACCAGTACAGGGTTCAGCGCTCTGCTTGTCTGCGATCGATATACAAACAGCACCACTCAGATTATTTACCAGGAAAGGTTCTTTTTTGAATGTGTAACAGTTGAGGAGGCATCTAAATTATTCACATTCAAATGTTTTATTCTTATGCTGTTCCCTAAAATTCCAATAGTATCTGGAGACTCAGTTAAAAAGAAACTATGACAATCAATAAATGCAATGGCTCTACCCTAGGTTCCACCAGCACCTGCTTTTGTGCTGCTTTGTTTCCTGTGAAGACTTAGTTAGCGTGATGGGTAGAGTTAGCAGCTACCTACCTATGTTTCCCTGGAAGTAATAAAAAGGTTTCATATTCTGCTCTACTAGATAAGCGTCTCTGCCGTGATTTCTCTGGTGAATGAATTTAGGATTCTAATTAAATTGCCAAAATAGAGGCCTTTTGACAGTGTTATTACTGTGTAAATTTGTATTTGTTTCCCATTGCTGCTGTAACAAATTACCACAAGCTTAGTGACTTAAACAATGCAAATTTATTCTCTACAGTTCTGGAGGTCGGAAGTCCAAAATGAGACTTATGGGGGTAAAATTAAGATATACGCGGTGCTGCATTCCTTCTGGAAGCTCCCAAGAATTCATTTGCTTGCCTTTTCCTGCCCTGAAGGCTGCCCACATTCCTTGGCTGGAGCCCCTTCCTCTGTTTTCAAAGCATATCACTCCAACCTCTATTTCATCATCCCATCTTCTTCTGCCCTTGATCTTTTTGCTTCCCTCTTATAAAGACCCTATGATTACATCAAGCCCCAAATAGATAATCCAGGATTATCCTTCTATCTCAATATCCTTAATTTAATCTCATCAGCAAAGTCTCTTTGCCATGTAAGGTAAGCTATTCACAGGTGTTGGGGATTAGGAAGTGGACATCTTTGGGGGGCCATTATTCTGTCTACAGCAAGGTTGTACTAAGTTAATTGTTTAATGGAAATGTATTTACACATTAGATATTAGGCCCCATGTGTATTGATTATAAACAAAACCAAAAGAAAATCTCAATAATTGTAATGTGACTTTTTTTTTCAAAGTAATATTTTCTAAAACCATATTTCACAAACCTTTATAAAGATTACTGACAAACTTTTAAATATATAAATTTCTGAGTTGCTACTCTCTGTTAATTAAGAATAACTGAACATTTCAAATATAGATAAGATTTAAATATCTATGTCAAAGCAATTTTCATTAATTCTTTTTATTTCTTTTTTTTTTTTTTTTTTTTAATGTGTCTGTCATTTCCCCTTCTGGTCTGCAAGTGCTTAGATGCCTAGAACTTAAAACACAAGTAAGTGGTTTTGTTAATGATTATTAAAATGAATGAGTGAGTGAATGAAGCTATTTCAGATGGCTATATGTTAAAAGACAAAACTCTACTTTTATCTTTCCACGTTTTAAAGCAAAGTAACATTGCTGTTTGAAATATTAAATGCAAACCTGATGTTCAATCAACTTGTGAGAACTATATAAATGCTTTTTTAGACAAGCCTTATTCCAAATACATGTTAGTACTTTTTAAAGAAGTCCTTAATAAGTCAACCTTACAATAGAAACATTTTCAAATAAAAATGATCCATAAATATTATTCTTATTTCAAGTTAATTTAAAAGCTTCCTGATCTAGGACTTACTCTAGATGCACATGACAAGTTCAAACACATTTCTAACAATGTGCTGAATTTGTGAACAGTTTTATACTTTTTTGCAAAAATTACTATCAAAGCACAAGAGCAATATTTTAATTGATAAATAATTAACCTATGTGCAACAAAACAAAAAGTTAAATAAAATGAATATAGTTAAGACTTTTAAAAAATACATTTCCTTTAAAATTGTTTAATAAATCAACTTCCAAATTAATATATGATCATATCAAGAATTACACCCTTATCTAAAAGCAAGAACACTTTAACAAATGATCTATAAATTAAAATTAGTTTACTTAAACTTATATCCCTGGGAAAAGATATATGAAGTAGCTTCCTCACAGGTATGTTAAATTTCTAAATATTTCACCCTTCATATTTCTCATTCTAGAAAATTTTACCAAAGACATGGTTTTTATTTCACTATCAGTCTCGAAAAGGAAAGAGAACTCATTTAAATAAAATAATTAATCCGCATACAAATATTCTCCACTACCTCAGGATCCCATGTGCACATCAAATTTTGTTGATGTTTTTAAAAAATATCAGTGATGATATGAATATTTATCATGTGTTAAATGTTATTCCATAGAAAAATAATGTCATTGATTTGAATTTCTATTGTAATTTGAAGGAAAATGCAAATGCTGATGGTAAATTACTTCATTTACAGATAACATCGAAGATTTTTGAAACTAATTGTATTGGCACTTCTTCTTACAAAAGAAAATAAACATAAATTTCTGATCACAAGAAATCCTCAAATATTTTCAACCCAAAATTCCAAGTTACTGACAATAACCTCACTGCATAATTCATTAATAAAATACATAGAAAATTATATTTTAAAATATTTTATTCTATTTTTATTGGAAATAGGGAAGTGGGAATTGGGTGTTGGGGCAGTAGGTGCAGTGGAAATAGAATGTCTTTGTAGTGGAAAAGAACATGCAATGGAAATAGAACATGACAACAAAGATAGAAACAAAGAATACATAAAGCTTAAATCTCTACTACGTGCATGAATATGTTTACATAAATCAAAGACATTTTAAAAACCATTAAATAAAATATGAATATCCCAATAAAAAGTGGGCTTATGATAAATGTCTAAAAGAATATGCATTAAATGTGGACAGTGGTTTCTATGGGTTATGATGATTTTTTATTTTCTTCTTTATATCTTGGGTGTCTCCAAATGTTTTGCCAGGAACATGTATTACTTTAACAAGCAAAACTAAACAATGTTGAACTTTCTGTTAAAAATATATTTCGTGTTTAATCTATGAGCCAAAATAAAGATGATCTTAGATTCATTATACTTTCTAAGGAGAAAAAATAGAAAACACTATGCCTGACTTTTTTAAAATAGCACTTTCTATTTATATGTGAACTTGTAAGAATTGTTCACTTAGGAAAAAAATATTTAAAGCTACTTTTATCTTTTTTTGGAAATCCTTTGCACAAAATTGTGGATTACCAAGAAAGTATATTTTACTGAGTCATGAAAATCCATAGTCAAACACATTTATAACATCACATTTATATTCAGTTAAGATTTCATCATAGCATATTGATAAACATTGTATATTTATAACCCTAAGAAAAAAATCTGATCAAGCTGTTAAATGATTATTTTAATAGGTGACATATTTTATTTAAAAGAAGAAATGCCACTTTCTATGTATAAGGGAATAAATTACAATTCAACCTCAGGAATTGCTTTTAGGCTTGTATTAATATTGCGCAATGACAGAAATAGGATTTTTTACTCTAAGTATCCTGATTATATTATTGCTAAATCATCTACTCATGATAAATGAAATATATAAAAGAAGAACCATGAGGTATCAAATTGCATAGCTGCACTTCACTTTCAGTTTGTTTCATGCCTATTTTCATGAATCTCTATTAAAGTAAGGGGTTAAATAATATTATAGCCACCATTAGATCATTTGTAAACTACTATCATTTTCAAGAAGAATATTCATGGATATCATTGTACTAGTCAAAATCTAATTACTTGAGGGGAGCTTCAAGATGGCGGAAGAGTAAGACCAGAGATCACCTTCCTCCCCACAAATACATCAGAAATACACCTACATGTGGAACAACTCCTACAGAACACCTACTGAACGCTGGCAGAAGACCTCAGACTTCCCAAAAGGCAAGAAACTCCCCATATACCTGGCTAGGGCAAAAGAGAAATGAAAAAACAGAGACAAAAGAATAGGGACGGGACCTGCACCAGTGGGAGGGAGCAGTGAAGGAGGAAAGGTTTCCACACACTAGGAAGCCCCTTGGCAGGAGGAGACTGCGGGTGGCGGAGAGGGTAAGCTTTGGAGCCACAGAGGAGAGCGCAGGAACAGGGGTGTGGAGGGCAAAGCGGAGAGATTCCCGCACAGAGGATCGGTGCCGGCCAGCACTCACCAGCCCCAGAGGCTTATCTGCTCCCCCGCCGGGGCGGGCGGGGGCTGGGAGCTGAGGCTCAGGTTTCGGCTTCAGTCGGATCCCAGGGAGAGGACTGGTGTTGGCTGCATGAACATAGCCTGAAGGGGGCTAGTGCGCCACAGCTAGCCGTGAGGGAGTCCGGGAAAAAGTCTGGAGCTGCCAAAGAGGCAAGAGACTTTTTCTTGCCTCTTTGTTTCCTGGTGCATGAGGACAGGAGATTAACAGCGCCGCTTAAAGGAGCTCCAGAGACGGGTTCCAGCCGCGGTTATCAGCGCGGACCCCAGAGACGGGCATGGGATGCTAAGGCTGCTGCTGCCGCCACCAAGAAGCCTGTGTGCAAGCACAGGTCACTCTCCACACCTGTCCTCCCGGGAGCCTGTGCAGCCCGCCACTGCCAGGGTCCGGTGATCCAGGGACAACTTCCCCGGGAGAATGCACGGCGCGCCTCAGGCTGCTGCAATGTCATGCTGACCTCTGCTGCCGCAGGCTCCCCCCGTACTCTGTACCCCTCCCTCCCCCCTGGCCTGAGTGAGTCAGAGCCCCCGAAGCAGCTACTCCTTTAACCCCGTCCTGTGTGAGCGAAGAACAGACGCCCTGAGGCGACCTACATGCAGAGGCACGGCCAAATCCAAAGCTGAATCCCAGGAGCTGTGAGAACAAAGAAGAGAAAGGGAAATCTCTCCCAGCAGCCTCAGGAGCAGCGGATTAAATCTCCACAGTCAATTTGATGTACCCTGCATCTGTGGAATACCTGAATAGACAACGAATCATCCAAAATTCAGGAGGTGGACTTTGGGAGCAACGATATATATATTTTTTTCTCTTTTTCTCTTTTTGTGAGTGTGTATGCGTATGCTTCTGTGTGTGATTTTGTCTGTATAGCTTTGCTTTTACCATTTGTCCTACGGTTCTGTCTGCCCGGTTTTTTGTTTGTTTGTTTGTTTTTTAGTATAGTTTTCAGCATTTGTTATCCTTGGTGGATTTGGTTTTTGGTTTGGTGGTTCTTTCTTTCTCTTTCTTTTCTTTTAAATACTTACAAAATTTTTTAATAATTATATTTTGTTTTCTATTTTAATAACTTTTTATTTAATTTATTTTATTTTATCTATTTCTTTCTTTCTTTCTTTTTTTCACCCTTTTATTCTGAGCCGTGTGGATGACAGGCTCTTGGTGCTCCAGCCAGGCGTCAGGGCAGTGCCTCCAAGGTGGGAGAAACAAGTTCAGGACATTGGTCCACCAGAGACCTCCCAGCTCCACGTAATATCAAATGGCAAAAACCTCGCAGATATTTCCATCTCAACACCAACACCCAGCTCCACTCAACGACCAGCAAGCTCCAGTGCTGGACACCCTATGCCAAACAACTAGCAAGACAGGAACACAACCCAACCCATTAGCACAGAGGCTGCCTAAAATCATAATAAGGTTACAGACACCTTAAAACACACCACCAGACGTGGACCTGCCCACCAGAAAGACAAGATCCAGCCTCATCCACCAGACCACAGACACTAGTCCCCTCCACCAGGAAGCCTACACAACCCACTGAACCAACCTTAGCCACAGGGGGCAGACACGAAAAACAATGGGAACTATGAACCTGCAGCCTGTGAAAAAGAGACCCCAAACACAGTAAGTTAAGCAAAATGAGAAGACAAAGAAACACACAGCAGATGAAGGAGCAAGGTAAAAACCGACCAGACCTAACAAATGAAGAAGAAATAGGCAGTCTACCTGAAAAAGAATTCAGAATAATGTTAGTAAAGATGATTCAAAATCTTGGAAATAGAATGGAGAAAATACAAGAAACGTTTAACAAGGACCTAGAAAAACTAAAGAACAAGCAAACAATCATGAACAACACAATAAATGAAAATAAAAATTCTATATTAGGGATCAATAGCAGAATAACTGAGGCAGAAGAACGGATAAGTGACCTGGAATATAAAATAGTGGAAATAACTACTGCACAGCAGAATAAAGAAAAAAGAATGAAATGAATTGAGGACAGTCTCAGAGACCTCTGAGACAATATTAAATGCACCAACATTCGAATTATAGGGGTCCCAGAAGAAGAAGAGAAAAAGAAAGGGACTGAGAAAATATTCGAAGATATTATAGTTGAAAACTTCCCTAATATGGGAAAGGAAATAGTTAATAAAGTCCAGGAAGCACAGAGAGTCCCATACAGGATAAATCCAAGGAGAAACACACCAAGACACATATTAATCAAATTCTCAAAAATTAAATACAAAGAACAAATATTAAAAGCAGCAAGGGAAAAAACAACAAATAACGTACAAGGGAATCCCCATAAGGTTAACAGCTGATTTTTCAGCAGAAACTCTGCAAGCCAGAAGGGAGTGGCAGGACACATTTAAAGTGATGAAAGGGAAAAACCTACAACCAAGATTACACTACCTAGCAAGGATCTTATTCAGATTTGATGGAGAAATTAGAAACTTTATAGACAAGCAAAAGCTAAGAGAATTCAGCACCACCAAACCAGCTTTACAACAAATGCTAAAGGAACTTCTCTAGTCAGGAAACACAAGAGAAGGAAAAGACCTACAAAAACAAACCCAAAACAATTAAGAAAATGGTAATAGGAACATACATATCGATAATGACCTTAAATGTAAATGGATTAAATGCTCCAAACAAAAGACATAGACTGGCTGAATGGATACAAAAACAAGACCCGTATATATGCTGTCTACAAGAGACCCACTTCAGACCTAGGGACACATACAGACTGAAAGTGAGGGGATGGAAAAAGATATTCCATGCAAATGGAAATCAAAAGAAAGCTGGAGTAGCAATTCTCATATCAGACAAAATAGACTTTAAAACAAAGACTATTACAAGAGACAAAGAAGGACACTTCATAATGATCAAGGGATCAACCCAAGAAGAAGATATAACAATTGTAAATATTTCTGCACCCAACATAGGAGCACCTCTGTACATAAGGCAAATACTAACAGAAGTAAAATGGGAAATCGACAGTAACACAATCATAGTAAGGGAATTTAGCACCCCACTTTCACCAATGGACAGATCTTCCAAAATGAAAATAAATAAGAAAACACAAGCTTTAAATGATACATTAAACAAGATGCACTTAATTGATTTTTATAGGACATTCCCTCCAAAAAACAAAAGAATATACCTTCTTCTCAAGTGCTCAGGGAACATTCTCCAGGATAGATCATATCTTGGGTCACAAATCAAACCTTGGTAAATTTAAGAAAATTGAAATCATATCAAATATCTTTTCCAACCACACTGCTATAAGACTAGATATCAATTACAGGAAAAAATCTGTAAAAAATACAAACACGTGGAGGCTAAACAATACACTACTTAATAACCAAGAGATCACTGAATAAATCAAAGGGAAATCAAAAAATACCTAGAAACAAATGACAATGAAAACATGACAACCCAAAACCTATGGGATGCAGCAAAAGCAGTGCTAAGAGGGAAGTTTATAGCAATACAATCCTACCTTAAGAAACAGGAAACATCTCAAATAAACAACCTAACCTTACACCTAAAGCAATTAGGAAAAGAAGAACAAAAATCCCCAAAGTTACAGAAGGAAAGAAATCATAAAGATCAGATCAGAAATAAATGAAAAAGAAAAGAAGGAAATGATAGCAAAAATCAATAAAACTAAAAGCTGGTTCTTTGAGAAGATAAACAAAATTGATAAACCATTAGCCAGACTCATCAAGAAAAAAAGGGAGAAGACTCAAATCAATTGAATTAGAAATGAAAAAGAAGTAACAACTGACACTGCAGAAATACAAAGGATCATGAGAGATTACTACACGCAACTATATGCCAATAGAATAGACAACCTGGAAGACATAGACAAATTCTTAGAAATGCACAACCTTCCAAGACTGAACCAGAAAGAAATAGAAAATATGAACAGACCAATCACAAGCACTGAAATTGAAACTGTGATTAAAAATCTTCCAATAAACAAAAGCCCAGGACCAGATGGCTTCACAGGCGAATTCTATCAAACATTTAGAGAAGAGCTAACACTTATCCTTCTCAAATTCTGCCAAAATAAAGCAGAAGGAGGAACACTCCCAAACTCATTCTACGAGGCCACCATCACCCTGATACCAAAACCAGACAAAGATGTCACAAAAAAAGAAAACTACAGACCAATATCATTGATGAAGATAGATGCAAAAATCCTCAACAAAATACTAGCAAACAGAATCCAACAGCACATTAAAAGGATCATACACCATGATCAAGTGGGGTTTATTCCAGGAATACAAAGATTCTTCAGTATATGCAAATCAATCAATGTGATACACCATATTAACAAATTGAAGGAGAAAAACCATATGATCATCTCAATAGATGCAGAAAAAGTTTTTGACAAAATTCAACACCCATTTATGATAAAAGCCCTGCAGAAAGTAGGCATAGAGGGAAATTTCCTCAACATAATAAAGGCCATATATGACAAACCCACAGCCAACATCGTCCTCAATGGTGAAAAACTGAAACCATTTCCACTAAGATCAGGAACAAGACAAGGTTGTCCACTCTCACCACTACTATTCAACATAGTTTTGGAAGTGTTAGCCACAGCAATCAGAGAAGAAAAAGAAATAAAAGGAATCCAAATTGGAAAAGAAGAAGTAAAGCTGTCACTGTTTGCAGATGACATGATACTATACATAGAGAATCCTAAAGATGCTACCAGAAAAGTACTAGAGCTAATCAATGAATTTGGTAAAGTGGCAGGATATAAAATCAATGCACAGAAATCTCTTGCATTTCTATACACTAATGATGAAAAATCTGAAAGTGAAATTAAGAAAACACTCCCATTTAACATTGCAACAAAGAGAATAAAATACCTAGGAATAAACATACCTAAGGAGACAAAATACCTGTATGCAGAAAATTATAAGACACTGATGAAAGAAATTAAAGATGATACAAATAGATGGAGAGATATAGCATGTTCTTGGATTGGAAGAATCAACATTGTGAAAATGACTCTACTACCCAAAGCAATCTACAGATTCAATGCAATCCCTATCCAACTACCATGGGCATTTTTCAGAGAACTAGAACAAAAAAGTTCACAATTTGTATGGAAACACAAGAGACCCTGAATAGTCAAAGCAATCTTGAGGAAGAAAAACAGAGCTGGAGGAATCAGGCTCCCTGACTTCATACGATATTACCAAGCTACAGTAATCAATACAGTATGGTACTGGCACAAAAACAGAAATATAGATCAATGGAACAGGATAGAAAGCCCAGAGATAAACCCACGCACCTATGGTCACCTTATCTTTGGTAAAGGAGGCAGGAATATACAATGGAGAAAAGACAGCCTCTTCAATAAGTGGTGCTGGGAAATGTAAAAGCATGAAAGTAGAACACTCCCTAACACCATACACAAAAATAAACTCAAAATTGATTAAAGACCTAAATGTAAGGCCAGACACTATCAAACTCTTAGAGGAAAACATAGGCAGAACACTCTATGACATAAATCACAGCAAGATCCTTTGTCACCCACCTCCTAGAGAAATGGAAATAAAAACAAAAATAAACAAATGGGACCTAATGAAACTTAAAAGCTTTTGCACAGCAACGAAAACCATAAACAAGATGAAAAGATAACCCTTAGAATGGGAGAAAATATTTGCAAATGAAGCAACTGACAAAGGATTAATCTCCAAAATTTACAAGCAGCTCATGCAGCTCAATATCAAAAAAACAAACAACCCCATCCAAAAATGGGCAGAAGACCTAAATAGACATTTCTGCAAAGAAGATATACAGATTGCCAACAAACACATGAAAGAATGCTCAACATCATTAATCATTAGAGAAATGCAAATCAAAACTACAATGAGATATCATCTCACACCGGTCAGAATGGCCATCATCAAATAATGTAGAAACAATAAATGCTGGAAAGGGTGTGGAGAAAAGGGAAGACTCTTGCACTGTTGGTGGGAATGTAAATTGATACAGCCACTATAGAGAACCGTATGGAGGTTCCTTAAAAAACTAAAAATAGAACTACCATATGACCCAGCAATCCCACTACTGGGCATATACCCTGAGAAAACCATAATTCAAAAAGAGTCATGTACCAAAATGTTCATTGCGAGTCTATTTACAATAGCCAGGACATGGAAGCAACCTAAGTGTCCATCATCGGATGAATGGATAAAGAAGATGTGGCACATATATACAATGGAATATTACTCAGCCATTAAAGGAAACAAAATGGAGTTATTTGTAGTGACGTGGATGGAGTTAGAGTCTGTCATACAGAGTGAAGTAAGTTAGAGAGAGAAAAACAAATACAGTATGCTAACACATATATATGGAATCTATGGGGGAAAAAAAAGGGTCGTTAAGAACCTAGTGGCAAAAAAAAAAAAAAAAAAAAAAAAAAGAACCTAGTGGCAAGACGGGAATAAAGAAACAACCAATGCAGGGGACACGGGTTCGAGCCCTGGTCCAGGAAGATCCCACATGCCACGAAGCAACTAAGCCCGTGCACCACAGCTACTGAAGGCTGCGCGCCTAGAGCCCGTGCTCTGCAACAAAAGAAGCCACCGCAATGAGAAGCCTGCGCACTGCAACGAAGAGTAGCCCCCACTCGCCACAACTAGAGAAAGCTTGCGCTCAACAACGAAGAGCCAACACAGCCAAAAATTAAATAAGTGAATAAATAAATAATATACCTGAAATTTTTTTTCAGTTTTGTGTAACAACTTACAGATCGACTATAATCTAACAGGAATGTTAAGAAGAGAGTGACTTGCAGGTTTGAAATCATGCTATACCAGGATCATTTGTAGAAACAGAGAGGCCTGGAATGTGCAGGGGAGGGGAAAAAAATGGAGGCAACACAGATACTGTCTTCTGATGTAAATTAAAGGCAGGGCTAGCATTTGATACTGAATCTGACTTGATTAGTAAGTCCCAAGTTTTTCAACTTAGTCCAAAAGGAAGAAGTTTCAGAGAGCTAGATTTCAAGTCAGGAATAAGATTTGTACACAGATAAAAATAAAAAATAATTAATATTCATTGAACGCTTACTATTTGCCGAGTACCATGCTCAAAGCTTTACATACATTATTGTGTTTAATTTTCAAGGCAATTTTGTCAGGTATTAGGGAACTGATGCTTAAAGAGTCTAATAAATTCCCAGACATATGGCTAGTAAGTGGTAGAACTAGAAGTTAAACAAAAAGTGTCTGATTTTACAGCCCCCACTCTTACGCACTATTCTTAATATGAAAAGAATTAAAGCACTTGTCAGATGGCTTCTTCAGGGATTAAGCCTGGGTAGTTAGCTGAATCAAGTAGGCTTCCTGTGGTAAGCAGCTTTTAAGATGCCTTCCAAAGATCCCTGCTTCCTGGTATTGATACCTTTGTTAATGCCTTTCTCTTGAGTATTTGTTTTTAACCAAGATTATATAGCAGTGTTGAGGAGATGTCATTCTGTGATTGGGTTATAAAAATTGTGACTTCATTTTCTTAGCTGATTCTCTCTATTGCCTTCTCTGTCTGTGCTCTTTAATGAAGGGGTCATATTGGACTAAGTCACTAGCCAAGTAACTGAGAGCAGCTTCCAGTCAGCAGCCAGCAAGGAACTGAGGCCCTGGGTGCAACGGCACTCAATGTACTGAACTCTGCCAACATATACATTAGTGAGTTTAAAAGCAAATCCTTTACCAGCTGAGCTTTCAGATGAGAGGTCCCAGGCCTGGCTGGCATCTTGACTGCAGCCTTGTAAGTCAGCCAGCCTGAAATAGAAATCTCTCTCAGGTAAGCAGGGTCTAGATTTCTGATTCACAGAAACTGTGAGATGATAAATGTGTATTGTTTAAAGCCACTAAATATTGGGAGTTAATCTGTTACACAGCAGTAGATAACTAATACATGTTCCTGAGGCAGGAACTATACCTTATTAGATTTCATGTATCCAGCAACTAACACAGTTCCTAAAACACAGAAAGCAGCCATGGATACCAACTAAGTGGAAAGCTAATGAAAGAAGAAAGGATTAAACTAATTGATCTTTAAGATAATTTGAAACTTGAGATTCTATTATTATTTCATGTAAAACATAATTAAAATAAACTCTTCACCATGGTCCTATCCACTTTATCAGAATAAAAGATATTACAAGTAAAATAGCCTAAACTCAATAACAAAGATTTTTTTTCTCCTCCACTCCTCCAGGTTTATTGAAATAAAATGTAGATGCAAAAGATTCACCCATTATAAGTATGCCATTTGATAAATTTTCGAAGCTAGAAATATTCATGTAACTACCACCACAACCAAGATACAAAGCATTTCCAACTAATGTGCGCCTTTGCAATCAAGCCTCTTTCCTGACTCCTTCAGGCAACTATTTACTGATCAACTTTCTCTCATTATAGTTTTACATTTTCTAGCATATCATACACAGAGATGTTTTTAAAAGCTTGATGTATATTTCAAATGCACTAGGTGTAAAGATACCAGACCATATAAGTCAGCTGTAGCTGAATTTAATATTTCTGTTTTTCATTCATAATTTTATATGTAAATCTCTTCAATAGATTCTCTTTACAAATAAATAATATTATCTATAAGAAAAAGACTAAATATTTCCAATGGAATTTTTACTAACTGATCTTTAATAAATTGATCTGACCAAGAGGACAGTTTCTAAAATTCCTCAAAGATCCCCAGAATTTATCCAGAATTTTTCCCTCTGAACATTGAGAGAAAAACGAGAACACCTGTTGTACTGTATTAAGCTATTCTGCAGTGGCCATTTATAAGCATTTTTTTATTTAACAGCTAAAAGAAGGTTGAGGCTATAGTAAAGCAGGAAAGGATTTTACATTTAGAGTTAGAATGCTCTGGATTTTGCTGCAACTTGGCTCTGTGAAATTTGTTCTTGCTGATTAAATTTTCAACACTGACACAATCAGGCTGCTTTTGAATGCCTGGTCTTTCTCCAAGTTGCAAGTAAAGAGACATGCAGTCATCTAATAAAAATGCTAAAGACATTTCCTTGAATGTAAGTGATGGATGGATAAACAACAGTGAGACCTGCATAATGAAAGCAGTCACAAAACTCTACAGTATTAGGAGTAATATTTACTCAATTCTCACAATGAGCAGGGTGCCACATTTGCTATATCAAATGTTTCTTCACTTACTGGGGGAAAATGACTAATAGTTACCAGCACAAATGCAGGAGTCAATTAAGTTGGAAAAGCCTTGATATGCCTACAGCATCAAAGCTCCATTTTACGTGGTAAGTATCTAAATAAATCCCAAAGAGTGCCACTAATGTCTGTCTCAACTTGTAGATGCCCTTTGGTAACCACTTACAATTGAACGATCGCATTCAGAGGTAAACAGTACAGTGAACAGAACCGTCTGTTTGGGATCACACTAACCTAGATGCAAATTGAGTTTTGACTGTCACTAAATAAGTTTAGTGGCCATAGGAAAAATAACGTAACTCCTAGAGACAGTTTCTTCAGATGTAAGTGAGTGCTTTATATATGACAAGATGTGAAGCAGGGTTTTTCCTGTTACTTCAAACATTTCAGCTAAATCCTCAATTGAGAACGATAAGAGAAAGGACTGTAAAGAGTAGGTGCTAGGCACCTCTCCTAGGGTTTCCTAACAGGCAGCAAAACTGGCTACAAACCTAGCCCTTCATCTGGATCATCAAATGCAGAATTTGGAGTGCATCGTGAGAGAAAGTTGTCAAGGCAATGATATGTTATCCAAAGGAGCGGTTTCAGCTTATCTCCTGCCCTGCACACACACTCCACACACTTATCCTAGGGGGCCAGCTCCAAGGGATCTAAAAGTAGTGGGTGGGGCAGATCAGACCAGTATCTCAATTCTGACCACAGGCTTTCTGAGCAGAAGTGTGCAGGCAAATTTCTGCATGACCACTGTGATGAGAAGATTTTGGAACAGCTGGCTTGTGGCCCCTGGAGTTTGGGGAAGCATTTGAGCATCGAAGTGACTGACCCTTTCCCTCCTAGAGAATTCAGAAAGCAGAATGCTGGCTGGAAGACAGCAGACAAGCAGACCTACATTCCATTACTTGTCAGGACAAGAATGCCTGCATCTCCTATAAGCTCAGTGCATCCCATAGAAAGTATTTTGCTATCCTTATAGGATCCTACAAAAAAGTATTTCCTGCCCAAGTAAGAGAAGGAGGTTATTGGATTGGTTACCGTGTGCTGGAGCTGAGTGATAGGTAAAATGCAAATGTCCATTGTCAGAGAGCTGAGGTCCAAAATTGTGGTGGTATGGGGGAGATAGCAGGGTTCTAAAGAGCCTACCAGTATACCCCACAAAGCAGACAGCTCCTGCCAATAACCGAGATATCTATTACTGAGAGAGACTAGAAAAACCCCAGTCAATTCACAATTATTCTAAAATGCAGGGCTAGAGCTAGTGGCAGGCCTGAACTGAGGGGATGGAAGACATTTTGAATTTTATCTGAATTTAGGACAGATTGAAAATTTTAATAACTGAAAATAAATTTCAGTTGTTGAAATTAAATTGTGTTTATAATCGACGGTCTGCAAAATTATGGCCTCCACCTTACCTGTATCAAATCACAGGGTCAAAGATGTGATAACACGGTTGAAGACAAAAAGTAAAAGTGCTTTCTGCTTATATCGGCTTTGAGTTCAGACAATTGAATAAAATCATTACATAAGGATTATAGATAATACACGTTAAATGCCTTCCATAGTACCTGACACACAGAAAATGAGTTTAATAAATATGAGTTACTGTTAGTTTTATTACCATGTGTCTGGCACTGTTAGTTACTTTACTTACATACATTACCTCTAATCCTCCCAATAAATCTACAAGGTAGCTATTGTTATATTTATTTTATAGATGAAAAGAAAGCAGAAACAAAAGTGAAAGAGGCAGTCGTTACCCTGAGAAGCTAAATCTAAGGGAAGCAGAGTAGTACATTGATGGTGCTAATGGCTCAAATAGAGATTGTACAAGGTGGCATCAGAGGCCAACTCAGACCACACTTAGGCTTTACCAAAGGATCTGGTTCCCAAAATAGGAGTCAGTTATCCAGGTTAAAAAGAGGGACAAAATTTCCAAATGATGGGCTCTACAAGAGGTACAGGAAGGGGCGTAGCAAGAGGAGAACAGAGCTGCAGGATGGAGTGACATAATGAAATACATGTAACCCTCCTTGGTCGTTTACCCTGAAGATAGTGTGGAACTAAGGGATGAATTTAAGTAAGGTAGTGATCACTGCCATGTAGGGATCTCTACACAGAACCCAGAAGTATGGTATTGCAATCTGAGAGCCCCTAGTTGCTGAATCAGGCCAATCTGTGAGTTCTCTGACCTCTTAGTATCCCTCATCTGTAAAGCCCGTTAATGTACTTGTCTTTAAATGGAGTAAAGATAACACCTACTTCATGGGACCATACTGAAATGCTGAATTACAAAGTGCTACATAAGTCTTATATTATGAGCTCAAACACTGAAAATACCAGTCAACTCTCCCCAATTTTTCTTAAAATGAACAGTTAATTATATTACCAGTAATTAAATTTCTCCTCTGCATGTTGATACATGTTAGGCATCAAACAAATTTTTAAAAACTCATTATTTGTACTAGTCTAAAAACATTCAGCTGGATTCTTTAAATTTCTGCTTCTACTATACAGTCTAACAAAGGCAAACATAGAAAAATATGGCAGGAAAGTCAGGACAGCTAAGGGCAAAAGCTAACTATGGAGGCTTCACTTGAAGTTCCCAGAGTGGCAATAGTAATTACAGGTTTGGAGCTTGTGGCAATTAGAGCAAATTCTCAAGTGCAGTGCTTCTCTTTCTTCCATAAATCTGCAGTGACTTGGTGACCTAATCCAAGTATCAAAAAAGACCCAACTCTGACAGGATGCCCTCTTCCCTAAGTGGATGTTTGCATTTCTTTGTACAAGTGCCACGAAAAGAGAGAGAGAGGGAGAGACAGTTAAAGTTATCAGGGTGAAATATAATGAGGGCATCTTATGAGGCAGCAGAACGATATAGTGGGAAGAATATGGCATCTTTTCCTAGAATCAGCTCCTCACTACAGCCTCCTAGAAGCGTGGTGAAACTGGCTAACAGACTTAGATCAGAAGGGTGAATGGTCAAGCTCAGGGCCAGCCACAGACCAGCTTACCAAGTGCAGTGTGTGGGATGTCTGAGATTGATCTAACACCACCAAAGGCTGGCCCTGACACCTCTGGCACCTTTCCTAGGTGCAGCTGGGAAAGCCACAGTGCAGAGGCCAAGGGGCTTCATAAACCTAGGACCAGTTGCATCAGGTTCTGATACAAAGAGAGTCAGCCTTGAGAAGAGGGCATGTAAAAGATTCTAGGGAAGAGGTGTCAAGGAATAAAAATACAAGTTATGCAATGATCCAGAACAATGGGACTATTCCTCCCAGGACCTAGGAAGAAGCCCTTCAGAACTGAGGACTGAGAGTAGATGGATGGGGAATCAGTCCCAGTCCTTTTCATTCTAAAATGATCTTTAGATGAAGTAAGAATAATACCGAAGGTTCATTTTTATTGTAACTTTTCTCACATGATTAGATGGTTTTTAAGGATTTCTTTAAAAATAACAGTACATATCTGAAATTTGGCTTATCCAAAAATCCATTTATATGCCTCTTAGAAGTTGATTAAATTTAACTTCTTGCATTTAGTATTTCAATCAGCAATGTTTTTTTTTTATCTTTTAAGAGGCTTGGAACATAAAATTAGCCCAGCATTGTAACAATCAAATTTACTCAATTTTTTCCAAAAATGGCAATTTTAACATATGTAAATGGAGGATTTGATTACTCATATGCATGTAAAATGCTCTAATATATACTCTACATCTAGAGAATTTGAACTATTTGCTTTACTTTCCTGGATTTGGGGGGCAGAAAGAGATGGTAATCATAAAACCTGTGTTTACCCAAGGGATTATGCCACTCTTGCTGTCATCATTATGTCAATGGCCAAAACAAACACTATAAGCATTGTCTCAGTACTAATTTGATGAAGGGTTGGAGGAGAGTTAAGAAAAATTAGAATTTTCTTTGACACCACAGCTTTTGGGTCTGGTTGTTACCAAGCCCCAGTTCCAAGCTGCTCTAAATGATGAGGCTGATGGTGCCATGTTCTTACAAGACCTTCAGTGTCTGGTTTGATTCCTAGGACAGACTGGTACAAGCGGGTAGAGCCCATGGGTAGTGCTTATCCTAGAATTAAAACTCACAGAGTGGGAAAAGATGAAGTTATAAAATGAAAGAGATCGGAAGAAACTCTCAGAAGTATATTGGTCCTTGAAATGTGTATTAGTCTTCATCCAGAGTTCAAAGAATATCTATTATAGAAACAATATTATGCTTTCATGAAAATGCATTTGTCATTGATTAAAATAGAGTCCTATGATAAAAATCTGTGGGACATACTCTACAGGAATTAGAAGAGTGACATGATAGATGAAAATTGAAAATTGTTTCAGGTTCATATAGAGGGCACTGTATAATCATAATGATGAGAGCTTGCATTTGTAAAGGATTTTAGTTTTCAAAGTGCTTTCATACCCATCATCTCTGCTGATCTTTACAACAACCCTGTGAGCTAGGTAGGGCAAGAATTATCATCTCCATTTTAAAGGAAGGGAAACTTTATATCTTTCTCAAATAAGTAATTTTGTATTTAGAATGATTGTACAACATTTCACTCATCTTGATAACTGCACTAGCCTACTGAAAGCACTTACCCATTTATAAAATAAATTTTTAAAATGATAGTGAAAACTAAATAAAATTTATAAGATGGAAATGTTCTAGAAGAAACAGACAAAATTAAAGAGAATAAAATAGTGTGAATATGTATGCAGGTAGGTGGGCCTGGGAAATTATTTTGTATAATATAGTTTAAGTAGTTTCCTTATTTTGGGGGACATTTCCATGTAACTATCTGGCTACCATCTCAAATTTCACGTGTCAAAATTTCACCTTCATCTCTCAATTTTCCTATCTCTAGCTACAGAAGCCCAGTTCATGTCTTTACCCAAATTAGGCAGCTTGGTTCACCTCTTTTTCATTTACCTATCTGAAGTCAATCACCCCATCTTTTTCTTCTTTTAATTCCTGCTGTCTCTACCTAAATCCCAGGTCTTCACTCACTGAATTTCACACTGTACTTCAGTTTATCTGATTTATGATTTTACCTTAGGTACTGCAATATACCATCAGCTTATTCTTTTCCTCACAAATATTCATTAGATCCCTATATTTTTTTCTCTCTAAGGTAAAAAGTACTTTACCTGCCTTTCAGAATCCTTTATTATCAATATACAAATACTACCCGATTTCCAAACACTCTCTTTTCTTTTTTTAATGAGACCTGAGTCCTCTTGCCCCTCCAATGCTTTATGATTTTTCCTTCCTCAAGCCTTCAATGTCTTGCTCCATTCATGCAGAAACCAAAGTTCCCCTGTTTCTTGGACAGATTTCTTCTCTATGCTTCATTCTGCTATCACTTCCATGATCTGGTTCTCTGTAGAAGGCCCTCATTAATGAATACGTACATGATTTATACTTTCTGAAATTCAAGTAGGATCTTAATTATATAATGTCTTATACTGATCCATATTCATTAATCTGTATCTCCAGTTATGCTGAAGGCCTTTGACAGGAGGCAACATGTTTTAATATTCTTCTGATGCCCTAGGGACCAAGCAGTGATAAAGTCATAGGGTTGGCTCATTTTTAATTAATAACTATATTCAAAAGCATAGAAACAAAAGTTTGAAAATAAATGCATTCATTCATGCTAACTATGCATTATGTTAAGTGCTGAGAATATAATGGCAAATAAGAAATACCTGCTGCCACCTTCACTGAGCTTGTGGTCTCCTGCCATGGAGAAACCCAATAAACACCCTCCATGGTGAGTGCTAACTGCCTAACATCATGTAAAGTCACAAAGAAAAATAAGAGAGGAGAGTTGATCAGTATTTATTACAAAAGAAGCTCACAAATGAAATAACACCTTTTGGCTTTATGAAGCTTAAATGGTTGACGAGTATTGCTATTTTCCATATGGCAGGACAGGGACCATAAATGGTTCTACATTATGTGAAATATGAAGATCAGTGAAATGTTTGGCATTTCAAGTTGGAAGCTAGAGGGAAAATGATTTATAATTCAATAGCATATATTTTTATATTCATCAAACACTGTATGCTTAACATCATTCAATTTTTAAATAAAAATGAATAATTAAAACTATCCTAATAAGCATATAAAATAGCTTGAAGAACTTTAAAACTTTGGTTATTCATTAACAGAACAGATAAATTATGTTAATCTCCACCAATTCTTTAAATTTTTACAGTAATATTGAATTTAACTTGCAAATGTTTGATAATCTAAGCCATCATAGAACAATCTGGTAAGCTGATGCATTTTCTTTATGCATCAGTATGTATTATGTACAGATTTTTGTAGACTTAATTAGCAATGTTAAACCATGGGAAAAAATTAAAGACAACCTTAAAAATAACTATTTCAAAAGAGATATATTAGTCATATTTTGATTAAAAAAAAAATTGACTGCAGTAATTTTTTATCCTAGAGCTGGTTTAATGTTGAAAAAGAACATATATTTAATTCCCATCCCAAATGTAAGTATTTTAACCAGCAGATGTTCACTTTTTGACATTCTCATGTATGATATGACCAATCATTACAGAGACAAAAGAGAGAAAATACCTCTAATGCAAAAAAATTAATTTTTGATTATATTAATTTGATCGTATAATTTATTTATAATTTAGAGGCATTCAAAAACCACATTAGACAGAATTTCCAATCATCAGTGAAACTTATGTAATCAACAGACTTTTAATGTTTCAAGAGATGCTTTTAGTTTTTTTCCTATGTACAAATTGATTAATATTTAGAGGGGAGACAGCAAGAAAAAAAGCTACAGCAGTAATGATCAGGTATATAGAAAGAAAATCAAAGAAAAACAGTGTCACAGAAACTAATGAAGACAACTATATCAAGAAGACAGCAGGCCATGTTATACGCATCATGAAGATTCAATTGAATGAAGGATGAAAACAGGTTAATTGACTTAGTAATTAGGTCACAGATAAACTTAGTGCAGTTTGAGAACAGTGCGGGGTGGGGGAGCTGAGGTCCTGAGCACCAAACCTTTTCTATCCCTCCAGTGTATCTGATGTCAGGGAATTCCCCGGCAGTCCAGCAGTTGGGACTCTGCGCTTTCACTGCCGAGGGCCCAGGTTCGATCTCTGATGAGGGAACTAAGATCCCACAAGCCACACACTGGGGCAAAACAAACAAACAAACAAACAAAAAAATCTGATGTCAAATAAAGAAAAGGGTGGACCACCTCGGGTGTAAATGCAGATCGAAGGAATTGCAGGGAACAGGAGCATAAGCACATTTGGAAGCAGAGAATATGGAAGTAGTAGAAAAGAAGAAGCTGTACATCAGAAATGAAATAGGATAAGTAATTGAAGAAGATGGAAAGATGGTGAAACAGAGAGAATGGGGAAGAGTGAGTGTTAAGGACACCTTTTACTTTAAGATAAGAAGGAGTGTTGAGAGAAGGAAGAGATGCACATGTAAATTTCCAAGTGGGGAAGGGGTTGAGGACAAGGTCAAACACTGAGAAATGGGGGGACCTGAAACAAAGTAAAAAATCATACTAACAATTACAGAGAAAAATCATATCAACAATGACAGAGAAATGGGGGGACCTGAAACAAAGTAAAAAAAAACTAATCATACCAACAAATACATTGGTAATTGTTGAAATGAGAATGTAAAAAGAGGATAAAGTAATATTGTCACCAGAGTATGATTCAACACAAGAATATCTACTAAAGTAACATTTAATTTAATAGGTTGAAAAAGGAAAACCATGTACCAATCTCAATAAAAGGAAAAAAACACTGAAAAAAAAAGTCTATTAAATAAAAATATGCTTAGAAAAAAAGTTAAACCTCTTAACTTGATAAAGAATAGCTATCAAAAATGAAAAGTAAACACAATACTTAATGGAAGCATTTTAAAATATTCACATAAAATTAGGAATATAATAAAGAACCATCTGTATAAACTTCTATTAATTTTAAAACTGGTAAGGAAAAGATAAAACTGTATTTGTAAAGTTTGAGGACTAAGGAAACTGCTGCAAAGATGCTGGGTGTTAAAGCAGTCTACAAAATCAATAACATGCCTTTATACCAGAAATAACTGATTTGAAAGAATAAGTGGGGAGATGAAACACCCTTTTACAATAGCAACAAAATAATAAGGTACCCAGAAATGTCCAACAAAAGAGGTGTGAGTTGTCCTTTGGACATTCACAAAATATTGCTGAGAGACTTTAGCAGACCAGAAAAAAAACAGCATGAGATTGTTTGTTGTTGGATGGAGGACACTCATTGCAAATATGCCCTTTGTCTCTGAATTTAACTATAAATTTACATCAATTTCAATCAAAATCTTAGCAAAGTTTCTCACAGAATTAGAGAAACTGACCCTAAAATTTATAAAAAAAACTGCCAAGAAGCAACATTTTTCAATTTTGAAGAAAAGAACAAAGTTAAGGCTCATTCCCTACGAGATACCAAGATTAATTTTAAAACTGTGGCAATAAATAAATAAACATGGTGTATTGAGTTATATAGGGATGGACAAATAGAACACTGGAATAGATTGTAATCCATAGATAGATAGATAGATAGATGATAAGATAGATAAATAGATATTTAGAGAGAGAAATACTCTTTGAAAGTGGTGGTATTACAACTCAATGTTGAGAGAAACACCTTTTTAATAAATGGCTCCTTAACAAGAAGTTATCTCTATGGAAAATGGTAAAGTTAGATCCTGACTACACCTCCTATGGGTACACATATATAACAAATCATTGTGGATTAAAGACTTAGGAATAAATAGTAAAGCTTTAAAATTATGTAAGATATTATAGGAGAATGTGACTTTAGTGAAGAAGGATGCTTAAACACTCTCATTGAGAGTAGAGGGGGCATGCTCACGGCTGTACATTGGGTTTTCTCTTTCTTTTTGGTGATTACCCTGTACCACCTGATCGCTGGGAGTTTTCCTGGCTTCTCTGTTCCTGATATGACTGTTAGAATCGGGGGGGGGGGGCATTTTTGTTTGTTTGTTTGTTTGTTTTTGCTGATTTGGCCTAACCTTCACTTGGTGGCATTGGTGGACCTTCTAAGATCAACCACGTCCTCCAACAGCTCCTTCCAAAGCTGACCAGCCCTCAGCTTCTGTAGGGGGACACCTCATGCAAAGTCATGGGCAACTTGATACAAGTACACTGTTGATGAATGCATATATCATGCCATATACCGCAAAGCAGGTAGAAACATCTTCATCCTGCCAGGCAAATCTGGGGTGGCTACTTTTGACCCTCTCTTCTCTTAAGCATTTTGTGATACCACTTTCCTACTTTGCTTGGGTCCCCACCATTGACGCTGGTCTACCCCAGGCAGCTGCAGTCTTCTCCCAAGTTTATGATGGGAGACGCAAGCACCTGCTGCCTTTCCCTCTCCACTTCTAGGATTTTAAACAGGAAATACATGTAACTTGGCTGCTTGCTTCTCTTTACTTGCACTCTAAAGCAGCAAAAGGAACAAGCTTTCCTATTTTTCTTCCCATGTGATCTAAATTTATCTTACATCATCTGGTCCTCATTCTTAGTGGTAGGAAGCCTCACGGTCCTGTGAACTCAGGTGTAAAGATTATCTTCACCATAGCATGAAAATAACTCTCCAGTGAAGGTCCACCAGGGGTGGTTCTTGATGTAAACCTATGGGTAACAACGGACTAGAGATTACCAAGGAAGAAAATACATTGGTTTATATCTCAGAAATATTATGCTTCTTAAGTATATTTTACAGAAAGAAGTTACAGGGCTCAAAACAGATTGGATGTGAAGAGGGAGGAAGTCTATGAAATAGACATCATTCGTCCCATTTTGCTGATAAATAAACAAAAGCTTTAGAGGAATTAAGTAACCTTCACAACATCAAATGAAGCAAAGCCAGAATTCTAACCTAAGTGCATATTATTTCTACAGTAATAAATTATCTGGGACTTCCCTGGCAGTCCAGTGGTTAAGACTGCACTCCTAATGAAGGGGACTTAGTTCCTGGTCAGGGAACTAAGATCCCCCATGCTGCAAGGTGTGGCCAAAAAAAACCCCCAAAAACAAAAATAAATAAACAAATACATACATACATACATACATAAACGTCTTCCTATTAAAAAAAGAAAATAAATCATCTAATCTTTCAAGAAACATAGAGACTACCAGCACTAAAATTTCATATCATATGATGGAGTAATGGATAAAACACAACTCACTAAACATGCTGTGAAATCAGGTCATTCATGACAATTCTCAATGTAAACCTTCTAGCATTAATCAACCAGTATTACAGCAAATTAAAGGCATATTTTCATATATCTTGAAGGAGAGTACACTGTAGATGAAAATCTTTTAATTAATAAGCTGGCACCTGTGAAGTATTTATATTGTCATTAAATTTATTTCAAGTTGTATTCATTACTAAAGCTGATATCAGGAATATTTATAAACACACTGTCAGAGTAGTATGAATGCTAGGAGGTATTACTCTTTTATTGACAAGCACTTGAATGTATGCACTAACAACTATTGACCTCCCTGTATGTGAATGAAAGTTGTACAATCAGTCAAAGTGACATAAAGCACTGTTTTTAAACCAGTGAAAAACACTTTAATCTAGTCCTAATTTGATCACCTCTCTCACCACTGTTATTATCGATAATTATTACAATTAAATCATCATTAACTAATCCATCAGAGGATTACAAAAATTGTTAAGTATCTTCCCAATGCCTCCTTCAGTGAGATTTCCCAGGGAGGCAATTAGAATTTTGTTTCTTTTATAATGTACTGTTCAAATGTAAATTTCCATATTCCAGACTGAAGCCTGATCTAAATGAGAAAGTGATTTGGGACATATCCACAGAACATGGAGCTAAGTCTGAGAAAACAGGCAACAATTGATAGCAGAATAGGTACTGAGAGAACAGGCAGCTTCCAAGGGCAAAACTGAATTTGAAATGCAAGTTCACAGACCACCAGCTGTTCAATGTATAGGGGCAAACAATAGAAATCCAGAACTAGTACATCTGATCTCGTATGTGGTGAGCACTCAATAAATAGTTTCCTATTTTCATGCTATGAGTTTACCTGAAGCAATAAACTATGATGCCAAATTATCACATGTCATATTACAGCAAACTCAAAGCTGGGTAAGGAGCTTTATTTTCTTCTAGAGAGCAGTGAAAAGAGGCAAATGAACTGTCTCAAGGACAGAAGTTACCATCTCAACATGGCATATCAGTTAGATCTTGTGGGAAACACACGATAATCAAAATTCTAGACTCTGCTCTGTATTCTAAAAAGCTATCATTTATGATTAATGCATTTTGCCCATTTTATAAATAAATAACTCAGCCACAACCATAGTGAGATTTTATGAAGGCCAATTCTCCAGTCTCCCAAACTCATCTATTGTTCTTAGAAGGATGCTGGTGTCTATGCAATTGAATTTTAAATGTACATATATTATATCTTCTTAGATGTCTACAAAGACATGAAATATCATTCCCTTGGAGGTAAAACTATTATGTGAACATCTATTTTTAACTATACTTGTT
The DNA here is from genome assembly GCF_028564815.1 of Eubalaena glacialis. Taxonomy (NCBI): domain Eukaryota; kingdom Metazoa; phylum Chordata; class Mammalia; order Artiodactyla; family Balaenidae; genus Eubalaena; species Eubalaena glacialis. The sequence goes on along the minus strand of NC_083732.1, from coordinate 28,170,256 downwards.
TCAGGATAATTAAGAACACACAGTTTATCTCTCCAAGCAAGAAATTCTCAAAGTAATGTGTTCTAAAAAGAGACTACTGTATTAAACATTATTTTAAAAGCACCACGTAGGCAGCGTCATTCAGTTAATAATCTTATTGCTTTATTAAATTCTTTAAATAAATCATGGAAAAATATGCACTCACCATTCTCACATTTTATTATTTTCTCTTCAAAGGGTGTACACTGACAGCTTGTTTTAGTCCACCAGGTTGCAAGATTAGAAAATGAAAATCACTAGTCTTTTTGAAGCCTTGATGGATGGCAGTCACATTGCTTAATCAGCCAGGATTCTGGTACATTGACCATTACAAGGTAGTGGATATGTTTTGGCCAAAGACTTCACATTTCACTCTTACACATGTTCAGTCTTTTGTTGAATGATATTATCTTTATAAATTATTTATATCTACTTCAGCAAATTAAGTTGAATGTTCTTTAATGTTTATTACAAAGAGTGGCATTGACATATGTACACTACCAAATGTAAAATAGATAGCTAGTGGGAAGCAGCCGCATAGCACAGGGAGATCAGCTCGGTGCTTCGTGACCACCTAGAGGGGTGGGATAAGGAGGGTGGGAGGGAGATGCAAGAGGGAGGGGATATGGGGATATATGTATACGTATAGCTGATTCACTTTGTTATACAGCAGCAACTAACACAACAATGTAAAACAATTATACTCCAATAAAGATGTTAAAAAACAATCATTAGAATTGAGTTTTTAGTAAAGCATGTGTCATATATTTGCATACCACCATTGCACCTTTAACACCCCTGCCTATGCTCAATTTTCACAAAAATGTGATCAAGTAATTCTCTCTATAGCTTCCTGTTACCGGCTTTAGTGTATTCTATAAAATAGCTTTAGGTCTTTGAATCTGTGAGGCTCAAACTTCCACTGAATTATGCGTAAAATGCCTACTTCACTCTTTCATACAAGAGGTATTTGTTAAATATCACTATGTGCTCTCTTCCAGACTGCAAACAGTAAATTTATGGTATAAACTTTAAGAATCTCACAATGATAAAGAATCATATGGTTCAGATCTGGCTCACAGTGGAAGCTTGGACAATTTGTTTCCACTGTGGTTTCTGGCTATTGTACGTGGGCTGCAGTCAAGATTCTGGATGAAAAAAATAGAAAATGACCCTGTATATCCTGAGCCAAAAATAACCTTAATGGATAGATGATGGGTGGCTCAGAGAATCAATGGGCATGAGGGTGATTTGGGCTTGAAAATGTTCAGAAATCAAAGGAAGCCTGGTGGTTAGAACCGCACTCACGATGACCTCACAAAGACTGTGTTTTTAAACTGCTCTTGGCTCCTTGGCTCCCACGCTCACTAACCTATTGGATCCAAGGAGCCAAGAGGGTGCTGTTGCTGCTGCCACTTGCAGAACAGATTTTAAACTATCCTTTTTTTTTAATGATATATCCAGACTAAATACACACCAGGAGGATGCTTATGATTGACTGAGTGTAGCCCAATGTCCGCCATTCATCTGCCAGAGTTCTCAGAAGGCAAATACCTGGTCTTCCTTTTTCCCTAGTGGTAGATAACAGTAAGAAATGTTCACAAAAATGTGCCCAGGGACGGTTTTTGTTGTTGTGGATACTGGACGTCATCCATTAGCAACCAGGAGGTACCATGTCTCCACTGTTATCTCTCTTCCTCTATATCTTGAAAATCTCTAGCATGGTTTACATATAAATTACTTCAGTTGCTGCCAAGCACTTTAAATACTTTTTGGTTTTTATTTTCTTTTTGGTTTTTATGTTTTTAAAATTCATGTAGAAGACTTAATGCTCTGGCCAGGCTATTCTACTGCTAATCAGAGCTGTTAAGTGTCTTATAAGCTGGCTGCATGCAGTGTCATTATCACCTTTCACAACACTGAATTCTCACTGTGCTTCCTGAGTTCATCAGAATTAAAATTTACCAACTTTACTTTTTTTTCAAGAACGTTGTACATTAAGGCAGACATCTTCAAAGGGTTTACCTTTATGAACAGTTCTCCAAATTGCTGAAGAATCTAAAGTTTTTCTCATCTTTAATGATGTTTTTGTATTCAAAGTGTGTTTATGGGATGGTTTCCCATTCATCTTGATTCAGGGTACTTTTAATGCTGCTTCTGTCTTGTAATGCTGCATCCTCCTGTAAGCCTTGCTTTTCCTCTTGCAGGCTGGCAGAGGACAGTAGAGCAGCCAACACACAAAACTGCTGTTCGTGCATGGCTAAAGACAGTCATGATTTTATAGCATCCTGGGCATTTCACATTCATGAAGTAGGATTTGGGGCTCTGCACCAGGCACTTCTTCTTGTGTTTACTCTTCTATCTTGTAGAGGGATGAAGGAGATCCTTTGCAAGAGGCATCTTCTCATGGGGAAGTCATCATCCCAGAAAGTCTAAGAATTTTTTAATGTTATGAGTCAGTGTTTCAGAATGTAGCCTCCTAAGGACTTTGGATTTTAGTGTCCAGTAAGTTCACTTAAATAAGATGTCAAAAGCTGCCCATATATACATATGAATGATTACTATACATTTGTTTTCCATTTTTCCTGAATTTGAGCTCCAGAGGTCTTACATTGCTCTCTTTTATGATTATGACAGTTGCAGTTATAATCACAAAAAATGTAATACAGAAATATAATAAGGAAGTAATAAGTTTTGAACAGTTTTGTTGTTTTTTGTTTGCTGAAAAGAAAGAGTGAGGGGTATTAAATGTCACTAAATATTTCCACTAAAAATCTCTAAACATCTCCGTCCTAGGATATTGCCCACAGATATGTTTCATGGTGAAGAAAAAAATAGTGTCAATGCCTGTTATCACAAATTTTTTTAACCAGATAATATTAAATACATTAATGTGTTTAGCCCAGCTCCTGGCATGTAATAAACTGAATAAATGGGAATTGAAGAGGTTTCCTTTAACAGGGGAATAGAAGACAGTAGAAATAGAGATTCTGGGAGACTTTTAAGAAGTTAAACATAATGCAAAATCAGTGGGTTTCTGTGAGGAGGCATGAGAGAAATGGATTATGAGGAAAGGGAGTAGCACTCTATTCTATTCAATCTCTATTCTCAACATCACAGACCAGGGTGTGTTTGCCTAATAATTTAATTTTTCAGTAGTAGGACTCTTTGAGGATTTTTTACCCAGAAATAATAATAATAATCTTATTAGTAAGACTCTTTTTCTCTCCTTTCTCTGAAACAAGGCATTTCCACAACCTCTGATAATCTGAGACTTTGTTTTATAAACTCCGATAATCTGATAACCTACTGACCACAGAGCAACCCTAACCTCCTAATTCCCACGAAGTGAATAAAAGGTACTGCCCTCATCCTGCTGCCAGGCTTCTGCCAGTTTGCTCCTTCACAGTGTTGAAAATATTTCTGACCACTTACTCAACTGTAGTTTGTGTAATTATTCAAGTCCTAATACATGGAGCTAACCACCACCATCTAGCAGTACTGAAGAGTCTACACTGCTAATCACTTGTAGCACACCTACTGTTTTGAAGCTGGGAACTTTCACTGGTTTCCTTCGTTCCTACTTCTGTCCCTTACCACTCTAAAATACTAATTTTACTGAACAAATCATACGGCTTGCCATTTACACAATTCATGGACAGTATACACTGAAACACAAAACATCGTTTTATGTATGTATGGATGGGTGTGGTGGGCGGGGGTGTGTGTGTATAACTTCCTGTGTTAGTTCTAACTACTCTGAAAACACCTTTAATTTACATGAAAATAATAACTTCTTATTCTTGAAAATCTAACTATTTCAGCAGATGATTCAGAAGGTTAGGTAATTCATCTTAGTCTTCTCAAAAGGTAATTAGGTAATTCTCTTAGTCTTACCCAAATTTTTACACATAACCAAGTTAAATCAGATTATTTCAGCTATACACAGTGAAACTGAATACTCATTGTCTTTTAAAACTTAATTCTTCAATGCCCACTGGGAGAAATACTGAGTCATTCCTCAGCAAAAGAATATAAACACATACACTTGGAAATAAAATGATGACAAAGACCAATATTATTCAAAACTTGCAGAGTTTTGTAAAGCATCACAGTTGGAATTTTTTGTGTCCCATTGCTGTTAATGAAATTTGAAATTGATGGAATTAGAATGAAGAAAGGCCAAATAAGACTCCCTGCTGAAATCATAGCTTGTGTTGAATGTTCAGTATCTGAATGTCTCTAATTCCTTCTGTTTTGAAATTGTGCCACCAAAATCATGTTCTATTTTAATCCATTATATTAACTGATTGAATGCTTAAATAGTTTTCTTTGGGAAGAAAAGGATTCATTCGAATTTTTTAATGGTTTGCTATAGGCTAATGTATTTTAATAGGAGAGCACTTTCCTATAACTATTTAAACTAAAGCATGTGAGAGATTAATGCTTTCTATTCACTAGTGTCATTTGTTTACCTTGTTCTTTTAGAATATGAAACTCAGCTAGCTGATTTGCAGTGCTAAAATGTTCAAAATAAATATACTCCTGATTTAAGAACATCTAAATTAACGTGCTTGAGTGAAAGTAAAACTAGTGATTAAAGGAGAAACAAATTCTCCTGGAAATGTTTCTATAACCTACTCTCCCGCTGACCTTCCCCAGTTCCCTTCATCTATCACTTAAATCTTGATCAGAAGATCTGTAGGAAATGACTGAACTGGACAGAAAGGTGTCTTCACAGTCAGAGAAGAGAAACAACATGCAGAACCCAGAACTCCAATCAGAAGCCCTTACTGACAAAAAGTTGGCACACAGTCCCCTACAGAGGCTGCTCTCAGACAATCTCTTTTCCTTTGGCCTCCATCGATTAATTATTTTCCAAGAAAAAAATTTTGTCCATCACAACTAAGTTTGATACCCCTTAAACTTAAGTCTAGATTTTATTGGATTCCAAGATGACAGTGTGGCTGCGGTTCATGGAATAACCCGTGCGCTCCGCTCTCCATTTCTCAGTACCAGGAGCCCTCCTGTGCATCAGTAGAGTCACTGACTCTTTCTGGACAAAAGGCTGTGCACAGAAGTGGTGTGTGTCACTCCTGACACAAGCATTTCAGAGCATGTGCTTGATCCCTCAGTCCTCTCCTCCTCTTCACAGTGACCAGGAGGCCATCTTCCCCAGATGGTGCAAGTAAAAGATGGTGGAACCTCTGTCAGCCTGGCCCATGGGTGACCACGTGAGGCAGAGTTCTCTGCAAACGGACTTAGAGGTGCAGTAAACATGAAACAAACTTCTGTTGTGTTAAGCAAAGGAGATTTCTGGGTTAAGTTGCTGCCACAGCATTGCCTCTGATTAAACAGGCTTGCCCTTTAGAGATGGAGGTATTAATGGGCACCTGGGTTACCCTGCAGGACTCAAGACAAATGGAAAGGCTCAAATATCAAAATGAACATCTGCAGCTCAACAAAGATATTTCCATTCTTGGTTAGGGGTCTTTCAGATGAAAATAATTAAAACCCAGCTCAAACTACTAAAGGTAAATGAACGTACACTGGTTTGTTAAAGCCATGGGAACTACAAAACTGTTGGAAAGGGGAGGGTTGCAAATGGGATGCTTCAGGAACAAGAATCAGAGACTGCAAGGTTGACATGACACTCTCCAATTCTCACCCTTGTATCTCCGTATAGGCTCCCTTCATTTTCTCTCTGCGCAGCCAAACTTTTCCCACAAGCCAAGAAACATGGCTCCTGATGGTTCTCAAACCTCTGCCACCAGAGAGAAAGTGACAGATGCACTCATGTCTTTTTGCTGTAATTTAAAAGTCCCAAGGAAAAATATGATTGTCATAGCTGGAGGTAAATGTCCCCAGGTGGGCTAAGCAACTGTGTCCAGCAAAGGATGTGGTCTGTAGATGCCATTAAGCTTCAATGCAGAACATCTAGTTGGAACAGAAGCAAACCCAAAAACTGTTTCTAAAAAGAGGGCCTTTCTGGTCAGACAAAGCATTCATAAACATGTTCAAAATCCATTATGCACATAAATAAAATCCAAAAATCTCTTAAAACTAAAGGTTTTGTTTTCTAATTCATTTGATGGCAAAACTTGACCTGATCTGAACTAATTTGGCAAACTAGGCATGAACTTGACATGAAGCTGTTGAAATTTGTTTTTTTCTTTTTTTAAACATCAAGGTTTTATTTTCTGAACACAATATTCTGCTTTTCTTTTTTTAAATAGTATTTTGATTTTATTTAAGTATAATACATGCACATGGTAAAAATTCAACTGCAATGTTTATTTGTGAATAGTAAGTACATTTCAACATAGAAATATTTGAATGTAGAAATATTTGTAGAATATTTGAGTATGGGTTGCTGTCCAAATCCTTCTGGGGGTGTTATATAAAACATGGTATATGCATTATATTACTTTTCAGATTATAAATTCCAAAACATGCCTCTAAGGTTTTTAGATAAGAAACTTACATCAGGAATTATAATAGTACAAATATAAATATCCATAGAATAAATTATGTTATCATAATTTAAGAACCCACATGTAATAGACACAGAGATCTATCTACCTATATCTATAATTCTTTTTGAGAGAGAGAGTGAGAGAGCACATATCCAAATAGATACATGGACATTTGTGTTTCTTACACATTTAACTTTCCATTTTCAGCTACAAATTCTTAACAGGAAAGTTAAATATGTCAAGAAACATCAACTCAATACTACTTATGCACACAGTGCGAATTTGTAACTTGCTGAAGTAAGCAGTGGTATGATGGAATCACATAGATTCAGAGATGAAAGTAATCTTAGAAATCATTTAGGACACTCCCTCATTGTCATATGAGAACTTTGAAAAGGGGAGAGAAAAAGTGACTTCCTAAGCACAAAGAGTTGGTGATAGTGCGGTTCTACAATCTTTTTTTTTTTTTATTTTAATCAATGAAACACAGCTTTTTTAAAATTCTAGTCCACTGAGGTTTAAGCCCTTTCAATATTACATATTTGCTTAGATACCTTAACTAAATTATGAGCAAAAGGATAGGGAAAAATTATAGTGATACTGAAGTGGTCTTAGATAAAAGGTGCTATAAAAGTGTTATTTATTATCAAAAGAAGTATGGGAGAGCCTGTTATGTCTCAAGGCAAAATTTGCTAAAATAAAAATATTCTGAAAAATACTTGAGTACTTCTATGATGATTCCAACCTTTGGATTTGTTAAGGTATCTGAAAAGTAGTAACTTTTTTTCTTACAGATGTAAACTATATTGAAAGATATGAAAAATTATGAAATATATAAAGGTATATTATATGAGGTACATTTCTCTCCAATCACTATGTAGCTGGCTTTGTTTTCAAGAGAATTTCTGTAGTGTTTTTCCCCAAACTCCACAATGTAGTTTACCCCACTTTCTGTTGTAAATAACCTGAAAGATTGCTATATTTTGTCACAGACTCTATTTCCTGCTCCTCCCCAAATCTCTTGTCCTTTTCACCACTATTGTGAAAATTTGCCTTAAAAATAATAACATCTAGCTGTCATTATGGTGTTCATGGAAGTGGTGAATTGTATACATCATGCAGGTAAAGAGCTGACTAGCCCCCAAGTTACTCATCTCTGATATCACTAGTTATCAAATAGTGTAAACATTTTCTTTACCAGTACTCTTATCATTTCACCCCCAGTGGTCCAGATTCTCACTGATTGTTGTTGTTGTTTGCACAGTGTGCTTGCATTATCTTTCTAAGTGAACTTAAAACCTATGCTGCTTTAAGGTAGACATTATGGATATCCCGTCTTTATTTTGCAGGTTTGAAAATTATATCCAAGGACTTCCCTGGTGGACCAGTGGTTAAGAATCCACCTTCCAATGCAGGGGATGCGGGTTCGATCCCTGGTCAGGGAATTAAGATCCCACGTGCCACGGGGCAACTAAGCCCATGCACCGCAACTACTGAGACTGTGCACTCTGGAGCCTGTGCGCCACAACTAGAGACAAGCAAGAGCGCCGCAACTAGAGAAGCCCGCACGCCACAATGAAAGATCCCGCAGGCCACAACTAAGACCCAATGCAGCCAAATAAATTAACTGATTAATTAAAAAAAAAAGAAAATTATATCCAGAGAAGTTGAATCATGTGCCCTCTTAGATCACACAGCTTTTTAATGGTTTTAGTGCTTATTAGTCATTTTGATACATACAAATTTCACTTTAACATACATACAATTCATGCTTCCAGTTTTGGAGACTCTGTCTTCCTATTATCTTTTAGTTAGAGGTAGGGTCTTCCCTCCCACAGCAGAACCAGAACATTCCAGTTACTTGCTTTCTCTCTCTGGTTCCAGGCCTCAGAGCATCAACATGTGACTCAGGAAGACATCATCTGGGACTGTGAATCTAAAGCAAGTGACCCAAAGAATTAAGGGCAGTTAAAAACCAACTATAACCACAGCCACAGTGCAGCACCCACGTGTGGTGTCAGTGTCAATAGTGTCAGTGTGGTCAGTGTGGGGTCCAGTATCAGCAACAGAATGATCCTAGCCACTATTCCAATGGCATGATTTTGCCAAGTAGCTGTCTTAGGTTCCCAACCATTTCTAAATCTGTGGTTTCCAGCATTCCATTTAACTCTATGAGCTAACCACTTCCTTCCAAAAAAAATTCCTTTCATGGTTAAAACCCATATTTGCTCTCTGTTGTTTACAACCAAAAACTCTGATTAATATAATGTCAGTATTGAGTTAGCACACAGGCTCACCGACCTGTAAAGCTTTATTCTTTTTCCATCATATGTATCTCACTGCTTTCATAAAATAAATTTACTTTAATTTTCTAGGCCCTATCAGTGGTACCTTCCGCTGCCAATAATTTCTTTTTAACTGTTCAATTTTTATCCCTTTATTTATGATATAAATTGGGTTATAATGACTAACATCAATTTTTTACATAAATAGTTTATAGAGTGTAGTCAAGGCATTGACTTTTGTGGACAACATTAGTTTTGCAACACTGTAAATCTGTTTCATCCTACAGATGAAGAGTGATTTATAAGTAATTAATAAACTCTGGAAAAGAAAAACAAGTAGTGTCTAGATGTAAATGAGAAAAGTAGTGGATGAATATATGAGAGACATATTTGTGCCTTCAATATGTAAGAAAGGACAGGTGGAACATTATGTAAAGTATAAAATGTATCAGACAGGTATATCTCAAAACTCCCAAACAGCTATGTATTTTAACAACTGACTGGAGGATAGTTTACCATTAAAAGGAAGAGTAGTTAATAATCAAAGCATAGAAATCGTTCATTTATTTACTTACTCATTCAGTTATTTGTTCATCAGCGAACAGTTCCAAACGCACCAAGCATTTCCCAGTTGTCATCTCTGGTTTATTACCTATGAAAGTTTAATAGTGCCTCTCACTGCCAGTGGAGGTTTGTGCCCTGAAATGCATGGGGGGGGGGGGGGGTACATGCATTGCATAGAAAGTTAAAAAAAAATTGAAAATTGGAGCTGAAAATAAGATTTTCTCTAACTTTCTTAATCCCACATATGGTAGACTTTTCTAAATTATATGTTAATTTACCTTAAAATGTGTCAATTAATTTTCCGATGTAACATTTTAGCAACATTTTAAAAGCTTAAACTGAACAACTAGAAAAAATTATGAGCTGAAGAACTGGTGTAGAATGTACTTTCCTAATAAGTATTGTTTGTAAAATTTTTAAAATGCAAAGCCATGTTTTATAAGTTAGCATTTATGAAACTTAAGATTTATCACAACATACAGACTTTTTACTAACATAAATATTATTTATTTTTGTAAATTCAGGATCATTTACTCTTTTAATAACTTAATTTAATTATAACAGCAAATGACATTTTGTTTAATACAAAATCACATTCACAGTTTTAATGTTATTAAACTCCTAATATTTTACTAATTGGGGGAAAAAATAAGCCAATGTTATATATTAATACACTTCTTATTTTCCTCCAGCTGTCAATATGTTGCAATAAAGGGCTTTTTAAGTAAGTCATATGCTACTTCATTGAAATATTAAAATATTTTTATTTTAGTTTCCATTAGAGGGTTATTGTCAAAGCTGTTAGAGATCTGTATTGCTTATGAACATCATTTGCTGGTCACAGTATAATCCATAATACTTGATTCCTTAATGTAAGTCACATTGGGTGAAACTTAGGATCCTAGTAATAAAAGTAAACTTTATATATTAAAATGGCAACCTCCACCATTTTCTCAGAAGTGATGGCAGGTGGTGTGTAGATGTCCCCAGGGAGTGGGGCAGGTGGTAATGGTATATGCATTTTATTTGGTCTCTTCCCCTATCAATCACTCTCACTCCTCTCTCTCCCTCCCCTGCCTCCCACTTGCCCCATCCCATGTGAATAGCTTTAGGTTAGGTACTGGTACTCTGCTTCTAGCACTCAGCCCCCACCATCCTCTTTGCTCTCACATTTGTGTTGTGTATTTGGCCCTTGAGGGCACCTGAGTTTAAGAGTTGAGAGTTACTGCATAACAAGACTAAACATAAATTGGAACAGAGTGTGAAAGACAGAAGAAAGACTCTCCTCTTGCCTTTAAGGAGCAGAGAATTCAGCAGTAAAAACAAACAAATACTACTATAGAATACAAAACAGCGGTCCTCATCTATATTCCACACAGACATATCCAATGGAAGGGGCACATTTCCACCAGTATCGGTAATTGCTGTGCTGTGATTTTTTCAGCAGTAGCAGAGTAAGTTCTCTTGCTCTAAATCAAAATACGTAATTAAAATCTCCGGTTGTTGGGAGGTGAAGAAACAGAAGCAGAGGTGAGCAGTTAGAAAATGCTCCTGAAGTGATTCTTGGATGCCTCCCCTTATTCACCTAGCTCTACCCTTCTCAACTCCTCCTCCACCTCTTTTTGAGAATCACAGATGCAGACAGGGTTAAATGGAATCACACTGCAGGGAGTTTGTCTATAAGGATAATGATACCAAAAGGCTTCCTTCTCTCAGGGGTGGTTTTGCACTGTGCCAACCTAGAAAGGCTGAAAACTGAATCTCCCAGAATTCCCTTTCCTTTGTGGTATTGGGTTAGGTTGGCCATACAGGAATACACACGATGTTTGGAAGGTGGCGATAAAGCATCACTCATTATCCTCAAGAGGTCTGTGCAGGGCCCCACGAGCCGCTGCATCTCACTCACTTTGTGGCTAATTTGATGGCACAATACTGCACAGGAAAGCAGCCAAACTGGCAGTTCATTCAAACTCACCCTTCTCCCCGTCCTCTTCCAGTTCCTTGGTGTCCTGAGTGAGGTGCATGTGCAGGTCCCTGATGAAGGCCCTCAGTTTCTTCAGCAAATAGCCAACAACACTGAGTTTAGGTGTAGTGACAGATGGACGTGGCTTCTGGTTTGTCCTTGTGGGTTCCAGAGTGTCCTCATGGCTCCCAGCTTGTCCTTGCTTTATCTCTGCTTTACGTCCAGCTGCCCAGTTGACTTACAAGGACGTCATGCTTGTCATCACATGCATAGGTAGCAGCTTTCCACAGACATTCCACAGAACTTCTTCACCATTAATTAGTTTTGTTTGGATCCCTCAATCACCCCTTTTCAGATCTTTATTTTCCCAGTGTTTCTTACCATTGTGAAATGTTTAATCCCAATAAAAAAAAAAATCCCTTAGTCTAAACCACTCATGGTGGTTCTGCTTTCTTACTCAAACTCTAATATAATTTATATTATATATATGTATATACACACACATTTCATATATATATATGAAAGCCTTTAGTAGTGCCTCAATTCCTGTGAGACTGGCTAAAGTGCTATTACCCAGAGAGGAAGAAATCCCTCTAGAGAGAATAATTAGGGACACATGAAATGTTGAGATGTCTGAAACCATTATGATCTCAATAAGAACAAATACCCAACTCATGCAATTCCTCTCTGTACTTTACTTAAATCTTGGTGCCTTCCCCTCTGTAGCAAGCACTATGCTGATACTTTGCTACCAGTGATCTATATTCTAAGGAGAGTGTAACTATCTCCTGATTGTATCCTCTGCCTCCAGCACTCTCTGGCATTTTGTGTCTATTCAAGAATTACTTACTGAATGAATGAAGGAAGGAATGATGCAGTGAATGAATGAATGCTAAAGGCATTTTCCATCCACTGAAACTTCAACATAATAATGTTCACTGATTCTCTACTACATTATCAGGCACAATACTTGTACGATTTTAAATAGAATAACCTGGAAGATTAGAATTATTATTGGAATTTTACAGATGAAGAAACAGATTAAGTAAGTATCTTGCTCAGAATCACACAGCCAGTGTATGAAAATAAACTTGTGTTTGTCTCACCCCAAAGCAGGGGCTTGTTCTGCTACATCAGGCTGCCTATCAAAAGAACCTTCTCTCTGGAGAAGCCTCACACAGACAATTTTATCTTGACTTCCTCACCCACCCATCTCGCAGGAGCATGTTCTCCTTCCAGGGTCAGTTCTTATTTTTCATTGTTTATTTGGTCAGCTATTCTCAAACACAGTTTTCTGCAGATTTAAAATGCCATCTGGTCCAGCCTTTGATTCCTGCTTCTCTCAAATTCTGCCTTGTGAGTATGACTCAGCCTGACCTGCTTCTGCTTTCCATTTTAAAACCAGCTAAGAATGACATCAATGGATAAAAAAAATTAGTCATTGGCTTTTCGGGTGAGCTGTGGCTTTGGATTTCTTCTTTGATGTACAGGATATGTGACGAGATTCACTGCAGCTCTGAAGCAGCCATGCCATCAACTATGGCAGCAAGCCTAGCCCTCCTGTCCCAGTTTCCTAACTGTCCAGTTTCTTCCAATGCCTCCCTAGTAGGTGTACTCAGGCCACTTCCCAACTTCCTGGTTCTCTGTGGCTCTGACCTGGGTGCCCACTGCCTCATTTCCAGCACAGCCACAGGCTTGAATATTGGAGTGCTAGAACCCAATCCAGGTAGCTGGAACATCAAACCTGTGTAAGTCTGATGGAATATTTTCACACAAAGTGAGGAGTGGGGCTTATCATGTCACTCAGATTAAAGGCACAAATCGTTATTTCATATGTATTCTGAAATCACAGTAAATACAACATTAGCCCATTCACTGCAGAACAGCCATGTCAGCAGTTAAGATTTGGTCTTTGTTGTAGTTGTTGAAATAAGTTCTTAATGTGAAATGCTCAGTAGCATCTGAGTAATGCATTACAGTAGACATGAACCAAGTTTCGATATTTCCTCTTTGGAACGAATTATGCTTATTTACAAGTTAAGAGTAGGTAGTTCTAATTACTTACCCTATTGTGAGTTTTAATGACTGACTTTAAGCTACAGAGGGTTTTCCAGCTATTATTTCCTTTAGAGTTTCTAAAAGCAACAACTCTTATTAATGTTTGTAAAAGATAATGTTGGAAAAAAGGTAATGTTAAAATCAAGGCGCTCTATAGATATATTTAAGGACAGGAAAAGGTATTACCATTGAAAAAACTGTACATATTTTCAAGCACAACACAAATATTGTAGCAGTATTTAATTGAACTATTTTAAAATAGTGGCAATTATACTTCGTTACATACTTTTCTAATTTTTAAACCTCAAAATTACAATTTGAATATACAGTCTGACATAATTAGAACTATGCACAGCTTCTAAAGCATGCATAGGAAAGGAAACGCTAATCCACTTCAAGAAACACTGCTTCTTAAAATGACAAAACCTAGCATTTTGTAGTTTTCAGGTTTTTTAATTTCCTGTTTTTGAGAAGTTGTTGAATGTAGGATAATATTTTGGCCCTGATTCACTGTTAGGACAAGCAATCTGGAGACCTGACTCCCTGCAGAGCACAGTGAGAATTATCCAATGTCATTGTCCTCTACAGATTCATAGAACTGTTGCTGTGAAAAAACCATGGCAATGAATCTAATTCATCCTCACACTCAATGCCTGCTGGCATATCACATACCTCTCTAGAGAGATCGAAATGTATTCTATTTTTAAAGATTTCCAGAAATCCCATAACCTCACTCAATAAATCCTTCCAATGTGCAATTACTTTCCACACCAGGAAACATTTCCTTATATCTAACTAAAATCTCTTATTCTATAGTATCTTTGTGCCCTCTGCTTCCTCTTGTCCTATTTGTAGTCAAGATTAGGAATGGATGCTTTCTTAAAAATATATATATATATGAATCACTTTGCTGTATACCTGAAACTAACACAATATTGTAAATCAACTGTACTTAAATTTAAAAAAATGGATGCTTTCTGTATTGTCTTATTTATTGGCCTTTAATCTTCACTGGAATGAATAACTCATTAACTTTCTTGAACATTTCAGTGTCTCTTTCACTAGAAAGTTCCTGAATATTTCAATGTCTTTTACAAGTAAGTAGTTTTTATGTTAATACAATGTCTTACAAACTTCACAACAATTATTGGATTAATACAAAATGTTCACGTTTATCATCTAGCACAAGTGCTTACCTGGGAGGGTCTCAGAAAATATTTCTTAATAGTTTACAGGAGTATGGGGTTTCCAAACTCTAGCATTAACTGAAACAAGTAAACCCTAAAAAGATCAGAGAGTATTCAAATAACACTCCTGTGCTCCACAGCAAGAGATGAACACATTATTTTTAATTGTATTTCATTTTCATTAATTTAAGGTTAATAAGCCATATGTAGCTAATGACTACTGGATTGCACAAGGCATGTCGAGTAAATACAACTATAAAATTGTATATTAGAAATTTTATTTAGAAATTATTAAATTTTAGAAAAGTGAGTTTATGTTTTTTCATCTCAGAGCATATCCTGTTACTGCAGGAGTTCTAAAAGTCAGATTCTAAAAGCATCCGTTTTGTATATACAAACTGGGAAAGTCTGTTCTTTATTTTATTATATAGTTATTTTATGAAATTAGTATTTTCAAAGTGATTAGACAAAATATGAAAATGTACAGGTAGGAATACTAGCTATCATTAAAAATGCTTCTATTTTAAACTAAAATAAAAGAAACGATTCCTGAAGATAGTTAAGAACATTAAATATTTAAATATTAAACTCATATATAAAATAAGTATATTGTAAGCAGAATAAATGTTTTCTTACTTTACTACAATAAATTTATCTTTGAATCTACAAGTGATTCATTACTAATCCAGCAGCTAATTCAATCCTTCATTCTATTCACTTCACAAGGATATGTGGTTAATTTAACAAATGTGGTTTATGCTGATTCAGTAGAAACCTACAAGATAATAGCATTAAATTTTGGAAATTTTTGTCTGGGTTTGTTTGCACTTTCAAACCCTGTCTCAAAATAATTTAAGGATTGTTACCTTATAATTCAGTCTCTCACCCCCACCTCCATTCCCTAGGAAATAAAATTACAGTTTTATACTGTGAAATAATAAGGAAAAATAATATTTCCTTTCATTCATATTTAATAAAATTGATTAAATTGGTTAGATAGCATATGTGTGTATATATATATATATATATATATATATATGCATATATCTATCTACCTATAGATAGATATATAGATAGATACACACACAAACATACCTTTTCATTTTTTCATTACCAGGTTCTATTTCTAGCATCTGTATTTTTTTTTTCCAGCAGTTTAATCACCTAGTCCTTGTTCACCTCATAATTGAACTACTTCAACAATTTTATAACCGTTCTGGATCCCTCTAACCTTGCCCTTATCCAATAAGATACCATAAATCTATTTCACATATTGCTCGTGTAACACCACCCTCTTACCTAAAGCAATTCTGGAAGATTTTGACATTTTGTCATCTGAATCTATGACATTAAATCAACCACCTCCTCATTCTCTCAACATTAATATTTCTAAGCATTTTTCAATTCCTCATTAACACAGCTTTATCAGTGCAGCCAAGCCATTCTTCCTCCATGACCAGTTCAAGATGGCTTTATTTTCTCCATATTTTCTTAGCCCTCAATGTCATATCAGTATTCTGTCACATATTCATCATTTCCTTCAAGGCCCTGCTAAAAACCATGCCCATCATTTGCTAATCTATCATTCACTAATCTCTTCTCTAATCTTTTGCTGATCTGTCCTGCTTTATAGTTTCCTGATCTCAAACCTCATAGCAATAAGCTACAAAATTTCACATATTCATAGAGGTAACAGTCTTTATTATTTTACAGAACACACATGCACCCTCAAACACACACACAATTTTGTCTTCCTGCCTAAACGCTGTGATTCTGGGGTATTCTCCAAATTCCGCTGTAAAGTTCTATTCCCCAAATATTTCATTTTGGGTTGATAAATTAATAAAATGACTATTTCTTACCTAAACTAAATATTTTAAATGGGATTGAGAAATTTTAAGACCAACAACTTCACTAAAATATCCCAAATGAAAAACAATAAAATATTCATATTTAAATTCATTCCTCGACATCTCTTTCTATTTGCTACTTGAAATTGTTTGGTGAAATAATTCTAATTTAACTTAAATGCAAAATATAATTTTAATGGCTCTAGAAATACTAATGTGTTTTTCAAAATTATTTTTTATTTCAAAATTATTTTCTTATTAGGCTGTCCATGCAGATGGAGGACCAGATTTCAAAGAAAAATGGTTATTTCCTTCATGTAGCAGAAGAAAAAAAGCCAAGCATTTGAAACTTTATCATACTAATTAAATTTCTTTTTGTTTCTCAGTTAATCATTTTCAAGATTGACTGCTTTTAACTTTTGATTTCTAACGGGCAAATAGCCATCAGCAAAAATGTTTGGCAAATTAGACTATAGTAAATAATAAGAAAGAAAAAGTTGAAGTCTAGCTAGTTCAGTATAGGATGATAAACTACACAAGCCAATAATTTTAAAGAAAACATCCTAAAATGATGAAAATTTTTTTCTAGAGATCCAAAAATATAAGTTAGGTATTTCACTGAAAGTCCTGAGAACATGGATTAAAAGTTGTTTTCACTAGATACATTTCCCCAGTGCCCAAGGTACTGAGCAAGATTTCGCAAGGAAACCTTGACCTTCAATTAGTGTTATGCTGGACAGAATTAATCAGAGTCCTTAGGGCTAGACACATAACGAGAATTAGTGCAGGGTAAGTTTTAATTTAACTTTATGGTAAATGTCTGTAATAGTTGTAGACAGTACGTGGGAATTTATGAGATGCCACTCAAAATCAGGGAAATCAATCTTTCTTCGCCTTCAGCTGCTCTTACATTTCTTCTCTGATCTACAGTGTGTCAATCACACTTTATTTTTCCTGGAAATTTGCTTGTCACAATGATCAGAGACAGTACTGGCATAGGTTGGTGGGGTCCCGGGTATGTGTCCCTGCAATATGAGGGACAAAAGTGCATATCGTAGAACGCTCTTCAATGTGCCTCCAGGATTGGAACTAGCATGTTGTTATAGTTTGTTTTATTCACTGTGTTACCAAGACTTGTTCAACATTTTAGAAAAGGTTGATAGCAACACCACTCATGCTGTTTGTGACACCAATACAGCACATATGTGTCAGTCTGATCACCACTGCTATGTTGTGGTGATTCTACATATTGCTGCAAACATGATGTACCCCACTGCACTATATATACAGTTGCAAACATCCAATTATCTCATTTTGAACCTTGCCTAAATATTTACATATCGTTTCATTTTTCTATTTTATGACAAATAGATCATTAAATATATTTTTCGTATGAGGTATATAGGTAAATTATATTGTCTATGAATTTCACTTCAGATTACTAAAAGGGGTTTTGGTGTCTAACAGGGTTGAGAACCACTGTTCTAAGCCAACTGCGATGATCCCTTTCTCTTTTACCAAGCACTCATCATTCTTTGCAGCAAGGGGAGGCCAAGGACAGGGAAAACTATAAATAAGTCCTCTGGTGGTCTTAGAGGAAAACATTTGCTTACTGCTTATTCTAAAAGGGGAAAGAATACGAGGAGATCTTGTCAAGTCTTTACCCTTCCATCCTCGTGCCTTCAATGAGAACACAATTGCATTGTAACAATGAAGCAACAAACTTGGAACAAAGGGGCAAATGCCACTGAACCAATGGATCACCTTGGAACTACTCTCTCAGTCTTCTTGATATATCAGGGTAGAGGGGTTTACATGGTTTAAATGACTGTTATTTGGATTTTACACAGCCTAAATCAGTTGCACCTGGTACACAACTGAATTTATTGAATAATACCTTACCTTCAAACCTGGTTATTCCCCATTGTTCTATGCCACCATTTACCCAGCTGTTAATGCCAATAACCTTAGAGTCACTTTTATCACTGTCCATCTCCCACATTTAATCAGTCTTAAATACTATGGATCTGACCTCATAAATATGTGGAAGTCATTTACATTTTCATTTTCCCCTTTCAACATCTTAAGCCAAATGACCATCACATTCTAACTGCATTTTCTGCTATAGCCTTCTAATTGGCCTCACTGGGTCTCCCTCACCCCCTACCATATTCTCTACCCATAACAGACTTAACTTTTTAACATACAAATTTAATCGTATTAGTCCTCTCAGGAAAAGAAGTCTCCTCTTGCTGCAGAACAAATTCCCAAAGCCTTAACTAGGTACATAACATCAGTCCCACAATCTACACATTAGCCAGGCTATTCCCCTTGCCTGAAAAACCTTTCTTCCCACTGTCTCCACCACCCCACCACTCCACACACAAACTCTCTTTTCATTGTTAACTCATAGTCACTTTCAGGTGAAGTCAGCTTAAAACATCACTTCCTTGGAAAAGCCTTTTCTAACCATATATTCAGTCATCCAGGTGTTACTCACTCTCATGAACACTAAGCAACATGAGGGCAGTTGATATGACATACTTATCATTGTAGTCCTGCTTCCCTGCAGAGCCCTTGTCCTAGACTAAGTGATCAAATGATACTGGTAGAATGAATGGAAGAATGAACTATTTAATCTCCCTGATCTGATTCTAGATATAACAAACAATTTTCCTAGGATAAAATTTGGCTCTCTCCCTAGGTCGTCCTCAGGGAGGAATGAACTAGGCATGTCAAACAGAGACCTGTCCTCTTAAAAATTGCATTTGCCAATATAAATTAATCATTCTGATTTTACACATGGATCTCATATGATTGTGATTAGTGTGAGACAGAAGTGCTCTTGGATGATCATAAAAATCAGATTCATTACAAAGCTGAGGGGTCTTCCTTGGAAGGTGGTAAATTAATCCAAGTAAAGCCAACTTGTGAGGCCCTATTGGTGTGGCTTTCCCAAAGGACTATTACCCAGAAGTAAACTGAAATCTTAAATTCTCACTGTGATAGGACAAAAATACCAAAGTATAAATAGACACAAGCTTTCTGCTATCTGCACCTTCTAAGAAGGACTCTTCCATTGCTCTGCTTGGCTCCAAAAACTCTTGTGCTGATTTAGGAATTCAATGTAGAGAAAAATTAGAAGACCTTTTGAGAGGCTAAACCGATTTATACAAGAATGAATTACATGCCATAGAAAATGTAAAGTTAAGAGGGAGAAGAGAGTCAAACTGGAATGAGAAAGGCCTGGAGCTAGAGCTGGAATTCTGAAAAAGAAACTGAGAAGTGAGCTGTGGAGAGCTGTCTGGGTGAATCTGACCCTGTGAGAAAGAGAAGGAAGAAAACGATTTCTTAGGAAGTTTGCTTCATGAAGTATGGTGTATAATCCCGACCCTACTGTGCACTAAAAACATTGAGTAAAACTTCTAAGTAGAACTGTCCAGAGTTTGTTTTATATTTTATTTTAAGGGAGATCATGCCTTAGGGCAGGAATGTAGGATTACAAGGCTTGTCAAATACATTGAGTAAATTGCCTTCTAAAAACTTGAAAACTCTAACAAACTGTCTTCAGTCAGCATGGCTTTCACCAAGCTGGGTCAAAAGAAAAGTCATTACTATATATATAAAATTATAATCCTTAACACAGCTTCTAATAATTTATTCATGTAACCACAAGGAAGTGTCTTTTAAAGGGCCATGTGAAATAACAAAGATCAGAGCAGAAATAAATGAAATAGAGACCAAAATGGCAAGAGAAAAGATTAATGAAACTAAGAGTTTTTTTTTTTTTTTTAAGGTAAACAACAGACCTTTAGCTAAACCTACCAAGAAAAAAAAAAAAAAAAAAAAAAACAGGGAGAATGCAAAGAAATAAAACTATAAATGAAAGAGGAGGCATTACAACTGATACCACACAAATACAAAGAATCATAAGAGACTACTGTGAACAAGTATCTGCCAAAAAACTGAACAACCAACAAGTATCTGCCAATAAACTGAAAACCTAGAAGAAATGGATACATTCCTTGAAGCATACAACCTCACAAGGCTGAATCAACAAGAAATAGAAAATATAAATAGATCAATTACTAATAAAGACATTGAATCTGTAATCAAAAATCTCCCAACAACAAAAAATCCATAATTAGATGGTTTCACTGGTGAATTCTCCCAAACATTTAAAGAATTAATACCAATCCTTCTCAACCTCTTCCAAAAATCAGAAGAGAAAGGAACACTTCCAAATTCATTTTATGAGACCAAAATTATCCTGATACCAAGGCTAGATAGGGACACTACAAGGAAAATAAAAGTTTGGCCAATATCCCTGATGAACATAGACACAAATTCCTCAATGAAATATTGTCAAACCAAATGCAACAATATATTAGAAGGATCATACACCATGATTAAGTGGGATGTATTCCAGGGATGCAAAGAAAGTTCAACATCCACAAATCAATTAATGTGATACACCACATTAACAAAATGAAGGCAAAAAATCATACAGTCATCTCAATAGATGTAAAAAAAAGCATTTTACAAAATTCAACACCAATTCATGATAAACACTTTCAACAAAGTGATTATAGAGGGAACATACTTCAACATAACAAAGGCCATGTATGACAAGGCCACAGTTAACATCATACTCAATGATGAGAAGCTGAAAACTTTTCTTCTAAAATCAGGAACAAGACAATGATACCTGCTCTTGCCACTTTTACTCTCCTTTACTTCCAATTGATGCCTTTTGTTTCTTTTTCTTGTCCAACTAGGACTTCCAGTACTGGGTCACTGCTTGCACATGACATGATCTTAAATACAGAAAACACTAAAGACTCCATCAAAAAACTGTTAGAACTAACAAGTGATTTAAGTCAATTTGCAGGATACAAAATCAACAAAAATCAGTTGTGCTCCTATACACCAACAAGTAACTATCAGAAAGAGAAATTAAGAAAATAATCCCACTTACAATAGCATCAAAATAAATAAAACACTTAGGAATAAATTTAACCAAGGAGGAGAAGGATCTGTACCCTGAAAACTATAAGACATTAATGAACTAAATAGAAGATGACACAAATAAATGGAAAGATATCCCATGTTCATGGATGGGAGGAATTAATACTGTTAAAATGTTCATATAACCCAAAGCAATCTACAGATTCAAGGCAATCTTCATCAAATTCCAACATCATTTTCACAGAAATAGGAAAAGCAATCCTAAAATTTGTATGGAACCACCACCACCAACAACAACAAATCCTGAAAGCCAAAGTAATCTTGAGAAAAAATAACAAAGTTGGAGGCATCAAACTTGCTGATTTCAAACTATATTACAATGCCACAGTAATCAAAACACTGTGGTACTGGCATAAAAACAAACATAGATCAATGGAACAGAATATAGAGCCCAGAACTAAACTCATACATATATGGTCAATTAATTTATGACAAAGGAGCCAAGAATACACAACGGGGAAGGACTGTCTCTTCAATAAATGATGATGGGAAAACTAGATAGTTGGATGAAAAAGAGTGGAAATGGGCATCATCTTATACCATACACAAAAATCAACTTAAAGTGGTTTAAAGACTTGAACGTAAGACCTGAAATAATAAAACTCCTAAAAGAAAACATAGAGGGTAAGCTCCTTGACACTGGTCTTGGCAATGATTTTTTGGATTTGATACCAGAAGCAAAAGCAACAAAAAACAAAAATAAACAAGTGGGACTACATCAAACTAAAAAGCTTCTACGTAGCAAAAGAAACCTTTGACAAATGAAAAGACAACTAGTGGGATGGGAGGAAATATTTGTAAATCACATATCCATTAAGTGGTTAATATCCAAAATTTACAAGGAACTCATAAATCTCAGTAATAAAAAACAAACAAACAAAAAAAAACAAATAACCCAATTTGGTTAGACCCAATAGGATCTAAATAGACATTTTTCTAAAGAAGACAAACAAGTGACCAACAGGCACATGACAAGGTGCTCAACATCACTAATCATAAAGGAATTACAAATCAAAACCACAATGAGATAGCACCTCACATCTGTTAGGACATCTATTATCAAAAAGACAAGATAAATGCTAGCGAGAACGTGGAGAAAGGGAAAACCTTGTATATTGCTGGTGGGAACATAAACGCATACAGTCACTATAGAAAACAGTATGGAGGTTCCTTAAGAAATGAAAAATAACACTGCCATATGATCCAACAATCTCATTTCTTGGTATATATCTAAAGGAAATGAAATCATTACCTGGAAGAGATATACATACTCCCATGTTCACAGCAGCATTATTCACAATATCCAAGGCATGGAAACAACCTAAGTGTCACTTGACAGATGAATAGATAAAGAAAATATAAGATACAGGTAGGTAGGTAGGTAGGTAGGTAGGCAAGTAAATAGATATAGATATAGACACATAGATATTCAGCCTTAAAAAAGAAGGAAATCCTGTCATTTGCAACAATATGGATGAATCTAAAAGGCATTATGCTAAGTGAAAAAATAAGCCAAAATGAAAAAGAAAAACACTGTGTGGTATCACTTACATTTGGAATATTAAAGAAATGCTGAACTCATAGAAACATTAAGAAACTGTAGAAAAGTGGTTGCCAGAGGATGGAGGTGGAGGAAATAGGAGACAGTGGCAAAAGGGTACAAACTTTCACTTATAAGATGAATAAGATCTGAGGATCTAATGTATCAATATAACATGATGACTATAGTTGGTAACACTGTATTGTATAAATGAAATTTGCTAAGATAGTAGAACTTGAATATTCTCACCAAATAAAAGGAAAAAAACGTGAGGTGACGGATATCTTAATTAACTCAATGGGGGGGAAATCCTTTCACAATGTAGACATATATCAAATTATCCCATTGTACACTTTAAATATCACACAATTTTGCCAATTATACCTCAATAAAGCTTGAACAAAATCCTGATAAAAAGGGGCCATATGAAAAAATGTTTTAATGGTAATTGCCTCAGGCATGCAAACAAAGACCTACACAAAAAGCAGTTTTCCATGGTTAGTAATTGGCAATAACTTCAGACTCTCAAAAACTATCCTAGAATATTTAATAACAAATATATCTGTGTTTGAAAACTGAAAACCTCTTACATAAAGTAATTATTTTGTAATATAATAGGTTTCAAAGAGGAACAAAGATATTTTATGGCACTATCAAATATGAATGAAAATATTTATATTTCATTTTAGAAGACTGTATTAAAAAGTTTACTCAGCACTGTTAACACCACTCAGAGAACAACTCCCAGTCCTGTAACAAATTCTCACAAATCTCTTTTTAGGTGGTTGAAATGTTTTTCATAAGTTAGAAATTCATTCAATGTTCAGTCTCATACCTTATAACAAACCTCTGTATGCCCTATGACCAAAGAGTGAATCTTACTTTCTGAGTGATTCACTGATTAATCACAAATTTGCATTTCTAAAAGTAGAAATTTGATGAAAGTTCAAGCTACAGGGAAATTATAAACATTGCCACAGCTGGAATCTATTTAAGTGGAGGGATAGATTTCATGAAACTGTAAGTTTATATGTTTATGATTGAAAAAAATGTAAAAGAAGGGGTGCATTGGGAATACTGCTGCAGTATGTGTCTGTGTGAGATACAAAAATTATGAAAACACAAGTCCTGTCCCATAGGAGCATAAAATCTAGATGGAACATGTACACATATAATCAAGACAGTATGTTAAATGACTCATTGGAGTAGTGATGACAGTAAAAACAACAGCTCTATGAAGGCTCAGAATTTGGTATTTATATTCAAATAAAGTTATTTTCTGGCTTTAAACGAGTTTGCAATTCTTTTGTAGAGTAGAAAAGTCATAGGTTTTGCAGTCAGAGCTCAATGGTCAAATTCTAGCTGCCCAAATGGGCAGTGTAGGAAAACAGCTTAACCCCTCCAAGCTTGTGTTTCATTGTCTTCAGAATGGAGATGATAAAATCTAATCCATATCGTTGTAATGAGAAATAATTGAGCATCAAATGACAGCAGATTACTTGTCATATAGTTTACATTCAATGGGTATTAGTTCCCTATCCATTTCACTAGCAGTTTTTAAACGCAGCCTATTTCCATATTTAATCCAATTGTCTAGTCTCAATCACCTGCTAGTCCTGCGGCTGTGGGGAAAGTATTTAAACTGTCTGATCCTCAGTTTCCTCTTTTATAAAATGGGAATCAAAGCGGTACCTACCCACAGGTATCACAAAAACATATCAACTGGCCTTTCAAATATCTTAATTTTATTTGAACTCTGTCTATTGTGATTTTTAAAGATTTATTTCTTCTCGGTATTTATAATTTCTGTATCTCCTATTGATTAGCTTTACTTTTTCATTTATTATTCCTCATTAATTCTGGTTCACTTTATATAAATGAGGGGGATATAATAAAATTTAAAAACCCAGCAACTTGTTGAAGGGGTCTCAGTTTTTCAAAGGTTCTGAATTACTGAAGAGTATAACCAGAGAAAGAACCAGGTAAAAGCAAAAACAAGGGGGATCTTCTCCTCTGGACTTAGTACAGGGGGATTTGTATTACTAGCACTGGAATAGCAAATTAAAAGAAAAAGAAAACTTTCCAATATCTCCACTAACAAAGCAAGAATTAAATTAAAGAGATATTGGTGGATAAAACTTTCTTAAATCAGGAGCATTCTTAATCAGCTTGCTTAAAGTCTCTGCAGCTCCCTCTCCACGGCAGGGTAAAAGTCAGGCTTACAGGTATATATCTCCATGGAAAAATTAACAATTATTGTATGCTGTGAAATTAACTTCTCTATGTCACTTTGCAACTCTCACTCCCATCCCATTCAGTCTCTATAAACTTAAATTCTTTTTTTTTTCTTAAGTAAATTGAAAATATAACCAATGTGTTAAAATGCCAAAAGATTTATTATTACAAATATATAAGCACAATGTGCATTTCAAGATCTACTGCATAACAAGCACTTTATATACCCTCCAATAAAGTTGTGGAGCACCCATATTATGCCACAGATAAACAGCAAAAACAGAAACAAAAATTACTAATCTTAAGAGAACTAACTAGGACAAATGAGAAGACACTGCCAAGAGAAAAATTTCAGATTAATAACAGGACAGTTCATCAGAGAGCACAGTCCAAAGATGGGCTATATTCAAGAACAGCAAGGTGGCCACTTTCTAAGGATATTGTAGATGCAAGTCAATTACCCACTGGCCAGCAAAGCAGTAGAAAGAAATTCAAGTCATCCCTGAGAGGTGGAAAAGCCCCTCTGTTCATGGGATTCTGTAATGCTAAGTACAAATAATAGAGTTAACCACCTTTTGAAATGGATACCCAAATACAAAATACACATTCAAAAGAAACCATAGTAAGAAATAGCCTGAGGAATAAACCATGTGAATATAAGTACGCAATATCGTGATCACTTTCAGAAAAGGAATATGGGAAAATGAATTCAGAGTTTAAGTTTCCTCTTAGTTATTGATCAGTTTAGAACATTCTAAACAAAATATCTAGGTAATCAGATCCAAAGTGACAGTAAATTATTATTCAGTATTGAACTGATTTTAATTGGGTATCATAAACAAGCATTTCACTTAAAGTAATATTGTATGATATCTAATGTTCAAAGGAAGAGTAACCCAGAACAAACAGAAGGGAATAAATTATTTATCACTATTGTTTTTGATAACTTGTTTTGCTATTAACAACATGATTGCAAAAATCCATGCTATAACACAACCTCCCAGCCCCATCAGGCCCCCTCCCCATCCCAAGGCGGTCCCAGGTCCTTAAAAGCCCAGGGTCATTTTCTACTCCAAAATAACTCCATTTTACCACTGAACAAAGATAGCTGGAAAAGCTCTTGTGAGCAGAGAAAATAACTCTTCTATCGATCCCTCTCCGTCAAATAGTGCTCCAATCCTCCCTTCTAATTATAGCATTTCAGTCACCACAAAACTCCTTGCCCCTAATTATTTGTAGCCATTTTCCTCTAGAGAGTTTTATTTGTGTTTTGTTATTTGGCAGTATTGTCGCAGTGATAATGAGGAGGGGCCACTTGTCATTGTAAATGGTGCAGCACTCTGATTAATGTCCCTTTGTGAAGTGTACTATAGCGCCCTGATCCTGGAGCAATGTACCCATGACTTGTTTTTACTTATTTATTTGCTTGCTTGCTTGCTTACTGACTTACTTATTTCATCTTGGGGACCCCAGGCAGACCAGTGTAGTACTGGGTAAACCAGGGACAATATAGATTTCAGAAGAATATTATAAACCCAAGAAAATAAATGTAAAACTTGAAATCATGGGCAAATGCTAGGAAACAATTTCTTCATTTTAGAAAAATCTTTGCAAATAGCACTCAATTCCAACTGCTTTTTCATAGTTCTACTTCTGTACAGCAAATGTTATTACAGTTGGCATTTGGGGCCTGTGAATTGGTCGACTGAAGGAGGTATTTGGCAATGGAGAGTATACAGGGGTAATTAAGTTATAGGGCTAGCCAACTGTGGTGGGCATTGGCCATACACAGGGCTGCACACTGTCTTTTGAAAAGCCCTTTGGTGCTTGAACAAATTTTCAAAATGTGAGTTTCTCCATTCTCATTCAAAGGTCAAATTGGAGTTCCGGCAGAGAGCGCGGTGAGAAGCGGATCGCGGCCTTCTAGCCGGGGGCCCTCCAGGCCTCCGGCCTCCGGTCAGCAGGTGAACTGGGGGGCCCCCGGGACAGGCTCAAGCTGTGTCTTGCCGAGCCCCAGAGCCCTCGCCGGAGCCGCCCACTGGCAGGGCCCGAGCCTGGAAGCAGCAACGAACTTCTCCCCCACCCCCATCTCCGCGACCTTATGGCGGCGGCCCCTCGGAGCCCAGATCCCGCCCACCGCCGGGTCTCTTGACCCCACGCTGCAGGGGTTAGGCGAAGCCTCCGGCAGGCCACCGAGGACGTGGCGCTTTTGGGCGTCGGGCGTGGCAGGGCGAGAAGAATGGCGGCCACTGGAACGCCGCGGAGGGCCGTTAGAGCCTCGAGGGCCCGGGAAGGGGGGGGCCTGCGTGGACGCCAGCTCAGCCACCCTTAGGCCTTGGAGCCCGCGCGGATCCGGGACCTGAGGTGACCTCTCTGTTCCAGTTGGAGGAGACCTCACCTCGTCCGGACAACGACGGACAAAGGCCTGAATGGCCCGGAAGGTGAGCGGAGCCCCGGTCGACGACAGGTGGAACGTTAGCGGGTCATCGGGCGGTTGGTCGTCGTTCTACCAAGACCTCGATGTCGGAAGATAGAAATGGTAGAATAACGTACCACATGCGGCCAATAGGAAGTGCCCGCCACCCTTTGGGAAGATTTACTGGCCGTTTATAGAAGGCCTGTGTATATAATATGAAAAAGCTGCTCTCAACTTTCCCCCCAACCTTTCGAAAGAAAACTTTTCGCTACACATAGGCCTTCTAGATGTGAAGAGGTTGCCGACGTATGATAGAGTTAAAGTCACATGTCTTGTAAATGCCCATTTGTTTCTTTAAAAAAACCATAGAAAAGAAATGTCTTCTGGAAATGACTTTTCGAAATGGAGTTGTTTGACCACCTCTAGAGGCGACATCAGGAGCCGCAGAGGTCCACGTTTGCCCAGTGGGTTAGAGGACATGGAATGGAAGACTTTGAGGAGGAAGAAAAGAAGGTTCTATGCCAGACTGGTCACAGTTAGAAGACATTTGCATATTAGAACCATTGTTTTGTGTGTGCATTTTATTCCTTACTACTGTATATGTAGTTGACAATAAGTACTTTTTTGAAATATCTAGTCTTTCTAGATGTTCTGAAGTGCCTGATATATGTTCAAAGTAGAGGTAGTAAAAAGACATTTTGTAAATATATTTTTGTTAAAATTCGTATGAAATGTTGTTTTGCGGGGGAGGGGTGGCCAAACCACCTTTTTGAACAGTACGCAGTATGCACTGCGTTTGTTTGTGCACTGGTTCAAGGTCGGGGGGAGGAGAAGGAAGTGCAAAGAGCTCTGTGCCAGTGTGTTTATAGTGAGGCAAGATTAACCATTGTCTTTTTTTATGTTCCTGCATTTTGTTTCACTTTGCTGTGTATATAGTGTATATAATGGACAAGTGAGTCCTAATTTACAACACCTAGTCTTTCTAGATGTTAAAGAGGTTGCCAGTGTATGACAAAAATAGTTAGTAAATAATACATTTTGTACATTTTGTGTTAAAATTTCTAGGAAATATTGTCTTCTGAAAATTTGAGCATTATAGCCCTCTGGGTTGGTGGGGGGGGGGGGAGAGAGAGAAGGGGGTTGGTCTTAGAATGGCTAGAATGCTGGTATTTTGAAGACACTTTCAGATTATAACTGTTACATGTGTGCAGTTCGTTCAATACTGCTCTGTATATAGTGGACAAATTAAGTCCTTATTTGAAACATCTAGTCCATCTAGATGTTTAGAAGTGCCCAACGTATGTTAAATGTAGAGGTAGTAAAATATCACTTTGTAAATATCTTCTTGCTAAAATTCATAGGAAGCACTGTCTTTGGGAATGTTAAATGTTAAACCACCTCTCTGAACAGTATACTATTGTCTATACTTGTTCAGTGGTTTGGAGCAGGGAGGGAAAGAATTGCAAAAGGTAATATGCTAGTGTGTTCATACCTGGACGTTTTCATACAAAACCATTTTTTGTATGTTCATTTTGTTTTGCTGTGTATATAGTGTATATAATGGACAAATTGAGTCCTAATTTTGCAACATCTAGTCTCTAGATGTTAAAGGGGTTGCCAGTGTATGACAAAGTAGTTAGTAAAATTAGCACATTTTGTCCACTTTATTGAAATTCATAGGAAAGCTTGTCTTCTGTAAATGACTTTTGGATATGAATTTGTTCAGCCACCTCTAAGCATTACACATGCATGTACTTGTCCACTGGATTGGTGGCGGAGAGAAGGAAGTGAGGGAGGAAATGGTTCGGGCCAAAATGGTCATATTTAGAAGATACCTCAGATTATAACCGTTGTTACATGTGTGCAATTTTATTTAACAGTGCTGTGTACATAGTGGACAAGTAAGTTCTTATATGAAATATCTATTCTTTCTAGATGTTTAGAAGTGCTTGATGTATTTAAAAGTAGTTTTAGTAGAATAATGCTTCTTGTAAATAGCTTTTAGAAACTGATGGGAAATACTGTCTTTGGAAATGGAATTGTTAAACCTCCTCTTTGAACAGTATACTCTGTGCTTGTTCATTGGGTTTAAGGAGGTGGGAGGGAAGATTGCAAAAGATGTTTTGTTAGCAGTTACTAGAACATTGCAACTTATCCATTGCTCTATATGTTACATGCATTTTGTTTAACTTTACTATATATATTTTGTATATACTGGACCAATGGGTCCCAATTTTATAATATCTAGTTTCTAGATATTAAAGAGGTTGCCAATGTATGACAAAAGTAGAGTTAGTAAACTAACACATTTTGTACACTTTGTGTTAAAATTCATTGAAAGGCTGTCTTCTGAAAAGGATCTTTGGAAGTGAAATTGTAAATCACATCTAAATGACACCTGTGCCTGTACTTGCCCAATGTTGGATGGATGGCCGAAAGGAGGTACTGGGAGAAATGAAGTGTTCTAGATTAGAATGTTCCTATGTAGAAGACACTTTCAGATCTAACCATTGTTACATGTGTGTAGTTTATTCAACACTACTGTGTATATAGTGGACAAACTTAAGTCCTTATTTGAAACATCTAGTCTTTCTAGATGTTTAGAAGTGCACAAAGTATGTTAAAAGTAGAGGTAGTGAAGTAACATGTTTTGTAGATATATCCTTTCGTTAAAATCCATATGAAATACTGTCTTTTAGAAATGGAGTGATCAAAATGATCAAACCACCTCTCTGAGCAGTACACATTATTTTATTTGTGCTGGTTCAGGGAGAAAGAAGAAAGTGTAAAGGGCTTTATACCAAGACTAACCATTGTCCGGTATGTCTCTGCGTTTTGTTTTACTTGGCTGTGTACATAGTGTACATAAAGGACAGAGGTCCAAATTTACAACATCTAGTCTTCCTAGATGTTAAAGAGGTTGCCAGTGTATGACAAAAATAGCCGATAAATATATTGTGTACACTTTGTGTTAAAATTCATAGGAAAGACTTCTGAAAACAACTGGAGGAAGTAAAATTGTTAAAATCCCCTCTAAGCATTACAGATGCTTATTATTCTTGTCCGCTGGGTTGATAGAGATGAGAAGGGGAAGATTCTAGGCCAGAGTGTTCCTGTTTAGGAGACACTTTGTGACTATAGCCTTTGTGTGCAGTTTCTTCAGTGCTACTACATGTATGTATAGTGGACAAACTTAAATCTGTATTTGAAACATCTAATCTTTCTAGATGTGTAAAAGTGCACAACATATGTTGAAAGTAGAGAGTTAAAAGTAACACGTTTTAAGTATTTTTTTTCTGTTAATTCATAAGAATGGTTGTATTGGGGGAGTGGAAATTGTTAAACTTGAGTCTTGGAGAGTAAGCTGACTATTCACTGGGTGATGGGGAGGCAGGGAGCGGACAGGGAAGGAAGTACAGAGAAGGGATCTGTGCCCATGAGTCTTTAGACAAGTTCAGATTGTCTAACCATTGTTCTATTTGTATGTTTTAGTTACTTGCTGTGTATTAAAGAATAAGCAAGTCCTAATGCCCAAAGTATATTAAAAGTAGAGGTAGTAAAATAACCCCTTAATAAATGCCCTTTTGTTGGTTTTTAGGAAGGGCTGTGTCTTCTGGGAGCATCTATGTTAATCCACCTCTTGGAGCTAGATATAGTTCTGTACTTAGTCGCTGATATGCTGGAGGAGGGGTAAGAGGAAGGGTGAAGGGAAGGGCTCTTGGCTAATATCTCCATATCTAGAAGACAGTTTTAGGTTATAACCATAGGTCTAAATGTGCATTTTTGTAAAGTACCAATGCTTATTATGGACAAGGTTCATTCATTATTTTGCAACATCTAGGCTTTTTAGGAGTCCTGAGGTGACAATGTATGATAAAAAGTAGAGCTAGTGAATTAACCAATTTGTAAATATCTTTGTTACCATTGATAAAAAAGTAGCATCTTGGACATGGAATTGTTAAACCATGTGAGAAATGTACACCAGGACTTGTTCATTAGGTTGGCAGCAGAGGGGCAGAAGGAAGTATAAAAGGGAGGGAAGTATGTGGATATGTTCCTTTTTATATTTTGATGATAACCATTGATGTGTGTGCATCTCTTAGCTGTACTATAGGAATACATTGTTAAGTAATTCAGTGGAAACATACCTCCTTGCTAATACTTTAATAGTTTAGATCAGATAATGAATCCTCTTAAAAGCATTATACTTTGGGTACTGTGTTGCTTTATGTCTCATTTTTAATTGAACGTTAAGGGAATGTAGTATTTTAAGCATAACTCTGCCAATATCTTTATCTAGAGGCCTGTTGCCATTTTTGTCTTTTCTGAAGTTTTTGTCGCCAAGAAAGGATTACATTTTTTTTCCTTCCAGATTGAGTTGGTGTAGTGTATTTTTGGTTATCAAAATACTCATAGCTTTGGGACTTTGAAGTGGTAAATATTCATGATGTGTGAAAAGCATGATACATAACTGTATGATCTTAATTACATAAAAATGGATGCTTAGTTGTGTTTAAATACACAAACGAGACCTAGAAGGACACATCAAATGGTAAACTGCTTGTGATGATGGATGACTTTGTTTTTTGCTCCTTGTGTTCTTTGGTTTCCTATTATGCACATGTTAACTTTTAAGAAATAAATGTTATTTTGAAAACCTTAAAAAAAAAAAAAAAAGGTCAAATTGATATTCCCAAATTCCCTTAAATTGAGATGGAGATGTGTGATTGAGGTTCTAGAAATCAATTGCAGAAATTGAGACACTTGCATTTGGATGGGAATAATGTGAGGAAGAAGCTCCTAATTCTGTTGGAGGTTTGGGGGTTTTGCAGTGGCCTATGACTATTCCTGGTAACAGCATCAGGGACAATAATGACCCAAATGATGCAAGGTCAATTCCTGGCCCAGACTTAACCTTATTGGGATGGTAGGCATTCCTCCATCTTACTGCACAAGTAGCTACGGGGCTAATGCTCTTGTGACATGCTTGTAAGCTTATCTCCTGAAGACTTAGCCTCAAGCCTGGTTCTCCAGGATGCCCACCAATTCTCTGAGCTACCAAATACCTTATAATTAATACCTTTGCTATTTAAAGTCTGTATCCATTGATTGCAGTTAAGAGCAATGACTGATACTGATTGGATGCAAGATTGAGCGGTGGGGAGAAAAAATATGAAGGCAGACTCAAGAATCTAAAGCTCAGATAACTACACATGATTGACCTGCTGAGGAAAGGTGTCCAATCTGCTCCAAAGGATGCAGCAACAGAAGTTCTAGGGGGCTTATGGTACCCCAAATTAAGTCAGAGACTGATGTGGGTTTGGATCTCAGCTCTTCTACTTTTTCAATTTTTTAAACTGTAATACATAATATTATTGTAAGAATTGGATATAATCTATGTAAAGTGCTTAGCACAGTTGTCAGTATAGGTTGTTGTTATACAGACGAGAAAGGGACAATAGCTGAGTATTCTGGGTGAATCACCTAATCTGTGGACATAGCCCCAGATAGAGGCAGGTGTAAATGCTAAATTGGGTACCTGGGATCTTAACCAAATAAAATGGGTTTTAGGCCCTGGTTCTAGGTGTGGTCTGAAAATATGACAAAACTTAGGTAAGAAGGCAAACCCAGGAGAAGTCAGCAAATATGGTGTCTGAATGGTTGCTTCCTGGACCTGGGGGTGCCAAGACACTAATCTCAGAGACAATGATCTCAAGGTGTAGAGCAGCAAATCTAAACCAGTGGTGTTCGGCTGCTCTTCCCTGTCCAGTCTGTGTAAGGGTTGCCTGAAGAACAGGGCCGAACTCAGCCTGCAGGTGAGGGCTACTTTAACCATAGGTGAGTGGACCACGAATGTCAGAACTCTCCACTTCTCTCATGTTAATTTACATACACACACACACATAAACACACACACATACACACACGCCACAAACCTTCTATCATAGACCTGGAACCTGTAAGAAAGTTGGCTCTCAATAAATATTTGTAGGATTGGATTAAACATATAAATTGAACGCTTTTGAGAAGCTGCTGGAACATAGTTTTCTTGTTATTCTGAACTCCAGAAAAAATGTTCAAGGTCGATAAAGCAGTAACAGTTCCTGGTGGTTTAATTGTCTGGCATTGTGCAATGATTTGCTCAGTTCTATCCAGACACTTCTGTACATTAAATGGACAACTGACTGGGTAAAATAACCAGCTTTATAAAGTGATGTTCATGGCAATCTAGCTGCAAAACAGCCTGAGAGGAATGGATGTCAGTGGGACATTCAATGAGTTCTTGCAAGGTGAACTGAAATGAAGCAATGGTAAACAGAGGATGCAGGAAAAAATGCATGCAAGACAATTTCAAGCTCAGTCATAGCTTCAAACAACAAACCTGATCTCAGGAAAAGTCACAGCATTTCACAAGATGGCCTGGCACAAAGATACCAAATTGTAAGATCTTTACTCAAAGGGGATGGGATGAATTGGGAGATTGGGATTGACATATATACACTATTGATACTATGTATAAAATAGATAACTAATTAAAAACTACTGGATAGCACAGGGAACTCTACTCAATGCTCTGTGGTGACCTAAATGGGAAGGAAATCCAAAAAAGAGGGGATACATGTATATGTATAGTTGATTCATTTTGTTGTACAGTAGAAACTAACACAACATTGTAAAGAACTATACTCCAATAAAATTTTTTTAAAAAAGTGATTTTGTCAACAGAGCCTAAGAGGCAAAGTTGCAGACACTAACGCTCTGCAGAGAAGCTAGAGTTGCCAATTCCAATCAAAGCTAAGCAACACAAATGATTAGAAGACTAAAATATTCAGATGCAGTTTATGCATACTTTATTTTTTCTGCTCAGAAAATAGACAATAGGAGCCTATGCCCTTGCCTGGATTAGAACCAAGATCAACCTATAGGTAAAAAGTAGTTTTAGAGAAAATATGAAGGATGGGTTAGATTAAAACTAAATAGGACAGATAAATAGATAAAGATGTGGCACATATATACAATGGAATATTACTCAGCCATAAAAATAAACGAAATTGAGTTATTTGTGGTGAGGTGGATGGACCTAGAGACTGTCATACCGAGTGAAGTAAGTCAGAAAGAGAAAAATAAATACCGTATGCTAACACATATATGTGGAATCTACAAAAAAAAAAAAAAATGGTTCTGAAGAACCTAGGGGCAGGACAGGAATAAAGACGCACACATAGAGAATGGACTTGAGGACACGGGGAGGGGGAAGGGTAAGCTGGGATGGAGTGAGAGAGTGGCATGGACATATATACACTACCAAATGTAAAATAGATAGCTAGTGGGAAGCAGCCACATAGCACAGGGAGATCAGCTCGGTGCTTTGTGACCACCTAGAGGGGTGGGATAAGGAGGATGGGAGGAAGACGTGAGAGGGAGGAGATATGGGGATATATGTATATGTATAGCTGATTCAATTTGTTATACAGCAGAAACTAACACACCATTGTAAAGCAATTACACTCCAATAAAGATGTTAAAAAAAAAAACTGAATAGGAAGAGATTCTAACTAATCAACAAGGGACAGGGTATTCACCTTAGAGAGGATAGATTGGGCAGGCTCCTCTGAAGCCTGGAATCACAGATGAAGCAGTAACAGATAGAAAACAAGGTCATCAGTGGTTAAGGGATGAAGGAGAGACCTTAACACAGTAAGGGTTAGAGATACCAGAGATTTGATATGGACGGGGTGGCACCGAAGGGCCAAGAACAGAATCTGCACAAGAAAGATGCAAAAATGGAAAAGAAATGGGAAGGACAGCAAAGCAAAGAGGTCAAGAGCTTAGAGTTCTTAATAATAACAAGATGGAGGGGCTAAAAAATACTAGAGTAGTAAACATGCTTATTATAAATATTTCATAAATATCAACTCTGTATTATCAGAATTTCTATTTGTGTATACTCATGTACTCCGACATGTTTACTTTTGAGCTTTGGACTATATTAATTTTCAAGTCTCCAATAAAATCAATATTTTGGCATAAAAATTCCAGGCCTGAAAGAAACATTAGAAACTTTCATTTATCAATTTCCCCTACAATTAGAATAATTATTCATTCATTCATGCAATACATATTTATTAACTCTCTACTATAAATATAAATACACTCTCATGATAAACAGTAACCATTTATAATACAAAAATCAACATGTAGAAATAAAATTATGTTTAAAGAAAAGTTAGCTTGTCAGTCAGTCATTAACACCAGTAATAGAAGCACCTGAGGTTTACAGTCATCTGAATTTGGCAAATCTAGTCAGATATTGGATGTCAACTTGCTTAAATACTAATTTATATAACTTAAAAAATTAAGCAATGCAGTATTTTTTCCTCATTATTACTGGTATTGCAGTATTTTATTCCTTATTATTATTGCAATATTTTATTTATTATTATTACTCACTGAATAAGTACCACAGAGGAAGATAAAATCAAGCACTTGTGCTTAATGAATTTCAGTTCAGGGTGGAAGCATCCAAGCAGGCAAACCACTGCATTCAGAGTAATTATGGATAAGTGAAATAATAGAAATTCATAGAAGGTACAATGATGGTCCCAAAAAAGGAGAAATTAATGCAAGTTGGAGGGTTGAAAGAAGGCTTCATAGAGGGGAAGAACAGGTAGAGGTATAAAGTAGTAACAGGCAATCTGGAAAACTGCCACCCAGTGCATGGTACCTGAGCTGTCCCATAGCATGCCTTGGAGTTATAGTTACTAGGTAATGTCCCCATTAGCCTCTGTGAAGATCCCCAAGAGTAGGATGGGGTCTTTCTGGTTCACTGATATTTAACACCGGCATCTAGCACAGAGCCTGGCTTATTGTCAGTGCTCAATTTCCATTACTGGATAAGTGAAGGAATGTGCTTCCATATTCTAGAATATGGAAGCAGAAAGAAGAACAGGGCTGAAACAAGTGGGGTTGGAGAGGACAGACTGGAGAGTGTTTTAAAAGATAGTATTGGCCATATTGAAAAAGAGTAGACTTTACTTCAAAGGTGATATTTCAACCAATTAAATTCATTAATTACTTAGAGAAGACATGAAAAGACCCATGTATCCAAAAGATACTATTGGGGTAAATATAAAGTGTTATGGATTGAACGGGAAGAGACCTTTTAGTAAATACAACAGAATTTTGTTTAACTTCTATGATGATGTTTTTCCAAACTGCCTTTTTGAGAAGAGGCTAATATTTCCTAATGCAAAGCACATGAGTACCATTGATCTAACAGGCTCTGGGAGCATTTTCTTAAGTAACATTAAACAGAAAGCTCTAGTTGGTAGCTGTACCTAGCCCAGTACACACCAAGACTATATACTCTTTGCCTCCCAAATAATTTTAATAGTAAATATAACAAGGCAAGTGTTATTCTGGTCAAACTACAATCTGGTTGGTGCCATAATCTTACACATTCCCCACTTTAGTCATTTATTCGCTTAGGTCACTGCCCGGTCCCTGAAAGTATTTAAGTGTGTTATCCTAATTAACATACAATACTCTTTTTTAAAACAAGATAGAAAGAGAAAATTGTAGAATTTAAAAGTATGGTAACAGAGTATTTCTTTTGAAAAACAATATAGTTTTCTTTTATGTAATAAGACACATTTTTTCTTGATTAACTGTCAGAATTACAAGTATTTCTTAATAGGTTAATTTGTATTACACTTAATCATATGCTCCTCTGTGAGATCATGGGTTGCAATTGCCATGAAATATAAACCAAAGAAGAAGTAAGTTCCTTTTCAAATTTCCCTCCCACTGTGGCAAATGCCTTTATTATAAAAATGAAATTCTTGTTACACAAGATCACATTATTAATGATAGCTAAACATTTTAAGAAGTACTAGTTGTTTTAATGTGAAATTAGACACATTGGGAATTTTTCTAAGCGTGATCAGTAAACCAACTGCCGTACCTCAGGGCCATATCATAAATTTTTATATAAGTTTTTTCTGTCTTATTTTTAATTGTGAAAACATATCCAATTGTGGTTAATCACCTGTTCGTATGCAGCTTTTTTAGAGAGAGAGAATTAAGAAAAGAAAAAGAATTACTTTAAATCAGAGTAGAATTACTTAACTCATTTCTTCCTTTCAATTATAAAATATAAGACTGCTTATTCTGTTTGGCCTTCCAGTTTTTCAATTTTGTATTATTTACATGATTCTTTGCTGAGCTAGGTAGAAAGGGATCAGTGTTAGGATTGATAAATGTATGTACTTTACTTGCTTTTCAAAGTGCAAGGAGGATGTATCCGATATTCCGAGTGAGCAGAGCAATGTTTATCTGCATTGCTGAAGGTCTGCAAAAGTCCCATAAATTGTAAGAAACTGACAGAACTAATATTTCATACCACTGTGAATATAACTTGCTAACAGTATAAAGCTATCAACAGTAAATATTCTTTGTACCTTTCTGTGAGAGGATTTTCCCATGAATTTTCATTAAGAGGTAACCTACAGAACTAAATCTTTAAAATACACCCTTTTGATAGAAATTATTCTTTAATGCCAGTACACACAGCTGTCAATTTCTGATCCACTTTGAATGTAGAATGATTTAATTCTTTACTTCTATGATGTCTACCAAATGATCAATGGTTAAGCATTTTATATCACTTTTTAGATTTTCTTTGCATTTGAGAGATTTGCATACTTCATTGTGACTCTTGTTTCAAATTCGGAACAGTAGAAAAAGCTGGAGGCCTTGCTGGGATTCTGCTTATCTGATATACATTATATATAGTGATTACAGCTAGGACAAAACACCAGCTTCAACAGACTTTCCCATCCAGATCATATCTTTTTTCTGTAATATACTGATATAACAAAGGAAGCCAAAGCAAAGCACAACTTGAATAAACAAAATACTACTCAGGCATGCAGAAGTGACATGAGATGAATCTGCATTACCTTGGCTAGCTGGGTCCCACTGTAGCACATCAAGGATTAATGGGCATATGAAGCTTAGGTCAAATGTTTATTTATTCAGTAGGCAATTATGGAAACCCTTGACTTATCCATCACCATTTGGAAATAAACACCTACTTCACCGATTTCTTTAGATAATGGAAACTCACACCTTAAACACCAAAGCTTTTGGTTTAATTTTCATCTTCTGTGAAATGTATTAGATATTTCTCTGTTACCTCTGTGCTGATGCCTTCACAGCGATTAATGTGTGTAGGCCTGGTTGCTCTCATTCTAAATGACTTGGGATGACTATGCTTTTTGAGTTTTATAGATATGTATTTTTAAACTGTTCTGTACCTTCACTTACTGTCAAGGTATTGTTAACAATTTTTGCTACTGTGAATTTAACTGACTTTATAATGGGTTTTTTTCTTTTAAAATTTTTCTAAGCAACGGTTTCCTGAGTAACAGTTTGGTTCTCCTCTAAAGTAAAGTAGATCAATTTTAGTGTAAGTGTGTGTGTGTGTGTGTGTGTGTCTGTGTGCATGTGTTTATATTGCATTTAACTTGTCAGTGCAGTTTGATTAAAATACTTTTTCTTATCTCTATAATGATAATGATAATAATAGCATTTACTCTTTACCATGTGCCATGCTCTGTGTTAATCACTTTACATATGTAACCTAATTAAATCCTCATTACAATTCTGTAAGTTATGACCTCTTATTGCCTACTATAATCTACACATGGGAAAACTGAGGAAAAAGATGTTAAGTGAATTTTCCAGGTTCCCACTGAAGGTAGTGTTAAGAGGTGGAGCTCAATAACCCAAGGCTGTCTGATTCCAAACACTCTACCTTCTACAACTTCCAAATGATTGATATTTATTATTACTGAATAGTGAATTGAATAGTGATTTCAGGATGAGTGAAGCACATCTAAACAATGGTTTTCCTTACTACTGGTCCACACTGACATAACATGATTATAGGTATATAAATGCAAAACTGATTTTTATTATAGACAAGCAGCGTTTTTTTAACTGTTTATCTTAGATTGGAGTATAGTTGATTAACAACGTTGTATTAGTTTCAGGTGTACAACAAAGTGATGCAGTTTACAAAACAAGCAGCAGTTTAAAAAAGGAAATATTAAGCACTAACTATGTGCCAGGTGTAAAGGAACTGCACATCTACTAACCTCATTTATACCTCAAGCAACAATTATCTCAAATTTAGAGTCAAGGAAACGGCATTCAAAGAGCTAGAATTTGAACTCAGAATTTCTACATGCTAACCTGCATGTTTAACCAAGTTAAGAGGAAGGTTAACATGATTATGTAAAAATGAAGATCATGCCACATAAATATACTTGACAAAATGGTAATATTTAGTCCAGAAAAGGCAAGGCTTAACAGAGACATGGTACCTGTCTCATAAAGTGAAGGCGTGATTTCACGGAGAAGCATCAGATTTGCATTAGGTCTTCCTGCTAGCAGGACTAGGAAGAGCCAAAAGTAAATTTCAGCTAACTGAATGTTTCGTTGTCATTGCCCTGTGCTGACGGAGGATCTGTTTTCTAGTCCATCTAGGTTACCGTCTTTCAGTGGTTCTCATGTATGGAGTAGAGCAAGTTGCAACTTTGTTCACATGGGCAAATGGGAAATCACAAGCCTTGGTACCGAGACCGACCCCAGGTCCCCCCTCAGCCCTGGGTTAACCCCACCTTCAGTTCATGTCTGACCCAGTCTGAGTTTTGGTGCTCTTTTGGTATGTGGCACTCTTTGGCTCTTATGGTCTTTGAGGATATCTCTTAATTATTTGTGAGCTCATCTATGCCTGCATAAAATATATTTTATTTAGAATGCCTAGGCGCTTATTTTGTGATTTCAGGTTACTAATTTTGACATATTTCCAGAAGCATCAAAATGACATTCCTTGGAAAACCGTAATGTTCTATAAGAGCACTAAGTATCATCATTATTTCTATTAGTGAGATTCTAAATTATTATCACTGGAAGTTTACCTGAAGATATAGATGACTAACAGTGAGACAATATGTTAGTTAGCATTGGACTTCTTTTTTCAGGGTAATATTGTACAGAATCCCGGAGTATAAAACAGATCAGAGAGGGCTGGCTGATTTGAAAGTCTGGCAGCAGCTGCACAGTAAGTTTCATCTCCACTCAAAGTTTACATTAATGTGCTTGTTTTAGTAGAAATCTTATATGTTTCCCCAGAGAATTAGCTGGGTTAATATTGCTAATAACACTCAATCAGTTCCAAGATGTTTTATTCATTACAGCACCACAGCTAATTTCAGCCTTTTAGATTTATTAAAATATACCTCCTGATTAATTGATCTTAACATTTTTAGTTCTTTTTGGATAATTCCTATTCTACATGCTTCCATGTTCCTAGTATAGTTAGATTCATTTCTTTCTATCACTTAGGAAATCAGTACTATATACTAAAGCACAAGTGTCAGCACTGTGGTCCCACTCTGTGACTAACACTAACCTCTATGTAACTTCCCTCACCTCTAAAGTGGGATAGTGCATAAACTTCCCATTTAACAGAATTATTAAGAATATGAGTGTTGTAAAAATATTCTATAAAGTTTTATAAAAGTTGGAGGAATGTAAGGTATCTTTTATTCTCTAAAAAGAAAGTATATTAAAAACAACAACAAAGACAAATATTTCATATCAAAACACTTTAAGCTATCTCTAATTTCTTGGTGCACTCATTTACTACATTGGCTAATGCATAGTTTCACTTTTTCCTTTGAGTTGATTTGAGCTGTAAAAATTGTCCAATGGATAGAATATGCTATGGCACACAGCATGATGCTGGAAATTATCAAGCACCTAGTGAATGTGAGCTCCTTTTTATATTATCTTCCCTTAGAGAAAAAGTTGATGGTTAAACAGAGAAAGAGAGAGAAAAGAAAAAAACTCTACTTGCTTAAAAGGTGAGTTGAGTATCTTTTCCCAGC
The DNA here is from genome assembly GCF_028564815.1 of Eubalaena glacialis. Lineage (NCBI taxonomy): Eukaryota > Metazoa > Chordata > Mammalia > Artiodactyla > Balaenidae > Eubalaena > Eubalaena glacialis. The sequence goes on along the minus strand of NC_083732.1, from coordinate 28,128,678 downwards.
TTTTACAAGGTGTATTGCATGCCTATTTACAAAAGTAAGGAAACTGTCAATTTGATGAAGTACAGCTCACAACTCATTAGTGTGGAACACGGAAGAAGTATTCCACATCAAAAATGACTGCTGAAATATTCACAATTACCAGCTGCTCAGAAACCATTTTATATGGATAAAAAACATGTCACATTTAATTTATCAGATGCTTTCTACTGCCATACTTTTCTTTCGTTCAATGTACTGAAAAGTTATAAAAACAACTTTAGTCTCGCTGTAGCCATGTATAGACATTAAGAATAACACAAATCCATTATCTACCACGATATAATTGTATCTACATGGGTGAATAATCTTCTACAGCTTCTTTGCACTCAATTCTGAATTAAGTATTCCTTTAAAGATATTTGAATACACAACGCTCAGTATCTCTATTAGAAAACTACCATTTCAATATAAAGAAAAAAAACCACATTCATTCCTGAAGCTATATTCCTTGAATGAGCTGACATGATTAGCTCCATTTCTATAGTGACTAAAATGGGAAACATCATCAGAAAACCAATGCTGTATTAATTTTCTAACAATATTGAAATGAATCAAATATGCACTCAAACACTTGTGAAAATAAAACAGTAATAGTCTAGCTTTCCACTGTGTGTAATTCTGTCATGTAGGCTTCACGTAAAAATGTAATAATCAAATTAACCCTTTGCAAAGATCATCAGACACAGCCAACTGCTATGACCTACTAACTCTACCTTGAAAAGCCCAAGAATAAGCAGACTAAAACAACCGTATATACACTTACTCACACACACACACACACACACACACACACAGTATAATTATCCACAAATAAAATCTACATGGATATGTGTAGATTTCAGTCTTGCATTTAATTCAATGTAAATGGTGTAGTGTTCAGACTAGTGTCTGCGGAGGGCCTTGCTCTCCTAGGCTCTCAGTGAGCATCATTTCTGCTCCACAGCACTGCATGTCATCGGCTCAGTCGTGTTATGGACTCTGAATGGGTGGCCCTCACTTTCTGCTTTCAGTATCAGCTGAAGCTATGGTTATGGCTCTATTTAAACTGTCATCAGAAGCTGTTTAAAACCATGAAAAAGAAATAAGGCCTGTTTCTTTAGAGTTTGTCATCTAAAGAAATTTGAAAATTCCCTAATAATTACAGATTTGTCTTATTTTTAAATAATTCCCCAACTACTCTAAAAGTATCTATTAGAACACTTAGTTCTTTATATACTTTAAAAATATCCTATCCTGTCTCTAAAGTATATAGAAAGTTATAATGAAGCTCTTCCCTGATATGAAATAAAATATTACTATCTATCCTTCCTATAAATTTATTCATACTTTATTTGTTGCAAAAAGGATTTTTCTAATGCCATGCTATAATTGAAGAAAAAAGTGAGGAAATTCACTGAAAGAAAAAAAGAAGGGAAGGAAAATAAAGCCAGGGTTGTATCTATAGACAAAATATATGGACCTTGGAGTTTTGCACATTTTCTAGACGTGAACAACCATACTAGCTCCAGTGGATATAGCAGTCATCATAAGTGAAAAATATTCAACTGTAGTGTCCAAAACATTAAAAAAAAATAGCTACTGAGGAGAAGTACAGCTGTTCCTAGAACTGAAGACTGAGGGAAAATTCTCCTGTAATCCATGTAGAGAAGTCGCTAATAATAGAGTAGTATAACCAAACAACCTCTAAAAAATACAGAAGGTTTCCCAGGATGGTCTTACACTGTCACTTAGATGAATACAGTATAGTTTTTTCATGTTTAAATCAATTCCATATTGAGAAACATCCTTCGAATGTTGACCACTATTCTGAAATAGCACATCTGAATGCCATTCATTCTAGTCTTTAATATTCATTAATTTATTTATTGAGCAAATGTTCAAGGAGAATCCACGACTTGACCAATTGTGCCTGGCTTGGAGAAACACCAGTAAAGAAGATAAACAAGACCTCAGTTTTCCAGTGGTTTCTATTCTAGTTGAGAGGGGGCAAAAAGAGAGGTGGCAGAAGTGTACATAGAGAGGAAATAGATAATAAAAGAGTAAAGGAATAATTGAACCTAATAGTTCTAGATCTGTGCTATAGAATAAGATAGCCACTAACTACAGCTGGCCCTTGAACACTTGAAATATGGCTAGTATGACTGAGAAACTGAACTTTTAATTTCCTTTGGTTTTAACAAATTTAAATTTAAAAAGTTGTACGTGGCTAGTGGTTACCACACTGCCAGCACAGTTCTAGACAGCGCCAAGTGCTATGAAAAAAGAAAACATGGTGAAGGGGGATATATGGCAAGGAGATTATATTTGAGCCTAATTCTGAATAACATGAAGAAGCAGCTATTCAAACACCTGGGACATCCAGAAAAAGGGAAGAATAAATACAAAGGCCATGAAGCAGAGTGCATGATTAAAGAGACAAATGAGTATGAGAGTTTGAAACAAGGCCCATGTGACCAAAAGCTTAACATCAAAGGCAAAGGTGGGAGGATGAGGCTAAAAAGGACAAGTCACCTTTACATATTTGTAGTATTGGATTTTGCAGTAAAACTAAGAGGTTCACTCTAAGAAAACATGAATAATCTGAGTTCTATACTGATTTCGTACTCCTTAGCTGATAACATATTCCTGGTCCAAAGAAACAGAGCCAAGTAAAATTTGGAATGCATCATAAATAATGTTGTTCTTTTTGGCTTTCTCAACAAGTGAAATAAATTTGATTAGAGATAGAAAAAGCATGTTTTGAGCCTATCTTCTTTTAAGAAATAATATATTTTCTATGTTCTTAAGCTCAGTCTATAATTTTGAGGGCAAGAACTGTTGACTCCTTTTTAAAAGTGAAAAAAAATCAATCTGAATCTAACCAAAGAGGACCACACTAGAAAAGTTAATAAAGTTAAACACTGGGAAGGACAGGAATTTACATGATTGAGTGGCACTTGGAGTGCTCTAGAGACAGGACATTTTCATAGGATGCTTTATTTAGCATCATCATCATCTGTGCTATATGGAAGGGCAATCAGATGCCAGCTTGTAGTCTACAGACTTCAAGGCAGTTGACTTTGGAATGTAAACTAGAGGAAAACATTTTTCCTTAGTCAACCAGAATCTGAGAATCCATAGCCCCACTCACTAAATACATACCTCAGGTGATTATGGCAGAACCTCATTACCAAAACTATGGGTTCACCTCTACCTTCCCAAAATGATGTATTATGTCTCAATGTATCAAGACAATGTCATGTTTATGGTAAACTTTTCTTTTAATATGACCCCACTTCTGAATGTAACCACTTCTGATTTTTTTTTTAGACATGATTTTTCTAACCTGGCCAAGACTTATTTTATGCCATTTGTTCCTGACTCAATATATTTAACAAATCAGAAACTAGAGGGCTTAAGTCTACATTTTCTGGACATAGATAAAACATTTTGCTTTTGTTTTGTTTTTAACAATTCATTGAAAAGAGGCCAGAGGGGAACTTCTTCAAGACAAGTGAGTTTGATTTGTTTGTTTTTTTACTAAGTTCCTTGGATAGAGAAAGTTGAACTCTCTCATTCCAGTCACACTAAGTTAAAATGATAGTGAAAGGACAGTTCCACCAAGTTAAAATGATAGTGAAAAATACATCTTTTACCTGGACAATGGTATCACTGGAAGGACTATAGAAAGTACAGAAGAGATCATTAAAATGTATTCTATGATGCTGGCATCCTGGTTGAAAACACTGTAAAAGTTTCTTCTACATTTATCCCACATGTTACCATTAATCCATGTCAGATTACTTAAATATAAATCTAAAAAGAAATTTTCTGTGATTAATGCCTTTAACTCTAGAAGAATGACCTAAAAAATAATTCTCTTGCCTCAAAATCCTAATGTCCCCATTGTACTCAAAGTCAACGTAGAGATAATTAATTCTGCAAGAGTGTGGATAGAATAAGTCAAAGATTGCCCATATACACCCAAATATCCATGCAAATAGTATGGAATTTAAAAAGCAGAATGTAGGTGTCAAAATGAAAGCATATTCAGCTTGATAGGAATCAAATGCAATCAGGAAATGAGGTTTCCCCCATATGAATACCAGGGAGCTCATTAGTAGTTCCGTTGAGGTAGACAAAAATAAAGCCGAAGAAGTCAACTTTCTACCTGCCAATATTGTTTTTGATGATCAAATATGTAAATGACTTTAAATATTGACTATGGTGAGCTAAATGTGCTAAAATCTATTTTTTAAAAAAGTATAAAACATGGTCTCCTTAGAGCTAGCCTCTCTGGTCAAATTCTAAAAAAAAAATATTTACTATTGAGGTGAATACTCTACGGGATTATCTGCATTAGAAAGTATGCAACCACTGACTTTTCCAAAGATAGCTATCACAACTCCAATTCCCACATAAGCCATTTGACTTAATTCTAGAAAGCCAAGTTCATCTGACCTAAACTGGAACATGGCAGAACTTTTTCTGAAAATGAAGGAGTCTGAAAGCTTTCTAGACCAATCCACCTGTATTAAGGAGGAGATCATTGCTGACTCAGCCAGATAAGGAAGATAAGGAAAATCTCCATGGACTACTATTAGGGAAATGGGGGTAGACAATGAGTGGTCATCTCAAAGTCAAAAGTTAGAAGACTTCATGGTTCTTCTAATGGTTCTTAATATTTTTCTATTTTAGCTACTATTAAGATGTAAGTATGATTTTCCCTATTAGACTGAGAACTTTCTAAGGATAGACTCTGCTTTCAATTCATGTTAATAGTTTCCATTGTGCCTCACACAGGGTATTTCATTTATAAGAAGACCGCTAACATGAAAGGACACCTCTGGCTCTTTACTGGGCACTTTTATATGTCATCTCACTGATATTCATGAAAGACTGATCAAACAACTAAAACAATGCATTTAGGTGTCCAATGTTAGCATACAAAGGTGAGGCCATGAATTGGTTATTTAAAAGCATAAATTCAGAGGGAAGGGAAAATGGGGAGTTATTAACTGCTGGGCATAAAGTTTCAGTAAGGTGAGGTAAATAAGCTCAGAGATCTGCTGTAAAACGTTATACCTATAGTCAACAATAATGTATTGTTCACTTAAACTCTGTTGAAAGGATAGATCTCATATTGTGTTCTTACCACAATTTTTAAAACGGTGATAATTTAGAGTTAGCCTTCAGATCATTCTCCTGGTAGGGGAAAGAAATCAAAAACAAAAAAATAATACATAAGTAACCATAGGTAAATGGAGTCTAAAGAAGCTATGATTAATCTTCTGTAAAATATTTAAGAGTATTTCTGTCTTCCTCTCCCCTTCTGGAAATTTTGTTCCTTAGTTCAGGAAGGTAGTAGAGTACAGTCTGCTCTTATGCCTAAGTGGTGTGAAATAAAAGGACCACTGATATATTTTTAGGGAAAGCACCCAGGGACCTTCAATAAGATTTAACTGTCTGGGTTCACGTCTGGATCTTAGGTTAGTTTCCAGGTCACCCCTCCTCCCCTCTGGCTCTTCTCTGAATCCAAAGAATGGCCTCTGGGGATGCATCTTTGCTGCCATTATACAGGCATACTTCCATTAGAGTCCTTCTCAGCTTCTGAGAGTCACTAGGAAGACAGACCCTAGCAGCCAGCAATAATAGGTTGGAGTTTAAAGTAATAAACTCGGAGACATTCAAAAGAGGAAAATCCTTAGAAACCTGAATATTATTATCAAGGTTCTGCATAAAATGTGAATAGTTAAGATGGCTCTTTATTAACCTGTTCCTTCATTGATTATTTGGTTACTTGTTTTTTGTTTCTTCGATTTTTTTTTAATGGGATCAAATCTTGTATAATCCTTTTATTTGCATTTCTCATGCTCCTGAGTGACTTCTCCTTTCCCTTTGAATCAGACTATCAACAAATAATGGGCACTGGAACAAACCTTGTGTAATGCTTTCATTTCCCTTCCTCAAGCTGTGGACCCTTCCGCTTCCCAGGTGCCTTCTGTATTTTCTTGAGAGTCTGACCCTGAAAGTACTAAAAGAAAAGTATGTGATAGGTAACCAGACCCATAAGGCTCAAAAAATAATAATAATAATAATAAGTGAGATGACACTTCAAACTGACACTTTAACAAAATGCCCTTCTGTTTTACACTCAAAAGTCATTGTCTTTTCCTTATAAGGAAAGATATTATTTGAGAAAGCCACATTGCCTACGGCACCAAGAGAAAGTTACAATCCAGTAAGACATGGAAGTAAGAAAACCTATAAAAAGTAGATTCAAGAACTCCCAAATGTTGGAGAAGGGGTTATTAAATGTACAGTTAAATAGCGTTGATTATTTTAAGAACTTCATAACGCAAACGTAATTTCACGATTCAAATAATATAGACTATACCTGTTTACTAAAATGTATTGTACAAATTTAAGGAATCGTTAGGATTTGCAAGACTATAATTGTAGGGACTTCTCTGGTGGTGCACTAGTTAAGACTCTGTGCTCCCAATGCAGGGGGCCAGGGTTCGATCCCTGGTCCGGGAACTAAAACATGCATGCCTCAACTAAGAGTTCACATGCCACAACTAAGGAGCCAGCGAACCGCAACTAAAGAGCCAGTGAGCCACAATTAAGGAGCTGGCGAGCCACAACTAAGGAGCCTGCCTGCTGCAACTAAGACCTGACACAACCAAATAAATATACAAATAAATAAATATTTTAAAAAGACTATAATTGTGACTGAATCATTCAGAAAAGATGGAAGCTATGTGTTTGATTACAGAATATTATGCTTAACAAGTCAAGGCATGTGTAATATTATTTGAACATTGTCATTAATATGAGAAAATAAGTCAATGATAAACTGACTTTCTTTTTTTAATTAATTAATTTATTATTTATTTTTGGCTTCATTGGGTCTTCATTGCTGCGCGCGGGTTTTCTCTAGTTGCAGCGAGAAGGGGCTACTCTTCGTTGTGGTGCGCATGCTTCTCACTGCAGCAACTTCTCTTGTTGCGGAGCACAGGCTCTAGGCGCGCAGGCTTCAGTAGTTGTGGCTCACGGGCTCTAGAGTGCAGGCTCAGTAGTTATGGCACACTGGGCTTAGTTGCTCCGCGACATGTGGGATCTTCCTGGACCAGGGCTCGAACCCGTGTCCCCTGCATTGGCAGGCGGATTCTTATCCACTGCACCACCAGGGAAGTCCCTGATTGACTTTATTTCTGCATAACTTAGTAATAGCTAAATTTACTTCGGTGACAAACATTTCGGGAAAAAATTAATTTGCATAGGCTTTTCAGGTAAGTTTTTCTTATTCAGAAAGTCTTTCTCATAGACTCTGACTGTGAGCATAGTTACTGACTTCAAGATGTATAATGAAGAATGAGCTTTCAGGACTTCCCTGGTGGCGCAGTGGTTAAGAATCCACCCGCCAGTGCAGGGGATACAGGTTCAACCCCTGGTCCGAGAAGATTCCTACATGCCGCGGAGCAACTAAGACTGTGCACCACAACTACTGAGCCCGCCTGCCACAACTACTGAAGCCCACGTGCTTAGAGCCCGTGCTCCACAACAAGAGAAGCCACTGCAATGAGAAGCCCGTGTACCACAACAAAGAGTAGCCCCCGCTTGCTGCAACTAGAGAAAGCCCCTACGCAGCAACAAAGACCCAACACAGCCAAAAAAAATTTAATTAATTAATTAATTAATTAAAAAAAAAAAAAACAACAACGAGCTTCCTGGGGATTTCTGAGGATGGCTTGAAGAAACCTGTGGAGTCCAAGTTCACAGAGTCTATAACCTATCCAAAATAGCAGCTCTTTTAAAAGGTAAATTTGGGTTTTACTACATCCAAATGATATGAGGATGATTATAAGAATTTGATGCTGTGGCTCCAGAGTTACACATACTGTAACTGTATAGGATAAGATGAACACTCTTCTTTCTGTGATTCAGACACACATGCTCTGGGATACTGCTTTAATAGTAAAGATCACAGACAGTTGTTATAAATGAAACAACCCTGAAGTTACAATGATGAATATTATGGTGACTAGCTGTTTGAATAGTTCTTAAAATATTATTGATACAAGCTCAGTCTCTGCGGAGATGTTCTGATGAGTGGGGATAGCATCCTAAGCATTAGGATGATACAATGTACATTTTCAGTAAATGGAATAAATATTCACTATTCTTTCTGTTTATAGAGAGAGTAAGTATATTAAATTCCTCAACAAAATCCAGCTTAAAATATCAGTGTCTCTTTATCATTTTCAAGATAAAATACTGTCCATTTTGCATAGCATACAAAGCCCTCCATGGCCTTTCTCACCAGGCTCAACTTTTAAATCTTGTCCAAATGAACATAATGGTTTAGTTTTATAGAAATTCTTGAAATTCCTCAAACATACCACCATGTCTGTACCTTTGCACATGCTATTTTCCTTGCAATAAGTGTTTAAAATGTTGGTTATTACCCAACTGTAACCAATAATATGCACTGTATTGATTTCATGACTCATGACTTGGTCACCAATGACACTTTGAAAAAATATGACTGAGGGAGACAGTATGAGAAAGGAAATGAGTCTTAGGTAGAACTTTGTGAAATCCAAAATTTAACTGCTAGTTTAGGGAGGATGAGCTTTCAAAGAGAGGTGAAACCCAGATACTTAGAGGCAAATACAGGTATGCTGTGAAGGAGGCAAAGGGAAGAGTATTTGGAAAAGAAAGAAACTATTATTTTTACTCATCACTTACAACATAGTAGCTGAATAACAGCCATTTGATGAATGCACCATATGGTATTCCGCCAGCTCGCAGTGGATAATAACTTTGGTTATTTCTATCAATAGTTCTCAGGACCAACAATGCTATCACATGAGCCGTCTTATGAATGCATCTTTATGCCCTTGTTCTACTATTTCCTTAGCATAAATTCCTATAAAATTATCAGAATGATGCTGTAAATAGCATAACACTTAAAATGTAGTATATATAGCCAAATTGTCTCCCAGAAAGACTGAAAACCATACTCTTGTCAACAGAAGATTAGAGTGTTTATGTTTTTATGGACCCAAGCTACCAGAGCTAATACTTTTCATTCACCTTTATAATCAGATAAGTAGAAATATTAGTATTTCATTATGTTTTTAATTGGCATTTCTTTTATTTCACTGAGGTTATGCATCTCTTCACATATTTATTAGCCATTTCTATTGACATTGTGAACTTAATGTCCACATTTTTCTAACTTCTGTTGAGATATGAGCTTAGTTGCTCCGCGGCATGTGAGATCTTCCTGGACCTGGGATCGAACCCGTGTCCCCTGCATTGACAGGCAGATTCTTAACCACTGTGACACCAGGGAAGTCCCTATTTATGATCTTTAAGTTCTTTACATATTCATGATAATACAGTTTTTTTCTGATTTACCAGTTTGTTTTACATGCTTTAAACATGAAATTGTGCTTTTAAAATGTCTTGAAGGGATTTATCTGCTTTCCAGTAAGGCAGAGACTCTGAAAAAACAAAGACTCATGGCTGCATCTAAAGGCATCAGATTGCTCTACATCCTCACTATGCAAAACAAAAGGTAGCTCGATAGCACAGTTGTCATTTACAATGCAAGAAATTGATGGTAAATTAAATTATGAGGAATAAAGGAGTTCTAACAGAATCTGCTTATTTAATAACAAGTCACAGTGATTTATATTGCATTAGTAAAAAAATACTTTTATTTACAACAATAGAACAGAAAAAATTACACAAGGAAACACTAAACCTTAAAACCTTATAAAAATATGATAATATATGAAGTGAACAAAAGTGCAAAAGTTCATGGCTTAAGGCATTACCTTTCAAGTACACATTTGCCAAGGCAAGACTTTTTTGTGTGTATATACAAATATCACACTCCAAAGCGATTGCTGTTGACAGGTGAAATTTAAGCTCACAAAGGACAAAGGTAATGCAGTAGGCAGTAATTATTTGAAGTATAATGTCTATCAGATTAATGTAGACTTAATGAATGATGCTCATTGTGGATTAATACCATATGACAACTTCATGAAGAGCTCTTTAAAAGCTTTGAGTTTAAGAAAACTTGGGATAACTTGGTTTTGAAAGAAGTCACTCGGAAAACTGACAGATTTCTAGGTCTAGAGATTTCTACTGTTTTAAAACTTCCAAAGAGCAATCCTTGTCTACATCTGGAAGGTTGACAGTCTTTTTCTGTGAAGGGACAGATGGAAATATTTTAGGCTGTGTGGGCCTTACTGCATCTGTCACAACTATTCAACTCTCCTATTGTAGCAGCAAAGCAGCCATAGATACTTGAGGTACACAAGTGGGTGTGACTGTGTTACAATAAAACTTTATTTACAAAAACTGGGAAACTGGATTTGGCCCACGGGCCCTAGTTTGTGGATCCTTGGTCTACATGATAAAATTCAAACACACAGAGCCCTTCACATCACATCACAAGATACCTCCATGGGCTCATCTACTACTTTCCCTCTACAAACTCTCTACATATGGCCATACTGAACTTATTCCTGTTCTCTACATTGTGCCATTTCATGACACAGCTTGTTTTCACAGCCTAACTCACTACTGTGTAGGAAGAAAAGTAAATTGTGCCATTTCATGACACAGCTTGTTTTCACAGCCTATCTCACTACTGTGCAGGAAGAAAAGTAAATTTCCCTCTATACTTCTGAGTTCTTGGCTCAGACTCCTGTAATAAAAGACATTAACAAGAGGAAAAACAAACAGAAGTTTATTAACATGTATACCTCATGTATGCATGGTGGGTACTCAAGAAAAAATGAGTTTCCCTGAAGTGGCTTAGAATTCAGGATTAAATACCATCTTAACAGGGGGAGTGGGGATGCAGTCCTCTTAGAAGTCAGTTGATTTTTAGGAAAAATGAATGAGCCCTTAGAAGAATAGATGGGAGGTATCACTGCTTGTTACAGTGTGTCTGGTTGTGGTGTGGACTTCCAGTCTCCTCTCCTGTGATAAAAGTCAGTATTGGTTGATGAAAATCCCAGGGATGGGACCAGACTGTTGACAGCTGAGTTCCTTTTGAAGGATAAGTCTTTAGGCAGATAAGCAGAGTTCAGAGAAAGCCTCTATCTGCATTTGCTGTTTTTCAAGTGTCTTCAGATCAAAATAATCAATATACCAAAGTGGCATATTTTGAAGTGACGTGTTCTGATACATTTCACTACCTAGAATGTCTTAGCCCATTCTTCCCCTGGAAAATACATTGCATCATACTCCTATCCTCCACCCCTGCTTATCACAAGGACTAACTTATAATCTCCAGGGTAAAGATTATATTCCATTCATTTTTAAATCAACTGGATCTGGCTTATGGTGAGAGCTCAAAAAAGGTTGTTTCTGAAATAAGACCGGAGAAGTCATTAATATAGGAGGTAGAGACTGCTGGTTGCCTCCCAATAGCCATTAACATCCTTAGTAGTAGAGTTTGTATTTTAAGCCAAACTCATGGCTGCCTTAAAAAAATGACATTTTTTTTTTCATGGAAAGGCATTTTACTTTAAATATAGCAGTGTGTACATGTCAATCCCAAACTCCCAATCTATCCCTCTCTCCCACCCTTCCCCCCCCCATAACCATAAATTTGTCCTCTGAGTCTGTTTCTGTTTTGTAAATAAGTTCATTTGTATCATTGTTTTTATTAGATTTCCCATATAAGTGATATCATATGATATTTGAAAATGACTATATTTAAAGCCTCCCTGGCAAAAAAGTTCTGTCCAATGGGATCAGCATAGAAGTAATGTACGCAAATTCTGGGTCATGCCCTTAAAGGGAAAGGACATAGATTTTTATGTGAGAAAAAAATTATGTTTTTAAATTACTCTCATTGCAGTGTCTATCATACATGATTACATTGTCACGTTAATTATACTAAAAACTTAATATAATTATAATTAATATACTTAATGTTAGTATTCTGATCTTAAAATGTATTGCTACAGAATATGAAAATATTTATTTATTAGGTGGGTATATATTTTTAAAAAATACTCCTTGCTATTATAACTGTATTTTAAAATAAAAATAGCTTAATGTTTAAGGCATAAACTAAAGAATTAAAATTTTCAACCGTCTACCTGTTGTAGCAATTATTTCAATTGGGAAAAGTTAAGCAATTAGCTAAGTGCAAAGAGAAAACACTCTAACTTTATCTCCTAGAAAAGGAATGAACAGTCCAATTAGGACAGTAAGTGGTCATTAGCAGAGAAGTAATCAGAAAGGTTGGAATCTGATACAGTTTAAAATGGACCATGAGAGTATCTTAAACAACATAGTAAGGATTAGAGTTATAAACAGAGTTTTCCTTGAAATCCGGGTGCCGTAATTTATACAATCATATATGGCACTATAATGTAAGCAATCATATATGTATATTAAATTGTTAATATGAAATTAACCTAGTAGTTTATAATGTGTTAACTACTTATTATTTTTAAATAAACAAATGACACAAATGTTTTTATTGTTTGGATTTTTCCCCAAGAGACACAGACCAAAAGTTACCTGCTATCCATACAGAACGGTCAGCAAAGTGCAACTTTTGCAGGCCAAGAAGCAGGCCATCTTGAGATACTAACTGGGCAACATTAAAACAAATTATGCATCTCCAGCTTAGGAATAGAGGCGGATAAATGAAGAAGAATATACAAGAGGGTTAAATTCAGGTTCAGATTTGTCAATTGTCAGTTCAGAGTTTGTTAGTTTTCAACTTGAAGGTGAAGTACTTCTGAATGATGACACTTTTCAAGCCTTGGCTTTTCCACTGGTGGCTGAAATGAAGGCATGTCACATGCCAGAAAAGCTGAGGCAATCAGGGAACTATGAGTTTAGTATATTTCATCAGTTATGAAGAGTGATTTTGTAGTCATGGCAGAAGCTGTCAGAGAACAGTATAATTACAAGAATTTATCCAGGAAAGGGGAAATCTAAAATTCAGTGAATGAAATTGACTAGGACATCAAGAATGTAATGTAAGAGAATCACTTGGTCATTAAAAATATATGTAGTTTGATGATAATGAAATAATGAAGGTAGTATTCGAGAGTGAGTGGTGAGGTGTTCTGTCCCCATAACAGTGAATCTATAAAAGTGGACTTGGTGACCTCCACTGAATATTCCACAGAAATGTGGGTGTTTTATATATTATATAGGAAATATAAAGGGAAATAACTCTCCTTTCCCACCAGCACAACGATCCTTATGCTACAATGGGAAAGGTTATTGGAAATCTGGGCATGGATAAAGCATGTATACAGTTTGATCCAGGCTTCCTAGAATTAAGAGTACCAGAGGAAGTAACAGTGCAGGAGGTAAAGAGCAGAAAGAGCCTGCATGATATATTTAGGACCATTTCCTAACGAAACCATGGTGTTATGGGTTATGTGGGAAGCACACGTCAGTGACAGAATTATGAATTTAACACCTTCAGAATCCCAGGTAGGAGGTAGAAGGCTACAACCAGTTTCCCCAAGTGAGAAATTGTGCAGAAATTGACATTCATGCATTTGTGAAGTAGGAAGAAAGCAGGCTGCAGAGAAGCATGAATAGTTCTATAATAGTAATACTAAATAGTGTAAAAACAAGAGCATCACACCACTCACCAAAACTTAATTTTAAGTAAAGTGTTTACTGAAAAGTGTAATAATGAAAAAAACATAAAGAGGGACTTGAAAAATTCCAAAAGGAATACAATCCTTGCAATGAAATTCCACTGAATGGGTTCTTAATATGTTGAGAATTTTAATATGTTTCAGGTACTCTTCAAAAGAACTTGATGAGGTTAACTTTAAATGAGGAAACTGAGTCACGCAATGGTTAAGAAAGGTAACTAGTAAATGACTCTAAACTATACTACCAGTAAAAGTTCATCTTGTTTGAAGTACAAACTATGAATAATGTTACCCACAGTCATAGGAAGGAAGGAAGGCAGGAAGGAAGGAAGGAAGGGAGGGAGGAAGGGGGGAACAAAGGGAGGAAGGGGGGGAAAGAGGAAAATTAGCCACGTATCAATTAAAAAACTTGATTGATTCAACAGTAAAACAACCAAGATATTCAATAGTCAAATAACCAGTAGACTTAGTTGAATAGTGCAAATCACCAATATACTAATCTTAAACCAATTAGTGAAATAGAGACCCTTTAATTCATCAAAATACATGTTTAGTAGATAAAGTGTCATCACTCACAACCCACACACTATCACAAACACACACAAAATTCACTGGAGCACAGTTCTGTGGTTTTAAATATGCTATTAACTAACTATATTACATGATTCAACCATATAACACAAGAGACTCACAAAATATTTTAAAAGATGATTACATAAGTGCTGTAGTGACATTCCAATCTCTTTTAACACATTCTAGTATTCCAACCCTGTGATTACCAGAATAATTGCTGCACTGAGTCATGCTGTAGCACTGTCATCTGTTGTAAGATGGCATGTTTAAAATTTTAACAGACAACACACTTGTTTGATGATGAATGATGGAAATCAGAATACAAGAGAAATTTCCTTTCATGGTAAATCCCTGGAATTTACAATGTGTGGTCATGTAGGCAGTCCATGATTTTCCTCATTCTGTTTATTTGAAGATATTTAATTTAGAACTACATTTCAAGTGCCTTTACCTACTATCGTACTGGTCTACCAATTGAACATTGTGCATTGAATTGCAAAGAGGAAAATAGACTTCCTTTTTAAAGAGCTCAGCCTTAGGCCAAGAAGTGGAATGACTTTTTGTTTGTTAAGGGACATATATGGAGGTAAAAGGAAAGCATTATTCAAAGTTCCAAGGACAGCCTTTTTCAGAAACCTAGGTCATCTAAAACCTTCTATCAAATGATTCTAAATTTAAAGGAACAAGAAAATGAAAATGCTTTTTATAGCTAGCTTGTTAGATTTAGGCGAAATTTATGATACAATCGAGTTATTTATGTGTTATATGAATGCCACACTGCATACCTTTGTAGAAAATAGATTTAATTTTGTATGCAATATATTTATCATATATTTATGAGCTTTTCCTAAAACTTGAGGCATGTTTTACTATTTTAAATGATTATGAGGGATTGTAACTCATCTAACATTTATTGAAACAACTTCTATTTACAAATCCCAAGTTGGAGGAAACAGAGATGAATAAGTTATAGTCCTTGCCCTTAAGAATCATGCAAAGTACTGCAGTCCATCTTTGCTTGGAGGAATATTATATCACAATTTAGAAGGAAAAAAAGACGGCTTCCTTATTCTAAGCATCTCCTCTATTTAGCTTCTACCCCAATCCTGGTCCCATAACCCAAAAATAGTTGATACTCCCAAATTCTATTTGCAGACAAAGTCACTAACTTTATTATAATAATAGCCTTTTCACTAATTTAAATCATATGAAGTGATGGATGTGGGGTACTTGATGAAAGCATCCCCGCATTCTAAATTGATCTGCAGAGGAAAACAAGGTTTACAGCAAAGGGGGAGGAAGGTCTGTGATCCAAGAGGGTTGGCTGGTGTCAGAGAGACTGGAGACTGATTAGGGAAAGGACATGGGAAAAACAGGAGCTGGTCACCTCATACATGGTCACTGATGAATGAAGCCATTCTAGATTTGAGGGACCCAGTTCAGCTTCATAAAAGGTAACCTTAACCCCATATTAATAGAATAAACAAAATCAAGTCTTGGTTAAGGTAGGGTCTCTGGTTTTGAATCTTGACTGTCACTGACAAGCTACTGAAATTCTTTGTACTCTCTTTTCCCCTGATGATTTTCCTTGTTCTGATATCTGCTTTCTCTGAAATTAAAATAGGCATGTCAGCTTTCTTTTGAGCGTGATATATTTTTCTCCATCCCTTTAGATCTAAGTCTGTATCTTGAAACCCTTTCAGCTATAACCTCCTTATACCTATACTGGAGCCCTATTAGCATGGTGGTAGCGTACAGAGAAGAGGGAGAGTTCCGTAATCTTATGACTAAGTCTCAGTCTTTTAGTGGCCCCATGTTCCAAGGTTGTGACCTACACAAATAAGGGATTCTTAGCTCCCCCCGCAACTGCCAGGTGACAAAGGAAGACGAGAGGTACTGTAGTGGCAGAAATCCCCCCTACCCCCTTAAGATATTTTTCCCTGAAGAGCAGGTCTTTGTGATGGGGAACATCCTGAACATATTTCACAATGATTACTCTTCTTTTCTCTTTTCCAGAACCAAGAGAGGATCTTAGTTCCTCAGGAGGTAAAACCCATGAAAGTATGGGTGTATTCCCTAAGACTGTACTACTCGGAATTTTTCACAATCACACTAGTCCATAGCCTCTAGCAATTCATGAAAATTATCATTTAAAGATTCCTTAACCAGTGTACTACTCCAGGGCTTCTGCTCCAGATCTTGGATGTGCCTCTGGATTAGCCTCTCTCCAAATTTCAGCATGGCAGTTTGCCACGAGACCTCATTTATCTGATGCTGCCAAGAAAAGCCATTGACCTTCAGTTTGTTCAACTTTTTCTTGTTGTAAGGACAGGATTGATGACTTCCAAGATCATTACATGTTGAAGCTCAAATCACAAGTCCTGCTTTTAAACCTCTTCCTTTCCTCTTTACTTTCCTGACAATCGACTTTCTTTCCCTCTTCTTTCTAGTATTAGACCAAGAAAAAGCTTTTTACCACCATACAAACGATAGTCTTCCTTAACCAATGACTTTTCATTAGGAAAATTAGATATTTTGAGACATCTCAAAAAATGAAAACAAGTTGAAGAATGGTGCCATGATAGGTCATCAAGTCTAAGTAAGAATTACTTTCATGGAAAATTCCAAGGCATGGAATTCTTTTACTCCTAGAAACTCAAAAGTTAGGCAATTAACAGAGGCATTGCCAAAAGAGATAAAAACTTCCTAACAATCTTAGCTGGAACCATGAAGAATCTAAAATCATATTTTAATTTTCTACTCTAGTTCATTTGAGTCAAACAAACAACAACAACAAAAAAAATGGAGTACACAGAAAGGCACTGGGAGAAAAGAAGCCTTTATACCTACACATAGAAACAAGGTTATTGTGTTCCCGTACATAGCAGGTATTAAGTAACCATTTGCTGAATGAATGAATAAACGATTCCATTTCATTTTAACTTTAAAGCCAACTGCAAATATAAATTAAGTTCTGTATGTTTTGTATTTGTATTTAATTGTGTTATGCAGCCAACACACAGGACATATACGTATATAAAGTTGACCATTGAACAACAACTGTTTGAACTGCATGGGTCCACTTATACCTGAATTGTTTTCAATAAATATGTATTACAGTACAACACAATCCACAGTTGGTTGAATCCAGCCAATTCAGAGGGATGACTATAAAATTATAGGAGGATTTTCTACTGCAGGAGGTAAGGTTGATGCCCCTAAGCCCCGCATTGTTCAAGGGTCAACTGTAATTACATGTGGAATGCAACTTTATTACAGTGAAATAAACTGGGAGTGGGACACAAGTTTGTTTGTTTTGCCTGTGTGTATGTGTGTATATATATACATGTATGTGTGTATATATACATATATACACACACATATATATACATATACAGATAGGCCATATATGTATATTCATGTGTAGGTATATATGGTACACATACATACATAGAGAGAGAGAGAGAGGAGTGGAAAGGGGATTGGCAACCTGAATAGATAGGGAAATTTTCAAGCTTAGAATGCCCACCATGTACCTACCTATAGTTCATATCACTCTACATTAGATAACACACATTATTTGTTGGTATTATGCCCTTCATGAAAAACCTAAGCAAATGTAGTGAATCTGAATCTGATATCATTATTCTGACTTTGACAGATGTGTTTTCTTTCCTATAAAATCAATTCTACTACAGAAATTCAGAATTTCAACTATAAATATTGGAATTTGAATATGGAGAAAGTGTTTACCCAGCTTACATTTTTAAATGAAAACATTTTACTTAAGGATTTATGTACAACTGACACCATTCATGTATTTTAAGTATATTGCAGGAATCTTACATATATATTTTTAAATAATTTGGAGAACAAGAAACAGAATAAAACTGGTTACATGTTTGAATTCCACTTTCACAAAATTCCTGAGAGAATGTGTACCTTTTGAAAAACAATTCTTTTATGACTAACACCATTCAAAAGATACATTTCCTTTGGAAGTTTAACAGGAACACATTCTAATATATTTAAGTGATGAAAGGATGAAAAAAATGTGCTTCTTCACCTCAAATATAGCTTCATCTTTCCTAAGTTTTTTCTATGCACAAATGACTCAGAAACTGTTAGTAATAAAAGTTTTACTTACCTTTGAAAATATCAAAACTTCCTAAGGGACCTGTCTCCTAGCTGTGATTAAAGGAATAGGAAGTTAAAAAGACAACCAGCAAAGCACTCTGAGCATGTCACTTGGTGTCTGCAGCAACCTTAAGAAGCACTTAAGGAAGCCCTCCCTCTCTCTTGCTATCACAGACAATGAGAAGGAATTTTGGTCCCTCTCCTCAGGAGAGAAAGTTATGCATTTGGTCAGCTATTCACAACATAAACGCAGTTCTTTCTATTATGGGTATTAAAACTACTTCAGACCAAGGGCAAAATCTGACCCCTTGGAGAGGTCAAACCTTTCCTAGAAAAACTTTACCATCTATATTCACCATGAAGACAGAGTACTGTGAAGAAATATTGAGAAATTATTTCCAGCTGACTTAAAACAGTCTTAGCATCATGAATAAATACAACAACTTCTCTATTTTAAATGTAAGTAGAACAAATCTATTGATTCTATGAATGTACAATAGAAGGGAGACAAACCTTCTTCAAGATGTCCACTTGAACACTGTGTTCCACCTCCTGATGCAATTGTATAATTGGCTGAAATTCAGCCACATAGGGAAGCATGTGTATATCTCAAATTCACTTAAGAAAATGCTCTTGGTTGAGAATCAATGCAAAGAGTGTGTTAAGTACTTCAATTCACTTAATGGTCATTCCTAAGCAAACCAGTCTTACCCATATCAAAACCAACCCACATTCTGCACAAATAAAACTTGTAAGAATTATATAAGGAGGAAAAAGATAAATCATCTTTCATTGATTTAATTTAAAATATTAAAATATCAATATTTAATATTATTGGGAGGGTCTGGGCAAGATGGCGGAAGAGTAAGACGCGGAGATCACCTTCCTTCCCACAGATACATTAGAAATACATCTACACGTGGAACTGCTCCTACCGAACACCCACTGAACGCTGGCAGAAGACGTCAGACCTCCCAAAAGGCAAGAAACTCCCCACGTACTTGGGTAGGGCAAAAGAAAAAAGAAATAACAGAGACAAAAGAATAGGGATGGGACCTGCACCAGTGGGAGGGAGCTGTGAAGGAGGAAAGGTTTCCACACACTAGGAAGCCCCTACGCGGGCGGAGACTGCGGGTGGCAGAGGGGGGAAGCTTCGGAGCCACGGAGGAGAGCGCAGCCACAGGGGTGCGGAGGGCAAAGCGGAGAGATTCCCCCACAGAGGATCAGTGCCGAGCAGCACTCACCAGCCCGAGAGGCTTGTCTGCTCACCCGCTGGGGCGGGCGGGGGGCTGGGAGCTGAGGCTCGGGCTTTGGTCGGATCGCAGGGAGAGGACTGGGGTTGGCAGCGTGAACACAGCCTGAAGGGGTTAGCGCACCACAGCTAGCCGGGAGGGAGTCCGGGAAAAGTCTGCAGCTGCCGAACAGGCAAGAGACTTTTTCTTGCCTCTTTGTTTCGCGGTGTGCAAGGAGAGGGGATTCAGAGCGCCGCTTAAACGAGCTCCAGAGACGGGTGCGAGCCGCGGCTATCAGTGCGGACCACAGAGACAGGCATGAGATGCTAAGGCTGCTGCTGCCGCCACCAAGAAGCCTGTGTGCGAGCACAGGTCACTATCCACACCGCCCCTCCCGGGAGCCTGTGCAACCCGCCACTGCCAGGGTCCCGTGAGCCAGGGACAACTTCCCAGGGAGAACGCACGGCGCGCCTCAGGCTGCTGCAACGTCACGCCGGCCTCTGCCGCCGCAGGCTCGCCCCGCATCCGTACCCTTCCCTCCCCCCGGCCTGAGTGTGCCAGAGCCCCCAAAGCAGCTGCTCCTTTAACCCCGTCCTGTGAGAGCGAAGAGCAGACTCCCTCAGGCGACCTATACGCAGAGGCTGGTCCAAATCCAAAGCTGAACCCCGGAAGCTGTATGAACAAAGAAGAGAAAGGGAAATTTCTCCCAGCAGCCTCAGAAACCAACTTGATGTACCTGCATCTGTTGAATACCTGAAAAGACAACGAATCATCCCAAATTCAGGAGGTGGACTTTGGGAGCAGGATATATTAATTTTTCCCCTTTTTCTTTTTTTGTGAGTTTATATGTGTATGCTTCTGGGTGAGATTTTGTCTGTATAGCTTTGCTTTCACCATTTGTCCTAGGGTTCGGTCCATCCGTTTTTTCTTTTTTTTTAACTTAAAAAAATTTTTTCTTAATAAATTTTTTCTTAATAATTTTTTCCTTATTTTTTATTTTAAAAAATTAAAAAAAATTTTCTTAATAATTGTTTTCTTAATAATTTTTTAAATTTTCTATTAAAAAAATAAAAAAAAATTTTCTTAATTTTTTTCTTATTTTTTATTTTAAAAAATTAAAAAAAATTTTTCTTAATAAATTTTTTCTTAATTTTTTTATTTTTTATCTTAAAAAATTCAAAATTCTTTTTTCTTAACAAATTTTTTTCTAATAATTCTTTCTTATTTTTTTACTATAAAACATTAATAAATTTATTTTTAAAAATTAAAAAAAATTTTTTTAAATATTTTTTTCTTATTTTTTATTATAATAGCTTTATTTTATTTTATTTTATTTTATCCACGTTCTGTCTTTCTTTGTATTTTTTCTCCCTTTTATTCTGAGCCATATGGATGAAAGGCTCTTGGTGCTCCAGCCAAGCATCAGGGCTGTGCCTCTGAGGTGGGAGAGCCAACTTCAGGACACTGGTCCACAAGAGACGTCCCAGCTCCACGTAATACCAAATGGCGAAAATTTCTCAGAGATCTCCATCTCAACATCAAGACCCAGCTTCACTCAACGACCAGCAAGCTACAGTGCTGGACACCCTATGCCAAACAACTAGTAAGACAGGAACACAGCCCCATCCATTAGCAGAGAGGCTGCCTAAAATCATAATAAGACCACAGACACCCCAAAACACACCACCAGACGTGGACCTGCCCACCAGAAAGACAAGATCCAGCCTCATCCACCAGAACACAGGCACTAGTCCCCTCCACCAGGAAGCCTACACAACCCACTGACCCAAACTTAGCCACTGGGGACAGATACCAAAAACAATGGGAACTACGAACCTGCAGCCTGTGAAAAGGAGACCCCAAACACAGTAAGATAAGCAAAATGAGAAGACAAAAAAACACACAGCAGGTGAAGGAGCAGGATCAAAACACACCAGACCTAACACATGAAGAGGACATAGGCAGTCTACCTGAAAAAGAATTCAGAATAATGATAGTAAAGATGATCCAAAATCTTGGAAATAGAATAGACAAAATGCAAGAAACATTTAACAAGGACGTAGAAGAACTAAAGAGGAACCAAGCAATGATGAAAAACACAATAAATGAAATTAAAAATACTCTAGACGGGATCAATAGCAGAATAACTGAGGCAGAAGAACGGATAAGTGACCTTGAAGATAAAATAGTGGAAATAACTACTGCAGAGCAGAAAAAAGAAAAAAGAATGAAAAGAACTGAGGACAGTCTCAGAGACCTCTGGGACAACATTAAATGCACCAACATTCGAATCATAGGGGTCCCAGAAGAAGAAGAGAAAAAGAAAGGGACTGAGAAAATATTTGAAGAGATTATAGTTGAAAACTTCCCTAATATGGGAAAGGAAATAGTTAATCAAGTCCTGGAAGCACAGAGAGTCCCATACAGGAAAAATCCAAGGAGAAACACGCCAAGACACATATTAATCAAACTATCAAAAATTAAATATTAAGAAAACATATTAAAAGCAGCAAGGGAAAAACAACAACACACAAGGGAATTCCCATAATGTTAACAGCTGATCTTTCAGCAGAAACTCTGCAAGCCAGAAGGGAGTGGCAGGATATACTTAAAGTGATGAAGGAGAAAAACCTACAACCAAGATTACTCTACCCAGCAAGGATCTCATTCAGATTTGATGGAGAAATTAAAACCTTTACAGACAAGCAAAAGCTGAGAGAGTTCAGCACCACCAAACCAGCTTTACAACAAATGCTAAAGGAACTTCTGTAGGCAAGAAACACAAGAGAAGGAAAACACCTACAATAACAAACCCAAAACATTTAAGAAAATGGGAATAGGAACATACATATCGATAATTACCTTAAATGTAAATGGATTAAATGCTCCCATCAAAAGACACAGACTGGCTGAATGGATACAAAAACAAGACCCATATATTTGCTATCTACAAGAGACCCACTTCAGACCTAGGGACACATACAGACTGAAAGTGAGGGGATGGAAAAAGATATTCCATGCAAATGGAGATAAAAGAAAGCTGGAGTAGCAATTCTCATATCAGACAAAATAGACTTTAAAATAAAGACTATTACAAGAGACAAAGAAGGACACTATATAATGATCAATGGATCGATCCAAGAAGAAGGTATAACAATTGTAAATATTTATGCACCCAATACAGGAGCACCTCAATACATAAGGCAAATACTAACAGCCATAAAAGGGGAAATTGACAGTAACACAATCATAGTAGGGGACTTTAACACCCCACTTTCACCAATGAACAGATCATCCAAAATGAAAATAAATAAGGAAACACAAGCTTTAAATGATACATTAAACAAGATGGACTTAATTGATATTTATAGGACATTCCACCCAAAAACAACAGAATCCATATTTTTCTCAAGTGCTCATGGAACATTCTCCAGGATAGATCATATCTTGGGTCACAAATCAAGCCTTGGTAAATTTAAGAAATTTGAAGTCATATCAAGTATCCTTTCCGACCACAACGCTATGAGACTAGATATCAATTACAGGAAAAGATCTGTAAAAAATACAAACACATGGAGGCTACACAATACACTACTTAATAACGAAGTGATCACTGAAGAAATCAAAGGGGAAATCAAAAAATACCTAGAAACAAATGACAATGGAGACACGATGACCCAAAACCTATGGGATGTAGCAAAAGCAGTTCTAAGAGGGAAGTTTATAGCAATACAAGCCTACCTCAAGAAACAGGAAACATCTCGAATAAACAACCTAACCTTGCACCTAAAGCAATTAGAGAAAGAAGAACAAAAAAACCCCAAAGCTAGCAGAAGGAAAGAAATCATAAAGATCAGATCAGAAATAAATGAAAAAGAAATGAAGGCGACAATAGCAAAGATCAATGAAACTAAAAGCTGGATCTTTGAGAAGATAAACAAAATTGATAAACCATTACCCAGACTCATCAAGAGAAAAAGGGAGAAGACTCAAATCAAGAGAATTAGAAATGAAAAAGGAGAAGTAACCACTGACACTGCAGAAATACAAACGATCATGAGAGATTACTACAAGCAACTCTATGCCAACAAAATGGACAACCTGGAAAAAATGGACAAATTCTTAGAAATGCACAACCTGCCGAGACTGAACCAGGAAGAAATAGAAAATATGAACAGACCAATCACAAGCACTGAAATTGAAACTGTGATTAAATATCTTCCAACAAACAAAAGCCCAGGACCGGATGGCTTCACAGGCGAATTCTACCAAACATTTAGAGAAGAGCTAACACCTATCTTTCTTAAATTCTTCCAAAATATAACAGAGGGAGGAACACTCCCCAACTCATTCTACGAGGCCACCATCACCCTGATACAAAAACCAGACAAAGATGTCACAAAGAAAGAAAACTACAGGCCAATATCACTGATGAACATAGATGCAAAAATCCTCAACAAAATACTAGCAAACAGAACCCAACAGCACATTAAAAGGATCATACACCATGATCAAGTGGAGTTTATTCCAGGAATGCAAGGATTCTTCAATATATGCAAATCAATCAACGTGATACATCATATTAACAAATTGAAGGAGAAAAACCATATGATCATCTCAATAGATGCAGAGAAAGCTTTCGACAAAATTTAACACCCACTTATGATAAAAGCCCTGCAGAAAGTAGGCATAGAGGGAACTTTCCTCAACATAATAAAGGCCATATATGACAAACCCACAGCCAACATTGTCCTCAATGGTGAAAAATTGAAACCATTTCCACTAAGATCAGGAACAAGACAAGGTTGCCCACTCTCACCACTATTATTCAACATAGTTTTGGAAGTGTTAGCCACAGCAATCAGAGAAGAAAAAGAAATAAAAGGAATCCAAATTGGAAAAGAAGAAGTAAAGCTGTCACTGTTTGCAGATGACATGATACTATACATAGAGAATCCTAAAAATGCTATCAGAAAACTACTAGAGCTACTCAATGAATTTGGTAAAGTAGCAGGATACAAAATTAATGCACAGAAATCTCTTGCATTCCTACACACTAACGATGAAAAATCTGAAAGTGAAATTAAGAAAACACTCCCGTTTACCATTGCAACAAAAAGAATAAAATATCTAGGAATAAACCTACTTAAGGAGACAAAAGACCTGTATACAGAAAATTATAAGACACTGATGAAAGAAATTAAAGATGATACAAATAGATAGAGAGATATACCATGTTCTTGGATTGGAAGAATCAAAATGGTGAAAATGATTCTACTACCCAAAGCAATCTACAGATTCAATGCAATCCCTATCAAACTACCACTGGCATTTTTCACAGAACTAGAACAAAAAATTTCACAATTTGTGTTGAAACACAAAAGACCCCGAATAGCCAAAGCAATCTTGAGAACGAAAAATGGAGCCTGGAGGAATCAGGCTCCCTGACTTCAGACTATATTACAAAGGTACAGTAATCAAGACAGTTTGGTACTGGCACAAAAACAGAAACATAGATCAATGGAACAGGATAGAAAGCCCAGAGATAAACCCATGCACATATGGTCACCTTATCTTTGATAAAGGAGGCAAGCATATACAGTGGAGAAAAGACAGCCTCTTCAATAAGTGGTGTTGGGAATACTGAACAGGTACATGTAAAAGTATGAAATTAGAACACTCCCTGACACCATACACAAAAATAAACTCAAAATGGATTAAAGACTTAAATGTAAGGCCAGACACTATCAAACTCTTAGAGGAAAACGTAGGCAGAACACTCTATGACATAAATCACAGCAAGATCCTTTATGACCCAATGCCTAGAGAAATGGAAATAAAAAGACAACTAAACGGGACCTAATGAAACTTAAAAGCTTTTGCACAGCAAAGGAAACCATAAACAAGACCAAAAGACAACCCTCAGAATGGGAGAAAATATTTGCAAATGAAGCAACTGACAAAGGATTAATCTCCAAGATTTACAAGCAGCTCATGCAGCTCAATAACAAAAAAACAAACAACCCAATCCAAAAATGGGCACAAGACCTAAATAGACATTTCTCCAAAGAAGATATACAGATTGCCAACAGACACATGAAAGAATGCTCAACATTAATCATTAGAGAAATGCAAATCAAAACTACAATGAGATATCATCTCACACCGGTCAGAATGGCCATCATCAAAAAATCTAGAAACAATAAATGCTGGAGAGGGTGTGGAGAAAAGGGAACACTCCTGCACTGTTGGTGGGAATGTAAATTGATACAGCCACTATGGAGAACAGTATGGAGGTTTCTTAAAAAACTAAAAATAGAACTACCATACGACCCAGCAATCCCACTACTGGGCATATACCCTGAGAAAACCATAATTCAAAAAGAATCATGTACCAAAATGTTCATTGCAGCTCTATGTACAATAGCCAGGACATGGAAGCAACTTAAATGTCCATCATCGGATGAATGGATAAAGAAGATGTGGCACATATATACAATGGAATATTACTCAGCCTTAAAAAGAAACGAAATGGAGGTATTTTTAGTGAGGTGGATGGAGTTAGAGTCTGTCATACAGAGTGAAGTAAGTCAGAAAGAGAAAAACAAATACAGTATGCTAACACATATATATGGAATCTAAGGGGGAAAAAAAAAGGTCATGAAGAACCTAGTGGCAAGACGGAAATAAAGAAACAGACTTACTAGAGAATGGACTTGAGGATATGGGGAGGGGGAGGGGTAAGATGTGACAGGGTGAGAGAGTGGCATGGACATATATACACTACCAAATGTAAAATAGATAGCTAGTGGGAAGCAGCCGCATAGCACAGGGAGATCAGCTCGGTGTTTTGTGACCACCTAGAGGGGTGGGATAAGGAGGGTGGGAGGGAGGGAGACGCAAGAGGGAAGAGATATGGGAACATATGTATATGTATAACTGATTCACTTTGTTATAAAGCAGAAACTAACACACCATTGTAAAGCAATTATACTCCAATAAAGATGTTAAAAAATATTTAATATTATTTTTAAATATTTAATATTTTAATATTAATATTGTAAATATTTAAAAATTTTACGGATAATGAAACGAATGCATTAGCTTCATAGAATCTCACTACCAGTTTGTCTATATTATAACCATTATTGTAACAGTAACCATATCTGTCCTATTCTCCACTCTATCCTTATTACCCCCATTCTGCCATTGAATTGCTGAGTATTTATTGAGACACTTCTTTCTGTATGCCTGACACTGTGCTGGCCAGTAAGATTTTAAACAACAGGTAAAGACATTTGATCTTCCTGACCAAATGGCCAGGAAGACAGTTTTAAAAAAAAAGTATGCAAAACAAGAATAAATTTATTTATAAATGTAACATCTATAAATGTTACAATTGCTACAAAAAAGCAGTGCCACATGATAAAAGTTTGCCACAATTACAAAGTCAGCGGAGGTTTTAAGAGGATGTGATGAATGATATGATTTGAAAGATAAACAGGACAGGAGGGGCAGACAGAAAATACAACATATGCAAGTGTCCAGTGGCTTGGTATAAGAGGGGCAGTGAAAGAAAACTACTATGGCTAGAGACCAGAGAGTTAAGAGCAGGGACTAGTGTGTTGTAGATGCAGATGTTGAATTAGGATGGTAACATTTAGCTCATATTAAGGATGTAGGTCCTCATCCTAAGAACAATAGAAAAGATCTCTTTGGGGATAGGATGGAGGACAAACTGTAAAATAGGGCCCAGGTTCACAGGAATGTAGCCTGTGCAGATGCCACAGGGTCACGTGCTTAGTTTAATGTTCTGCTGTTGCCATATTAAAGTTTTAATACATTTTGAAAAAAGAGCCTTGCATCTTCATTTTGCACTAGGCCTCACAAATGATGTAGCCAATCTAATTGTAGGGGGTCAACAATGGATTAAGATAGGTTTTATGGCTATTTTAGTTGTCTATAAAAGAAATAATTGTAAGACTAAGGTGGGAAATGATATTTAACAGGAAAAAAAGTAAGGGTGATAGATATTTAGTAAGTGAAATAATTAATTAAAATAATAAAGAAGAGGAAGAAAGAAAGAGAAGGAAGGAAAGAAGAAAAAGAGAAGCATAAAATAGCCAGTTTCCATGAAACCTAGGATGTGCTTTTCCAACTGTGCCAAATTACATTTCACTTGCCAAGATAAAAAGCACAGCTTTGATCAAGACACTTCGCTCCTCAAAAAAATTTAATAATACAGCAGGTATTAACAGTTACCTAAATAAAATCTATCCCTTCTCCCTTTCCTCCTTGCTACCAGAGGCCTGACTGTGTTCAGTTGAAACCCCTCTTTACAAGGCCGTGTGCTTCAGTAAGCCAGTCAGGGCAAACCCATTCCCTTTGGTGGTTATTAGTTTAGAAACAGGGTGTGGCACAATTCTGTCCAATGTGATGTGATGGGAAATCTGCTTGAGAGTTTCTGAACATACTTTCTCATTGCTAAAGAAACACATCTATTTCCTCCTCCCCTCTTCCACTTGACCTTGCCACATAACCCAGAATCAGTGCAGCCATCTTGACATGATGAGGAAAGAGACTACAAGCTCAGAATAACAGGGCAGCAAGACGCTAAAAACCCACGCTCAGCTGCTGAATTACAGAGCCTCTAAGCATCTACTTCAGATATTCTAATGTGCAATCATAAAATTCCTTTTGTTTAATCTTCTACTAGATTTAATATCCTTGAGGTCAGAGGCTGTTTTATTCATCTTTGCTTTGCGCCAAGCATCAAACACAGTGTTTTCAATCTCATAACTATATCTTATATTATGAAAGGTGAGTTAATTTAGGAGCCAAGGATTACATGTAGCTAAAGTATCACAAAATAATATTTGGTACTGATTTACATGTACTTCATCCCTGCTCTTCTCATTATATTCCATTTAACTTGGAATCATTATATTGCATAAGAAGTGGGTATTTTTGCTTCCATGAATCATAAAATCGAGTTTTGGAGTGCTTTTGAGAATACTAACCTAGTTAAATGAAGTGTTATTAAATTTTAATTAACATGTGCTATTCAAAATTAATCAGATCATAACTAAAGTCGTGCTCAGCAAATGATCACACACACACACACAAAATGAAGCTCTCTAGTAATTTCAAATTATGTTGTATTTCAAAAAGGGTTTAGTATGCTATTTCCTCTGCTGAAATAGGGAACCCCCTATCTGGGCTTTTTTTTTTTTAATTATTGTTTCACTTAATTGCACTTCACAGATACTGTATTTTTCTTTACAAATGGAAGGTTTGTAGCAACCCTGCATGGAGCTAGTCTATTGGCACCATTTTTCCAACAGCATTTGCTTACTTAGTGTCTGTATCACATTTTTTTTTTAATTTTTGAATTTTATTTTATTTTATTTTTTTATACAGCAGGTTCTTATTAGTCATCAATTTTATACACATCAGTGTATACATGTCAATCCCAATCGCCCAATTCATCACACCACCCCCTCTACCCCCCGCCGCTTTCCCCCCTTGGTGTCCATACATTTGTTCTCTACATCTGTGTCTCAATTTCTGCTCTGCAAACCAGTTCATCTGTACCATTTTTCCAGGTTCCACATATATGTGTTAATACACGATATTTGTTTTTTTCTCTTTCTGACTTACTTCACTCTGTATGACAGTCTCTAGATCCATCCATGTCTCAACAAATGACCTAGTTTCATTCCTTTTTATGGTTGAGTAATATTCCATTGTATACATGTACCACATCTTCTTTATCCATTCGCCTGTCGATGGGCATTTAGGTTGCTTCCATGACCTGGCTATTGTAAATAGTGCTGCAATGAACATTGGGGTGCATGTGTCTTTTTGAATTATGGTTTTCTCTGGGTGTATACCCAGTAGTGGGGTTGCTGGGTCATATGGTAATTCTATTTTTAGTTTTTTGAGGGACCTCCATACTGTTCTCCATAGTGGCTGTATCAAGTTACATTCCCATATATGACAAACCCACAACAAACATCATTCTCAATGGTGAAAAACTGAAAACATTTCCTCTAAGATCAGGAACAAGACAAGGATGTCCACTCTCACCACTATTATTCAACATAGTTTTGGAAGTCCTAGCCACAGCAATCAGAGACGAAAAAGAAATAAAAAGAATACAAATGGGAAAAGAAGAAGTAAAACTGTCACTGTTTGCAGATGACATGATACTATTCATAGAGAATCCTCAAGATGCCACCAGAAAATGACTAGAGCTAATCAATGAATTTGGTAAATTTGCAGGATACAAAATTAATGCACAGAAATCTCTTGCATTCCTATACACTAATGATGAAAAATCTGAAAAAGAAATTAAGGAAACACTCCCATTTACCATTGCAACAAAACGAATAAAATACCTAGGAATAAACCTACCTAGGGAGACAAAAGAACTGTATGCAGAAAACTATAAGATACTGATGAAAGAAATTAAAGATGATACCAACAGATGGAGAGATATACCATGTTCTTGGATTGGAAGAATCAATATTGTGAAAATGACTATACTACCCAAAGCAATCTACAGATTCAATGCAATCCCTATCAAATTACCAGTGGTATTTTTTACATAACTAGAACAAAAAATCTTAAAATTTGTATGGAGACACAAAGGACCCTGAATAGCCAAAGCAGTCTTGAGGGAAAAAAACGGAGCTGGAGGAATCAGACTCCCTGACTTCAGACTATACTATAAAGCTACAGTAATCATGACAATATGGTACTGGCACAAAAATAGAAACATGGATCAAAGGAACAAGATAGAAAGCCCAGAGATAAACCCACACACCTATGGTCAACTAATCTATGACAAAGGAGGCAAGGAAATACAATGGAGAAAAGACAGCCTTTTCAATAAGTGGTGATGGGAAAACTGGACAGCTGCAGGTAAAAGAATGAAATTAGAACACTCCCTAACACCATATACAAAAATAAACTCAAAATGGATTAGAGACCTAAATGTAAGACCAGACACTATAAAACCCTTAGAGGAAAACATAGGAAGGGCACTCTTTGACATAAATCACAGCAAGATCTTTTGTGATCCACCTCCTAGAGTAATGGAAATAAAAACAACAATAAACAAATGGGACCTAATGAAACTTCAAAGCTTTTGCACAACAAAGGAAACCATAAACAAGACGAAAAGACAACCCTCAGAATGGGAGAAAATATTTGCAAACGAATCAACAAAGGATTAATCTCCAAAATATATAAACAGCTCATGCAGCTCAATATTAAAGAAACAAACAACCCAATCCAAAAATGGGCAGAAGACCTAAATAGACATTTCTCCAAAGACATACAGATGGCCAAGAAACGCATGAAAAACTGCTCAACATCACTAATTATTAGAGAAATGCAAATCAAAACTGCAGTGAGGTATCACCTCACACCAGTTAGAATGGGCATCATCAGAAAATCCACAAACAACAAATGGGCTTATTTTTAATGTGGTCAGAATAGAGACTGATAAAGATTCCAAATGTAAAGAAGCGTAGTCTCTTAAGTTTCAAATTCTTGAGAGATGCTGAGTTTAAATCGTTGAATTTATGGGTACAGAATGAGAATAAACATTTGAACAATGTAACATATTTTATGCTGAAATAAAAAATAAAGAGATCCACCAGGGAAACAACTACAATTAAATTTAACAATGTTTAAGCAAACGGTAGAAAGGATATTAGACAAAATAATAAATAACTTAAGATTTAGCTTTTACTCAAACCATACTTACCAGAATGCACATGTAATGGATAAAAACCACCTTTCCTAATTTTCTACCTAATTTTCTATATCAACTAATAAAACATGTTAACACAAGTATTAATAATAACTTGAAAAAACTTATGGAAGTTAATTTATCTTTCTCATCTTTCTCAATTTTGAGCATGATATTACACAAATACTTTCTGAGAAAAAAATAATGAATGATTTAGAGTACATGAAATATGGTCATAGAATGGAACACCACCAGTAATTTTCCATATCTTTCTTAGCCAGAATTTCTGTAAATTGCAAATGTAAATTGCAAACCAGGCATTTAGACAGACTTAGGACAGAGATGCTGAAAAGTAAATTGATTAACAAGAGAAGTTCTAGTAATTCCTAGGAAATCAAAGATTGACTTTGGTAAAATTTTGATAGAAACATGAATTTAAAGAACTTTCTAAATGTCTGATTATCTGGGTCTTAAAAGTTAGCCAAGTGAAAGACACAGATTTTACATACAACCATAATCATATGCATGTGCAATTCCCAAATATAAAATAATAATTTTTACAAAGTATTAGATTCTTTGCTTTCTAGTCAAGTAATTTTACTAAACATGATCAGTTATGCTAAAAACTAAATCTTACTCCAATTTTTAATGAACTATTATCAAAGCAACCTATAATTTTCATTAAATTTAAAAATTCAAGGAAATATTATATACAATTTTAATACTTGTGTACCTGATTCAGAAAAAAAAAAAAAAAAAAAAATTGGCCAGGCAGTGGAATAGCAGAATTTGGCAATTTCTCATTCAGATTAAATATTCAGAATTGGCTATAAACTATGCAGCTAGTGACTATCTTAGACTCAGGTTATATTCCATAAAAAGGTTACAAGAATCCTCATTGTATACAAAGTCTATTTAACTAGGCTTAGATTAACAAGAAATTGGGCAGCTAATTCAACCAACTTTGATCAATGTGTAGATTCCTCTGAAATTAATAATCTTCATTATTTTGCCTAAGGTAAGGCAAAATTATATGGTTCAAAATTCAGGAGGTGCAAAAAAGACAGTCATTGAAAGTCTCCTAACGTGCAATTCTCCCTCAGACCTGCAAGTCCTCCTCCCACAAGTTGCAAATTGTATCAGTGTCTTCTATATGAATTTAGGTATATATTTTTGCATATTCAACAAATACGTATAAATAATCTTTGCCTCTCTTTTATACAAATAGTTTTATAAGGATAATATAAAATTAGTAAGCACACTGTTGGCATATCATTTAATATGACTGGGAGATGATCACACATCAGTTCATAAAGGCTTCCTCAATACTTTTTAAAGGTGGCTATTATTCTATAGTGTAGACTATAAATCATTTAATCACTATTTTCTTATACATATGGAAATATAGGTATAGAAAAATTCTTAGATGGATTGTGTGGATAAAATGTAATTTATTTTCTTACTGAAGGACATTAATTTTGTTTCCAGTGTTTTGTTATCACAAACAATATTAAGTGAATAAATTTTAGTCTATATCCTCTTATACACATGGGAATGTACCTACAGGGAAATTCATAGACATGCATGGTAATTTCAATAGCAACTGCCAATTTGCTTTCCAGCTATGCATGAGAGCAACTGCCTCTCTAAAGCCACACACCAGAGAGTGATTTTGAAGGAATTCGATATGTTTAAGAGCTATTTATTTTTGTGAACTGTTAGCTCATATCTTTAGCCTATTTTTCTATTGAATTTTTCAACTTTTTCTTACGAACTAATATTAGCTCTTTATATGTGTCTTAGGAAAATATATATCACAGTCTGTCACTTTTGTCATTGTATTTTGCTTATGGTAATGCGTCTGCAGAATTTTTTTAAAGCGCTTACATATTATTTTTTAATTGGGTTTGAGTTTTGTATCATATTTACAAAAGTCTTGTACACATATGTATGTATACACACACATATGTTATATACACATGTATATGTATTCGTAATTATTTTTTCCCAATAATTTCCTTTTTTTTCTTTTAATTATACATCTATTTTTTGCTCAATTTGGAATGTTGTGGGTTTAAGGTAGTACACATGGTCCCAAATTTACTTTTTTCCAGGTAGATACAAGATTGTCCAACATCATTTATTATATAATCCACCCAATTTGAATGTCACTTTTATTTTATATTAAATTTCTGTATGTATGTTATCTATTTCTGTTTTTATTTTGTTTCTGCTTTATTTTTCTAGCAGTCTCTCTAAGTTTATATACAGAATCACATCTGTCAAATGATCGCAGCTTTATAATAAATCTCAGTATCTAGTAAGGTTAGTTTCCTGTCATTACTCTTCACTTTCTGATTTTTTCCTTTTAACTATTTATTCTGGTTTTATTACTTAGATATAATGCCTTCAGTTACTAAAACAAAATCCCCAAGGTATTTTACTGGGATTTTGGGAATTTCAGAGATTTTTAGATGATCAGTCCTCTCTTGTAGATTCAATCTTCCAAGCACATAGAATAATCTTCATATAAGTCTTGCACATTTCTACAAGGTTATTTGTAGCATTTTTGCTTTGCTAGTAGAGTAAAAAGGAGTTTTTAAAAAATCATTCTATGTTTAAACTATGTTGTTTATGGATAGAAAAAGTGATTTATTTTCCTTGCTAAATTCTTTTATTGTTTATATTAGCTTTTCTGTTTATTTTCTTGATGTATTTTTCAGTTTACTGATCATTATTTGCAAAGATAATGACTGTATACCTGGAAAACATTATTATATACATATTTAAATAAATAAATATATATACTATGTAGTAATATTTGTATGTATTAACATTTTCATCTTTGTGTAGATTATTTCCCTCTTGTTATTTATTTATTTTTCGTCATAGTGCGTTCTTCCATTTTTCTTAATTAGGTTAGCCAATTTTTTCTCTTTCAAAAAGTAGCTCTGGGGCTTCCCTGGTGGCGCAGTGGTTGAGAATCTGCCTGCCAATGCAGGGGACACGGGTTCGAGCCCTGGTCTGGGAAGATCCCACATGCCGCGGAGCGACTAGGTCCGTGAGCCACAATTGCTGAGCCTGCGCATCTGGAGCCTGTGCTCTGCAACAAGAGAGGCCGCGATAGTGAGAGGCCGGCTCACCGCGATGAAGAGTGGCCCCCACTCGCCGCAACTAGAGAAAGCCCTCGCACAGAAACGAAGACCCAACACAGCCATAAATAAATAAATAAATAAATAAATAAATAAAATTTAAAAAAAACGTAGCTTTCTCTTTTTAAGAAGTTTTCTTGTTCTTTTTATTTTTTCAATCCATTATTTTCCCATTTTACCTCTATTAATGTTTCCTACTTTTCTTAAGTCCATTGTTTTCATAACTTAGATGCTTAAGATATTTAATTTCTTTTTTGTTTTTTCCTAATATAAATGTTTAGGTGTGTGACTATATCTCTAAGCTTCCTGCCTCCATTCCAACTACTTAGATATTAACCATTTCTATTTTATAAATTTTCTAGAATTTCTACAAGGTTTTATTTTAGGATTACTTTTTCAAATAGAAGATTTTTATCAACTATTTTTTCTTATTTTTAATACCACAGTGGTCAGACTCTTTAACTTTTTAATGTTGTTATTAATTTCTTGTTTTCTTTTTTTAAATTTTTATTGGAGTATAGTTGCTTTACAATGTTGTGTTAGTTTCTACTGTACAGCAAAGTGAATCAGCTATACACATACATATGTCCCCTCTTTTTTGGATTTCCTTCCCATTTAGGTCACCATAGAGCACTGAGTAGAGTTCCCTGTGCTATACAGTAGTTTCTCATTAGTTATCTATTTTATACATAGTGTCAGTAGTGTATATATGTCAATCCCAATCTCCCAATTCATCCCACCCACCCTCCCCCTTGGTATCCATATGTTTGTTCTCTACGTCTGTGTCTCTATTTCTCCTTTGTAAATAAGATCATCTATACCAATTTTTTCAGATTCCACATATATGCATTAATATATGACATTTGTTTTTCTCTTTCTGACTTACTTCACTCTGTATGGGATGTGTTTTATTACAGAATGCTTTCTGCACTACTTCTACTTTGACTAATTGATTGAAACTGTCTTTACAACCTAAGATGTTATCAATTCCTGTTAATTTTCCATTGATGCTAAGAATGTATATTTGATCTTTTTAGGTTATACTATTATAGAAAGATTAATTTAGTGTACCTAATTATATTATTTAAATCTCCCTTACTTTTGTTTAATTTATCACTGACTGAGACAGGAAATTAATGTTTGCTGATAATGTGATTCTGTTCTATTTAATTCTATCTCATATGGTTTTTGCTTTTCTGGATGTTTTTGCTTTTCTGGATGTTTTTGCTTTTTTTGGTTGTTTGTATACAAAATAATTGTAATTGCTATACTTTCATTGTATTATGTATACTTTAACATTATAATTGTGTATAAATTAGCAGTTGGCCTTAATTCAACATTCTGCAAATTAACAGTCACAATCTTTGACAGCTGTTTATTGGCATTTTTTTGTTTATCATTGCCCATATTTTTATTATCATGCTTATATTATCAATCATTAAGAATCACCTTATTATAGAAGTATCTGTTGTTTAAAGGACAAAATTGAGCTTTGATTCGTGATCAAATATAACGTTCTTTTTCTTTAATAGTTATACTTAACCCATATTTATTTATTATATCACAAATATTTGCCTTGTTTCTGACAGTTCATTTTAATATATTCCATTAATTTTAATATGCACATTTTTCCACATTTTAGCATCTCTGAAATTGGGATGGATTATTAAAATCCATGAAGTAATACACTCTTCAGCCTCTTGCAGTTGCTTTTGGGTAGGGGTTGTTACAGCTTCACTGGCATGTACAAACTATCTGAAAAGTACACTGCTTTCTTCCTCATTCTAGGTGGCATGATTGGACACCTGCAGTCAACAAACCATTTAAGGACCGTTTGACCATTGTCTGAAACCTTCTGTTGACCACTTTAGAAAGAGACCTAGAAAGTGCCAGCCTGCACCAAATCAAAGGCATGAAAAAACCTGGGACGGAGGGAAGACTGTTTTAGATTTTTCAAAGACTTAACACATAATAATAAGTTTCTTGTCTTTCCATGTATTCCATGAGCTCTTATTTCTCTATGTTTGGTACTTGGTCATAGATGCATAAGATTTTTAAATTTGGGGCAAGATGGTTAAAATTTTTCTCTGCTATGTGGCCACAGATTTTTTGTAAGTATTTTTTGTTTTCTGCCTTTTATGTTCATTTCCTTTTTTCTTTTTTTTTTTTTTTTACAGAATCTTTGTACAGACATTTTGTTGGTTCCTTTTTGATTACTCATCCTTTAAGTCTCTGAATTTTTCCTTGCTGATCTATTTACATATGATTTGTGTTTAGGAGGGATTATAGCTATTTCTTAAGATGAGTGGGGGGCTTCCCTGGTGGTGCAGTGGTTGAGATTCTGCCTGCCAATGCAGGGGACACGGGTTCGAGCCCTGGTCTGGGAAGATCCCACATGCTGCAGAGCAACTGGGCCTGTGAGCCACAACTACTGAGCCTGTGAGTCTGGAGCCTGTGCTCCGCAACAAGAGAGGCCACAATAGTGAGAGGCCCGCGCACCGCGATGAAGAGTGGCCCCCGCTTTCCACAACTAGAGAAAGCCCTCGCACAGAAACGAAGACCCAACACAGCCAAAAATAAATAAATAAATTTAAATATATATATGTATATATTAAAAAAAAAAGATGAATGGGGTTTTCTTTTTCTTAAATAGAATTTTGGGTTGAGGTTCAATAAGCCTTTATTTATTAACAGCTAGTGGAAGTACACAACTATTATTTCTTTTCACAAGTCAAGGACTTCCTTATTTCCCCTGCTATGGAGACAGACGTCTTCCTAAAAGTACAGCTTAGGTGAATATTTTTCATTTATCACCATGCTCTGTTTGTGGGAAACCAATTATATTCTGGGAAGTTCCTGACTCAAGCCAACGCACCCCATTCTAACTACTTCAGATAGAGAACCTGGTCTTGTGTCTCAGAATGTGCCCTGCACCTTTGAAAAGTGAATTTGACTAGCTTTCTGAGATGTGCACTGTGGGCATCTCCACTCCTCTTTCTTCTTTATTCTCTTCTCTCTCTCCACGGGTTTGGCAGCCCTTCTAATTTACTGTCTCCACAAATATAATTAGAAGTTTGTTTTCTATTCTCCTTCTGGCCTTGAGTAATTTTCAGGAGAAAGAGGAAATGTTTGTTCTGAATGTCATTTTTAATTAGTGTTACTTTAATCAATGAAAAAATTTACTTTAAAAATATATATGGCTATGCATTTTTAAAAATTTGTCTGTGAAAACATATAAACTGGAATTTAGAAAGAAAGATGATATACTTTCTACTTTCTTCTTACTTTTCTGATCAAAGACCCATTGTTTGTGTTTTCCTAGGTTTTAAGGCAAAGACCCATGTCCAGGTGGATTTAGAGACTGATTTATCACATTATAGGCCAGGGTGAAGTATACCCATAATCGGCTGAATCAAAAGGGAAGGAAGAAAGGCAAGTTTACTCTACAAATGCACAGAGAAATTCCAGAAAAGCGGTTTCTATGTTCTTCCTAATTAACGGAAAGGTTACTGTTCCTCCCTCTGTAATGAATGCAAATCATCATGGCAGCTGCCAACATGAGTCCCCCATTCACCGGTGGCCTCAAGCTTCAGTTGGCTGCTTCAGGAGTTAGGTAAGTTGGCTATACTCACGTAGATACTGTAACAGAACTTGTCACTCTTCTCCCATCCACTCAAGATAGAAGGACCTCGAAGGCTTTCAAATTGTCTAACTCTTTCCATGACCTATGATGTACACTCTAAGACTGGGAAAAGTTCCCTCAGGGTAACTGCCGGTGTCTCTCCCCAGTTTTCTTGATCCTGATCTGAAACACCAGAATACAGACCTCTGGTAATTCGACTTACTCCCATGAGGATAAGGATTCTGCTTTTGTAGAACAAGTCTCCTAGAGTTACGGGAAAGCTTTGTGCTTCATCTTGGTCCAAGACCATTAATCCTCAAATCCTCTGTCCACTTCCAATGCTCTTCATTTTCAAGCTGTGGTAGTTCCTTCAGCTGAACTGAGGCAAGGGGGCCCAGCCCTGCATCAGCTGGTCAGTGGCCTTAGGCTGTCCCCTGAGAAGAGGTTTAACCTTGGCCCAGGCAGTTTCCTAAAGTTGAAGAGAGGTACCACCGGTACTTGAGGCAACTGAGGATAGGTGCATTGGCCCTGATGAGAGATCAAGGAGGAGCACCACTGAACCCACTGCAACCCTGAAGCTTGACCAAAGCTTGTTAGGATGATAGTCTGAAAACACTTAGCCTGGTAGACAGGTTCCAGCATCAACTTACCTCGCAGACCCACCCAAAATCTAGCTTTGGAAACAATATTTTTCTTTTTATTTATCATTTCTAAAATGTCCTAAAAACTCATCACAGCCAAAATATTTGCTTAAGAAATTTTATTTGGACATAGTCATAGACATCTAACTTTTATTTTGAATGTTGTTGGAATAATTTTTGCCATTGATAAAGGTTACTAGTTTCCGAAAATCTCTTTGCCTTAAGACACTGGAGCTACATGTTCTTCTCTTGTTTTCTTCCCCTACAGATTGTAGAATGCCTTCCTTCATTTCACATTAATATTCTACTTTACCTTCGGTTTTCCAATCCAAATCTTCCTACTGGTGTTGAACTATTCAGTAACGGAGGCTATGTCACCTCCTAGGATGAATGATCCTTATTACACTCAATTACCAACCAGTGTGGTTTCCTTACCATAAATGGAGGAATAGTAAGAATGGGACTAGAAGGTGGAATATAAGCTTTTCAATAAGCTAATATGACAAATGACACATTATGAATCCAATTTATACTCCTAAATTATCTATAAATAACAGAAAATAAACAAATACAATTCAAGGAAGTTGAAAAACATGTACATTCTTTTCATTTGCTCCTTTGTCATGCAATTTCTCTTCCCTTTCCTCACATTTCACACAATTAAAACTATACAGATTTTTTCTAATTGCCCCATATATATTCCACTAAATTAAAGCTTATTCATATTTTCTAAATAACTATGCTTTTAATCTCCCCCACTTCCTGAACATATTGTTTTTTTATTTTATGTGAATGAGCATATGTTGCTGAATAAACATCAGCTGAATGACTAGATGCATTATTAAAGGAAGGATCAGTGACAGCTGGAGTTATACCCAAGTCTTTTATTACTCCATATGAAGAACTTTTAAACGAAAACAATTTACCCTGAAACAAAAAGCTCTCTTGATTCAATTTTCACATGAGCAAATATTATATGCTTAATAAATGTTAGTTATATGCTTGGATGAAAGAATGAATAAATGAGTGAGTGTTTTTACTCAATAGTTCATATATCTCTTAGGCTTTAAGCTTAAAACAGAAAAACTAAAGCTATCTTCTAGTTTTATCACCTCAATTTCTCACTCTGTTAGGTTCAAGCACTTTTCACAAATCAGCTCTGTATCATTTGTTCCCCAAAAGTCATATGAAAAATAGTTTTAATTTAAAAAAAATGTAACTTGACAATAAAAGCCTTCATCACTAGTACACAAAAATTCCAAGAACAGAAACTGTTTAATGAGTTTACCATAAGTCATGTCAACATCTAGAATTCTCTAGAATCAATGTTCTTATCTCAAGGTACATAGTTCAGACCTCAAGCTAATCACACACCATTAACATTCTGCTCTCACTGTTGCACGATCCTATCTATTCTGATTCACTGTGATAAACTTTAATATTACGAAAAATAAGGCACCAAAACATCTAACAAAATGTACAATTGTGTTGAAGAAGCAAAATAATCCTATAACATTTCTTTAAAAACTTGTGTGATTGTGAGAAAAGTAGAAAATTAGAAGTCACTCCTTTTTAAAAGATAGTGTAAATATTTGTAGGAATTCATTTCACATAGAACATTGAAGAATATGATTTTAAAGTGCTAGTGGTTTTGAACTGATTAGAAAAAGAGAACTCATTTTCAAAAGAAGTAACTGAAGTTAAAGAATTGCTAGGTAAAAGATTTCACTAATATCACATTATATTAGTTAACAGGTGACCAGAAATACAAAATTGATACAGATTTAAAAATACAACTTTAAAACATGAAAAAGATATGATGAATTTTATGTTTTATCATATATTTCTAATAAAAAGAGAAAGTGTCAGAACAGAAATGTGTTTCATATATAGGCCATAGAAATGTGCATTTACTTCTGCTAACCTTTGATTCAGATGGAAATTGTAATATCCATATAACCACAGAAGTGTACATGTGATATCTTTTCCCATCCAGTGGACCAAAAAGAAAATAGAAATATGTAACTATTTTACTTATGATTGAGTATTACATTATACCCGTGGTCCTCAGGAGTTTTGCAATTACTAAGCTTTAGTTTCAGGTCACACATTTCTGTTTTAAATGTCTTAGCATGGTTTAATGAAAGACTCCTAAATACCTACATCTCGCCCTGATTAGCTATCTTGGAAAACTAATTAAGTAATCAATAAACAGAACAAGTATAAGTCAATAGGACCTTTGATAAGCATGTGTAATCTTCAACCTACAACAACAGAGTTGTTAGCAATTATAGGGGAAGCTATACCTTAAAGTTCATTAAAACACACTTGCAAAGCTATTAAATGTTATCTAAAAATGGTTTCTGTACTGTTTATAATGTGGCTCTTCATTACTAAATTTTATCTCAGTCTATTTTTAAACACAGTAAATAATAGACAACACATTTTACCCAACTTAAATAAGATAATTTGAATAACAACTACATACCGTTTCTATAATTCATTCATTTATACAGTCACTGAGCTAACATTTATTCATTATGTTCTTAATATGTGCCAGGTGCTGTGTTATTACAAAGACAGAAACACCAATATGTCACTCTATTGACCATCAGTCAGATTGCAGTTTAGTGGAAGAGACAGACACATATAGAGAATAATTTAATTTATTATTATAAGTAAAAATGTACCCTGAATGTTCTCTAACCTCAACAGAATATTGGTAAAAATGAAATCATATTAGTAGTAATATTCAATTTCTCTGGTTATAGACTCCCACCTACATAGCTGTAGGACTTAAGATGCTCCATCTCAAAGTCTCCCAAATTATTTCTGGGAGTGCCTCAGGTGTCCAATATAAATTCCTGACCAGTCATTTCCCATTACACTGCTCCAGCATCCTTGTGAGTGCTCATTGCCTCAAAGGAATTTGGAGGACTCCCTTCAGCAGTGTGTCTCTCACCAGTGCTCTTTATAGAACAGTGTCCCTTTCCTCTGGTGCTGTCCCTTGTTTTCCAAAAGCTGTTCACCCTTAAGCAGCCAAACAGGCTGACTTCACTTCTCATTGTGCCAGAGCCAGATTTTATTTTGTACAGGGATGGTGAGAATGTTGCTAACCCAAACTCTGGCCACACATTGTCACCTTTGTACTGAAGTATTGATACTTGTGTTATCCAGTTCCTCATGTAAAAACACATTTTACTTTTATTTACAGCCCTCCTTTTTTTCCTAAGCCTCCGAACTGGTCACTAGAGTGGAGGCAAGAAACTGATACCATGGCTCTCCATCATCCCTGACGCTCCCCAGGAGAATCTGGACAAAAAATATTCTACTTCCGGAATTCCCAAACCCACTCCATTCATGTAAAACTCAATTCATGCATATTAATTCCCTGGGGGCCCTCCAGACCCTATAATAATTTTGCTATACAAACCTGCTGAGTTTCCTGCCTCAATGCACAGCATATCCACACACTCCACTGTTTAAGCCTTACATGTTGCATTAATTAATTCTTCTTCTTTCTCTCCTATCTCCATCATTTGATTCATATTAAACCCCCTCTAAACCCACTCCCCAACATCATTTCATTTTCTAAAATTCTGCACAGATATCTTTATAACAATGTGAAGCTGTCTATCGCATTTCTCTGCTACATATAACTCTTAAATGGCTTTCCACTGACCTTATGTAACCAAGCAGGACCCTCTAGGACCTTCCTAGGACAGACTCTCCCCCCCATCCACCATGTCCTCTGCCTGCCTCCAGCTGGTGTCTCCCAGGCCTCCCCTGAGTCACAAAAGCCTGGCTCAAAAATTAATGATAGAAAGGATGTCAGCATGTAGTGACAAAAATTGCAGTTGGGCCAGGAGAACTAATAACAATAAACTTTAAATCAACCATATGACTGTCACAGAATCTTTAGTCCCTCTCTGAAGAATCTAGATAACAGTGCCTAAAGCACACTTCCTGAATTGTTTTACAGATGCTAAAACCCCCACCAAATAGAAAAAGTTAACTACGTGATGACCATGAGCACATGGCCCCAAGCCTACTGGACCTGAGGATTGATAATGTTAACCCCTGTGATACCACCCTGTTACTTCACCATCAACCAAGCAGAGGATTGCTCACCAGCTGATCAAATACCCTGCAATTCCCCTCTCTCAATTTGCCTTTAAAAATGCTTCCCTG
The DNA here is from genome assembly GCF_028564815.1 of Eubalaena glacialis. NCBI lineage: Eukaryota > Metazoa > Chordata > Mammalia > Artiodactyla > Balaenidae > Eubalaena > Eubalaena glacialis. The sequence continues at coordinate 28,085,678 of NC_083732.1, read as the reverse complement.
AAACCCACTTGGGAGTTTGGGGTTTTTGAACATCAGCTGCCCACATTCCTTGTTTGGCACCTACAATAAACACTGCATTTTCCTTCACCACAACCTAGTATCAATAGATTAGCTTTACTTTGTGCGGGCCAGGGGACCCAGGTTTGTTTCAGTAACACAAGATATTTCAGGCTCCTTACAGGATACTCCAGCTTTCATTAAAGAAACTTTCAGATATATTTTATGGTATGGCAAGTGCAATGGATAAAATATTGGACTCTGGTCCACCCTTAGGAAGGAATATGACAATTTGCCAGGGCAAAGAAAAGATGTTCACTCAGTATCATAAGCTATATGATGAGAAGATGCAGACAAGTACTATTCAAACTATAATTAATAAGTTATTTAAAAGAAATAAAACATTTTAATTTTCATTGTTTCTAATTTTAATACTATAATTTTTACTATAACTAACATTATAATTTAAATTACAGTGTACTAAATAAATATTAGTTTTATAATTTTTTATTTCCTTATACATTTACACTTTCAAGTAAGAGAGTTTTTGATGTGCTGACAAAAATGGAAAGGTCACAGAGCAATCATATCTTCCCACATGCATTATCAAAATTACTTTGCATAGTTTCAGCTTGCACAGTAATTTTTATGGTCTCACACTCCCACACAAAGTAAGAAATACCTGTACTCTCTTAATTCTAATCTTACAACACATCAATCCACAGTCATCCAATTTCTTCCATGACCAATTCAACTGTTGCCTATTTAGCCCTCTCATTACATGTATATCTACTCCATAAAAGCAACAATGCCAACATTTCTAAGTCTCTTTAAGCAACAGATTAAAGGATAACAAACAGCTGATGAACATTACATATCCGTTTAGTTATGCAGTAGTGTGTGGGTGTCCCTCCCAGACCCTCATTATCCTCCTCTGATTGATTTTTTTTTAAGCAAGAGAAACTACTAATTACTTTAGATTTATGAAGAACCAAGTAAGCTTGGAGCAGATTTAATTTTTCCTACCTTTTTTTGAGTGGTATACCTCTTGGTCAAATAAATGCAAGAGCTGAATGTCTCCTTCCCTAAGGAAAGGGTAAAACAGGACATTTTTTTGACTCAGTGTGCCACATTTTTGCATGCAGAGCTCTGGAAACTGGATGGAATAATTAATATAAGGAGCCTGGGGCCTTTTCAAGGGAAGGGGAAGATGAATACAGTGAACAGGATAAAATGAATGCAGCAGCCCCAGGAAAGATGTATCCTGGGATATATGTGTGGGATTAAAAGCATTGTTCACTAAGATAATATTCTGGTTGCTTGGGAACATTTTGGCTTTGAACTCTCTGATCTGAGTTTATTATTAGGAAAATTTCCATGCCTTGAATAATTAGTACCTCTGTAGGAAACCTCCATTCAGCCAGTAGTAGATGCTACGTTATAGTTTTAAGAATAATATACCTTCAAGTTACTTGAAAGACAAATACAGTAAGAAAAAAAAGAAGAAAAGGGGGGGCATGCTTGTCATGCAAACACAACTGCACAAAAAAATCTACATCATAGACATTCTGGAGTCACACACTTCCCCCTCCTGAGGACAATACCTACATTGCAACTACTTACCAAGAGCTAACACTGCTTCCCCACCTCAGTAGCTTCTCCCAATCAGCTCTGAGCCTCCTGGTACCAGCAGAAGAAAGTATAGTTTATGTTACCATGTTTCAGACACACAAACTTCATTAACTGATTTTGTTCAGAGAAAGTCTCCCTTCTATCATCAGCAGGACCAAACAGGATCAAGCGCCAAATGACACAAGGATTCTTAGACCCATACGGGAGACCCCTGGGTGGAACAGACAGCATTTGCAGAGAATACAACTCTACATTGGAATGTAGGGTACAATTCTGAAAAACTGCTTTGTGGAAACAGAACATGAAATTAACATAACTATTTCATCTGTTATGCAACCTTCAACACAGGACAATGGCATCTAAGGGAGGCAAAGAGAAGATGGTCCAATTGAAAAGAGAGAAAAAGGGTTATCTACTCCCACACTCATCCTGCACATTGAGAACTAAAACCACACCTTGGTGTATTTTTTAACAAAATTCTCAACAGATTCTGCCTTTAACTCTCCCATACCAAAGCACTGTCAAAGCTTTGTGAGGTAGTATTCTCCCTGACCTAGACAAGCAATAAACTCAGCCTTGTCTTATCAGCAGGTTCTGGTTAGTAATGTCTGGGGAATGACAGACCATATGTGACAAAAGAACTCCAACCCACAACCTCTCTAGCAAGCAGCTCGGAAAGGTCAGGACTTGGGTCAATGACTGCCAGATTTCCCTGATTTTTGGCCCCATTTCAAACTCAGGACTAACCAGAAAGGGTCAAATATTCTCTCCAACAAATCACAAAAGATGTCCCACATTCTAGACAGCCCACCTCCAGCTTCCCATGTTAACAACCTACAATCAGAGAAAAACAAACACATTCCCAGGTTTTTTGTTACTCTGAGCTTTCCCACTCCCATTTGCCTTTGAGTCTCTGCCAAATACAGGTGATGGTGGCTGACTTCACTGTTACAACAAGCTCCAACTTAATGGCCTCTATTTTTCCCATTCCAGTGGTCCTCTTTGCGTTCCACAGGAGCTGGTTTTTGACAACAGAATTTCAAAACTACAAGAGAAGCTTTTAGAAGAATGAATTGGCAGCATATTCTTCAGAACTACTAATTTTTCAGCCAAGCTTTTTTTTTTTTTTAATTTATTTATTTATTATTTATGGCTGTGTTGGGTCTTCGTTTCTGTGCGAGGGCTTTCTCCAGTTGTGGCAAGCAGGGGCCTCTCTTCATCGCGGTGCACGGGCCTCTCACTATCGTGGCCTCTCTTGTTGAGGAGCACAGGATCCAGACGCGCAGGCTCAGTAATTGTGGCCCACGGGCCCAGTTGCTCCCGGCATGTGGGATCTTCCCAGACCAGGGCTCGAACCCGTGTCCCCTGCATTGGCAGGCAGATTCTCAACCACTGCGCCACCAGGGAAGCCCTTCAGCCAAGCTTTTAAGAAAAATTAGCAAATTCCCTGACCATCCAAGAGTTTAAAAGTTACTTTAGCTCTGGATACTACTGATATTCTCATATGAAATTCAGGATAACAAAAGCAAGCATTCTTGAATAACATAATCTAGTTCACATACAAAATTCACCATCAAATCCTGCCACTTAAAAAACTATCTTCTACATTTCTCATTTTTCATTCTTTAGTTCCATACCTGGTTAACTAATCACAATTCACTTTTATTTCCTTCAGCACCACTTATGATAATGCTAAATTGTCAATTTATTATCTTTAAATCCTTCTTAAATGCCAATGGCATTTTCTAAGTACCTATTTTCTCAAAAGGAACTAAAATAAATTAAAAAGAAGACTATAGAGGACTTTATTATTTTTTTCTTATAGAGAGTGGAGAAGGAAAACATATCCTGCAATTTCATATGCGGAGGAAAGAAAACATACAATGTGCCTTCGGAGAGAGACACGTAATTTTTCTCCAGCACAGATGACTACTCAGAAAAATAGCATTACAGGTTGTTTTTCGGATAGTCAGAGCTTTCTGCAACAGGAAAAATAGAGAACTAAATTTCATACATAATAAAATGTGGAGAAACAAAGAAGAAGGAAAATAGTGAAGAAGGTTTCAATTCTCCAAGAGTGGGGATCATGAATCTCAGCAAGATCACAAACAGTGAGGAGATGAGGACATCGATGTCCGATGAAAAATGACAGCCTGTGAGAAGTTACGAGAGTGGGGATAACTATGAGACTGTTAATAATATTCTAAGCATCAATTTGTTACTGTTTTCTATACTGTACAACCGAAATTGGTTTTAAAAAATTGTGCTAAATTCAAGAGTTCTGTGATCATGATTGATTTGAAGAACCAAAGAAAAAAGATGCCTAACCTGGAATGTACAAAGATGTCAGAAGACTGAGAATTCAGGGGAAATGTGAAATCAGGCCAAGAGGTGACTGGGAGAAATGTAGATCCCAAGTATTCTTACAGATAGTGTGGGGGAGTTGCTGACTTTTCTGTAATAATTGGGATGGAAACTTAGCTAAATTTCACTTACATATTAAAAGAAGAATAAAGGCCAGAGGATTTGGGAACCCCCAGGCAACTGACATTTAGGTGACATACAATTCTGTAACGATAGCCATATAAGTGTTAATTAATAGAGACACAATTAGGGCTGGTTCTTTCTTTGTTTCTCTCTCTATCTCCTTATTTCTTTAAAAATTTCCCTTATTGGTGACTTTGTTGGTATTTATAATGAATTATCTGGTTTGCATTTCAAATCTAGAAGTAGTTCTTTGTCCTCTTTCCACTTTTCCCATTATCATATTAAGCAAAAATGTAACATAGAAGTAATTTTAAAAAAGAATTTAATAGCATTACAAATATTCAAAGCATACAAATGTGATGTGGAAGGGGAGGGCTGAATGAGGAGCTATTTCCCTGGGGTTCAAGGCCAGGTTTTTAAACTGAGTTTTCTCAGTTAACAATCCCATGTTAGCAAGAAAAATCAGTGAGACTCAAATTTCAAATCAATACTATGTGGAGAATAGAATAGTATCCATTTGTAACTTTGTAACTTGGGGTTCTAGTGTAGATAGAATTGTAAATTATGTGCGTATATATACATGCATTTAACATAAATATGTTCACATATACATTTCACATATATACATATTCCATATGTATATTTTCCACATATATATTCCATATATACAGCTAATATATATTCTTAATATATGCATTATAGAATATATATAATCCCTATATATGTAGATTATATATATAATTATACCTTTATTTTAATTACTTTCTTGGAATTGAACCATAAGGAGCTTGAGATAATATCCTCCCTCATCTAACCAACAGCTCATTAGAGAAAGTATAATTGATTATTATGCAGCTTCACTGAGATTCTACAAAAATATAATGTCATTTTATTGATTATCAATTGAGATAAAATTTGTCATTTTTATAAAGGCAAGCCCTCCCCATTCAAATGATAATCCCTCCTGAAACTGGATGCCAATTATATTTACAGTAAGTACATTTTTGTAGCTAATATACATCGCATAATATTTTACTACTTTTAACTAGTATTCTCAATCAGCAATAAGGTCATGTTATTAACAGGTCAATAAAATGTCAGCTTTAATTCTTAGGCAATGATTTTAAATCAATTTTTTATAATTCATATTTATTAGAGACAGAAATAACTGATATTTTTGATATTCATAATATTTATGAAAATGTATATACTATATTAAATTTTTTTAATGCTTGCTCATTTATTCCACATAACCTTTAAGACCAGTTTAAATGTCCCTTATTTCCCAAATTTATTTAATGTCTACTATGTGTCAGATCCATGGTAAACTCTGAGAAAACTAAGTATAAACAGTGTTCCTCACAGATTGTTCAGTCAATCATGTCCCTTATTTAAGTAAGACTGGACCTTTCTCAGTGCTTGGCAGTTAGAAGACATTTAGTGAACTTATGTTACCCTCCCTCTCCTTCCCTCATTTCACAGTTTCTACCTTTGTTGAAGCCTACAGTTAAACACACAGCATTGAAATTATATGCTTGTATGACTGTTTCCTCTAGAATGAGCTTGCAGGGTTTCATTTCACTATTTCAAGCCTGACGAATACACAGTGTCTATGTCCGAAAGGCAATCAATTCATTAATTATTTGAAAGGTGACAGGAGGATAAAATTAATAGACAAAGAAAAGAGATCTGGAAGATATCAAAAGCAGAATTACATTTCAATGTGCTACTTTTCTCCAATGATTTATGGCTCCTTCTGAGAAAAATTGAAGCTTTCAGAATTTAATGACATTTAAAGATGGGGACTCTTAAAAAGGCCAAAGTATGTAAACAAGAGGTGACAGTGGATGTGTTACAACCAAGAATATTTAATATAACAAGCTGAAACATTCAAGATACACATCCGGGTTTGCTGAGGTGAGGGGAAGGGTAGCTGTTTCTGGGGAAGAGGGTGGGCAGCCAGAGAGAGGAAAGATTGTTTGATTGTCATTTAATGTTTCTTGTAAAATATTTATCCTCTCCTTTTCTCCCTCCAACAAGCAGTGATTGACTTCTATGAAACAGAAATGTCAGTGTCTAATATTTCGCTAAAGCTAAGACATAGCAATTCCTTCTGCCTGAAGCCAAAATGAAGAAAAAACCCTCAAGCTCGACATATTCTCTTACTGCAGCTGTTCTTATAAAAAACTAAGGAATTCAGTCAATACTGAGGTTTGAAATTTACAGGGAAAGAACAAATACCTAGATTTGTAGTTAACTCTTGGTTCATTTTACTGATTTTTCTCCCATTTATGAACTGTTAATCAGGGTTAACACTGCAGTTTTCTTTTGAAAGCAACATAAACACTATAAAAGAAAAAAAAAAACTTCATGAAACGGCAATTGCCAACAGAGGAATTGCAAATGGACGATACATATATTTTTAAAGTTCAATCTCAGTGGTAATTAAATGTATGATATTCCATTCTTCACTTACAAATTGGTTAAAATACAAATACCATATGACATCACCTACATGTGGAATCTAGAATATGACCCGAGTGAACTTATCTACGAAACAGAAACAGACTCACTGGCATAGAGAACAGACTTGTGGTTGCCAAGGGGGAGGAGGGGTGGGAGAGGGATGGACTGGGAGTTTGGGATTAACAAATGCAAACTATTATATATATGTATAACTGAATCAGTTTGCTGTACACCAGAAGCTAACACAACATTGTAAATCAACTATACTTCAATAAAGTGAATTTTAAGAAAACATATTGGTCAAAAAAAAATAAAAACTGAGAATAGTCTCTTTTACCAAATCCATGTTGGCACACATATAGGAAAATGGATTCCCTTATACCCTACTAGTGACAATACAAATTAAAAAAAAAAGTCTGACAGCAATTTTCCACTATGAATCAAATGTTTTAAAAGCATTCTTGCACTCACCTAGCAATTCACAACTCTTCCTTAAGAATTAATATGAGGTGTGCATTGATGAAAATGCCTTGACTAAATTTTAGACAGCCATTGTTCTGACTCTAGGTCCTAATTTCCCTTTTCTTGGAGTGTTTACTTTAGAAAAGTTGGAATTATAAATTCTCTCTCTGCCCTTTGAGATAGAAATCTGTTTTAAAAGCCTCTTGCTAGCTTTACAACCCAGGAAGGTCTTTCTCAAGGACCTGGGAGCCATCCTTTAGAAATGTAACTATCAGAGGAGACAGCTCCCCTATCTCTCAATTTCTGAGAGAGGTGAGAGCCTACCTTCTGCCTGTGCCTTGCTCCAAATAATAAAACTATCTCCTGACACAAAGGTAAGAGAAAATTTACTTTTCCTTTGAGTAAAATCAATTAGCAAGCACAGATGGCCTCTGGTCTTCCTCTCACCCCAGCATTTAAAAGTTCTCTTGCCCTTCATTTCTTAGAGTTGAATTCAGTTCTTGTCTCTCTCCACTACTGTGATAGCTTTAAATAAAGTCTACCTTTCCTGTTTAACCTTATCCAGTGCAATTTTTGGTTTGGAAGCATAAAAAGGTATGCATTACTATAGTAATGTGTGATTTATGATAGCAAAAAGAAAAATATTAAATGTTCAATGATACTAATTGCTTAAATTATAAGTATTGTGAAGCAAATAAAATACATCAGAGAAAAACTTTTCCTTTTACAAATTTTCACACACAGATTTTTAAGTAGGGAAGCAAGTTGTAAAATGAAACTATCATGCATTTATTCCCATTCTTTGGGTCAGTATCTTTGTTGGCTAATTATGGTTTCAAACAGGGCATTAAAATGCAATAGAACAATAATGCACAACTAAAATGCAAAAGGAGCACAAGGTGACATTAGAAATCTTCCATATATGCAGAATTCCATGTAATTGATGAATGCAACATTCTGCAACTATTTATGTAGCAATTTAAGCCATTGAAAAATGAGGTTCTGTCAGAGTTTGCACAGATGACAACTGAAGAAGAGAAAATCAGCAATGATGACATGACAGATGCCTCCAATGATTTGAATATCATAGGATTAAGAGATACTGCAGCACCATGGTCCTCAAACGTGGCTGCCCATTGGAGTCAGCTTGGGGAATATTAAAAAATACTGATTCTGGGGGGCTGGCCTGGGTGTTGCGATTTTTTTTAAAAGTCCCAGATGTTTCTAATATGCAGAAATATTACAGAATCACCACTGTAACCAATAGGCTTGGTGCCCTGCATATATCCCTCAATATCACTTCACTGTATCCACATGTACACTGGCCTGACTTCCAACCTGAGACTCAGCCTGTGGGCTTTCTATGTCCAATGGAGCTGGATTAATTTCTTTATTCCTTTTATTTCAGAATACCAGCCGTCTTCGCTTTGCACAGTTCTATGGTAACTGAGATTTGATGGTAACTTGATTTGATCTCAGTAATCACAGAACTGGGCCAAGTGAGGATTGCCTGCATGTCTGTCATCACAAGAAGCCCAGGATCCAAGGTCATGTTTCAAACCTAACAAAAATCTTTTACAGCTTTCTACATTCCCCTGATTGATACCATCACCCACCACTCTCCAATCCTGAAATCATTAGATCTTCCAGAAGTCATGTTCAATTATCAGCAAAATTCTTTACCCACACACATCCTCTGACTATTCCGATCATCCTCTTACTCTAATTAAATCCTGTCTGTCTCTCCAGGATAATGCTTCTCCTACATCCCTTCAAATTAAGGTGGCTGTTTTTCTCTCCCACAGTCCTTGAAACAATAGCTTTTCCTCTTTGCCACTATCAGTTCATTTCCCTCCATTTTTCCTAAAATCTCCTAACTGTCACAAAATCAGATACCACCCATGACCCTTCATCATTTTATTAATCTACCAACCACCTTGTTAATTTCCCTCCTTCCTGGAGGATATCAGCTCCTGGTTTCTGTCACTCTCTCTAGCTCTAACTCAAATTTGTTGGTGATTTCAATGATCTTCCCAATAAACTGGCCTCATAATTTCTTGATATCTTCTTTTCCATGATGTAATCTCTACTCTGTCTCATCCACTCCTACCCTCATCACATCTTCACCTTTTTATTTATCCAGATTAGATTGCTTGGCTTTATGATTGTTACCATCATAAAGTGGTAACTTTCTGTATATACATCCAACTCCTTAACATCTCTCTTGCCTGACTGTACTCACACAGCAGAAGGTCAAACTTGGATACATCTAACTCTCATCATACTTTGTTTCTGCTGGCACATAATCAACCATGGACAGAGAAAAAGACAAAGCTGTGTCATCTAATGGCGCATCCACCTTTTCAGTTACGCACATCAAAAATACTTACCTCATCCTTGACTTCACTCTTTCTCTCATACCATAAATTCAATTATTAGCAAATCCTGCCAGTTAAACCTTCAGAGTATATCTGATATCCAATCGTTTGCCACCACCTCAATTCTACCTCTGTGGTCTAAACCACCATCATTTCTCACTTTTATTATTGCGATAGCCTCCTCAGTGGTCCCCCTGCTTCCATCAACTCAGCATGCATAGGTATCCTTTTAAAATTGTGTTACTCTTCTACTCAAAACTCTCCAATAACTTCTACTCTCACTCAGTAAAAAGAAGGTCCTCAACATTGCATACAATTACCTCTATTATTCTGTCTGACCCCATTTCCTATGACTGTTCTCTCTCACGTACACCTCATCAGTCACACGGACCTCCCTGCCATTCCTCTAACATGTTAGACATGCTCTCACCCCAGGGCCTTTGCACTTGCTGTTCCCTGTTCCTCTTCCTTAGATATCCATATAACTCTTTCTCTCACCTCCTTCAGGGCTTTATCAAATGTCATCTTCTCAGTCACTACCTTATTTCAAATGGTAACCTCGCCATCCCTGCACACCTGATCCCCCTTCCAGGCGCCACAGCATTTGTAACTGTCTATCACACTATATGATTTATTTTTGTTTATTCATTTACCTGTATCCCACTAGTAGGCTTGTCCTTAGGTTTAGTCCCCACATCTTAAAAACATGGGGTGAAGTGTAGATATTAGTAACAATTTTTGTCATCTAACAATTAGCCCTCTATGTATTATTAATGATAACTCTTAAATCACAAGACATATTATCTAGTCCCTGGAATAAATATACTTAAATGACTTTTTAAATCTTGGGACTCATGTAAGAATATTTTTTAACTGTAGCTTTGAAATGTATTACTGTAGTTTCATAGGCATGATAGGTTTGATCAAAGTTCCCAGCTCCTCAGAGGTATAAGACAGAGCAATATCTGGAATTCAAATAATATCCAAAATCTCATTAAGGCTAAATTAATGTGCTGAAATGAAAAAAACAAATGAATTTATTAAGTTTTTGCTTTTCAACATCATATACAATTATATTTTTCTCCCCTCATTTCTCCTTCCCTGTCCCCTCTTTAACTCTCTACTCCTTTGTACTTCACTTTTTTTTTTCCAGGAAGGGAATTCACTTGAATATTTCAGCTTAAATACAGACACCCAAGCAGGCCTTGTGTTGAATATACTCCTAGCATTAGAAGTGACACTAATTTTAGGTCTCCAAATTATTATATCTTTCACTGCAATTAATATAATTCAAAGTGGATATTTTAAAACAATGGGAAAAAATCTCTAGTTAGAAAGAAAGAACTTGGCCCTAATCATCTTTTGCCATTACTGGGTATGAAGAGTCTCTCCCAAATGAGTTTTAACCCATGCCTCTTTCATCTAATGACTTCATAGGCTCCTTTAATCCAAAAATCTCTAGGAAATGCCCAGCCTGACTGTGGTAAGGCTGAATACTGTTAATCGTCTATGAAACCTTTGCATTGAACATCTCTTTATACTTCTACAGAGCTCTCCTTGAACAATCCTGTTATAAAATAGTAAAAATATCTAAACAAGAAAAAATCGAAAGCTACATAACTGGGCCTTAAATATTACTGAGTGATATATACTTAAGAATCTAAACATTTCATTATTTTACTGGAAATGCACTGGCTTGTTTAACAAAACACCAATGTCACTGTTATAAGAGAATAAAAATGAATTTTATATAGCCAAACATTATACATTTCTCTAACGCTGAACCACAGATGACTTAAGAAGCTAAAAAACAATCATTCAAACAGCAATTTTCTGCATTACTGCCTGACTTTCTGAGAATAACTAACCTTTTACATAATGGAAAATTGGAAGAAAATAGTATTATTAAATAAGATATTTTCACACCTGGTAATCTGGGGAAGGAAAGACTTTATGCCTATCATTGAATAAGATTGCTTCTCAATGCGATATTTTTTTTAGCCACATTTTATTATAATACAGGAACAATTCTCTAAAGCCTACTTTGGCAACTATTTCCATCTATTTGTTGTTCTATCTTTTCTTTGCCTTTGAAACAAAATTACAGTGGGTTTTACAAATGATATCCTATTTTAATTGATTTCTTTAATTTGCTGTGCTGAAATTTCTTTTTAATTTTTTACCTGGTCTAGAAAAAATTAAATTTCTTTTTAATTTTTAAATTTTATTTATTAAATGCTCCATTTAATAAATACAACAATACCTTTTATTACTCCACTAGAATATGTATTCACTTCTGAGTTTCAGTCATTTCATTAACCATGAGAACTATGTGACATCACATATGCTCCAAGTTTCCACCTCTGAGGAAATTTCTAATCCTTTAGATATGCTACCCTCCTCCCCCTTGTCTTAGGTAAGCCCAGAAAGCCTTGGTGATAATAAGAGCAACAAGTCTAAAAGGGATGCTTTTGGCTACAAATAATAGCAAATCCAACTAACTGAGGCCCAAATCATAAGAATATTATCAATAATTGTTCACTAAAATGATCCAAGTTTCATTCAGTGATTATACAATGACTTAGGTTCTTTTAAACAGTTGTAACATCATGTTGGAATTTCTTCCTCTGTTTAATTACATGATGGTCATCACAAGATAAATGCTACCTTTCCAGGAACATGTCCTCATACTGTAATCCCACAAACAAAGAGGGAGTGGGAAAAATGGAATGACTTTTTTCTAGGCAGTGCTGCTGACAAGCAAAGTAGGAGCATAACATGGATGTCAAAACATGATTTTTGCTTACAACAACTTGACTAAAGTCAAAAGAAAAAACAACAGGTCAGCAATGTCCAAGGAAAATACCCAACAGCAGGCTCAGGTTAACTCTTCATTCTTAACTCAAAATTTACACATCATCCTAATTGGTTGCACAAATTCTTTCCAAATCCCTTCTCCAAACTTTCTTAAGAAGCTAGTTATATTTGGATACACTTCTAATTACTAGAAATTTACCACATTTCTATGTAGATTATTTTATTAAATACCACTAAAAAACAGGGAGGAGAGGTATCTAACTTCTACGCCAACCAGGAGTGAAGCACGTAATTCACTTAGTTGAATGCTTTGCTCCATTTTTTCAAGTTCAAATGGTTTTCTTGGCTCTCCTCACTTTTCAAAACTTAAAAAAATAAAAGCATTCTGTAATTTCCCATTCTGTGTTTGGTCTAGCCCATAAAGTCTGGGTGACATATACACAGTCACTTGATTTTGGTGGCCTCACATATTTTATTTAAATCTCTTGCTTAGATGTCTGCTCCTCAGCCACTAAAACAGCATTGTCCTTTGATCAATACCAATGCCTAAATAAAAATGGCAAAACAAATATATAAACAGGACCTTGCAAACCATGCTTGAGTCTTTGTGCAGTTGAAGGATGAACCTTTGAGTTAGGAGCCATTCCCACCTTCCACCCACTGCTGCCTTTCTGTTCCCAGCAGGCCAAAAAGTTCACAGTTTGAAAAGGATGATAATATAGAGTAACAAGAGAGAAAAAAAATCAATACTGTTTCATTCAAATATGCTTTTGCAATTACTATGTGTGCCAGCTATACTACTAAGCACTGGGTATATACTACAGAACAAAGTGATAGGGTCCCTGACTTTGTGGAACTTTAAAACTACTGAGAAAGAGGGTCTATAATCAACTTAACAAATACAAAGACCTATAATTAACATTTTTTCAGTGCTATATAGTGTGTATATGCTATATAGTACATGTAGTAATAAAGGATAACAGAGGGGAGCAACTTAGATAAAATTCCTAGGAGAGGAAGGTCTCTCCAAGAAGGTACTTCCTAAGACAAGGACTGAAGGACAAGAGGAGGACAGACACATAAAGCATGGGGGGAAGAAATTTCCAAGGAGAAGAAACATCGTAAGACAGCAAAGAACTTGGCATGCTCAGAGAAGTGAAAGGATACCTCCAAGGCTGAAGCACAGGGTACAGAGAAAAGAGTGGAATTAAGACAAAATGGAAAAGGTTTGCAGGGGATACATCATGATAGAATTCAGAATTCGGGTTTTGTTCATGTAAAATGGGAAGTCACTGGAGGCTTTCAAATGGTGGGAGGACAGGGTAAAATTATTATATAAAAATAAGTGTATATTATTATTATATATAATTGCATAATATATAATACATAATATTGTCATATGTATTTTATATATATATATGAAATTTCTCTTATTACTTTCAGGTGGATAGATTAAAGAAAGAAAGTTTAGGGTAGAGCTTTAGGACAAACTAGTTCCTGCCGAGCTTTCTAAAAACTCTTTGATAATCCATATACTAGACTTTGAAGAAGGTAATACTGGAAAAAAGAATATAGCATATTCCAGGGGGTTGAAGTTAAATAGTGGTACATACTCAAGAGAGAACACTCTGGGTAGAGTTATATTTGGCTTACAGCATTTAATTTTTTCATTCATCTGTAAAAGCCTACATTTTTTAGCCATTTTTGAGAAAAAACATATACTCAAGTGTGGAGATATGAAATATCCCACCCCACTTTTCTCTCCAAGAGAAGACAAAATTTAAGAGAGACAGAGCAAAATTGATATGATTAATCCATACTGGAAAAAAATTTAAATAACCTTGTGTTGTTCATGTATCTAGAAATTCTCCAGGGGTATTTAGGACATTCCAGTGTCCTGACTGATTTTAAGAAACTGCTCCACTTAGACCTCCCATCACAATTTGGGTCTTCAATCCAGAATAACACTTAGAAAGCAAGCCATAATTCGAAAAGATACATGCACCCCAATGTTCACTGCAGAACTATTTACAATAGCCAGGACATAGAAGCAACCTAAATGTCCATCAGCAGAGAAATGGATAAAGAAGATGTGGTATATATATGTAATGGAATATTACTCAGCCTAAAAAAGAATGAAATAATGCCATTTGCAGCAACATGGATGGACCTAGAGATTGTCATACTGAATGAAGTAAGTCAGACACAGAAAGACATATATCATGATATTGCTTATATGTGAAACTCAAAAAAAAAAAAAAGGTGCAATTAACTTAAGACAAAACAGAAATAGAGTTACAGATGTAGAAAATAAACTTATGGCTACCATGGGGTAAAAGGTGGGGTAGGGATAAACTGGAAGATTGGGATTGACATATGCACACTACTATATACAAAATAGATAACTAATAAGGACCTACTGTATAGCACAGGGAACTCTACTCAGTACTCTGTAATGGCCTATATGGGAAAAAAATCTAAAAAAGAGTTGATATATGTATATGTATAACTGATTCACTTTGCTGTGCACCTGAAACTAACACAATATTGTAAATCAACTATACCCCAATAAAAATTTAAAAAAATAAAAATAAATAAAAAACCAAATAAAATAAATAAATAAATACATACATAAATAAAAAGAAAGCAAGCCAGGACTCAGGCCTAAGAAACATCTCCTTATGAGCATGTTAACACCCTTTTTGGTGTTAATGAAAGAGCTGCATAGCTATCGGTGCAGATTCTCATTCACTCCAGGCAGGGAAGTGTGAAAACACAGGCTCACAGCAGCATAGAGCTTTAAAGCTGGAAAATAAACTCAAGTGAAGAAAGCAGTCTGACTACTCTCCATGTTTGTATGCCATGGGATCACAACAAATATGTTATCTCCTCCCAAAAGAGATTTGTTTTCATGTAGATTAACCACTTATGAGAGGGAACACACCATTCCTCTCCTACTTAAAAAAAAATATATATATATATATATATATATATATATATATAATCTCAATTCAAATTGTCCCTCAAGAAATTGTATGAATCACCTAGTATGATCTAGTATGCACAAGTACAATTCTGGGTACTATGAATTCAAAGCTGAGATATGACATACTCAAGGAAACATGATCAGTGCAAAGCTGAAGTCAGTATCTGTGAATCTCATGGACCTTTATTTAATGTGTATGGTGTTAAATCCAGAAATGAAAGATATTACTGAGTTTCTTATGGTACTTCCCTTTGAAAATTTCCAAATCCTTAGATTAGGACATATTGTATTAGGTAAACTTGGGAAATGACAAACAAAATTGGTATGGCATTGTATATTTTGGTGTTTCAGGAAAGAAAGTGAATATACTACATCCCGCCTTTCAGTGATTTTTTAAAATATCTCTAAATTAATATTTTGTATGTGGAAAGTTGGGCATATTGTTCTTTGCCTATGAGCAATTCTTATCTAGTGACTTCAGAGATATCATTAGTCATTGAGATTTAATGCAAATACTTTGCTTTTGAAAGCTTTGAAAGGCAAATGCAAGAGTATTACTGTATACTCATGATTGAGACACAAATTTAATGTTGGAGTTACGAAGAATCAGTAGACTCTATCCTCTCCTATGTGCTAATAATTCTTTTCAGAGAGAACCACCAAAGTGCAAGTTCTTAAACTGACATAACTGACGACTTCACCAGCACAGCTATTAGGACTCAAGATTTGTCTCTATCTCCCACTCCTCAGGACTCTCAACACTGGTTCCTGGTGATGAGGTAACTGCTATATATATATGTGTATATATATATATATATATATATATATATATATTATATATATATTTTAATCTTTCTTGATTCTACTGAGAAAATGGTGGCTAAGTGGAAGGAACATATTTTTTCACATTAAGAGTACTTTACCACACAGAAGCTTTATATGCATATTCTTTCAGCATTTTTATCTCAGCTCAACTGTTACCCCTCAGACAAATCACCTGTGATTACACTATATGAAGGTGCCCAGTCCATTCTAGATCATTCTCTTATTTAACTTCACCCAATAGGCTGAAAAAAGACCCCTACCCAAGAGGTCCATGATCCAGTCCCATGAACCTGGAATATGTTATTTTACATGGCAAAGAGGATTTTGCAAATGAGATTAAGTTAGGATTGTGAAATAGGAGATTAACCTGGATTATCCAGGTGGGCCCCAAATATAATAATCACAAGGGTCTCTTAAGAGGGAAGCAAGAGGACTTCCCTGGTGGCACAGTGGTTAAGAATCCGCCTGCCAATGCAGCAGACACGGGTTCGAGCCCTGGTCCGGGAAGATCCCACATGCCGCGGAGCAACTAAGCCTGTGCGCCACAACTACTGAGCCTGTGTTCTAGAGCCCGCAAGCACTGCAACTACTGAAGCCCACGCACCCTAGAGCCCATGCTCCGCAACAAGAGAAGACACGGCAATGAGAAGCCCACGCACCGCAACGAAGAGTAGCCCCTGCTTGCTGCAACTAAAGGGCGCCCGCACGCGGCAACAAAGACCCAACACAGCCAAAAATTCAAAAAAAAAAAAAAAAAAATTTAAAAGAGGGAAGCAAGAGGTTCAAAATCAGTGGTAGAAGATATCAGAATGGAAACAAGACGGAGGAGTGATGCCAGAAGGTGCTATGAGCAAGGGAACGAAGGGAACCTCTAGAAGAAGAAGGCAAGGAGAACAGATACTCTCCCGAGGACTACAGAAATAACACAGTCCTGCCGACAACGACACCCTGACTTCAGACTTCTGACCTCCAGAACTGTAAGAGAATAAATGTGTCTTGCTTTAAGTCACTAATAGCAAAAGGAAATTAATACACTTAATTTTCATTTTCTTCATAGCACTTGCCTCTACCTAAAATTGCCTTATTTCTAAATTGTATTTTTTTTACTAAATTTCTTTCCATATTTGAATATAAACTTTCTAACGTAGGCACAGAACTTGTCTATCTTGTTGGCTGCAGAAACCCCAGCACTAGAAAGAACGTGCCAAACATAGTAAGTGCTACATAAGTACTGAAGAAGTAAGTAGAATAGGTAATAGAAATACAAAAGATATGGACGTGAACATTAAACTTTGTTCTCATGACAGCTGTGTGCTTTCTTCACTGTTATGTCAGGAATGCCTTTATCTCTTACGGGAAAAAAAATGGTGAGGACAGATTGGTGAGGGTAGATGTGTTTTAGTATAAAATTCTAATGTAGTAAGTGTAACTGCTTTATTGAAAAGTCCAAACTTCACTGGGGTACAAGTATTAAATCGTTTTATTTTATTCTCTAATCCCTATACTACTCTTCCCTGTCCCTGAAGGATATGTACAGCATGTTTAAATTTAGCCCAATTTAAACTTTAAATATCATACCTAACTTAACACTCATGTCTTCCTCATCCTTTGTGATTTATCCTTAAATTCCTTTCCATCCCACTGTTGTCTGCTTATTAGGACACAGGACCAGGTTTACCATTATTTTAAAATGAATTATTATACAAATCTTGTTTTGAAATGCTAACTATCCATCCTAAGGGAGACCTGTTCCTTACTTAAGGACTTGTTTATTTCCTCTGGGACTGTATTTTTGTTTCTAAAACTTACTAGCAAAACTTATTTTTCAGAAATCCTCACTGTGAATGTCAAAGTATATTCTTAAGTATTTTATACTGAATTGTAAACTTTTTGTCGGAGTCTTGTTTTATACTTGTTAAACTGAACATAATTTTTGGATGATGTTTAAACATTACTTTTCATACTTGAAATAAACATTTATTTTTAAAAAAGTAAAATAAATAAATAAAAGGATAGCTTACAGCAGGCCTGGATCAGATGCCTTTTAATAACTTTCAAAAAGTATGCTTAATGTCTACTACTTTCAACTTTGTTTCTCAGGTTGCTTAACTGAAAAATGGAGATAATAGCTTTCTTCCCATAAAAAGAAGTTGTCAAGATTCAAAAAGCACAAATTACAAGAAAGAGCTTTGTAAACTGAAGAATGATAAATAAAGAGTTGGGGAAGCAAGTACCTATTAAGAGAGGGAAAGGAAATCACATTTTCTGAGCCATGTTATGGTCCACAAAGACACCTGACACACTCCATAGCATTTAACCTTCTCAAGTACAACTGACTGAGTATAGGACAATTTGGGACACAAAGACGGTGAGAATCATGTCCATATTCACATTGGCTAATAAGTGGCAGAGCTGGGATTCAAAGTTGGTCTCCAGAGCTCATCTTCTTTCCAAAACATTACACATTGTTAACCAAGAAACAAAAAAACAAAGCAGCTTATTATCAACGGGTTCTTTTTACTTCAAAGATTATGCTCCATATATAAGTCATATATATATAAATGTCACAGTTAAGTTGTTATGTTTTAAGAGCAAATGCAACATGATTTCTTACATGCCATTGAGTGTAGGCTAGTGAGCTTGGAGTTGAATGACACCATATTTTTTTAAAGATTTTTTTTTGATGGGGACCATTTTTAAAGTCTTTATTGAATTGTTTACAATATTGCTTCTGTTTTATATTTTGTTTTTTTGGCCACAAGGCATGTGGGATCTTAGCTCCCCGACCAGATATCGGACCCACACCTCCTGCATTAGAAGGCGAAGTCTTAACCAACCACTGGACTTCCAGGGAAGTCCCCAGATACCATACTTTTAAAAATGAGTTTGCAGAAGTAAACTTAATTTTTTCCTTAAAGAACCAAAATACAAAGATTGTCTCGAGGCCACTGACTCCTAGTTAACTCATGTCAGGCATGACATCCATAAAGAACTCCCTAAGAAATTTAAAAAATGGATCAGATGGACTATTTTACCTTTCCAGAGGATGTCTTTAAGAAAGAAATGAATGTTCAGTTGAGAAAAAGTGGTACTGATTTTGGAAATTTAAGTTGCTTGTATAAGAACTCCAAATTTAATACTGGTATCCAACTCATGTATATCTGTCCCTCCCCAATACAGTTATAAGATAGCATATTAGCAAGGTGAAGGGGATTGAATATATTTGCACAACATACTCAACAAATAGGCTAAGTTTTCAAAAACATGAGAGGTTGAGAGATGGCAATGCCATTTTTTAAAACTTTCCTAGCTTTCTTCTCTTCCTTTGAAAACTGTTCCTTCTTTTACTCTATCTTGTTTTCCAGTATAAGCATGGAGCACGGAGACAGTGTTTCTTAATACTTTTACCAGAACTCTATAAAAATGTCTGAAAATGTACAAAATATATAAGGCCTAAAGGCCAAAAGGAGTGGATTTATAACTTACATAATGTTTGTGTATCACGCCACCTGCTGGGTTGTAGCTGATCAGTACAAGAGAAACACCAGACCCAAGTAGTGTTAATTACAGGATCTTGATCCCCTGGACACAGGTGTCTGACCCCAGAGTGACCTAAGCCTGGGCTATCAGAGAATATCTCTGGGATTCTTCACTCTGGTGGTCAAGATCTCAGCTATGGACCTTTGAAGACTGTCTCTCTCATATGCCATATGGTGAAAACCTACCATGAGAAGAGATGGGACAGAGTCTGGGCAGAGTTCTGGACTTTCATGCAGCTTTGTTTTTTTAACCCTCTCTTCAGTAATATAGGAATCTTTCAATAAAATCTCAGTTTTTCCTGGGCTCATATGAATTGGATTTCTATGACCTAGACATAAAATTTCTGAATTATACAAAAACATGAAGACCAAAGGAATAGTGTGTCATGGGTGTCAGCAAGTTTTACGAATGTCGGTGGTGAG
Source organism: Eubalaena glacialis (assembly GCF_028564815.1). Lineage (NCBI taxonomy): Eukaryota > Metazoa > Chordata > Mammalia > Artiodactyla > Balaenidae > Eubalaena > Eubalaena glacialis. Next base: position 28,065,666 of record NC_083732.1, on the reverse strand, counting down.
ATTAAAAACAAAAAGTTTTCAATTTGCTTTAATGTTCAGAAAAGAAATCTTAGATACAAAAAGCTGTGCTTTTAGTTTTACTTTGAAAATGAAAATCCTATTCTTTCTTCTGAGCTACTTAGCTAAATATTACCTAAGAGTGAGTAAACTTAGTCTCATGATACTGTGTACAGATTATGCAGAGTACAAAATACAGGATATACAGGTAGGACTCCGAATTTAACCGAGAAAACATTAGTGTATCTTCTCTCTCAATTATTAGATATCAATAATACTCAGATAGCACAGCAAAATAATAATAGTTAATAAAATATCATTAAAAACATATTATTATGGAGAAAAAAGGAAAGGGCTTTTACTCAGATTTGTAACATTTATTAACACTTTACTAAACTAAAGCACACAGGTGCACCATCACCACCACCACCACTATCATCACATTTAAGTATTAAGATTTTTTTAAATGTCGTATTTATATTTAAGCAAAATGTCATTCTTGGAATTTGATTATGACCCTGGATTTTGGAGACCTCAGAACAGCTTGATAGGGGAAAAATGTGTTTCTTGCCAATTAACTAATCAAAAAGCAAGTATAGGTTTCAGAATGAGAAAGGAGACAGGGATACAGAAGCAGTGGACAAGGGAGACACAAAAGATGTCTCTTCCATGCTTACATGTTCCTAGTTTTCTAAATAAAAAAATAAATATTAGCAATTTACATGGAAGCATGATGCTTACTGTATTTAAGTAATCCTGTATCTCTCATTCCCCCACAAGATAAAATATATTTCCTCTCTCCTTTCTTATTATTATATTGTCTGATTTTTTTGGTCTCCAGTTCAGTCTTTCTTTGCAAGAAATATATTTTCATCCTTGATGACATCTCGAACAATGCTGGCAGCTAAAGTGAGGTTTCTCCTAAAATCTACAAACAAAAATGTGGTTAGCACCCTCTACAATGACCCCCAACATCCCCATCTCCTAGTTTTTAGTCTCTTGTGTAATCTTATCCCCTTGAGTAGATATTTAATGGTTTGTTTCTATTGGATACAATGTGGCAGAGGTGATAGGATTTACTTGAGATTAGTAACAAAACAACTGTGGCTTCTACTTGGATGCTCTCCTGCTTACTTGCTCTGAGGGAAGCCAGTTGCCATACCATGAGCTGCCCTTCAGAGGGGCCCACGTGCCAAGTATGTGGCCAACAGCCAGAGAAGACCTGAGGCCTGCCAAGGGCCACACATGACTGACCCTGGAAGTGGATGCTTCCTCAGAAGGGCCTTGAGATGATTTGACTGCAGCCTTGCATGTGGCCCTGAGTCAGAGGCACCCAGATCCTGGATTCCTGATCTACAGAGACTGAGATAATAAATGTGTGATGTTTTAAGGTGCTAACTTTGACTAGGTAGTAATAGATAACTAATACAAAAAACAATAAATTTGCCCTCAAACTATAAAACATTATGATCAACAAATTCATTTTCAGTGCTGAAAAATACAAATCCACCTAGGTAAGTTGAATAATTGCTAGACTGAAAGGCATCAATCTAGCAAATGTATATAACTATTTCTATATCTCTATATCCATATCTGTATCTATATTTGTATTTATGTCATCTATCTGAGGGGGCTGATTGGCCAAAGAAAAGGCTGCAAAACAGAATGAACATGCTATTGTATCCTGATACCAGTGAATATCAACTTGATCTAATTAACTGCACTAATTCTGACTCTGTGTTTATCAAGCAATTTTCTGATTATGATGTAGCTTATGAGCCATTCATACAGGCTGAAATCCTTGCCTCTGCTATTCTCCAAAATATTCCAATGTGTTTTCATAATGATTTATAAATGAAATTTCATTTCACTGCTGTAAAGTTCTGTCTACAGTAGTAAATAAACTAGTTATATGGACACTAGAATTCTGGCCCATGTGACAATGGTATTTCTCATTTTGCTGATAAAATCAGGTTTCTCAGCCACATGTTCCATCACAGTAAATTTACTGAGTTAATGAAAGCCACTCTGAAATCTCACAGGTAGTGGCCTCCTAGTCTTCTCCCCAGATGGATGCTTTTACCCTCAATGTCTTTCTTTTAATTAAATATATATATACTTTTTCTACTAATAATAGAAAATAATCTTAAAATCTTATTTTGAGGGTAGCCTAATAATTTTTAACAGCACCACTGAGTTAATTTAGCATCATAAAATTCACTTATTTTAATTCTCCAATTCAGTTTTAGCACATTTATACAGTTGTTCAACGATCACCACAATACATTTTAAATGATTTAAATCACCCCCCAATTGCTTTGTGCTCATTTACAGTCAATCCCCACTCCCACTCAGCCTCAGGCAGCCACAGATCTGCTTTCTGTCTCTACAGCTTTGCCTTTCCTAGAACTTCAATATAAGTGAAGTAATACAACAAGTAGTCTCTTGTGGCTGGCTTCTTTCACTTACCAAAATATTTTTGAGATTCATTTGTGTTTTCACATGTATAGGTAGTCCATTCTATTTATTGCTGGATAGTATGCCATTTACCCAAAAAAGTTGAAAAAAAATTTTTTTTTGAATAGAGGACGTTTAATATTTCTGTGCTGGTCAAACAGAACACAGGTGGGGAGTATATAGGGGAGGGGGCTGAGGGCCACCTGCCTCTTGGGAGGGGTGGCTTGTGAAGGGGTGTATGTGGGGGTTTCTTGGGAAATAATCCAAGGAGTCTTCTCAGCAAAGGGGCCTGGCCTGGGGTGTCAGAAGCATCAAACATATCCAGTCCTTGGTCTTAAGTTGGGGTCCCCCATAGGGGACCTCACAAAACCCTGCACAGGAATGTCTATAGTAGCTTTATTTATAATTGTCAAAACTCAGAAGCAACTTATATGTCCTTCAGGAGGTGAATAAACTGTGGTTCATCCAGACAATGGAATATTATTCAGCCCTAAAAAGAAATGAGCTCTCAAGCCATGAAAAGACATGGAGGAACCTTAAATGCATATCACTAAGTGAAAGAAGCCAATCTGAAAAGTTTACATACTGTATGATTCTGACTATATGACATTCTGGAAAAAGCAAAACTATGGAGACAATTAAAATATCATTTTTGACAAGGGACGGGGAGATGAACAGGCAGAGCACAGAAGTTTTGTAGGGCAGCGACATAATCTATGTGATATTATAATGGTGGATATATGTCATTATACACTTGTCCAAACCCACTGGATGTACAACTCTAAGAGTGAACCCTACATTAAACTATGGACTTTGGGTGATTATGATGTGTTAATATAAGTTCATCCTTAATAAAAATATACCATTTTGGTGAGTGGTGTTGATAATGGAAGAGGCTATGCAAGTGTGGGCCAGGAAGTATATGGGAAATCTCTGCACCTTCCTCTCAATTTTATTGTAAGCCTAAAACTGTTCTAAAAAATAAGTCTTTTTAAAAAAAGTTCTTTTCATGTATTTTGGAATACAAGTCCTTTATCAGATAAGATAACTGTTTTGCAAATATTTTCTTCCACTCACTAGATTGTCTTCTTATTTTCTCATGTTGCCTTTTGAAGAGCAGACATTATTAATTTTGATACAAGTTCAATTTATCATTTTTTGGTTTTTATACTTGTCACACTAAAAAATCTTTGCCTAATCCCTAGATTACAAGGATTCACTCTTATTTTTTCTTTTAGAAGTTTTTACATTTATATCTTTTAGATGCTATCATGAATGGGATTCTTACCGATTTTTTATGTTATTTCTGGATTGTTTCTAGCTTCACTTGTGTGTGTGTGTGTGTGTGTGTATGTGTGTACTCCGTGACCTAGTTGATATAAAAATTTTGAATAGAAAGATACAACTGTTTCAACACAAATACAAGCATACCAAAAAAAATATTAAAGGCATTTAACTTTAATCATGTGCGGTCGAGAGCAAAAATGGATTTCTTATAACGTTACAAAAAATATGTAATGTTTTAAAAATTGAGTATGGAAAGCTGTAATGAAAAAAGAAGAGCTGATATCCCCAATCACATTGTGAATTTATGGCAGAGTTTGAAAATTCAGCTCCATATGATTGTGTTCACACTGGCATCCCATGAGATCTACCTCTAAGTTAATTTATTCACTGTGATTTGTTGTCAGACTCAGCCAATAAAAATTACTTTTAAATTTTAAACATGTTTAATTTGCTATTTTCAAAACTTTAAGAAACGTGGAAGGAATTTCTTCTACTTCTCCATTTTAAATAATAATTAAGAATAAAAGATACGGAATGTGACATTCTATATAAACATTGTAGTGTTACAGTGTCATCCTTAGGCAAGTACACTGAATAACAATTTTTATAGAAAGATATGTGAAAATGATACACACACACAGGGATATATAAACTTTATCAAGTAGTCAGTTGAAAAATCAAGCCAAAAGGCTCCTGGTGTTGCACTCCCTCGAGCAACCAAAATCCTTTTACATTTCTTCAATGTCAGCATCCTCCCTTTCCTTCTCTAAACAATTATTTTGAAGACTTATGTTTTCAAATGTTAATCTCTACTTTCAAATTTTCAAATCATAACCTCTATTCAAATCTATATTTGCTTTTGTCTTTCATGAATCATCAAACTTTCCATATAGCATCTTTGAAATCTGTTATTTTATAATGAGTTCCAACATCACCATTCCTACTGACCATTAATGTGCCACTTCTTCCTTCTCAGAGAGTACCCAGTTCTCTACTCTCCTGTACTTGGTTACAAGTCAAATCTTAGAAGAGTTCTTGGTATCTGCAGATATAAAAGATGCTTTGCTCTTTTGACTTGTTAAGAATTCTGCTGTCATGGTTCAGTCTTTTACTGGTGAGTCCTCAACCCTGCCTTCAAGTAATGCGACTCATATACATGGTAATATCTGAGTCTGTGGTCTTCTTTCCACAACAGCATTATTATGAATAATAATGAGCTGTGTTTTCTATGATTGAGGCATTCTCACATTAAAATTATATAGTTAAAAACTAGTTTATTTGCATTCTTACCATAAAAACTTCGGGAAATAATCAAGATAAACATTTGTACTATAATTTTAAAATGCCAATGATCAAAAAAGTACTTCAATTAATGTTTATATTATAATTTTATTTAATTTTCCAATGATATATTTGGATAGTTATTTCTACAATTTGACAAGTATTAACGCCCATTTCTGCCAATTAGTGTTTATAAAAATAGGAAAAGATATTGACCGTAAAAATAGCATTGAATCACAAACACTCAGAGTTGATCTTTCTCAAAATAATAATTAGAATTGTTGGCACACATTAAATACTCTATTATAGAAATCATTTTGATATTACTCAGCCATTGTTAGTCTTAACTGTTAATTAAATTTAATGGACTATATTTTCCTGTCATAGGAACATGTGGTTTCTAATTCCTAAAGAACTTAAATTAGATATTGGAATTGAAACTAAAAGAACAGAAAGCCAAGTAAGTAGTCTTAATTCAGGGAACAATTAAATAATATATTTTACAAGATAAAATCATTAAATAATGACTAAGGAAAAAAGCTACCTCTGGCTCCATCTGTATTCATGACAGGAGACCTACATCCCCACATATGTCAATCACTCCCACTAAGAATTCTGTTGAATAATGCAGTTGCTTACCAAAGCATTCAATGTGTCATGGCATAAGTGGCCACAAGTCCATAAATTTCAAATTAATTAGTTTTTAATTTATCTGTATTCACCAATACACTTCTACTCTGACTATGCAGTAGAGTCATTTTTTCCCATATTAATTATGTAATCCTTACAGTGTAAAATAAGAGATCTTGCTCTTGAAAGCACTAAAACCTTTAGAGAAAGAATGAATTATAAACTCACAGTGATCACCTGAAAAGCAGCAACACCAGCAGTTTATTTCATGTGTAAATGCTTTGCGATTCCACCGTTTACACTCAGTGCTAATTACTTAGTACTTTTTCATCTTCTGGATTTATTATATGCAGTAGGGAGGGTGTTAGAATGACTTTTTTAAATGTCTTTGACTGTATATACTAACAGATTACTGTATAACATGCAAGCCTTTCCTCATCGCCCACCCCCCCCCACCTCCCTGTTAAACAGTATGCTTGCCTTGCCTTAGAAGAACTTAGATGCCAAAGAAAGCAGGGAATGGTTCATTAAGATGTGAGACGGCAAAGGGCCCATCCAGTCTTCCCTCTTACTGGAGAATGCTACAGCACATGACAGCCAGCAATACTTTGTTATAGAAATTGCTTGGATGGAATGGACTGAACAAAACAACCATATTAGAAGAAAGGAATAGTGCTATGATAGCCTCTGTTCTACATTTTCACTCCCAATTAACACTGAAAATTGTGGCTATACTATAATAATTATAGTTTTTCTTAATTTGTAAAGTGGATATACCTATGGTTTACTGAAACAAATATAGAAAGGAAATAAACTACAAAGTAATATAGTGAACTACAGAAAATGCATTTATTATTACTGTTTCCCTTATTCATAGTTTTATTTTACTGGATTTTATTTTACTTTAGGCCTAGTTTACCCCCAATAATTCCCTGATAAACACTAGTTTTTGAACCTATACATTATACACTGGGTTGCAGATTGCTTTTTTTTTTCTTTTTTTGCAACTCAACATAACAGAGTTGTGTCTAAATTTAAGATATTTTCATCATCCACCCGCAAAAAGAAACCGTATATTTTAGCAGTCAGTCTCCCTTCCCCTTTACACCCAGCCCCCAGAGACCACTTATCTACTTTCTCTATGGATTTGCCTATTCTGGACATTTCACATAAGTGGGATCATACCATGTGTGGTTTTGTAACTGGCTTCTTTCACTTAGCATAATGATTTCAAGGTTCATCCATGCTGCAGCATGTATCAGTACTTTACTCCTTTTTTATCTTAAATGCTATTCCATTGTATAGCTTTACCACATTTTATTTATCCATTCATCAGCTGATGGATATTTGAGTTGAGTTGTGCCATCTTTAGCTATTATGAATAATACTGCTATGAACATTCATGTACACGTTTTTGTGTGAACATATGTTTTCAATTCCTATATGTACATACCTAGGGGTGGAAATGCAGGTCATATGGTTAACTCAGCATGTTTAACATTTTGAGGAACTGCCAAACAGTCTTCCAAAATGGTTGCATCATTTTACATTCCCACCTGCAAAATAGATATGAGGGATCTATTTTCTCCATATCTTCACCAACACTTACTGTTTTCAGTCTTTGATTATAGCCATCTTAGTGGGTATGAAGTGGTATTTCACTGTGATTTTGGCTTGCATTTCTCTAATGGCTAATGATGTTGAACAACTTTTCACATGACTATTGTCCATTTGTCTATCTTCTTTGGAGAAATGTCTATTCTGATCCTTTACTCATTTTTAAATTGGGTTCTTTGTCTTTTTACTTGGAGTTGTAAGAAATTCTTTCTGGGTTCAATTTCCTTTGCACCAGAGTACAATCTAGTGGCTCCTTCAGCCAAAATCTTTTGGATGGTAGACTCTTTCTATGTTTGAAAATGTCATTTTTTTCACATTTATCTTTTCTCTATCTTCTGGTGACAATCTGCTACCGTGGGCTGTGGAAACATCCCTGTAGGGAGGTTTCATGTTTGCTTCTGCTGGTCCCAGGAGGTTTCAGGTGTTTCACTTTGGGATCTCCGCATCCTGCACGGTGTTAAATCACACTCCACATTCACGAACGGCCAAGCTGGGGATTGAATTCTCCCACAGAATCCCGTTTTTCTACTCACAGCCTGAAGAAGTGACCTTCAGAACTTCCTTGGTCAGAGTTTTTTAATCCTCCTTTCACTGGGGGAGGAGGGGGTCCCAGCTTTTTGAAGGAGTCTAAGTTTTAGTTCCCTACCTCATGTGAGCCCAGGCTACATCTCCTATCCTCCTCCAGGCATTGGACTGATATCCCCTGGGAAAAAGTATCACCCTTGCTTACTGTTCCACCTGTGGGTTTCCACATCACTTCTTCCACCTTGAGATTTCCTATTATTTCTTTGGCGCTTAGTTTTGTATTATGTATTTCTACAGTATGTGTTGGATTTCAGATTTCTCTTAAGAGTGATGCCTCTCAGGGAGGTGATTATGGCTTGTAAGTGAATGGGTATGGCTGAAAAAGGCAGAAGACTAACGGCCGTCTAAATAGCCTCTATAAAATAAATGAAATGTTGTCATCAGTTCATGACTGCAGCTATCTGAAGAACCCCTCACTATATCAGACTGTCTCTTAGAGTCCTGATCTCCTGAAGCATTTGCTAAATAAAGATGTACGCTACTTCTGATAGCTTCATGTCATCTAGGATTAGCCCTACTGTTCACAGCTACCACACATTGTTTAAGTTATTCTCAGGGATCCTCACAGACGTTTGCCCTCCAGTCCTCACTTGAAACCATTCTGCTTATTATCCAATTTTTTAATGACCTGAAAAATGGAGCAAGTTTGACACTGGTAATCATTGATAGTCCTGGCAACAAGCCTTTGGGAAAATAAAATCAGCAACAGAGTAGCCTACCACCTGATACTGAATCTTGTATAGTCAAAAGTTCCTGGAATTCTCTCTACTCTGATTTCAATTGCAGTGACGGAGTTTATGCAAACCTTGGTGAAAAACAGCTCTCAGTTATTGAGCCTAAACTCTGAATTATTTTGGTCCAATCAGGTATATTATAAGGTATTCTGTATCCAGTGCAAAAATATCAGTGAACATTCAAGGAACAAGCAAATTGTGTTTTTGGATGCAGATTTCTGAGTCTGCTTTCCTGCTAACAGATATTTTTAAGTGACATTCTAGAGATGAGAAAAAGAACGTCACATAGTCAAGACGTGGGTATCCATAACAGTGCTTGACTCATAGTAAACACTCAGTAAGTAATATTTGAATGAAAGCTCTGGGGGCACCTTTGGAGGCACAATAAATAAGGAGCAGTGGCTTCCTTCTAGGACCTGATAATTTGGCTATGGAGGTGTGACAAAAACAGAGTGAAAGGCAGTGCATAAGAGACATCAGCCACTCTGGGATTAATCATCAATGTATGCTTTAGGTACTGTAGGGGTGCAGAATTTAGGACATTTTAGGCAATATAGCTAAAAGGGCTTAGAATTAGAACTGGGTATTTTGAGGGATCCTCAGGAAAATAATCAAATGAGTCCTAAAACTCATAGATTACCACAAACCAATCTTTCTTTCTTATGTGAAAGATGTAAAGAATAGATTATGATCATTTTCCTTTATCAAGGCTGCCAAGCAAGATCACTCTGCCCTTTCCTGTAAGATTCCTGCAGATCTGCTCTCAGAGTGAATAATGAGCACATCTGCTGCTTAAGTCCCTGTGTTTATACTCTTTCTCAGTATAAGTCCCTGAATACTGATGAGAGAGAGGTATCCCTTTGTTTCTCACACCAATTGAAAGGATTGACATTTACCTACTGAGTTAGTAATTTGATTTCACCAGGGGCTCTCAATCTCTGTCTTAGGGAAAGTAATGAAAAACAAAGGGTAAAAACACCTCTTGCCAGAGGGCTAGCCTGATCTACCAGACCCAGCTTTGAAGTCTAGGACAGTTTCATATTTGCAGATTCCCACCTTCAGAACTAAAGATAAAAGTGATATTGGAAAAACCCTACTATCATCTGAGACTGCATTTGATAGGAAAGAAAGGAAATATATCATTGGTCTAGTTTTCTTGGAGCTCTGAAGTTTCCTTCTTGGAGCTCTGAAGTTTCCTTGTTATTAAAAGAATAGGACCACAATCTATTCCAGAGGAAAAGCATTTCCTAGTTGGAAAGACACAAAACAAAAGAGGACTAGGGTTTGAAAAGGTAGTGTGCCAGGGAGTACACTGAAGGTGAGAGGAATGAAATGGGCAAAAATCGCAATGGCAAAAAACCAAGAGGTATATTTAGGGGATTCAGAGTGAGCCAACTTGGCTAGTGAGGATGATTTCTGTAGAAATATAATGGGATATGAGGCGTGATAAATGGGAGTTGAAACTAGGCTGCCGAGTAGTTTGAAAGCTATACTACAGAGGAGCCTATAAATGTCAGGGAACCATTTAAAGGTTTTGACTCAGGCAGCAACATGATCAAAAGGAGTTTTAAAAGATTATTGTGGGGCTATATTTAGGTGAGCCTAGATGGAAAGGGTGAGAGAAAGGAGGCTTATGTAGTTGGCAAGTCAAGATATGATCAGGCCAGGATGAGGAACGTGGGAAAAAGAAAGGGGAAAAGGGAATGAATTTGAGAACTAAAACTAATCAAAAACTGTAATATATGATCTTGATAAAAAATAATACATTAGTGGGGAGAAGGCTGTAAGTGGCACATTTCAAGACTGGTTAACTAGGAAAAAGGTGGTGCCTATTAAAACCAATCACAGAGTTATTAGCAGCTCCCTGAACCTTGCTGCCTGAACTGAACAATATACCACTGAGGTCCTCAAACCTAAGACACTGTGGAACAGAAAGGAGAGAGAACTACTCCTCTTCATGCATTCCTTCTCTCTGGATAGCCCAGAATTACTTCCCAATCCCAAGGGCCGTACCCTTAATCATATCTACAAAGTCCTTTTATCTATAGGGTAACAACATTCATAGGTTCGAAAGATAAGCATGTAGACAACTTTTAGGTGTCATCATTCTGCATACCACAACCACCTAGATATGGAAGCCTAAGGAGAAAGCTGTTTTCCTTTGGAAAGAGAAAAGAGGTAGGAAAGAGCAGGCTTTACAAACACTTCTAGTTCATGATAGTAGTTTTGTTCATGCCCATCTAGAACCCATCCCTTTCTATCCTTTAAAGTTCAGCTGTAGTCCAATCTCCTTTAAAACCCTTTTCAAAGCAACTTGAGCTCATATTATTTCATGCTTTTCCATGAGCATGTTAAACTCATAAATTCATGAGCAATACCTCGGTTTTTCCTACATTATTTAAATTAATTCATTCAATCATCCATTCATTCAACAATACTTACTAAGTTTTGTTAAAGGAAATCCTGAAGGTGTAGCCACCATAAGTATAACTATACATCATTACTGACTTCAAGGAGCTCATGTATTTTAGGATCCTATTTTGTCTCTTCAACTAAAACACTAGCTTCATGAAGGAAGATTCACACATTTGGTGCTTTAGCAGAATGCTAAGCCAAGGCACAAACATTAAATATATGAATGACCAAGTACTAAAAATAAAAAATATCAGTCTTCAATACTCAAGTAATATATTAATCTTTGATCAACAACTACAGACATTTAAGCATAAACTAGTGATTTAAATTGTATTTAAAATGGAAGAAATTGGCGTTATTTACTATCCATCATCTCATTTTTTTAAATTTATTTATTTATTTATATTTTATTTTTGGCTCTGTTGGGTCTTCTTTGCTGCCCGTGGGCTTGCTCTAGTTGCGGTGAGTGGAGGCTACTCTTCGCTGTGGTGCACAGGCTTCTCATTGCAGTGGCTTCTCTTGTTGCGGAACATGGGCTCTAGGCATGTGGGCTTCAGTAGTTGCGGCACATGGGCTCAGTAGTTGTGGCTTGCAGGTTCCAGAGCGCAGACTCAGTAGTTGTGGCACACAGGCTTAGTTGCTCCGTGGTATGTGGGATCTTCCTGGACCAGGGCTCGAACCCATGTCCCCTGCATTGGCAGGCAGATTCTTAACCACTGCGCTACCAAGGAAGTCCCATCATCTCATTTTGAAAGTATCTTGTCAGGTCATAATTACATAAGATTAATAGAACCATATATTCCTTAATATTACAGCTCTTTCTGTCCTGTAAATAAACAGATTTAATCCTATCAATAGAAAGTTTCCTGTCAAAATACTTCAAGAATGACTGACAACTATACTACAGTTATGAAGAATAAACGGAAAACTTTGAGATAAATCAATAGATTTGAGTCACACGCATTTTATTATTAAAAATAAGCATTTAATACAGGAGACCAATATTTAATTAAAATGTGGAAGACCAAAATTTCACACTTTTTCTGACTAATAACAGCTCACCTTTAAAGTAATCTGTGTTTCATCAAAATACAGTTGGAGACACCAAACTTAGTTCAATGGTGAGGTGTAAACTTGTTACTGAAGAACTATATAAAGTTGCATATAGTTTTAAAATTGATTTGACCATGACTCTTAGCTAGAGGCCTATTTTACACTGTGACCAACTACATAAAAATGTATAAAACTCAAACAAAGCTTACATAAAACATCTACTCTTTACTACATGCCTATGTACTCTGCTATTTTCTATTCTAATCTAGCTTACTCAATTCTATTCCACTCTTTTAAAAATGCTAAATTTAACCTAAAATTGATTTCATCAGCCACTAATAGATCACCAATAGGTTGGAAAACTATTGTTCCAGAACATTCTACACAATTCATCTAAAAACTTAGAAACTTTTTTTCTCTTTATCAATTCAAAATCTATAGAAAATAACTCATGGTAGTTATTTTACAGAACGGGATAAGACAGACAATTTGCTAAATTACACTTAAATGCTGTATCTTTCACTATAAAAAGTGTTATAGAAGCCAATGGATCATAGTTTGTTTACTTTTTGTTTACAGAAATGCTCAAGAAACAGACTCGGACTTTGTTCCATATTTATTATTTGATACCACCAGAAAAAGAAACTATAAACATTTTGATAAACACATTGAAAGATGGTCTGTTTTCGGTTTAGATCTGTAAATACTCTTAGCTCATAAGTAAACTGGAAATGTTATTTTGAGTCTCCAGTGTGAATCAAAACAAATATTCTTATGCATATACAAGCTGCAATCAAAAAGTACACTATATTTTTCCAGTAGTGAAAGAACACAGTTGCCAGAATGAAATGTTAAATCAGAAGATTAGGCTTGAAACACTGAAATTAATAACATCTACAAACAGAAAACCTTACCCAAAACTTCTGATCTGGAACCATGACTCCTACAGTCACTGGTATCACGCAGATTTCTATCAACAGAGAAGAGCTGACTTTATTGCCATGAAAATATTCTATGTATGTTACTGATGAAAAAACTATTTTTAAAAATATAGCTTTGAGTTGAGTAAATGATGAGACAAAATTTCCTCTGTCAAGTGTTGTATTATGTTAAGTCTATTCCCAGGCAATTCATTTATAAACATAAACGGATTTTATTTTTAAACTTACAAAAATCTGAACTGATGCAATGAACTTAAAAAAAAGCAGTCTATACCTCTTAAAATCACTAAGATGGCTAATTTAATGCTGGGTCATAAAGCAGTAAACATATGTTGAAAATGAAATTTTCAAACACCAATGCCTAGAAAATGAATAAATTTAGATAGAATTAATGAAGACATGCCCAAACATTTTGGACTAATATTGTAGAGCCATATTTTCTGATCTCAAAATAGTATATAGAGAGAACTTTTATTATATATTGATCAATAAGTGGTAAATAAAAGCAAATGTGACAGGATTTTGCTGAGATAACATAAATCAGATACGTATTAAAGAATTTGATTTTAAAATTATTTAAAAATTAATTCAATTCTACCTGAGTAAAATTCAAAAACTAAGTAATACCTAATAATAATACTAATAACAATAGTAATAAATGAATCTTTGGAAACAATTTATTATAGTCACACAAAAGTTGGTGGTACTAATCATATTTAACCATAATTAAGGCAGCACAAACAGTTAAATAATCAATATATGGATGACAGAAATTTGCAAGCCCAAAATTATCATCTGCTATATTTCAGAAAGTGTTTATCTCACCTCAAAATTACAAAAAAAATAACTAAACAGACAGGAAAAGCATAATCATAACAACAGAATTAATGGCAAATTGATTTACTCTAAGAAAGGCAGGATTGTTAGGGCTTTTAAGCAATATGGAGAGAAACATCATTCATATAATTTTTAGGTGATTATTTCTATGATCTTGACAAAGGAGCAATGTGATTCCAGAGCTCACATCTTCCTTCTCTTCATGTTACTATTTCCCTGGTTGGCCAATGTAATAAGGTACATATACCTATGGCCACCAACAATGGCCACTAAGAACCTGCCTTACCCCTTTTACTCATTAAGAGGTGTTCCTACCATTAAGAGGTGCAGTCAGTTTCTCCTGCCCTTTTATCTGAGCTGGCCTTGTGAGTTGCTCTAATCAACACAATGTGGCTGATAATAAATGTGAGGTGACATCCCTGGACTTTAGAGTCAGGCCTGAATAGGACTGGCAGTTTCCACTTCTCTCTTAGAACCCTCAGACCACCACGCCATGAGATACCAAGCTAGCCATCTGGGCAGGCCACATGGAGGAGAACTAAACTGGGGCTCTGGCTGAAATCCCAGTCCTACCACCAGCTGAATGTAGCTTCGTGACTGATGGCATCTAAGACCAGCAGAGGAACAGTCAATACACAGAATCATGAGGAAAAAAAGAATTATTGTATTAAGCCACTAAGTTCTTTTTTATATATAAATTTATTTTATTTATTTATTTGTTTGTTTATTTATTTATTTTTGGCTGCTTTGGGTCTTTGTTGTTGTGTGCGGGCTTCCTCTAGTTGCAGCGAGTGGGGCTACTCTTCACTGCAGTGTGTGGGCTTCTCATTGCGGTGGCTTCCCTCTTTGCAGACCACAGGCTCTAGGCACCCAGGCTTCAGCAGTCGTGGCACGTGGGCTCAGTAGTTGTGGATTGCGGGCTCTAGAGCGCAGGCTCAGTAGTTGTGGCGCACGAGCTTAGTTGCTCTGCAGCATGTGGGATCTTCCTGGACTAGGGTTCGAACCCATGTCCCCTGCATTGGCAGGTGGATTCTTAACCACTGTGCCACCAGGGAAGCCCTAAGCCACTAAATTCTAGTGTGGTTTGTTACACAGGGATAGGTAACTGAAATGATTGGTTTACTTCCTCATATGATCTTAACCTTACTGCAGGAAATATCTAACTTTAAGTGCAATCCTTCCTGTACAGCTCTCAGAGTAGGAACACAGGTAGAACATAATAAAATAAAATTCATAATAGGTGTTTAATGCAATCCAGAATGACTCCTCTCTATTTCTAGCCTTTCCAGGGAATGTGCTGAAGCCAGATATCGCTGTCAAATCTGGCCACTCACCTGCAATAGCCCGGGCTCCACTCTTGGGGGTCCTGACATGGAATGCAGGGGGTATGCTCACATAGTGAGACTTTCACGCAGCCAGACTTTTGAAATATGTGGTATGTTATCACTGTTTCCTCTTAGGCACTGTTTTATATATATGCTTT
Organism: Eubalaena glacialis; assembly: GCF_028564815.1. Classification (NCBI taxonomy): domain Eukaryota; kingdom Metazoa; phylum Chordata; class Mammalia; order Artiodactyla; family Balaenidae; genus Eubalaena; species Eubalaena glacialis. Next base: position 28,050,349 of record NC_083732.1, on the reverse strand, counting down.
TCTGTTGTCCTTGCTATTCAGAACAATCCAAAAAAATACAATAATTAAAAGTAGCATGAAAAAGACAGGCAGTGGTTTGATCATTTAAAAAATTAACCATGCATAAAAGCATAAACAGGAAAAAAACATATTTCTTAATGAATATCTAAATGAGCATGTACTCCAAATGTCCAAATCAGACCATTTCAGATATTTTTATCTATAAAAGAATGCTAAACTACCATGAGGAAGAGGATATTCTGGTCTCAAATTTCATGCTGATGGAGTATCCCTGTTCAAGTCCCTTAATTTCTTTATGCCTCATTTTACTGAACAATTAGAATGATTATCCCTACATACATCACAGGAAATTTGTTCAAATAAGTGAGATAATATATATGAAAGTACTTTTGAAGGCTACCCAAGAAGGTAGCTACTGACACATGAGAAAAATGTAAGGCATGGGATATAGGAGTTGGAAGGGAATTTAGAAGTCAGGCTAAGCAACATCTCTTACGCATTATCATTCACCTTGTGCTTAACCTACATTGTAAAGGCAGGTCATTTCATTTTCAGACAGCTTTAATTGTTAGTAATGAATTTAACTAATCTGCGTCCTTGTCACTTCTGTCCTTTGACCCTATTTCTTTCCTCCAGAGCAAAGAAGAACATTTCTATTCTACCACCGGTTCAATTCAGTACAAAAGCATACTATCAAAAATTGAACTAGGACTTGGGCTACAGATATGAATAACACACAATACTAAGATGAGGTCTGTGCTCTCACATCCATTGCAGGCTAGTGGAGAGAGGCACATGTGTCAATAAATTAATGTGCTTCAATGTGGTAAGTGCTGAAACAAAAAGGATGGGGCAGGGACACAGAACACAAAAGAGGGAATGATCCATCCACCTGGGACCATCAGGCAGGTTATCACAGAGAAGGTGTCTCTAGAATTGAGTCTTGAAGGGTAATTATGAGAATAGTTAGTGGGGAAATATAAAAAAATGAATTTGTGAAAAAGCATAAATAGTAACAACCATTCAGTCATTTGCAGGTAGTTAATATGCTCCCAATATCACCTGGCTAAAAATTTCTTAAACAGTATTTACATTAACTTCTTGGTACATAATTTATAGATCTACTCATCACCCAGTCAAACTGGCATCATCTTCTGAATGTGTTACAGATCTGAAGAAGAATAAGGAAGAGAAGGAAAAGAAACAATATACCAAGTTTTAGACACAAATTTTGAAATAGAGAATGTCTTTTATTGATACCATCCAAGACAGCAATTAATTTGTTTGGGTAGGAAAAGGAAGGGAGGGGAGGGACTTCTCTGGTGGCACAGTGGTTAAGAATCCGCCTGCCAATGCAGGGGACACGGGTTCGAGGCCTGGTCTGGGAAGATCCCACATGCCGCGGAGCAACTAAGCCCGTGCGCCACAACTACTGAGCCCACGTGTCACAACTACTGAAGCCCGGGTGCCTAGAGCCCATGCTCCGCAACAAAGAGAAGCCACCACAATGAGAAGCCCACACGCCACAACGAAGAGTAGCCCCCGCTAGCCACTCTCTGCAACTAGAGAAAGCCGGCGCACAGCAACAAAGACCCAACGCAGCCAAAAATAAATTAAATAAATAAATTAAAATTTAAAAAAAAAAAGGAGGGAGGGGAGGAGAGGTACAAAGAAACTATCACTTGTGTACAAAAAATATCTAGTCCATCTTCAAACTAAGCCTTTTAAAGCCTGGCTTTGCTATCCTGTCTGTAGAGCTGTATTTAATATTTCAACCTAAATGTAACATTTCATATTTATTCCTCTAAATTATCATTTTGTTTTCAGACACTGATTCCAGTTAAATGAAAATAGCTGAATCTGACTCAATGCAGCAGGCACTCATGCCATTCAGTTCATATCTGAAATCCTGAAAAGCCCACCCACTTTCTATGTGCTAATCTAAATAACTGATTAAAAAAATAAATAGCAGAAGAGAGTAATAAGCAAATCCCACTGCCATGATCCTCCACTTTACTAAAAATCTGATAAACCACACTCTGTGTGTGTGGCTACCTCAGCTCCCATTCTTCCAGCACCAAATAAGCTAATGATTCTCAAATTGATGTCTAAAGTCATTGTTTCTCCTCTAAGTTCCAGTACTGTATGTCTAGTTATCTTCCAGAATTTTCACACAGATACCCCACAAGGACTCTAAACCCAGTGTTCCAAAACGTCTGGTTATTCCCATGTGTCCTCTAAACCTGCTTTTCCCCTGTTACTATCCAACTTGCTTAAAGACAGCTTTATCCTAATGGTCTCATCTGAAACCATGACTCATTAATTTTTTTTTTCACGAAAGAGCTTGGTCCTTAAAATATAAATTAGTTTAAAATACTCACAAACCCATATAATTAACCAACATTTCATCCCACTTAAAATATTTACTGAGAAAATCAAGCCAATGCAATTTCAGAAAATGTACTTATCTAGTTAGGAAGGCTTATAGAATCAGAGAAAACATGCTTTTGGTATGATGTGAGTCTATTGCCTACTGCCCTGGAGTCACTCCCAGTCAGCCAACAATTGACCACAAACCAAGCATGATATAATTTCTGACCTGGTATTAGAAGGCATATGTTAGTATCACCATGATGATGCTGATGCAAATTTATAATACCAAAAGATTTGTCTGCTATGAATTTTAGCATTTTATGGCTGTACTTGGCATTTTGCAGTCCCATTAAATAATTAAGTGGGTCTTCATTTCTTCCAAGTGTCACTGTTCTAAGTATGACCCTTCAACTCCAGGCATAGCCTTTGGTAATTGGAATTTAAGTAGGCAAAAACAATGAAATCCTGCATAAATTTTCCACTATAATTCGAAGATTCAATAATCTGTGACCTAATGCTCCATAAAGTAATTCAGGCTGAAAGTGGGGCTCTACCAACCACCTGAATGTGTTCCAATTACCTTTACTGACCACATTGTTCACAAATATTTTTCCCAGTAAGTTTCTTTATTTTATCAAGAATAAAAATTTTTGTCAAAAAATTAAACTTTTTAGGGGACTTCCCCGGTGGTCCAGTGGGTAAGATTCCATGCTCCTAATGCTGGGGGCCGGGGTTTGATCCCTGGTCGGGGAAATAGTTCCCGCATGCATGCCACAACTAAGAGTCCACATGTCGCAACTAAAAATCCCGCCTGCTGCAACTAAGACCCGGCACACCCAAAATTAATTAATTAATTTAATTTAACTTTTTAAAATCTCTACTTCTCAAAAGTTTATATTCAGAATCAAAAACCGTTTAATAAACACCTGCTGTGTTCAGACATTTACACCTCATAAGATTCTTATAAAGTAGATAGTATTTGATAGGTACAGAAGAAAATGGGTAAGGTTATGACTCAGGGGACAGAAGCCTGGTTCATTTCCTAGGCTTACATGTTATCTGCTTTGATAAATTACTTGTAGTTGAATTTCCTGTTATGGTATCTACTCCCTAGAGTTGTCTGAGAATTAAGACATTCATGTAAAGCCCTTAGAATAAGAAAAGTAAACTGGGACACACAAAGAGAGGTTAAATCACTTGTTGAAAGTTATATAGTCAAGAAGTAGTACTTCCCTGATTCTGATAACTTTCTGTTACCTGATTCCAGTTCACTTTCTCTACCACGGCTGCATGAAGATTCCATTTTTTTTTAAGATGTAGACAAGATGGGGACATCAATTAGGGCCAAGATTACTCTAAAGGTTCTCAGAACAGCAAGCACAGCCTTTAGAAGTTGTTTTATGTCAGAGAATATCTTTTAATGTAAGTCACTCCCACTTATTCCACAGGAAAACTTTTGCCTGCTGTTTGATTTAAGAAAACGCCCTGACTTAGTGAAAACTGATGTGTAAAAATACAAGTTTCTGCTGGCAAATAAAAAACGCTTTTCAGAAATGGGAAATGTTCTTCTTTGTGGAAGAACATATGTTCAGAGAAAAAAAACCAGCATATACTTTTTTATGTAACTCCACTCAGCTTACACATTTGAGGATATCGTATTAAGGCTGAAAACTAGAACAGAGATGTGGCACCCTGCAACAGCTGACAGATGTCGGCAAACAAGCCAATGCATAGAAACCTTCTCCACCTCAGAGATAATTACACCCTTCACCAGTATTCAGACATACCCTTTGCAGCTCTGGCCTTTGGTGGACCTGTTAATTGTGGCAAATTGCTTCTTTTGCCATGACCCTGGGTATTTCATGATATTCAATCCATGTCTTTCAACATATTTTTAATTGAAACCTTACTCATAATGATAATAATTTTGTTAAGTGGTATCCTTACTTATGTTCCTGTTTACTAATGGGGAAAAAAATCTTCTAATTTAGTCTACAGTGATATTATATGCAAATCTCATTCATTCATCTATTTCCATAAAATTGGTTTTGAAAAATTTAAACAAACTTCCAGAAAGAAAAAAAAACAAACTCTACATGAGTGAATTTAAGCACATACAGAGTCATTTTGGATGTGCAGTTACAATTTTTATGACTTCATTTTACACAAATATTTTATTGAGTGTCTACTGTTAGGCAACATTTTATGGATAGAAACACAAATAAGGAAAATTTTCTCTATAAAAAAGTTAAACTCTTAAGTCTGGACCTCAAAGCCTTCCACACAACAGTCCTAACAGAACTCTCCAAAATAACTGGTACTAACCTCCATCAGTGACCTGGAGCATCAGTTATACCCAGCTTCTTTTGAATTTTCAAATACACCCTGAACTTACATACTCCACATATTTTTTTCTAAAACATATTTTTTCATATGCTTCTTCCAATGCTGTCTAAGTTTAACATACTTTTAACCTTATCTCAAATAATCCTTCCATGATCTCCACCAACCAGAAATAGTCCTTTTCCAGCACTTTTACATCTCTTTTACATGACGTCTCAGGCTTTGCAGTCTAGTAATCTAGGTTTGGCAACTCTTTAGTACTATAAGGGAAATTCTGGAAGGCAGAGTTTGCATCTAAAGCTGTATGTCCTATACATTCTGGTACATTACCTTACACATAAAAGCTATTCATTAACTACTTTTTGAATTAAGTTTTTAAAATAATTATGATTTTCAGCGTAAGCATGCATCATTTTGTGATACAAAACTGACATACCTTTACTTTTTCATTTCATTTAACATACACGCACTGTAGAATTCCCATAGTACTGATATTCTGGAACTCAGAATATGTTTTCAAAAGCCAAAGGCAATTGGAGTCCTCAGGAAGAATACTTAGGCTAGACACAGTTAAAGGAGAAATTACCCATTCCTCCCACCAACGCAATTGACTTCCCTGATCACAGGGCCTGAAGATTCTACAGACTTTTCTAGATCAGCCAGTTATGGGGACTGTGTTAGTCAGGGTTCTCCAAAGCAATATATATAATGTTACTATAGGAATTGGCTCACATAATTATGGAGGCTGAAAAATCCCACAATCTGCCACCTGTAAGCTGGAGACCCAAGAAAGCTAGTGGTATAATTCAGTCTGAATCCAAAGGCCTGAGAACCAGTGGAGCTGATGGTATAAGTCCCATTTTGAGTTTGAAGATCTAAGAACCAGGAAGCACTGATATCCCAGGGCAGAAGGAGATGCATGTCTGGCTCAAACTGAGAGTGAATTGGCCCTTCCTCTGCCTTTTTGTTCTATTTGTGCCCTCAACAGGTTAAAGGACACCCACCCACACTGGGGAGGGCCGTCTGCTTTACCAGTTCAAATGCTAATCTGGAAACACTCTCACAGACACACCCAGAAACAATGTTTACCAGGTATCTGGGCATCTCTTAGTCCAGTCAAGCTGACAAAAAATTAACCATCAGAGGGACCAAATTTCACCTTTCCATTCCTTCCATTTGCACTATGCTGTCTGAATCATTTGAGGTCAGGCTAGGCAAGCCTCAGAATTACCTGAGTTGTAAAGATACCCATAATTTGAAGAAGTATATTCAATATTATGAATTAATCTTATATCTTTAAAACAAGAAATGTATTGCTTTCAAAATATAAACAACAGAAGATAAAATCACCTTGACTACTGTTGATACTAAAAAGATAAATAATTTTCAATGGGGGTAAAAGGAACATGGTCCAATGGAAGTAGCAGAACCTCTGGAAAGTTTGGAATTTTATGTTTATTAAAAGATGGCATCGGTTGCAGATAAAGCTACCAACCATTACAGTTTACCCAGAACCATGAAAGTCCTCGGGACATGTGACTTGCAGTGCTAAAACCAGTAAAGTCCTGTGCCAATAGGGATACTTTGGTCACTTTCTTACAAAGGAATTAACAATAATATTTTCATCCATTTAGGGATATTAATTCCCCAAAACTCAACGTGGGCTGGGCAATGGTGTGCTGCATCTTGGAATAGGGAGATGGCAGTAGGAAGGGACAGAACCATGAAAAACTGTGAGAGAACTGCTTTTCTGTATCAGTGATGTCAGAGGAAGAAATATTGCTTTAAATGAACTAAGAATAAGTTCTATTTTACCCTAGCCAGAAAGTGGGTGAGAGATTACCTAATTCAAAAAACCCATAAAAAACACACAAAAGTATGGCTAGGACATTTATACATGAACAACTTTTCTAATTTAAGATGCAAGGGCACCGTAACAGCACCCAAGGGGTCTCAATGACAGGACACTCAGAATCTACCTCACCCAGTCAATTACTTTGCAAATGCCAGGCAAGGTAACACCTCTTTTCATTCAATGGTAAATAAAGTAACATGGGGATATGCACACATGTTTTTAAGGACAGTGATACTGGTTGTGAGGTAAGTATACATCAAATAAGAGGCACAGACGATTAGGAAAGAAGTTTTATTAAGTGTAGGTAAAATGGCAAAATTGAAATTAGAATTTGAAGCAGAACAACAGGGGCTTATGCAGAAAGCTAAATCTATAATATAAGTGACAAACTTGAGAGGACTTTCCAACACTGTAAGGGAAATAAAGACATATGGAAGGAAGTGAAAAATGAGACACAGATATTTTTAAAGAAAAGACCAGAACACACGGCAAAGAAATAACATTCAAAAATAAAATACTTTAATTCAAAACCTGTTTGAAAACTGAAAGGGATTACCAATTATATTTCAACTTAATTTTTAAAAATTGCTTTATTATTGCAAAGATTTTTTTTTTCTCTTTATTTCTAAGGATAAGGGAGAAAAGTCCAGATTAAAACAAAACAAAAAACAGGTCATGTACATCAAGAGTCATGTTTGCCTCAGACTTCTCCTCTTCACCACTAAATTGTAAAAATCACTCAAGCAGTGTCTACAGAAACAGTAGCTATCCATGAGCCAGATGTGGCTTATAGTCATTTTTTCCTTCCCTACTTAAAAACAAATTGAATATGAATGCCTTCAAAATAGGTCTGCACCTCTCCCTTTTGCCATAGACTTTATCTAAATATCTTATATCTGATACACTTCATGATTTAACTTCCAGCTTGGACCCTGTATACATTTGTGAGTTTACTTTAACCTGTAGTCTACAGAGAATTTTTAAACTAATTAATATTGGAATTCATGTCTGAGGCAAAAGAACTTGTCTTCTGATATTCATGGCACTCTTAAAACTTATATCCCCAAATAAGCACCAGTTGTCTAGAAATAAAATAGATAAGAAGAATAGGCAAGACATGGTTTACTAACAGTGTCAACAGAGTATTAAAGGTTTCTCTCAATGTTTGTCTTACACTACAAAATATAATTGTGAATATCTGTGTCTTAAAGATAAAAACATAACAGTTAACTTTATCTAATATTATATCAACAAAACCTGTGAAATAGGTGAGTGGGGGCATAGGAGCAGTAAAGAGTGCTAATTCCTTCATTCTGTCCTCTAATAGTTGATATAATTTCCCCATTGACATTAACTTAGGTTTAAGTAAAGTAAAAGTTTTTAAAGTATAATGGAACTAATAGGTGAATCTGTAACAGAAGGTAAATCTTCTCTCCAAATCATTAGAGAAAAAAAATAACAGGAATGAAAATAAATTTCACACATCAAAAGGAGACAAATCATAAACAAACAAACAAACAAATCAGAAAACAGTAAATTTTAGAGTCTAACAGCTTTAGTTGTTATTAGCAACAGTAAATGAATTAATGCCCTTATTAAAAGACAAAGATTTGAAGACTGAAAATAAAAATCAACTGTATGTACTTTCATAAAGAACTATTTAAAAGAAAATGTCATATAAGGGTAAGATTAAATATACACACATGATTATTAATTTCAGTCAAAGTGGAATTTTTTTTTTAAAGACTGTTTTTTAGTATCAGTCTCCCTAACTAAATTCTAGACTCCAAAAAAGGAGAGAAGTTTATTTATTTTTTAAATCACAATTTAATACTCTGACCTAAATCACTGTGGGAACTCATTAAATATTGAACAGATGGGGGAATGGATGAATGAAGGGCAGGGTGAGCAAATGAATGAAACATGGCCCAAACGCCCTGCCTGGCTCCAGTGGTAAGGAATTCTTCCTTCATCTGTTACACTTCCCACACTCTGCTTCCATAGGACCTTTCGTAGACCTTTCCCATAACATTTTCACCAACTGCAGTTATCAGCTTGTTTTTTCTCTTTCCCACTAGTCTGTAAGCTCCTTGAAAGCAGTGACTACATATTATATACCAGTATTTCTAGCCCTCATGTTTATTAAATGAACTTCCTTGTATCTGGGTGCAGCTTCCTACAACAGGGAGATTCTACAGCCTACAGAAATGCAAAATACCAATAAATGTAATATAAAATATGATGAATGTTACCAGAAATGAATGACTAAGTCACATAACACAATATGCCAAGTTCTGTGCAGAGTGCTAATGCACGTATTAATTCATTTGTTATTCCAATATCTCCAGGTTGAAGGTCCCATTTATCATTCCCATTTTACAGAAGAGGCAGTTAAGACATAGAGGGATAAAATAACGTGGCCCATGTCACACAACTAATAAATGGCAGAGCCTAGATGCAACTCAGGGAGTCTTGGAGTCACAGCTCTTAGTAACCACAGTGCACTGCTATAAGATGACTATAATTCAAAAGTCGTGTCAAGTAAATAATTTTTCTATTGTAAGAGTTATAATTTGTACCAGGAGACTTTTTTACTATTAGACAATGAAAGTAAATTGCTACCAAAATTCAATATAAATATACAAGCATCTTAAATTTCTGTATCTTGATACAATATCCTCACAAAAACAGTCAGGTTATTTGATCTGACAAGCAGAGCTTCTGAGACCTAGTCTGACGTCTGCTTTCCAGAACCTGATGATGCAAACCCATCACATTTTGTGGTTGATGTTTATTTTTCCTCAGCTTTATTTAGATATAATTAACATATAACACTGTGTAAGTTTAAGGTATACGTGATGATTTGATACATGTATTTATGCATAGATGGGGTAATGACTATCACAGTAAGGCTAATTAACATGTCAATCACCTCACCTTCCTGTGTGTGTGAGTGTGTGTGTGTGTGTGTATGGTAAGAACATTAAGATCTCTATTAGCAACTTTTCAAGTATATCATACAGTGCTGTTAACTGTAGTCACTCCACTGTACATTAAATCCTTAGAATCTATTCATCTTATAACTGGAAGTTTGTACCCTTTGACCAATATTTACCCATTTCCCCCACTCCCAGCACTTGGCAATGACCAGTCTACTCTCTCTGTTTCTATGAGTTCTTCTTTTTTAGATTCCACATGTAAATGAGCTCATACTGTATTTGTCCTTCTCTGTCTGGCTTAAAATTTCACTTAGCACAATGCCCTCAAGGTCCACCCATGTTGTTACCAATGTCAGGATTTCCTTCTTTTTCATGGCTGAATAACATTTCATTGCATATATATACCACATTTTGTTTATCCATTCATCTGTAGACAGACACGTGTTATTTCCATATCTTGGCTATTGTGAATAATGCTGCAATGAACATGGGGATGCATATATCTCTTCAAGATCATGATTTGGCTTTGCTTGTATATATACACAGAAGTGGGATTGCTGGAGGCATCAAATGGCACTTCTATTTTTAATTTTTTTGAGGAACCTCCATACTGTTTTCCATAGTGGCTGCACCGATTTACATTCCCACTAACAGTGTATAAGGACAAACCCATCATTTAAATGTTACCTGCTTCAGTTTCAACAATTCTATAAAGAGAATAATATCTTCCTCATCTACGTTTTTACAAGAATATGGTGAAATAAAGAAGGCACACTAGGTAAAAATGACTTGTAAACATCACTTAGAGCTTCTTTATCTGTCATATTGCGTACAGGGAACACTCTTTCAACATTACTTTTTAGAATTTTAAGAAAATGTTTAATATCGGTGAATTAGGAGCAATTAGCTTTGCAAAGAAGGTATAAAAATCATCTGACATACCTGAGTAGAGGTAGACAAGGGAGATACTGTTCCAAAGTATGACTTTAGAATGGTTGCTTTCTAATATACTAAGGTTGGAAACAGAAATTGGGATACTTGGCACTCTATTTTCTATTCATTACACCCTATTTTGCCTTTAACTTGCTAAGAAATCTGTAGTAAAAGTCTCTAAGAAAGTACATGGCAGACTCTGTTTTAAAAAAAATCACCTTTCATACTAAGGAAAATCAGTATCGACTATAGTATTAAATTTTGTGTATGATTTTTTCAAGCAATTAAGCAGTATGTTTATACTATTTGTTTCCATTTTTTTAAACAAAATCCACATAGTTCCGTATTTCTATCTTGCAATTTCTTATAATGTACTAAGCAAAGTTTTGTACATAACAATATCAAAAATGGCCATTATTTCATGGGCTAATAGAAAAAAAAGACATTTAAAACTGGAACACAACATCACCACACTAAATTTGAATAGAAATTAAGTAGATTATGTATGAAACATGAAGCTAGGACACACCTGAAGTTCTGCTTTCTACCAACCAACTGCTCAGATGCTTATGTGGATTTGATTTCAAGGAGAAAATTTTTTAAAAATCCAGAACAAGATGTTAACTGCTGTTTGACTGTCATGGTATCAATTGTTGATTGTTATAAAACCTGTTCCCCTAAAATTAAAAAGTATATGTATGTAAGTAGATTTTCAGTTTCCTTTCTATATTATCTTAGCTATTTAATGAACTAAGATATTGGACTTTGTGATAAACTAATTTAAAATAAAACTAAAACCAGAAATTCTGTACCAATATTTTTATAAATTTTGGACTTGTTTTCCAAACATTTTCCTTAATGTATGAAATTTAGCTTTTTATATTTTTCCTGTTATTGTGTTATTAGTAGCTCACTTATGTGTGTATAAAGAAAAAAAAACATTGCACTGAAAATGATAACAAATTAATCAGGTATTATTTTTCCTATTTTCTCTCTGAGAATTTTTTTCAAGACTTAGAATCTTCTCTAAATGTAGTATAGTATAGTGAAGAAGACATTCTCTAAGACATCAAGAAACCTGAGTTTGGTCCTGGACTTGAAACAATCTCACAACATTCTTTGATTTTCTAGAACTCAGCTTAGTTTACTATAAAATGCAAAGTGAATCCTCAACTCTTTTTCAATTTTAAGACTATAGGATTCCACATTCATCTTTTATCACTTCCTCAAGTCTTTGCATTAAAAAAAAAAAAAAGAATTGTAAAAATCAAGTTAAAAGTTTCAGTTACTATCTCAGAAATGTGTCGGTAAAGTTATAAATTTTAATAGCTTATTGATAAAATTTAAGTTGCTGGAGAATCTTAAAGAGAAAATTTTAAATGACAGTTGTACTGTGGTTACTCTTCATTGATGTGGATCTCAGATAGATGAGGAATAACCGTTTATGTGATCTCTTCCACTGCATCTGTTTAATTGAAAAATTTAGAGAAATCCTAATAAGTGTCAAGTAACTGTATCTGGGCAACTATAGTAAATTCTACTGGGGCAAAGGAAGAACATAGTAACTTTATAATTTAATTAGTCAAATTCCAGGTACTCTTAATTTCTTACCTCAATTTGGTAATACCAGTTTTTTAAAAAGTATCTCCTTCTATTTTTATATTCATCTGTTTCAATATTGTCTGCTCAGATCACTGACGTTCATGATGTTGTCCTTTTTATCACAATGAATAACTACTTTTGTTCAAGAAATAGTTCCTCCATGACTATGAAATAAATAAATATATAAGAAGAGAGGCATGAATACAAAGTGATGTTTCTTTCTTTCTCTCTCTTTTTCCTGTCCCCTCTCTTTATTGATTCTCAACTCAAAATCTCCAATAACATCATAAGAGATAACAAGAGAGGGTGGAGAGGAAGAATTTTTTCCCCATCTGCAGCTTCACAATGTAAATCTACAATCAGGAGAGAAAGTTTTGGAGATGAACACAGGATGACTAAGGACTATTCAGAGGCAGACTGTATTCACAGCAAGAGAGGAGGGGATCAAATTACTGCTGCTATTTTGGGGAAACAATATTAGAATAATCATTAATGATGTCTGAGTTCTGACAACCAAGAGCTCCTAAGTGTATTAAGAGGGACGGATCAGGGGTTATCCCCTGGGAAAGGCATGGCATTGTTTGCCTATCAGCAGATTATTTGTCCCAGGTTTGATACAGTTGCTGAGTAGGACCACTACTGACTTAATCTTTACTTTTTATTACTCCCATGAGCCCCTGAATCATCCTCAAGCTGTAAGACTAGACCTGGTAAATTTCTTTATGAAGATTCCGAAGAGATGTCTTGTGACAGCCTGATGTACCCAACCAAACTTGATCCAGTCAGATATTTTACTACCTAGCATATTAATTAGTGATCCTATTTTTTTCCTCTTAGGTACATAAAGGAATCCCTTAAGCAAATTAAGGAAGGAATAAAGCCACACGAACCTTATTGTTGATTATTATTGTTATTATTAATATGGCTGTAATATGGCTGTTATTAGTTCAGTAATATTAAGCATAAAAATTGTTAATATTTTGAAACTTTTCACTTAACGAAGAGTTTTTATAAAATATATTCACCTGACATAATAATACATAGAGGGATTTTTTCCATTTGGGTGTTTTTTTAAGAGTTATAAATTAACGCAAAGCCAGGATAGTCTGGGTCCCGCCGTTTACTATATTTGCATAACTGAAACTCTGGCAGACTCTTTTTACTGTTATCCCTGCCTAAACAGCAGACCTGTGAGCAGATGTTGAGCTGGTTCACTTAGTTTAGACATGTCTGGATTATTACACTTGAAGGGATACTTTATTACAGGTTCTTGGAAAATAATAAAAGAAAGTATTTTTAGAAAAGAACTTTATAATAGAATTTAGAATAACTAAACTACAGATTTACTTAACAATTCACTAATAACTAACACCTGCATTCTATCATGTACTACAGTCTTCTAGGTTTGGGCCAAGTTTTTTATACAATTACATCATTAAATGATTGCACAAAGTTGCAGGAATAAACTTCAAACAGACCTAAATCTTTGACTTGCTAAAAGACACAGGTGTTCTAACCTTGAGGAAAATGCAGTAAGATGTTGGGAGTGTTAGTATTAGTTACATGCACCTAATGAGCAATTCATAAATATTGCAACAAGCCAAAAGCGGCTAAGGCATCACGTAAGAATGGCAAGGTAAACACCAAGAAAGACCAGCCACATGGGCGGCCTTCCGGTCAGGGGAATGCTGGGACACCCCTGATGTACTTGAAGGTCTGGGACATTTGCTCCTCTAACGGGGATAAGGTGGAAAGCCTCCTGCTTTGCCCAACCCCCGCCACCCAGTTAGGTTCTTGTAAACTTCCTTAAGTTAAACAAGTTTGTATATTTGGCCTGTGCTGTCTTTCCACAAATTATCATCACCATTTTGACAATCTCACAAATGCTATAAAAATATATTTCTAAGCAACTTATTTTACAGTTGAGGGATCTGAAGGCCACATTGCCTAAGTTCATGTAGTTAGGAAGTGGTAGAACTAAGACTTGGACACAGCTGGTCTCACTCCAGAGTCTGTGTTGTCAACCTTCATGCTTTCAAAGGGCCATATACAACTGATGACACTTAGAAAATAATACTGGTGGATGATAAAGTCTTTTTTTCTAGAATTGGTGAATTCTTCTACTCAGTGATGTTGAAAAGCATCCATCCATGTCTTTCCTCCAAAGCCAGCTCTTTAGTCCATGCCACCAACACATCTCACCCGGACTATGGTCACAGCCTCCTGCAGGTCTATCCTCATGTATACCTCCTCACCACCAAACAGGTCTCCAAGCAGAAGCCAAGTTCAGCTTTTGGACCCTGTCCAGTTCTCCAACCTCACCTCAGACCACTTCCCCACATCAACATTGCTCTAGCCACATTGGCAGCCTTCTGTCAGTTTCTAAATGCGCTACGGTCTTTCCCATCATGTCTTCTATGACAGTTCCCTCTTTCTTTACCTGGCAATCTCGTATTTCATCCATACCCCTGAGTCTGCCTTTCTCCAGGCTAAATATTTACTTTAATTGTAATAAATGTTCTTATGAAAATATGTCATCTAAAACTAGTGAAGCATATTAGATGTGGTAAGTCATATGCATATTTTCAAACAGCTAATGACAATAATAACAATAAGACAACAATAGAAGATTTCCTCAGTATCTAATTTACTTCCTTTGCGTGTTTTCTATCTGAAGCCTTCTCTGAATCAGAGCCCCCAAGCAGAATTTGCCAGATTGCTTTTAGAACACCAAATAAGAAGTCTAAATTCCCTTATACTTATTACACTTTGGTAAAATTATTTGTTGATAACTCAGTTTGTTCTAATAAACAGTGTGTCAGAAGTTGCTAATTATTTTTCAATATCCATTCTCTTCTTCCTTTCACTGAGACAATCTTCTCAATGGGTCTTTTGTTTCTGCATATCTTAACTAGCAGAGAAACTTACTGTCCTTTGTTCCAGATTCTCTTTCCAAAATTGTTTGTATACCAAACAACCTGGTGAGTTAGACAGAGTGTCTCCCTCTGGAACAAGGGTAAATTCTTTGACGGCAAGTATGAGAATAAAGATCATGCTGCCTTTCAGTACAAAGTTGGAGCAAGTTTGCTTGCAACCCCTTGAAAAGATTGAGGTTTCCTAAGCCTCCTCAGCTGTCATGTACACCTACTACATGTGCAGCACCCACCTAAGTTACTCCACCCCTCCCGCCTGCCCTCCATGGGTCTTAAGGAGAAGAGTGACAATGTGAACTTGAAAATCATGCTGCCTGCCGTGCCCTGAGTAACAGTCTTTTGCCTCTAACCTGGGGGTCTTGTATCTTCTGCCAGCATCTGAGATGCTGAGAACACGTTAAGAACAACCTCAGACGCTTCACAATTCTTCACGGATTCCAAGTAATGGCCAGCATCCATCTTTAGTTGTGAGTGTAGGAGACTTCTGATGATTCTGGCTCCCAACTTCTGATTCTTCCAGCCAATCCCCAGATTCTAGCAGAGACTAGCCACAGCTACTGTGCTGTCTGCATTCATGACCCACAAAAGTGAGAGATTATGAATGATCATTTGTGTTTTAAGCCAATATGTTGTGTGGAAACTGGGTTAGCAGAAAGGACAACTAAGACCTGGGAGTGAGGTGTTGCCCTAACAAAAATCTAAAAATGTTTCAGCGGACTTGGGCCTATATGGTGGGGAGAAGATGGGAGGGTTTTGAAAAAAAATCTGTTAGAGGAAGCCTGATGGCCTTCAGGATGACTTAAAGGAAAGTAAAACCATGATACTGAAAACTGGAAGAAAGAAGACCTTTACTCTGTGGGACAACTCTGGCTACTTAACGCTGTTCAGAAAAATCTGCCTGTGTACTTGGATAAACATAAAAAGGGAAAATAATGCAATGGTGCACAACTTCATATATACAGTTTGCTTGGCCGATAAAATTATTTGAAGCATAGAATATAAAGGGAATATTAAACAGTTGTCCTTAATGTTAAAAAGTTTGCAATCCTCTCTTGTCGTGATCCTTTATTCTTCCTGAGAAACAGTGGGAAAAGTATAAGCTTTTGAAACAAGCCTCATTTAACCTTAGTTGAATCTCGATGTCTTTATATGTTAAATGGGATAACTTCACAGGCTTACTGGGAAGTTTATTTTAAAAACAGCAATAATAATATAGTTGCTTCTATTTCATTGTGGCAGATTGAACATGTATGGCCATCTCATGTCCTTCCCCCTAAATTAGTAAGATGGTAACAGAGAACAAAATTTTACTAAACTACATGGACAAAGTGAGAAGAAGAAAGAAAAGAACAAGAAAGAGAGGCATACCCATTTAAGTTGAGGGAAAGCACTTAGAAGAATGACAACTGGAGCTAGCAGAGCCAAGCCAGTCTGACTTTAAAGAGAACTAGCAAAGAGAGGGGCATTAATTCATGTCCTCCAGAACCCCTAAATCAGAATGCAGGTCCCCAACTCATGAACCCCGATAGGGACACCCTCAGGCTACTACACCATGACTACACAATCGGGCAAAGGGGGTATCTCCTAAGAAACAAAATCTGAGAGACCCTGGAGGGGAGGACCTTCAGCATAGCAAAGCGAAGAATAAGGCAAATTAAGTCATGAAGCAAATTTGTGAGGGGGAGCTGTAATTGAGTCTATATATTTAACTATGGGACCCTTAGCTCTTTTCTCCCACTGAGCTTCCAGAACTTGGATAGAGAGGTACACACCTACCAGATAGAAAACTAAAGTATTCCACTCTAGAAAATCTGATGAACTTCAAAGAAAAATTCTGTGGATACTGATGCTTGGAAGAGCTCATCGATAGACAGTTCAGCCCAGATCACTGGTCCTTCTCTAGGAAACCCAGCAGCTGTCCTGCCCACCATGTCCCCACTTAATTGTCCAACCCCACCCCAAGCACACAGAGCTTTAGTGCCTTACTGTTACATATCAACATAACTAGGGACCATGAGACATTTGAGGATGCTCCCAACACACACAAAAATGGGAGACCAACGAAAACAAGCAGAAAAATAAAACCAGAAGGAAACAGACCATGAAAGGAAAGAAAAAATTACAAATAAGAGCAATCATACTGACAATGCACCTTAACTTACTAAAAGTTGTGGGGAAATATGAGGAGGGGAAGTATCTCGGTGTGTGTGCTCACGCACATGTGCATGATTGTGTGTGTATGTGCATGTTTGTTTAAGAGAAAAGGTATGTGTAATAGAAAAATCAATGCCTGTATTATTTTAATATATGCAGGCAAATATTAAAAGAAATATTTAAGAGAACTAAAAGTGCTTTTCCCTTTTAATACAGGGAGGTAGAGGGTGGGGTTTTTCTTTACAAGCCTATTACTACTATTATATTTTTAAGCTATGTGCATCTATTGCTTTAACTTAAAAATACATATTTTTAAAACGCACAATGGGGCTTCCCTGGTGGCGCAGTGGTTGAGAATCTGCCTGCCAATGCGGGGTACACGGGTTCGAGCCCTGGTCTGGGAAGATCCCACATGCCGCGGAGCAACTGGGCCTGTGAGCCACAACTACTGAGCCTGCGCGTCTGGAGCCTGTGCTCCACAACAGGAGAGGCCGCGACAGTGAGAGGCCCGCGCACCGCGATGAAGAGGGGCCCCCACTCGCCGCAACTAGAGAAAGCCCTCGCACAGAAACGAAGACCCAACACAGCCAAAAATAATAAATAAATAAATAGATAGAAATTAGAGCACTGAATGTAAGATGAGAAAAGTTTAAAAAAAAAAAAACTTATAAAAAAAAAAAAAAAAAAAACGCACAATGCTGCTCCTAGGATATAACTGGTTCTCAAATTTTATCCTCTTTAGTTTACCCTTTCCATTGTTTCGGGTTAAGCTGAAAAGTCTATAGCTTAGCTGGAAAGAGTTTAAAAGTTACTGACTCAAGGTTCCCACAAATGGCTAATGCACACCAGTCTTGCCTTGAGAACATAGTTAACCATGAGGGTGAAGCAGAGTTCAAAGCACTCTCTCTTCTCTCAGAAACACAATAGCACTTGCTGTCTGTTTTATTCAAGTGGCAATGAGTCATGCTATTATTTGTGACATTTCTTCTATCATCTTAAAGCATTAAATTTCCCTACAACAATGCATGTTCTTTGAAGATATTTATTTCTTTGTAACGGTGTTGCACTTAGTAGGCACTCAATAAATATCTGTTGATTGGAATTGATTATAGGAAAGAGGCCAAGACTTTCAATATTCTAGATCTCAGGAAGTCAGGAGGTCAAAATCAGCAACACCTCAACTGACACTAATTAGAATTTTGGAAGACAGTCTAACACACCAGATCAGAGCTGAAGAGAATTCTAGATAGAATAATTTTCTGGAAAACTCCAAATTTTCACATTGTTTAACTTCTAAATAAAGATAACTAATCAAGAATATAATTGTTATTTAATTTTATACTTTTATAAATCAGCTAAATTCACAGGCTAGGGGAAATTTTTTTGTTATTCATTTGTCTCAATTCTGGTTTAGGAAATATATATAATTTTTACGGCCTACAATAATATTGACAAACACTGGTAAATAATTTTAGAAAATAGTCATTTCTGCTAGTGATTCTTCAAAAATGAATTAAAATACTGGCTTTCTATTTTTCATCTATCACTTTTTCACTGTAAAATCCATTTTGAGGAAAAAGCACCAAATATGATTCAGTATTTTGGCACATACACCAGAGACAGAGTGCCTTAGTTTGAATCTTGGCAGCTACTAGCTGAGTGATCTTGAGTAAGTTATTACCCTCACTGTACCTCACTTTCCTATTAACCTCACTGCACCTCACTTTCCTCATCTGTAAAATGGGTATAATAATTACTATGTCACACTGCCATGAGGACTCAATGAGCTGACACACATCAAGGCTTCGAGCAGTGCCAGGAACATTATAAACACAATGTAGCTATTTTTAAAAAGTTTTCTGCAGATAAGCATATTCTAATTTACGACGTATTTACTGTTCTGATGGAATTAGAAAATGCCCCAATGGTTCAATGCATGAAAGGGATCAATTACAGTTATCAAAATATCAGAATATTTTTATTTGAGTTGATCATGAATGAATGATCAGCCATATAAATGTTCAATTGGTGAGAATTTGTTCAGCCCCCTATCATGAAAACATCTTAATCTTTAAAAAGACATTTCCTATTAACTTTGGAAGTGTCAAACCAAAAACAGGGGGGAAAACCAACAATGTGATTGGGTAGATTCATGCTGTTTTTATATGTTGATCCCCAGTACGTATAAGAGAGGAAGCTGCTACGTATTACAGGGCAGTCTGGTGTCTGATATAAGATGCCTTCATCTCTGACAGCTGAGTTAAAGTCCATGGTTCACAGTATAGCTTCTAATTCTGACCCACAACTTCTAACAGGAAACAGGATGCATGGTATAGATTGTCATAAATCTAGACCATGTGGAATTCATTGTATTTTTTATTAGAAAGCCAGAATTAACACACTGAGAGGCAGCAGCTGCCACTGTGCCTTCTGCTTTCAGGTTGCTGTTACCCTTTGTCCACTGTGAATGCGTTATCCCCCACTAAGCCCCGAGGAAGAAGCTCTCAGGTTCCCCTCTCTCCTCCTCACACCCTGTCACTGCAGCCTCCAAGGCTTTACCACTCTCCCATCTTCCCCACTGCCTCCCAGCTAAGCTCAGTCAACACACCTCTCTGATCTGATTCACTGGACTTATATGAATTTCAAGACAATATAAAAAGGAAAGTTATCCTCTACTAAAAATGTGAGTCTTTCTGCTATAAGGTAAACAACAGCTGGCTGACATGTGCTCTAGTTCACAGAGCAAACATTAACTGTGCACCTAGGATGCACAAAGCATCATGAAAAGTTCTGGAAAGAGAAACAGAAATGAGGAAGGACAAAGTCTGCCTTCAAGAAACTGGTAGCCATTGAAGAAAGAAATAGATATAGATGATATAGATATAGATATAGATAAATGTGATGCAGTGAAAATATCGGCAACAAAATAGTTTCTCCGGTGGTATGCATACGATCAACCTCTGGGAATCACCACAGAGATATTTTATAAATATTTCCCAATTTTCATTCACTAATGAATGTCAGACTGTCTGAGAAAAATATGTAACCCCACTTTTGATAATAGATAATTATAGTTTTTTGAAGGAGAAAGGGTGGATCATACTTCAAAATATTTTAATTTTGCTAAATGCTATACAAGCAATTTTAGATTAATTTTATGACTGAAATTAATGTCTTCTTACAAGTTCATATTTTAACAGCTATTTTCCAAATACTTTTATTTTTAGAAGGAATGTTAATTTTTTTTTGGAGATGATGTTTCTTTTTCTTATATTTCCTGGTTTTATCAACTCGTTTCATATCCTCCAGTTTTTTTGCCCATTCATATTCTGAGTCTTAGAATTTCCAATTTTGCAATGCTCTTTCACATATGCAAATATTGGTTTAATGATATTTATTTCATACTACATTTTCTTTTACTCTGTGGATGGTATTTGGAGTGTATAATCATCTGATAAAAATATTAATTCTTACTTTTTGTTTTCTTCTTACAGTAATGTACTTTGGACATTGCTTGATGTTTTCTATTCATTTTAAATGATCTTGGGATTTTGTGCATCAACAAGAAAATGGTTCTATCCGGGAGTGAAGGATTTGAATTTTTTTAGTGTTATTGTTCAAGAGTACCTTCTTCTTTGGTATAATAAGTATATTTCATTATACTAAAATATAATACATTTTATTATATTGTGTTTTTAATTAACTATTTAATTTAAAAGTGTTTTTCTAATTAACTATTAAGCAGAAAGAGGATGATGCATCATATGACTGCATGATACTCTTTCCCTTAATACCCGTGATTTCTACCAACTGCTTCTCTCCTTTCCTTCACCTCTCAGCCCCTAAGGATTCCTCCTCTTTTCATCTCTCCCTTAGGCAACACCTTCCTAGGCTGCTGCCACCTTCCTTATATTCCCCAGTAGCCAGGGTTGTGATCCACCAGGTGTCTGACCTCTTCTCAGTACTTCTCCCTCCTTCTTGGGAATCATCCTATCTGTGTTTACACCGGCAAGATCCTCATGAACTCACCTGTCTACTACTCAGTCTCCACCTGATTCTCCATTCCAGCATGGGCTTTGGAACTGGATGTGCGGATGTCATATAATTTATTTCCCATTTAGAAGTACATTGAAGTCTGCTGTATTCTTCGTTTCTTAGTTACTCTGTAGGCATGGGTTGTAAGCAGTCTTACTTGTTCTCCTCATTGATTTCTTTCTTTTTTTTTTTTTTTGGCAGGATGTTTGGAGAGGCTAAATTTAGAGAGCCATCATTATCCTGTAGGAATCTAGATGATTTACCATTTAAGAACCACACAGGTTTATTTACTAATTAGGAACTAGTTAAATAAATTACATTATATCATACTCTTTCCTTCAGTTTAATAAACTTTTGGTAAAGTACATGTCATCTCCCATTATTTTGTTATTCTCTACCCTTGTCTTAAGCCTGGAACCATTTTCCTTTTGTTTCCAACTTTTTCTTTTGCATTTTTATTATGTCTGTCTTAGTTTTTTGATATGGTAAAAATGTCATCGCTGCGGTTACTGTATGAAGATATTGTTTGGAAAAGTATACTGAGTGATCAGAAGGCAGGGTCCTTGCAACATCTGTACCTGGCATACACAGGGCAGTCTTTTGTGGAAAAGTTCTCCAGTGGGCCCTCCCTAGAACTCTTTTCCTTTCAGCACAGACCTGTGCCTTACATTGAAGTGGCAAGTTGATCACCTGAATTAGCCCAGATTCACTGTACAGTAGAACAGGTATCCATTATGAGCAAGCCCCAACTCTACCCAAACACTCACCCCTGAATGGCAACAAACGAACCAGAAATGACCTACAGGGAGAGTAATTCAGCAAAGACAAATCAGAAACTCTTGGCAACTTCATTTGACAGGAAAAAAAAATCATTCTCACTCAATTCCTTGCATATGCTTAGCATAAACTTTGATTACTATCAACTTTGAGTACTATAAGTAATTTGTTTGCATTGTTTCTTTTTCATCCTGAGTAACTTTATATTATTGGACGGATGCAAAATCAAAAACTTGTTCATAAATATGTGACTAAAAATGCATTGCAGTTCACATCCTCCCAAATATGCCATGTATACATTGTGTATGTGTGTGTATACACATTGCAAAATGTATTACTCAGGTCGATTATATTGGATGCATGTAGTACAATTAAACTATCTGGATAAACAGTGAAACACAGCCATATAAACAGGTTTAAATAACTGGAATCACGTTGGTTATATATGAGAAATTCATCAGATAATATTTAGCATTTCATATCAATCTAGCTTCAACTGATTTGAACTGCTAATACAGTACTTACTAAAAGCACTATGAATTATCAGCTGCTGTGTTGAGATACCAGCACCGTTGCTGAGGTAAGCTGTTAAATTTGGAGATTCCATTCCTGGAGTTCTCCTTCTATGATTTATATATCTTTTATATCAACATCTTGCTGGACAGTCTGAGCTTACTTTCTGACCATCCCAACTTCCAGCTGTCTTCAAATTATGCCAACAAAAATTAGTTTAATACAAATTTAGGACAGACTAAAATTCAGAACTGAAGTTGCCTGACTACCTTTCCAGGAGACACAACTGGCAACTGTTAATCAGCTACAATTAAGGCAGGTAAAGTGTTTCAGAGATCTTCCCCACCAGATGGCTCCCAAACAACTAAATGTATGCATTGACCACAGGCGAAGAGGATAAGTAAATGTATTATTGAGGGAACCTGATATCTATACAAAGTTTCTAGGCTCTATTTCTGGCATAGAAAATCCACAAGAAACTAAGGAATGGTAAACAAGTCAGAAGATTAAACTGTTTTGCTTAAATTGTTTAGCCTTCATAAATGAATTTAATGGACCCTTTATTTGTTAAATAAAGAAATTACTATGATATTTGTCATTCTCTGACTTACTTCACTCAGTATGACAATCTCTAGGTCCATCCATGTTGCTGCAAATGGCATTATTTTGTTCTATTTTATGGCTGAGTAATATTCCATTTCATATATGTACCACATCTTCTTTATCCATTCATCTATCGATGGACATTTAGGTTACTTCCATGTCCTGGCTATTGTAAATAGTGCTGCAATGAACAATAGGGTGCATGTATCTTTTTGAATTATGGTTTTCTCCAGATATATGCCCAGGAGTGGGATTGCTGGATCATATGGTAGCTCTTTATTTAGTTTCTTAAGGAACCTCCATACTATTCTCCATAGTGTCTTTACCAATTTACATTCCCACCAACAGTGTTGGAGGGTTTCCTTTTCTCTACGCCCTCTCAGAAAAACAGAAAACAAAACAGAAATAGAGTCACAGATGTAGAAAACAAACTTATGGTTACCAAGGGGGAAGGGGGGGAGGGATAAATTGGGAGATTGGGATTGACATATACACACTACCATATATAAAACAGATAACTAATAAAAACCTACTGTAGAGCACAGGGAACTCTATTCAGTACTCTGTAATGACCTATATGGGAATAGAATCTAAAAAAGAGTGGATATATGTATATGTATAACTGATTTACTTTGTTGTACAGCAGAAACTAAAACAACATTGTAAATCAACTATACTCCAAGAAAAATTAATTTAAAAAAATGTTTAAATAAATAAAAATTAAAAAAAGAAATTTCTGACATCTGAAACGTAACTTCTGGGGAGAGGGATAAATTGGAAGATTGGGGTTGACATATACACACTACTATATATAAAATAGATAACTAATAAGGACTACTGTATAGCACAGAGAGCTCTACTCAATACTCTATAATGGCCTATATAGGAAAAGAAGCTAAAAAAGAGTGGATATTTGTATATGTATAGCTGATTCACTTTGCTGTACACCTGAAACTAACACAACATGGTAAATCAACTATACTCCAATAAAAATTTTAAAAAAATGAACTAGTGATCTAATGTAAATCATGATGACTATAATTAACAATGTGGTGTGATATATATAAAAGTCATTAAAAGATTAAATCCTGAGTTTTCCCCACAAAAATAAAATAAAATGTAACTTCCCATAATTTACATCATTTTTTCAGTTTCTTTTAAATCAAATGTTTAATTTCAAAGCATTAGCCTTTTTATTCATAATAATATAAATAAGTGGATTTAGAATTATACAATGATCTCCAATGCAAGATCTCTAACCTCCCATGCAGAAATACTCCTTTATCAATTTTCATGAAATTAATTTTTTAAAATGAGAACAGTAAATACTACTTATTGTTAAGCCTGTCTGTTTTACACGGGGTCAGAGGGTAAATAAGCTCCTCAAAAACAAGGACACTTTTTATTCATTTCCATGACCTCAAGCTAAAGCAGGTGTATGGCAAGGTAGATAATTAACTTGAAAAATTATAAGAATTTCCAAAAACCTATTTTCTCACATTTCATATATTTAACATAAATATATTACTTTTCTCTCACATATCTTTTGTCTTTCATTCCCAGAATTCTGTTTCAGTAGTCATGCAGCTCACTTCCTTATGGAGATGGAAAGGTTACTCAGTAATTATCAGGCTGCCAGGGCCAGGAGACACCTCTGCAGTTAAATAAGCCTAGAAAGGTAATGGTAGTTTTGGAGTTTTCACTCTATGATTTACAGGCCTAATGTATCAAAATCTTGCAAAACATTCTGAAGTTATCTTCTCACCATCACAATTTCAAGTGGTCCTTAAATTATGGTAACACAAATAGTTCAATACAAACCCAAGAGGACAGTCCAAAATTCAGAACTAGAGCTGTCTATGACTGTTGTTCAGGAGACATAACTGTCAATCTGAGGTATACCTGTAAACCAGCTAAGGTCATAAAAACTTTGTTTAGTCAATCCCTTAGAAGGTACATAAAATAAGGATCATGAAAAGAGAATCAAAAGGACAAAATGATACCTCTTATGTGAATTAAGTCCATAGATAGATCCATGAACTAGGTAACTAAGAAGCTCTTCCCGACTTTTGAGGGGACTTCAGTAAATAATAGTGAAATATATTGTAAGTATGCTTGGGAAAATAGAACATTCTAGAAGGAATAATGATTGAATACGTTTATAACACTAAAAGTATGGTAACATTAAAGTATAAACACCAAAACTATAAATATCAAAGTTATTATTTTGTGATGCTCTAATTACATCTGTTAGCTTTAGAGAAGAGAAAAACAGTTCAACGAATCAGATTTAAAAGGCAGAGGAAGGATGAGGACAGGGAGTAGGGAGGGAGGAGGGAAGAAAAAGGATAATTTTTCAACCTTAGTCCTGGCATACAAAGTAAAAAGGGCGGATTCCAAAGTTATATACTGTAGGAGTGGGGTGACAGATAATAGAATATTCCCCTAAACCAGTTTGCCTAACTGACTTCTTCACCTGTATTTCAAACTCTTCTGAATATTTTGTATTAAAAAATGTCTTAGGGTGGGAGGAATTGGGAGATTGGGATTGACACATATACACTATTGATACTATGTGTAAAATAGACAACAGATGGGAACAAACTGTATTGCACAGGGAACTCTACTTAATGCACTGTGGTACCCTAAATGAGAGGGAAATCCAAAAGGGAGGGGATACATGTGTATGTATGGCTGATTCATTTTGCTGTGCAGTAGAAGCTAAGACAACATTGTAAAGCAACTATACTCCAATAAAAATTAATTAATAAAAAAAAATTTTAATGCCTTAAACTGAAAATGAAATTGCATTAAAGTTAACCAAAAGTAAAATTTCTGTTATAATTAAATGAAAACAAATATTGAAGAAGAATGCAAACAATGAATGAAATTTTCCTAAAATGTTCAAAATAGACAAATGGAAAGGGCCACTTAGAGCGAAACAAAACACTTCTAATGTTTCTAAAATGTTTCAAATTCAGTAAATACTTTAACAAAATTAGGTCAAATATCCTCCCAGAAAATTGATTTTAAGATGTTGCAAGTTTTATTAAACCATCAACAGAATGAAAATGCAACCTACAGAATGGGAGAAAATATCTGCAAATCGTGCATCTGATAAGGAATTAATATCCAAAATATATAAAGAACTCACACAACAGAAAAAATAAAATCTAATTAAAAACATGAGCAGAAGAACTAAATAGGTGTTTTTCCAAAGATAACATAGAAACAACCAACAAGTACATAAAAAAAGTGCTCTCCCTCACTACTCATCAGGGAAATGCAAATCCAAACCACAAGGAGATATCACCTCACACCTGTCAGAACGGCTATCATCAAAAAGACAAGAGCGAAGTATTGGAGATGATTTGAACAAAAGGGAACCCTTCTGCACTGTTGGTGAGAATGTACATTGGGGCAGCCATTATGGAAAACAGTATGAAGGTTCCTCAAAAAAATTAAAAATATGATCCAGGAGTCCCATTTCCGGGTACATATCCAAAGGAAATAAAAACAGAATCTCAAAGAGATATCTGCATTCCCATGTTCATTGCAGCATTATTCACAACAGCCAAAATGGATGAATGGATAAATAAGATGTGGTGTGTGCATATATATATATATATATATATATATATATATATATATATATATATATATATATATAATGGAATAGTATAGCCACCATAAAGAAGAACATCCTGGCATTTATGACAACATGGATAACCCTTGAGGCCATTATGCCAAATGAAACAAGTCAGACAGAGAAAGACAAATACGGTATGACGTCACTTATATGTGGAATCTAAAAGAGCCAAACTCTTAGAAACAGGCTGGAATGGTAGTTACCAGGAACTGTTGGGGGTTGGGGAGGTGAGTATAAAGGGAGATATGTTGGTCAAAGTATACAAACTTCCAGTTATAAGATGAATAAGTTCTTATATGTATGGCAGAGTGATTATAATTAATAATACTGTATTATGTAATTGAAAGTTGCTTAAAGAGATCGTAAACATTCTCACCACAAAAAAAAAAAAAATGATAATTGTGATGTGATACAGGTGTTAGCCAATGCTATGGTTGTAAACATTTTGCAATATGTCAGTGTATCAAAG
This sequence comes from Eubalaena glacialis, assembly GCF_028564815.1. Taxonomy (NCBI): domain Eukaryota; kingdom Metazoa; phylum Chordata; class Mammalia; order Artiodactyla; family Balaenidae; genus Eubalaena; species Eubalaena glacialis. The sequence continues at coordinate 28,023,171 of NC_083732.1, read as the reverse complement.
CAACATAAACTTACCCAATGTTATATTTCAATTATATCTCAATAAAGCTGGAAAAAATAAATAAAAAGACATCTTACAAATCAATAATAAGGGGGGATGAATGTTTTAATGGGATGAATGGGCAAGGGCACAAAGAAAAAATTTACAAACTGAAAAAAAAATATGTTGCAAATTTTAAAAAAGTTGACAGAAAGGAAAAGACACTCCAATGAAGGCAGATCACTCAAAAGTGGCAGCTCTTTCCAGATAAGAAAAGGAAAGCTTAAGGAGGTTAAATAACTTGCCCAAAGTCATCCAACTGGATCAGTTATAAGTGATATTTATATCTGTTAAATATGTTAAACCAATCTCTCTCTCTTATCTTTACACATCAAATATTTACTCTCCATGCCATATTGTATCTTGGTCATCAGGTATAAAAGCCTAGGAATCAGGTGATTTCTGTTGGAGATATGAGACAGAAACATGTCACTTTATCACACTGAACAAAAAAAAAAGGATAAAAGTTATATGTGATAGTGCTCTTAAAAGCAAGAATCTTTTTTTTTCAGATGAATCAAAAGACAAATGGACAAATCTAAGAAATGCCGAAGCTAAGAAATGGCCAAGCAAAAAGGACTAATTAGCAATGACTAGACTCTTCAGAGGATATGAGCACTTTAACCGTGGAATTTTTCCAAAAATCCCTAATGCACTGAAAATTAGGGGAGTTACCTAGCTTTCCTTTGTATTTCTGTTTGTAATTTGTACTAGAGAGAGGTACAAAAAAATAAATAAGTAAAAGAGCTGCCAAAAAAAAATTGGAAAGAAAGGCAAGGTAATCAAAATTGCAGCAGGATATTCTAGACAAATGAGACAGGAAAGCCAAGTGTACATCAATGGCACAATGGCTACCTAACTGAAAGTTTCACAGTCAACATCAAAAGCACACAAAGAAAGGAAGCCACTCTCAAGTAGGTGATGAGAAGTGACTTAAAGAGTCTGAGATGTATAATGACATTCCCAACACCATTTTAGCAGTGGTGTTAGAATAGACTAAAGACAAGGAGAGAGAGAAACAAGACCAATTCAACACACCGAAGAGCCCAGAATATGATGACGGTCCAAGTGGAATAAAAAAGAATGGATGGGAGAATGAATGGGACTTGGTACGCAGTGAGGGTGACCACAACAAAGAGAGGGAAATAGCACAGAAAATTTCAGTGTTTGAAATGGAGGGACTGGAAGAATGGAGGTGGCATAATGGCAACATGGAAGCAGTGCCAGTCCTTCCTTTCTGCCTCAAAATTGCAAAACTAAAATATTAATTCTAACTCTACTCAGTTCCTAAACTATAGAAGACAAAAGCTGGAGTGAGTTAGGCACTTTGAGCCCCTTAGCTGCTAGGTTTGGAATTAGTCTGTGACAGCGTCGTAGACATACCCAGACCCAGGACCTGCCACAGTAATAAACATGTCTCCACCAAATCCATCAGGTTTTTTCCTATAAAATGGAAGCCTTTATTGTTCTCTATTAAAATATGTCATAAATAAAAATCCAAATATGAGAAAGAAAGAAATTACCCATAACCTAATTGCCAAAAGATATCAACAAAATGTCAAGGGATTTTCCATATCCACAAATATTAATCTACTTTACCACTTTCGATGGCTATATTTTTACAATACGTAGCTTTTAACTAGTTCCTTCCAGATAGGAATTAAAGTTGTTTCAAGTGTTCTAATCTTACACATAAATTGACAACTGTATAAAATGCCTTTGCTGAACATCATTTTTATTAACTTGTATGACTATCTCTTTAAGGTACATTCCTTGATGTGTATATATTATATGACTAAATATATACATTTTTAAAACATTTTCATACATATTAGCAAAATACAATCCAGAAGGAGTACACCATTTTATATGCCCGCAAAGAGTATATTCAAATGCCCATTTCCAAACACTCAGAAAAATACTGAATATTGTTAACTTAAAAAAATAGTTTTCAAATGGATAGGCTAAAATTACATCTCATTATCATTTTGCATTTACTAGATTATTAGAAAATCTGAATATATCTGCATATTTTATTGGTCACTCATATCTCACATGTTGAAAACAATTTTCACATTTTTCTTTCAAGTTGTACATGTTATTTCTATAGTAGAAAAATTTTATGTCTTATGTAGCCAAATGTTATCTTTTCTCTTAGAATCTTTGCCCTTGGTATCACTTACTAAAAACCCCTTTACATTCCAAGTCACCCAAATTTTGAGTACTTTTATTGTTTCAATGTTTATAATTAAATCTCTCATGCATTTGGAATTCATATTGGAATAAGGAGTGAAGAACTGACCAGACTTTTTTTCCCAAATGACTACGTTTTATCAAGGCCTCTTTTGGAGTATCTGCCTTTTCTATGATTGTCTGAAATGTCAACCTTTCAGATGCTAGGGATGCCAAGATACATGAGAAGCTCTTCCAGGCTTCTCCAGGAAGAGAGGGTATTTTAAAAAAAACAATTGCAATGGAATCTTACACATGCTGTGGGAGAAAAGCATAAAGACATCAGAATGTAGTGAGGACATCAAATAAGGCATATTATTCCCTTGAAGGTTAAAAAGGGAGGGGTGTCACCTCATAGTAAGTGCTTTTCTCCCACAGCATCTGTAAGATTCCATTGATTCCGAAAGAGTGCTACTATATGAGGCTCGCTAAATATATGTGGACTGAATAAAGGCAGTTTAACATGGAAGTTAAGAGCAAGGCTTTGGAATCAGAGAGGCTTGGACTTACATATAACCTCTGCTATTTAATGGTTGTTTGACTCTGAGTAATTTCCTTTTCGTCATAAGATTCTGTGTAAAGGACTTAGTACAGTGTTAGGCATAAAATATTGATATGTGCACAATAATGGTAGCTATTTGTAGTGAATAGTAATAAGTAATGTTAAGTTGTGTCCATAGTAATGACCATACTAGTATGAAAATTGAAAAAAAAAGCTCCATTTCTACAGGATTTGTAAAAATCTCTCTTAAGGAGAATAACTAGAGAATAATTTACTATACAACTAATTTATATTTAAACTTATGTAAATACATAAGTTTTTAAATACTACAATTTGCTTTTGTTACATTATTCATAAGAAAATTTATGAAATTCACAAATATAATTAAATTTAAAGAAACACAAGTTCTGTTTATGCAAGTTATTGTTTATTATTTTCCTCATCCAAATTAAGTAAACAGATTTGTGTCATTTTCACAAACTGTTCTGTAATATTTAATAATGTTATGGGGTTGTAATAACTCTCCATGTATAAATTATCTCATAAATTTTATGAATTTAATTATCTTATTGAACAAAATGCAAATTTCCTTAATTAAATCAGCTACCATAGAAAATTTTATGAATTGTTACAAATATTTTTTAAACAGAAATTTGAAGAAATTTCTATATCGTTATGTAGTCTGTTAGCACTAATAGAGATTAACAATGAACCCTGTATCTGTGGACTCTATTAGGTTAAATTTTATTTAGTCAAATATACATTATTTCTTTGATTTGTCATTTATGTCCTATCTACTTCTCAAACTAATTAGGAATGGCATACAATAAAAGGGATATGTAAATTATTTTAGTAGTTGTCCATTTTTTTATATCACACTCAAGTTCTCCTATTTTAATTCTGCAAACAGTTTTATTACCCTGTATTATAAAATCAGATTCTCTTAACATGGGAAGAAAGTCATTGCAGGTCAGGAACCATGGGTTCTAGTTCCGGTTCTGCCACTGCAAGAGTACTTGACCTCAGGTGTCACATAACTTACATTTTCATCTATAGCATGAGAAAGTTGGACAGGAACTACCTCAGTGTTTATTCTATCTATAATTTCTCTTTCTTCTAAAAGATCCATTCTCTTTTCTGACTCTGAAGTCCCTAATTATTCTCCAGTTACTCAGATTTTAAACCTGAGTCATCTTAACATGAAGTGAGAGATACGAGCATCTACATAAATGATTATGATAGGAGTGAAAAAAGGTGTTTGGGTTAGCGTGGCCTGTTCTTGGAGTGACTGAGTCTCAGTAATGAGGCAGGAGATAGATGGGCTCCAGACTGAAGAGCCAGAGTTTGCCCCCTGTGGACAGATGCTCCACAATAGCAGGAGCGAGAGAAGAGCTGAGCCCTGCCCAGATCTGAGATAAAAGACCACATATTCCTCATTCTCAAAGTCAAGGAGACCTTCCTGACTGACTACACACATGCAGAAAGGCTCCTTGAAGGTCAAAAAGGGAGGGGGCGTCACCTCATAGTGAATCCATCTTGGCTAAGAGATGCGCAAGCACACATGGGAGGACCCTGAGATATACCAGATACAGACTCAGATCAAGGCAAAGCAAGATGATTGGTCAAAGGAAACCTGGAGGAAATGCCCCATTGTATTGCCAAAAGCCCGTTTTCGGTTTTAAGGTTCGTTGGATTCGCTGGCAAAATAACCACTTGTTTCACACAAATAAACAGCTTTCATCAATTCTTTAATGAAAGGTGATTTAACTTAATTTTAATATACAATTGTTAGAATGAAAGGAATAAGAATATTACAGAAACACAACAGGGTATACATCACCGAATTGGGCCGACACCTACTTCCAGATCCAAACAGCAGCTGGGAAGTCCGAAGTGACAGCAATCTGGAGCCCCAGTTGGGAAGAGTCCCAGGTGGTGCGTCCACCCCATGGATGAGACTTCAGATTGGAGTTCTGGGGGCTTCCGTTTATAATTCCAGGCTGCAAACTGACATCATCAGTTTACGTGCAAAAATGCAGCTCTGGATGCACTTTAACCATGCTGTTGGTTTCACCATGTGAGTCACAAGATTTTCCAGACCCTGGGGGACTGGCCAGGTGCCCAGGGCTCAAGAAATTCCAAGACCCACTCCCTTTCTTATCGTAAGCGCCGCTTGACTTGCTAGCAGCAATTGTTAGGTGTGCAAGCAGGCGTGCAGTCCAGGCAGGGTCACAGGTCGGGCAGAGGCCTGCTTCTGCCTCTGAAGCCTGAACAAGACTCCTTTACTAGTTTCCCCAACACCCATAAAAGTGATTCAAACTACCACTACCACAAGGGCGCGACTCTCTCTCTGAGTCTGCCCTTGTGTCTATCCACGCGTACTCTTTTCCTCCCAATAAACACGTTACTTGTTTCAGTACTTTCCGTCTCTATGTGGAAATTCATTTCTACACAGCTGACAGGCCAGGGTCTTGTCACTGGTCACTGGTTTCTTGTGCTCTAGTGGCTAGGATTCAGCACTCTCACTGCCTCAGCCTGACTTCAGTCTCTGGCCAGGAACAGAAATCCTGCTTCAAGCCGCTGCAGGCCGAGGCCACCTGAGATCAGTAAGACCCCAAATGAGATGCTAATATTATGGAATAAATAGTTCCATATTCCCTCCTAGTTGAAGCAATACAAGGGGAACTGGGTTATTACCCACTTAACGTGCTTTTCCCCTCTGTGCATTGAGGACTGCTGGTCCTCTACTGTGCATTCAACAGGCTCATTCTTCAAGGCTCAATTCCAATCCCACTACCTCTATGAGACCATCCTTGTTTTCCTGATGAAGACACAGAGCAATTCATACACACTTCCATTATGACTCTGAACACATCCTATTTCCTCTTCAAGGACAGAAAAGTACATTTCAGATTATTTTGTGTACCAAAGAAACTGGAAGTATGCCTTGTTTTATAAATTCTGTCCAAAATATGGCTGAATGATTGCATGATTATCTGAATGTACACGTGTATGTATGTATACAAATTGAATAAATGAATGAAGCATGAGATGAAACTGAAGATCTGGGACCTGAGTATTAAGGGCTATTTAAAGAAGAGACTGGGAGGATGTTTAAATCACAGCATGGAAATGAATGGCGTATAAGTTCTTACATATATTGTGTGTGTGTGTGTGTGTGTGCTCACAAGCACCTACAAAATAAAACTTTGATGAGTCATTCACATTTAATACAGTGAATGATACGCAAATACAGGTGCTTCCTCTGTTTCAAAATTTTAAAGATTCCTTTCAAAATACTGATGTTCTTACCATTTCCAACTCTACACAAAAGTTGCAGGATTTTGTCAGTTCATACTCTTTGTGTCCAGTGTTAGTCTTATTCTCAAGAGTCTAGTGTTAGGACTTCCCTGGTGGCGCAGTGGTTAAGAATCTGCCTGCCAGTGCAAGGGACACGGGTTCGAGCCCTGGTCAGGGAAGATCCCACATGCCGCGGAGCAGCTAAGCCCGTGTGCCACAACTACTGAAGCCCGCATGCCTAGGGCCCATGCTCCGCAACAAGAGAACCCACCGCGATGAGAAGCCTGCGCACCTCAACAAAGAGTAGCCCCCGCTCGCTGCAACTAGAGAAAGCCCATGCACAACAATGAAGACCCAACGCAGCCAAAAATAAATAAATTTATAAAAAAAAGAAAAAAGAGTCTAGTGTTAACTCAGCCATCTAATGGTCAAGTGTACTTGGATCAGCAGTGCTATCAAAATCCTTCTTTGCTGGTAATTTTGTACATGCTTCCTCATACACTTGAAAACTTCCCCTACACCCAGGATAGAGTTTAAGTTCTTTAACTTGTCTTACTCTTGTCACTCCATTTCATGGCCCTCCTCCACCTTCATTCCCCATACTACACTATTTTCTCTGACTAGAACATTAACTACCGCAATCACATTTTGGGGGCTAACATATTCATTCTTCATGTCTCAGATTAAATAACACTCACAAGACAAAAAATTTTCACTGAACACTCAAGAATGAGGGAGCATCTCTTCCATTCACTCCCTTACAGTTCTATACTGTGCCTACTGAAGCATTTCTCTCACTGTATAATGTTATCTACTTACAAGTCTGTATTCTCTGCTTAAATACATGTTCCCTGTGGACCAGGAAGTTGTCTTTTAACTTGCAGTGACAGGCACAAAGTAGTTCCTTGATTAATATTTGATAAACAGATACACAATTGTGACATATTACAGTAATAATTTAAAAAGTCAAAGAAGAAAAATTGTTTTCTAAATCACGATTACAATACTGAAAATAATTTCTAAGACTTGATGCATGGTGCCTAATGGCCCATAACTACTGTAATCATAATTAATCCTTATCAATTTTACATCATTCCTTAACAGTAATAGAGGAGTCAGGAGGGATAGCTGACTGGGGAAAATATTATCACAGAGTGTGACTCTGATACTACAAGAGGATACTCAGATGAAAATACCAAAAAACAAAATTTTTAAATAAAATTATAAATTGTAATCATGGAGAAGATTACATAAATTTTGTTTCGTAAGTACTGATCGAATTGTCATTTTCTAGTTATACCTACAAATAAGTATTGAATTCCCTCTCAATGCAACTTTGCATAAGACTGAGCTAGCAAGAATTATACAAAAAGTTTTTAAGAATGATAGCACCTAGAATAGCAGCTTTCAAATGTTTTTTTAATCACAGTATTTTCAAGAAATACATTTTTTCTTGAGTTCCAAAAAAGACAGGTAACATAAATATGTACAAACACATAACTGAATCAAGTTTCATGAAACAATACCTAACCTACTACAGGCAATGTAATCTATTTTCCAAAAAATCCCTGCAAACATGCATAGTTTATCATACTTTCTTAACAGACTTCTGAACAATAATTTCTCCCAAATTTAAAACTTTAAGGAGAGGGATTTTATGTTTCTTAGTTATATTCTTTGTAGTTTGACTGATGGGTTGAGTAATAGTTGCTTTATTTTTAATGAGTAATAAGAATACATTGAAATAATACAGATAAATGAGGTGTGAATGATAAGTTTAGGTACTCAACAAACATCTAAATAAAATATTGTTTTAATCTGAATAAGCGTATGAAATTTGTGAAGATATATGAGATCTTACCTGAAGAAATACAGCACCTCCTTGATCTAAATAAACAGGTAGTCATGCTTACCCCTCGATACATTATTATGTTTTTGATACGTTGCTACCTATAGTGATTGGCTCCTCTACTCCTGTTAAACTCACTAAAAAACCTACTTCTCATTATTTCTCAGTCATTCATTCTTTCCAAAGCATATTGGATCTGCACATGTGTCAGGCACAGGGCTGGGTGATAAAGATACAATGGAGAAAAAGAGAGACGTGGTGTCTGTCTTCATGGAGTATTCATTCTAAAGAAGCCAATTGATAGCAGCCAAGTAAACAGCACACACAATCTGGATTGCGCTACAAAGGACATATACAGGGTGCTGTGAGAGAGGAAAACCTGAGTGGGAGAAGCCATACAAAGTTGAGGCCAAAGAGCCCATCTTTGAGTAGGTGCAATAAAACCTGAGACCTCAAAAATGAGAAGACATCAGTCCTGCAAAAAGCTAAGGGCAGAATTCCCATGCAGAGAAATGGCCAAGAATCTGGGCAGAACTAATGCTTCCTTGAGGAACTGAGAAAGACTCTATGGCTGAAACATAATCAGCAAGAAGGAATAAGACAAGATTGGAGAGATAAGCAGGAACCAAATCAGGCAGGGCTTTGTAAGTCATTGCAAGGAAGCTGGATTTTGTTCTAAGTGTAATGAAAAGCTGCTGAAAGGGTAAGTCAACTCATGCCATGATCTGATTTACATTTTTGAAAAGTCACCTCTAACTACTATGTAGAGAATGGATTAGAAAGTATAAACATGAAAGTCCGGTTAAGAGACTACTTCAGTAAATCTAGGCCAGAAATGATGTAACTTGGCCTAGGGCAATGGGAGATAGGATAAAAAGGTGGAAAAATTCAAGATCCATTTTGTAAGAGAACCTGTAAGACTTGCCCAGGATTAGAAAAGAGGGGCAAGGCAAAGAGAAGAATCAAGGCCAATCACACATCCTCAGCTCACAACCGAAGATTTGGTCTTTTTATAGCATTCTTTCCCCCATCCCTTTAGCCCTGTTGGTTACATCAGAAGTTACTTGGTTATCAGAGGCATATGAACCCTGAAGGACCTTTTGTGCATCAGGGACCAGATTACTACTGGCCAAAGTGATTTACTGTATCCTTCCAGTGAGGTTTTACAAGCCCATAAAATAATTTTATACGTAAACTTCCATGGTACAGGTGAACTTGTGCTCTCCCTTCATCATTTCCCAAAGTGAGATAGAGGAATTTTTACACATTCTCCACACAGATTTAAGTATCACCATCTTAAGGAAACCCTCACAGGATCTTCTGATCAATAAAACAGACCTATGACTGGGCTTCCGTGCCTCACTGTGTTTACTTCTATGATGGCACTCAACACACTGCACTTTGATTCAGGATCCAGGGTATATATTTGTTTCTGTAAACTAGCTAATACACAAGCATTGTTAAATATGCACTGTTGGAATAAATAAAGTTAGTGTGTTAATACAGCACAGATTAACATACAGGACAGAACATGGTAGGTGTTCAATAAATAATCTGGACTTTTACTGATTTACATGGATGAATTTCAACTTATACTTGAAAGAGATTTTTTACTTATTACAAGCATAATAATTACTTACTTCTGCGTGTCATTTATATTTTACAATGTACTATTTCAGAAAATAAATAATCTCAAATGTCCCTCAAAAAACTCCTGAGGGGACCGATATTAATGTACCCATTACACAGATGATTAAGCAATGCTTATTTTACTTGCCTAATACACAGGCACAGTATCCATTTACCTCAAAATATTTAAAATAGTTATACTATATCTAAACACAAAAATGGATAGTTAAATCATAGTTATATAAAAAAAAATACTTAAGGTCATGAATAAAACACAGCAATTTTCTGCTTTGTGTTTAAAAAAAAAAAAAAAAAAGAAAAGAAGATTGGCAAGCTCTAGGAAGATGGGCTGCACCAGAAGCCGAAGAGTATAGACATTTCCCCTCCAGATGCACTCCAGTTAACCTACATCCAAGTATATCAAGTATATGGATACTGAAACGTAAGAAATATTATGTTTTTCTCGCTTTAATTTTAGATTTCCTTTTGTGTCATGATAGGATTGGGAAAAACACATTTCTATTACTTGGACTTGTGATATCTAATAAAAACAGGTAAGATTTATTTAGCATTACTTTGAACATTTTATAACACTTTGTTTAATACAAGGTACTTGTTTACGGTACTTTGTTTAATTCTTTAAATACTCTCTTTTGAGCACTGTCATTATTCCATTATATGTGGATGAAGCCCAGGTTTAGAGAAAAAAAGTAACTTGCATAAGATCTCACTGCTAGGAATCAATACAGCAAATATCTAAACCCAAGCTTTCCCTGGTTCACCCACTTACCCACCATGCTATACTGACTCCTCTCCATCAAATGCTATTCCTTGTTACCTCCATTCCTGTAAAGAATTCCTGAGTTATAACTACTTGTCCCTCTACAAATGTGAAAATAATTACTTGCAGTTCTGTTTCTCTTTGTGCATATTATGTATATATTCTACTCTCTATTTTCCTGTAAGATTAATTTATTTTTAAATGTTGTTTATGGTGGTACCAAAACCTCCCAATGGAATTGATTAATGAATATTCGCTATTCATTGTAATATGCAAAGTAATAAATGCCTTCTCAGATTAATGGCTGTGGCAAAACTAAGACGGTTAATGAATCTCAAAGCCTATTTACCCCTAGGCAATAGTGATTATTGTTCTTTTACAGTCAACCATATCATTAGGAGGAAATACAAGAGAAATATATTTCACCTCACCTGAAAGTGTTGAAGATGATGGCTGTGTAAAGGGTTCAGCACAATACAAGCTAATATCATGATATAAATATTTAATAGAATATTTTAAATGATTTAGAGTTTATTGGGGTTTACTAAGACAGTACAGCTTAGATTAATAAATGCATTAGAGATAAATTTTATGAAGTATAGGAAATAAAAAAATCATATTAATAATGTACTTCTAATCACTTATGTACAAATTCTATTTAATTTTTCCAGACTGGTTTACAGAAATTGTTCTTCTTGTTTGGTTTAATTGCATGAAACTCACTGCAAAAGAAACTCAAAATGAGTGGCTAGTTTCATCACCTGTGGGAAATAAAATATTGGCTAATATGGAAATTGTTTCAAATAGCTATTATGTGTGCATAAAAATTATGCTCTTATGTAAAAATCAGGAAGACATTTGGAAGTGGGTTGTTTTTCTTCTTTTTGTTATCATTTACCGTAATCTTCCAGAAACTTATTATGAAACAGGGAGCTCTCTATCAATCATTTCTGGGATAAACATTTCCCAAAAGTTAATGTTACAAGAATATCTGCTTTCCAGTTGTCGATTTATCAGGGACAAAAATGTACCATATTTCTCCATATACAGAAATACCGTCTTTTGACTCACAGTGAAACCATACATATTATACCAAGCCAAATCATTCCAAAATGTATTATACTTATATAAATGACAAATTGAATGACTGAATATAGAAACATGGAACAAACAGGTTTCTGCAGTCTTAAAATACTTATGATGGCCTAACTGTTTATAATAGTAGCAGCATTAATCTCAAAGTAGTAATACAATATTTTAAAGAGATGAGTAATAGATTTTCTAGTCACACTTATCTACCTTGTTAGGAAAACCTGGATGACTATATCAAAATATGCACCTGAGAGTATCCAAACTTTCCAGAGTACCCTAGTCAAACATGCATTTAGATGACTAGGTTAGGAATATCAATGTAACTAAAAAATCGAATCGTTATTGTTGTCATAGCCAGAAAAATAAAGGACCCCATTTTCTTTAGTTTCACATCATCCAGTCACAGGAAGAATGTTTGACCAATCTCAAGATTCCTCTTTGCCAGTCTACATGTCTTCTATTATCATTACTTTTTAGGAGGATGGAGATAGCAGTAATCTTCTGGTGCCAGTGTCCTTATTTCCTTACCTTGTAGAGCCTACTATCTGTGTTATACCCAGTTAAAGTTACTATTACTTAATAATTTTCAATATTAGAATTTCTTTTTATTTCCTTTTGTTCACATACTCTATGCTTCATCATGCACCGTCATCCACTTCCCTTGAGGAAAATATGCTTACTTTCCCTACTTTGTTAAGAAAAAAACACAGAGGTGTCCTATTCATTTTAAGTTACATTTAATACAAAGTGTGAGTGAAAAATAGCAAGCTGATCATTACATTAAAAAATAAAATAAAATAAAATAAAATCTACAAAGTACACAGTCTCAGCTTTTCTTGCCTATAGTTTTTAACTTATATTCACTGTAACTAACTCCAGGCCTCAGTTTGACATCACATGATCTAAGCGTATGCACTAAATTTTCCAGGTTCCAGGATAACTTGAAAATGTCACTGAACTGTGATTCAGATGTGGGAAAATCATACTGCAAGCCTGTTGGAAGAGTTTAAAAAGAACACTTTCATTTGGCATTGTGGCTACTACATCATCAACACCCCTTGTGTTTATTGTTCATCCATTTATTCATTCGTGAAAGAGTCATTTAACACGAACTGGGCCCATGCACTGGGCCCAAAGCAACAAATTTGCATTAAGTTTATCATATGCCCTGGATGATCAGAAATCATGTGGTAGACACAGAAGAGCAATAAATTGATTGTTGGGATAAGCTTCCACAGAGCTGTGCACAGGTGCTGTGGGAGCCAAGAGGAGGGGCACCTAAATCAAATTTGTACTGGGCACATTCTCTGCAGGGAGTAAAATGTCTTTGGAATTCTAACCTGTGGGGCATGAAGGTCTACCCTGCTGTCAATCTGTCAATCCACAGTATTTCAAAAAACTATTGCACCAGAAATAGTCATCTGAGGATTCTTTGTCATAAAATTATTGCCCTATTTTATAACATTTTAGGTGCATATTCTTCACTTTTTAACATCTCTGAAAGCAAGCCATATTATACAATTGAGAGCATGGCATAGTTTAGTTGACAGCACTTTCTCCCTTATCAGTGCATACAATAATGATGCTTCTGACCGTCACAGGCATCTTAGAGTTGATGATATACAGGATGATATCATTCTGCAAAACACTGCTTGGGCAATATTTCTCTTGGGATAGCATAACTAGCCCGATTAGCTTCTCTCCAGTTATAAAGGGTTACATGTCTCACTGACTCTCCACAAAGACTTAAACACTATCATCATCACTGCTATCAACTTGGAAAGAGGCTTGAATAAATTGTCGATGACAAGACTATCCACTTATGAGAAATGGCTTCAGCTTGCCCATACTTTTCATAAATGGTGAAATAAAATGTTCCAAAATCTCTCTCCTAAAGAGTCTAATTTTTTCCAGAAAACATGTTAATACAATGCTTAACCTACAGGACCAGTAAAGAGAACCAGCTTATAAAATATCCCACTAGTTTTATCCTCAACCATTATTTTACAGCCTGATTATGCAGGGCATATCAAAACAGGCATGTTTATGAAACATCAAATAGTAAGAGAACTATTTCCAAGGATGATCTACTATAAAATATTTCCAAGCATTCTGCTTTTCAAGTAGATCTGAGAATTTCTATTATACATGGACCAAGTTGTACAAGCCTGAAAAAACATCTATATGATCAAAATATATGAGGGGTTTAAAACACATATATTCTCATCTTTAACTCATAATTATTTCCTTCTCAGTGTATTGCTGATCTAGGCTTAAGTGTCAGCCTCCAGTTCTTTAATATTGCATAATTTGTCATCCTCTTTTGATAATTATTTTTATTTAATATTGTACACGTACAACTTAAAAAATAATTTATTTCAAATATATTTAATATTTAGTGTATTTTAAATACCTTAAGATGTTTTCAAAATTGGTTTTAACATGCATTTCCTAAACCACTTTTATTTTGGAAATTATAATAGTCTTTTTTGTAATAGAAAACACTGACCTTAAATATCATGGTAGATTTTAAAAACTAAACTCATGCAGCAAATTAAAATGCAAAATGTGCTTGTCTGGAACAATTATTCACAGAGAAACAAGGACACACTAAGTGGATCACAGTTCTGAAAGAGATTACCTACTGAAGGTAAGATTTACATATTAATGACAGAAAGTTTGCACAAACTCAGAGGCTAAGCTGTGTTCGGTGACCAGCAGGCTTCTATTTATAAAGGACTCTAACCCACCACAACCTTTTGTGTTATTATTACAGACATTAATCTACTAGCAACATAAATATCTAAGCTAGGTCCAATTTTATTTCAGGACAAGAACATAGAATACTGATTATGAGACCCATCTGATCTGATGTACCATCTCTATCTGGAGAGTGAATTAGCTCATATGGATTAATGAATAGAAGAAAGATACTAGTACAATGTGAAAATCAGTTGGTTTTACCTGCAATGTCCTATTTGGTAGCCACCAGTCACTTGTAGTAATTGAATGTACATAAGTTAAAATTAAATTAAAAATTCAGTTTCTCAATCCCAGTAATGACATCTTAACTGTTCATTAGCCATATGTAGCCTACTGAACAGTGTAGATATACAACACTTCCCTCATCACAGAAAGTTCTACTGGATAGTGTGGAATTAATTAAAGAAACCTCAGCTAAAATTAGAGTTGGGATAGGCCTAAAGTGGGAGCTCTCAAGACCCATCATACATCCTTCCATTACTCCAAACAGGAAAAGACAGTAGGCCTACATATCCCACAGGAAGGTGTTGCCTACTTTACTAACCAGCAGGAAGAACAAATTTTTATCTGCCAATGACAGCCCAGTGAACCAGGGACTGTAGTAACCCAACCAATGAGAAGCCTCCATACTTCCTCCAATGGACTCTTTCGGTATCAGAGCCCCTCCCAAATACCCCCTTTTCCCTTATAGCAAGCTCCCCTTTCTGTTCTCTGGATTTGCCGATGGTCCACCACAGTTCGAATATCCTCAATTGCAATTCCTCTGGCTATTCCTGAATAAACTCACTCTGCTGGGTGAGATAACTAGCTGTTTTATTATTCAAGTTGACAATAGCACTGGTTTATACTTACTATTGCCCAAAAAGTTAAGGATCTATGCCACCAAGTAGAAGCAGGTGAACACAAAGTTCATTAGCAGAGCTGCAAGCAACAAGAATTCCTTAATGTAGTATGCCTCCGTTATCCTCTTGACTCAGATACTCAGTCCTAAAAGTACTTATTGCATGCTTCTTCCTGATCTTTGTGCATTTCACTCATCTCGATAACATCACAGTGTTATTCCTTCCTTATGCCTCCTTCCACCTGCCACCTCCCCAATTTTTTAAGGTTAATTCTTACATCTGTTCTGTTACTTCTTTTTTTATTAGGAATTTTACATTTCTTTTTAACACTGCTGAGATTTCTATTAAAATAGTGTGATTTTTCTTCATGATATGGTTACACAGACTTACAGTGATAAAAGCCTAGGTCCATTTTCCCCATAAGCCTTATAAATTTTACTGCATAATTTAGCAAATTGTTTGATTTTTCAGAAATGAATATACTGTATCATAGCCAAAATGTCTGTAGTCTCTAAGAACAAACTAGGATCAAATTCAGGATCTGGCATCCCTGCAAACTACTCAACATGTAAGGCCCACTTTCATGTGTACCACTGGGATAATTGCACATGGGGTCATAGCATAATGAGGATGTTTGTTATGTGCCTTATGAACAGTAAGTGCAAACGTGTGGTGTTATCTACAGATGCAATCATTTACTTTCAAATGTTTCACTGAGACTGTAAATTCTGACTTCATAAAGAATTTCTTGTGAGTATATCTTTATATGGGAGAATATTTACATTTTCTCATACAAGTAGCTGGTACAGTTTATTCCAGGAAGTGTGTACAGTGATGAGAAGGGAGACCTAAATTTCGGTTTATAACTTTCTATACCATTTATTTTTGTGTGTGTGCCACGTGCATACATTAGTTACTCAAATGAATCATTTTTAAAATGTTCTTTAAAGATCCTTTGTCCGTGTTCTTCTCTTCGACCTTGGGGATGGGTGAGGTAGTGTGGGTTGGATGACCAGAAATCACAAAAGTCACCCAAACATCCTCAGACCTAGAGAATAAAGTATTGGTTGGCTTATGGATTAAAGATAAATAGGCCACTGTCTAAAAGACTGAGAAAACCTACCTAAGTAGCAGGGAAAAGTTACAGAGA
Source organism: Eubalaena glacialis (assembly GCF_028564815.1). Classification (NCBI taxonomy): domain Eukaryota; kingdom Metazoa; phylum Chordata; class Mammalia; order Artiodactyla; family Balaenidae; genus Eubalaena; species Eubalaena glacialis. The sequence continues at coordinate 28,006,992 of NC_083732.1, read as the reverse complement.
AAAATGAAGATGCAAGTGGCAGAATAGATAAGTTAAGAAATATGATCCAGAATTTTTTTATAAATAATTAAAATTTTAATGTATCTGTACTTAATATAGTATCCCCCTTAAATGAGTAGTATTTTTAATGTAAGATCACTTACATTATACAGAATCAATAAATAATAAGGTATAAATATTCTCTTTATAAATAGAAAGGATACATTTTAGTACTGCTGACCATTTTGATGAAAAGTTGTTTATTAGTCAAATGGTAATGCCAGTTTTTGCATTTTATGTCAAAAAAATCATTAAGGACATGCCATTTATTCAAGTAGTACAGATTTTACTGTAATGCCAATAATATTAAACTTTAAATCTTATTTTGGTTGTACTTTGAACTGCTGGAATCATGAATCAGATAAATCAGTGCTTTTGAAACCCTGTAATGAAGGACCAGTCTTCCCTTCTCCCCACCCTTAATCTGCTGTGGACTGATAAAATAAAAATTAATTACTAGGAAAATGAAATAAAACCTACATACAAAAAGACAAGCCAAAATGTTTATCGGACTCAATAGGTAAAAATTACTCTGTCATTTTGCTATACAGCTTCTTAAATGTTAACTCTCAGTTTCTGTCTCCTGGCAGACCCAAAACAAACACTGGTGAAGTAACTATGGTCCCACAGACCACCTTCTGAGTAGCCCTGAGTTAATCACACCACATTTTTTTTCCTGGAAGGAGGGCTAACATACAATTCAATAAAAATGTTTCAAATGATTCTTGCCTCAAATAATTCTTCTCTCAAATATATATATATACACACACCACTTATATGTTATTGTAGCTATTATAGTAAATATGTTAAATTACTTCTTTCACAATATTTGAAAATGTTAACAGAATGCTGAAAAAATTAAATTTTATTGCATATTTTAGAAATATTCAGTTCACTAGCCTTTTTTTGGTAAATATGTGATCGCGTTCACGCATATGAAGATGTATACAAATACAGTATCTCCTCTACTTAGTTTATATAAATTTAATAAAGCACAAATACACATTCCATCTCAATCTATATAAATGCCCCAAATAAAAATAAAGTTTGGGGACTTCACTGGTGGCACAGTGGTTGGGAGTCCACCTGCCAGTGCAGGGGACACAGGTTCAATACCTGGCCCGGGAGGATCCCACATGCAGCAGAGCAACTAAGCCCGTGCACCACACCTACTGAGCCTGTGCTCTAGAGCCTGCAAGCCACAGCTACCGAGCCCAGGTGCTGCAAGTACTGAAACCTAGAGGCCATGCTCCACAACAAGAGAAGCCACCGCAATGAGAAGCCCACAACGAAGAGTAGCCCCCGCTTGCCGCAACTAGAGAGAAAAGCCCACGCAGAGCAACGAAGACCCAACGCAGCCAAAAAACATGAAAGTTTGAACATAAAAACATACCAAAATTCTACTTCCATTTTATGTATATGAAATAATACAAATTTCTTATGTGCAATTTATCAATTTTCATTATTCAAAGCTGATTTACATGCTGCCTGATTACCTTGCCTTATCTTTTCCACCCAAGGGTAACAACTGTAATATGGTCTAATTTAGGGCTTCCCTGGTGGTTCAGTGGTTAAGAATCCGCCTGCCAATGCAGGAGGCACGGGTTCGAGACCTGGTCCGGGAAGATCTCACATGCCACAGAGCAACCAAGCCCGTGCACCACAACTACTGAGCCTGTGCTCTAGAGCCCGCAAGCCACAACTACTGAGCCCGCGTGCCACAACTACTGAAGCCTGCATACCCAGAGCCCATGCTCCGCAACAAGAGAAGCCACCACAATGAGAAGCCCGCGCACTGCAAAGAAAAGTAGCCCCTGCTCACCACAACTAGAGAAAGCCTGTGCGCAGCAACAAAGACCCAGCACAGCCAAAAATAAATTACTTAATTAATTTTTAAAAAATGGCCTAATTTAGCATATTCTGTACATGATAGGCCTAAAGTATTAGGTATAGATTGTGACAATTGATAATAATAATGGACCACAGCCATAGAAAATTAAATTACCTAAAGACAAAGAAAATTGAGGTAGTGTTAATAATTTAGGGAAAAAAAGGAAATTTTAACAATAACAAATTTTTTTATTAAACTCTGTTGAACATTTTTTTCATTCAACTTCCAATAATATCAGTGAAAGAGCCATACTTTTATTTATAAAGAAATCCTTCTTACACTAACAAGATATACTGAGGACATTCATGGTACATACATCGACAGCTGTTGTACACATAACTCCATAGTGTATGTATGTTAATTGTGAATATTCAGATACATATTCTGAGAATAGAATCTAAATACAAATATGCAATTATTATATTCCTTAAAGTATAATAATGGGAAACATGAAAATCATGTCATGGATTTATTTTGAAAATTACAAGTATGGATTTATGAAAGCTGATTTTTAATTTGCATTTTGTGTCAGTGTTATAAGTGATTACTTTTATCTTGAACCAGAAATACACACACACACACACACACACACACACACATATATAAATTCCTTTTGAGGCAAACATAACCTACTTATTCCAAATAAAATAAATTTAAGAAAAATGGGAATCGCTTAAGTAAAATTTGATGCATTGTTTCAAAATAATAGTCATTTTAAATATAACTTTTCATTATATGCAGAAATCTATTTTCACACAATAAGACAGTTACCAATTATATCTGTATTTTGAGAATAACCCAGAAAGTAAGGAAAAGGAAACACAGATGATTCTTGAAGCATGTTATAGAGAACAATGTCTAGAGGTTAAAAGAAATCTACTTTGGTAGACTGAAGTAAATGGAGAACTTTTTATTACTTAATTACTACTGAAATGTCATTTCTGTTACATACCTAAATCTTCTTATGAAACTCTTCATGATAAAAATTGCCAAAAAATAGTTTGTTTCAAAAGATGAAAAGGCAATTGAAAAAAAAGCATGTTTAAGAGAATAATGATTTTTTTAAGTACATACTCATATATTCACAGAGTATATTTTTAGTGAGATACTGAAATCATGTCTTGTTTTTCAAAGGGAACATTTCTAGTTGTATAGTTCTCACATCTCCTTTACCTCAATTATGCTACCTGTACTCCACCTATAGCTCCACATATAGCTACTAAAACATTGTTTCTTGAAGCCTGAAGCTATTTCATCAAAATTTGGATGATGCAATAGCCTTTGCTTCTTCAGAGATCAAATGTGTGTTCTCATTCTAAGCCTCAGATTCATTTTGCTGGTGATTTTGTGCTACTCATTACACAGCTCTGTGATTAATTTCTTTATTAATAGATTTAGAAAACACCACCTGCCCCCAAACACAAAGGAGCTATGAGGATCACATCAATTTATTCATTGGAAATGGGTTTCAAAAAATAAAACATAAAGAAACAAAAGATGGTATTGTCATTACAGCAAGACAGAAGGCTATGATAGCATTTTTCATGTTAAAAAAATAAAATGTGAAATATATGAAACTTCCATTTTTTTGTCAGGAAACAACACTATGTAATTCACAAAAAATATTTTTACTCAAAATTTATATTCAGAATTATTCATCTCTGTGCTAGAAATCCTCATGTAAATCTGCATTTTTTTATTCAGAACTACATTTACATCCACATGAGGTTTTCTGAAAGACAGAATTCACAATGGTTAAGAACACAGAATCTTAGGGTGATGGATATGTTAATTAGCTTGAGTGTGGTGATCATTTCACAGTGTGTATGTATATCAAAACATCAAGTTATATACCTTAAATATACACGATTTTTATAGGTCAATGATATCTCCATAAAACTGTTAAAAAACAAAGACAGAATCTGTCTTTAATAAAACTGCCTGAGTTGCAATCCTGGCTTTGCCACTGTGACCTGGGCTTACCTTCCCTATACTTCGATTTCCTCAATGCTTTTGTGATAACTAAATATATTAATGCATGCAATGTGCTTAGAATATTGCTTGGCAAATAGACAAATAGACAAGTAGTGAATAAGTTTTTGAGAATGTTAATATTATTATTATTATTATTATTATTATTATACTGTCTCCATAGATTTCCTTACGAATGGTTCTCCAGCTCCATGAATTCACTCTTCTATATTCTAAATATATTTTCCTGGGTTCTGATTGAGTGTAAACATTTATACACAGCCATATCAAATCATAACACATCTTGATGTCAGCCAACAGAACAGTTTCCTGAATTTCATGGAATTCATCACCATTCATCAGTATATCATTTTGGATCAAGGTACAGGCAGTTAGTGGATTAACCCAGCAGCCAACTTGAAACATAGAATACAGAGTTTCTTATTGCTTAGAGTCGGGAAACTATGCATGCTAATCACTGACATTGTAATCTAATCACCAAATGATAAAAACATCATGGGAGGAAGCAAAATCTAAGTGCTGGATCTAATTACATTACTATTCAGTGGCTTGATGGAGAAGCTGGGCAAGTTGCTGCAGTCATTTATACAACCAAACACTCAATAGACCATTTTAGGCCCCAGTCCAAGCTGTGACTAGGAAGCTAGTAGCTGTACATTTCGAATCAAGACGAGTTGTTAGAGAATAACTAAGGGGCTCTGCGAACTCCAATTCTTATGATCTTTGGGTAACAGAAAACCGGAAGTGGAGGTTATGATAATAAAACAGTATCGTTTACAAGAAAGAGGTCAGGTATAGAGTCACACAGACATGTTTTCCAATCTTGATACCGAGCAGGACCCTGTGGGGCTCCTGCACACAAAAGCCTTCCGGTGTCCCGCATCTCTTTGATTAAAGGAAATAGGTTTCATTCAGCCTCCAAGACCTTCCCTGAGTTCCAACCGGCAGGTTCAAACAATTGTTAAGTAGGGAAGGGAGGGGATGCAAGACAAGGGAGGAAACAAACAGTAAAGAGAAACAATAGTGCAGCCTTGGGGCAAGATCCTGGTTACCCATCAAAGGATAAATACAACAATATCTTTGAGTTATTTTGCAGATACTGAAACCCCCACCAGGTGGGAGAAGTTAACAGTTAAAGAGGACGTAGACCCCAGACCGGTTGGAACCAGAAGGTTGATGATGCTGACTCCCACTTACCTCACCACCAACCAATCAGAAGAATGACCACGAGCTGATCACACCCTCTTTGAACCATTACTATAAAACTCCTCACTAGCTCCTCCAGGTTGGGACACACAGTTCTGAGGGCGTTAGCCCGCTGTGGCCCACTTTGCCTGGCAAAGCAATAAAGCTGTTCTTCTGTACTTCACCCAAAACTCTGTCTCCGAGATTTACTTTGCTGTCGGGGTACAGAAGCTGGATTCAGCTTCGATCTCTGCTCTGCTACCTGCTGACTGCCATGGGGCAAGTGACCTAAATTTTCAGTTCCATCATCTATAAAATGGGGATAATAAAACACCTACCTTTCAGGGATCGTGTCAATACTAGAGACAATGACTACAGAATACCTGGCACATGGTTATATTCAGGTAGTAGTGCTGATTTTTACTTCTCATCATGAAATTATAAAATACATTACGGAAGAAACCAACATTTAACATCATACACAACTCTATTATCACTCACTAGAATTACATGAACAACATGGAGATTACACTAGTCGTTGTATATCAGTGCCAAGCACACCTTAGGAAGGTAAAGTTGGTTATGATGCTGCTGATGATGATGCAATTTATGGAAACAGAGTGAAGTGAATAATCTATGTATATGTGTCTCTCATATAAGCATGATCAGTACAGAGTCTCATTTTAAAGAACTAAGATTGTGAAAATAAAATGTAATAAAAAATGTTGAGCCAACTACAAAATAAACTTTCAGTGGCCCGTGACCTTACAACTTGGATTCTGCCAATGAGTAAAACAAAACACAGTACTATATTATGAGCATTTCTCCATTTTCTGCTCTGGTAGAGGGAATGACTCAGAAGAACAGATGATGTACACATCATTTCTATTTGCATTCTTCAATTGGTACTTGTACATATTTTGTTTACATCATAGTAGCCTTGAGTTTTTTTGGAGGCTAATGGAATAATGTTTCTTATGGACGATGCATTAATTGAGAAAGAGAAGCAGTTCATGCTGCCACTAGCTCTATAGAGGCCTATAGTATGGTATAGTAATATAAGAAGTTTGCTAAAAACTATCCATTGTGAGAAATCTATAATGTATTGAATATCAGTTATCAAAATGTTATCAAGACTTAACGGCTTATCAGCTATCAATATAGAGACCCTGTAAAAGTAATTTTAAATTTTTGAAAAATAAGAAGACATATATATACACACATATGTATATTTATGACTAAGCTTGTACAGTTCTGAGGCTATAAAACTAGAGAAGAAACTATAAAGAAGAAACTATAAAACTATAAAGAAGTGAGATTCATTTTTAAAACATATCAGAATATCTACCCTGATGTCTATATTGTCAATCCAAAGTTATCAGCTTCACAGATATACACTTATTCCAATGATGTTGTCATACTCCTCTTTAATAACTGCCTTTGTGTAGGTATTGCCATAGGAGAAAAGTAGCTGCATTAATTCATAATCACACTACCTAAGTTGTCAACCAAAAGCAAATGAGATGAGAGTACAGAGAAGCAGCATATTGTACAAATAATGATAGTTGCCTATTCAGAAATAGTCCTTGTATTGGAACATATACACGTGCATACACACACACACAAGCGTGCACGCGCGCACACACACACACACACAGGTGGGGGTGGAAAGGTAAAGGAACACTACAACAGAATGCTAAATCTACTTTGTAATGTTTTTTATTTACCTGATGGGATTATAACACTGGTTGCCATCCCAATAGCACCTTAAAATAAAACCAGGGAAATTTTAATATGCACAATTCCAAGCTCCACCCTAAATCCCCAGAAATCTGAGTCTCAAAGCTGTAGTCAGAGCACAGAGGATTTTTTTCTGCTCTCAGATGCTTCTAAACTCGATATAAGGCCACTGAGTTAAAAGACAGAAGCCATCATTTATAAAAAACATTGCCATGTGGTGGTTCAGTTTATGAAAGGTGATGCTCACATCAGCCATTAGAGTTAGATATTATCATCCCCATTTTCCAGATGACAAAAGGAAGCTTTCACAGATTAGGATGCAAAGCCAATCAGTATCTGAGTGCAGATCTCTCTGATTCAAAAGGGCTTTCCACAATACACCAGACTTAAACCAAAAAGCTTCCATGGAGTTTATAACTGGGGCCACAAAGTGACCAGTGAAAGGAAACTCACAAAGAGCCAGTGGTGTATTTTGTTCAGTAAGCAGTGGTGTTTTGAAAACTGCATGTGAATCTGTTGGATGTCAGCAAATATCCAAAAGACAATACCTCCTGAAAAAACAGTCTCCTTGTAATACCTGACATGAAGAGCTTTTTGAGGGGAGGGACTATATTTGCAATATTTGTTAGTTAACTCTTTTTTAACGTTTTTATTTATTACTATTATTGGTGTGTGTGTGTATGCAACAAGCTTCTCTAATTCAAAATTAAAGCAGAGCATGGGACTTCCCTGGTGGTCCAGCGGGAACTAAGATCCCAAATACCGTGGGGCAACTAAGCCTGCGCGCTGCAACTAGAGAGTCCACGGACTCTGGAACCCGTGCTCCACAACTAGAGAGAAGCCTGCGCGCCCCAACGAAGAACCTGTGCACAGCAACGAAAGACCCCGCACCGACGCAGCCATAAATAAATAAATATTAAAGCAGAGCATTGCATAACTCCCAAACGGATGGTGACTTCATGTAGCCAATACTATCTTCCATCTCCTTCTTTCTTATTTATCTCTTTCTCCCCAGATTGCTAGATACAAAATGTTAGAAACAAAAGAGTTCATATTTAGACAGGGCTGTTACTCTCAGGTAACCATGTTCGAGAACCCTTTTATGTCAAAAAGGAGCAATTTCAGCCTTGTTTGTGACCCCTGATTTAAAACTTCCTTATTTTTTTTTGAAATTACACATTTAAATAAATAATATATTTGAATAACACTATTTAAGTGCTCATTTTTGTCCATCATCCCAATAATCAGACAGGGTAAAGGAATATAATGCTACTTTCTACAGATGAGGAAACTGAGGCTCAAAGAAAGTGCGACTGAGCGCAAAGGCCAGGGCAGGAATTACACACAGGTCCTTGTGCCTGCACTTGTAAGGCCCTTCCAAGGTTCTCCCTTCCTGAGGTGCTGAGAACTCTCCTTCTGGAAAGCCCATGCTCCTCCTGAAGGTATTAAGAACAATCACAAGTACAACAGTGCTAAGAACTGACTAGTTAAAAAATTTACCAGGCACAGTTAAGCTCTTTCAGCTCAGAGAGCTAAGTCTGAAAAGGTTGATGTACTAATCACATTTTGAGGAGGAAAGAATAACTCATGATAACTTTTCTAAATTTGTTAGTATATTCTGATTTACTTAGATATAAATATAGAAAATTCTGACTTTTTTTAAACTACTATTTTGTAAAAACAACAAAAAAAATAACTTTAAAAGATTTTGGTTCCTGTAGTAATGACAACTTTCTAATGCAAATACTCTCATTACTGATTTCACAATTTAATACTTTACAGAAAAGAACTTTGTGTAGCCAATCAACTTCAGTGTTCCTTAGAGTCATGGGATATGTTTGCCACCATACATAAGGGAAACTCAAATTGTTGACTGAAAAATGGTGAATTTGATCTATACTTGACAGTTGCTAACAGGATTTTGCAGCTAAAATCTTCGATCCTAATAATACTTTAACAAATTAAATGTATTAATAACCTTTTTAAACAGTAAATTGTGGACTCTACTTTGATAGACTCTATTTTGATAGACCTATTTTCCTTAATAATTTCTCCCTCAGCTTCCACAGAATTACACAATCTTTCCAACTTCCTCACTGGTTTGCCTTGCTTTCACCCACTAACATTGGACATAAATGCTCTACAAGAAGCTCTTTCCTGCCTACTATTCCTTATTCTCAGATTCATGCATTTGCATTTCAACTATTACATATCACCTCCACAGAGACAATTCCAAACTTGTGCTCCCTATTCCTAATGCACCAGTCAGTTATTCTATCAAATGATAACTTCAACTACTCACTTGACAACCTAAATTCATATTGTCCTCTAATTTGAATGTTTATAACATTGATTCAACCCTAATCATATGCTCCCACTGAACTGTTCTTCCAGTGTCGCATGTAGTCTTGATGAAATAATTACATTTTCTAATAAGAAAAGTGCCCCTTAAAATGAGTAGTTTTTGAGTGACTGAGTAAAGAACACTTTCCCAGCTACTCAAATGAGGTCTCCTAATTTTAGGTACCATGAGAAAGGCTGGAATTACCTCCAGATCGCCCACACACTAATGTCATGGATGAAAACTCCTTGAAATCCAGAACTGTGATCTAGTTTCCTAGTATTTCCCACAGTGTTTAGAATACTTGAAACTTGTTAAGGACTGAATCATGTCTCCCTAAAATTTGCATGTTAAGGTTCTAACCCCCAGTACCTGGGCATGTGACTGTATATAAAGATGGGGACTTTGAGAGGTAATTAAGGTAGTATGAGATCATATGGGTCAGACCTAAACAAGTATTACTGGAGATCGAGACACCAAGGATGTGAGCATACAGAGGAAAAGTCATGTGAGGACACAGCAAGAAGGCTGCAAGTCAAGGACAGAGGTCCCAAAACAACCAAACCTGCTGACGCCTTGATCTTGGACTTCTAGCTTCTGGAATTGTGAGAAAATAAATTTCTGCTGTTTAAGCCCCCAGTCTGCAGTATTTTGTTATGGCAGCCCTAGCAAACTAACATAATATTCATCATTTATTTGCTGTTGATTAAAACTTGTAATTTGCTATTTTTCTCCTGCTCAGACCACACTTTTTAAGGCAGATGCACAAAGATAAATGCCTTGAAATTATGGATTTCTCTTTGTTCTTTTTATTGCTAACTTAGTGTTTTAGAAAAGCCCTGCTATTTCTAGTCCCCACATCCCCCACCAAAGATACATTGAATTTAGGTTACTTGTTCCTTCAAATAATGTGCTGTAGTGGAATCAAGGTATATTGAAAAGATAAAGCATCCAGGTAAAAGAGCGGCAGGGGTTTCTCTTCCAAACACCCTGCATATGTGTTGGAGGGGGATTGTGCAATATTTTCAGGTTATAATATTTTTAGAATCCTCTCCAATTCAAACTTAAACAGATCAGTCCTTAATTCCTGAACAGGAAAGGGCTTCATGCAGTTGACTTCCAGCCATATGGCCTTCCTCATCCTGATCTGTTTATCTTACCCTGAGACACTAGAGACAAGAGCTATAAGGGAGAGATGGGAGTGAAACTTATAAACTGCTGTTACTTTAGCTGGCTTGAACCAAGGTAGCAACTGTTCAATAACTGTATATTGAGAACATTATCTGAGATCAATGGCTTTGAAGACATGCTAAGGGGTCAACACATGTTTTGCTAGCCAAAAAAAAAAAATCAACATCAGATGAAAGAGTGTTATGGACTGAATGTTTATGTCCCCTCAAAATTCGTATGTTTAAACCCTAACCCCCAATATGAGAGTATTAAGATGCGAGGCCTTTGGAAAGTGATTATGTCACAGGGTGGAGACCTTATAAATGACATCAGTGCCAATATAAAAGGGACCCCAGAGAGCTCCTCCCTCCCCTCTTCAGTCAAGTGAGGATGAAACATGAAAACAGCCGTCTATGAACCAGAAAGACTCATCAGACACTGAATCTGCCAGTATCTTGATCTTGGACTTCCCAGCCTGTAGCACTGTGAGAAAAAGTTTCTGTTCTTTGTAAGTCACCTGGTCTATGGTATAATTATAGCAACCCAAACAGACTAAGACAAAGGGTCATATTTGTAAATAATCAAATCCTAGGTAACACAGCATATATTATGAGATGACAGTAACCTAGTGGGTTAGAATTCAGAGTCTCTCATCAGACTGACCTGGGCTGAAGTTTTGGCTCTGCTACTTACTAGCCCTGTCACCTTAGGCAAGTAACTTAATCTCATTGATTTCCCATTCCCCAGTCTATTATCTATAAAATAGGAACAGAAATAAGGAACCTCAGAGACCTAGGTATGTTTTTTTTGCCTAGTCCATAGTAAGAATTTAAATAGCAATTATATATTATTTTTTAAACCTAATAATAGTGAATACTCTTTTTGCTTACTAAAATTATGTTTTCAGAGTAAATTATTTTTGGAAATGATTTTGGAAATACCCACATAATCTTTCTTTGTGAAGAAATTTGTGACAGTAGTTGAACATATGGCATGCACAAAAAAGATACATTTAAGAATTCACCAAACATTATAAAAAAGCAAAATGTCACAGTGGTACTTTGGGGAACATAGTACGGTGAGATGACATTTTTGTAAAGATGACATTTTTGTAAAAGTAAATAACAAATAGATGAAGACAGAGCAGAGTAACTTGATTTAGGTAAAATTGATATTGATCAGGGATACGTAAAAATATACAGGTAGAACCTGTAGGCAGTAATAACACACAGAGTTATAATGAAAGTTTATATGCATTCAACATGAACCAACTGCTTCAAAGTATAATCTTTGTAAATAAGAAAAAAATATCTTATTCCATTTTTTAAGACAATCACATAATATTATTTACAGATTTTAATTTATCAATATTCTTCCAGATATTTTAAACTGAAGACAAAAACAATATCTTTGTGCTCCTCTTTCCTTTATTTTTCTGAGCTGGGATGTGTCTATCAATAGATGATTCTGATATTTTCTCAGATCTTTTGGGGGAATTCCTGAGAATCAGTCTCTACATGATATTTTTTCTGTTTTATTCAAAATTATTAAATTATAAGAATAATTCAAAATGATTTGCCTGCAATGATTACTTATGAAATGTTAGTCAATTCACATATAATGCTATAAGTTTAAAAAACCAAAAACATTGTAAGTGGATATACACACAAATATATATTCACTTAAATCATACAGTTAATTCTAGGATTGTTTATTGAATCTCTAAAGACTGGGGCAGCTACTCTCACAGAGAGAGTAGTTGGAGATTTTGAAGCCATGGAGAATAGGACAAAGTTTTATTTATATTAGTATTATATTCTGTGTATTAGTAACTAACACTGGGTCAACTGATAAGTGTTTATGAATGAATGAATGAATGTGAATTAGTGAATGACTGAATTATAGTCCTATTTTTAAGAAGCATATAATCTAGAAAGGACTAAAAATGCATAAGTACAATGTGCTATGTTTTATACCAGTGCTTCTCAAGCAATTTGTGGTGAATGACCATTTTTTTATTTCCAACCAATCAAAAAGCAGTATTTTATAAAATACAATAAAAATAAATGACTAGAAAAATAAGGAAAAACAAAAAGACATACAATGAGACATAAAATTATTCAGTAAAATTGCTAGGAAGTTTCAATTTCCTGTCTCCAGCTAGCAACCAACAGGCTACAGAATATATTTTGAGTAGCACCATTTTTTACTATTGCCATCAACAATGTGATAGAAAAAAACCCTAGTTAACCCATAAGTAAATGAAAGAAAAGCATTTGAAAACGTCCATTAAAATTAGTTTAAGATAATCTGCTGGGAAAATGATCATTTTCTTCCTGTACTTTCCAGAATTCTATTGAGTCACACAACAGACAAAAAAAGCAGGACACCAAATGGTCCTGGTTCTTTTCAGCAAACTCGACTCATCTTGGCAACTCTGCAGGATTCAAAAGGAGGATATGCACGTATAGCTTCTCTCCTCTAGAAAAAATTCACAGCACCAAGCGCTCCCCTTATGGCAGGTAAAAAAACCAATTTACCTGAGTGATAAATGGTAAATGCCATAAGCATCCTTCCCATTTCCATTTGTTTCCTTTTGAAAATAACTAACATTCCTTTGTTATGTTGTTGGAAATAGTTAATTTACAACTGCAAAAAGTACTGATGTCTCTACACCTTTCCCATGTAATACTGTTTTTATGTTAATATGTTTCAAGTACTTTTCACCTATGAATACTACTTAAAAAGTGTTATTATTTGTGCTTAGTAAGACACCACAGTATTCAAAAGTTAATACATACACCTATATGTGTTGAAAATATTAAGAAATCAGTATAAAATTTTAAACTTAAAATTTTAAATGTTTGGCAATTTTTTTAAATGTTCAAAATGTCTTTGCCTATGCAAAAAAAAAAAAAAAAATTCTACAAAATGCAATTAAATAGCCTATTTCCTGGTGGTTAGGTTCTAAAACTATCATGAAAGGTTTGTAAAAATTGCTCCTGAAAATACCTTTGATAGATCATATACTACTCATACATGAATTTATGTTTTTTATCTCATCTATAAATAAGTCTAACCCAGTCAGTTTTTCTACCAAAGGTGGATAAGGAGACAAATTCCTTGGATGAACACCGGATGAAGTACTAGGCTTGTGCTTTCACCAAAAATATAACCAAAAGTATATGAATTCATGTAAATCAAAAGTATACAGTGCTACAACACTGGAATAAAACAAACACAAAAAGATGGAAGTATGGGAATACACATTACTTAAAATAACAATCAAAAGAAAAAGCAAAAAGAATCAACTAAAATATTCACAGTGCAGTATGGCAAAGTACATCACTACAATGACATACTATATAACCATTAAACTTATGCTCAAATAATAGTTAATGACAGTGTGTTTAAAGTATATTGCTAAGTGGAGAAATGTTTTGACTATAAATAATTTTATGTGTTATACATAATAAACAATTATGTGATTATTATGTATAAACTACATAGATTATATACTGTATTACATAATTACAAGTGTATATTATAAATTATATCATTAGTTATTTAAACAAAAACTGAAAGGATATATCCCAAATAATATAGAGTGGGAAATGTAATTTTTAAACTTCTCCCTAGTACATGATTAAAATTTCAGTATTGACACTATTATAATAACAGTGCTTCCCTTTAAGATTTTTTGAGCATTTTTAATTTTCATTTCATTTTTAAAAGATATGCACTTAGAACACGCACATCAATTTAGTTATTTGGAGGGAAATCATGTAGTAGAGTATAAAATTAAAAATTTCAATTTTGAGAATGAATAATATTCTATATCAAACTTCTTGCTCCTAATATTAAAGGAACTTATAAGGCCAAACAGCTTATTTTCTTGTAACAAATCCAAAACTATCTTTTCTCTTAGGTATGTTATAAACTTAACCTGAGATTATGGAATTTCAGTACCTGCCAGATATATTAAACTGCTTCTCCTTTACCAAAGTGCAAAAGGAACTAAGGAATACTCTCCTAATTGAAGATCTCACAGATAGACCAATAATGATCACTAGATAAGTAAAGATACTAAGTTTCACAATAGTATTTTTGACATAAAGGGAAAAATAGTATCACTGATTCATTAATATTTTGAAATTAATTAATTTTGTAGTTATATATCTGAATCAAAGCCATGGCACATTCAATCAAAAACTCAGAACCCAAAATCTGGCATTAACATGCTTTGAGTATTTCCAATTCCTTTTATGATTATCAAAAACAGGAAACCTATCTCATAGTAAAATTTATATAAATTTAATAATGTCAGGCATCTGTTAGAGATAAAGAGACATGGTATCCAATAAATAGGCAAAAAATAATGAGAACTACTCCCCTAATTTGATTCCATATGGCAACTATATACCTAATACCATTTTGTAAAGATGTTAATAATCATCAAATAATCTCTTCCCCACCCTCTCACACACATTCACACAGTCATATCCCCCCTCACTCACACAAGGACACACCTTGAAAGACCTGTAATATGGATATATGCTTCACTCTGAAACAAGCAAATAATGAGAGACAATAAATCAAAATCCAATGCTCATATTTCCCCACCAAGTTCGTGGTGATTTTAACCCAAAATACTAAGTCACTTTAAATCTTGGAGACTACACAAATTGCTTAACAGTCTATAAACTTGAGGTGTTTCAATTAATGAGTCATTCTACATAGAGTCAACAAAAACTGGTTTGACTTTATTCACTGTATTATGAGTTCTATTTTGTAAGTGGAATTACATATGGAAATTAATCCTCTCATTTAATATAAAATAAGACACCGTTTTAACCCTGATTTTTATTTTTACCCTTATGGAATTTGTCACCATCTACCCCTTCTAAACTGAAAGCTCCATTCTCCTACATGATGTCATACCTCATGACACACAAAATAATGAAAAAGCAATTTTTCAAGAAATACTTACTGGATAAATATTAATATTCTTTGCCGACGGACCATATTTTGGGATCACTTTTTAGCAAAAATGAACCTGAATGAACTTCAGTTCAGATTCTTAATAAAATGTGAAAACTAAAATTGAGACAATCAGATAGTATTTTAAAATATATCTTGACTAATCTCTGGTAAGGAGCAAGATGCCAAAAAAAATTTAAATACATGACATAGTCCTGAGATCTTCTGATGTCTCTACATCTGCGTTATCCTATGGGGTAGCCCCTCACACGTGTGGCCCTTCCACACTTTAACCTTGGCTAGTTCTGTGCTGTAAGTGTAAAACACAAACTGGATTTCAAAAACTTAGTACAAAGAAAGGTAGACTACTTAAAAAATAATTGTATATTGACTACATGTTGAAATGGTAATTTTTGATCAGCTGAGTTACATAAAATATATTATGAAAATTAGTTTCATCGGTACATTTTTACTTTCTTAATGTCTTTTAAAAAATGTAGAATTACGTACGGTGGCCTGCTTTCATGGCCTGCATTTTACTTTCCCTGGACAGTGCTGATCTGGAGAATGTCTTGCCACTGCTGTTAGCTGGCCTCTTCCTCTATCTCCTCTCCTCCCTCTTCTACTCTTTCTTTTTTCTTCTTCATTTTTCCTTTCTAGAACTGCAACAATGTCAGGAGAGAGGTCTGGAACAGGGAAGGAAGATCTAGTGATTCTGAAATAAAAAGACTGCAAACATGATGGTATGGGTTCAGAAATTAAATGCAACAAAATATTCTCATATTTTATTGGTTCACTAATCTAAATTATTAATAAAACTATATTGTCCATCTGGAAGAGCAAAAATCATAGATATTTCTGAACTCATTTTATAGTTTTTATAATATTTAAGTTTCCAATATTTTTTTTGAAATATTAAATAATCTCAAGATATTCCAAAACAAAATTCATTTTGCCAAACACTGGACTCTATTTTAGGGCATAAAATGTGCATGAATACAAAGTCACACACATATTAATTTTCTGCTGGCCTCTTTTTCTCCTCAAAAATCTATCATTCCTGTCATCTCCCAATTTTCTTTCCAGATAGCCCTCTCTAAATCTTTTTGTTGCTTTTGTCCTCTTCCTTGGCCCTTTTATAACACTTTTCCTGCTACACATTTCCCCTGTACGCTCCCATATGTTCCTGACTTTGGATAACAATGTCAAGAGAGTACTGTCAAATCTCCCAACCTGAGGACCTTGCCAAGTCACTGGAGAAGAAGGAGAAGCATTGCATTCCAAAATTTTCAAGTGTCTTAATGACCTAAATAACCATAAGTAATCACTGCTACTTTGTTTAGTTCTGAGAACTTCATGCATTGCCACTTTTCACATGTACCATTTCCTTCCCCAAGTAGATGGTCAGTTCATGAGGGTAGGCCCAATGCCTGGTCTTGTTTTTAAACTTTTTTAAATCTCCTAAAACACAGTGACTTAGATTTGGTAGATTCCCAACAAATATTGGCTGAATGAATGAACAAGTGTTCAAAATCTCACCAGTTATGCCCAGAGCAGAAACACTAAGGAAGACTCTGAGAAAACAAGAACTGGAACATATATAGCAGCACAGTTCCAACTGAAAGCATTGTGTGTTTTTAAATCTTCTGTACAGAGGGAGCTGTTGTGAGTGTGTCTATTTTGTTACACAAATGTCACTGACTTATTGATGTACAGATCAAAGTACCCCTTTTTCTCCACCTTTTAAACAAGGCACGGTGGTATAACTCAAGGTGTGGAGCCAAAATGTCTTGGGTTCAAGTCTTTACTCAGCCATTTGACAGCAGTGGGACATTTGACAAGTCACTTGTTTGATCCTCAATTTCCTCCTGATATTACTATCTAGGATAATAATAAATTCCTTCAGGGTGTTACAAAGATGCGGCACAACATGACTAAGCATTCAGCAATCAGTCTGATCCAGGAGGGATGATCTATAAATGGAATGAAGCAGTAGCAGTTGCAGCAACAGAACTGGCAGTAGCAAGAGCTGCTGTCTATCTACCTGCCAACTGGACGTCTGATTTAAAAAAGGAGTTTGAACTGAACTCCAAAATATATAGCAGATACTCTATAATGTTCTTTTAAGTATGAGTCATTTACTGCTCTATTTAGAAAGTACTGAACTGCAGTATCCTATATTTTTGGTTTTGATCAGTTATGTTCTTATAACACTCAGCTTTGGGTTGTAGTATCATTGCAGAATTTATTTCTGTATTACCTAATAATTCTAATCAAACACAAACAAGATAAACACACACACACACACACACACACTATATATCTACAGCTCTCATAATGTTCCAAAAGAAAGGACTAAAATCCCAGCAGTCACAAAAGAAAAAAAAAAATTCCTTTATGGCATCAGTTGATCATACACTTCCAAGAATGTCATTGACACTTTTAGCACGTTTCAAAGTTTTCCTTTTCACTTTTTTCCCTGTCATCCCCTTATGAATTTTTAAAAGGTGTTAAAAATGACCCCTTCAACACTCAGCTTCTCCTCACAACACTTTCAACTTCTCGACATCAGCAGCAACTGCCTCAGTTAGCTGCATGCCTTCCCATACTCTGAAATGTGTCATCATTTGACTGTGCTCCACTTTCAAAATCTGGAAATAAAATATTCTTCTCTGATCAAAACCATCCATCCTTGCACCTCTCTCATCCTATTAAAAACAGTGAACCTACTATTACTTTTCATTTTGACCTTCAGGC
This sequence comes from Eubalaena glacialis, assembly GCF_028564815.1. Taxonomy (NCBI): domain Eukaryota; kingdom Metazoa; phylum Chordata; class Mammalia; order Artiodactyla; family Balaenidae; genus Eubalaena; species Eubalaena glacialis. The sequence continues at coordinate 27,988,897 of NC_083732.1, read as the reverse complement.
TCCCAAATCTTCTCTGTTCTTAGTCTATTCAACTTCTGTAGCTGCCCTTGCCTCCTTCCCCCGCCCAGATTTATGGTCAGTCTGCAATAAAATACCTACTACATCTAGAAAGCCCAGCTCTTTGTTTTACGTTATGCGTGCCTTGCTAATCTCCTAATCAAGGAAAACTCAATTGTTTGTTGACCCATTCAAATTACATGTTGCGTTGCTAGAGAGAGTGATGCAATTGTGTCAACTAGTGAAAACAAATGGTTAATTTTACCAACTTCCTCCTTATGGCTGTAGACTCTTTGTATAGACCTCTTGCATATTCTCTGCTAAATTCCTATCCCTATGCTAGTTAATCTCAACCTACCACCTTGAGTTTACCTGAGAAAACTAATCATTAGATGGCAAACTCCCCGCAGGCAGTGTCCTTAACTAGTCTTACTTACCACTGAGTCCCCATCCTCCAGTACAGGGCTGAATAAATAATGAATTTAGTTAACTAATGAACTGATACAATTCCCTTCCTCTTCTAAGATGTGACCAGCCTTTTCTTGTGCTACTACTGATCATACCAACCTTCTTAGAACATTCTGAAACTTGCTCCTGAAAATTACTTTCCTCCCACGATACTTCTATCTCTTCTTGCTAAGGGGGTTCCATCCTGAAAAAAGTAAATACACATCCATAGTTCCTTTATTATGGCTTAAAAATACATCCCTCCTCCAATAATATTACTCCCTTGAATAATATTTCATTTCTACAATTAACACTTAACTGAACTTACTTCTTGTCTTCATATCTTCAAAGAGCCCATGTGACCTTAAACATGGACAACTGGATTTCTGCTTCTATTTAACCCTAATATGCACAGTTTTTCTCAATGACAAGTAACAGACTTTTCAACACTTTACTGAAAATATTCAAACAAACAGATAATTTGAAAGAATAATACAATAAAATCTGAATAATCATTCCCTGAATTCAAAAATTATTAACAAATGATTTGATTTACACACACACATTTTACCATGTCTTATATGAAATTAGGTTGCAAACATCATGGCATTTATCCCTAACTAATTCAGCATGCATCTCCTAATATCACTTATAAGCTAGCCCATGTGCAAATTTTCCCAATTCTACCAAAATGTGATCTTTTATAGCCTTTTTTAAAAAAACTAAGATCAAATAAAGCTCCAAACACTGCATTTGGTTGTCTTTAGTCTCTTTTAATCTAGAAAAGTCTCCCCATAGTGATAATGTCTTTTGAAGAGACTAGGCCACATGTCTGGTATCTTCATGAAAAATACTAAACCCTGTGAATTTGTATGATTATTTCCTCATGGTTCAGTTTAACAGCTTCCACTTTCCCTGTATTTTTCTGTAAATTAGAAGTTAAGCCTAAATAGGTTTTAGATTCAGCTTAAAACATTCTGGCAACAATATTTCACAAATGGCACTGAAGACTTCATACTGCATCCATCAAGAGGCTCATGGCCTCAGGCTATTAGTGACACGGGGTTTGATCACTCAGCTTTTTAAGGTAAATGCCAGATGCAATTAAGAAGTAATCCTTGAGCACAAGGAGAACACGTTATTCCCCCAAATATTTGTAACTAATGGTTTTAGCACCTGTTGATGATTCTTGCTTGAATCATTTATTTCAATGCGAATTACAGTTAATTCTAGCATTTCTTACACTTACTTACATATTTTGTAAAGAAGAGCTGTCCTTCATCAACTAAACAAGAGTTCCTCGTAATAAGCAGGCCAACCATTTATTTCAATTTATATTATTTTCAGAATCGATTTCTTTTATTAATATTTTTTTATTTAGAGGATCAGGATGGACTCATGGGCTTTATTCAATGTTTTACAGTCTGTTACAGTCACTCTTGTCGGAGGAGGTCACTGAGAGGATGTGACCACTGGTTGACCCTAGAGTAGGACCCGAACAATCAGAGGCTTCCTATCCCCTCCCCTGTCCTTGTGTTCAGCAGGAAGTTAGCCCTGAGCAACAAGAGGCGGCGCGGTCGGCTGAACGTCCAATAGCCGCCTAATCCTGCCAAACAATCTGCCAACCCGGCCCCAAACATGCCCCCATCAGTACTCCAAAACAGTCAGGGGACCGGAAAAATCCCCCGCTGGCCGACCGGAGGGACCTTCTACACTCTGGCCCATGTGCACACCTCACGCTATCATGTCCATAGATAAACTTTGGCGGCCATTAGTTTCACTAAATGTTCATAAATATTCTACGAATGCATACATCTGATTATAACAGACTGAATTATGGGAAGGACATGCGCAGCAGAGCCTCATGTTATATAACCTGCAGCTGTGAATCAAGATTGTCAATCAACAACCTTGCCTTAAAAACTCTGTACCCCCAGCCCTCCAGGGCCACTGCCTTCCTTGGCCTGGCTCACCTCTCTCTTGAGGTGTTCTCTCTGTTTTCTCCGTATCTTCAATAAACTCTCTTGCAACAGTTAAGACCTCAAATTCTTCTCTGTGTCCTTACCAACAACCGAGGCCCACGGGAGGAGGGGTCTCCAGACCCTCTTCCACTAACACTTGGAATGTATATTTAGGCACTTCCAGGACTCAGTCTTGAGAAAGCAATGTGTTGTTGAGAACATCTGGACTGGATACGTGACTGAACCCCATCAAGGCTTCTATACAGGGATCTCCCACTTCACTTTTACTAAAGACCTGCATTAGTACCCATTTTCACTAACTGAAAGAAATCCAAAGAGGATTTTCGTTTTACGAATAATATCAAGAAGCGAAAATAGCATTCATGATTTTGCATCGAGCCTCATAGAGGCAGCACACACCAGAGCACTGAGAGTGGCACCGCCAAGTTCCCTCCCCAGGAATTACACTCAGCATCTCAGCAGCAAGCCCCCATACCTTTAATTGCGTTTGTGAGCATCTGTGCTTTCTCTTGATTTATTTTGTGCATCTGTTAGCAAGATGTGTCCTAGGGTAATTGCTTCTTCTCTTTACACCATTTCAGCTTACAAAAGGTTTCACGGCAACGCTCCACTTTCAGAGAGTGGGGGAAATCTGAATAAACTTTTAAGATCCTGGTGGGTGGATGCAGAAATCGATTTGCCTTGCAGCCGCCTAAGATAAGCCTTGTACATAAGTTGTCCTGATTATTAAAACTGCCACCTACCAAGTTGGAGTAGTCTGCCTCTTTCTACAGTCTCTCTTTGCCCTCCCTGTACAGGGGCCAGTTTCTAATTTCACCTGACATTGGGAACCAACAACCACTGATATTCAAATTTATCTGAATTTGGCAACTGGGAGGCCCTTCAAGCTAGTCCCTATTTACAGTTACAGTTTACAAATAAGGCTTATACAACCTTATTTGTCTGGGGTCATTTCCTCACTTCCTGGCACAATGAGAGATCCCAGGCTCATCTTATACTTTTTCTGCCCGGACTTAGAATCAGCAAATTCTCCAGAAAGTTTGGTCCCCTTGAGTGGGAAATGGTACTTAGAAACCATGATTTGTGCACTAGATGTGCTCATTGCTGCTGAAGAAACATTGCTTGGAAGTAAGGAGACAGAGCTAGTAAATCTCTTTTTAAAATATGTACAGTATATTTTAATATCTGATAGCTTAGCCCCCTTTGCCCTTCTTTTTCTGAGTTACCCTAGCTATTCTTCCTTTTTTTTATTTCTTCTATATTTAATTTAAAATCAATATACCTAGTCCCAGAAAAACTTCTTCCTGGTCTTCCTATTTAGTCATGTTACATGCTCAAATGCATGTACACACACACACACACACACACACACAAGAATGTGACACATACAATCTTGAGAAATGATCTCTTTATGATGCTGTCACACCATATCCAGAATCACGGAATGTTTTTTCACTTATTTAAGTCTAATATGTCTCATTCATTTAATTTCTTCTTAAAATTAATAGATTTTAATCACAGATTCAAGGACCTTTTTCTCAGGTCTCACCTTCCTTCAAGCCTATACAGCATCAGCCTTACTGAACAACACTCCTCTCTCTCTACACACACACACACACACACACACACACATGCTCCTCCTAAGCTTCAGTGGCTATCCTCCTTTTTCTCTTTCTCTGCCCTTAACCAGATCCCTTTACATCCACTCAGAAAAATGCAGGTGTTTCCCAAATGTCTGCCTCCTAAAGTTTTAATGTAGGAAATTTGTAACATCTTTCTCTAGTTTTCAGTGTGCTTTCCAGCTCTAGATCTGAATTTCAATTACGTATCGGTCATTTTATCCAGGTTAATATTAGAACTTCATGTTAGTGATATGTCCAAAACTGAACCATTCTCCCACCCCCAACCAAACCAGGCCCTCTTCTAGATATTTTTATCTTCTCCTGTTTTGTTTTATACTCCTGGTTTTCAAGATATCCAGATTCCAAAACTCAAAAGCAGCATTTGATAGTCCCTCCACCTTGGCCTCCAAATTCACTGATTTTATGGACTTGTAGATTGACCATCGTCTTTGAAATCCATTGCATCACGTTCATTCACACTGCCTCTACTATAGTTTATGTTTCCCATTCTTTACTGAAAAATATGATTTTCAAGTTCCAAGGAAACTATTTAATAATAAAATCCTTTTTCACACATCTGAAGAGGCAATTAAAAACAGCATCCTAAAATAGCATCTTGCAGTTATATGTGTTTTACGTTTTTAACAAACAGATAAAATGAGCTTGAAAAATGTCACATACAAATATGTGTAACAGTGAAATTCTGAGGTGGAGATGATGTTGATAGTGAGATGTTGGTAGACAGAAGAGACACCCATATTTATAGATTTACTGTGCTATGAAAGAATTGGCTGTTCAGTTTTCCTTTACAAAAGAATAACTTTCCACGTCACACTGCAAAAGCTTCAAGAGTAGAGACTGCATTTTGTACTAAATATTTGTGCAGTGCTTTTCCCACAACCTCGTCAAAGCCACCGTAGACACAGAACCATCTATTCTGTCCTGACCACAGAGCATGAGTGGCTTCTCACAAATGTCCACGTATTGGGTCTGTTCAGAAAATCCTACAGTCCTGGAGAGCTGTGTGATGGCATGGTCACTTGAAGGCCCTTTCAGCACCAGTAAAGAGTCTCTGTGTAAATGGTGCCATTTTCTGTTATTTCTGGCCGCAGCATTCAGTAGTAAAAACTTACCAAAATACAGTCATTTTAAATAATGTACCAAGAATACATATATAGCAGTTGTTTTATGCTAGGTAAAAGGAAACAAACATTTCATCTCTACAAATGGAGCATCCCTGTACAGAAGGAGAGACACATGGTGTCAATTCAGACATTCCTATCATTTGTCCCTCTACTACCTATGGAGCCTTGAGCAAATTACATATCTCTCCAACTTTCAGTTTCCCCAAAAATATAAAAATGATGGTATCACTCATGGAGGGGAAGGACACATCGAAGTGCATTCATCTGACACATGAATAAATGTAGTCCTACTTTTCTTTCCCTCTCTTCTTGATTTAATGAAAAAGTAGCCTTTCCCTACTCCAGCCTGTTAACAGTTTCCAAACTGACTCAAAAATATGTTGCTCCTGTTATAATTTAGCATATGGCTACCAAAATGTGTATAAATATTTTCTCTAAATACATGGATTAGGTACAAATGCAATTAATTTCCACTGCTGAAGTTTAAACAAAATATTCAACTACATTATTCTAAGCAAGAAAAAAAAAATATAGATAGATGGATGAGTCATATGTAATTTTATGAAACATATTGATGCAAGTAAAATCTCTAGTTTTTCTTTAGTATGAAGGTGCATATTGAGGCATTCCATTGCATCTTTCAGAAAAGCAGGATAACGTTCCCATGATCTCCGCTATAATTCTCCTCTCCATTTAGATTTATACACGGCCCAAGAAATAAATCTTGCAGTCCTGACCCCAGCTGCGGAGTCTCCAAGGACAGTCCAGAAGACATTTATCCTAAACACTAACTGAAGTTCTCCCACTGCCCTCTCTATGCCTAGGAATGGAAAGAAAAAGGAAATCAACACCTCTATATTTTCCAGAATGCAGTCCCAGAACAACTGCATCATACATAAATTAAAAACCTTTAATTTTATGGGAGAATTAGAAAAGCACAAAATCAATTTTCCACAATGTGAGTTTGCTATTTAACAAGAGTCTAACAAAACAACAAAAAAATTCCCCAATATTTTCTTGAAAATCTAAAAAAGCTACAGGAAAAAGCAAAACTACTAAAAGTTGGCAATAGCTGGGTTATATATATGTATTCTAGATGTCAAAACTTAATAATAAAAAGAAGAGTGATGACAGACATTTATGTAAGACTTGCTAAATATGTAACTAGTTTTTGGTACATTCAGAAATCAAACTATTACTTAAATTTTATTTAATAATTATTGTTCTCAAAATCATGATATAGTAAAACTAATTGCTCTCATTGTCACTAATGTGAAAGTTTGTTGCCACTGTCAATTACCGAAATGTATTAAAAAGTCATACCGAATTAAGAAAATAGGATTTTAAAGGTATTTATGCATGTCACTAGAAGCAGCAAATGATAATAATAATGAAACAATTAGAAAATAATAACAACAACTTCAGACCAGTAAGGAATTTTTTAAATTAGTTTTTAATTTCTTTCCGGAGCTCCATAAACAACTTGAAGAATACATTTCAACATTACCTCAGTTTTTCATACACAAAATAGAATTTTCTTAATGGCAATGTGATAAAAGAAGTGAAGAAAATAGCTGTATTTTTTAAAGTCACAGCTAATCATCATTTAAAAATAAAATTTTGAAAAGTCAGAGAGGAGAATAAATTAATTAAATTGTAAGTAAAATATTTTCAATTTCCTTTTTAGCACGCAAACAATTTTAAATACCCACTTCACTTCTCTTCTACTTCCAGTGTAGAGTTTTGTTCGATTTGATGCACTGTATAATTAGTGCTTACAATATCTGTAAACAGTAGGCAAAGCATTTACTCTAGTCAAATGCTTTCAAGAATGTAACAGATATAGGAGCTTTTCCACACACTTCTTGCTAGCTGCTTTTAAAAACATGACTGTTTTAGTTAAGAAACAATTATCCGTATAGCATGCGATTTTTCTAACTAGGAAAATATAATTTTTTTGTATATCAAATGTATGTGCACTCTTTTTCTATTCCATTATTTTCACATTCTGATAGCATCATTGGTTTGCACAAATTTGGTAGCTCTTTTAACCACTAGCCTTTCATAAAAATTAGAAAATAAACCGACTATCTTTTTTTAAAAAGGCAATATATCTTTTGTAATTAAGAGTGCCTTTATAAATATGTGTTTGAAACTTTTCCCCCTTATATCTAACACCACCACAGTGTGGCTGCTTGATGCACACTAAGAAAAAAATCAGTGTGCTACCTGCTTGCTTATAATCATGTAAGGATAAAAATAAGAAATAATTAAATGTTTACTTTTCATGATTAAAATTTCTTCATTTAAAAATTCTTGGACAGACCAAACACTCAAGACAGAACTCCAGGTAGGGTTTTTTTTCTCTACAATGTTCAAGACTGGGACAGAAAATGTAAAGTTAATTCAGTAATACAGGATTTTTCAAGATGTCCAAATTTTGGCATCCCCTAGAAAAGTTCTAGCAAATTCAGCAGGTTGTTTAAAATCTGTGACTATTTCTTTGTTGCATGCAGATAATAAAATAACTTAAGGTCAGTTAGTCGTCCAGAAGCCAATTTAATCTTATATGTCTTCTTTCTCTCATCCTCTACCTTCACCCCAAACCCTCTCTCCCAGCGAAACATTTTTTATTTCCTCTCAGTAAGCAGTAAAAAGTAATTTGCATGATTAAGTTCATCAGAATCAGGGTAGGTTGCTTACTGAATTTAAGAACAATATTATTTTTCCATGAGAAACCAGTAGGCGGTGCTAACTCTAGGATACCACATTCAAAGATTTAAACCAAAACACTCACAGACCAGGTGACCAGTTTTTTAAAGAGTTGTGGAATTCCCAATATAATTCATGGAGGAGGAAATTTCAAAATTTCAATGTAATAGAAATTTAACATAAGTATGTAATATAATGGACAATCAATATTTAATGAAAACCTAATATGACTAAAGGTTCTTAGCGTGATCTTTATTTACAGAATATTTGCACAACTAAATATCTATTCCCACTTGAAATCCTATGAACATCTTCTTCCACCCCATTATGGTTTTAATCTCATTTGGAAACATCACACAGTACCGTCTACATTCTGCACCAATCTTAAGACACAACTACCTCCATCTTAGGGAAGCAAATGCTCCTCTTAACGAAAATTCTGGTATTATTACTCAAGTTTTCCTTTCTCACTCACTGTCTCTCTCTTCTAAAAGAACTAAATGACTTACAGTGCATACACCCTGCAAAGAAATATTACACACATGCATTGTCTTGCATTTTTAAATAAATGAGCATATCTACTTACATACATTATTATGATAAAAATGATTTAAAAAACACAGAATGTTGCAAGGGGCTTTTTAAATGTTTTTGCTGGCTGTTTAAACCATACGAAAGACTGCATTTTAGTTGAGTGCTCACCACAGCAATAAAATCAAAATTTACAGCTATGTTACATAATATTTGTGTCAAATCTTTGAACTATGCCCTTCAGGATGTCAAGTCTGGTGTATACATGCAACAGGAATTTCTAAACAGAGAAAAGCTACCCTGGGTACAAAAGTAACTCACACTGCTACTTCCAAAGACCTCTGAAATGAGAGAGTGCATTGTGAATTTAGAAATATATAGCTTTCTAAATATTACAATAAATTTTAATCTTCTGCAGATAAATGATCACTTGCACTCTTCTTTCACCACAAAGAGTAAAGAAATACAGGCATAAAACTTCATTCCACCAACTGAGCTTGCAGACTTAAATATTTGCTTGAAAATCCATAGTGTATGTTATTAACATGTTTGTTATGGGCCCTTTTGTATATTGGATTTAGTTTTTATGCCTAGTTTTATAACCTAGAAGAAAACTTAACCTGAGAAGTAAAAGTTATTTCACTTGCCTTATATTTATTTTAACAGAATCCAAATTATACAAAGCTTCAGAATCAAATCTTTTAAATAATGGCCTCTAGACAACACAGAATTAATTTGGCCATCAAGTTTTCCAGGAGATTCTATCACTGTGTTAAATACAGAAAAGGCTTTTTATTACCAACTGTGGTACATCTCCAAAAAGTAGTACCAGATTACACTGGAAACGTAACAGGACAATCATAAAATATCATAAACTCCATAGACTACATTCAGCACTGAGTTCTGTGCAATGCTATCAACACACCAAAATCTATTACCACCATCACCAACACCTAGTCCTGTCCTGTGGCCGGTTCTCAGGGGAAAAAACCTTTGTAACCACCATGAAGTGGTTAAAAAGAGGGAAAACACATTGTCCCTTTAACACTCAACCTTATGGGTGTAGTCTCATTCATGCAAACTAACAGTTTCGTCCTCAACATTAAACCCAACTGACCATCACAGAAAGTAACTATCTCCCCCCCACCCTGGAAGGCGCCAGGCACTTAAAACCAAAGCAACACAACAGGGAAAGAAAAAATCCAAAGACGGCACCGCTAAAAAGACAAACCCTTCGGAACCAGCAAAACAGGCTGGGAAAGACCTACTGCGTTGTTTACTCAATGCAAACAGGAAGAGCGGGAGTTGAGCTTGCGGGGGCTGCTGCCAGCCTCAGGGATCTGGAAAGGTCTCGAGCTCCCGGGCCCCGTGGCTAGAAGCCAGCCCCTTCGGAAGATGACGCCCCTGCCGCTTCTCTCCCCCAGTCTCCCGGGCGCACGTAGGGGCCGCCCCGGCCGGCCCGAGCCACATCCTCGCCCCTCGCCCCTGCTGCTTTGCAAGTGGCCCTCGGAGAACTTACAGGGCCCGCCGGCTGCCGCGTCCCCGGCCGGCGACGCCCGGGGCGCAAGACGCCGCCCGCTGCGGAGACGACCTGGGCGCAGCCGAGGGAGGGACGGTATTTTGCGCACATCTAAAAACCAGCCCGAGGCCGGGGACTGACTTTGGCTTCCCCTAGCTCCCGGCACGGCTTTCCCCACCCCGGGCTCGGACACTGCCCGGAGCCGCGAGCGCCCACACACGCGCACAAACACACAAAACACACACACGCACATACACACACAGAGATTTCTTTGCCAGGACCAGTGTTGCCATTACAAACCCGGGAAACGCCTCCAAGGGGACCAAGTACCTGCTCTCTGCGAGCTGCTCAGCTGTTCACTTCATCCTCCGTTGACAAGGAAACCAAACCGCACTTCATTTTTTTTTTTTTTTTCCAGAAAAACCTTCCACTGCCATCATTTGAAAATTGATTTACGGGGAGGGGAGGGGGAGGAAGAAAGGATAATATAGATATAGATATCAGGATATCTTTCATAAAATTATCTCGGTTTTTAAAAAAAGTCAGATGTGCAAAAGTCATAGTTAATTTAAAGGAGGAAAAAAGTATTCGCTTAAAAATAATCCCAGTAACCAGCTGCAAGAAAAGTTTCATGTTATCAATGGGTATCAAAAACAGGAGGGAAAAAAACGAATTTGTTCTCCCCGGCTTCCAAAAAGGGCACAAAAATAGAAAATTCATGTCTTTGCTCAGTGGTTTGTACCAGTATTGCAAAACCACAAACTTGTAAACACTGCCGTAAAATCCCACCTATACAAAAATCTTATCAGAAAAAGAGTATGCCAAAAAAAGAGAAACATGCTTTTTATTTTTACAAAGGAAAAAAAAATAGGCACCATACTTCACATCGCTTTTTCCTTCAAACCAGTTGCATATCTTGCTGGACTTGGGAGTCGCTCCCAGCGGGCACAGTCGCCGCGGACTCCCAGACACAGCGCCTTGTCTACAGAACCATCGCATGCTAGAAAAACTTGGATTCAGGAAAAGGCTCAAAACCATGCTCCTCCAGCTTTCCCAAATATAAACAGTAATCAAAGAAGTGGAAAAAAAAAAAAGAAAAAAAACAAAAAACAAAAACAAAAAAGGGACAAAAAAAAAAAAAAAGAATAGGACACGAATGCCACTGAGAAGGTACTCACCGAGAGGGAGTAAAATGTTGGAATAAAAATGAGATTTAGGATAAAATACAGTATGGCGGTGGAAGAAGGAATGAAGCGCGTTTTTTTCTCTCAGTCTCTGCCTCAGGCACTGACACGTGACTCGCAGCCAGGCTGACTTGCAGGCAGCCAGGAAGGACCGAGGCTGCGAGGGGGGAAGCCCCACGGAGCCCAACTCCAGCAGACGAGGCGGCGGCGGCGGCGGCGGCGGGGAGCCCGGCGCCTGCGAGCGGCAGCACCAGGGGCGGCAGCAGCTGCAGCTCCCGGCGAGGATGCCTCCGCTGTGAGCCCGGACGAGCAGGTGCCCCTCACGCTGAGGCTGAGCACACGCACACGCACACGCAAGACAGGCAGGGCGCCGGCGAGAGGGGGAGCCGAGCGGGGCTGGGCTGGAGGCGCGCAGCTGCCGCTGGTACTGCTGCTGTGGCTGCTGCTGCTGCTGCGGCTGCTGCCGCGGCCGCCGCCTCCGATGGGGAGCGCGTGTTCTGGGGCAGCTCGGGGGATGCTGATCAAACGCCTGGGAGGAAGTGAACAACTTGCTGCTCACCTCAAACTTGTTGTTGCTTGTGTATTCATCTATTTTTCATCTCAAAGTAGTTACCTGGGGAGAGATCCCATCCCTTTCTCTCCCGAAGTTTCACTATTAAAGCCCAACTGAACTCAGTCTTCTTTTCCCCCCTGATTTCCCATTTCTCATCCCTGCTAAACTGCCTTGGCCTCTGCCATTCCCTCCCCCTAGATCTGCGCTTCCCCCTCGCGGTTCTCAGGGAACCTGCCTCAGCGCGCTGCGGGGGGCGTTGTCACGGGCAAAGCCACCGTCAATCTTTATTGCCAACAGAACCCACAGCATCTCTTTTGCCGTCGTCAGACAGGAATGTTTGCAGTTTGAAAGACAAAACAAAATCTCTCATTTAGGCAACCTGGTCCGGGGTTTCTTTCTTCAGGTTGCAAAGCGATGGGCGGGGGCGGGGGTGTCTTTAATTTATTCATTCTTGGACCAGGCATTGTTTGTTTTGTCTGCGTGGGCGCGCGTGCTTCCAAGCTCCTCTGTAAGGTCCCTGATCCACGGCAAGAGGCTCCTGCCAGACTCTTCCCCAAGTTGTGGGCTGGGGCTGGAAGTCAAAGGAGAGGTGCCAGGGAAACAAGTGAGTCCATTGTGTAAATGCTCCCTGGGAGAGAGTGAGCACTTGGCGGTCGAGAGGGGGAGACGTGCACCGGGAGTGAGGCGGCGGCGCAGCCCGCGAGAGCCCAGGTGGCTGAGCTGTGGATTGTGAAGGTGAGGGTGAGAGAGGGATTACTCCACCTAGCATCTGGTTAGGATGCCTATCGCTTGAACAAAGATTCCATCAGCCAATCGCTGGATGCAGTGGGATTCTTCTATTGCTTCCTGTTAAAGAATCAGTTTTCTGGGAGCTTGAACACATCTATTTTTCTTCATTTTTGTGCAATACTAATATCAGGACCGTTTCCCTGTGCTGCTTTGAATCTGGGTTGTGTGGCATTAATTGGCATCGCTATGTTTGAGAATGAGCAATTGACACAGTTCTGCAGTTCACAGGTTTCTGCCCCTGATCTTTATCTCAATGTTTCCAATGTTGACATTTAAGATAAAATGCCTCCACCAGACATGATCTAGCCTGGACAATTCTGAAAATTAAGTACACATCCACTATAGGGAGCTTCAACAGCAAAGATATTTCTCAAGCATTCCGGTTCAGCATTCATTGACCAAATAAAGTATTAATCTCAATTTAAATAAAAGAGATTTAAAATAACCATTAAAATATTATTAAATATTTATTTTGGTGAATTGCCAACTCTATACCCACTTATTATACTTACTTTAAAGTGAGATTTGCTGATTAGAAATACTGACTGAGAAAGATGAATGCATCAAAGTGGATCTGGTAATTTGGGAAGCCTTGTTGAGTTCCATTCAGAAATGACAGGATTTTAAGCTGGATAGTATAGATCAAATATTGTGCTTTTCACTTGTAAAATACATGGGGCTTCTTTAAAAAAAAAAAAAAAAGATCTCTTCAAATGTGGTCTTTTTCTTCTCTTAATCATTAATTAATTCTTCCCTACCATAAAACCCTTTGTTTGCTAAATTTTCCAAAATTTTCCTCCCATGTCAAAAAATATCTGATTCTAATCATTTAATAAGAAAATACTGTTTAATGCATTTTTTTTACAGCAGTATTGAGAAACTCCACTTTAAAAATGAGTTTTGAACCCTTCAACTAGCTTGGGCAATGCCTAGGTTTTAAAGAGTTATTCAAGAAAAACTTTGAAAAACAAGCTGTTTAGAATTACACTGCAGTAATGGCCGTCAGCCAATCACAGTGATTGCCAGGCTTTTATTATTCAATAAAATGACTCCCCTTTATGTTAAATGCAGTTCTGCTGAAGAAAAAGCGAGACGTCAATATCCTCCCTGGCTTTTCCCATTACTTATGTAATGACAGTAAGGTGCTCAAAATATTCCATTTATTTTATTTCCAGTTTGCCATTTTTATCTTTTAAGTTGCATCACCATATTAAAACCAAGAGTAAACAAAATTAGACCAAGGCAACTAGTATTTACTGAGCATAGCCTCTCATTTAGTTCTTGTTACTGCTGTATGACATTGAGTCTATTATACTCATTTTACAGATTAGGAAAATAAAGTCAGAGGATTTAAGTAATTTGTCAAGCATTCCATTGTTAGTATTAGAGGTGGAATTGGACTAAATTTTTATCTGGTTTTAGAGCTAGAATAAAGTATTTCCAAAAAATACATGAAAGATACTAAATATTTTCAAATACTGCTACTGATGCCAATTAATAAATGCATGATATTCTAATTAATTAAGTAGATCTAAAATAAATTTGTGGGAATTGATTTGGCTATATTATTCCCAAGTTAGTAACACACATATTTTCATACACTTTTTTGATTCCATAAAACACATGGAGAAGGAAATGAAATTTCCTCAAAAGCAGAGATTAAGGGGTTAATTTTTTCTTTAGCAAAGATCTGTACAAAAAATATGGTCATGAACTTCCTGGTCACATCCTCAGGAGTTAATGATAGAGACTTTTTAAAGTAAAGTTGCAATTGTGAACTGTGCCCTTTTATATCCATTCTGAAGTAAGCTATGGAAGATTCATATTTGAAAAGTATACTAAAAAGTATACTAAATTTACAATAAGACAGACAAATAATGATGATTAAGGAAAAATCTATTTTGAAATCTATGCTACATAATCTCAATGTTTTTCCATTAGAAAATATTGAAATACATGAATCATATATGCATACATATATTTTACATATGAATATACACTTAGAAATTATGTGCTACAATATCATGGATTCAATGCACACTTTTACATCCAATGCCCTCAAATCATTTTCTTCTGTTTTGCTTGATAATTTTTTCATAATTTACTGATTTTAATTTTTGATTAATTTTATTTTTTTTCCCATTATATTTCCAATCCCTGCTTATGAACATACTTCACTTATGTGTCTCTTTCAAGTTTGAATGGTTTCCTTTACTTTTTCCAGTACTTCTATTGGAGGAACTGCAAATACCAAAACTCATCAAATAATTTGTACATATTATCAAAGAAAGTGATTAGAAGATATGAAAATAAACAGTAGCAGTGTACATGGCATGAGTAAAATAAGGAAGAAAGAACTATCAAAATTTCTGTGTAATTTAACTTTTAATATATATTTTATTCTTCACATATTTTGTGGAATCCAAAAAAATCAGATGTGTAGAAAAATACATATCAAAATTTCTTATGATTCATGTACACTCATAACTATTTCCATATAAAATTAATAAAATATGCTAAGAAAATTAATTTAAAACAAATTAATGTGTCTATTAATTAATATTCTTACTTTGAATGTGTTTATTTTGCATTAAACAGATTGAGTGTAGTTCTGTGATAAAGTGACCTCCAGCAAAAGTGACAGTGTGTACACAAGAAAGCCCTGATGAGCTTCCTGATAAATACACTTTAGGCACAGAGAGGAAAAAGAGCAGCACATGACATGTTCAGTGTTCTGCACCATTTGTTATTATTCATTGATTACTGATGTGGCAATCATGCATTCTAAAGAGGATATAAAATATATCAGTTTTTAAATTTAGAAGCTATGAATTTATCCATGATATCTCTTTAGATTTGAAGAGTTAAAGATGAAAATGTGGTAATCCTAGAGCCAGGAATGTGCCTCTGAAAAGGTACTAAAGGTTTAAAATATTAAGTTAATTTAAAAACACTCTATTATGTATTAATATAATATAAGCATACAGGGAGCATGAAGGGAACAAAAAAGAAGGGGAATTTATGCAAAACAAAACAAAATGCAAGTTAGAAACATCATAAAGGGAAAATATGTGCCATTTAATAACTGCTTACTATGTTTTAGTTGCTTGACATATATACTGTCTTAAAATCTTCATAATTGAAACTGAGATTCTAAATGACTCTGCTCAGGGACACTGGACTAAAAAAATGGAACAGAAGAGCTTTTGTTACTTTTCTAGCAATGAGAAAAGTAACTTTAATGACAAAGTGCTATCACTACAGCTAAGAAACTGAGAAAGTGATAGTGCGTGGAGGGCAGGAGGGGAGGAGAATACAGAGGACAAAGAGGGATGTGGAGGGGGATGAATAGAAAGAAAGGACGAGAGGAAGCAAGGACAGAGGAGAGAAGGAGGGAGGAAGGGAAATTGTGAGACCAAGAGCATTGGGCGGGGGGCCTGGAAAATCTCCCCCAAAATACATGAGAAATGTAAGACAAGTGCAAACACTGGACAGATTTGGGTCACACAGAAGAGTCCTAAAAGACATGTGACAAAAAGTACATTAGAAAAATATTGCAGACTTTACAATATGTTTCTTTGGTGAAATTAAATGTTGCCTGAAAATTCCAGAAAACAGTCTTGCTGAGGTTAACAAAACTGTATACCGGAGGAAGTAACATTTTTAAAAAGAGAGAGAGAGAAAACCAGAAAGAGCTATCTTCATCTGTGTTTAAAAATCAAGAGATTGATTTATCCTATGACCCAGACTGGCAACAGAAGACAGTATGGTTTCATGGGAAAAATAATTTTGCCTAAAGAGAAAAATCTTGAAGATGTATGAGAAAAAAATGGACATTTTATTGTCTGTCCACAAGATCTTAAATTCAGAGTTATGAAGTAGCTCCTTTATGTAGAGTGATATAGTTGTATAGCTATAGGTATGATTCTCCCGTTGATTTTTTAATCTTTGTTTACTTGTAATTTTTAAAACATGTGGCTTAGAGATGATCTGGATTTTAAGTATCAATATTAATTTAATTAAACTGTACTTTTTTTTTTCTTTGAGGTAAGGGTTATTCATTTGTTGTTTGTTTAAGGATTATAGCATTCAAGAGATGAAAGCATGAGATTTGTTGGTTATTATTAACCAGCTCCTGTCAATAAAAGAGGCACTTTTAATTTCTATGAAATTTAGTAAGCTATTTATTTCTATTAACATAAAGCTTACATTTGAAAACAAAATTTTTCTAGAAATGAGATGAAGAGTTTTCACAAGCCAGATAAGTATAATAAAATAATTTTATGCTGACAAATTATGTGACAACGTACACTGTAAGCCTCTTACTCCAGAGTTGGACACTTAAATAATCAGTATTTGCTCATGAACATTTTTCGTACTAACAAATGTGTGAATAGACGTTTGGTTAAAAAATGATTATAGGAAATAATTAAATATAATTTGTGGCATGTATCGATCTGTATTTTCCAGATTCTTTTTTTGGTCTCATTGAAACAATATGTTGTTTTTATATAATTTTTCTGTTTTATATTCTTAATTTCCTCTGATATTCTCTACTCCCTTTTTCCATCATCTCAGAACTTGGACCTCTTTTATCTTCCTATACATATTCAGAGTGTGTATGTGGGGAGGGGATAGAACATAGTAATACATTAATTCCTTGATTTTTACTTTATTTAATTAATAGAAATCTTTGGTACTAGCTAATGTGCTAGTAGACATTTGGTAAAAAAAAAATGATTTTAGGGAATAGTCAATTATGTATGTGATATCTATATGTCTGTATTCCCCAGATTCCTTTTTTCCCTTATAGATATCTCCCTCCTCAGTGTAGAGAGAGGTCAAACATGTTAAGATCTGAAAAGATCACAGTCCTTGTCTGCTTGGCTTCTGGTAGTAAATTATTTGTTATTTTATTCATCTAAAACTCCAGAGACAAGAATAACAAGGATCAAACACAGGCTTTCCAAATAAAAGTATAATGAACTACTAGTAGGCCACTGGGCAAATATGAATATTTCAAACTACAAACTTATAAATACATGAACATTCCAGTTAAGCTTCACATCACAGGAAAGTAGCTCACCATTCATTATAAGTACTCACATGTTCTTGCATGAGTGCCAATTTCAGATGCATTTATCTTTACAAATTACAGAAAATCAAACGTAGGGCTTTTCTCTATTGTCACATAACTATAAAAAGATTTCATTAAAATTTGATACACATCATTTTTTGCTTGTTTTCAAGAAGAATTGGTAACTAATTTTTTTTAAATAAAAATAAACTTAAACAGAATGTTCTATTAGTAGTCCCTAAATCAACTGTATTCAAAGCCCAGGAGATTAAAAAAAAATGCATAAATTCCAGACAAATTGTAATATTTAAACTTGATACTTATTTTTCTTACAATCTGTATTTTTTTGTTATTTGTACAAACAAAGATATAGCATGATTTAAAGCTTATAAGAATAAATCAAAAAACATTCTTCAGACATTTACTGGAGGCACAATTAATTGAAAAGGCCATTATCAAAATATTATAGTACACTAAATGAAAGTTTGCAAAGAGAAAACAAAGATAGGAAATTTAAATTTAAATTTCCCATTAAGATTACATTCCTTTTTGCAGAGGAGGAGAGATTTGGTCGATATCATTTTGTCAAAAAGAAATGCATCTCCTAATTTTCTTCCAACAACCTTCTCTGTTGTTTGATGAAATGTTCCTAGAATTGAGTATAGTTACCAATAAAGCTAGAATCTCTTCTATTCAGGATAAGGACATTAATTAGAGTCTTGAAGCATAATACCTCATAATTATATGCTAATTTAAATGTTATATATAATGTATTTTTATCATCATCAACCACAAAATCCAGTGGCTATGACAATGAATTGACAAGTATAACATTTAAATAGATAAACAGATTAGGGAGGTAGATAGACTATTAAAACTTATACAATTTCCTTACTCATATCCTACAAGCCATGTACAATTTAAATAATGATTATAAAGACATTCATTTGTTATTATGAAATAAATTTATTCTGTGTTAGAGAAATGCTCCTTTGGTACACTAAAGTATGTGACTATTTGCAGTTATCCAGCAATATGTAGAATTCTTTTTCAACCTATTCAAGCAAGGTTGGGGATGCATAATGGGGAAAATCTGACGGAATAATCTCAGAGCTGAAACTTTGTTAACGTGACTGTGAAAATGTACAAAGAAACGCATGCTTCAGTTCTCTTCTCCAGGAAACACTTACAATATGGATCATAAAAGACATTCAAAAATTCAGACTTGGATTTCTTTATTCAAGAGTCAAATTTAACTAAGATGGAATCAAAGCATGTCATATGTAAAGATTCTCAAGTCAGACTAAAATATTTAAATTCAATAAAATATTTGTTTATTGATCCTATTTCATTCTTTTTCAATTTTTTAAGAAGCATGATTTTGTTTGATAAAACAAAATATCTTCAAAAGTTGCAGAGAAACCAATGTACCAGGTACCTGGCATCAGTTTCTTTAACAAGGGATTACATTTCTCTCTGTACCTTTGTTCTCATTGACTGATCAAGGAAATACACAAATTCACCAGGAAGGATTAACTTTATTCTAATGCTGAGATCTCAAAGGATTTTATTCCAATATCTTTGTAATGATTCTCTTGTAATAAATACAGAACCATTTTCAAATAAATATTTTATATTGTCCTTCTATAAAAATTAAGGACCTAACATTAATTTTTACCTTGGTGAAAGCATTTCTGCAGGATTCTGTTTTCTTTCTATGCTCTAACCATGCAGGGTTAGGTTTTTGAGAAGGTAGAGTCATGGACAGTTAATGTGTTCCCTACACATTCTTAAATATCAGATTTTCAAGCAAGCGTTTCCCAAGTACTAGATCATAGTCAAATCATGGTTGAATTCTTTGACAAGTGCCTAAAGTGCTGATAGAGGCTGTTGTTGAATAAATATCCATATGCTTTAGATACCAGGTGTTCAGGCAGCAGAAATGATATTCTCTGTTAGAATCCAGGGCCTGATATGTATATTTCACTGAGATGCAGAACCAAGACACTTCTCCAAAGTGGTGTGATGAAGGGCAGATTCCCATATATAGGTACAACTTTTTTGCTTTTAAAAAAGCACTGAATAATTTGGCTCCGCATTCTATGAAGATCCAGAATCCTGCCAAGGGGAAAAAACAAAAAAGATGAACAAGGGCCTGAACCTTTTTAGGGACAATTATTTCAATATGCAGCCCAAACAAAAAACAGCTCTGATGTTGAACAGACCTGCGTTCTTAGGGATCTGCCAGGATGTTGAGCTTAAAAGCATTCCCAGAAGTATCCAAGTCCATGTGCTTATTGAATGAGGCTACTTATCATTATCCTTTTGACAGTGCAAGATGCTTGTTCCAAATAGCCATTCAATAATATTATGAAACTTTTATTTCTGGTAGTAATTACCCAAGACTAGATTGCTTTTGTAGATGCTGCTATTTGCGATCAGATGCTAATAAAATGCCAGGGAGCAAAAATTTTCAGAGGCATGGGTACCATCATTTATTTATTTATTCATTTATTTATTTGCTTATCCATGAGTTTCTTTCACTCATGGAAGTGAACATTATTTCAGACATGCAATGCTCTCTACACTGTGCTCGATGCTGGGAAGACAAAGATAGAAGAAGCAAGTTACTATACCCAGTGCACTCCTCTAGATGAAGGATCTCCAATTGCTGCTGTACGGCCATTTACAGATTCTGCCTGTGCTTGATCTCTTTCTATCTCTCTTTCTGTCTTTGGTGCATTTTTCTTTACACCTTCACTGTTCTCTTCTCTCCCAGCACTTAATCTTATATCCTACATATGGTTACAGCCAAGCTAGAGCTTATAGGATAATCTGGAGTTTTAAAACGTAGGATGAAGTATAGAGAACAGGTGAGGACAGGTGAGGGAGAGGGAGAAGAGAATAAAGAGTGAAGGGAAGAAGATGTCTGTGAAAAATCCAAGTGAAAATCTCCATTGCATAATTGTAAATATTTATCTGGAGCTCAGGAGAGTGATCTAACCAGAGCTAATAAATATGGATAAAATCAGTTAAAGTTATAATGACCATATGGCATAGATACACAGAGAGGTGATATGATTTACCCATGGTTACACACCATTCTGCAGAGCCAGAATTCACACTCAGACAGTGTTACTTCCAGCTCTGAACAAGCTCCCAACATTTAAGAATGCAAAGGAACTGTCAGAATGCAATGGAAGCTAAGAGAGTTTCAAGAAGGTGAGAGCGGTCAAGAGAGGAAAATGTTGCTAAGTGTTCAAGGGAGAGAAGTGATTTTGTACTGAAGCAAATGATATGAAGAAAAGCACTGGAAAGATTCTAAAAATATCTCATTGGTGAGAACTGTGTAATCTGAACATCACAGCTGCAGAAGGGTTTGTTACTGCTCTCCATGCCTGAGAGAAAAACCTCACCAGAGTTGTTGGAGGAGGTCTTCAAGGGTACGTGACCACCAGGTGACCCACAAGCTGGAGGCTTCTCACCCCCATCCCCGCTTTGTAATGTACGTTCCACGCACTGTTCACACATCAAAAGCCTTTTCAAGGAGGAAGCCTTGAGAGAACAATCTGTACTGTATACATGACTGAACTCCATTAAAGCCTCTATATAAACATTTAAGATTCTGGTGTGCAGGTGCAGACATCTACCAGTCTTGCAGCCGCCCCAAAACAAGCCTCGCATGTAAATTCCCGGCTTTCTTTGGACTCTACTTGCCCTTCGTGTTCTGGGGGTGGGAGTGGAGGAGTTTTGAATTTCATCCAGGAAGCTCCTGAGTTTGGGAACCAACAAGTGTGGTAAGAATGTCACTAGAGAGGTGTTTAGAAGTGAGTTGAGATTACTTTGCTACTATTACAGAGCAAAGGCTCACTGCCAGACTCACATAGAAGCCAATACTATGGCTCCAGCTTTTGAGAAAAGAGTGAGCTTTTTTTTAAAATTTTTGGCTGCGTTGGGTCTTCGTTGCTGTGTGCGGGCTTTTCTCTAGTTACCGCGAGCGGGTGCTGCTCTTCCTTGCGGTGCGCGGGCTTCTCATTGCGGCGGCTTCTCTTGTTGCGGAGCACGGGCTCTAGGCACGCGGGCTTCAGTAGCTGTGGCACGCAGGCTCTAGAGCGCAGGCTCAGTAGTTGTGGCGCACAGGCTTAGTTGCTCCGCAGCATGTGGGCTCTTCCAGGACCAGGTCTCGAACCCGTGTCCCCTGCATTGGCAGGTGGATTCTCAACCACTGCGCCACCAGGGAAGCCCAAAGAGTGAGCTTTATTTTGAGGAGACAGGCGGCAAGGCTCTCAAATCTGTCTCCTGGATCCAGGGTTCAGGGCAAAATTTAAGGGGTTAGGGGCAGAAGCTGATTGGTGACCTCAAATCAGTAATCAAGCTACTTGGGCTGCTGGAAGCCAGATTTTCCATACTGAAAGACCTCTTTGTATGGGGGCTCTGGTGGCAACATTTCTGAGTTCTATAGACTGAGGGTTCTTGGTTCCTGGGCCATCCAGGTTTGGAAAATGAGCAGTGTGGTCTCCATAAAATAACTCAAGGTTTGATTAATCAACAACTTATTTAAGGAGGCAAAGCCAGTTTAAGTTGGTCAATGTTTTAAGTGCTGTTTCACTACCAGATTTTGGACAATTGAGAAGAAAAGAGAAAAGATAATCTGACGCCACCTATTTCCTGGAAGAACAGAGGTATCATGGTTTAAAAAAAAAAAAAGGCAGCGGGATAAGTTGGTGTTGGGACTAGTGTTGGAAAAATTTATTAAGTTAGTTTGGGGACATACTATGCTAGAAGTGAGAGCAAGCTACACAAATGGAACTACTCACGGGGTAATAAGAAAAATGTGCTTTTTATAACCTAAATTTCCCAGTTGTTTCTTCAGTCTTGAGAGTAATTGCCATGGATTTTGAGAGCAGAAGTTCTTTGAAGGGATGAGCCTCCAAAGGAAATACCTGGAGAGATCAGAGAGACTAAATTTTCAGAAGTCTAAGTTAAAGAGCAAAGTAAAAGAAGGGAGCAAAGGGGTTGGCATTGAGTGAACAGATAAGAAGAGTTACTGACTGGAGGAGTGAGAGGAGATGGGAGATGGTAGAGCCGAAGGATCGTCAGCAATAGGAGATGGAGGGCAAGCTGCAATTTCACTCACGCCTTACTTTATTGGACATGCGAACACAAGTTCACAACTTTGAAAGTTCACAACTTGAAGGTTCATATGTAGGGGAACTTACTGTACTGTAAATGAGAGAGACTATTTGTTATCTTTCATGTTAACTCAGTTTATGTAAAGTGTGGGAGGACATAATATATTTAGGAATTTAAGATGCATTAATGATCCATTCAGGGCTCTAGTGGTGGTGTATGAGTATAGATGCTGTGTCAGAGGAATAGGCTTGTTTTTTAATGCCCCAATTTCCTGCTATACAAATATCTAGGAACATTAAAAAGATGACATGCGGATATCTGCTGCATATATTGTTAATACTGCCTATGTTTAGAGTGTGGACAAGTGACGAGGAATAATAATTAGAGTGAAGCAGTTTTAAACAGGTTCAGGAAGAATTAGCCATAAGGAAGATACTGCTGAGATGCTTATGAAAGCCATGGAGTTGTCCCTTGTGATGTGCTTTGTCAGGCAGAACTAATTATCTGTGGATGATAAGAGAAAATATGGTGAAAAACAGCAGCCATTTCCCATAGCGGGAGTATCCATTTAAAACCCAACAACTCCCTGAACCATGAGATAATTGAAACAGTACCAAAGCTGGCATGAATAACAAGGCCTGTACTATCTTTCTCGGAAAGTGGTGGAGGCAGGCAGTGAAAATATCTTCAAACACATTTTAGAGAAATTAAATTTCATTTAAATTTACCAACATTACCCAATTAGAATAAGAAGAGAGTTATTAAATACACCCAAACTAAGGCTTTCTTACCAGAAAATTAACTTAGCTTGCAGAACTTTGCAGGTGGCATAATCTGATATATCATACGTTTTGGTTTTAACATGAAAACAAACTTGAAAGATTTGTTGTTTGCCTTTGACTATATATTCAGCAACCAAAATTAACACTTAAGTGTCTTAATGAATGTTTGTGCCAAATTAAAAGAGATAACACCTGAGAAAACTTAATATTCTACCCAACTTTCAGAATCTCTATCAATAAGGAAGTTATTTTTGTACCTGGATTCAGTTAATGGCAGCAAGAATGATTTACAGGTGTGAATGCTGCCAATTCTCTCTTACACTGTCCTTCTTTAACACCCCAGTTTTCCAGGGCTGGGGCATTGTCTCAAGAAGTCCTCAAGGACCCAATGTCTTCTATGGGTCTTTTATGCTGTGCTGAGACTGTGGCTTTTTTTTATCCTGGTACCAAAATGGCTGCTTCTACTCATATCTGCCTTCTAGTCAGAAGGAAGGAGAGAAGGTCAAAAGGCAAAAAGGTAAGGAAAGCCAGGAAAGTGACTATGTTTAACTAGCACTTTAAGAAAATCAGGATTTGTTAACAAAGAAGAGACTAGGTATTATTAAGGCAACCATAGTGTTCACAAATATACAAATCTGTTACCAGATACTGAGAGAAATAAAAGAACAGGGATTCTGTGTCTTTGAGAATTTTAAACTATATTTATTGGTGTGTAGCACAGGAACTGCAATAGTAGCACTAATGTTTGTTTATTCAATAACCAAATGGTCTGAAAGTTGCAGAAAATTTGAGTAAAGAAATTTTTTAAAATTCAACAAAATTGCTAAAAGCATTTTTTGAGTCAAACATGAAATAAGAAAGGTGAATAAAAATGGATATTTGAACTTTACCAATATATTTTCTGTCTGTTTTATATTAGTTTCCCATTACCAAGGATAATCACAAGTTAATTATAAATGAAAACTCTGGTAAGGTAGATTATTTATCAAAAAAAAATGATAGGAAATTTCTAATGTGACTAATTATTAGAAAAAATTAAGATATTTTCCTGTAAATTTAAAATAATGATGAGATACGTGTAAGGTTTTTTGTGTCTTGTTTTAAATGCTCATTACTTTGTTCCTGCTGAATTCCCAAAGTGGGATATAAGTTATAGTGAACTGCATTGCTATTCATGTATTCCTTTCTTTACCACTGCCTATCTCTGCATCTCTTCAAATAGCCAGCATGTTCTTTGAGTTTATAATGATACCAATAGTCAGTTTAAATGTAAGCTGCAAGTAGCAGTATAAAACCAACCTAAAATCAGTAGGTTTCATGAATCGCTCTTAAATGAAATTTCTCTAAAAAAGAAGAATGTACATGCTAAGGAAAGACTGAACTCATTAGAATATTTGCAAACAGTAATAATATTGGCATGTTAAAGAACCATATTATTAGAGTATAAAATTATTGATGGTGACTAACATTGTAATTAGAATATAGCGGCTCACATAATTTTATAAAACAAGTAGATATATATACCGTTTTCAAATATGATGCTCATTTATCAAAAGAGAAAAATATTTCCACCCCCTGTCAGCAGAAACTAATTGTCAACATATATAAGGTAAAATATATGGATATAAAAGGATAATTATAAACATTCCTGCTTTATGAAGAAATAATAAAATTGTCTTATGAAAAAAAATCTTTTTAGTCAGAAAAGTCACATTTTCAATCCAATCATTGAAAAATAACACAGGTTTTGTAATTCAACTGTTACACATTATAATGTCTATGTAGAAACTTTAAACAAAATTTCTATATTTTAGTAGGCTTATATTTATAATCTGTCATACTTTCTATAGTATTTGCATTATGATGCTAAAAATTAGTCAGATATAAAAAGTTGGTAAAATCAAGGACATAAATTATGCGGACACCATTTTTTACATACCTTATTCTCAAATCGGAGCCATAAGGACATTACAAAACAATGAACACAAAAAAGTATTTTTTGTGCTCGTCTAAATGAGAACTACTGTAAAGCTGTAATTCGGTTTTGGCTTTTAGGTATTTGTAATACATAGCAGCCAAAACTAATTTCATACACACACACGTAATTTTCATACACACACTTAAGAGGAACACCTTGGCAGAAGAATGTAGAATATTCTCCTTATATGCAAAGGAAGGCTCCCTAACTGATGTGAACTGAAAAATAAAACTGATTGAGTGGTTGCCCAGAAAGGGAACATAGCAAAAAGAGGTTAGTTTCTGTGTAGTTAGGAAAGCCTCTAAAGTATGGAAAGAAAATTCCTGCCTGAGGGGAAGAAGAGTGACTAAAATAAGGTTTTTAATTTTGTTTTGTTTGATTTGAAAAAAAGTGTTGGAGAGATGGATCCAGTGTGATTTTGAAAAGGAATGGGTAACATGATCTTTCAGTGAAACTGAAGTTTGGTGAATTGTATATTTAGAAGTTATACTATGAAAAGGAACATATCCCCCTTTTTAAACAACAAAATTAACTGATAAGTAAATTTTAAGGAACTGCTTGATTGACATTTGGGAATTTGGGAGGTGAAATGAACTGAAGTCTGGGATAAGCCATCACAAATGCATCAGCATAATAACTGAACAGAATAGTCTAGCTTGGAAGTCAACCCTTAAAACAGGGAATTTCTCAGTATCTCTTTCCTTGTCTTAAGAAGCTTTATTCCTTGTCTTTTTAATCCAAAATATAGATATTTTTAAAAGGTTCAAATTCAATTAAAATCATGTTCTAATGCTGCCCTCTTATCATATAAGCAAACAGCAATTTTTTCTTTTGCTGAATCCATTACACTTACAGTCTGGCTGACTTCCACAATATTGTTTGGAAATTCATAACCCACAGTTATAAGTAAATCTGTTGATCTTTACTTTGGAGTATGCTTCACAGAGTTCCCTATGTACGATGCAGCTCAATTACAAGCCAATGCCTACGAAGTGAAACACCTGCCCTCATGACTTCTAATTCCTGTCTCACGTTTAAAAACAGTGTGTTCTCAGTCCAAATTGTCTCAACAGTACAGCAGGTCTGTTGCAGATAGCATCCATCCACATGGGCCTCTTGGACTACATTTCAGCTACTCCAGGCATTATTGCAATTTCTTTCAGTTGCCCCCAAGGCACTCCTAAGTGAATTCTATCAATGCCACATAGCCTGCACTTTAAGTCCCAAACATACTCTTGAAATTTGTTGAAAATCCACTCAGACATTTTCACACTATGCAAAAATAGTAAAAAAAAAAAAAATTTATTTTCTGTGTACCACTCATTTTGGATATATACTGCATTGTTTTATTTACCTCCTTACTTAACAATATGTGTCCCTGTGTGTGATGGTATGTGTGTGTATATGAAAGAGAGGGAGAGAGAGAGAAACAGAGAGTCTTATCTTTCTAATCAGATTCTAAAGTCATTGAGAGCAGATGAGTACTATATACCCTAATTGTGTCACACACAATATTGGTGGATAGAATAAAAAATAAACCTATATAATAGTTGGCAATAAGCTGAGTGATGATGTCTATGGGATACTGGAATTAATCTATGGCATTATTTCTGTATTCTTTAAACCTCTGGTGCGTGTGCTCACACACTTCATTAGTTATTTAAATGCTTGCTAAGGCATAAATCATACTCACTAATGGAAAATACACTTGGGTTGTACATGAATGTCCACCTTTAAACGGAATGGTATCGGAAGTGGCTGCCAGCATTGGAATTCTGTTAGTCACGTGATTTGCACAGAACTGGAATAAATGCTTGTTGAATAAATATTTGAGGTGAGTGAGTGATCCTTCAGGGACAGATGTAAGGGATCCATCATGTGGAATTGGCCTGATGTTGTTGGTGAAAGCAGTTCAGCGTCTTAAAGACCTCAGCGGCAGCTCTGTTTTGCTGGTACATAGAGTAGCAGTTCTTACCTCTTTGATTTTCTGTCAGAGCAGGGAGAGGGCTGTTCAAATGCTTGCAGCACTCCCCAGGGTTGCCAGGTTGCTAACTGCAGGAACAGCTTTAATCCTCTTCTCAAGAAAGTGCACTGCCATAGACGTGAGTCAAACAGACACTGTTTTATGGATATGTTAGAAAATTTAATTTATCAAACTTGTAAATCACTCACATATTTCAGTTCCTTATTAGTAGTAGCAAATTGTCTGTAGCCTCAAAAAATGAGTGTATTACATCAAAACCTTGCTACCCAGCAGTTAAGGATAACTGCATAAAGAAACAGCATTGCATTTTGATCATTAGTCTTTCCTTAAAGTGCTATTATATTGATTCTTAGATCACTCTTCTGTCATGATAAGCATGATAACTTCCTTCTTGATGTGTATTTTTGGAATTCATTTTTCAGTCATTTCACTAGACCGTGAGAGACCTCTTCACAAGTCTTTTGTTGCTCTGGCACCTGCCACAGTGCTAATAAAAACTTGGAGTATAGGTGTGGTCAAGATGTTTTATTTGTATGTGCTTTTATTTGGTGTCAGACTTGTGCCAAGTGCTCCAACAGTAATAATGACATAAACACAAGACCCCCTTTTTTTAACTGCCTGATTGTATAAGTAATATATGATAAACAGAAGAATGATAGAGTCTGATTAGTATTTGTAACAAATCCTTGTGACCTCAGGTTGGAGGGTGGTTTTAAGGAGGCAAGACTGAAGACAGTGAGATGTCAGTAGTGCATGTGACAGTTGGTAAAGACTAGAACTAGACTGGAACTAAGGAAGCTGAAGCAATCAAAAAGAGGGAGAGGATTTGATAGTCTTTCATGAGGTAAAATGAACAGGACTTGATTGTTGAGTAGGAGGCAGAATGAGAGAAGAGA
This sequence comes from Eubalaena glacialis, assembly GCF_028564815.1. Taxonomy (NCBI): domain Eukaryota; kingdom Metazoa; phylum Chordata; class Mammalia; order Artiodactyla; family Balaenidae; genus Eubalaena; species Eubalaena glacialis. The sequence continues at coordinate 27,960,566 of NC_083732.1, read as the reverse complement.
CTAGGATAATTCTAGTGACCGGAAGCTGGCTGGGTAGACGGTGGTGGTATTAATGGAGATTATGAGAAGGATAACCCATTTGATGAGGGAACGATGGTGAATTCAGTTTTGGAATGTCTGGCTTGAGGCGCCTGTGGAATTCTTTTATTTATGCTCATCAGGCAGTTGGAGTCTTTAGTTGAGGGAAAAGGTCAGAGTTTGGGAGCCAGCAATATACAGGGTGTAGTGTAAGACATGAAAATAGATGAAATCACTCAAATAACATGTAGAATGGGAACTGCAGGAATTGTGGATAAAAAATACCAGCATTTGAGGGGCAGGCACAGAATAATCTGAAACAATAGCTAGGAACTGAAGTTCTCAGTCCCTGGTGAATGAAGGGAGTCTAGATTTTCAAAAGTGACTAGTCCACACAGCATGCAAATCTTGGTTCCTAATACCTTTCTCTAATAAAAGGAACCAAGACTCCTTGGAGAAATAGCTGAATTTAGGGCTAAGGCAGGGAATACACAAGTGATCCTGGGGCATCTTGTAGTGCCAGAAAGTAAGGAAGTGTTAACACACACACACACACACACAATCCACAACACATTGATGAGGTTAAGTCAAAGGGACAGAGAAGTCAACAGAAAAACTCCCAAAGATGGCCAAAGATGGAATAATTTGAGCAAAAAGTAGTATCAGTATCGAATTATAATCCTGAGTATAAAATATCCACAAACCCATATGGAATTGAATCATTGAGTATATAAATAAATGAAGGCAAATGGACAAATCTCCCATATTAATTCCAAATAATTTATGTAGATACACTGTGCTCAAGGAAGGAGAATATAAATCTCCACTCCTTAAATGTAGGCTATATGTGGCATCTTCCTTCTAAAAAGTATAATATGGAAAGGGGCCAAATGGTAGTTTTGCAGTGGAGAAAACTTACAACCACTAACCTAGACCAGTGATCAAAGTGAACATTAACAGTGATGTCATATTGAAAGAACGTACCATTTTTATGATGTGATGAGAATGACACCTTACCTGTGCTCTTCTTCTCCATAATTCTTAACTACAGTCTAACCATGAGAAAAACTCCAATTGTGATACATCCTGTGACATATCTGACCAGTACTGCCCCAAACTGTTAAGGTCATCAAAAATAAGGATAATCCTTAACAAGGAAAGGATGAACAGTGGTAATACATTTAATGCAATGTGAAGAGTACATAGCAACAAGCAAGTGCTCAAAAATCCGAACTTTTCTTCCCCTCTCCTCTTTTCCTCCCTTTTCTTCTTGCGAAACTTTAACAAATGGAAACCTTTTGTGTCCATAGTATGTATACATTTGCTTATTTGAAAATTCAAGACTGAAGCCTTCCTAAGCATTTCTCTTGACTTCATATCTGTGTAACCCTCTCCTAGCATATCTTTATTTATTCTTGCTACATTTTATCTATAGATTAAATCAGGAAAACTGGAAAATGAAATCGCATCTGTAATAACAAATTTGACATAGTCTCAAATAGAAAAATTTCTTATAACTTCCAAGGAGTAGAGATAAATGAAAGCAATTGAGAATGGTTACAGCCTTAGAACTGTCCCACCCATGAGATGTGGTGTGTGGCAGAGATTAACTCCTAATCTTATAAAGAGTGATCCTTCCTGGATTTCCTGGACAAAATCTTTTTAGCTATAATCTCTCCCTTAAGATCACCCTCCCCTTTTAAGAAGTGATTATTCCAGGAGAATAAATACAGGGAGCTGAGGTCAGCTATGTATCTTGTAAAATACTTGTCTGGAGCAAAGGTCTTGGTGTCTTGTGATATGGAAACCCTGGGAAGCAGACAAAATGTGACTTGAGCATCCCTTTACCTTCTTTATTTCAACTCTTAGTGATTTTGTATATCATTTGCTTTTTATGCTTGCCTATTTAGGCAGTGAAAGCCTGTCATTGAATCTTAGCACTCAGATCTGCTTTTCCTCAGCTGGCTCCATATACTCTACCCACTTTCACTATCAACAGCAAATTTATCTTTCTTTGATCTCATTCCTTCATACTTTCTCTTTTGTTATTATGTTACTAGTCCTTCTGCCAGGCAACGGATTTAGTAGGAGAAGTCTACAAAGAGTGTTATAACTAAAAGGGAATTTGTAACCATTAGTCAGTAGATAAAAGTGGTAATTTCATGTATGTGTTGAAAATTTTCAGCTCCAGGTCAGAGCACAAAAGTGGCTTCTAGGTAGGTTTCTGGAAATGCCTATGATGGAAATGAGATGTCAATTATGAAAAATTGTACATATACAGTCGTCCCTCAATATCTGTGTGGGATTGGTTCCAGGACCCTGCAAAATCCATTTTGATCAAGTTCCATAGTTGGTGTTCCACATCCTCAGGTTCAACCAACCACAGATATTGTAGCACAGTACTGTAATGTTTACATTGAAAAAAATCGCTTATAAGTGGACCCGCACAGTTCAAACCTGCGTTGTTCAAGGGTCAACTGTATGTTCATATATATATACACACACACACGTATGCTCCTCTCTTCTGTATGTGGTATGTGTATTTTTGCTTATTTGAAGATTTAAGGCTGAAGCCTTCTAAAACATTTCTCATAATTTCATATCTATGTAATTATGTAGATATGTAAAATATGTAAAATACATATAAAATTTCTTCTTGCTAAGCAGATTTCTTGAATGAATTCAGGATGATTATTTTTATTTTTTTAAAGATTTTTTTTAACGTGGACCATTTTCAAAGTCTTTACTGAATTTGTTACAATATTGCTTCTGTTTTATATTTTGTTTTTTTGGCCACAGGGCATGTGGGATCCTAGCTCCCCGACCAAGGATTGAACCAACACCCCTTGCATTGGAAGGTGAAGTCTTAACCACTGGACTGCCAGGGAAGTCCCCAGAACGATTCTTAAAAACCAAAAGCAATGCAATTCAAACCTTAACATTTTTAGAATCACACAGAGAAATACAGAATTTTTTTGTGAGATTTTCTGTAAACAATGTAGACCATTTGAACAATTTGTGGTGATAATTCTCTCCATTTGCAAGGTTTGCTCGCATTTCCCATATTCTAATTATAAATCAACAAAAATAAATGCAGCAGCATGTTGTGGACATAACACTGAAATTGCAGGTAATTTAGTCAATGGAGAATGAGTGCTAAGCAGAAAGTACTCACCATATCCCATTAGAACTCCACAAGTTCAAAGTCAATGCTAGGTATCTAGGCCATCCAGGAACAAGATCACTTGTATTAATTAGAATGGTAAAGGGCAAGTGGCTATACCAAAAAGACTGAAAAAAATACAGTGGTTTAACTGAAATGGAAGTTTATTTCCCTTTCACCTAAGCATGTTTAGGTTGGTGGGTATGTCATCTTCACAAGATCATTGTTTTTTTCTCAGTTTGGTTTGCCCATTCAGCACCACTGTCCTAGTCTTCTGAGTCTATTGTGTATCTCTGACACTTCTGTGTTCCAGCTCAGAGGAAAGGAAAAAGACAGGAAGATGCAAGCAATTTCCTTTAAACAAGTGAGGCATGCTTTGTGCTCATGTCCCATTGGTGAGAACCTGATAACGTGGCCACAGTGTAAATGCTGAACTTTGCTTCATAAGATTAATAGCTGGTTTGTGGCTTTCAGCTTAAGGAATTGAATACAGTGAAAATAACGATGTCTATCCCATATGTTTTTTGAGAAATACACAAAATAAATTCATGTCTCCTTATCAAAGCATATAATAATCATTCACTAAATATCAGGCATCTTCCTTTCTCCAGATGATTCGGTTAGACCTAGTGATTTAGGATTTCTTTGGCGAATTCATGATCTGCAGTGTCTGCTGAAGATACAAAAACTCAAAGTCCCTATGTGCTTCAAGAGAACAATATGTATAAGTAAGTCAGGATTGATAAGCAAGGGCTTCACTGAACAATAAAATCATTTTCTGCTTTTTGGAAAACCATTCTACCCTATGTGGGATTTGGATTTAATCTCTAATTGAAGAGGAATATATTATTTCAGCTAATTATTTTGGATTAGACAATGTGGTTCCAGATTCCCAAAGCTCAGGATCCCTGTATAGTAAAAAGTCCTAGAAAATGCTGCACATCACCTGACACCTGCCTGGCATTTTCCTCTAATGTTACTTAAGTGCTCATAGATTTACCACTCACAGTATTTAAAAGAAATGCTCTGTGATTTGGATTTTAGCCTTACCTCCTACATATTTCATGGCATTTCATTTGTCCCAATGTGACATACTGCAATAAGCTTGCCTGAATAAAGTAGACAAGTTTTCCACTGTGATTCTGAAAAAGGTGAAAAAGCCCTCCTTTTCAACATTTGTTTCATTGTTGAGTGCTTTTGAAGATGCCATGGTCATAACTATTACATAAATCCCTTGGGAGATCATGGTCAACACTGAAAGAGTTCAAATTCTAGAAATGTGATTATTTACTGTCTAAAGATTTCAAAAGAAAACATGGCTGGAAGACGTGTTCTATGTTTAGTCTATAAAATTACAATAGTAAATTTAACATGATCAGAAAATGAAATGTTCTTCACATTTCTGCATTCTCTGGCTAAGATTTGCATTTGGAGGACCTGAAGCATGGGAATAACCTATGAGGCAGTCATTGGAAGCCAATACACTCAGACATCATGATGGATAATCTAGAATCATGAGTAAAGATATAACCAGCATTAAGTGAATGGTATTAGGAAATTGTAGAGGCAAGAAGGCCTAAATTATTTCAGTATAAACAGGTTCCAAAAGCAATGACATTACAAGTAATAATAGTGTTGCTACTTTTTTCTCATGGTGGGAGATATGAAATTAGCTAGTAATGAAACATTTGACAATAAATAACAGGAAGAAATGCTTTCTAGACATAAACAAATGCCTGAACACAAGGAAGGATCCTCACATGCAGTGATTGAAGGACCAACAAATATGTAGTCCTATTTTCTCTACCCACTAGTCTAAATATTTATTGATACATAGTTATATCTCATATAGACCAATGAGTTTTGTATTGCGCATCTTAATTAAATTAACTGTACTGGCAGGAACCCACAAAAGTATTTTCCCAGGGTCCTGCACATACCTTGGGAGACACTGCCCTCTAAAATATTGAGAGATAGAGAAAAGAGATCTTAAGATATTTGTTTCTTGCGGTTTTTGGGGGGTTTTTTAATATTATTAAAGGATTTTGCTTTTGGTATCCCTTGGAGACACTTCAGGCATGATTTAAATTGTTTTTCCTCATGTTAGACCAGTATCTTTTTACAAGCAACACCTATTTCACAAATGAGAACATTCAGACAGAAAAAGTGATAATATAAGGATTACTAGTAACAAAGAGTGGAACTGAAGTTGTGTCAAGGTGTGTCAGACTCCACCACACAGCACGTCTTGTTGTTCCTATGATGAGGGGCTATTACAGGCTCTGCAGTTCTGGAGATAGTAACACTTAGAATCATCACACTCCTTTCACTTTCCTGTGGTATCAAAGCAATCTCACATTCATTATATTCCTTAAATAAATATTCTTCACTAATACAGAATAAAATCACTAGGATCATTAAGTCAAATCTTCTCAGCAGTTGTCTTACAATCAATAAGCATTTGCTTGCTGTAGGTTTGATTGAGTGCACATGATCTGTAGAGTCAGACCACTGCCACAAAATGACATAACTAAGTTCCTCTGCAAATATTGAGGACTAGAGGTTAGATACATTTCTCTCGCCTCAAGTTTCTGATTCCATAGGGAAGCCTGACTATATAGGTATCTATTGACCTTTCTTTTTATCACCTTAACTTCAACATAGGCAGTACCTGCCAGAGTTTCTTGCCCATATATGATTCAATAAATACATATTGAATGAGTGAATGAATGAATGAACAAATGAAATAACTATCTGAATACTTTTAATACTCTGAATTGAGATGACATGACACTTTATTGAATAATTTTCATATCCTATACTTATGTGCCAGATATTATCAAACAATTAAATATACATTTTAAAGTTAATATTCTGACAGAACTGTCAAGATTCAGTAGAAAATAATTAGTAAAAGTATGTTATTATGGCATATAAAATTATAAAATTGTTATTCACAAGAAAATATGTAGCTTAGATATACGGATCAAAATGTTTGAAGCATAAATAATCAAATTCCTCTGATATGACTATATCACTGCTCAAAGATCAGATAAAAACTATGCTGAGGAGAAAATCAAGCCCAAGAAAATCTTGTAGATACTATATTGTTTATGTATAAAAATAATTGAATTAGTAATATATTCTTTTTTGTGGTAAGTGCTTAACAATTGATAAAGCAAAATTTAAAAACCATGCAATCTAATGTTAATTCTGCTAGAAAAGGAATAGTTTTTTTATCGAACTGGATTTATTCCAGAGAAACCAGCTTCTGGGGGTGTTGGGATGTGGCTTTCATATGTTAATGAATAGTTTTACTTTGCAAAGTTGTTGGTGGGTAGTCAGGGAGCAAGGAGAAAACCCTTGTTGATCCCTAGCATAAACTGATCAATGGGAAAGCACAATGAGCTTGCAGCAGTGAGCACATTGTTTCTATCAGTATTGATGATCTAATTTATAATAAAAAGAGAATGCCTTTGGTTTTATCAAAGGTTGTATTCCTCCTAGAATAAGTAGGGAGGAGGGAATAGAGGAAATCAGCTCTGTGCAAGAGGTTTGTGCTTAGAAGTTGGTCAAATAAAACACATGCTCGATTCAGTCTGTATATCTTTAGACCAGAGTTATTCCGAGCCACACTGGTAAAATTGAGAGGCATTGGCCACACTCAACAGTTAATATCCACAGGTCCTTTAGAAACATTCTATTTTATTTCAACGCCTCCTATACAGAGACCAGAGTAATGTTTATCACCCATTAGTCATTCAAATAAAATATTCAATGAATGAATTGATTAATTGATGGATAAAGCATTTGGCAACTGGCACCATAAGGATAACTTTATTGATTTATTTATACGTTTCAACCTTTAGAATATTAATTATCTAGAAGGCTTAGGTAGATGCCTAATTGAAATGATAAAAATGTTCATTTAGCTTTTTAATTACTTGAAATTATTTTGATATATTTCCTCTTTCTCTTCGTATATTTCTTCAGATTTTATAAAGGTCAAATATATAATCAAGAAATTGAAAATAATTCCTGGCTAATAACTAAAGAGTCTTCCTGCTGTACCAAACATTGGTAGTGAATGAATTATTTATATCACCTGATTTAAATGCCATCCTGATAACAGATACATATTTTCTCAGTTAACTAGTTCTGGAGAAATAAAATTAAAAACCAAATTTTCTCCCAACCCAGAAGAGTTCCTCATAAAAGTAGTAGAAAAAGAAAACAGCTTTATTATTAAACAAGCATTCAATCCAAAAATAATGCACATGAAAAATAATCTGCTAAGAGATTGCAAAGACAGAAAGAAATCTCACTTTTTTATATAGCCAAGCAGATACAACCTGTTCCATACAAGTTCTTCAAGATAAATAATACTAGTCCTCAGGTAAGAGGATTTGGCCACACCATTTGTCATGCGTAGTTCTTCCTAGATTCACCTGGTAATTGGAGTGACTATTTTTATTAGCAACTGGCTTTATCCAAAGGAGTACAAACTTCTCACGTCTTTACGAAAGGAGTTTTGCTAGTTGGAGCAAGGTGCCTGCCAAAGTTAGCCTCCTACCCTCCCATAGAAAGTGGGAGATAGGGGTGCTGTCTTCTTTGACATTTACATTTCAAAGAGATGGCTAGCAAGGCCTTAAGAAAGACATTCTTGGTTCATAAAGTTGACAAAAGGCCTATATAGTTTCAAAAGGAATTATACACACTTCGAAGACAAGAAAAAGTACTTAGAAGTTTTTTAAAGCAAATATTCTAAGAAAAAGGAGGGGAGGAAAATTTCTTCCTTTATTTTCAGCAGGGAGGATCAAGCTTCTTATTTTCAGTTTGTATTTGTCCTTCCATGGTCATACGTTTTCTTCCAGAATTACCTTGCTGATGGCGATAAGTTCACACCCTAATGGCTGCCACCATTTCTCTCTCAGAATTTCCTCATTTCTCTTTGTATTTCCTGCTTAATATCACTCTGGTATTACCGAATTAGAATGCTTGGTAGCTCAGCTTTTAATAAACTGTTGATTTCTGGGCAACGTGATTACTTTGTCTGAACCATAATTTTAAATTTTAGAATATACTATAGGTATATTTCTAATTCTCTGTGCATAATGAAGAAAGCTAATGCTAGGGGACCTCGATATCTGAAGGTCTCTGATTTGAGTTGTACTAATCTCCATGGTAAGCATTTTCTTTATACCCAATCTCATATATTCTTTTCCATTATGGTTTATTATAGGATATTGAATATAGTTCTCTGTGCTATACCGTAGGACCTTGTGGTTTATCCATCCTATATATAAAAGCTTACATCTGCTAACCCCAGCCTTCCATTCCATCCCTCCCACAACCCCCTATCTCTTGGCAACCACCAGTCTGTTCTCTATGTCCCTGATTTTCTTTCTGTTTCATAGATAGGCTCATTTGTGTCGTATTTTGGATTCCATGTATAAGTGATAACATATTTGTCCCACTCTCATTTTTGATAAATGGAATTATTTTAAAATTGGGCTTGGTAGTCCTGTAACCAAACCCAGATTTGACCGCTCACTGCTCATAAGCCAATAATTCGAGAGGCAAGTGTTAGTAGAAAGGAAAGGTCCTTTAATCAGAAAAGCTGGCAATCTGGAGAGAAGGTGGACTCGTGTCCAGAGAGCAACTCCAAAGATTCTGCTCAGCCATGACAGTTTTTAAAGGGGAAGAATGGGGAAGAATCTCAGTGAATCATCGAGGCAGGAGGTTAGGTTCTACATCATTCTCCATTGAGCGCAGATTGGCTGACTCTTTCTTCAGATGTTATCTTGCCTGTGTGATCTGCCTGCAGGATTGCTAAGGGAACTGTTGGGGATAGAGAGCTGGTCATTTTTAAATTGCTTAATTCTTCACTCTTACTTCTTTTTATCTAGGAAAAGAGTCAACAGGTTAGGCAAGGCATGGTGTGCATTCAGGAGAGCGTAAGTCAGGAGTTAGGTTAAATTGCCTAGTGGTCTCACTCCTATGATTATGTTCTTTTAAGGTTAGAGGGGAACAGAAATGGGCAAACAGGAGAGGGGCAAAAGAGTTGTTTTCACTAGGTCTCAATTTATTTACTCTTACAAAGAGAAATACAAATGGCTAATATGAATAGAGTAATTGCTTAGTGCCGGGCACAGTTCTATGCACTTTACATCTAGTAATACATTTAGTCTTTAAAAGAGCTACATGGTAGATACTATTATTATTATTATTTTTTTTTACAGAACGAAAACAGAAATACAGACAGTTTTAGCCATTTTCCAAAGCTTGCATAGCTAACTAGCATCAACATTGGAAATTTGACCCAGTGCCCCCAAAGTGTAATAAGGACTATATTACATGGTGTTATGAAGAGGCAAATTAGATAATCCACTTAGTGCAATGCTCAGCACATAGAAAGCACTCAATGAATATTATCCACTATTGCTGTTTTATGATTGTTGCTGTTGTTGCCATTCTACAGCTGCATTCTTCAGGCTTCCAGGGTAATCTTTATTCTTTTCTCCATTAACTTCAAAAAGCTTTTATTCTACCTGCTCTATAGGTAATATTAACACATAAAGGCAGAATTTTAGGTTGGGAAATTCTGAGTTTTTTGATATTGCAATTTATTTTTCTTTTAAAAAGTTAACAAAGATCAAATGTAAAACTTTGACATGTGGAGACTGAGTATAGTTTGGGATTTTCTGATCCTAATCATTCACTTGGTCATTCATTCATTGATTCAGTCAACAGCTATCTACTGAGTGCCTACTACATGCTAAGCTGTATGCTAGGTGAAGTCCATCTTTTAAAGATTTGAGAAGAGTCAAGGAGTATTAGAGGTTCAAACCCCAAAGATAATGAAACCTATTATTAGAGCTTAATCTTCAAACAAATTTGGCATGAACTACACAGAAGGCTCAGAACTTTTGAATATGACCCTGTCATCTTTCACTAAGTGATTTATTCAGAAATCTGTTACTATTTCCTTGAGGCAAAATAGATTTGAATGACCCACGGTTTTTGATTTTTTTTTGTCTCAGCTAATTGCTTTAGAATACCTCTCCATCTGCAATATCCTTACAGTTAATATTTTAAAACTCTCTGATAGAAACTTAGCTTCCCCTTAGGAAACCTGAAACTTGCAAAAGCAAAGTATTGAATTTATGAATGGTGGAAGCGATAAGTCAGACATAGTAAAAAATGTTTAAATTTTGAAGAATTAGTCATAGAAATAATTATACCTTGGTGAAAACATACCTTGAAAGAGTCTCTTTGTGCTACTCACCTCAAGGTCAATTTTTGCCACAATCATCGGTGGTGAGTAGAGGTGTGGGAGGGCTACTGTGTAAATGTCACAGGATTGGGTAGTTTGGTTTCAAATTCCCTCTCTGCTTCTTAGTCAACATGTGATTTAAGGGCATTTACTCAACAGCTTTACATCTCAGTTTCCATATCTGGAAAGTGGGTTGATATTGTAGGGGAGGAAAAATGATTTTCCCCTCTACCCTCTAGGTTCTTGGCTGAGATCCCTCTGTAATAAAAGACAGATGAACAGTAGAAAAACAAAAGCTTAATAACATGTATACCTCCTGTATACATGAGAAATACCCAGAAAAACTGAATAACTCCCAAAATGGCCCAAGTGATCACCTTGAATACCATCTCCAGCTAAAGACAAAAGATGTTGGGAGTGGAGGAACCAGTTATGGCAGGTTTTCAGGCAAAACACAATAAACAAGGGTATGGTTGATATGCAGATTTAGGCCATTGCCTTCTCTAGTCCTTACAGGGTCTGCATTATTTTTGCTCTCTGACTTCACTTCTTTCTAGGCCACAAGAACTCCGGACCTACTTGTTCTTCTTTGAACAGGAGAGATACAATCCTGCCCCAAAATTTAGGTAATTGATGTTGCCTCTCTTGGAACACTTTTTGACCTATGCACTGCACAGCTAGCTTCTCACTTTCTTCTCTTTACTTATATGTGACCTTCTCTTTTCGGCCTTCAGTAACCATCCTACTAAAAATGGTAGTTCCCCTCTGAACACTTCCTAGTCTTCTTTTAGGTTTCATTTTCCTCCATAACACTTATCACCATTTATTATATGCTATAATCTACTTACTTATGCTGTTTATTGTTTGTCTCCCCCATTAGAATACAAACACCTTGAGGGCAGGAATTTGTGTCTGCTTTGCCCAATGCTGTGAACCTACTTCCAAGAAAAGTCTAAGATTCAGATGACATGCAATAAGCATATGACAGTACAAATTGTCCAAGTAAAAAAAAGTAGACAATCATAATTATTAAAGTGTGAATAAAACAAATACTGTGGGTCAGAATATGTAGGATGGCATTGTGATGAGGGAGACTTGATCTGTATAATTTGAGACAATGGGAGAGAACCATTTATATTAGGTAATCAATTCCTAGGTATTTAACCAGGAAACCAGATATTATAATTGGTCTAGCCAGTTTGCTATATCATACTTATGATTGAGTACTTCACACTTTCTATCAACTGGAGATCCCATGATATGTAAATATAATAATCTAATAGTGCTCTCCATATCCCAAGGGTTGGTTCAGCCTCAGACACCCTTCAAGAAAGACCCTATACATTTAGCATAACAAGTAAATTCTAATTTTGAATTAAACAGAGGCCGCATGAATCGAGAATCCTATGAACTGTCTCTACCATGTCTATTAACATTAAATTAAATTAAATTTTTAATAAAAGATTTTCTTTGCATTTGTTAAATGAAATATGAGTCTGTTTTGAGTAATGGAAGGGTAGCTTTATTTTTGTGATGCTCTGATTTATACAAAAATTGCTTGGGTATTGTTCAGTACTATATTCTATGAAATAAAGTTACCAATATGTGACATCCTTATCTTGCTTTCAGATGTGTTTATGTCCAAAGAAAATTATGACCCATAAAAATGATCTCTCCTAAACAAATACATGGTATAGAATAGAAAAAAAATAAAAAATAACACTGTGGTTTTACTTGACTTACTTGTATGTGCTTGCTTACTTCTTAAGTATTGGATGCCTCAAATCAAATACTGTTATTGGTCTTAGACATTTTCATGTTTATTAGCTATATTCTGCATATTATTCAGTGACTTACATTTTCTGTGACATTGCCAAATTGTCCTTACATTTGATAAAATGTATTAAATATTATGTTCTTATTGAATTTAAACTAATTGCATTTGTTTCAATTACTGAGACCACATTCTGTAGCATTCTGTGCATTTGTGTCTGTTTTTATTGTGGTATACTGAAGATTTTCTCTAAGTAAATTAGCGATAAGCCAAGAAATATTTATGAAGAGTTTATATCATTAAGTAGTTGAGGGAGGTTAACAAATTATTTTCAATGTTAATTCTTATCAATCTTTCATATTAATATGCAACCTGAACATTTTATCATTTAGTGAATTAATCAGATTTATTGAGTGCTTATAAAATTGCTTAATCTTAATGTAAAATGCCTTAAATTCTTCTTCTCTTGTAGAATGAATCACACACTTTTGCCCTAGCCTGTAAAGGCAGGCATTATATCCAACTTATTCTCCTATCACAGAGTGTTTGACTGCACCAAGTCCATAGGAGCTGCTTAGCAAATATTTGTTAATTAAACAGTTAATAATCACAGAACAAAAATTTTCTCTAATTTTTGCTATTTTGAAAGGAATTGCAGTATTAAAGCATAAAATCAAATATACTATTATCCTCAAGAAACTTACAGTCTGAAAATAGTTTCAAATTTTTTTAACTTTTGATTTTCCCTGAGATATCCTAAAATATTTTTCTCTTTTAATCTCCATGTGTTCTGATACTAAATCCAACTCAGCACAGGCAAATCAATATGTGGAGTAGATTGGTTGCAGAGATGGCAAAGGTGGATTGAGAGGCACCTGGGTCCCTTTTGTGACTCATGCTACTTAGAGCTAGCTTGGATTCTGCATTGGTTTCCCTTGGCAAGTCCTAATAAGATCTGTTGTGCTGGTGTCCATACACTTTAACATTTTTGCTCTAAAATGTGTTCTAACTGAGTTAATACATTGTATGGTCACTCTACGTATGACTTCCTCTTTCCATCATCACCAGTTTGTCATCTAGATTTTTCAAAGTTCCCACCCCTTGAGTATCTAAGAATGTGCAGGGACTTTTAGATAGCTGACTCTAGTTTGAGAAATTCTAAAATTGAGTATAAATAAACACAAAAGTCCTGCAAATTACCACTCCTTAGTTGGTTCAATAAGTATGCCACATAGCAGTGCCTGAGATCCAATTCATGTATTGTTAGAAAAAATTTAGAAGCTTCAGTCCAAATGTACCAGATGCTTCATGTCAAGCACCAGCGGCAGCATTGCTATTAGCATCATAATAAAGGACAAGATGACACATTAGATATCAAAAGAATGGCTTATATTTTTTCTCTTACTAAATTAGAGAAGTTGCCAAACATCTAAATTTGTATTGAAAACTTTGCTTTTTCTAGCTGAAGCTGGATATTGACCCTGCTCTATTTTTCCTTAATTTGCAAAATGTTCCCAGTACATAAATATCTGGGTACATGTACAAGTTTTAAATATTATAATCACATTCTTAAAATAATTTGTATTTTTGTCTGTTACAATTTTGATTTATGCATGATATAAATGACTTTGTTTATGGCCTTTTGATACTTGAAACGTAATCTTGCCCAAGCAATCAGAATAACAAATACAATTATTCAAACCAACTGATCTCATTTTGGCAGAAAGGAAACCATAAGCTGTGAAATCTAACTGCCTAGTTTTCAATTTTCTATATATTCAGTCGTCTTGAGGACATAAGGATCATTCAAGATTTGATGCATTTTTTTCAAATGTGTACCTTAATGGATGAAGGGTAAGTTTTAGATTCAAACAGATCTGGGCTTGAATCCCAAGTCAGTCAATTACTAGCTTTGTGAGTTGGGCAAGTTATTTGATCTTTTTCAGCTTCACTATCTTTATTTGTAAATGAAAATAACAATGCTCCCTTTCAGAAGGTTACAGGATTATGTGAGATAATGCACTTAATGTGTCCAGCACAGTGCCTGGCACATAATAAGGGCTTATTGTTTTTCTTCTTTTTTTTTTCCAACAAAATTACCAGTGTGTTGAAGGAAGGAATTGTACTTATTATTCTTTGTCATATCTCTTTCTTACTTGTCTAACTTCTTTTCTCAAAAGTGCCACCTACATGGTACTCAATAAAAATATACTGCCTTCATTTAATAATTTCTAGAACTTGACTAGAAACCTGACATTTCTTAAGCTCTGTCTGATAATACTGATCACTTTACCTGTGCTCTAAATCCTGTCCTCTCTAGTCTAATCTGATAATCTCAACTCACAAATATTGCCTCCTCTCAACTTTACTTTCAACCCATCCATATACACTAGCACTGTTCTTTTAGCATGTAAATATTATATTCTCAAACTAATCTTTCCAAGAAGAAGGAGGAGTAGGAGAAGGAGAAGAAAAAGAGAAAGACCCCCTTCACCCTACATTCTAATCTAGCATTCCAATATTCTTCTCCCTCGAACCATGCTCTTTGCAATAACAGTTGGCATTCTTATCTTGGTTTTGTCACCCATCATTTTTTTCCTTAACCCTTAACAACCTGGTTTCTGACTCACTTTTCAGTATTTTTGCTCTCTCCAAAACACTAGTAGCCTACTATTTGCCAAATCCAGAGATATTTGTCAGTCCTTATCCTGCCTTGCCTCTTTACTTGACCTCTCTACTGATCTGAGCTCCCTGTCTAATGCTTAAAATAACTAAAGTCAGAAGGAAAACCCAACTTTCCATTCATTAGTTAAGCCAACCACTCATAGAGGAAAAGAAAATCTGAATTTGTTTGATTATTGCACTTTCATCTGTTGTAATTGTATATTTACTTAAATTAACATTGTCAATTAAACTATTTGCAACTCAAGCAGGGGGTTTTAGATGTTTTTCTATTGATATTGATTATTCACCATTAATAATCTCCCTTGATAAATATACAAAATTAGCATTTTAAAATATTTTTTGGAAAATAGGCATAAAATTCTTTGATGCTATCAGAAATTTACCATCCAGTTTTAGTATTATGGATTTCCTGCTATTTGTCTTGCTTCTGAAGTGATCATTTTTGTTTATTCAGCCAGATCTATCTAGCCAAAGAAAAAGATAAGGATTTTCCATAAATATATATCAAAGAAACGTCTTAAGCATATCATTGTCACTATGATAGATATTTATTTGAAAAAATACCAAGCTTTATTCTGTTAGGAGAATAAGAATTGACTGGAAAGAGAGGGCTAAAGGGGAAGGATGGGTGAGGGAGGCTGTGGCAGACACTCAGATTCAGAGGCAAGTGGGAGCATGGGGCTTTCTAGGAACTGAAAGAAGGCTAATGAACCAAGAGAAGGTAGATAGGGAAAAGATCTTGACAGCCCTTTGGAGCATTTAGAGATTTTAGTCTTTATCTTAAAAATAATGTAAATATTTAATAATACTTTAAGCTTGATGAGGGAGAGATGAGGGAATAGATGAACTTTATAAAAATATCAGTTTGGCTACAGTTTGGACAGAAACCACAGTAAGTGCAAAAAGGCTGTTAGCATGCTACTGTAGTAGTCGAGGAAAGAGATTAGAGATTATGAGAATTTGGAGAACTAGAATTAGTGACAGATGTAAGACATGTTTAGAAAGTAAAACTAAAAGTGAAAGGAGTTGGTGAAAGTTTATATAAAGTGTTATGAAGGTAAGAGCTGTATAAAGCATTTCTTCAAAATATTTAATTTAACAGCTACAAGGTGAATAATTGAATAAACAATGTGGAGGAGACCAGGTTGTGATCAGAGAGAATACTAAAATCAGGACTTTTGGTGAGAGTAGAGATGGCAAAGATTGAGACAATAAGGAGGGTAGGAAGAGGAGCAGGAAACTGCAATCAACTAAGAGCAAAACATTGGAGGATTAGATGTTGGACTGGCCATGCTTATCAACACTGGAGTCACCTCAGATACTAGAGATGAAGGCTGAGAGTGAGATAAAAACATCTTCAAAAACTAAAACAAATGAGCTATTGGGAGAAACAATATTTAATAGATGGATAGAGAAGCTTGCAAATGAAACTGATAAGAAGCACATAATTTGGTTTGTATGACTATGGGATAGTGCATGTGTAATTTCATTATCCCATCAGAGATAACACCGGCCTTCTTGGAGAAGCAGACTAAGTGCACATTGCTGAGTGCCATAAAGTTCAGTCTCATTTTCTTCAAGAGGGACCTTTTGTAGTATATGTGGAAAAGGAGGATGACTAACATCTGTCACAAATCTTCCAGGTGCATCTACTTCTTCACGTCATATGCTCCTCAATGTTTCCCTCAAATCCTTCTGAGCTTTGTTCTTTCATACTAGAATCATTATACATTTGCTGTGATACTGCTATTTCCTGCCTAACTGTGTTGCAGAAGGTATTATATTCTTTAATTCCTATAGCAGTATTCTAAAATACTGAATGTGTGCAACAGATTTCAATGAAACATTAGAGTGTGTGTGTGTGTGTGTGTGTATACACATACATATACAGCTATCCAAGGCCTCTGTATTAAGGTTCATCCTTAACATTTCTCCATAAGAGATCATTCATTGAACCACTCTTTCAGTAAATCTCCATACAGGAAGCGGTGCAATGAATTCAACATTATTTTAGTAAACAATCTTTATTCATCAGTGTGCTTTTCTTGTATGTTTAATATTAACATTTGAAACCTGAAGTTTTAAAAAATTATGTAAAATTCTGAAATATTGACTTACAATTAATCACCCAAATAGTCAATCAATAAATCACAGATAGTATTTAGTATTACCTTATGTAAGGTATTACATTAGAAAGCACTGAATTGACACACACACACAAAAATCAGATTCATGCCTCTCAAGAAGACTTTAATCAAGTGCATAAAACAAAACATATATGCACCCAAGAGAGTCCATTTATTTAGCTATTACTTTTAAAAACATCTACTATTGGCAGGGAACTGTGATAGGTACTTCCTATATGTCACTTTTATTCCTCTCAAGGGAGATATTTTTATTCTCATTTAATATATGAGAAAACTAAAGCTCAGAATTTTGGTGATAGAAAGTTCACTTTCAAGTTTAAGAAATTAATTCCTTCCTAGAATAACATGTTCATAACAGTAAATGGCATTTTGAACCAAAGGTACTATAATTAAGTGCAGAAAGTTTCAAAAAATTAAGAACATACAGAACGTACTTTCTGACAAAAATAAAGTTAGAAATTTAAAAAAACATGAAAAAATTATATGAAATATAATTCTAAATAATCAATAGTCAAGTTAGAATCATACTAGACTTTAGAAAATACTTGGCACCAATGATAATAAAAATTATTCAGAGCAAAACATGTGATATACAGTGAAAGTGAAACATAAGTGTTCTCATTAGAAAAGAAGAAAGCCTAATAAACTATGACCTAAGTATCCAATTTATGAACCTACAAAAAGAATAATAAACAAATACATTTAGGTAAAGGAGAAAAAAATATAAGAGCAGAAATTAATTAAAAACATAAAATTGTGAGGCAATACAGAGAATTAAAAAAGTTACATGTGTTTGTTTTAAACATCTATACAGTTAACATATGGCAGGATGATAAGATTAAAAGAATATCCATTAAAAAACATACTAGAAGTAAAGCCCAGATAAATAGATGCAGCAGAGATCATCAAATTATGAGTCAATATTATGAACTTAATGACAATAATTTTTAAAACATAAATTATGTGAGCAAGGGAGATTGGTTCAAGATGGCAGAATAGAAGGATATGCACTCACTCCCTCTTGCGAGAGGACCAGAATTACAACAAAATGCTGAACAATCATTGACAGGAAGACACTGGAACTCACCAAAAAAGATGCCCCACATCCAAAGACAAAGGAGAAACTGCAATGAGATGGTAGGAGAGGTGCAATCACAATAAAATCAAATCCCATAAACACCGGGTGGGTGACTCACAAACTGGAGAACAATTATACCATAGAAGTCCATCCACTGGAGTGAGGGTTCTGGGCCCCACGCCAGGCTTGCCAACCTGGGGGTCTGACAATGGGAGGAGGAATTCCCAGAGAATCAGACTTTGAAGCCTACCAGGATTTGATTATAGGACTTCAACAGGAAGAGGGGAAACAGAGACTCTACTCTTGGAGGGCACACACAAAGTAGTGTGTGCACCAGAACCCACAGGGAAGGAGCAGTGACCCCATAGGAGACTGAACCAGACCTACCTGCTAGTGTTGGAGGGTTTTCTGCAGAGGCAGGAGTTGGCTATGGCTCACCATGGGGACAAGGACACTGGCAGCAGAAGTTCTGGGAAGTACTCCTTGGTGTGAGCTCTCCTGGAGGTGCCATTAGTCCCACCAAAGGGCCTGTGGGCTCCAGTGCTGGGTTGCCTCATGCCAAACACCAGCAGGGAAGGAACTCAGCTCCACCCATCAGCAGACAAGCAGATTAAAGTTTTACTGAGCTCTGCCCACCACCAGTCCCTCCCATCAGGAAGCTTGCACACTCCTCTTAGATAGCCTCATGCACCAGAGGGTAGACAGCAGAAGCAAGAAGAACTACAATCCTGCAGCCTGTGGAACGAAAACCACATTCACAGAAAGATAGGCAAAATGAAAAAACAGAGGAGTATGTACCAGATGAAGGAACAATATAAAACCTCAGAAAAACAACTAAATGAAGTGGAGGTAGGCAATATTCCAGAAAAGGAATTGAGAATAATGATAGCGAAGATGATCCAGGACCTCGGAAAAAGAATGGAGGCAAAGATCGAGAAGATGTAGGAAATGTTTAACAAAGACCTAGAAGAATTAAAGAACAAACACCTAGAAGAATTAAAGAACAAACAAACAGAGATGAACAATACAATAACTGAAATGAAAAATACAATAGAAGGAATCAGTAGCAGAATAACTGAGGCAGAAGAACAGGTAAGTGACCTGGAATTCACTGTCATGGAACAGAATAAAGGAAGAAAAATGGAAAGAAATGAAGACAGTCTAAGAGACCTCTGGTGCAACATTAAACGCACAAACATTTGCATTAAAGGGGTCCCTGAAGGAGAAGAGAGAGAGAAAGGACCCGAGAAAATTTTTGAAGAGATTAGAGATGAAAAATTCCCTAACATGGAAAAGGAATTAGCCACCCAAGTACAGGAAGTGCAGAGAGTCCCAGGCAGGATAAATCCAAGAGGAAACATGGCGAGACACTTGGTAATTAAACTGGCAAAAATTAAAGACAAAGAAAATTTATTAAAAGCAACAAGGGAAAAACGACAGCTAACATACAAGGGAATGCCCATAAGGTTATCAGCTGATTTCCCAGCAGAAACTCTACAAGCCAGAAGGGAGTGGCACGATATATTTAAAGTGATGAAAGGGAACAACCTACAACCAAGATTACTCTACCTGGCAAGGATCACATTCAGGTTCGACGGGGAAATCAAAAGCTTTACAGACCAGCAAAAGCTAAGAGAATTCAGCACCACCAAACCAGCTCTACAGCAAATGCTAAAGGAACTTCTCTAAGTGGGAAACACAAGAGACGAAAAGGACCTAAAAAAACAAACCCAAAACAATTAAGAAAATGGTAATAGGAATATACATATTGATAATTACCTTAAATGTGAATGGATTAAATGCTCCAACCAAAAGACACAGGCTCACTGAATGGATACAAAAACAAGACCCAGATATATGCTGCTTACAAGAGACTCACTTCAGACCTAGGGACACATACAGACTGAAAGTGAGGGGATGGAAAAAGATATTCTATGCAAATGGAAATCAAAAGAAAGCTGGAGTAGCAATACTCATATCAGATAAAATAGACTTTAAAATAGAGAATGTTACAAGAGACAAGGAAGGATACTACATAATGATCAAGGGATTAATCCAAGAAGAAGATATAACAATTATAGACATATATGCACCCAACATAGGAGCACCTCAATACATAAAGCAAAATGTTAACAGCTGTAAATGAGGAAATCAACAGTAACACAATAATAGTGGGAGACTTTATAACACCTCATTTACACCAATGGACAGATCATCCAGACAGAGAATTAATAAAGAAACAAAAGCTTTAAATGACACAATAGACCAGATAGATTTAATTGATATTTATAGGACATTCCATCCAAAACAGCAGATTACACTTTCTTCTGAAGTGCACATGGAACATTCTCCAGGATAGATCACATCTTGGGTCACACACCAAGCCTCGATAAATTTAAGAAAATTGAAATACCTAGAGACAAATGGCCAAAAATACACCACCATCCAAAACCTATGGGATACAGCAAAAGCAGTTCTAAGAGGGAAGTTTAGAGCAATACAATCCTACCTCAAGAAACAAGAAAAATCTCAAATAAACAATCTAACATTACACCTAAAGGAACTAGAGAAAGAAGAACAAACAAAACACAGAGTTAGTAAAAGGAAAGAAATCATAGCGATCAGAGCAGAAATAAATGAAATAGAAACAAAGAAAACAATAGCAAAGATCAATAAAACTAAAAGCTGGTTGTTTGAGAAGATAAACCAGATTGATAAACCTTTAGTCAGACTCATCAAGAAAAAGAGGGAGAGGACTCAAATCAATAAAATTAGAAATGAAAAAGGAGAAGTTACAACGGACATTGCAGAAATACAAAGCATCACAAGAGACTATGACAAGAAACTCTATGCCAATAAAATGGACAACCTGGAATAAATGGACAAATTCTTACAAAGGTATAACCTTCCAAGACTGAACCAGGAAGGAATAGAAAATATGAACAGACCAATCACAAGTAATGAAATTGAAACTGTGATTAAAAATCTTCCAGCAAACAAAAGTCCAGGACCAGATGGCTTCACAGGTGAATTCTATCAAACATTTAGAGAAGAGCTAACACCCATCCTTCTCAAACTCTTCCAAAAAAATTTCAGAGGAAGGAACACTCCCAAGCTCATTCTACAAGGCCACTATCACCCTGATACCAAAACCTGACAAAGATACTACAAAAAAAGAAAATTACAGACCAATATTGCTGATGAATATAGATGCAAAATCCTCAACAAAATACTAGCAAACAGAATCCAACAACATATTAAAAGGATCATACACCATTATCAAGTGGGATTTATCTCAGGGATGCGAAGATTCTTCAATATACGCAAATCCATCAGTGTGATACACCATATTAACAAACTGAAGAATAAAAACCATATGATCATCTCAATAGATGCAGAAAAAGCTTTTGACAAAATTCAATAGCCATTTATGATAAAAACTTTCCAGAAATTGGGCATAGAGGGCACCTACCTCAATATAATAAAGGCCATATATGAGAAACCCACAGCAAACATCATTCTCAATGGTGAAAAACTGAAAGCATTTCCTCTAAGATCAGGAACAAGACAAGGATGTCCACTCTCGCCATTATAACTCAACATAGTTTTGAAGTCCTAGCCACGGCAATCAGGGAAGAAAAAGAAATAAAAGGAATACAAATTGGAAAAGAAGTAAAACTGTCACCGTTTGCAGATGACATGATACTATACATAGATAATCCTAAAGATGTCACCAGAAAACTACTAGTGCTAATCAATAAATTTGGTAAAGTTGCAGGATGCAAAATTAATGCACAGTAATCTCTTGCATTACTATACACTAACAATGAAAGATCAGAAAGAGAAATTAAAGAAACAATCCCATTCACTATTGCAACAAAAAGAATAAAATACCTAGGAATAAACCTACCTGAGGAGGTAAAAGACCTGTATTCAGAAAACAATAATACACTGATGAAAGAAATGAAAGGTGACAAAAAAGATGGAGAGATATACCATGTTCTTGGATTGAAAGAATCAATATTGTGAAAATGACTATACTACCCAAAGCAATGTACAGATTCAATGCAACCCCTATCAAATTACTA
This sequence comes from Eubalaena glacialis, assembly GCF_028564815.1. NCBI lineage: Eukaryota > Metazoa > Chordata > Mammalia > Artiodactyla > Balaenidae > Eubalaena > Eubalaena glacialis. The sequence continues at coordinate 27,938,337 of NC_083732.1, read as the reverse complement.
ATGATATTTTTTTACAGAACTAGAACAAAATACCTTAAAATTTGTATGGAGACACAAAAGACCCCTAATAACAAAAGCAGTCTTGAGGGAAAAAAACAGAGCTGGAGATATCAAACTCCCTTACTTCAGACTATACTACAAAGCTACAGTAATCAAGACAATATGGTACTGGCACAAAAACAGAAATATAGATCAATGCGACAGGATAGAAAGGTCAGAGATAAACCCATGCACCTATGGTCAACTAATCTATGACAAAGGAGGCAAGGATATACAATGGAGAAAAGACAGTCTCTTCAATAAGTGGTGCTGGGAAAAATGGACAGCTACATGCAAAAGAATGAAATTAGAACACTCCCTAACACCATACACAAAAATAGACTCAAAATGGATTAAAGACCTAAATGTAAGGTCAGACACTATAAAACTCTTAGAGGAAAACATAGAAAGACCACTCTTTGACATAAAGCACAGCAAGACTTTATTTGACCCACCTCCTAGAGTAATGGAAGTAAAAACAAAAATAAACAAATGGGACCTAATGAAACTTAAAGCTTTTGCACAGCAAAGGAAGCTATAAACAAGACGAAAAGACAACCCTCTGAATGGGAGAAAATATTTGCAAACAAATCAATGGACAAAGGATTAATCTCCCAAATATTAAACAGCTCAATATTAAAAAAGCAAACAACTCAATCAAAAAATGGGCAGAAGACCTAAATAGACATTTCTCTAAAGAAGAGATACAGATGGCCAAGAAGCACATGAAAAGCTGCTCAACGTCACTAATTATTAGAGAAATGCAAATCAAAACTACAATGAGGTATCACCTCCCACCAGTTAGAATGGGCATCATCAGAAAATCTACAAACAACAAATGCTGGAGAGGGTGTGGAGAAGAGGGAACCCTCTTGCACTGTTGGTGGGAATGTAAATTGATATAGCCACTATGGAGAACAGTATGGAAGTTCCTTAAAAAACTAAAAATAGAATTACCATATGACCCAGCAAACCCACTACTGGGATATACCCAGAGAAATCCATAATTCAAAAGGACACATGTACCCCAATATTCATTGCAGCACTATTTACAATAGCCAGGTCATGGAAGCAACCTAAATGCCCATCAACAGACAAATGGATAAAGAAGCTGTGGTGCACATATACAATGAAATATTACTCAGCCATAAAAAGGAACAAAATTGGGTCATTTGTAGAGACATGGATGGACATAGAGACTGTCATAGAGAGTGAAGTAAGTCGGAAAGAGAAAAACAGATATCGTATATTAACACATATATGTGGAATCTAGAAAAGTTGTACAGATATACCAGTTTGCAAGGCAGAAATAGAGACACAGATGTAGAGAACACATGTCTGGACACCAAATGGGGGAAGCGGTGGGGATGGCGGTGGTGGGATGAATTGTGAGATTGGGATTGACATGTATACACTACTATGTATAAAATAGGTAAGTAATAAGAATCTGCTTTTAACAATAAATAAATTAAATTAAAATTAAAAAAGAATTAATCAATGAGAGACTATAGATAAAATGAAGTACAGCTGTGCTAACAGAGGCATTCTCAAAATTGAGTAGGAATCCATTAATTTGGAGATTTGCAGAGTAGAAAAGCCAATGCTTTCCAAACTCCAAACATCAAAAATATGCACGTCACCCCAAGTCTTTTTCATGATCTTCTCATTAAATGCATTTTTTCTGGGAAAAAATAATTGTGTGGGCAACCTTTTGGAAAAAATGTATCTTACCAAAATTAATTCAAGAAAAAGTAGAAATTCAGCTAGAACCCCAAAGTTTCTTACCTAAAATTCTTGGAAAATTTTTTTGTTTGTTTTGAAATCAAAGTTTTTCAGATTTTAGAACATGATATGTTACATATATTTTATTTTATATGACATTGCCAGCAGGTAAATACATAATAATTGGATTGCAGGACTTCAACTGTAGAGGGTTGGGCTATACAATCATTAAAGAATTTGAAAGAATATTCAAAAAATTACCTATGAAGAAAATACGAGGGCCAGTTTAAACACATAATTAAAGTGAAAAATAGTTGCTATCTTGCACATGTCTATGAGAGAATTTTTTTAAAACAAGCAACTTATCTTTACATTTTTTTAATGGCATGAGTTTAACCTTGCTGGCAAAACAGAAAATAACCATATGAAAATGAAACATTACAGGTTAACCTCTTTTGTATGTATAATGGGAACATCTTAAAGATAATATTAGTTAACCAAATCTAGTGACATAACAGCACAACCAAGTTGGTGTATTAAAGAAATGCAAGGCTAATTCAACATTAGAAAATTTATTAATGTGATGTAATTTATTGCATTTACAAATTAAAGACAAAAGTATGATCATCCCAATAGATGCATAAAATAATTATGAAAATCTTTCAGGAATTACAACAAAAAATACTTTAGCAACATAGGAACAGAAGAGAACTTTAATGTGATAAAATCTAGAGAAGAAAATAACATTTAATAGTAAAATGTTAAAAGCAATTCTCTTTTAAAAAAGAATAAGACAAGGATACCCACTGTCTTGATTTCTATTCAATATTGTTCTAAAGGGATTAACCAGAATAAGAGGAAAGGAAAAGACATACTGTTTCGAAAAAGAAACAAAGATATCAGCATTCATAGATGTATGATCTCCAACACAGAAGCCCCAAAAGACTCTACAGACAGAATTAATTAGAGATTAGAAAACAGTAGCCAAATATAAGATAAATTCTATGGCATTTCCCTACACCAGAAAATCAGAGAAACTTTTATTTTAAAATATGTGTTATCTATGAGTATAACCAAAAGTACCAGGTACTAAAAATAAATCTCACAAGATATGTAAAAGATCTTTCTCAGAAAATCAGAATACTTTATTGAAAGACATTAATAACCTAAATAAATTGCATTATATGCAAGGATAGGAAGAACCAGTAATGTAAAGGTGTAAATTCTCCAACAAAATAATGTAAAAATTCAACACAATTCCAGTTAAAATTTACACAAACTATTGTCATGGAACTTGACCAGCTGATTCTTAGATAGATGTGAAGGATTAAAGAGCAAGAATAGACAGGAGAGTTTTTGAAAGATAAGTTGTTGCGTTTTATCTAACAAATATCAAGATTTGATAGGAATCTCCAGAAATGAAGGCAGTGTGATATTGTCACAAGGAAGAAAATTATAATGAATGATGAAAATCCTAACATATAAGGCAACTTATTTATGGGAGACATTGGAAATTAAAAAAATAATTTTAATAATTGAAGTAGAAAACCTAATTAAGGCACATGAACAATCAAAAGAGAGAGGAAAATAATACAAAAATAAATGTTATATATTAAGTGGTGCTCAGGGGTACGAAGGATATTAAATCAGAGTAAAAGATGTTAAAAGGTGACAGCAAGAAAATACTAGTTAGATAGTGTAGTCAGGGAATGTTTCTCTGAGTAGTGAACTGAAATGAGAGAACAAGTTATGTAAATATATCTGGAAACATCAATAGTGAAGGACCTGAGGGAAAAGTGTTTTTGACAAGTTCAAGCAACAACAGGAGAACAGCGACAGAATGAGACAGAGAGTAGGTAATAGATGATGAGGTCAAAGGAGAATGTTGAGTGGGGGATGGGTGCAGATCATATAAGACATTGAAGGTTCTGGGAAGAATTTTGGACTTATTCTAAGAGAGGAGGAAATTTATTGGTGGGTTTGAAGGAAATATACCTTAAGATCTGATATTTAAAATTTTTTTAAATTGTGGTAAAATAAATATAACATTTACCCTCTTTTTTTTTTTTTTTTTGGGTACAAGGAAAAATATCTTTATTGAGGAAGCTGGCAATCCTTGGGAGAAGGTAGACTCAACTCCCAAAGAACCAACTCCCCATTGCCAGTCAGGGGGAAAGAGCTTTTAAAGGAGAATTTCAGGGGTGCACAGGTGGGTGGAGGGGGGATACATGCAGAATACCACAGTTAGCTCTGACAATCATCTTGAAATTAATTGGTCATGTGGTGGTCTGATCAGTGTCATCTTGATCGTTTCTTTGTTTCTATTTATTTATTTATTTACTTTGAATTTTATTTTATTTATTTTTTTATACAGCAGTTTCTTATTAGTTATCCATTTTATACGTATTAGTGTATATATGTCAATCCCAATCTCCCAATTCATCACACCACCACCACCCCCCAACATTTACCCTCTTAACCATTTTTTTTAAGTCTACACTTCAGTAGTGCTAAGTATATTCATATTGTTGTATAACAAATCTCCAGAACTTTTTCATCTTGCAAAACTGAAACTCTCTTCCTATTAAACAACGATTCTCCATTTCCCCCTCTCCCTAACTCCTGGCAGCCACCATCTACTTTCTGTTTCTATGAGTCTGACTACTCTAGATGCCTCATAGAAGTGTAATCACACAGTATTTGTGTTTTTGTGACTGGCTTATTTCATTTAGACTAATGTGCTCAAGGTTCATCCGTGTTGTAGCATATGTCAGAATCCCCTTCCTTTTTAAGGTTGAATTATATTTCTTTGTCAGTATATACCATATTTTGTAAATCCATTCATCCATCAATGGATATTTGGACAATAAACTTCTACCTAGTGTCTACTGTGAATGATGCCGCTATGAACATGGGTATACGTGTATCTCTTTGAGATCCTACTTCCAACTCTTTTATATATATAACCAGAAATGGAATTACTGGAGCTGATCTGACTTATTTTAAAAGGATCATTTTCTTGCTGTATGTAGAAAGACAAGGTGAAAGCAGGGGACCAGTATGACAGCTATCCCAAAATCCAACACAGTGATGATGTTGTTTTGGGCTAGAACTCTAATGGTGTAGGTAGTGGTAAAAATGGTCAGATTCTGGTAGAGTCAATTAAATGTGTCTCTGGATTAGAAGAGGGGTCTTAGAGAAAGAGAGGAGTCCTGATGACTCTAAGTGGTTGGCTTGAGCAATTACTGGAAAGAGGCAGAAAAGGGGAATATTAGGGGATGTTCACTCTAGAGTGTGGGGATGATCAAGAACATGGTTGGATATTAAAGTAGACATATCAAATAGTCAATTGTGTATTTTTCTTTAATTGACAGTAAAGTTAAGGGCCAAAGCTATAAATTTGGGTATTGTCCTCGGTGTGTAGGTGGTATTTTAAGGTGAAATCCCCTAGTGAGTGAGTACAATCCTCCTTAGGTATTTGTGGGGGTGTTGGCTCCAGGACCCACATGGATAAAAAAATCCACAGATGCTCAAGACCCTTATATAAAATGGCATAGTATTTGCATATAACTTATGCACATCTTCCCATATACTTTAAAGCATCTCTTAATTACTTATAATACCTAATACAATGTAAACGCTATGTAAATAGTTGCCAGTATGTGGCAAATTCAAGTTTTGCTTATTGGAAGTTTCTGGAACTTTTTTTTTGAATATTTTCCGTCACAGTTGGTTGACTCTGCAGATACGGAATCTGCGAATATGGAAAGCCTACTGTATAGATGGAGAAAAGAAGATGTTCAAAGACTGAGCACTTGAGCTAGCTGACATTTAGAGGTTGAGAAGAGGAGAATAATCTGGCATAAGAGTGAGAGAAGAAAGGGCAGTGAAGGATAAGAGAAGCAAGGTGAGTCATGTGCCTTGGAAATCAAGAGAAGAAAACTATTATATCAAAGAGGTAATGATAAAACATTTTGAAAGCTGATGACATCAAAGTAGTTAGAAGAAATTAAAAATGGCCTTTACACACATGAAATAAGTTAATTGTACTTAATTAAAGGAAATGAAATTTCAAATTACATTGAGATACCACCTATTATCTATCAGGTTGGTAAGCATCGAAAATTTTGACAACATTCCCTGATGCAGAAGCTGTGAAGAAACAAATACTCATATATTGGTGGTGGGAATGAAAAATGTTCTAGCCCCTATAGAGAGAAATTGAGCAATAATTAGCAAAATAATATATGCATTTATGCTTGACCCAGTCATATCTAGGAAACCATTCAAAAAATGCTCTGGGAAGAAATCATAAAATGTATGACCAGAGACTAATTTTCAACGCCATTTAAGAAAAAAAAAAAACAACCTACCACCCAGGAGAGAACTGCTCTATTTAAAAGAGAAAAAAACAAAAAACTAAAAGCCCTATCTGGATTCTACTTAGAATAAAGCAACGATACGAACACAATTTTTAGATAATTGGGGAAATTTGGTTGCAGACTGGATATTATTTTATTTTGTTCTTAATTTTGTTACTGTTTCTTCTGCTAGATGCAATCATGTATTTTGGGGTTTTGGCAGGAAAATGTTTATTTTTTTAGAGCTGCATATTGAAGTAGATAGTGATAAATTTGGGAATTTGCTTTAACATATTTTGGCTTCACAAGCTATACATATTTTAGCAAATGAAAAAAGAGAAATGTGACAAAATCTTGACAGTGGTTAAATTTGAGTGACAGGTGAAGGGCATTGTTTGAATATATAAGGGCTTAGCATTATGTGTTTGAGGTTCAGCCATGTTTGTGGCATATGGCAGGATTTCCTTCTTTTTAAAGGCTGAATAATATTCCACTTTATATATACATCACATTTTCTTTATTCATCCATCCATCAGTGGACATTTACATTGTTTCCAGATCTTGGCTGTTGTGAATGAACATGAAAGTGTAGATACCTCTTTAAGATCCTGATTTACCCCCTTTGGATGTATACCCAGAATGAGATTGCTGGATCATATTGTAGTTCTATCTTTAATTTTTTTTGGAAACTTCATACTATTTTCCATAGCAGCTGCATCATTTTACATTCCCTCCAAAAGTGTACAAGTAACAGAAGGACATATACTGCATGATTACACTTATAAGAGGTATCTGAAAAAGTCAAACTCATAGAAACGGGAGTAGAATGGTGGTCTTCACCATTCTCCAGATGGTGGTCTCCAGAGACTGAAGGGGGGGGTGGAAATGAAGAGCTGCTGTTTAACAGTAAAAAGATTCAGTTATGCAAGATGAATAAGTTCTAGAGATCTGATATACAACATTTTCCTGTAGTGAACAATATTGTATCATGCACTTAAAAATTTGTTAAGAGAATAGATCTCATGTTAAGTGTTCTTACTACAAAACAAATAAAAAAAAGAATGTTTTAAAAATATATGTAAAGGCTACATGGAGTTTCATTGTATTATTCTTTCTACTTTTGTGTATGTGTGAAAAATTAATAATAATTTTTAAATCTGCTGATACTAAGTAATAAGAGGACAAAATGACTCTTGGCATTGCCATTGCAGTGGTGACTTTCAAAGAAGCTCACAGTGGTTTATGTACAACCAAAAGAAATTAGGCCAAGAGGAATTATCAAGAGAGACAACAGGTGAGTCTTTGGAAGAACAATGTAGAGGGGAGTAAAGAAATGGAGAATGATATAGAGTGATATGTGAGATCAAATTCTGTTTTAAAATTTTTTTCAGTTGAATTATTTCAACATGATTTGATGGAGTCAGATTATTCTCTCCCCAATAAGAAAGTGTAGTCAGAAGTTCTCTTCTAAAACATGTAATTAGGATGAGTAGGGTTAGAGAAATTGAAAAAGATAAATTTTTGTATTTATCTCAAATGGGAATGGTTTTACCAATAGGGCCAAAATACCTAAAACCCCTCAGGCAAAATACTTTCATCCCTGGACCCTTGGAAATGCCAATGCCTCTACTGTTATTCTTTCTCTAGTTTTCCTTAGGTTATCAATCGCCTTCTGTTTGTCACATTCTTTCTTTAAATACATGAATACTTTCAATTTTGTCCAGAATGTCTTTACTTCAGAGAACTGTTTCACTGGGAGACTTTGCATAACTCTTCTTTGTACCATTATGAGTTAATCTCAACTGTAACTCTCCAAGAGTGATATTAGTTTCTTTAAAAATAATAACACAGTAATTACTTCTTAGTTCTTCAAGAAGGCTTTATTTAGTTCTTTAAGAACACTTTATAGAACTGTACTAAGATTTACTATAGTGTAATGAGCAGTTTATATTTTGAGATCACATATTCACATTTATAAGACAAATATTTCAAAAAAAGTCTTATATATATGATCAAATCTCCAGGGACAATATCAGACCTAATTCTCACAACTCATATAGAAGTGAAGTTGATATACTCTTTAAAATGTGTTAGATGGCTCAAAAAATTGCCCTTATTTTGACAAAGCCTGCGGCATTAAAGTTGCGTTTGCAAAGATTGACTATAATTTTTTTGTCAAATGTAGCGGTAGGAAAAAATAAATATTTTAAAACAAATATTTCTGTATAATTTTAATAACAGTGAACAATTATGCAAAATTTAACATTTGATTTATTCCCTCATAACACATCAGTCTTCATTGTCCCAGGAATTTCCATCTCCATTTTTATAACTGATGAGGCCCAGGACCTTGGGATGATCTTTAATATTTCTCTTTCTTTCATACCCTACATTTAGCCATCACAAAACACACTGACTGTACATGCAAGAGATATCTGGAACCCTACCACTTCTCCTCACCACTTTCTCTCTCATGCTGGTCCACACCTCCACTAAATCTTGCCCAGGTTGCTGCAGTAGGCTCCCACTGGTCTCTCTGCTTTTGTTTTTACTCTTCCCCCAATAATGTAATGCGACACAGCAGCCAGAGCGATCCCTTTAAAACTAAACATCAGATAATGTTACTTCTCTGCTCAAAATAACTCTATGAACTATTTCTCTCAGAGAAAAACCAAATTGTTTAAAATGGTCTACAAAGTCATTCATGATCTAGCCCACCTCCAAACCATCCCTCATCTCCTACCACACTTACCCTCACTTACTAAGCCACAGCCACAAGGATCTCCTAACTTTTTCTCAATACAGCAAACAATCCTACCGATGGACTTTGCACTTGCTGTTCCCTCTGTCTAGAATGCTCTTTCCCAGAAACCTGGTAGATTCTCTCCCTCATCAATTATATCTCTGCTCTAATGTCTTGCTATCAGAATACTGTACGTTTCCTGCCTCAGACCTGGAATCAGCCAGTTATCCAAGTAGCCCTGGTTCCTTTTAGTGGGAGATGGTATTTAGAGATCACAGTTTGAGAAAAGGGGTTTCACTCCTGATGGGTTTATCATGGTTTCAAGAATTTTCCAGTGAACAGAACTAGAAAATATATGAGTGTTCTATCTATCATCTATCTATCTATCTATCTATCTATCTATCTATCTATCATCTATCTAATCTATCATCTATCTATATGAACATATACACATATGTAGACAAAGCCATAGATATGTATATATTTTAAAAATAAAGCATCTTTTGATTTTACCTGAAATTCCTATTGATATTCAGTAAATCTTAACCTCTACCTTTTTACATACATACCTCCTCTCCCCCACATTGGATGTCTTGAATTGTAAGGATACTGGGGATGATAAAATTAGAATTGTTTATTTTATGGTACAGTACATACAAAGTACATTTAGAATAATAATAGCAACATTAACACCAATTTAGTTTAAAAAAGTCATTTTTGCAAATGCTCTCCTCATTCTCTATTATTTATTCACAGTTTTATTGTACCCATCATCAGAACATGCTGCTGATATATTTTATACTCTCACCTTTAAAGCCTACATTAATTTTGATTCTATAGGTAAATCACTCTGTCTATAATTCTTATCATCATTAACGTCAAAGTTTTTGCAGTCATTTTGGTTGTCTGAAGCTGATTCTTTAATAGATTTTAAGTGAAGGCTCATGGGGAAAACATTTCTTGAGATATTGCATGCTGATGACAAATCTTCTGCAACCTTTATACTTGAAATTGTTGACTGAAAAAAATACACAACCTGAAAGTTGACAATTATGTTTTATTTGGTGGACAAAACTGAGGACTTAAGCCCGGGGTGCAGGTCCTCAGATAGCTCTGAGAGACTGCTCCAAAGAGGTAATGGAGGAGACAGAATATATAGGAGTTTTTGCAACAAAGAACACCAAAACAAACAAACAAACAAAATCAAAAGATTACTCTTAAAGAGAACAGATATCTCAAGATAAGAAATTAGCACTTTTCTAGGTATGGGAAGATACAAAATTCTGGCCTTATTGAAATCATTCCTTTGATATGTACCTCAGCTATCTGTGGACAGTATCCTGTGTTTTCCCATCCTAAGCCTCTTCAGGGTGCACCATTTGGGGGTGGCTGCAGTGGCTTATGGCTCAATGGCAGCATCCTGTTTCTATCCTGAGTTCCCTCAGGGCTCACCTTTGGGACAGCTGTAATGTGATGGCTTGATGGCTACAACATCCTTTGTTTACTGATATGGCAGGCAACATTTTTCACTCACAAAAGTAATGTGAAGAGATAGATGGCATAGTTGGAAGACTTGGAACTCACTTCTCCCCATGAACACATCAAAAATACACATACGCATGGAGCATTCTCACTGAAAACTAACCGGAAACTGACAGAAAGACTCCTGTACAACCAAGGCTGTAAGAAAGATCCACATGGAATTGGGGAGGAAAGGAAGAGAAGAAATCAGGTAAGGATTTGTGTGTCTGGGAGGGGTCTTAGAAGGAAAGGGAGATCACAGGGGTGTGTAACTGCCCTGGGGAGGGAGTGGGCTGAGCCACATGTGGGGTGCCCACAGCCATGGAGTCTGATGCAGGGAATATGAGCCCCCTTGTTTGATTGGTGGGTCAGTGGGACTAACAGGACAGCTGTGGGAAGCTTGCACTCACTTGTGAGGAACACATGCACACTGACTTGTTCCAGAGGTGGGGCAGAGATGGTGGATTGAAAATGCTTTAGTGGCTGCCCAGTTTCCTGCAACCACCGATCATACACCCTAGCCTAAGCTGAGCAAATGTTCCAGCCCTGTTTACTTCATGTCACAGGTCTACACTGGAGCAAGGGCTGCCAAGACTGAGGATAGAGTTTGGCCATGGGACACAGACCCAAAGCAGTGTCTGAGTGGGGAAGGGGCAGCCATTACTGGTACTTGCATGGGCAGTGCATCAGAGGCAGCCTGAACCTCTCTCTGTGGCTAGACCACCACAGCCTTTACCCCATCACAAGCCAAGAGCTCACACAGACCCCTCTTTTTCCAGCACTGCTCCCCTCTGGGGCAGGGGTGCTGGTGTTGGGAGAGGGGAAAGCACACATTTGAAGGGAACAGAGCCAACTTGGACCTGACGCTAAGGGCTTCTGCTCCAGCAACTTGGGATCTGCCCCTGCTCCTGATAAGGTGGTGATGGCCACTGAGTAGAGGGAAACCCCACCTCACACATGGCTCTGGGCCCTAGTCCCTCCTCCAGCCCCACCTCCTACTAATGTGATAGCTGCCAGCACTCCCTGAGGAAAGACATAACTTGTGTTCACATGAAATCCAGATCTCCCACCAAAGCCTGAGAACACGCAGACTATATAGGTATGCTCCCACATAAGGACACTGCTTCAAGAATGGAATGGGTAACACTTTCACCTAAAAAAGTTAAGCAAAATGAGAAAACAGGAACTGGTCTCAATTGAAAGAGCAAAAGAAAACCTCTGAAAAAGTAAATTACTAAACAAAATTAAATAATTTACCAGATAAAGAATTCAAAGCACTAGTAATAAAGATGCTGAGTCAGAGAAAAGAATATATGAATACAGTGAGAATTTTAACAAGGAACTAGAAAATATAAAAAAAGAACCAGTCATAACTGAAGAATACAATAAATGAAATGATAAAAACACTAGAAGGACAGCTGACTAAGTGATACAGAGGAACACATGAATGATCTGAAATATAGAATAATGGAAATCATCCATTCAGAAGAGCAAAAAGAAAAACAAATCAAAAAAATGAGAACAGTTTAAGAGATCTCTGGGATAACATCAAGTGTATCAACATTCACATTATAGGGGTCCCAGAAGGTTAAGATGGATAGAAGAGGTTGGAAAATGTATTTGATGAAATTATGGCTGAAAACATCCCAAACCTAAAAAGGAACAGATATCCAGGTATAGGAAGAACAGAGGTCCCAAATAAGATGAATCCAAATGGACCAACACCATAATTATATCATAATTAAAATGGAGAGAGTTAAAGAGAGAATTCTAAAGGCAGTAAGAGAAAAACAAAGAGTCATATACAAGGTAACCCCCACAAGGTTATCAGTTGATTTTTCTACAGAAACTTTGCAGACCAGAAGAGAGTGGCATGACATATTCAAAATGCTGAAAGGGAAAACCTGCAACCTAGGATACTCTGCTCAGCAAGATTATCATTTAAAATTAAAGTGGATAAACATGAAGATGTAAAACAAGACATCAAAAATACAAAGTGTGGGGAAGCAGAGCAAAAAATGTAGGTCTTTTGGATTGTGTTTGAATTTAAATGACTGCCACTTTAAAATAAGTAGATATAGTTATAGGTCAACATATATGAACCCCATGGTAACCACAAATCAAAAACGTACAATAGATACACAAAAACCAAAAAGAAAGGAACACAAGCATAACACTACAGAAAATCATCAAACAAACAAAAAGGGAAGAAACAAAAGAAGAACTGAGTAGAGAACTACAAAACAACTGGAAAACAAGTAATAATATGGCAATAAGTATATACCTATCAATAATTAATTTACATGTCAATGGACTAAATGCTCCAATCAAAAGGCATAAGGTGACTGATTGTATTAAAAACAAGACCCATGTATATACTGCTATCATGAGACTCACTTCAGAGCTAAAGACACACACAGATGGAAAAATATATTTCATGCAAACAGAAACAGTAAGAAAGCAGCAGTAGCAATACTCATATCAGACAAAATAGACTTTAAAACAAAGTTTTTAACAAAAGACAAATCAGGCATTATATAATGATAAAAGGATCAGTACGAGAAGAGGATATTACACTTGTTCACATATATGCACCAAATACAAGAACACCTAAATATATAAAGTAAATACAAGCAGATATAAAGGGAGAAATGGAAATTTCTAGAAACGTATAGCCTGCCAAAACTGAGTAAAGAAGAAAAAAACAATTTGAAGAGACTGTTCACTAGAAGTGAAATAGAATCTATAAAACAAAACAAAACAACACAAACACACACACACACACACACAAAATCTCCCAGAGATCAACATTTCAGACCCAGATGGCTTCACTGGGGAATTTTACCAAACATATGAAGAAGAACTTAGACCTATCCTTCTCAAACTGTTCCCAAAAATTGAAGAGGAGAAAACACTCCAAAATTCATCCCACAAAGCAACCATTATCCTGATGCCAAAATCAGACAAAGACACCACAAAAAAGAAAAAAAAATAATTAAGGGCCAATATCTTTGATGAATATAGATGCAAAAATCCTCAACAAAATATTAGCAAACTGAATTCAACTATATATTAAAAGGATCATATAATATGATCAAATGGGATTTATTCCAGGGATGCAAGGATGGTTCAATATTTGCAAATCAATCAATGTGATAAACCACATTTACAAAAGAAAGGATAAAAATCACACGATCATCTCAATAGACTCAAAAAAAGCATTTGACAAAATTCAACATCTATTCATATTAAAAACTCTCATGAAAGTTGGTGTAGAGGGAACATATTTCAACATAATAAAGGCCATTTATGTCAAAACTGTAGCTAACATCATATTCAACAGTGAAAGACTGAATACCTTTCCTCTAAAATCAGGAACAAGACAAGTATGCCTAATCTCACCACTTACATTTAACAAAGTAGTGGAAGTCCTAGCCTTAGCAATCAGACACGAAAAAGGAATAAAAAGCATCCAAATTGGAAAGGATGAAGTAAATTTGTCACTATTTGCAGATGACATGACACTATATGTAGAAAATCCTAAAGTCGCAACCAAAAAAAATACTAGAACTAATAAATGAATTCAGTAAAATTGCAAGATACAAGATTAACATACAGAAATCTGTTGTTTTTCTATATGCTAATAATGAACTTGGAGAAAAAGAAAGTTTAAAAAAATCCAGCTTAAAATTGCATCATAAAATATAAAATACCTAGGAATAAACTTAACCAAGGAGGTGAAGGATTTATACTCTGAAAATTATAAAACTTTGAGTAAGGAAATTGAAGGTGATACAATGAAATGGAAAGATATCTTGTGTTCTTGGATTGGAAGAATTAATATTGTTAAAATATCCATAGTACCCAAAGCAATCTACAGATTTAACACAATCCATATCAAAATACCTGGGGCATTTTTTTCAGAACTAGAACAAATGAACTTAAAATTCATAATGAACTACAAAAAACCCTGAATTGCCAAAGCAATTCTTGAGAAAAAAGAACAAAGCTGTAGGTATCAACTCCCTGACTTCAGACTATACTACTAAGCTACAGTAATCAAAACAGCATGGCACTGGTGCAAAAACAGAATTATAGATCAATAGAACAGAATAGAGAGCCTGGAAATAAACCCATGCACCTGTGTTCATTTAATCTAAATAAAGGAGGCAAGGATAAACAATGGAGAAAAAGACTCTTCTGTAAGTGGTGCTGGGGAAATTGGATAGCTACGTGTTAAAGAATGAGATTAGAACATTTCCTCATATCATATGCAAAAATAAACTCAAAATGGATTAAAGACTTAAATGTAAGACCTGAAAATCATAAAACTCCTAGAAGATAACATAGACAGAACACTCTTTGACAGAACTCATAGCAATATTCTCTTGAATCTGTCTCCTAAGGCAAAAGAAATAAAAGCAAAAATTTAAAAAATGAGACTTAATTATACTTGAAAGCTTTTACACAGCAAAGGAAATTATTAACAAAATTTAAAGATAGTCTACCAAATGGGAGAAAATATTTGCAAATGATATGACCAAAAAGAGTTAAGATCCAAAATATATAAATAACTCAAACAACTCAATATCAAAAAAAAAAACCCAATTCAAAAATGGGCCAAAGACCTGAATAGACATTTTTCCAAGGAGGACATGCAGTTGGCCAACAGGCACATGAAAAGTTGTTCAACATCGCTAATCATCAGAGAAATGCAAATCAAAACCACAATGAGATATCACCTCACACCTGTCAGATTGGGTATCATGAAAAAGTCTCCAAATAACAAATGCTGGTGAGGATGTGGAGAAAAGGAAACCCTTGTTCAGTGTTGGTGGGAATGTAAGTTGGTGCAGCAGCTGTGGAAAACAGTATGGAGGTTCCTAAAGAATCTAAAAATAAAACTACCATATGATCCAGCAATTCCATTCCTGGGTATACATCTGAAAAAAAAATAAAACACTAATTCAAAAAGATACTTGCACCCCAATGTTCATAACAGCATTATTATTATACAATAGCCATGATGTGGAAGCAATCCATGTGTCCATCAACAGATGAAGAGACAAAGAAAATGTGCATACACACACACACACACACACACACACACAGGAATATTAGTCATAAAAAAGAATGAAATTCTGCCATTTACAACAAAGTGGATGGATCTAAGGAATATTACACTTGGTGAAAAAGTCAGAGAAAGACAAATACTGTATGTTGTCACTTGTATGTGGAATCTGAACAATAAAACACACAAATGTATACAATAAAACAGAAACAGATTCACAGACATAAAAAACAAACTAGTGGATACCAGTGGGGATAGGGAAATGGGAGGGGCAAGATAGTAGTATGGGATTAAGAGATACAAACTATTATGTATAAAATACATAAGCAATGGGCATATATTTTAAACACAGGGAAATATATCCCTTATTTTGTAATAACTTCAAATGGAGTATAATCTACAAAAATATTGAGTCCATATGTTGTACACCTGAAACTAATATAATATTGTAAAGCAACTATACTCACCAAGAAAAGAGGTATCCTTAAATTTATATAGCACAACAGAAAATCTAGATTATATTCATGGTATTAATCAACATGAAAGTAAAAGTTAAATGAAAAGATTGAAATAAATAGAATAACAGTTGTTATTATCTAGGATTGTTGATATTATAAAGTTACAAAGAACACATTACTTTAGAAAAAAAAAGTAAGCTAATGTTGTTCTTAAGTAGAGAGTACTCATGTTTCCTAACCAAGTCTATAACATGATTTCTGTAATTTAGGTTGATTTCCTTAAAGATTTACTTTTCAAAATTACCTAATTTCTGTGCAAATTCTCCTTCAAGCACTTAGTGCTACTGAGAGACACACAATTCGTGATGATTTTTAATATTTTAAGACATTTAAAACCATGCTGGATGAAAATTCTTTATGAAATCTGATGTGAAAACATATGGATTGTTTTCTTATTTTAACAACAGCCAAAATTTGCCAATATCATTATGGTATTCAGCTTTGATACCTTATCATCTTTTATTAGAGTTTAGTAATTTGGATTATTCGATTTATTACAATATACTCCCTTATGAGTAACTCATTTTCTCTTCCTCTTGCTTCCCTCCACCAAACCTGTGTATCCTGCAGGATGTCTATAGTGATTGCTATGATGCCATACAACCAGTCAAGCATTGCAGAAACTTAGAGTCATTCTTAAGTCCTTTTCCTTTCGTACTGTTTTCAATTGACCAAGGAGTTTTGTGGATATTTATTTATTAAACATTTCTTTTTCCCCCACTATTTTCTACCCCTATAGTCAATATATACAATTATGACATTATATTTTATCTAGATTATTGAAAGGAATGACCATTATACTCATAGCTTTGTCTACTCCCTATTTTCAGCCCAATCTATCCTCCTCCCTTACTGTTGATATAATAATCTTTCTAAAATACAAATGATCATGTGAAATCTCTGATATAAAGCACTAGCAGATCCTCTTCACTAATAACATGAAGTTACATTTATTAGCATGGCAAAAAAATACTCTTCAAAATCCAGTATTTATCTACAATTCCAGTCCCATTCACCACTTTTCTCTCTCTCATATCCCGTATTCAGATGTGGATAACAATTTTTAGTACCCTGAAAATACACTTATGCCTTTGTACATGTTATATATGACTAGACTTATTTTTGTCTCCAGATTGACCTCGATTCTGTTCATCCTTTAATAACTATATTAATTTTTTCTCTTCTTTGAAGACTTATCCTGTCATCCTAGCCAATATCAAATAGTTTATAGCATTTGACATATCCACTCACTTAATTTTTAAAATTCGATTTCTCCTGAGTTCTACCAGCTCATGGTTTAATTATTCCTGTTGACTTGCCATATTAACCCTGAATTTTTATATCTGTGCTTTGGTCTATTATACATGAAATTTTTTGTTATTTCATATACATGAGCATTTCATTTCATTCATGAGCATTTCGTTTCATTTACAGTGTGAAGAGATTTTTCTGGCCAATGTTTTTTACTTGCCATTGGCCTTTCCTGTTCCCTTTTTCCTTTTGTCATGGAGCATCTTATACTCCCTTTGGTTTCTTTGTGATTATTACTTACCTTTCTATGAGGTATATTCTTCTTAAACCAAGATGTTTATATTGAGAAGGGAGTAAGCTTAGTTTCTGGCTAGTACAAATCCTCTGTGACACATATTTGTGTGTGTGTGTGTGTGTGTGTGTGTGTGTGTGAAGGCAGGGGTGGATCTTTTAGGTGTCATACCTCTCCATGCAACAACGAACAGAGCTTGGAAGCCATAGATGGGCTGACAGCATTGTCTTCTTCACCACACCTCCTCTACAAACCTCTTTCTGCAAATTTGACTTGTCTGTTGGTTCAGGGAAGTTCTTACAGCAGGTACCTGTAATGATGTTCATTGTTCTAAACAAGGAGTTATTTGTTTTTAGGCATGTGCCACTTTCCTCAGAGTAGGATTCTCTACCAGCAATGTCTGATGGACATCCTCTCTCAAAGTCTTATAATATTACTTTTTGACCTTGATTGCTATTGTAGTCCAGGAATATAGATAAATCTTAATTTCACAGAAGATGATATTTGGTCCTTGCTCTTCTAGTCAATTGTAAGTTATTTCTGAGAAGGGAAGTAGGGATGCCATCTTTCCTCTGCTATACCAGAATAAAAATGAATTCTCTGTACTCAAATTATTAATTACAAATGGATTTGATATTATAGACTGAAGGCATCTTGAGGATAGGAAACTTTATATCATATATATATATGTTTGAATCCACATTGCATGGTCTCTAGATCTATTTGAAATGCTAATGCAGACTAACTGATGAACGAGCTTAGATAAGTAGAGAGGATGGTGGTGGCACTACAAGTTGAAGCCATTACAGCCAGAGGAAAAACAAATTAAGATGTGTATGGCATCTGGGAATCAGTTTATTTTACAGGAATGAGTTTATATTACACTCAAGTGTAATTTTGTATTTTTTTCAATTTCTCAACTTTAAGAATAACTATTTCTTTAAGTTTGAAGTTTTTTAAGTTTTTAAACCATTTAATCCTAGAACCAATTCTTCACAGTACGTAGAAGATATGCTCAAAGGTGACTCTCTCTCTCTCTCTCTATATATATATATACACACACACATATATAGTCACCTTTGAGCATAACTTGAATATAATATAAAATATATGATATATAAAATATATATTATATATATTTTATATTGCATACTATATAAATGCATATTGTCTAAAATGTGTAATATTTTACATATTTCTGGAGATTACATATATTATAAGATAATAATATATATAATAAAATAATAATATATATAATAAAATAATAATATATATAATCTCCAAAAATCCAGGTAGATAAAGAAGCATCTGGCAACTTTTATTTGGCATCTTTACAAAAGTTCTTTCTAACCAGGCACCCTGATATAGATAGAAATATCTGATCTGTTGGACTCTTTCAAGCCTATGTTTATGCTTGTCTCATTCAGCAAATATCTATGAATAGTACTCAAGGTATCCATGGAATGTGTCAGCTTGATATAATTCATTAACTTCAAAAACTTCAGAAGAATAATATGGCCAAAACTTTAAAAAATACTTAAAATTTTTGATGCACAAATTGTGTTCCAAAAGTTTGCCAGGAACAAATTACTGTTATTTTATGCCAATAGAAGTTGGAGTTGTTTACAGTTTGGGGCCATGGCAAAGAATACCTCTATGAACATTCTTTTTCATGTTTTTTGTACATATATTAACACATTTATGTTGGGTACATGCCAAGGAGTGGATTTGTTAGTCATAGGAATTGACTTTTATGTATGGTGTGGGGTAGGGATCAAGATTAATTATTTTCCTTGTGGATATACAATTGATTCAAGGGTTAGTGAAGAGAACATGTTTTACCCAATATACTTCAGGGTTACCTTGCCATAAATCAAGTGGCCGTAAGTGTGTGAGTCTGTTTACTGTTTTGTTTCTGTTATTTCTTATGCAAACATATTACTTCTCTGTTAGTTGCTTGGTCCTTCAGTTAGATATACTGATAGATTATTTTTTGTTGTTGTTTTCTTTGTTTTTGCTTTTATTTTGTTTTGTTTTTTTTTAATTGGAGTATAATTGCTTTACAATGTTGTGTTAGTTTCTGTTGTATGATGAAATGAATCAGCTATAAGCATATATATATCTACTCCCTCTTTGACCTCCCTCCCACCACCCCATCCCACCCATCCAGTATATTACAGAGCACTGAGCTGAGTTTCCTGTGCTTTATAGCAGGTTCCCACTAGCTATCTATTTTACACATAGTAGTGTATATATATCAATCCTAATCTCCCAATTCAACCCACACTCCCTTTCCCTCCCTGTGTCCACATGTCTGTTATCTATGTCTGTGTCTCTATTCCTGCCCTGCAAATAGGTTCCTCTGTGCCATTTTTCTAGATTCCACATATATGCATTAATATATGATATTTGTTTTTCTCTTTCTGACTTACTTCACTCTGTATGACAGACTCTGGATCCATCCACATCTCTAAAAATGACCCAATTTCATTCCTTTTTATAGCTGAGTAATATTCCATTGTATATATGTGCCACATCTTCTTTATCCTTTCATCTGTTGTTGGACATTTAGGTTGTTTCCATGTTGGGGAACATGTGTCCTTTTGAATTATGGTTTTCTCAGGGTATATGCCCAGTAGTGGGATTGCTGGGTCATACTGTAGTTCTATTTTTAGTTTCTTAAGGAACATCCATACTGTTCTCCAGAATGGCTGTATCAATTTACATTCCCACCAACAGTACAGGAGGGTTCCCTTTTCTTCATGCCCTCTCCAGCATTTAGTGTTTGTAGATTTTTTTATCAATGGCCATTCTGACCAGTATGAGGTGATATCTCACTGTAATTTTGATTTGCATTTCTCTAATGATTAGTGATGTTGAGCATCCTTTCATATGTCCCTTGGCCATCTGAATGTACTCATGGAAAAATGTCTATTTAGGTCTTCTGCCCATTTTTAGATTGGATTGTTGTTTTTTTTTAATATGAGCTGGATGAGCTATTTGTATATTTTGGAGGTTAATCCTTTGTCCATTGCTTTGTTTGCAAATATCTTCTCCCATTCAGAGGGTTATCTTTTTGTCTTGTCTATGGTTTCCTTTGCTGTGCAAAAGCTTTTAAGTTTCATTAGGTCCCATTTGTTTATTTTTGTTTTTATTTCCATTGCTCTAAGAGGAGGGTCAAAAAAGATCTTGCTGTGATTTATGTCAGAGTGTTCTTCCTATGTTTTCCTCTAAGAGTTTTATAGTGTCCAGTATTACATTTAGACCTTTAATCCATTTGGAGTTTATTTTTGTGTATGGTGTTATGTAGTGTTCTAATTTCATTTTTTTACATGTAGCTGTCCAGTTTTCCCAGCACCACTTATTGAAGAGGCTGACTTCTTCATTGTATATTCTTGCCTAGTTTGTCATAAATTAGGTGACCACAGGTGTGTGGGTTTAACTCTGGGCTTTCTATCCTATACCATTGATCTGTATTTCTGTTTTGGTGCCAGTACCATAATGTATTGATTACTGTAGCTTTGCAGTATAGTTTGAAGTCAGGAAGCCTGATTCCTCCAGCTCCATTTTTCTTTCTCAAGAGTGCTTTGGCTATTCGTGGTCTTTTGTGTTTCCATACAAATTGTAAAATTTTTGTTCTAATTCTGTGAAGAATGCCGCTGGTAATTGGATAGAAATTGCATTGAATCTATAGATTGCTTTGGGTAGTAGAATCATTTTCACCATTTTGATTCTTCCAATCCAATAACATGGTATATTTCTCCATCTCTTTGTGTCATCTTTGATTTCTTTCATCAGTGTTTAATAGTTTTCTGAGTACGGGTCTTTTGCCTCCTTAGGTAGGTTTATTCCTATGTATTGTATTCTTTTTGTTGCAATGGTAAATTGATTGTTTCCTTAATTTCTCTTTCTGATCTTTCATTGTTAGTGTATAGCAATGCAAGAGGTTTCTGTACATTAATTGTGTATCCTGTAACTTTGCCAAATTCATTGATGAGCTCTGGTAGTTTTCTGGTGGCATCTTTAGGATTTTCTATGTATAGTATCATGTCATCTGCAAACAGTGACAATTTTACTTTTTCTTTTCCAATTTGTATTCTTTTTATTTCTTTTTCTTCTCTGATTGTTGTGGCTAGGACTTCCAAAACTATGTTGAATAAGAGTGGTGAGAGTGGACATCCTTGTCTTCTTCCTGATCTTGGTGGAAATGCTTTCAGTTTTTCACCATTGAGAATGATGTTTCTGTGGGTTTGTCATATATAGCCTTTATTATTTTGAGGTAGCTTCCCTCTATGCCCATTTTCTGGAGAGTTTTTGTCATAAATCGGTGTTGAATTTTGTCAAAAGCTTTCTCTGCATCTATTGAGATGATCATATCGTTTTTATTCCTTAATTTTTAATATGGTGTATCACATTGTTTGATTTGCATATATTGAAGAATCCTTGCTTTCCTAGGACAAATCCCACTTGATCATGGTGTGCAATCCTTATAATATGTTGTTGGAGTCTGTTTGCTGGTATTTTGTTGAGGACTTTTGCATCTATGTTCAACAGTGATATTGGTCTGTAATTTTCTTTTTTTGTGATTTCTTTATCTGGTTTTGGTATCAGGGTGATGGTGGCCTTGTAGAATGAATTTGAGGGTGTTCCTTCCTTTGCAATTTTTTGGAAGCATTTGAGAAGGATAAGTGTTAGCTCTTCTCTAAATGTTTGTTCGAAGCTGCCTGTGAAGCCATCTGGTCCTGGACATTTGTTTGTTGGAAGATTTTTAATTACAGTTTCAATTTCATTACTTGTGATAGGTCTGCTTATATTTTCTAATTCTTCCTGGTTCAGTCTTTGAAAATTTTACCTTCCCAAGAATTTTTACATATGGCAAAAAAAAAAAAAAAAAAAAGCGAATAATAATAAAGAGCAAAAAATAAAATATTAGAAAACTAACAGATATGTTAGAAAAAATAAAAATATAAATGAAACAACAACCAGAAGGTAAAACAGAACCCCAATAGCAAAAAAGAAAAAAAAAAATGGCCAGAAAAGGCCTTGGTTGTGGGGGGGGAGATTGTGCTTAGGTGGAGGAGGTGTTTAGGTGGGGTGGGTCTTAGGTGGGGGCGGGGTCTAGGTCTAGAACACACGTGGCCGGAAAAGGCCCTGGGGGTGTGTGTGGGGCAGGGCTTAGGCTAAGTGCTGCAAGAGGGGCCCCGGAGTGCCTCTGGCTTTGGAGTGCAGATGATCAGGCCCCAGACCCCAGCAGGCTTCCCAGAGCCCGAGTGGTCAGGGGAAACACTAACCACCTCTCCCCCATCCTCCAAACCCCCCATGGTCCTTCCTGGCATGGGAACCCTTCCTCTCCCCCAGCCACCCCTCAGGGGCACTGGTCCCATCTGGCCTCCATTTCTTCTGCCCCCTCAATCCCCCCCATGTCCTACCTGGTCGCTCAGGGGGTTCCTCCTATCCCCTTGGGTGTTGAGGTCCCCCATCAGCATCTCCTGGTAGGTGTTAATACATTTTCTCAGACAAACCTTTAAGAACACTGATAAATTGTATTTCAAACCTGTCAAATCATAAGCTAAAGATATTTTATAGGGAAAATTGAATAGCTAAATGATCATTATTAAACTGTATTCTCCTTAAAAATCACAATCTCTTTGTAAGTCTGGTTAGGCTCCTTCCCAAGAATGACTTACAAATGGACATGGTTTTCAGAGTGACTCTGAAATAATTGGTGTCTCTACTAAGACATTTTAATAGGAATTCTAATTACTTCCCAGAGGGATAATAGATTCTACCCATTCACAAATTCTGTCAAAGGCCAGTTTTAGAACAATTTTCTTTCTTATAGATATTTTTTTCAGCAAACAGCTGTAAATGTTCAATTACAGACTCCTGAATAGAAATGTTCTTATAGATTTTGAAATTGAGTGCAGACTATCCTCTGTTTTTTTTTTTTTTTCCAGCTTATTCTAATTTTAGTCCTCAAACCAGTCATTTAAAATAGTATTAAACTTTAAAAAACATTTTCTTTTCCTCCTCCTTTTCATAAAGAGTGGCGGCAAAGCTCATGATTCAAACCAGTTAGAATGACACTGAAGGATTTTGGATTATCCATATGTTGAAAATGTTCTAATATTTCAGCAAAACTTGCATTTAACAACCTGTATCTGAATTTTCCAAAAACAAAAATAATTCATATGAGGAAAATAAAATAATTATCAATAGATAATATTTAATTCACTTTTATTTCAGATCTTGTCGTTAAAAATATTATAATGTGGAATTATGTCAAGAGAGTGGGAGAAAATGAGTCAGTGGATACACTTTTATCACTCCTACAACTTATTATTAAGAATACTACCATGACTAATGAGAATTTTTTAATTTTTGAAAGGATTGTTTTGAGGTGTTATTAGAAAACATCTTTTCATATATTCATTTATTTAAAAAACCCATTTTATGAGGTAGTGATTAGACTCTAAGTAGGTATTCTCTTTCTATCTCCTTCAAAAATAAAAGAACATAATATTAAACAAAGACATTAATTTTGCTTCAGAACTTCTTTAAATTTTCTGATGATAAGGTAAAGTCAAATTTAAATGTCTTTCAAAGTAACCAATATAACACTGCATTTATTTCCATAATGCAGAATTCTTGATATGCGTACCGTTAGCATGATTTTTACAATTGAACTGGTGCAAACAGAAAGTAAATCAGTCCTATAATCTCCAAACATGCTCCCTGGGCCTTGCATCTAAAACCATCTGGACACTATGACTGCATTCTATTTATTGCATACAAAAGCCTGGATCCTGCCGATGCATAAACAGTAATTAAACGCACAAGCCAACCATGCATGCCAGATTGGCGAGAACTATCCTTTGAGTATCTTACAGTTTCTATGCCAATGAGCTTACTGAGAAATTGGTTGGTGATTAAAGATTAATGATTTATGGTTGCAAGTGAGGTTCATTTGCTGCTTACTGAAATATGTTTGACAGCATCTTTATGATTTTTCTAGAGTCCATAGTCTTAGAAGTAATTATTCTTAAGAAAATATCTCAGTTAATTTCCAAGATGAGTTTAAGATATCATCATATAAAATCTTAAGATCTTAACATATAATTATCATACAGCATGCCTCTTTTCCAATACCTTCTTTGATATGCAAGTTTACCTTTTATGCTTTTACATATAGTTCTTACACGTTACACAGTGGAGAGAAGAGCTATTTAGGCTGTTTTTTCTAACTTTGCTTCTGTAATTCATATCTTCTTTGGCTGCTCACAGCCCCTGCTTAAAGCAAGAGGGCATGATGGATGAAAAAGAAAAATAATGGAGGCAGTTACAAAAAAGTCTAGTTTTACCTTTGGTTAATCGGCATTTTACCTTTTAAAGATGTTTAGATTTTTCAAGAATTTGTTGGTTCCCATGAGAAAGCAAGTGTTGGGGAGTATTATTCACTTAAGTGTGAGAATAAACTTGTAGATGCTGCAGAGGGTAGAGGAACGCATAACTTATGTTTCAGAAAAGAGTATATTCTTGAGTGCTACACCCTTAGAGCTTTTGAAATCTGTTAATTCACCCATACCAACATAACATATAATTTTTTTTATAAATGCAGTAAAGTATAACTAAAAAAATGACTGACCCCTTCAAAACTTTAATGGTTCTATAAATACAGAACTAAAGTAATTTATAAAGGTGTTAAAATTAATTCTGCCATTAAAATAAACTCCACATTACATTACATTATTACTGTAGTAACGTAACTCTGAACTTCTCTGAGTCAGCAAAGTGAATCAATGGTGATGAATGATGATTACAGCTGAGCAGTGCATGGATTAAATGCTTGCCTAGTCAGGAAGGCATTTTCTTCCAGTACAAACAGGCTTGTCCTCACTGACTCTTTCTGGCCTCTGGACCTTCCCTTCTGTGAAGTTTTTTGGCTTGGGAGGCTAAGCCTTAGCAGGTACATATTTGGCAAAAGCTGCTTCTCCAATTAAATTCTTCTTAAAATTCTCAATATCAGCTTTTATTCACAGTACTATTTTGTTCAGAACTTTTGCGGAAATGTTTGTGCAGGTTCCTGGGTTTAACCTGGATTGCATTTTCTTCAAGAGGTACATGTTTGCTGTGAATACCCTCAAAACACAAGTTAGTAGTATTTAAAGTCTCTCAGGTATTACCTCTAAGTTGATGCAACATACTGTCAAGGCCCTTGCTGAGAAGTGGCAAGTACTGCCCTGGTTTCTCTACTCAACATGAGATGAAAGTAAAAATAGCTTAGATAAGATCCACAACTTGGTTGTGGATCTTAATAAAGTCACTACTTTATTTAACCAAGACTCTCTATTTTCTCAATGATATCCACAGCCTTTTAAAAACTCATTGTTTTGTCTAATATTTCTGCTCCAACTTTATAAGGTGAATTTTTTTTCAGGCTTTTTTTCTCACAGTAAATAAGAATTAATGCTTTCCCTAGAGATAACAGAGATGCCAGTAAATAAGATGTGCAGAGAGATGCAGATGCATTAACTAAATGACTCACATTGCCACCATTCAAATTTCTGTTTGGCAAAATTTCAATAATTATGTGACCTAGACTTCAGTGGTCATTGTCCAATTGTTGAAAGCAGAAATGCTGAATCTCTGAACCACAGGGCCTACTGTGCAGCCTGAAATAGTAGTTTAAAGCTATTCTAGGAAAAAAAGAGAAAAATATGTAAAGAAGGCAGTGAGAAATACTAAAAAGCATGGATGTTTTCCATAATGAAAGCATGTAAGCTGCCAGATCTAACTGATTCAGACAGTTTTATATTAAGAATCAATAAAATAAGAAGTGAGCAATTATTACCTATAGTGTAGGTGGAGAACTGCCTAAATAAACCCTGCTATAAACTGTAAAATGAACTATGCCAGTTCAGGATCCAACTAATGATTTGGATAAATAAGATACAAGAAATGAAAGAGGTGAAAACATTTTAGTAAGCAATAAAATCAAAATCAATAATCTACTCAGAGGGAATGTTAGTAAAATATATTAAAAGTCTTAAAAAATTCATGTTCTTTGACCCCAACGTTTATTTTCTAGGAATTTTTCCTAAGAAATCATGGAAGTTATCAAATATTTGATTAAAAGGATGAATACATATGGAATTTTTGACTATAAAGGAAAATTGGAGAAACATAAATGACAAATGACAGATGCCATTTAAATAATGTTGAAAATATTTAATAATATGGAGGAAATAACATAATTATAACTAGAAAAGGGGTTTACAAAAAATGCTGCATGAGTTTCTTTTTGTTGACTATAGATGACAGGGACAAAACATTAAATCTTAAATATTAGTAATAACCCCAACTGCCTATTAAAGGTGAGTCCCTAGAAAGGTCTTAAAATTTTTTTAAATTTTATTTTGCAAAATGTTTTAAAGGGATGCACATAGGACATGCTGAGTGAATGAAAAGATGAGCCTCCTTAAGAAAGTGCATATATCAACAAGGACATGTTTGCTTGATAATTAAATAATCTTGGGCGTACCTGTTAATATGCTCCAATATGACCTTGAAAGGGCAGGTGACTTTTCCTAAAACTCAAATACCTAGAAGAGTGACTGTCATGTAGTTAGTATTCGATAGATCAATAAATATTTGTTGATTGCATAAGTGAATGTTAAGTAAGTTTGAGAAAATCTCTCCAATTATTTATGACAAGTTGACCTAAGGTTTGGACAATAAACTGATATTTACAACTATAAAGGAAAAGTGTACTCACTCTGAAAGGCATTTTGAATAGAAAGATTTATAAGTACATATAGTTGATGCAAGGCGTTTACAATTTTATGCATTTACATCTTGGGCAATTTTAATTTTCTTTATATTTGCTTTATTTTCCATGTTTTATTTGACAAAGAATGCATATTAATGAATGGCACTCAAAACAATAAAAAATAAATGTTTATTATAAATATTGGGATAAATTATTTATGAGTATACTCAGGTCTTAAGATAATTGGTATACTGCCAAATTACTGTCAGATATTCGGTACTGTGCATTTATAAGTGCACTGTTTCCTTTAAGTACTAAAAAATTTATATTTGAAATATTTATATTAATTTCTTGTGCATGTAGGTACACAAACACATGCATACTGCATTAACCCCTGAGAAGGCAAAAATATTTGAATCGAAAGTCTACATGGAACAATATGAAAATCTACATGGAATTGCTGTTTTCCTCTCAAAATATGATGCAGCTAAACTTATAGATTTTGTGTCCAGTGGAAGAATCAGACTCAAAATTACTTTGTAATTAAAGGCAATTATGCACTTTAAAATGTGTTTTGACTAGTTTCCTCATCATTGAGTGTTGACTGCACCAAATGACTACTTTTAAAGAAAAGAGTATGAAAAGAGGAAATTAAATTTACAGTGGGGAAACCTGGCAAACATTACCTTGGCTGCGTGGTCAAGGTGACCTTTGTCAGGGATAAGTCATGTTGATAACCTGTACTCTTACTATGCTGTGAGAAGAACACTTCACTTCTATGATATTCTTCCTAAAAACCTCTAACCCTAGCCTTACCAGGAGAAAAACATCACACAAACAGAAATTGAGAGCTTTTATATATAATAACTTCCTGGTATTCAAAAACCTCTCAAGGTCATGAAAAGCAAGGAAAACTTGAAAAACTGTCATAGACCAGAGGCAAGTAGAGAGATGTGACTGCTAAATGTAATGTGGTGCCCTAGATCCTGGGACAGAAAAAGATTAGTGAAATCTAAGTTGAATTAATAGTAATGAGCCAGTGTTAGTTGTTTCAAATGTACCCTGGTAGCGTAAGCTGTTATAATAGAGCAAGCTGGGTGAGGAGGTAAGGGAAATAGTTTTCCAACTTGTCTGAGAATCTAAAACTATTCTAAAATTTTTTAAGTTTATTTAAAAATGTGTTCTGACATCCCTGCATACTTACCAACTCACTAGAATACAAAGCAAAGGAGGTAGAGAAGGAGAAATAAACAATAGAGGAATTAATACCTGGAAGGAAAATTTTCAGAAAATTTTAAATGTTTTTTCCTATTATCAAGTGGTAAAGCCGGGTAAGATTGCCCTGCATCTTCAGATCCTGCCACCAGATTTGAGCTTTTTTAGCATATGCTCATTAGTGATTTTTCCTGGAGGAAGAGACCTGCCTTCTGTAACCATATGTTAAACAGAAAATTTAAAAAGCCTTGTTTCCTCAAAAAACAACATTTCATTGCCAGATAGTGGGGTATTGGTTTGAGATGACTCCTCTCTCCAGAAGCTTTTATACTAATAGCCTGTAATTGTTATTATCTGGATATTTCAGGGATTATTTCAGCAAATTAGGCATGAAATCTCAAGATAATTGTTTCAATTATCCACTTTACTTTTGTTTCTCTACATATATTGTGCTTGGATTTGTTTTACTGTGGTATCCTAAGTATCAGAGTCATTATGCAAACCTTAAGAAACACTGAGAATCTTTATATGTTCATAACCATTTCCAAATCACAGAAAACAGCCATCAGTTTAATCAGCACAACATTTGTTTGAGTTTGTGTGTGTGTGTGTGCATGTGAGGTGTGTTGGTGAATAACAAAATTTGACTTCAGGGAGACAATTGCTTAATTAATTTAATTTTTGTCCTTCAAACTTTATTTTATTAGTTTATTAATTAAAATTAAGAGTACTGATAAGAGATGATTTATTGTTTTACCAGGATCATATATATAAATATAGCAATTCCTATATATTGTGAAGAGACTAGTCCAACTTATAGGTTTCTCTATCATTATAATCATGTTTTCATTTCAGATATGGTTTTCTGGCACCACTGTGGCAGTTGTATTTCATGTGCACAGGACGAAAATCATCTTTGCTCCATTAGTTAATATTATAGGATGTTAAAATGGCACTATTTTTGTCCTAGCTTTGGTTCAAGCTCCAAGGGCAAATACAAATCCATAGGTCATAAGTACTCCCACTTTCCAAATAACGTGGTGGGACTGCAAAGGAGCCATTGAAGACTGGTTTTATAGATACGCAAACAACTGACTTCCCTTCCCTTCCCCTCTGACACACCTTCCCGCCCACACCCCCCTCATCCCCCACCTTTTTAGTTCATTGAATGATGAGCCTGAGCATTGCTAAGAGCATTGCTTTTCAAAAAGGTGGACTTTAGGCCACTGGAAATGAACCTGCACCTGAGGGGCCTCTGACCCTTTTTCTTCCTCTACTGTGACCACCCAGCCTCTTTTGCAGACACTTTTTAATTGTGTTCCTTACTGCTGCCACAATTAGCATGATTGTATAGAATTCAGTTAAATCATTTACATACCAAGAGTTATATTAAAGCAGAATGCACAAATGAACATGTCATTTTTGTTATAATAAATATAAAATTTACAAAAAAAATACTTGAGGTATTAAAGGATTGAAGTTGAAGTGACCTGAGGATTAGGGAGGGGATTTCTTTAGATAAGCTGTTGCAGTGCTGTGACAGGACCCACCTACCTCCCACTCCTGTGGGGACGAGCAGAGTTTGCTTGCTAATGACCCCAAGCCCTTAGGGAGAGGAGCCCCAAGAAGGGCAGTTAACCTGAGAGTTAACCTCAGGTGAGAGTTAACCCCCTGTCCCTTGGATTTTGGGAAGCACAGTAGACAAATGTCTGAATTATGCCCATAACCAAATGGAACTAGAGGTAAGAGTGGCAGGAGGAGCCAGGCCAGTAGGGAACAGGCTCTATGGGGATTAATTTGCTAGCACTGATGGTGGGTTCAAGGTCTGAAACCGCTA
The DNA here is from genome assembly GCF_028564815.1 of Eubalaena glacialis. Classification (NCBI taxonomy): domain Eukaryota; kingdom Metazoa; phylum Chordata; class Mammalia; order Artiodactyla; family Balaenidae; genus Eubalaena; species Eubalaena glacialis. The sequence continues at coordinate 27,907,998 of NC_083732.1, read as the reverse complement.
GGTGGCGTTTCAGGAGACTCCTAGGAGCTCTGGTTCTTTATGTCTCAGTGCAGAAAGAATTCTGTGAGAAGCAAAGTGATAGCCAAGAAGTGATTTATTACTTTAATTATTGTGGTAGGCAGTCTCTACAATGATCCCCAATGATATCTGTGTCCTGGATTCATATCCCTGTGTGTGGGCTAGACTTATTGGACTAACTTTTACAAAGTAGAATACCATAGAAATGATGGAATGCCTTTTCTGAAATCAGATTTAAAAAAAGAAAAAAAAAAAGACTGTGGCTTTCATCTTGGACACTGTCATTTATATGGAAAGCAAGAACAGAGAATGGGCAAGAGGTAATATTTAAAGACATAAATGGTGGATAATTTCCCAGATTTTAATACAGAGATGAGTCTTGGATAGCATTGAAAATATAGCCGCATCTAGATACATTTTAATGAAATTGCAATCGTTAGGAAGAGAAACATAATTTTAAAATTGAAACAAAAAGAAAAATTGAAACAAAGGAAATTGTATCAAAAAAAATCAAGGAAAGATAACAAACTTTGGTGAATGCAAAATTTAAATAAACAAAGATAATTGTAAGTAAAAAAAAAAAGTGATTTATTAGAATAGAATGCTTGTGAGGCTTACAAACGGGCAGGTGAGAGGGTGCCGTGCCCTGAGAACTTAGTGGGCTACAGTTTTATAATCAAAGGAAAAGTGGGGAGGGGGAAAAGACCACCCTCTTCCAAATTCTTGAGTAGATGTCAAGTTTTCATCATCAGCTCCTCCTCCAGGTTGGACAGGTAATATTTCTTGTCCCTACATGGTCCAGCCAGGACTGTCATGGCCCTATGGAAAAATTATTTTGGGTCTCAGTACAATGCGGGTCTTTCATTTTGAAATGTCACCTTTCCATAAATTATTGTTTTTTATGTGTGCAAAGAGTATATCCTAGGGGTCATTAACTTACTGAGCTCACTGGGCAGGATGTAGGTCTCATGCCACCATTGTTTTATTGTTTTGGGGTATGTTTCTGTTGCATGCTTTTGTTGCTAAGCAAAGCCTGCTTGGTTTTGTGGTTAAGCAAACCTGCTTTCTTGAATGATCATTAACTTACAGGGGTCTCCCATACTTTTTCCTTTACTTACAATCCCCTACTGGGATTAACTATTTAATTACCTACTTTGTCCCTTTACTCTATCCTTATCAGTCAGATGTAGAAATAGTGTCCTGGTCAGATGAGGTGACAGATGCAGACCCTGATGGGTGATTTTAAGCAGCAAACCAAAGACAGGGTAGCCCCTTCCCATGGCAGCTGCAGTTAGTACGACCCAGAAAGGACAGATGCTAAGAGAAAAGAGTCTGCTTTAAACATATGATCAGGTCATAGGAAATGGAGATCAGATTAGATTGATACTGGTTAAGTGTGACTTTTTCTTTCCCTTACCTCTATCCATCCCTTCCCTCCTCCTCTTCAGCCTTGGGGAAGTCAGAGGCAGCCTGAAGAGCAGGGGTGAGGAATTGGCTACCAGGAAAGAGAAATGTTACTAAGGACCCTCAACTTTCAGGCTGCCAGCCTGAAGCAGGTTCAAGTCAGCAGGGAGCTTTATCTTTTCAATGAAGGTGGGAGACATTCCTTCCCTTCCCTTCTCTGTCTTCCTCTCCCTTCCTTTTCCTTAACTAACTTTCCTTTTCTTTTCTAAAACAAAGAGTGCAGATACAGGGTATTGAACCTAAACTGGAGATTTACCTTTAAATGAAAGTTGGAGTTTATTTACTTTTGTCATACAGGACTGAATATACCAATCATTGAATCTGGAGGTCTTTTTATTATCTGAGATAATAAACTTGCACTAGATCTCATCCAGAGTCAGGGGAATAACCTAACCCACAGGAAGCGTTTGAATGGTCAAAGGGAGAATAATTAAGTTTTCTAAATCCTCCTGTCAATCCTATTCATTCAAGATACAATTACAACTGTATGCAGCACATTCTACTTGGTTTATATTAGTTGGAATCGGTTTTGTTCCTCTTCAATCCAGCATTCTATAGAAATGTCATGCTTAACTTTGATATTGTGGTACAATTGCCTGTGCATATTTTTATATTGTGTATTATGTACATAATGCTGTTTCCAGTGAATAAGTGGATCTTTAAAGACGTAAACCTTATGTGGCTCTCCTTGTGCCTTGTGAACACCACATTTGTATTATACAATTGTGTATTCAAAATCGAAGTGTTTTTTTTTTTTCCCTGTGAGGTAGTGGTTATGAAAATGTGCTCTTTTTTGCTTTCTTGCAACACAGCATTGTTTGTCTTTTCATTAACTGCTGCCAGCATAAATCTCTACTCTTTAGCCAGGGTAAGCTTCTGGGCTCTGAATACTTTCTTTTGATTTTTTTTCTTTCTTTTCTGTCATTGTTCACAGACTCAGCTTAAGGATTTGGGATATTTTAATACCCATGGAATTAAACAATACTTGTATATACTAGGTCCTGCTTGTTATTAATATTCTCAGTTCTAATTTTATTGCTCTTTTCTATACTCCAGAAAAGTGATTTTTAGACTGTGCCCCAGGGTCTCACAGAAGGGGCTGCTGCTGAGGGTCTCCCCATCTTTATTTCAACAACGGCAGCTCTCTTTTTGCCTGTTTTGTATCTTAGATCTCCAGGTATGATTTCTTTGAAGGAAGAGGTCTATGACTAAATAGATTTTGAAAATCATTACTTTAGAAGAGCAGCCTGAATACTTCATTGAGTCACTTTTGCCTTTCCATATTTGCTAATTGTAAAATCTTTTTATAGTTCCCCACAACTTGAAGATGTTTTAATCAAAACTTTTGCTAGTCTCTGATATTTCTTCATACAGGTTTTAATGGCTAAATCAGCCCTTTCATTTAATAGAAGAAGAAATATTTTTTCTTCCTGTTAAAGATAGTGTACCAATGATTCCTTCAGCTCATTGAGTTATATTTAAAAGGAATAACTAAACTGAGTACATTATATTCCTTTGAAAAAGTAAGTTTTGAACATCATTTAAATTTTTTCTCATTATAAGAGTGATACATACTCACTATGGAAAAAGTGGAAAATGCAAAAAAATAAAAAGCCATTCACAATCTTATAACTTTGAGAAAAAAAACTATTAACATTTTAGTTTATACATACACTGAGCATTTTTATATATGCTTATATTTATATCTCTAACTCTTTTTGCCTTCATAGCAACATGGTCAGTTTCCAGTCACAGTTTAATAATACACTGCTATTGGTACAGACAGAATGGTATGCTCAGAGAAGAAATAGTAGGTAAAAAAATGTGTGGATAATTGGAGGCATAAATTGTGGTCTGAAGGTTGATACTGACAAAAATAGAGATAAACTACAAGGGGTTTGATTATATATTAATTATATCTTAATAAAAAATACAAGGGGTTTGCATGGCAATATAAGCTCAGGTATAGTTTAAGAGGCAAGAACCAAGAAGAATCTGATCGGGGGGAAAACAATACTGGGAGATTTTAAATGAGTAGGTAGTGGAAGAGCCATTAAAAAGAGCCTGGTCACTATAGGTATTCTATCTGAAATAAGGAGAGTGAGAATAAAAGTGAAAATAAAGCTCCATGAAATGTCATGAGCGAGAATGTTGAAAAAAATCAGGACCTGATGGCTGTTTTGGGCATTGAATTTAGATTCAACATATCACCATTGACCTGGTTGGATTGGAGGAGACACACACTATGTACCCAAGAGAACCAAGCACTTTGGGAACTTTATGGGACATAGCCTACTGCCTCAAGTTCATAAGATTGAAAAAGGTCAAGTGCAAGTTGTGGGCACCTTTGCACTCAAGCAAATGGAAAGACACAAGAAATTTTTAAATAAAATATTTTGCTGGGTGTTGACTCAGCAGCTTGATGGAGCCAGTATGTATAAGGCCAGAAAATCCAGTCTCACCCTGTGTTCCATACGTCCAACTCTATGTCTAACTCCATATTCAGTGGTATGGTGAAATTTTCCCCATGGTGGGAGTATTTACACCACAGAAATTAGTCAACACTACAATCAGGTTATTTTTTCTCTCTTTTCTTCCCAGAGATTTGGTTTGTTACCACACCACTGTGCTGGCCTCTCATCTTTTATATATTTATTAATTTGGGGCCTTTTTCATTAGCTAGAACTACCAGTATGATGGTGAGAAGCAGTTATGAGAAGGAATGTCTTATCCTTGTTCCTGATCTTAGAGGGAAAGCTTTGAGTTTCTCACCATGAAGTGTGGTGTTTAGCTGTAGACTTTTTGTAGATAGTCTTTGTCTAATTGAGAGTTCCCTTCTATTCCTAGTTTACTGAGAGTTTTTATCATGAATGAGTGTTGGATTTTGTTAAATGTTTTTCTGCATTTATTGATATGATCAAGTGATTTCTGTTTTAAACTGTCGATGTGATGGATTACGTTATTTGATTTTCACATGCTGATCAAGCCTTGCATAACTGGGATAAAGCTCACTTGGTTGCAGTGTGGAATCCTCTTCAGACATTGTTAGATTCAATTTGCTAACTTTTTTGTTGAGGATTTTTGCATCTATGTTCATGAGAGATATTGGTCTGCAATTTTCTTTTCTTGTAATGTCTTTGTCTGGTTTTGGTATTAGAATAATGCTGGCCTCAGAATGAGTTAGGAAGTATTCCTTCTGCTTTTATCCTCTGGCAGACATTGTAGATAATTGGTATAATTTCTTCCTTAAATGTTTGGTAGAATTCACTAGTGAATGCACCTGGGCCTGATGCCTTCCATTTTCAAAGGTTATTAATTATTGATTCAATTTCTTCAATAGATATAGGCCTATTTAGATGATCTATATCTTCTTGTATGAGTTTAGGCAGTTGTGTCTTTCAAGAAATTAGTTCATTTCATCTAGTTCATCAAATTTATGGGTATAGAGTTGTACACAGTATTCCTTAATATCATTTTAATGTCTATAAGATGTCTAGGAATGCCTTCTTTTTAATTTCTGATATTAGTAATTTGTGTCTTCTCTCCTTTTTTCTTAGTTACCCTGGCTGGAGACTTACAGATTTTATTGATCTTTTCAAAGAATCATATGATTTCATTGATTTTCTCTATTGATTTTCTATTTCTATTTCATTGATTTCTCCTCTACTTCTTATTAATTCTTCTCTTTTGCTTATTTTGGATTTAATTTTCTCTTCTTTTCTAGTTTCCTAAGGTGTAAACTTTATATTATTGGTTTTAGACCTTTCTTCTTTTCTAATATATGCATTAATGTTATAAATTTTCTCCTAAGCACTGCTTTCGCTGCTTGCTACCAATTTTTATAAGTTGTGTTTTCATTTTCATATAAGCTCAAAATACTTTTTAAATTTTCCTTGAGATATTTTTTTCTTTGAACCATGTCTTGTTTAATCTCCATGAATTGGGGGATTTTCCAGTTTGTCTTTTGGTTATTTACTTCTAGTAATATCATCATCATCATTAAATATCATCATCATCTGAGAGCAACCATTGTATGATTTCTATTCCGTTAAATTTGTTGTGGTATGCATTATGGCCCAGAATGTGGTATGTCATAGTTAATGTTCTATGTGAACTTGAAAAGAATGAATTCTTGGATGTGTTTTGCTGTTTTTGAATGAAACAGTCCATAAATGTCCACTATATCCAGTCAAATAATGGTGTGGTTAAGTTCATCTTTGTCCTTATTGATTTTCTGCCTGCTGGATCTGTCCATCTCTGATACAGGATTTTTGAAGTATCCAACTATGATAGTGCATTCATATATTTCTCTTTGCCATTCTATTAGTTTTTGGCTAACATAGTTTGATGCTCTGTTGTTAAGCGCATACACATTAAGAATTGTTATGTAATGCCCTTCTTTATCCCTGATAACTTTCCTTGCTTTGAATTCTGCTCTGTCTGAAATTAATATAACTACTCTTGCTTTCTTTTGATTAACATGGTATATTTTCCTCTATCCATTTACTTTTAATCTATATGTGTTTTCATATTTAAAGTAAGTTTCTTGGAGAAAACATATAGTTGAGTCTTATGTTTTGATCCACCCTGACAACCTCCATTATCTATTTTAACAGATACATTTGGGTTGATGACATTCAAAGTGACTATTGATATTGGTAAACTAGTTATCTACTATATTTGTTACTGTTTTCTATTTGTTGCTCTTGTTCTTTGCTCCTAATTTTGTCTTCCAACTTTCCCTACCAATTGTGGTTTTATTTGAGCATTTTATATACAATTGACCCTTGAACAACACATGATTGAAAGACACAGGTTCACTTATACGTGGAATTTTTTCCATAAATATGTACTACAGTGCTACAAGATCTGTGATTGGTTGAATTCACTGATGTGGAATCTCGGACGTGGAGGGCTGACTGTAATGTTATAGCCAGATTTTTTGACTTGCTGGGGTGTCGGTGGCCCTAACTCCCACATTGTTCAAGGTTCAACTGTAATTCCATTTTGTCTTCTTTCTCAGCATATTGTTTATACTTTTTTTACACTTTTCTATGTGGTCATATTTTAGTTTGCGTTATAATTTACAGCTAATCCAAGTTCGTGCACAAGTAACATTGTACTACTTTACAGATAGTGTGATTAGTTTATGATAACAAAATAATTGTAATTCCTCTCTCCCATCACTTGCATCATTGCTGTCATTCATTTCACTTATCTATAAGGATACATAAGCATATATATGGACATAAGATATATACATAAGCTTATATAATTGAATATGATATTCAGTATTATAATTCTGAAGAAACACTTATCGCTTAGGACAATCAAGAATAAGAAAAATAAAAGTTTATTTTACCATTACTTACTCTTTTTTTGATGTTCATGTTCTTTCTTTCCATATGTAGATTTGAGTTTCTGACCTATATTATTTGCCTTTTCTCTAAATAACTTCTTTAAACATTTCTTGTGAAATAGGTCTACTGGAAATAAATTCCCTCAATTATTGTTTGTCTGAAAAGTCTTTATTTCTCCTTCACTTTTGAAAGATAATTTTTTTAGGTACTGAATTCAACAGTTTAAATGTCATTCCACTCTCTTCTTGCTTGCATGGCTTCTGAGAAGCTGGGTGTAATTCTTATCTTTGCTCCTATATGAGTATTTCCTTCACCACCCCTTCCCTGGCTCCTTTCAGGATTTTTTTCTTTATCTTTGATTTTCTGTAGTTTGAAAATGATATGCCTAGATGTAGTTTTCTTGACATTTATCTTGCTTGGTGCTCTCTAAACTTCCTGGATCTGTAGTGTGTTGTCTTACATTAATTTGTAGAAATTCTGAGTCATTATTGTTTCAGGTATTTCTTCTGTTCCTATCTATCTCCTTTTTTCTCCTTCCAGTATTCCCATTATGCACATGTGTTAACCTTTTATAGTTGTCCCACAGTTCTTGAATACTCAATTCTGTTTTTTTTTTCAGTCTTTGTTCTCATTACCTTTTACTTTTTGAAGATTCTATTGATGTATTTTCTAGCTCAAAGATCTTTCCTCAGCCATATCCAGTCTATTATAAACCTAACAAAGGTATTCTTTTCTGTTAGAGTCTTTTTGATCTCCAGTATATATTTTTATTTCTTTCTTAAGATTTCCATCTTTCTGTTTACATTGCCCATTTGTTCAACATCTGTGCCATGTTTGGTTCTGATGCTTGTTGTTTCTCTTCAAATTGTGTTTTTTTGCCTTTTGGTATGCCTAGTAATTTTTTCTTGATAGCCAGACATGATGTACTAGGTAAAAGAAACAGCTGTAAGTAGGCCTTTGGTAATGTCGTAGTGAGGTGGTGGGGTGGTGGGGGAGGAAAGTGTTCTGTAGTCCAATGGTTAGGTCTCAGTCGTATAGTGCGCCTGTGCCTCTGAACTGAGAACTTTGCCAGTGTTTCTTAGATTTTTTTTTTCTTCCCCCATAGGTGGGACAGGATGACTAGAGTGGGCTGGAGTTGGGTATTTCCCTCTAGGCCAGTTAGGCTGTGATAACACTCTAACGGTTAGGCTCTTGTTAATTAGTTCCCCTGAGGGCAGGCCTTCTTAAGAAGAACAAAATTCTCTGGTGTATTTCAAAATAATTCTATTTCCCCTTCTCCTGATGGAAGCTTGAGAGGATTTTTCTATTGCACTACTGTGGGAACTTGGTCAAGGTCCTGGATGTAAATATCAATATTGTGTGAGCCTCTGTATGACTGGGTCCCCCTGAAGTTTTTAACTCTTAGACTTACCCATACTGAGCATCCAGCTATTCATCAATTACAATTCAGGTTTTCCTACCCTGGCACTGATTCCTAGGTGGTTCTACTCCTAAATCACTGCTCCCATAAGCTGTGACACCCAGGAATTGCCTGTATATCTCTAATCTTGGGGAACAATGATTTACACCATGTCTTCTTTTCTTTTAAGGATCCATGAAGAGTTATTAGTTTTTCAGTCTGGTCAACTTTTTATTTGTTGTTAGGACACAGTGGTGATTTCCATGCTCCTGACATTCAGAACAGGAAACTGGAAGTGAATTACATAATAATTTTTATCACCATGTTGTCAATTTTTGTAGAAAAAAAAAAAGCCTCCTGGGATTTGATTGGGATTACAATGAATCTGTAAATCAATTTAAGGAGTATTGCTATCTTATCTTGTGTTCTGAAAAATGAACACAGTATAGATCTCTATGTATTTTACTCTTCTTTAGTGTCTCTCAGCAACATTTTGTAATTTTCAATTTACTGGTCTTATACATATTTTGTCAAAATTACCTAATTATGTCTATTTTATGCTATTCTAAATGGTATTGTTTTCATATTTAAATTTCCACGTACTCCTTGCTAAATATAAAAATGTATTATATTTTTGCATATTCACCTACTGTTCTGTGATATTGATAATGTTGCTTATTAGCTCTAGTACTGTTTATTTGTATTTTCCTTAGAATCTTCTACATAGATGACCACGTCATCTATGACACAAGATAGTTTCATTAATTGTGTTCTAAATTTATTTTTCTTGCTACATTGCAAGAAAATTAAAGGTTCTGTAAATGATTACGACTCCCATTATTAATGTTAAGTAGAAATGGTAAGTCTGGACACCTTTGTTTTACTACATATTCAGTAAGAAAAGACTCAAGGTTTCACCATTAAATGTGATGTTAGCTGTATATTTTTCTTAGATGCCTTTTATCAGATTTTGGAAGTTCTGATCTATTGCTAGTTTGCTTAGCACTCAACATAATTTGACATTAAATTTTATCAAGGTTTTTTCTGCATCTTTTGAGATTTTTATAACATTTTCAATTTGTAGTGTCTTGATATGGTGACATGCATTGGAAGACTTTCAAATTTGAATCAACTTTGTATCAGTGGAATAAATAAATAAAATTTTACTTGGTCAAGATGTACTGTCATTTTTATACATTTTAGATTTTATTTATAATTTTTAATAATATAATGATTGTTTATTTTATAATATAATGTTTGTAATTTATTTAAGGATTTTTGTATCATGAGGAAAAATAGTCTATAGATTTTTTTTTTTTTTTTTTTTTTTTTGGTAAGATCTGTGTTTTGGGAACAAATGTATGGCTGGTCTCATGAAATGAGTTGGCTACTTGTCCTTATTCTTCCATTCTTAGAAGGGATTATCTAAAACTGTATTATTTCTTACTTAAATGTTCAGTAGAATTTCCCAGTGAAGACTTTTTGGTCTGAAACTTTGTCTGAGTAAATTTTTTACTATAATTTCAATTTATTCAATAAATATAGGGCTATGCAGGTTATTTATGTTTCCTTGAATAAGCTTAGATAGTTTGTGTCTTCCAAGAAATCTGATTATTTTCCTAAATTGTTGAATTGATTGTCATTAAGTTGTTCATAATTATCCCTATTATCTATTTAATTTCTGTAGAGTCTGTAATGATATTCCCTCAATCATTCCTAATATTGGTGACTTGCATATTCTGTATTTTTTTCTTGATCCATCTAATTTAGAATGTTTTCTCACAAGTAAATTCTTCATTAACCATGGATTTTTTAGAAGTGTGTTGCTTAATTTCTAAACACTGTAGATTTTTCTAGGTATTTTATGGAAAACTATTGTGTTTTTTAAAATGTATAGCTTAATGCCCTTATGTTCAAAGAACATGTTTAAAATGATTTTAACATTTAAATTTATTGAGATTTATTTCATGGCCCAGAATGTGGTCTATTTTGTGAATGTGGCAGATAATTTGGAAATAATTATTCTCCTTGTAATTTTTTTTTTTTTTGATTTCTATGTCAATTAGGATAAATTAGTTGTGGTGGTGTTGTATATTCTATAATATATTCATTACCTGTATGCTTGTTTATATTGTCCATCAGCTCTTAAATACGCTATTGTGTTATTGTTGTTTTACTTTCTTTCCTCTTTTTTTTCAGTTTGGATAATTTCCATTGAAATAAACTTCAGTTCTCTAATTCTTCCCTCAGCTCTATCAAGTGTCATGATAATTCCATCAAAGGGATTCTTAATTTCTGATATGGTGTTTTCTTTTCTAGAATTTCCTCTTGACTCTTTTCTAGACCAGGAAGTGTTTTTATTTTTTAATTTAATTTCTTAGGTTTATTTGTCTATCTATTTTTATTGAAGTACAGTTGATTTAAATACTCTGTTAGGTTGCTTTCATACCTTGACAATTGTGAATAATGCTGCTATGAACATTGGATTGCATGTATCTTTTCGAATTAGTGTTTTTGTTTTTTTCTGGATAAATACTCAGGGATGGAATTGCTGGATCATATGGAAGTTCTATTTTTTGTTTTTAAAGTAACATCCATACTGTTTTCCAAAGAGGTTATACCAACTTACATTCTCAACAAAAGTGTAAAAGTGTTCCCTTTTCTCCACATCCTTTCCAGCATGTATTATTGTAGACTTCTTGATAATAGCCATTCTGACAGGTGTGGGTGATAACTCACTGTGGTTTTGATTTTCATTTCTTTATTATTAGTGATATTGAGCCACTGTTCATTTGCCTGTTGTCCATTTGTATGTCTTCTTTGGAAAAATATCTATTTAAGTCTTCTGCCTATTTTTTTTCTTTTGAATTTTTAAATTTTATTTTATTTATTTTTTTTATACAGCAGGTTCTTATTAGTTATCCATTTTATACCTATGAGTGTATATATGTGAATCTCAATCTCCCAATTCATCACACCACCACCCCCATGCCACTTTCCCCCCCTTAGTGTCCATACGTTTGTTCAATACATCTGTGTCTCTATTTCTGCCCTGCAAACCAGTTCATCTGTACCATTTTTCTAGGTTCCACATATATGTGTTAATATACGATGTTTGTTTTTCTCTTTCTGACTTACTTCACTCTATGAGAGTCTCTAGATCCATCCACATCTCTACAAATGACCCAATTTCATTCCTTTTTATGGCTGAGTAATATTCCATTGTATGTATGTACCACAGCTTCTTTATCCATTCATCTGTTGATGGGAATTTAGGTTGATTCCATGACTTGGTTATTGTAAATAGTGCTGCAATGAACATTGGGGTGCATGTGTCTTTTTGAATTATGGTTTTCTCTGGGAATATGCCCAGTAGTGGGATTGCTGGGTCATATGGTAATTTTATTTTTAGTTTTTTAAGGAAACTCCATACTGTTCTCCATAGTGACTGTATCTATTTACATTCCCACCAACAGTGCAAGAGGGTACCCTTTTCTCCACACCCTCTCCAGCATTTGTTGTTTGTAGATTTTCTGATGATGCCCATTCTAACTGGTGTGAAGTGATACTTCATTGTAGTTTTGATTTGCATTTCTCTAATAATTAGTGATGTTGAGCAGCTTTTCATGTGCTTCTTGGCCATCTGTATGTCTTCTTTAGAGAAATGCCTATTTAGGTCTTCTACCCATTTTTTGATTGGGTTGTTTGTTTCTTTAATATTGAGCTGAGTGAGCTGTTTAAATACTTTGGAGATTAATCCTTTGTCCGTTGATTCATTTGCAAATATTTTCTCCCATTTTGAGGGCTGTCTTTTCGTCTTGTTTGTGGTTCCTTTGCTGTGCAAAAGCTTTTAAGTTTCATTAGGTCCTATTTGTTTATTTCTGTTTTTATTTCCATTACTCTAGGAGGTGGATCTAAAAAGATCTTGCCGTGATTTATGTCAAAGATTGTTCTTCCTGTGTTTTCCTGTAAGAGTTTTATAGTGTCCAGTCTTGCATTTAGGTCTCCAATCCATTTTGAGTTTATTTTTGTATATGGTGTTAGGGAGTGTTCTAATTTCATTCTTTTACATGTAGCTGTCCAGTCTTCCCAGCACCACTTATTGAAGAGACTGTCTTTTCTCCATTGTATATCTTTGCCTCCTTTGTCATAGATTAGTTGACCATAGGTGTGTGGGTTTATCTGTGGGCTTTCTATCCTGTTCCACTGATCTGTATTTCTGTTTTTGTGCCAGTACCATATTGTCTTGATTACTATAGCTTTTTAGTTTAGTCTGAAGTCAAGGAGTCTGATTCCTCCAGCTCCATTTTTTTCCCTCAAATCTGCTTTGGATATTCAGGGTCTTATTTGTCTCCATACAAATTTTAAGATTTTTTGTTCTAGTTCTGTAAAAAATGCCATTGATAATTTGATAGAGATTGCATTGTATCTGTAGATTGCTTTAGGTTGTATAGTCATTTTCACAATATTGATTCTTCCAATCCAAGAACATGGTATATCTCTCCATCTGTTTGTGTCATCTTTAATTTCTTTCATCAGTGTCTTATAGTTTTCTGCATACAGGTCTTTTGTCTCCCTAGGTAGGTTTATTCCTAGGTATTTTATTCTTTTTGTTGCAATGGTAAATGGGAGTGTTTCTTTAATTTCTCTTTCAGATTATTCATCATTAGTGTATAGGAATGCAAGAGATTTCTGTGTATTAATTTTGTATCCTGCTACTCTACCAAATTCATTGATTAGCTCTAGTAGTTTTCTGGTAGCATCTTTAGGATTCTTTATGTATAGTATCATTTCATCTGCAAACAGTGACAGTTTTACTTCTTTTCCAATTCGTATTCCTTTTATTTCTTTTTCTTCTCTGTTTGCCATGGCTAGGACTTCCAAAACTATGTTGAATAGTAGTTGTGAGAGTGGACATCCTTGTCTTGTTCCTGATCTTAGAGGAAATGCTTTCAGTTTTTCACCACTGAGAATGTTTGCTGTGGGTTTGTTGTATATGACATTTATTATATTGAAGTAGATTCCCTCTATGCCCACTTTCTGGAGAATTTTTTATCATAAATGGGTGTTGAATTTTGTCAAAGGCTTTTTCTGCATCTATTGAGATGATCATATGGTTTTTGTTCTTCAGTTTGTTAAAATGGTGTAACACATTGATTGATTTGCATATATTGAAGAATCCTTGCATCCCTGGGATAAATCCCACTTGATCATGGTGTATGATCCTTTTAATGTGTTGTTGGATTCTGTTTGCTAGTATTTTGTTGAGGATTTTGCATCTCTGTTCATCGGCAATATTGGTCTGTAATTTTCTTTTTTTGTAGTATCTTCATCTGGTTTTGGTATCAGGGTGATGGTGGCCTCATAGCATGAGTTTGGGCGTGTTCCTCCCTCTGCAATTTTTTTGGAAGAGTTTGAGAAGGATGGGTGTTAGCTGTTCTCTAAATGTTTGATAGAATTCACTTGTGAAGTCATCTGGTCCTGGACTTTTTTTGTTGGAAGATTTTTAATCACAGTTTCAATTTCATTACTTGTGATTGGTCTGTTCATATTTTCTATTTCTTCCTGGTTCAGTCTTGGAAGGTTATACCTTTGTAAGAATTTGTCCATTTTTTCCAGTTTGTCCATTTTATTGGCATAGAGTTGCTTGTAGTAGTCTCTTGTGATGCTTTGTATTTCTGCAGTGTCCGTTGTAACTTCTCCTTTTTCATTTCTAATTTTATTGATTTGAGTCCTCTCCCTCTTTTTCTTGATGAGTCTGACTAAATGTTTATCAATCTGGTTTATCTTCTCAAACAACCAGCTTTTAGTTTTATTGATCTTTGCTATTGTTTTCTTTGTTTCTATTTCACTTATTTCTGCTCTGATCTTTATGATTTCTTTCCTTTTACTAACTTTGGGTTTTGTTTGTTCTTCTTTCTCTAGTTCCTTTAGGTATAAGGTTAGATTGTCTATCTGAGATTTTTCTTGTTTCTTGAGGTAGGATAGTATTGCTCTAAACTTCCCTCTTAGAACTGCTTTTGCTGCATCCCATAGGTTTTGGATTATCGTGTTTTTGTTGTAATTTGTTTGTAGGTATTTTTTGATTTCCTCTTTGATTTCTTCAGTGATCTCTTGGTTATTTAGTAATGTGTTGTTTAGCTTCTATGTGTTTGTGCTTTTTACATTTTTTCCCTGTTATTGATTTGTAATCTGATAGCATCATGGTCAGAGAAGTTGCTTGATATAATTTCAATTTTCTTAAATTTACTGAGGCTTGATTTGTGACCCAAGATGTGATCTATCCTGGAGAATATTCTGAATGCACTTGAGAAGAAAGTGTAATCTGCTGTTTCTGGATGGAATGTACTATAAATATCAATTAAATCTATCTGGTCTATTGTGTCATTTAAAGCTTGTGTTTCCTTATTAATTTTCTGTTTGGTTGATCTGTCCATTGGTTTAAATGAGGTGTTAGTCTCTCCCACTATTATTATGTTACTGTCGATTTCCTCTTTTATGGCTGTTAGCAGTTGCCTTATGTATTGAGGTGTGCCTATGTTGGGTGCATGTATATTTATAATTGTTATATTTTCTTCTTGGATTGATCCTTTGATCATTATGTAGTGTCCTTCCTTGTCTCCTGTAACATTCTTTAGTTTAAAGTCTATATTATCAGACATGAGTATTGCTACTCCAGCTTTCTTTTGATTTCCACTTGCATGGAATATCACTTTCCATCCCCTCACTTTCAGTCAGTATGTGTCCCTAGGTCTGAAGTGGGTCTCTTGTAGACAGCATATATATGGGTCCTATTTTTGTATCCATTCAGTGAGCCTGTGTCTTTTGGTTGGAGCATTTAATCCATTCACTTTTAAGGTAATTATTGATATGTATGTTCCTATTACCATTTTCTTAATTGCTATGGGTTTGTTTTTGTAGGTCCTTTTCTTCTCTATTGTTTCCTACTTAGAGATGGTTCTTTAGCATTTTTTGTAGAGCTGGTTTGTTGGTGCAGAATTCTCTTAGCTTTTACTTGTCTGTAAAGCTTTTGATTTCTCTGTCAATTCTGAATGAGATCTTTGCTGGGTAGAGTAGTCTTGGTTGTAGGTTCTTCCCTTTCTTCACTTTAAATATATCATGCCACTCCCTTCTGGCCTGTAGAGTTTCTGCTGAGAAATCAGCTGTTAACCTTATGGGTGTTCCCTTGTATGTTATTTGTCTTTTTTCCCTTGTTGCTTTCAATAGTATTTCTTTTTCTTTAATTTTTGTCAGTTTGATTACTATGCGTGTCAGCATGTTTCTCTTTGGGTTTATCCTGCCTGGGACTCTCTGAGCTTCCTGGACTCGGATGGCTATTTCCTTTCCCATGTCAGGGAAATTTTCAACTATAATCTCTTCAAATATTTTCTCGGGTCCTTTCTCTCTCTCTTCTTCTTCTGGGGCCCCTATAATGGAAATGTTGGTGCATTTAATGTTGTCCCAGAAGTCTTTTAGGCTGTCTTCATTTCTTTCCATTCTTTTTTCTTTATTCTGTTCTGCATCAGTGAATTCCACCATTCTGTCTTCCAGGTCACTTATCCGTTCTTCTGCCTCAGTTATTCTGCTATTGATTCCTCTAGTGTATTTTTCATTTCAGTTATTGTTTTGTTCATCTCTGTTTGTTTGTTTTTTAATTCTTCTAGGTGTTTGTTCTTTAATTCTTGTAGGTCTTTTTTAAACATTTCTTGCATCTTCTCAATCTTTCCCTCCATTCTTTTTCCGAGGTCCTGTATCATCTTCACTATCATTATTCTGAATTGTTTTTCTGGAAGGTTGTCTATCTCCACTTCTTTTAGTTGTTTTTCTGGGGTCTTATCTTGTTCCTTCATCTGGTACATAGCCCTCTGCCTTTTCATCTTGTCTATCTTTCTGTGAATGTGGCTTTTGTTCCGCAGGCTGCAGGATTGTAAGTCTTCTTGCTTCTGCTGTCTGCCCTCTGGTGGATGAGGCTATCTAAGAGGCTTTTGTAACTTTCCTGATGGGAGAGAGTGGTCTCTTCTGCCTATTTTTTGATTGGGTTCTTTGTTGTTTTGATATTGAGTTGTATGAGCTGTCTGTATATTTTGGATATTAAACCCTTATTGGTCGCATCATTTGCAAATATTTTCTCCCATTCTGTAGATTGTCTTTTCATTTTGTTGATGGTTTCCTTTGCTGTGCAAAAGCTTTTAAGTTTGATTAGGTGTCATTTTTATTTTTGCTTTTATTTCTTTTGCCTTGGGAGACTGATCTACATACATTTGGCTATGATTTATGTCAAAGAATGTTTCACCTATGTTCTCTTCTAGGAGTTTCATGGCATTATGTCTTACATTTAGATATTTAAAGCATTTTGAGTTTATCTTTGTATATGATGTTAGGGAATGTTGTAATTCCATTGTTTTACATGTAGCTGTCCAGCTTTTCCAACATTACTAGTTGAAGAGACTCTCTTTTCTCCATTGTGTATTTTTGCCTCCTTTGTCATAGATTAATTGACCATAGGTGTGTGGGTGTATTTCTGGGCTCTTTATTCTGTTCCATTGATCTATGTGTCTGTTTTTGTGCCAGTTCCATGCTCTTTTGATTACTTTAGCTTTGTAGTATAGTTTAAAGTCAGGGATCATGATACCTCCAGCTTTGTTCTTTTTCCTCAGGATTGCTTTGGAAATTCTGTGTCTTTTGTGGTTCTGTATAAATTTTAGGATGGCTTGTTTTAGTTCTGCAAAAAATATTTTGGGTATTTTGATAGGGATTGCATTAAAACCTGTAGATTGCTTTGGCTACCCATTTTTGACATTTTAGCAATACTAACTTCCAATAAAAAGGCATAGGATTAAAGTCTTCTACTATTATTGTATTATTGTTAATTTCTCCCCTTATATTTGTTAGTATTTCCTTTATATATTTAGGTGCTTCTATATTGGGTGCATATATGTTAATAAGCATAATATCCACTCTTATATTAATCCCTTTATCATATATATCATTATATAATGCCCTTATTTGTCTTTCTTTATGGGCCTTGTTTTGAAGTCTATTTTGTCCGTTATGAGTATTGCTACTCCTGCTTTCTTGTCATTTCCATTTGCCTAAAATATCTTTTTCCATCCCCTTACTTTCAGTCTGTGTATGTCTTTCACTGTGAAGTGAGTCTTATAGAGGCAGAATATTGCAGGTTCTTTCATTTTATTTAACCCAATCGACCACTCTATGTCTTTTGATTGAATCATTCAGTCCATTGATGTTTAAAGTAATTATAGATAGGTATGCACTTATTGCCATTTAATTCCTTGTTTTCAAGTTGTTTTTGCAGTTTTTTGTTTATTTCTTTTAGTTTTTCCTTTTGTGGTTTGATGATATTCTTTTGTAGTATGCTTGAATTCCTTTCTTTTTGGTTTTTGTAAATCTATTAAATTTTTGATTTGTGGTTACCATGGGACGATCCATAAATATAACTATTGAGGTGGCCAAAAATTCGTTCTAAGTAAAAATAAAAGACACATTGTTCATTTTCACCAAGAACTTTATTGAACAACATATTCATTAACCAAACAAACTTTTTGGCCAACCCAATACTTGCTTTAAACTGATAATCATTCAAGCTCAAATACATTCTAAATATTGGCATTTTTATACTCCCCTCCCCTACATTTTGTGATTTTGATTTCCTATTTTACATCTTCATGCTTATCCTTTTACGGTTTATTGTTGTTGTAATCTCTTTTACAATTTTTTGTTTGCTTTTTAATCTACATACTGGCTTACTGAAGTGAAGTTCATTCCTTATCATAGATTTGCTCTTCCTATTGTGATTTTTCCCTTTCCTATAGATTCTGGCTTATTTTCTATTTAGAGAAGACCCTTCAGTATTTCTTTTAGAGTAAGTGTAGTATTGCTGAATCCTTTAATTTTTGTTTATCTGAGAAGTTCTTTATCATTCCTTTTATTCTAAATGATAATTTTGCCGGGTAGATTATCCTGGGTTGTACTTTTTCTCTTTCAGGACTTTGAATATATTATGCCACTCCCTCTGGCCTGAAAAGTTACTGCAGAGAAATCAGCTGATAGCCCTATGGGGGTTTGCTTGTACCTGACTCTTTGTTTTTTTCTCTCTTTGCCTTTATAATTCTCTCTTCATCATTAACTCTTGCAATTTTAATTATGATATGTCTGTTGTGGGTCCATTTGTGTTCATCTTTTTGGGATACTCTGAGCTTCTTCTACCTGGATATCTGTTTCTTTCTTCAGATTTGGGAATTTTTCAGAACTAATTTCTTCAGATACTTTTTCCTTTTTGATCCCCTTCTCTCTCTTTCTTCCTCGTGGAACCCATATTATGCATAGGTAGACACGTTTTATATTATCTCACAGTTCTTGTATGTTGTTTTCATTTTTTTTTTTCATTTGTCTTTCTTTCTGCTGTTCTGATTGCGTGATTTCCATTATTCTATCTTCTTGATTACTTATTCATTCTTCTGTGTCATTTAGTAAGCTATTCATTGCTGTTTGATTGCTTTATATCTCTGAAATTGAATTATCTATTTTTGATTGTTTCTGTTTTGTCTTTATAGTTTCTAGTTCCTTGTTGCAGTGATCAACAAGATTATCTATCAAGATAATCTTTTTTTAATCCAGGTAATTTTCTTTTTTTTTCTTTACCACCTTTTTGAACTCAGTATCTGGTATACTGATGAGCTCTTTTTCATTATGTGTTCTTTCATGGGATTTCTCTTGCTCTTTTAATTGGGAGTACTTCCTCTGCTTTTTCATTTTCCTTAACTTTCTCTGTCTCTGTGAATTTAGGAGAAACAGTTATTTATTTTGGTCTTGAAAGGGTGTCTTATGTGGGAGTGTCCCTGTGTAAGCTGTGTGTTCACTGTTTTTAGTGCAAGGGTTGGTTTTGATATGGACTTCAGCCACATCTTTCCTCAGGGTATACTGGCCACTATCACTTTGATTGGGGTAGTGGCTGGTGTTGGAATATCTAAAGCTTGTGCAGAGTGTGAGGCGAGACTTCCTCTATGCTCTGTGGATGTTGCTGCCCTGTCAGGGTCCTGGTCTGCCCCCTAGATGTTGGAGTAGAAACCCTGAGGGTTGGACTCAATCAGGCTTCATTCCGCTTGAGTGTGTGCTCTGCCCCAAAGGAGGAGTTTGCTGCAGCAAGTGAGACCGACATGCTAAAAGAGGAATGATGTGCCACTTGTGTAGGCGTCCACAGCTCTGCTCACATGCAGCCCGTCACGTCCCTTCCCCTGTTGTGGTTGTCTCAGACTTAGTGTAAGCCTACAGCATGGAGTGGGTGGGGCCAGAGTATCCGCTAGGCTGGCACTGGGGGTAAAGGCATCATGGCTGCAGGAATTGAGGTGGCCATGCTGATGGCAGATATCTAGGCTGCATCTATGGCAGTCTTCTCTCAGAACCTGTTTGCCCCAGATCCTGCACCAAGCTGTAGCGTGCAGTGGGTGGGGCTGGAGAATTCCCTTGGCTGGGAGATGCAGCCTGGAGTGGGGACTCAGGTATGGCCACCACCACCCAAACTGGACTACACCCCAGGCCCCTGGGCAGTCCGCATAGCTAGACCCAGATCCTATGCCAGCTGTGGTGTGGAGAGATCAGGGTTGAGGTGTTTGCCCCACTTGGTTTGGGGAGCACAGTGAGGCAGCAGCTACGAGTGCAGAGCTCTCTCTACTCTGCTTGTTGGCAAGCCAGCACCTACACACTCTTTGTGAGCAGAATCTAAGCTTCCCTAGCCCTCCTATCTATCCCTGCAGTTCTCCCAGCAGCTAAGTAAGCTTGTCTCTTCTGTGTAGGACCCCAGGACTGGAATGCCCAGTCTGTAGCTTGACCTGCTCACTCTCCAGGGTGAGGGTTCACCTGTGTAGAGCTTCTCTTTCTTTCACAACCATCCTGGGGTGGAGGTCCCAACCCTATGCCTTTTTTTCCATACTACCTGGTTATGTGGAAATCTTACTTGCAGTTTTGTGTGTATAGGAGTTCTTTTGCCAGTTTCCAGTTAGTTTTCCATGAGAATTGTCCCACATGTAGGTATATTTTTGATGTGCTTGTGGGGAGAGGTGAGCTTCATGTCCTCCTACTCTGTCATCTTGATTCAATCTCCTCCATTTGATTCTTTATTAAAGTTCCCATCTCCGTTCAAATTCCCCATCTGTCCATGCACGTTTCTCACCTTGTACCCTAAATCCTTGCCATAGGTTATACTCTTGTGCTGTGTTTTTGTGCATGTCTCATAATTTTTGATAGACTGCTAGATATTGTAAGTAAAAGAACAATAGAGGCTGAGGTAAATAATATTTACACCTGGAAATGTGCACACCTCTTTTTTTTTCTTGCCATTAGGAGAGGGTCAGTGTTGAAGTTGAGCTGAGTGTGGGTTTCTTGTTGTACTAGTTCTCTTCAGGGAACCAGAGGCTTCACATTTCTTTGGTTGTATGCAACTAATGTCTTGTGCAGAATATGAGGCCTGAAGTATTGAGGAGTATTTCTTAGCATTTCTGTTACTCTCCAACAAGTCCTACATGCCTTTGCCATAGAAGAAGTCTCATTCTCTCTCTTCTTTTACCTCTTCCCCAGCAATAAACTCTTCTTCCTTTTTTACTCATCGTAGAGGAGTGTCTTAGTTCTCACCGGTAGACCTTTTCCAGCAGTGCCTCACTGGTAGAGTGCCCTCAGCATTCTTGCTCTTCCCACAGTGGTAGCAGAGTTCTGCTTCATATCAGTGCAGGGTCCTAGATCTGAGCTCATTTTTCTCCTCCACCCCTCTCCTCTCATGCATTGCCTATGGTAGCAGAACTCCTCACAGTATATTTCACATTGATCAGAGTGGGCGGAGGTACAAGCGAGTTTCCTGCTCCTTCTTTAGTAGGTCATTGAATCACACTTGAGTAGATATAAATAAAATCATAACCTTTCTGAATTTTACCTGTGATAAACTTAGTGAGATAATGATTGCTGGATGATATGTTTAAAATAATTTGAGGCAAATTTCTAGTGCCTGGGCTCCTACATCACTTATCCTCAATTTTTAAAATGGTGTGCTAATTAAAGTACTTGATTCCTCAAAAAGCTTATGGAGTGTAATTTTTATAAACAATTAGTGCAGTGAAGAGGAACAAAATCAGCCAACAATGCCATGTTTTCAACCAATAGTCTAATAAAAAATCTCAAATAATTTTATTGACAAAAATTCTGGAGGTATTAGAGCTTGCCTCAAAAACTGAAGTTAAATTTATAGTGCCAATGAATAAATGAAATTCCTGGTTGATAAGCAATTATCCTAAGGGGAAAAGCCGGGGTAATGGGTGCCAGTTGGCAAGTGGTACCCTTGTTGGCAGTCTCCGTCAATGATACAAACCGAATCAACATCCTCACTGAACTATCATCTCACCCACAGAGGTGTTCTGTATACAGCATGGTTGACACATTTTTTATAAGAGTACTGGAAAGCTCTTTTGCTACGCCTATTCTGTATCTATTCTGTGAACACACAATAAAAAAAAATAAAGAGAATTTCACTTCATTAAAATATATTTTGTATCTAGAAACACTTGTGTGTCTAACAAATTTTATTGACATGTTCAATATGTTCTTTAAAATGTGAACATTATTACACAAATAGATTTAGCTCTTTTAAAAATTATATACTTTACTTACCCATAAATCCTAAGCTAAACTCATGCCAAAATTTTGGGAACAAATGTTTATTTTATTGAAGTTAAATAAATTTGACTTGCTAAATTCTAGAGAACAGTCACCCTATAAAACAGTAACAGAAAAGCCTCCAGCAGGAGGAAGAGTTTAACAAGTTAAGTCTGACCCAAATGGATAGACTCTAAGCACAGAACAGCTGAGCTACATATTTGTAATATTGTGTGAGGCAGGTACTAGAGTAAAGGATGTCACAGAAGGAAGGGTAAAATAACTTAACTCCTGGTAGGTAAACTGAACTCCAAACTGATTTGCTGAGCTCAAAAAAGACACTTCTACTGTGGTGAGTTGACATATTTACATTTTGATATAAAGACAGTAACAGAAGGAGAAAGCTTTTTAAAAAAAATTATTTTCTTGAGGTATAGTTGATTTGCAATGTTGTGTTAATTTCTGATATACAGCAAAGTGAGTCAGTTATATGGAAATATATACATTCTTTCTCATATTCTTTTCCATTATGGTTTATCACAGGATACTGAATACAGTTTCCTGTGCTATACAGTAAGACCTTGTTGTTTATCCATTCTGTATATAATAGTTTGCATCTGCTAATCTTAAACTCCTAATCAATCCCTCCCTCACCATCCTCCCCTTGGCAATCACAAGTCTGTTCTTTATATCTGTGAGTTTGTTTCTGTTTCATAGATATGTTCATCTGTGTTGTACTTTAGATTCCACATATAAGTGATATCATATATGGTATTTGTCTTTCTCTTTCTGACTTACTTCACTTAGTATGATAATCTCTAGGTCCATCCATGTTGCTACAAATGACATTATTTCATACTTTTTTATGGCTGGGTAGTATTCCATTGTATATATGTACTACATCTTCTTTATCCATTCATCTGTCAATGGACATTTAGGTTGTTTCCATGTCTTGCCTATTTATTGTAAATACTGCTGCTATGAACATAAGGGTGTATTATCTTTCTGAATTATAGTTTTGTTGGGATATATGCCCAAGAGTGGGATTGCTGGATCATATGGCAACTTTATTTTTAGTTTTCTGAAGAACCTCCATTCTGTTTTCCATAGTGGCTGCACTAATTTACATTCCCATCAACAGTGGAGGAGGTTTCCCTTTTCTCCACACCCTCTCCAGCATTTGTTATTTGTAGACTTTTCAATGATGGTCATTCTGACTGGTGTGTGTGTGTGTGTGTGTGTGTGTTTAATCTAGCATAAACATGCCATTGTTCCTTTCCAAGATGCATTTAACACCATCAGTGCTTCATCTGGATCAAAATTCTGTGGCCAATCCTCAAATCTGCCGTTTGTACCTGGAGGTAACTGGATTCATTGACATTGAGTAGGTTAGTCACAGAAGGAGCTTGAATCTCAGTGACATTATTTGTGTTGCTTCCTGCATCTGTGTATCCAAAATAATTATTAATATCAAGTATAACTTTTACTTAGAACAATTTTATTTACTCTCTTTTAACTTTTATATAAATGGAAGATGGGTAGATAGATAAAAAAGTAAAATACCAGAAAAATAGATAAAAAGAGTTAAGTATGTGAAAAATATAGTGTTATTAAAAAATCGTTTTCCTTGAAGTGGTTTCATTTGCCTTTCTTAATTTTTTCTGTGCATACGCAGTCATCTATTTTATGTAAAAACAACAAAAAAATGTATAGTTCTTGCCATGATGATTAATTTTTTTCACTGAACAATTTGTTAAAAATATTTTTTTCATGACAATATTATCACAACTTCATTTTAATATACATATGTATTCATTCACACATAGGATGGGATGGACATCTGTTTAGCTGAATTTTTGCATCCATCATTTCCTTAAGCTAATTCTAAGGTAGATGTAAAGTATAAGTTGAGACTTTGAGTCTACATTAAAAATTCATATATATATATATAGTTATATATATATATATAAAATTTCAAATGTGAATGTTTTAAGATCATGGACCATGTAACTTCATTTATCTCTAACACAGGACCTGGCACAGAGTACGCAAACATTAAATGGAGGCAATTATTTGTTTCAATATCACTGACAGCATCTGGAAATTAAATTACTTTGAATGTAAGAGAAACTTTATAAATTATTGTTAAAATTTTTTAAAAAATCAGACTCAGCTCTCTCATCCTGATTATGATTAATTATTTGAAGAATATGAAAGAAAAGTAGACTTTTACTCAAGAGCTTAAAAAGGAAACTAGGTAGGATATGACCTTGGCTACTTAGCACCTTGAAAAAGAAGTTGTTCTAAACATGCAGATATCCCAAATATACAAACATCTTTATGATTTAACTAATTTCAGACAATTTGTCTTTTAAAATGTACAAGCACAGTTTTTTTTTTCTTATTAGTGTATATTGTCATAGATAATACATATAGGTATATTGAAATGATAGCTAGAGATTGGCATATACTAACTCAAGTTAATGAAGTTTTTTGAACATCCTATGTAGGACGTTAGTTGTTTTGGGATGTTACAGGATGAATAACCTGTATCTGTAAAAGTCATTGTAACATAGTAGAAAGGAAGGAGAAGCCACAAAACTATGATATAAGGTAGAATTTAATGAGTCACAAGAAAAGTGATTAGTTTAGTTAAGAAGGTTAGGATACATTTCAAGGAGGAAGAATCCATTTTGTTAAAGAATGGCTAAGATTTTGAGAATGAACAGGACTGGAGATTGGGTTACCAGGTAAAATACAGGCCTCTCAGTTAAAGGAGCATTTCAGAGAAACAATGAATATTATTTTAGAATAAGTATGACATATGTAATATATCGGGCAAACCTATTATTTTAAAAAAATCATTTATCTGAAATTGAAATTTAACTGGTGTTTTGTATTTTTATTTGCTAAATGTGGAAATCGTAGTAAGAGAGGATTCCAAATAAAGTAAACTGTATTATAAAATACAGGAGTTTGGTGAAGAGCAGGGATTGTTTGGGAAAAGCATTCAATTCAGTTAAACAGAGAAGCCATGCTGATAGATGGGTAGCATCAGAAGAGCTAAGTTCATGTCCTGGTTCCAACACTTGATTAACTGAATAATATTAGACAAGTTGAGTAACATCTTAGTTTTGTTTCAGTTCTGTTTCTCCTTAATGCAAATATTAGTTACTACCCTCCTTTTCTCACATCTTTGTGAACGTCATGAGATGAGATGCATGACCGTATTTGGTGAGTTTTGGAAGATGTATGAATTTTAGTTACCATCAGGGCCATAGTACGGGGGCAAGAGTAGAATTTGATTTCTAAATGTAAAACAAGAGACCTTAAATAAAGTTTACACTTGGCATAGACAGAAGTGATATTTAAAATATTTGACAATTGGCATGACAAGGTACTGACCAATCTGAATAGATACCATAAAGAATCTGATTCTTTTCTCCTTTTTCACACTGGCCTGTCTTGTTATATACCTGACTTTCTGTGTGGTGTGCAAGTGCCAGAGATTGATTGCAGAAAGGCGGAAGAAGAAAAAGGAGGTTTACAACTTAACCTCAAGACTGACAGTGCTTTAATTTTATCACCCCCGCAAGTTCTACTAGTAATTTTAAAGCAATATTTATGTTTTCTTTTCCTAAACAAAAATATCACATATTTATAATAGAAAATTCAGAAATATGGAGAAGCAAAAAGGATATATTTGATGAGAAATAGAAATAATTTTTGATAAAATTAGCAATCACTTAAAACTTTGGGGGAGAATTGATATCCTAACAACAATAACAGTATATATATAGATATACATATATACATATTTTATTAAGTCTCTCACAAATAAATGGAATAATAAATTTAAACAATCAATTGAAAAATGGGCAAAGGATATGAAAAAACTCAAGGTAGTAGTAAAAATGGCCAATAAATACTTTAAAAGTTGTTGAACCTCATTAAACATATATATATAAATGCAAATTTGAAAAAAACAACAGTTTATGTTAAATTCAGGAAATACTAAAGAAATAACAATATCTTTGCTGTTAAATATAAGTAAAAATGGGCAATTCCTTACCTTTGTGATAGTGCAACTTAATATATCATTTTTGGAGGATAACTTGAAGTAGCTACAAAAATTTTAAAAGTACAAAGTCAAATGATTGATAATATGTGATTCCATTTCACAGGGGGGAAAAATCTTGTATAGACACATTTATAAGGGTATTGTCTGTAATATTATTGGCAATAGTGAGAAAATTGGAGACAGCCTAAATGTCCATTATAGAGAAAAAACAAATTTAATTATAGAACATCCATATAATATCATGACATGAAGGTAATAAGGAGTGATGTAGATTTATATGTATTAATTGAATAAGTGATTATGAGCTATTTTACCTAAAAACAACTCTTTATTTATTAATACAGATGTATCAAGATATATACTGTATTATATATACATAATACGACATAAATATTATATGACAGATATATGTTGGCTTATTATTTTAAAAAACAAAACTTTTGTGTATGTATGTGTGTGTGTGCATTTCTGTGAGATGAATGTGAGTGTTTATATTTGTAAAGTGCCTTCTGGAGCTAGAAGATGAGGAAATAAGGCCTTAAAGTCATTAGGATAAAGACAAAAAAATAGCTTCGAGAACAAATTAGAACACAATATTGAATATGCAACATCTTTTTGGATGGATGTGTTGATAGGGACAGAATGAGAAAGAGGATACGATCAAAGAAGACTGAAGATTCATGCTTTGACTTTTATAGAAATAATATCTGAGGTTAAAGAGAAACTACTGAGTGTTGAAAAATAAATAGGTTTATATTAATGTGTGTGTGGCTCTAGAATGAATAGTTGACAGGAGAGCTTTGGACTGGAGATCTGTCTTTATAGAAACTGTAGTCTGGGAACTAAGAAGTTTGCAATAGAGAAGAAAAGAATATTAAATACAAAAGACCAAGGAATTTACGGGATCCTGGGATGCAAGAAAGTCAAAAGTCTGAAAACTAGAAAACTAATCTGATTTATCATCTCCTATGCTGCTTTCTCCTTACAGGTAAAATTATTATCTTACTAATAGGGTTCCCTTATTAGAGTGCAGAATCTCTTTGAAGCTTAACAGTATATGTGGACTACCCTATTGCCAAGCACTCAATATTGCTTATAAAACTTTGAAAACACCGATTTAAACTTGGACATCATATCCCTCATTATTTTACTTCAATTGGTACACTCTCTCATAGTTTATATATGTATGTATTGACTACTTCATAATGAGTCAGTCCTTCAACAATGAAAATATAATTCATATATCATACTTATCTTGCATGGCTTAGTCAAGGTTTCAAATGTCTATAACTAAACTAAAAAGAAGAAAACACTATCTTGTGGCAACTTCTTCAAATTACCATCAGACTTTAAAGATATCCTCCAACTACTCAAATGGCACAGCTAAGCCATCACATTCCACAATATATTTCAATGTTGTATATTGCATTAAGCCATACAAGAATAATGGTGATCTGAACTAAGGAACTATTTGCAATAAGTATAGAGTGGAAAACACAGGCATTTAAGAAGTAGTTATTAAGCATTTTGAAATAATTTCAGGTTAAATTCCAAGTCTCCATCATGGGTGCCTCATAGGGTCACTTATTAAAATAGGAAATATAAAAAAGGATAAGTTTCTGGGACATAGTTAGCTGGAGTTGCTTGCTGAAAAAACCAAAGAGAGATGTCCAGTAAACTGTTGGAGCTTGAGCATGCAGAGGACAATAAAATAAAATTCCAGATTTCAGAGCTATCAGCTTCAGCCACCAGGGGAGGTGGTGGGATCAGAGTAAGAATGTGTAAAATAAGAATAGAATAAAACATAATGTATTGGCAGTAAAAAAAAGCCCTAATCTAATGTCAGAGACTGTGATGGAATATTTAGGACAAACTACTCAAATATTGTATGTAATATCTAATATTATTTATTTTGTACTTCTCCTGCTCTTTGATATTAAAAAGCTTTATGTGTTATTTTACCCTATGATAACCGCTATTGTCCTGAGTCTAGCCCTGTTTGTGCCTAACCAGTTGCTTAATAATTTTCTTTTTATACTTAGTAGCAATGATTTGCTAGGACTTCCAGCAGAAATTATTATTTCATGCATATAAGTGTGGTATTTCTTACTTTAACAAGAAACATTAGCATTAAATTTCTATAATGACAACTCTTTTTATTGTGTACACATTTAAAATAAAGAACAAAATTTGGAAATTTAAAATTTAACATACAAGATACTTGCCTGTGGTATCTTTATGTGTTAATAACAAACTCAACCACCCCAAGTAAGCTGCTCTATCATACTGATTAAAAAACTCTTGCTGTTCAACAAAGATATTATCTATAAAAACTGCTCTTTTGTAAACAGAATAGCTTCACCAGTCCATCAAAGGAGATAATGTGTGTAGAAGTGCCTATCATAGTACCTCCTGAATAGAGGGGATTAAATTATATTTACCACTGGCATATAACTGTAATTTCACAAAATTCCACATTCTACAGATTTTATAAATACCCCACAGATACGCAAAAAAATAAATAAATTTTTTTCACAGCTCTTACAACCCAGTAATGAAAACTGGTACCAGGATTGTTCTGTCACTGTTCCATATAATTTAATAGTTTTCCTATGAAGAGTAAATTTATGACTAGAAAATATGATTTAATGTTTTCCACTTTCAACAGGACATGTCATTTTTAGTCAACTTGAGTGTATAGAAACTTCATATATCTTGAAGTGTTATTTTGAAAATAACCAAAATTAGCCTTGTTAGCCAAAACTCCAGGCTGCAAAGGACTTCTTCCATAGAGAACTCAGCTTTAAAAACAATTCTTTTCTGTGGGGCAGATTCTAAGGACTTCTCTACTCATTTTGATCAAAGCTACCACTCTTCAACCATTTTAAAATTAGGAATGGCTGTTTATTTGTCTAAATTATCTGTATTATGAATTTATCAAATGAATTAGAAATACCCGTCCCCCCCTTAAAAAGTACCCAGCCTACTGCACACACACGTGAGGAGAATCTCTGCGACTAGCAATTGCACGATTTATCTGGGGCTTCATAAATTAAAAAGCTGAATTTGTTGTTAGTGTTGTACAGATACCCTTGACTTCAGAAGAGTCTAATAATAATGATAATTATGCTAATAGTCTAACTGTCACCGAGTTGGGACCTGTGTAGCTTTGCCTATAACTCTACAATATCTTCAATGGTAGATCATATTAAGCTCATATTAAAGATGAACTAAGATTCAGACATGGAAGTGACTTAAACCAAAATCATACAGTAATGATAGAGAAGAGAAGGGAAAGCAATATTTTCTCTTCTCAAACCCAAATCCAGGGTCAAAATAGTACAGAGATGGAGATTTTTTTTTTCCTGTGTGCTTCTTAGCAGATACGGTTATTGAATCAGTAGAACAAGTGGCTAATAGCTAAAGTATTTGAAAATTCTGAGTGATGTCCACATAGACCACCCGTTGATGGCATGTAAACTAATGCTTTACAAGTCTCTTAGAGAAAAAGTAAAAATACAGATTATTGAATATTCTGAATTACAGAGTCCTAAATTTTTACTTTTCTAGTCGTATATCAAGAGTTTTTGGCAAACTGCATACTTTGTGCAAGTATTCCTATTAGCATGATTGTCACTGTGCTTTGCAGTAAATTCAAGTAAAAGGGTGGGAAATTTAAAGACTACAAAATGAATTTTTTTCCACCAGCTGCTTGTGGCCAACTAGGAAGATTACAATTAAGAAGCATTACACTCTAGCTGGCCCTGCAAGAATACGAGCTCATAAAATCAAGGACTACAATGAATCAAACATTTGCATAATTTTAGCTGCCATACAAACAATTGAACTGCAGTGTCTTTGTTTGTGAATACAGAAGAGACATAGAATCCTGCCTAAAATGAGATGAGATGGTGGTGGGTTTATCAAAAGTGGAAGCTCTGCCTCAAGGATTTGTATGTAACAAATCCTGAGGCTAGTGCTGCAAAATGTTGAACATCTATTTCAACTGAGTTTGTCTCCACCCTTTAATAAAACATGAATACTGTGTGCCCTTTTCATTAATTTTTTCCAAAAATGTGAGATAATGCAAGAGGATTAAGTGAAATGTAAAACCACCCAAAGTTTAATTAAAATGCTTCAAAAGAAAAACTTTATTAATGTTTAACTTCCTTTTTCTAGTAAAGGTTCCTAGCACATCAAAAAAATTTCAACCAAGGATGAGAGAACACATTATTCTAAAACTCATGATTATTATATACTTGAAATAGAGCATTTTGCCATATCACATAGCAGATGATGGTTTGGATCATAAAAATTTACAATAAAACCATATGTATAAATATATTTGTGAAATAATTAGCTGTTTTTCCTCCAAGTACTGGGGATAAAGTAGGTCATTGTAAACCAAAAAAGGGATGCAGAAATAGGCTTAAGAGAGCATATTTCTACCTTAGTGGATCAAGCATATGAAAAGCCCCAATTTTCTGTCTGTCACTGTATTCATGCTCTTTCCCATGTGACTTTTAGGGTCTTTCACTATGTTCCTCACTCTTACATCACTACCACCACCACCATGAATCTTGATTAGCCTTGTTGCTATCTTGGATTAGCTTAGCTAAGTAGGATGTTATCAGATGTGATGCTAGCAGATGTGATGTAAAAAAGACTCAGTAATGTATTTGTGTATTTCCACTTGCCTTTCTTTCCTTTGCCAGAGAATATGCCTGAGCTAGTTTGGTGGAGGATGAAAGATATGTGGAACAGAACCAAATTGTCCAAGTTTTCAGCCAAGGATTTCCTTTATAAACTCAGTTGTGTGAATGAGACCAGACAAGGTCATTAGAGCTGCCTAGTTGACTCACCACTGATCACAGAAGCATTAGAGAGAGCAGCCAAGATCAGCCGAGCCCAGTCCAAATCAGTTGAACTTTGTAAGCTCAGGAGCCAAATACATGTTTATTATTTTATGTCACTGATGTTCTCTGTTACTCAACATTTTTGTGGCAATAGATAAATAATACACCTACCTAATGAATTAGAAGCAAAATATAACCCATCAGCAGGTATTTCCAAATGGAATCACATCCCATTATATGTGAGGAAGAGACAGCACTTGTAACAGATAAGAATTAACTGAACTTCTAATTGAATAGACTGTCCTCTTTGTCCTTTCCCACCAAATCCACTTCTCTTTGAAATTATTTATGTTTTTCTGTGGGGAAAAATAAAGAAACAAGGAATAGCTTTATCAGCACTTATACACTATACTAGAATGATTTATTACTGCATTACTCCTTCTGATGTGGGAGTGTGTGTATGTAGTGCGTGTATGTAGTGCATGTATGCAGTCTGCTACCAGAAACACTCATACTTACTTCAAGTAAAACAGTTGCAGGAAAATGTCAAAGAAAAATTGCACCAGAGGAAAGGAAGACTATATTCAAGACTATTTAAATAAGGGAGAGAGATTGAACTTAAATCTGCTAAAACAAAAAGCAGGAAAGTTTTTGAGCACTGGGGTGAGCTAGTGGAGCAGTGCTGGAGGGCATTAGTGGGGGGGTTGGTCAGTGTGATTAGACCATCTATGTTTGCTAACTGACATTGATCTTGATCGAAGTTAGACGGCTACCTTTTCAGGGAGACTGAGAGATAAGGGTGCTATTTTTCTTGGTGATTATATTTGAAAGGGATGACTCCCAGGTCCTTGAGGAAGACATTCTTGGGTTGTAAAACTGGAAAGAGGCTGGGAGAAAATTTATACCTCAAAGGGCAGAGAAAGAATTTACACTTTACAGGTTTTCTAAAGTAAATGCTCCAAGACAAGAGAGGTCCAGAGTCAGGCAGAAACCTGTCTAAAGTTTAGTGGGGCTAAATCTGTGTTAAGCAAAAATTCTGTGTATTCATTGTAAACAGTTCTAAATTGGTTCTGATCTGGCTTGATATTATAATCAAGCTGACCTATAAAAAGTATAGAGTTTGTCAAAGTCTGAGACAGACGTTATTCCTCATTGTTTGATTATATATAGCTTCTATCCTAAGTTTAGTCTAGATGTCTGCCATTGCCAAAAATATTGCTGACTTAAAAATATATGGAAATTAGAGTACACATTAAATGAAGCACTTTTATTCCTATTCTAAAATATAAGGGTCACATGATA
This sequence comes from Eubalaena glacialis, assembly GCF_028564815.1. Lineage (NCBI taxonomy): Eukaryota > Metazoa > Chordata > Mammalia > Artiodactyla > Balaenidae > Eubalaena > Eubalaena glacialis. Next base: position 27,875,859 of record NC_083732.1, on the reverse strand, counting down.
TAATTGAAAATGTTTCTCTGCTCCCAAATGGATTACCTTGAACAGCATTTTCACATATGTTACATTTTTGGTGCAGGGGGCAAAATTGCTGTAATGCATATAGAATTATCCACCAAATCATGTTTCTGATAGCAAAGAGGTAATAAAATTCAAAACAAAAAGAAAATCCTAAAGGTTGCTGCTTCTTTGAGATTTAACACTTATATTTTAAATAAATGAAAAAAATTCAAAGCCAGAAACAAGAAATGATGATTCAAAAATATAATGCTTAACCCCAAAAGTAAGTAAATTAGCTTATTTGCAAGTGTAAAACCAAAGCTTTTAAAGGAAATTTCCTCTAAGCTGTAAGTTTGCTTTTAAAAATACAATTAAGGAAGCATTTTCAATGAGTCAAGGGTCAAACAGTGATTCTTTATGTGCATCCAAGCAGGAAGAATCACAAAGTACTTTGTCTGGTGTTTCTAGATCTATAGATGGGACACACAAATGGACTGATTTGGGCATATAACAATGCCAGAACCTCTAAACAGATATTTAAAGAGATTTTGCACTTTCAAATAGAAGGGTCAGGAAATAAAGGTTAGAAAGTTATCAGGGATTGTTTCAACTTTGTCCCAAGTATATTTCCAAATTATTTACAGAGGATATGAATTGACTGTAGATGTCTAGGTAGAATGGACTCAACGATTATGATTATGGTTTGAAAAATATTAATATTAATTGTATTTGGATTATGACATCTTATCAGGAAGGAATACAGACACCCAAACACACACACACATATATATATGCATACATACGTATGAGGAAACAAAGTAATTTCCTTCAAAACAGTAGAAAACACACAGGAATAAGATATTTGACCTTGCCAAATATCTATGTATTATGCAGATCAATAAAAAAAACTTTGAGATTTGGGCAATATTATTTTATGTGTACTTATTGTTTTTTTACCTGAATCATGATTTAACTGGAAGCCATTCTATGTATTATTATTATATACCTGGGGTTATACACCATGCAAGCTAAATATGGCCTGCCATCCATTTTGGAACAGAGAGATAAAACTGGTTTTTATATTTTTAGGTATTATTTTGAAGATATTTTAGATGTTAATTTACAAAAATTAAGAATATTTTGGTAGGTAAAATTATATAAGATTCAAATTTCGGTGTCCATTAATAAAGTTGTATTAGAATACATCCACATTCATTCATCTACGTATACTGTAAGAGTGTTTTTGTGCTAAAATGACAGAAATGACATGGGACAAGTATTGTATGGCTCACAAAGTAGAAAATATTTACTAGCTGGCCCTTTACAGAAAAAGTGTGTTGACTCATGTTACACTTTACAATGCATGCAAATAATATAACAAAAACAAGCTTTTATTTTACTTCAAGTGATTATAAATGAATATTTGTGCTCTTCCACCTTTCAGAAACTATTATTATTATTATTCAAAAATAATGGGGGATGGGGAGCAAGCAGGTGGATAAAAAGTGGGAGGAAGTCAGTATTGATTCAAATCCCTTTTCCTATATAAAAAGGCATGAGAAAAAAAAAAAGACATGAGAGTTTTCTAGAATAATTCATCTAAAAGAAGGGAAGAAAGGAGGGAGAGAAAGAGAAAGGGAAATGTCATGTGAGAATTGAATATTTGACTTTTAATATCTTCAAGTAATACAGTTTAAAGTTCCTGTGATTATGTCACTTGATAGCAAAGAATTTTAATGAATTAATTTTGAAAGTAAGTAATGCCAGCCTCTTAAAAATGTGTAATGTATTTTACAATATGGATGATTGGTCAATTAACTTGGTGGAGATGAAATTTCATACATGCAGCCTTAAAATTTTCATGTGTTAAATTTCAAGCCTTAAAACTACATAGCTATATGTAATAACTTCAAAGATAGTTTTCTCCTCCTGTGAAAATCCTAGTGGCGGCATGCCTATTTAGTAAGGACAAACCACTAAACCTGGAAAAGGAAAATAATGTGAATAATCAATTTGTCAAAAACATGTAAATAAAAATGTTATTTCACTTATCTCATAGACCCAGAGCTTATTTATTCATAATTTCTCTGAGCTAAAAAATGGAAAATGTTCAGCTATAGCTGCAGGTTTTTCTACCTTCAGTATAAAATCTCAGCTTTCACAGGTGTTAATGAAAGAGATGTAAGTGTATGGAAAAGAGAATAGGCACTGAATTATTTATAAAGGTGAATAATAAAGAAGTGTAAAGAACTGGGTGTCTTGGAAGATGGTGATAAAATATGGATCATTTTCGTTATCACTTCTGATCAGTGCTTTGATTAATAGGTGTCTGTAATCATCATATTAAACCAGTTCCCTTACCAGAATGAATCTATAAATCTGTAGTCAGAATGACTAATGTGTTTTACTCCATATAATAGCTTTTATTACATTATATTTAAAATTTGGAAACAAGCATACATGGCAAATTAAAACAGATATATAGAATATCTCATAAGGCAAGAAGAAAAATATACATTGCTAAAATTGTCAACTTTTATATTATCTACAATCTTGTGAATACTTAAATGTTCTCAACTCATCCTTATTTAACAAGGTAATGTGACAGAAAAAAAGAAGCCACAGGTTAGGGATCCTCAGGCAACTGTAGATCAGTGCATATGGTACATCATTACCAGCCTGATTTTAGAGGAGTTTTAGAGCTTTAAATTCCAAATCACAGTTGTTGCCGATATGCATTTTACTGTTATTGCCTTCCCTTTGCCAAATAAAGGTAATTTATGATTTTAGTGTATTTTGAAATTTCAATGTCATGTCTGTATTTAACTTTGACGTTCTCTTTTTGCATTATCTTCATTTATTCCCACGTCCAATTTGTGTGGGTCATTGTTAAACATTTAAATTGAACAATTCTTAAAATCATTTTAATGTTTTATTCACTTAGTCTCATGTTGCACTGTCCGACCTGCTGCCTTTTTTTGAAATTAGCCATTTGATCCTTTCATGCAACCAAATATAAGAATTCTAAAATTTTATTACAATCTTTATTGCAGACTTTGTTTTAGTTCATGTGAAGTAATTTAAGGAATAAAAATATTGAAAGAACATGTTTTGATTCCCAAGTCTGCCAATTTTTACAAATCATAATAATTTCTACCTTTCTAAAAACCTTATGAAGTATACCTTTAGAATCATCTATTTAATACAAAATTAAAAACTATTATATATGTTTTCTAAATTACATACATCTATGAAGCTTCCACAATAACACTCTAATTTACTTAAGGACCAGGAGTATATATCATAACACTTTATTTTTCTCACAGCAAATGACACAATACTTGTCACATAATATTTTCCCAAGGTATTTCTACTATAGATGGGAAACGATCAAAGGAAGGCGTAAAGCTCCACTCTAACCTTGCTATTTGAAATAGCGAAACCCCTGGAATGTAAGAAGAGCTGGTTCCAGAATAGCTCCTCACTAAGAGAAATGAAGGGTGGAGATGCCGACCATTGTCTGAGTAAGGGTATCAATGAGAAAAATACCTCCTTTTGGATAATCTGCTCAACTCAACTTTGAAATAAGCATAACGTCAAGTCAATTAATGGGTTGCAGTGGGCTGTAGAGTGTGTGATTTTTGTGTTAGTGGGGAAAGAGGGAGTGCCACAAAGGAACCAGAATGACTTGAGATGAAATGTGGCTACTGTTGTCAACCATAAAGCTATATCTTCAGTACTGTGTATTTTCTGTCACCTCATTTTTGACAGCATATTTAAGGGATGAAGAAACTCTCCAAAGATTTGTGTTTATTTGTAAGGAATTTGACACAGTTAAGTTATAAAATCAATGTATAATTAGGACAGTATTAAACATTCTACAGAATGAATAATTGTGCATTCTGGAGCTAATTAAAACTTGTATATTATTGAAGACATTTCAACATCAGCAACTTCAATATTAATAATACTTCATGAACTGTTATCTTGTGCAGGACATAATCATAGGTACTATGACTTCAAAGTGACATAAACATGTATTTGCGGGCTTCCCTGGTGGCACAGTGGTTGAGAATCTGCCTGCCAATGCAGGGGACACGGGTTCGATCCCTGGTCTGGGAAGATCCCACATGCTGCGGAGCAACTGGGCCCGTGAGCCACAATTACTGAGCCTGCGCGTCTGGAGCCTGTGCTCCGCAACAAGAGAGGCCGCGATGCTGAGAGGCCTGCGCACCGCGATGAAGAGTGGCCCCCACTTGCCACAACTAAAGAGAAATCCCTCGCAAAGAAACGAAGACCCAACACAGCCATAAATAAATAAATAAATAAATAAATAAAATTAAACAAAAAAACAAAAAAACATATATTTGCTATAGAAGATAGCATATCAGTTGTCTATCCTCCAGTCATTCCCTCTTCTTCCATTTCGGTAGAAACCTGCCTTTTAAAGGTATCCCCCACTCCTTCCTTTCATCCCAACTCCCCTTTCGACCATGAACCCCACCCAGCCTTAGGGAAAGCTAACATCACTTTTGGACCCACAGGTTCAGTAATGAGTATGCAAACTACTTCAGGCCAATAATATATGATAAATATATTGTGCGCCTTTGGGAAAACTTTCTACACTCTAAAAAGAAAGACAAAGAAAACAATGTGTCTCTTCTTTTTTTTTTTTTTTTTTTGCTGTTATGGTATGTGAATGTAACCATTGCAGTAGCAGAGACCTTTTTGCTATAGTTGTAAGATGAAGCCGTCTGGTGAAAGATGGAGCAGAGGAATTGAAAAAACTGAGGTTCTCATTGAGTCCCTGAATCAACTGATCTTTAGACCACTTACCATTTACTACATACACATTTCTGGACTTCCTGTAATGTACAAAATACATTTTCTTATTAATTAAACCAGTCTGAATGAGGCATTTCAGTTATTTTGCAGCTGAAACACATTTTAACTGATGTCCCAGGAGCTTTAGTAGCCCTTGAGAATTTGTTAGAGATACAGGTCAAATAATAAAATAGTAATAATTGTCACTGAAGGTTTTCCATTTGCCAGGCCCACTTCCAAATATTTTAAGTGTCTTATCTCAATAATCCTCCCACCAACACACAAAATCTGAGGTAGGTGTTATTGTTGTTAGCCACATTTTATAAACAGAGAAACTAGGATTTATACTCCAAGATAGTGACAGAAACAGGATTTGAACTCAGGCATTTGGCCCTCAGGGATTGAATTATGGTGGTTCTCTAGAAGGTTATATATTCTAAGAAAAGACCCAAAGGCTCATTGAGGTCTATAAATTATTTCAGATATAGAATTTGCAAGTCTAAAAACGGTAAAGAATTAAAGAGTAGGTAGAATTTGTGTTGAGTCACAAAGAGAACGGGAGGTCAAAACAACCAGTTTATAGAGAGAAAGGTATTGATATTTCAGGCCCAGGTGAAGGCATGAAAACAAAGGTGGAAGTGAGCTTGTCACTCTTTTTTGAGGAGGGGTGGGTTGTGGTGGCCAGATTCTTGAGAGGATTAGAAATAAAGAAGGTTGGAGGAAGGGTAGATACTATGATAGAGGTTAATGCCTTCCTTCCCCTTAAGTTATCTACATGATAATCCCTGAAACCTGTGAATGTTACCTTACATGCAAATGGGACTTTACAGATGTTATTAAGATTAGAAATCTTGAAATCAGAGATTTATCCTGATCTCACACAAGCCCTTGAAATCAGAGAAATTTCTCCTGCTGGAAGAGAGGAGAGATGAGGCAGTAAAGAGGTCAAAGACCTGAAGTGTGAGAAAGACTCAGTCCGCCATTGCTCCCTTTGAGGATGGAGAAGGAGCCAAGGAATGCCGATGGCCTCACTAAACTGAGAAAGGCCCCCTTGCTGACAGGCAGAAAGGAAAAAGGACCTGAATTCTTGCAACTGAATTCTGCACATAACCTGAATGAGTTTAGAAAAGGATTCATCTCCAGAGCCTCCAGAAAGGAACACAGACATGCCCACATCTTGAATTTGGCCTTGTGTAACCTAGAGCAGAGAACTGGCTGAGCCACATTTATTACAGAACTCTGAACTACACCTCTAGGAGATAATAAATGGGTGTTGTGTTGTTCTTAGCCACTAAATTTGTGGAAACTTTTTACAGGCAACAATGGAAAACTATTAGAGGTACCAAATAAGTATAGGAGATGGAGACAAAGCAAAGGTAACAGAAACATAAGCTAGTGTCTTCTGTGTGGTGTTCTACAGAAAACTAATTCTTTGAAGTAAAATGTTGGATTAAGCAAAGTTGAAGTATTTAATTATTTGACTTCTTATATTTTAAATTTGGAAATGAAATACTAAGGTGAACATCCAAGACAAAGAATATGTGGTGCTTCTCAAACTTATTTAGGTTTAAGTTACTTAAGATTCATCATAAGCAGCTGATATAATCCATCCTAATTCCAAATACGTTCAATTAAATACTCATTTTAAATTAAACTATGTTTTGCCTTTTAATTCATTTTTATAATTTTTAAATTCATTTTTCAGGTTATCTGATTTTTTGTTTCAGATCTGAGTTTTTCTTTGTTCTCATCTTTTATTTTTTCCTCTTTTCATTTTATTTATTATTTTATATAATTCTTTTGTTATTACCATTTTTTAAAGAAGGTAAAAAGTTTCTTGCCATTTACAAACATGTAAAACACTGCAGTTATCACAGGGCAATATTCTGCAATTTTTAGGTGGATATGTATTAAGTATTTCAGGCTTACAAAATTGTATGGCAATAACACAGCCCTAGGGTGTGAGATTTAATAGGATTGCTCAAGAGTTCCTGGTGAAAAATAATTAGAGCTTTAGTCACAAAGAAATAAGAGTGAGTACTTCCTTCTGGCTGAGCTTTCAGCATACATATATATATATGTATGCTAGGGGAAATTTTTAAATGAATTATTGGATAAGACTAAGGAAGAGTCTCAACAGAGAATTGCCAGAGAATGAATAAAATGATGTCATGTATGAATGGAGAGAGGAAGCAATACAAATTTATTAGGGCAGCATACCAAAGGTCAATAGCAATATAATTTTTATCTGTCAATGTGAGAAATAATTTCAAGTATTAAAAGACTTCATAAGACATTAGGTTAATATTACCAATTGGAAAATTTTATGTATATAAGCTAAACAATCTTGAATTTATATATATTTTAAATTTCTAATTAAAACAATAGAAAAACAAGAACTTTTAACCCAATTTCCATGAAATACATATTCTAAAAGTGTGATCTGTTCTAAATCAACCATTTTTCTTATTTTATGTCCTGTATGTTTTATCACATTGATGTGATACACTAATTCATATGTTGAAAATTAAGAACCATTTTTCTCTGTTTCTTCTTTCTTCTCTGTTTAGTTTGTTTGTTTTTCCATAAGCTCCTTTATGTAGGCTTAATATAAAATTTTTGCTGCTGATACGAATAAGAAACGTTAAGCAATGAAATTCAGCATTGATGCTGAATATAGTCCAGATCATATAAGACTTGTAGTATGTCTTAATTTTGTCCTTACATTTTCAAAATGCTTACCTCTAGGTTTTATTATCAATATTTCTATAGTGTATTGACCAATAGATAAAACCTTTATAAACATGGCACCTCTTACATACAAAACACAAGTTGTATAATTAACATAATAGGTTAAATCATTTTGTTTTACATGATAGATATAAAATTCAGCTCAGATTAAAGTTGATTATTTAATATTAGCTTATATAAAATATAAATTTAGACATAATTTTTATACAGTTTTTTGCCAAGAATAATTTGAAGATTGCAAACTCATTAGTTCTCTAGATATGAGTATTGATAGTACTGATACACTTTGCAGTACTGACAGAGAGATATATAGGGTTAATATTCAGGTCTTTTCTCACAACAGACTATATCGATGCACTTTTATTTAACATGGTTTGGTTGTTGTAAGTGCCAAAGTCATTTGGTAAAATTTAAATACTAGATATTTGCAAATAGGCATGATAGTCTACTTTGTTAGTCCCTATTTAAATATCTTCAGTTATTGTGATGTGCTCCCTTACTCTAGTCCTCTTTTTTTTTTTTTTATAAAATGTGTCATTTACAATTATATCTTTTCTCTCTCTGTCTGTCTTAATTACCTTCCTTTTCATGAACCTAAACCCCACAATACATAATACACGCTGCTCTGCAACAAGGGACTTCAAAGATGCAGTTGTTTGTAACAAGGTCTCAAATTTAAGTGGAAATAGTGTTTTCTACCAGCTGATTCTCCCTCCATTGTGAGGAGAATCAAGGCTGCAAACTGATGGGATTTGGTGGATAATGAGACACAGAGAGGGTACAACATATGCTGAAGCTCTGTAAAAAAACTTGCTTATATACAATGGGCTAGGGATCATGGAAGTTTATAGTATCTTACATGTTTGGTAAAATAGAGTCTTGATTAGGAAAGTCTCTTTTAACACCAAATTAGAAGCAAATTTATCTTACTTACTACTTCTTTACTGGCTATTCTGAGGTACAAAATAAGGAAAGATAGAAGTGTTCATGTAATAAGGGGTGCTGAGTCAACAAAAATAACTGGCCCAGAAAGAGATGTTAACATTTGGAGAAGTAAGCAATTAGACTTAAATTGAATGACAACCAGTCTGGGATGTTTCAGAGATCAAAGCCAGCCTTGATAATTCAAAATAATGCAAAGAGAAAATCACTGTAAAAAAGTAAAATAGAATGAGTAGAAAAATAATCTAAAGTTTCTGCTTAAATTTTAATTATCCTCATATTTACTATATCATTTCTATGAATTATATTTTAAATATTCATATGTTTAAAAAACAGAGTTTTTCTGTTAAGAAAAAGCAAACTGGTCTCTATTAAATTGGATCATTGTTTTTTTTCTGCAGTCTCTAAAATGATGTAGAATTATAATGTTTTACAGTTTTGGAGTTAAAATTTGTGAGCTGTGGAGATACACTTGAGCTGCAGTCAGAATCCTGGATTCAGTAGGTTATTGTGTGGCTCTTCTCCATTTGCTCTCTAGGTCCATCATGTGCCCTCTTCTACAGTGAGCTATGCTCTGGGTACTTATCTCCTTGGATTGTAATATCTGAATATCTTTTGCCCTGTTTACAGTAAGTCAGGTAATAGGAGGTATAGCCAGGGAAAAGTATGTTGAGTCTTTTAACTTTGTTTTCATCTCTCTAATCTCTTTGGAATTCTAACCCAATGTGCCTTCTGTTTCCCTCTGGAAGTATGACTGACACAGATGAGGACACTGCTGGCTGATAGGAATGTATCAAGTGAGATGGAAAGATATACCAAGTTCTTGGACTGGAAGTATCAATATTGTCAAAGTGACTATACTACCCAAGGGTATCTACAGATTCAATGCAATCCCTATCAAATTACCAATGGCATTTTTGACAAAACTAGAACAAAAAGTTTTAAAATTTTTATAGAGACAAAAAAGACCCCGAATAGCCAAAGCAATTTGAGAAAGAAAAACAGAGCTGGAGGAATCAGGCTCCTGGACTTCAGACTATACTACAAAGCTACAGCCATCAAAACAGTATGGTAGTGGCACAAAAATAGAAATATAGATCAATGGAACAGGATAGAAAGTCTAGAGATAAATTCACCCACCTATGGTCACCTAATCTATGACAAAGAAGGCAAGAATATACAACGGAGAAAAGACAGTCTCTTCAATAAGTGGTGCTGGGAAAACTGGACAGCTACATGTTAACAAATAAAATTAGAACACTCTCTAACACCGTACACAAAAATAAACTCAAAATGGATTAAAGACCTAAATGGAAGGCCAGATACTATAAAACTCTTAGAGGAAAACATAGGTAGAACACTCTTTGACATAAATCACAGCAATATCTTTTTCAATCTGTCTCCTAGAGTAATGGAAATAAAACCAAAAATAAGCAAATGGGACCTAATGAAACTTAAAAGCTTTTGCACAGTAAAGAAAACCATAAACAAAACAAAAAGATGACCCACAGAAAGGGTGAAAATACTTGCAAACGATGTAACCGACAAGGGGTTAGTCTCCAAAATTTACAAACAGCTCATGAGGCTCAATATCAAAAAAACAAAGAGCCCAATCAAAAAATGGGCAGAAGACCTACCTACACATTTCTCCAAAGAAACTACAATAAGACATCACCTCACACCAGTCAGAATGGCCATCATCAAAAAGTCTACAAACACTAAATGCAAGAGAGGGTGTGGAGAAAAGGGAACCCTCCTACACTGTTGGCGGGAAGGTAAATTGGTATAGCTACTATGGAGAACAGTATGGAGGTTCATTAAGAAACGAAAAATAGAGCTACCATATGATCCAGCAATCCCACTCCTGGGCATATATCTATAGAAAAACATGGTTTGAAAGCATACCTGCACCCCAATGTTCACTGCAATGCTGTTTACAATAGCCAAGACATGGAAGCAACCTAACTGTCTATCAACGGATGAATGGATAATGAAGATGTGGTACATATATACAAGGGAATATTACTCAGCTATGAAAACGGATGAAATAATTCCTTTTGTAGCATCATGGATGGACCTGGAGATTATCATACTAAGTGAAGTAAATCAGACAGGGAAAGAAAAATATCATATGAGATAACTTATATGTGGAATCTAAAAAAAAATGATACAAATGAACTTATTTACAAAACAGAAACAGACTCAGAGGCTTAGAGAACAAACTTATAATTACCAGGGAGAAATGGTGGAGGGGGAGGGAAAGATTGGGAGTTTGGGATTGACATGTACACATTGCTCTGTTTAAAATAGATAACCAACAAGGACCTACTGTATAGCACAGGGAATTCTGCTCAATATTCTGCAATAACCTAATGGAAAAAGAATTTGAAAAAGAATAGATACACGTATATGTATAACTGGATCACTTTGCTGTACACCTGAAACTAGCACAATATTGTTAACCAACTATATTCATCATTTTTCACTTTTTATTTTTTGCCCATTGAGCTTTTACAGAAGAAGCCAGCTTATTTAGACTATAGCATATTCTACATACTGGGTTTGGTTGACTGTTCCTTGTATTATCCTTTAACTTGGTCCTTTATCATAGCTGATAGCTCCTATAAACAGAGAGAGACCCAGAGGCTTGTTAGATTTAGGCTGACTTCTTTAGACTGATTTGCTCTCTGCAGAGGATTGAACTTCAATCTTCTGCCTGGGTGGGTAGGTCCCATCCTCCACCTGCATGATGTGGGTGAGAAGATATTCAGGGTGACCTACCTGCTTCTAACAGACTTTCACCAGCCCTCTTAAGGTTATTGCAGCTTTCATTCCCCTCCCCAGGAGCCCTGTTGCCACCTACTTCTAGGCTTATTATAAGTTCTGCAGAATGAATTTATCTTCCACTTTCCCTTTATCAGTAGCTTTAGAAACAAGTTTTCTTTTTTTTGTGGATTTTATTTTATTTTATTTTTTGCTAAATTACTTCCCCCCCTTATTCTTCTGCTTTCAGATTCTAAACTTTTGCTCTATTGTCTCTTTATTGTTATATTTGACCTGATGGGTTTATGTCTTTAAGAAATACCTTTAAATCTGGGACTTGGAAAAAAACATACTTAAATGTGTATTTTTGATCCATTATATTTAGCTGTTTTTAGAGTGGCTATTGTTCTCTGTTTATGTATGCAAAACTACAAAAATATTTTATTGCCCTAGAGACAGTGATACAATCTGTTAAAGTGTAAAGGGAAAACACTGCACAGGAAATCTGCCTCCAGGAAAAGAAAGTGGTCAGATTGTCAAGAAGCCTCATGTGTCATCTTACACTGTGGAGAATTCACTTGGCCCTCACGTCTACAGGTTTACAATATTTATCTTATGATCACCATGCATGTTGATCTACCTCTTATTTATTCATTCATTAATGCAATGAATAGCTTTTAGCCCTTACCATGTATCAGAGTATGAATTCAAATTACACATCACAAAGAATGACGTGTTGAATCAGATTGCCAATTGCTAATTTCCAAAAGGAAGTAGAGCTATCATGTGAACATGCATATTTACAGAAACATGGCCAGCACAATAATCCTTTAAGCAGGTCTACACTGGAAGCCAAATTGTACGTAGAAGTTCGCTGAAGCAGAACAGGAAAGTCTTATGATCCAGATATTTATTGGCATCTGAGTGTGAGAGGACTAGACTTGCCAGAGGACCTGGTGTGATTGAGTCATGGGCAGGAAAGCCATCTTCTTTGGACAAGGCTTCAGCAGGCTCTGCCAAAACATGGCTCTCCAGTGCTTATTTTGTATGTATGTCTACTGCTAACACATCGCTCTGAAAGAAATACTTCATTTCAGAGGAACCCTGGATCTTTCCTATACTTTAATGTGACCATTTGTTTATTCCATGAGTGATGTGTTATGCATTTTTTATGCTTAAAATCTTAGATTCCGATTTTATATCCAACTGGTTAGCATAGCCCTTAGTGTACCCTTTATGCTTACCAGTATTTATTGTGAGTGATTAAATCATTAAGTTCTATACAGTATAATCTGATTGTATTTATCTATAAAAAAATTTAAAATTTACCCTCCAAACAAAGGTAAACAGGAAATTATATTGAAATATTTTGCATAATTAATTTATCATGCTTAATAACCATGATATAAATATACACACGTAAGTATGTGATTTAAGTCTATATTTCATTTTTAATAATGGAAAATGTGAAATGGATACATGTAAAATATATGTTATAATTTACTGTTGTATATTTTAAACATCAAATTAATAAAATTTTAATAAATATCACAGCTTTTATTACAACCATAATCTCAAGATATGGGAAAAGAAGTATTATCAAGGGAAATCTTCATATCAATTAGCTTTTTGCTTTTAAAAACATAAGAAAAAAATAACTTAATGATGCATGGAGTAGATCTAGAAGGATGAAAGTGAAACTTTGGCCTTGAGGCAATATTATTTAAACAAAAATGCTACTTGCTCAAATTAGGAAAAACAAACCTGATGATTATAAGTTTCTGCTTCTTACAAGGTTTTAATTTAATACTTGTTATCATGTGGAAACAAAACACATATTAAAAAATTAATCCACAAATTTATAATATCATTAGCTTTATTAGACAACTTTATCTTGGTTTTTATAATGAAATTCATGTACAGATAATCAAGAGTCCACACACAGGTGCTGCTTCATATTCTCATCTCTGAAAGGCATGGCCACATCAAGCCCATTTTAACTTAGGTCCAACCCATGTTAGCTTTGAAATTGAGAGGACTGGAAGCTAAGTGGTTACTGCTGCTGCTTCAGTTTTGATTCACCAACTGAAGAGTTTAGAATTTGAAGGGGAACTATTAACCATTCTTTGTCATAAACAGAAGGGCTTCTCTGGGAACAAAAAATTAAAGAATACAATTAAAACTATGTTGCTTGAACATTTAAAAGATAGAGAATTCTAGTAAGAGTAAAATGAATACTGCAAATTATACCTGAAGCAAGGGACCAAAGAAGCTTTAATTATTAGAAAAGGACAAAATAGTGACAAAGGTTGGGAGGTGAGAGATAAAAGTGTACCATAGGAGGGCATTCATGTTAAAGAAGAGAACTTTATCTAATTGCAAAAAAAAATATTTAGGATTCATAGGGGATCATTAGAAAATGATATTAAAAAACTCACCATCCGGGATAGTTTGGAAATCAGTGTCCAAAATCAAAAAGAAATCTATCCATAAATGAGTCCAAGGTATATGTTCACATGAGCTTTGATAACATACTTAACTTTAGCATTCTTTACGTTTTGTAAGGGAGAACAATCACGGGGACATCAAAGGAAAGAACTGGGTTTTTTTTTTTTGTTAAAACACTGAAAGATTGTGAACTTCTGCACCAATGAGAGGTTTGCAAGAGAAATTCATTTTATTCTGAAAAATTCATTATGTATTGCTTTATAGATATCATTGTTCAAATGGATAATTCGATCAACTCCAATGTAGCAGATGTTTAATGATTTTTAAGAAAGTGTCTAGCAAATTTTGATAGCATATGTTATTTTATTCTAGGTTGCCAGTTTTTCCCCACATGAGTGAGGTTTTTCAGACTGTTGACAATAAATGACCAGACCCAGGCGCTACTTAGTGAGGAGAATGCTGCCACTTTCTAGAATAAGCTTTCAGTAACTAATTTCTTTTTGTACTGTTTTGAATAAGTAAGATGTCTATATTTCAGAGGTTAAATAAAATGGGAGAACGTTAAAAACAGAAGATGATAATTTTATGCAATACTTTATTTTCTAGAATAAAAGAAAAGAAAAAAGACAATGAGAAATGTTATTTCTATACTCGGGCTTTGAACATGCATGCTGACTTTTTAAAAAATATTTTATGATTTTCTTCCTTTTCTAGTATTGATTTTAGCCTTAGTCATCCACAAGGTCTCATCTGATTTATCTCATTTTCACTCAGTAATTAATTAATTGATTCAACAAATATGTATTTACACATCTATTTGGGTTTAATGGATACAACTATGAATACAAAGTCTCTATTATCAAGGAGGTTACTCAAAATCGTTTGCATTAGAGGTAGGTATTGAAGGGTTTGTATGTGCATGTGTGTGTGTGTGTGTGTGTGTGTGTGTGTGGTGTTGGTCCACGAGGTAGTGAATGGGGACAAAGTATTGCACCTGTGACTCTGACTTCAGTAAAAGGAGATGCTTAAAATTAGCTTGCTTACTCCATCCATGATTCTGTTACATACACTGTATATTTAGACATTATCTAAAACATTAAATTTATTACAAACTTACCTTTTAAGTAGAAATGAAGAAAGCAGTAGAGACCATTTTTCATTCTAAGGAGAAATTCAATGGTTTTTGGCAATTTTAGACAAAAGGCTTAGAAACATCCCTTAATGCTCTTCTTTCGGTGATATTTCCCACTAGATCAGATCATTCCTCATATTTTCAATGTTTTGGGGAGAAAAATAATTTCTCAAATTATCTCAATGAGATAAATTGCCTTTTATCCCACTCACGCTTTGTTTTCACATCTAAAATGAGTTTCTATTGAATTCTTGGTACATTATCAAAGACCCTGACAGGAAATGGTCGGGGGAGCCTTCACCTCAGGAAAGAACTGGGAGGTCACTGAACCTTTTTGCACAGCTCCAGGGAGATGCTTAAAATAGTTTATTGACTTCTTGTGCCTGAAAGAAAGTGAAATAAAAACTAGTGTAGAAATCAGAAACGAGCAATACAAGAGAATTGTTGCTGAAGGGATTGGTTTAAGAAAAATTGCAATAACTAAATATGTATAGTTTGTCAAAATAACTTGGGAGGCTATGAGAGCTGACTACAAACATTTGTATCCTTAGAGGAGATGATTCCTAGGAGCAGTTCACAGGCACTGTGACGTGGGGTCGGAGTGGACTTACAAGAAAGCAAATTTAAGTTCAATATTAGTATATATATTTAAAGTGAAGTGTATCAGTTTGAGGGAAAGAAAACTATTCCTTGGGGTAGAGGCTTGAGTTATTCCAAAAGAAGGAGGAACAAAACAGAATATGCTGTTGGCTGTTTTCAATGAAAGCGTAATATGTGTATCAGTCCTGAGAGAATTGATTTCCTCTTTGGTTTGATTATTAGTAAATTTAAATGAGTCATTTTGGGACAACGTTTTAGCGTTGAAAAGATAAAGGTAATATATAAATATTTGTAGACTATCAGAGTTTTTAAAAATTCATGACAAGAATGATGTGTGATAAGCAAAGTCCTCATATAAAGCAGAAACTTAATTATAATTCAATACAATCAAACCTTGATCATGTATTGTAATGCATTTGAATATAGAAAGTGTTATGTCACTCATAGATGATTTTCAAACCTCATTTTAACAACTATATTCAAGCTCCATCAAACTGTCCCTATGCTGTTGAAAAGGAGTCAATTAACTGATGGATATTTTATCTTTTTCATTTCTCTGTGCACCCATTGAGGTAGTTTTGGATGAGTAGTGAAATTACCAAAATGGAAGAGATCTTAGGGAATGAGAAGAAACAATGGGTCAAATGCTCCACAAAGCAGACAATCATACTTAATAACTCAGAGGTGGCTGTGGTTCATTAATACTCATAAGGGACATTTTCTAAGAAAAGAGAAGCTAGTGATATTTTTAAACTACAATAGAAAAAATCACACTGCTCTTTATAAGTCAAACTGTATAATACTACACTCTGTTATAAGTATTGTAATGTGTTAACATCTGAAAAACTTATTATTCCCAAAGAACAAATGAGGCTAGCAAATTTACTTTTGGTGAATTTTAATTTACTAGTTACTAATAATGTGGACTTATAATGTCAGAAAATGAAATGTAAATTGGACACATATTATTTTTCTACAAATCTTCAGCTACCTCTTGGATATATTTTTATGGTTGTAGACACAGAAAATCATCTTTTTCCAGGAGAAACTTTAATGTCCTCTTATGTTGTTCTTGAATGGTGGTTCTAAAAGTGCGATTGTGGCATCATAGAAGCACATGGTGAGAAATGGAGAGATGAGGCCATGCAATCCTTTCCCCCATCACAGCATGGCTTTGCCTAAGCTACCCCAGATAATGAGGCAGACAGTTTCTTAAAGATTTTCAATGTGTGAGATGTCATTTCTCCTTTGGTGATATTACAAACGAGATCTATTTCCTCTTGTTCTGCTTTTTGTTAAAGTGAAAAACAGCTCCTAATTATTCTCTATGTAATAATTATTTGTATACTTGGGGTCAGTCTAGTCATCTAACATTTTCTTTTTTTGACAGTGACAGCAGGATGCAACTTTGAGATAGGAAAGAATTTCCTATTGTGCCTAATTGCTTTCATTTCAGTTAACAGTTAAGCTTGAAATGACATTTCTTGGTTTGGTTCTGTGTAGTCATTTTGACTAGGGATATCCAGTGTCTTTGTCTCTTGGGAATGGTTATAGACTGAATACCAGGGCTGTCCAGAAATTCTACAACTCCCTAAGGGAGATGTTTGTGATTTAGACTGTACTACCCCAGAGGAGTAGTTTGAATACCAGAGATATCTAGATCTAATTTCTCTCACATGGGTTTTATCTGAGTATGTCTGGAAGAGAATTTAGCAAAAAATTTTAAGAGTTTCTCTTATAGATCTTTAACGATGTATTAAACACTGTCTCAAACTTTATATGGCTTATCTTATTTAATTCTCATTATAACACTTTGGTGTAGATATTCTTCTTCTCATTTTTATACAGGAAGAGACTTGGGTTTGGGCAAGTTAAAAAAGTTGCCTATGTTTACACAGCTGGCTGTGTGTTAGATGCAGCTGTCAAAATTCTGACTTTAGTACAAAGTTGTCACACTCTCCTGGCTCTACTAAGGAGGCAGAATTCAGCATTTCTAATTCACAGAAATGGCTGAAGCAGAACTTATCCATTCATGGGTGAGTAAGGAAGCAGGCCTTTAGCTTGTTGTAAACTGTAGTGTGGGGAATAACTCGTATAGCAATCAATTGATGAAATTCACTCATAGGAAAATTTCTTCAAGCTCTTGATTGGTGAGTGAGAATAAGAGCTTGATAAACACAAGACTACTCTTACCATGGGACAAGAATTAATAAAGGCAACCAGCAGGAGAAATAGACATATAAGGCAGATGCATTTCCCTAATTGAGTCTAGGGTTCATGTCCTAGCTGCAGCTATTGACCCTGCATTGTTGGTGAAATACACATATAAGCCTAAGTTAACTCTGAAAAAATGTGTGTAGTTTCTATTTCAATGAACTTTTTTGATAATCCTATATGGTCAAAACTAAAATAATATTTCTAGATTGAATGAGGAATAGATGATAGAAACAAGGCTCAGGAGAATTGCATATGATAGTGTTTTTTGGAGGTGATGAATATGTTCATTACCCTTTTAAAAAATTTTATTGAAGTAGAGTTGATTTACTGTGTTGTGTAATTTCTGCTGGACAGCAAAGTGACTCAGTTGCATATATATATATTCTTTTTCATAGTCTTTTCCACTACGGTTTATCACAGGATATTGAACATAGTTCCCTGTGTTATACAGTAGGACCTTGTTGCTTATCCATCGCATATATAACAGTTTGCATCTGCTAATTCCAAACTCCCAGTACTTCCCTCCCCCTCCCCCTTGGTAACCACAAGTCTGTTCTTTATGCATATGACAATTTTTGTCAAGAGCTTGGTATCCAGAATGCACCAAACTGCAGCCCTTATCTGATGCTATTATTAACATTTATTTGTTTAAGTGTTTTAGGTCCTCGTCAAAACCAGGGTTTATTTTACTTTTCAAGGCCAGGCCTACTTAAGTAATTAGGCAACATTTCAGGATCATGGAAAGTTTTTAGCCTCCCACCACAATGATCCCTTTATTTATTATCAAAAATGATGTTAAAAACATTATTTTAGGTCTTTTCTCAGATTTCACCTTCTTAGTAAGGACTGACTTGACCATTTTGTTTAAACTGTAATCTCACTCCCAGCCCTCCTAAACCCCTTTACCTCCTGATCCTCCTCTACTTTTAAACTTTGCTTTTCTATTTTTAACTGTATCATTTATTTCCTTCTAATATGTGTGTATATGTGTTTACTTCTACATGTGTAGATTATAATTTAAATATTGTATTGTCTGTCTCTTGCCACTAGAATACAAGTTCCATAGATGAGGGATACTTGTTTGCTTTGCTCACTCTTATATTCCCAGTGCTAGAATAATGCTCAGAGCATAGTAGGCACTCCATAAATATTTATGAATGAATAAACAAATGACCACTCATTATTGCTCTAACTTCAGCCCTCTGCTTGAAAGATTACTTTTTCAAAAGACTATAAATATATGGACTTTTTTGTTTTTTGTTTAATACAAAAAGGCAAATAAACTTATTGGTTTCTGCTTACCACAGGGCAACTGCTTTTAAAGGGATAAATATTCTAACTCCTTTTATTGATCTTATTTTACAAAAATTATGACTACAGATAATATACAGGAAGACTTGTCTTTGAGATAGTCCAGTGGGCATTTCCTTCTCCATTCCATATTATATATATGAAAACATTGAAGAGGCAGAGTTTTTAGAAGAAGCAATTCCTCACAAAAATTTTTGCAACTTCAATTGTTCTAATTAAGTAATATAATCCTCATAGCTATCCTATGATGTCTGTTCAATTATACCAGAAGTTTAAATATCCTGTACAATATCACTCCTTTAATAAACAAGTAAGCTAGCATTCTGACTGAAGCTCCCTGGCTTCAGAGTCTATTTTTTTCTACTATACTATGCAGGTTCATGTTTTAATTTACTCTTTTTCTGAAGATGGAGAGCAAATTAATTGTATGGTGAGAGCTGAGGGAGAGGGCTGTCCTGTCTTTTTTATGCCCATACAGTGAAATTTGACCAAGGTTCTTCCAGAGAACACTGAGCTATATAACTCAAACCTGGAGAAGACACATATTGGTCTGTGTAGAAATTCTGATGTCAGCTGTCAGGTCAATTCAAAGTACTCAGTGTTCCCAGCCTAAGAAAAATAAAAGTTTTATATCAGAACAGTTGAAGTTAATTGGTTTATGCCTATCTAAAGAGAAATATAGGTATATACCAATTACTAGGCAATAAAAAAAAGAGATTAAGGTTAATACCAGATGCTCCCCTAAGAAGACAATTACAAAACCAAATGTTGCTGTGTCAATGCTGAGGGTCATCTAGGAGCTGTATAAAGTGTCCAGGCCAGCAGGTAAAAACTTGTGTGTTACAAAGTCCCAGATCTTTAGATTCCTGCCTTTTAATGGTGAAAACTTCTAAATAAGTGTATTAGAGGTGCTTTGTTACAGAGTAACAAGGTCATAGGCAATCTACCAGGATGCTAAATATGTCTTTGAAAATTCACAGAGATTTTTAAGACAACATAAAATTGTAGACATTCGCTTGGACTCTGCTGTTGATTAGTGAACTGGCTGTGCTGAAACATCAACATAGTAATTAGTATGTCCTCTAATTAGTTCAACCTCCCTCTGCCTCCTCTCTTCCTTTGAGCATTCCTTGGCAATATAAGGGGCTAAAAGTTTGTAAATGTAGCACCCCATATAATTTTGTTATCAATACATGTGTTTGATTCAATTACAGCTTGAAAAGGAATGGCGACTTTCTTAACTCTTTCCCTATAACATTATGGCTTAATTATGTTTGTATATTTCAGGCCTAAAATGATAATCCATTGTTTACCTCATTAATTATGTGTAAATATATTTTTTATCATGTGAGAAATAGTTTAAGGGTGACTGCTCGTAAAATGATATCTCCTTAGCCGTTTCTTTGTTTGCCTGAACCAACTATATAACATACTTATGAGGATAAAAACTTTTAACAGCATTATCCATGACGTTTTTTAAGAGTCAACAGATTGGCAAAATGTGAAATGCTTTTCCTCTAACTACAAAACTTCTGGTGCTGAAGTGACTTCTGAAGTTGATGATGCAGCTATGTTTTGCCATTTGTAATACAGCAAACCCAAATACACTGTCCTGAAAATTAGTAGAGTTAAGAAATGTCTGTTCTGTGCTCTATTGGCACTGTTTCAAAGATTCTTCCAGCAAGTCAGGTCTAAATAGTCAAACAGCTATTGTGTTAGCATTGTTTGAAGGGAAACACAAAGTATCGTTTTCCTGACCCAAGTTATATTTGGCATCTCATTTTATGGCTTATGTGGATAACTAAAAAAAAAAAAAAAAAAGAACCTGAGTGGGGATACTGACAGAGAATCACTGCCTCTTACTTCAAATAGTGAAACTCTCCATGTGCAGGTTTTGGATGGCTGGGTGTGTGATGGAGGGCAAAGGAAGAGTGCTGGCCACAGTGCATAATTAGAGTCAGCATCTTTTTGTTGTCCATTCATTCACCATATGGGAGATTCAGCCATGAAGGACGTGGATGCTTTACTTACATTCAGCAGAGCTCTACTGAAGGCTATGCCTACCCACACTGCAAAGTTGTTGTTTAAAACAACCTACCCTCTGTGTGCAGACTTCACAAGAACATTTTTACTCACATCTAAGTGAATCTAAAGTGGAATAAATAGAGTCATATTAGTGTTGATTAGTGAACCCCTATCTGGACAAATCTCTTCTAACTTGAGGAAGAAGAAACAAAATGCTATGGCCTATCATTAGAGGCTATAGAATGATATTAGAAGCTTATTTGGAGGATTTAGAGGAAGACCAAACCTTGTAAAATAGGTTACATCTTAGGAACCAAAGTTTAAAAAATATTTTGTGTTTTTATGGGTTAGAAGCATATTGCTTCTGTGAAAAAGCAAAAAACAGAAGGTATATGGAAAATACAGTTGAACCTTGGACATTTTAGGGGTTGGAGTGAACTCCCACACAGTAGAAAATCCACCTGTAACTTTACAGTCCACCCTCTGTTATCCACAGGTTTAACCTACCTCAGATTGTGTAGTACTATAGTACGTATTTATTGAAAAAAATCCATGTGTAAATGGATCGACGCAGTTCAAGCCCATGTTGTTCAAGGGTCAACTGTATAAGCTAAAAAAAATATTGAAAAGGATGAATTTCAAAGTCAGTGTCTAAGATGAAAACAGAAGTGAAATAATTAAACTAAAAGATTGAAAGAAAACAAGGTTAATAAAATAGTCAAAATCAATATTAGGGCGTTTATTGAGTGATAATGATCTTGTGGAAAAGAGATCACTAGTGAGTTGACAAACTTGAGAACATTTTCCAGATTTAGAAGGAAAGCATATAGAAATAAAAATAATGAGAGTGTCTCTTCTTATAAGGGTACTATTCCTATCATGATTGCCCTACCCTCATGATCTCATCTAAACCTATTTTTCTCCCAAAAAGTCCCCTTCTCCAAATACCATTGCAATGGGGTTAGGGCTTCAACATATGAATTCTAAGGAGACATAAGTATTCAGTCCATAATATTATCCTACATTGATAATCAGTGTCTCTAGCTAGAAACACAAAATTGGACCTGAGGAAACAAGAAAAAGCATGCAGTAATAATCTCAACTAAATCTGGACATTAATGTATTTTGAGCACTAAATAAGGGAGAGAAAAAGTATAGAAGGTAGTGTAGTACATTTTTAAGCAACTGAAACTGTATGGACTTTTTATGTCTGGGTAATTACAATGATTGCGTCCATGCCATAGATATAAATAATAAAAGGTAAAATTGTTTTAATATGCATAGTTGATGTACAGACACCATGACTCAATTTGCCAAACCTTAGTCTCATAAACAAGATCTATTCTCAGATACAACTATAGCTTTCATACACTTCTTGTTATTTGAACTGTAATTCTGTTTCCCAGGAAACTGGGCACTGGAGTTACCAAGTATTCTAATGTTATCAAAATAAGTTTCTAAATTACTGTTTTACTTTTGAAATTATTTTAGCTAATTCATTTTTTAAATTAATTTATTTGTTTTTATTTTTGGCTGTGTTGGGTCTTCATTGCTGCGCATGGGCTTTCTCTAGTTGAGGCAAGTGGAGGCTGCTCTTCTTTGTGGTGCGTGGGCTTCTCATTGTCATGGTTTCACTTGTTGCAGAGCATGGGCTCCAGAGTGCAGGCTCAGTAGTTGTGGCACAAGGGCTTATTTGCTCCCCGGCATGTGGGATCTTCCTGGGCCAGGGGTCGAACCCGTGTCTCCTGTATTGGCAGGCGGATTCTTAAACACTGCGCCACCAGGGAGGCCCAACTAATTCATTTTTAAAGGAATCTCTACAATTTTTTTCCAATAGATTTTTCAACTTAGAACTAGATTTTTAAAAATATGCTATTTTGGCTATTCAAAATTATACATTTCAATTTAACGTTACTACCATTTTAAGTGTATATTTACACTATAAAATGTGGATTGAAAAATACCGAAAGGGCTCAGATGCATCTGATTCAGCACAATGAGAATTCTCTCTGACTGTTTACATTGGCAGTTCCCCATCTCCCTCAAAGTAATATTGGAATCTCATTTTTTTCCGGATGATAAATCATTGCAATATCAGAATGCTTATATAGCATGTGTTATTTCATTCTCGAGGTGCAAAGGGAAAAATGACAATATTTTTATTGCATCAGTATGGAGCATGGAACTAGTTGTCATGAAAGCTGATTGAAGAAATGCTTCTATCTCAAATCCATTTAAAGTGACTTTGAAAGGACTGAGTTATAAACATGAAATGACCAGAATACAATAAAGCCAATGTGACTGCTTTAGCCATCTTAGTAATTGATTCCAATGGCAGCTGCTGATGCAATCATCAGCATTTATCATTAGGACAGCCCACATGATTGGATTGGCAATTCCCATCAGATTGTAGTGTGTGAGGGTGTATGTGTTTGCCTGTATGTGTATTCACACATTACATAGCTTATTTGCTATCATCAAATACGGAGGTCAGTGGGATAATCTGAGTTTTGTTAAGCAATAAGCTCATGTTGAATTATTATACCAGTGGCAGAATTTGAGAAAGGGTCAGATTTTTCAAATGTAAAGGGAAGACACTCTAAATTTGAGATACAATTTTTTCTGCAGTTTTGATGATTATTTTAATATCCATTAACAAATATGCTGACTTACCAAATTAAAATAAAATCAGATAATACTATCTAGTACTATGGCAACAACTAAAAACATGTTTATATATCCTAAATAATTCAATTTGTAAATAAAAGGGAGAAAATCCAATATTTTATTGCTTTATAATGTTTCAAGCATGTCAAATGCAGTGAAGCCTCTGTGAAAAAAATACTAAGATTATTAATAGGACTGGAGTAGCTTATATTTTGAAAGATGTGGAAGTTAAAATGTCACAAACTACATAATTGTGATGATATATGTTTATTTGCAGTATCATTTTCCCGTGTAAGGTGGCAGAGCATATAGATGTTATGTTAGGTAGGAAAGTACTGAACACATTCTTACTGGATTTTATGCATTTGAGGACTTACTTTATATATTTTTATTTTCCAATTTGTGTTCCACAGAACATAGTGTTATGAGAAGTTCTGTACAAAAAAAGTAATCTATGGTCAAATAATATTGAAAAACACTGCATTCTTTGTCCTCACCTTGGAAAGTCATAAGAAACATCAACATATTAAAGGCTCTGAGAAGTTCAATAATGAAAACTTGTTAGTTCAATGACTGATTCTCAAACTTATTTAATTATTGCAACTTTTAAAATATAACATTACATAAACATAAATGTAGAACACACTTTGGAAAATACTGATATAAAGGATAATATTGTTTTTTAGGACATGAAAAGTATTACATACTAATACTTATAAGCATAGAAAATATTGACTGGTAGGGGTATTGAAAGTAAGAAATTATACATTAGGTTCTGGAATCTTTTCCTCAGCATTCCGTCAGATAATCTTCCAGCATATTCTTTGACGCTTCCTGTGAAGCACAACTCAATTTACTCTCTGATATCTGCCTTTTGCCATCCGTGGACAGCTCTGATTCTTAGTTCCCTGGTTTCCAATATTGAGTTGGTATATAATTCTCCACACCTGCTCATTGGTCCTAATTGTATTCTTTATTCAGAGGTGTTAGGGATCTCGGAGAGATATCATCCAAGATAATGAGTTGATTGTGATTCTCAGCTTTTGTGAGTGAGGGGGTTGGCTTGGAAAATATTATCTAAGATGAAGTAGTGAATGATATAAGAATCTTGTTTGGTCCATCCCTGTAGAAAAGGTGCTGACAGGAATTAGGACCATGTTTTCCAGTGGAAAAAGAAAGATGGCCTCTTCCAAATTAAAGTTGGCTGGGGGTGAGGAGATAGGGTTTCTTTAGCCAGGCAGGAGGCTCTTTAGCCTCAAAATTTAACATACCTGTTAATGACTTGGTGATTTTAGTAAAATGTAGATGCTAACTCACCAGTTTGGGGTTGGGTCCAAGATTCTGAGTTTCTAAAACTCTTCTAGGGGATACCAGTGCTGTGGATTCTCTGACCTCACTTTGAGCAGCAAAGCTCTAGGATACTCTCAGTGCTTACTGATTCAGGAATGTGAGAATCTACTGAGTCAAGTTAGTTAATGCAGAGTTTCCCAAACTTTCTTTATCAAAAGAATCACGTGGAGGTTCTTCTCATAAATATGGATTCCCACATCTAATTTCTATATACGAAATAATATGCTTTAGGGAAAAGGGCCAACATTTTATTTTTAGTAATTACCCAGGTGTGCCCTATGGTTAACAAGTTTACACAACATGGAGATAATGCAGTGTTTTTCCAAGTTGATCTTCAGACCACAACCAAGCAGCTTACATAAGGATCTGCTCTCCTAAATTCTTATTGAAAATGAGCATGGATGTCCTCACTAAATGTTAGAATTCAAATCTCCGCAAGACCCTGATGCACACCAGGCTTGTGAATCACTGATTATGAGTGCTACTTGTTGATGTGAGTTAAGAGATATTCCCCAGACTTTATAGAAGGTGTTTAATATTCTAGCCTGCCAGTATTCACCCAAGTAAAAGTACTAGAAGCAGTGCCTCCCTGAGGTCATTGTGGTTACAACAGTGGTAATTAGAGAAAAGGCAGAGAGAAAGGGCTCCTTGCAGAGAGTTGGGCCTTTACCAACCTCCATTAATCTGAGAGGTTTGTGTGTAAGAGTGTTTTAATGAGGCTGACAAGGTTTTTTATGCGGCAATTCTAGCAAGATTGCTGAGTTTAGAGTAGAATTTTATTCTCCACAGTGAACTGCTGGGTTTGGTGGATAGTTATATGGTAGAAAATGAAAGTTCTTAGTATACTTGAAAAAAAGAAAAAATGGTCTTTTGAGTTGGATAGGTTTAGTGTTGGCTCTATTTATTTATCTTAATAGTAATACTAATAGTTATTCAGTGCTTACTATGAACCAGGCTCTGATCTAAGTGCCAAAAATTTCTTTAAATTTCTAAGCAAGTGACTTAAGCCATCTACATTCTTTCAGTGTCCTATTTTGGTTTCCAAACCATTATTTGATCTCCCTCATGCAAAAAAAATTTTTTTTCTTCAGAAACCAACCCAAGTGACTTTATCTTCAATGTTGAGAGCCTCTGTGCCACTGTAGGTGCAGTTCTCTAGTCTCCTCGGTTTCAGTTGATTTTTGCCTTCATTTAAACTTACTCTACACCCCAGACTCATAGCTGTTTCATTTTAGGTATTTCTAAACACCTTCCTAAAGAACACATTGTTGGTCTAAAGTTCTGTACATTTACCTCAAATATGCCCTTGCTATATCTGTCCTTTCTCCTTATTCCTATGGTTTCATGATTCTTTTACTTTCTTCCAACCTATCTGGACACTTGCAGCTCCCTTCCTTAACAAACCTAGATCCTTGTTCACTTGCACTATGTCTCAGCAGACTCTTCTATTCTATCCTGTTAGGTCTCACCATTCCTAGAAAATTCTACAATCTCTTCCTCCTCACTGCTTGGACATCTGAGTACTAATACAGAAACTCTATGACCAGGTAGAGTGGTGAGATTATTGAGGGGGGTTTAATCTCCATATGGCTGTGAGTACACCCATCAATCCTTTCACTCTGTTATGGTCTGCTCCCTAGAACATTATTCACAGGAATGATTCCAAAATTTTATTGCTATCCTTAAAGATCTAACTAAGGGTTCTTAAGTCTGTCTGTATTTTTGATTCACCCAAAGAGATTTATTTTCTCATGATCAAACTCGTACCAGAGCAATTAAATAAGAATCTGAAGGTTGGGCCCAAGTAATTTTATTTAAAATTTCTTTCCAAGTTAATTCTAACATGCAGCCATGTCTGAAACCACTGCTCTAATGACCACTGTCCAATGTCTCTTGTTTTCAGCAGAGAGATTTCATCTCCTAATCTTTTCAAAGATATTGAGACTATCACACTTAAATTCACCCTGTTTCTTTCTTTCAACTCCTGTAAATTTGCATGCATCAACACTCATTCTAATCCATTTCCGTTCTCAAGGATGAGATCTTTGGTCCTGTCCATGGTCAATCCTTCACATTTGTCCTTGAAACCATTTATTTTTATTCTCTGTATCAGTTTCTGTGTCTCTGTCTTTGTGTCTGTCTCATCTCTTTTTGCCTCCATCTCTCTGTTTCTGACTTTCTTTATGCATGGGGAGGCTGTGTGTATGCCTCTCCCAATCTCGGTGTCTCCCTGTTCTTTCTCTATGGCTTTGTGCCCAACTGGGTGGTGGGTTGAGTGTGTGTTTTCTCAGTTTCTTTATGCCTCTCCATCTCTTTTTCTCTTTGTCCATTTTTCTATGTCTCTTCCTGAGTTTTTTTTTTTTTCTCTCTCTCTGTCTCTTTCTCTGTGTGTATGTGCATCTCTCTCTCTCTCTGTGTCTTCTTCTCTGTCTCCACATTTCTCTCTCTCTGTCTCTTCCTCTTTTCCTTTCTCTCTCTCTCTCCAACTCCGGTACTATCACTGTTCCCTGTTTCTGTCTCTATCTCTTTGTCTATATCTGTCTTTCTCCAATCTTTATCTCTCTATTAGCTCTTATTCTTAAGCCTATAGATATACTCATATCTCTCCCATTAAAAAAGAGAACCATTACATGATTCTGAATCTCATGCTACATCCCTCTCATCTAAAACTCTAGAAAGTAAACTAACATGGCTATGTCCATTTCTTGCTCCATCTACTTTTCAATAAACTTCAAACTGGCTTTTATCCCTACTCTGTCACTAAAACTGTTCTCATTCTGTTCACCAAGGGCCTCTAATTACTAAATCTAACAGACACATTGAGTCATTAGGTCAAGTGGTACTTTAACTCTCTAGGAAATTTGACCCTCTTAACCAATCTTTTCTGTTTAATGTTCTTTCTTCTTTTGGCTTCCATGAAATAACTCTCTAATGATTCTTCTACACTTACTAATATTGTGCCTAATTTTTTTCAGCCTTTTCTTTCTAGTCTTATTCTTACATATTGGTGTTTCCCAAATGTGATAGATTGACCACAATATTTTGCAGCTCCTTACTAAAGATGGTGAAGTATATTTCCTCACCCAATCTGAGCTAGCCTTTTATCTTGCTTACACCAAGAGAATGTGGTACAAGTGACATTGTTGAGATCTGGAGCCTAGTCCTCAAGAGACTTTTCAGGGTCAGCCCTCACTCTCTTGGAATATTGAAAAGCAGCTTGTGATCAAAGACTGCTGCATAGAAATAGAGCCCAGTCTATCCAGTTGTCTCACCTGAGACCCACCTCCAGGTGATCTATAAGTTAAATGCAGCCACATGAATGAGACCAGGCAAGACTGCCAGAAGAAAAATTGTCAAAATTTCTATACTACCCAAGGCAGTCTACAGATTCAATGGAATCCCTATCAAATTACCAATGGCAGTTTTCACAGAACTAGAACAAAAAATCTTAAAATTTGTATGGAGACACAAAAGACCCCGAACAGCCAAAGCAATTTGAGAAAGAAAAACGGAGCTGGAGGAATCAGGCTCCCTGACTTCAGACTATACTACAAAGCTACACTCATCAAAACAGTATGGTACTGGCACAAAAACAGAAATATAGATCAATGGAACAGGATAGAAAGCCCAGAAATAAACCACACACCTATGGTCAATTAATCTACAACAAAGGAGGCAAGAATACATAATGGAGAAAAGACAGTTTCATCAATAAATGGTGCTGGGAAAACTGGACAGCTACATATAAAAAAATGAAATTAGAACATTCTTTAACATCATACACAAAAATAAACTCAAAATGGATTAAAGACGTAAATGGAAGGCCAGATACTATAAAACTCTTAGAGGAAAATATAGGCAGAATGTTCGCTGACTTAATTCTCAGCAATATCTCTTTTGATCTGTCTCTCAGAGTGATGGAAATAAAAATAAAAATAAACAAATGGGACCTAACTAAACTCAAAAGCTTTTGCACAGCAAAGGAAACCACAAGTAAGACAAAGAGACAACCGACAGAATGGGAGAAAATATTTGCAAATGATGCTATCAACAAGGAATTAGTCTTCAAAATTTACAAACAGCTCATGCAGCTCAATATTTAAAAAACAAACAGCCCAATCAGAAAATGAACAGAAAAGTTAAATAGACATTTCTCCAAAGAAGACATACACATGGCCAAGAGGCACATGAAAAGATGCTCAACATTGCTAATTATTAGAGAATTACAAATCAAAACTACAATGAGATATCACCTCACACCAGTCAGAATGGCCATCATCAAAAAGTCTACAAACAATAAATTCTGGAGAGGGTGTGGAGAAAAGGGAACCCTCCTACACTGTTGGTGGGAATGTAAGTTGGTACAGCCACTATGGAGAACAGTATGGAGGTTCATTAAGAAACGAAAAATATAGCTACCATATGATCCAGCAATCACACTCCTGGGCATATATCAAGAGAAAAATACGGTTCAAAAGGATACATGCACCCCAATGTTTATTGCAGCACTGCTTACAATAGCCACAACATGGAAGCAACCTAAATGTCCATTGACAGATGAATAGATATTGAAGATGTGGTACATATATACAACGGAATATTACTCAGCCATTACAAAGAACAAAATAATGTAATTTGCAGAATATGAATGACCCTGGAGATTATCATATTAAGTGAAGTAAGTCAGACAGAGAAAGACAAATATCATGAGATATCCCTTTTATGTGGAGTCTAAAAAAAAAAAAAAAGATACAAATGAACTTATTTACAAAACAAAAATAGACGCACAGACTTAGAGAATGAATTTATGGTTAACAGGGTGGAAGTGTGGGTGGAGGGATAGACTGGGAGTTTGGGATTGACATATGCTCACTGCTATATTTAAAATGGATAACCAACAAGGACCTACTATATAGCACAGGGAACTCTGTTTAATATTCTGTAATAATCTAAATGGGAAAAGAATTTGAAAAAGAATAAATACATGTATGTGTATAACTGGATCACTTTGCTGTACATCTGAAACTAGCACAAGACTGTTAAGCAACTCTACTCCAGTATTAAAAAAAGAAAAATTTAATTAACTCCATATGTATTTTATCATTTTTGTTTTAATCCATTAAGTTTTGGGGTGGTTTTACATGCAGCAATAAAAAGAGTGATATACCAGAATTCCTAATGTCACTAATTTCTCTTCACATTCTTAAACTGTCCTAGAATAACTTCTTAATGTTCTATTTTTAATGTTTTAACTGCCTTCTTTATATTTATGACTGACAGATTAATTTTTTTTTAATCTCTAATCTCTCTTGAGGATCCCAAAGCCATAAATTTAAATTTTAAGCAATATCAATGATTGAATGTCCCATAATTACTTCTAACTCAAAACATCTAAAAACTTAAAAACACTATGTGTTTTCTAATTCATTTATTGGCACCACTACCCACCAATTTCCTAACCCTAAAATCTGGCAGTCACTCTTTTTCTTTTTCTTTTTCTTTTTTTTTTAAGGCTGTGCTATTCCGCTTGTGGGATCTTAGCTCCCTGACCAGGTATCGAACCAGGGCCCACAGGAGTGAAAGCATTGGGTCTTAACCACTGGACTGCCAGGGAATTCCCTATGGGTCACTCTTGAATCCTGCTGTTCCTCAAAATCCTTATCTAATAAATCTTTTGGTATAAATATGACCTATTAAATATCTCCTTCTGTTGCTGCTTGTTCTCATTACTCAAACATTTGCTAGTTCTTGCCTGGAGTGGTTGACTGGTTTATCTGGATTTAGTCTCAGGCCTCCTCAAATTTTTACTACATAGTAATGTAACTAAGTTAAAAATTTGACTGATTCATCCATAAAAAATTTAATCTGCTAGTATGACACACAGAACTTTTCAGTTTGACCCTCACCAACTTATCCAGCTTTACCATCTCCATTTCTTGTCTCCATGTTCATCTACATGACATTTTCTATGTGAGAAATACTGGACTATATATAAATATATATATATATAAGATGAAGTTTCAAAGATTGTGCTTCAAATAATGCCTTTTCTGTGGGGGAAGATAGGAGGATATTTTTCTTCATTTGCTTGGTTCAGTCCTATTCAGCCTTCAAGATGAAACTCAGGAATTACCTTCCCTAAGCAGATTGGGTTAAAACAGCATCTTCTGCTTTTTGTTGTAATATCATGTGCATATTTCTATCATAGCAGTGGTCCCACCGTATTGGAATTACCTGACTTCCCATCTGTCTCCCTGTATCTCCTATTAGCTCCTTGAGCTTATTAACACATTTTTCTCACAATTCCCAATATGATGCTCAAAGCCTGATACAGAGGTAACTCAATAAGTATGTGTTTAACTTTTATTTTGAACTCAGTTTTCTCAGCTATGTGATTAGTCATATCATTATTGTGAAGTAAAATGTACTAGTGTAGAGTAGATAGTGTAGAATGTAATTTACAAAATTATTAGCTTTCTTTCTACTCCCCACTGAAGAAATAAAACTGGAGACTGGAGCAAAAAGGCTAGAACTAGGCACAGTCTGCCTAGATAAAATGAGTTAAACATTATAAAAAGAATATTAAGGATAAAATAGGAATATACCTTCTGGGATATTTGATGATTTTCTACCTGAGAAACTAGGCAAATGGAAGCAGATTCTTCAGGTTCTTCATTAACTTTTGCAAAGGGTTCCTGATATGCTTACAGGCCTAGTCCATCAAGAGTCAATATTCTATATAAGTAGGATAAAGCTGGATTAGGAAGGGATCAACATAGGTTGTACTAAGTCATGTAGTTTTTGGTTATTAGAATCTTTTCTGTGTTTGTTTCATTTCTATGCAGTACATTTATATTTACGTTGTTAAATTTAACTCAGAACTCCTCTTTCTCAAGATGTTTTTAGATCCTGATTTGTAAAAGGCAAGGAACATGACCATTGTAGGGAGAGGAATATCTGGATCTGGAGATAATAGAAAAGTTAGACTTCTTACAATTGATTTTGTTTGTTTTCAGTTATTATGGATTATGTAATTGGAATGTCAAATAACATTTAAAAATGAAGGAAATATTTGGGTTTATCAAGGAAGGTGTTATGGTCGAATTTTTGTGCCCCCCCCATCCATATGTTGAAATCCTAACTCTCAATGTGATTGTGTTAGGAGGAAGGCCTTGGATAGTAATCAGACCATAAGGGTAGAGGCCCCATGAATGGGATTAGTGCCCTTTTAAAAGGGACCCCAGAGAGCTCTCTTGCTCTTTTCCTACCATGTGAGGATACAGTAAGTCAGCTCTCTGCAATTTGGAAGAGGGTTCTGACCTGATCCTGACCATGCTGTCACCCTTAACTCAGACATCCAGGCTCCAGACTGTGAAAAATAAATTTCTGTTATTTATAAGACACTCAGTCTGTGGTATTCTGTTAGAGCATCTCAAACTAAGATGGAAATTGGTACTGAGAAGACGGGGTGTTGCTATAACACATATCTAAAAATATGGCAGCATTTAGCATTCCCCCCAAATGGGTAGAGGCTGGAAGAGTTTTGAGGTTCATACTAGAAAAGCCCAGATTTCCATGAATGAACTTTTAAAGGTGATTCTGGTGAAAGCTAAGAAAGAAGAGAGCTGTAGAGAAAACATTAAACGTAGAGAATACATTAAACATAGAGAATACGTAAGTAACCATGAACAGAATGTTGGTATAATATGGATGGTAAAGGTCATTCTTATGAGATATCAGGTGGAAATGAGAAACACATTATTGGACAATGGAGGAAAGACAATTCTTGTTATAAAGTGCCAAAGACCTTGGCTGAATTGTGTTTGTGACCTAGTGTTTTGGGTAAGGTAGAACTCACAAGTGATGAAATTGGATATCTAGATGAAGAGCTTTCTAAGCAAACTGTTGAAGAGGACTTGGTTCCTCCTGACTGCTTATAGAAAAATGTGAGCGGAGAAAATAAACTGAAGATGGAATTCTTAAGCAAAAAAGAACCAAAATGTAAATTTTGGACAATTCTCAGCCTGTCCATATTATAAAAACTGAGAATGTTTGGAAGAGAATACTAAAGGCATGGCATACCAACCATTTGATAAGATTAGTTGTGGGTGTGAACCATGGATTTAATCAACCATCTTGACAAAAGCTAGAAATAAAGATGGGATTATGCTAGCAGAAACACTGCCACTAGGACTAAAGGAAACAGAGAAAGTGGGAAAAATGAAGGAAGACTTGGACCTCATAGAACCTATAAGATCAAAGCATAAAACTGTTCAGCTGTGATCACAGACTATTCTTCAAGATAAGAGAAGAAGAATCCCAGAGGCAATTCAGAGATCATCAGGGCAGCCACTTGCACCACAGGCTCAGCATGCAGGGGCCAGAGGCCAGGGTTTCTTCCGCTTCAATATCAAAGGGTGGGAGACCAGATGACTAGTGGAGCTATGGGGTTGGGGCCAACCAGCTGAGCCTTGGAAGCTCAGCTCTTGGAGCCTTGTCTCTGCCCAGACAGAGAAGGTTGATTTGAGTGGGGTCACTGCAGAGATTCACAGTGGAGGCAACACTCTGCTGAGCTGTTGGGGTGACACTGTCACCCCAATGGCTATGGAAGGGAGAACATCCAGCCAAAAAGGATTGTTCTTGAAATTTAAGATCTTATGGAGCATGCCTATTAGGTTTTGAACTTACTTGAGACATGTCATCCATTTCTTCTTTCCTAATTCTCCCTTTTGGAATACTAATATTAATTCTATTCCTGTGCCACCATTGTACTTTGGAAGCACACAGCTCGTTTGGTTTCACAAGTTCACAGCTGGAGAGTAATTTTGCCTGAGGATAAATTGTACCTTGAGACTCCCTCATATTTGATTTAGATAACATTTAGATTAGACTTTGGACTTTAGACTTTAGAATTGATGCTGGAACTAGTTATGAATTTTGGAGTTGTTGAGTATACATGAGAGTATTTTGCATGTGAGGAGGACATAAAATTTGGGGGACTAGGGACAGAATGTTATGGATTGAATGTCTGTGCACCGTCCCCATTCATATGTTGAATCTTAACCTCCAATGTGATGGTATTGTGAGGGGGTGCTTTGGGGAGGTAATTAGACCAGGATGGTGGAGTCTTCATGAATGGGATTAATATCCTTATAAAAAGGGCCCCAGAGAGCTCCCATGCTCTTCTTCCACTATGTGAGGATACAGCTAGGAGTCATTTTTGCAACCCAGAACACCACCATGCTAATATTCTGATCTTGGACTTCCCAGCCTCCAGAACTGTGAGGAATAAATTTCTGCTGTTCATAAGCCATTCAGTCTGTGGTGTTCTGTTATAGCAACCCAAACTGACTAAACAGAAAGGTTGCTTAAAACAAGTTTAGAAACACTATTTTTAACATATGTTATACTAAGACCTAGAGGACCTTACATGGAGTTTTCATCCAGTTTTGGGAATCACATTCCAAGGGGCAGGGAGAGAAACTATAATATGTGTGAATAAAACTATCTAGAATAAGAAATGCAATTACTTTATTTATAGTTACACAAATATGCTTCCTTAAAAAATTGACTTTAAATTTTTTAGAGTGTTTTTATGTTCAAAGCAAAATTGATGGGAATGTACACAGATTTCCCATATATCCCTAGCCCCCACAAAAGAGTAGCCTCCTTCATCAGCAACATCTTCCACCAGCGTGATCCATTTACTACAATTGATGAACTTACACTGGTACATCCTCATCACTCAAAGTCCAAAGTTTACCTTTTAGTTCAATCTTAGTGTTGTACATTCTATGGGTTTTTAATTTTAATGAAGTCAAATTTATTAATTATTTCTTTCATGAATTGTGTCATTGGTGTTGTATATAAGAAGACCTCACCATACTCAAGTTTATCTAGGTTTTCTCCTGTATCTACCCAGAATTTTATAATATTGAACTTTATATTTAGGTCTATAATCCATTTAACGTTAATTTTTGTGAAGGATATAAGGTCTGGGTCTAGATTCTTTTTTTCTTTTCCTTTTTTTTTTTTTTTTCAGTTGGATATCTGGTTGTTTCAGCATCATTTGTTGAAAAGACTCTCTTTACTGCAATGTATTGCTTTTGTGCCCTTGTCAAAGATCAGTTGACCATATTTATGTGGGTCCATCTCTGCATGTGTTCCATTGATCTATTTGCCTATTCTTTCACCAATTCTACACTGCCTTAGTTATTGGAGTTTTATAATAAGTCTTGAAGTCAGGTAGTGTCAGTCCTCCAATTTTGTTCGTCTCTTTCAATACAGTGTTGGGTATTTTGGGTCTTTTGACTCTCCACATAAACTTTAGAATCAATTTTGTTGATATCTACAAAATAACTTGTTCCTGATCTTAGAGGGAAAAGTTTAGAGTTTCTCACCATTAATTATGATGTTACCTGATTTAGTAGGTTTTAGTAGATAGTCTTTATCAACTATAGAAAATTTTTCTCAATTCCTAGTTTACTGAGAGTTTTTATCATGAATGGATGTTGTATTTTGTTGAATGCTTTTTCTGCGTCTATTGAAATGATCATGTGATTTTTCCTTTTTAATCTGCTGATGTGATGGATTACATTACCTGCTCTTTGAGTGTTGAACCAGCCTTGCATGATTGAGATAAATCAACTAGGTCATGGTGTATACTTTTTATACTTTTTTGGGGACTCAGTTTGCTAATATTTTGTTGAGGATTTTTACATCTATGCTCATGAGAGATATTGGACTGAAGTTTTCTTGTATGTCTTTGTATGGTTTTGGTATTAGAGTATATTACTGACCTCACAGAATGAGAAAGGAAGTATTCCCTCAGCTTCTATCTTCTGAAAGAGATTGTAGAGAATTGATATAATTTCTTCCTTAAATGTTTGATAGAATTCACCAGTAAACACATCTGTGTTTGGTGTTTGCTGTTTTGGAATGTTCTTAGTAATTGATTAATTTTCTTTAAGAGGTATAACACTATTCAGATAGTCTATTTCTTTTTGTATGAGTTTTCACACATTGTGTCTTTTAAGTAGTTGGTCCATTTCATCTAGGTTAACAAATTTGTGGGCATAGAGTTGTTTATAGTATTCCCTTATTATTATTTTAATTTCCATGAGATCTGTCAGAGTTTCCTCCCTTTCATATGTGATATGAGTAATTTGTGTTTTCTCTTCTTTACTTAGTTACCCTGGTTATAGGATTATTGATTTTAGTGATCTTTTCAAAGAACTAGCTTTTGGTTTCTTTGACTTTCTCTATTGATTTCCTATTTTCAATTTAATTGATTTCTGCTCTAATTCTATGACTTTTTTCTTCTGCTTACTTTGAATTAATTTGCTCTTCTTTTTCTAGTTTTCTAAGGTAGAAATTTGGATGATTGATTTTAGATCTTTCTTTATTTCTAATATACACATTCAATGTTATAATTTTCTCTCTTAATACTCCTTTTGCTGCATTCCACAAACTTTGATAAGTTATATTTTCATTTTCCTTTAGTTTGAAATATTTTAAAATCTCACTTGAGATTTCTTTTTGACCCTTGTTTTATTTAGAAGTATGTTGCTTAATCTCCATGTATTTTGGGATATTCCAGTTATTGTTCTATTGTTGATTTCTAGTTTAATTCATTGTGGTCTGTGAGAAGATATTGTGTGATTTCTATTCTATTAAGTTTGAAATTTATGTGAGGTCTATGGCTCAGAATATGGTCTATTTTGGTGAATGTTCTATGTGAGTTGGAGAAGAATGTGCATTTTGCTGTTGTTGGATGAAATCGTCTATAGATGTTGATTATGTCCTGCTCATTGATTGTGTTGTTGGGTTCAACTGCATACTTACTGATTTTCTGTCCCCTGGATCTGTCCATTTCTGATAGAGAGATGTTAAATTTTCTAATAAGATGGTGCATCTATTTCTCTTTGCAATTCTGTTCATTTTTGGCTATCATAGTTTGTTGCTCTGTTGTTAGGCATATATGGGGTTTTGGAGAATTATCCCCTTTATAAACATTATGTAATATCCTTCTTTATCCCTGATAACTTTCCCATGCTTTGAAGTCTGCCCTGTCTGAAATTACTATAAATACTCCTGCTTTCTTTTGATTAGTGTTTTCACTATGATGGATACTGGCAATAAGAAAAATTGGTGCTTGCCCTCAAATAATTTATATAATACTCAATTACATACAAAGCAGTGGTTTCTGGGGAAAGCATTCTAAACTTAAAATAAACCAGCCAACTTTTAAATTTCATTAAAAATTGTGGCAAATCAGAGAATATGATTATTCCAATTAAATTTATGTAATTTAAAAATCTACGTGATAATAACCAAACTCAAATACTATTGCATTGCATGTATACACATACACACACACACACACACCCAAAAAAAAGAAAGAAAGGAGAGTGATTGTGATTGGTGGAGAATGAGCAGTCAAACTGGTGTTGGGAAAGAGAAGGGCTGAGTAGAAACTCTTTCTTAGACTTATTTTGCTGATTACTGAGCAGTGACCATCATTTTTGTTATGTAAGAATTTGATTATAAACTATTAAAATAACAAAAGGAAATTAGCAGTGTGGTATAATGCATTCAGGTATTCATAAGAAGTCAACAGATATGTATTTTTTTTTATAAAGATGGTCAAATTCCAGTTTTTCATTAGATATCTCATCATCCATGAGTCCTCAAAGTTCATAATGAATGAGTTCTGATAGTGCTATTATATTATATTATATTATATCATATATTATATTATATTATATGATAATTATCTGTAACTGTAACATCAATTTAAAATTCTGGTTCATAGTTTTATAATCTTTAAGATTATTCTGTAGTCATGTTAAGAATAAGAAAAGAACAATCTTTTAATTAAATACATTTGATATTTTTCTAATGTTTTACATTTATACTTCTGTATATTTTATTATTCTTACTCAAAAGCCCAGAGGTTTAAATTTGACATAAGACATTGTGAAGTAAAAAAAAAACAACTAGAGAAACTGAGAAACAAAATTGATGATTCTAAAGAAAACCTTAACAATAATATCTACACACATGTAATTTTATAAAGAATGTATAAGAGGAAACCCAGCTATAGTCTGTGAAACATCATACAACACAGGATGTGCTTAACATTTTATTTGATATTATTTAATAATTTATATACATTGTATAAAGTACACTAGAATCTCCTCTTCTAATTTCACTTTAAAGTTAGATTTTCATAACATTTTAACCTTTGAACAATTTATTAACAATTTTCTTTACTTCAGAAAATTACATTAGAATTTTTGGCAAGTCAACAAAAAATCTCAAGTTCAAGAATATTGGTGCTATCTAGCTAACTTAAGTACATCTAATTATCTTGCATTAAGTTTGGGTTCTAATTTGTTTCCTATTTCAAGCAATAAAAACTTTTCCTGTGTAATTACATTTAGGATTTATTTTTGTAAAAAAATGTAAGTGTACCTTTTGTGCATCTTTCTCCCTAATGCTTCCCTAGTTACAAATGTTATCAAATCATTGCCCTTTAAGCAACGATGGAAAAGTTGGCAACTGTCCACCTAATTTTGAAACATTTTCATTATTTTCTAATAAAGCAAGAGGGCCATAGTCTCAAAGTATAAAGCAAAATGGGTTCTGCATCTGAAATATGCTCCAGTGAGACATCTAAACATGGAGTCAGGGCAACCAAGAGTAGTTAGTGCACAAAAAAACTGCCACAAGCAGCAGAAACCAAAGTGGAAAAGAACAGCTTCCTCTTGGAAGGCAGAGCTCATTTTCAATTTGCTTTTTTTTTTCCCCTTAAGATATCTAGGATACAATAAATTTTAGAATGTTCTCTGGATTGCCATCTGATTGCTCCCTCCCTTTTAATTTGTAAATTGATTTAATCTGGGCTCTCAAGAGACAGAACGATTTTCTGAACCATCAGTGCAATTACCTACCAAAGTTTGAAATTGTATGTAAAATGACATTGCTTAGAAGAGGCAATTCTTTTCAAAATTAAACAAGATCAGGATAACAATCATAACAATCATATAATGGTACAATGTAAGGTTCATTACTTGTACCTTCTAGGGCGAAATGACATCAGGTAGAGTAGGTACAGAATTCACCATTTTTGTCTAAAAATAGAAACATTTTCTAGAGGAATAAATTATTTTTTCCTTATAGTAATTGTTAGGTAATAAAACAACCCAAAATATGAGAATTATAATTGCTTTTAATACTTTTAAAAATCACAAGTTATTTAAAGGCTAGGAATAGTTACTATCAGTATTAATTATATGGCATAATGTCACTATCACATATGGATGTACATGCATTCTTTAGTTTCATCAGGAAACTTCATTTAATATTAGTGATCAGAGTGGGTGTGGTCGAGGTGCACACCCTGACGTCACCTCACCCTGCTGCTCCGCCCATGCCACCTGCTCCTGGCACTCGGCTAGCCCTGACAGGCCAGGGTCCACCAGACCAGCGTCCTGTACATTGACTGTCCCGGCCATCCTGGATGTAGAAGTTAAGGAAGGGGACACGGAGACTCGGATGGTTACACATCTGACATATCAGCAAAGAATCATCTTTTCATTTGTGGCAGAAAACTAGGCAGAAGAAGTAAATCTAGCAGAAAACATTGTTATTTCCTAAGAATACTGCAAGGATTAAAATACAGCTAAAACCAAGTTCCTGATAGAGACCTTCAAGGTGGCAGAGGAATAAGACGTGGAGATCACCTTCCTCCACACAAATACATCAGAAATACATCTACATGTGGAACAACTCCTACAGAACACCTACTAAATGCTGGCAGAAGACCTCAGGCCTCCCAAAAGGCAAGAAACTCCCCACGTATCTGAATAGGGCAAAAGAAAAAAGAAAAAACAGAGACAAAAGAATAGGGACAAGACCTGAACCTCGGGGAGGGAGCTGTGAAGGAGGAAAAGTTTCCACACACTAGGAAGCCCCTTCACTGGCAGAGACGGGGGTGGGTGGGTGGGGGGAGGGAGCCAAGGAGGAGAGCACAGCAATAGGGGGGCAGAGGGCAAAGCAGAGAGATTCCCGCACAGAGGATTGGTGCCGACCCACACTCACCAGCCCGAGAGGCTTGTCTGCTCACCCGCTGGCCGGGATGGGTGGGGGCTGGGAGCTGAGGCTCTGGTTTTGGAGGTCAGAGCCCAGGGAGAGGAGTGGGGTTGGCTGAGTGAACACAGCCAGAAGGGGGCTAATGCACCACAGCTAACCAGGAGGGAGCCCGGGAAAAAGTCTGGAACTGCTTACGAGGCAAGAGACCATTGTTTTGGGGTGCACAAGGAGAGGAGATTCAGAACACCACCTAAACGATCTCCAGAGATGGGGCGCAAGCCGTGGCTAACAGCGTGGACACCAGAGACGGGCATGAAATGCTAAGGCTCCAACTGCAGCCACCAAGAAGCCTGTGTGCAAGTACAGGTCACTATCCACACCTCCCCTCCCCGGATCCTGTGCAGCCCGCCACTGCCAGGGTCCCGTGATCCAAGGACAACTTCCCCAGGAGAACACACGGCGCACCTCAGGCTGTTGCAACTTCATGCCGGCCTCTGCTGCTGCAGGCTCGCTCCGCATTCCGTACCCCTCGCACCCCCCGCCCTGACCGAGCCAAAGCCACCTAATCAGCTGCTACTTTAACCCTATCCTGTCTGAATGAAGAACAGATGCCCTCAGGCGGCCTACACACAGAGACGGGGCCAAATCCAAAGCTGAATCCCAGGAGCTGTGCGAACAAAGAAGAGAAAGGGAAATTTCTCTCAGCAGCCTCAGGAGCAGCGGATTAAATCTCCACAATCAACTTGATGTACCTGCATCTGTGGAATACCTGAATAGACAATGAATCATCCCAAAATTGAGGTGGTGGACATTGGAGCAATGATATATATATATTTTTCCTTTTCCTCTTTTTGTGAGTGTGTATGTGTATGCTTCTTTGTGTGATTTTGCCTGTATAGCTTTGCTTTTACCATTTGTCCTAGGATTCTGTCAGTCCATTTTTTTGTTTGTTTGTTTGTTTTTGTATTGTTTTTAGTTCTTGCTATCATTGATGGATTTGTTTTTTGGTTTGGTTGCTCTTTTCTTTCTTTCTTTCTTTTTTTTATTACTTTTTAGTTTTTTTAAATTTTTATTAATTATTTTTTATTTTAATTTAATTTAATTTTCTTTCTTTCTTTCTTTTTTTCTCCCTTTTCTTCAGAGCTGTGTGGCTGACAGGGTCTTGGTGCTTCAGACTGGTGTCAGGCATGTGCCTCTGAGGTGGGAGAGCCAAGTTCAGGACACTGGTCCACCAGAGACTTCTCGGCTCCACATAATACCACACGGTGAAAGCTCTCCCAGAGATCTCCATCTCAAAGCTAAGACCCAGCTCCACTAAACCACCAACAAGCTACAGTGCTGAACACCCTATGCCAAACAACTAGCAAGACAGGAACACAACCCCATCCATTAGCAGAGAGGCTGCCTAAATTCATAATAAGGTCACAGACACCCCAAAACACACCACTGGACGCAGACATGCCCACCAGAAAGCCAAGATCCATACTCATCCATCAGAACACAGGCATTAGTCCCCTCCACCAAGAAGCCTACACAACCCACTGAACCAACCGTAGCCACTGGGGGCAGACACCAAAAACAACAGGAACTATGAACTGGCAGCCTGCAAAAAGGACACCCCAAACACAGTAAGTTAAGCAAAATGAAAAGACAGAAAAACACACAGCAGATGAAGGAGCAAGGCAAAAACCCACCAGACCTAACAAATGAAGAGGAAATAGGCAGTCTATCTGAAAAAGAATTCAGAATAATGATAGTAAAGGTGATCCAAAATTGTGGAAATAGAATAGAGAAAATACAAGAAATGTTTAACAAGGACCTAGAAGAACCAAAGAGCAAAAAAACAATGATGAACAACACAATAAATGAAATTAAAAATTCTCTATAGGGAATCAATAGCAGAAAAACTGAGGCAGAAGAACAGATAAGTGACCTGGAAGATAAAATAGTGGAAATAACTACTGCAGAGCAGAATAAAGAAAAAAGACAGAAAAGAACTGAGGACAGTTTCAGAGACCTCTGGGACAACATTAAACACACCAACATTCAAATTATAGGGGTGCCAGAAGAAGAAAATAGAAAGGGACTGAGAAAATATTTGATGAGATTATAGTGGAAAACTTCCCTAATATGGGGAAGGAAATAGTTAATCAAGTCCAGAATTGCAAAGAGTCCCATACAGGATAAATCCAAGGAGAAACATGCCAAGACACATATTAATCAAACTATCAAAAATTAAATACAAAAAAAAAATATTAAAAACAGCAAGGGAAAAACAACAAATAACATACAAGGGAATCCCCATAAGGTTAAGAGCTGACCTTTCAGCAGAAACTCTGCAAGCTAGAAGGGAGTGGCAGGACATATTTAAAGTGATGAAGGGGAAAAACCTACAACCAAGATTATGCTACCCAGCAAGGATCTTATTCAGATTCAGGGGAGAAATTAAAAACTCTACAGACAAGCAAAAGCTGAGAGAATTCAGCACCACCAAACCAGCTTTACAACAAATGTTAAAGGAACTACTCTAGGAAGGAAACAGAAGAGAAGGAAAAGACCTACAAAAACAAACCCAAAGCTATTAAGAAAATGGTAATAGGAACATACATATCGATATTACGTTAAATTTAAATGGACTAAATTCTCCCACACAAGGACATAGACTGGCTAAATGGATACAAAAACAAGACCGTATATTGATGTCTAAAAGAGACCCACTTCACACCTAGGGACACATACAGACTGAAAGTGGGGATGGTAAAAGATATTCCATGCAAATGGAAATCAAAAGAAAACTGGAGTAGCAATTCTCATATGAGACAAAATGGACTTTAAAATGAAGACTATTACAAGAGACAAAGAAGGACACTACATAATGATCAAAGGATCAATCCAAGAAGAAGATATAACAATTGTAAATATTTATGCACCCAACACAGGAGCACCTCAATACATAAGGCAAATGATAACAGTGATAAAAGGGGAAATCGACAGTAACACAATCAAAGTAGGAGACTTTAACACCCCACTTTCACCAATGGACAGATCATCCAAAATGAATATAAATAAGGAAACACAAGCTTTAAATGACACATTAAAGAAGATGGACTCAGTTGATATTTATAGGACATTCCATCCAAAAACAACAAAATAAACTTTCTTCTCAAGTGCTCATGGAACATTCTCCATGATAGATCATACCCTGGGTCACAAATCAAGCCTTGGTAAATTTTAAAAAATTGAAATTGTATCAAGTATCTTTTC
This sequence comes from Eubalaena glacialis, assembly GCF_028564815.1. Classification (NCBI taxonomy): domain Eukaryota; kingdom Metazoa; phylum Chordata; class Mammalia; order Artiodactyla; family Balaenidae; genus Eubalaena; species Eubalaena glacialis. The sequence goes on along the minus strand of NC_083732.1, from coordinate 27,832,472 downwards.
TGACCACAACGCTATGAGACTAGATATCAATTACAGGAAAATATCTGTAAAAATACAAACACATGGAGGCTAAATAATACACTACTTAATAGCCAAGAGATCACTGAAGAAACCAAAGAGGAAATCAAAGAATACTTAGAAACAAATGACAATGAAAACATGACGACCCAAAACCTATGGGATGAAGCAAAAGCTGTTCTAAGAGGGAAGTTTACAACAATGCAATCCTATCTCAAGAAACAAGAAACATCTCAAATAAAAAACCTAACCTTACACCTAAAGCAATTAGAGAAAGAAGAACAAAAAAACCCCAAAGTTAGCAGAAGGAAAGAAATCATAAAGATCAGATCAGAAATAAATGAAAAAGATATGAAAGAAACAATAGCCAAGATAAATAAAACTAAAAGCTGGTTCTTTGAGAAGATAAAAAAATTGATAAACCATTAGCCAGACTCATCAAGAAAAAAGAAGACTCAAATCAATAGAATTAGAAATGAAAAAGAAGTAACAACTGACTGCAGAAATACAAAGGATAATGAGAGATTACTACAAGCAAATATATGCCAATAAAAGGGACAACCTGGAAGAAATGGACAAATTCTTAGAAAAGCACAACCTTCTGAGATTGAACCAGGAAGAAATAGAAAATATAAATAGACCAATCACAAACACTGAAATTGAGACTGTGATTAAAAATCTTCCAACAAACAAAAGCCAAGGACCAGATGGCTTCACAGGCGAATTCTATCAAACATTTAGAGAAGAGCTAACACCTATCCTTCTCAAACTCTTCCAAAATATAGCAGAGGGAGAAACACTCCCAAACTCATTCTATGAGGCCACCATCAGCCTGATACCTAAACAAGATAAAGGTGTCACAAAGAAAGAAATCTACAGGTCAATATCACTGATGAACATAGATGCAAAAATCCTCAACAAAATACTAGCAAACAGAATCCAACAGCACATTAAAAGGATCATACACCAAGATCAAGTGGGGTTTATACCAGGAATGCAAGGATTCTTCAATATACATAAATCAATCAAACTGATACACCATATTAACACACTGAAGGATAAAAACCATATGATCATCTCAATAGATGCAGAAAAAGCTTTTGACAAAATTCAACACCTACTTATGATAAAAACCCTCCAGAAAGTAGGCATAGAGGGAACTTACCTCAACATAATAAAGGCCATATATGAGAAACCCACAGCCAACATCATTCTCAATGGTGGAAAAATAAAACCATTTCCACTAATATCAGGAACAAGACAAGGTTGCCCACTCTCACCACTATTATTCAACATAGTTTTGGAAGTCTTAGCTACAACAATCAGAGAAGAAAAAGAAATAAAAGGAATCCAAATTGGAAAAGAAGAAGTAAAGCTGTCACTGTTTGCAGATGACATGATATTATACATAGAGAATCCTAAGGACACTACCAGAAAACTACTAGAGCTAATCAATGAATTTGGTAAAGTAGCAGGATACAAAATTAATGCACAGAAATCTCTTGCATTCCTATGCACTAATGATGAAAAATCTGAAAGAGAAATTTAGGAAACACTCCCATTTACCATTGCAACAAGAAGAATAAAATACCTAGGAATAAACTTACCTAAGGAGACAAAAGACCTGTATGCAGTAAACTATAAGATACTGATGAATGAAATTAAAGATGATACAGACAGACGGAGAGATATACCATGTTCTTGGATTGGAAGAATCAACATTGTGAAAATGACTGTACTACCCAAAGCAATCTACAGATTCAATGCAATCCCTATCAAACTACCAATGTCATTTTTCACAGAGCTAAAACAAAAAAATTCACAATTTGTATGGAAACACAAAAGACCCTGAATAGCCAAAGCAATCTTGAGAAAGAAAAACGGAGTTGGAGGAATCAGGCTCCCTGACTTCAACCTATGGTACTGGCACAAAAACAGAAATATAGATCAGTGGAACAGGATAGAAAACCCAGAGATAAACCCACACACATATGGTCATCTTAACTTCACAAAGGAGGCAAGAGTATACAGTGGAGAAAAGACAGCCTCTTCAATAAGTGGTGCTGGGAAAACTGGACAGCTACATGTAAAAGAATGAAATTAGAACACTCCCTAAAACCATACACAAAAATAAACTCAAAATGTATTAAAGACCTAAATGTAAGGCCAAACACTATAAAACTCTTAGAGGAAAACATAGGCGAACACCCTATGACATAAATCACAGCAAGATCCTTTTTGACCCACCTCTAGAGAAATGGAAATAAAACCAAAAATAAACAAATGAGACCTAATGAAACATAAAAACTTTTGCACAGCAAAGGAGACCATAAACAAGATGAAAAGACAACCCTCAGAATGGGAGAAAATATTTGCAAATGAAACAACTGACAAAGGATTAATCTCCAAAATATACAAGCAGCTCATGCAGCTCAATAACAAAAAAACAAACAACCCAATCCAAAAATGGGCAGAAGACCTTAATAGACATTTCTCCAAAGAAGATATACAGATTGCCAACAAACACATGAATGAAAGCTCAACATCACTAATCATTAGAAAAATGCAAATCAAAACTACAATGAGGTATCACCTCACACCAGTCAGAGTGGCCATCATCAAAAAAATCTACAAACAATAAATGCTGGAGAGAGTGTGGAGAAAAGGGAACCCTCTTGCACTGTTGGTGGGGATGTAAATTGATACAGCCACTATGGCGAACAGTATGGAAGTTCCTTAAAAAACTAAAAATAGAACTACCATATGACCCAGTAATCCCACTACTGGGCATATACCCTGAGAAAACCATAATTCAAAAAGAGTCATGTACCACAATATTCACTGCAGCTCTATTTACAATATCCAGGACATGGAAGCAACCTAAGTGTCCATCAACAGATGAATGGATAAAGAAGATGTGGCACATATATACAATGGAATATTAGTTAGCCACAGAAAGAAACAAAATTGAGTTATTTGTAGTGAGGTGGATGGACCTAGAGTCTGTCATACAGAGTGAAGTAAGTCAGAAAGGAAAAATAAATACTGTATGCTAACACATATATATGGAATCTAAAAAAAGAAAACAATGGTTATGAAGAACACGGGGCAGGACAGGAATAATGGCACAGACATAGAAAATGGACTTGAGGACACGGGGAGGGGAAAGGGTAAGCTGGGATGAACTGAGAGAGTGTATGGACTTATATATACTACCAAATGTAAAATAAATAGCTAGTGGGAAGCAGCTGCATAGCACAGGGAGATCAGCTCGGTGCTTTGTGACCACCTAGAGGGGTGGGACAGGGAGGGTGGGAGGGAGACACAAGAGGGAGGAGATATGGGGATATATGTATATGTATAGCTGATTCACTTTGTTATAAAGCAGAAACTAACAGATCATTGTAAAGCAATTATACTCCAATAAAGATGTTAAAAAAATAATAATATTAGTGATCAGATACTCTAGTGTTTTTCAAAATTAGAACTTTATTACTTAGACAGTTATAAAACACTTGATCTTTAGGCAATCATCACAACGTTTTTAAGCACTGCAATGAATAATATTTTTAAGTTTATGCAGAACCGGAATATTTTCATATCATAATTTTATGATTTTTTATTAATTTTTGTTTTGCAGTCTCATTCAAGTTAACTTTTGCATTATTTAATTACATTTAGTTTGTTTTAAAAAGTTCATTGTCATTTTTCTGAAATAATGGATTGGAATTGTTTTTTCAATCTGTTTTTGCAAGATACTTTTTACTTTCTATACCCTAAACTTCCTCTTTTCTTTTAAATTTGTTCATGATTGACCTCAGTGAACCAAGCAGTCAAAGTATTCTCAATATGCATTGAAGTCTTTATGTCACGTTAAACTCTAAATAATTCATCTAATGATGAACACTTGTGTTGCTTCCAGTTTTTGGCTATTTTGACTAATGCTTCAATGAACATGGGTATACAAATATGTGTTTGAGAGCTTGTTTTCAATTCTTTTGGGTATATACCCAGAAGTGGAATTGCTGGATCATATAGTTATTCTATGTGTAATATTTTGAGGATCAGCTCTACTGTTTTTCTCAGGGGCTGATTCACTTTACAATTCCACCAGCAATGAATGCACAAAGGCTCCAATTTCTCTATCTCTTGCTAACATTTGTTATTCTCTCTCTTTTTTTTTAACAGCTACCCTAATGGGTGTGAAGTGGTATTGAATAGTTTTGAATATGATTTTATTCATGCTGTTGTCAACAAATATAAAGATATAAAATCCAAAATAATTAAATATACATGAAATAATTTATGCAATTACAAGCAAAAATATAAATCAAGGAGTTTCACTTATCCCACTCACAAATAGGTCTGGTGAAAAGGTTTTTTGTGCAATGAAACATGCAATTAGCATAAAATATTTAGAACTTAGTTGAAAGTTTTGTGTTGTTGCTGTGTAATATATCACTTTCAAGTTTTTATTTAGGAGTGAAAGAAAAATAGAAAAATGATCAGAGTACAACATTTAGAAGTAATTTAGATTGAAAATGATGTTGTGGTGGGTTATTTCTACATATATGTCCAACCAGATCTCTCATGGCAGCATGTCTTTTTGTCACGTGACTTCTATATTCGCTCATTCAAGTAGATGATGTCTTTCGTCTGGCCCAGTATAGTTTCTCCAGCTGACCAGGGGCTCTCCAAGTGGAATATGGCCCCACAGGAAAGATCGCATTTACTGTCTATAAGCCTCTTTGTTAAGACCTCTGAAAAATTTGAGATGGTCCCCAGTAGGCTCTCTCAGCTAGACATTAAGTACTTCTGAGAATCTTGATAGCATTTTCCTACAGTATTCTCACACATGCAAAATAGAGATAATTCTACCTTGAAAAAAATGATAGATATTGCTTTGAGGGCATGAAGTGTATTCTAATGAAATTTATAGAAAAATCTACAAATTTTAAAAGCCTTGAACCAAAAACACACCGTCTGATTGGACTGAAGGGACAAAGATATTTCAAAATGCAAAAAACTCCCAACTTCTAAAGATAAGAAACAGACTTAGAGCTACTCAGCTGTAAATACCTGCTATTTCTTCTAGAAAAGTTTCGCTAACTCTGAGGCAAAGCCAAGATCTTTGAAAAACAATGGATTAGGAACCAGAACTACACTCCACTCAGACTTTTCCTTGTGTCTCAGAGAAAGGGAACAGGTAACATGTGTCCAGCTGGATTCAGAATTGCCATGGGTCAGTGATAAATAAATGCTTTCTGTTCTTCTTTTATTTATTTTACTTTTTTGTCTTTTTTTTTTTAGCATCTTTATTGGAGTATAATTGCTTTACAATATTGTATTAGTTTCTGCTGTATAACAAAGTGAATCAGTTGTATGTATATGTTCTTCTTTTAAAATGCAAGTGTCCATTGCAATTATTTTATCTGTGCTTTATCAGTGTATGCAGAAGGCAGATAATCTGTCATTTTATATCTCACATCTCTAGATTAAGAGCAATTGAATGTGAGCAGCTGCATCCAGTAATCCTCAGGCATATATGGACATAATTTAGATAATGACATTCTGGATTTTGAGAAAATACCTTAAGGGTATGAGGCTTTCAGAGGAGGGAGGAATGTATTTTGCATGTGGGAGACCTGTAAATTGCTGTGGCCAGAGGGTAGACAATGGTAGATTGTTTCCAAAGATGTGCACATAAATTCCTCTCTCTCATCCTGCATGTCTGTTTGCTATGTGAATTTTCCACTCCTCCATTAATAAGAGAACATACTTCTCTTCCCTTTGAATTTATGAAAGGTCCTGTTTCGATCAATGGAATGTAAAAATGACATTGTGTAATTTCTGGGTCTATTAACTAAGAAAACTTGCAGTTTCCATTTTAACCCTCATTTTCACACTTCCAGTTTCATCCAGCTACGATGTAAAGAAGCTTAAACTAGGCTAGTTAATGATGGTTATGGGAGAGTAGAAGAGATGAGAAGAGAAAGGGGGGAGGGAAGAGAGAGATTGAGATGGAGATTATGTTCAGGAGAACCTAGCCACCCAATACATCTCCATAGAAAATAGAACTCATTAGGTGAATACAGCTGAATTTTGGAGTGGTTTTCTTATACAACAAGAGATAACTAGAAAAGGTTTATTTGTCTTAATCTTTGAAAGAGATAATAAGGTTGGGGAAACTTATGTTCCTTTTTATTTATGGCTTATATTTATTCAAATTAGAAATATTTTCATTGCCAGGTGAGAGTAGAAAATTTATGGGCAGTATTACAGAAAAGAGCTAAAAGCACCCTTATACTGTGGCATCATTAACTTTTCTTCTTTTTCTTTCTTTTTTTAAGAAACAAATTACCAATACTATGTTTGACTACCAAACTGATTATTTTGGTAACATTTTTGGAATAATATCCACATTCTTTTCCTTATTATTATACTGATGATATCCCGTTTATATTGTTCAGTTTGTTTTTTTTGATCCCAAACTAAGCACCAAGAAATGCAACTTCTTTGGAGCCAGGCCTAAATATTGTTATTTTTTCTGCTTTTAATTTTATATATAAAAATATGATTTAAAATAATGAATGAATATGGCATCTTATCACAGTCCTAAACTGCAAATTTCCAATAGCTGCTATTTTTAAAGTAATGCTTAAACAATCACAGGATTACAAACAGGAACTCAGCAAGATGGAGTAGTTTTTCCTAACCACGATAAACCCAGTTGTTTTATTGGAAATGCATCAAGCTGGTATTTTAGGATAAAAGAAAATTTAGTGAAATCAGAAAAGCAAATTGCAGAAAATTAATTACAGCTATACCTCATTTTCATCATAACACCTGTTTACTTAACCAAGATTGAATTCACATCAATATCCTTTCAAAATTTGATCACTTATTAACTTACTGGTTACGCTCAATAAGAGACATTAAATACACACTGACAATTTTACAGATTAAGACAAATCTCACTTTAGAAGATTCCTGTCTTTTAACCGATGTTCATTTAACATCATAAGTCAAAAATATTACTATTTGGGGTTGTTATACTTTAAGATTTATGTGATGTCTTTAGACATCTTTGCAATCTCTTCTAAATAATAGCAATTATATGTCAATTATAATCACAAGAAAAAAATGAAGAATTTTGGATGTTTAAAATTCCCATAGATCTTTTGAAAATGAAAGGAGAATAGACTGTTAGTTTGGAGAAAATACCAAGAGAAGTTCTATTTTCTGAACTTTGCCTTCTAGTAAGTATTTGAATCTTTTAAAAATGAAGGATTCATATCTAAAGTGATTTTCTACTATTTTTGAACTTCAAAAGTCTTCTCCATTTTTATATGGTAGCAAAAAATTCTTTTAAACACATGACTTCGTGCTCACTAAATTGAATCTCTATAATTTAAATTTTAATTACTAAGTATGCCTAAATTATTTGAAACATTTTTGATTTTTCTATGTAGATTCAGGGTGAGTAGATTACACTGGACTGGAAAAGAAAGTCTTGCTTTTGGCTCATTTCTGAAAACTGGATCATCTCTCTTTTGCTTACTGATTTGTATGTGTTATTTATGTTTTGATGCAAGTTCTTTTTAGGTCATATGCATTTTCAATATCTTCTTCCACTGTTAGGCTTGCTTCTTCACTCTTTTAATTGTGGAAGACAACTCCCCATGGTGCTTCTGCATATCTGGAATCTGTTTCTCTTTCAGAGTATCTTTTCAAGGATTTATAGGAAATAGTTTCGGAAGATAGAGATAGTGCCTCCCTTTGGGGCAGAGGGAAGGTTTGTTTCCTGATCAGGATGATAATAAAGATAATGCCTTCTTCTGGGACACCTTCTAGGCTACATTTTCTAGTGGCCTTCTTATAAGATTATAGATTTCCTTAGTTGGGTTTCACTCCTGTAGTGCATCTCACGGCTATAGAGGCATCATCTGATGAGTCACATTGTTCTTTAGGTATTGGGGCTCAGGGAACTGGTATGAGAATTACTCTGTCTATTGCTCTTGCTGTGAGAAATAAACTGTCCTTTGTCTTTGACCTAGCAGCTTCATGACTACTACCGGTATCTTTATACCTCTAATTATTTTTGCTTTATATATTTTGAGACCATGTTAACTAGTATATTTTGAATTGAATAACTTCTAAGTTGGTTGGCTCCTTTATTGTTCTAAAATACCTTTTTTTGTCTCTTATAATGTTTATTGTCTTATTGTCCATTTTGTCTTATTAATGTCAACACATACAGTTGATTCTTATTTTTTAATCAATCATGATCTTTTTAAAATTGGAGTATTTATTTTGTTTATACTGAATATAATTATTGATAAATTTCTATTTAGATTTATCATCTATTTGGTTTTCTTTTGTTTGTTTGAAATTCTTTTTTCTGATTTTTTACCTTCTTTTCAGTTTATCATGGTTTATTATGTCTTTGTTTAAGTTCAGTCTGACAATTTTTATTTTTTAATTGGTGTATTTAGTATATTTCCTCATCAGTTTGTGTTTAAATGTACCATCTGGTTATTTGTACTGTTTTTGTCCCATGAGCTTTAAACATTCTTTTTTCTCCTTTTTTTCATTCTTTGGTTTAATTAAGCATTTTTAATATTTATCCTCTTTGTCATATTTTAAAAATATTGTTTGAGTGGTTACATGAGAAATTACTTTATTATTTATTTATTGAAGTCTGATTTAACGTAATGCTTTTAATATTCCCCTGACAATGCAGACTTTAAAACACTTTAACTCTATTTTTCACTTTCTGATTTTTCTTTTATGTTTGTCATTTACTTTAATTATTCATAATTTTTAAATCCCACAAGACAGCAATGTTTTTGTATGCAGTCAATATTCATTTAGATTTATTTACACATTCAATATTTTCAATCTTTATTCTTTTCTGAATTTCCAGGCTTCTATTAGATCATTTTCCCTCTGTCTTAAGTATTCCCTAATATAGATCCAATAGTGATACATTTTCCTAATTTTTATATATCTGAAAAAGTATATATGAAAATATACCTTCTTTTCTTTTTTTAAGATTTATTTACTATTTATTTATTTATTTAACTTATTTTTGGCTGTGTCAGGTCTTAATTGTGGTGCTTGGGATCTTCATTGAGGCATGCGGGATCTTTCATTGTGGTGCATGGGCTCTTCACTGTGGTGCGTGGGCTTCTCTCTAGTTGTGGCATGTGGGTTTTCTATTCTCTAGTTGTAGCGTGCAGGCTCCAGGGCACATGGGCTCTGTAGTTTGCAGCATGCAGCCTCTAGTTGAAGTGTACGAGCTCAGTAGTTGTGGCATGCAGGCTTAGTTGCCCCACGACATGTGGGATCTTAGTTCCCTGGCTATGGCTTGAACCCATGTCCCCTGCATTGTAAGGCAGATTCGTTACCACTGGACCACCAGGGAAGTCCCTACCTATATTTTTGAAGCACATTTTCTCTGTGAATAGATTTCTATGTTGGTGCATTTTTGTCACTTAAAAAAAAATTCAGCTGTAAAACCTTCTGCTTCCATATTTTTTATAGAAAAGTCAGCTGTCAATTCTATTGTTTTTATTCTAGCTAATTGGTCAATTTTTTTTTCTTCCTGCCTGCTTTTATGATCTTATTTGTTTGTCTTTGATTACTTATTTTATTTCTATTTGTGTATTTGATCAGTTTGGAAAATTATCTGCTTTTTTCCTTCAAATATTGTTTATGTACTCTTTTCTTTGTCCTTTCCTTCTGAGACTCTATTTACAGGTTATGTTAGGTATTTTTAATATATCCCCTTTGTCTCTTAAGTACTTTGGTGTATTTTCCATCCTTTTTCCTCCCATCTCTCTCTGTGCTTGGAATTGGATCAAAGAACTATCTTCCACCTCATTAATCTGATTTCTTTTTTGGAGAGAAGGCACTGTGGCTAATCTGCCATTAAACTTATATATTGAATTCTTTATTTTAGTTTTTTATATTTTCAGATCTGAAATTTCTATTTATATTCCTTTTATATATTCCTTTTCTTTGCTGAAATTCTGTATCTTCTCAATTTACTTCATAATATGTTTTACTGTTACTATAAAGGGTATATCTGATATTCCAATATCTGGATTCCCTGTGGGTTTCTATTATCCATTTCTGTTATAATTTGCTCTTTTTTTGTCACTTTTCCTTTAATTCTCTGTTGAGTCCTTTATTAGCTTCAACTGAAAAACTAGAGGCCTTCCTCTTTGGGAGTCTGAACTTCACTCTTTGTCTTTTAGACATGTGGGGTTGCCAAAAGTCTGTTTGTTTCTCATTCATAGCTAAAGCAAAGGTAAATATCCATATTAAACTCAAGAAGTGAGGTGTGTCAGTGACAGGTTTTATTTTTCTGTATGGGTGATCTATTTCTGGTTTGTCTTTACTCCTTTGGGAGACCCACTTTAAATCCAGGGCTCATTACCAGAGAGCCTCTACCTTGATGGATCCTGAACTCTAACTCTTGTTTCTCTAGTTCTGTGAGATGGTTGCAAGTGCTGCCCAGATTCTCAGATGCCTATCTTGCCATTGGTAGATTGCAAATGCCTTGAGAGAAAAGGTAGCACCAAATGCTGGTCTCACATAACTTACTTCCCTTCTCTTCAGGATATGGATGTTTTTGGACACGGCTAAAGGCTACTTTGGTTCTCTCTGATGCCTTCAATCATATATAATTAACTGGCATTTCTTTATTTTTGGTGATGGGGTTGATCAAATAAAGGCTAATCTACCTTCCTTAAAATGCTTTACATTCAGCACTCATAATCTTATGGAGGTAATATCTTAATTTCTTCCAGATGTTTTGCTTTCCTCACTTTTGTTTTGAAATTAAATGTGGAGTTTATGTTTTACATCATATGAGATAAAGTTATGTTTCAGTCTCTTTCCAAATGGACCTCCAATTAAACAAGCACCATTTATTGAATAGTTCATCTTTTTTTCCCTGTGATATATAATGCTTCTGCTCTCATACACAAACTTTTCATAGAGGGTGGATTTGCATCTGTTTTCCTTATTCAGTTTCATTGGTCTAATTATCTCTTACACAATTTTTGAAATGTGTCTTTTGTCTTGAAATAGAGACAATTTTTGTTCTTAAAAATGTCTTGACTATTATTGGCTCTATGTTATGTACATTTTAGGCAGATTCTTTTCAAATTTTGTGAAAAACACTGCTTGAATTTTATTGGATTGCATTAAATTAATAGAATGATTTTGAGAGACCTGAATTTATTAAATATTTTCATCTATAAGCATTGTAGAAAATTCACCATTTGTTTAATTCAATCAATTTAAACAATTTTGTCCATGAGCTTCATGCTTATTTTTTTTTAACATCTTTATTGGAGTATAATTGCTTCACAATGGTGTGTTAGTTTCTGCTTTATAACAAAGTGAATCAGCTATACGTATACATATACATACATATATACATATCTCTCCATATCTTCTCCCTCTTGCAAAAAATATGGAATGCTTCACGAGTTTGCATGTCATGCTTGCACAGGGGCCATACTAATCTTCTCTGTATCGTTCCAATTTTAGTATATGTGCTGCCGAAGTGAGCACTTCATGCTTATTTTTGGTTGGACTTATTATTTGACAACTTTTTTTTCATTATAAATGAGATTTTTTTTTAGTAGACTTTTTTTTTGAACTTTATAGATTTAGAGAAAAATTGAGATTTCATTGAGTACAGCATACCCAATTTCCAATATTATTAACATCTTACATTAGTATGGTCAATTTGTTTGCATCAATAAATCAATATTGATACATTTTTATTAAATAAGTCTGTATTCTCTTCAGATTCCTTACATCTTACCTAACAATTTTCTGTTCCAGGATTCCATCTGGGCACCACATTCCATTTAGTTGTCATGTCTCCTTAAGCACCTCTTGGTTGTAACAGTTTCTCAGAATTTCTATGTTTTTCATGACCTTGACAGTTTTGAGTACTGAACAGGCAGTTTGTACAATGTTCCTCAATTTGGGTTTATTGTATATGTTTGTCATGGTTAGGCTAAGGTTATAGGTTTTTAGTGAGAATACCATAGTGGTGAAACACACTTCTTATAGTGTAACAGGTTACATATTATCAAGATTACTTATCACTGATGATGTTTACTTTGGTCAGTTGGCAAAGACTGTATTTTCGAGGTTTTTCTAAAATAAATTTCTTTCTCTCTTTCCTTTCCCATACTTCATTCTTTTGAACTAATAACTAAGCACCAATACTCCATTGTATACATACACCACATTTTGTTTATCCATTCATCAATCTATGAACATTTGTTCTGTTACCACTTTTGGACTATTATGAATAATGGCTGCTATGTACATTGGTACACAAATTTGTTTTTATTTCTCTTGGGTATATACCTAGGAGTGCAAAGACTTCTTTATACATTTTCTGTATGTTTGAATCTTGAGGAACTGGCAGTCACTTTTTCCAAAGTGGCTGCATCATTTTACATTCCTATGAGAAGTCTATGAGTTTTCCAATTTCTTCATATCCTTGCCAACTTTTGTATTATTTGTCTTTTTGATTTTATCAATCCCAGTGGATGTGAAGTGGTATCTCATAGTGGTTTTCATTTGCAAGTACCTAATAATTAATGCTGTTGAGCATTTTATGTGCTTATTAGCCATTTGTATATCTTCTTTGGAGAAATATCCACTCAGATCCTTCATCTATTTTTAATTTGGATTATCTGTCTTCTTATTATTGACTTGGAAGAATCATTTATATTATAAATACAAGTTTCTTATGAGTTATTTATAAATATATTCTCCATTTTTCCAGGTTTCTTTTCACTTTGTTGATGGTATTCTTTGAAGCAGAAAAAAATTTAATTTTGATGAAGTCCAATTTATCTGCTTTTTGTTTTGTCCCTTTTGCTTTTAATGTTAGCCAAGAAGACTTTGCCCAACCCACAAACTTGAAAATTAACTACTATATTTTCTTCTAAGACTTTTAGAGTTTAATCTTTTATAGTTTTAGCTTAGATCTATGATTCATTTTTAGCTCATTTTTTGTATGTCAAGAGGAAGGGTCCAACTTTATTTATTTGTATGTGAATAACCAATTGTCCCAGCACTGTTTGTTGAAAAGACCATTCTTTCTGATTGAATTGTCTTGGGACTCTTGTCAAAATTCAACTGACCATTAATATAAGAGTTTATTTCTGAACTCCCAGTTCTATTTGATCAATTTATCTATCTATCTATCTCTCCTTATCCCATTACCACACATTCTTGATTACTGTAGCTTTATTGTAAGTTTTCAAATTTAGAATTGTGAATCCTTCAACTTCGTTATTTTTCAGTATCCTTTATCTTTTTAAAGATTGTTTTGCATTTCCCTATGAATTTTAGATCAGCTTGGCAATTTCTGCAAAAAAAGCTTGCTAAGATTTTGATAGAAATTGAATTAACTTTATAGATCAATTTGGGGCATATTGCTATCTTAATAATATTAAGTTTTGTGATCCATGGACCTGAGTTTTCTTTCCATTTATTTAAGTCTTCTGTAAGTTCTTTCAGCAATGTCTTAAAGTTTTCAGGTTATAACCTTTGCATTTGTGTTAAATTTATTCCTAAGTATTTTATTTTTTGATGCCACTGTAAATTGAATTGTTTTGTGATTTCATTTTTTGATTGTTCATTGATAATGTATAGAAATACAATAGATTTTTATATATTGATCTTGTATCCTGCATCCCTAATGAACTTGTTTATTAGTTTTAAAAATATTTATGTGTGTCCTTCAGTTTATACATAAGATTATGTCACCTGTAAATAAAGATAGTTGTATTTAACTCCATTCTAGAAAGGCATTATTACTTCCACTATAAAGTAGTGTAAAATGAGAATTACAGGACTCATATGGGTACTAACAAGTGACAGAACTGAATTTGGATGCATCTATTTGAGATCAGAGTCATCCTTTTTTTTAATAAATTTATTTATTTTTGGCTGCGTGAGGTCTTTGTTGCTGCGTGTGGGCTTTCTCTAGTTGAGGTGAGTGAGGGCTACTCTTCGTTGTGGTGCACAGGCTTCTGATTGCGGTGGCTTCTTTTGTTGTGGAGCACGGGCTCTAGGCACGCGGGCTTCAGTAGTTGTGGCTCATGGGATCTAGAGCACAGGCTCAGTAGTTGTGGCTCATGAGCTTAGTTGCTCTGCGACATGTGGAATCTTCCCAGACTAGAGCTCGAACCCGTATCCCCTCCATTGGCAGGTGGATTCTTAACCACTGCACCACAAGGGAAGCCCCCAGAGTCGTTCTTCTTATAGATCTCTAGCATAATACCAAGATAAAGAAACATTGTAATACTTTAAGATCCATGAAAAGAATCTTATCCTTGGGAATGAATGCATCAGTTTTCCACTGTATGCTCCTGCTTCAGTCATTCATAATTTGGTAAAGTTGTAACATCTTTATGATGCTAATAGTGGAGAGTACACATCACTCATAACCATTTCTCCTACCACTATACCCATTAAACAAAAATTCTTCATTGGCCCCCTTGCCTAGGCCTCTGGCAGCCACCCTTATACTTTCTGTCCCTATTAATTTCACTTCTCAAAGTATCTCATATAAGTGGAATATAATATTTGCCTTTTTGTGACTAGCTTATTTCACTTTGTACAATGTTTTTTAAGGTTCAGCCAAGTTGTAGTATGTATCAGAATCTTCTTTTTAATGCTGAATAATATTTCATTGTGTATATATATATATATATATATATATATATATATATATATATATATATACCACATTATATACCACATTTTATTTACTCATTCATTCATCATTGGATGAATGCTTAAATTGCTTCTACATTTTGGCTATTATGAATAATATTCTATGGACATAGGTGTACAAATATCTCTTTGAGATTCAGCTTTAAATTATTTTGGGTTTATACACCCCAAAGTGGAACTGTTGGGTCATATGATAATTATATTTTTAATTTATTAAGGACCTCCCATACTGTTTTCCGTAGTGGTTGCACCATTTTACATTCTCACCAGCAGGTGACAAGTGTTCTAATTTTTCTACATCCTGGCCAAAACTTGTTCTTTTCTTTTCTTTTTTTTTTTTTTTTTTTTTTTAATAGAGTTTCAGTTTTGCAAGATGAAAAGAGTTCTGGAGATACTTTGCACAACAATGTGTGAATGTACTTAACACTACTGAACTGTAAACTTCAGAATGGTTATGGTGGTAAAATTTTAAGTTACGTGTATTTTACCACAATTTAAAAAAAATTAGAAAAGTGAAAAGAAACAATACTTTACCAAAAAATGTGAATGTGAAACAAATTTTAACAACTACCGAATTTAGAAAAAGTCATAAAAATTATTGCCTTTAAATATATGGTAATATGTAATATTTTGAGACCCTAACTGTATTATATAATTACATTTCTTTTTTTTCATGAAATCTTTTTTCTTCTGGAAATAAATATTCACTTTAAAAAGTTCTGGAATTTTCATCTTTTCTGATTTTAAACGTGTCACGGTACTCCTTTTCAATTTTTGCAACATCATTCTTGATTTCTTATATTGCAAATTTTGTATGGATTTTTTAGTGTTGAAACAAATAGCTCATCAACACTATAACCATAAAGAGCATTGGTGTACAGAGATTGTAATTTTAAAATGTATTTTTAAATTTTTAAAATGTCTCTAGATTTGTACTGGAATATGGGCTTAAGTTTTTCACTGCTCATATAATTCATGCTGAATAGAACTCTGATTCAAGTTTATTTTATTCTGATATTTGACTTAGAAACAAAGAAACAATCAGCTTCTGTATGTACTGGCTACATATTAGCACAGCATGTACCCCAATCTTCAAAAACTTTAGGATGTAGAGCAACATTCTAGGAAAGATAGCAGTGTGTACTTAACTTCAAACTTGCATTACATTTCCTTCAGATAAAATTGCAGGATCGGTGAATCTTAGATTAGACATGGTTCTTTAATTATTATTTATTAATATTATTATTATCATACTTCCACTCTACAAAGCCATTATTGCATGTGAAATGTTTTTAAAACAATCTTATGGGTTGGAAACATTGGACAAAACTTGGAAAAGTTGATACATCTCACTCAACTCGTGTAGTTTGTAAGAGGTTGAACCCTGCTTTTGAACTGGTTACCCGATAAGGCTGTTAATACCTACTGTAGCTTAGTGCATTACCTAAGAGAGACTTAGCCATTCAAATACATTATTTTTTTAAGTTCCAAAGCAAGAGCAGATTGTGGGGGTAGACATATATAATTATAAAGATAAAATTGATGACTACTAAATGTTAAAAAAATATATTTCCACTTTTAACCCAGAATATCATTTAAGCAAAGTATATTCTGGACAAATATGCCTTAAAATATATGATGAGAGACTTGACAGTAGTGATTTTTGTATCTTTCTACCCAAAGCATAGGAAAACTACATTAGATGCTCAATAAATATTTGCTGAACTAATGAATTACAAATGGATATAGAACATTGAATGATAGCCACCAAAGTCTAAGACAATATTGTTGTTAAAGGAAAGCTAATAGATCTCACCACAACATAGTACTATTCCTGGTGGCTGGCCATATCTTGGCCAATTTTTTTTTTGGTCAGTGGCAGTGTCAGATGTAACACCATAATCTTTTATGAAAATTTAGTATCAAGTGGTGAGCAAAAATGATATTATTCCCAATACTGCATAAAGTGAAATTATATTAAAGAACAATAAGACCTTTCATTGTATTAGTTAACAAAGATATTTGACATTATTGACCAAAACAAAAATACTAAAGAAATACTGGCATAATCTGAAGTACATCTTTAGGGAACATGGCAAGCTCAGACGCAGTGAGGAGAGTGAGCACCACACTCTAGTGACGGATTCTGTATCCAGAGTAGATACAGACCAAACTAAAGCATACTTTTCTTTGACATTGGTTGTAGAGTGGCCTCATTATTCTCATACAATTTTACAAGGAAAGGCAAATCAATGACTTTGTTATCTTCATGAACACAGAAGTCTATATGCCATAGTTACAAAGATTTCAAAAGCTTTCTCTTCTGAAATCTGGAGTACTGTTTGAGGAAAACTGTGTTTTCTTTGGGCAGAGATTGTTTCTCTAATAGGTTGTGCTTACATATTTAGAAGTGTCTTGTAGTGGAAACCACACCACGAGTCTTTCTCAAGGCCTATGTTCTGACTCCAGCCCATCGACTAACTAGCTATATGATTTATAAAACTGAAAACAAAAAGTATATGATCTTTCCTGTAACTTCAAAATTTTAATTTTAAGATTATATTTTTATTATGGACTCTAAATCTGTATTTGAATTGTCTTATTTTTACAATGTGCAGCATGGTTTTGTCTGTTTTGTGTGTGTATGTGTTACTTTTAGATTGAGCCATGACGACCTATAGAACAGTTATGTTCATTGCACAAGTGTAAACAGGTTTCCCAAATGCAGTCTTTTTCACTGGGAGTTGATACTGATAGAAACCTATGTCCTTGCTCTCGTTCTGACCTTCAATTTTGCCATCTATCAAATCTCCCTTTTTTTCTATCTCAAAGAGAATATTAAGGGCTGCTGATCAGAGAAAAGACATCAGAGAAGACCAAAAGAGCACAATGTCCTGGTGTTAGATATATAACAATGCTTCAATTATAGTTCCTTAATTTCTATAGATATTTAGGAAGGCTTTAAAAACATTATTTATATTACATAAAATGTGATACATTAAGAACAAATACCCATAAAAGTATTTAGATAGATTCACAACAGTTAAAAGCATGTTGTTAACATTGTGTGAAATATTATAAACTATGAGGGAAAATAATAATTTACTAACAAGAAAATCACAGTATTGGGTACATTTAAATATTGAGAAATCAGAAGTAATAATAATAACAATAGAAGAGTAGAATATAAAGGAAACACCAAAACACTTTCATCACACTTACAAATAAACTGCTTTCTTCTTCCCACATTCTCCTCTGGGTCTAAGGCATAGCTGTAAGCAGCATTATAATTGTGGTGGATATGGATGCTAACACATTTATTCTCTTTTTCTGTGGGAAGTGGGAAGGAAGGGAAGACATCATTTTTAACATAATTTTTGAATAATCTTAAAACTTTAAAAATTATTTTCTAATTAAAAAAATAACCCACATTTTAGCCTGTTAATACAATAAAAAGAGAATTGTAATGGAAAAATAAGATCACAATTGTTATTGATAATATCATCCCATTGATATTTATCTAATGCACAGGACCATTTGACTGCAGCTTGAGCTGTCACTAAACTTTGTAACTTCACAATTGGGATTAATTATGGAAAGACCAATTTAGCTACAGTGATCAGTACTGACTGCTAAAATAGCTGAAACACCCCTACAGGTCATGATTCTGGTTGATTTTAACTCTACGAAGGAATGAAAAAGATGAGCTCTTCAGTGATTTGAAATAATAGAAATCCAACCACAACTTTGTATTTTGGAATAACAATAAATGATATTTTAAAATACAATGTTAAGTCTAATTTTAGACATCAATTTCCACTTTATTCTGCATCACCTTTTTTTTTTTTTTTTTGGTCACAGCTTCCAATAAACAAGGATATTGTGATTATCAGTCTAGTCTCTCATGAAGATGTTACCATGAGCTGAAATTCTAGCCTCCTTATTCAGAAAATGTTAATGTAAGAAGATGTTGGCATGCATATACTCCTTGGCATGTGCATTACTGGGGACTGCTGGTTCTTTCAGGAGTTACATGGAATAAGAAAATCTCTTCTTCTATATGAAAATCTGTGGTGGTGGTGGGAATCTTAAAAGAGTCAAATCTTGGGCTTCCCTGGTGGCGCAGTGGTTGAGAATCTGCCTGCCAATGCAGGGGACACGGGTTCGAGCCCTGGTCTGGGAAGATCCCACATGCCGCAGAGCAACTAGGCCCGTGAGCCACAATTACTGAGCCTGCGCATCTAGAGCCTGTGCTCTGCAATGGGAGAGGCCCGCGCACCGCGATGAAGAGTGGCCCCCACTTGCCGCAACTAGAGAAAGCCCTCGCACAGAAACGAAGACCCAACACAGCCATAAATAAGTAAATAAATAAGTAAGTAAGTAAGTAAATAAATAAATAAATAAATAAATAAATAAATAAATAAAATTAAAAAAAAAAAAAAAGAGTCAAATCTTGCCTAGGGACTTTAAAGATGGAGATCATTATTCTTCTGCCCTGTCTACCCCAAGAGGCTTTTCAGCTGGGATAGGACTCTTCAGGAAGTAGAGAGAGTAACAAAGCATATTGTCCCAGAAGGATGATATAGAAAAGAATATCAATTAAGCTGGAGGAATCTAAGGCTGAAGATCCCATAGGGCTTTAAGATGCCATCTTATCAACATGATTAGAAATACTAGTCATCATTTTGATAAAATATTTGTACAATTCTGAAATCTTAATAACTGTATATTTATTTCTCACTTCAGTTTCACAGCAGTATGTGACTTTAAAAACCTTTAGAAATACTAAATTGGTGTTTGAGATTAGCAGGGAATTATGTACAGTTTCACAGCTTTACTTGGGGGAGGAAGCAGCTTTTAGTTATAGATAAATACTAAAACTCTATAGCATAAGAGGTGAAGATGAGATTAATAAGACCATCAGCCCTCTTTGAGCAAAAATACACAAGTATAGAAAGAAAAGAGGAAGGAGACAACAGAATAAAAATTTTAAAAACCCAAAAAATTTATGGCAGTGAAACTGCAAAATGAGACGGTAGCAAAACACAACCTCAAGGAAATTTTGCAAGATACAAAATGCTCTAGATAAATTGATGGAAACACTAGGAGCTGATGAATGACTTCCTTTTCTGGGAAAGCATTACAGTTTTCCAGGAAGGAAATTAAAGAAATTTGGTATATTCTACCAACATTCCCTGTTTTGGACAGATTACTGAAGGATGCATGGGTAGACCATAAAATAAATGGGATATGTCATATGTTTTGCTCCTTCCCTCACTATGGATAAATAGCATTTAAGGGTTCAAATGGAGTTCAAGGGTAAAGCTTGCTTTTTGCCATTTTTCTCTAAGCCAGTTTCTTAAAAGTAGCAGGGATGTACTCCAATTTGTGACAGTGCTGTCTAGTCTAGGAGAGTTAGGTCTGGAGGCAAGAGGACACCACTGAGAAGATGGTCCTTTTGGACTATTTCCATAAGGAAGGTGCCAAAGCACAAAGAAATTGCACTCTCCTCACCAAAAATTACTTAAGTCCATGGAACTTTTTTTTTTTAATTAGCATCATTATTTTCAGATGTCATGATCATGTGCATTAAAGAGGAGCATCAATGTAAAACTATTAAAGCAAATAAAATAGGTCAGGGTTGTGGTCAGTTGCAATGTGAATGTGTAAATATCAATATTTTAAAAATATATCACCAATAATTGCTTAGAAAATAAGATTGAAATAGTCGTCAGTAGCAGTAATGATAATTGTATAGCAGGCAATACATTTTTAAAATATGTACAGGATTTACATGAAAAGAAAACACATACTATTCTATCAGGAAAGAAGAAAGAAGGGGTAAATATAGCAGCATGCCATGTAATTGACTGATAAAAATGGAATACTCTAAAAATATATAATTCCTAAATTAAAATTTGATATAATTTGCAAAATAATTCAACAAATTTTTTGAACTTGGACAAATTATTCCAGACATCCTCTATAAAAAGAAACGTGAAAATACCTAGGAAGTTTAAGACAAAGATTAATAGAAGATGTTAAATTTTAAAACAATTAAACACTATATTATTTAACAAAAATCAGCAAGGTACAAAAATAGACTCATCAGTGGAACAAATTATGAATGTCTAGAAAAACACATCGATATATTTGAAAACAGTGAGGTAAGGAGAAATTAGTCAATAAATGTTACATAGACAGGAGATTTGCCATTTGAAAAAAGTTACATTTCTGTTTCATATATCACATGAAATCTTTCCAGATTTATCACAGAAATAAATTTTAAAAATTACAATTTTGGTTTTAAAAAGAGTTTTCCTAAGATATAAAACTCAGAAACAAGAGAAAATCTTTGTTATCTTTCCATACTAAAACATCTCCATCCTCAACCTTACCACACAAAGAGAAAAACAATTTTTCTCTGGAAAATAAATAAAAACCACCAACATCTGAAAGAAACAGGTTCACATGTCTGATACACAAATATTTCTTAAAATGTAAAAAAAAAAAAATGGGGGTATTGAACCTTAGTAAAAAAAAAAATAGTAAAACAAATGTTATTTTATTATAGCAGATAGAAAACAGTTAAAAACATTGACTGAACTCTATTTCTGTCCAACAGAAGCTTTTGTGATGATGGAAATTTTCTATATCTTTAATATCAAATAGGCATTAGCCATATGTTGTTATTGAGCATTTGACATATGACTAGTGTGACTGAGGAAATGAATTTTAATTTTATTTGTTCAATTAATTAAATTTTAATTTGGAATAGTCTCTGATGGCTAGTTGCTGGACATTGCAGTTATAGAGTTTCAGCTGAAATATAGGCTTTTTCCCATATCATCAGTAAAGGAGTTAACATCACAATTTTTCAAGAAATCTGGCCATATGTACAAATTTTCTGGGTATTTTCTCTCTGACCTAAAAATTCCACATCTAACTTTTTACTGTAAGAAAATAGAATGATAAGTACAAAAAATGTGTATACAAGAATGTTTATTGAACTGGCAAAATGAAGACCGTATAAATGCCTAAAAATAGAGAAAAATTTAATTAGATTTGGTGCACTCACACCTCCACATAACATAACTTCCATGTTCCTTCTGTTTTGTGGTCACTATCCTCTGGAGTTTCAGATACAATGGGACACAATAGTTAAGAAACAGTATGACCAGTGCCTGGAAAAGTTGCATTATCCCTTATCTTGTTTCTGAGACCACTCTTCTGTTAGTAACTCCTCAGTGAATTTTGATTCTGTATGAATGGCTCATCATACTTTTTTCTCATATGGATTTTCCTAATTACTACAACTCTTAAGCCTTAAAGAGGTGGAATTTTGAATTTTACGTATGCCATAATATTAAACTGAAATTTCGTTTCTTATCCTCCATTAAACTATAAACTCACCAAGAGGTGGGAATGTTTCCTAGTCAATAATATTCCCCGATGTTATCATAACACATAGTATTACACAATAAATATATGTTGAACTAATTAAGTAAATGGCTTCGATTCCTTTAGAGACCTGCTCATTGCAATGGGGTAAAAATTTGTAGAAATCTAATACAAAACATATCTGTTGTAGATGAATGATAAATTCAAATTTCTGGATCAAGTTAATGCCCAATTCTGAATCTTGGTCTGTGCATCTATCATCAGCTCAGCTTGGTATTTTTTTTTTATTAATGCAACAATGATTATAAGTACATAAATCATTCAAAAGTAAATAAATAAGGCAAGGATTATAAAGGCTTCATTAATTGCAAAGTTTGATAAGCTATCCTGATAATTTAGCAGTAATCACTTGTACATTTTTATTGGTGAAGCCATAAATCACTTTACCAAATTTTATTCTTTGATATTTAACCAATAGATTGCACATTATTAAAACAAGTGATGTATCTCCTCCAAGGTTTTTCTTTTTATCTCTGGAAATATTTGTGGAAAACTAGTTTAATTTCAAGTTAAAGAATGCTTTCCTTTGTTTTTTCATCTACTGATATTTTAATGACACTGACATCACATTTGTAACAACATAGACGTCATCAGAAAAATATGCTACGTTTCACAGGAAAAAATGCGCATGAAACAAACCCAAATTAAAATGTAAGAAAAATGAAAAGGAGACCAGTTGAATCCGTTTGGAACAGCTGCCACAGAACATAGAACAGAGAAATCTTCTTCAAAGGGAGATTTAGACCATTTATTTCATCTCCTCTTTTACTTTATATATTTTTCAACAACAGATGGATTAGGACTAGCTGTGTCCCCATGCATGAGTGTTTTATATAGGTATGTGATGCTCATTTTGGCTAAGCACAAATGAGTGCTTTCTCTTTCACCTGCCAAGGGTTCTTTAAAGTGACTTTTAAGATTGGTTTTTATGTTGTCCTGTTCTTGCCTGTCATTGGAATCTGAAGTTATGAAAGGAAAAAAAATGTCACCCCTTTGAAATTGAGTCTTGCTCTTGAACTCACTGTCTGAAGACATGTGGTTACCAGAAAGTTAGAGGTTTGGAGGCCTTGCTTTTTTCTAAAGTTTAAAATATTAACTCTTAAAAAATCAGTATCACCACTTCACATAAATGAGGCTGCTATGAGTGAATCATGTGATTTTTCCCTCT
Source organism: Eubalaena glacialis (assembly GCF_028564815.1). Lineage (NCBI taxonomy): Eukaryota > Metazoa > Chordata > Mammalia > Artiodactyla > Balaenidae > Eubalaena > Eubalaena glacialis. Next base: position 27,809,038 of record NC_083732.1, on the reverse strand, counting down.
AATTGTATAATTTGGGGGACACAAAGGCAATAAATATTTGATATTTTAAAATAAGACATTTTACAGTTAACTCTTTTACAATTAGCTTTTATAATCTTTAAAAAATCTTGGAAGATGATGCTGGTATTTTATGTTCTGTGACCAAGATGCATCATACATGTATTTTTTTAATTAAATCAACACATAATCTGTTCCAAATAAATATCCTAGGTCCTACTTTTGGAAATGTTTAGTTGTTCAAAAACCGTTTTTATTTTTGATTTTCAGAACTTAGAATGGTTGCTGAACTTAGAAGGGATACACTTTAACTACAACTCAAAATTATCCTTTAAAAACATTACGTGACAAATCTTTCCATTGATTTTTGTGAGGAAAATGCAACTGAATAAAAATATTATAAAGACAATTTTTCATAACTCAGAAAAGAAAAATAATATTTACTTTCTTCTTCTTTTCATCTCCTCTTATACTTATGTCTTTTCTCTAATCACTTTATATTTTTTGTTTATAAAGTTTACTCTTTATGTTATTATATGTTTATTAATTTCTTTTTGGCAGATCATTTTCATTGTCTTAAAATCTTTTTGTTAACTTTGGTGTCATTTTTTAGAAATATATCCCTCTAGAGTGAACTATCAATTGGTTGTGAGAATGTTAATGTTCTATAATTTTGCCAATTATTTGTATCATGATTTTGAGAAATTAAGAGATGACTTAGTATGACTGTGTTTATGTGACTCAATTAGGAATTTTTTTTTTTGCCTTTTTTGAGATATTTAAATAAAACTGCTAGGGACAAAGGACATTTTGAATTTTAGTAAGATTACTAAAATAAAGATTTTAGTCTGCTATTTAGATTATATTTTCTATGGTTTTAATTAACTAATTAATGTTATCTTTACCTCTTCATTTCACAACTTCTTAATTTCTTTTGGTAGTGGTAGTTGTCTACTAAGAGGTTTTTTGAGTTTTTTTGTTTGTTTGTTTTGTTTGAAACAGAATGGAAAAAAACATATTTGGATCTATAAACTGGGCTGAATTGACTGTCATTCCAATATTGACAATGTACACAGTAATTTTGGCTCGTAAGGGCTTTTGCTTTCTATATATGCACCATTACCATGGGATAATGAAGGATAAAATTCTGAAGGTCAGAAATCTGTATTGGCTTCGTGCACTAATGCAATTATTAGCAGTTTACACTAAAATACCTATGTAGATGCACTTACACACATACACATATATTCACTCACTTAGAACAAAGCTGAAAAGTATGATGGAAAGATAACCTATTGCTAGACTTTCAGAAAATTCTCCTTTTATAAGGCAGAAGGAGCTGAGCTGAGAAATGTTTGCCCAGGTATACTTAGACTCTGCATAATGAAACAAAAACAATTGAAAGGTCATTTCATATTTTCCCCACTCTCTTTGACATAACTCAGTGTTTCATTATCTATACAAACATAAATACTTAAGCTGCATTCTATATTAAATGCTAACTTTAGCATATATTAAATTGTTTACACACACATAAACACACACAGAGTTCATTGCTGAACTTATTTTGTTTCACTGTTATGCTGTTGCCTGGATTGTTTTAAATGTTGTTACACTTAGCAATATCAATTAATGTATACATTGTAACAGACACCCTAAAGTGATTCACAGTAAATTGTGTCCTTGTATAATTCTCTCCTCTTGAGTATGGGTGAAAGCTGTGACTTGCTTCTAATCAATAGAATATGGCAAAGGTAGTGGGATGCCAGTTTCTTGATTAAGTTACTTTATGGGGCAAAGGGTCTCACTATTTTAATTGTGTTATATTATATAAGACTTTGTTTCAGCCAACCAAAGAGACAGAAATTCTCCTGCTAATCTTGAAGAAGCAAATGAGATTGGAAGCAGATTCTTCCCCAGTCAAGGCTCCAGATGAAAATGCAGCCTGACACTTTGATTGCAACCTTGCAAGACCCTGAGAGGACTCAGCTAGACCCTGCTCACTCTTGACCCATGACATTTGGGGATGATATATTTTGATTGTATTAAGTTGCTAAATTTGTCATAATTTTTTATGCAGCAGTAGAGAATTAACAAAGATATTTACACATCCTAATCATTTTGGGTACAATTCTAGAAAGATTTTCCCAGATGACTTTGAGAATTACTTTGCTAGATTCCCACAAGTCTTTCACATTTTTGATTGTGATCATATTGAAACTATAATGTATTTTTGAGTAAATATTCATTTTTGCGTAAACATTTAGTTTTTTTAATCCAAAATTATGTTCTCTTAATTCTTGTTATGTATTCTTTAAAAAAATTTGTGGTAAAATACACAACACACAAAATTTACCATCTTAAACAGTTTTAAGCATACAGTTCAGTGGTATTAAATACATTCACTTGTGCAACCATCGCCACCATCCATTTCCATAACTCTTTTTAGCTGAAACTCTATACCCATTAAACATAACCCTCCCATTATCATACCCCTCCCTGCCCCCAGCTCCTGGCAACCACCATTCTTCCTTCCGTCTCTATGATTTTGACTACTCTATGTACCTGATACAGTATTTGTCTTTTTGTAACTGGCTTATTTCATTTATCATAATTCCTCTTATTGTTCATCTACGTTGTAGCCAGAGTCAGAATTTTCTTCTTTTTAAAGACCATATAATATTCCATTGAATATGTATACACCATTTTTCTTATCCACTCATTAGTTGATGGATACTTGGGTTGTTTCCACATTTTAGCTATTGTGAATTGTGCTGCTATGAACGTGGGTGTACAAGTATATGTTTGAATCCCTGCTTTCAATTTTTATTGTGTATACCCAGGATTGAAATTGTTGGGTCACGTGGTAATTCTATTTTTAATTTTTTGAGGAACTGCCATACTGTTTTCCAGAGTGGCTTTCCCATTTTACATTCCTACCAACAATGCACAAGTGTTCTAATTTTTCTATATCCTTGTTGACATTTGTTATCTGGTTTTTTGATAGTATCCATCCTTATGGGTTTGTCTAGAAGTATATTTTTTGAGATAAAAAATGTATTTTGTCTTTGATCCAGATGATTATGTTTCTACATTAATATATTGCTATTATTTATAAATTAAATTTGCTAATGTTAAACCAGCACTGTATTCGTACACAATGAGTCCAAAATGTTATGTTACCCATGCTATAACTCATGAAATATTGGGTTGACCAAAAAGTTCATTTGGTTAAAGAATACGTTGTTCAATAAAGTTCTTGGTGAAAATGAAAAATGTGTCTTTTATTTTTACTTAAAACTGAATGAACTTTTTGGCCAACCCAATATAATATCAAAATCAATTTACTCATATATTAATTTATTATTTTTGCATTTATTTTGAAAGAAACATTGGTAAATGCTATTATTTTTGTACTTGGTCAGTTTTTGTATCTTCTGAATTCAATTTATTAACATCTTATCATTTCTTAATACTGAGAACCAGATTATGTATCATGAGAATTAACTTTGAAGAATTTGAAAAAATAATCACTTTTAAATCATCTGATCTCACTGATTTTCTTGGAGAAAATTTAACTTTTTCTATTTTTTTATGGTTGTTGGTTTACCTTCTTCTGAATAAATTTGATTAATTACTCTTCATAGAAAAATATTTACTTAATAGAGAATGTCAACTATCTATTGAAATAGATATTTCAATCCTTTATCTCATTTTAAATCTTCTCCATATCAGAGAATATATTGCCTTCCTCATTTCTAATTTATATATTTTGACCTTCTTTCTTTTTTCCTTTAAATAATTATCCTGGATCTCTCTCCTCTCTCTCTCTCTCTCTCTCTCTCTGTGAGATTAAGAATCAGAGTTTGAACTAATTTTTAACCCTTTCTCTTGCTTTCCTGTTTTCTAATTAATCTCTATTATTACACCAAGTCCCCTACATATGAACGAGTTCAGTTCCAAGAGCACGTTAATAAGTCCAATTTGTTTGTAAGTCCAACAATGTTAGTCCAGGTACCCAAATAACACAACCAGCTATATAGTACTGTACTGTAATAGGTTTAAATACTTTTCACACAAATAATGAATAAAAAACAAACAAAAAATAAAGAAAGCATTTTTAATCTTACAGTACAGTACCTTGAAAAGTAGAGTAGTACAGTACAACAGCTGACATACAGGGGATGGCATTGAGTGAACAGGCAAGAAGAGTTACTGACTGGAGGAAGGAGAGGAGGTGGGAGATGGTAGAGCTGAAGGATCATCAACAATAGGAGATGGAGGGCAAGCTGCAATTTCACTCATGCGTGACATTGATGGCATAGCTTCTGGTTCCTTGCTGCATTCAATTCTGTCTACCCTCTTGAAAAACGACCCAGTGATGTCTGGGTAGTAGCTCTTTTTTTCTGGTCATAGATGACACAGTAGCACTGGATTGTATTCCAAACAGCTTCTGCAACCTTGGTGTACTGTTCTACCTTTGGGTCCTGTGCCTCAAAAACTAACAGTGCCTCTTCAAATACAGAAAATCCTCTTGCCATTTTCTGCGTCATGAATCTCTTTGGTTCTTCAGTTACTTCTTCCTCTTGTCTCTCTTCATCCTTTCTCTGGGCACGTTTGCATCTTTGAAAGTTTACAACTTGAAGGTTCATGTGTAAGAGACTTACTGTAGTTTCTTGTTTACTTGTTTTACCATCATAGTCTTCCTGTAGTGAAAGCACAATTTCTTTTCATTGTTTCCTACTAGCAATGATAATGTCAAAGCAGGAAATTTTCCTTTGAATATATCTTTAATTATATACTATAAGCTACTACTGTATGCCACTGGGGGAGAGTTAATGACGAATTACATTTTCTATTTCTACTTAATGTTAGGAATGCTTATTACACTGAATTTTTTGAACTAAAGTATAGTTGATTTACAATGTTGTGTTAGTTTCTGGTGTACAACAAAGTGATTCAGCTTTATATATATATATATATATATATATATATATATATATATATATATATTATTTTTCATTATGGTTTATTACAAGATATTGAATATAGTTCCCTTTGCTATACAGCAGGACCTGGTTGTTTATCTGCTTTACATATAGTAGTTTGTATTTGCTAATCCCAAACCCCTAATTTATCCCTTCCCCACCCCCTTTCCCCTTTGGTAACCATAAGTTTGTTTTCTATGTCTGTGAGTCTGCTTCTGTTTCATAAATTCATTTTGTCATATTTTAGATTCCACATATAAGTGATATTATATGGTATTTGTCTTTCTCTTTCTGACTTACATCACTTAGTATGATAATCTCTAGGTCTACTTATTACATTGATTGAAAGAAAGATACTGGCTTTAAGGTAACTTTCATTAATTTGAAGTTTTATTGCATTTTATTTTAAACATATAGCTTCATTTATTGTGACTTGCAAGCTGTAATTGACAATGCTAATATGTTTAACTATACATATATTTCCAGTAGCCTGATAGTACAGCATATTTATAAAGCGTTTTTTGACTCTGCATTTTTTTCATTCAAATGAATCTTCTTTAGTAATTCTGTTTTTGTGTTTTTGTAATTTTTGGTTGATTTCTTTGTGAATGACTACAAGTAGCACTTTATATAATAAATTGCATTTTTTATTGATTTGATTTTTTCTGCCATATTTCTTTTGATATTCTACACTACTGTTGCCATTGTATATTGATTACTTGAAAAGTCTCACTTCTCACAGTGGTAGACCAGCTGGTTCAGACAAAACCTTCTGCTGAAATTAAAGAAAATTATGTTAAAAAGTAAATATGATTGAAGACAAAAAAAGAGCTTCTAAGTCACTAAGGAAGTGAGTAATCGTAAGCACAGAGCTAAAAGAACAATCAATAATGGAGTAAGTATTTTCCTTGTAGTAATTTTCTAATTCCAAAAGGTATGACTGGCAGGTTCAAAAACTGAGTGGTGGTTTTGACTGACACATGGATTGGGTGTGGGAAGAATTTGGATCTAGGGTCAGCCAAGGAGGAAGAACCCTGGTAAAACAGCAAAGTTTTCCTTTGGTGGCATAAGGAACCAACCAAGTGAGAGTGAACCAGAAATAGATCATCTCTCACAAGGACTGAAACAGCTTTTTATTATCTCAACCCTTGATTGAATTAATAGATTCTTAGATTGCTAGAGCTCCCAGAAGTTAAATATCCTCTAGAATTTGACATTGTCACCTATATTTGAACAGCAGATACACGATGATGAAGAATTCCAATTTAAATTAATGCCAACAAAGAGAAAGAAAATGAAGAAGACTGTTCATAGCAGCGTTATTTGTAAAGGTCCAGAAAAAAAACCATGTCTCTGAAGAGTACAGTGGATTAATAAATTTGGTGTATTCATTCAATGGGACAGTATACAGAAAGGGAAACACATTAGGAAAAGATATTGATCAAAGGGAGCCAATCCAGGAAGGCATATTGTACAAATTCAGTTCCTATCAAGTTCAAATGCAGACTATAAACTCTACTGTGAGAAGCTGGGATGGCAGTTTTATTTGGGGAGTGATAGAATCATGAGTAGGAGTGGATAGCAGGGAGGCTTCTGAGATGCTGGAAATAGTCTGCTTCTTGAGTTGGGTGGTGGTTACGTGGATGTTTGCTTTGTGATAATTTATTGAGTTACACATTCATATTTTGTGCCCTTACTATGTATATATTATGTGCCACAGTAAAAAAGTAATAGTAAAAATACCCAACAATATAGCACTTTTTATATATATAATTTTACTACTGGTTGAGATATTTTACCCATTCTATAAATGAGGAAGTTAGAATCCAGAAATATTAAATTATTTGTTTTAGTGGTCAATATCAAATAGCTGATATTAAATTTAAATATGTTAATATCATCTAAAACTGAAGGTTGCAGCATAGTTTTCTACATTGACAAAAACACCCTGCTAATAATCACAACTAACTTCTAGTCCCTAACCTGAGCTATAAGTATAGGAATATCTAATATTTTCTGTAACCCACTTTCCTCTTTACATATATATATATATATATATATATATATATATATATATATGCAAATATATATTTTTTTACCTTAATATGGGCAATGCATCTTTTAACTCTAAAATCCTAGAGGGCATGGGCAGACCTTATAGAAATATTGTCCCATCTAACCATCAATTGAAAGACTCATTTGTACGTGTTCTTATTTAGTGGAATTTCTCTACATCTGGAGGAGGCTTATTCTATTTTTGGTAAAGTCTGTCTTTAGAACCATAATTCTGTTGTTTGACATTTAAGTGCAAGCCTTTCAGATACAAATCTATTGGGTTTAAATCGCAAATCAAATACCTGCTAGTAGTGTGACCTTGAGCATATTACATAACCTCACTGTGCTTCAGTTTCTTCATCTGCAAAATCAGGATAATAGTTACACCTACCTCATAAGGTTGTCATGAAATTTAAAGAAGTTATATATGTAATGTATTTAGAAGTATGTACCAAATTCTTTCTGTGTTAGCTAACATTATCAATGCTAATAATAAATAATATTACTTATTTAACCTATCAGTATTTCACATTATACTGTTTGTTCAGAAGTGATTCAACAGCCATTTATAGAACTCTCAGAATTCCTCATAACGCATAGTCTCCTTTGCAATCCCGTTAATGAATCTGTTGCTTCTCTTTTTTCTGATTATGATTTAATAGTCAAAACTATGGATATCTCTTTCAGCCATATTTTCTTCCTTTGCTTCCCATTTGGCATTTAATGTGGACAGAAGAGGGTCAATGGAAATGGAAGAGAAGCATCCAGAAATTACATTTCATGTAAGTATTCTAAATTATAATGGAGTAAAATCTTTAACTGATTTATGGAATGGGATTAACTCCTCTTTAAAAATATTTTTCAGACTGTAGTCCATGAATCTCAGCATGGACTTGAGTTGGCCTCACACAGTACTAGTCTAGCTTCTTTTACTAGTATTTCTATAAATTATCCATCTAGTTATGGCAGTCTGCTTACCTGGTTTAATTGGGATGGTCTATGTTTGCACTTATTGGCCTGATGTGATTATTAATAGTGGCCCTTTTCACTCTCAAAAGTGTGTGAGCTTGGACCATATTTATTTGGTTGCTCTAGTAAAAGGCAAATCTCTAGGTCATCAACTTCCCACTCAAACAAAACCTACTAAGAAGGACTGATAGTGTTTTATTATATTTCGCCTTGCCAGTTGAATTTTTAAACATTTATTCACAATTTTCTGAGCCAATGTCATTTTCCTATCTCACTGCAATGCTGTCTGACTACTTTGCAGAGATTTCTTCCTTATTATCCACCAGGAAACAACATCAACATTGCAAATTTAGTTTTACAGATATGTACATATTTTTGAATACACCCACATATATTGGCAATACTTGGCTCTGGTTTAGATACTGTTCAATTCTTGCAATAGTCTTAAAATAGTCTTGCAAATATTTTCCCTTGGAAAGTAATGATCTGGATTTGATGCTGTCATTTTTTAATTTTGATATTTTCACTGTAGATGTATATCCAGGAATACTGAGTTAGAATATTTTCCTATTTTATATAAATAATAGATTTGAAAAATTATAATTATGATCTGAATCACATTTTAAGGTGAATTAGACTAATCATACTAGAGTAAATTTATTTTGTTTTCAGGACATTGTCATAGAAAATATTAGAAATAAGGCTTTTCTATCTGAGAGACAGCAGAACTCAATAATTATTGAAATAGAAGACACCCCAGTGGTAGAATGAAATAGATTAAAAGTTTTGTTAATAAAGGATGTAAATTTTATAATAATTTACTTTCATATTTTAAAAAAACTAGGAAATAATGTTATAATAGAAGACTGATGATATGTCCCTGGAAGAGATACAAAATTTTAACAATGCTGAAAAAAACTTTTTAAAAACCTATTGCTAAGAAAAAAATAGGAGATAACATTTGACTTTATAGCCAATAATTCTGTTGAACACTTGTAGAACTGGTTTCAAGGGAAAGATTAATTTTTCTTCCTACTTTGTAGTTTGAAATGACTTCATCATTTAGCCATATGATGATCATTCTTTCATAAGATGCTTTCAAAAATAGTAGCTTTTACAAAAATATCAGAACCAGTCATGGAGTGTCTAGTCCAAAACACAGCTGTCCCAGCTCTCATAGTGATATGGAGTGTCTGGATCCTACTTCCTAAACAATGACTGGTATGCATTTTATATTCAGGCACCAGCTGAAGCTAGTGTAACAAAGAGTGGGAAAATTGATCACTTAACATGTTGAAATAAAGTATGTCAATGACTATGTTAGGTTAGTAACATTTCTAGGTATAGCATTAAACAAATATAGTATTCCCCACCCAGTTACTCATTCCAACTAGACAAGACTCAAAATGACAGAAGGAGGCAGAGTCTATATTTGAACCTAAAATATACAGCCCAGGAGAACATCCTGTCAAATATAAGATGACAGATAATTTCTCATCCACCAAGTGCATGTAGTAATGAGTATAAATCAGACTTAAATAGGACCATATCCCAAAATAGTTACAAAATCTGTAGCAGGAAATAAGGGCGGCAATAATATATGATACCTGCTATGTAAGGGAGAACTGGATCTACAATGTTATACTAATGAACTACTAAATTTCTCCCCTAATTTTAAAGGAATATCTCTTGTAGGATATATATCATTTGCTTAATCAGACAGAGAATAATTTTAAAAAGAAATATCAAATAATAATCCAAAATATTATTTGCATGTATGTTAGGTATATCCTTTGCTATTTCTTCCTATTTGAAACTATTAAAATCTTTCGTATATCTACCAAGAAAGGGCACTCTCAATTTAGAAGGATCTTTCAGTCACCATCTATAAGGGATGCACTTTAAATATACTATTCTCATATATTTAATATAATCTTTTTCTTTCAATTTTTATTTATTTTTTAAACAAAAGTTTTATATATACATATATTATATATATATATATTTAAGGTGTACAATATGATCTTTTGATACACATATACACAGTGAAATGATTACTACAGTCAAGTACCTGAGATTTACTCTCTTAGCAAATTTCTAGTATATGATACAGTAATTAGTAACTATAGTCACCATGTTGTACATTGGATCTCTAGAACTTATTTAGTAGACGCTTAATGACAATTGACATTTGTGCCAATCAGCATCAGGTACGTGTTGTTAATAAACCTCTTGAAAGGGCCATTACATAAATCCCTATAAGAACAAAAAATATATATATTTGATAAGTAATGCATTCGTGTTATTGGATGAGTTACAATACAGTAAACATGAAGTCTTAACTATACAAATAATTCTAAGTGATTTTTGTTTGATACTAACCCAATTCTTTCCCACTGGATACTTGGTTGAACCCTTATCCAGCAAGAACAGAAGGAATGTCTCTCTCCTTCTTCCATGTGGATCCTGTTCTTCCTTAATCATGCCAGTTCTGTCTTATCCTTGTCCTTTCCTATACGCCATGTTGACTTGTGTCCATTCATCTTGGAATGACCCTCTCCTTATTTTGGATTTGATAGATTATCTATGGAGTTCTCAGTGTCTCCAACTGTAATTGCTCAATACTTGGAAATTTGGGTTTAGAGTGTTCATCAGTTGTATTTATTTAGCAATAGTTTATTATTTCTATTTGAATTAAACAAAGAGAGCCATGAAAATGCTAGAGGTTAAGAAGATGCAGGCTGTCAACCAACATGTGCATTTTAATTATGTGCTGTAGCTGTTTGGGAATGTATTAATCTCTAGGCTTCACCACTGTGTAAGGGCTAAATAATTTGTCATGTGTTGTAGAGGAGACAATTTCTGACCTGAATGGTCATTATGAAGAATAAAACATACAAGGACAATAAAATCTAATCCACTCTATGTTTACTTCCTATGTCAGTTATAAATATCTCTTTAATGTAGCAATATGTGGCTTTAACATTTAAATGTCACCTCTACTTGCATAAAATATAGTGTCTTTGTATTTATTTAATATATTTATATAATAAATTCCTGGAAGCAAACTTGGTCATTAGAGATCAGAACAGAGTGAATCAGCTGCCACTTTTCTTAACACATATGTAATAATTACAACAACCATTAATTGGGTACCTGATATATGATAAAACTTATGTATTTTGTCTAATCTTAATAACATTTTTGCAAGATTTCCATAATTCTTGTTTAATATATGAGGGAAGTGAGGGTCAGAGTGATTAAGTGACTAACTCGCTAATTCATTTAATAAATATTTATTAATTACCTACTACTGATTACCTAGTTTGTAGCAGGCATGTTGCTAGGCGCTGGGTATATGGTAGTGGGATGAACAAGCATGTTTTTTGCCCATGTGGCACTTGAACGGGTGACGTAGTGTTTGGCAGCATTGGGAAGGCTGAGTCGCACTCCACTCCTCCTATTTTCTAATTGAGTGCCACTTGCTAGTTGTGTGCCACTTTCTGGTTGTGTGTAATTTACTAGGTGGCTGAATTTCTTAAGTTTGATAACCACTGATTTATCTCATCTGTAATATGAAGATTACAGTAATATTTGCATTACAGAGTTTTTATGAGGCTTTATTGAGTTAATTAGTGGTAACTGTTTAACAAGATGACAGGCATATTATACTGCTTAATAAAAAAGAAAATTATACAAATGCATTTTATAAAATCCTATACAGTGTCAGAGACTATGGAACCTATCTTATTGCTCGGTACTGCATGGATTTTATGCCTAAAGTCAAATTATATTCCAAGATGGATGATAAAGCTTCAACACTTCCATCTGCATTTCATCCAGCAGGAAGAATATAAGAAGCCCATGGTCTCTAATTATAAAAACATGTCCTGACAGTCATAAAACACTTCTGCTCAAACCCCGTTAGTCAGAAGTTAGTCATGTGGCTATTACTTAATTGAAGGTGAAGCTGGGGAATGTAATCTTGATTCCACCAAAAATTGTAAAGTATATGAGACTTGACCCTACTTGCAAGCCAATCACTTGGGCTGCCAAACTTTCATAGATGCTGGAAGAACACATGATTCTCTGGGGAAAAGGCAAAGGACTTTATTACTCACAGCAGAGCAGGCAGCATGAGCTATATGTGGGCATCAGTTTCCCTTGCTCCCCAGCACCCACTTGGGGCTCACAGATATGGATGCTGTGCACACAGTGGGTCAGTGTCACAGCTGAGGTATGCTGTGCTCAGGAAACCTCAACCTTATAAGGGACTTCCAGAAAACCTGCCCAAACTTTGCCCCAGAGGAAGACATTGTTTTCTATTATCTGACTGGGAAACACATCTGTCCATTGGGACAGGCTTGTCTTCCAAGGCTATTTGCTACCTCAACGTCTTTGAAATGATAGTCTGGAACAAAAGATGTGTAGAAACCTGAAAGACCCATGGACAATTTTCTCCTAACATATGCTGGGTAATTCTGTGCTCAGTTAAAAGCTAGAAAGGTCATATTAATGCTAGGAAAGAATTGGAAAACAATTGGAGAAAGCTGACATCAAATGCTGTAGCCCATATTAAGGATGTACAGTGAGGTTTAGATTATGTTCCTATCATGTTTCAAATAAACCGATCTTGTAATTGTATGTATTCCTAATCGTTATATGTATTCCTATTTCTGTATCAGTCTTGACTCCATTTTCTTAATTTGGAATCTCAGTCTAAGGAGCATGTACTGAACACTTGCGAAGTTCTTAGCATTAAGTTAGGTCTAGGAAAATCATAATGCATGAAACATAGGCTCATCTTTCTGTGGCAGTAGAACTTGGTCAACACAATTTCGCAGAGACACAGTTACAAATTATCTTACTTGTGGTCTGTGATTCAGGCCTATTCGTGTCTCTGCTTGACTTCTCTGTCATTTGACTACTGACCATTTTTACAGTCAAGATCTACACATCTCATTTCTAATTTTGTTCTCAAACTTCACTGGACATGCCACCTCCTGCTGAAATTCCTTCTTATCTCTGCTTGCTCCTGACCAAGTTTGGATAAACTTAGCCCTTTTACATGCAAAACTGACTCAGCTGCCTAAGTGGTATCATAGTAAGGAGGTTGTAGGCTCTATTTGGACAATACTTAAATATTGAATCTTGATTCTCCCATGTGTATTTTTGGTACTTTCTAGATATCTGATTTAATATTTAATTTATTGTCACAAAAGTCTTTTTTCCCATCTACATTCTGATTCCTATGCCTTTTCTTAGGTCACATTTTATTGCTTTAACTTTTTCTGCTAGTGTTGCTTACTGCAACTGACTGTGGTTTCTTCTCCTGTTCTCTGCCACTGCAGTCACACAGTTTCTTTCCTGCTCTCCTGTCACCAACTCACAGCCTTTTGAAGTTTAGAAAAAGTAACCAACAAGGAGAACTAGTATAAAAGACTTTTACCTCTGCCTCTTGTTTCTCTTCTCAAATTTTATACTTTCCCAAAAAAATAAGCAATATATGAATATTATATGACTATTTAGTACACAAAAAAATTGAAGTCAGATTTAATAACATTTTAGAGAGAAACACACAGTCTCTTAATATTTTTGACAGACTTGGAATATGAAAAACATCCAAGAGTCTGGCTGTGGCCTCTATGGGGAGATGTGTTATTGGGAGTGAGTTCACCAGGCCTCAAAATGAGCATGTGACACATTCCCTGGCAGAGAAGTGGGGCTCCTCCCTCTCTTTATCACTGGCCTTGGAGTGAGACTAGGAGTTGTCTGTTTCATAAGAAGAAACAGAATGGAAGGCTTACATTACCGCAGTAGGAAAAGACATGTTTTAGTTTATTTTTCCTAAAGTTTCCGAAGTAATTTTGATGTAGCTCCCATGTATAAGTAAAATAAATTAGGCACGTTCGTCATTAAAGGGTTAAATTAAAAATAATGGAGTAGTGCTGGGATTTTCATGTTACTCACTGAAGGAAGATCAATGTTTTTTTTCGAAACAAGGCATATTGTCAAGAAGTTTAGTATTAAGAATCTATAGGAATGAGACAACCTGTGACCAACAAGCTGGAAGAGAGTTTCACTTGGTTTAAGCAACAGGACATCGGGATTGCTCTGAAATTTTTATTGATAGGTTATCATTTGTAGAAAGGTGGAAATAAGTCACAAAACATGACTTGTTTAGCCAATATTATGGACAGATTTTGTTTGTTAATAGTTTGTAGTTTTGTGGTTGTGTGATCCAACCAATTAGGTTAAGAGAGAACATTGGTAGGTGATGACTGTATGCATTACTAGATCTATAATAAATGTTTGGATATGCACATTCTCAAAACCGATCCCAGATACCTTGCATTTTAAATATTAAAAAATAAATTTATTTAAGACTAGTATTTTTCTTGCTCCAGTTCACCTGATACTCTGTAATTTTTATCTGCTCCCTGCACCACCTCTCTCAAAATGAACATATGTTCCCCTGGGTGGGACAAAAAGACACTGGGCAGTAGACTCAATGTTATGGCTCTGAGTATTTGAATCACTTTCCACCACACTAATATTTGTTTTTGTTTAATTTGGCTGAGAACAAGCTCCAATTAATTTTCCTTTAAAGTAAAAACTTGCATTTGTAAGCCTTTGTCTGGTTGTTATTCTTTGAATTTTTGAATGTATAACTACATGTAAAAAGAAAGCATGTATATTAATATGTCTTATAAAAATCAAGTCTACTCAAATCTCTTTTCTTAGTAACTGTAGTGTGTTTTAAAACAAAAATACTAAGAGCATTGTTGAAATAGAAGTAATAATTTAATGACACAAATAAAAGGTATACCATTGAATGTACTTTTACTTTTACCTAATGATTATAGGACAATTATGACAATTTTGGATACTGAAAATTTGAGGGATCATCCAAATTAATAATTCCTAAGATAAATTTTAATTGAGATCTTATATTTGTTGCTATAATGTCTATACATTTAGGACCTATGCATATATATCCTACTTTGAATAACTTATGCCACGTTGGTTAATTTCTGAATAGTTCAGAATCTTTTACACATTTAATGTATATTACTTTAAATACTAAGCTTCAATATGGTTAAAATTGAACTTAATCTATAACTTATCCATGTTACCACATAACTTCATTAATGAGCTACTTATTTCATTTCTAGTGGCTGGTCAGGGGCAGATATATAAATTCTTGGCTGGAGGGTGGAAATTAGATTGTTCATTTTACTTACTTATTATTTCCACTTATTAAACAAGCCCCTTCTTTGAAATCCTTTGAGGGTACACATGCAAACAAATTCACTCTAAGTGACATTTAATCTACAAAATTAATTTCACATCCCTTCCCTCTAGTAGAGGACTGTGCCAAAGACAAAAAGCCAAAACTATTCTTTCATTGGCAGACAAGTGTTGTTCATGTGGATGGTGCATTGACTCAGGAAGCTTGAGACAGCGGAGCTACTTCTTTTAGTCTTCATTAGCAGTCCCCTTTAATCATTCCTAGCTAACCCATGAGTGGTGAACTTCTGATTTTTTGATTGATCAAAGCACCCCCAGCTAGACCCAGAGGAACCAGTTAGACACAGTTAAGCCAGGCTCTTGCTTAAAATGTTTAAACCCACTGATGGCTCCAATGACTCTCCTAGAGCATACTTCTACTTGCTAAATACTAATCACACTGTTACATCTCTGAACTCCTCCATGAAAGAGAAGCTAACTTTATTCCCAAGGAGAAATATTTGTATAGTCATAAGCATTGTATTATTATACTTGCCCATTTGAGTAAGTTTAATTGGCAAAAACAATGTACGATACTAGCATTTTTGGAGTAAATCTTCCTTCCTTCCTCCCTCCCTCCCTTCCTCTCTCCCTCCCTCTCTCCTTCCCTTCCTTCATTTTGCTTTGTCATCTAAACAAAAATCCCATTCATTCATTCATTCATTTGTTCATTCATTCAAGAATATTTATTGAACATTTACCATGTCCCATGCTAGGCACCAGAGATATACCAATGAATACAATATGGCACTTCCTGTGTACAGTGTAGTGGGGAAGAAAAACAAATTCAAAAATTATGTTAGTTTCTACCATCTACCAAGTGACTAGATCATAAATTAGGCTCTTTGTAAGTGTTAATGTACTAGCTGGATATAAGGAAAAAAACCTTTTTTTTGCTCTTGTGTTGATAGTAGACTCATAATTCAACAGGGACACTGAGGCAAAAGTGTTAAGTTTTAACATCTAAGTTTATTTAAAGATAGCATTGTTCCTGCATAATAGCAGATTCCCAGTAAATGGCAGTATGGCAGTAAATGGCAGCTATTTTGATTTTACCAGAGCTGTGTTCCACTCCACAGCACAGTTTTCCACTGACCCTTCATACCATCTTCCCATTGCATATAAGACAGAACAGAAACTTTACTTTCTAAAGCCCATTATTCAGACTTTTGCTCAGCTTGATAGCCAACTAGTATCAAAATAATCCTCAAAAGCACCTCCAAAAACTTTTCTACTACTGAACAATAACTGTTAAGTCTAATTAGAAGGTGTGACTAAAAAAACCAGGAGCACTATTTACACTTTAATTTTAATGGGATGTATATATTAAGTATAATAAGGCTAAAACAACACTGTATTTACCAGGTGTGGTGAGGTAGAGCAGGTATCTGGACAATATAGATATTCATTCTTGTTGAAATGTTTTCTTTTTCCTTTAATGGAGGAGGACATTTTCTCCTTAAGTTAGGTAGATAAATTTCTTAACTTTCAATTGCACTTTGCCTACTTAGATATAACTATGCTTCTAAAATTCTGACAGTTTTTGGAGAGCAAAATCATATCTTTCTTATATTAATTTCTTTAACTTGTAGTATGACAGTTATTTCCACAAGGAGAATATTTAATATAAATATATTATTATGAATCCAAAACCCATGAAGTCAAGTGTAGTGAAAGGTAAAAAGAGTCAGCTGTTCCAGACTCCTTACTAATTTGTGTGCTGTTACTTGCTTCCATTGTTACTTTAGGATTTCCGCACTCACTATACTAACAAGGCAAAAAAATTACAGCATCTGGGCATTCAACCAAACCTCACATGCTGTCATTAAAACTGAGCCACCTTGTGAAAGATTTGCTTAAATGATTTTTTTTCCTCAGTGCAGGTGCTTAAATTTGTCAAGCTGTCTTTTTAGTTTGGTTGATTATTTCAGATCTTGCAAATTTATTTATAACAATATGTACAGTCATTAACAGTGTGAGGTGACATATTTATTGCTGTTTTTCCCAAGGTAGAAACCAAACTGCACTTACTGAGTGGGGAGATCTCACTTTTCTATTGAATTGACCACTTTATTCAACTTATGTAAGTCTCATAATGATTGTTATTTCTTGATTTTCACGCTTAACCATGTAACCAATTTCCTTAAGGAAGAGAAAAAAAAAATCAGTAAAACTGTACATCTGCCAACTTTGTATGTGCTAAATTTCTTTTCCAATTAAAACAATGCCTCTTACGTTTCTTCAGATGAGAAAGGTGTTAGTAATCAGGTTGAATTAAAAATAAAATTGAGAACCTATGAATTAATTTTTGACCCCAAGAATCCTTACCTAGTAATAAGAAACCAATAAAATGATGACATAGTATATTTTATATTGGGATAAATATTAACAAACTAATATTTTAGGTCTTCTTAGTGCAAAACATAAATTAATTTCAGAGAGAGAAAGAGAAAGACTCCTTAAAGAATTATAGGTGTTTCCCATGTACTACCTCTCTGAAGTTTTCAAAGACTTTTGTCTTAACTTTCCAGGTCACCGTCTCCTTACTTGGAAGAAATAATCAGTTGCATTGTAATATTACAAAAAAGTATTATGTTTGTTAAAAATCTTAATAAAACCTTACTTGCAGTTGGACAATTTTAGAAGAGGTTTCATTTTCAGATGAAATTCCTTAGACTGATTTGTATGCCATTTGCATTTCCTGTCTCTATTTTAGGCTGACACTACTTAGTTGGAGACTCATTCTCTTTTTTTAACATTTGATACATTTTCCTTTTTGTCTTTGCAGGAGTGACTGATTGACAATACTGTATTCTAATTGAGTGAAATTCCAAAGGCAAGTCCATGGCCAGAATAGATGTTTGTTGCTTTAGTGCCTTATCCATTTTTAATAATCCTCTAGGCAGTATCTGTTTATTTTCTCTCTTTTCACTTCTTTATCCTGCTCTCCCACTTTGTAAATCTTATTTAAGGAAATAGTTACACTTTCGGTTACAAAGAATGTTGCAATAAAATAGTCCTTCAGTAGTGCTACTGTGCACTCATCCTCCTGTCTCATTCTCGTAAATTATTGACTAATTCTTTAGGGCCTAATCAGCTTTTTTAATTTGTCTATTTGACTACCTGTGAAGAAACACTGCTACTTAGCTGCACTATCAAATTATATTTTTCATCATAATGCATACTTTCATATTCTTAAATGCAACAAGTAATGAGATTTATATTATTTTTATTCAGACAAAATTTCCATTATATTTTCCATTTTATACATAATTATCTCATTCTTGGTGTTCTTTTTTAACCACACAACATTTATGTCATTTATAATTTATTGAACAAGCTGCTCATTTGAGAGTCACAAAGAATTAAAATGAATCAGTAAAATTTTAAATGTTAATTCTTTATAATTAGCAAGTAGGTCACAAAGCAGATAAACTACAATCCTCTATTTAGTCCGTGAATCATCCTAGAATCTCATAAATAACTAATGCTTTTGAACCAAAAATAAAATAATTTTCAATATAAAAATACAGAGCTGTTTCTTCATTATCCTTTGTTGGCTGCAATATGTGATTCTTAATTTGAACTGGAAACACTTTCCTACTGTGTTCCTCTTATGATTTTCTTATTAAAAGAAAGAAGAAGCACAAGTAAGGGAAGAAAAATTCTTTTGCCATTTTTGGGTCTATGGACATTACCTTATTATCCATAATAGAATGAAAGCCAGTAAAATGTCACAAAGAATGCAAATCAAATTCAGCTACAAACTTTATATTCAACAAAGTCTTATCTATGACATTTGTGTGACAAAGGCTGCAAAACCAGATGTATCCCTATTTTTAGGGATTTGTGATTAGTTTGATGAGTGAATCTTCTATCACATGCTGTATTTCAGGAAAACCAAGATGGTCAGCTTATTTTAAAGAAGCTCAAAAAATAGCTAGTCATTTTACCTAGGATAGCCACTGCTGTACATTTATGACAATGCTGTCTGAGAAATCAGGGTGAGAAAAGGACTAGGAGAATTAGTAAAACATGTAGTCAACAGTAAAGACATATTTCCAAACATTTAATAATTTTAACAGAATCTACAATGGAGTACATCACATATGTATCTCTTGAATCACTAGCTTCTCAATGCTAGTAGATTTGGCTGAGTCAGAGAGCTTTTCTACAAGACTCCTGGAGAAGGCAGGTACTCCTAGCTCTGTAGTTTACCACCTGAGTGCTTTTGCTTTGTTGCTTAATATCTCTCCAATTCAAGTCTTCCTCTACTAAATAGTTATACTGAGAGCACCTACCTCATGGAATTTCTATGCGGGTTGAATAAGATAATACATGTAT
This sequence comes from Eubalaena glacialis, assembly GCF_028564815.1. Lineage (NCBI taxonomy): Eukaryota > Metazoa > Chordata > Mammalia > Artiodactyla > Balaenidae > Eubalaena > Eubalaena glacialis. Next base: position 27,789,395 of record NC_083732.1, on the reverse strand, counting down.
AGTTTCTAGTATATAGAAGGCATTGAAAGTATTCCTATTATTACTTAAGATATGGACTCTGTTCTTAAAGAGGGCACACAAAATCTCATATGTTCTGAGTCCCAGCATAGAAGATGTGGTTTGAAAGGAGACTTGGTCAGACCCACATACTGATCTTGGAGAGCCTCCTGAGGAGCCAGAAGGCAACTGGAAATTCCTCTGGTGATGGAGATACTGACTCTAGACATTTGGGGGAGCTCCTTCCACCACAATAACACCTACGTTGGCAAGCGCCATTTTGGAATCCTCCCTCTAGACTAATAGCACTAGGGACTTGCCCCAACAACCAGTGGGGCCACAGGAGCTATGTGAAGAGCTAGTCCCACCCAGCAGCAGGCTTGCAGCTGCCACATGCTATCAGGCTGAATAGCTGGCCCACAAGGAGTCTACCCCACCCAACAGCAGGCCCACAGACACTGCACAAGGCAGGATCTCACAGCCAGCTGAGCCAGGGATGAGCCCTGCCTACCATTGTGCCTACAGTAGATGGCCCTGCTGCAACAGAAGGGCACATGAAACTCACATAGGGAACACCCCTAGGTCATATAGCTCTGGTGCCCAGGAGGCAATCATGCTTCCAGGCCCCACAGGACATTTCCTACATAGGGCCAACTCTCTAAGTTCAGGATAGGTAACTGACCTACTTAATAGATAGAAATAAACTGAGGATCATAAGCATGCATTTGAACATAAAAGATCATCAACTTACAATAGTCATTTATAAATACAAGTTGTTATATATGGACCTCCTGATAACCACAAACCAAAAACCTATAATAGATACACACACACAAAGAGTAAAAGGAATCCAAATATAACATTAAAGATAGTCATAAAATGAGAGAGCACAAGAAGAAAAAAGGAACAAAAAAGAATTACAGAAACAACTAGAAAACAATTAACAAAATGGCAACAACTACACAACTATCAAAATTACTTTAAATGTAAATGGACTAAGTGCTCCAAATAAAAGACAGAGAGTGGCCAAATGGATTATAAAAACAAGTCCAATCTGTACACTGCCTATAAGAGACTCACTTCAGATCTGAAAACACACACAGATTGAAAAAGAAGGGATAGAAAAAGATATTCCTTGCAAATGGAAATTAAAAGAAAGCTGAGCTAGTAATACTTATATCAGAATAACATAGTTTAGTACAAAGACTTTAACAAGAGACAAAGAAGGACAGTCCATAATGATAAGGGGATCAATACAAGAAGAAGATATAACAATTTAAAATATATATGTACCCAACATAGGAGAACCTAAATACATGAAGCAAATATTAACAAACATAAAGGGAGAAATTGACAGTAATACAATAATAGATGGGGACATTAACACCCCACTTACATCAATGGTGGATCATAAAGACAAAAATTAATAAGGGAACTTTGGCCTTAAATGAAAAGTTAGATCAGATTGGGAAAAAAATATATATATATATATCACTTCATTCTAATACAGCAGAATACGCATTCTTTTCTGGTGCACACAGAACATTCTACAGAATAGATCACATGCTAGGCCACAAAACAAGTCTCAGTAATTTTAAGAAGACTGAAATCAAATCAAGCATCTTTTCTGACCACAGTGGTGTGACACTGGAAATTAATTACAGGAAGAATAAGAGAAAAATACAGATATGTGGAGGCTAAACAATATGCTATTAAACAACCAATGGGTCGCTGAGAAAAAATCAAGGAGGAAATCAAAAAATACCTGGAGACAAGTAAAAATTGAAACAAAGATCCAAAATCTATGGGACACAGCTAAAGCAGTTTTAAAAGGGAAGTTTTTTAGTGATACAGGCCTACCTCAGGAAACAAAAACAATCTCCAATAAACAATCTAAACTTATACCTAAAGGAACTAGAAAAATAAGACAAACAAAACCCAAAGTTAGTACAAGGAAGGAAACAATAAGGATAAGTTAAGAAATAAATGAAATAGAGGCTGAAAAAACAATAGAAAATATCAATGAAACTAAGAGCTTGTTCTTTGAAAAGATAAACAAAATTGGTAAAACTTTAACCATACTTGTCAAGAAAAAAAGAGAGAGGATCCACCTAAATAAAATCAGAAATGAAAGAGAAGTTACAACGGACACACAGAAATACAAATGATCATAAGAGGTTACTACAAACAATTATACATCAATAAATTGGACAACCCAGAAGAAATGGATATATTCCTAGAAATATACAATCTTATAAGACTGAATCAGGAAGATGTACAAAATATGAGCAGACCAATTTACAGTAATGAAATTGAATTGGTAATAAAAATCTCCCAATAAGCAAATCCAGGACATGCAGCTTCACAGGTGAATTCTACCAAACATTTAAGGAAGAGTTAACATCTATCCTTCTCAACCTCTTCCAAAAACTTGAAGAGAAAAGAATGCTTCTGAACTCATTCTGCGAGGTCAGCACCACTTTAATACCAAAACCAGACAAATAGAACACAAAATAAGAAAATTACCAGCCAATATCAGTGATAAACATAGGTGCAAATATCTTCAACAAAAATATTAGCCAACTGAATTCAACAATACATTAAAAGGATCATCCACCATAATCAAGAGGGATTTATCCCAGGGATGCAGTATGGTTCAAAATCCACAAAGCAATCAATATGATATATCAATTAGCAAGCTGAAGAATAAAAATCATATGATCTCAATAGAAGCAGAACAAGCTTTTCTTTTACAACAGAGAAGTTGAAAAACAGAAAACAGAAAAATTTCAACAAAATTCAGCATTCATTTATGATAAAAACTCTCAACAAAGTGGGTATAGATGGAACATAACTTAATAAAGGTTATTTATTACAAACTCACAGCCAACATCGTACTAAATGGTGAAAAGGTAAAAGCATTTTCTCCAAGATCTAGAACAAGACAAGGATGCCCATTCTCACCATTTTATTCAACATAGTTCTGGAAGTCCTAGACACAGCAATCAGACAAGATAAACAAAGAAAAGGAATCCAAATTGTAAAGGAAGAAGTAAAACTGTTACTGTTTGCAGATGACATGAAACTATATATAGAAAACCCTAAAGATGCCACCAAAAAACTATTAAAACTAATAAATAAATTCAGTACAATTGCAGTATACAAAATCAATATACAGAAATCTGTTTTTTTTTCTATACACCAATAATCAACTATCAGAAAGAGAACCAAATAAAACAATTCCACTAACAATTGGATCAAAAAGAATAAAATACCTAGGAATAAATCTAACCAAGGAGGTAAAAGACTTCTACTCTGAAAACTCTAAGACATGGATCAAAGAAATTACAGACAACACAAACAAATGGAAAGATATACCATGCTCAAAAAATGGAAGAATTGATATCATTTAAATGACCATACTACCCAAGGCAGTCTACAGATTCAATGCAATCCTTATCAAAATACATATGGCATTTTTTACAGAACTAGAACAAATAATTCTAAAATTTGAATGGAACCACAAAAGACCCCGGATAACTAAAGCAATACTGAGAAAGAAGAACAAAGCTGGAGGTATCACACTTCCTGATGTCAAACTATACTTCAAAGTTACAGTAATCAAAGCTGTGTGGTATTGGCATTAAAAACAGACCCATGGATCAATGGAACAGAATAGAGAGCCTAGAAATAAACCCATGCTTATATTGTCAGTTAACCTACAACAGAAGTGGCAAGAATATACAATGGGGAAAAGACAGCCTCTTCAGTACGTGGTGTTGGGAAAACTGAACAACTACGTGCAAAAGAATTAAGCTGGATCGCTTTCTCACACCAGGTACAAAAATGAACTCAAGAGGAATTAAAGACTTAAATGTAAAACCTGAAACTGTAAAACATCTAGAAGTAACCATAGGCAGTATGCTCCTGGACATTGGTCTTAGCAATATTTTTTTGAATTTGTCTTCTCAGGCAAGAGAAACAAAAGCAAAAAATAAACAAATGGGACTACATCAAACTAAAAAGCTTTTGCACAGCAAAGGAAACTATCCACCAAACATAAAGCCCACCTACCGAATGGGAGAAGATATATGTAAATGTCATTTCCAATAAGGGGTTAATATCTAACATATACAAAGAACTCATACAACTCAATATCAAAAAGACAACCTGATTTAAAAATGTGCAGAGGACCTGAATAGATATTTTTCCAAAGAAGACGTATAGATGGCCAACAGGCACATGAAAAGATGCTCAACATCACTAATTATCAGATAAATGCAAATCAAAACCACGCTGAGATATCACCTCACACCCATCAGAATGGCTATCATCAAAAAGACAACAAATAGCAAGTGTTTGCTAGGATATGGAGAAAAGGGAACCCTAGTGTACTGTTGGTGGGAATGTAAACTGTTATAGCCACTATGAAAACAGTGTGGAGCTTTTTCAAAAAATTAGAAGTAGAACTACCAAGCAACCCAGCAATTTGACTCCCAAGTATTTATCTGAAGAAAATAAAAATGTTAATTCAAAAAAGATATGTGCACCCCAATATTCATTGCAGCATTATTTACAATAGCTAAGATATGCGAGCAACCTAAGTATCCACTGACAGATGAATGGTTAAAGATGTGGTATATGTAAAATAGAATATTACTCCACCATAACAAAGAATGAAGTCTTGTAATTTTCAACAACATGAATGAAAACTGGAGGGTATTATTCTTAGTGAAATGCCAGACAGAGAAAGACAAATACTGGATGTTTTCACTATATGTGGAATCTAAAAAATAAAACAAAGAAATCAAGATGAAAACAGACTCATAGGTACCCAGAATAAATGAGTGGCTGTTTAAGGGAAGGGAGATGTGGGGTTGGGTGAAATAGGTGACTTTGGATTAGGCAAAGCCTTCTTAGATACAGCAGCAGATATCAAAACACAAACAACTAAAGAAAAAATAGATACATTTATCTTCACAAAATTTAGAAGTTGTGTTCTTTTAGGGACACATCAAGAAAATATAAAGACAACCTAAAAAAATAGAGGAATTATTTGTAAATCATATGTCTTATAAGGGATTTTTAACAAGATTATATAAATAACTCACAAGTCAATGATAAACTACAAATAATCCAATTAAAAAATAGCAAAATAATTTACATAGACACATGTCCATAGAAGATTTACACATGGCCAATAAATATACAAAAGTACTCAATGTTATTAGTTATCAGGGAATGCAAATCAAAACCACAATGAGATAATACTTATTACCCACTGATGGCGTTAATAAAAACAAAAACAAAAACAATGGAATGCATAGAGAAGATGTGCCATATATATATATATATGTATATGCCATATATATATATATATATACACACACACACACACACACACATACACACTATGGAACACTACTCAGCCATAAAAAAGAATGACATTTTACCATTTGCAGCAACATGAATGGACTTGGAGGGTATTATGCTAAGTGAAATAAGTCAGGCAGAGAAAGAAAAATATTGTATGATATCGCTTATATGTAAAATCTAAAAAATTCAACAAACTAGTGAATAAAACATAAAAGAAGCAGACTCACAGATATAGAGAACAAACTAGTGGTTAACAGGAGAGGTAAGGGAGGAGGGGCAATATAGGGGTAGGGGATTAAGAGGTACAAACTTATATGTATAAAATGAGCTATGAGGATATATTGTACAATGTGGGGAATATAGTCAATATTTTATAATAACTATAAATGGAGTATAACCCTTAAAAATTGGGAAGCAGTATATTGTACACCTATAACTTACATAATATTTACATCAACTATACTTCAATAAAAAATAATTAAAAACAAAACAAACAAGCAAACCAAAAAAGCCCAGAAAAACAGAAAACTAAAACCAAAACGAAGCCAGTTAACTGTTGACAAGAATGTAGCATGTAGGAATGTAAAATGGTAGAGCTACTTTGGAAAACAGCCTGTTAATTTATTGAAAAATTAAATATAGAGTTACCATTTGATTTAGCAATTCCAGCAAACTCAAGAGAAATGAGAACATAAGTGCACACAAAAGCTGGTACATGAGTATTCCTAGTAGCATTATTCATTACAGCCCCGAAGTGGAAACAACCCAAATGTCCACCTGTTTATGTATTATTCAACGGAATGCGGTATGTCTGTACAATGGAATATTATTCAGCAATGAAAAGGAATAAAGTATGGATGCATGCTTCAACATGGATGAATCTTGAAAAAATTATACTAATTGAAAATGCCAGTCACAGAGGAGCACATATTGTATGATTCCACTGATACAAAATGTCCAGAATAGGCAAATCTACAGAGACAGAAAGTAGATTACCTTTGCCAAGGGCTAGTAGTGGAGGGTGGGGAATGGGGAGAGACTGCTAAGAGGTATGAAATTTCTTTCTGGTGAGACAAAAATATTTTAAACTTAGATTTTGATGATAATGGGACAACTCTGAATATACCAAAAACCACTGAATTGTAATCTTTAGGTGGGTCAATTGTATGGTATATGAGTTATACCTCAGCAGTGCTGTTAAAAATATAATGATTATGTTTACAGAAAATTCTCTAATTTTGTTCACTGTGCAAAATCACTGAATATAATATGAAAATACCATGTTCTAATTTCACTGCTAAGTTTTCCCTCAATGTAAGAACCACAGTACCCTGTATAGACGAAAATATAAACATTGCCAGATGCCTCACAAAGAGATTCTTCATGCTTTATTTTTCTATTCTCTAGTGAAAAAAATAATTTTGGAATCTCTGATATTACTTCATACTCCCACATAGAAATAGAGGTAAACTAACATAAAATGACAAGAGAAACTGGGAAAATTAGTGAAAGTATTTTCACTTTGAGGCTTGGTATTCAATATAAAGCTAGTTGTACAATTATGGAAATCAAGGATTTATCATTGGTCCTATTGTGTTTTGAGTCTTTAAGAGAAAAAGCTACCTGTTTTCTGTTCGGTGGATTCCTGAGGAGGAAGCAAGGAAAAAGATGTCCCATCACTCGGTGGTAGTTACTCTAATCAGACCTGACAGCTTTCTGTGCCAGCTTTCACGTGGAGAGGTTACATTATGGGACCTAAAAATGCTCCACAAAAAAAGCTGTTACCTTGAGAAGTCAACCATGGGACTGTAGATTGTTTAGTGGTGAAGGAGTTGAACACTTTCTCCCAAGAAACCCAAGGCCTGGGCATTGATGCATGGATCTGAACTGGTGAAAAACTAATGAACCGCTGTCTGCTTCCCCTTGAGCGGGACTAAGCTTTAACAGCGACACCATACTGCAGGAAAATGGCATCGGGTAGACTCAACAGACGTAAAGGCTCCCCCTGCTGCTTAGGAGGAATAGCTGCACTACCCTTCCTGGCGCTTAGGGCTGTCTCAGTAGAGCTTCAAAAGAGAAGCACTGTACTTGCTGATATTAAAGTGTGTGGAGCATCAGGTAAGTCATTGTAAAAATGAATGAACTATGTACTTTACCTGGAGTTTATGGAGGTATTCACACTGGTTATATGAACAAAACTTGTACTTTAAATTTTGAATTCAAATATAATAGTAGGTGTAAAATAGGTTGCAAGGAGTGGGTAACTATTTTAGTAAGGGAGAGTTTAAAAGGCATTATTCTTTATTTGAAACAAAACCTATTTGAAATTTCACTTCTACTATTAATCATGTTCTTTCTCATCTTCTTCACCTAATATAAAGACAATGACTTTCACCTTGGAGAATAATAATACAAAATTGGCTTTTGCTTGCAGTGATTGTAGACTATATTTAGAGAGACTAAACCACCATTTCTTGTTCTCAGGAGATCTGTGGAACAAGAAAGAAGGCCAATATATTTTGACTCTTAACTTTCCTTTTAGAAACAGAATTCTTCTTTCATACTTGTACAAGTGCTTCCTTATGCAATGAAATCTAATAAATAACATGGGTATTTGGGCAGTTCCAAAAGGATGCTTTAGAGATAACCCTGGAAAATCTTTCTACAGAAAATAGTGTAATAAAAATGAGGCAAAGGAATGTGGACAAGATCTTGAAACCATGCAGGTATGTGGAAGCAAAGCAAGGATTTATAAAAGTTATCGACAGTTACAAACGAGTCTCTATAACTTAGGAACTAATTATTTTGTCTAGATTTTTCCATGTAGTTTAACTTTTTCCCTCTCCTATCATGCTTGAGCTCTTTAAATGTAATATTTTCATCTCAGGGAAGTTCAAATAGGAAGAGAAGAGAATGAGTAAGCCAATAATGATCCTTGATAAGAATCTCAATAGTGACTTGGATGTATTTTTACACTATGTGTAGCTTCTGATGTGACTACTTACAAGGTAAATCTTGGGCATGCATGAAGTCACCCTACCATCCTCTTCTGCCATGAGTGATGTTGATTTTAGCCTTTAGCTGTGCTCTCTTTGACTGTATCTTTACCTGGTATAACTGCTAAGGAACAACGGCAATCAGGGTCTAGTACTTTATCCCTTGTAAAGTAGAGCTTCAACCCTACATGTGGGAGCTGGGTAGAGGAGGGAAACCACAGACCACTTAGATATGCTTGCCTAGAATAGATCTGCTACATAGGCTTGGTGGGCATGAGAAATTCTGGTGCCCTGCCAGCCACAAAGAGAAACCAAAGTCCTAGACTAGGAGTTGGTGGCGAGGGAAGCCCATGTTCTTGGCCATACCTCATGGAGTAGATCATCTATTGCATTTATCAGGGGAGGGGGAAGGGAGCAGGCCATGCCTCAAATGCTGCAGGCTCTCACTCTTTTAATCATGATTTAATATATTTTTTTGAACTCATGTTTCTCTATTTGCTGTATACTCTTAGGATACTTTCCAGAGTTTTTAAATAGTTTTTTTTTTTTTTTAATAATTATGATTTTTTTTCACTGGGTTCAGAACCCACAGGATTCCAATATGCTGCAGTTCTCCTCTGTGGTCATACTTCCATGCTGATCTTTTGTCTTCATGATCTTTTACCAGGGACATCTTCTAATCATTTTTAACTTAGTCTCTTACATATAAAACACAAAGAAAAAATTCAAAATTGATGAATCTTCCTCTACCTTTTGCCCCCTTTCACTCTTTATCTTTACAAAAAAGTTTTAGATAGGAGCCTATTTTCTTGATCTCAATTTTCCCAACTTTTATTTATTTTTTAATACATTAAAATATATCCTTCTCTTCCAATACTTTATTGAAACTATCCTTAAGAAAGGGAAATATTATTCTCCCAATTGCAAAATTTTGTGATCCCTTCCTCCTCATATTTGCATAGAAAACTTATCTATATTTCTTTTTAGTATTCTTTAATGTCTAAATTATTGAACAATCATGGGAAATGGAGTCTACCTTTTTAAACTATTTTCTAATACAGTATTTGATATCAGATATAATGGAGCACATTTGACTAATTGCATGTTTGTCTGCTGTTTCCCAGAACATCCTTTATTTTCCACACCAAGGTCTAAACTTCAGCTACAGTTTCAATTTTAAAGGGTCTCCAAAATGTGGGTATTTTTCTTCAGAAAAGTACATCCTAAGTAAAATCATTTCAGCTGCGAACTTATTATCAGTACATCCTAAGTAAAATCATTTCAGCTGCGAACTTATTATAAGTGAACGAATGTACTCTTTAGAGTGAATGACAAACATCATAGAAGACAAAATTTTGGACTAAAAGTACTTGACTTAAACAAGATGCAAGCATTGCTGTCAAATTACACATCTATACAATAGTTTTTCATAACTAATTTATTTTTCTAAAATTAAATTTTTAATCTCATTAAGATTAATTCCTAAATTTTACTTTACATATGGGTTCCAATGAAGAGGTAATCTGTTTCATTATCATAAAATTATATTATTTTATAATCTAGAGAGTAATAAATTCAATTTTATATCTTAAGAGATCATAAGTCTATTTAGGTACTAACATTTACTTCTCTGTGACTTGGACTTTGCAGATATTTAAACTCTCATATTCCTTTCCTCTGATTATATAGAATGCATGGAGTATTAATGTATTATTTGCAATGTTAATTATATTTTGACATAGACTAAATACTACCAAAATGATAATGCTTCCTTTAAGAAAAAAATGGAATGGTAAAATGTAAATTTTTTAGGAATCTTGCAAGAGAGAAAAATTCTCAAAATTTTAATATATTGAATATTCAATATTTTTATTTTATTTTTATTTGAGTTTTAATATCTAATAAAAATTTAAAGCCATGTACATGTGGAAAATAAACTGCAGATACTTTTTTTTTTGAGTCTGTTTAGACTAGTAATTAAGAGAGGAGGTTCTGAAATCTGATCATCTGCATTCAAATGGCAGCTCTCTCAACTGTTGGCTATTTAACTTTGGCCAATTTACCTGATGACTCTCTTCTTGAGACTTTTAATTTTTAAAATAGGAAAACAAGCAACAGTCTTATAGAGTTGCTTTAAAAATTAAGCAATATAAATACTTTAACATGAGTATCTTCAGGGCAATTTAAAACTTAACATACACAAACCCACAACACACATACACATGTGCCTGTATATATAATTAGAAAAAAAATCCAACCATCTTTCAACTTTTCTCAAAAGCATTGGAAATTCTAGACAATAGACTGAGACTTTATGAAACTCTTCAATAGATTGTGTCCCCAGAAAACCTGAACTTGGAAAAAGTAGCCAGTGGATGATTTAAATAAGTATATGGTCTAAAGCAAACTGTCTTATTTCTTTCAACATTTAATTTTCTTTTTGCTGTTTCTGAAAATCAAGCATTCAGGAGTCCTGCCATCCCATTTTCTGATCAACACATTTATATGCATGATGCATTTCATTTTTAATCTTAAACTTGATGTTCCTCTTCCCTACTTGTATTCCCTTGAATTATTTTGCCTTCTTCTTTCCAGAGAGAGACAGATAGCTATTTTATCTTTGCTTCAACACCTTATGACTTTCATGTATTCTATACTCACTTTTTTTTAGCACATTCTTTTTTTAACTCTATTGCTGTTAAGCTTAAAGCACACTGTTTCCTCAAAGGGTGATGAATAGCTGGAGGCTTTGAAGAAGAGAGAAAATTATTTAATGACATCTTTAACAAATGTAGACATTTACCCAAGGTTAAAAAAATAAAGTGTTATTTTGTGGAGGAAATATCCCTATAATTATTATGCAAACTATTAACTTTCTAACTTATTTGTATGTATTTTCAATCATAGAAATTAATATTTCAGACCTCCTATATATAGAAGCTTTAGATAAGTACAAATATAAAACACATACTGTAGTAAATGTAGTCCTTGTCTTCAGTAAACATTTAATTGAAATATAGGCCCTCTTGTGTTCACTTTGTTAGATGAATATCATTAAATTAGAATTACTAGAGTTCAGCAGTACAGAACTTAATGGTATATAAAGATTGTATAGAACAATCTATCAGATGAAATCAGCAAGTGCATACTTATTTCTTGAATAACAGAAACGTTTATGGTAATGGCACCTCATCTGTTCTGAGATGGTTGCCTTTTAAATTATCTCAACAGAAAATTTTGAGATGGCTACTGACAGCAACAGCAAAAACAAAACATTTTCCTATTTATTTGAATTAGAATCTATTTCTGGATCTGCTTTCTGTATGAAATAAAGCTATCAATCCATCAGTTTATCCATATGTATTTTCCCTTTCAACACCAGTGTCAGGCAATAGAATCCAAAGCTTTCTGCGAATGGTTTCTGTAGCAAAATCCTTGTCTACTTGCAGGACTAATCTCTAGCTTTAAATTCAGGATGAGATCTACTTTGGCATTTATTTCCTTCCACTTCTCTTCTGTCAATTTCTATTTTAACAATGTAATGGAAAAATATAACTAATCCCATTATGACAGCATGCTCTGATATCTACTTAGTTTCCATCAGCTTCTTTTAAATCTCATTTTAGAGCAGTCTTATTTAATTTCTGAAAACGGTCCAGTCCCCTGACTAGTGAGAACCCAAAATACCAGAATGTAATACACAACCTAGCTCAATCAGTGTGCGTGTATGTGTGACTGGTTTTGTGTATAGCTAGTTATCCATAGAGCAATATGCACATATAAAGACAGGTATACTTCTGTTTCTTTTTTTCTTTTTGAGTGCCACTTTTTTTTTTAAAAACACCTTTATTGAGTATAATTGCTTTACAATGGTGTGTTACTTTCTGCTTTATAACAAAGTGAATCAGCTTTACATACACATATATCCCCATATCTCCTCCCTCTTCCATTTCCCTCCCACACTCCCTACCCCACCCCTCTAGGTAGTCACAAAACACCGAGCTGATCTCCCTGTGCTATGCGTCTGCTTCCTACTAGCTATCTATTTTACATTTGGTAGTGTATATAAGTCCTTGCCACTCTCTCCCTTCGTCCCAGCTTACACTTCCTCCTCCCTGTGTCCTCAAGTCCATTCTCTACATCTGCACCTTTATTCCTGTGCCCCTAGCTTCTTCAGAAACATTTTTTTTTTTTTTAGATTCCATATATATGTGTTAGCATATGGTATTTATTTTTCTCTTTCTGACTTACTTCACTCTGTATGACAGTCTCTAAGTCCATCCATTTCATTACAAATAACTCAATTTCATTTCTTTTTATGGCTGAGTAATAGTCCACTGTATATATGTGCCACTTCTTCCTTATCCATTCATCTGTCAATGGACACTTAGGTTGCTGCTATGTCCTGCCTATTGTAAATAGAGCTGCAATGGACATTTTGGTACATGATGTTTTTTGAATTATGGTTTTCTCAGGGTATATGCTATATAGTGGGATTGCTGGGTCATATGGTAGTTCTATTTTTAGTTCTTTAAGGAACCTCCATACTGTTCTCCATAGTGGCTGCATCAATTTATATTCCCACCAACAGTGCAAGAGGGTTCCCTTTTCTCCACACCCTCTCCAGCATTTATTGTTTGTAGACATTTTGATGGTGGCCATTTTGAGCAATGTGAGGTGATATCTCATTGTAGTTTTGATTTGCATTTCTCTAATGATTAGTGATGCTGAGCATCTTTTCATGTGTTTTTTGGCAATCTCTATGACTTCTTTGGAGAAACGTCTATTTAGGTCTTCTGCCCATTTTTGGATTGGGTTGTTTTCATTTTTGCTATTGAGCTGCATGAGCTGCTTGTATATTTTGGAGATTAATCCTTTGTCATTTGCTTCATTTGCAAATATTTTCTCCCATTCTGAGGGTTGTCTTTTCGTCTTGTTTATAGTTTCCTTTGTTGTGCAAAAACTTTGAAGTTTCATTAGGCCCCATTTGTTTATTTTTGTTTTTATTTCGATTTCTCTAGGTGGTGGGTCAAATAAGATCTTGCTGTAGTTTATATCATAGAGTGTTCTGCCTATGTTTTCCTCTAAGAGTTTTAAAGCGTCTGGCCTTGCATTTAGGTCTTTAATCCATTTTGAGTTTATTTTTGTGTATGGTGTTAGGGAGCGTTCTAATTTCATTCTTTTTCATGTAGCTGTCCAGTTTTCCCAGCACCATTTATTGAAGAGACTGTCTTTTCTCCATTGTATATTCTTGCTTCCTTTATCAAAAATAAGGTGACCATATGTGCGTGGGCTTATTTCTGGGCTTTCTATCCTGTTCCAATGATCTATATTTCTGTTTTTGTGCCAGTACCATACTGCCTTGATTACTGTAGCTTTGTAGTACAGTCTGAAGTCAATGAGGCTGATTCCTCCAGCTCCGTTTTTCTTTCTCAAGATTGCTTTGGCTATTCGGGTCTTTTGTGTTTCCATACAAATTGTGAAATTTTTTGTTCTAGTTCTGTGAAAAATGCCATTGGTAATTTGATAGGGATTGCATTGAATCTAACACAAAGATTGCTTTGGGTAGTAGAGTCATTTTCACAATGTTGATTCTTCCAATCCAAGAACATGGTATATCTCTCCATCTTTTTGTATCATCTTTAATTTCTTTCATCAGTGTCTTATAGTTTTCTGCATACAGTTCTTTGTCTCCTTAGGTAGGTTTATTCCTAGGTATTTTATTCTTTTTGTTGCAATGATAATTCGGGGTGTTTCCTTAATTTCTCTTTAGATTTTTCATCATTAATATATAGGAATGCAAGAGATTTCTGTGCATTAATTTTGTATCCTGCTACTTTACCAAATTCATTGATTAGCTCTAGTACTTTTCTGGTAGCATCTTTAGGATTATCTATGGATAGTATTATGTCATCTTCAAACAGTGACAGCTTTACTTCTTCTTTTCTGATTTGGATTCCTTCTATTTCCTTTCTTCTCTGATTGCTGTGGCTAAAATGTCCAAAACTATGTTGAATAATAGTGGTGAGAGTTGACAGCCTTGTCTTTTTCCTTATCTTAGAGGAAATGGTTTCAGTTTTTCACCATTGAGGACAATGTTGGCTGTGGGTTTGTCATGTATGGCCTTTATTAGTTAAGGTAAGTTCCCTCTATGCCTACTTGCTGGAGGCTTTTTATCATAAATGGGTGTTGAATTTTGTTGACTGCTTTTTGCCCATCTATTGAGATAATCATATGGTTTAACTCCTTCAATTTGTTAATATGGTTTATCACATTGATTGATTAGTGTATATTGAAAAATCCTTGCATTCCTGGGAAAAACCCCACTTGATCATGGTGTATGATCATTTTAATGTGCTGTTGGATTCTGTTTGCTAGTATTTTGTTGAGGATTTTTGCATCTATGTTCATCAGTGATATGGCCTGTAGTTTTCTTTCTTTGTGACATCTTTGTCTGGTTTTGGTATCAGGGTGAGGGTGGCCTCGTAGAATGAGTTTGGGAATGTTCATTCATCTGCTGTATTTTGGAAGAGTTTGAGAATGATAGGTGTTAGCTCTTCTCTAAATGGTTGATAGAATTCACATCTGAAGCCATCTGGTCCTGGGCTTTTGTTTGTTGTAAGATTTTTAATCACAGTCCCCATTTCAGTGCTTGTGTTTGGCCTGTTTATAGTTTCTATTTCTTCCTGGTTCACTCTCAGAAGGTTGTGCTTTTCTAAGAATTTCTCCATTTCTTCCAGGTTGTCTATTTTATTGGCATATAATTTCTTGTAGTAATCTCTCATGATCCTTTGTATTTCTGCAGTGTCAGTTGTTACTTCTCCTTTTTCATTTCTAATTCTATTGATTTGAGTCTTCTCCCTTTTTTCTTGATGAGCCTGGCTAATGGTTTATCAATTTTGTTTATCTTCTTAAAGAACCAGCTTTTAGTTTTATTGATCTTTGCTATTATCGCCCTCATTTCTTTTTCATTTATTTCTCATCTGATCTTTATGATTTCTTTCCTTTCTCGAACTTTTGGGTTTTTTTTGTTCTTCTTTCTCTAATTGCTTTAGGTGTAAGGTTAGGTTTTTTATTTGAGATGTTTCTTGTTTCATGAGATAGGATTGTATTGCTACAAACTTCCCTCTTAGAACTGCTTTTGCTGCATCCCATAGGTTTTAGATCATCGTGTTTTCATTGTCATTTGTCTCTAGGTTTTTTTGCTTTCCTCTTTAATTTCTTCAGTTATCTCTTGGTTATTTAGTAGTGTATTGTTTAGCCTCCATGTGTTTGTATTTTTTACAGATTTTTTCCTGGAATTGATATCTAGTCTCATAGCATTGTGGTCAGAAAAGATACTTGACATGATTTCCATTTTCTTAAATGTAACAAGGCTTGATCTGTGACCCAAGATATGATCTATCCTGGAGAATGTTCCATGAGCACTTGAGAAGAAAGTGTATTTTGATGTTTTTGGATAGACTGTCCTATAAATATCAATTAAGTCCATCTGGTCTAATGTGTCATTTAAAGCTTGTGTTTCCTTATTTATTTTCATTTTGGATGATCAGTCCATTCGTGAAACTGGGGTGTTAAAGTCCCCTACTATGATTGTGTTACTGTCGATTTCCTCTTTTATGGCTGTTAGTATTTTCCTTTTTATTGAGGTGGTCCTATGTTGGGTGCATAAATATTTACAATCGTTATATCTTCTTCTTGGATCAATCCTTTGATCATTATGTAGTGTCCTTCTTTGTCTCTTCTAATAATCTTTATTTTAAAGTCTATTTTGTCTGATATGAGAATTGCTACTCCAGGTTTCTTTTGATCTCCATTTGCATGGAATATCTTTTCAATCCCCTCACTTTCAGTCTGTATGTGTCTCTTCGTCTGAAGTGTGTCTCTTTTAGACAGCATATATACGGTTCTTGTTTTTGTATCCATTCAGCCAGTGTATGTCTTTTGGTTGGAACATTTAATCCATTTACATTTAAGGTAGTATCAATATGTATGTTCCTATTCCATTTTCTTAATTGTTTTGCGTTTGTCATTGTACGTCTTTTCCTTCTCTTGTCTTTCCTGCCTACAGAAGTTCCTTTAGCATTTGTGGTAGGACTGCTTTTGTGGTGCTGAATCCTGTTAGCTTTTGCTTGTCTGTAAAGGTTTTAATTTCTCTGTCAAATCTAAATGAGAGGAAAAAAAAAATTCTGTCTCAAGACTGAAGAAGCAGCTCCTGTCCCAGAGTTTCCAGCGTGCCCGACTGCCCTAAGGTTTTCCAATTTGTGAGGCACCAACATTTTCATTGGAACCAACATGGCAGAGTAGAAGGACATGCTCTCACTCCCTCTTGCGAGAACACCAGAATCACAACTAGCTGCTAGACAATCATTGACAGGAAGACACTGGAACTCACCAGAAAAGATACCCCACATCCAAAGACAAGGAGAAGCCACAATGAGATGGTAGGAACGCCGCAATCACAGTAAATCAAATCCCATAACTGTTGGGTGGGTGACTCACAGACTGGAAAACACTTATACCACAGAAATCCACCCACTAGAGTGAAGGTTCTGAGCCCGATGTCAAGCTTCCCAACCTGATGGTCTGGCAATGGGAGGAGGAATTCCTAGAGAATCAGACTTTGAAGATTACTGGGATTTGATTGCAGGACTTCAACAGAACTGGGGGAAACAGAGACTCCACTCTTGGAGGGCACACACAAAGTAGTGTGCATATGGGGATCCAGGGGAAGGAGCAGTGACCCCAGGAGAGACTGAACCAAACCTACCTGCTAGTGCTGGAGGGTCTCCTGCAGAGGAGGGGGGTGGCTGTGGCTCACCATGGGGACAAGGACACTGGCAGCAGAAGTTCTGAGAAGTACTCCTTGGTGTGAGCCCTCCCAGAGTCTGCCATTAGCTCCACCAAAGAGCCCAGGTAAGCTCCAGTGTTGGGTTGCCTCAGGCCAAACAACCAACAGGGAGGGAACCCAGCCCCACCCATCAGCAGTCAAGTGGATTAAAGTTTTACTGAGCTCCGCCCACCAGAGTAACAGTCAGCTCTACCCACCACAAGTCCCTCCCATCAGGAAACTTGCAAAAGCCTCTTAGATAGCCTCATCCACCAGAGGACAGACAGCAGAAGCAAGAAGAACTACAGTCCTGTAGCCTGTGAAACAAAAACCACATTCACAGAAAGAGAGACAAGATGAAAAGGCAGAGGGCTATGTACCAGATGAAGGAACAACATAAACCCCCAGAAAAACAACTAGATGAATAAGAGATAGGAAACCCTCCAGAAAAAGAATTCAGAATACTGATAGTGAAGATGATCCAGGACCTCGGAAAATGAATGGAGGCAAAGACCGACAAGATGCAAGAAATGTTTAACAAGGACCTAGAAGAATTAAAGAACAAACAAACAGAGATGAACAATACAATAACCAAAATGAAAACTACACTAGAAGGACGCAATAGCAGAATAACTGAGGCAAAAGAACGGATAAGTGACCTGGAAGACAGAATGGTGGAATTCACTGCTGCAGAACAGAATAAAGAAAAAAGAATGAAAAGAAATGAAGGCAGCCTAAGAGACCTCTGGGACAACATTAAACACAACAACATTCGCATTATAGGGATCCCAGAAGGAGAAGAGAGAGAGAAAAGATCAGAGAAAATATTTGAAGAGATTATAGTCAGAAACTTCCCTAACGTGGGAAAGGAAATAGCCACCCTAGTCCTGGAAGCACAGAGAGTCCCATACAGGATAAACCCAAGGAGAAACACGCCAAGATATATAGTAATCAAATTGGCAAAAATTAAAGACAGAGAAAAATTATTAAAAGCAGCAAGGGAAAAATGAAAAATAATATACAAGGGAACTCCCATAAGGTTAACAGCTGATTTCTCAGCAGAAACTCTACAAGCCAGAAGGGAGGGGCATGATATACTTAAAGTGATGAAAGGGAAGAACCTACAACCAAGATTACGCTACCCGGCAAGGATCTCATTCAGATTTGATGGAGAAATCAAAGGCTTTACAGACAAGCAAAAGCTAAGAGAATTCAGCACCACCAAACCAGCTCTACAACAAATGCTAAAGGAACTTCTCTAAGTGGGAAACACAAGAAAAGAAAAGGACCTACAAAAACAAACCCAAAACAATTAAGAAAATGGTAATAGGAATATACATATCGATAATTACCTTAAACGTGAATGGATTAAATGTTCCAAGCAAAAGACACAAGCTTGCTGAATGGATACAAAAACAAGACCCATATATAAGCTGTCTACCAGAGACCCACTTCAGACCTAGGGACACATTCAAACTGAAAGTGGGGGGATGGAAAAAGATATTCCATGCAAATGGAAATCAAAAGAAAGCTAATGATTATGGGATCAATCCAAGAAGAAGATATAACAATTATAAATATATATGCACCCAACATAGGAGAACCTCAATACATAAGGCAAATGCTAACAGCTATAAAAGAGGAAATCGACAGTAACACAAGAGTGGGGCATGTTAACACTTCACTTACACCGATAGACAGATCATGCAAAATGGAAATAAATAAGGAAGCAGAAGCTTTAAATGACACAATAGACCAGATAGATTTAATTGATATTTATAGGACATTCCATCCAAAAAGAGCAGATTACACTTCCCAAGTGTGTACGGAACATTCTCAGGATAGGTCACATCTTGGGTCACAAATCAAGCCTCAGTAAATTTAAGAAAACTGAAATCATATCAACCATCTTTTCAAACCACAACTCTCTGAGATTAGAAATGAATTACAGGAAAAAAACTTAAAAACCACAAGCACATGGAGGCTAAACAATACGTTACTAAATAACCAAGAGATCACTGAAGAAATCAAAGAGGAAATCAAAAAATACCTAGAGACAGATGACAATGAAAACACGATGATCCAAAACCTATGGAATGCAGCAAAAGCAGTTCTAAGAGGGAAGTTTATAACTATAGAAGCCAACCTCAAGAAAGAAGAAAAATCTCAAATAAATAATCTAACCTTACACCTAAAGGAACTAGAGAAAGAAGAACAAACCAAACCCAAAGTTAGCAGAAGGAAAGAAATCATAAAATCAGAGCAGAAATAAATGAAATAGAAGCAAAGAAAACAATAGCAAAGATCAATAAAACTAAAAGCTGGTTCTTTGAGAAGATAAACAAAATTGATAAACCATTAACCAGACTCATCAAGAAAAAGAAAGAGAGGACTCAAATCAATAAAATTAGAAATGAAAAAGGAGAAGTTACAGCAGACACCGCAGAAATACAGAGCATCCTAAGAGACTAGTAGAAGCAACTCTATGCCAATAAAATGGACAACCTGGAAGAAATGGACAAATTCTTAGAAAGGTATAACCTTCCAAGACTGAACCAGGAAGAAATAATAGAAAATATGAACAGACCAATCACAAGCACTGAAACTGAAACTGTGATTAAAAATCTTCCAACAAGCAAAAGTCCACGACCAGATGGCTTCACAAGTGAATTCTGTAAAACATTTAAAGAAGAACTAACACCCATCCTTCTCAAACTCTTCCAAAAAACTTTTAGAGGAAGGAACACTCCCAAGCTCAGTCTATGAGGTCACCATCACCCTGATACCCAAATCAGACAAAGATACTACAAAAAAAGAAAATTACAGACCAATATCACTGATGAATATAGATGCAAAAATCCTAAACAAAATACTAGCAATCAAAAACAACAACACATTAGAAGGATCATACACCATGATCAAGTCAGATTTATCCCAGGGATGCAAGGATTCTACAATATACACAAATCAATCAATGTGATACACCATATTAGCAAATTGAAGAATAAAAACCACAAGATCATCTCAATAGATGCAGAAAAACTTTTGACAAAATTCAACACCAATTTATGATAAAAACTCTCTAGAAAGTGGGCATAGATGGAACCTACCTCAACATAATAAAGGCCATATGTGACAAACCCACAGCAAACATCATTCTCAATGGTTAAAAACTGAAAGCATTTCCTCTAAGATCAGGAACAAGACAATGATGTCCTCTCTAGCCACTATTATTCAACATAGTTTTGGAAGTCCTAGCCATAGCAAACAGAGAAGAAAAAGCAATAAAAGGAATATAAATTGGAAAAGAAGAAGTGAAACTGTCACTGTTTGCAGATGACATGATACTATACATAAAGAATCCTAAAGATGCTACCAGAAAACTACTAGAGCTAATCAATGAATTTAGTAAAGTAGCAGGAGACAAAATTAATGCACAGAAATCTCTTGCATTCCTATACACTAATGATGAAAAATCTGAAATAGAAATTATGGAAACACTCCCATTTACCATTGCAACAAAAAGAATAAAATACCTAGGAATAAACCTACCTAGGGAGACAAAAGACCTGTATGCAGAAAACTATAAGACACTGATGAAAGAAATTAAAGATGATACCAGTAGATGGAGAGATATACCATGTTCTTGGATTGGAAGAATCAATATTGTGAAAATGGCTATACCACCCAAAGCAATCTACAGATTCAATGCAATCCCTATCAAGTTACCAATGGCATTTTTTACGGAATCAGAAAAAAAATCTTAAAATTTGTATGGAGACACAAAAGACCCCGAATAGCCAAAGCAGTCTTGAGGGAAAAAAACGGAGCTGAAAGAATCAGATTCCCTGACTTCAGACTATACTGTAAAGCTACAGTAATCAAGACAGTATGGTTCTGGCACAAAAACAGAAACATAGATCAATGGAGCAAGATAGAAAGTCCAGAGATAAACCCATGCACCTATGGTGAACTAATCTATGACAAAGGAGGCAAGGATATACAATGGAGAAAAGACAGTCTCTTCAATAAGTGGTGCTGGGAAAACTGGACAGCTATAGGTAAAGGAATGAAATTAGAATACTCCCTAACACCATTCACAAAAATAAACTCAAAATGGATTAGAGACCTAAATATAATACCAGACACTATCAAACTCTTAGAGGAAAACATAGGAAGAACACTCTTTGACATAAATCATAGCAAGATCTTTTTTGATCCACCTCCTAGAGTAATGGAAATAAAAACAAAAATAAACAAAAGGGACCTAATAAAACCTCAAAGCTTTTGCACAGCAAAGGAAAAAACAGGACGAAAAGATAACCCTTAGAATGGGAGAAAATATTTGCAAACAAATCAACAGACAAAGCGTTAATCTCCAAAATATATAAACAGCTCATGCAGCTCAATATTAAATAAACAAACAACCCAATCCAAAAATGGGCAGAAGACCTAAGTAGACATTTCTCCAAGGAAGACAAATAGATGGCCAAGAAGCATATGAAAAGCTGCTCAACATCACTAATTATTAGAAGAATGCAAATCAAAACTGCAGTGAGGTATCACCTCACACCCGTTAGAATGGGCATCATCAGAAATTCTACAAACAACAAATGCTGGGGAGGGTGTGGAGAAAAGGGAAGCCTCTTGCACTGTTGGTGGCTATGTAAATTAATACAGCCACTATGGAGAACAGTATGGAGGTTCCTTTAAAAATTAAAAATGTAGTTACCGTATGATCCAGCAATCCCACTACTGGGCATATACCCAGAGAAAACCATAATTCAAAAAGACACATGCACCCCAATGTTCACTGCAGCACTATTTACAATAGCCAGGTCATGGAAACAACCTAAATGCCCATCAACAGATGAATGGATAAAGAAAATGTGGTACATATATACAGTGGAATATTACTCAGCCATAAAAAGGAACGAAATTGGGACATTTGTAGAGATGTGGATGAATCTAGAGACTGTCATACAGAGTGAAGTAAGTCAGAAAGAGAAAAACAAATATTGTATATTAACGCATATATGTGGAACCTAGAAAAATGGTACAGATGAACCAGTTTGCAGGGCAGAAATTGAGACACAGATGTAGAGAACAAACATATGGACCCCAAGCAGTGAAAGCAGTGGGTTGGTGGGGTGGTGGTTTGATGAACTGGGCGATTAGGATTGACATGTGTACACTGATGTGTATAAAATTGATGACTAATAAGAACCTGCTGTATAAAAAAATAAATAAAATTAAATTAAAAAATTTAAGAAAAAATCTCAATGAGATCCTTGCTGGGTAGAGTAATCTTGGTTGTAGGTTTTTCCCTTTCATCACTTTAAATGTGTCCTGCCACTCCCTTCTGTCTTGCAGAGTTTCTCCTGCAAGGTCAGCTGTTAACCTTATGGGAATTCCCTTTTATATTCTTTGTTGTTTTTCCCTCACTGTTTCTAATATTTTTTCTTTGTATTTAATTTTTGATAGTTTGAATAATATTTGTCTTGGCGTGTTTCTCCTTGGATTTATCCTGTATGGGAGTCTCTGCACTTCCTGGACTTGATTGACTATTTCCTTTCCCATATTAGGGAAGTTTTCAACTATATTGTCTTCAAATATTTTCTCAGTTCCTTTTTTTTTCTCTTCTTCTTCTGGGACTCCTATAATTTGAATGTTGTTGCATTTAATGTTGTCCCAGTGGTCTCTAAGACTCTCCTCAATTCTTTTCATTCTTTTTTCTTTATTTTGCTTTGTGGTAGTTATTTCCACTCTTTTATCTTCCAGGTCACCTATCCATTCTCTGCCACAGTTATTCCGCTATTGATTCCTTCTAGAGAATTTTTAATTTCATTTATTGTGATTTTCATCATTGTTTGTTTGCTCTTTAGTTCTTCTAGTTCTTTGTTAAACGTTTCTTGTATTTTCTCCATTCTATTTCCATGATTTTGGATCATCTTTACTATCATTACTCTGAATTCTTTTTCAGGTAGACTACCTATTTCCTCTTCATTTGTTTGGTTTTGTGGGTTTTTACCTTGCTCTTTCATCTGTGTTTCTCTGTCTTATTTTGCTTAACTTACTGTTTTTGGGGTCTCCTTCTTGCAGGCTGCAGGTTCATAGTTCCCATTGTTTTTGGGGTCTGCCCCAGTGGCTAAGTTTGGTTCAGTGGGTTGTGTAGGCTTCTTGGTGGAGGAGACTAGTGCCTGTGTTCTGGTGGATGAGGTTGGATCTTGTCTTTCTGGTGGGCAGGTCCACGTCTGGTGGTGTGTTTTCAGGTGTCTGTAACCTTATTATGATTTTAGGCAGCCTCTGTGCTAATGGGTTGAGTTGTGTTCCTGTCTTGCTAGTTGTTTGGCATAGGGTGTCCAGCACTGTAGCTTGCTGGTTGTTGAGTGGAGCTGGGTCTTATTGTTGAGATGGAGATCTCTGGAGAGCTTTTGCTGTTTGATGTTACATGTAGCTGGGAGGTCTCTGGTGGACCAATGTCCTGAACTCTGCTCTCCTACCTCAAAGGCATAGGCCTGACACCCGTCCAGAGCACCAAGACCCTGTCAGCCACATGGCCAGGTATGTGGGTAGTTTCTTGTCTTTTTGGAAGTCTGAGGTCTCCTGCCAGCTTTCAGTAGGTGTTCTGTAGGTGTTGTTCCACATGTAGATGTATTTCTGATGTATTTTTTGGGGAGGAAGGTGATCTCCACGTCTTACTCCTCTGCCATTTGAAGGTCTCCCCAGGTATATTTCTTTTAATGTAATGTTTTCTTCATGGATTAATTTGTGTGGGTCATTACTAAATTATCTCTAGAAATATTTTCCAAATATGAAACTGAATTGCTTGGTAAAATATAGCTGTTTATTTTCAATGTTTTGAAATATTATGTTTAATGTATACTTTGAATCCATTTAATTTTGAATAATGAAATTTGATGTGCTGATACTGTATTCTTTTAATATTGTAATCACTGTGTGTTAGGCACTGTGTCAGTGATTGAAGTTTCAAAGACAAATAAAATATGTTGCTATTCCTGACGTCTAATAGTAGTAGTTTTCCACCCTGTGTACATTAAATCACTTGGGGAGCTTTGGAGTCTTATGGGTCCCATCCTAGGGGATGGTGATTGGCTTAATTTTTAAAGCTCTCCAGTTGATTTTAATATGAACCCACTGTGAGACCCATTGTCTTACATCTAAAAGGGGAGGCTGAAAGTCACATAAACGGATATTCACAACCATGTAGTAGGAATCTTGAATAGACATGCATAGGAGCTGTGAGAGATGGAGAAGGGTCAGAGAAAGCTACTGGAGTTTTTTTATGGGATGTCTGTTGCGGGTGGGGTAAGTGTGAGGAGTGGTACCATGCTGCCTGAGTTGAGTTTTGAACATAGAGCTTCTCAAGTAGTGGAGAGAAAAGTGGGTAGGAGTATGGAACTTCAAGGGAAGGAAATCCAGAGAGAGGAAACTATCTACAAAAGGATTCATATAACAGCCTGGTGTGTAAGAACTACTTGCCCTTTGGCATTTTAGAACTTTCAGGTGTGCATCTGGTAGTGGCACACATGGGACCAGAGTGGAGGAGATCATGGAGCATCATTAAACCTTACACTATTTTATAATACATATTCAAATCCCCATTTAACAAAGAGAAAAATAGGGTAAAGTAATAAAGACAAGAAGGCTCTGAGCAAGCACTCAGTTTTGACAGTTGCATATGGAAAGACCAGTTACATAATCCTAATCTATCCTGGTGGTCATTAAGGAAAGGAATGATGCTACAGTCTGAATATAGTCACATGTGGAAATATTGTTTTTGATATATCATAGGAGATATAATGCCTAAAACATGTGTAAAATGGAAAGAAACTCCTTCCTTGCTAATTTGATCTCCTTATTCCAGACATTAAAAGAAGTATTAACTTCCTCAGCAAATAAAAAATACTTATTAAGGACGTGTAATATTGTAGGCACTCTAAATCAATTTTGGTCTGCAAAGCTTAGCCATATATTTTAGCCAAAATAACCTTCACCATTCTAATAAGGTCAATTAAATCATCATTGGTTTTATGGCTACCCTTTAAATTTTTTTTTAATGGAAAATGTGCATTTCTGGATCTGAGAGAAAGAGCACACATTTTAAACTTTCTTTCCTTGTGAGATGCCATTAAGATGATATTAATGGAATAAAAATGGTTTAAATTTACAATGCTGAAGAAAAGGGTGATGACAAGAAAAATAATTCAACATTCTTAAGACATACTAAAAGAGAGCTGAGGAATAGTTTCTGGTAAAGTCAAAGCTGCAGGCTAAGGTAAGTAAGTAGGAGGCTGTAGCCAAGGGTGTGACAGAAGTTCTCTGTGGACCTTAGGTTGGGGAAGTGGGTTGGTGTTTGACAAGCCAAATAAAGAATGAGAATGGAAAGACGGAGGGGGGGATGTGGATTAATTACAAATCAATAGGTGAAATGATTGACTAGTCACCTCTTTTCATTCCAGACATTTAACACTACTCACTCATCACTAAAGAAACTGAATGAACTCTCTGAAGAAGAATTAAGATAATTAGAATGGACATGAGAGCCTCAGAATATTCTTATTTTAGGGCCCCAAAGCATGAGGTCCCCATCTTCTTGAGAGTAATAATCAATAAGCAATGTAAACTACTTAGAAGCTACACTCTGCTCTTTATTGTCTCATTCTTAGGACTGAAGATCACCAGGTTTTACATCAAAATTTGTAATATGTAAAAACCCAATGTCCTCAAGCATACAAAATGACTTTGGTGTAGCAGTGCTAATTTTGGGATCAAAAGGAAATTTTAAAATATCTAAAATTTAAATTTGTAGTATTAGAGACATTCAGGAAGATATTGTATCTCCACAAAAAGAAAAATACAAAACAGGAATGAGATGCAATAACAAAGGAATGATTAGAACACAAGAAAGAAACATTTAAATGTTTAGTGTGAGTGTAGAATTAAAATGTAATGGAATGGTTGGAAGATAAGGAAAAGGAAATATCCCAGAGATATATAAGACGTAGGAAGTCAGGAAATATTATTTTTAAATTACAAATGTAGATAATTAAAGCAGGAGGTTAAATATCCAGCTAACTGGTATTTGAGAAAGAGAGAATAGAGGAGACATAAGAAGAAATTATCA
Organism: Eubalaena glacialis; assembly: GCF_028564815.1. Lineage (NCBI taxonomy): Eukaryota > Metazoa > Chordata > Mammalia > Artiodactyla > Balaenidae > Eubalaena > Eubalaena glacialis. Next base: position 27,763,048 of record NC_083732.1, on the reverse strand, counting down.
AAGAAATAATGCAGAGAATTTCCCAGACTGAAGATCATGATACTATACATTAAAAGACCTAGTTAGATTGAAATACCTATTCACTGTATTGGGAAAGTTGGCAACACCAAGGCTAAATAGAAGATTGTGAAATTGCAGAATGAAAAAAGCAAAACAAGTCAGAAACAAAACAGATCACTTACAAAGAAAGGAGATTAAACTGACTTACTTCACAATTTCGGCAGCAACAGTGGACTTGAGAGGACAGTGAGGAATGCCTCCCAGATTCTTTACTTTTCTACTGATAATTTTGATGCCTAGGGAAATTATCAATCAAGTGTGAAGATGGATTGAAAACCTTTTTTAGACATTTAAGAAATCATAAGACTTATTTATCATGCATCCTTCTTAACATGTTATTTTAAGAGGTACTTCAGTAAAATGAGCGAATTAACAAAAATCAAAAAGTGGATTTAAACCTGTAAAGCAATGAAGGAAAATCCAGAATGAAACTTGTACACAGGTTTAAATGTTAAGATTGGGGTAAAAAGAAAGATTGCTCTGGGAAGATGATCTGCATAGATTTAGATAGCATAATGGTACAGTTTGAAAATATAGAGTACCTAAAAAAAGCAAATGGATTATTTTTCTTAAAGGCAATTAGTAACTGCAAGAAACACAGTTAAAACCTTCTACTAATTGAATATTCATAGTAGAATTCTCAACATTACCATAGTCAATAATACTTACAATAACATGAAAATGCATTCATTTCACATTTTAAAATCAATGTAAAGTCAAAGAGCAGAGAACTTAATTTTACTGGCTTAATGGGATCAGTCTTGACAATATGAAAGTAAAAGTACACATGACACAATTGGATAGCAAAAGGAGAAAGAAGAAACACAATTAGAAAGTTATTGATATCCATGTCTTGATATTTTAATCTTTAGTGTCAATAATACCATACATATTCTGTGGAGTAAGAAATAAAAAATATAAGCAATATTTAAATGTGCCCAAACTAAGCGATAGAGCATATAAACTTGGTGATGTAGTTATGCTCAGGGTTAAAAAATAAAGTGCGTTTGGTTGAATACATCATAACCAAAAAGGGCAAACTCATTTATTAAGTTGATAAAAGAAAAAATACCAACATAAATGTTATTGAAAAATATGGGTGTAATCACCAAGGCGAAACAGTTACAAGAGGTGAATATGTGGAGGGAATGAGACAAGATAATGTTACATTTGATTTTTAACTATCTTATCTTTTACACAAATTCCTATATTACTTTAATAAATAGATACAAGTTAAAAATACAAATACTCTGCAGTTATGAAATTTATTAAGGTAGCTATGCTCCACTCACCAGCAATTATTTTCTGATGATAACCAGTTGGCAGCCACCATAGTGAATAACTGACAGTCTAACCATTTTGCAATCCCTAAAATCTAATGAGCATCATACTCAGTTTACTTGATCCACTCATCATCCTGACTACACCTTACTCACCGTATTTATAGCTGTTACTCATTTTCTAAGTACATCATAACTTAACTGCCTTTTTTGTTTTGTCTTCACCCCTGCCTTCTATAAGATGTTAGGATGTGTTGACACTGTTGATGACTCACACCTGAAAATTGTGTGTTCCCTTATATTCTTGACAATATTTGCTCCTCATTCCTCTTATCCCTTTTCACAGTTTCTTTTCAGTCTCTTTAATGGAGTTCTCTTCTTATTCTTTATAATAAATCTCTAGCTCTCTCTCTTTTCATGCACTTCTCTGAGTGTTCACTTCTATAAAAATGACTATGTAATGACTCCCACATCTATATTTAAAGTCTGACTTCTTATCCAAAGTTATTCTTTAATATATACAATTAATTATACTGTACACCTCTATTTGAATAACTTACTAGCACTTTAAACTCAAACTGTCATGAACTCAAAACTATTCTTCCTCCATCTGTTGTATTCCACCAATCTATTGTTTCTCCTAAAATAGACCTGTCATCTATTTATTTTACCACTGTGTAGGAAAAACAACACTCTGTGTGTGATTAGTGAGTGTACCTTCTTCACTGATTATTCTTTAGTCACCAAACCATGTTGATTCTTCCTTGGTAATAACTTCAAAAGAAAGGCTCCTCAGCCCTTTAATCTAATATGCATATTACTTTAGATGCCATCCCATTATGAAAATTTTCAGTGGCTCCTTATATTTCACTCTTCCCCTTCACAAATGATCTGTCTTAGCCAAAGGGGTCTTGAGATTCCCTAAAAATATGAAGATCATTTTATCTTCAAGGTTTTACTTTCAAAAAAACTTTTATCTCTTTACTTCACTTGCTTGTATCCTACCCAAACTTCAAATAGAGCTTGATCTCATTCCTTCCATAAAATCTTTACTCACTCTTTCTATACTTATTTTTTCTACAGGTTAATTTTTATTTTTTTTAATGAAAAGGCATTTTATTTTAAATATAGCAGTGTGTACCTGTCAATCCCAAATTCCCAATCTATCCCTCCACCCCACCCTTCCCCGCTGGTAACCATAAATTCATTCTCTAAGTCTGTGAGTATATTTCTGTTTTGTAGGTAAGTTCATTTGTACCTTTTTTTTTAGATTCCACATATAAGTGATATCATATGATATTTATCTTTCTCTGTCTGACTTATTCACTTAGTATGATATATCTGAAGAAAAACATGGTTCAAAAGGATACATGCACCCCAATGTTCATTGCAGTGATGTTTACAATAGCCAAGACATGGAAGCAACCTAAGTGTCTATCGACAGGTGAATGGATAAAGAAGATGTGGTACATATATGCAATGGAATATTGCTCAGCCATTAAAAAGGATGAAATAATGTCATTTGCAGCAAAATGGATGGATCTGGAGATTATCATAATAAGTGAAATAAATTGCTCTTCCTATATGTGGATATCATTCACTCCTTTGAAGCCTATAGAACTTTCTATTCATACCAATTACTTGGCATTAAACCTGTTCTATATGTTAGGCTGTAACCTTTTTGTCTTACCCACAAAATGCTAAGGGTTTCTTAAGAGCAAAATGTATCTTATGCTGATTCAAATTCCCAGCATTTAACAGTGTATCCTACACATATTAGTTTCTCACAATATATTTTTTGATGACAGAAATAAAAAATACTTAGAGGATACATTTTCCCAAATCTTTTCACATTGCTTACACTTTTAGAGAACTATATTAAAATACTAACATTTGTAGAAAAATAATTTTATCACAAATTCTATCATGATGTACTAGGATAAAAAATGTTAATATGTATGCATTACTGAGTATTAGAAGCTTAATAGGTGTTAGCTGATTAAGATGTCCTAAAATATTCCTTTAAGAATTATGACGGTGGTCATGTCTCAAAGGATTACATTTTTAGGTTAGGAAAACAGCACATATTATTCCAGGAGATATCTTTCTAATTTTCCACTGAAAAATGGCTATGCCTTATGAGATGCAAAGATCGGGTATTTAACCAAATTTTGCTCAGTATAAATGATGTTAGCTTGGGAACACGTGGGTCAAGTTCAAATGAGGTTTTAAAAAGATGAAGCAGAAATAATTAAAAACATTGGGAAAATAAATGGAGGGAGATAGTTATCTGAATCTTTCTCATATCAAAATTGTCCATATATCCCTGATCAGCTGATCATCAAAGATAAGAAAGATTAGAGTAAGCTGGAAAGACAAGTGATAGATACATCTTAATATTCTTTTTTTTAAAAAAAATATTTATTTATTTTTGGCTGTGTTGGGTCTTCGTTGCTGCGTGCGGGCTTTCTCTAGTTGCAGCGAGCCGGGGTTACTCTTCATTGAGGTGTGCAGGCTTCTCATTGTGGTGGCTTCTCTTGTTGTTGAGCACGGGCTCTAGACACAAGGGCTTCAGTAGTTGTGGCACACGGGCTCAGTAGTTGTGGCTCATGGGCTCTAGAGAGCAGGCTCAGTAGTTGTGGCACACAGGCCTAGTTGCTCCACGACATGTGGGATCCTCCTGGACCAAGGCTTGAACCCGTGTCCTCTGCATTGGCAGGCAGACCCTCAACGACTGCACCACCAGGGAAGCATGCATCTTAATATTCTTATCTGTGTTATTCCTGGGGCTGAGTCCTCATTTTCAACTTGGAAGGGGTAATTCCCACCCAGAATACTGAGTTTTGATTACTTCATGCATATATAATTCAGCCTAGTTTAAAATATCCTGCAATTAATAAATGACCCCAGAATCTTTATGTCTTACAACAACAAATATTTATTTTTCACTCATGTTACATACTGTTTACATGCTACCTGTAGTACTGCTGTCCATGTCTTCACTCTAGGGTTCTTAGCTGATGGAGCAGTCTCTAAATGGGATAGTGATTTTATGGTGGCAGAAGGAAAGGAAAGTATGCTAGCACTACATGATGGATTGTGAAGCTTCTATTTAGAAATGACATTTGCCACTTGTGCTCACTTCAATGACTAGAGCAAATTCATGATCCACTCTCCACTAAGAAAGAATGGCAAATAATTTGAAGAATAATATCTTCTTCCACAATTTATTCCTGTCATCACATATATTCTTTTACCTTCTTTCTGCATGTGACATACCCTCACTTCTTTCCCAAAAGAGACAACTTAAAAGTCATCCATCTCAGCACCAGGCTTAAAGTGCAGAGTCTCATGATGAGCTCTACATTGGTTCTGGATGTGGAATCTCCTGATTTAGAGATTTATGAACTAAAATAACAAGTCATATCACATACACACTCAATTTACAATGTTGGGAAGGGAAAAGATAACTGCAATAACTATTCATATTATAAAAGGGAAGAATGAGCAATGCCTTGCAGTCACCTGTTTACTACATATCCATTGAGGTCCTGCTGTGGATCAGCTCCATCTGTTTTCACTCTGGGACTTGGGCAGATGGATTAGTCTCTATCTGGGCCATTGTTGAGCTCTGAGAAGAAAAAGTAAAGTGCAGGTAGGAACCTCAATGACTCTAAGCTCTTAGGAACACATTCATAACTGCCACTCATGTTTTATTGCCCCAGGAAAGTCACTGAGTCAAAACTGACTTCTAGAGCTCAGGAATAGGTAGAGCATATTTTGAAAAGTAATACAATCTATCCCATTAAATTAGCCTAAGGTTATTACAACTTCAAGTGCATAAGGAGAGTTGTATGCATGCATCTGTATTAAATACACAGACTGCAAAAACAGTAAAAATATCTATCATTTCTAAATATAATATATGATATAGACTAGTTTACTTTAAGTGGGCCAAAAATATGCACAAATATATATGTATGTATATATCAATTTTCTCTAGTATATTCGTCGTGAATTTCCTGGCTTTTTTGGTATGTATGATGATGACACGAATAATATCTTTGCCCAAGATGATGTACCTCTATTAATTGTAATTGCTCTATATTATCTAAATCAAAAATCAGCTTAATGAAGTCCAGCTTCATCTCTCATTTCCTACCTTCCTTTAGTGAGAGACTTGCATACAAAATACATAATGAAATGTACAAGAATAAAACATTGTTTACCAATATGAGTTATTTTTATTCTTTAAAAAAACCCAAGTTGTTTTTTTTAATGCTGATTTCACTTCAAATGTTGGTGATCATGAAAAGAACAAGCTCGTATAGGAATGGGAGTTTTAAGTGAATTTTTTTGAAATTGGATAAGTTCATATGCAGTTACAGAGAAATGCTCTGGATTCTTCTAAACATGCTTTTCTGTCATGCTCATCAACAATGTATCTGAAAAACAATATAAGAATAATTGTTATTTACTGAGTATCCAAGAGTTCAGATATCATAACGAACCACTATACTCACCAGTAACTGAAATGGCAAGAATCATTCTATGACAGTTCTGCTATCTTATTTGTAGTTTCACATTTTGTCTCTAGTAAAGTATCTACTCAAAGTTAAACTAACATGATTTGGCCTTAATATACAATATATTTCAAATATGTAAACCAGTTTGGGTAACAAGTGTTCTTAGAGTGCAAATGAATTTATAAAATATATTTGGTATAATTGCTACAAATGCTACATAGACCTGGCCTTGGACACTAGTTCTGTGTTTCAAGCAGAATGTTATGATAATTAAAAATATAACACAAATCAATATTAGCTAAAGACATTTGTCTGACAATGATAACATGTTTTGAGAAGCATGTAATTTACCTTAAAGATATCAGCTATCATTTACCTTGACGTAGAGTTGCTATTTTGGACCAAAGTGAAGTATAAAAAACATTTTAAAAATACAGAGAGAAAACAGAAACAGACTCACAGACTTAGAGAACGAACTTATGGTTACCAGGCAGGAAGGGTTGGGGGAGGGATAGATTGGGAGTTTGGGATTGACATATACACACTGCTATATTTAAAATAGATAACCAACAAGAACCTATTGTATAGCACAGGGAACTCTGCTCAATATTCTGTAATAACCTAAATGGGAAAAGAATTTGAAAAAGAATAGATACAATTATATGTATAACTGGATCACTTTGCTGTACACCTAAAACTAAAACAACATTGTTAATCAGCTATACTCCAATATAAAGTTAAAAAAATGAAAAATACAGAGAATAAAACTCAATAGAGAAATTATAATAGAAAGTGTCATGAAAGGCTCATGTTATATATTATGGAAATTTGTTGAATTATTGTCATGCCACAGAGGAAGGTACATTTTTATTTATCCATTATCATCACTTCCTGATTGTATTTATTAGGATTGTTTTTCTCTGCAAGTAACAAAGACCTTAAAAATAATGAATTATACAAGAAACAAATTAATTTATCTTTCTTTATGAACAAATTTGCTTCTATTTATAATAGCCATATAAAGAATAGTGCAGCTGAAAATTAGTGGGATTCTCATTTGTTTTAATCACACATGGAATTTTTCATTAAAATTCACCACATTCAAAATCATTAAGCTAGCTCAAAATTTTCTAATTTCCTGAACATAAAGTAATTTATATAGAAATCAACAATAAATGAACTACAAGAAAATGCTTATATGCTTAGAAATAACAAAAATGAACAGTTCTAAATAACTCATGAGTTAAAAATATAGCTGGTGTTAGAAAATATTAAAGTAGACAATTGTTAAAATACTACATATTAAATATGGGTGATGCTTCTAAAGTGGTGTTTAGAGGCAAATGTATAATATTGAATATTCATATTAAAAATAAAGTTGAAAGTTAATGAGCTAAGTATTTAATTTAAAGGTTAAGAAAAAGAGCAACCGACAGAATGAAAGAGGATAAAATGAATGAAATAAACATAAACTTTAATGAGATTGAAAACAGGCATACTATAGAACGGATACATTAAACCAAAAGCTGGTTCTTTGAAACAACTAATAAAAGACACACCACTAGCTCAAATTAATCAAGGAAAATAATAAGCAATAGAATAAAGATACATAAATTGTATAAGGCATAAAAGGGGGAATAACTATACAACTAAGCGTATATATACATGAGTGTGAATAATTTTATGCCACTAAACTTGAAATTTTAGATGACATGTCTATTTCCCTAGAAAAAGTAAATGTCAAAAGCCATCTCAAGAAGAAATAGAAATAGTGAAAAGTTATATAACAATTAAATAAATTAAATATGAAATTCAAAAGAGTCCCTCAGAGGAACTAAGTTCAGATAGCTTTGTAGATGAGTTTTTCTAAAAGTTTGTGTCACAGATATTTTTACTTTACCAATCTCTTCCATGGAATAGAAAAGAGAGAATACATGCCTCTTTATGTGATGCTGGATATAACTAGATCTTAGATACTAAAATAAGACTTCAGGACAAAAAATGAAATTATAAACAAATCTCAGTGATAAACATAGTTGCAAAATTCCGGAACAATATATTAGCAAAACCAAACAAAACCAGAATATATAATAACGAAGATTTAGTTATCCCAGAAATTCATGTTTTGTTTAATATTAGAAGATATTTTAATGTAATATGCACATTAAAAGAGTAAAGTATAAAAGTTAAGCAAACGCATTAACATATACACAAAAAATAAAAAATAAAAAGTATCCATTTATAATGAAGAGACTTAGGAAGAGAAAATCATTTACTAAACATGAAGAAATATATCAGACAAAAAGCACCCTTCAAAGTGACATGGATTTCCTTTAAATCATGAAGATCATAATGTATTTACCTACACCACATTATTCAACATTGTACTATAAGTCTTAACCACTGCAGTTAGACAAATAAAAAGAAATAATAGCCATAAGAAATTCACCAGATGAAACAAACTGTCATTGTTTAGGACATATGATTGCTTACATACAAATCTCCCCCGTCTCAATCTAAAGATGTTATTATAGTCAGAAATAAAATTTTGTACGACTGATGAATAAAAAAATACAGACGTGATAGAAAATAGATTTTATACACCAGCTTAAGATAGCTAGAAAATATATCAACAGATAAAAATGTGTGTGCCTTTCATGACAATAAAGCAATAAAACTTCACTAAATGAATAGAAATATCATCTTCCTGGATAAAGATGTACAGTATCTTTCAAAAGAAGAATTTCCTCAGTTGGTCTGTATATTTTGCAAACATGTTTAATATATTTCAAAGTAAAGAAAAAAAAGGAGGATTTGTATGCCAGTTCACCCTGTCCCTGGTTGGGACTGATTGGTCCAAGGGTAAATATTGATAATGCTGAAACAAATAATTGTAAATACATTTTCCTTCGCAAGAAAGAGTAATAAAGCCAATACACTAACAGAATAATATACTACAACAAAATAATTTATTCACAGAATGGATGAAAAGTAATAAATATTAGTCCCATGGAAATTAAGAATAAAATTCATGAAGGTAAAAACACAATAAAGTGTTAATAAAAATAAAATACTCATACTATTGATAAAACACTCTGATAAAACTTGTGCTCTATATTAAGCATTTTTCTACATTTTTGTCTACATGAATTTTTTGTCTTATATAGATATTTTATCCAGTTTTCAGAAGAGAAACAATAAAAAATATTTGTATGACAAATAAGACCATTTATATGATTATTGAAAATTGTTGAAATTGATTCGATAGAAGCTAAAGCCCATTACTGTTTTAAACAGAAATAGTCATTAAAGAATTAGGCATTATGCATTATGAACTTAACACAAAGACTATTTGTAGTAAACTCTCAGCTAACAGCTATAGTAAAGTTGGATAGCATAGCCTGTCCGAAGACAGATTGTCAATCACCCCACCCCCAAGTTCTACCATATACCAGCTGCATAAACCTTAGCAGGTCTTTGTGTTGCAGTTTCTTCATCAGAAATATATACATGAAAATAGCATCTCCTCTCACAGCTTTTTGAGGATTAAGTAAGTTAGTAAAAATAAATGCCTTTAGAACAGCCCTTTGCACATGGTAAGTTCTCAATAAATGTTAGCCTTTACTATTATTGCAATTAAAGTTGAATTACTAGAATTATTAAAGTTAAAAACAAGAAAGGAAAAACGTTACTATAAATTCCATAATTATCATGTTGCTCACACTCTAAGATAATATAAAATTTTATTAATACCTTCAGTTTAATGATAGTTTTGTTTTTTAAAACCACAATCACACTAAATGTAGATAACAAAGATAAGATTCACCTATATTTTGGAAGTGTGAAAATGTGAAAAAAATGTATCTTAGAATCTAAAAAATATGGTATTTAATATTGGCTTGAAAATTTAGCAAGTTACATGTGAAGCTGGATTGAGAGAAAAGAAGGATACATAATTATTATTCCAGATTGTATAATTTTATATCTAGATAACCCAAGAAGACTAAAAAAACATGTGAATTAATGAGGGATCAGTGAAGCTGAAAATACATATTTGTAAATAAATATACATTTAAAATAATTAACTATTATGCAACTGATAAAACTATTAAAATTGCATTTATTCAATTAATATATACTTTATCAATATTGTTTATCGATATGTATTGTATGATATATATACATTGTTTAGCATTCATGAAGAATTAGGTTTGATTCTATATAACTCATCAAGATCACCACAACTGTTTTGAATCTGTAAAAGTTATATTGTTTGATCTTTATGTATTTGGTGGTCTTCCTTTTAAGAGCAATAAATATTTCCTTACTAATTATATTTAAAATTATTATATAAAATTATGATTGTAAAATAACTTACCAGAATAGTAATATAAACTGACTTTTTACCATAACAATGTACTGTGCTTTATAATTAAAATACATCTTCAAAATGATGAAAAAATATTTGCAATTTAACGTGGTCATAACAAAAAACAATTGTATATCAATGACTGGAAAAATAGACAAATTTTTAGAAAGTGTTTCTGAGTTATAAATATGGCTCTATGCTGAACTCTTATTTTTGTAACTAATATTTTTAGATTTAAGTTTTAATTTCCTTTTCTTTGGTTCAGTAGTCACTGGAAATTTATGAAAAGTAAAGAAGCTGACAGAATATCAAAAATAGGATGTTTCTTACAGATTTAAATAAAATCAAAAGTAGATAAAGATGAATTCCATATTCTTTTTCTGAAGTTACCTCATTCAGTGCAAACACAGCAAGAATAAGGGCGAGATGATTTAGTCAAGAGAAATAAATTCCTAAATAAAAATGTAGGATTTTAAAGACTATTTCATCAAATATATGAATTTGGGAAATTCATCCTAATAACCAATAATTTTCATACATAACATTCATATGAATTTTCTGGTCTTTCAATATGACACAACTTTGGGCACAGATTCTATACAGTTCTGATTTCTTTTTGGCAGTAACATCACTGTGAATAAAATGTATTAATTTATTTTAACAACTGTAATGAGGGAAATCTAATTAGTTTGTCCTATTTTGGTGAATTATTTAGGAAGAAAATAAAAATCTACAAGATGTTTTAGACATTTAGTACGTAGTTATACTCAAGAATATTAATATAATAGCTGTATTATAAAATTATTTTAAACAAAATACCCTAAAATATTTATATAGTGTAAAATATTTTGAAAATATTTTCTAAGAGACTTATTTGTTACCTATTAAGTGGATGATTTTTTTCCCTAAATTTTTTAGTGTTGGCATTTTGTGGGAGGTGTGATAGATATGCTTTAATGGGAAGTAATTGCTAAATTATACTAAGTAAATGGTGTAATATGGTAGATGACATAATCAGAAGGTAAAACTGTTAGTGTAGGATTCAGAAGTGTTAAAATTTATTTGCCTTTCTTCTCACTCATTGCTTATTCATTCCTCCCCTAAATAAACATTTATGTGTTTGTATCACAGCTCTTCAGCCTTCATCCCTTCTTTTCCTGCTTAACATAACAAATTCTTTTATCTGTGAGATATTTTCATTTACACGAAGGTGTGACTGATAAAAAGAAATCTTACATTAGAATAAGTGTTTTTAATCAAATAACTTAGAGTTGGAGATATAGAGAAAATAAATATTTTGAGTATTAAAATTTGTGCTCTTAATTTTCAAAGCTGTTTCAATTCCATCCTGACTATTCATAGCGAATTATCAGTGGGTAGAATCCTTGAAATTAGTTCTGGTTATTAGAAGGTGTCTTCACTTCTTCATCTGCTGCACCCTCTTGCCAACCAAAAAAATAAATAAATGAAGCATCATTGCACCTGTGGTTTGGCACAGTGAACATCCAGGCTTTTAAAGACAAATAATGATTTAATGTAAAAGTACTTTGTATAATTTTAGGTTAAATTGCAGAGATTCCACACACAATCTATTTACAGCATAATGAGCAAATATCAACATGGAGTTGTCATTGAATTAATTTATATTTTGATTTAATTTGACATATTGGAAACCAAGGCTCAACACATGTTACCTTGTAATACATTAAGCAGTGACAACGGATCTAAATGTAATTTTATAAAATTAGGAAAAACCTTGACTATGTATGGGAACTTAAACTTTGGCACAATTATCCCATTTTAGGTTCAGTGACAAATTAAAGTTGACAAAGTAGAAACGAAATTAACATACTTTGAAATGGAAACATGTTCACTCTAATGGATTAATTTCTACATTCACCTGCCATCTTTCTGTTTCAGCAATAATAAGGGGGAAAAACTTAATGAAGTTAGATGAACCTGTAAACTTCAATACAAAGTGAGTTCACTGATATGATTATGGCTTCATCATTTCCTCCATCAGAAGGCCTGATTTTCAAAAATATGTACATTTTTGCTGAGGATTTTTTTTAGATGAGAATCTCACCTAGAGTTTAGCAATGGTATAAAATGCATTACATTTATTTCCTCTTCATTTTCATCTAAAGAAATGTTTCTGCTGTGTACAGGACTAAAGTAATATAAACTTCTTGAGTTCTATTTATGTCTCAAGTTGAACCACTTTGTACATAAGGAAATATTTTAAATTAAGCGGGAGATATTATCTTGCTCTATGTTAAATTTTCATATTTAGAAAATAATGACACTATACCAATAATTTATGGGATTTATAAACCATTCAGTTTTCTATGAATGTTATTTATTATTAGGAACACCCTATTGTATTCCAAAAAAGGAAAATCCACATATCAAAATATTTTAAATTATTTTAATTTTTGAGTGAAACTGTTATTAAAATTGGGACTTAGTCCTTATTCTTCCTGTGGTTTCCAAATCATTACCATGACTCTTAAGGTGATAGTTTAAGAGATACTTTAATAATGCTTTTATTAGATTATTTTCCTTCTAGAAACTTTAGTTTAAGTAATGGAAATACCTAAACACAGGATATACCTATCCTACAATTTCTCACTGATTTATACTTTAGCTATTTGTCCATTTACTTTATAAATTTGAATTTTATACTATGCCTACTCTAACGTACTTATTACAAGTCTAAAGCAAGACATTTGATTTCTATTTCCTCTTAATATCTAAGAACCAAGGCTCTAATTAATAATGGTGATGATTAGCTCTCTACCAAAATCCATCCTCTTCCTTTTCCATTTTACGTATTTTATTCATTTATAGTATAGTAATGGATATGTGGATAAACCGTTTCCCAGCCTCGCTTGTAGTATATGTGGACCAAGTTGTCTCTTGTCTAATGTGAGTAAAACTACTGTGAGCTATTTCCAGGCCAGAGATTTTAAGAGAAACCGTGTGTCTTTATACTTTCTTTCTCTTTTGTTTTCTGGATACAAATGACAAAGGGATCTTAAGGGATGAATAGAATGGAAATATAAAATGGTCCAGGTTCTTGATTCAATACATGGAGAGGAGCTACCTTTTATATGAACAAGAAGTCAGCCTCTATTTTCTTCAATCTCTTATTGAAGCTCTTAAGAATAGAGACATACATCAGAGATATTCTGGATTCAGTTCCAGACCACTGCAATAAATCAAATATTGCAATAAAGCGAAGCACAGGATGTTTTTGGTTTCCCAGTGTGTATAAAGGTTATGTTTACACTCTACTGTAGTCTATTAAGTGTGCAGTAGCATTATGTCTAAAGAAAGCAATGTATATACCATAATTTTAAAATACTTTATTTCTAAAAAGTGCTGAACATCATCTTAGTGAGTCATAATCCTTTTGCTGATGGAGGATCTTGCCTCAATATTGATGGCTGCTGACTGACCAGGGTGGTGGTTGCTCAAGATTGTGGTGGCTGTGACAATTTCTTAAAATAAGATGGCAATGAAGTTTGCTGCAGCAATTGACTCTTCCTTTCCCGTACAATTTCTCTGTATCATGTAATGCTGTTTGATAGCATTTTACCTACAGTAGAATTTCTTTAAAAAAGAAGCAACCTCATCTGTTACTTTTATCATGGATTGCAGCAATTCAGTCACATCTTCAGGCTCCGCTTCTAATTCTATTTCTCATGCTATTTCCACCATATCAGCAGTTACTTCCTCCACTGAAGTCTTGAATCCCTCAAAGTTATCCTTGAGGGTTGGAATCAACTTCTCCAAACTCCTATTAATGTTGATGTTTTGACCTCTTCCCATGAATCAAAGATGTTATTAATGGCATCTGGAATGGTGAGTCTTTTCCAAAAGGTTTTCAATTTACTTTGCCCAGATCCATCAGAGGAATCACTATCTATGGCAGTTATATTCTTACAAAATTTATTTCTTAAAGAGTAAGACTTGAAAGTTGAAATTACTGCTTGATCCATGGGCTGCAGAATGGATGTTGTGTTAGCAGGCATGAAAAAATTAATCTTGTTGTACATCTCCATCTGAACTGTTGGGTGACCAGGTGCATTGTCAATGAGTACTAATGATTTTAAAGGAATCTTTTTTTTATGAGCAGTAGTTCTCAACAGTGGGTTTAAAATACTTGGTAAGTCATCTTTTAAACAGATGCACTGTTATCCAGGCTTTGTTGTTCAAGTTATAGAACACAGGCAGAGTTGATTCAGTCTAATTCTTAAGGGCCCTGGGATCTTTGGAATGATAATCAACATCAGCTTCAACTTAAAGTCACCAGCTGCATTAGCCCCTAACAGAAGAGTCAGCCTGTCCTCTGAAATTTTGAAACCAGCCATTGACTTTTCTCTTGCTATGAAAGTCCTAGATGGCATCTTCTTCCAATAGAAAGCTGTTTTGTCTACATTGAAAATTTGTTGTTTAGTGTAATGACCTTCATTAATTATCTTAGCTAGATATTCTGGATGACTTGTTGCTCCTTCTACATCAGCACTTGCTGCTTCACCTTGCACTTTGATTTTATGGAGTGGCTTCTTTCCTTAAACCTCATGAAACAACCTCTGCTAGCTTCAAACTTCTCTTCTGCAGCTTCCTCTCCTTTCTCAGCTTTCATAGAATTGAAGAGAGTTAGGGTCTTGCTCTGGATTAGGCTTTGGCTAAAGGGAATGTTATGGTTGGTTTTGTCTTTTATCTAGACCACCAAAACTTCCTCCATATCAGCAATGAGGCTGTTTTTCTTTCTTATCATTTGTGTGTTCACTGGAGTAGCATTCTTAATTTCTTCAAGAAATTTTCCTTTGCATTCACAACTTGGCTAACTGGTGCAAGAGGCTTAGCTTTCAGCCTGTATTGACTTTTGACATGCCTTCCTCATTAAGCTTAATCATTTCTAGCTTTTGACTTAATGTGAGAGATGTACGATTCTTTCTTTTACTGAACACTTAGAGGCCATTGTAAGGTTATTAACTGGTCTCCTTTCAATATTGTTGTGTCTCAGGGAACAGAGAGGCCCAAGGAGAAGGAGAGAGACAGAGGATTGGCCAGTCAATGGAGCAGTCAGAACACACACAACGTTTATGGGTTAAGTTTGCAGTCTTCTGTGAGTGTGGCTCCTGGCACCCCAAAACAACTATATTAGTAAAATCAGAGATCATTGATCACAGGTCACCATAACAAATATAATACTAATTAAAAAGTTTGAAATATTGTGAGAATTAGAGAAATGTGGCTCAGAGACATGAAGTGAGCAAATACTTTTGGAAAAATGATGCTGATAGAGTTGCTCAATGTAGGGTTGCCACAATCTTCCATTTGTAAAAAAGTACAGTATTTGTGAAACACAATAAAGCAAAACACAATAAAACAAGATATGCCTGTACAGAAATTTATATTAAGTCGGGGGGTGGGGTGTTGTCATAACAAAATTAAAAGTTGTGATCCTGGTTTAGTTGGTAGTGCAAAAAACTTCTTTTGAAGTTTAGAAAGGGAAAGAGTCCTGTCAAGCTGTGATAAACATTTGGTAAAACTATCATATGAGATAACTTAGAAGGTAGAACAAATATGTGTTGAGCTTTTAGATCTATGGGAAATGGTTGAAAAAACAGAATGCCACTATCTGTTGACTGCCACTTACATCTTTTGGCAAGATACTACAGGAGATGAGGTTAGGTGGGAATTGATAGATTTGTAAAGAGAGGGAAGAAAAGAGAGAATCCAAAAAATGGAGAGACATTTGAAAAAATTTAAGCTCATTATTTCAGGTAGCTTCAGGGTATAGCTACTATTAAGTTTGGAGAGAGAACTGACAGCAAATCAAGGTTAAAAGAAATAAAAATACAGTGGGACTAATAATGATGTCTAACAAAGAAATTTGGTTGTGCCACCAGCACACAGAATATGCTGGAAACAAAGCATATCAGAGAACTACCAAGTTTTTTTTTTGACAGTAATCATCACAATTTATTTTTCTTGTCACATGTCCGAGAAAACTACCAAGTTTTTGAGGGAATTTTATTGACACATAAACTGTGAGCTTTGCCTAAAAAGTCTGCGACTGTTCAGACCTTAAAACTGTCCTCATGCTACCAAACTTCCACCAGCAGAAGGGCATTGTGAAAGCAGTTGGACTTTCCAGTAGGACATATTTCCACATGCTCATTTCAGATATGGCCACAGGGTATCACGAACAAGGAAAAACCTTGAGAGGACAAAGTTGGGAGTCAAAGAGCATTAGCAAAAGATCAGAAAGATAAAAGGGGTTAGGTCATATAGGGCCTTATATTCCATTGTAAATGACTTGGCTGTTTTGGAAAAGTGTAGATTTACAGGATTTTGAGCTGAGCAGTGAAAAGATCTCAATTAAAATGTTACTTTTTTTTAGAGGGATTACTCTGGCTGGCGAGTTGAGAATAGGCTATAGGAAGTGACCTAGAAATAGTGAGATTGTTTAAGAAGTCATTGAAATAAACTGGAAGAGACATGGACCAGGTTGAGGTGAGCAAAAGTGGTGAGAATTGCTGGGGTTCTGCATATTTTTCAGGTAGAATCAAGCAGACATTCTCTTGCATTGTATGTGGGTTGTGAAAATGAAAGAAGTTAGGGATTCTGTTTTTCAGCCTGAGCAATTGGAAGGATGGAGTTGTCCCAGCTGAGTTGGGGAAGGCATTATAAAGAGCAGGTTTAAGGAGAGAGAACATCGGTTAAGTTTTGGACAAGTGAAGTTTGAGATATACATTACATATCCACGTGAAGAGGTTGAGTGTGCAGTTAGATAAAAAATGGCTGGAATTCTTGAGAGAGGTCTGAGTTGGATGCTTTGGGGAGTAGAGAGCTTATATCACACATTAAACCACACACCTGGATGATATCTCCAAAGGATTGATGATTATAGATGAGGAAGATGATAGATTAAGAGGTTGAGTCCTGGATAATTCTAACATTAAGAGGTCAAAGAGAAGAGAACAGTTAAGGAGACTGAAAAAGAACAGGCAATGATATAAGAATACATTCAAGAGGGTATTGAATCCTAAAAGCCATGTGAAGAGAGTTCATTAGGGAGAAGGGATATGTCATTGATTCCAGGAGCTTCTGAAAGGCCAAGTAAAATAATGTCTAGGATAATTTTTTTCAGTAGATGCTTCCATGTGGCTACATTCTTTCCAATAGAAGATGAGCAGAAATCATGTGAGTTATTTCCAGGCTTTTAAGAGAATACCCGTGTTCCAACCACATCCTTCTTTTTCTTAAGTATGAGGCAAAAGATGAGAAGGTTCTAGGACAGTCTGATTCTCCCCAAATGGAATTCTGAAGCCTGGGTCACTGAATCAGTATATGGAAGAGAGGCACAAACAACCTACTATAACTGCCCTAAACTGTTATGTGAGCAAATAACAAAAAAATATTGTTTTTAGTGATTATAGATTCAGAGTCTCTTTTTAGAGTTTTTGGCTAACCTTAACTAATGCAGTGAGTTAACCTGACCCTCTGTCTCAATTTCTTCACCCATAAAAAATAGTATGATCTTCACTATTCAGTAAGATGGTTATCTACTGATATGTTTATAAACATTTAAAATTTTTAAATAAGTAAATCAATGTGTATTCTATTTTAGATCAGATTAATACTCAGAGATCAATATACTACTTATTAGGAACACTAAGATTCTATTAAATGATACTACACTGCTTAATGATTTAAAAAATGGAGTAAATTCAACTTATGGGGGTGGTTTAACACGACTATAATGATCTCAGCTCTGAGGGGCTTTCTTTTACTTTCTCCCTTATTTTGCTTCCAGTGTGCCTTTTCTCTACTTTTTATTTTATCTCGTTTCCTTTGCTTGTTTCCCATATCATCTCTTTCTTCTCTTTTATTTTTTCTCACTCTTTCCCTTCATTTATTTCTCCCCTTTTCCCCATTCCTTCTCTGTGTTCCCATCACTTCAATTTGTTTCCCTGCTATATTGTTCCCCTTTGTTTTGGTGCATAAGTGACCAAGAGAATTATCACAGGTTCATGACAGAAATTCAGGTAGAATATAAATTAGATTTTTTTTTTTTTGGTATGGCCTAAGACAAAGAGAGTAGAAGCAATTAACCAAAGCAGCAGCTACCTATGCATGTTATTGTTAGAATTCCCATGGAATGAAGAGCCTCTGGTGCTTTAGAATACATTCCTTTCTTATTTTGTTTGACTATTCATTCTGAAATCTGATAAATATATCTTACCAAAAGGTCAAATGCTTTCTCTTACAAACATGTAGAAAAATTGAGAAAAGAAAAATTATGTGTTGATGTAGATATTATTTGTTTTGCAATGTCTCCTAGGCTATCTGTATCCTGAAAAGAGTAAGATTATAAAAAAATCACTCTCACATCCTGGAGGGAAAAATTAGCTGTCTTAGCTGTAATATTTCGACTATTTTGCCATGTGCCACTTCTGGTTTTTACTCCACCTGGGCATATTTATTCCACACTCTTCTGCAGTAATGTTTCATCATCCAACAAGGAAATGCTTATTTGTTCACTTCAACCAGTACTTGTACAGAACTTACTATGGGCCACTTTGCCGAGTCTAGGAATACCACGTGAGAGTACTTGAATTCAGCTCAAAAGAAGTTGCAGATACATAAAGACATAATTAGAAAATATAGTGGGCACATAATTTGGGATTACAGAGAATTTATTAAGGAAGGGGTTTTAAGCTTGAATACGATGAAGTTGATCTGTTGCTCTAATATTTGCACACTTAATCACTCCTAAAGCACCTCTTGATGTTCTAGTGACTTGCTGACAACACTCCAAATCTCCAACGGTAAAATATTTTCTACAGCATCTCAATTCTGCACACCCTTAAATTCCTTCAGTCATTGGAGCTCACTTCTTCTCCAAAGTAAGAAGTAGAAACTTGCTCTAAGAGAATTTTTGGTTTTCTGGCTCTCTTTGGAATTTGTTACAAACTTTGTTAGTCATGTGACAAGATGGTAAGCTTCTTGTTTCTCTTATTAGGATAAAGGTTCATATAGCTCTCTCTTTTCCTATTTCTTCCACGAACTTGTTTCATTGCCCAAATTATTTAGGCAAATATTAAACACCCAGTCCCCTCTACCACTCTAGTTTACTAATAGAAGCCATGACTGATTCAACTGTCATATTAAAGGGAATAATGTGGTACAGAGTTTGGTCTTATTCTTTGATTAATCAAAATAAATATGCTTAATTATCTCTCAAATTAATATTTAAAGCGATGCTTCTGTCCTTCGATCTCTTGGTTCTTGCTTTCTTTTGATATCTCCCTTCCTTCTTCTCTCCCCTCCCTCCCTCCCTTCCTCTCTCCCTCCCTCCCTCCCTCCCTCCCTTCCTTCCTTCCTTCCTTCCTTCCTTCCTTTCCTTCCTTCCCTCTCTTCATTTTATAATGGTAAGTGTGCAACATAAATGAAATGCAGAATTGAAAAAGTCAAAATAGTTTCTCTTGGGAAACTAACTGAAGAAGGGCCAAGATTCACAATTTCAGTGTGAGAATCTAGGTGATAGAGGTGTAAAGAATATGCTGAGGGACCACAAGGAAGGAAGCTTATGATTTTGCATGGGGTATTCAGAAGGAGCTTTGTGTAAAAGAAGTGATTTTCTTTAGTTGGATATTCTAGAGTGAATATGAGCTTACCAGATACCAAATGGAAACATTGGGGAAGAGGTTAACAACCCAAAAATGTTTATGAGAGAATAAAGACAAAAACACACTGTAAACTCAAGAAGTGCAGGAACTCTCTTTTTGTGCAATCTTTTCATCCTCAACACTTAATAAAGTGAGACTTTTTTAATGGAGATAAAACAAATTACCTATCTATCATCTATCTATCTAACTATCTATCTATCTATCTATCTATCTATCTATCTATCTATCTATCTATCTATCTATCTATCTATCCATCCATCTATCATCTATCTAATCATCTTTCTACCTATCCAAAATCTATTAGTCTTATATCTGGGTGGAATTTCATCTTAAGTGATTAAAAATATAGCAATTCTATCTTCAACTATTAACAGAAGTTTCTTTCCTCTTGAGAACCACAGTATGCTGTACCTTTCCTCATGATTCTGACAGTTGCAATAGCTTTTCATCTACACTTCTCTCAAATGCAGTACGAATATGGCTCAGAACAAAAAGCCAGAGGAATTGCTAATTGGATTTCTAAAACTTATATTTGAGAATATAGATTTGAAATACAAAACAGTTTGATTAACAAAAGCTGGGCTTTTTGAGTGAGGATAGGATTCAGAGCCTAAAAACTCAGTATAAAGTTGATCCAAAAAAGAATAAAATAAAGGATAACACAAAAGGTAGTTTTTATGTTACACAAAGAGGAACTTAAAGCTCTTTCTGGTCCTAGGGGAAAAAAAAAACCAAAAACTTGAAGATAAATGGAGAAGACAGCTTATATATATGAGTGGGATTAGAGATGTTATCATAGTTGAGTGAGAAAAATAAAAAAACCCTTAAAATGTTGTGCCTTCTTCAAAGTCATAGCCCAGGAAGATGGCATGGTATGTAGAGCAGCCCTGATTGCATCATGGAGCTGGAACTGTAGGGTAGCCAAAGTGCAGAGAAAGAGGGGCTTGAAAGCACTCAACATTCCTGGACTTTAAGCTGAGTATGTGGAGAGATGTCCCAAATTCTCAAGCTCCTGAGAGAGAAAATAAAGTGATTAGGAGTGGACCAGATGGCCCTCAGGTAGACATCACAACATACATAAAGTGACCCTATATACCTTCATGACTGAAACCCATGGAAGGTCATAGCAAGTGTATGCAGAGAGCCTACAAAGATTTTGTTGGTTGTTTACAGCACAGTGTGGCCGGAAGATAATGCCTCTTCACCACTGCCAGGGAAAATCACAGTCCTCTTCCATTTATCCCACCCTGGGAAGTTAGATAAGTACAAGAGGTGAGGAAAAGGGAAAAGTGATTGAGATAAGTCTGACTTGACCAGT
Organism: Eubalaena glacialis; assembly: GCF_028564815.1. Taxonomy (NCBI): domain Eukaryota; kingdom Metazoa; phylum Chordata; class Mammalia; order Artiodactyla; family Balaenidae; genus Eubalaena; species Eubalaena glacialis. The sequence goes on along the minus strand of NC_083732.1, from coordinate 27,741,785 downwards.
AACCCAGAAGAAATAGATTAAGTCAGAATAATGTTGATATAATCAGTGGGAATTGAGACTCATGGGGTAAATTAATAGAGAAATAGTACATTTTTCTACATCCAAATTCGTGGCTATGGTGATTTTTAACATTAGCAAAAACAGCAATTTAGTGAGTGCTTATGACAAGCCACAATGTTTTTTACAGCTTTATTGAGATATAATTGACATATAAAATTGTAAGATATTTAAAGTATACAGTGTGATGATTTGATACATATATATATGTATATGTTATGAAAGGATTCCTACCATCGAGTTGATTAATACATCCATCAACTCACATATTTATCTTTTCTGTTTTTGGTGAGAAAACTTAAGTTCTACTCTCTTAGCAAATTTCAACTATGCAATTAAGTATTATCAACTATAGACACCATGTTATACGTTAAATCCTAAACCTTATTCATTTTATAATAGAAAGTTTGCACCCTTTTACCTCTCCCTATTTACCCCCACTAGCCCCTGACAAGCACCATTATACTGTCTGATCCGCATATAAGCAATACCATACAGTATTTATTTGTCTTTCTCTGTCTGAGATAGTTCACTGGATAGTTCATAATGCTCTCCATGTTCTTCTTTGTTGCCACAAATGGAAGAATTTTCTTTCTTTTTGGCTCAGTAATATTACATTGTGTGAGTATATGTTTACATACATATATACATATGTATCACATTTTCTTTGTCCATTCATCTGTCGACCTACACATAGGTTGTTTCTATACCTTGGCTACTGTGACTAATGTTGCAATGAACAGGGGAGTACATATCATTTCAAGATAGTGATTTTGGTTTTTTTGGCTATATACCCAGAACTGGGATTGTTGGATCATATGATAGTTCTATATTTAATTTCTTGAGTAATCTCCATATGTTTTCCATAGTAGCTGGGCCAGTTTACATTACCACCAACAGTGTATAAAGGTTTCCTTTTCTCCACATTCTTGCCAAAACCTTCTATTTCTTGTCTTTTTGATAATAGACATCCTAACAGGTGAGAGGTAATATCTCATTTCCCTGATGTAGTTGTGTTGAGCAAATTTTCACGTACCTTTTGGCCATTTGTATGTCTTCTTTCAAAAATGTATATTTGAGTCCTTTGGCCATTTTAAAGTTTGATTATTTGCTTTTTACTATTGCATTGTATGAGTTCCTTGTATATTTTGAATATTAACCCTTAGATATGTGGTTTGCAAATTTTTTCCCCATTCAATAGGTTGCCTCTTCATTTTGTTTATAGTTTGCTGTGCAGAAGCTTTTTAGTTTGATGTAGTCTCACTTGTTTATATTTGCTTTTTTTGCATTTGCATTTAGTGTCAAATTAAAAAAATCATTGCCAAGATCTATTTACAATAGCCAGGACATGGAAGCAACCTAAGTGTCCATCGACCGATGAATGGATAAAGAAAATGTGACACATATATACAATGGAATATTACTCCAGCATAAAAAGGAACAAAATTGAGTTATTTGTAGTGAGGTGGATGGACCTAGAGTCTGTCATACAGAGTGAAGTAAATCAGAAAGAGAAAAAAATATGCCATATGCTAACACATATATATGGAGTCGAAAAAACAAAACAAAACAAAAAGTTTATGAAGAACCTAGAGGCAGGACAGGAATAAAGACGTAGATATAGAGAATGGATTTGAGGACATGGGGAGGGGGAAGGGTAAGCTGGGACGAAGTGAGAGAGTGGCATGAACTTATATATACTACCAAATGTAAAATAGATAGCTAGTGGGAAACAGATGCATAGCACAGAGATATCAGCTCCGTGCTTTGTGACTACCTAGAGGAGTGGGATAGGGAGGGTGGGAGGGAGACACAAAAGGGAAGAGATATGGGGTTATATGTATATGTATAGCTGCTTCACTTTGTTATAAAGCAGAAACTAACACACCATTGTAAAGCAATTATACTGCAATAAAGATGTTAAAAAAAAATTATTGCCAAGACCTATGTCGATGAGTTTATTCCGTATTTTTTTAATTTTAAATTTTTATTTCAAAAATTTTTATTGAAGTATAGTTGATGTACAATAATATGTAAATAACAGGTGTATAATATAGTGATTCACAATTTTTAAAGATTATACTCAATTTAGAGTTATTATAATATACTGCCTATATTCCCCATGATGTACAATATATCCATATCCACTTAATCCCTTAACCCTAGCTTGCCCTTCCGCCTTCCCTCTCCCCACTGCCAACCACTAGTTTGGTCTCTATGCCTGTGTGTCTGTTTCTTTTTCATTATATTCATTTGTTTGTTGTATTCTTTATCATATTTACACGATATCATACAGTATTTGTCTTTCTCTGTCTGACTTATTTCACTTAGCATAATACCCTGCAAGTCCACCCATATTATGCAAATTTGCAAATGGCAAATCTCATTGTTTTTATGGCTGTGAAGTATTACATTGTATATGTGTGTGTGTGTGTGTGTGTGTGTGTTAATATATATAATATATATCATATATTACAAGTATAATGTGTATTACATTAATATATATACATAATATATATATTCTATATTACATGTAATATATATATTACATCTTCTTTATCTATTCATCCGTTGATGGACACTTACTTTGCTTCCGTATCTCGGCAGTTGTAAATAATGCTGCTATGAACATTGGGGTGCATGTTTCTTTTTGAATTAGTGTTTTTGTTTTTTTCAGATATATACTCAGGAGTGGAATTGCTGGGTTACATGGTAGTTTTAATTTTAGTTTTTTGAGAAACATCCATAGTTTTCCTCAGTGGCTGCACCAATTTACATTCCCACTAATAATGTACAAGGGTTCCCTTTTCTCCACATCCTGGCCAACGTTTGTTATTTGTGTTCTTTTTGATGAAAGCTCTCTGACAGTGTGAGGTGATATACATTGTGGTTTTGATTTGCATTTCGCTGATGATCAGTGATATTGAGCATCATTTTTTTTTAATTTAAATCACTTCTTTTTTTAAAAATGTGTTTTTAACATCTTTATTGGAGTATAATTTCTTTACAATGTTGTGTTAGTTTCTGTTGTATAACAAAGTGAATCAGCTATATGTATACATATATCCCCATATCCCCTCCCTCTTGCGTCTCCCTCTCACCCTCCCTATCCCATCCCTCTATGTGGTCACAAAGCACCGAGCTGATCTCCCTGTGCTATTCGGCTGCTTCCCACTAGCAAAAGACTAGGTGTTAGCTCTTCTCTAAATGTTTGATAGAATTCACCTGTGAAACCATCTGGTCCTGGGTTTTTGTTTGTTGGAAGATTTTTAATCACAGTTTCAAATTCAGTGCTTGTGATTGGTCTGTTCATATTTTCTATTTCTTCCTGGTTCAGTCTCGGAAGGTTGTACTTTTCTCAGAATTTGTCTATTTCTTCCAGGTTGTCCATTTTATTGGCATTTAGTTGCTTGTAGTAATCTCTCATAATCCTTTGTATTTCTACAGTGTCAGTTGTTACTTCTCCTTTTTCATTTCTAATTCTGTTGATTTGAGTCTTCTCCTTTTTTTTCTTGATGAGTCTGGCTAATGGTTTATCAATTTTCTTTATCTTCTCAAAGAACCAGATTTTAGTTTTATTGATCTTTGCTATTGTTTTCTTCATTTCTTTTTCATTTATTTCTGAGCTGATATTTATGATTTTTTTCCTTCTGTAACTTTGGGGGTTTTTTGTTGTTCTTCTTCTTCTTTCTCTAATTGTTTTAGGTATAAGGTTAGGTTTTTTATTTGAGATGTTAATTGTTTCTTAAGGTAGGATGGTATTGCTATAAACTTCCCTCGTAGAACTTCTTTGGCTGCATCCCATAGGTTTTGAGTCGTCATGTTGTCATTGCCATTTGTTTCTAGGTATTCTTTGATTTCCTCTTTGATTTCTTCAGTGATCTCTTGGTTATTTAGTAGCGTATTGTTTAGCCTCCATGTGTTTGTATTTTTTACTTTTTTTTTTCTTCTGTAATTGATAACTTGTCTCATAGTGTTGTGGTTGGAAAAGATAATGGATATGATTTTAATTTTCTTAAATTTACCAAGACTTGATTTGTGATCCAAGATATGATATATCCTGGAGAATGTTCCATGAGCACATGAGAAGAAAGTGTTTTCTGTTGTTTTTGGATGAAATGTCTTATATATATGAATTAAGTCCATCTGGTCTAATATGTCATTTAAAGGTTGCATTTCCTTATTTATTTTCATTTTGGATGATCTGTCCATTGGTGAAAGTGGGGTGTTAAAGTGCCCTAGTGTGATAATGTTACTGTTGATTTCCCCTTTTATGGCTATTAGCATTTGCCTTATGCATTGAGGTGCTCCTATGTTTGGTGAATATATATTAACAATTGTTATATCTTCTTCTTGGATTGATCCTTTGATCATTATATAGTGTCCTTCTTTGTCTCCTGTAATAGTCTTTATTTTAAAGTCTATTTTGTCTGATATGAGAATTGTTACTCCAGCTTTCTTTTGATTTCCATTTGCATGGAATATCTTTTCCCATCCCCTCACTTTCATTTTGTACATGTCCCTAGGTCTGAAGTGGGTCTCTTGTAGACAGCATATATACGGGTCTTGTTTTTGTATCCATTTAGCCAGTCTGTGTCTTGTTTGGGGCATTTAATCCATTTACATTTAAGGTAATTATCGATGTGTATGTTCCTATTACCATTTTCTTAATTGTTTTGGGTTTGTTTTTGTGGTCTTTTCCTTCTTTTGTGTTTCTTGTCTAGAGAACTTCCTTTAGCATTTGTTGTAAAGCTGATTTGGTGGATGCTGAATTCTCTTAACTTTTACTTGTCTGTCAAGGTTTTAATTTCTCCATTAAATCGGAATGAGATTCTTGCTGGGTAGAGTAATCTTGGTTGTAGGTTTTTCCCTTTCATCACTTCAAATATATCCTGTCGCTGCCTTCTGGCTTGCAGAGTTTCTGCTGAAAGATGAGCTGTTAACCTTATGAGGATTTCCTTTTATATTATTTGTTGCTTTTCCCTTGTTGCTTTTAATATTTTTTCTTTGTAGGTAATTTTTTATAGTTTGATTAATATGTGTCTTGGTGTGTTTCTCCTTGGATTTATCCTCTATGGGACTTTCTGCACTTCCTGGACTTGATTGACTATTTCCTTTCCCATGTTAGGGAGGTTTTCAACTATAATCTCTTCAAATATTTTCTCAGACCCTTTCTTTTTCTCTTCTTATTCTGAGACCCCTATTATTTAAGTGTTGGTGTGTTTAATGTTGTCCCAGAGGTCTCTGAGACTGTCCTCAATTCTTTTCATTCTTTTTTCTTTATTCTGCTCTGTGGTAGTTATTTCCACTATTTTATCTTCCAGGTCACTTATCCATTCTTGTGTCTCAGTTATTCTGCTATTGATTCCTTCTAGAGAATTTTTAATTTCTTTTATTGTGTTGTTCATCATTGTTTGTTTGCTATTTTGTTCTTCTAGGTCCTTGTTAAGCATTTCTTGTGTTTTCTCCATTCTATTTCCAAGATTTTGGATCATCTTTACTATCATTATTTTGAATTCTTTTTCAGGTAGACTGCCTATTTCCTATTCATTTGTTTGGTCTGTTGGGTTTTTACCTTGCTCCTTCATCTGCTGCATATTTCTCTGTCTTCTCATTTTGTTTAACTTACTGTGTTTGGGGTCTCCTTTTCACAGGCAGCAGGTTCGTAGTTCCTGTTGTTTTTGGTGTCTGTCCCCAGAGGGTGAGGTTGGTTCAGTAGTTTGTGTTGGTTTCCTGGTGGAGGGGACTGGTGCCTATATTCTGTTGGGTGGGGCTGGATCTATTCCTTCTGGTGGGCAGGGCTGCATCTGGTGGTATGTTTTGAGGTGTCCTTGACCTTAGTACGACTTTAGGCAGCCACTCTGCTAATGGGTGGGGTTGTGTTCCTGTTTTGTTAGTTGTTTGTCATGGGGCATCCAGCACTGGAGCTTGCTGGCCGTTGGGTGGAGCTGGGTCTCAGTGTTGAGATGGAAATCTCTGGGAGAACTCTCGCTGATTGATATTACGTGGGGCTGGAAGGTCTCTGGTGGTCCAGTGTCCTGGACTCATCTCCCCCACCTCAGAGTCTGAGGCCTGACACCCATCCGGAACACCAAGACCCTGCCAGTCACTCAGCTCAGAAGAAAAGGAAGAAAAAAACAAACAAAAAAACCCCCAAACCGAACAGATAGAACCCCAAACCAAAAGGTAAAAGCATAACTAAACAAAATCACACAAAGAAACATAAACAAACACACTCACAAAAAGAGAAAAAATAAAAAAAATAAAAAAATTAAATATAAAAACATTATAAAATAAAAAAATTAAAAAAATTAAAAAAGGAGAGGGACCAAACCAATAAACGAATTCACCAATGATAAAAATCACTAAAAACTGAACTAAGATAAATATAAAAACCAGAAACAAATCACAGGCAGAAAGCAAACCCTAAGTCTACAGTTGCTCCCAAAGTCCACTTCCTCAATTTTGAGAACATTCGTTGTCTATGCAGGTATTCCACAAATGCAGGGTTCATCAAGTTGATTGTGGGGATTTAATCTGCTGCTCCTGGGGCTGCATGGAGAAATTTCCCTTTCTCTTCTTTGTTCACACAGCTCCTGGGTTCAGCTTCGGTTTTGGCCCCACCTGTGTGTGTAGGCTCCCCTCAGGCATCTGTTCCCTACCCAGACAGGATGGCGTTAAAGCAGCGGCTGATTAATGCTGTCTTGCTCACTTAGGCCAGGGAGAGAGAGGGGTACGGTAGTCATAATTGGAATGCAGGGCGAGCCTGTGGCAGCAGAGGCTGGCCTGACATTGCAACAGCCTGAGGCGTGCTGTGTGTTCTCCCGGGGAAGTTGTCCCTGCATCTTGGGACCCTGGCAGTGCCGTGCTGTACAGGCTCCCAGGGAGGTGTAGGTAGTGACCTGTGCTTGCCCACAGGATTCTTGGTGGCAGCGGGGCAACTTTAGCATTTCATGCCTGTCTCTCTTGTCCGATCTGATAGCTGTGGCTTATGCCTGTCTCTGGAGCTTGCTTAGGTGGTGCTCTGCCTTCTGTGGGCACATGGGGCAGGAATCCCCTCTCCTTGCGCAACCTGAAACAATGGTCTCTTGCCTCTTTGGCAGGTCCAGACTTTTTCCCTGACTCCCTCCTGGCTAGCTGTGGTGCACTAGCCCCCTTCAGGCTGTCTTCGCACAGCCAACCCCAGTCCTCTCCGTGGGGTCTGACCTCCAAAGCCCAAGCCTCAGTTCCCAGCCCCCTCCTGCCCTGGTGGGTGAGCCGACAAGCGTCTCAGGTTGGTGAGTGCTGGTTGGCACCAATCCTCTGTGTGGGAATCTCTCCTCTTTGTCCTCTGCACTCCTGTTGCTGTGCTCTCCTCGGTGGCTCTGAAGCTTCCCCCCTGCCCAATCCCCGTCCCTGCCAGTGAAGGGGCTCCCTAGTGTGTGGAAACTTTTCCTCCTTCACAGCTCACTCCCAGAGGTGTAAGTCCCATCCCTATTCTTTTGTCTCTGTTTTTTCTTTTTTCTTTTGCTATACACAGGTATGTGGAGATTTTCTTGCCTTTTGGGAAGTCTGAGGTCTTCTGCCAGCATTCAGTAGGTGTTCTGTAGGAGTTATTTCACATGTAGGTGTATTTTTGATGTATTTGTGGGGAGGAAGGTGATCTCCATGTCTTACTCCTCCGTCTTCTTGAAGGTTTCCCCAATATTGAGCATCTTTTCATGTGCCTGTTGGCCATTTTGCATGTCCTGTTTGCAGAAATGTCTGTTCTGGTCTTTTGCCATTTTTTAATAAGTTTTTTTTTTTTATGTTGAATTGTATGAGCTGTTTGTATATTTTGGATACTAACCCCTTTTTGATCATATCATTTGCAAAATTTTCTCCTATTCAGTAGGCTGTCTTTTCCTTTTGTCAATGGTTTCCTTTGTTGAGCAAAAGCTTTTAAGTTTAATAGTTCCCATTTTTTTTGTGTTTTTATTTCCTTTACTTTAGGAGATGTATCCAAAAAAGAATATTGCTCTATTTATGTCAGAGTTTTCTGCCTAAGTTTTTCTCTAGCAGTTTTATAGTTTCCAGTTTAGATTTAGGTCTTTAATCCAGTTTGAGTATATTTATGCATATGGTGTTATATAATGTTCTAATTTCATTCTTTTACATGTAACTGTCCAGTTTTCCCAGCACCACTTATTGAAGAGACTGTCTTTTCTCTACTGTATATTTTTGCCTCCTTTGTCATAGATTAATTGACTCTAAGTGTGTGGGTCTATCTCTGGGCACTGTATTCTGTTCTGTTGACCTATGTGTCTGTTTTAATTACAGTAGCTTTGTAGTATAGTCTGAAGTCAGGAACATGGTTCCTCCAGCTCTGTTTTACTTTCTCAAGATTGTTTTGGCTATATGGGGTCTTTTGTGTTTCCATATAAATTTTAAAATTACTTGATCTAGTTCTGTGAAAAATACCATCAGTATTTTGACAGAGATTGCATTGAATCTGTGGATTGTTTTGGGTAGTACTGTCATTTTAACAATATTAAGTCTTCTAATCCAGAAACACAATATATCTTTCCATCTGTTTGTGTCATTTTCAATTACTTTCATAAGTGTTTTATAGGTTTCCAAGTACAGGTCTTTCACCTCTTTAGTTAGATTTATTCTGAGGTATTTTATTTGTTTTTGATGCAATGGTAAATAGGATTGTTCCTTAAACTCTCTTTCTGATACTTTGTTATTAGTGTATAGAAATGCAACAGATTTTTGTATATTAATTTTGTATCCTGCAACTTTACTGAATTCATTGATAAGCTCTAGTTTTTTTTCTGACGGCATCATTAGGACTTTCTATGAATAATGTCATGTCATCTGCAAACAGTGGCAGTTTTACTTCTTCCTTTCCAATTTGGATTTTTAAAATTTATTTTCCTTGTCTGATTGCTGTGTTTAAGACTTCCAATATTATATTCATTAAAAGTGGCTAGAGTGGGCATCCTTGTTTTGTTCCTGATCTTAGAGGAAATGCTTTCAGCTTTTCACCACTGAGTATGATGTTAGCTGTGGGTTTGTCATATATGGCCTTATTATGTTGAGGTATGTTTCCTCTACACCGACTTTCTAGAGCACTTTTATCATAAATGGATGTTGAATTTTGTCAAAAGCTTTTTCTGTGTCTATTGAGATGATCATATGATTTTTATTTTTCAGTTTGTTAATGTTATGTATCACATTGACTGATTTGTGGATATTGAAAAATCTTTGCATTCCTGGGATAAATCCCACTTGGTCATACATATTCTTTTTTTTTTTATAAGGAATTCTAACAGAAGATAAGGTTACATTTTACTATTTAATGAATTTACATGATTCAAGCTTTTCTTTGAAAGAATATGACAAAAATTAGATGGCTTTGTAAATACTTTGGGGTAATTTGTATTGTCTTGCTGTGGATGCAGTTAGTACACATCTTTTAAAGTACAAAATAATATAGACTTGAGTAAATAATTCAGACCTCATTGTTAAGTATTAGAATGGAATGTAAGGAAGTTACTCTTGTCTCCTTTACCCATTAACTTAGTTCTACACCCAAGAGGTAACCATTTAACAGTTTGGTGTGTATCATTCCACAGTTTTTCTGTATGCACTGGCAAATATAGATATAAATCAACATATAAAATATTATTATTGGCTAACATTTTAAGTGCTTATTTTCTGCATCTCTCTGTCATATATTCCTCCAAGTCTTATGTTTGTTGTTCACATTTTTATGACATCTTTTGCAATAAGGTTTTTTAAAGTTTTTAGGTAATAAATTATGTTACTTTTTACCTTTATGGCATCTGGTTTTATCTCTTCTTGTGTCAGTAACTCTCACTGCCAAAGTTTCACTCTACTGGACTGTAATAACAGGGATGGTGTCTGCTTTGTTTAAAGCTAATTTAAAGTCACCTAGCAAAAGTGCTAGAACATGAGGACTCAAAAAACATTCTGGACTGACAAACTCTACATTTCTACTAAATGAGTTTCACCAGTTGAACTCACTTTAAATCCTACACCAAATCTCACTCTTTTAAATTCTATGGGGTCTTGAAATATTAAGAACACTTGAAATGATTAAGCAAAACCTCTGTAATTAAGGTAAGTTTTATTATCCATCATTTTGAAAATTATATCTTAATCCATATCAGAACAAACGTATCCTTCAGGCTTTGAAAGCTTGATTCTGTTCATAGAGAGCTTATTAGCAGAGTTCTTAAACTAGAGGCCAGATGCCTATACAAGACTATTTGCAGCACAACTCTCATGTTGTGAAATAAAATTATAGTGTAAGGCTGATTTCATTTTCTTGCATTTGCTAATTTGTTAAGGAAACCCATAATTTTTTTTTAAATATAAGAAGATTAATAGCAAATGCTATTATTGAAACATATTACAAAAACCAATGACTATTATTTAAACATAATAGCTAATGACTTATAGAGTTAATTTTAAGCTTTTTGAAACATGGCTGAATATCTTGATTCATTGCTATAATTGTCCACTCCTCTTGAAGTTAAATGGTACCTTCACTATTCGAGGGTACATAAGGAATAGGGTTTGGAGTTGTTTATGAAAGATGGGAAAAACTTCTCCACTGACTAGAAAATTTTCCCACCCATAGTCATTATCCTGAAATTATTTTTGTTTGTTTGTTTGTTTTTAGTTAGTAAAGGATTCCCCATTCATAGCTATATTACTATTAAATGACTACCATGTGATGGCCACCACACTTGGCAGGCTCCATATGCCAGCTCATTAATCTTTACAACACACTTTAGTGAAAAGTCTTTCCATATCATTTGACATTTGAAGAAACTGATGTTTGAAGATATTAGGCAACTTGCCAAAAGTTACATAGTGAGGAAATAGCAGACCTAAAAGTTCAACTCAGCTCTGTTTCACTGTAAAATCCATGTTCTTTGCTTTATTGTCCTAGGAGTTTCAGTTCTCTCAGGAGAAGTGAACTTAGTTCTCTGCAGACCCAGAATCAAGACAGGGCCAGGGGTTCTGTCATAGCTACTGGTATCACAGGTTTTGTAACGGCAACAGGGCTGATGGCATAGCAGGAGGCCTAGTGATTGGCGGAATATTTTGTGGTGAATAATGTGAAGGGTCTCCACCTCAATGCCATAAACTTGTAAACAGACTAAGAGAACAAAAATCAGGACATATTTCCTGGGAATTAATTTCTATTGGGAGTGTTTGATTGATTGAGTTTTACAACAAGTTGTGGGCACATTTGAAAAAGACAAATAATCTAAGCACTTGAGCCAATGCAGAAGCAGAGATTGTGAATAAACATATTGGAAAGTGCTAGACTCTCACATGTTTTGAAATTGTGGATTTAGAAAAAACTTCCCTAAATCATCAAGATCCCAGGAACCCTAATATAGTTGTATCACTTTCAGCACCATATATTTGCCTCTGGAGAGAATGAAAAACAATAGGATCATTCTGTAAGCAATGAGTATTGACTGACTCTCCACCTATTAGGCTCAGCCTTGTGCTAAGCTCTGGAGATAGAGTGGTGATTGAGATGGGTATGCGTCTGGCACTCATGGGACTACGGAGGTAAGCAGGGATAAAAAAAAAAATGACGATAACTGTAATAGAGCAGCCGCAGAGTTCTCTCAAGACACACCAAATTTCCTCAGTCGTAAGATGCCTTTAAAATCAAAGGGTCTGATGTACCTACCATTGATTTAATAACATTCAATATTTTGGAAAATAGAAAAACTACTACTTTGAGTGTACATGTCATTTGGAAGAGTCTAGGTTTAGAAATGTTTGAACATGTCTCAGAATTGAAGACATCAGGGAAGACTTTCATGAGAACAGATATTTAATTGGAGACCAGAAGGATGAGTAAAAGCTAAGGGGCCAAAGAATTGAAGGGGGAATGTGGCAGGCAGAAACAATAATTTAGGTAATGTTCCTGAGGTGAAAAGAGCAGAGTTCATTGGGACTGAAGGACAGACAACTCCTAGGACTGGTCATCAGCAGCAATTCCAGGTAATGTTGACTAGCATGTGAGACCTCAGCAAGCTTGAAAATCATGACATGGATTTCAGACTCCATCCACCAAAAGTTTTAAGCAGAGGAATGACATGATTTAACATCTATTACAATAGTTTGACTTCAGTGTGAAGGGAAAATTGGACTGGGACAAAAATCAGTGTGGAGAGATATCAATTAGGATAGTATTATAGCTATCCCAGAGAGACATGAGTGTACACCAGGTGAGTTGTAGGGATACAGGAATTAGATATATCTAAAATACATGAAGGATTTTGAATAAGTAAAGTAAGAAATCTCTGAGTGAAAGTTTTGTTAAACAATAAATTCACCTATAAGAATGTTTGAGAATCCCTCTCTAGCGAGTGATTTACAAACCATGGCCTGTAGGTCACAGCTGGCCAGGCTAGTGTGCAGATCTCTGTAGATCTGTATATCTGTCAGTGAATATACACCCACACTTGTGAGTCAGCACTGTTTGAGTTGGTAGGAAAATAAACAAAATGCAGAAAATAAAGTCCTTGCTCTATTTTGATGATTTCTATAATGTAAATGTTGAGAAAAATAAAAATCTAATCAATTTTGGACTAAAATGGTTGCAAGTTTAAGAAGTAAGGGACTGAACAAGGCATGGAAAGAACAAATAGGATTTAAAGAGGTTAATGAAGGCGGTGGAGGCATTCTCCATGGGGAGAACACTCCGGGAAAATGAAGAAGAAGAGTATATATGAACATAGTTTGTGTGTGACATTAAGTTGACATGAATGAAGTAAAAGTTACATAACTGGTTGTAGGTCTTGTTACCACATTATGTGAGTGCTTTTACTCACATAATCACAAAAGCCTATCTGTTCTGCTTCCTGAATAGTTCTCTTGTCCACACTTTCTTCTGAAGTGCTTTTCCAAAGAGAGTATCTGCTAATAGTTTTCATGTGCTTAACATCCTTTAATGTTTCCTGCACTGACTGCAGATGAAGTCTATACTCCCTAATATGACTTATGAAACCCATGATCTGTTTCTTGCTTAACTCTCTGGCCTCACCTATTATTCCACCATGCCTGTTTTTTTACTATGAATGCTTTAGATAGAAGGGCTTTCTTTTTTCTTTTAGCAGCCATGCCAAATTCTCTCTCATCTGTCAATTGTTGCACTTGACTTTTATTTTTTCTCCCTGAATCCTACAGTCCTTTACTACTGTAGGATAAAAGCCCCATCTTCATTTAGACATCACTTCCTCCGGAAACTTTCTTTCTGTGTCACATGAAAACTAAATTTACAGCTTCTCTCCTTGTAAAATCTTGTTTTTTATTCATACCTTAGCACTTTCACCCTGAATGACAAATACTTATATTCATATTTGAACCCTCTACTAAAGCACAACAACAACAACAAAAAAAAACTCTATGTACTTCTGATTGTACATACTGCATTGTATTTATGGTACCTACAAAGAAAACCTGTCATTAGTAGGTACTGAATACCTATCTGTTGAATGGATGATTGGCTGAATAGCTATCTTTGGTGAAAGGTGAGAGTTGGCTTGGGTATTTGGAGAGCTTCTTATAAGTGGTTTTAACTATAAATTGAACAGGGTTCAAAAATTTTATAATAACAGTCAACAGTCTTAGGCCAAATCTGGTATATGGCTGACTCTTTTTTTTTTTTTTTTTTTAAACATCTTTATTGAAGTATAATTGCTTTACAATGGTGTGTTAGTTTCTGCTTTATAACAAAGTGAATCAGTTATACATATACATATGTTCCCATATCTCTTCCCTCTTGCATCTCCCTCCCTCCCACCCTCCCGATCCCACCCCTCTAGATGGTCACAAAGCACCGAGCTGATCTCCCTGTGCTATGCGGCTGCTTCCCACTAGCTATCTATTGTACATCTGGTAGTGTATATATGTGGCTGACTCTTATGTGGCCTGTGAGCTAAGAATGGATTTTACATGTTTAAAGATTTGCAAAAAAAAATGCAATGAGACTTTATGTGATCCAAAAATCCTAAAATATTTACTATTTGCATTTACTATCTGGCCCTTTACAGAAATAGTTTACCAAACTCTATTCTAAAGAGACAGGTAATATGCCATCTTTGTAAATGTTCTCTAGAAAAATGATAATATTGATGTGCTCTTGAAAATGTCTGGCAAGTCATATTCTGAGCCTTTATTGCTCTTGCTGTCAGTATTATGATCTAACTGCTGATTTTTAAAAATCCTATTACCTAAATTATTTCTAATTATTTATATTAGCTTTTAAAAAACAGGGAGATTAACTAGACAACTTATTTTATATCTTTTTGAGCTGATATTATTTTATAATAATATGACCAGGTATAAGCTATGAGGCTCTGCTGTAATAAAAATGTGGAAAAAAGGGAAATGGGAAATGATACTTAAACTTGCTTTTTTCATAAATTAACCTATTTAATTTTCTGAACCTACTTAATTTTCTGAACAATGCATGAACCAAGTAATAGTTTACTTGTTTGCCACTACTTTTCTAGTTCATCTGTTGCATCTATCCTCAAACATCATAGTTATCAAATAAACGATTGCTGAATGAATGAGTTAATGATCTAATGGAGTATTTTGGTTCAGAGTGGCTAAGAAACTTGGTCCTAGTCATATAACTAGTAAGTGATATAATTGGATGTTTTAACCTAGGGCTACTCTTAAGGCCCATAACACTTCCATGGTTTTTAAAAATGAATGTGTTTTATGTTAAGATTTCCTTAAGGAACATGATAATTATGATATGTTCAATTATTCCTAATATTAATATTGAATATTTATTGAGCTGGACATGTTGTGAGAACTTTACATGAATATATTTAGTTAAACCTCTGAAAAATATTATGGAGTAAATAATATTATCACCTCAATTTTAGAGACTAGAAATGAAGGCAGAGAGGAACAGAACACTGCCAAAAATCAATTGTGAGCAAAGTCCTGGCATGAACCAGTTCCATTGCCAGAGCTCATATCCACAGTTGTATACAACTGAAGAGTTACTTTAGTGTATATGCTTACTGTTATGTGTCTAGGACTATGCTAAGTAATGTTTGCCTAATGATTATCCTTCCTTCATAACCATAGTGCAAGTCAGTATTGTTTTCCTCTTTTGGAAGTTATGCAATGAGTTTATTTGTAAATCAATACAAATTCTATGGAGGATGAAATTGAAACTTAGAGGTTAAGTCATGTATTTACAAAAGGATATTACTATGAGTAAAGTGGATTTATGGAGTCATGATCTCTAGGCATCTTATTAAAGAAATATACTATATCATTTTTCTCATACTAATGTCATGCAGTTAGGCACCAAATTAGAGATATTGAGAATTGTGATTTTTCCGTTCACTGTTTTCAACTTAATGACAAAATATGCATTTGATAATTAATAAAATATGCAATGTTTTGAAGACTACACAGTTTCAAGTTGATGGCAGGTGAACAGCCAGCCACTTTGACTGAAGGTCATTTTAATTTCTGTATGAATGATAAAACCAGTTTTGTAGCATAGGATAACTTTATTTTTGCACTGAGAATGTTATTTGATGAGATCAGAGAGATACAAGCAATACTTGTGGAGATACTTAAAAAGAATTGGTTATATAATACTATTTTGTAGGCATATGTGCACATCCATTTTGTATAGTGTCTACATATATAGATTAGAACAATGTATAGTAAAATGTACCTGAGCTAGATTTCTGTGTAAATACTGTATGTAGAAAAAGTGCATTCATATTGCTTTCCCCCAAAACCACTAAAAGGGTGGTAAAGAGATTTTTAAGAGCCATAAATCAATAAGGTCAAAATGAGAGAGGTATAAGAAAACAACAGTAAAACTATGGAAGCTAAACTTTAGCTAAAAAAGTGATCCTTGAATTACAAGAAGTAAGAAAGCAGTATCTTAAGGTGGCAAGTTGAAAGCTGAAAAGTGACATATTTCGTTCCAAAGAATCTTTAGAAGGTTCAGGAATTGGTAGCACTATTTATTTTTGGCATTGGGATTATTTTCTGAATGTCTGAATATGAAACAGCTAGACATCAAAACAGCCTCTTTAACTTCTCAGTGTCAGGGAACTGCCTTTTATCTATTCTACATGAACAAATAAACAGAGTTTGGTATATCCAGATGCCAGAATATTACTTGACAATGAAGTAGAATGAAGTACTGTTACATGCTACAGCATGGATGAAACTTGAAAGCATTATTTTAAGTCAAAGAAACCAGTCACAAAAGACCACATATCGTATGATTCCATTGATATGGAATGTGCTGAATAGGCAAATCTATAGAGATAGAAAGTGGATTCGTATTTTCCATGGGCTAAGGGTGGGTAGTGGGGGCAATGGGAATTAATTGTTAAAGAGTATAGGTTTTCTTTTGAGGGAGAAAAATTTGTTCTAAATTTAGATTGTGATGATGGATGCACAATTCTGTGAACATGGTAAAAACATTGAATTGTAATTTGTAGGTGGGTGAATATAAAAGTATTTAAACTATATCTCACTAAGGTTGTTATTAACAAAACAAAACAAAAAACATGAGCATTTATTCTGTGGACAAGGTAAAGCAAAGTGTCTCTGAACTAAGAAAAATAAGATACAGTTGAGAGTAAGAAACCTTGTTGAAAATAAAGATTAGCTGAATATTCATATAATGAAGTCCAGTAATCTCCAGCCCTTTTCAGTCACTTAGCTCTAAAAACATTGGCTTCCAGCTGTGTGGTTTCCCAAGGTTGTCTGTCAGGAATCTGATCAGCCCCAAAGGAAATACCTACAGGTAGGAACATCAGGGATTTCCCAAACACTGATCAACCTCATCACCTTACAGTGGAGACTAAAGTGAACAAGTTCCATTCATCCCACACATTGAAAACTTCTCACTGGCTTTCAATTAACACACTCATAAATATGAGTAGACAACTTTGTGCCCCAAAGAGCTGGAAAAAAGCCTTAAAAAAGAGCAGGAAAAAAAAGTAAGCTAAACAAGAAATAGTTCATGCAAGGGTTAAAACAAACCAACAAAAATTACTATCACTGATATCTTTGGAGAAATAAGAAAATATGTTGTGTTCATTAAATTCATACAGGAATTCAATTGAAAATAGTTTTCAGAAATTAAAAACATGAAATGAAATGAAAAATTCATGAATAGTAGTGAACAAAAAGTAGAGGAACTCTTCCATAACTCTTCCAGAAATTAAAAGAAAAAAATACTCAGATAATATATAAAATTTAAGACACTTGGAGAACCCATCAAGAGGTTTCATATCTGAATCAAAGAAGCAGAGAAAATCATCACTGAAATAATTGAAGAAAGTATTCAAGACCTCAAGGGCAGTGAGGATAAATGCGTGTATACATGGCATTACTTAAGTAAAAAAGACGAAGAACGAGTTAGCGATAGGAAGATCAATGCTCAAAACTCATATTTCAGGTAAGTGATAACCGTGGGCAGTGGATTCAGTGCATGAGAGAGAATGCCACGAGTTTGTGTTGGATGATGGGAAAGCGAGGGTAGGGTGCAGGGGGATCGGGTTGACGGTTCTGAAGAAGCAATGGAAATAAGATCAATTTGTCTTGATGGAGCTGAACCCCTGTCCTTGAGATAAGAGGAAATTTGGGAAAACAATGAAAAGCAAAACAAAACAAAAAGGAAGCCTTCATTTGAGAAAATTGCAGGGGAGGCATTATCATAAAGAGACAGCCAAATTTTTATTCAAGACAAGGTGGTGAAGGGAACTCTTGGGGGCACCATGGAAAGACTTGAGTAGAAGGAAAGGAAGTGGAGGACTGGGTGAGATTAGGATATAAGCTAAACATCACAGAAATATATGTTGAAATAGTAGTGGATGATTTGGAGAACCTAGAGCTTCTAGCAGTGATTTTGGTAAACTAAACTCTGAGCTATAAATTTGATAGTTTCCTAGAGAAGGGTGAGCAAACAGTTATTGTGGTGATATGGAATGTTTCATTCAGTTTTTTATAGGGTACCTAACCACAGAAATGCTTGCATGATTCTGTGGTACTAATGGACCAGCTATGCCCTAAGACTCTGTGTAATATTGACCATATTTAAGGAAGCATAAGTCTAATAATTCTGCCTTTTGTCACTTTCTTCTCAACTATCACTTCCGTTTCCTCCCTTAGGAACATTGTCTGTAGTGGGAATATTAATTCCAGCTGTCTATTTTCTTCCTATATTCCAAAGACCTCAGTATAATACCATGCCAGTGATAAGAATTCAAGACATTGCTTTTGAAGAAATGGCATGCATAGAGATAGTATTTGGCAAGATTTCAAAATTTTATATAGAATTACAGAATTAGGATTTTGTGGTGTTTTCTATTCTGAATTTTCAAATAAGGGCTCCCATAACCCTAAAGAACATCTAAATATTTGGTTGGCAAGGTGGAAATAATGACCTGGAAGAAACATATGCCAGATAAAGGAAAACAAATGAGGATATATATATATAATGCCCCAGTAAATAGTCAAAGATGACTCCATGGAATAATGATCATATTTTTATCATTTTGGGGGATGAAGCCAATAATGGGGATGAGATCAGAGAAAGAAGAAGAACTGTTTGGAGTGAGAACTTGAATTTTGATTACCAAAAGAATGTTAACTGAAATATTCTACAATATTAACCTTTTATTCAATAAGTGCACATTTTTATTTGAAAAATCTTAAATTTTATTGAAAAAGTAGAGAACAGTAGTATGTTTATTTAATAATTATTTTGGACTTATTCTTATCTTAAATCATTAGGTATGAGTACCTTATTTACCAAGCAAATTGGAGTGTGTCCTAATTATTTTAGAGCTCCTTAAATTTAAGATATCTGAATGTATTTGCCAGCAATTTTGCTGCTCATTCATTCAATTGTTCATTCATTAAAGACATATTTATTGAACATCTGTGTTAGGCAGTGGGACTAGATGGAAAGATAGAGGCATCTTCTGTCCTCTTGAATCTTACATATGAAGCTAAAATATATATTGTTCAGGCTGATTTGGAGACCCAATTTCTATATATTTTATTTTGTCTTATTTTACCTTGATTTTTGGTTACAATAAAATTTGGTTCAAATTTCATTGTCTGCTAATGGCTAAAATGTGATCATATTTTCATTTAAAGAACAGCATTTTGCCTTGGAACAAGCTGTTCATTTAATTCCTTATCATTGTGGAAATTCTAACCAAAACCAAGATACAATAAATCACAATACTGCTTAGGCAAACCATTGCCATATTCGTAAAATAGAAGGTAAAAGCAAGTTATATCTGTGTTTGAAACACTCATAACAAGACAAAGTAAGTATGACGTTATTAGATTCTGATGATTTGAGGAAAAGGATTACAGATGTAAGGAACAAACTTAGTTGTAGCTAAAATATATATACTAGATGAATTTTAGGATCTTGAAATGTTATGTGGTATTTCTTTTGTTTATAATGAAATTTATATTAGTCAATATGTAAAACTTGAAAAAATAGAGAATAGCATTAAAAAAATCTGTAATTTTTCAAACCTATGAGTAATTGAATGTATTATCCTGTTTTCTTTGAGTATTTTTTTAGCAAATGTGTATGTGAGTGTATGCATTTTATGTAAGTGTAAACTTGTTATATTTAGTTTTATATCCTGAAGTTTTCAATTTAGGATTATATACCCTAAGTCTTTTTCAAATCATTAAGACTTTTTCTAAGGTATATTTAAAATGACTGCATAATATTCCATTTTGTAGTTATGCCATGCATCTACCATTCTAGGTGCATCTATCTAGTGTGGCCATTGCATACTCACGATATTATGCAAAATTTGTTCTTAGCCTTTGGATTCAAAGATGACGTCATATGCTGTATTTGTGTGTGCATGTGTGTGTGTGTATGTGTGTGTGTGTTTGTAACAGTTGGCCAAAAGTAGGTTATACATATGCCCTTGATCTTATCTGTGCAGTCTTTAGTTATATAATCTAACACTGACCATGTTTCTGAGAATGAATGTCAGCTGCACAGAGAATAAACATCTCTAATCATTCTTTGATCAACTTGTCAAGAGTTATAAATATATGTTCATCCAGTATTATTGTTTTAGCCAATGTTACTTCTGATGTATTTTATTAAATGACCATCTCATTTAGTTAGAGCATATTGCTAGCTTTGGAATTTGGAAAGGGTAGCTATCCACTTAATTCTCTCCAGGAACATCTAAGACCCTTAGGCCTGGCACAGTAAGAAGAAGAAAAAGTCAGAGCATATGGTTCCATGGATCATCTTGAGTTTAAATCTCTGCATAGTCACTTATTACCTATTTGATCATGAGCAACTTTTAAAAATGTCTTAAAATCAGTTCCTTCCACTGTAAAATCCACATTTCTGCAGGTAGCTTTGTAGAAAGCCCTGTAAACAATCATTGTAATTCTTTTATAACACTGGCTGACACATAAAAGGAATGCAAGAAGTGGTGATAATTATGATTAGTGTGATTAGGATCCATAGGGATTAGGCCTACTTTCTGGAACTCAACATTAGGTCAGCTACAGATGAGAGACCATAAGAGGACACTGTAAAAAGATAAATGGTTCCCTGTGAGGGCAGTAATGAGATCTGTGACTGTGTCATTTTATAGCAATATCACTCTTCTTTTAAATCTCACTCAACAGCAAATCAGTGAGATAGACAATTTTAATTATATGGGCCCCAAGGAATGTAATAAATGGTTGTTCATAAACACTCCCAGTGATTTTCATGAGATAAAGATAAATCTGTGGAACTGGACTTCCTTTTTGGTTGGTGCCCACAGATGGGCATTTGATTACGATGCATCAGTCAGCAGAGGCTAATAGTCTTCAAAGGAAGCTGAGGGAGCCTCCCTTAGAGGCTAATAAAACCCACTGGAGTGGTTCAGACTAGCATGTTTCAGAAATATGTATCACCCTCACATATGATAAAACATATCTGTCTAGAATTTCTAAACATAAAGGAATATCTATTCACTACTGTCACTGTGGAGTTTTTAAAATTTACTCCAATTTTCTCTGAAAATTAAGGGGAAGAATAATAAAACTAACGTCTTCTATATTTTTACGAAAAAGTTGATAATTGATGAATTTATGTATCTAGCTTTTACTGGTGAGGCCACTTATAAAAACACACAATTAAAATAAAAATAAGAAGAAAGATTAAGTAAACATATATGTCAATATTTATATTTTTGTAACAATTCAGTAAAATTGGGTATATACAAATATTTTAAAAACAAAACTTCTTTTAAAAAATCAAAGTTTTTAGCTTTACTTATTTAAAAGACCATTAATTTTTAGTTAATTAAAAGAGCATAACAAGCAAGTAATAGCTCAGATAATGGAAGACAAAATAAATAACATTCCTTCCTTTTTTTGTTGTGGTTTGTATATGATAAAGGTAGTGTTTATCTCTAATTCCAAACTAACACTGCTATTTCCAATAGCAAAAGGAAGCTAAGAAAGCTAAATATTTTCTTCAAACTAACTGCTCTTTCAACCAAGCAATCCCTTGGGGTACTAGAGAAAGAAGTACAATTTATACAAACAACGAATGTTTTGCTATAGAGAGCAAGGTCATTTTTGTGTATATATGATGTATATGTGCATACACTTTGTGCATATATATCATAAAATAACAGTTTGCACATATAAGTGGAATTCTTTCATTTTGAGTTACTAAGAGCAAATTTATTATTATTTGCATGAAAGTTGCTGATATTGACCTTTACACAATGTATGAAAATAGATTTTGCTCAAGTGCATTAAAGTTTCTAATGATATTGCAACAAAAACATTCAAATTTACTTTAAGGTATCAAATATTCCAAATCCCTAAAATATTATAAATTGTTTCCTTTATTATACAGACTTCATATTTTAATTATAAGCCACTAATATTTTTCAATAAAAATTCTTTCAAGGGACTTTATTAAAATTCAATTATTAGTTGGTTTGATGTTTAACTGAAATGCAGTAATTTGTAACTCATTAATTCATCTGTACATTAAATATGAGGGTGGCTTATTATGTGCCAGTCACTTTTATAAGTGATAAAAAGTAAGATAATGTCTGGCATATAGTAAAACTAGCCATCATTTATTTAGCATCTACTATTTTTAAATTATTAATCTATTGTTAATACATTAGTGATAGTAGAGCAAAGGACTTAAGCACATGAGTTCTTAAACCAGACTAATGAGTTTTAATGCAGGTTTTCCCCTTACTAGCTATGTAATCTTGTTTCTAGCCTCTCTGTAAATTACTTTTCTCAACTACACAATAGAGAAAAAAATACCACCTGCATCCTCAGATTCTTGAGACTATTAAATGAGGTAATGCATGCACAAGATTCAAAAGAGTATCTGGGACATTTTAAGTATTTAATATATTCTGAATATTATTATTTTTACTGAATGGTAGGAATAGTAATCCTGAATCTTAAATGGTGGGAATAATTATTGCTCTGAGATCACTTTAAGTCAGGTTCAAGTGCCTTGTCACAAATCTCACAGCCAGTAACTGTCAGAGCTGGGAACAAAATGCTGATCTGTCACCTTCCAAATCCCAAGCTCCATTCCCATTACATCAAATGTTCCCGAGTTTGCTACCTCTCAGGGTCACTATTTTTCTGTTTAAATGGAAAGAGTCAAACTTCATTCCAGGTCTTTGGGAAATTCAGAAGGGTTCCTAAAACATGTGAGTACCAAGGAAGAGGTGGAGAGTCTTATGTTCATTTGGTCACTCTAAATTCTTACTGAAATTTATTTATTTATTTTTTCACTTTTAATTTCCACTCATCATTTCACAGTCTATTGGGTACTCTTTAACCTTTTTGTTATTCACACTTCTTATTCCCTTTGAAACAAAATTTTCTAAGATTCTTAAAAAAAGATAAAGGTTGGGCTTGGAATGTTGGATTAACACTCCCAAGAAAAAAATAGGAAATGACTTAAAAATAAATAGTAAGCATAATTATTGTCTAGGTTTCTTGAACAATTTTTGTGAATCAGTGTAATAGGAACTGTCATTAAAAAAATTGTCTACTCCCCCTAAACTCATCTCTCATCTTTCATATGTTTTCTGTAACATACTCTATCACACTTTTTCCTAGTAGTCACACAAAAGTATTCTGAAGAAACTCATAATACCTTTTTTTAAAAAAATATATTTTATATGAAGGCAGAAATACAATCTAGGAGCACACTGGATTAGTTTTAGTGTGTGTGTGTGTGTGTATGTGTGTGTAATCATCATAAATCTTACTTCCTATGGCTGACAAATATAAAGATTTGGAGAACAGGTAGCTTATGTCTTGTGACAGCTACACAATTTTCCAGTTTGCTACATAGAAACACCTAGGCTTCCCTGAAGGTATTAAGCATTCTGGATATTAAGACAATAATATTAGACTTCACAGCCCTTGATGACAAATTCTTTAAAAATCTGCTTAGTGTCTTCAGTTAGACTGAATGATATGGTTTCACTGTGCTTGCAGTAATAAATGAGAAGGGGAAATCTTCTTATTTCTCTATCCTTTTATACCTGTAGAATAAGATATTTCAAATTTAAAAAGAAGAACATTTCTCAACAACTAAGTTTAATTAAACCACTACTTGGAAAAAAAATAGAAAGGAACTCATATGAATCTTGTATTGTTCTAATCAAGAACAGAAAAATATTTTTAACCTATTTATTTTATGAAATAAAAATGCATAGCTTTTTGCAAAGATTTCCAAAGTCTTGTAAACTTCTCTGTTTCTTAAAGAAATCCAATACATAGGAGAATGATTTATTCGTGTTTTTTGTCTCACCTTCTTTCAAAAGCTGGAAGTTCAAGTATGGAGGTTCCTTAAAAAACTAAAAATAGAATTACCATATGACCCAGCAATCCCACTACTGAGCAGATACCCAGAGAAAACCATAATTCAAAAAGACATGTACCCCAATGTTGATCGCAGCACTATTTACAATAGCCAGGTCATGGAAGCAACTTAAACGTCCATCGACAGATGAATGGACAAAGAAGATGTGGTACATATATACAATGGAATATTACTCAGTCATAAAAAGGAACAAAATTGGGTCATTTGTAGAGATGTGGATGGACCTAGAGACTGTCATACAGAGTGAAGTAAGTCAGAAAGAGAAAAACAAATATCATATATTAACACATATATGTGGAATCTAGAAAAATGGTACAGATGAACTGGTTTGCAAGGCAGAAATAGAGACACAGATGTAGACAACAAATGTATGGACACCAAGAGGGGAAAAGGCGGGTGGGATGAATTGGGAGATAGGGATTGATATATATACACTAATATGTATAAAATAGATAACTAATGAGAACCTGCTGTATAGCACAGGGAACTCCACTTCGCTGTACAGTAGAAACTAGCACAATATTGTAAAACAACTATACCTCAATTTAAAAAAAAAAAGCTAGAAGTTCAGGGAATAATGTTGTACTTCTTTTCAACTGCATATTGAAAGGGAATTTTATTAAAATATCACATGGACAGACATTTGAATTCAGCAATATGGATTATTGAGTTATATATTGATATTTTATAGGAATTTTCAGTCAACTGCTAAGGAGTTTATTTTCAAAATTGAACTTAATTGAGGAAAGTAACTATTTGCTTGATAATACAAAAATACATTGATAATGTGATAACATGCATGCTACCAATTCAAGACATCTATATTGTCTCACTTTAGATAGCTATATTGTTGTAAAAGTGTGCATATGTGTGTGTGTGCAAGCACCCACAGGTTCACGTGTTTTTCTGAAAACGGTACAATATACAAAGCTCATGTAAGCTCATAGTGGAGGGTAGAAAAATGACTAAAACATTCTGCTTCAGGGGCTTAAAAGTTAATGAAGGAACTAAATATACATCTAGAGAACACTCACCTGAGGCAGTCCATGGGCAATGCTCACTTACACTGCAAGTTTATTTTATAGCAGAATAGAAGCGGTGAAGGATACTACTTGGATGGAATATCAGCTCTATTAGTCACTAGCTGGATGAGATTTACTTAATCTCTTAAAGTATTAGTTTCCTTACCTGTAAAAATAAAATATCCATTCCTATATAACAAGGATTTTAACAATGATAACATTAATATTATTGTTAACATATGAATAGAATGGTTTTTATTGTCAAGCTCTCTGTTGAGAGAATTTTCAAGCACTATGTCTTTTTATTTTTATTTATTTATTTTTTGAGGGTAGATTTTAGCTTTTAAATTATCTGAATTCACAAAGTAATTTATATTTGATTTTAATTTCCTTTATAATAAAGATCAATGTTATTTCTTTTTTTAGTTTACTTTTAATTTTTTTATTTTTTACACAATTTTTAAAGGTTACACTCCATTTACAGTTTTTACAAAATATTGGCTATATTCCTCCTGTTGTACAATACAGCCTTGTAGCCTATCTTACACCCAATAGTTTGTACCTCTCACTCTTTCATCCCTATCTTGACCCTCCCTCACCCCACTGGTAACCACTAGTTTGTTCTCTACTCTGTGAGTCTGCTTAAATATGTATGGAAACACAAAAGACCCCAAATAGCCAAAACAATCTTGAGAAAGAAAAACAGAGCTGGAGGAATCACACTCCCTGACTTCAGACTACTACCAAGTTATAGTAATCAAAACAGTGTGATACTGGCACAAAAACAAAAACATAGATCAATGGAACAGAATAGAGAGAAATAAATCTATTCACTTATAGTCACTTAATCTATGAAGTAGATTAAGAATATACGGTGGATAAAAGACAGCCTCTGCAATAAGTGGTGATGGGAAAACTGGACAGCTACATGTAAAATGATAAGATTCGAACATTTTCTAACACCATGTACAAAAATAAACTCAAAATGGATTAAAGACCTAAAGGTAAGACCAGATACTATAAAACTCTTACAGGAAAACTTAGGCAGAACACTCTTTGGCATAAATTGCAGCAATATTTTTTGGATCTGTCTCTTAAAGCAAAGGAAATAAACTCAAAAATAAACAAATGAGACCTAATTAGACTTAAAGCTTTTGCATAGCAAAGGAAACCATTGACAAAGCAAAAAGACAACCTACTGAATGGGAGAAAATATTTGTAAATGATGTGACCAATAAGGAATCAATATCCAATATATATAAAAAACTTATACAACCCAACATCAAGAAAACAAAAAAATCTGATTAAAAAATAGGCAGAAGAACTGAATAGACATTCTTCCAAAGAGGAAATGCAGAAAGCCAACAGGCATATGAAACACTGCTAACCATCAAGGAAATGCAAATTAAAACCACAATGAGATATCACCTCACACCCGTCAGAATGGCTATCATCAAAAAGAAAACAAATAACAAATGTTGACCAGGATGTGGAGAAAAGGGAATGCTTATACACTGTTGGTGGGAATGTAAACTGGTGCAGCCACTGTGGAAAACATTAAAGAGGTTTCTCAAAAAACTAAAAATAAAACTACTATATGACCCAGCAATTCTACTCCTGTGTACAAATCTGAAAAAAAAAAAAAAAGACACTAATTTGAAAAGATATATGCACCCCATGTTCATAGCAGCATTATTTACAATTGTCAATGTATGGAAGCAACCTAAGTGTCCATCAACAGATGAATGGATAAAGAAGATTATACACACACACACACACACACACACACACACGCACGCACACAATGGAATACTATTCAGCCATAAATAGAATGAAATTTTGCCATTTGCAGCCACATGGATAGACTTGGAGGGCATTATGCTAAGTAAAATAAGTCAGACAGAGAAAGACAAATACTGTATGATATCACTTACACGTGGAATCTAAAAAATACAACAATCTTGTGAATATGCACTATGTCTTTTAAAAAATGATGTATAACATACATATGGAAAAGTGCAAATTCTAATTGTTCAACTCTAGGTAATTTTACAAATCGAAAACATCATTGTAATATGCACCCAGATCAAGAAACTGAATATTACCAAAGATCCAGAAGCTCTTATGTGGCACCTTCTTGTCACCCTATCACTAACATACTTACACCTCATAAGGGTACCCATTATCTTGATTTCCAACACTGCAAATTAGTATTTTCTGTTTTTACATTATGTATTTTAATTCTCTCAATAGCCCTTATATGTAAACAAAGTTAATTTTCTTTAAAACCCTTATGCATTGATAAAGTCAAAGGAGATTCATTCCCATGGAAGGCTATGGGAATATTTCTTGGAAAATTGATTTACTTACTTCCAATTCACTGGATTGGAATTAAAAAACAAAACAATGAATTTATGGTTGAATGTGACCTTCTCTCCTGCCAACACTGGAATTCTGAGAAATTGATTTAATGTCTCTGATCCCTGATTTCCTCCTATCTTAACGGCATTGTTGTAAGGATTAAATAAGATGTGGAAGAATTAGTAAACTTTAAGTGCTATACAAATATAAGATGTCAGCAGCAGCAGAAGTAGTAATACAAGAAAAATGTGAGAAATAGCTTTGGGCAAAACCGGCAGGTACAGGGTGTATTCAGGGAATGGCAAGAACTATATGCAGATGAGGTTGCAGTTACAGTGCTGGGTACTCGGCAGAGAGATTATTTATGAGGAAATAGATTAAAACGTAGCTTAGGAACATATAGAGCCAATCTCTTTTCAATATTCAGCATGGCCTGAATTTTTTAAAAAAGGAACATACATTACTCTTACATACATTTTTGGCAGTGATTAAGATCAATTTTTAGGAATTTGGGTGTGGTAAACATTTTTAGTAATTTGAAACCAGAACTGATGTAGTGTCTTCAGCCTCTGGAGTTTAGAATTTGAAGGGTAATATAATTTACATTAGTGGGACTGCTTTCTTCACTTTGAAGACCCAGGAGTGAAGAAGAAGAGAAAGAAGGAAACCTTATTCTACCAGTTCTCCTGTGGCCAGTGAAAACCACAGCTTGGACTATGGGGCTAGAAATGAAATGTGCATAGGAATCACTTGGGCAGCTTGTAAAAGTGCAGGTTCTGGGCCCCATACCTTCAGAGACTCTAGTTTATTATGTCTCTGAAGGGAACTAAGTGATTTTGATAAAGTTATTTCAGGAACCCAATATCCTGATTCTCATTTTAGGGAAAAAAGAACCAAAAAATATGCAACTTAGGCTAAAAGTTGGAGGGGGGCAGTGGACAAAAATGAAAGCATTGTAGAGCTTAGGAGGGAAAAGAAGGGAATGGGTGTTCAAATGAACCGGGAAAGAAGAGCTTAGGTGAAAAGGTGCAGAGGCCCAGAACAGCAGCAAAATGCCCTGTGAGAATCACACAAGAGACAGTGTGCAGCAGGGAGATGCTTCAGAAGAATAGAATCAAAGAAGTTTAGGAAAGAAAGCATTCAGGAGACTTATGGGGCTAAAGCTCTAGTATTGTAACAAACGGCACTTGAAAAATGTAAAAGAAATCTATAAACTCTGTGATTTATATACACGAAAAGACACCACATCAGCCATTCGTGTCTAGAGAATATGCACTAACACTGAAGTTGACCCAGGTTTTGTGGGCCTGGAATGCATTCAGTAATGAACATAAAAAAAAAAAAAAAGCAAAATATGAATAAAAATTAAATATGCAAATGAATATTTACTTAGAATGAGAGAAAAATCACGAAACAAATTTTAAAAAGCTGAGAAGAGCAACATTTAGAACAGTAACATATAATAATAACTATAACATCTGTCTGGTCCATGTTGATAATGTTCTTTGTAATTTGTTTTGGATCTTTGGTCTCCATGTTGAATGACAATTCAATTAATATTGTTAATTAAAAGAATGGAAAGATAGTATGTTCTTTCTTCTACCATCATTTATTGAATTATTATCATTGCTATTATTGTTATTACTATTGATGGTTTTGAAACTTTTCTTACAGCTTCACAGCTCCTTACCGGTGATGCTGCATTTGTACCTTCCTTCACAGTTCTTTGCCAGGGGAAGGTGAGTCTTTTGCCAGGGGGAAACTTCAGAGAATTCCAGGCCTTAGGCTCTCCTGACACTTGGTGTTTCAGCAGCTCCATCTCTGCCAGATCTACTGTGCTGTTCAATTCTCATGCTTTAGAGGGAGATTGTGTGCAAGGTGGGATGGTTGTGAAGTCAGGATCACACCCCATTCTCTATCAAAAGCAGGGACTAGAGTGAGGTCTTCAGCCATCTTCTCCTGGGATTCAAGCATCTTGATGCTTGATGAGATCCATAAGGGGCAAGTTGTCACTGACAGTAAGTGACACTGTCCTGCAACCTGGAAACCACCACCAGGGCTGGTTAAGCCACAGGCTGGGACAGCAGCTGTGTCATCCTCAGCTTTTTCTAGGACAACTCTCGTCCTGGGAAAAGGTTCATGCAAATGAAGTTCCTGAAGTTTAAGCTTCGTTGCCCTCACAGGAATCTCGCCTCTGACTTAAACCTAGGATAAGAAAAGAGTGGAAGCCAAAGTTGACCAATTATAGCATGTCTGCTCATAGCTGTATCTAGTCAGTCATTTAGTAAATTAAGATTCTGGGTTTTCCAAAGTTGAAGTTAGGTGTTAGCTAAAGAAAATATTGGTTTTAAGCACTGGGTTGAATCCCTGAGGAAACAATTAGTATGTCATACATTCTCAAATCTCAATAGTCCCCAGAGGTCAACACTCCCTGGACCCATGCCCAGACCTGGAAGGCATATCAATGATTGAGTTATTCTGCCATACTAGGTGCCTTTCAGGGAACAGTGTTCAAATCCTTCTCCTGGGCACAGAGGCTGAAAGAGACTATTCTGGTCCCAATAGAAGTGTAATTTGCATGATTGTTTCCAAGAATTGATTAGCATAGACTCATGGAATAAAAACTTACTTATCATTATAATTTCAAAACCTAAACATGAAGATATACTTGCCACCATCAAAGGTTACATAATTTACTTCAAATTAAAGCCAGGAATAACTAAACTGTTATTGTGAATGGTGTGTACCATATTCTACCCTCACACACACACACTTTGTGTAGTTAGCTGACAAAATGACATATTTAAATGTCTTACAGTTGTATCACATTCTATTTTCTGAGAACTTTTAGAAAATTGTTCTTCAACTTTGTGTTCTAAATTGCGGGTTATCATAATCACCATTAATGATTTGTATCATTGATTGAATCACTTAAAGGACTCTGCCAGTAAAATGATAAGCATTTTTTAGGGGATAATCTATGGAATAATTGAAGTCTTTAGAAAAACTGACTGTGAGTAATATTTCTAATTGTATTTGACTGACAGAAGGAACACCTCATGATGAATTGGTGCAGGATCTAAAGCAACCCTTATTGTTAATCTGATTTTCCCATCTTTGCTAAAGTCAAAACAAATTTACATTGTTGAAGAATGGAGACTAGAGGAAAAAAAGTGCGGCTTTTGAAAGGCATACTACCATTAAAAACAAAATATAATATCCTGAAGTCTTGAACATTGTGGTCTTAGTATCTATGTCCCATGTGTTGACTGGGCTCTTGACCAGTGGTCTCACCAAAGAGTATTTGGTGTGTGTGTAGGTGGAAGGGTTGGGGGTAGGATACAGGGGAATTTGGAGAGTTCAACTGACATATGATCACAGTCTCCATCAGTATATCCTTCCCCAACCATCTAAAGCTACCTTTGGATAACCATATCTACTCAAAATAAACATACGGTTTAATTAGGATTCATGTACATGCAATGAAGATTTGGGATCAAGACAAGCCATCTAGCCCATGCCTTCCAACTGTATTCTCACCAAGTTCCCTCTACCAAGGGTCTCCTATATAGAAATTCTATAGTTACTATTGCTCTTCACTTATTTTCAGGAAAAGAGGAGTTTGTCATATAATATCCTTTGAGTAGGAAGATAACAATTGAACTTGTCACTACTAATAACTAGAGGTTTATAGAGACAATTGTGTTGTACTATATCAAGATTGTTTACATGTGAGATTATACATTCTCGAAATTTGTCAAACAACAATACCTTATTTATAAAACTCAACAGTACTTATACTTTACATTTATCTTATTTTGGACTGCATAAAATCATAATGTATTATATACACACATTTTCCATTTCATAGATAAGATGCCTACGGGTTAAGGAACACAGTTAGATAGTGGTCAAATTTGGAGTCTTAGAACTCCAAGTGGAGGGTTCTATGACCACACTGAGCTCCTAAGACTCAGTCTGTTCTCTAATTTGACCATCCCACTTTCTTCCACTTAGGTTGGTTCTTATTATTTTTCCTTTTTGTTTCAATTTTTCTTACATTTTTTTTCTCCATCATACCTATGACCTAGATTGCATTTCAATTTTGAGGGAAACTTTTCAGAATCCAGGAAGATCAAGAGAAATTGAAATATGTAATTATGATTTCCAAGCATGTTGGTGATATTATATATGATATAAAAGAGTATATTTCTTTAGAATATTTGTTGCTCTGTCTTTATAACAAACATGTCAGCATATTAAAGTCATGTCTACGAGTTGCCCTTGTCTTTTCCAATGAAGTTATCCTCTCTCCCAGGAACCAAGCCCATTTTGCAAGCTGATTTAATGATGCAGGTAGGAACAGTGTTGAAAGTGACACTGTGTCATCCTGTTGGTTGCAAAGAGGTCCTCAAAAATATAGATGGCAAGGAGCAATCAATACGTCTCTATTATACACAGATGGAAGGGAACTGTTTAAGACAGCAGTTCTATCATGCAAAGGTGCTTATATAAGGTGCTTATTCTCAAAGCAGCTGTCTTTAAAAGAATCAATTTTTAATGGGGTTAAGGCCTTATCACTTTAAAAGCGTTTGGCTGGTCTATAACTTTTCCAAATACTCTTATGTCATTTCTCATTTGTGAAGTTTTTTCTCAGCATAAGTGCCTAGAGTAACATCTGTAAAAACCAAAACCAAAACAAAACTAATTTTTCCTTTACAAGAAGTTTATTGTATAAAATTTCAAATTTTGTTCAATTTGGAATTAATAATTATCAATTAAATATTAGTTTTCAAAAATAGTAAGCACATTAATTAAAGTGCATACATTAAAAAATCTTAAAACTCAGTAGTAATAAAAATAAACTCTTCCTATAAGAGATTTAATAATTGGATAGGAGAGAGAAATGGGTTGGTGGGAATTGAGTTTGGGCTCTTTCATGCTGGATAATAACAACATTGATGTGAAACTAACTCAAGCTTTACACCAGAGCTTGACACCCTGACGTTAACAGCCTCAGGGCCTCAGTTGTTCTTGCTGAGACTTACTATAGTTATCTCCCATACCTGAATCTCCCTGGCATTCCCTGACACTTCTGTTTTAATATAGTAATGTTGATCCACTGACAGTAACTTTTAGCTCTGTGTTGAAAGACTTGCACCATCTGTTACATATCAAACTGACCTGCCTTAATTTGATCTGTACAGACATGAAATTTCACAAATTATTTTTTCTTATCATTCCATTGGTATATAATTGACATATAATATACTTCACATACTTAAAGTGTAAAATTTGATGTTTTCACATAGGTAG
Organism: Eubalaena glacialis; assembly: GCF_028564815.1. Taxonomy (NCBI): domain Eukaryota; kingdom Metazoa; phylum Chordata; class Mammalia; order Artiodactyla; family Balaenidae; genus Eubalaena; species Eubalaena glacialis. The sequence goes on along the minus strand of NC_083732.1, from coordinate 27,709,070 downwards.
ACCTATGAAACCAACACCACAATCAAAATAATGGATGGATCTATCACCTCCCCAAATTCCTTATGCTCTTTTGAAATCCTCCCTCTCTTCCCCTTTCTGTCACATCCCTTAGCAACCACTAATCTGCTTTCTGTCACTATACATTTGTTTGCCTGTTTAGAATTTTACAGAATCATAATAATAAAATATTTACTCTTTCTTGTCTAGGTTATTTCACTCAGAGGTTTTTTTTGAGATTTGTTTGTGTTGATAAGTATAACGATAATACATTCCTTTATACTGCTGAGTAGTATTACTTCATATGAATTTATCACATTTTGTTTATCCATTAAGCTGTTGATGGACATTTGAACTGCTTCCAGGTTTTTTATTATTACATATACACCTGCTATGAACATTATATTCTAGTCTTTGTAAGGACATATACTTCCATTTCTCTTAGGTAAATATCTAGGAGTGGACTATCAAGATTATATGGTTGGTATATGTTTAACATTTTAAGAAACTGCCAAACTCAGGCAATTTTCCAAAGTGGTTGCACCATTTTACATTCCCACTAGTATTCTATGAGAGTTTCATACAGTTTGTTCTGTAGTTTTACCAAGAGTTGGTATGTTTCATTTTTTTGATCTTAGACATTCAAATAGTGTGTAGTAGTATCTTATCATTTTAATTTATATTTTCCTAATGACTAACGATGCTGAATAAGTTTCTCCTGTGATTATTTGCCATCCATATATCATTATCAATGAAGTATTTATTCAAATACTACTAACTTTTAAATTTGGGTTGTTTATTTTCTAATATTGAGTTTTAAGAATTCTTTACATATTCAGGATATGACATATTTATCAATTTGTAATTTGCAAATATCTTCATTCAATTTGTAGCTAGTTTTTTCATTCTCTTAATAGCAGTTTTCAAAAAGCAGAAGTTCTTAATTTTGTTAAAGTCCAGTTTTTCAATTTATTCTCTTTTGGATTGTGCATTTGGTGTTGTCTCTGAAAAATATTTGGTCAAAAAAGATTTTCTAATATTTTTCCTTCCAGCAGTTTTATAGTTTTTGTCTTTATATTTGGGTCTAAGGTCAATTGTTATTTAATTTTGGCATATTATGTGAAGTATATATCAACACTTCTTTTTTTTTTGCATGTGGATATTTAACTGTTCTAGCACCATTTTTAAAAAAACTGGTCTTTTATCCCAGAAAATGCCTTGTACTTCGGTTAATCATTTGTCCAAGTTGGTGTGGGTCTGCTCGGTCCCACTGATTTTTCTTTCCTTTATGTCAGTTCCACAGTGTCCTGATTACTGTAGTTTTACAATAGATCCTGAAGTCAAGTAGGTGTATCCTCCAATGTTGTTCTTTTTCAAAGTTGTGTTATCTAGTCCTAGTTCTATTTTATCTCCATACGAATTTTTGAATCAGCTTGTAAAGTACTACCAAAATGCCTGTTTGAAATTTGATTGGGATTGCACTGAATCCGTAGATCTGTAGATAAATTTGGGGAAGAATTAACATCTTAATATTCTGATCAATGAATACATCATACATGTCCATTTACTTGGATTTTTAAATTTTCTCAACAATATTTTGTAGTTTTCAGAGTAAGTCTTGCACAATTTTGTTAAATTTATCACCAAGCATTTCATGTTTTTAATACCATTTTAAATTACATTCTTTTCTTTATTTCAATTTCTGCTCAATTACTGCCAGTATGTAAAAGTGCAATTGTTTTTTGTATATTGTTCTTGTATCCTTCAGCCTTGCTAAAGTAGTCCTAGGAACTTTTTTGAAGATTTTGTTGGATATTCTTTATAAATGATCATGCATTCTACCAATAAGAACAGTTTACCTCTTTCTTTTAATTTCTTGCCCAGTAGATTGTCTAGAATGACCAGTACAATGTTGAATAGAAATGCTGAAAATACACACACTAGATATTTTCCTGATTTTAAGAGTAAATCATTCAGTCTTTCGCAGTTAGTCATGATAATAACTGTAGGATCTTTTATTGATACCTTTTTTTAGGTGGAGAAAATTCCCTTCTTTTCTCATATCTCAATGCTTTTTATAAGGAAGGGATGTATAATTTTGTCAGTATTTTTTGTACCTGTTGAGGTGACCATATGTTGTTGTTGTTTGGTCTGTTTACATGGCAATTAATTTTGTTGATCTTTTAATGTTAAATAAAACTTGATATCCTCAAGTAAACTCCAATTGGTCACAATGCACTTTCTTTTTTTTTTTATATAGTTGCATTTGGATTGGTAAAGTTTTGATAAGAATTTTTGCATCTATGTGAAGAAGTATATCAAGGTGTAGTTTTCTTTCCTTGTAATGTCTTTATATGGTTTGGGTATTCGAGTAATGCTGGTCCCATAAAATGAGTTGGGTAGTATTGTAGCCTCATCAATTTTCTAGAAATGTTTGGTAGAATTTCACAGCGAAGACATTTTGTTCTGGAATTTTCTTTGTGGAAATATTTTAAAATGCAAACAATTCAATTGAGAGATATAGAAATATTATTTTGGAAATCTGTGTCTTTCAAGACTGTATTCATTTCATCACCCCCTAAAATTTTTCATATTTACTTTATTAACATTTTAATATGTGCAATCTGTGATCATATTACTTCTTCCATTCATTATATAGGTAATTTGTATTATTTTTTCTTTTTTTTTTTTTGGCCTAATTAGTCTGACTAATGATTATCAGTCTTAGACATCATTCAGTTGCTCATGTTTTAACTTTTAATCTAATCTGATGTTCTCCACTTTTTGAGAATATTTTTTGTATTATTTCATTTCTTTTAAATTTGTTAAGGTGTGTTTTGTGGCCCAGGATGTCATCTATCTTTGTGAATATTTTTTATGATCTTGAGATGAATGTTTATCATGCTGTTTTGAGGTGTAATGTTCTGTAAATGTCTATTAGATCATGTTGGTTGATGCTGTTGTTGAGTTCCTCTTTATCTTTGCAGATTTCCTGTCAAGTAGTTATATCAGCTGAAGATAGAAGGTTATTGAAGATACCAACTATAATTTTGGATTTCTCTATTTCTCCTTGTAGTTCTATCAATTTTCACTTCTTCTTATTTATTATTATTATTATTTTGATTTTATAAGTATTTAGGATCACTAGATGTTCTTGGAGAATTGAAATTTTATCATGTAATTGCTCTCTTTGTTCTTGATCACTTAATTTGCATTGAAGTCACATTTATCTGCTATTAATATTACTACTTCTGCTTTTATAAAAACAAGTAATGTTTGTTGCATGGTATGTCTTTTCCTGTTTTTGTACTTTTAACATACTTATGCTGTATCTTTATATTTAGCATGAGTTTTTTAAAGAGAGTGCATAATTTGATCATTTAGAAAAATCGACTCTAAATATTTTTAATTGGTATATCTAGATCATTTTCATTTACACTAATTATTGGTATATTTGGGATTATTTCACCATTTTATTATTTGTTCCTGTCTGTTCCATCTGTTTCACTGAAGCACTTTTATGATGGCTGTTTTAAAATCTTTGTCAGATAATTTTATCAACTGAATCATCCCAGTGTTGGAATCTGTTAATTATCTTCTCTTTTATAAATTGTGATTTTCCTGTTTTTGTGTGTGTGTGTGTGATGAGTGATTTCAGTTGTATCCTACTGGAGTTTATTATGAGAGTCTACATTTTATTTAAATATTCTATTTTAACAAGCAGTCATCTTATTTAAGTTTAATGCACAAGTCCTGGCCTGCTTTTATGAGCTGTGGTTCTAATGACAACTTACTTTTCTGAGTCCTTGCAAAGTGCTATTCTGATCTGCCTCATATTTGTGTGATGATGGGAGGTTACTCTGATAATCTGGGTGCTGTTGATTCTGGTCAGTGTCAGATTAGTCAGGGATCTACCTAGGACTTTCTTTGCAGGTTTAAAGAATGACTTTCTTTTTTTAAAAGAATTTTTTTATTGGAGTATATTTGCTTTACAATGTTGTGTTAGTTTCTGCTGTACAATGAAGTGAGTCAGCTATATGTATACATATGTCCCCTCCCTCTTGGACCTCCCTCCCAACCCCCCCATCCCACCCATCTTGGTTGTCACAGAGCACCAAGCTGAGCTTCCTGTGCTTTATAGCAGGTTCCCACTAGTTATCTATTTTACACATGGTAGTGTATATATGTCAATCCTAATCTCCCAATTTGTCTCACCCTCTCTGTATCCCACTGTGTCCACATGTCCATTCTCTACGTCTCTATTCCTTCCCTGAAAATACGTTCATCTGTACCATTTTTCTAGATTCCACATAATGTGTTTATATACAATATCTGTTTTTCTCTTTCTGGCTTACTTCACTCTGTATGACAGACTGTAGGTCCATCCACATCTCTACAAATGACCCAATTTCATTCATTTTTATGGCTGAGTAATATTCCATTGTAATATGTACCACATCTTCTATATCCATTCATCTGTCAGACATTTAGATTGTTTCCATGGCCTGGCTATTGTAAATAGTGCTGCAATGAACATTGGGGTACATATGTCCTTTTGGATTATGGTTTTCTCAAGGTATATGCCCAGAAGTGGGATTGCTGGGTCATATGGTAGATCTATTTTTAGTTTTTTAAGGAACCTCTATACTGTTCTCCACAGTGGCTGTATCAATTTACATTCCCACCAACAGTGCAAGAGGGTTCCCTTTTCTCCACACCCTCTCCAGCATTTATTGTTTGTAGATTTTTTGATGATGGCCATTCTGACTGGTATGAGGTGTTACCTCATTGTAGTTTTGATTTGCATTTCTCTAATAATTTGGGATGTTGAGCATGCTTTCATGTGCACCTTAGCCATCTGTATATGCTCCTTGGAGAGATGTCTATTTAGGTCTTCCGCCACATGATACTATACATAAAAAATCCTAAAGATGCCACCAGAAAACTACTAGAACCAATCAATGAATTTGGTAAGGTTGCAGAATACAAAATAAATGAACAGAAATCTTTTGCATTCCTATACACTAACAACAAAAGATCAGAAAGAGAAATTAAAGAAACAATCCCATTTACCATCACAACAGAAAGAATAAAACACCTAGGAATAAACCTACCTAAGGAGGCAAAAGACCTGTACTCGGGAAACTATGAAACGCTGATGAAGAAATTAAAGATGACATAAACAGATGGAGAAATATACCATGTTCTTGGATTGGAAGAATCAATATTGTGAAAATGACTATATTACCCAAAGCAATCTACAGATTCAATGCAATACCTATCAAATTATCAATAACATTTTTCACAGAATTAGAATTAAAAAATTTATAATTTGTATGGAAACACAAAAGACCCTGAATAGCCAAAGCAATCTTATGAAAGAAAAATGGAGCTGGAGGAATCAGACTCCCTGGTTTCAAATTATACAAAGCTACATTAATCAAGACAGTATGGTACTGGCACAAAAACAGAAATATAGATGAATGGTACAGGATAGAAAGCCCAGAGATAAACTCATGTACATATGGTCACCTAATTTATGACAAAGGAGGCAAGAATATACAATGGAGAAAAGACAGTCCCTTCAATAAGTGGTGCTGGGAAAACTGGACAGCTACATGTAAAAGAATGAAATTAGAACACTATCTAACACTGTACATAAAAAATAAACTCCAAATGGATTAAAGACCTAAATGTAAGACTGAACACTATAAAACACTTAGAGGAAAACATAGGAAAAACACTCTTTGACATAAACCACAGCAAGATCTTTTTTGACCCATTTCCTAGAGTAATGAAAATAAAAGCAAAAATAAATAAATGGGACCTAATTCAACTTAAAAGCTTTTGCACAGCAAAGAGAACCATAAACATGACGAAAAGACAATCCTCAGAATGGGAGAAAATATTTGCAAATGAAGCAACAGACAATGGATTAATCTCAAAAATATACAAACAGCTCATGGAGCTCAATATCAAAAAAACAAACAACCCAATCAAAAAATAAAGAATCACTTTCTTTTTTAAAGTTATGTAAGTTTCAGGTGTACAGCATTGTAGTTCAACATCTGTATACACTACAGTGTGATCACCACCATAAGTCTAGTAACCATAGATCACTATATAGTTGACCCCCTTTACACATTTTGCCCACCCCCTAACCTCCCCTTCCCCTCTGGTAACCACTAATCTGGTGTCTAATGAGTTTGTTTTTGTTTTATTTTGTTTGTTCATTTTTTTCCTTTTTTACAAATATTCCTCATATGAATGAAATCATATGGCATTTGTCTTTCTTATTTCACCTAACATAATAACCTCAAGGTCCATCTATGTTGTCACAGATGACAGGATTTCATTCTTTTTTATGGCTGAGCACTAGTAAAGTAGTAATCTTCTTTATGCATTCATTCATCCATGGACACTTAGTTTGTTTCCATATCTTGGCTATTGTACAATTCAATGAACACAAGGGTGCATATATCTTTTTAAATTAGTGTTTTGTGTTTTCAGATAAATACTCAGAAGTGGACTAGCTGGGTCATGTGGTAGTTCTAGCATCACTTTCTTTAATTTCCTCCTTTCTGATATCCTACGTGCAATGCCTCATTGGGGTGAGGGTGGTTGTAACTTGCCATCGATGGGCTGTAATTGAAAATTTCAGCTCCCTACACCACACACTCCCTCTGCTGACACCACACCACAGGGGAAGAAGAATGCTGGCTGGGCCACCTGATACCACTTCTCTTCATTGCCACTGTGGAGGGGTGGGAGGATGTTTATGCATGGTATTTAGCTGGAAAGGACATGTATTATCAAAAAGCTTTTGGTCCTGCTAGGCTGACCCTTTCCCAGTCCTTTGTCTAGAGAGAGTGGGTTTTTCCTGGAGCTTTTTTCTGTTTGTGCCTCTTGATGGTTCAGAGTTGCAGGCTTCTCTACTAGCCAACCCATTAGATATGGGAGATTAAAAAACAAAAACACAAAAACCCTGGGATTTGTTCCTGAAGTCCTGAAGCTCCTAGTCAGTCCAACTTTCTTTCCTCACATTTCATACCATCTTATTATTATCTGTTGTAGTAGGACCTCACTTAGTGAGGAAGATCAGGGAGAAAGAAGTTTATACTATCCTATCACTAAAATACATCTTTTTAAAACTCGAGTATACTTACTAATATGCTATGGAATTGCCTACCTGTGGAAGCCATTTTGTGAAATAATAATTATTTATATGGGAACGAGATAAATTGTTAGTATTTTTCTTTCTCTGTTCTTATGCCTGTTTTCCCCACCTTTTTCCACTGGTATAAGCTATTCAAGAAAAATGCAGAATTAAGTGAAATAAATACTGTAGCATAGATAAGGTTTCCAATTCAGAAGCCATCATTCAGCTACTGTAGGACTTTAGGAAAATTATTGGGCTTCTCATTCCCAATTTCTTTATTTCCAAAAAGAAAATGGATATGATATTATTTTGTATTCCTCAACATTTTTTTCACCTCATGCTATTTCTCAGCCAGTCGGAATACTTACATGCCCCTTGCTTTAGAGAAGGTTTAATCTAATTTAGTCCAATAAAGCATGAGGCTGTCCTCAAATCTTTTTGTTCAAGGCTTCTGAGAAAGAAGGCCAGTCTTTTTCTGGCAGGATGAGGTCAAGGAACTTGTGAACCCAGCTGCTCCCTTTTTCAACCATTCTGCAACTATCAGGGGAACCAGATTTAAGATAAAATCTATACTATGAATAAAAGTAGAAAAACATGGATCATTGATAATACTGATGAAGTATTGAATCAAACAGCTTTGAAGCCTGTCCTTTTTCTGCAATCTTCAAATGTGATTTACTATTTTTAAAAGTCAGTTAATCCAGTTGGAGTTGAGTTGTATAACTTGAAGTATCCTAACTAATGTAGAATAATAATAAACCCTGCCTTATAGGAGGATGAATATTAAATAAGATAATGAATGTTAAATGCATACTACAACTTCAGGCACATAGAAGGAGTTCAGTAACTAAAATAATCAGTGTTGATTATTTTAGGTCTTTTGGAGATTGAGATTGGAGTGAGGGAGATTAATCCCATATATATGACAATTCAAGTTTTTGGAAAAAAGAATATATTACTAATAGTAGCTATTTCCCCTTTCTTTGTGCTATAGATAAATTAAGCACATTAATTTGTCTATTTGAATATTGAGTCTGACATATACAGCTTTAAATTACTCCTAGACAGAGGCCTCCCAATTCCCATAGTTACATTTCAAACTATTTTTTTGTTGTTGTTGAGGTTTGCTGAAAACCTTTTAGCTTAGAATTTCTTGGTTGAGGATTGTTACTTATCCATCAATTTTGTTTAAAAAATAAGCATTCTATCATCTAGGAATTGTTACTTTTAAATTTGACACTATTAAGAAATTATAGAAAATTTAATGAAGTTTTATTATAGAAAATACAGTAAATGTGTGTTTTGTGTGTGTGTGTGTGTTACCATATTCTGATCATATGGTCTAAAATGAAACATATTAAGAGACCTAGATGTGCCCAAAATTTTTTTTAAATGTAGGTAACTAGATTTCGTACAAACATTCTGTTCCTTAGACAGATTGCACTGCTAAATATTTATACGTTACCAGGTTTAGACCAATATATATTGACCAATATATATATAGATATATAGATATATATATATATACATACAACATATATTGTAGAAAGTTCACGTACAATCTCCATGCCTTTCTTACATATGTTTACTATGATGAGACATTAAAACAATAACTGGATTCAGAGATATAGCTGATTTTGCAATCAGCCAAGATTGTCAAAGTTACCACAATCATTGGTCCCAGAATTTTTCAAACATTTTAATCCAGAATTTAAATTTCTCTGAATACAACTTATCAATTTCTATATTAACATCGTACATATTACCAATACATTTACACATTTATATAAGCAATTCTGAGGCTTAGTCGGTACTTGGTGAGTAATTTGATCTTCTAGGGTAAAAATTACTTTCAGAAGAGAAAGGTATTACAATTTAAAAACTTACTTGAAGAAGATGCAAATATTAAAATTATCATGTTTTAAAATTATGTGTTCATTTAGTTGCATAAGACTCATTTTATATAAACCATTTCTGTATTAGCAAGACTGTAGGATAGAACATATTGTCCTTCTGGATGTGATTGTTAGGTTATTATACAAAAAGGTGGTAAAATTTGGAAATACATGGCTACTAAAAGTGTAGAAATAAATATTATCTTTTTAATGCCATCAATGCTCTTGGTTTAAGTCAATATTACCTATTTTGGCTTGCAAAATTTTATTAACATAGTTTTTAGGACATCTAGAGGTATGAATTTAGCAAAAATCCTATTTTAAAGAACTCTGGTATTATATCATATGAAGAACATCTGCTGAGCCAGCTGTTGTCACCATTCAAGTTCAAGCTGTTTTCAAGAAGCATCTTACCCCCAGTCATTTTATTTGTTCATTTGGGGAGAATAATCAGGGACTGAGTGCCAAAGCTAGATGTGATTATTATGGTAAAGAGTGATTTGGTGAGCCTCAAGTGGGCCATCATGTCTTTGCAAATCAAATGGTATGAATTGCTGCCAGGACATGTTGGAGTGTACTTGATAGATAAGATATACTGAATGGCACTGTTAACAGTGATGGTGAAATATTTTGCTTTAGTGAAGGTGAATGTGAACTCTGCACTGGGGCCTGCTATAAGTGTAGTCACTTAACCAGAACGAAGTACCTGTTATATACTGGACTCAGGTAATTGAGCCAAGAGTCTGACCTACGCAGTCAAAATGAGATGCAGGTTGAGCATGAAACTCAGTTAATTTTGGCAGTGTACAGAAACACCCACATTATCTAGGTCAGCTGTCTACGTTTTCTTTTCTCTGGATGATTGCTAAGCTCTTCATTTTCTATAAACAGAAGAAAAGATTTGAGATCTGACAGTAGTTTGATTTATTTGTAAAGATTAAATAGATGTTCAAATATCATTGAGAACTGCTTCCAATTATTCAGCAAGAGAATGAGTTCAGAAACATAAAATTATTTCTTTTGTACTCTGTCTCACAAATATATCTTTAATTAGAAGAAAGCAGTGATTTGTATGTATTTCCTGTCCGTTTGCCTCAGGCAATCACAAACCCCTGAATTGACCTGCCCATCAAGATAAAAGAGAGCTGAATTAGATGTTAAACTTTTAAAATTGTGATATAAGCAAGATTCCACCAAGGAGAAGAAAAAGAAAATGTTTTTTTATAAATGCTTTTACATTGTGTTAGGGAGGAAAGAAGCTACAGGGTAAAATGACTTGAGTGTCAATGATTTTGCAGAAATAAACATTTACAAATGTTTACATGGATGCATCATGGAGTTAAATGCCTTGCTTTTTAAGACAAAGGTAATATATTTTACACTTCTGGGACTATGTCTCTAAAACATCCCAGGAGTACAGGTTTGCTTCTCTTGGGCATTAGGTCAGCTTCTCTGGAAAACTTAGCTGCACTGCAGTATTGCCTAATACTGTTTCTCACATGTTATGTAAGAGAACTCAAGTTTACTTATGCTGGGTTTCTGTTGGGGCAGAGAGCAACTTTTCTTAATATTAGTATTACACTATTTAACAATTAAAACACAATATAAATCATGATAAAAGAGTTGATAAATTTCAATTTTTTTATCTGCAAAGAGGAGAACAGTTGTCATCTGAGGCAGGACCTAATTCTTTGGGAACATGGGGATAGGTCTTACTCCACCTCATTTATAAGAATCTCCACTTTACCATAATCTGCTCTTGCTAGACGTTGCTTCTGTTAGTCTACCCTTCTAATGACAATGTCTCCTTCCAGCCCTCCTCTTTTACACCTTTAAATCATCAAATAACCCTCATACCACTTCACCATATGAAAATTTCATGCCTTCAACTTGGCTGAGATCAGATTTAGAAAGTTTTTAGATGTCACATCCAGGCGTTTGGAATTTACTTTTATGGGAAAGGGAACAGTAAAGGATTTTTTGACAAAGTAGGGAAATTACATCCTCAGATTTAACTGTATCATTAATAAAAAATTATGTATTCCTATTTTTATATAGCAAAATCTGCCACAGAAAATTTAGTACATTTTCAAATTGGTCTTTAGAACTTTGGTAAAGTGTGTAAAAGATGGATTTTGTGAAGGCTGGAAGATTTCCCAGTAAGAACCAATCATTTTGGAGATTGATGGGGAAGAGAGATAAAAAGAGGATGCAGCAAAGCATTAGCAAACTGTGCCTTGCCAAGTGTTTTAACTTGTCAAGAGAAGTTTTTGACCTGGTGAATGAAAAACCCATGAAGTTCAATGAGGTTGAGAAGCTTCTGTGAGCTAACTCTATCAGCCTCTTTGGTCCAGCACAGGGATTGACTTCATCAAGTAAAAAGACCTAGGGCATCCAGGAAAGATTTAGCCTCAGTTTTTGAGGAGCAAGAGTTTGAGTGCTACAGTGATATTTTAAGGCACTTTGACACAGCCAGTTCTTGTGGCTCTTGTTTGTTGCAAGCCAGAGATGAAAAAGGGGTCAGGGCATAATGGCAGGTGGCCTGGTACTAACAGACTTGTGTCCACATCAGCAGCAGAGTACGTGGATGTTTTGGGATGGGTCTGGGAAGTTTTTTAGACAATGCTAATGCAGTCATGCAAAAAGTAGGCCAATCACAGAATTTTCCTATAGCCCAGGAATTTTCTCTATCTTTTTGAACTAAATTTCTTTCTCATTTTGCCAAAGAAAAAGCTATAGTTTTGGCAACAGTATCCTAGGTACTTATTCTGGTAACCAGGAATCTATAAGATGGACAGTTCTGTGAATCCCTCTCTCTGACAATGAATGACCAAGCAAGCAATGATAGATCCATTGAAAAGTGATGGATTTAGCTCTATTTCTCAATGTAAGTGTTCTCTCAATGCAGAACTCACCCAGCAGGCCCTTTGCTCTGGCTTCCAAGACCATAATATTTAGTGTTCAGAACTCAAGCAGCCACACATATTATATAGCATCTGCCATTCATAGACTCACTACACTTGAATAATTCTTGCCCTAATTACAGTAATTTAGTTGGGTTTTAGAATCAAACTGCCTGCATCAGATTGCAGCTTCAACAAGTAATAACTACGTGCCCTTGGGCTTGTGACCTAAGCTATTTATTCACATTTCAGTTTCCCCATTTGTAGACTGAATATAATAGCACAGGATTACTTTGATGTTTAAATGAGATAATATCAATATGTTGAAATCATATAGAGTAGTCTCTGCATATGGTAAGTGCTCATTAAATATTAACTAGTCATTTATTTGGTATTCTGAAGTCTTGACTACTTCCTAATGGCATTACTTTTTATCCTTTTTCCTTTAAAAAATTCAGTTCACTTTTACTGAAACTAAGCTTTTCAAGCAAAAGTTTCAGTGTAGAAACACAGCATGTTGTTAATATCCCCAGTCCAAACTGCTATACCAGATTAAGGAGTCTATAGCTCAAGAGGTAAACTTGAAAATCCTTAAACTGGGGTGAAAGTGGAGTGAAGACTCCCTTCTCCTTTACTGATGAACCAACACACACAAAAAAGAAAGAATATCAAAAAGAAAAAGACAATTTAGTTTTAAATGCCTTATTCTTTTTATTATTTACATTTTATAAGAAGACCTTGAATAATTTAATACCATTTCCCCTTATCTTGGGAAAAACTTGATTATTCATAGTACCTTGTGATGAAGATAAATATTTTTAAGCATGTTTGGGAACTCTTAGAAATAGAAGTCATGCTTGGTTATTGGATTTGTTTTAAGAAGGCTTAGAAACCCTGTGACATTTAGCAAGTGCATGTTTATTTGGAATAAAAAGCAGTGCTTGTACACAGTCCTTGAGAGGAACTGTAGGAAAAGAAAAGATGTAGTTTAGAAAAAAGGGAAATACATTTTGAAATAAGGTGTGATTTCTTGACAAGAATTCATGTTTGATCTTTGGAGAAGGAGATAATGAACTCTACCCTCACTTAAATTCTTGATAAACAAAGCACTAGCATTTTTATTTTCTGAAAATTTGAAGAAGCTATTTCTTGAATTTTCCACAAAAGAAAATGCCTCCAAATTAAATGCACCCTTCTTTCAATGCAAAAGCAGGAAAGCACAAACCTTTAAAGTACAGAAGCATTTGGAAGAAACAGAGCTGGGCAACATGCACTAAAGCAATTCTGGATTTTTGTAGAATCAGCATTGGAGTGAATCAGCATTGGAAAATAAAATTGTACAAGTGAGGCATGCAGAATTTTGGATTTTTTCTGGAAAAGTATTCAGGAAGACTCATAAAGAATATTTAATCTTCATTTTTCCTTCAATACCCCTGTGAGCCAAGCTAAACTAAACAAGAAGCATAGTTCATATTTGATTGCCCTTCTCTCTTTAGGGTTAGATTTTCCATTCCCCATTCATCTATTTTATTTCATCTAATGCCCTGTATGTGTATGTTTAGTTTGATAATTGTTCTGTATTTATTCCCTTGTACAAGTCAGCTAAGGGAATGAGAATGTCTGTCTACCTATCTGTGTATCCATCCATCTATCCATCCATCCATCACATCCATCATCTCAAGTAATGTTTGTAATTTAAATAAAACTTTATGTAAATATTAATAACTCTTAATATAAACAAAATACTACTATTACCAAATTCTTAATAACTTTTAGTCATTCTCTATTTCTTGATCAACATACACTAAAATTATGAGATTACTGAGTAGAGGGAATGTCTTTATATTTGAAAGACTGATAACTATTTCTGTAGGTCAGCATTTCCTAATAGATATTAATAAGTGTATAGAACAAAATAAGAATACATAGACAAATAATTCCTGGAAATGCTCAGTGACATGAAGAAAAATTGGATTCTTTTATTTTTTTAATTAATTAATTAATTAATTAATTTATGGCTGTGTTGGGTCTTCGTTTCTGTGCGAGGGCTTTCTCTAGTTGCGGCGAGCGGGGGCCACTCTTCATCACGGTGCGCGGGCCTCTCACTATCGCGGTCTCTCTTGTTGCGGAGCACAGGCTCCAGACGCGCAGGCTCAGCAATTGTGGCTCGCGGGCCTAGTCGCTCCGCGGCATGTGGGATCTTCCCAGACCAGGGCTCGAACCCGTGTCCCCTGCATTGGCAGGCAGATTCTCAACCACTGCGCCACCAGGGAATCCCAAAAAATTGGATTCTTAAATGCAAAACTTTACTTGGTCTAGTTATGTGCTATGTGTATGAAATATCCTACAAACCTGTATCCTTTGGTCAAAGGATCTTTCCACACAAAGCCATTCATAGGACAGGTTTTGGAAGAAAATGGTTGTCAAATGTGGAAACTTATTTCTTGTTGATATATTTTAAAGTATGCAGTGTCCTAGCACTGCTCTGCTCATAGATATTAATATGAATTTTGTGACATAATATCCTCATTTATAAAATCAGGGGCTTGAGGAGATGAATTCTAAGACTTCTATGCCCCTTGTGTCACAGATTTTTTTTATTATATAATTTTATATTACAATCACCATGATAAATTTATACTTCAATGTTAAGGATGAATAGTTGATTTTTCATTGGTAAACTCCATTTTACAAGAAAAATTATGTAGGTTGCAATTTTTAATTCAAGTAAAACATAAAAGTTTGACTATCCTGAAAGACAAGCACAACCTTCCTTTCTGCCAAAATGTACCTTTCACCAAGATTTTGCTCCACAATACTGGATGCCGATTAAGCCTATGCTACTGTCAAGAATGTCATACAGAGTCTTTAATAGTCCATATTCACATGACTGAATCTGGAATGGAGCTAGAGAGCTTTTTATTTCTTTACACTCAATACTGGATATATTATTGTACCCTAATATCCCCAAATAAAAGATTTATGCAACCATGTGCAGAAAGTTATGGCAGAAAGAGCATTAACTAGGTCAAAGTATTGCTAAAGATAATTAACAATTTTGAGTCTTATATTTCATCACTGTAAAATGAGAGGATAATCTCTATATTCTCCATTTTGCAGTAGGGTGACTATACAGTTTATCTTCCAAATCAAGATACTTTAAAAAATGAAATAGGACACTATTAATAATTATAACAAGTTAGCAGGTATAATTAAGTCTGTTCTGGACAAACTAAGATGGATGGTTACCCCTCATAACAAGCAAATATAATAACGTGTAACAGAGGGTTGAAAAACTCAGTAGCTGTGCGAATACAGGGTACTATGAGATCTTTTACACAAATGTGCTTTTGATGAAGCGATAGGAAAATGGTTGGACTATTTGCAGTTTATAAAAGGGGACACAGGATTATGGCAGTTACTCATTACCCAGACTTGTACAAGGAGGGGGCTGTGAGACTAGAAAGTTGCAGGATTGCTGATTAATAGATAAATGCTCTGAGTGCTTTAATGACTGGCTAATTGCTAGAGATAACTCCCTGTGTAGCAAAGGGAATACAAATGTTATTCTAAATATAAGGGAACCTGTCTCATAGTTGAGCAAACAAATTCTATATTCAGAACTTTCCAGGGTCCTTTTCTCAGATTAAGCTATATTTTAAAATTTATAGATAGTGCCCATGTCTAGAACTATTTAGGATATTTGTTTGTGTTTCATTGTTTTAACAGAAAATATTTTATCCAATATTACCTTCTGTTGGCCTATGTAGACATGTTTACAATAGAAATAGCCAAAATTAAACATTCAAAAACAGCATAGCAGGCTTTCTAATTTAACCCCCCTGTACTCTTTATAGAATTATGAAGAGGGTGGGAGATCTGGTCTAAATTACTATGCAAGGTGGAAATGTTCAATGTTTGGTCTCTACATTAAATCCATAGCATTCCAAAAATAAGATACTTGAAGTCAACCTTATATAAATCTCTCTAAGCCATTTGACAGTATTAAAATGGCATTCTGGAACCATACATTTTTTGGTCCTCACATTCATTTAAACTTGACATCCAAACAGGGACTATTTATTGCATGAGGGTGAGGATAACATGAAAACACTGATCAGTGGTGAGATCATGAAATCCATTTTGTCATTATCTACTCTAGCAATCTAATCAAAGTAATTCTTTGACAATTCTTATTAGTCTAGATGTGAGCCTCAGCCCCTGCACTCAGCAATCTGTGATTAATTTATGTAGCTACTCAGCTCCATTTACTATTTTTTTTCCAGGTTCATAATTTATTGTACAAATTAAGTATCACATGATGAGTTGATATTAGCTTCTTCAGGCATGGGAACTTAACAGATGAGGTACAGCTTAGAATCCGTTTATGTTGCTTTCACAGCTGGAGTTTTTTTAGACCTTAACATAAAGTATAAGACTATCAAAGCAATACCTCCGTATGTGGTCAGTGCACAATTCATTCTCCCCGTAAGAGTGTAAGAGTTGAAATATTTTTTGATACCAGTGAATTTGAACTGGGCATCTGTTTCTGGACCCCGCCATGATTTCAACCTTCCAAAACGCACAGACTCCGCAGCCGGTGTCCTTCAATTTACGCAGCCTTGTCCCCGCCGGAACAAACCCTCCATTTCCTATTAATAACATGTTTATCGTATAACTGTATTCAAGGGCTTAGCCTTTTATCTGATTTAGAAACACATTTAATACATTTTGCTGATGCAAATTTTAATGTATTTAATAAAATGCTCTACAAACTTTATTATTAATGTGTAAATTTCATAGATAACTGAGACTTATCTTCTACCTAGGTCATACTCTAAACAATTTATAACAATTTTTAGTGTTTTATTTAGATGCCTTTGGAATGTTGAATGAAGGGTTTGAAATGAGCCTGAGGCAGCTTAGGTGGCATACATATTTCAAAGGGTAGTTTTACAATTCTAATACAGACTCCATGCACATAGAACCCCCTTTGAAGCCTATTTTTAATGCAGGCCTGGATATACTATGGGTCATGCTTGTCCTCTGAAATAAAAACCATGAACAGGACAAAGTTTATCTGGCTTAATTTTTTTCCCCATAACATCTAAGTTATAGTGAGTTTCTACTCCAACACTCTGAACTTTTCTTTTTTTAATATAAAATTTACTTTCCTAACACTATGCTAGATGCAAGGAAGACAATTTTAAACAACAAAATTCTTACCTTTATGCTGTCTTTAAATCAGTGAACAAAGGTAAATGCCAATCAAGTGAGATAGACTCCCAGATTATGTAAAGGATCTAGAACAACAGAATGACACAGAGAGGGAAATGTCATGGATAGGGAAGAAAGATAATGGAATTTTAAACACCATGGATGGTGTAGGCTGTCACAGAAATGAAGACAACTAAAGTGGTAATAAAAACATACACAGAATTTTAGTGGCCTTGTAGCATCTAGAAAAACAAGAGTTAAAGCCTTTTGATCAAGACACCACCACACTATCTTTCTTAACTTACTAAAGTAACTATCCTTTTAGACAACATAAGAGATGACTGCCTGGGCAGCCTTTGATTGTTGAATATATCACAGAAGACAAATCAACTTCATATTCTGATCTCATATTTCTCAAGAAAATGTTTTCTCTTCATTTATTTTCTCAGAAGTTGGGTTATTTAATAAAATTACCCAGGTTTCCTTCTATTTAGGTTTCTCATTGTACATTACCTCATTGGTTTCTTTTTTTAATTGAAGTATAGTTGACTTATATAATTATATTATTTTCAGGTGTACAACATAGTGCTCAGTATTTTTAAATATTATGTACCATACAAACTTACTATAACATTATGGATTATATTCCTTATGCAGTACATCACATCGCTGTGATATATTTATTTTATAACGAGTAGTCTGTACCTCTTAATCCCCTTTACCTATTTCAACCATACCCTCCCACCCCTGTCAACCACTAGTTTGTTTTCTGTGTCTGTGAGTCTGTTTCTGTTTGTTTTGTGTTTAAGATTCCACATATAAGTGAAAACATCCAGTATTTGTCTTTTTCTATCTGACTTATTTCATTAAGCATAATACCCTCTAGTTCCATCCATATTGTTGCAAATGGCAAGATTTCATTATTTTTCATGGTTGAGTAGTATTTCATTGTATATATATACCACATCTTCTTTATCCATTTATCTGTTGATGGACACTTAGGTTGGTTGCATATCTTGGCTACTGTAAATAATGCTGCTATGAACATTGGGGTGCATATATCTTTTATAATTAGCATTTTCATTTTCTTTAGATAAGTACCCAGGTGTCGAATTGCTGGGTTGTATGGTAGTTCCATTTATAATCTTTTGAGGAAACTTCACACTGTTTTCCATAGTGGCTATATCAATTTACATTCCCACCAACAGTGCAAGAGTTTCCCTTTTCTCCACATCCTTGCAAATACTTGTTATTTGTTGTCTTTTTGATGACAGCCATTCTGACAGGTGTGAAGTGATGTATCATTGTGGTTTTGATTTGTATTTCTCTGATGATTAGTGACATTGAGCATATTTTCAAGTGCGTGTTGGTCATCTGTACATCTTTGGAAAAATGCCTATTCAGGTCTTCTAGCAAATTTTTAATCGATTGCCTGTTGTTGTTGTTTTGATATTGAGTTGTATGAGTTCTTTATGCATTTTGGATATTAACCCCTTATTGGACATATCATTTGCAAATATCTTCTCCCATTTGTTAGGTAGCCTTTTGTTTTGTTGATGTTTTTCTTTGCTGTGCAAAAGTTTTTTAGTTTGATGTGGTCCCATTTGTATTTTTGCTTTTGTTGCCCTTACCTGAGAAGACAGATCCAAAAATATACTGCTAAGACTGATACTAAAGAGTTTACTGCTTATTTTCTTCTAGGAGTTTTATGGTTTCAGGTCTCACATTTAAGCCTTTAATCCATTTTGAGTTTATTTTGTATGGGGTGTAGTCCAGTTTTATTCTTTTGCAGGTACCTGTCCAGTTTTCCCAACACCATTTATTGAAGAGACTGTCTTTTTCCTATTGTATATTCTTGCCTCCTTTGTCAGAGATTAAATGTCCATATAAGTGTGGGTTCATTTCTGGGCTCTCTCTTCTGTTCTATTGATATATATATATATATCTGTTTTTGTGTCAGTACCATACTGTTTTGATTACTATAGGTTTGTAGTATTGTTTGAAGCCAGGGATCTCTAGTTTTTTTCTTTAGCAAGATTGTATGGCTATTTGAGGTCTTTTGTGGTTCCATTCAGATTTTAGGATTATTTGTCCTAGTTCTGTGAAAAATGCCATTGGTATTTCATAGGGGTTGCATTGAGTCTGTAGATTGCTTGGGAGTATGGACATTTTAATGATATTAATTCTTCCAATCCATGAAGATGAAACATCTTTCCACTTATTTCTAGTGTCTTCAATTTCTTTCATCACTGTCTTATATTTTTCAGAGTACAGCTCTTTCACCTTCATGGTAAAGTTTATTTCTACATATTTATTATTTTTGATGTGATAATGAATGGGATTGTTTTCTTAATTTCTTTTCTGGTAGTTTATTATTAATGTATAGAAATGCAGCAGATTTCTGTATATTGATTTTGTATCCTGCAACTTTACTGAATTTATTTATTATTTCTAAGAATAGTTTTTTGGTGGAGTCTTTAGGGTTTTCTATATAGAGTATCATGTCATCTGTGAATAATGACAGTTTTACTTCTGCCATTCCAATATTATGTTGAATAAAAGTTGTGAGAGTGGGTATCCTTGTCTTATTCCTGATCTTAGAGGAAAAGTTTTCAGCTTTTCACCAGTGATTATAATGTTAGCTGTAAGTTTGTCATAAATGGACTTTATTATGTTGAGGTATGTTCTTTCTATTCCAACTGATTTGAGAGTTTTTATCTTGAATGGATGTTGATTTTGTCAAAAGCTTTTTCTGCATCTATTGAGACGGTCATGTGATTTTTATCCTTTGTTTTGTTAATATGGTGTATCACATTAATTGATTTGTGGAAATTGAACCCTGCAAGGATAGTCATCCTTACATCCCTGGAATAAATCCCACTTGATCATGATGTATGATCCTCTTAAGGTATTGCTGAATTCAGTTTGTTAATATTTTGTTGAGGACTTTTGCATCTATATTCATCTGGGATATTCCCTATAATTTATTTTTTTCTTAAGTGTCTTTGTCTAGTTTTGGTATCAGGGTAATGATGGCTTTATAGAATGATTTTGGAAGTTCTCCCCCCACTTCAATTTTCTGTAATAGTTTGAGAAAGGTGTGTATTAACTCCTCTTTAAATGTTTGGTAGAATTCCCCTGTGAATCTGTCTGGCCCTGGACTTTTGTTTTTTGGGATTTTTTTGATTACTGATTCAATTTCATTACTAGCCATTGGTCTGTTCAGATTTTCTGTTTCTTCCTGATTCATACTTGGAAGGTTGTATGTTTCTAGGAATTTATCCATTTCTTCTAGGTTGTCTGATTTATTGATATATAGTTGTTGGTAGTATTCTCTTATGATTGTTTGTATTTTGGTGCTGTTGTTTGTAACTTCTCTTTCATTTCTAATTTTATTTATTTGGGCCCTCTCTTTTTTTCTTGATAAGTCTGGCTAAATGTTTATCAATTTGTTTATCTTTCAAAAAAATCCAGGTCTTAGTTTCAATGATTTTTTCTTTTTTTTTCTTTTTTTTTTTTTTTTTGGTTCTCTATTTCATTTATTTCTGCTCTGAACTTTACTATTTTCTTCCTTCTACTATCTTTGGGCTTTCCCTAATTCCTTTAGGTGCAAAGTTAGGTTGTTTACTTGAGATTTTTCTGGTTTCTTGATGTAGGCCTGTCTTGTTATAAACTTCCTTCTTAGAACTGCTTTTGCTAGGTCTCATAGATTTTCAAAAGTTGTGTTTCTATTTTGATTTGTCTCAGGGTATTTTAAAAATTTCCTCTTCAATTTCTTCGTTGACCCATTGGTTTCTTTAGTAGAATGTTACTTAGTCTCCATATATGTGTTTTTTCCAGTTTTTTTCTTGTAACTAATTTCTAGTTTTATACTGTTGTGATTGGAAAAGATGATTGATATGATTTAATCTTCTTAAATTCATTGAGACTTATTTTGTGACCTAGCAAATACTATCCTGGAGAATGTTCCATGTGCACTCGGAAAGAATGTATACTCTGCTGTTTTTGGATGGAATGTTCTGTAGATATTATTAAGTTCATCAGGCTTAATATGTCATTTAAGGTCAATGTTTCTGTATTGATTTTCTCTCTGGATGATTTATCTGCTGATGTTAGTGGGATATTAAAGTCCACTTCCATTAATTTATAACTGTCAATTTATCCCTTTGTGTCTACTAATATTCTCTTTATAAATTTGGATGCTCTTATGTTAGGTGCCTATATGTTTACAGATGTTATATTCTCTTCTTGGATTGACTCTTTTATCTTTATGTACTGTCTTTCTTTGTCTCTTGCTACAGTCTTTGTTTTAAAATCTATTTTGCTACCACAACTTTCTTTTCATTTCCATTTGCATGAGATGTCTTTTTCCTTCCCTTCACTTGCAGTCTGTATGTGTTTTTAACTTTTGGAGTGAGTCTCTTGTAGGTAGCACATGGATGGGTGTTGCTTTTTAGCCATTCAGTCACCTTTTGATTGGAGCATTTAGTTCTTTTATATTTAATGTGATTATTGACAGGTATGTACTTATTGACATTCTGTTACTTGTTTTTGGTTGTTTTGGTAGTCCTTTTCTGTTCTTTTCTTCTTCTTTTAGTTTCTTTTCATGTGCTTTGATGATTTTCTTTACTGTTATGTTTGGGTTCCTTTCTCTTTGTTGTTTTTGTGTGTGTGTGTGTGTATCTATTGTATGTTTTTCATCTGTGTCTATATATATATCTTTGCTTTAAACTGATAGTTGTTTAAGTTCAAAGCTCCACATTTTTACCCCTTCTCCAGGTTCTATGTTCTTGACTTCATATTTTACATCTTTTTGTATATCCCTTAACTACTTATTGTAGTTATCATTGATTTCTTTAGACTTTTGTCTTTTAATCTTCATACTGACTTTTTAAGTTGTTGATCCACTGCCTTTAGTATATAATTGCCTTTATCAGTGAGATTTTTTTCCTTCATATATTTCCTTATTTCTTGTTATGACCTTTCTTTTTCACTTAAGGAAGACCTTTCAATATTTCTTTTAAGGTCAATTTAGTGGTGACAGACTCTTAGTTTTTGCTTGTCTGGGAAACTCTTTATCTCTCTTTCAATCCTGAATGATAACCTTGCTGTGTAGAGTATCCTTGGGTGAAGGTTTTTTCTTCCTTTCAGCTCTGTGAGTATATCATGACATGCATTTCTGGCCTTCAAAATTTCTGTTGAAAAAAATCAGCTTATAGCCTTATGGGAGTTTCCTTGTATGTAACTCTTTGTTTTTCTCTTGATGCCTTTAAAATTCTCTCTTTATATTTAACATTTGCCATTTTAATTATGATATGTCTTAGTGTGAGTCTTTTTGGGTTCATGTTGTTTGGGACTCTGTATTTTCTGGACCTGACCTGGATATTTGTTTTCTTCCACAGGTTAGGGAAGTTTTCAGCCATTATTTCATCAGATAAGTTTTCTGCCTTTTTCTCTCTCTCTTCTCTTCCTGGGACACCTATAATGTGAATGTTAGTACACTTAACGTTGTCTCTGGGGTCCCTTAAAATATTCTAATTTTTTAAATTCTTTTTTTTTTTTTTGGTCTGTTCTGATTGAGTGATTTCCACTATTCTGTCTTCTTGGTCACTTATGTGTTTTTCTGTATCATCTAATCTGTTGTTGATTTCTTCTAATGTATTTTTCATTTCATTTATTATATCCTTCTACTCTGATTGGTTCTTTTTTATTTTTTTCTAATTCTTTGTTAAGTTCTCACTGTGTTTCCCTATTCTGCTGAGGGAAGGGAGTATTTTTATGACTTGCTTTGAACTCTTTATCAGGTAAATTACTTAGCTCTGTTTCATTAGGGTTTTTTTGGTGAGGGTTATCTTGTTCTCTTGTTTGGGTACATAGTACTCTCTCTCCTCAATTTGTTTGGCTTTCCATGTTTCTCTATTTATTAGGTGAAACAGTTATCTGGGTATTGGTGGTGTGTCCTTGTGTGGGAGCATCCTTATAGAGACTGTGTGCCTGATGGTTTGACAGAAGGGCTGGAGCTGAAGTGAGAATGAGGTGCGGATTCTCCCTGGTGTATTGGAAGCTGTCTCCTTGGTGGGGTTAGGGGGCTGGAGCTGGAGCCCAGTGCAGGCCAGGGTTTCTCCTGGGGAATGTTGGAAGCCACCGCCTTGGTGGGGGTGAGCTGGAGCCAGAGGAGCTAGAGCTGGAGACTAGTGCATGACAGGACTTCTCCTGAGTTTTTTTTTTAGGGCTGCTGCTTTGTGGGGGGTTTGGAGCCAGAGCAGGCTGTGGGCTGGGGGGCTGTGCTGGGACCATCTTGGAAGGCCAGCTAGAATACCAGGTGCTTTTCAATCTGCTGCCTCTGTGCTAAGATGTGGAGTGAGTACATTTGTGTGAATGTCCTTTAAGAGCAGCCTAGTTTTTTTTTTTTTTTTTTTTTCTTTTTTCCTACAGCCCTCTGGCTCTTCCAGTCATAAACCCTGCTTGTTTCAAAGCCAGTTAAGGGGGTTCATCTTCCTGGTGCCAGTACCCTGGGCTTGGGTACCCAATATGGCATTCAAAACCCTTGCTCATTAGGTAGGACCTCTAAGTTTGTGATATTCCCTCTCAATTGTGGCTTGCCCACCAAGGGCACGCGTCCTGACTAGATCACTTTTCTTCTCCTCCAACTTGCCTTGATGTGTTTTTTTTTTTTTTTTTCTTTATATACTTGACTGTAGAAGAGCTGTTCTGCTAGTCTTCAGGTCTTTCTCAGAGAAAGTTGTTCTATATGTCTTTGTAATTTTGTTGTGTTCATGAGAGGAGGTGAACTCAGGGTCTTCTTACTCTGCCTTCTTGATCTTGCCTCCAAATTGGAGTTCTTGTATAAAGTCATCATGTATAAGTTTAGACAGCCTACATCCTTTTCTCAGTTCAGGTACTCATTGGAAAAGATCATTTCCAAGGTCCAAGGCCAGCTTGGGAAAACAATCAAACACTGAACTGGTAATATGTGATACATAGCCTGGTGTTAGCAGCCCTTTGTCCCCTCAGAAATATGTGTTAGGGAAGATGCTAGCATTCTTTGTGTTATATGTACACATGCTTCTGAGGTCATTTTCTTATCTCTTATTAGAACATTTAGCAATATATAATCATGTTATCTTGAACAGTGTGAAAGGAAAATTAAACAAAAAACTAAATACCAGGACAAGTGTAGAAATTAACTTGTATGTTAAGTGGTTGGGTTCCTGGACTTTGTGGAAAAGAGGTTGAATTATAAAAGCAAAGGATGGAAGTATCATTGAGAAAAAAAAATATTTTAAAATAACTTTGACAAAGCTTCTGATACAGAATTTGAACAGAATTTATTATATATCCTAATTCTAAACCACAGTACCAACTTCCTCTTTGAGTTGACTCAGTTATGACTGATTAAATCTGAACTGAAAATTAAATAATCAATATTAAGTAGATTATAAAAAGGTTGCTAAGGAAATGGAATTACTATTTGGTTGAGGATATATAACATGCCAAATATTTTATGTATTACTTTATAACATCTGGGAGGGAAGCAATTATTATCATCTTCACTCTTTAGATAAGAACAACTTCCCAGTTTAGAGATATTAAGTGATACTGGTGAGGTTGATTTGAACCCGTAAGTTCCTGACTCTACACAAACATTAGCATTTCTATAATAAATTAAAAATTAAATAAATATTTCTCAATTACCTTTTCAACATACTATATGGTCATAAGGGCTGTTAAAGCAGAGGAAAAATATCTGATGTTTCCATACGGCTGTCATGTAAAAGGTAGAGGGAATTTGGTGGTCTTAGTTGACATGAGTCAGACAATAAGAAAGAACAGGAGAGAATAAAATGGAAAGGTCCTCACTCAGCCCTCTTCCTTCTTCTGAGGCCTGTTACCTCAGTAAAGGAGATTTCTGATTTCTCTGTAGACATTATAGGAAAGTTAAAAAAAGCTGGAAAATAAAGTCTGAGTTAGGACATGGAAAACTCTTAGCCTGTATAAACATAGTTGTGTTCATTACTCTTACCAGTTCTTAATTTTTTTTTTAAATTTCAAAAGTAGAAGTAATGTTCATTTTACATCATGAAACAAAGAAAATATTTTAAAGAAAAATGTAAAATATCTCCCCTCAACTCTTTTTAATATTAATAGCTTCATGGTATCTCCCCAGACTCTTATCCATACACATATATGAGGCTTATTGATCTTTTTAAAAGTGTGATAATAACTTTGGCTCATAATTTTCTTATTTAAAATATATCTTGGTCATCTTTCCAAATTAAGATATACTTCTAAGTAATTCTCTTTTAATAACTGCATTAACAACCTCAATATGATCATAACCATAATCTACATAACTGGTCCCCCATTGAGAGACATTCTGATTATTTTCAGTTATCTTGCTATTACAATTAATGCTGCAATATTCTGCAAGTACTGGTGCTTTTGTTTTAATAGGCTAGGTTTTCAAAAGTTATAGTAGATTACGTATATTTTTAGTTGTGATGTATAGTCAGATTGCTTTTTGTATCAGTTAAGCTCCAGCATGAAACATTGACATATTAAAATCATCAAATTAGAGAAAAGTTTAATAAAAGGACCAGTTATAAAAGAGTGGGCAGGATTTAGAGAGAACACCAGGGATGGTTCAATTCTCTAGTGCTAGTAACACTGAGGAATTACCACTTCTAGATCAGAAGGCTTTAGAGGCAGAATGTGTGAAGAGGGTTGCCCCACAGGAGTTGCAACCTTCCTTGAGAGATGCAGTCAGGCAGTGGAGATCCTGACATTAGGGAGTTGATGAAATACATACTATGACCTCAGCCTTCTTCCTCTTCTCATCTTCTGCTGAATCCCCTCACTTGCTAAATAAAACCAAGAAATTCAAGGGACAGAGATCTTATTAATGTAATTTCTGCAGGTAATTTCCCCAAAAGCTCAAAGAAGAACGGGGAAAAGTTTGAGAATGGACCAAGAGGAAGGAATGGAAAATATCCTTCACAGCACTCATCTCAAATACTTTACCATTGATCTTTCCCTTTGTCCAAGTAAAATGATTGTGCTTCTCCCACAGACATCACAAGAATCCTTTCAATTACCGTGTCAATGTGGGGTGAAATCAGTTAAGGAACAGAAGATATCCAGCATCTCATTCAAAAAAAAAAATCCAAAAAACAAATATGTTACAGAAATTCATACCTCCTCAGTCTCTGCGTTTTATAATTTTTTAATATCCCAATATGATGGAAAAATTGAAATCTTGTTTTACAAAATTTTGCAATTACCTTTATTCTGTTGAGTTGAACATATTTTCGAGTGTTTATTGACTATTTAGATTTCCTTACCCGTGAATTGCCTATTCATATCCTTTGCCAACTTTTCCTACTATATCAGTAAAAAAAACTCTTTAAATATTAAGCATTCATTCATTTATTCATTCATTCAATACATATGCATTGAATGTCTACTATGTGACAGGTTTTATTGTAGGCAGTGGAATCCAGTGAACAAAATAGGCAAAAATGCCTGCTTTCATGAAAATCATATTCTAGAGATGAGAGACATGAATTAGTACAACATATGGTATATTAGGTGGTGAAACATAAGCAGGAGGGAGGAGGCAAAGTGAAGGATGATTTTTGGAAATGCTATTTTAAATGGAATAGTCAAAAAATGTTCTAGAGAAGATGTAGCTAAGCAAAGATCCAAGGATCTAAGCTAGGGAATGATGTCTATACTTTGTAAAGAACATTACAAACAGAAAAGAACAAGCACAAATTCCCTTTGGTGAGCATTTCTGACTGATGGTTGAACTGTTGGGAAGGCTGTGTGGTTGGAGCACAATAACAAAGAGTGAGAAAAGTAGAAAATGAGATCAGGGAGTCTATGGTAGTAGAAGACTAATAGATAATGGAGGGCCCAGGGGGCCATTAAAAGAATTTTACTTTTTATTCTGAGTGAAATGGGAAGTCATTAGAAAGATCTAAGCTGAAGAGTGACAAGACCTAACTCATTTAAAAGAATCACGCTGGCTTCCAAATTGATGTTTGGCCAGACAGGGAGGAGATTTGGTAAAGGCAGAACCAAGAAGATAACTTTGGAGACTACTTCAGTAATCCAGGAAAGAAATGATAGTGAACTGAGGTGGCAGTGGAGGATAAAACAGTGGTTGAATTCTGGGTATATTCTGAAGTACAGCAGATAAGGAGATGTTGAAGTTTTAGATGTTGCATTTAAATTTGATTGTTTGTTTGAGGATCAGAGGTCTTGTTAATAGCAGGGTAAGTTTGAGATGCCTACCATCCATCCCAGATGCAGTCATAGTTGGATGTAGAAATTTGGAGTATCTTGGGGAGATACCAACTGGGGATATTGTCACTTGTATATGAAATGTGTTGAAATTATTTTTTCACAATCTTGCATTTGCCTTTTGACGTTTTTTCCATTCTTTTTGATGTCATTGATATTGTTTTTTTTGTCTCTATTCCTTTGTTCTATTTCCTATTTGCTTAGGAAAATCTCTAACAGCACTAGTTTATAAATATAGTTATTTAATTTTTTCTTCCAATCATACTTAAGGTTAGAGAAAAACCATAACATTATATAAACTTTATAACTTTGTATAATTTTAATCCAGGTGAAACATATTTTAAAATATAGTATAAATGGAGTATTCTAGCTTTGTTGCCAGATGAAAGCCAGTAATAAAGTGAACAGTAATTTACCTGTATTTTTCAATATTGCAAAATATGTTTTATAAAGGTGAATAATGTAGAGGAACATCAAAAAGGCAAAAAAAAAAGTCAAAGAGTAAGATCTTAAGGCCCTATATATTTACATATTCTGTGAAAAAGACTCTTATAAAGAAAATGTCAATGTTTTTCAACATGTACACAAGTAATTGGGAAGCTTTTGGTCTGTATTCTTCACAAATGCCTTTTTTCTTTCTTTACAGAAAATCAAGAGCTCACTTTTTTCAATTGTAATAATGACAAATACCCACCCCTAGCCCCTCCACACATACTATGTATTTTTAAAACTGAATATGGACCACCCTTACAAAGCCCTGTGTTTTATAAAGACTGTTATCAATTATAACAAAACAGTTATTTTATATCATGGAGATTTTTATAATTTGTCTGCAAAATGATTTTGACTTACATCATGTTTGCATCTAAGGGTTTAAAAAATATTGAATTTATCAAATAGCCATTAATGAATTATTGATGATGAAGCAAGATTTAAGTCTTTGTTTTTTTTTTTTTTTTTAATAAACTAAATTTTAAAAATATTAGGAGAAAAAAAAGCCACCAGCATAATTTAGCATTCTCAACAAACTTTTTAAAACTTCTTTCATATCCTCAGAAACCTATTACAAAAGTTGAAAGACAAGTACTATTTATAGCAAGGGGTTATATTTTTTTATTTGTAGAATAAAAAATAAATTAAGTCTGCTTGGCCATGATAATTCGTTAGTATACTGATCTCCTTAATTTCTACATTATATATATATCTATATATATATTTATATTTACTTTTTAATTTATTTACATTTTCATTTATTTTTAAATTATAATATTGGTCTTGATTTTCTTTACATTTTCATTTTTAAGTTGTAATATTTGTCTTGATTTTATTCGTTTCAGTATTTTATTAAGTTTGAAGATATCAAGTCAAAGTTGTTGATATTTGGCCATGAGATGGCCTTTGGAGAGTAATATAAAAATAATTTGATGATAATAGTGAATGAAACCTGAATTTAGAACAATAATAACAAAATTCCAGGAAAGAATGGGAAGGGTGGGAAATGAAACAGAAGAACATGCACATTTCTGAAGTCTGGAAATGATTTCAAAAGAAAGGAAAATATTAATCATGCAGTAACTGTTCAATCCTTAAGCCATGATTCTTTGTGGCTGCTATTTTCACTTCCAAATTAAAGAATGAATTTGGAAGGTTCACAAAAGAACTAAATGCATTTACAATCAAAGTATTTCACAGCTTAATGGAAACTTACAAATACAATCCATACACCGTATTTTATGACGCAAGCCCCAAAAGATTTTTAAGCAATTTGACCACAGGTTTGACATCAGTGTTATTTGAAACTGTCTTCAGATATCAGTGGGTGAAATAGCATGTTGAGAAAAATAATGTGTGAAAGTAAATTAAAAGTTGACTAAATATTTTACATGACCTAATTATTTTTTCTCTCGTAGACCAGCCATTAAGGGTCAAGATGCTCAAGGATTAAGTGAGTGAGAATGACCCGGGCCAACCCTCCTACTCTTCATTTTCTCTTGTAAGGTGCAGTAAAGTCACTGAGCATATGGACACTGCTTTCTGGGAAAACATTTGAAATACAGTTTAATTTGTAAATTCAAACACAACCATAAAGTCAGCTCACTTTGTTTCTGGCTGCACATCACTTCTGCCAAGAGCTGCTCTGTGTGCTACCAGATAAATAAACATTTCTCACTTGGGGCAGAACTCTGAAGCCAGATTAGACTGAGGCTAAGCACTCTTGAATGATAATTTAAGAGTAAACAAGACTCATGTATTTATTTAAGAGTAATAAGTCTCTTATTTATGGTGAGTTATTAGCATAATTTATCTTTTCAACTTGAACAGTTTAAAATATAATACTCAAATAGTGACATTATCATAAACACATCTAAGAGATTCTCAGACTTCATCAATAAGGCATCCAGACAGTGAATAGAAGACAGTATTTTTTACCTAACTAAGCCAGAGTGAGTGTTTCTCTAGCTGCTTGCGTTCCCCAGTTTTGCTTTGATCTGAGTGACTAACTTCCAAGGCATATTAAAGAGGTGACTGATAGGTTCTTACATCACTAGCATGACTAATCAATAAATCAATCACAGAAAACTCATTCTTCTTTACTTTTTAATGAACTTTATGTCCAAGCCAAAGAAATAAACGGAGTTGGGAGTGTAGGGTTCCAACCCAGTAGATTGAAGTGCAGCTGCAGAACAACTGCCCTATCTGGAAGCTTTCATGTGACAAGTTAAATTTAAGTTAATTTTTTAAAATTAAAAATTCTGTTCCTCCCCAACACCAGTCACTCCATTCAGGAAGCTTGCACAAGCCTCTTAGATAGCCTCATCCACCAGAGGGCAGACAGCAGAAGCAAGAACTACAATCCTGCAGCCTGTGGAACGAAAACTGCAATCACAGAAAGATAGGCAAAAAGAAAAGGCAGAGGACTATGTACCACCTGAAGGAACAAGATAAAACCCCAGAAAAACAACTAAATGAAGTGGAGAGAGGCTACCTTCCAGAAAAAAGAACTCAGAATAATGATAGTGAAGATGATCCAGGACCTCGGGAAAAAAATGGAGGCAAAGATTGAGAAGATGCAAGAAATGTTTAACAAAGACCTAAAAGAATTAAAGAACAAACACCTAGAAGAATTAAATAACAAACAAACAGAGATGGTCAATACAATAACTGAAATGAAAAATACACTAGAAGGAATCAATAGCAGAATAACTGAAGCAGAAAATGGATAAGTGACATGAAGACAGAACGGTGGAATTCACTGTAGTGGAACAGAATAAAGAAAAAAGAAAAAAAAAGCAAAGCAGACAGCCTAAGAGACCTCTGGGATAACAATAAATACACCAACATTCACATTACAGGGGTTCCAGAAGGAGAAGAGAGAGAAAAAGGACCCGAGAAAATGTTTGAAGAGATTATAGTCGAAAACTTCCCTAACATGGGAAAGGAAATAGCCACCAAGTCCAGAAAGTGTAGAGAGCCCCAGGCAAAATAAACCCAAGGAGAAACACACTGAGACACATAGTAATCAAACTGACAAGAATTAAAGATAAAGAAAAATTATTAAAAGCAAAAAGGGAAAAACAACAAATAACATACAAGGGAACTCCCATAAGGTTAACAGCTGATTTCTCAGCATAAACTCTATAAGCCAGAAGGGAGTGGCACAATATATTTAAAGTTATGAAAGGGAAGAACCTACAACCAAGATTACTCTACCCGACAAGGATCTCATTCAGATTTGACAGAGAAATCAAAGCTTTACAGACAAGCAAAAGCTAAGAGAATTCAGCACCACCAAACCAGCTCTACAACAAATGCTAAAGGAACTTCTCTAAGTGGGAAACACAGAGACAAAAAGGACCTACAAAAACAAACCCAAAACAATTAAGAAAATGGTAATAGGAACATAATATTGATAATTATCTTAACGGTGAATGGATTAAATGTTCCAACCAAAAGACACAAGCTCGTTGAATGGATACAAAAACAAGACCCATATATATGTTGTCTACAAGAGACCCACTCTGAAGTGGGTCTCTAGGTCTGAACCTAGGAACACATACAGACTGAAAGTGAGGGGATGGAAAAAGATATTCCATGCAATTGGAAATCAAAAGAAAACTAGAGTAGCAATTCTCATATCAGATAAAATAGACTTTAAAATAAAGAATGTTACAAGGGAAAATGAAGGATGCTAAATAATGATCAAGGAAAGAAGATATAACAGTTATAAAGATATTTGAGGTGCTCCAACATAGGAGCACCTCAGTACATAAGGCAAATGCTAACAGCTATAAAAGAGGAAATCGACAGTAACACAATAATAGTGGGGGACTTTAACACCTCAATTACACCAATGGACAGATCATCCAGACAGAAAATTAATAAGGAAACACAAGCTTTAAATGACACAATAGACCAGATAGATTTAATTGATATTTATAGGACATTCCATCCAAAAACAGCAGATTACACTTTCTTCTCAAGTGCACATGGAACATTCTCCAGGATAGATCACATCTTGGGTCACAAATCAAGCCCTGGTAAATTTATGAAAATTGAAATCATATCAAGCATCTTTTCCAACCACAACACTATGAGATTAGAAATCAATTACAGGGAAAAAACCATAAAAACTACAAACACATGGAGGCTAAACAATCTGTTACAAAATAACCAAGAGATCACTGAAGAAATCAAAGAAAAAATCAAAAAATACCTAGGGACAAATGACAAGGAAAACATGATGATCCAAAACCTATGGGATGCAGCAAAGGCAGTTCTAAGAGGGAAGTTTGCAGCAATACAGTCCAGCCTCAAGAAACAAGAAAAATCTCAAATAAATAATC
Organism: Eubalaena glacialis; assembly: GCF_028564815.1. Lineage (NCBI taxonomy): Eukaryota > Metazoa > Chordata > Mammalia > Artiodactyla > Balaenidae > Eubalaena > Eubalaena glacialis. The sequence goes on along the minus strand of NC_083732.1, from coordinate 27,676,750 downwards.
TAACCTTACACCTAAAGGAATTAGAGAAAGAAGAACAAACAAAACCCAAAGTTATTAGAAGGAAGGAAATCATAAAGATCAGAGCAGAAATAAATGCAATAGAAACAAAGAAAACAATATCAAAGGTCTATAAAACTAAAAGCTGGTTCTTTGAGAAGATAAACAAAATTGATAAACCTCTAGCCAGACTCATCAAGAAAAAGAGGGAGAGGACTCAAGTCAAGAAAATTAAAAATGAAAAAGGAGAAGTTACAACAGACACTGCAGAAATTCAAAGCATCATAAGAGACTACCACAAGCAACTCTATGCCAACAAAATGGACAACCTGGAAGAAATGGACAAATTCTTAGAAAGGTGTAACCTTCCAAGACTGAACCAGGAAGAAATAGAAAATATGAACAGACCAAACACAAGTAATGAAATTGAAACTATGATTAAAAATCTTCCAACAAACAAAAGTCCTGGTCCAGATAGCTTCACAGGTGAATTCTATCAAACATTTAGAGAACAGCTAACACCGATCCTTCACAAACTCTTCCAAAAAATTGAAGAAGAAAGAACACTCCCAAACTCATTCTACAAGGCCACCATTACCCTGACACCAAAACCAGACAAAGATGTTACAAAAAAAGAAAATTACAGACCAATATCACTGATGAATATACATGCAAAAATCCTCAACAAAATGCTAGCAAACAGAATCCAACAACACATTAAAAGGATCACACACCATGATCAAGTAGGATTTATCCCAGAGATGCAAGGATTCTTCAATATATGCAAACCAATCAATATGATACACCATATTAACAAACTGAATAATAAAAACCATATGATCATCTCAATAGATGCAGAAAAAGCTTTTGAGAAAATTCAACACCCATTTATGATGAAAACTCTCAAGAAAGTGGGCACAGAGGGAACATACCTCAACATAATAAAGGCCACATACGACAAACCTACAGTAAACATCATTCTCAGTGGTGAAAAACTGAAAGCGTTTCCTCTAAGATCAGGAACAAGACAAGGATGTCCATTCTCGCCACTATTATTCAACATAATTTTGGAAGTCCTGGCCATGGCAATCAGAGAAGAAAAAGAAATAAAAGGAATACAAATTGGAAAAGAATAAATAAAACTGTCACTGTTTGCAGATGACATTCTATTACACATAGATAATCCTAGAAGATGCCACAAGAAAACTACTAGAGCTAATCAGTGAATTTGGTAAAGTTGCAGGATGCAAAATGAATGCACAGAAATCTCTTGCATTCCTATACACTAACAATGAAAGATCAGAAAGAGAAATTAAGGAAACAATCCCATTCACCGTTGCAACAAAATGAATAAAATACCTAGGAATAAACCTACCTAAAGAGGTAAAAGACTTGTACTCAGAAAACTATAAGACACTGATGAAAGAAATCAAAGATGACACAAACAGATGGAAAGATATACCATGTTCTTGGATTGGAAGAATCAATGTTGTGAAAATGATTATACTACCGAAAGCAATCTACAGATTCCATGCAATCCCTATCAAATTACCAATGGCGTTTTTTACAGAACTAGAACAAAAAAATCTTAAAATTTGTATGGAGACACAAAAGACCCCAAATAGTCAAAGCAGTCTTGAGGGAAAAAAAACGGAACTGGAAGAATCAGATTCCCTGACTTCAGACTATACTATAAAGCTACAGTAATCAAGACGGTATGGTACTGGCACAAAAACAGAAACATAGATCAATGGAACAAGATAGAAAGCCCAGAGATAAACCCACGCACCTGTGGCCAACTAATCTATGACAAAGGAGTCAAGGATATACAATGGAGAAAAGAATCTCCAGTCTCTTCAATAAGTGGTGCTCGGAAAACTGGACAGCTACATGTAAAAGAATGAAATTAGAATGCTCCCTAACACTGTACACAATAATAAACTCCAAATGGATTAAAGACCTAAATGTAAGAACGGACACTGTAAAACTCTTAGAGTAAAACATAGGAAGAACTCTCTTTGACATAAATCACAGCAAGATTTTTTTGACCTACCTCATAGAGTAATGGAAATAAAAACAAAAATAAACAAATGGGACCTAAGGAAACTTAAAAGCTTTTGCACAGCCAAGGAAACTATAAACAAGACAAAAAGACAACCCTCAGAATGGGAGAAAATATTTGCAACAAATCAATGGACAAAAGATTAATCTCCAAAATATATAAACAGCTCATTCAGCTCAATATTAAAAAAAAACAACCCAATCAAAAAATGGGCAGAAGACCTAAGTAGACATTTCTCCAAAGAAGACATACAGATGGCCAAGAGGCATATGAAAAGCTGCTCAACGTCACTAATTATTAGAGAAATGCATATCAAAACTACAATGAGGTATCACCTCACACTGTTTAGAATGGGCATCATCAGAAAATCTACAAACAACAAATGCTTGAGAGGGTGTGGAAAAAAGGGAACCCTCTTGCACTGTTGGTGGGAATGTAAATTGATACAGACACTATGGAGAACAGTATGGAGGTTCCTTAAAAAACTAAAAACAGAACTACCATATGACCCAGCAATCCCACTGCTGGGCAGATACCCAGAGAAAGCCATAATTCAAAAAGAAACTTGCACCTCCATGTTCATTGTAATACTATTTCCAATAGCCAGGTCATGGAAGCAACCTAAATGCCCATTGACAGACAAATGCATAAAGAAGTTGTGGTACATATCTACAATGGAATATTACTCAACCATAAAAAAGAATGAAATTGAGTCATTTGTAGAGACGTGGATGGGCCTAGAGACTGTCATACAGAGTGAAGTAAGTCAGAAAGAGAAAACAAATATCATATATTAATGCATATATGTGGAATCTAGAAAAATGGTACTGATGAACTGGTTTGCAAGGCAGAAATGGAGACACAAATGTAGGGAACAAATGTGTGGACAACAAGGGGAGAAATTGCAGGGGTGGGTGGGATGAATTGGGAGATTGGGATTGACATATATACACTAATATGTATAAAGTGGATAACTAATAAAAACGTGCTGTATAAAAAAAAGCAGTTTTAGACATAAAAAGATACATAAGAAAAATAATAAAAATCATGATGTTAGTTGATAATAGACATATTAATATGATGTTTTTTTAAAAAGAATTCTGTTCCTCAGTCATACAAGTTGCAATTCTAGCTTTCAGTAGCTGTATGTGACTAGTGGCCACCATATTAAACAGTTCAGATATGGTATATGTCCATCCAATTATGAAAATCCAATTGGGCAGTATTGCTAGAATAACGAGTACCTTGATCAGGGCTGTATTCTTTGCTCCCCCTCTACCCTGCAGGGCCCTGCCCTGCTGGAATTGAGCCTGGTTCAGGGCAAATGTATTGTGTGTGGTATTCTTGCCCTCAGAGCATTTCAAAGTCTTGTTCTGGTACCAGGAATAAAGTCTCCATCCTCTATCACACTTCAAATTATTATTTTTTCATACCATTTCCTAAGTGAGATTAGTGCAGTGTATACTTAGAGATAGTTAAATTTTGTATACCATTAATTTAACTGTTTGCTTTATATAATATTTTCATAAGTCTGAAATATAAGATTTAACTTTTATCTGCATATATTCATTTTGGCTCTAGAAATTTTAAAGAAGCATGGCCTTCCTTGATACTGCCAATTATTGATATCTTGGTTGTAGAAATTTTATTAACACATCTTTCTATATCCGATTGGATATACATCAGTCTGTTATATAGAACTTGATTAATTTTGGAGCATCACTTCTCATTAGGTGGCTCAGTTCACAACTCAGTTCTGGATATAGTTTTTCCCACTTTAAAAATTGTAACCAATGCTGAGTTTGATTTTCTTGAGAAATACAAAACATTTTGTCCACTGGTTGAATATAAGGGAATAAACTGTTTTAATATTCTGGCTTAAGTCTAAAGGTAACACATATGTTTAATATCAAATGTGAATCAACATCATGCAAAAGATATTTGGAGCTTGACCCCTACCATGAAAAAAAAAAAAAAAGAAAAAAGACATTACTGAATCTAAAGCTTAAGCAAATAAAGTTTTGCAATTAGTTACTATAATACTTGTGTTTAAAATATTTTAACTAATCATTTATTTTCATGTTTGAGTTTTAATACTTTCAATCATTCATTTATTTACAAATTATGTTTTAAACATCTATGTAAGCATAAATGACAATATCTTATCAAAAAACCTGATAAGCTGGAATGAGTAGACTTTTCAAATTAAGACATTATTTTATGCATTTAGAATATATCTCTCCATATATGTTTAAATACATATATATATATATATAAGTTTGATGAACTGTAAAAGCATTCTATATGCATGAGGAAACCTAGAAGTTCCTCAAATGAAAAAATTTAAAAATTGCCTTTTACCAATTACTGTTACTTTTTCCATATATGGCATTATAGCTATCTATGTCTATCACATAGTTATATACATGTGTAAATATATACTTTGATACATTTAAGTATTCAAATAAACCAATTTTAAAATACAATAAGATCATACATACTTTGTATATTTCATTTGGTATTACTTGGTGTATTTGAAATCATGGTTTTTCATGTAATATGCAAAAATGATGCTGTTATATATCTTCTACAATAGCACAACTATGCATATGCTATGATATCTTCTATTTAAAATGGATACATGTTCTTTCATTTTATGATGTGGAAGGAGAAAAAACAACCAAGGACATTATTTCATGCCTTTATTAAAATGTACCAATTTGAGAACAGCTGAAAGATGAGTATTCTGGAGAAATGAGGGGTTTAAAGATTTTACAAGACACAATAGTGAAGGTCAGAGTTGTGTTAGTTGTGGACAAGAAATTGGGCCAGTAAGACTGTGGTCATGATGTACCAGCTGTTGGTTGGTCAACATGGGTTCAACAAGAGAGGTGGGGAGAAAGAGTTAGGGAGTAAGGTCTTGAAAGGATCAGAGTGGAAAACTTTTAGTTCTTCAGGATCTTTTACAAAAATTATAATCCAGCTACTATTGTGGGTATTATTTTCTTCATTTTAAAAATTAAAACCAATGTTTAGATGGGTTTTTCTAGCTCTTTGTACCTTCTACAGATTTTATTAGGCTTTATTTATAAAAATAAATATTCATATGAATAGGACTTGGGTCAAACAAGTATACCAATTTTTTAATGTATTAGGCACCCACTTTTTTTATACATTTGTACAGATGGTTGGTAATAGCTTCTTTCTTGCTGATTATTTTTGCAAAAACTAATTATTTAATCATTTGTGTTTTTCAAAGATTCCTGAACACTTTATTTGTATTATTATATTATTTTGGTATATGCAAGGTCCCGTGTGATAGATTTATTGTGTTAACTTCCCCAGTTTTTCACATCTCCTTGTTTTCATGTCATTTGCTAGTGTCCTCTTACACTGGCCCTTAGCTTGAACATGTGACTTGCACTGGTCAATATTACAGCTCACAAACTTGACTGAAACAGATTTGAAAAAACTCTTGTACGTTTTTACTTTGTCTTTCCTCCATGTGACTGCCATGGGAAATATCTGGGCTAGTCTGTTATAATGATATGATGAATGCTTAGAGGAGATTATAATGACACATTTGAGACCATTCTAAACCAGGCAGCAACCAGCTGAGCAAAAACTCATGAGCTGAGATTAACCAAGCCAGGCAAATATCAGCAGAACCACCCAGCTGACCCATAGATTTCTATGCAGAAAGGAACTTTTATTGTCGTATGCCATTGAAAATTTGTGGATTTTTGTTATGCAGTATTATTATGGTAATAGATAAGTGATACACACTGGCCAAATTAAGAACAGACAAAGCAGTCAATGTATACTTGTCTCATTTTAATAAACGTCCTAGATTTCTCCCCAAATCCCTCATGTCATATAGCACAGGGTGGTGTTCTTTCTGTATGACTAGCAATAATGGATATGGCATTTCTCTGGAGATATTTCTATTATCCCAAAATAGTCCATCGCAGGAAATAGTTCAAACACCAGTAAGAAGATTATTAACATTTGATATTTAAATTTGTAGTTCTCTTTTCAACAAATACTCATTAGAAATTCTGCTTTTTATTTATTATTTATTGTATTTATATTTATTTGATATTTATTTTATTTTTATTCAGCATAGCTATCGATAATTCTATATATTTTCTTATACGTGATATCATAAGACTATGCATATTCTAATTTGGTAGTTTCAGTGCTTCTCTGTCTTTGTTTCATTTCTCAAACTCTTCACATTAACTATGTGAGTTCTATCTCTGCAAGCTCCCTCCCTACTCATTCTCCTACCTGACTCCTCCATGCAATTCAGATATTCTGCTCAAAAAGTCATCTTTCTGATTCCCAATCTAGAAGATTCATTTGAGTTGGCTGTACTTTCTATGTGACTGGACAGAGCTCTCCACTTCCTGGGTGATTTTTTCTTGTCTTTTTTTTTCATGACATTATTCACTTATGTTCTCTTTGTCTTCTTTCACCTCTATGATGATTTGTTCTCTGTCTTCTTCTTCTTTATTTAACCATTATTTCTCTTCATCCAGCATTTTGTCCTTGATTCTCTTTTCACTCCACCTAAACTCTCTTGCCTCTTCACAGATTCCTCTGACTTCAACTAACACCTATATCCTAAAGATCTTTAAGTAGGTATCTCCATCCCAATGACTGGTTCTGAGTTCTAAACTGGTTATTCAAAATGTAGTTTACATTTCCTTTTGACCTGGTCCACTTCTTTATATTCTCTACCTTAATAAATGGCACCTCTAACCACTCCCTCATCTAAAACAGAAACTCAGAAGGCATCTTAAACTCCTGCCTCTCCTTTCATCTCCACATCTAATTAAGGAGTCCCGTGCATTCAAACCGCTTAATATATCTTATATATGAATCTTCCTTATAAGTGACTTGACCTTAATTTTGCCCTAATAATTCTCACTTAAATTATTTAAAGAGTTTCCTTCTATATCTCTTCCTCTAGTCTTGAAGCTTTTCAGACTGACCCTCGAAATTTGCCAGATTTATCTTTCTGATATACATATCTAAGCATGCTGATCCAAACTTAAAATTTCTCTGTGACTATCAAATACCTGAAGTATAAAATTCAAAATTTTATATTGACATCAAAGAATGGTCAACTGAAAATTGCATAACACAACAGAGTAGATTTGGATATGCTTGGCTGCCTTCTTTCTATTCTTCAGCCCAAATCCCAGGAGGGAAATACGTAAGTGTGAAGTATGTGTGTGTGTGTGTGTGTGTGTGAGAGAGAGAGAGAGAGAGAGAGAGAGAGAGAGAGAGAGAGAGAAAAAGAGAGGGAGAGAAAGAGAGAGACACTTAACAATGCTAGAAATCCAGGAAGTCTGCTACAAGAACTTATGTGGACTTTCTGGAAGTTGCATGGAAGATGGCACTAGATACATAGAATAAAAATTCCAATGGAAACCAGAGTTTCAAATCTGCAGGATAAATGCTACAAAGTGTGAAAGATGATTATAGGACAACTCTTATTTCAGATGGAATAAACATTAGGCGCAAGGGGAATCCAGAAGCAAACACAAGAGAGATTAATTGGAGCATTGCTTTAAGAGAAGCTGGGTCACTCTGATTCCAATGTTTATGCTCTTAATAAAAAGATAATTCTATAAATAAAAAAAAGAAGAGTAATGTTATTTTCAAAATAGAATCTCCACTTACCATTAAAAAGTATAGTATGATCAGTTGAAACTCACAATAGTAATAAAACAGCGCACTGCAGCTAGATCTAAATATATCCTCATAATATATAAATCAAGTGAAGTTTATTTTCAGTTGCTGAGCTCTGATGCAGTTGTGCATAGTTGATCTAATTTTGTAGTTGGTAGAAAAAGTCAAAATAACTGAATCTGATATTCTGACGACCAGTTTACTTTGTCTATTTAATACTGAGCTTGACCTCTGCAGATCTTAACTGACCAAATACACTTTGGCAAAAGAGCAAACTTTCTTTTAGAAATGGAAAAAGATCCCCTCATATAGGCAAGTAGATACTGAGTAACCATTTGAAATCTTTTTTGCACATTAGTAATTACCTCCTCCCCCCAATTCAAATGCTCTTGGTCCCTAACATATAAAGACGTTTTTGAGTGGTTGCTAAGCTTTGCCAGTATTTCATTGTTCAATAATTCCCTAGATTCTATAGCTCCTCACCCCACTGTGTGTGGTATACACACGCACAGACACACACACACGAGATGCACGTGTTGCCTCAGCTAACCAAAACTGGTTTCTGTTTCTCATAACCCAATAAATTAGTATGCTGACCTTAGAAAATACTTTTCACTTGCATGAAAGTATCAATGGATCAAATAGACTGATTCATTCTTGGAAACAAAAAGTAATCTTAAAAGTGAATGACAGGACTTCCCTGGTGGTGCAGTTGTTAAGACTCCACGCTCCTGATGCAGGGTGACCGGGTTCGATCCCTGGTCAGGGAACTATATCCCACATGCATGACGCAACTAGGAGTTCACCTGCTTCAACTAAGAAGCCCTCCTGCCGCAATTAAGACCCAGCACACCCAAAAAAATAAATAAAATATGTATTTTAAAGAAATTGAATAAGATATTTCATTTAACAATTATTTGTTGAATATTAAATAGGGGTTTATATCTGCTGTCAGCACCAACACTGATATCATTGATTTGACCTTCCTTTTTTATTTATTTGTTTATTTATTTATTTGTTGCAGTATAGTTAATTTGCAATGTGTTAATTTCAGGTGTACAGCAAAGTGATTCAGTAATACATAGAGATTTTTTGGGGATTCTTTTCTATTATAGGTTATTACAAGATATTGAATATAGTTCCCTGTGCTATACAGTAGGTTTTTGTTGTTTATCTGTTTTATATATAGTAGTGTGCACATGTTAGTCCCAAACTCCTAATTTAACTCTCCCTGACCCCTCTATTCCCTTTGGTAACCATAAGTTTTCTATGTTTTCTATGTCTGTAAGTCTATTTCTGTTTTGCAAATAAGTTCATTTATATAAATTTTTTTAGATTCCACATATAAGTGATATCATATGATATTTGTCTTTCTCTGTCTGACTTATTCACTTAATATGATAATCTCTAGGTCCATCTATGCTGCTACAAATGACATTATTTCATTCTTTTTTATGGTTGAGTAATATTCCATTGTGTATGTATGCCATATCTTTATTCATTCATCTGTCAATGGACACTTGGGTTGCTTCCATGTCTTGACTATTATAAATAGTGCTGCTATGAACATTGGGGTGCATGCATCTTTTCAAATTAGAGTTTCCTCTAGATATATGCCCAGGAGTGGGATTGCTGGATCATATGGTAACTCTATTTTTAGTTTTTTAAGGAACCATAATGTTCTCCATAGTGCCTGATCTTCCTTTTTTGGATATAGTAATATCATTCAAGTTACTTATTTGACAAAATATAAAATTAAAAAGTAATTGTATGTACTACATACTTTTTGGTATTTTAGTGACTACTTCTTACCTGACTCTAAATATGTTGAATTGATTCAAGAAAAGTTCTTTTGATGAGCTCTGTGGGATATAGAGCAAATAGAAAACTGGAGTTATTGTTCTTTACTCCAGGTAAACGTTCTTGTAACATCAGCTGAAAACTATCTTAAGAATAGTTGAAGAACATATTCAACGTTAAGGCCTCCCTGCCTAGTGAGTTTGTCTCATTACTGTGCCAGTTTGACTCTGTGAAAATGGAAAAAAAATCTTACTCTGCTTGTGCAGCCAATGTAATGTAATTAGGGTGATGTGGAATTGTTCAACTGTGAATGTAGAAACACAACAGGACACCTGCAAAACCAAATTTCATCCTAGGTAAAACTATCCTTATAAGGTCTTTAAAAACCACAGCAATTTCATGCTCTGGCCAAAACAAAAGTTTCAGAACATAATATCCACTCTTAAGAGTTAACTAATTTTTACATAGTCTATGATAATGTGAAAGAAAATAAATGTTAGCTGTTTTATTTATAGACCAAAAAAATAAAAACAAAGTTAAATGCTACTCAAGATGAATTCAATTATAAAAACTATTTTTCTGGATATTATACCAGTAATTTTAATGTAAATTTACATTTTTATAGGTTTATAATCACTGGAATGCAAAAAACGGATATCCTACATACTAAATAAGTTTTACTTAGCAGAAATGACCTTTTCAAGAGTATGCATGTCTAGTTTATCTTGAAATAAAGTTTGAAAGTGAGGGAGATTTTATTTTTGTCATTTTAATATGTGGAAGAAGTATTTACTTAAAAGTGATATATTTGAAGAGGAAACAGAAAAAACATTCCTTTATCATGGCAGAATGTAAACATTTACTCCATCTGGATAATAGTACATGAATGACTATTAGTTTGGTGCTCTTGTCTGCTTGACGTTTCATAATAAACATTAAAATATGTTGTAATATAATATAATAATATAATATAATATAATATCACATTGTGGTAAATGCATACAACTTTCACAAATTTATTATTATGTTTTATATTGTTATTACTCTTTGGTTTATATTAATGAATATAAACATAAGTGCACGTTTTAGAAAATGTAATCTAGTAATGCAATTTCTGAATTGAGGTCACAAGCAAAAAAATTTTAAATATTAGTAATATTAAATGAAGAGAAATCATGTTTTTCTTAAATTGAGATACAATTGACATATAACGTTATATTAGTTTCAGGTGTATAACATAATGATTCAATATTTGTATACATTGAAAAATGATCAATGTATACATTGAAATAAGCCTAGTTAGATCCATTACCATACATAGTTACAATTTTTTTTTTCTTGTGATGAGAAATTTTAAGACATCATGTTTAACTTGCAGTTTCCTTGTTGAATGATACATTGAGGATAATGAAAGAATATTTCATTCATACAGAATGAAGAGTAAAAGACATGTTTTCAGGAATTTGCTTATTAAGAATTTGATATAAGTGCATATAGATTAAATTGCTGAATACAAAGCAGAATAGTCATAAACTGTCAAAGTAGAGGGCACACCCAGTTTAAAAAAAAATGAATCTGAGCATGTATTTTTAAAACTATAGCCTACTGCTGATCCTTTAGTCAGTAATGTGATTTTTCTCCCATCAGGCTCTATAAGGCCTTCATTTACTAATTAATCCACATAGAGATTAATTAGGAAAGGCAAGAGGCTATTATCCCCCCATTTTACAGATGAGAGAGCAAATATAAGAGAGGTTAAGATATATGCCACAGGCCCCAATTAATGGTGGCTCATTTTACTTACTAGTGCTGTTTTCTGAGGACCTCAAAGCACTAGACTGAATCGTTAATCCTCTTAATTTTACTGCACCGTTGGTAGGGGACAGGTACAGTTATACTTATTTTACCTTTAAGGAGAATGAACTGCTCTCACATCAATGATTTGCCCAGGGTATTTGGCAGAGTTTAGAATTAGTCTCAACTTTTTAATTCACGAAAGTTATTCTTTGTCTTGTGTCAGCATAGTACACTTTTTGCTAACTGATGTCTTAGAATTTAGATGCAAATAAAAGTGTTTTTGATATTCTATCCTGATCTTCGACCATTGTGTAACAGTTTCTTCCAGTATTTTCAAAGTATGAATCAATATTTAAAATAGTTTCACCTCAAAATAATGATAACTGCAAGAAAAACATAACCAGATGTCTTAGTGTCTTTGAATTGCTATAACAGAATACCACAATCTGGGCTGCTTATACACAAGAGAAATTTATGTCTCACAGTTCTGGAGGCTGGGAAGTCCAAGATCTAGGTGAGGGCAGATTTGGTGTCTGGTGACAGCCTAGTTGTTCATAGACGATTATCTTCTCACTGTGTCCTCAGATCGTACAAGGATGAGGGAGCTGTCTGGAGCCTCTTTTGTAATGGCACGAATCTCATTCATGACCTAATCACCTCCCCAAGCCCCCATCTCCTGCTACCATCACACTGGGGATTAGATTTTAACATATAAATTTGGGGGAGAGACACTAACTAGTCTATAGCACCAGAGGAAATAAGTATTGGTTTAAATATATGAGGAATGCTATGAGATGCCTGTATGAAGCACTTAAGTATAACACTGATCTTGATTATACATCTTTATTACTGATTGCCCATGATGAAATTTCATTATATTGTAATCAACATATTTTTAAAATATACAAAATAGCTATGAATAGCCACATGAATATCTCTTCCCTGGTCATTAATTCTAATTTTTATTTCTGTGTCTTTGGACATTTTTGAGAGTATTTAATAACTAAGGATGGAGAATAAATACATGCTTTAGAAAAGGCAATTAATTTATTCTTGAATGAACAACATTAAAGAAAAAAATTTTCACAGGTTAACTAAAATGTCAAAATAATAATAAAATCATAAATTTTTAGAGCTGGAATAAGCCAAGACTTCTTGTTTATTCCTCCCTTTTTAATTAGAAAATTGAATATCTGAAAAACGGCAGGCTCAAGATTGCATAATTAGAGCTAGATACATGTCAAGAATATAGGGCTCTAAACTTTCTAATTCAGTACTTTTTCAGGTCAAATAAATTAAAGCCTAATGAATATGATATCCAGACAAACTGAATAACAATTTGTCTAGTAAGGCATATATATTAAGTACTTATTCTGAGGCAAGTTTTAAATACCCCACATTAGTGGTAGAAAGCATCATTCCCACTCTCAGTTAGTGAAGTTAACATAATCAGAACAAAATTTGTAAATGTCATTTCATTTGCCTTCTTTTTCAAAAATCCTTACTTTTTGCTCATGGTAATACTGTTAAGTACATCATACATACTTAAAATTTTGAATCCAGTTTTGACCTTTCTCTTTATGTTGGTAGCTCATATTAATCAGTGGACAAGTTTTGTTAGTTCCATCTCCAAAATGTCTCTTGAAATGAAAATATCTCTTGGCCATTCCTAAGGTCATTTGCTTGGGGAAGGACTTTATTACTTATTACCTTGGATACTGCAAATAAATTTCAGCTAGACTTTTCCAGTACCCTCCCTACACTCTACAATTTTTATATTGCACCCAAATTCATCTTCTAAGTATAATAATGTCAACGGTCATTAATGTATATCATAGCGGCCTATTACCAATTGAATCAATATATTCTGTTTCTCAAACATGTCAAATAGGTCCCTGCTTCAGGACCTCTGTATTTTTTTTCTTCTCCCTGGACTGTTCTTTTTACCATATCTTTTTATGACTGGCTCCTCATTTTTAAAGTCTTTCTAAAAATTACTGTCCTGATGACCCTATCCTTTTCCTGATTCAGTCTTTCTTGTGGCACTTAGTGTCTAAGATAATCTTGCTTATTTTTGTATTTGCTTATCGTTCATCCTAATTAGCATGCAAATTCCACAGACATAAATATCTACCTGATTATATCTGGATTCATAAAGCCTTGAACAGCAATTGGCTCTCAAAAAATATTTTAAATAAATGTCAGAAGTAGTAGCTTTATATTCAAAAACTTCATTCTCTGACAGTAATCTTTTCAGATGTATCAACCATGTCTTCCTTATATGTACCTAAAAGCTTTCCATCCCAACTAATTATAATTCCAGCTCATGTCAAGCCTCATCTCAGGTTATTTCATAATCCAGAGGTTTGCAAGCATCACTGACTTGTAAATTGTTTGCTTTATTGAGGTCATTTGTTAAAATAGAAATCCCTTTGCCTCTCTCCATGCTCCTCATCACCCTAAGATTCTGATTCAGAAGTATATGAATCTCTATATGAAATTTCAAAGTGATAAGTATGTACCGTCTAGTTTGAGAACCAGTTCCTTATCTACCCCTTCTCTACCAGCAAAAAATTATCCATCCCTTAATCGCAGATTCAAATGTTAGATCTTTGCGGAAATCTTTCAAAATCATATCCTTAAATAAATATAATTTCTCCCTATCTACAGCTGTGCAACCCTCAGTTTGTCTCTTTCGTGGTTCTAATTAAATTCTTTTACTGTGATGGTTAAATATGTAACTCGTGTATAGCACTTAGAACATTTCTTTATGCATAGTAATCCTCTGTTAACGATTGCTTATTGTGATATTATCATAGCTATACTTTTTGTTCTGCTCTCCTTTCCTTCCCAAGAAAACCGCCTGCTACACACATATACTCCTATGCATGTATAGTCGATAGTTGTTCTTAAAGAAAAGAACTTTTCTGTTTGTTGGTTAATTTTGTTTAAATCATTATTTCCTGCAGGTCATTGTATAATATTTTTCACTAAAAAGAATATCCTAAAGTACTTGATATAGAAATGAAAGAAGGAAAAATAAAAGGATGGATATAGACATTTTTAAGAGGAGGACAAAAAGTGAGAAGAAGGAAAAAAGAGAAGGGCTTGTACTATTTTTGAGTAACAATGACTGTTTTCTTACTAAGCTGGATATTGAATATACCTTATTTTAATTTAAATGTAAAATGTGTTCTCTATTATTTCAATCCCCCTATGAAAACAGATGGAAAATATTTGGGGCTGCCTCACGATGTATTTAAGAGTGAGAACGATTCACTAATTCCAGTCTGTTGTTCCAGTGTCACTATTTCTGTTTATACATGCCACTCTCATTCTGGATCTCCATTAGCTAGCCAAGAGTGGCTAGTGTAGCTAGTCCATTGTACTTTAGCTTCTATACATGGTACAAATTGAAATAATACAATGAGTACTTTAGCATTGTAGTTCACTGTCTCTGAGTGACAGTATTAATAAGTATCTTAGACAGCAAGAAAAAATGAAGTAAGTGCTTGGAACATGTGTAATGTATGGAATGACACAGATAATAAGTCAGATACCACTCAAGAGTCTGAAAGGTCTAAATGTAAAAATAAAGTAAGAGCTATAAATTTACTGACTCCACCTCCTGCACCCCTCAAAATGCCTGACAGAAGATGCTAATAAACTGAGAATGACAGTGACACAAAATGGTAACCATGTCAGTCAAACTGAAGAGGTCATATCAAATTTCAGATAGGTAAGGACCATATTTGCAAGTATATACAGCAATGTACATGCACAACTAATAGGCAGCTGTTACAAACATAAGGGAGTGAGTGAGTAAACAGGAAATTAACAATTCCTGGGTAGCTTGTTTGGATTCCTATAAGACAGTGTTTAGGAGAAGTTATTTCCTCTTTTCTCTTTCTTTTTCACAACAAACCAACTGAAGTGGATGTTCCAAAGTGATCACTTAATAGTACACAGTCTCATATGAGGGATTTGTTAAATTTTATTTTTCTGCAGATAAAGATGAAAAATATCGAACATTAATGGTGTGTTTCCTCTGTGTCAAGATGTTGGTTTGTTGTTTGTATGTATGTATAAATAAATAGATAGATGGATCGATAAATAAATAAATAAATAAGTTCAGTGTTTTTGAGTTCACAGACCTGCAACTAGGAGGGGGATTAAGAGACAGAAAAGTAAACCAAGAATGAAGTTAGTTAAATGTTAAAATAAGAGTATATTCAGTGTACTATGAATGCACAGAGGAGAGACTAATGTCTTTGACTATGCCAGGTAGACCCTGATACTGCTTTCTGAGGGAAATGACATGTTTTTCACTATCAAAAGCTGTGTGCCCACAGACAACTGATTGTTTTGTAATTAGACAAACATTATACCAGCAAAACTGACAGCCTTCCATGGAAACCCAGAAGAGAATACCTGCTGAAGAGTTTTAGGAAGGTAATATTATTATTATTTTTTTTAACATCTTTATTGGAGTATAATTGCTTTACAATGGTGTGTTAGTAGGAAGGTAATATTTTATCTAAACTTGAAGAATGTCTTGGAGTTTATAATGTGAAAAAGTGGGTGAAGGACCTCATAGGCAGAAGGTAATGGTATAAGCCACATAAATGGCTTATTTAAGAAACAATCAGTAGTTGGATGCAGTTAAAGATATTTGTAGGAGAAGGATGAGTGCTGATATGGAATGCTGCAGGACATGAGTTTGGGAAGTAAGTTAAGCAAGATTGTGATGGCTTTGTTGGCTATCCTAAGCAAATTGGATTTAACATTGTAGGCTTTCTGGGGAGAGATGGAAGATAATGAAGTAGGGCAACTGCATTTTCACACTAAATTTTACACTTTATTCATAAATTAAAGGAGAAAACCAATTAGGAGGCTATTATATGAGGTGATGAGAACCAGACATATAGCAGAGACACTAATCTGAAAGTTAATTCATAATTGAACTTCAGTGGATGTAGAGAGGTGATATATATATGTGTGTATATATATATATATATATATATATATGTATGTTTAGTATTTAGAATTTCTTATTATATGTTCAAGATATTTTGATGTAAGTTTTGTTTACCTTAAGTCATTTAGCACCTTGGGAGGTATATATAATTTCCCCTTCTTTCTGCCGTGAGAAAACGGAGTCCTAACCTTCTGTGGCTAATATATGATGAACAAAAAATTCAATTGATACTGCTCTTTGACAAAGATTTTTCCCTTCTCACAAGAGATAACCCTAGAAGAAAATATGCAAAGAAAAGAAGAGTAGTGGCAAGTGTAATAAATACAGTATTTAGGGTTGGGTGCACACATTCATTTTTCAGACCACCAGGGCACCATTTAGTGTGATGCAGTAAATTAGAAAAACTCAGATTAATACGAAGGAATGTCATAGATATCGGAGATTATGAATCTCCAAAGGATCATAAAACCCTGAGCTAGAAGAAATGTTAAAATATAATATAGTCTATTCTTAACTTCTACTAAGATTGACTGAACATAAAACTCCTCTAAGAGATGGGTCTAATCCAAGTATGTTCTAAACCTGAGGCTCTAAACTCTGAAAGAATTCTGCAAGAGTGGAAAAGGATTTAGTGACAAGGTCCTCATCCTGAAAAGATCATCAGGAAACAGGTGACTTTAGGTTAATGTGCTTAACATACTAATACTCTGCAGTTGTTAAATGAGACCAGATTACTCAAATTTTCTGTCTCACCCTACTTCTTCCATCTCTTTTTTCCTTTCTAATATTATGATTATTTAATTTTCCTTTAGCAATAACAGAATATTCTCTTGCTTTACTCACCCATCCATAAAAATATCTTTGTGGTGGGGAGGGAGAGAAAGAAAAATTACAACGATGTTATGGTAAAACCTGGAGCTACACCACAGGCATTTTATGTGCAGTGTTTGTAATAAACCACTCTTAGAAAGCGTGATCATAATCATTCCATGCAAGAAGGAAGCAGTGTAGTATAACAGAGAGAGATATGACTCCTTTTGTGTGCCAAATCTACCGCTTCTCTGAAACTCACCACTCATAATCCCCAATGAGATGCATTAAAATATTCATTACTTTACAGGGTTGTTTTAAGTGTCAAGTGAAACAATCATATAAAGGAGCTCTGGGAACTGAGAAGTAACATGGCACACACACAGACTTTGTTTAAGGAGCAGGCCATCATTATGTAATGACCACCTAGTCTACCCACAGGGACATGGCATATTCTTGCCTGCAGTTTTCACCTGGATTCACAAGGTGTTCATTAATAATGTACAAATAATTATTGTGCATATTATTTAAAATTCTAGCAGGAATAATTGGTTAGTAGAAAATAACTGAATCCAATTTTTCTAAGGACACACACAAAGGGTGAGATCTAAAACTCTATCTTATTCTGTTACTTAGGCTTTGAGAGTATAGCATATTATACTCTCTCTGACTGTATTTCTGACCAATATGTGTATAAAACTGAGTGCAAATTTAAATTAACTGATGTTTTTGATTACTTATCTCCTCTTCATAAAATAATAGAATTCAATATATATGAAAAGCTGTGGACTATATTTTGAAATATATGACACGTAAAAATATGCCATAAAGCATAGAATAGATATATAATATCTAATAATTCTAATTTTATACTTAGAATTAGATAATTAGAATAGTTATCTATTCTAATAGAAGAAGAATTTATCTTGGCAGTACTGGATTTTAAGCTTGTTGATGACTCTAATTCTGTAATCTATAATCTATACCCAATTCCTTTTCTATAGTAGTAATTAAGCATTTGGGATATGAAGTTTTTGCCCATGTTATTTCAACTAATATCACCAATATCCTTGTGAGGAAGATAATATTTTTGTCTACAATTTGCTAATAAGGAAAATTCAGAGAGGTAAAATGTCTTTACCAACATCAGAAAACTAGCCAATAAAAGATTTGGGACTCTTATGCAGGGCCTCTGGTGTTCAAAATGCACTCTTTCTACACAAAATTCTGGCTATGTTTATCTTACTCGACCTCCCAACTTCGTTATATTCTGTGTATCCGTTAGATGCTGTCAGAATAATTGTGCTCATCTTTGAACTGTGTTACCTAGCACAGTATTTGGTACAAATATACTTAATGAATACTTGATAAATAAAAAGCCAGCAAGATGATATACCTGCTAGATCTCCATATAATTGTTCTATTTTCTTGTTTATTCACAACTGCCATCAAAGTTCTCTGTAGACTCATGTTAATCACTTTTGTTAGAGTTAAAATTTTCAATGAAACATGATATTTACTTTATGCCACTCAAAATCACAGAGGTATTTTCATGACAGAAACTCTTTCCAGGGCTCTTGAAATGATGGCCCAAAACAAAAGGGAAGAATTAGAGTGACTATACTTTTACTGACTTTATTCATTACAATGAGAAAGAATTTTCCTACCAGGTTCTCTAATAAAACACTATTTAATCTGAAGATAAATTAGGCCGTGACTTGTTCAATAAGAGCACCAATGAAAAATGATACGTTTTCTGGGCATTCTAAGTGATAACTTACTTCAACACACATTTATATCATGAAAACAGAAATAAGGTTTCAGTTGACCCTTGATTAATGTAGGAGTTAGAGGTGCCAAACCCTGCACAGTAGAAAATCACTTTACAACTTTTGATTCCCCCCAGGCTTGACTGGAAACCTTACTGATAACATAAATAGTAGATTAATAATATGTTTTGTATGTTATATGTATTATACACTACATTCTGACAATAAAGTAAACTAGAGAAAAGAAAAAAGATGATACAAGTGAACTTATTTACAAAGCAGAAACAGACTCACAGACTTCGAAAACAAACTTATGGTTACCAAAGGGGAAAGGTGAGAGGGAGGGATAAATTAGGAGTTTGGGATTAACATATACACACTACTATATATAAAATAGATAATCAATAGGGACCTACTGTATAGCACAGGGAACTCTACTTGATATTTTGTAATAACCTATATAGGAAAAGAATCTGAAAAAGGATGGATATATGTATATGTATAACTGAATCACTTTGCTGTACACCTGAAACTAACACAACATTGTAAATCAATTATACTTCAATATAAAAAAAATTACATTAAAAAATAAAATAGAAGACAAAAAAAGAAAATTATAAGGAAGAGAAAATACATTTACAGTATTGTACTGTACTTATTGATACTGTAAGTTTATGGCATCTATTTACAAGATGAATAGTCTGTCAGTATCTACATCAATATCGTCTAATATTATACAAATGTTGTAGATGTCATATATATTACTAACACTAGACATCAAAAAGGAAAGATAATGTGAAAAAGAAATTCATATTTATTTATAGGTATAACCATTCATTGATAACAAAGAATCAGCAATATAATTGCTTTATGTAGCCTAGTATTATTGATATGATTGCTTCACAGTAGCCTAGTATATACACTAATCAGTGAATTGTTATAAAATTTTTATGGAATACAGTACAACAGTCACATTTATAATACAGTATTGAGAACTTTGTTACATTAAAAAAAATCCTGTGATGACAGGCTGATACACAGTTTCTTCAATTATGAGCGAGAGAGAGCTAAGTGGATTATCTGTAGGTTTTTTAAAATTGCCTCAAATCTCCAAAACTGTTTCCAATATATTTACTGAAGTAATCTGTGTTGAAGAAGACCCATGCAGTTCAAACCTGTGTTATTCAAGGGTTAACTGTAAAACTAAGAATGCAGAAATGACTCCATCTCTGCCATAGTAAATAACATAATTCCCTTTTTTGTTCTAAGGCCTTTCATTATAATAATAATAATTACTGTATTTATACATACATATATCCTCCAAAATTATACAGGGGAAAATTACTTATAAAACATATTAAATATAAAAAATCACAGTTTTAACTGAATAACAAGCAAAGTTTAAAACTTTGTTTTCCATTACTAATTACTTAAACCATGTTCTCTTATATATGTGCCATTGTCTATAGAGCAAAATTTTTATGACCGCATGCTCTCTTTAATTCTCTCCCATTTTATATTTAAGGAAATAACAAGAGAAAAAAGAAAAAAAAAGAGACAGTAGGAGCAGAGTTTATATAAAATGGTTCTAAATTTAAGCAAGAACAAGGAGATTGTAAAAGCACAGCAAGTGGTGAAAATCTTTTAGATTTCTAGTAGTATAATATTCTTATGGGCTCTGGAACATGTAATTTACATTTTCATTCATTTATCTTTCCTTCAAGGAAGAAAGGATTTAGAAGGGGGTGACAAAAATGTTAACAGATAATTACCAGGCATTGTGATAAGTGGTTTCATAGGGAGAAGCAATTTGAAGTGCTGTTTAGTTTAGAAAATTGTTCTTACACATATTGCACCATCTGATGTTCAACGTAACACTCTGAGTAAGTAGATTACATATTACCTTTAGTATCCCTATTTTACAGTTGAAAGAAGCTGAGATGCAACAATTTCAAATAAATTTTCCAGAAATCATATAAAAATCAATAAAAAATTGTTGCAGTTGGGATTTAAAACAGGTCTTCTGACTTTTCATGCTGTGGTCAATTCAGTGGATATATTTGTACTGGTTAATACTCCTTAATAATCTTGGGCTTCAAATTTCTGTCCAAGTGACTCAGAAATGGCTGCAAACTATATTCTGTGCTGGGAGGAATAGAGAATAGGTAGAAAAGCTTGCCTTAAAAAAGAAAGTTGTAATAAAACCAATAACTGTACAGTGAGTAGAAAAGCATGGGCAAAGAATATTCTCCTGAGATCCAGTTAATACTGCAAAGATCTTGGTTCAATATCATTATCAAATGAAGTGTGTAAGACATGGCCATATGTTTATGGAAGCTTTGAAAGCATATAGGAAATAGAGTGGAGAAATCACATATTTAATTCGTGTAAGACAAGAATATAAAAGTAAGTTTTAGAGCCAAAATTAACTGAACAATGTATCTGTTTGTAAAAAATACTTTGGAATGCTACTGAATAAGAATAAGGGATCTATTATAGGAAAAGTCCATAAAGCTTTCAAACAAATACCTAGCTGGAGTAAAAGTAAATGGGGTGCTACATTCTATTGGCAGAAAATAGAACACAATTCTACACAGAAACCATTATTTTATTGGTTAAAATACTCATAAATATGGCATAGAGTGTGTCTCAATATTGTATTTCTTGCCTAACTCTTTTTTTTCCTCCCAAATACTTTTCAGGCTAAAATACATTGTAGGGAGCATTCTAAAGTTTAGGGATTAAGTCTCCTTTCTTTTGCTAGATATTAATATATGTTTACAGCTTTTAGGAGTTTAAGATATTTTGATTTTACGAAAGTCCAGACTATTAAATGAGTTTGGGAATTCCCTTTTGCTTCCTAGTGTGATTAAACAGAATATTAACCTGAATTGGGAAAGATTTGGTTACTCATTAAAGTTACATGCTTTCTATGATCTAAATTAATCATTCTTATTGACAAGTGGAGTTTAAAGGAAAATTCAGAATGTAATGCAATATTTCAAACAAGGGAAAGACTTAATCCATTTTGGTTGCTTACTTTGGGCAGATGCTGTGTCAGGTTCTTTACTTATCTCATTTAATTCTTACACAAATTATATAAAACTGGGTACTAGTTAGGGTTCTTAGTAGAAACAAGAGAGGTTGACTCTGGTTAACTTAAACAGAAATAGAACTTATTGCAGGGTTTTAAGGTGTCTCATAGTGTCCCTGGAAAGTTTGGAGAACCAGGCTCACAAAAGAAGTATGAGCAATGGAGGCTGAGCAGACAGACACTGCCACATTCCTAACACAAAGTACCTCTGGAGAGAACAGAGACTCAGAGCTCCAGCCACTGCATTGCCAGCAGGGCACAGTGGACTCATTGCTGGCTTTGTTGCTATTTAGCCTCTGCAAAATTACTTTGTTTGCCAGTGTCCTTGTGGCCATAATAAATTCTCCATTCCCCTTACCTTGCTTCATTTCTTGTAAAATAAGTTAACATGCTTGGTGATTGGAAGTAACAGACTAAGCATTGATTATATGTCCATTTGGTAACAATCAAGGAAGAAGAGAAAGTGAAGATTTGGTCATTTTATTTCTGCCTCTTGGCACTACTCATAATATAGGATATTCAAATCCAAAGTTGGGGGAATATAAATAATAACAGAATTTAAAATGACCATTACAAGTACATATTTTTTCATTATTTTATGGGTGAGGAGACAAATTATTTAAGATGCTCATTCAAGGTAAAAAAAAAAAAAACTAGTAAGTGGAAAAACTAGATTTTGAAATAGGATCTATCTAATTTCAGAGATTAAATGCTGTTTTTTCCATGTCATAATTGTAATTGAAAAGTAATACTATAAAAATAGCATCAAAATTTATAAAATACTGAGGGGGAAATTTAATGTCCTATGGGTAAAATCTCTGCACTGAAAACTATTTAACATAGCTGAGAGAAATTAAAGACCCAAATAAATAGAGAGATAGACTATGTTCATGG
The DNA here is from genome assembly GCF_028564815.1 of Eubalaena glacialis. Lineage (NCBI taxonomy): Eukaryota > Metazoa > Chordata > Mammalia > Artiodactyla > Balaenidae > Eubalaena > Eubalaena glacialis. Next base: position 27,653,849 of record NC_083732.1, on the reverse strand, counting down.
ATTGGAATACTCAATTTTGATGGCATTTCTCACATTATTTCTAGATCCAATCCAAATCCATTAAAATCACAAAAGTATGATATTTTAAAAGAAATTTACAAAGTTTTTCTAAAAAGTATATGAAATTTTTCTATGAAGGATTTAGAATATGCAAAACAATTTAGAAAAAAAAAGCTTTGGACATTTATCATATAGCTATAGTATTTTATACTGTGATAATAATAATAAAGGTAATAATAAATCAATTGACCAGATGAGAAAATCCTGACAGACCTAAAACACATTATGTTTAACTGATTTTCAACCAATGCTCCAAAGCAGTTCAATGGGGAAAGAAAGCTTTTTCAACAAATGGAGCAGGATATTGAAAAACATAAAAGGTAACATTTGTCTAAAAACATTCACAAATACTAATCTGATATGGATCATAAACATAAATGTAAAATCTAAAATATGTAGCTTGCCAAAGAAAATATGGGGGAGGAGAGTCAGTATCTTTGTGATCTTGGTGTAGGCAAATAATTTTCACACAGGATCCTGAAACCACTAGCCATAAAATAAAAAATAATAAATATTCAAACCACAGGGTAAAGAAAATATTTATAATGCATAGGCCTGGAAAATTACTTATATCCAGAATACATATTAAGATAATACAACTGAATAATAAATCACCACAAAAACAAAATAACAATAGGCAAAAGCACTAAGTGAAGAAAGATAGTTGAATGGTCAGCAAGTACATTAAACAGTGCTTAATATTATTAGACATTAGGTAAATACAAATTAAAACTGTAATATATATCTCTACGTACCCACTGTGTAGGAAAAATAATGAAAAGCTTAATATCCTCAGGTGTTGGTGAAGGTGTGGTGCAATAGAGCTCCTATAGTTTGCTGGTGAAATGTAAAATGTATAATTTTAGGAATTAGTATGGCAGATTTTTCATAAAACTAAATATACATTTACACTGTAACCCAGAAATTTCACTCATGAGTGTTCCAAGAGAACGTCCATAAAAGATTATAAAAACAGCTTTAATCGTAACATCTCCAAACTAGAAACGACCCAAATTTCCATCAGTATAAGAAAGAACCATATTTTAGTATACTTATAGATTGGAACATTACTCTCAAGTAAAAGTGATTAATTCATTTCTTGATGCACGTAATAGTAAGGACAGATCTCCAAGAAGTGCTGAGTGAAAGAAACCAGACACATGACACAAAACTAAATGATTGCGTATGTCAAAGTCTAGCACTGTCAAATCAAACGTAGGAAAAGAAATTAGAACACTGGCGCAAGGGGTGAGGCTAGAGGGTCTCAGATTGATTGCAAATGGTAGCCTGAGGGAAGTTTTGGGGGTTGTTGATATATGGCAATGAAGTCATCATTAGGAGGAAAGGTTAAAAGAATACAAATAAAAATTTGCCTAGGGGTCTGGGCAAGATGGCGGAAGAGTAAGACGTGGAGATCACCTTCTTTCCCACAGACACATTAGAAATACATCTACACGTGGAACTGCTCCTACAGAACACCCACTGAACACTGGCAGAAGACGTCAGACCTCCCAAAAGGCAAGAAACTCCCCACGTACTTGGGTAGGGAAAAAGAAAAAAATAACAGAGACAAAAGAATAGGGGCAGGACCTGCACCAGTGGGAGGGAGCTGTGAAGGAGGAAAGGTTTCCACACACTAGGAAGCCCCTTCGTGGGCGGAGACTGCGGGTGGCAGAGGGGGGAAGCTTCGGAGCCACGGAGGAGAACGCAGCCACAGGGGTGCGGAGGGCAAAGCGGAGAGATCCCCGCACAGAGGATCAGTGCCGACCAGCACTCACCAGCCCGAGAGGCTTGTCTGCTCACCCGCCGGGGCGGGGGTTGGCTGGACGCTGAGGCTCAAGCTTCGGTTGGATAGCAGGGAGAGGACTGGGGTTGGCTGCGTGAACACAGCCTGAAGGGGTTAGCGCACCACAGCTAGCCGGGAGGGAGTCCGGGAAAAAGTCTGCAGCTGCCGAAGAGGCAAGAGACTTTTTCTTGCCTCTTTGTTTCGCAGTGCGCAAGGAGAGGGGATTCAGAGCGCCGCCTAAACAAGCTCCAGAGACGGGCGCGAGCCGCGGCTATCAGCGCGGACCCCAGAGACGGGCATGAGACGCTAAGTCTGCTGCTGCCGCCACCAAGAAGCCTGTGTGCAAGCACAGGTCACTCTCCACACCGCCCCTCCCGGGAGCCTGTGCAGCCCGCCACTGCCAGGCTCCCGTGATCCGGGGACAACTTCCCCTGGAGAGCGCACGGCGCGCCTCAGGCTGCTGCAACGTCACGCCGGCTTCTGCCGCTGCAGGCTCGCCCCGCCTCCTCCATACCGCTCCCTCCCCCTGGCCTGACTGAGCCAGAGCCCCCGAAGCAGCTGCTTCTTTAACCCCGTTCTGTCTGGGCGGGGAACAGACGCCCTCAGGCGACCTACACGCAGAGGCGGGTCCAAATCCAAAGCTGAACCCCGGGAGCTGTACGAACAAAGAAGAGAAAGGGAAATCTCTCCCAGCAGCCTCAGAAGCAGCGGATTAAAGCTCCACAAACAACTTGATGTGCCTGCATCTGTTGAATACCTGAATAGACAACAAATCATCCCAAATTCAGGAGGTGGACTTTGGGAGCAGGATATATTAATTTTTCTCCTTTTCCTTTTTTTGTGAGTGTATATGTGTATGCTTCTGGGTGAGATTTTGTCTGTATAGTTTTGCTTTCACCATTAGTCCTAGGGTTCAGTCCGTCCTTTTTTTTTTTTTTTTAACTTAAAAAATTTTTTTTTCTTAATAAATGTTTTCTTAATAATTTTTTCCTTATATTCTATTTTTAAAAATTAAAAAAAAATTTTTTCTTAATAAGTTTTTTCATATTTTTTATTTTAAAATATTAAAAGAAATTTTTCTAAATAAATTTTTTTCTTAATAATTTTTTCTTATTTTTATTATAAAAAATTAATAAATCTATTTTTAAAAATTAAAAAAATTTTCTTAATTAATTTAGTCTTAATAATTTTTTTCTTATTTTTTATTATAATAGCTTTATTTTATTTTATTTTATCCTCTTTCCTTCTTTCTTTCTATTTTTCCTCCCTTTTATTCTGAGCCGTGTGGATGAAAGGCTCTTGGTGCTCCAGCCAGGCATCAGGGCTGTGCCTCTGAGGTGGGAGAGCCAACTTCAGGACACTGGTCCACAAGAGACCTCCCAGCTCCACGTAATACCAAACAGCGAAAATCTCTCAGAGATCTCCATCTCAACATCAAAACCCAGCTTCACTCAATGACCAGCAAGCTACAGTGCTGGACACCCTATGCCAAACAACTAGCAAGACAGGAACACAGCCCCATCCATTAGCAGAGAGGCTGCCTAAAATCATAATAAGGCCATAGACACCCCAAAACACACCAGCAGATGTGGACGTGCCCACCAGAAAGACAAGATCCAGCCTCATCCACCAGAACACAGGCACTAGTCGCCTCCACCAGGAAGCCTACACAACCCACTGAACCAACCTTAGCCACTGGGGACAGATACCAAAAACAACGGGAACTACGAGCCTGCAGCCTGTGAAAAGGAGACCCCAAGCACAGTAAGATAAGCAAAATGAGAAGACAAAAAAACACACAGCAGATGAAGGAGCAGGGTCAAAACACACCAGACCTAAGAAATGAAGAGGAAATAGGTAGTCTACCTGAAAAAGAATTCAGAATAATGATAGTAAAGATGATCTAAAATCTTGGAAGTAGAATAGACAAAATGCAAGAAACATTTTACAAGGACGTAGAAGAACTAAAGAGGACCCAAACAATGATGAAAAATACAATAAATGAAATTAAAAACACTCTAGAAGGGATCAATAGCAGAATAACTGAGGCAGAAGAATGGGTAAGTGACCTGGAAGATAAAATAGTGGAAATAACTACTGCAGAGCAGAATAAAGAAAAAAGAATGAAAAGAACTGAGGACAGTCTCAGAGACCTCTGGGACAACATTAAACGCACCAACATTCGAATTATAGGGGTCCCAGAAGAAGAAGAGAAAAAGAAAGGGACTGAGAAAATATTTGAAGAGATTATAGTTGAAAACTTCCCTAATATGGGAAAGGAAACAGTTAATCAAGTCCTGGAAGCACAGAGAGTCCATACAGGATAAATCCAAGGAGAAACACACCAAGACACATATTAATCAAACTATCAAAAATTAAATATAAGGAAAACATATTAAAAGCAGCAAGGGAAAAACAACAAATAACACACAAGGGAATCCCCATAAGGTTAATAGCTGATCTTTCAGCAGAAACTCTGCAAGCCAGAAGGGAGTGGCAGGATATACTTAAAGTGATGAAGGAGAAAAACCTACAACCAAGGTTACTCTACCCAGCAAGGATCTCATTCAGATTTGATGGAGAAATTAAAACCTTTACAGACAGGCAAAAGCTGAGAGAGTTCAGCACCACCAAACCAGCTTTACAACAAATGCTAAAGGAACTTCTCTAGGCAAGAAACACAAGAGAAGGAAAACACCTACAATAACAAACCCAAAACATTTAAGAAAATGGGAATAGGAACATACATATTGATAATTACCTTAAATGTAAATGGATTAAATGCTCTCACCAAAAGACACAGACTGGCTGAATGGATACAAAAACAAGACCCATATATATGCTGTCTACAGGAGACCCACTTCAGACCTAGAGACACATACAGACTGAAAGTGAGGGGATGGAAAAAGATATTCCATGCAAATGGAAATCAAAAGAAAGCTGGAGTAGCAATTCTCATATCAGACAAAATAGACTTTAAAATAAAGACTATTACAAGAGACAAAGAAGGACACTATATAATGGTCAAGGGATCGATCCAAGAGGAAGGTATAACAATTGTAAATATTTATGCACCCAACATAGGAGCACCTCAATACATAAGGCAAATACTAACAGCCATAAAAGGGGAAATTGACAGTAACAGAATCATAGTAGGGGACTTTAACACCCCACTTTCACCAATGGACAGATCATCCAAAATGAAAATAAATAAGGAAACACAAGCTTTAAATGATATATTAAACAAAATGGACTTAATTGATATTTATAGGACATTCCATCCAAAAACAACAGAATACACATTGTTCTCAAGTGCTCATGGAACATTCTCCAGGATAGATCATATCTTGGGTCACAAATCAAGCCTTGGTAAATTTAAGAAAATTGAAATCGTATCAAGTATCTTTTCCAACCACAACACTATGAGACTAGATATCAATTACAGGAAAAGATCTGTAAAATATACAAACACATGGAGGCTACACAATACACTACTTAATAAGGAAGTGATCACTGAAGAAATCAAAGGGGAAACCAAAAAATACCTAGAAACAAATGACAATGGAGACACAATGACCCAAAACCTATGGGGTGCAGCAAAAGCAGTTCTAAGAGGGAAGTTTATAGCAATACAAGCCTACATCAAGAAACAGGAAACATGTCGAATAAACAACCTAACCTTGCACCTAAAGCAATTAGAGAAAGAAGAACAAAAAAACCCCAAAGCTAGCAGAAGGAAAGAAATCATAAAGATCAGATTGGAAATAAATGAAAAAGAAATGAAGGAAACAGTAGCAAAGATCAATGAAACTAAAAGCTGGTTCTTCGAGAAGATAAACAAAATTGATAAACCATTACCCAGACTCATCAAGAGAAAAAGGGAGAAGACTCAAATCAATAGAATTAGAAATGAAAAAGGAGAAGCAACCACTGACACTGCAGAAATACAAACGATCATGAGAGATTACTACAAGCAACTCTATGCCAATAAAATGGACAACCTGGAAGAAATGGACAGATTCTTAGAAATGCACAACCTGCCGAGACTGAACCAGGAAGAAATAGAAAATATGAACAGACCAATCACAAGCACTGAAATTGAAACTGTGATTAAAAATCTTCCAACACACAAAAGCCCAGGACCAGATGGCTTCACAGGCGAATTCTATCAAACATTTAGAGAAGAGCTAACACCTATCCTTCTCAAACTCTTCCAAAATATTGCAGAGGGAGGAACACTCCCCAAATCATTCTACGAGGCCACCGTCACCCTGATACCAAAACCAGACAAAGATGTCACAAAGAAAGAAAACTACAGGTCAATATCACTGATGAACATAGATGCAAAAATCCTCAACAAAATACTAGCAAACAGAATCCAACAGCACATTAAAAGGATCATACACCATGATCAAGTGGGGTTTATTCCAGGAATGCAAGGATTCTTCAATATATGCAAATCAATCAACGTGATACATCATATTAACAAATTGAAGGAGAAAAACCATATGATCATCTCAATAGATACAGAGACAGCTTTCGACAAAATTCAACACCCATTTATGATAAAAGCCCTGCAGAAAGTAGTCATAGAGGGAACTTTCCTCAACATAATAAAGGCCATATATGACAAACCCACAGCCAACATTGTCCTCAATGGTGAAAAACTGAAACCATTTCCACTAAGATCAGGAACAAGACAAGGTTGTCCACTCTCACCACTATTATTCAACATAGTTTTGGAAGTGTTAGCCACAGCAATCAGAGAAGAAAAAGAAATAAAAGGAATCCAAATTGGAAAGGAAGAAGTAAAGCTGTCACTGTTTGCAGATGACATGATAGTATACATAGAGAATCCTAAAGATGCTTCCAGAAAACTACTAGAGCTAATCAATGAATTTGGTAAAGTAGCAGGATACAAAATTAATGCACAGAAATCTCTTGCATTCCTATATACTAATGATGAAAAATCTGAAAGTGAAATTAAGAAAACACTCCCGTTTACCACTGCAACAAAAAGAATAAAATATCTAGGAATAAACCTACCTAAGGAGACAAAAGACCTGTATGCAGAAAATTATAAGACACTGATGAAAGAAATTAAAGATGATACAAATAGATGGAGAGATATACCATGTTCTTGGATTGGAACAATCAACATTGTGAAAATGACTCTACTACCCAAAGCAATCTACAGATTCAATGCAATTCTTATCAAACTATCGCTGGCATTTTTCACAGAACTAGTACAAAAAATTTCACAATTTGTATGGAAACACAAAAGACCCTGAATAGCCAAAGCAATCTTGAGAACGAAAAATGGAGCTGGAGGAATCAGGCTCCCTGACTTCAGACTATATTACAAAGCTACAGTAATCAAGACAGTTTGGTACTGGCACAGAAACAGAAATATAGATCAATGGAACAGGATAGAAAGCCCAGAGATAAACCCATGCACATATGGTCACCTTATCTTTGATAAAGGAGGCAAGCATATACAGTGGAGAAAAGACAGCCTCTTCAGTAAGTGGTGCTGGGAAAATTGGACAGGTACATGTAAAAGTATGAAATTAGAACACTCCCTGACACCATACACAAAAATAAACTCAAAATGGATTAAAGACCTAAGTGTAAGGCCAGACACTATCAAACTCTTAGAGGAAAACATAGGCAGAACACTCTATGATATAAATCACAGCAAGATCCTTTTTGACCCAGCTCCTAGGGAAATGGAAATAAATACACAAATAAACAAATGGGACCTAATGAAACTTAAAAGCTTTTGCACAGCAAAGGAAACCATAAACAAGACCAAAAGACAGCCCTCAGAATGGGAGAAAATATTTGCAAATGAAGCAACTGACAAAGGATTAATCTCCAAGATTTACAAGCAGCTCATGCAGCTCAATAACAAAAAAACAAACAATCCAATCCAAAAATGGGCAGAAGACCTAAATAGACATTTCTCCAAAGAACATGTACAGATTGCCAACAGACACATGAAAGAATGCTCAGCATCATTAATCATTAGAGAAATGCACATCAAAACTACAATGAGATATCATCTCACACCGGTCAAAATGGCCATCATCAAAAAATCTATAAACAGTAAATGTTGGAGAGGGTGTGGAGAAAAGGGAACACTCTTGCACTGTTGGTGGGAATGTAAATTGATACAGCCACTATAGAGAACAGTATGGAGGTTCCTTAAAAAACTACAAATAGAACTACCATATGACCCAGCAGTCCCATTATTGGGCATATACCCTGAGAAAACCATAATTCGAAAAGAGTCATGTACCAAAATGTTCATTGCAGCTCTATTTACAATAGACAGGACATGGAAGCAACCTAAGTGTCCATCATCGGATGAATGGATAAAGAAGATGTGGCACATATATACAATGGAATATTACTCAGCCATAAAAAGAAATGAAATAGAGGTATTTGTAGTGAGGTGGATGGAGTTAGAGTCTGTCATACAGAGTGAAGTAAGTCAGAAAGAGAAAAACAAATACAGCATGCTAACACATATATATGGAATCTAAGGAAAAAAAAAAAAAGGTCATGAAGAACCTAGTGGCAAGACAGGAATAAAGACACAGACCTACTAGAGAATGGACTTGAGGATATGGGGAGCGGGAGGGGTGAGATGTGACAGGGTGAGAGAGTGGCATGGACATATATACACTACCAAATGTAAAATAGATAGCTAGTGGGAAACAGCCGCATAGCACAGGGAGATCAGCTCGGTGCTTTGTGACCACCTAGAGGGGTGGGATAGGGAGGGTGGGAGGGAGGGAGATGCAAGAGGGAAGAGATATGGGAACATATGTATATGTATAACTGATTCACTTTGTTATAAAGCAGAAACTAACACACCATTGTAAAGGAATTTTACTCCAATAAAGATGTTTTAAAAAAAAAAAAAATTCGCCTAAACCTGGAGTCACCATAAGCGAAGTCCAAATACTAAATTGTGGCCATTTTTTTAAGGGATCATAATACAAATAACATAAACTTTATATTTTAAAATATTAACATATCTGAAATAGCTAACCTGGAATGACTGAAAGAAGTGAGATATTTAAATATGCTAAATTTTTTCCTTTTGTTATTTTGAAAATAAACGTGTTTTATTATGTTTTATTATAAAACTACAAAATGAATCCAACTTCATAAAACTCTTTACACTGTTGTTCTTATATTTACAAATCTCCTTCTTTAGTTTAAACCTATTGCTGTGAAGCAACTTAAATGTTGAAATGTATCAATTCAGTTTTCATTTTATTTTATTTTCTAATAAATTTAGGTAAATTAACTTAATATTTAAAATAGGAATAGCTAATATAATGTAAACATATAAAATAAGTATATGTTTATAAATATATATACATAACTATTAAAACAAACATTTAATATTTATAATTATAAAATAAATAAAATAAATATTATGTATTTTATGCATATTTTACATATATAACCTACTTTGGTAAAATATATTCCATGTGAGCTATGGCAGATGTAACTAAGGGCTTATATTTTGTCTGCTTTGCAACATTTCCTGTGTTACGGATTTTTTATTTGCGGGAAAATGTTACAAATGTTTTATTTGGAGGAAGTGTCTTGTTTAGACACAGTGAAGAAGTATGAAGAGAGGACAATTACTTCCCCAAATGGTTTGATATGACAGTAAACATTGTATCAGTGCCGCCTACAGCATCATTTCAGAACCAAAGGTGGCAAGAAACAACCGGAAAATATAAGGTCTTCTGCAAAACTCAAGAAGACTCAACTTCCCCTCGTTTTCCAGACTGGGCACTCCAGGTGTTACACTTCGGGATTAAAGGAAAGAGTGAGTATGGAAGGCTATACAATTTGCTGATACTTGTGTTACTTACCTAAGAGATCAGCTGCTTAAAAATTAAGCTGTTTAATTTGTTTCCAACCCAGTGAGTGAATAGAGGACTCTGTTGCTGGTGGAGAGAGTGCATGTGTGCTAAGAAGAAAGGGAGGAGGGAAAATGGGAAACTCTTGGTAAGAGCATAGACTAGACTCATGCAAAACTGTGTTTGTTTTTTTCCCCTCTGTCACTAATTAGCTGAAAAATCTTGAGTTTCAGTGTTGCAACTGGAATATGGGGCCAACTTAGGGCAATGCATATAACAGTTGTTGTAGCTAAATGAGATGACGCTTGTAAAGTCCTAACACAATCTGTTACATGACAGTAGAAATATCAGCTGTTTTAACATGTTTAGCTCTTTCTCAGTCTTGTGATAAGGTAATCTGTTGTAGCTTTAATTGTTAGAGTTGCAGGGTGAGCATGAGTATGGTTCATTTTCTCCCTCACTGAGGGGTGAAGGAGTGTTTGAAAAAGGTTATACATAAGAAGGAGTAAGAAAGAAGGAATGACCTGCCATTCTGCTATTCTGCTGAGCAGATGGTGCAGGATTCCCTTTCCAAGCCAGGAGACCTTAGGAGTAAGTCAGTAAACAGTCAATAACAGTTCAAAAAGAGTCAGTGAAAAGTCAGTAAACAGAAATAGAACCAGAGTTCAGGATGTTAGGTTTCTCAAACATGTTTAAGCTGATGACTATGGATTTTGGTCACGGAACAGGTGTTTTTTTTTGTTGTTGTTGTTGTTGTTTTTAATGAGGTTAGAGTGAAAGTTCAGAATATTTTTGCCTCTTTGAACTGGTATCAATTAATCATTTCTAGCTGCAAAAATGTCTTTTGGTAAGATGTTCCCTGTACCTCTGTGAACTTTGAGTTTTTTCAACATCAGAGCTTCTCATCTTGTAACTAAATGTCTAGTGTCCATGGTTTTTAGTATTTTGCTCATGAATTAAAATTGGAGAAACAGTGATTGAAGTGGGATTAAGAATATGTTCTGTATATTAATTTCTTATATCATACCCAGGGCTTCCTAATGCTAATTAAACTCTACTGTTACTCTTAAGTAAAGAGAAAACTCACAAGTCAAAAAGAGTAATAGAGGGAGAAGTACTTCCAGATGGGGTAGTAATGACAGCCTAAAATCCTCTCTTCCATAAAATCAAAAAGAACACTGGAAAGTTTTAAAAAATAAACATGTTCAGAATTCTGGAAATTGACCAATGGCTTACAAAAACTGGAGGAGAGTTTATTCAAGAAAAATGGCTGAATCTCACTAAGAAGACTGAGATTTGTGATGTTTAACTTGCCTTAGCTTTTGAAAATCAGCGGCTCTGCAATCTCAGTGAACACCAGCAGCTAGCAGCCACTGGGAGAGCCAGATAGGTTTGAAGCAATACAAAATGTCCCATTCTTGGAAAATTGTCACAATGTGACCCATCTGGCAACTCTTATGAAAAACCCCACTCACAGGGCTTGTCTGTTTTTTGTCTGACTGAAATCTTGCTCAGTGAGGAAATACATTTCCCAAAGGCTTTACAGAGGCTGCCTGTTGTAGTAATACCACTTGGGCCAAACAAGAGGATTGTCAAAACCCTGAAAATGAAAATCTGTGGAGAAAAATGGCCATGTGGGGTTTGAAAACCTCCAGCATATTTCTGGAGACCTAGAAGCCCATGCACATGTGTAGGGCTTTGTTCATAACCAAGAAAGACCTTAGAAGGCCCTAATATCTTACTTCTGGTTGATATCAAGGCTCTGTGCAAGCAGAAAATGAAGTCTAAGCCACAGTGGTAGCTGCCAGAGGAATGAAGGCTTGCATCTCCACTAAAACAGCACCACTAGGCAAAAGGTAGGAGACATTGTTTCAAGGCATTAAGGAATCCAATCATATTTTTTTCTTCCAGTTTTATCGAGATATAATTAAGCTAAAGCACTGTATAAGTTTAAGGTGTACAGCATAATGATCTGACTTACCTACATCATGAAATGATTACCCCAATAAGTTTAATGAACATCCATCATGTCCTATAGATACATTAAAGAAATAGAAAATTTTTTCCTTGTGATGAGAGCTTTTAGGATTTACTCTGTTAACAACTTTCACATATAACATACAGCAGTGTTAATTATATTCATCATGTTGTACATTAAATCACTAAAACTTATTTATCTTGTAACTGAAAGTTTGTACCTTTTGACTGCCTTCATCCAAATCCCCCTCTCCTCACCCCCGGCCTCGCCTCTGGTAACCACAAATTTGACTTATTTTTCCATGAGTTTGTTTTTGAAGTATAATTGACCTATAACAAAATGTTAGTTCCTGGTATACAACATAGTGATTTAATATTTTTATACATTTCAAGCAATCATGATGTCTAGTTACAATCTGTAACCATACAAAGATATTACATAATTATTGACCATATTCCCCACACTGTACATTTCATACCTGTGACTCATTTATTTTGCAACCAGAAGACTGTACCTCAACACCCTCACCTGTTTATCTCCTCTCCCCACCCCCCTTCCCTATGGCAACCAACTTTTTATTCTCTGTATCTATGAGTCTATTTCTGTTTTGTTATGTTTGTTCATTTGTTTTGTTTTTCAGATTCCACATATAAGTGAAATCATACAGTATTTGTCATTCTCTGACTTCTTTCATTAGCATAGTGGAATTGCTGGATTATATGGTAGTTCTATCTTTAATTTTTTGAGGAATCACTATACTGTTTTCCATAGTGTATGCACCAATTTACATTCCCACCAAGAGTGCATGAGGGTTCCCTTTTCTCCACATGCTCACCAACACTTGTTATTTATTGTCTTTTTGATATAGCCATTCTGACTGGTGTGAGGTGATATCTCTGTGGTTTTGATTTGCATTTCCTGATGATTGGTGATATTGATCATCTTTTCATGTGCCTGTTGGTCATCTGTATATCTTCATTGGAAAAATATGTATGCGTCTTGTTAAAGTCTTTGTTTTAAAGTCTATTTTGCCTCATGTAAGTATTGCTATCCCAGCTTCTTTTCATTTCCATTTCCATGGAATACTATTTTCCATCCCCTCACTTTCAGTCTATGTGTATCTTTCATGAGTCTCTTGCAGGCAGCAAATATATGGGTCAGTTTTTGTATCCATTCAGCCACTCTGTGTCTTTTGATTAGAGCATTAATTCATTTACATTTAAAGTAATTGTTGATAGTTATCTACTTACCACCATTTTAATAATTGCTTTCTGTTTTTTTGGGTTTTTTGGTTTTGTTTTGTTTTTTTAGTTCTGTTTTGCTTCTTTCTTCTTCTTTGCTCTTTTCTCTTGTGATTTAATAACTATTTTTTAGTGTTATGTTTGGATTCTTTTCTCTTCTTTGTTTGGGTATCTATTACAGATTTTTGGTTTTGGTTATCATGAGGTTTATATATAGCTATATATACACACACACACAAGCATATATATGTGTGTATACATATGTGTGATTATTGTAGGTTTCTGATCATCTAAGAGTCAATGAATTTTAACAATCATGCATTTTTGACTCCCTGAGACAACACGTTCACTGTTTCTGACACCGTACTTCATAAATATTGGTTTTGTGTATTCCTTAACTACTATTGTGAATGTACATAACTTTACTGCCGTTTTCTTTTATCCTTTCTACTAGCCAATAATTGGTTAATTTACTACCTTTACTGTATACTTGCCTTTACTATTGAGATTTTTCCTTTTGTAATTTTCATATATCTAGCTTGGCTTTTACTTTTCTGCTTAGAGAAGTCCCTTTAACACTTCTTATAAAGCTAATTTTGTGGTACTGAACTCTTTTAGCTTTTGCTTGTCTGTAAAAATTTGATCTCTCCCTCAAAGCTGAATGACAGCCTTGCTAGGTAGTGTACTCCCAATTGTAGGCTTTTCCCTTTCATCACTTTAAATATATCATGCCACTCCCTTCTGGACTTCAGAGTTTCTGCTGAAATTTCAGCTGATAGCCTTATGGGAGTTCCCTTAGACATATCCTGTTGCTTTTCCCTTGATGCTTTTAATATTCTTTCTTTATATTTCATTTTTATCATTTTAGTTAAAATGTGTCTGGTGTGGTCCTCTTTGTATTGATTCTGTTTGGAAATCTCAGTGCTTCCTGGACTTGGATGTATGTTTCCTTTCCCAGGGTAGGAAAGTTTTCAGCTATTATGTGTTCTATTATGTTCTCTGCCCATTTCTCTCTCTCTTCATCTTCTGGTATCCATATAATGTAAATGTTACTATGCATAATGTTGTCATAGAGGTCTCTTAAACTGTCCTTATTTAGTTTTTTTCTTCTTTTTTCTGTTTAGCTTCAGTGATTTCCATTAATCTGTCCTCAGCTCTCTGATCCATTTCTCTGTATCATCTAATCTACTCTTGATTCCTTCTAGTGCGTGTATGTGTGTTTTAATTTAATTTAAGTTATTGTATTCTTCATTTCTGCTTGGTTTTTCTTATATTTTCTAACTCTTTGTTAAAAACTTCTAATTTCTCATTCTATTTATTCCTTCTCCTCCCGAGTTCTTTGAGCATCTTTATGATCATTCTTTACTGGTTAGATTACTTATTCCTTCTTATGGGGTTTTGTTACTTTATTTGGAACATATTTCTCTGTCATCTCATTTGCCTAATCACTGGTTTTATTTCTATGTATTTGTATTTTTCCAGTCTTGGAGAATTTGTGTTTTGTAGGAGACATCCTATGTGTCCCAGCAGTGCAATCTCTTCTGGTCAACAGAGCTATATGCTCTAGGAGTACCCACTTTGTGGGTTGCATGGATGTTCTCTTGTAACAGGCAGACTACTGTGGGTGGTCTGACAGACATGCCTGGCTCCCAGTCTGCTTAGTCGCCAGGCCTTGACTTGTGCAGATGTTGCCAGCCACTGGTGGGTGGGGCTGAATCACAAAGAGACTGGATGAGTAGCCTCAGGGGTCCCAGGGATAGTGCTTGCCCACTGGTGGTTGGATCTTCATTCCAGGGTGGGTGGTTGTGGGGCTGGGTCTACTAGATCTAGTGTCAGCCTGCTGGGGTGTGGTGGTTCCTGATGGGGCTGGTTGTAAGATCCAGGGTGCTCCAAAGCTGGTGTCAAGGGATTTCCTGAGGCTAGTGACAGCCTGCTGGTGGGTGGAGCTGGGTCCCAGAGTCTCTGGCTGTAGGGTCCTGAGGGTCCCCATGCTGGTTTGGGCCCACTGGTGGATGGCACTGGTTACAGACACAGCTGACTACAGGGTCTGGGGTATCCCAAAGCTGATATTGATCTACTGGTAAGGTAGACTGGATCCTGACATGGAAGGCTGTGGGGCTGTGGTTGTTCTGGGGCTAGTGCAAGTCCACTGGTGAGCAATCTGGGATCTGCAGTCTCTGGCTGCAGGGCCTGGGAGTCCTGGAGGTGGTCTTGACCTGTTGGTGAGTGGGGCAGGTCCTGATGGCTGGCTTCAGGGCTCAAGGTATTCTGGGGTTAGTGACAGTGCACTGGTGGGCCACTTCGGGTCCTGGGCCCTCTTGGGGATGGGGTCTGAGTCCTAAGGTGCTCATGGGGTCCTAAACAGCTGGCCTGGTTTTTGGTGGTGCTGTGTCCCTGTCTGGCTAGCTGCTTGGCTTGAGGTGTACCAGTAATTGTGCAGAAAGGCTGGTGGGTGGGTCTGGGTCCTGGGACTGTTAAGCTAGAGGGAGGATTCCAAAATGGCACTTGCCAGTGCCAGTGTCCTCATTGTAGAATACTCTCCCAAAAATGGCTCCCACCAGAGTCCATATCCCCAGGGTGAGCTCCAGTTGCCTCCTGCCTCTTCAGGAAACTCTTTCCAACATGAGCAAGTGAGTCTGACCAAGGTTCCTTTTAAATTACTACTTCTCCCTGGTCCTGGTGTGTTAGATTTTGTGTGTACCCTTTAAAAGTGGAGTCTCTATTCACCACAACCTTCTGCCTCTCCCAAAACTGGTCTCCTCTGGCCTTCAAAGCCAAACATTCTGGATGCTAGTCTTCCTGGTGCAGGACCCCCAGGCTAGGGAGCCCAATGCGGGGCTCAGACCCTTTACTGCTTGGGGATAACCTCTGTGATTGTAATTATCCTCCCGACAGTGGGTCCTTCACGCAGGGGTAAGGGTCTTGACTATATCTCATCTTTGCCCCTCCTACCTGTCTCATTGTGGTTCCTTCTTTATATCTTTAGTTGTAGAAGATCTTTTCTGCAAGTTTTCAGATTTTTCTCATTGACAGTTACTTTGTAAATAGTTATAATTTTGGTGTGTCCATGGAAGGCGGTGAGCTCAACTGTGCTATGTTGGTCAGCTCTATCCAATTATTAAGTGACCACTAAGCTAACTGAGCAGATATTTTGGTGGCCTCCCATCATAAAAAAAAGAGTACTGATTTTTACAGAATTGGTTCAACAGAGTCACTAAACCAACAAGCAACACCAACAAAAATAGCATCAATAACAAATCTTGGGGGGGGGGGAGGGTGTGAATTGTGTTTTCAGAGTTTTCACATTATATTATTTAAAATATTGAGTTTTCAACTCAAAATTTCAAGACACACAGATAAACAGGATAATGTGGCCATATGTAGAAGAAAGTAAAATAAATTTTAAAAAAAGCTGTCAATAGAAAAAACCCCTGAAGTTGGATAGTACTCTGAAGCAAGCTAAATCTAAAGAAATTGTCTCTAGAAGCTTCAATCTAAAATGTCATTCTAAAATGCATATTTTTAAGGGGGAACAATTGCTTTTTGCTATGTGTAGAATGCTTAATTAATATTTTAAATATATTTGAAAATAAGGATGCTTACTGCATAGTTGGACTATGTTGCTTAGAATAAATAGTTGTTGATTAACACCAACTAGGTTCTGACTATTTAATGACTTATGCAGCAAAAATTAAATATTGGCTTTTCTAAAAATGTAACTACTGAGATTGTGATATGAGGAATGTAAACTATAAGACTAATAATTCATAGTGAAAAGTAGAACAAAATTTCAGTGGCTATCAATAACTCTATTTATCAAATTTTAATTATATTTCTTGCAGCTGCATGTTCTTTGACGTTGGTGAAGTAATCGATGCATTATTTTTCAAAAAAATTTGATTCTGGTTAATAATTGTGTCACATTAAATAAGGTACCACATGTTTTATCCCCTTAGCTTGTTATAAACTACCACAATTAAAATGCTTTTTAAATATAGCTACTGACGATGGGTAATGCTATAAAGTGATGTTACAGGAAAAAGATATCTGGCCTCACCATGCATTCTAAGAATTAATCCAAGTTTTTATTAGTATATTTCTTTTGAAAATGTCAAGGAAACCTGATTAATGCAAAGCAAAGAAAGCACATATTTTTGTTGATGCTGAAGCAATCAAGGTCACACAAATACAGTTTTGAAAGTCTTAATCTCAATAGCACTAATCTTTAAAAATTATTATTTTCCATTTGTTCATCAGTTATTTATGTTAAACACTTATGTGATCATAAAATATAAATAAATCAGTCTGCAGTTTCATTAACAAAAAGTGAGATGAAGACTGCAACATG
Source organism: Eubalaena glacialis (assembly GCF_028564815.1). Taxonomy (NCBI): domain Eukaryota; kingdom Metazoa; phylum Chordata; class Mammalia; order Artiodactyla; family Balaenidae; genus Eubalaena; species Eubalaena glacialis. The sequence continues at coordinate 27,636,547 of NC_083732.1, read as the reverse complement.
ACAAAAGTGACGCTGGATCTACTGGACTATGTGAAGATATGTTTTATATGATTTATGTTGTAAAGTTAATTAACCAGACAAGTAATGCTAACTGATTGTTGCTTTTTTCCTTTAGATTTGTTTTGTGTAGACTGTGGAATCATTTAGGTAGAATCCAGGACTTTGCATTTTGAAAACTTCCTGGGGAAATTCATTAAAGATCTGGAAAAATTGCCCTGAATGGCTCTGTAGAGAAGAGAGTAGATACAACAGATGTCTTCATGTGTGCTGAAAATGGAGGTCATTTGGGATAGGTGAAAAGAGCAGGTGAGATGATGTAATCTCTTTATTATGGTTCCAGATAGAGCAAATATGAGTATGACATGATTAAGAGACAAAAGGGGCAATAGTTATAGCCAGGAGGATTTATCCCTATGCAACTACAAGGATATATCCATGATTAAAATAAGTGCTCACAATTCTGGGACATGGACTGCATGGTGGTCATGAAGAATAATCAGGAGACCTAAGTGGGGGGTTAAAAGGAGAAATAAATGGTTTATCATGGTTAATTTTGAGTATAAATTAAATAATTTAGGTATCCAGTGAAAGAAAAGATAACATTCCTGGAATTTTGCTAGAAGGATGAGAGTCAGATTTGAAGATAATAGGTAGATAGTAAGACATAGAAAAGATAGCTAAAACAAATAAAATTTTGAAGTAAATTTTGAATTATGTGTAAAAAATTTTCCCCTCAAAATTGTTATGGCCCAGAGAAATGTGTTTCTCTTTTTCTTTGCTCTAAGAAATAATTTAATGCAGGCTATTTCAGGCAATTTCCATATAGCTTATCATTAAACGTTATAAACTAATACATTAGGATAATTTACCTACCTTACTTTTTGGTCAAAATAATCATTGAATAGCAATTCTGTGATAAGCACTTTAATACATATAGTGGGACCTATAAAACATCCAACAAATAGCAGTTCTTGCTTTTAAGGAGCTACTAAATTAGGTATAGTAACAACAATTTATGGAAAATTAAAATAACAAAATACAACAAAATTAGATAACTATTAAATGGATACTTCAAATAAAAAAAATGCTCTACACATTCAATGAGAGCAATTTACTGTATCTGAATAGTCAGTTCAACTTCATGAAGAAGTTCAGTACTGAGCTGGTCTTGAATTAGGCAGTGAAGAGGGTGCAAGAATTCCAACTGAATGGAGAATATGAAGTGACAGATAAGAAGAAAGTAATGTATAAGGAATAGTAAGTACAGTAAACTTAATTTAAGAATTTAAGGAAGAAATTAGTGAATGATGAGATTGGAAAGGATTGTTAAAATGAATGGACACCAGGCTAAGTGTTCAGGCAAGGCTACATTGTATGTCAGAACCAGGGCAAAAAGAAAATGTGAACCCCATGGAGCCCTTTGTTTAAAAATATTAAAAATTTCAAGATAGTGACAGCAGATCACTAAACCAAACATGGAACCCTTCTAAGCATGAAGTCCTGTGACTGCACAGTTCATATGTCCATACAATGACTGTTTATGGAGTTGAATCTTCATTTGAAAGGCAATGAGAGTGCTAATATTTCTTTGACATCACGATTTCAATTCTCCCATGAACATGCAGCATTGTTCACAACAGCCAAGATGTGGAAACAAACTGAACATCCATCGACAGATGAATGGATAAAGAAAATATGGTATAATAATACAGTGGAACACTCATGCTGAAAACTCGGCCTCTGTGCACTGGTGCCAGATTGAATCTCAGAGACAGAGTTTTGGGTAAAGAAGAAAAGAATAGCTTTATTGCTTTGCCAGGCAAAGGGGGACACAGCGGGCTCATGCCCTCAAAAACTGTGTGTCCTAACCCAGGGGAATTTGGTGAGGCATTTTACAGCAATGGTTCAAGGGTGGGGTTGCTGATAAGGATCAGGGTGTGTGCAAGGCATGCATTCCTTTAATCTGGTCTCAGGTGGTCTCCTGATGAGCTTCTGTGGTTCTTGAGGTTATCAAACTGTGATCTTCTCTCTGGAAGAAAGACTGCTTCATCATGTAGTTAGCATATTCCATTTGATGGAGGATTTAGTTCTGCAGGGGAGATCAAAGATATTGTTATGTGTATCCCTTGATGTGGAACTAGAACCCAGTCCCAATGCTGCACTATTGTTTCTTGACTTCTCCTCCCTTGTCTCTGTATCCCCTCCTTTCCCTAATCAGCAACTGTTTGAACCTGCTCTTTGGAACTCAGGGAAGATCTTGGAGGCTGAAGCCTATTTCCTACAAGTTCTTGTCCCCTGATTGGCAAGGGGGAGTTGGTTCTTTGGGACATGAGTCCATCTTCTCCCCAGGATTGCCAGCTTTCCCAATAAAGCTATCTTTCCTTTTACCCAGCACTTGTCTCTCTGTATTGGATTCTTGGGTGATGAACAGCTGAACCTGAGTTCAGTAACAGTCCTTGATATAAGTAGAAGAAAAAATTTTCAAGAAGTAAAATTTGACAAGGCTTCTGAATGGCTAAAGGAGATAAGGGAAGTTGAGGAGTGAAGGTGATTGAAGGATTTCCAACACACTTGTCTGAGATAATGGCTTGAAACCATTATGAGATTATAATATTTCATATTTAAGATTATTTCATATTGAGTGATGGCAGGAGAACCAAGTGGAAATAGCCACTGGTTAACCATACATAGATTAGGGACTAGAGTGCAGGAGACAAATTTTTGTGTGAGATGTGTAAGATGATAAAAACAGTGCGGTAAGCTAATATTTAATGATACTATCACTGATGTAGCATATGTCATTTTCAAAGATTCCAGTAGTGAATTATTAACTTATTTTATTCATTGATTTAACATTTCTGAAAGAGTTAACACTTTAGATTTCACATCTCTAAAAAGTTAATGATTTCTTTTCTTTCAGAAATATTACTTAGACCAATGACTGAACATTCAAGGGAAAAAATAATTTTATGTGAAAAAAATGAAACAACCAACCACCATCATTTAATAAAGTGATTGTGCTATCCAAGACATTATTCTAAGCCTCTTTACCTGTCATATGTCTTTCAATATTCTCAACATTCTTATTAGATGTGCACTTTTTTGATTCCCATTTTAAATATTAAGAAACTGAAGCATAAGTGAGCTAAGTTTATTGATTATCTAAGGACTATTTATTGAGTTATAACAGTGCACCTCTCACTGAACCTGTACCAGATATGTAGTAATAAATAAGACTGTCGGTGACCCTATTCTTCAGTGATAATAAATTATATGAAGAAAATAAAAGACTGAAAGGATGATATAATAGGAAAAAACTGGATCAACACTTTAATGGTTGGGACAATAACTTGTCCAAAGTCATACAGTTACTTAACGTATATTATGATTTGAACTCAGTTCCATGAGTGTAGAGATTTTAGCTTCTCTTTATCACTGTTGTTTAGCCAGAATATCCTCAACTATTTGATGAATAAAATGAGTAATGGCTAATATTTATTGATGGCATATCATGCATTGTACCATATCATTTCCATAATATTTTAAAATATTCAGAAGATTATTAATGTTATTCTTGTTTTAAGGATTTTGAATTTGAAGTTTACAACAGTAAAATAAATTGTTCAAGTTTACACTGTGATTGTGTAGGGCTTGGTATTTTAAATTGATGTCTCCAAAAGTCCAAAAGTGGGAATATCTCACTAATGCTCATTTGAAGTGAACCTTTTTGTTCCTCATAGGTCTGAAGATATTGCCATTGTGTGAATCTTGATGGGAGGATGTAGGAAAAAGCCAGATTCTTCTCTCTCAGAATCTGGATGCTTACTTAAAACAGCCCCTAGGTCTAGTGACCTGAGGAGAAGAGGAATTTAACAATACTCCTGGAATGCATTAATCTATCAACAGATGAAAAAAGAAATTACAAAACTGTTAAATACCTAAATCTAAAATTGAAACAATTTCATAGCATAGATTAAGAGTAAAAATATCCCCCCTTGATTCAAATGGTATAGCTTAAGGTATAGCACCACATTTTTAATGATTATTGAGTTAGATGATGCCTATGCATTCCCCAGAGAAGATGTAATTTGAATGTTGGGCTCATTCTGGCTCTTGTGATATGGAATAACAATGGATAAATCCTAATCCAATCTGCTTTGGCAATGAAGTTGGAAAAAAAAATAGACAGAAATTTCATGCTTTGTTTTCTGTATTATAGATATTTTAAATTTTGGCATATTTATAATAAAAATTGATTCTAATATACAACTCTCAAAACCATTATGATTTCATATCTGAATTAAATAAAACTGTGTTTTTAGTTATACTCTGTGATGTAATATATATGGTTTGTTGGCTTAGCAATGATTGCCATTATATCTTATATAATCCAGGCAAAGTTAGAAAATTTGTTGACAATTCAGACTCGAGCCAGAAGATGCTCCAGGGCTGGCTGAGGAAAAATCACCTTTAAGTGCAAGGATCAGTTGATGGTTACAAAATGCCTTACTGTCCATAATATCGTGAACTCCTCATTAAGCATGCTGTGAGGACATACTACACATCTAGCAACACAGGATAGATCAGCATGCTGTTCCACATCAACTTGTACAGAAATTTGGTTTGCTGCAACACTGAAGATATCCACCAGCTGCTTTCTTAGAGGAAATACATCAAAATATTCTTTTGATTTTCTTTTGACTCAAAAATGAAGTTCCCCTTTTCCCATAACACAATGAAAGTATTTATTCTCCACATTCCCAAAATTCTCATAGAGCAGATATAGTGTAAAAGAGTCTAATGCATTCTCTTCAATTCGTATCAGAAGCTAGTTCGCAGATGGCTTCCCTAGCCTGCAACTGTGTCAGCTTCTTACATCGTGCTGGCAACTCTCAAAACTAATTCAATATATACATCTATCGAGTTTTTTAAGTGCCACACTCAATGGTTGGCACTGGGAATACAATGGTGAACAAAACCGATTACTATTTCTGTTCTCACGGAGACTCCTTGTCAGGGAAAATCTATAGCCAAACTAATTATTCTATTCACATTAAATGCTTACATACTCACTGCCTACTTTAATTTCTCAAGTGGCCTATTGATTTTCATTCAGGTCCTAAGACTCTATATACACAAACATATTCAAGGGTATTGCAAATGAACTAACAAGATCAAAGTGGCCAATGTAAACAGAATTGAGCAATGATGTGAAAGGTATGTAGTTAATCTCGTTCATGCAAACATCCAAAGATAAACCAGAATCTTTTAAAAATATGGTGTCAACTTCTCACTTCATTTTACTTGGATAAAAATGTAGAGACAAAGACTATTCACTAGCATGCTTATTTATAGTTCTATGATAAGACTAGGCAGGACCAAGGTAATCTATCACCTTATAGTTTATTGCCTGTGATCACTGCATTTATTATGATTCTATTCTTTCATGCACTTTGATTTTTCTCATGCTGCAACTCAAGAACTGTAAATGATGAATGATAGTATTCACAATTAAGCCATTAAGGCAACATAGTCTTATAATAAAAAGAAAATATATTATAAAGCAAGTCCCAAGTAAAGAAGTTGTAGAAATTCATTTTTTAATTCTTTTCTGTGACAATAATACAAAGACCCCATACAGACCTAATTCTAAGCCTATGTTTACCAAAGTCACCATTTACAATGGTTCTTGACTGTAAGTTTCTTTTTATGCCTGGCATCTGCTTCTCAAAGATTTTCAATTATTTAAAAACATCTTATAGATGCAAAATGGATTTGTGTTTAATTTCTAAAATTTAAACATAGCATTTCCTAATACTTCATAACTACTTTAAAATATTTTGAGAATCCCATCATATGATTAATTTGGGAAAGAAAGGGAAAAATGTGTTGTTTTGCTTATTTCATACCTAATGTGTGTTTTGTCCATGAGTTTTTACATTTCTCAACAGTTTTTGTCTGGTATTACACTCATAAAGCACCCACTGATTAAGTGATCCACAAGTATTTTATGAGCATCTACTATGAGCTAGCCAATGTTCTGATTTCTGAGAATTGAAATTAAAGTTCTTAATTTCACTACATGTGTGATGTAAAATAGACAATAAGGATACAATACGACATAGGAAGGACTGAGAGCCATGAGAGTAGGTAGGAAAGGTATTTAACCCACTCTATATATCCCTTTATTTCATACCACTAATTCTAAGCATCAATCCACACCCATCTGATTTGTGCAAAATTTATCAGTCACTTGGCAAAGAGACTATCGTTTGGATGAAGTGTATAGTTTCTGCTTCAATGTATATATTCCAAAATATACATGTTGATATATAGATAATATAAATGAATATATATAAATGAGTGTTTATATAAATGAATACACACACACACACATATGTACACATAGAGTGAGAGAGAGAGAGAGAGTGAGCTAGAGACTGGATTGAGCCAGATCTTCAGATAAGTTCAATTTTTAGGTTATAATGCTTTTGACCTTCATGGATTTGCCTCTACTGGTTTGTAGTTTCGTCATTTTACCCTTAGATTGCTTTTTTGAGCCATACGTACATCAGAATTCATATAAAACTTAAATTTTACAATTTTATTTATTGCAATGACATTTTGAAGGATACTATCTCCCACAACACATAGATGCTTCTTTTAAAAAAATGCTACAGGGATGGGAGTGGGGAGGTTATTCTCATCAAGCAAGACAATACTTTTAATCTTTTAAAACCAGTGATTTTTTAAAAAATGCTCATATTTTTTACCATTGCTTTAGGCACCGGGAACTTTAGAATAAAATTATCACTTCACTTTTTCATGAACTTTTTTTCCCCAAATGTTTGTTTTCTTACGTATAGCCTTATGTATTTTTTAATGTATTAAAATAGAATACAGAATACAAAAATGTATTTTCATATATATTTTCTCTATTGAGGTTTTATGAATAAATTGGGACATTAACACACAAAATATACATGATATACTGTTTTATTACTTTTTAACATATTCATTTTGACAGTTTCTAGTTTTTTTATTGATCAATCTAATTTTTTTCTGACATCATTTACATTTTAAGTTTTACTATCCTGTTTTTATCATGATGGTATCTGCTAATTCATATTTATGACGTATGACAACATAATATTATTTATTTTTAAGTTTTATATATTTCCATTAAAAGTAATTCGGGGCCTCCTTCCATTCAATCTTATTCTGCTGGTGTGCAGAGTAAATTTTCCTGGCACAAGCACAAGTTTAATTCATCAGTTTAATGACAGAGGTACAAAGAGAATATATCTGGTTTAAGGATCTGGAGAAACTTGATGCTTCTTGTCAGTGTGGAATAAAACAGAGAAGGAAACCAGAGCAGCTGAGGATATTTTTTAAAAATATTTTGTTTTTACCTCATTGAATTCTTTTCACTATTGATTCACTCATGGTCTCAGCATTGTTAGAGCCACTTCACTTCTTTTTGATTTATTTTTACTTGCTCAGCACTTTTCAGTGGCTGTGCAGTATTTCACACTGATAAAGGCTTCTTTATTGGTTGAATCCAGTAATCCTTTGGTAAGAGTGAGGGTTGAAAATGACAGCTCAGAAAAGAGTATAGACAAGGCATGGATAATGAAAAGAATTCAATTAAAAGGTATGATTCCCATTTTTCTCACCTGAGTCTATGTGTTTGTGTATGTGTAAATCAATTTTTAGCTTATAAAAACAGTACATTCAGAGGACTTGGGATAACTAGGAAAACAAGAGAAGACATGGTGGAATAGGAGCAGCAATGTATAATAGGAATTTTTTCTCCATTCAAGTTCACTATTAAAATCATTTAGGACATTTGAAAATTTTACCCTATTGATTATTGTTTGATGATTATGTGTTAGTCAGATGTGAGTTCAAGAGCTTCAAATGTTTAAATGATTTCATTATATCTTGAATTTTGGTGAATCCATTTTTAATATAAGCAAGTTATACTCTACCTTCCCTTTTAAATAATTAACAATAGTCATAGAATCAAGCTCAATGTTCTGTATGCTCTGCTCAAAGAACGTATATGACTTCTCTTAAATTACTTTTACTATCTAGTATCCCTTAATATCAGTTATATTTTGCAATCAATTTGTGCTGCATATGTGAAATGTCACTTGATGCGGTAAGAATAAAATATTTCACTTTCAGTGATATCACAGGCATTTTGTAGGATGTTTATACTTGATGACACATATTGCATAATTTACTCTTACAATAGGAAATGTTGAAGAAAAAGGTATTGGTGCACATCTGTACTTGTGCTGAAATGAAAACACATCATTGGCACATTGTTATTAGAAACAGAGAGTGCTACCTTTAACAGTGGCTGGTAAAATATTGGCTCTTCTAACCACAATTTGATACCTTATGATTTGGGAAATATGAGAAGTTACTTTTAACCAGAAATGAAAAAAGGGAACAAATGAATAAATCTATTTATAATGAAGATATTCTTCATAGTTAAGAAAAACAATGATAAACACACAGGGCAGGTATTTAGAAAGTTCACTAAATCCATGATCTTGAATCAAACTTAAAATTAATTGAAAAAAATTTTAAAGAATGAATAAACCTTTGTTTATAATAATATGCACAATAAATTTTAGCAGTTGCTTAGAGATGTTTAGTTGTGGGGTACAACTAAAGTTCTTTGAAAACAGCATATTTCCTATACATTTTACTTCCCAAGCAAAGAACAGAAATTGTTCTTTGATGATATATTGCTAATTTACATGAAAATACAAACTGTAAATTGTCTCTCTCGATTTTGAAAACAACTACCCAACAAGCTCTTATAAGATACAGTTTATAGATAAGATGATCAAAACATCTTTAACTTATGGTATTTTGTAATTTAAGCAACAAATATAACCACACAATTTGTATTGTTTTGGATTGAATTTGCTTCAAGTTATTACTTAACTTTGATAATGGGATCTGGTGACTGACAAATAGAATGCTCCTGTTTTTGAAGGAATTGCTAAAGTAGAATAGGTGAAGAGCATGCAAAGCTCTAAATCTAAAATAAATTTAACTAGCAAACATTTATTGTGAATAATTTGTTGGAAGCATAAAAAAATAATCAAAAGAGATGCATTTTCTTCTGTAACAAGATATATATATCTTATTAGTTAAGAATTTTGACCATATGCACATAATATAAATACCTAATAAACAGTAAAAATAAAAGAAAATATACTTGGTAAAGAATAACATAAAACATTCTATCAATAATCAATTGCAAACTTTTATTTACCCATTTCATCCTGTATCAAGTCTTCCAGATACTGTTGGAAAGTTATAAGATCCTACATATTTTTAATGTTCATCATGGTGAGTTTCTTGAAAGTTTTTGATCCCAAGCTTCTGACTTCTGAAATCACAGAAATCCATATTGAAGATAAATTCCTAATGTCAAAAAGGTAAGTGAGCTACACAAGTGAAACTTCAGGTAAAATAGTAAGTCAAATGATTTGGTTAACAAAAATAAGATATTTTACTAGAATAAAAAGAGTAGTTATAATCAATCATTAAATAGTGTACTTGGTAGCTTTTAAATACTTGTATGTATGTATATTTAGTTGCTGCTTAAATAAACTAAATTTAAAAATTATAAAGAATGTTTTTAGATACTTTTTTTTTCAACTTTAAAGATAAAAATTGTTTGACATCAGATTGGCTGTATGAGCTCATCTGGAATCAGAGGATTGATGTGTTTGGCCAAAGATTGTATTGTTTTCTATCTGAAAGGCGGCAGGAGCATTTAGAACACATTTTCATGGTCAAACAAAAATTTTGTGTCTGACTCTTTCCACACATTGATTACAAAAGCCCTATCTCCTTGGATTTTAACTTTTTTTCTTTTCTTTTTTTTTTTTTTTGGTAGCTCCTATGTAGTGACAGCCATTCACATTACAGGCAATAACAGTTCATATCAATTTTCTTGGACAAGGGTTATTAGCTTTGTAAATTTCCTAATAAAATACACACAGTTTTGCAAATATTTAATTTTTTGACAAGAAGCAATCACTTCATTTTCTAAATTATCAGTGATTCTAATGCAGCTGAAGAACCAGTTTATTTTGGCACAGTTTTGTGTTTGGGGAGGGATGTTGGAATTTGGATGATCCAGGATGAATAGGTCTCATGTTTACCTAGCAAGTAAGGAAATATGGTAATCAAGTGTGAATAAGATATAAAGTTGCTCAATTCAGTTAAAAATGAAATGGACCCTCTAATGTGACTTAATGAACATTAAAATTTAATTCCACATTTTATTTTCTCTTTCGTATTTCACATGTGCAAATCTTATAGAAAAAATTAAGTCAAGGTAATTATAAAATGATTTACATTTATTTGACAGGGTTGATTTTTAAAAATAAGTGATTATCTCATAACTTAGAAGGCTTATTTACTTTGTTATAAAGCAGAAAGTAACACACCATTGTAAAGCAATTATACTCCAATAAAGATGTTAAAAAAATTAAAAAAATAAAATAAAAAAAGAATTTTATAGGTATAATTTTCTCTCATATTTAAACAAAGTTCAGTTATATTTTGTTTCATCATTTTCCCAGATAAAATTATGGTCAATTACTGCTTGTTGGTTAAATAATATTTCAATTGTTTTAAAATATACTTGGAAAAACTAATATATACTAATTATTTTCAACACAGAAACTCCTCATTTGAAATTGTTCATGTCACTTGCATAACATTTACTTAATATAGGTTTGTTGATAGTGACAGAAAATAAACATTATTTATTATTTTTATTGCTGGGTTAACGTTCAACCTTGAATATTTTCTTTTTTTAAAGACAATAAAGTGAATAACCATCTTGATTTTGAAGGTTATATAAAGAAAATTATAAGCTGCTCCTAGCATTTCGTTCAAATCTGACTTCCCAAATTTAGCTCACATTTGGGTTCCCAAAATTTAGAATATTTTGCCCTCCATTATCGGTCTAGGTCTAAACTAAATAGAAGTTGGTGTACAGAAAACTTTACAGTACTTTCTATCATAACATTTTTGGCTGAGATTAAGTAGGAGAAACTTGGAACTTCAATGTTTAATTTGAAATTTTGATTTTTTTTAAACAATTTTTAAACAAAAGATTTTTGAATAAATTCTAATTTATTTTGGGACTCTTTCAAACTTCATTTCTGTAAAGAAGTGTCATTATTTCTTTCATCCAAACTTATGAACCCATCCTTTGTGGAAAGAATCTTGACTTTTAATGAAGGGTAAAAGTGAAAGCTAGAAATTTTAGACACATGCAATATTTTTTATTGTAAGATTATCAAATAATAAGTTGGGAGACTTCTTTGGGGCTAGGATGGGATTTTGTTATTTTTAAATAGATGGTATTTTTCACCTTGTCATGAAACAGAAAGACTAGAAGATTCCACATGTTCTTTCGCTAAATTTGGTGATTGTAATTACTCAGAGAGTAGATATTTTCACTGCTGAAGCCTTCATCAGTCAATCTAATTAACATTTTTTATTCCCCTATATGATTGTACAAGACCTCTAAACTTAAAGATGATCCAACTGGCAGTAATAATAAGCTTGTAGAAATTACTCAATACTCAACTTATATTTAAGTGCAAGCAGACATCTTATTGTCCATCATTTAGATAAAAATCCACATAATTCTGAAATACAACTGAAACAATTACACTTTTAAAATATGATTCTGCTAGAATTCATTACAATATTCTGATTCTTTATCATGTGTTATTCAACTACATGTATTGATATTGGGATGACCTCATTAATTATAGTGACAGAGTAATGGATAAGGGTTGTATTACACTATCATTCATGGCTGTGGAGGAGAGTTAAAGTGTCATTTTCTATCACTTTAACACTGAGTATTAGAATAACATAAGGATTAAAAGCTTAACCCTACTGTAATTGTCACAATTTTTTCTATTAAAGCCTTTCAATCTAAGGAAGAGAATGTTTGGACCTATAACATTTTTGTACAGCAATACACTTGACATGATGAAATCACTGTCTCTGAAGCATCTCTTCTCATGTGACAAGAAGGAAGATGTGTCTATTTAAGCTTTAGAGTAGAATTAAACATCCGTTCTTGCTGTGGGAAGAAGTTAATCTCATTAGCATATATAAAAGTTTATTTCCAAATGCAGATATGTAGCAGACTAACATATTTAACCAGATTGGACAATTATGTTGTTATGTCCTAAACCTACATGAACTGTGACTATATAATTAAATAATAATAGCCTTATCTACCTGTTCTATAAAACGTTTGCAAATTGACAAGTACAGTAGTCCCCCTTTATTCATGGGGGACACCTTCCAAGACCCACAGTAGATGCCTGAAACCACAGGTAGCACTGAACACTTACTATGTGTTTTCCTATACATACATACATCTGACTAAAGTTTAATTTATAAATTAGGCACAGTGAGAGATTAACAATACAAACTAATAATAAAATAGAACAATTACAATATACTGTAATGAAAGTTATGTGAATGTGGCCTCTCTCTCAAAATATCTTATTGTACAAAGTTAATGCCTTTTCCTTCTTCACTAAGCACTTAGCACTTGGCCATAACTTTTACAGTTTGAGGTAAGACAGCAAAACTAACACAAGTTTCTTTTTTTCTTTATAACTTCAGGGATAGAAGATTTGTTATTACCATAGATCTTAGCAACCTTAGCATATATTTTTTTTCTTTCCTTAAGTAGAGAACTTTCACGTTTTCACTTAAAGGAAGCACTTTACAACTTCTCTTTGGCATATCTGAGTTGCCAGCTTCTCTACTCTTGCACTTGTGGGCCATTATTAAGTAAAATAAAGGTTACATGTACACAAACACTGTGATACCAGGAAAGTTGATCTAATAACCTAACCTAGAGAGCGATTAAGTGACTAACGGGTGGGATACTCTGGATAAAGGGATGATTCAGGTCCTGGGTGGGATGGAGCAGGAATGTGATAGATTTCATCAAGCTACACAGAGTGGCACACAATCTAAAACTTACAAATTGTCTATTCCTTAAATCTTCCATTTAATATTTCTGGACCTCTGTTGTCCATGAGTAACTGAAACCACAGAAAGTATAACCATGCATAAGGGTGGACTACTGTACACAATGGTTTATACAGGTGGATGACGGATGTAAAGTAATTGTTTTAATATTTATTTTTACTAAAAACAATATTTCTCTGATTTTCATTATTTTTAAATTGCATTCTTTGTAAAAATGTAATGAACATTAATGAGTTACTTTTCAAATTACAAATATTAATGAAATTTTAAATTTGTTTGAAATGTAAACCATAGGCTTTTATAAACCTCTAAGGTAGGAAGTAAGATGTTAAAGATAGTGGTTATTTCTTTTAAATTATCATAGTATTATACATTGATGTTCTAAACTGCTAAAATAATTAAATCTTCAAAAAGTCTGGAAATATAAGTACAAAGTAATAATATTGGTCCCATTCACACATCTAGAAAGTGTAAAATTAGGAATTAAAACCTAGATATGACTGGCCTAAGTCTGAGCTGTTAGCACAATGCTTGGTACACAGTAGGCCCCAAATAAATGACAAGAGTCATTGTGCTTTCTTTTCCATGTTTGAGTTTTGTTTCCTCAGGTGCAGAACAGAGATTAGTTAAAAATGCTTGAAATTGTTTTAGTTAGCCTTCCAAATGTAAGTGTATAATATAATTTAGTTATCATATTAATTCATAGTCAATGGCCCTGGTTTTGTTTAGTTATTCATTCACTTTATTAAACAAATATAGTTATTTTTGTATCTATGGTGTTCCAGGCTCAATAAATGCTTATTGACTTTTAAAATTTTGGGTAACATGCACACATACACATACAAACACACACACACACACATATACATACATATGTGTGTGTGTGTGTATGTATATATACGCCAATCTATCTACCTATCCATCCATCCTTCCTTCTGTAGTTTATGTTCCATTTTAATATTACTTTCTTTTCACCAAATATTCTTCAAAAGCATCACGTTTCAGGACTGAATATTGTCCTCTGTATTTCCCTAAAACTCTTCTATAGTGGTGTCCAAATCTCTTCAGATAACAAGATTCTAAAATATCCACCAAAAGGCAATCATAAGCCAAAGGCCTATGTGAGGTAAAAAATCATCATTTGGCCCTTCTCTTTGGAATCATAATCATTTTTCTCCTGTTATGAAACCTCATATAAAACCCTATAAAGTAAGAAACTAACATAGAAATATGAAATATTATTGTGGAGAATAATCCCCAGACAAACTTTTGATCCCAGGTAAACTTCAAAAATTTTGTTGTTTATAATGATGAGAAGACCAGTTAAGAAGAGGTTACATTAATTCATGTGACAAGTATGAAGGACTGAAGTGTAGCAATAGAAATAATAATGGAGTGCTGCTAATTCATACGAAAGAAAAATGAAAATAAAATAAAATAAAAATTTCCTCTCACTGGGGTCTTTAAAAGCCCTCCTGCCTTTTTTTCAGTAGAGTTGAGTTCTGGTGTCTCTCCCCTATTGCAATAGTCTTGAATAAAGTCTTCCTTTCCTGTTTATCTTTGACTGGTGCCATTTTTACTTTGAAAGGCCATGGTAGAGATCCTTCCACTGGGGAAGAGTTACCTGGAGTTGGACTTGTGTTTCCAAGAATTTGTTTATGTGGGCTTTGGACTTGTGCATTTTCATGTATGATGGGGTTAAAAAGGATTATTGGGGACAGAGACCAGAGCTACCAAAGAACAATTCTGTGGAGCAAAATATGGATGATTGCTAAAACAGAACTTGGCCACTGATATCCAAATTCCCCAGACATTTTTGTGGCCAGTATCGTTTGAAGATTAGGGCCTGTTATAGCAGCGATTACAAGGTACAGAGTAAATGGTATATCTTGACAAAACAATAATGTTTCCCCTATAATTACATCCTAGTTTTTATATTTTGCTTTCTCTGTTTACTTTTTTGCATGCACAACTTGGTCTTTCTCAGTTATGGCATGAATTCTCTTGACTACTGGTTTGTCTCTCTATTACAGCAATATCCTTGGGCAATGCTAATGCTTGCCAACTCAGGCCTATGGAATTCAATCCCTTACACCAATACTTTGGCATAAAGGGGCTGGAGAGATCAGGAAGAGCTTTCCTGAATTAGGCTCTGTATGTGTTACCTGTCATTGAATAACAAATTACAACAAATTTATTGGCTTAAATGAACACATGTTTATCTCATAGTTTCTGTGGTTAGTAATCTAGACATGTGTTAGTTGGGTCTGCATCTTTAAGGTCTCTCACAAAGATGAAATCAATGGTTAACCACGGCTGAGGTCTCATTTGAAGGGTAGACTGAAAAAGAAGAGTTGCCAAGCTCACATTGTTGTAGACAAAATTACAATTCCTCAAGGACCACTGGAATGAGAGCCTCTGTTTCTAGTAGGCTTTTGGCTGGGGGATACCCTCAGTTCCTTGCCATTTGAGCCTCCCCAACATGGTGACTTACTTCATCAATGACAGTAAGCAAGTGAGTTTGCTAGCAAAAGGAGAGTCATTATATTATATAACCCAATGACAGAAATGACATGCCTTCACTTTATTAGTTAGGAACACCAGGGGATTAAACCAGGATCTGAATACTAGGAAGCAAAGCCATATGGGAGCCATCCTAGTAGCTGCCTACTACAGACCCAATGGTAGTTAATACAGCATTAGAGGATTCCTTTCAGTTCCTAACATATTATATTTTATCCTTTGTCATATCCATGAAATTACAGTGGGATGAAAAGGTGAACTTTTGGGTGCAGATGGTTAAATATTATTTATGAGAAACACGAGAGTAGTTGGAGACAACAATCTAATATTTTTCAGGCTGTAATCAGTAAAGTTAAAGAAATTCCCTGATAGAAAGGACTGCCACTTATTTCTTGTATGGTGTGTATGGTGTGTACTGGTGATTGAGGAACTACTGATTAAAGAAACAAAATGTGAAAAAAAAAAAAAAAAAGAAAGGACTGCCACTTATTTCTGAGATTGTTGAACAACAAATCGATTTTAATCCATTAATTTACCTTGATTAAACTTATCATGGCCTGGAGACAATAACACATTAACTTAAAAAAAGGCAGCATTTTCCTCCCATGGTTGGCAATGTATGGCAAGAGAGTAGCTTCAGATTTAAAGCTCTCAAAGAAATGACAATATTTCTTACAATATCTTTAATATGTAATATTGTAATAGTTTCTTTGTCATTATAATTATGATAATATTACCTAATTCACAGGATTGTTGTGAGGAAAAAGTGACAGACTATAAAATACTAAAATTCTAGATAGATGTACTGATGTTAATATTGCCATTAGCTACTATTTTTGTTGAAAAGGTATATTAAGTCAAGGAAAGGAGGATGGTGTGTGGATAAATACAGGCAAACTAATCCAAATGTTAAATTTTATCTTCAAGTCATCTAACTATATGTTTTGAGAGGTATCTGGGATTTTGTTTTTATTCAGGTATAATAGACTGGCAGATCAGGGAACAATTGTCATTGAAAAGATAATTTTTACTCACAATTCCCAGGAGGAGGGGGTGTGCCACCCCACACAGGGCACATGGGGAAGCACCAGTGTTGGCCATGAGGCAAAAGGAGTGAAGGGAAAGCATGGACAGGAGTCTTCTTTGTAGTTTTTGCCAGAAGGAATAGATGAGGGTGAGCAGGCTTAGAGTTGGATAGTTTAAGTAATGCCAACAGACTCTGGGCTACTGGGGTTGTCACTACATGTCCAGTACCTGGCTTTGGTTCATTAGGGGCAGGGATGCAGTGTTCCCCACTGCCTAGCCTGATAAAAGGAGGCAGGTGGGGGTATGGACTCAGGATTAGTTGGTTTGCATATCAAAGACTTACAGGCAAATTGTTTGCTATCTCTACAAATTCACTAACTCTGGGACGTTAAGCCCCTCCCTGGATGTGTAGGCCCTAAGATATCAAGGCATCATAAAATACAGAAAATAACAAAACGTGATTACTATACTTTACCATTCATCTGCTGTCTGCCAAATTTTGGTGGTCCAATATTAATGCTATAATGTAAAGGATTTACATTTAGTTGATCAGAGCAGCAAAGTGATTTAAAACGTGAAAGTTCAACTGCCTGGGTTTGAATGCTAGTTTCACCACTTGTTAGCCCCATATGATCATCTCTAAAAGTCAATGTTCCTGTTTGTATAAGGGGAACAATAATAGCTCTTACTCGATATATTTGTTTTAACATTAAATATGGTAATGTGCCTAAACTAATTAGCCCAGTATCTGATACATAGTGAGTTTTCAGTAGATATTAGTTATTATCATTATTATCATCATTAATAACATTGTAATTTCCAAGTCCCAGAACTGCTGTTTAAGCCTTTCCACATCTTTACGTTCCTATCATGTTTCAGAACAAGACAAGTATAAAGTAGAATGAGATTTGACTTGAAAAAAATCAAAGAGGAAAAGTAAAGACAGTAAATAAAATGGTATTATAAGAAGGGATGTGATCAGGAGGGAGAGGAAGAGGACAGAAATTAGATGAGATGAATGTGAATGGCCACCTTGTTTGGGACCTCTCCACCCTCCATGCCTATGAATCTTCTCCCCTAAATAGTTTGGGACCCAGCTACACATTACAACATCTCAATCATATCTGTATGTTTCCTTCCATAGTGTATGAATCCCATAGATTCTGAGCTCCTTCAGGATAATCCAGGCTCAAGGCAGGTGTGAAAATCAGAATAATCATACTCTGCATCTCTAATTAGCATCAATAACAGTATCAATAATAGCATCAAAACAGAGTATCAATAACAGTGTTAAAGGCAGAAAAAAATGTGTTGAAGCAGGAAATGTCATAAAATGTGGAAATGCTCTGTTCCGGTGATAGCTAAGACTTAGTTTATATATGAGACTCAGTTTTTTGTGTTTTGTTTTTCAATGGGTTTAGTAAATCTGGTGAAGGCATTTTGTTATTTTTTTTTTTCCTCTGCAGTTTCCACTTTCTCAGGATGAGCAGAGTTGCAGATTCCTTAAGCTTCTGCACCTAGAATGCCAAGAGCATTATGATCAGTTTGCCTGTTGGTTTCCACTGAAACTATTAGAAATTAGAAGGCTTAGTCCCCTATTTTCACTACTCTCATGTGTACATTTTTAGGTAAACAAGCATCAGGACCTTTTGCCCTTAAACTTCTGCTTTCCTTCCCCTATCACTTCAAGCCATTTTAAACACTCTTAACACTTAAACACACATTCCCTCTAACAGAGACCTACACACTGCCTTCTGCTTTATTTCCTTTATAATCGCTTTTTTATTTTCTCCTGGCTGTCCCAGTGCCCCATCCCCGGCTAGGTTGTGTTGTGAGTGAGGTGTGTGTTTGGAGGGATGGAAAAGAGAACTGTGACCACCTGCTGGATGGACTTTTTACCTGCTGCTCTTCTGATTATTTGTGCTGGGATAAGGCAGCTCTTAAAAAGAGCTAGGATTAAGGCTGCTCAGAGGGAAACTGAACTGGGTATCAAGAGAACAGAGGAGAGAATCGATGAATTACCGACTTACTTACCTCACCTCAGCAGCATATTTAGAAACTCCAGTCTTTCCAAATTTATCATATCTGGCAAGTCTCCCTCTGTATCTATCACAGTAGAAGAAGAAGAGAAGGCCAAATGAAATTTCTGAGCCTAGGGATAGTGTTTTCTTCATGGGCTTTCTATAATATATTTGTTGACAGCCTCCTGTTGTGCAATTTCCTCTCACTCCAAAGATATTTCTTAGATCAAATCCAAGGTTATTATTTAGGAAAAGAAAAAAACACATTTTTTTTTTAGAAAAATGGAGAATTCCTTCACTGTCCCAGTTCTACTTCTGGTCGTGGGAGGAAAAAAAAGGCTGGGCAAGGGGAGAAGGGCAGTAAGAGGTGGCAGGTGGACTTGGGTCAGAGTGGACAGCAGATGTAGCGTTGGAGAGCGAGCTCATGGCAAGGGCTGGCTCCACCTCCTCTTTCTTGCTTTCTCTTCAAGGCTTAAAAGACATTCTTTTAGTTTTTCAGATAGTAATCTATTTAAGCCACTTAATAATTTTATGAGATAGATGCTATTTTTAGTCCTTTTTACAGATGAGCAACCTGATATTTATCAACTTTAAGTACCTTGTCCAACATACTTCCAAAGTTATTGAGGTGAATCTTTAATGAGTATTCCCAGTAGTTAAAAACTGCCAAAGTGAATGTTATTGGATACTATCTACCAAATATTGATATTTAGTAAGTAGTTGGATACATGTATCTCGGTTTCAAAGGAAATGTTTGGGCTACAAATATAAATTTAGGAGCCAGACATGGAACAGAATGAGAGCACTTATGAATTAATATAGGTAGAAAATAAAGAGATTATATCTAGAGACAATATTGCCCTTGTGTCAGAGGTTGCTTTTGAATTCTGACTCTATTTCTTAACCATTAGAATAAACTTGGATATGATACATACTACTCTAAAAATTAAATTGTGAGAGGCAGCATATTAAAAGTGTTAAGAGGGGCTTCCCTGGTGGCGCAGTGGTTAAGAATCCTCCTGCCAATGCAGGGGACACGGGTTCGAGCCCTGGTCCCGGAAGATCCCACATGCCGCGGAGCGGCTGGGCCCGTGAGCCACAATTACTGAGCCTGCGCGTCTGGAGCCTGTGCTCCGCAACGAGAGAGGCCGCGATAGTGAGAGGCCCGCGCACTGCGATGAAGAGTGGCCCCCACTTGCCACAACTGGATAGAGCCCTAGCACAGAAACGAAGACCCAACACAGCCATAAATAAATAAATAAAAAATTAAAAAAAAAAAAAAAAGTGTTAAGAACATAGATTTCCAGCTCTGCCACTGTATGAAGGTAAACAAATTATTTAAATTTTCTAAGTATCATTTTTCCTCATCCACAAAATGGAAAAAGTAATTACAGCTACTTCAGAGGGTTATTTTGAATTTTTATAGAAATTAATGTTTAGTGAATTTATGCTATTTATTAAGTCCCTGTAAATTCTAATATTTTTCTTTTCTCTAAAATGTAATTGGTAAGAGTACTTACCACATACCCTTAAGAAATAAATGAAATAAAGCATATATAAGTACTAAATACATATTAATTCTTTTTTTTTTTTTTTGAGTCATGGTTTTATTGCTGGGTTTCAGGGAAAGGGCTCAAATGTGCCCAATCTCCCTCAGCTTGGCCACCAGGTCCTCTGCTGTCTCCACCTTGACACCGGCTGTGTGCTGGGGTGGGTCTTCCAAGCTAATCACAGAGAACTTGGAGGTCAGGTCCATGCCCAGGTCCCCAGCCTTGATCACCTCGATCTTCTTCTTGGCTTTCATGATGTTGGGCAACGTATCGTAGTGGGGCTTGTTGAGCTGCAGGTCAGCAGTCACCACGTCAGGCAGCTTCAGGAGCAGGGTCTCCAGGCCTCCATCGATCTCCTGCTCCCCTTTCACCTTGTCCCCTTCCAGCGTCACCTGGGAGGCGAATGTGCCCTGTGGCCAGTCCAGAAATCTGGCTGTCATATGCCCTGTCTGGTTACAATTATCATCGATGGCCTGCTTGCCCAGGTCCACCTTCTCCTTCTCTGCCAGTTTGGCCAGGACCCAGGCCACCTGCAGGGGACCCAGGAGATCTGCCTCTGCAGCCGGCACCTCCACGTGGATGCCTCGGTCTGCACCCATGGCCAGAGCGGTGCGGATGGTCTCCTGGCACTGGGCAGGCCAGCAGCTGACGGCAATGACTTCCTTCACCAGCTTTTTCTCCTTGAGCCGCACAGCCTCCTCCACAGCGATCTAGCAGAAGGGGTTCATGGAGCGCTTCACACAGTCTGACCACACTTGTCCTGTCGGGCTTCACCAGGATCTGCTCAGCCGGGAGGGGAACTGGCAGGGTCAGGGGGAAGCAGGCAAGAAGGCGGGGGTGGGGGTAGGGGGTGACCAAGACACCAAGCCTCGCCCAGGCTGGATGGGGGCCAGAGGGATGTGGAAAGGAGCAGGACCTTGTGAGGGTCCCACAGCTTCAGGGACAGAGAGGGTTAGAATTCACAGGTGGGTGGAGGCCACCTTCGCACTCAGACACTCACTGAGCACCAGGGACATCTGACATGCTTGTCCTACTCTGTGGCTGCTCCTTGGGCCTGAAAGAGTGTTTCACAAATTTTTCTTTACCATAACCCGTAGCGAGAAGTACATTTTACAATATTCCCAAGTGTATTATAAATGCACACATACATTTATATATAAACATAAATACCACGGCAATGTGAGGTTCAGTGATGGATTCTAACCCTTCCATTATACACCTTACCCTGACATTTTCTATTCTTTTTAAAATAATTAATTAATTAATTAATTATTTTTTTTAACATCTTTATTGGAGTATAATTGCTTTACATTCTGTTAGTTTCTGCTGTATAACAAAGTGAATCAGCTATACGTATACATATATCCCCATATCCCTTCCCTCTTGCATCTCGCTCCCTCCCACCCTCCCTATCCCACCCCTCTAGGTGGTCACAAAGCATCCAGCTGATCTCCCTGTGCTATGAGGCTGCTTCCCACTAGCTATCTATTTTAATTTGATAGTGTATATATGTCCAAGCCACTTTCTCACTTCGTCCCAGCTTACCCTGCCTCCTCCCTGTGTCCTTAAGTCCATTCTCTATGTCTGCGTCTTTATTCCTGTCCTGCCCTTAGGTTCTTCAGAACCACTTTTTTTTTAGATTCCATATGTATGTGTTAACATACAGTATTTGTTTTTCTCTTTCTGACTTACTTCACTCTGTATGACATATTCTAGGTCCATCCACCTCACTACAAATAATTCAATTTTGTTTCTTTCTATAGCTGAGTAATATTCCATTGTACATATGTGCCACATCTTCTTTATCCATACATCTGTCGAAGGTCACTTAGGTTGCTTCCATGTCCTGGCAAATGTAAATAGTGCTGCAATGAACACTGTGGTACATGACTCTGTTTGAGTTATGGTTTTCTCAGGGTATATGCCCAGTAGCAGGATTGCTGGGTCATACGGTAGTTCTATATTTGGTTTTTTAAGGACCCTCCATACTGTTCTCCATAGTGGCTGTATCAATTTAAATTCCCACCAAGAGTGCAAGAGGGTTCCCTTTTCTCCACACACCTTCCAGCATTTATTGTTTGTAGATTTTTTGATGGTGGTCATTCTAACCTGTGTGAGGTGATACCTCATTGTAGTTTTTTTTTTTTTTCTTAAACAGGAGAAGGGATTTTTTTTTTTTTAATAATTATTTATTTTTGGCTGTGCTGGGTCTTCGTTTCTGTGCGAGGGCTTTCTCTAGTTGCGGCAAGTGGGGGCCACTCTTCATCGCGGTGTGCGGGCGTCTCACTATCACGGCCTCTCTTGTTGCAGAGCACAGGCTCCAGACGCGCAGGCTCAGTAGTTGTGGCTCACGGGCATAGTTGTTCCGCAGCATGTGGGATCTTCCCAGACCAGGGCTCGAACCCGTGTCCCCTGCATTGGCAGGCAGATTCTCAACCACTGCGCCACCAGGGAAGCCTCTCATTGTAGTTTTGATTTGCATTTCTCTAATGATTAGTGATGTTGAGCATCCTTTCATGTGTCTGTTGGCAATCTGTATATCTTCTTTGGAGAAATGTCTGTTTAGATCTTCTGCCCATTTTTGGATTGGGTTGTTTGTTTTTCGATATTGAGCTGCATGAGCTGCTTGTATATTTTGGAGATTAATCCTTTGTCAGTTGCTTCCTTTGCAAATATTGTCTCCCATTCTGAGGGTTGTCTTTTCATCTTGTTTATGGTTTCCTTTGATGTGCAAAAGCTTTTAAGTTTTGTTAGGTCCCATTTGTTTATTTTTGCTTTTATTTCCATTTCTCTAGGAGGTGGGTCAAAAAGGATCTTGCTGTGATTTATATCATAGAGTGTTCTGCCTATGTTTTCCTCTAAGAGTTTGATAGTGTCTGGCCTTACATTTAGGTCTTTAATCTATTTTGAGTTTATTTTTGTGTATGGTGTTAGGGAGCATTCTAACTTCATTCTTTTTCATGTAGCTGTCCAGTTTTCCCAGCACCATTATTGAAGAGGCTGTCTTTTCTCCATTGTATATTCTTGCCTCCTTTATCAAAAATAAGGTGACCATATGTACCTGGGTTTATCTCTGGGCTTTCTATCCTGTTCCATTGATCCATATTTCTGATTCTGTGTCAGTACCATGCTGTCTTGATTACTGTAGCTTTGTAGTATAGTCTGAAGTCAGTGTGGCTGATTCCTCCAGCTCCATTTTTCTTTCTCAAGATGGCTTTGGCTATTCAGGGTCTTTTGTGTTTCCATATAAATTGTGAAAATTTTTGTTCTAGTTCTGTGAAAAATGACATTGGTAGTTTGCTAGATATTGCATTGAATCTGTAGATTGCTTTGGGTAGTATAGTCATTTTCAAAATGTTGATTTTTTCCAATCCAAGAACATGGAATATCTCTCCATAGGTTTGTATCATCTTTAATTTCTTTCATCAGTGTCTTATAGTTTTCTGCATACAGGTCTTTTGTCTCCCTAGGTAGGTTTATTCCTAGCTATTTTATTCTTTTTGTTGCAGTGGTAAATGGGAGTGTTTCCTTAATTTCTCTTTCAGATTTTTCATCATTGGTGTATATGAATGCAAGAGATTTCTGTGCATTAATTTTGTATCCTGCCACTTTACCAAATTCATTGATTAACTCTAGTAGTTTTCTGGTAACATCTTTAGGATTCTCTATGTATAGTACATGTATCTGCAAACAGTGAAAGTTTTACTTCTTCTTTTCTGATTTAGATTCCTTGTAGTTCTTTTTCTTCTCTGATTATTGTGGATAAATCTTCCAAAACTGTGTTGAATAATAGTGGTGAGAGTGGGCAACCTTGTCTTGTTTCTGATCTTAGTGGAAATGGTTTCATTTTTTCATCATTGAGAACGATGTTGGCTGTGGGTTTGTCATATATGGCCTTTATTATGTTGAGGTAAGTTCCCTGTATGCCTACTTTCTGGACAGTTTTTATCAAAAATTCGTGTTATATTTTGTCAAAAGCTTTTTCTGCATCTATTGAAATGATCATATCCTTTTATCCTTAAATTTGTTAATATGGCGTATCACATTGATTGATTTGCATATATTGAAGAATCCTTGCATTCCTGGGATAAATCCCACATGATCATGGTGTATGATCCTTTTAATGTGCTGCTGGATTCTGTTTGCTAGTATTTTGTTGAGGATTTTTGCATCTATATTCATCAGTGATAGTCTCCTGTAGTTTTCTTTTTTTGTTACATCTTTGTCTTGTGTTGGTATCAGGGTGATGGTGGCCTCGTAAAATGAGTTTGGGAGTGTTCCTCCCTCTGCTCTATTTTGGAAGAGTTTGAGAAGAATAGGTGTTACCTGTTCCCTTAATGTTTCATAGAATTCACCTGTGAAACCTTCTGGTCCTGGGCTTTTGTTTGTTGGAAGATTTTTAATCACAGTTTCAATTTCAGTGCTAGTGATTGGTCTGTTTATATTTTCTATTTCTTCCTGGTTCAGTCTCGGAAGGTGTGCTTTTCTAAGAATTTGTCCATTTCTTCCAGGTTTTCCAATTTATTGGCATATAGTTGCTTGTAGTAATCTCTCATGATCCTTTGTATTTCTGTAGTGTCAGTTGTTACTTCTCCTTTTTCATTTCTAATTCTATTGATTTGAGTTCTCGCTTTTTTTCTTGATGAGTCTGGCTAAAGATTTATCAATTTTGTTTATCTTCTCAAAGAACCAGCTTTTAGTTTTGTTTATCTTTTCTATTGTTTTCTTCATTTCTTTTCCAGTTATTTCTCATCTGATCTTTATGATTTCTTCTGCTAACTTTGGTGTTTTTTTGTTTTTCTTTCTCTATTTGCTTTAGGTGTAAGGTTAGGTTGTTTATTTGATATTTTTCTTGTTTTTGAGGTAGGATCATATTGCAATAAACTTGCCTCTTAGAACTGCTTTTGCTGCATCCCATAGATTTTGGGTCATCGTGTTTTTATTGTCATTTGTCTCTAGGTATTTTTTGATTTCTTCTTTGATTTCTTCAGTGATTTCTTGGGTATTTAGTAGCATATTGTTTAGCCTCCCTGTGTTTGTCATTTTTACAGATTTTTTCTTGTAATTGATATGTAGTCTCATAGTGCTGTGGTCAGAAAAGATACTTGATATGATTTCAATTTTCTTAAATTTACCAATGCTTGATCTGTGACCCAAGATATGATCTATCCTGGAGAATGTTCCATGAGCACTTGAGAAGAAAGTGTATTCTGTTGTTTTTGGATGGAATGGCCTATAAATATCAGTTAAGCCCATCTTGTTTAATGTATCATTTAAAGCTTGTGTTTCCTTATTTATTTTCATTTTGGATGATCTGTCCCTTGGTGAAAGTGGGGTGTTTAGGTCCCCTACTATGATTCTGTTACTGTCGATTTCCCCTTTTATGGCTGTTAGCATTTGCCTTATGTATTGAGGTGCTCCTATATTGGGTGCATAAATATTTACAATTGTTATATCTTCTTCTTGGATTGATCCCTTGATCATTATGTAGTGTCCTGCTTTGTCTCTTGTAATAATCTTTATTTTAAAGTCTATTTTGTGTGATATGAGAATTGCTACTCCAGCTTTCTTTTGATTTCTATTTGCACGGAATATCTTTTTCCATCCCCTCACTTACAGTCTGTAGGTCTGAAGTGGGTCTCTTTTAGATGGTGTATATACAGGTCTTGTTTTTGTATACATTCAGCCAGTCTATACCTTTTGGTTGTAGCATTTAATCCATTTACATTTAAGGTATTTATCGATATATATGTTCCTATTACCATATTCTTAATTGTTTTGGGTTTGTTTTTGTAGGTCGTTTCCTTCTCTCGTGTTTTCTGCTTAGAGAAGTTCCTTTAGCATTTTATTGTAATGCTGGTTTGGTGATGCTGAATTCTCTTAGCTTTTGCTTGTCTCTAAAGCTTTTAATTTCTCTGTCAAATCTGGATGATGTCCTTGCTGAGTAGAGTAATCTTAGTTGTAAATGTTTCCCTTTCATCACTTTAAATATGTCCTGCCACTTCCTTATGGCTTGCTGAACTTCCTTCAGAATTTCTGCTGAAAGATCAGCTGTTAACATTATGGGGATTCCCTTGTATGTTGTTTGTTGCTTTTCCCTTGCTGCTTTCAGTATTTTTTCTTTGTATTTAATTTTTGATAATTTGATTAATATGTGTCTTGGCATGTTTCTCATTGGATTTATCCTCTATGTGACTCTGTGCTTTCTGGACTTGATTGACTATTTCCTTTCCAATATTAGGGAAGTTTTCAACTATAATCTCTTCAAATATTTTCTCTCCCTTTCTTTTTCTCTTCTTCTTCTGGGACCCCTATAATTCGAATGTTGGTGTGTTTAATGTCCCATAGGTCTCTGAGACTGTCCTCAATTTTTTTCATTCTTTTTTCTTTATTCTGCTCTGCGGTAATTGTTTCCACTATTTTATCTTCCAGGTCACCTATCCATTCTTCTGATTCAGTTATTCTGCTCTTGATTCCTTCTAGTGAATTTTTAATTTCATTTACTGTGGTGTTCATGATTGTTTGTTTGCTCTTTAGTTCTTCTAGGTCTTTATTAAACGTTTCTTGTATTTTCTCCATTCTACTTCCAAGATTTTGGATCATCTTTACTATCATTACTCTGAATTATTTTTCAGGTAGACTGCTTATTTCCTCTTCATTTGTTTGGTCTGGTGGGTTTTTACCTGGCTCATTCATGTGCTGCATATTTCTCTGTCTTCACATTTTGTTTAACTTACTGTGCTTGGAGTCTCCTTTTCTCAGGCTGCAGGTTCGTAGTTCATGTTGTTTTTGGTGTCTGCCCCCAGTGGGTAAGGTTGGTTCAGTGGGTCATGTAGGCTTCCTGGTGGAGGGGACTGGTGCCTGTGTTCTGATGGATGAGGCTGTATCTTGTCTTTCTGGTGGGCAGGACCACTTCAAGTGGTGTGTTTTGAGGTGTCTGTGAACTTATTATGATGTTAGGCAGCCTTTCTGCTAATGTTTGGTTTTGTGTTCCTGTCTTGCTAGTTGTTTCGCATGGGGTGTCCAGCACTGGAGCTTGCTGGTCTTTGAGTGGAGCTGGGTCTTTGCATTGAGATGGAGATCTCTGGCTGAGCTCTCGCCAATTGATATTAAAAGGGGCCGGTAGGTCTCTGGTGGACCAATATCCTGAGCTCTGCTCTCCCACCTCAGAGGTTCAGGCCTTACAGCCGGCTGGAGCACCAAGCCCCTGTCAGCCACACAGCCTTAGTAAGCTGAGACACCAAGTGGGGAGTAGGAAAAGTAGTGTCAGATACTTTCCTCATCAATTCTTTGATACTTATTTGGGGAAAAAAAAAGACAAAAATATAAATAAAACATTATGCACGATACCTCGAAGGAAGCTTGTGCCTGTATGGGGCCCTAGATCTTATGCATCATTAGCTTCATTGTCCATCAGCCTCTGGGAGATAGCCAAGCAGAAGACAGGGATGAGAGTCCTTTGGCACAGGACACAGCAATTACAGGCACTGTGGTGCCTGACAGAGGGAGGAACAAGAGAGGCAGCTGCTGAGGAGAGCTGGAATCAGACCATGTATAAATTTATAATCCATGACAAGGAATCTTCACGGCGAAGTCGATGACCCTCTTGACAGCCATAATCGCACTCAGCTCTACCATCTTCCTGCTGCAGCAACCCTATTAACTCGTTTTTAGTAAAATATTTTATATGGTGATTACTATGCCATGCATAACCAGATACATTCTTAATTTATTACTTTCTTTTACATAAACAAGCATAGTCATAGTTTTGTGTAAATGAATATTTAATTCTTCCCTCGCTTCAAGATTTATCCTTTTGATAACTCCTGAAAGGCATAAACAAGTGGCTCAAAAACAAAACTGACATTTTAAATATCCTTTGACCTTGCCATGAACTTCAGTATATGTTTATTCTCTTGATTCTTTCAATTGAATCACTTCAGATATTTAAATGAAGTTTGTTTTAGTTGATGCATGATTCATTGAAAACATCCAATGTATGATGACATATTGAATTTAAAAGATTTTAGACCTTTCACTTTTCCTTTTATGTCTAATGTTTGCTTTAATAAATATTCTACTTTTTTCCATACATAATAAGTGACCTCCATTTCCAGTTTACAGATTTGGCTGGATTAAATGCCATCTTCTACAGTCTTATATTTGGTAGTTTTGAAAATCTTTTTCCAAATTGGATAAATTTTTAACTTCAAAACACTTTTGAAAAACTCCTCTTCAATGTCATTTTCAGTGTGTTTCCAGTGGGTGTGTTTTTTTGTTTGTTTTTTGAAAGGATTTACACAGGAAGGATTTTTTTATCCTGTGACTGAAGTCGTTAGCCTTGATAGTTCTTGCTGGACTCATTACCACAGAACAATGTCTCTTTACAACTGATAAGAGAAGCTAGCTTATTTGTCTAGAGACATCTATGAGTTTTCATTACTTAATACTCATCAAAATGCATACTCTCTAAGTAAAAGTCCAGGAAATTTTATTTTATTCCTAAATAGATAACACTGTAATCAAAGGTTGCCAAGAAATTGCTAGGAGGTTTTCAATGAAACACCTTGAAGTAACCAGCTCCTTGGATTTAACCCACGGAGAGCATAATTTCTGTGCAACTTGGTAAACAACTCCTTGGATTTATCCCACAGAGAGCATAATTTCTGTGCAACTTGAAAGGTGTGAGCACTTCTACTCTTCCCCAGGCATGATTATTAGTGCAGGGATTGCTACCAGAAGGATATAGGAAGCCAGAGGGGAACTGAGAATACATGAAATCTAGAGAAGAGGAAACTGTGTCTACCTCTAAGTCTTCCTTGCCTGAGTTAAGGGGCACATTTAATTCTGCAAAACTATGAAATATTTCTGAGTAACAGAGAGCTTTTGGATTCAAGACTTAAGCTCTTCCAACTTCTCTGGTATGGTGGTCATAGTACTCCACAGAAAGAACTGATAAAGCGGAATTACATTTGTCTTCAAGACACCATATCTAGAATTTCTCCCCAAATTAACTTTTGAAAATGTAATTAATAAATGGGCTATGAAAGTTAATGATAGAACATTAGAACAAAAAGAATGAGAAAAGACATTTAGGATAATGTCAAATAACATTGGATAGGTACTTATGAGTTCTCTTGATGCCAACACTTGGAGAGATATCAAGTGTGATGAACATGAGTATTGGAGAAAGAAACCTTTACTTTATTTTTGACTCTGTCATTAAGCTAGCTGTGTAACACATTTAAATTTTGTTCCATGGTGGCTTACCTAAAATCAAGATGATAATTCAGTGTTATTCCAAATGTGCTCCTTAACAGTTTAATTTTTTTTTTAATTGAAGTATAGTTGCTTTACAATGTTGTGTTAGTTTCTGCTGTACAGCAAAGTGATTCAGCCATACACATACATATATCTCCTCTTCCTTTTATTTCTTTCCCATTTCGGTGACCACAGAGCATTGAGTAGAGTTCCCTGTTCCATAGAGTCTATTCTCATTAGTTATCTATTTTATACATAATAGTGTATATATATCAACCCCAATCTCCCAATCCACCTCCCTTTGGTAGTCATACATTTGTTCTCTATATCTTTGTCTCTATTTCTGCTTTGCAGATAAGTTCATCTGCACCATTTTTCTAGATTCCACATATATGCATTAATATATGATTTTTTTTTTCTCTTTCTGACTTACTTCACTCTGTATGACACACTCCAGGTCCATCCACGTCTCTACAAATGACCCAATTTCGTTCCTTTTTATGGCTGAGTAATATTCCATTTTATATATGTACCACAAGTTCTTTATCCATTCCTCTCTTGATGGACATTTAGGTTGCTTTCAGGTCCTGGCTATTGTAAAAAGTGCTGCAATGAACGTTGGAGTGCATGCATCTTTTGCAATTATGGTTTTCTCAGGGTGTATGCCCAATAGTGGGATTTCTGGGTCATATGGTAGTTCTATTTTTAGTCTTTTAAGGAACCTCCATATTGTTCTCTATAGTGGCTGTATCAGTTTACATTTCCACTAACACTGTAAGAGGGTTCCGTTTTCTCCACAGCCTCTCCATCATTTATTGTTTACAGATTTTTTTGATGATGGCCATTCTGACCAGTGTGAGGTGATACCTCATTGTAGTTTTAATGTGCATTTCTCTAATAACTAGTGATGTTCAGTGTCTTTTCATGTGTTTGTTGGCCATCTGTATGTTTTCTTTGGAGAAATGTCTATTTAGGTCTTCTGCCCATTTTTTGATTGGATTGCTGTTTTTTTGATATTGAGCTGCATGAGCTGTTTGTATATTTTAGAGATTAAACCCTTGTCAGTTGCTTTATTTGCAAATATTTTCTCCCATTCTGAGGGTTGTCTTTTCATCTTGTTTATGGTTTCCTTTGATGTGCAAAAGCTTTTGTTTCATTAGGTCCCATTTGTTTATTTTTGCTTTTATTTCCATTTCTCTAGGAGGTGGGTCAAAAAGGATCTTGCTGTGATTTATGTCATAGAGTGTTCTGCCTATGTTTTCCTCTAAGAGTTTGATAGCGTCTGGCCTTACATTTAGGTCTTTAATCCATTTTGAGTTTATTTTTGTATATGGTGTTAAGGAGTGTTCTAATTTCATTCTTTTACATGTAGCTGTCCAGTTTTCCCAGCAACACTTATTGAAGAGGCTGTCTTTTCTCCATTGTATATCCTTGCCTGCTTTATCAAAGATAAGGTGACCATATGTGCATGAGTTTATCTCTGGGCTTTCTATCCTGTTCCATTGATCTATATTTCTGTTTTTGTGCCAGTACCATACTGTCTTGATTACTGTACCTTTGTGGTATAGTCTGAAGTCAGGGAGCCTGATTCCTTCACCTCTGTTTTTCTTTCTCAAGATTGATTTGACTATTCCAGGTCTTTTGTGTTTCCATGCAAATTGTAAAATTTTTTGTTCTAATTCTGTGAAAAATGACATTGGTAATTTGATAGGGATTGCATTGAATCTGTAGATTGCTTTGGGTAGTATAATCATTTTCACAATATTGACTCTTCCTATCCAGGAGCATGGTATATCTCTCCATCTGTTTATGTCATCATTGATTTCTTTCATCAGTATCCTATAGTTTTCTGAGTACTGGTCTTTTGCCTCTTTAGGTAGGTTTATTTCTAGGTATTTTATTCTTTTTGTTGTAATGGTAAATGGGATTGTTTCCTTAATCTCTCTTTCAGATCTTTTGTTGTTAATGTATAGGAATGCAAGAGATTTCTGTTAGTTAATTTTGTATCCTGCAACTTTACCAAATTCATTGATTAGCTCTACTAGTTTTCTGGTGGTATCTTTAGGATTCTCTGTATATAGTATCATGTCATCTGCAAACAGTGACAATTTTACTTCTTCTTTTCCAATTTGAATTCATTTTATTTCCTTTTCTTCTCTGATTGCCATGACTAAGACTTCCAAAACTACATTGAATAATAGGGGTGAGAGTAGATATCCTTGTCTTGTTCCTGACCTTAGAGGAAATGCTTTTGGTTTTTCACCATTGAGAATGATGTTTACTGTGGGTTTATCCTCTATGGCCTTTATTATGTTGAGGTAGGTGTCCTCTATGTCCACTTTCTGGAGACTTTTTATCATATCAGTGTTGAATTTTGTCAAAAGGTTTTTCTGCATCTATTGAGATGATCATATGATTTTTATTATTCTATTTGCTAATGTGGTGTATCATGTTGATTGATTTGCATATACTGAAGAATCCTTGCATCCCTGGGATAAATCTCACTTGATCATGTTGTATGGTTCTTTTAATGTGTTGTTGGATTCTGTTTGCTAGTATATTGTTCAGGACTTTTTCGTCTATGTTCATCAGTGTTACTTGTCTGTAATTTTCTTTTTTTGTGATATCTTTGTCTGGTTTTGGTATCATGGTGATGGTTGCCTCATAGAATGAGCTTCGAAGTGCTCCTTCTTCTGCATTTTTTGGAAGAGTTTGAGAAGGAAAGGTGTTAGCTCTTCACTAAATGTTTGAACTTTTGAGGTTAGAGGATATGATTCTGGGAATATCAGAGTATACAACCCACTCCACCCTGGAACTAGAGATCACATTTTATTTTTTTCTGATAGTAACCACTTTTATAACTCTGTTAATAAAATAAGCTAGAGTTTATCAAAAAACTTTATTTCTCATAATGTAATGTCCTTCACAGTGGAAGCATTACTTCTTTAACATAGTGCCTAGAATATAGTAAATGTCCAAGGAACCACTCCAATGCTATCTATAATAAATAGATATATATACAGTCTAGATGCAGTATAAAATAACACACTTTTACTCATTCCATATGCCTTTATATAAAATGCAAAATGAATTTTCATTCAGTACAGATTCTCCCAGATACTGAAGGAAGGAAAATTCACTAAGTTGGTAATTATAATGTTATTAACTATGATAATGACAATGAATAATAAGAGTAATAATGGTAGTAACATTTAACACTTCTTATGCTTTTACAAATATTCTAAACACTAAACTAATTGTTTTATAACAGTTTCTCACTTGTTTCTCAAAATAATCTAAAGAAGTTTCTTTTATACTTTTAATTTCTATTTGAGGTAACAGGCTTAGGGAAGCAAAATTGCTTCTTAAAGATTACAAAGCTAGGAAGTGGTGGTGCCAAAATATGAACTAGGCTATGTATTTCCAAACCTATGTTATTCCCCATATTCAACTTATCCAATCTACTGGTCTGGTTTAAACTGAATCAAACAAACAAACAAAAAAGATAGCCAAAGCCCAACTAATTAATCTATTGAAACGTGCAGCTTTATTTTTAGTCAGTGATTCTTTGTGATAAACTTAACACAGATTTTTATCTCCTGAGGTAACGTTGATGACTGAATTTTGAAAGTAGTCTTCAGGTCTCATTGGCGTATTAAATGTCATTGCATAGGGCTACTCTATAGCTTTTAAGCACTTATTCTATACTAAGTGTCATAAACATATTACATCATTTAATCTAATGACAACCCTAGGTGCTAAATATAGTTGTTCTCCTGAAGATGATCATAGTGAGACTGAGAGAAGAAAATAAAATTATGCAAGTTTGCAGAGTTAATGGAAAACTAAATGAAGGACCTCATATTCAAACCTATTACTTTCTAAGTCTACAGTCCAATTTCCTTTCTATATATAAAGTATCTTTAAAAGGCTTCGTACATATAATTAGTTGTATGAGTAGTGTGTGATGGAAGAGGCATGAACTCTAATGTACATGTTCTGTACTATAATATTGCTTATATTTTCTCATTTAAGCTGAACAACTATCTTGTGAAATATTTATATTATCCATATTCTGAAGACCAGGAAACTGAGGTGCAGAAATGTGGCATAATTTATCTAAAGTCATCACATCTGGAAAAACTGCAAAGGTAGAATATGAAGCTGAGGGCTTTTTTTTAAGATTTTTTCTTTTTTTTCCATGTGGACTCTTTTTAAAGTCTCTATTGAATTTGCCACAACACTGCTTCTGTTTTATGTTTTGGGTTTTTTTTGCCATGAAGCATGCAGGATCCCAGCTCCCTGACCAGGGATTGAATCCGCACCCCCCCACATTGGAAGGTGAAGTCCCAACCACTGGACCTCCAGGGGAGTCTCTGAAGCAAAGTTTGACTGACCTAGGAGCTTGAAGTACTTTTGATATAGAATCTTTAAGGTACTTAATAATTAGAGTTATTAAGACTCGGTTAAAATGACCGACTCTACTAATTCAATTTTTGGACCACTTATGCTTTCTATTTATTTTCTAGTAATTTATCTATATATTTTTTCTGGTAGTTTATCTGTTTTTATAATTTAAAAATTATGTTGACAGAAAACTTTTTAATCTATACTGTCATCATTTTATCTCTGTGGCTTCTGTAGATATTTATGTATTTTCTTTTATAATGTCTTTTTATTTGTGTCTTCTCTTATTTTTAAATTATCTCCTCATCAAAAATTTAAATGTCAATACTTCAAAAAACTATTTGTCATTATCCAGTCTTTCTATTTTATATTTGCATTTTAATTTCATTTTGTTACGTTTTGATGTGAAGTATGAGAATAATCATTTTAAGTGTTCTTAATTTCTATTATGATTGCTTATTTTACCTGTGTTAATAGTATATTTACTAATTTGTAAAATATGAGGAATTTTTCTAGTTTCTAAATTAATTGAGTGGTGGCTAGAAAAAATTCAAGACATATGTTATGACCCCTTTTTGTGGTCAGTTTTCACAGACGTTCTTTATGTGGGTAAAATAATATCTGTTACATTGTTGCTTATGATAATTTTTTCATATTGCTCTTCATATTGTCCCTATTAATTTTGTTTAAGCTATTAGTTACTGAGAAAGTTCTTGATTGACAAAACCAATCCTCAACCAAACTAATACAGACTTCTCTGTTATCATCAAATTTTCTAACTTGTGGTCTCACTACCAATATGTTTTGTTTCATTTTATATTTAGCCAGACTGATATTGTTCTTATTAGAATATGAGCACCTATGACATAAGAAATGTAATTATATGATTAGTTTTAAAAACAACTTACAGAGCACTTCATGAAGATAAAAGGTTTATCATTTTTGCTTAATTCTTCTCCTCTGAGCTTTCCTTAGTTGACAATTTCTTATGATTCAGGTATCTCCTGAAATGGCAACACCTCAGATCATTTTTCTGACTGCCCAGTGCAATAATTATTCATTATATATATATATTTATATACATATATATGAGTAT
This sequence comes from Eubalaena glacialis, assembly GCF_028564815.1. Lineage (NCBI taxonomy): Eukaryota > Metazoa > Chordata > Mammalia > Artiodactyla > Balaenidae > Eubalaena > Eubalaena glacialis. The sequence goes on along the minus strand of NC_083732.1, from coordinate 27,601,589 downwards.
TAAATAAACATAATAGTGTTTGGTAAAATTTTGTTGAATGAATAATGCTAAATGATATTTATGAAGTTTTTCTGAATCCAATTTTCTTCCAGTAATACTTGAAAAATTGAAAAGGAGAATGTGGTTATATAATAATCCCTGATTCATCATCACCATATCTTTTTTTCTTTTCTGCATTTCTATTTCTTCCTTTCATTTTGCACTCTGTTTCTTTACCCTTTTCCCCCATTTCTTTCTTCTCTTCTCCTTTCTCCCATTTCTATGTAGATAGTGAATTTTTCTGAGTCTGGCTTAATAAACTCTTTGTCCTTTCTAATGCTTAGAAGTCAGTGGACTTTGCAAAGGAGGAAATTAAAATGGCAGTCTCAGTAGCTCAGGGTTAGATACTAACGCTCATACTTATGAGTAGACACTAGAGATGCAAATGATGCTGTTGCATTTTTCTGAGAGTTTCAGTGTGGAGCTTTTATTGTTTTGTTATTATGAAGATAAGTCATCATGGGGATCAACCTACACTTTGTATTCACTTTAATAAGTTTCTTTATTGTTGCTCAGAAATGTGCATCAGCATAGATTGTAAGCTACTGCTTCCTTAATTTTCCATTCAGGAAATGAGTGTGCCTAAATGAAATATTAATACCCTTTCCTTTCAGCTTTTAAGATACGACCTATTTTATCCATTGTTTCCTCCTTATTGCTGTTAAGAACAAAAGAGTCTGTTTATTAAAATAATAATTTACAACACAAAAACAGTGTGTATGCTGAAACAGAAGTCAAGTTAAGGGCAAATCCACACATACTGATTATACATTTAGTTTGACTCCTCCTAAGGGAGGTTGTGTCTAGATATGCCTAAATTGACACAAAATATGCCTATACATGAGTAAATTTCCACAAGACTAAGAGTTTCATGTGATCTGTTTACTAATCATAGAAAAATTCTCATTAGCATGTATTTCCATTAACAAATTCACTCATTCAATAGACAGCTATTGACTGCTTACAACACAACAGTCTATGTTTTAGGCTCTAGAAATATAGTGGTAAACTGTGCAAAACTTCTACCTTCATGGAGGATGTCATGAGGATATCAAAACAAAAATATCATTCCAGACTGCAGTAATGGCTTTGCAGAATGAGACTATATGATGAGTGCTGTTAGAGCTATTTTAGTTAGGATGGTTAAGAAAAGCTTTTGTAAAGAGATGATCTTTGAGATCAGATATAAATAATGATGGAACTGTGCAAAGCAGAGAACAGCATCTGTGGTGAAGGGAATAAATGGTACATGGGCAGTGGTTTTCCTGAAATAGAAAGAAGACATGTGTGGCTGGAGTATCTTGATTGAAAGGGAGAAATAATAAGAAATTAGGCTGGAGTGAGAAGTAAGCACCAGGTTATGTTGAGTCCTGTAAGATAATTATAAAAATTTTGAATTTTATTATAAGTTTTAGAACAAGTTATTGAAATATTTTAATCAAAGGAGTGAATGATCTTATGCTCTTTTTAAATTTTATTATCATATTGTCATCTCTGTGGATAGTTGATTGTAATGTGATAAGTGTAGAAGTGGAAGACCGCTTAGGAGGATTCCTTTTTTGGTTGTGCAAATGAAAAATAATGTTAATTTTGAATGGAAGGGAAAGTGTAGACAGTGGAGAAGTGTTCAGGTTTGGGTTATAGTTTGTGGATAAAGCCAACTGGAATTCTTGGTAGAAGGTATGAGTGTATTAAAAAAAGAAAGTAATCAAGAGTGACTGTAGCTTTTATTTTGAACAACTGGATGCATGGTCTTGATATTATATAATAAGACTGATATAGATTTAAATTGCAGAGCTTAAAATCAGTAAAATTAAATTTGATATGTACCTTATTATAAGTATTATACATTTCCTATAATGTTAACATCTTGATAACTTTTATTTTGGGACCCAGGGGTAGATTCTAATGGACACTGGATATGTGTCATATTTGGAAATATGTTGCAGCCCAAACTTTTATATCTTGTCTGTCATATATATACACATTGAATTTAGGTCTTGAGTAGTTGTTAAAAACATACCAGAACCACTTATATTGAGAATTAATGATAAATGTAATTAAGTTGAAGGATTACAGCCTAAATAATGGGTGACAGTATTATAATTTATGTGACATTTTATTTTATAGTGACAAAAAGAAACTAACATACATGAGCGCTGAAAAAATCAGTAATGAGAATTAACTGAATAGATATGAGAAAAATAGGCTAAGTTAGGCTTTTTAAAGTTCTTTCATCAGAAGAGAAAAGGGGAGAATACTGTGCTTTATCTTATGTAGTAAGTAGTGGTCTGTATGAAACATATCTAATAGGACTGATTCACAGATGGAAACACCCAAAATGGTCTGGGTCATTTGAAAAATGACTGAGTACATGCCACGTCCTAATATTTAATGTTTGCATTACACATTTCTTTGAAGGATCCAAGTGCCAGTATGTCTCCAGATATTCTTGAAATTCACATGAGTAATTTTTATTATGTTTGTGCAACTGATGTTGCTTGATTTTAGTTTCCTTTGAATTGTGATCACAATAATTCACTTTCCTGGCATGAAGTAATAATTTATTTCCTCATTGGTGTTAATAAGAGCAAACTTTTGTAAGAAACATATATTGATTAAAGATTCAGCACTTTGCAGCTCATCTTCATTTTAAAATTCAGTGTTGCTAACCTACGATTCTTCCCTGAGATATTTTTTATTACCACTACAAACAGTTATTTAAATCCCTTTTTCTTAAGCTATGAAGACATATAGTGGTTTTAATAAATGGATTTTTAAAAGTGTGCTAATCTTTGCAATGAACATTTTTCTATAACTATGTCATTCCTTTGTATATTATTTCATTCAAATAACTAGAGTCAGAACAAATACTTGTATAAATATTGTATATATCTTGTATAAATCTAGATTCATATAATTACTTTTTATGAAATATAAAATAATATATCTTCATGTTGATATGATGTCAATTATATCAGAAATGAAAATAGACCATGAGGTAAAAGCTCAAAATCTCTAGAGTAAAACTAATTTGCCTTTGATATAAGAGCAAAATAGTATTTGTAGGCATTTCTTTTTAATAAAACTTCAGATGAAGCCAGATATCATTTTTCATATGACTATGTCTTGCATCTAAAAGCTTACTCTTAAATCAGAGGAGCAGAAAAGACAACCCAACCAATCTGTGTAAGGGTTGGTTATAACTGTCCCATTTCTTAGAAATGCAATGAGAAGATCTAGAGGCAATTCATAATAATAATATAGCCAATGATTAGCTATAATAATTAACCTCAAACTAGAAAAATTCTACACACTCTTACTAGGTTTGATTAAACATAATGCATGGAGATGTGTTCTCGTTCAAGTAATTCCTGCAGAGGATTTTTGGATGAAAACTTTTATAAATAGCAGAGCAAATAAAAAAATTATCTGAGTTTTTGTGAACTGTGTGTTAGAAGTAGGATCTACTCCAATGTACTTTCCATCAAACAATTATTATGCAAATATTGTGTGCTAAACACTATATTAGATATTGGGAATGCAAAGGTGAACTAGATGGGAATGTATCTAGCTTTCTGGATTGTACATTCTAGTGCACAAAGAAGAGAAAACATGTAAGCAGTTAAAAATACAAATTATAAAGTTTTCTAAACAGGAAAAATAGAGATTAATTTTGGCTAGAACTACTTTGAGTAAATAGTTAGAGAGGTATGCTTTAAGGAAAAGATATTTAAGCTAAACCCCTCAGGAAAAAAAGAGCCAGCCATAAATACATAAAATAAATTCAAGTGAAATGTTTTGTAGGAAAATGAAAGAATTTGGGAAAATTAAAAAAAAAAAAAAAGAACAAGTTAAACAAGTTACACTTGATCTTAATTATTGTGAGAACCATCTAAAATGATCATTTTAGAAGTTAGAATTCTGGGAATTTAATATTTTATAGTTTCTGCAAAAAATGTGTAGTCTAGTGAACTATTAACCTAAGGGAAATTGTATGTTTACTGTTTTTAGTCAAAGTATACCTGGCTAAGGGAGTCAAATAAATCTTTGCCTTTTCAATAAGTGACTTTGCTCTAGAAGTTAAAGGTGTTTAGGTGAAACAGCAATCAGAAGTTACCACTTGTGGTCAATTTGACAAGGTGATATATTGTGTTTAAAAATAATCCCTAAACCATTAAACATTTCTGCTTGTTATAAATTGAAATATTTTTCTTTGAAATATATTTTTTAATAATATTTTCTTAGAAATATATTTCTTAGAAATATTTCTGCTTAGAAAAAGAATATAAAGATTTCAAACAATTATAAAGAAGTGTAAAGGAGTACAAAATCTTTTAGAAATTCATCCAGAGTCATTACTTTTAATAATTTAATCTTATAGTTTTATTTTTAATAAAATATAAAATACTGGTTTATTTCATAACCTACTACTATTCTCCTAAAAATTTTAACAGTCCACACTTTTAAGTCAAACTGTATAACATTTCATATTATGTATGCACAATAGTTTATTATTATTTTCATTGAAGTATAGTTGACTTACAATATCATATTAGTTTCAGGTGTACAACATAGTGATTAGATATTTTAATAGATTTTACTCCTTATGAAATTATTATATTACAAAATATTGGCTATATTCCCTGTGCTATACATTGTCTTTGTATCTAAGTTATTTTATACCTAGTAGTTTGTACCTCTTAATGTCTTTCACCTATCATGTCCTTCTCTGACCCTTCTCCTCACTGGTAACTACTTTGTTTTCTGTATCTCTAAGTTACGTTTTGTTTTATTTACTTGATTTATTTTTTAGATTTCATGTATATGTGAAAACATACAGTATTTATTTTTCTCTGTCCAATTTATTTAACTAAGCATAATACCCTCCAGGTCCATCATGGTCCTTTTGCAACAACATAGATGTGATTGTAAATGTAAACTCTTTCTGATAGTTTATTATCAGCAATTAGAAACATGAGAGATTCCAGTATATTAATCTTGTATCCTGAAATGTTACTGAATTAATTTATTTGTTCTAATATTGTTTTTTGGTGGAGTCTTTAGGGTTTTCTATATAGTATCAAGTCACTTGCAGATAGTGACAGTTTTATATCTTTCCTTCCAACTGGATGACTTTCATTTATTTTTTTTGACTGGTTGCTGTGGCTAGGACTTCCAATACTATTTAAGTAGAAATGACAAGAGTGGGCATCAATATGTTGCTCCTGATCTTAGAGGAGAACCTTTTAGCTTTCCACCATGTTAGATGTAGTGTTGACATAAATGGCCTTTCTTATGTTGAGATATGTACCCACACTATACCAACTTTGTTGAGAGTTTTCATTATGAATGAATGTTGAATTTTGTCAAATGCTTCTTCTACACCTATGATCATGTGATTTTTAGCTTTTGGTTAATGTGATATATCACATGGATTAATTTATGGATATTGAATGACCCTTGTATCCCTGGAATAAATCTCACTTGATCATGAAGTATAAACTCTTTATGTGTTGTTGAATTTGGTTTGCTAATATTTTGTTGAGGATTTTTGAATGTATGTTTATCAAGGATATTGGTCTGTAATTTTCTTTTTCCATAGTGTCTTTATCTGGTTTGGTGTCAGGGTAATTGTTACTTTGTATAATGCATTTGGGAGTATTTCTTCTTTTTCAATCTTTTGGAATAGCTTTAGAAAAACAGATATTAACTCTTTGAATGCTTGGTAGAATTCCCCTATGAAGCCATCTGGTCCAGGACTTTTGTCTGTTGGCAGTTTTTTAAATTATTGTTTCAATTTCAATACTAGTAATCAGACTATCCAGATTATCAATTTCTTCCTGATTCAGTCTTGGAAGATTGTATGTTTCCAGGAATTTATGCATTTCTCTGGTTGTCCAGTTTGTTGGCATATAACTGTAGTATTCTATAATGCTTGTTTGTACTTCTGTGATATCAACTGTGACTTCTCCCTTTCAATTCTAATTTTGTTTATTTGGGTCTTCTCTTTTTTTTTTTCTTAATAAGCCTGGTGAAAGCCTTGTCAATTTTGTTTATCTTTTAAAAAACCAGCTCTTGGTTTCACTGATCTTTTCTATTACTTTTGTTTGGGTCTCAATTTTATTGATTTCTGCTCTGATCTTTATTATTTCCTTCCTTCTACTAACTTTGGGGCGTGTTTGTTCTTCTTTTTCTAATTCCTTTATACAGTAAGTTAGGTTGTGTTTTTGAGATTTTCTTGCTTCTTGAGGTAGGCCTGTCTTGCTATAACCTTCCTCCTTGGAATTGCTTTTGCTGCGTCGCATACATTTCGGAAAGTTGTGTTTCTTTTTTCTTTGATTCAGGTAATTTTTATATCCTCTTTGATTTATGCGTTGACACATTGTTTTTTTAGTAGCATGTTGTTTAGTGAACACATTTTTTTTTCAGTCTTTATCTTTCAGTTTTATCTTTCAGTTTTATCATTTCTAGTTTCATACCGTTGGGGTCCTAAAAGATCCTTGATATAATTTCAATCTTAAATTCACTGAAACTTTTTTTGTGGCCTGGCATGAAATGTATCCTGGAGAATTCCACGTGCACTTAAAAAGAATGTGTACTCTGTTTTTTCTGGATGGAATGTCCTGCAGATATTATTAAATCTAACTGACCTAATGTGCCAGTTAAGGCCACTGTTTCCTTTTTGATTACCTTCCTGGTTATCTATCCATTGATGTAAGTGGGGGGGGGGGATTAAAGTCCCCTACTGTTATTGTATTACTGTCAATTTCTCCCTTTATGTATAATAATAAGTACTATATATATATATATAGGCACTTCTACATTAGATGCATACATTTTTACATATCTTGTATGCTCTCTTAGATTGACTCTTTTATCATTATATAATGCCTTCTCTGTCTTTTATTACAGACTTTGTTTTAAAGCCTGCTTTGAGAAGCAAGAAGAACTACAACCCTGCAGCCTGTGGAACAAAAACCACATGCACAGAAAGATAGACAAGATGAAAAGTCAGAGGGCTATATACCAGATGAAGGAACAAGATAAAACCCCAGAAAAACAACTAAATGAAGTGGAGATAGGCAACCTTCCAGAAAAAGAATTCAGAATAATGATAGTGAAGATGATCAAGGACCTCAGAATAAGAATGGAGGCAAAGATCGAGAAGATGCAAGAAATGTTTAACAAAGACCTAGAAGAATTAAAGAACAAAAAAAACAGAGATGAACAATACAATAACTGAAATGAAACCTACACTAGAAGGAATAAATCACAGAAAAACTGAGGCAAAAGAACGGATAAGTGACCTGGAAGACAGAATGGTGGAATTCACTACTGCAGAACAGAATAAAGAAAAAAGACTGAAAAGAAATGAAGACAGCCCAAGAGACCTCTGGGACAACATTAAACACAAAAACATTTGCATTATAGGGGTCCCAGAAGGAGAAGAGAGAGAGAAAGGACCAGAGAAAATATTTGAAGAGATTATAGTAGAAAACTTTCCTAACATGAGAAAGGAAATAGCCACCCAAGCCCAGGAAGTGCAGAGTCCCATACAGTATAAACCCAAGGAGAAACATGCCAAGATACATAGTAATCAAATTGGCAAAAATTAAAGACAAAGAAAAATTATTGAAAGCAACAAGGGAAAAACAACAAATAACATACAAGGGAACTTCCATAAGGTTAACAGCAGATTTCTCAGCAGAAACACTACAAGCCAGAAGGGAGTGGCATGATATATTTAAAGTGATGAAAGGGAAGAACCTACAACCAAGATTACTCTACCTGGCAAGGATCTCATTCAGATTTGATGGAGAAATCAACAGCTTTACAGACAAGCAAAAGCTAAGAGAATTCAGCACCACCAAACCAGCTCTACAACAAATGCTAAAGGAACTTCCCTAAGTGTGAAACACAAGAGAAGAAAAGGACCTATAAAAACAAACCCAAAACAATTAAGAGAATGGTCATAGAAACATACATATCGATAATTACCTTAAACGTGAATGGAATAAATGTTCCAGCCAAAAGACACAGTCTCACTGCGTGGATACAAAAACAAGACCCATATACGTGTTGTCTACAAGAGACCCGCTTCAGACCTAGGGACACATACAGACTGAAAGTGAGGGGATGGAAAAAGATATTCAATGCAAATAGAAATCAAAAGAAAGCTGGAGTAGCAATACTCATATCAGATAAAATAGACTTTAAAATAAAGAATATTACAAGAGACAAGGAAGGATACTACATAATGATCAAGGGATCAATCCAAGAAGAAGATATAACAATTATAAATATATATGCACCCAACATAGGAGCACCTCAATACATAAGGCAACTGCTAAAAGCTATAAAAGAGGAAATCGACAGTAACGCAATAATAGTGGGGGGCCTTAACACCTCACTTACACCAATGGACAAATCATACAAAATGAAAATAAGTAAGGAAACAGAAGCTTTAAATGACACAATAGACCAGATAGATTTAATTGATATTTATAGGACATTCCATCCAAAAACAGCAGATTACACTTTCTTCTCAAGTGCGCACAGAACATTCTCCAGGATAGATCACATCTTGGGTCACAAATCAAGCCTCAGTAAATTTAAGAAAATTGAAATCATATCAAGCATCTTTTCTGTCCACAGCACTATGAGATTAGAAATGAATTACAGGGAAAAAAATGTAAAAAACACAAACACATGGAGGCTAAACAATACGTTACTAAATAACCAAGAGATCACTGAAGAAATCAAAGAGGAAATCAAAAAATACCTAGAGACAAATGACAATGAAAACACGATGATCCAAAACCTATGTGATGCAGCAAAAGCCGTTCTAAGAGGGAAGTTTATAGCTATACAAGCCTACTTCAAGAAACAAGAGAAATCTCAAATAAACAATCTAACCTTACACCTAAAAGAACTAGAGAAAGAAGATCAAAGAAAACCCAAAGTTAGCAGAAGGAAAGAAATCATAAAGATCACAGCAGAAATAAATGAAATAGAAAAAAAGAAAACAATAGCAAAGATCAATAAAACTAAAAGCTGGTTCTTTGAGAAGATAAACAAAATTGATAAACCATTAGCCAGACTCATCAAGAAAAAGAGGTAGAGAACTCAAATCAATAAAAGTAGAAATGAAAAAGGAGAAGTTACAACAGACACCACAGAAATACAAAGCATCCTAAGAGACTACTACAAGCAACTCTATGCCAATAAAATGGACAACCTGGAAGAAATGGACAAATTCTTAGAAAGGTATAACCTTCCACGACTGAACCAGGAAGAAATAGAAAAATGAACAGACTAATCACAAGTAATGAAATTGAAACTGTGATTAAAAATCTTCCAACAAACAAAAGTCCAGGACCAGATGGCTTCACAGATGAATTCTATCAAACATTTAGAGAAGAGTTAACACCCATTCTTCTCAAACTCTTCCAAAAAACTGCAGAGGAAGGAACACTCCCAAACTCATTCTCTGACGTCACCATCACCCTGATACCAAAACCAGACAAAGATACTACAAAAAAAGAAAATTACAGACCAATATCACTGATGAATATAGATGCAAAAATCCTCAACAAAATACTAGCAAACAGAATCCAACAACACATTAAAAGGATCATACACCATGATCAAGTGGAATTTATACCAGGGATGCAAGGATTCTTCAATATATGCAAATCAATCAATGTGATACACCATAGTAACAAACTGAAGAAGAAAAACAATATGATCATCTCAATAGATGCAAAAAAAGCTTTTGACAAAATTCAACACATATTTATGATAAAAACTCTCCAGAAAGTGGGCATAGAGGGAACCTACCTCAACATATTACAGGCCATATACGACAAACCCACAGCAATCATCATTCTCAATGGTTAAAAACTGAAAGCATTTCCTCTAATATTAGGAACAAGTCAAGGATGTCCACTCTCACCACTATTATTCAACATAGTTTTGGAAGTTCTAGTCACGGCAATCAGAGAAGATAAAGCAATAAAAGGAACACAAATTGGAAAAGAAGATGTAAAACTGTCACTGTTTGCAGATGACATGATACTATACATAGAGAATCCTAACAATGACACCAGAAAAGTCTTAGAGCTAATCAACGAATTTGATAAAGTTGCAGGATACAAAATTAATGCACAGAAATCTCTTGCATTCCTATACACTAATGACAAAAAATCTGAAAGAGAAATTAAGGAAACACTCCCATTTACCATTGCAACAAAAAGAATAAAATACCTAGGAATAAACCTACCTAGGGAGACAAAAGACCTATATGCAGAAAACTATAAGACACTGATGAAAGAAATTAAAGTTGATACCAACAAATGGAGAAATATACCATGTTCTTGGATTGGAAGAATCAATATTTTGAAAATGACTATACTACCCAAAGCAATCTACAGATTCAGTGCAATATCTATCAAATTACCAATGGCATTTTTTACAGAACTAGAGCAAAAAATCTTAAAATTTGTATGGAGACACAAAAGACCCTGAATAGCCAAAGCAGTCTTGAGGGAAAAAAACGGAGCTGGGGCAATCAGACTCCCTGACTTCAGACTATACTACAAAGCTACAGTAATCAAGAAAATATGGTACTGGCACAAAAACAGAAACATAGGTCAATGGAACAAGATAGAAAGCCCAGAGATAAACCCACGCACCTATGGTGAACTAATCTATGACAAAGGAGGCAAGGATATACAATGGAGAAAAGACAGTCTCTTCAACAAGTGATGCTGGGAAAACTGTACAGCTACATGTAAAAGAATGAAATTAGAACACTCCTTAACACCATATACAAAAATAAACTCAAAATGGATTCGAGACCTATATGTAAGGCCAGACACTATAAAACTCTTAGAGGAAAACATAGGAAGAACACTCTTTGACATAAATCACAGCAAGATCTTTTTTGATCCACCTCCTAGAGTAATTTTGAAATAAAAACAAAAATAAACAAATGGGACCTAATGAAAGTTAAAAGCTTTTGCACAGCAAATGAAACCATTAACAAGACGAAAAGACAACCCTCAGAATGGGAGAAAATATTTGCAAACGAATCAACTGACAAAGGATTAATCTCCAAAATATATAAACAGTTCATGCAGCTCAATATTAAAGAAACAAACAACTCAATCCAAAAGTGGGCTGAAGACCTAAATAGACATTTCTCCAAAGATGGCATACAGATGGCCAAGAAGCACATGAAAAGCTGCTCAACACCACTAATTATTAGAGAAATGCAAATCCAAACTACAATGAGGTATCACCTCACACCAGTTAGAATGGGCATCATCAGAAAATCTACAAACAACAAATGCTGGAGAGGGTGTGGAGAAAAGGGAACCCTCTTGCACTGTTGGTGGGAATGCAAATTGATACAGCCACTATGGAGAACAATATGGAGGTTCCTTAAAAAACTAAAAATAGAATTACCATATGATCCAGCAATCCCACTACTGGGCATATACCCAGAGAAAACCATAATTCAAAAAGACACATGCACCCCAATGTTCATTGCAGCACTGTTTACAATAGCCAGGTCATGGAAACAACCTAAATGCCTATCAACACACAAATGGATAAAGAAGATGTGGTACATATATACAATGAAATATTACTCAGCCATAAAAAGGAATGAAATTGAGTCATTTGTTGAGACATGGATGAATCTAGAGACTGTCATACAGAGTGAAATAAGTCAGAAAGAGAAAAACAAATATCGTATATTAGCACGTGTGTGTGGAACCTAGAAAAATTGTACAGATGAACCGGTTTGCAGGGCAGAAGTTGAGACACAGATGTTAGAACAAATATATGGACACCAAGGGGGGAAAGCCACGGGGAGGTGGGGATGGTGATGTGTTGAATTGGGCGATTGGGATTGACATGTGTACACTGATGTGTATAAAATTGATGACTAATAAGAACCTGTTGTGTAAAAAATAAATAAAATACAATTCAAATATTAAAAAAAAAATTCTGCTTTTTCTGATATAAATATTGCTACCCCAGCTTTCTTTTCATTTCCATTTGCCTAGAATATCTTTTTCCATTCCCTCACTTTCAGTCTGTGTGTGTCTTTAGCTCTGAACTGAGTCTCTTGTAAGAAACATGTAGATAGATCTTGTTTTTTATCTAATCAGCTACTCTATGTCTTTTGATTGGAGCTTTTATCCCATTGATATTTAAAGTGATTATCAATAAGTATGTACTTGTTGCCGTTCTGTTACTTGTTTTCTGGTTGTTTTTGTAGTTTTTCTCTGCTTTTTTGTTCTTTTAGTCTCTTCCCTTGTAGTTTGATTATTTTCTTTAGTGTTATGTTTGGGGTCCTTTCTCTCTCTCTCTCGCTCTCTCTCTCTCTCTTTTTTTTTTTTTTAATGTGTATCTCTTGTAGCTTTTTGGTTTGTGGTTGCCATGACATGTGTATATGTATATATATATATATATATATACACATATATATATATATATATATAATCAGTTTAAATATACATATATGTATATTTAAGTTCAAACACATTCTAAAAGCTCACCATTTTTTCACTCCCCCCATGTTTTATGTTTTTGGCTTCATACTTTACATCTATTTGTGTATCCATTAACTACTAATTGTGTTTACCATTTATTTTATGACTTTTGTCTTTTAACTTTATACTAGCTTATTTAAGTGATTGAGTAAGCCTTTACTGTATATTTGCCTAGTGGGATTTTCCCTTCCCTAATTTTTTATTTCTTATTATAATCTTTTCTTTTTCACTTAACAAAGCTCCTTTAACAGATATTGTATGGTCAGTTTAGTGGTGATATACTCATTCTGTATTTTCTTGTCTGGGAAACTCTTTATCTCTCATTCAATTCTGAAAGATAATCTTTTTGGGTAGAGTCTCCTTGGCTGTAGTATTTTTTCCTTTCAGCATTTTAAATATATCATGCCACTCCCTTCTGACCTTCACAGCTTCTGCTGAAAAGTCAGGTTATAGCCTTATGGGGTTCACTTGTATGTGATCACTTGTGTGTGATTTTTGTTTTTCTCTTGCTGCCTATAAAATTCTCTCTTTAACTTTTGCAGTTTTACTTATGATATACCTTGGTGTGGGTCATTTTGGATTCTTCTTGTCTGGACTCTTTGTGCTTCCTGTACCTGGATATCTATTTCCTTCTTCAGGTTAGGGAAGTTTATAGCCATAATCTTATGAAATATATTTTCTGCCTTCTTCTCTCTGTCTTTTCCTTCTGGGACCCCTATAATGCAAATGTTAGTAGTCTTGATGTTGAACCAGAAGTCCTTTAAACTATCCTCATTTAAATGTTTTTCTTTTTGCTATTCTGATTGGGTGTTTTCTATTATTCTATCTTTCAGATCACTTATACAGTCTGCTGTATCACCTAATCTGCTGTTAATTCCTTTTAGTGTCTTTTTCATTTTTTTTATTGTATTCTTCAGCTATGATTTAAAAGAAATAGTTTCTAGTTTTTGTTGAAGTTCTGACTGTGTTCCTTGATTCCTTTTCTGAGTTCAGTTAGCATATTTATTACTATTGTTTTGAACTGTTTATTAGGTAAATGATTTATCTCTATTTCATTGTTTTTTATTTTTTCCCCTGGATTTAATTATTCTTTTGTTTGAAACATATATCTGTGTTTTCCCATTTTGTTTAACTTTCTCTGTTTGTCTCTGAAATTAGATGAAAGTGTTACTTATCACAGTCTTGAAGGCATGCTCATTTTGGGGATCTTCCCTAGGCAGTCTCTGTGTGCCCATTGGTTTTGATGGGAGAGGTGGATCTAAAGTGCTCATGGGCTATGTTTTCTCCCAGGGTGCACTGGCAGCCACTGTCTTGGTGAGAGGGGTAGAACAAGAGCCAAATATGAGCTAGGGCTTCTCCTAAGCTCAATAGTGGTTGCCTCCCTATAGGGATGGAGCTGGGCCAGAGGGCCTGGAGCAGTACCCCTGAGGGATTTGGGCTTCTTTCTGGTGTGATGGTGGTTTCCACCTTGGTTGAGGCATGGCCAGGGCCTGAGGGCTTGTAGCTGCACTTCTGAGCTGTTTCTGCATTTTTCCTGGTATGTGTGCCTTGGATGGGGTGAAGGCTGGAAGTATTGGACTCACCCTACTGAGCAGGCTTTACTCCTTCTCTGGTGTGCACAAGGACATGCTGGCAATATGTCTCCACCCTGGCTAGAGGCAGGGCAGAGACCTGAGCTAACTCACCTCCTTCTCTGATGTGTGCACGCACATCGTCAGTGGCAGATTCTGCCTAAGTGGGGAGCAGCCCTGGAATAGGAGGTACTGGAACAGGAGCTCAGTGGGGGCAGCGTGTGCACTGGGATAGTCCTGGCAGGCTGGTCAGAGACCAGGCAGTTTTCAGTCTGTTGTCTTTGCACTGGGACTGGAAGTAAGCAAATCTGTGTGCATGCTCTTTAAAAGAAGACTTTTGGTTTCTTACAGCCGTCTGGTAGCCCCACTGGTTTTCTAACCAGGTAAGGGGGCTTATCTTCCTGGTGTTGCACCTCCAGGGCTGAGGTGCCTAATAAGGGGCTCAAACTCCTTGCTTCCATGTAGGGATCTCTGAGCCTGTGGTATCTCTTTATTTTTCTGGGTCAACCATTAGGGGTGTGGGTCCCAACTAGATTTCTTCTCCTTCCCTTCTACCAGACTCCATGTGGTTCTTACATAACAATCTTGGTTGTAGAAGTGCCATTCTGCTAATCTTCAAGTCATTCTTAGTGAGAGTTGGTCTACATGTAATTGTAATTTTGATATGTTCATGGGGGAGGTGAGCTTTGGGTCTTCCTACTTCACCATCTTGACCCTGACCTCTCCCCTCTGACAACAATAGTTTACTTATTTCCCTGTGAATGGACATTTACATATTTTATTGTTTTAATAATTTTAAATAATGCAGCTCTTCATATTCTTGTCATGTGTATAATTTTGGTACATATCTATTTTTTCTGATAAATTTCTGAATATAACATTTCTATTCTAAATGTCCCCATATTATGTTTATATCTATGGCAAATTGACCTTTAGAAAGATGTATTTTTGATCTTTTATCTTCTAATCAGAACAGAATGTTGCCATACTTAAAAAATTTTTTGCTAATATTACAGGTGAACTATGTACTTTTTAAAGTTTGTGATCTTTTTTTACAGGTGAGCTTGAACATGGTCTGTCATGAATTACGTCTACATATTTAAAGTATTTTTCTATTGAAATATTGATATTTCCTTTAGTCAAAAGAGGTGAGGTCATATGTAGTAATAGAGAAACCCAAATATCTCAGGAACTTAAAATAAGGAAAAATTTATTTCCCATTCATGTCCCAAGCAGATGAATATGAGGCAACATTCCTTGGCTGTTCCTCTACAAATCTAAAAATGGTGTCTCTAAACCCTGTACTCTTTCCATAATGTAGCAATGCATTGTGGAACTCATAATTGAAGTTTCTGGGGAAGAGAAAGAGAGGGTTGGAGTATTGCAAGTCTCTTTTTCAAGGCCATATTTGAAAGCAACTTATGTTTCACAAGGTAGACTGAGAAAGTGTGGTGAAGTTGTCTCCACTTCTGTGATGGTAATTTGGTGCTATGCTTGCAAAGTTTCTTCCTGTCTTAAGATTAAAGAACTAATATTACTACTACCTCTAATGATGATGATAACAATAATAATAATTTCTATTATTATTATTATCTAAGACTTTCTTATTCTTTCTCCAAACTGAATGACTTCACAGTGTTCATTATTAAATTAAGTGAAAAGTGATTCTCCGATCCACAGATTTTTTACATTTTGATGTAGTCATTTTGATACATTTTTTCATAATAATTGTTAAAATATGTCAGGTCACTACGGTCCCTTCACATTGGTGTAAAAATACTCTGTGATACTGAAGCTACAGTTATTCCAAGCCAATAAACTGACACCAATTTCATTAAGTAAACATTTGTCATTTGTTATAATTTCAATGAAAACTTGAGAGTTTATTATGTGCTGACCCCTTCCATTTGTACCATAAAGGTAAGTAATGCATAATTCTTGGTATATCCATATGCAGTAGGTTGAATGGTGGCACCCCAGAAAGATATGTTAATATTTTAACTCCCATAACATATATATAATCATATTTGGAAAAAGGGAATTGGCATATGTAATTAAGTTAAGGATCTCCAGATGAGACCATTCTGGATTATCCAGGTAGGGTATAAATGCAATGGCAAATGACTTTATAAGAGAAAGACAGAAGGAAATTTGACACAGATAGAAAAGAAAAAGACAAACAGAAGAGGAGACAATATGAAGAAGGAGGCAGAAACTGGAGTTATGCAGCCATAAACCAAGGATCACCTGTATTCACCAGAAGATGGAAAAGGCAAAGAATTTTCAATCTTAGTCAAGGATTCTCCCCTAGAGCCTTTAGAGGGAGCCAGGCCATGCTGATACCTTGATTCTGTACTTCTGGACTCCAGAACTGTTAGAGAATAATTTTCAGTTGTTTTAAGCCCCCATGTATGTGTTAAATTGTTGCAGCAGCCCCAGGAAACTAATACAAGAATAATTCCTGTTCTCACAAAGCTCAGTGTGGTGAAGAAGTCAGACATATATACACACAAAAATGAACAGAAAATATCCCTGTGAAGTACTGTCTTTGAACCAGAGACTTGAGTTCAATTTCCTATTCTTCTAATTAACTGCTTTCTTAAAAATCTGCCTATGCTTTACTTTTCTCATCTGTATAATGAAAAATGTAGTTCTTGACTACTGAATGTTGTGACTGGTGAATGAATTGATTTTCACATAACATGCTCGTCCTCTCAGGAGAGAGGGTAGTATAGGCCATTATTTAACAACCTTACTAATCAAGCACATTTGATGAATAATAATGTACAGAATTTTACTTTATGATACAATTAAATTGTTTCTTCCAAATTGTAGTGCATCAACAAAAGGGCCAATGTGGGGATAATTCATTCGCAGTAAGAGCTCTTTTACTATTTTTGACCTCTCACCCCCATCTCTGGGTTCTCAGTGGATGTAACTCATTCATGATAGGTTATTTGAATTCTGTCTTTCCTCTATAACCTCTGTGCGAATCCTTGTTACTTGTTTTTTTGTCTTTTCTTCCCTATCACCTGTCCACTTGTCCATGTCTTCCTCGTTCTATTGAGTAGGATGGAAACATTCCCTTAAAATTCCATTATTATTATTTCTTCTTATCACATCTTCTTTATATGCTAAAAGTATCTCCGTATTTCCCTCAGCTATGAATTGCTAAGTCACATTCTATGTAGTTTCCTGGAAAGTTGGGTTGAGCTATTGATGATAAACATCACACACATGCACGTGTGTGGGTGCACACACACACACACACACACACACACAATGTTTCACCAAATATATAAAACAGCCTAGTATTATTTTAAATTTTAAGCTTTTTATTTAAAGAATGATCAATGAATATTATATATGCAATTCAAAAATTTGAAATATGTGGCGTATTAAAAGTGATGTAATTTGCTTTGGATATAATTTAAGTACATTCTTAACCTTCAGGAAGTCTCTACAATGAATAATCTCTTGAACTTCTGTTCCTGGCTTGATTCTTTTCCCAAATATGATCAATAATAACTCAATTCCCAAAATGATGAAATTTCTTTTATCAGAGTTTGAAAAACTACATAAATGTTCAAGGAACTTGATTTTAATGCAGAAAACTGATGGAAAACTATGTCACAAGAAACAATTTCAAGATGTAGAAGTATTGCTGAGCTTGTTGATTTGAGCTGTATCTTCACCCTGGGATGCCACTTTCTTAACAAAATTTCTACCTTCTTTCTCTGTATATGGAAGAAACATAAAATATGAAAAAAATGTTTTCTAAGGTTTATAATATAACATTACTCAAATTATAGTAAGTTGCTATCTAATGAAAACCTTAAGAAGGTAAAGAGGTAATAAGTAACAATTTGAGATTGACTAAAACAGTAGACATATTATCTAAGTAAAAAGAGGTAAGACCTATTCAATTGGAATAAAACTTAATGCAAGCCAAGACTAGAAAGAATGTATTATTTTAATATAGTATTTAAATAATATATTAATCTATCTTTGCATGGAGAATTTGTCTGACAAATTGCATGGGCAAGATCTGGCCCTGCTTGGATTTTGAGTCATTGCATAACACATATTCAGCAACTCTGTGAAGATGCTTTATTACAGCACTTCAGGATGTTCTCTAATTCTTAGAATTTTACTTTGCAGCTTAGGAGTAGAGCGAGTAGAATTTTCCTTAATACCCACAATTTGGGATTAATGCAGGGCAGAATATTACATTCTAAGATAGAGCAGAAAGGAATGAGTTCCTCTTCACAGTAAGCAGCCAGGGGAGTGGATCTCAGAACATTAGTTTTAATAAGAAGAAAGTGATGAAGGATAAAGATTCCTGAACATTGTCTTGCCTGTTCTTTTTTTTTTTTTTTTTTATAAGTAGAATGAAGGCAGCTTGGGGACACAAGACAAAGTTGCAAAAGGAAAGTGGTAGTGAAACCAAAGTCACAGTTAATCTGTATCACTAGTCTCATAATCCTGTGTCGATGTGCCCTTATGCTTAGTATACATAACTGTACTTTTCCAGGCCATAGTTTTTATACAGTATACTAGTTCACAATATTAAAATCATGCATTCATTCTTGCAACAGATATTTCTCCAGTGCCCACAATGTGACTAGAAGGCGAATGACTAAATGTTTGTGACACAAAGATATGTAAGACAGTCTTCACTCAGAAGAAACTTTTATTCTAGAGCAGGACACAGATAAATATAAGTAATAGGTGCCTTTAATGGAATGAGGCTGTATTAAAATAAAAGTTTGCTAAGAGAGCTAAGGTAGCAGAATGGTGTGGTGGCATTCCTGCAGAAAAGTAGAATTCAATGTCAAGATAGTTAATCATTATATGATGATTTTTATACAAAATTTTAATCCTTATACATGGTTTTCATTCTTTAGAAACATAGGAGAAATACTTCGATTTTATATGTGAATGGATATATGTAACTGTAGAACTAAAATACCAATGTTTAATTACTGGAAAACCAGCAATCCAAAGGGACTTAGTCTAGTGCAATGTACTATAAGCTTTAAAGCAAATTACCACTGAATTAACAGTAAGAGTTTCTAAACTATAGTGAAACATTAAAGGACTTAGTATTCAGAATGTATTTTTATTTTACTTTTGTTATTTTATTGGCTCAATACTCAAAGTAAGATTTCTGTTTATAGTAACAGTCAAACATAATGAGAAAAAAATTAGATAAAAATAAAATATATTCCAAAGTGTATGGTATGCTACAATGGAAATTTTCTGTCTAAAAACAAAGCAGTAATCTAATTATAGAAAAAACTACAATGTAGAATGAGAAATTATTAATGACTTATTTAACAAAAGGAACAATCAATCCTCTGCTCTCCTTGGAGCAGAAATACAGGATGATAGTGTTAATTCCAAATTAAGTCATAGTAATCACCCATTTTCTTCTGAAAATACATTGGAGTTATGGTAAGATGCTGATAACTGAGCTAAAACTTACTCTAAAGATAAAAACCACTAAAGCTGAACATTTGTATTTTAACAAGTAGTGTTGTATTGCAGAAGGTTAAAAGCTCAGATACACTTGAAAATGTATTTGGCCAGAGTCTCGTTTATCTAATTTGTAGAATGGAATGGCATCAATTATTTCTAAGATTTGTTGTGAGGATTTTACGAGAGAATGTTTGAGATGTGTCCTAGCACACAGCAGATGCTCAGTGAACGCAGGATGATTTTCCTTCCTAAACTCCTACCAATTTTCTGATAGTCACACATGCTCTTCCTGTGTTCTCGATGAAGACAGTATGTTTTACTGCTCCCAATAAACAGTGACTTTGTACAATTGTTGTGATGAATAGTTATATTTAGTTATGATTAATATATTATATATTCCTACTTTATTATTATTTTTATGCCTCTTTACCTATAATTAAAGTAACTATTTAATAGTAATTATTTGCAGAGGATAGTTAGTAGGGTGTTATCTATTAAGACATATTGGCCAGATTTGACAGTTTACTGTCAGCATGCAGGTCAATGAAAATGGGTCAAGATAACTGTTAAAGGGTTTCAAGACATATTTTTTAGTAGCAGTTAAGCATGTTGGTCTTAGATTTCAGCCAATCTGTTTGTCTTTTAGGCAGATGAGTTAGATTTCTAGTAAGTGTAACTCAACAGGTAAATTAAGGAGTCCAGGCTTGGAAGTCCGAGAACTTAGCATTCTACGATAGTTTATTCCCAGTTTATAGGAATGTAGTCCAATTTCCATGTGTAATCATGCAATATAATTGCTATTAAAATGTTTCTCAATAAGATACTCTTTCTCATTCATGTCCTTAGGTTTCTATTAGTATATTAAACAGTCGCCTGGAGTCACCAAAGTGTTCATGGTCTTCCCTTTAAACAGAAAACTTTGTATAAATTGTGAAGTAAGAATGTAGAAATCATGTATAACAGTAAAAGCAGATTTCACATAAGTATTATCTCTTTTCTAGTGCCACTGATGGATCATGCAACAACATTATTCTAGTCAATAGTTTAAATTAGTTAAAAAATAAATATCAGCATATCATGTTGCATGTGTGTGTGGTTTTTGGAGATTCAACAACAGCTTTGACCCTGAATGTCAGCATGCATATTCTGACTAGTAACATACTTTACAATAATGTTTTCAAGAGCATACTGAATGATTGAACAGTGACTTATGAAAACATGAAGGTGATAATACTAAGCCTGCTTCTTTACTTCTTTTGCCAGAGCTATATGTAACTTTCTTAATTTTAATTGTATGTTATGAACATGTCCAAACATACACAAAGATGAAAAGTACAATGAGCATACCAGTGCTATTAGTCAGCATGAACAGACATCAAAATTGGCCATATTTTCATATATGTTTTCCAAGACCACTAATTTCCCTTTGAGAATCAATTAAAAGTCTAATTATTTGATTTTTAAATCTATTTTTCTATACCTAGGCTTGGACCCAATATTGGCATCCAAAGAAAAATGAATGGGCAAAACAGAGCCATTATTTTTGATCTCAGGTGTCAGCACAGTAACTATACACACTGGACAGTAATCATATTCCTTTTGGGCATAAAACATTTAAAAATGGAGAACTATTTTAGATTAACTAAAGACATATCTGCTAACAGAAAGGGGTTGTGAATTTTTGATGAACTAGTTTAGATTTTATAATACCATAGTGAGTTTTATATTTTGAATACAAATATTTTGTAGTCATCAAATTTTTGTTTCACAACATAATGCAGCCATAAGAGGTCCCTATCAATACTCTTGGTGGTAGGTAATAGAGTACAAGGTTTTCTAATTTAAAGGCACATTTTTTTTTTTTTTTGGCTGCACCACGTGTCATGCGGAATCTTAGTTCCCTGACCAGGGACGAAACAGTGCCCCTTGCTGTGGAAGTGTGGAGTCTTAACCACTGAACTGCCAGGGAAGTCCCAAGTTTTTCTAAGTTAAGCAAAAAGTATTTGTTAAGAGAAATGCATACATCACATAACATTGCATACACTGAATACATGGTGTTCAGGGCTGAGAAAACTGATAAAGCAGGAAAGGAGGATGGATATTGCTCTTAGGGTATTAATTAACATATGATAACCAGTTAAGGCTTCAATGGGACAACAGCATTTAAGACAAAAACACTAAGAAAATTTTTTTAAAAACAGCTTTGCAGATATGTGGAGAAGGAGTTCTACAGGAAGAGGGTACAGTGAGTAGACAGAGAGTGCCTGAGGTGTTTGGAATTCACAAAGATACCTGTAAACTGCCATGATGTGAGTAAAGTGCAGAATTTTTGCTCATGGGGATGGAAGGTCAGTGGGGTCAAGAGCATGCAGAATATTTTACTGTATATGAAAAGGAAAACTATGGAATAGATTGAAAAGAGGGAAGAGATGAAACAAGAAGACCAAATAATAAACTATAAATAAGCCAGGAAAGAGATGATGTTTTAGATAAGTTCTGAAAAATGATTTGAGAAAAACAATAAATAAGATTGGCTGATGCATTGAATGCAGAGTGTGACAGAAAAGAAATAATCAATGAGGCATATGGCCTAAACAGAGGAGGATGAGGTAACAATTACTGATGGGGAAGATATTCTGTTTTAAAAGCTTTTTAAGAAGGATAGGATAGAAGATCAAGGGTTTCCTTTAGAGTTATATTTATATGTAAATGTATATAACTTAAAGGGGAGTGGCTAGGGATATAGATGTAAAATTGAAACTCATTAGCAAATTACTTATATTTATAAAATAAATTGGATAAAATTACAAAGGGACTACAAATACATGAACAAAAAGAGAAGCAAATTGGTTTCAGCGTTATGGACAACTAGGTGTTCCAAGGGACTCTTCTACTGAAGAAAATTAGATCCTGAAAAGAGAAGACTCTTTGAGACATTACTTACATCATACAAGTTGAGAGCAGGCTTATCATTTTGTGACAGTTATTCTCTCTCTCTGTCTTTGTCTGTGTCTCTGTCTCTGTCTCTCTCTCTCACACACACACATGCACACAAATTGTGAAATTGAGATGCAATAATTGCCTGTAAAAATGGGTCCCCATCAATTATTTTTGAAATTCAATGTGAAATAAAAACATTTATAGGTTAAAACAATATTGAGAAATTTTATCAGCCAAGAGACCTGTACTAAGAAATAAATAATTTATTATTGGAAGAAGGAAGTCATTTCAAATTTCATATAGAAGAAGGGATACTGAGCACATAAAAAAGTAAAATATGTGTAAATAAGACATGCATGTAAATAAATCAAAACAAGCATCATATTTTTGCCTTAAATACACATGTGGCATGTATAAAATATTCATGTATAATACTTATATTACCTTACATCATTTTAATTTTAATCTTTGATCTTTAATATTGTATCATTTATGTGAAAACAGCACATAAATGAATATGGGAATGTTTATCATATGCCTGCCCCACCACTGTTTTTTTTTTTTAACATCTTTATTGGAGTATAGTTGCTTTACAATGTTGTGTTAGTTTCTGCTGTATAACAAAGTGAATCAGCTATATTTATACATATATCCCCTTATCCCCTCCCTCTGGCATCTCCCTTCCACCCTCCCTATCCAACCCCTCTAGGTGGTCACAAAGCACCGAGCTGATCTCCCTGTGCTATGCGGCTGCTTCCCATTAGTTATCTATTTTACATTTGGTAGTGTATATATGTCAATGCTACTCTCTCACTTCATGTCAGCTTACCCATCCCCTTCCCCGTGTCCTCAAGTCCATTTTCTACATCTGCATATTTATTCCTGTCCTGCCCCTAGGTTCATCAGAACCTTTTTTTTTTTTTTTTTCAGATTCTAGATATATGTGTTAGCATAACAGTATTTGTTTTTCTCTTTCTGACTTACTTCACTCTGTATGACAGACTCTAGGTCCATCCACCTCACTACAAATAACTCAGCTTCATTTCTTTTTATGGCTGAGTAATATTCCACTGTATATATGTGCCACATCTTCCTTATCCATTCATCTGTTGATGGACACTTAGTTTGCTGCTATGTCCTGCCTATTGTAAATAGAGATGCAATGAACATTGTGGTACATGACGCTTTTTGAATTATGGTGTTCTCAGGGTATATGCCCAGTAGTGGGATTGCTGGGTCATATGGTAGTTCTATATTTGCTTTTTTAAGGAACCTTCACACTGTTCTCCATAGTGGTTGTATCAATTTACATTCACACCAATAGTGCAAGAGGGTTCCCTTTTCTCCACATCCTCTCCAGCATTTATTGTTTGTAGATATTTTGATGATGGTCATTCTGACTGGTGTGAGGTGATACCTCATTGTAGTTTTGATTTGCATTTCTCTAATGATTAGTGATGTTGAGCATCCTTTCATGTGTTTGTTGGCAATTTGTATATCTTCTTTGGAGAAATGTCTATTTAAGTCTTCTGCCCATTTTTGGATTGGGTTTTTTGTTTTTTTGATATTGATCTGCATGAGCTGCTTATAAATTTTGGAGATTAATCCTTTGTCAGTTGCTTCATTTACAAACATTTTCTCCCATTCTGAGGGTTGTCTTTTCATCTTGTTTGTGGTTTCCTTTTTTGTGCAAAAGCTTTTAGGTTTCATTAGGTCCCATTTGTTTATTTTTGTTTTTATTTCCATTTCTCTAGGAGGTGGACCAAATAAGATCTTGTTGTGATTTATGTCATAGAGTGTTCTGCCTATGTTTTCCTCTAAGAGTTTTATAGTATCTGGTCTTACATTTAGGTCTTCAATCCATTTTGAGTTTATTTTTGTGTATG
Source organism: Eubalaena glacialis (assembly GCF_028564815.1). Lineage (NCBI taxonomy): Eukaryota > Metazoa > Chordata > Mammalia > Artiodactyla > Balaenidae > Eubalaena > Eubalaena glacialis. The sequence goes on along the minus strand of NC_083732.1, from coordinate 27,577,106 downwards.
GTGTTAGGGAGTGTTCTAATTTCATTCTTTTACATGTAGGTGTCCAGTTTTCCCAGCACCATTTATTGAAGAGGTTGTCTTTTCTCCATTGTATATTCTTGCTTCCTTTATCAAAGATAAGGTGACCATATGTGCATGGGTTTATCTCTGGGCTTTCTATCTTGTTCCATTGATCTATATTTCTGTTTTTGGGCCAGTTCCATACTGTCTTGATCACGACTATAGCTAATCAATGAATTTGGTAGAGTAGCAGGATACAAAATTAATGCACACAAATCTCTTGCATTCATATACACTAATGATGAAAAATCTGAAAGAGAAATAAGGAAACACTCCCACTTACCATTGCAACAAAAAGAATAAAATGCCTAAGAATAAACCTACCTAAGGAGACGAAAGACCTATATGTAGAAAACTATAAGACACTGATGAAAAAAATTAAAGATGATACAAACAGTTGGAGAGATATACCATGTTCTTGGATTAGACTAATGAAACATTGTGAAAATGACTGTACTATCCAAAGCAATCTACAGATTCAGTGCAATTCCTATCAAACTACCAATGACATTTTTCACAGAACTAGAACAAAAATTTCACAATTTGTATGGAAACACAAAAGACCTCTAATAGCCAAAGCAATATTGAGAAAGCAGATCAGAGCAGGAGGAATCAGGCTCCCTGACTTCAGACTACACTACAAACCCACCGCTGTATTTTAGAAGTAGGTATCTTGTCTGGTTTCACAGGTTTAAAGGAATTTTGTCCCTGGATAGACCATACCCAGAATCTCACCAGTACTTGATTTAGATTCTTTAGAAGATGAGATTTGAATGTTTTTTGAGTTGATTATACGTAGTTAAGATTTTGAATTTAGGAATGTTGTTAAGTGGGTTAATATATTTTGCATATTGAAAGCATATGAATGTTAGAGGGCTGGAGGGCAGATTCTGATAGGTAGAATTGTATTCCCCCAAAGATATGTTAAAGTCTGAACCCCCAGCAACTGTAAATGTGACCTTATTTGGAAACAGGGTCTTTATAGATGTAATCAAGTTAAGATTAGCTCATTAGAGTGGGCCCTGACCAGATATGGCTGTTGTCTGTCTAAATAAAGAGAAATTCAGATACAGGCACAGTGGAAGGACAGCTATGTGAAGACGGAGGCAGAGATTAGAGTGATGCTTCTACAATACAAGCCAAGGAATGTCTGGGACTACCAGAAGCAGGAAGAGTCAAGGAAGGATAATGTCCTAGAGGTTTCAGAGGGAGCATGATCCTGCCAACTGATTGATTTCAGACTTCTAGCCTCCAGATGTGTCAATGAATATCTTTCTGTTGTTTGAAAACAGCCAGTTTATGGTACTTTCTTGACAGCCCTAGGAAACTAATACACATGGTTAGGGCAATGTTCTCTGTGTCTGCTGGAAGATATAGTCAAGGGTTGAATGAGTAGCTTAGACATGATAAAGTCCCTCCAACATTCTTATAATTAAATCTTTTTGGAATCAATTTTATTTAAAATTAGTGCCCATTGAGTTTAGGTTTCAGTCAAACAACCAAGCAAACAATTCCAAGTGCTTGAGAGGATATCCAGTTCAAATTCTCTGGAAAAAGGATCCATGCCATTAATTCAGTTTGACATAAAATTATACTCCTTCTTCCTTGGGTTAGAACACTTGCTACTCCTCCCCATGCACATTTTTCCAATATTTTTGATGTATAAGCCTTCTTCTCATTAGTTTGACTTAATGTTTTTTCTCTTATCCATGCTGGACTTAGAGTCTAGTTATAGTTCTGATGGAGTATGAAAATTAGCTAAGCCTTTTAAGGTAATTATAATACCTCAGATAGGTTCTTATAGGGTTTTCTAAGAGCCACCTCAAAACTGGTAGAGTCAACATTCAGTGAAACTGGAGGTTCAGAGAGATAGGGGGTTTGAAATTCTTCAGATTGTTTCTTTTCCAATTCTAGTGTCAAGGATTTTTACCAATTATTGCCCTAACTTTCTTGTAAGAGACTTGATAAAGATTTGAAACCAAGTTGTGATAGCAGGGTTGAGCTCATTTTTTCGAAACTGAGTCAGTCTTACAGCTAAAAAGATTAGAGAATCTTGGAAAATAATCATAATACTAGCTGATTTTTTTACCCTGCTGTCATCTGAAAATTAAAAACTTTATATCTTAAACATTTCTTTATTAGGCTCTCTGGTTCATTTAGAAATAGTCAAACCCTACTATGATGGTTGTTCTTCATGTCCTTCATAAGACTCTACGTCAGGGATCTCTTATTCTACCAAAATATTGTCATCAATAAGCATTTCATTTCAAATAACTATAGGTAATACTTTAAGTAACTGTTTCACAATTATGTTACATGGACCTCTGACAATCTACCTTTTAAGTGTAATAGGATTCCTTTAAACCCACTATATCAGCTATTCAATCCCAGGTTATAATTTATTTGACAATTTTTTGCATGCAATCACTTCTGACATCAATTATTATATTGATCACATTTCTTAGTTACAGTAAAGAATATCTAGTCTAGTTTTAGCAGAAATGGATTTAAGTAAGATATATAGAGACTTGTGGGCATGCCTGAAGAAATGGACTTTGAGCTGAGCTTTTAGGAACTATGCCCAGATCTATCACCGTGTGGACGTGCGTTGTAACAAAATATCTTCAACCGTGGAGGTCAATGGAAGGCCGGGACAAGCAATCTCGGTTCACGATAGTAAGCAAAGAATTGCAAACTACCACGTTAAGCTTAAGCACAAAGCAAAGTTTATTTAAGCATAGGTACACTTTCAGAGAGGGAGAGAGAAAGAGAGTGAGAGCAGGCTGTTTCTGAGAGCGGGCTGTTTCAGCGAAATGAAGCAAGCCCGAAGCAAAGGTACACTCTCAGAGAGAGAGAGAGAGTGGGCTGTTGCTGCGAATGGAAAGCAGCATTCCTATACAGGCCTAAGGGCGCTTTTAAGGAGCATTTTGCAGGGAGGCGGCTGTGAGTGACAGGGGATCATTATTTGATTGACAGTCTCGAGCTATGTAACAGGTTTACTGCTGCGCATGCTCTCACCGTTTAATCACTAAGAAACGCCCACTCAGGGAGCAAAACCACATGTAGGTTTTATTATAATGATGCAATAATGAGTTTGGGTTTACTATAGGTTATACTCCTGTCTGGTCTGGGCATGTGCAGCCCGGGGAACTTCCCTTGTGTTACTGTGCCCCTCTTTATCAGGATAAGCCACCCACCACACGACCATAGTTTCACCCATTCTGGGTGAGGTCAAGGGAGAGTCCCCAGATTGCTGGATGTGTGACTCGATTTCTTCTCCTTGTTTTTATCACCACTGTCACCTCCTTGCTTCTAATGTCTAACTACCTAACATATCCACAATACAGAATGTTGCTTACCAAAGGGATCAACTGCTTCTTCTATGGTCAAGAATCTGCCAACTCAGAAAGCTGCCTCCTCCAGAACCACTTTGCCTCTATCGCAGTCTCCACCAAGAGAAAAAAACATGTCACATACTTTGCATTTCTTTCTTAGTTCACTCAGTCCTGAAACAAATTCTCATTCAAGTGCATTGGATTGCCAGAAGCTTATTCACATATCTATATGGCAGAAGCCAAAGAAGCTGGAAAACAGAATGTATTTCCATTTAAAATTTTATGTTAGGATTTATACTGTGGGGGACTCGATATCATCCCCTTTCCGTAGTCACTCTATCTGAGACTTGCTGGCTAAATGTTCAATGAGGTTGACCTCACACAAAGGAAGAAGGCTGTTGTTCCATCAAAAGTGTATGATGAACTCATACTCCTACTAGATTTTTCAATTGCATAGAATTTCCCAAAACAATGCACAAAGCAAGAGAACTAATTATGTTTCTGTGGCTTACACATTGGCTTTGAAGGTTATTACCTTAAAAGACCTCAAAATTCAAAAATATTAAAGAATTAGAAAATATATTATAATCTTGGCATTGTGAAAACACTCACTTGGAGAGAGATATATATATACATCTCTCTCTCTCTCTCTCTCTCTCTCTCTCTCTATCTATCTATCTATATATATCTATATCTATATCTATATCTATATCTATATCTATATCTATATCTATATCTATATCTATATATCTATATCTATCTATCTATCTATCTATCTATCTATATATATATATATATATATATATATATATATATATATATATATATTCAGGAAAGTATTTTACAAGTGAGCCTGATAGTGAAAGACCTAGGTTTATTTTACCTTTCTTCCCTTCATGACTCCATAACCTTAGAAATGTGACTTGACTTCAGAAGGGAAAATAATTTTGATTGAAGCATTTTTTATTTTTTGGAACCTAGACATCAAGTATAAACAAGAGGTAGGTATAATGTAAGACTGGTTACTGTTAGTAATATAAATTTGATTCAATTGCTTTTTCCTGAAATCCTACTATTTGTTTGGCTTTTACTACATGCTGAGGATAGAACTGAAAATTAAGTAGCTCCTATGTGTAGGAATAGAAGATACACTCTGGGATAAAGGTACAACAGTGAAAAAAGGTGCTGAGATGCCAAATCATGAGATATGTACTTGCAATAGTGATGGTGGGGAGGAGAGGACCCAAGATGGCGGAGTAGAAGGACGTGCTCTCACTCCCTCTTGCAAGAACACCAGAATCACAACTAGCTCCTGGACAATCATTGACAGGAAGACACTGGAACTCACCAAAAAAGATACCCCACATCCAAAGACAAAGGAGAAGCCACAATGAGACGGTAGGAGGGGTGCAATCAGAGTAAAATCGAATCCCATAACTGCTGGGTGGGTGACTCACAGACTGGCAAACACTTATACCACAGAAGTCCACCCACTGGAGTGAAGGTTCTGAACCTCACATCAGGCTTCCCAACCTGGGGGTCTGGCAAAGGGAGGAGGAATTCATAGAGGATCAGACTTTGAAGCCTAGTGGGAATTGATTGCAGGACTTTGACAGGACTGGGGGAAACAGAGACCCCACTCTTGGAGGGCACACACAAAATAGTGTGTGCATCAGGACCCAGGGGAAGGAACAGTGACCCCGGGGAAGACTGAACCAGACCTACCTGCTAGTGTTGGAAGGTCTCCTGCAGAGGCGGGGGATGGCTCTGTTTCACCGCGGGGACAAGGACACTGGCAGCAGAAGTTCTGGGATGTACTGCTTGGCTTGAGCCCTCCCAGAGTCTGTCATTAGCCCCACCAAAGAGCCCAGGTAGGCTCCAGTGTTGGGTTGCCTCAGGCAAAACAACCAACAGGGAGGGAACACAGCCCCACCCATCAACAGTCAAGTGGATTAAAGTTTTACTGAGCTCTGACCACCACAGCAACAGTCAGCTCTACCCACCACCAGAGTCCCCCATTAAGCCTCTTAGATAGCCTCAACCACCAGAGGGCAGAGAGCAGAAGCAAGAAAAACTACAATCCTGCAGCCTGTGGAACAAAAACCACATTCACAGAAAGATAGACAAGATGAAAAGTCAGAGGGCTATATACCAGATGAAGGAACAAGATAAAACCCCAGAAAAACAAATAATGAAGTGGAGATAGGCAACCTTCCAGAAAAAGAATTCAGAATAATGATAGTGAAGATGATCCAGGACCTCGGAATAAGAATGGAGGCAAAGATCAAGAAGATGCAAGAAATGTTTAACAAAGACCTAGAAGAATTAAAGAACAAACAAACAGAGATGAACAATACAATAACTGAAATGAAAATTACACTAGAAGGAATCAATAGCAGAATAACTGAAGCAGAAGAACGGATAAGTGACCTGGAAGACAGAATGGTGGAATTCACTGCTGCGGAACAGACTAAAGAAAAAAGAATGAAAAGAAATGAAGACAGCCTAAGAGACCTCTGAGACAACATTAAACGCAACAACATTCGCATTATAGGGGTCCCAGAAGGAGAAGAGAGAGAGAAAGGACCAGAGAAAACATTGGAAGAGATTAGAGTCATAAACTTCCCTAACATGGGAAAGGAAATAGCCACGCAAGTCCAGGAAGCGCAGAGTCCCATGCAGGATAAACCCAAGGAGAAACACACCGAGACACATAGTAATCAAATTGGCAAAAATTAAAGACAAAGAAAAATTATTGAAAGCAGCAAGGGAAAAATGACAAATAACATACAAGGGAACTCCCATAAGGTTAACAGCTGATTTCTCAGCAGAAACTCTACAAGCCAGAAAGGAGTGGCATGATATACTTAAAGTGATGAAAGGGAAGAACTTACAACCAAGATTACTCTACCCGGAAAGTATCTCATTTACATTCGATGGAGAAATCAAAAGCTTTACAGACAAGCAAAAGCTAAGAGAATTCAGCACCACCAAACAAGCTCTACAACAAATGCTAAAAAAAACTTCTCTAAGTGGGAAACACAAGAGAAGAAACAGACCTACAAAAACAAACCCAAAACAATTAAGAAAATGGTCATAGGAACATACATATCGATATTTACCTTAAACGTGAATGGATTAAATGCTCCAACCAAAAAACACAGGCTTGCTGAATGGATACAAAAACAAAACCCATATATATGCTGTCTACAAGAGACCCACTTCAGACCTAGGGACACATACAGACTGAAAGTGAGGGGATGGAAAAAGATATTCCATGCAAATGGAAATCAAAAGAAAGCTGGAGTAGCTATACTCATATCAGATAAAATAGACTTTAAAATAAAGAATGTTACAAGAGACAAGGAAGGACACTACATAATGATCAAGGGATTAATCCAAGAAGAAGATATAACAATTATAAATATATATGCACCCAACATAGGAGCTCCTCAATACATAAGGCAACTGCTAAGAGCTATAAAAGAGGAAATTGACAGTAACACAACAAAAGTGGGGGACTTTAACACCTCACTTACACCAATGGACAGATCATCCAAAATGAAAATAAGTAAGGAAACAAAAGCTTTAAATGACACAATAGACGAGATAGATTTAATTGATATTTATAGGATATTCCATCCAAAAACAGCAGATTACACTTTCTTCTCAAGTGCGCATGGAACATTCTCCAGGATAGATCACATCTTGGGTCACAAATGAAGTCTCAGTAAATTTAAGAAAATTGAAATCATATGAAGCGTCTTTTCTGACCACAATGCTATGAGATTAGAAATGAATTACAGGGAAAAAAACGTAAAAAACACAAACACATGGAGGCTAAACAATACGTTACTAAATAACCAAGAGATCACTGAAGAAATCAAAGAGGAAATCAAAAAATACCTAGAGACAAATGACAATGAAAACACGACAACCCAAAACCTATGGGATGCAGCAAAAGCAGTTCTAAGAGGGAAGTTTATAGCTATACAAGCCTACCTAAAGAAACAAGAAAATTATCAAGTGAACAATCTAACCTTACACCTAAAGGAACTGGAGAAAGAAGAACAAACAAAATCCAAAGTTAGCAGAAGAAAAGAAATCATAAAGATTAGAGTGGAAATAAATGAAATACAAACAAAGAAAACAATAGCAAAGAACAATAAAACTAAAAGCTGGTTCTTTGAGGAGATAAACAAAATTGATAAGCCATTAGCCAGACTCATCAAGAAAAAGAGGGAGAGGACTCAAATCAATAAAATTAGAAATGAAAAAGGAGAAGTTACAACAGACACCACAGAAATACAAAGCATCCTAAGAGACTACTACAAGCAACCCTATGCCAATAAAATGGACAACGTGGAAGAAATGGACACATTCTTAGAAAGGTATAACCTTCCAAGCCTGAACCAGGAGGAAACAGAAAATATGAACAGACAAATCACAAGTAATGAAATTGAAACTGTGATTAAAAATCTTCCAACGAACAAAATTCCAGGACCAGATGGCTTCACAGGTGAATTCTATCAAACATTTAGAGAACAGCTAACACCCATCCTTCTCAAATTCTTCCAAAAAACTGCAGGGGAAGGAACACTCCTAAACTCATTCTATGAGGCCACCATCACCCTGATACCAAAACCAGAGAAAGATACTACAAAAAAAGAAAATTACAAACCAATATCACTGATGAATATAAATGCAAAAATCCTCAACAAAGTACTAGCAAACAGAATCCAACAACACATTAAAAAGATCATACACCACGATCAAGTGAGATTTATCCCAGGGATGCAAGGATTCTTCAATATACGCAAATCAATCAATGTGATACACCATATTAACAAATTGAAGAATAAAAACCATATGATCATCTCAATAGATGCAGAAAAAGCTTTTGACAAAATTCAACACCCATTTATGATAAAAACTCTCCAGAAGGTGGGCATAGAGGGAACCTACCTCAACATATTAAAGGCCATATATGACAAACCCACAGCAAACATCATTCTCAACGGTGAAAAGCTGAAAGCATTTCCTCTAAGATCAGGAACAAGACAAGGATGTCCACTCTCACCATTATTATTCAACATAATTTTGGAAGTCCTAGCCACGTCAATCAGAGAAGAAAAAGAAATAAAAGGAATCCAAATTGGAAAAGAAGAAGTAAAACTGTCACTCTTTGCAGATGACATGATACTATACATAGAGAATCCAAAAATGCCCACCAGAAAACTAATCAAAGCCACCAGAGCTAATCAATGAATTTGGTAAAGTTGCAGGATACAAAATTAATGCACAGAAATCTCTTGCATTCCTATACACTAATGATGAAAAATCTGAAAGAGAAATTAAGGAAACACTCCCATTTTCCATTGCAACAAAAAGAATAAAATACCTAGGAATAAACCTACCTAGGGAGACAAAAGACCTGTATGCAGAAAACTATAAGACACTGATGAAAGATATTAAAGATGATACCAACAGATGGAGAGATATACCGTGTTCTTGGATTGGAAGAATCAATATTGTGAAAATGACTATACTACCCAAAGCAATCTACAGATTCAATGCAATCCCTGTCAAATTACCAATGGCATTTTTTACGGAACTATAACAAATCATCTTAAAATTTGTATGGAGACACAAAAGACCCCGTAGAGCCAAAGCAGCCTTGAGGGAAAAAAACGGAGCTGGAGGAATCAGACTCTCTGACTTCAGACTATACTACAAAGCTACAGTAATCAAGACAATATGGTACTGGCACAAAAACAGAAACATAGATCAATGGAACAAGATAGAAAGCCCAGAGATAAACCCAAGCACCTATGGTCAACTAATCTATGACAAAGGAGACAAAGATATACAATGGAGAAAAGACAGTCTTTTCAATAAGTGGTGCTGGGAAAACTTGATAGCTACATGTAAAAGAATGAAATTAGAATACTCCCTAACACCATACCCAAAAATAAACTCAAAATGGATTTGAGACCTAAATGTAAGACCAGACACTATAAAATTCTTAGAGGAAAACATAGGAAGAACCCTCTTTGACATAAATCACAGCAAGATCTTTTTTGATCCACCTCCTAGAGTAATGGAAATAAAAACAAAAATAAACAAATGGGATCTAATGAAACTTCAAAGCTTTTGCACAGCAAAGGAAACCATAAACAAGATGAAAAGACAACCCTCAGAATGGGAGAAAATATTTGCAAACGAATCAATGGACAAAGGATTAATCTCCAAAATATATAAACAGCTCATTCAGCTCAATATTAAAGAAACAAAAAACCCAATCCAAAAATGGGCAGAAGACCTAAATAAGCATTTCTCTAAAGAAGACATACAGATGGCCAAGAAGTACATGAAAAGATGCTCAACATCACTAATTATTAGAGAAATGCAAATCCAAACTACAATGAGGTATCACCTCACACCAGTTAGAATGGGCATCATCAGAAAATATACAAACAACAAATGCTGGAGAGGGTGTGGAGAAAAGGGAACCCTCTTGCACTGTTGGTGGGCATGTAAATTGATACAGCCACTATGGAGAACAATATGGAGGTTCCTTAAAAAACTAAAAATAGAATTACCGTATGATCCAGCAATCCCACTACTGGGCATATACCCAGAGAAAACCATAATTCAAAAAGACACATGCACCCCAATGTTCATTGCAGCACTATTTGCAATAGCCAGGTCATGGAAGCAACCTAAATGCCCATCGACAGATGAATGCATAAAGAAGTTGTGGTACATATATACAATGGAATATTACTCAGCCATAAAAAGGTACGAAATTGAGTCATTTGTTGAGACGTGGATGGATCTAGAGACTGTCATACAGAGTGAAGTAAGTCAGAAGGAGAGAAACAAATATCGTATATTAACACATGTATGTGGAACCTAGAAAAATTGTACAGATGAACCGGTTTACAGGGCAGAAGTTGAGACACAGATGTAGAGAACAAACGTATGGACACCAAGGGGGGAAAACCATGGTGGGGTGGGGATAGTGGTGTGCTGAATTGGGCGATTGGGTTTGACATGTATACACTGATGTGTATAAAATTGATGACTGATAAGAACCCACAGTACAAACAAACAAACAAACAAAACAACTAATAAAAAAAAAAAAAGGAATGAAATACTGACACACACTACAGCATGGCTGAACCTTGAAAGCATGGTCTCACTGAAAGAAGCCAGACATGACAGGCCACATGTTGAATGATTCCATTTCTATGAAATGACCCAAAGAGGTAAATCCATGGAGACAGTAAGCAGAGCAGTGGTGACCAGGGACTGGGGTGACAGAAATGAGGAATGAGTGCTTATGGGGGGGTGGGATTATCTCTTGTGTTGATGAAAATGTTCTAAAATTGGTTCTGGTGTTGGTTGCACAAGTCTGTGAATATACTAAAAAACATTGAATTGTGTATTTTAAATGGGAGAATTGTGTGATATATTATCTCAATAAAGTGGTTTATAAAAAAAAAAAAAAAAAGAAAACACAATGAGATATCTGTATGCATCCACCAGAGAAGCTGTAATTTAAACAGACATAACACCAAGTGTTGGTGATGTTGCTGAGCAACCAGAACCCTTATATGCTGCCGGTGGGATTATAAAGTGGTACATACAAACAGTTTGGAAAACAGTTTGATAGTTTCTTATAAAATTAAACATACACTTAACTTATGACCCAGCAATTCTACTTCTAGATACTCACTCAAAATAAATAAAAACATATGTCTACAAAAAAAAAAAAAAAAAAAAAATAGTGATGGTGGTTGCAGTTTAGCATCTGCATAAGTAATAGTACCTGTATGTGAGGAAAAGTAGGTTGTAACCATTTTATGGAGGGTAAAGGCCAGGTTGAGAATTCTAAACTGAATTTGGAAGGTTATAGGAGCCTCTGAAAGCTTTTAGGAAAGAGGATAATGTGGTCTATGGTACTTTATAAGAAGATTACATTAAGATTTCTTCATCTAATGATACCTGAGAGGTATAAAGGATATTTATTTGTAAAGTGCTGTAATAGGTATAATATTATTTTATCCATATAAACTCTTAATGCCACATAGGTGAAAGATATTTTTGCTACTTTACTGTTGGGAGGTTATTAGTTTTCTAAGGTTAGACATTTCACTTGACACAAACCTATATTTTAAGGTGAGATTATATTTTAAATATATATTTCATGGAATCTTTCAAATCTTAAAGAGGTCAAGACATATTTTCTTTTGAATAGCTGAGAGTTGCAGATCATCTTGATTGAAATGTTAATTTAAAATTCATTGTGGGAAAACAGTTTTAAATATGTCAACAGAAGCTTGCCGATTATATGATCCACAAGCAGTAAAATAGATCCACTAATTTGGATGGTTTCAAAATAGATGAAGAACTCTTCTTCCTAATAACAGTTGTTAGAGCAAAATGTGCTGTGTTTACAAACACTTGTCTTTAAATTGGTTTTGCTCATCCATAGTTACTATATTAGGTTTAAACTACTGTGAAATTGTGAAATTAACTTTACTAATTGTATTTGTAGAAAAGATTTTCAATGAAGAAAAGTAAGGTCAAAAGATTAATTTATTGGCATAGATTTCAGTAGTTTTAGTGAAGCGTAACTAGAGTTCTGTTTACTTGAATCACATTTCCATGAACAGAAATTGCTTTATAACAGAATCATTCATGGAATTATGTATAAATCAGAGCATTAGACAACTGTATCTTGAGCAAGATTGAGTTGTGCTCTCATAGGAAAGGTCAAAAGATGAATCACCCTTTAGGTATGTTATTATGCATGCATGAATATATTTATGTGTTTAAATATCTCTGTGGCATCAAGTAAGGATTGCAGCCTCTTGACATTTCTTTATCTCTTGCTATAAGTATTAAGTGAGTATGCTTATAGCTTAAAAACATTGAAAGGCTCTGAGAGCCCAAAATTTGGATACAGTGGTGAAAGTCTAAAATAACACTTTCAGTGCTATTTAGACTTAGAGGCCCACTCCTATGTTAATTTTTAAAAGATCACTTACAAGTTTTACCCTGGCCCTTTTAATCCATTGATAATTAAATCTGTCATTTGATGGACAGTGAGGGGGAAAATTTTCTAAGTTACTAAGACCTTAGTAAATGCCATAGGTAGGTATGCTATTGTCCCTGGAGTGCTTGTACCTTTCATGTTATTACTTATAAAAACATAGATATTTAGAGTGTTGTTTGTTTCCTTCATCCACTTTATCACTTTTTTTCTTGAAATGGGAGAAAATGTCTTCATTGTATAAGAAAAGAATAAACATGTTTGCTACTTTTTTTCCTAAAATATTTTTGATTTTGATTACATCAATGAAATAGTCTAAATTAAAACACAACTTCCTTTTTCTTCTTGGTGAATGCATTCATTTATGCAATCATTTGGCTATTAATACTTGACCGTGGGTGAAGCCTTATTGCTTTAGGGAACAGGGAATTCCAAAGGAACCCAATTTAAAAATTGAGTGAAACTACTGGCTCTGAGTTCCAAATTTGTCTTGAAATGCAGTTTGAATTTTGATAGCAAGGACTATACATTTGCAAGGATTTTTTTAAAAGCATTTATTTCCAATAAGTTTGGCTTTGACTACCAAATTAAAGTTTAGAAGACTTTATTGCCTAAAGTACAAAGTGTAGAGAAATGCAAAATGATACAAGAGAGGTTTCCTTGCATGCTGAAAACAAGTGTGGAAAATTTCTGACCTGGGAACAAAAACTTTGAAAAGGATTGAACCAGAAGAACATGAGTGTTAAGCTGTGAGTTTTGCGGGAGAGCACTGCCTCCTACATTTTCCTTCATTGTAGATGTCTGAGGGAAATGAGGGGCAGGGCTTTAGCAGCAGAAATCCCAGAATGGTTTAGGGATGGTAAGAAATTAGTGGACTCGTGCCTTACTTTTTACTGTGAGCCAGGACATTTAAGCATAACTCACTAGCAGACGAGTAGTGAAGACTGAGTAAGGTATCCAGGAAAATGGGACTTAGGGCAGCCTCACAAAAGAGTGTGTACTACAGTGAGGTGCAAGAAAAGAAGCTGAAAGTTTTTAATCTCTAAGGAGGAATCATAAGGGAAATAGTCAGGCTAGAACATCTGTCGTCAGTATGGAGAAGAGCAGAATGCCTGGAACTGGTAACCAGAGGACATTTTTAACTGTACATATCAGCAGAGATGCAAAAGTACTCAAGAAACACCAAAGGAGGAGCTCTACTTCTAATCAGATGTCACTAGAGAACAGAAGACGACTGTAAATGTAATATTGCTCTTTCAATGCCATGCCTGAATTCCTGTGCAGTTCAGATAATCACTGAGCAGAAGAAATGGTGAGAAGTGAGGGAGAGAGTCCTCAATTTTCATCAAGTATTATCCAAAAAAGACAGCAAGGGCAAGATTAAAGTTTTAACCATCAATAAAAAAGAGGAATGAATGAACAGCCAGCTTATTTTTAGTCCATAGTGATAAAGTTAATGTTTGCATCCTTGAGTTTTATGAACTATCAAACTGTGAAGTATGTTTGTTATGTCAACAACCTTAGAAATCTATTATTTCTCAACAATATATTTATGTGGGTGAGTATTAACTTAAGTGGGAAAGTAATTTTTTTTGGAGGGGTTGGTACAAATACTTACATCAGTGTATTGATTAAGCCTGGGTTACTAAAACACACACACACACACACACACACACACACTAACTTCAGTGTTTCCCAAGAAGCCATAATTTATTTACCATCTTCTGTTCTTTTGTCATATCTACACACCACTTATTTTAGTTGATTTAATATTTTCTTTATGCCTACAAATCATTACATTTCTAATTATCCCAGTTCAAAACAATTATGAATTAAATATGTGGTATAACTGGATAGTTAATTTTTCTTTATATTAATTTTGAACATTATTATTGAAAAGAATAATACATTCCACATAACACCCAAATCATAACTAATACCATCAGGTAGTCACTAAATTTTGGAAAATATAGATCTCATTAGTAATCAAGTGGAAAAAATCAAATAAAAATCTGTTTATTCAACAATCTTATATTCAATATTTCTTAATGAAGTAACATTTAGAATGTTTTTTTTTTTGGTGGAGGAGGGAAATGTCTTTGTTCTTCAGAATTTGTTTCTCCTTACATGACAATTAGCATCCTTGACTTCCAGGTACTAAATGTCAGAAGCAGCTCACATCACTATAAAACACACACCCTAACCTCTAACACACACCATTTCTAACCTCTTCCTATTAGATTTTGGTGCCAACAGTTTCTATATTGTGAATATGTATGCACTCTTAAATTAAAAATGAATCTTTAATCCAATCTATTATTATAATACTCTGGATGGTTTGTAAATATATTAGAAGAGGGTTTCAAAAGAAAAAATGTGTGTAGGACAGGATGGCAAAACAGGACTATTTACTGTGTAATTAAGAAATATAAAACCGTGGCACATATATACAATGGAACATTACTCAGTCATAAAAAGGAACGACACTGAGTTATTTGTAGTGAGGTGGATGGACCTAGAGTCTGTCATACAGAGTGAAGTAAGTCAGAAAGAGAAAAACAAACACCATATGCTAACACATATGTATGGAATCTAAAAAAAAAAGAAAATGGTCAGAAGAACTAGGGGCAAGACGGGAATAAAGATGCAGACCTACTAGAGAATGGGCTTGAGGATACGGGGAGGGGGAAGGGTAAGCTGGGACAAAGTGAGAGGGTGGCATGGACATATATACACTACCAAACGTAAAATAGATAGCTAGTGGGAAGCAGCTGCATAGCACAGGGAGATCAGTTCGGTGCTCTGTGACCACCTAGAGGGGTGGGATAGGGAGGGTGGGAGGGAGGGAGATGCAAGAGGGAAGAGAAATGGGGACATATGTATATGTATAACTGATTCACTTTGTTATAAAGCAGAAACTGACACACCATTGTAAAGCAATTATACTCTAATAAAGATGTTTAAAAAAAAAAAGAAATATAAAACCAACTAAACTGGTGTATTAGGAATTACATTCCTACATTTTGTAAGTAAGGATGTATTGTATTCCTGTGCAAAAGGAATAGAGAGTGCCTTAGTTGGATCTAATTAGAACCAGTTATTTTTTTCTAGATTCTGCCATGCTCTGGTAGTAAAGCAGTCATTGAGCTAGTTTCATTTTTTGCATGTAGATATCCAATTTTCCCAACACGATTTCTTGAAGAAACTATCCTTTCCTCATTGTGTATTCTTGTTGAAGGTCAGTTGACCATATATGTGTGGGTTTATTCCTGAACTCCCTATTCTGTTTTACTGGTCTATATGTCTATTTTTATTCCAAAACTATAATGTTTTGATTACTGTAGCTTTGTAATATAGTTTAAAATTAGGAAGTGTGATGCCTCCAACTTTGTCCTTCTTCTTCAAAATCACATTGACTCTTTGGAATCTTTTGTGATTCCATAGAAATTTTAGGATTGTTTTCTCTATTTCAGTGAAAAATGCCATTGCAATTTTAATAAGGATTACATAGATTACTTTGAAGAGTATGAATATTTTTACAATATTAATTCATCTAATCAATAAACACAAGATGTCTTTCCATTTGTGTGTGTCTTTTAAATCTCTTTCATCAATGTTTTATAATTTTCAGTGTACAAGTCTTTAACCTCTTTGGTTTTTGATGCTATTGTAAATGTTTTTATTTTCTCGATTTACTTTTCAGATACTTTGTTGTTACTGTATAAAAACACAAATAATTTTTCTATGATGACTTTGTATCCTACAATTTTAATGAATGTGTCTATTAGTTCTAACTCTTTTTTGTATGCAGTCCTTACAATATTCTACACATAAGATTATGTCATCTACAAGCAGATAATTTTACTTCTTCCCTTTTGATTTGGATGCCTTTTATTTCTTTTTCTTGCATAATTGATCTAACTAGGACTTCCATTAGTATATTGAACAGAAGCAGCAAGAGTGGCCATCCTTGTCTTTTTCTGGATCTTAGAGAAAAAAAGCTTTCATTTTTCCACATTGATCATTTTATTAGCTGTAGGCATTTCATATGTGGATTTTATTGTGTTAAGGTAAGTTTATTCTCTACCTAATTTGTTGATGGATTCTCTTTTTCCTAACATACGCATTTTTTACTTTGTCATGAAATTGTAGTATTTTCTAGTAAGAATAGAAATATTGAAAATGGAAACTTAATTTACTGAGGGATTTTGCTTCATACTAGATTAATATCAAAATATCACACCACTTTTTAAAACAAAGTAAAAATGAAGATAAATATATTGTATGCTATATGTTTCTTGCTATTCTATGAATTTGAACAAGTTTGTTGTGCTAGACATCAATTTAGTTCAACCATTTCTAGGTTCCTATTTGAAATATATATATATATACATATATATATGTATGTATATATATATATATATATATATATATATACACACACACAACAGGTTGATCTGAATGCATATTGGAATCTTTTTTTAAACCTGACTTGTCTCTAAAGCTCTCACTGACATGATAGTCTATGCAAAAGCTATGCTGACTTCATGGTTCCATTATGTAAATAAGGTAATACATCTATTTATGCCCCTCAGAATGTGACTGAAAACTGTGAAGAAATACAGCAGGGTTGAATGTGCCTGGAAAATTTTTATGGAGTTTTTTATTTCCAGCTATCAAATTCCACCAACTAATTACATTGAGAAGAGAAGAAAAAACACCCCTCCCTTACATTGTGTATAACTTCACAAAATAAAATAGAGAAGGGAAATAGCTATTTAGTCTTATAAAATATGTTACTTCAAGTTATTTATACTTAAAAATGATTATTTTAGCATGCATATTTTAGAGAAAAAGTTGCATCAATCAAATTGTCTATTTTTGCTCTATGTAATTCTGCACATTTCCCAATAAAGTATTACAGTGAAATATATGACTACAGGGATTTAATCATAAAGCAATTTTACTTTGGATTCCCATTCTTCCTCTACATAGATACAAGGGAGCTAATTTTTCCACTGCTACCGGCTGAAATATAGAGACTTCTATTATCACATTTTTGGGGGAATTACAAACTATATTTACTTAGTTATGAGAATTTTTAATGCCATGTCAGATTCAAACTTTGAACTTGATTCAAAGTACCTCCCCACCTCACTCCTCCTCAGTTTGGATGCATGCAGTTGTCGGATGAAAAAAAAAAAAGGCACAACTTAAAAGTTAAGAATTATGTTTTATTTGGTGGACCAAAAACTTTAGCCCAGAAGACAGCAGTTCAGATAGCTCTGAGGGACTGCTTGGAAGTGGTTAGGGAGAAGCCAGGATATACAGGAGATTTTACCAAAAAAACCCCAAAGAAAACACAGGTAGTCAGAATATCAAAAGATTACTGTTAATTAAAGAAAACCAGATATCTCAAGTTAATGAATTTAGTAGTTTTCTAAGTATGGGAAGATGCAGGAGTCTGGGATCATTGAAATCATTCCTTTGATATGCACCTTAGCTATATACGGCTGGTATCCTGCTTATCTCCACCCTGAATCCCCTCAGAGTGCCCAGTAGGGGCACTTCAGTACCTGCAGGCTTGATGAGCAACAACCTTTGTTTACTGATTTGGCAGACAACATTTTTCATCCATAGTGGAGAGGCCTATAATAAAGGAGAAAGAACAACTGGCTGCTTCTCCAATTCTGACACCTTTTGCTAACAGTTGTTTCAAATCCACACTCACTGCCAAGTTTGGACTGGCGGAGTAGAGGAAAGATGAGCAGAATATTTTTGTGATTGTAATGTTGTGAGCTAGCATCACATTTTTAGAGCTGGCAGATGGTTAAAGCTTATTCTTTAATAGGTGTGTTCATAGGTCCTAGGATAACTTATGCATATTTGGGGCAATATCTCATCTGCATCTCTCCTGCTGCAGATGATGCTCTTTCCCTCAACTCATTGCTTACAATTCCCTTCTCAGATTCTGCAACTCACTGACTCCCTTTGCTCTTCTAGGTATCCTTCTTGGAAAGAAACACAATGAAATCCAGTCAGTTTTCTGTTGCATGTGGCCCAAATCTAGTTTACAGGAAAAACTCATTGGCTAATTCCTGTACAAGAGAATGAATACAAAAAGAATAGCATCGTTCAGTGGAAAAGCTATAACTTCAAGGTTTTATTGAACACAGAATAAAATGTAGGAAGACATATAAAAAACAATGCTATTAATACATGAGAGTTGCATTAGGTAACTATTGCTGTGTAATTAATTATTTAAAAATGAGGCCAAAACTCAGCTTCTCTGTACACCCGTGCCGAATCGAATCTCAGAGACAGAGTTTTGGGTAGAAAAGGATAGCTTTATTACTTTGCCAGGAAAAGGGGGACACAGCAGGCTCTTGCCTTGAAAAACTATGTGTCCCCACTTGGAGAGGATAGTGAGTAGTTTTACAGTAATTGTTTAAAGAGGGTGTGTTCAGCTCGAGGAAATTCTTTGATGGTTTGGTGGTGAGCTAAGTAGGAGTCAGCATCATCAACCTTCAGGTTCCGACTGGTCTGGGGTCTACATGCTTGTGGGCAGCATACCATCATTCATTAATCTTTAAATTCTCCCACCTGGAGGGGGTTTCAAAATCTAGAAAACAGCTCAAAGATATTGTGTGGGTATCTTTGATAGGGAACCAGCACCTTGCCCCAAGGCTGCACTATTGTTTCTCTTGACTGTTTG
Organism: Eubalaena glacialis; assembly: GCF_028564815.1. Taxonomy (NCBI): domain Eukaryota; kingdom Metazoa; phylum Chordata; class Mammalia; order Artiodactyla; family Balaenidae; genus Eubalaena; species Eubalaena glacialis. The sequence goes on along the minus strand of NC_083732.1, from coordinate 27,557,935 downwards.
TTTCTCTCTTGTCTCGCATACCCTCCCTTCCCTAACTAACAACTGCTTCAATCTGCCTGTTGGAACTCAGCGAAGGTCATGGAGGCTGAGTGAAGGCTATTTTCTGTAATCAAAGAAATGGCAGACACAGAAAGGTTTTGTGCCCAGGAGCCCCACAGGGCCCTGCTCGGTATCAAAAACTCAGTGGTCTAAAATAATAAATAATTATTATTCATCTCATAGTTTCTGTGGATCAGGAATACAGAAGCAGCTTTGCTGGATGGTTCTGGCTTGAAGTATCTCATGATATTCACTTAAGATGCAACCAAGACTGCAGTTATCTGAAGGCTTGGCATTGTTTCTGTCAACTAAAAAATTATTCACAACCTAAAAGTTGACAGTTATGTTTTATTTGGTGGGAATTTTTAGGACTTAATCCTGAGAGGCAGCATCTCAAGTAACCCTGAGAGAACTGCTCTGAAGGGGCAAGGGAGGGAGTCAGGATATATGAGTTTTGTAACAAAGGACAGGTAGTCTGAACATCAAAAGTTTATTGTTAATTAAAGAAAACTAGAAATCTTAAGTTCAATGAATTTAGTGCTTTTCTATATATGGGAAGATGCGAGAGTCTGGGCTCACTGAAATCATTCCTTTGCTATGTACCGCAGCTATCTGGGACCAGTATCCTCTGTTTTCACTTCCTGAGTTTCCTCAGAGCTCACTGTGGGGAGTGGCTGCAGTCTGATGGCTGCTAGATGGCAGGTATTCTTATCCTTCCTGACTTACCTCAGGGCTCTCCAGCTCACCATCTGCTGGCTGTGGCTGTAATCGCTGATGACTGAAGTTCTTTGTTTACTGATAAGGCAGGCAATATTCCATTTATCATTTGCAAGATCTGCCTTCAAGATGGCTCACTGTGTGGTACTGGTTAATTGTCACCTAAGTATTTCTGTAAACTGTTACAGAAAACTTGAACGAACTTTTTGGCTAACCCAGTATCTCATGACATACTCTTGTCTTCACTCAGAAAGACAGAACTCACATGCTTTTTATGACCTAGCCTTAAAAATTACACTTCACCTTTTCTTCAATATCCTATTTGTTACACATGTTAGTCCTACTCAATGTGAGTGAGACTGCCAATGGCTATGAATATCAGGAAGCAGGACCTGATATTCATCAAGGACCCCTTGAAGGCTGACTCCCACAGAAATGCAGTTGAAAATGTTCTATTCCATCTGAAGAAAAGAACGTATTGTGACTTGAGTTTTATTGTTGAAACTTTCCATTCCTTATCTCCTTAACCAACCAATCAACCAATCAACCAACCAAAATCTTCAAATACATTTAAGGTGACAAGCAAAAAGCATATAAAGCCATTTTCCCCTCTCAATTTCTGTTAGGTATGGTACATGTAAAATAGGATATACTCAGGAAACAATAAAAGTATTGATATTTTGCTAGAAAATATTGAGATTCAGAGAATCAAAATTAAAAGTTAAAAATCAAAATTTCTAAGAGAATAGATCTTAAAAGTTCTTATCACAAGAAAAAAATTGTAACTATGTATGGTGATGGACGTTAACTAGACTTTTCATGGTGATCATTTCACAATATATAAAAATATTTAATAATTATGTCGTACACCTTAAATTATTATAATGTTATGTCAATTATGCCTCAATTAAAAAAGATTAAAAATCCAAATACTCAGAATTATATTCTTCTACCAAGAAGACCAAAGTACAATTGATAATTTAATACAAAATCCAAGACATTTAATATTCTCACAGACTCCTTCTCTCTGTTAAGCTCTAATGGAATACAGAATATACTACTTTGAAATCTTTATATCTTCATGAGGAACGTGCAAATAAAGTGGATTCCGAAAGGTTATATTTCAGTTTGTGTGAAGAATAGTAGACAAATGGAAACAAGTGTGAAGACCTCTGTTATCCTGGATCTCACATCCTCAGTCTGTTTTCTTCTTGCTGGGCACTTGATTTTCTGGAAAAACTACATTACTCAGTCTTATTTGTGGTTATATGACTAAGGTCTTACTCATGGAATGTGAACATTAGTGTATGTTCAAATTCTACCTTATTCTCTTAAAAAGAACAAACTAGCGGTAGACGTATCCCTTTGTTTTCCTTTCTGATTACTGGAAACAGTGATGACTAGAGTGGGCTTGGAATTTGCATGTTGTTGATGGTACAGCTTCCCAACTGGTGAAAGTTCTTGAAGTGGTTTTTGGAGCAAATTCTACCCACCCACTAGGGGCTGTTACATGAGTGAGAAATAAACTTCTATCTTGCTTGAGCAAATGCATTTTTGGATATTTTTACTATATGACTGAAGATTAACTGTAAGTAACTTGGAAACATGAATTGTTACTGGGTTGGTTTGCGTTGTGTCAAATGGCTTCAACCGAGGAGGTCAGTGGAAGACCTGGACCAGCAATCTCGGTCCTTGTGATAGCGAGCAAAGAACTGCAGACTACCGTTTCGGGTTTAAGCAAAGCAAAGTTTATTAAAGCACAGTTACACTCTCAGAGGGAGAGCGGGCTGTTTCTGTGAAGTGAAACCAGCGCTCCTGTACAGGTTTAAGGGTGTTTATAAGGAGTGTTCTGTGACGAGGCGGGGTGCGATCATGGGTGAGTGACAGGGGATCATTATTTGATTGACAGTCCCCAGTTACGTAACAAGTACGTTATTGCGCATGCCCTTACACTTGATTCACTAAGAAAAGCCCACGGGGGGGCGGGGGGGGGGCAAAACCACATGCAGATTTTATTATAATGATGGTATAATGAGTTTGGGTTTACTATAGGTTATAGGCCTATCTGGCCTGGGCATGCGCAGCCCGGGAAGGTCCCCTCATGTTACTATGCTCCCTCTTTATCAGAATAAATTGCCCACCACACGACCAAAGTTTCGCCTGTTCTGAGTTGGGTGAAGGGAGAGTCCCCAGATGGTTGGGGTGTAACTTGACTACTCCCCTCTTGTCTTTTCGCCACTGTCACCTTCTTGCTGCTAATGTCAGGGGAGGGTACCCAGATGGTTGGGGTGTGACTTGATTATTCCCTTTGTATCTTTTCTCCACTGTTACCTCCTTGCTACTAATGTCTGACTAACTACCTAACAGAATGAAAAAGGAGAAAAATACCATAATGTGATTGATCCAAAGGAGCAAGACTGGAGAGGTGAAAGGGTAGAGTTCAAACTTAATATCCTTTTCCGCAGATAATCCTTAATGGTGCTTAAAAGGAGGGACTTGAATAATTTTATCCCCACATTTATTTAAAGACCATGATCAGATTGAACTTCCTGAAATACTTTTCTGATTCTGTCACTCCTCTACTTGACATTTTTCAATGTATCCCTGGACAATATAATAAGACCAGATACCTCAGGGCAGGGGTCTTAAACTAGTATCTGAAGCTTTCTTTCATTTCATCAGCACTGTGAAAAACACAAAACTAAATATCTTAGTGGGGTGAGACACAATCACTACAGGCTGTACTGCTGATAATAGCAATATCAGTGATAATAAGAATGCTTAAGAGAAAAGATTTCTTTAAACCTGAAAAAAAAATTTAAAAACAGCAATATTTTAGACACAAAGTCATAAAATTATAATCATTCTCATCAGTTTGTTCAATTCCATATTATTAATTTTTCATTCTGCTTGAATCCAGTTTTTCCATTAGTTATCCCAACCTTGCCTGATGATTCCAAGAACTTTGCAAGGTTTTCACTAATGCTTGTATGATTTGCCCAGTGAAGTCTGTGCCTTGATCACTGGAGATTGTGGAAGGTATACTCCAAGTGGGAAACACATTTTTTAACAGTTTCTTTGCCACCGTGAGGGTATCAGCCTTGAGACAGGGGGAGGTTTCAACCCATCTGGAAAACATACATAACAAGAACATATGGATAACTCATACTGAGTGTCAGGTGAATGAAGTCCAGCTGCAGGTGTTACAAGGGTCCAGAGAAAGGAAGTCTGAGGCTGCTGGGGACAGAAATGATTTTTCCATGATTATGGATCCGGCAGGTCATACACTGGTGCTAATTTGTCTTTGCAGTTTTATAGAAGTTTCTCCACCAAAGTCTATTCAAAATTTGAGTCATCTTAAATGCTCTATGGTGGGTAAAGAGGTGTAAAAACCAGAAATGGGATTTGCCAGGGAGATGGGAAGAACCAAGCAGCAATCTTGGGTTTTCCATAGTCCCAACTGTTTGTTTAATTTACAGCCATTGTTTACCCATCTTAATTTCTTTGATTCAGAAGCAGACTGTTACCTTGTTGCCACAAGGAAATCAGAATGGCAAAATTCTGGCAATGAAGAATCATTTTTTTGCAGAAGGAGGATAAGACATTAGCCACACATGCCACAATCTTTATAGATTCTATTGCTGTTACATTAAAGTCAGCAAGGGCATTTCCCTTATACTCAAGTTCATTTCTTTTGATGTGAGCCTCAGTTTTGAGGACAGCAATCAGGAGGTTACATAGTTGTGAGCATAACTAGCTGTTTTAATGTTGAGGACACTAGATTCAAGTAATCAAAGACCTGATAAACACAGGAAATTATTTTGGCAAAATACAGAATCCTTGGGTTCTAGGCAGATTACTTTTAAAAGTAAAGAAAAAAACCTTTCAAAATCTCTTATTATCAAGAGCAGACTTATAGTCCAAGAAAATTTTGTCCTTTTAGGAGAGACAAGAAAGTTAAGTTCCGGTTTTACATAAGTACACTATTGATATTAAAGCTCATTCTTAAAACCCCTATAATAACAGTTCAATTTTAGCCAGCTTGAATACACACGATTCCTTTTCTCTCGCTCATTTTCTCTTCCCACTTTCTATGTGCATAGTTTGCCCTTCACTTTCTTCCTTCCCATTCTGGAAATAACCAAAACTAAAATAAAGTTTTGGTTTTAGATAAAATTACTCTTATTTTGCTTAACAAGAATGCATCTCCATACCTCATAATTTTTCTTAACCCCAAAACACATTCTACTTTCCTTGCTTGCAGAGTTGTTTCCCTTATTACCTCTAATTGCTTTAATTACATATATTAATTAGAATTATTAACCATTAGAAAACTTAATTTCTAGTAAAAACTAAGAATTAAGCAATTGTGAACCATATGTCATGAAGAATTTTTTTAGATTGGCAAATTTATGAATACATTTCATAATTTCTAGAAATGTGCTTCTTCACAGTATAATCTTTCAACATGATACAAATCATGTGTACCACTAGAACCAAATTAATCTTTAGTTTCTCTGCAATGGGAAGGCAAAAGTAGATAAATGTATGTTCAATAATTAACGTTTCACTATTTTATTTTATTTTATTTGGAAATGATCTAGATATTTAATATCTATCATTTAATTTAACTTAGCGAATCTAAGTTTTGAGTTACCAAAAAGACTTTGGAAGCTATTTTTAAGTACACATAAAATATAACTTGCTAAAAAGTTTCTCTACAAACTCTTATCCCACTTACATCTATCTAAATTGCTTGCTCTCAACAATCATGTTTAGATTACCCATGAAAGCTTCATGAGACATTAGAAAAAAGGAGCTATCATTCTAAGTTATTTTATTTTATTTTTCTAAAAATTTTGCAACAGAGATAACATGAATTTGACTACCAAACCCTAGTAGAATAAAAGTTGTTTATCTGCATTATAGTGATATCTAATGTTGATAACATTAAGGACATGTTTTTTAATTAAACCAACAAACTGAAACCCTAGCTTTTATTTACCAAAGATTATCCCAGATCATGTTGAGACAGAAAGGAAGGGGGCAGGGCACAACCATTAAAAGAATGGCACAACCATTAAATGAACAGGAGACCACAAAAACCAGTTAGAACCTACTAGGCCCAAGATGGTGGAAGATTTGACTTCCAGTAGATCTTGAGCCTTATTATACACTCATTATAATACGTTAGCATGTTAAATGACACACCTGCAGATGCCATGACAGTTCTGAGGCCAACCATAAAAGGCCAAAAAGTGGGTGGTGGCCCAATTCCTGGAAATCCCAGCCCCTTCCCCAAAATAGTTGGAATAATCCTCTCACTTGTTAACCTATGAAATTACCCAGCCCATAAAAACTAACCACCCCATATTTCAGGTTGCTCTCAAGCCTTTTGAGATGGACGCATTCTGTCTGTGGAATGTGCATCTCCCAGGACTGCTTTTACGTGCACTTTTAAAATGATATTATCTATTTTGAATGTTCTTATAATGGCTATTGTAATTCCCTGGAGGGCCAGCAGTAGTTTGGTGGGTGCCTGGCCACAGTGGAGTTTAATCCACATTTCTATCCAGCTATGTCTAGCCATAAATGGGGTGCAACTCACATTTCTATTTGGCCATATTTTAGAGCCCCCAACGTGATGGCTACCAAGCCAAGTTCTCAGGACACAAAACAAGCTTGGAAAGATTTTGCCATTTTTGTAAATGTCTACAGATTCTGGGATCATAGTTCTCAGGTGTAAAATAAGCGGGTGTACTGGAAGGTGGTGTGCTCAACTCTTTGGATGTAAAGGATCCCAGTAGCAATTAGCCTTTATTTACACAAAACAAGACAAACAAACTTGCACCTTAATATACTTGGAGTAATCAAGTGATATTAATGAGTATTTCTGGCCAAGAAAAGGCCCTTTCTGCACCACCACCAAGTACTGTGGAACCTTGGACTGAGGAAAGGATGGAACCAGCAAACCCCAAAGAAGGGGGCTGCAGACTGATTCCAAACAAAAATGGAGAATTGTAGCTGCCACCAACAGTTCCCAACGTGAAATCTGGGGAAGGATTCCAAACAAATGGGGAATTGCAGATTAAACTATCAGCAGTTCCCAGTGTGGAAACTGGGAACAGAATCAAGGGCTAGAGTTTTTCACTCAAAAACCTGGGAACTGTGGTCTGAAAGTCTAGGTTCTTGGCTCTGGACAGAATTGTCTGCCAGCTTGAATTCAAAAAGAGCAGAGCTCAAACTGAGAGGAACTTACAGGGCATCATGCTTGTGTTTCTCGTTGATCCTGAGTGCCATTGAAAGTTTGCTTTGGATCCCATCACTGCCATCAAATCTGTTAAAAAAGAAAATTCAACTAAATAAATTTGAAGATGTAATTGGCTTCTTAAGCAATTCATGAATTGGCAGCATCCCATCTAGAAAGCAGAGAGATACTCCAAGGAGTTGTGCAAAATGGAGGGTTTTTATAGAAGCAAGGTGTAGGGAGAAAGTTTTTAGCAGAAGAAAAGAAAGAATTGTTTCTTGCCAGGTTACCTTCTTTTGGGAGAAAGGCAAGAGTCTATCATACAGATTATCTCTTCTTTCTTGGGCGGGGGGGTGTGAACCGGGCTCCCTGTGACAGATTTACCTCATTGGTGCTGCCTAGAAAATTCCAAACTGGCTGATTAAGATTACATTCCTGGGAAAGTGGAAACTGCAATTAGGTTGGGTATTAAATCCAGGTTTGGTACCATGGGATTCAGGGCAAGGGAAGTCATTTTGGACCTGTGGTTTTCTCTTTAACAACTTTTACAATATTGGCTCAGGTTTTTATCCATTCTCTAGCTTCATGATAATTTTGTTCATAGAGATTTTGGTCACTTTAACCTCACATAGGTTATCCCATTAGTTTGCTGTATCAATTATTTAAGATGATATGCCCAGGTGGATAGGAAGTCACAGGTACTTTAGAGTCCTTGTTAAATTACTTTTGTGCTTGGGAAATGGAGATAAGCCACATGAAAATTCAGGTTCTTGCTGTCTCCATTACTTTCTTAGTGTCCTACCAAATTACATTCTCTGTGTTATATCTTCCTCAATTTGAAAGAAGCTACATTTTGGATAATTCCCTTTTTGTTTTTGAGCCAACTGTACCAAATTTGGTCTCTTGAATTTCCTACATGAACTGTAGGTTGTAAGCTATAGCAATGTCAAGCTGACCAAGGCTGAAGTACAAGCATCAGTAGTACTTTATCCTGAGGATGCATTGTTAAAACTTAGTGAGTGTGCAAATTGTGGTGTATGCTCTGCAAGGCAAGCTTAGATAGATTAATCACAGAAAAGAAATCTAAGATTTTGTTACTGTTGCTGTTATTTGTTTTCATTTTAACAATGTCATGTTTTCAATCTAGAGGCAATTCCTGGCTTGCTATTGTACCCATGTAGAAACCCTAACCTGACCCCTGGTCATCCAACAATGATATGGCCCAAGTTCTCTGGTCCACCTAACCATAATCAAGTGTGTTAGGTCATTCTTCATGATCATATGGAATTATGCCTCAAGACTAGATTTGAAAACCTATTGAAAACTATACTACTAGTATGTTGATTTCACTGCCTCTTCTCATACAACTCTCTTTTGTGATGAATTTTCACGAAAAATTCTGTATGACCTTTTGAATGAGGTTTAAGTGAACTTGATTTAGTGATGATTCTGCTTGATAAGTTAGCAGCAATAGGAAGGTAAATACTGTAGTTCTTTAGTGACACACACAGGGGCCCTCAAAAAAGAGTAGAGAAAACAAATCTTTCCTATTGGGGGAAACATCTAGCAGCATGTCAAATTTCAATATCGACTGGAAGGAGAGGAGGTCTAAGGTAAAGATATACACGGACTCCATGCAAGCACAAATGATTTTGACAGATTATCAGGGATTTGAAAGGAAAAAGCTTGGGGGATGCGTAATAAGTGGATTGGGTCAAAAGGTGTACAGATCCCCTCTCAAAACGGACATAGAATGTTAGAATGTTTTATTGAGAACAAAATACCGTTGCAAAGTCAGGCAGGCAAGGTGACATGCTCTGTGGCTATCAACAAAAACTCTTGCCTCATAAAATGATTGATTATGATAGAAAGAACAGAGGTTGCACAGACTTAACACAGAGTATCACTCATCAATCTGACCTTGTTATTGGCACTGCTGGGTGCCCATCTGTAACAAATATATATACTTGCATTTTCTAGAAATTTGAAATAAGATGCTTTATTAACTATACTACAAAGATCATTGACTTTATACTTTGATAAAAAGTTCCCAGAAACTGTAAATGAGATTATTTTAACTAAACTAGAAGAGAAATGAATGTCAGGTAGAAATAGTTGTGGTAATATTGTACATTGGATCACCTTTTGGGGGAGAGTTGTGTGATTGAAATTTTATTTTTATGAGGAATAGTTGCATTGTGTTTAGTAAGATCAGATTGTTATATCTATTACATGGACAATGTAATAGATAAATGAGGATATACATGGCTTTTGAATAGTAAAAACACCAAATGTGTATTTACTCAAATTTAGTACTTATTGCAATGTTATCCTAGATTGATCGCTTCTCCCACAGTTTCTGAAAGTTCAGCTACTACAATTTAAGACTTTCATATGACTTAATTTTCATGGGGTTGACTCCCCTGTGAGAAAGTTGAAGTTAGAAGGAAAACAATTTGAAGGGGTAATAGTGCGTGGAGTCATTAGTGATCCTTTTAAGCATTGTGACAGAGACATTAGGAACCTTTGAGGGAGTAGTGGGGGAGTTGTTAGCATTTGGCATCTAACGTAATAGGGCCAGATGTTGGGCAGTGACGGCAGCGGTATTTCCTGAGAACATCCCTTTATAATAGAGGGTTTAGTACACTCTATGCAGTGCCACCTAGAAACCAGGCTTCCAGGTATCAGGTACTGTCAACAGACATCTCTACAGGCAGCACTCTCCAGGAACTACCAACCATCACCTGAAGAAAGCCATTTCTCCAACATTAGAGCCCTTTCCAGGGGCACCCTGTATATAATATAGCTGATCAATGCAAGGCTATAAAAGGTCATGCTACTGGGAAAGGGCCACCCCCTCTTCATAGCTACTGATCAAATTGTCTGAGATTGCTGTGATGTATCACCACTCAACTTCTTCCTCTGCTCAAAATATGTTTCTTAAGCTTCATATACATGTTAATCCTAAAAGTCCTCCAATTAATGTACTGCATGCTAATCTTCAGCTCCTCCTGGGTAACCTGACCTGCCACTGCTGGGTATTTTCCTGTACTACTTCTAATTGTGTAGTATCCAAGCCCAGTTCTTTGACCCTCTTGGATATTTTTGTAACATTACATTTTTAATATGTAATATATAATGCATCAGTACTTTAAAAATCTTTTTGCTTAAACCTGAAAGTGTAGGTTCTATTATATTCTATTATATATTAACACTAAAAATATATTGAAAAATATATTGTCAAAATACATTTCCCCCTTTGACTTTTATCAAATATTATGAATATCATTTTTATTTGATCCTTCAGTGTTATTTAAACTTATGTTTAAAATATATGATGTCCTCAGTTGTGCATACTCTGGCTACATGCAATACATGCACACATACACACATTACAATACCCTCCACATCCATGGGTTCTATATCTGTGTATGCAACCAACTGCAGATCAAAAATATACAGAAAAAATATTACAGAAAGACCCCAAAAGCAAAACTACGATTTGCTGTGGACTCGTAACTGTTTAAATAACATTTACATTGTATTAGGTATTATAAGTAACCTAGAGATGATTTAAAATATATGGGAGGATGTGCATAGGTTATGAAAATGCTATGCCATTTTATATAAGTGACTTGAGCATCTATGGATTTTGGTATCCCTAAGGTGTCCTGGAACCAATCTCCCATGGATACAGAGGGACGGCTGTATAATGTCTATATATTTTTTTTATTTTAAAAAGTTTTATTTTACAGATTTAGAAATTTGAGATTTTTTAATAGCTGAAAAAGAAATTCAGTCACCTAATGATTGATTAGCAGAATGTAGTGGTGTATTATCTAAACAGAAATCATGCTGATGTACCATAATAAATTGTCTATTAGTAAAAAGTATATACTTTAGGGCACAGCATCATTTCACAAATTACAGTAGGGGTACTTTGCAAGAATTTATTCAAACTAGAGAATTCTGAGTAATGCATCTTTTGAATGCAACTCTTAAAAATTTAATAACTGTGCATTCTTTTTCTTGAAAAAATGACCTTGTGTGTGTCATAGAAATGCTGCATTATTGCTGCAGAGGTCAAAGTTCAAGGCTCAAGAGGTACAGGAGATAATACAAAGGTAGCCTTAAGAAACTTGGTTTTGTTTAATGCATAAAAAAGGTAAAGTTTATAAAAGTTAATTTACAAACGAGGAACAAAGTGGTTGTGCACACATTATGTACAAGCATCCTTAAAACATCAAAATTTTTCAAATGTGTAGCCAAAAAAAAAGAGAAAACAACCACTGCCCCTTGCCAAAAAAAGCAAACAACAAAAACAACAAAAAAACCCCAAAAGATTGAGTAAATTGTGGATTTTGTGGTTTCAGAAATATGTAACCACCAAGAAGAAAATAATAATGTCTATATTTTTAAAGAGGGAAAAAATTAAACACTGCAAAGTGAAAATTCAGTCTTTTATTGAAAAATGCATTTACATAGTCCTCTCTATTATTTTTAAATTATGGCTTTTTTTTTTTTTTTAGTCCTACACATTATTGTCACATGTAGGATTTTCAATGATGCCTAAGGTATCTTATTGTAACTACAACACTATTTGTTCCAGAGATATGTTATTTAAATTGGTTCTGGGCAAATCACCAGTTAGAAATCACTATTAAGAGTTCTTGCTATTAATGATGCTTTGTTCTAGTGTTGTAAGCTGTGAAGGGCAGCATCCTTCAATATAGATTTTTAGTGCAGGTAATTTGTCCTTGTTTGTTTTCTAGTTGTATAAATTGGTAACGGGATGTGGAAAAGAAAAGACATTTATAACAGAAATAAGTGTTTCTATCCAACAATATCTGACTTAAAAACTATATATTTTTCACAGTCATTTGTTACATTTAAATCATTTATAGGTTACTCTCTCAGCTAGACACTAACTTGTGGGTTCAAAACACAAAAGTTAGTAACCAGTAGAAGGAAAACATGCAACTAATAAAAGTTATAGATACAAACTGTAGATAGCTGGGGACAGGTTCTAACATTTGAAATAGTCATTTTGATGCAGCTCTTTCATGAGGTCATCTTGATATACCCGTTCTGATGAGATATTTTGCTATATCTGAAAGTATAAAATATTAAATTGTTTGCCTATTTTCATTTCCATTTAATTTGTTCAACATTACCCCACACTCTGAGGTGAGGATCAGCCTTAGTATAAAGATGGTGACTGGGAGTTCCCCATGGCCTAGTTGCTAAGATTCCAGCCTTTCATTGCCATGGCCCGAGTTCAATCCCTGGCCCTGGCTGGGGAACTGAGATCCTGCAAGCCACGTGGTACAGCCAAAAAAAAAGATGGTGATGAAGTGACATTGTGAGTGCAGAATAGAGTGCAAATTCAGTATATATGAAAGACAAATGTTCAGGACTTGTGTGTATATAGCTTTTTAAGAAAAGGGCATCAATTTTTTAAAGCATGCTATCCTCTCAATTTTCTAAGAGTCACTTGAATTTTGAATAATTCATTTCTCAAATTCTCAGATTTATTCCTTAAAGTAATATTTTAAATTGGTAGTATATTTCTCTACTAAATAACTGTATATGTTCTCTTTTCCATAACAAACCTAAAGGCTGATTGTCACCTTTTGTTGTAAACTGTCTAATTGTGTTAATATTACCAAGTGAGTCAATAAAATACGGATACAAAGAATGATGGGAAAGATATTTGAGCCATAATATGATTCCTTATTCTCATTTCCAGTCCATAGACTAAATCCTGTAATATTTTCTAAGACTTAAAATGGTGGTACTCATTGTTATGGAGATACATGCTATTTAGATATTTAAAAAATAATAGTTTTAGAGATTAAGTATTATGGAAGCAACTCAGTTACAGAGAGACTTTACAAATATATTTCCTTTTTTTTCTTCTTTTCTGCTTTTGCAAGTGTGAATGGATAATGTGAGATTCTGTTAAAGACCTCTTCCCGGACAGGGAGGTTTTCAAATGGTGGCTGTGTTACAGCAAAAGTAAAAACTTTAAAATGAAAATTCTTCAAAACATATTTGAATTTAGACTGCCTGTTTATTGGCCTGAGAATTGTGTGTCTGAGTAAAAAAAATTTTAAAAAGCCAAAAAACTGAATGTTTTCGCCATTTTTTTCTTTTTGACACATAACAGGGAAGGCTAATATGAAGGAGGATTGGGAACTAGGAGAGAATTGTTTTTCTACTCAATCCATCTAGAAGAAGGATTATGAAAGTTGTCTTCTCACCAACACCCCCCATCCTTGCCCATTGCTGCTGTATCACTGAGTGCAGCTGAACCTTCCCCTGTCACAAGTACAAAGTCAGAGTGGATAATTATCTCTTTTTTGAAAACTACTGAGCCATTGAGCCAGCAGAGTGATTGATCCTGTTGAGATGTAAAGAAAGGGGCAAGGGAGAGAGGGAATGACAGATTTCAATATGAGGCATGAATAGGTTACATTTCTATCATTTGATATGACATGGACACATGATTCTCATGGGCTGAAATGACACAAAGGAAGGTTTTAGAGACTAAAACATTGTATATACCTTAAAGAATATTCCCCTTGAATGTGGAAATCGCAGAGCTAAGAAAGAGGTTGTTGGTGGCTTCACCCATGGTGAAGACTAAGGAGCAAAAGTGGTGGAAGACTAGAGCCAGATCTCCTTTACCTGGGGATGATGCAGGGAGAGGTCCCCTTAGGGACTCATGAGGAATCAATAATGCCTCCCTTGAGAGAGCCAACATTTGGATCCCTTACCACAGGATAAACAATAAAAGTCAGTGTTTGACAGATTAATAGAAATCACCCAAAGAGCAGAACACACACCCCATGGCTGGTATAGAATTGTTCAAATAAGAAAGGAGCAATTACTACAAAGTAAAAGAAGGATGGGTACCTAGCCATGGGGTATCTCACAAAGAAATACGGTTTTCCTCTCCCTCTGACAGTAGGGGTGACAGTGATGATGTTGGCTCTATCATTGGTCACTATAGCCTCAAGGCCATCCTCCCTTGGAAGCAGAAAAAAGAATGATATATGAAACATTTTAAAATGATCAGTACTAAGTGTTAAGGATCTGAATAAGACTAGTTAACAAATAAAATGATACAATGACAAATAATATGGAATAAGATTGATATATTGTGAAAGGAACCTGCTACCCAGTGAGAAAGATTAATTGGACATAGAAATATGATAGCTATTCTTAGGAAAAAAAAAAAACTATATCATGTATACTTTCAAAATCTAGGATTTCTCATTCAACCTATTGCATTAGTCAAAATACTGTATAAAGTTGAAATCAAGCAATACAAAAAGGAATAAAAGAGAAAGTGATAGTTACCCTAAATGCGAGATGGTTTAGAGATAAAATAAGGTCATCAATAAGTTGTTTCAATGATTTAAAAAGTTTAAAAAAAATATGATATGATAGTGCTACTTTGACATAGGTGTATAAAATCAATAATAAAAATAGCTCAGTCTTAGTGGCTGCATCAAAATATGTATTTTACAAAAAGACATAATAATTTGCTCAAGAAGTCTACCCTAATGGGTTGCTACTTATTCCTGAGATTGTGAGTTATTTGTTGCAGAGTAGGCTACCTAACAGCCATCCACATCTTCTTCTTTCTATAAGAGCCCACTACTCACAGTCGAGACTTGAAGTGCAAGCGTTTGCAGAGTGGCATAAATCGTGACCCAGTACTGGGAAATTAGATCTGAGAAAAGTCTGCTGAGGACGTTGAGGCAAGGAGTTGCCTTTCTAATAATAGAAGATACACGGGAACAATGGCCCTCCTCTTTAAGTGTATACTGTTGCTTATATACTGGATGACTGGGATGATGGCAGAAAATCTTTTGATCATGGGAGGACATATGAGGGCCTAAGTCAACATACTGAGAAGAGTAGAAATACAGAAAATATTTCAGTATTGGAATTCCCTGGTGGTGCAGTGGTTAAGAATCCGCCTGCCAATGCAGGGGACACGGGTTCGATCCCTGGTCTAGGAAGATCCCACATGCCGCAGAGCAACAAAGCCTGTGCACCACAATTACTGAGCCTGCACTCTAGAGCCCATGAGCCACAAATACTGAGCCCATGTGCTGCAACTACTGAAGCCTGCGTGCCTAGAGCTCGTGCTCCACAATGAAGAGTAGCCCCAACTCGCTGCAACTAGAGAAAGCCCGCATGCATCAACGAAGACCCAACACAGCCAAAAATAAATTAAAAAAAAAAAATTGAATCACTATGTTTTACACCTGAAACCAATATAATATTAAAAAAAAGAGAAAATACTTCAGTATTTATGGAATTGTTGAATCTCTGACTTAGCTAATCTTGCAACCGTCCTATCTCTTGGTATCTTGTTATTATTCCACTCATCCATTTCATCTGGCTCTGTGCTAGATACTGGGCAAGAAGCAGTGAAGAGAATGCGCTAAGTCTTCTGAAGGAGTGAGAGAGTGAACCGACACATAAATATATACTAACAAGATATTATGGAGACTAACATGATAAAAATAGCAAGGAGGTGAGTGAAGATTAAAGAGAGTGAGGGTGGGGATAGGTATAAAATATAAGCGTGGGGTAGTATCAGAAAACTAAATTAAGTCTTTGTGGTAGATGAACTTTAGATTCTAAAAACTAAGAACTTTAGATTTTACTCTCAGTTACCTAAGAAGCCATTGCATCCTTGACAAGCAAGAAGAGTGACATAGACTGATTTAGGTTTATAGGAACCATTGTGACTGATATTGGGACAACAGGTTGTAAAGGGCAAGTGTAGAAGTAGTGAAACTAGATGGAGGGCTGCTTCAATGGTCCAGATGAGAGCTGATGGTGGCTTATACTTGGGTGGCAGCAGTGGAGGAACTAAGACTGTGTAATTTCTGAATATATTTCTATGAAAACTAGGTAAGAATTACTGATAGATTAGATGTTAATTACAGAGAAAGATTTTTTTATCCTGAATGTCTGGACTGAAAGTGCCATTTACTGCAAAGGACTGGGGGAGGAGTAGCTTTTAGCAGTTTAAGTGTGTTAAATTTGAGGATGTTAAATAAAAATCCCAGTGGAGATTTTAAGTAGGAGGTCACCAACTTGAGTCTGCAGTACAGGGAGATTATTAGGGTCCTGTAAATTTGGAATTAGCCAATATGTAAGTGGTATCTATATATTTTCAGTTGAGTAATATCACTGTAAGAGTGATTAGAGACAAAAGGACAAAAGGAAAAAAAATCTGACCTTGGATCCTGGGCACAGCATTGTTTGCAACATTGAGGAAGATGAGGAAGAAGTAGCAAAGGAAGCTCAGAAAGAGTGGTTAGTGAGCTAGACAGCAACTCAAGAGAAAGAATGATGACTCAGAAGCTAAGAGAAAAATATGCTTAAAGAATGAAGGAGTAATTAGTTAGGTCAAATATTGCTAGATTTTTGAGTGAACTGATGCTGAGAACCACTGCTTTGTTGATGTGGAGGTTATTAGTGAACTTCACCAAAGTAATATCAGTTGAGTGGTGGGGAGAAAACCTGAGAGGACTTTGTTCCTAAGAGATAATCAGAGGATGAGGAAACAAGACAGAGACTAGAAACAACATCCTAAAACAATTTTGCTATTAAAGCTTGAAATAAAATTGTTATTTTATGGCAAGGTAAGAAAAACTTAAACATAAAAAATTTTCTCTTCCATTTGGTCTCCTCTCTCCCACCTACCGTATATTGTGTGTCTACATTATGAATCGACCAAACCGCTCCCAATCAGAAGAAATACGTGCTCAACCTCAAAAAGCAACATTCTCCTAGCATCAATAAGACAACTCCTTAAATCATAACACTCCTTCTTGGTTTTGTAAGGGACCACAGTGATGCTTAGGTCTGGATTGTGTAAACTATCAATAATATGACATTTAATGTACAACTCTCTGTCTCAAAAATCTTATGTAACTGTGCTCTGTCTTCTAAAGGGTGGAATAGTTCTCGGAGCTTTCTTAGATGCTCTTCCTGGGATATAATCTTCAAATTTGGCTCAACTAAAATTTTCCATTTCTTTCTTAGATTGACTGCTTAATGTTTCGTCAACGTAGCATAATAATGAATGAAGAGGAAGCCAGAGGGTGGTATGGGTGCAATAAAAAACTTTGTTTGAGATAGTAAATAATATGGTATATTTGAAGACTGTTGAGAGTGTTTAAATAGAGAGGTAAAGGAATTCTTAGACCCAAATCCAACATGGATAGTGGTTCCATATGCCAGTAATGTTCTGGACACCAGCTGGGTGTCCTACAATTTAATTCAATTCTGACACTATATACCGTAAGATAGAGTCAGATTCCACAGGTTAAGGGTTCAATCCCACAAGACTGCCCACCTTCTTTCAGACAGCAGTAGCAAACCCACATTGTTACCTGTGCTTCTGACCAAGTGGGTACAGATTATACGTTCCAAGGACCCCCTCCTTGGGTTCAATTAATCCACTAGAGTCACTCACAGAACTCAGAGAAAGATTTTACTTACTGGATTACCAATTTATTGTAAAAGGTACAGATGAACATCCACATGGAAGAGATGCGTAGGACAAGGTATGGGGAAAGAGCACACAGCTTCCATGCTCTCTCCCAGCTCACCACTCTCTTCAAATCTCTAGTTTACCAACCCAGAAGCTCTCTGAACCTTGTTCTCCTGGGTCTTTATGGAAGCTTTATTACATAGTCATGATTGATTAAATTGATGGCCACTGGCAATTGATTCAAAATCCAGGCCCTCTCCTCTCCCTTGAGGTGGGGTGGGGGGTAACGCTGAAAGTTCCAACCCTCTAATCACATGGTTGGTTCTCCTGGCAACCAGCCCCATCCTTAGATGGGGTTCAAAAGTCACCTTATTATCATAACAAGAGATACTTTTGTCACTGTCAACACTTAGGAAATTCCAAGAGTTTTGGGCGCTGTGAGTCAAGAACCCTGAAAAACAACCAAATATATACGAAAAATACATTTTGATCAACTGGATGACCAAATACATATTTTTCTTATAAATCACAGTATCACAAGAGGGAATAATTAAAGATTCAGAAGAGGAGCTAATTTTAGGAATAATGTTGAGTTAGACCAGAGAGGATGTATCAGTATCTTGATGGAGGGATAGGCATTCTAAAGGATGATAGGCAGTTTATTCATTGTAATGGGCAAGAAAGAAGGGCACAAATGTACAGATGCAGGTATTACAGATTGATCATCTTGGTCTTGTAAAATAATCAATGGTGTTTTAGTTTGAGCCACCTCTAGTTGGTATTTTGTTACTTGCAGCTGAAATTATCTTAGACAACATATTCCCTGAAGTCATGAATTATCTCATGGCTATGTCTGCATTCCCAAAATCTTGTTCAAAGATTGGCTTTTAGTTGGTTCTCAATAAATATATGATGAATGAATTCATGAATGGATGTACTAAATGATACTAAAATAAATGGAAATTTAGTGTATTTAAATGAGGTTTCTTTATATTAAAAAAAGAGACAATTCTAGCTCTAAACAGGTAAAGTTTTCATAAACCAAAGAAAATAAAGCAATCTAACCTTAACTGGATATTTTACATGAAGACCAACAGGTATGCATACCGTCACTTGAGAATATGATGATGATATTGATGATGATAATGATGACGATGATGATGACAATGTTAAAATAAATTTAAAAATGAATATTGGTGAAAGTGATGATGAAGGTGTGTTGATGCTATTGGTTAAAGCTAGCTTTTATTTGTTAAACACCCTGCTAAATGGTTTACATGCAGTACTTTAATCTCTACCACATTATCTGTTATGACCCAATAATATTATCTTCATCCTACGAATTCGAATTTTAACTGAAGAATAAATAGGATAATTAATCTTCCCAGGATCTCACAGTTATGATAGAAAACACAGTGAGTGTTCTTCTACTTTTTCCCCCCAAATCACTTCTCATAATCATTATTTAACTACCTCAGTTTGATTTTTTATTTTCTAACTGAAGTTTAACTGAACCAGCCATTAACAAAACAATATTTTTTGATACGTTTAAAAAGACTTCTCTTCAATTCCAAATTTTCATCTAGCTATGAAGTTGAATAGTCTTGAGATTTGTTTCAGAGTTGGAACCATTTTAACTCAATTAACTCATAATTGAATTTATTTCTCATTAAAAAAAATCTGCATTTTTTCTTCTTTTGATCATGTAGATTTGCCCCTAAAAACTAGGATCATCAGTTATTTTCCTTCTGACTGTCAGAGTCTAATTCCATCCTAGAAATAGGTATTATATAATGAAGGTAGGAAAGGGAGAAACTCAGAATAGGTAAGGTAAAATTCTCATTGTCTGTCTATGTTAATTTTGTCAAACTCTGTTTTGTGCACATGTGCATGCATATGTGTATTTAGGACCTGAGTGAATAAATATTGAGTTGTTTTAGTGAAGGATCTCCATTTAATTGTTGCTTTATTGTTTGTTTATATTTGACTTAAAGTGACACCTCAGTTTTTGGCTATACACTGCTTATTTTTGTAATGTTAATTTGACTTCATCCTTTTATATAAAACAACCTGTACATATTGTCAGATGGTAGAACAAAAAAACTATGTGAAAATCTTCAGGCCAGATGCCTGACTAAAGTCTGGTAATTCATATTGCACAAACTATTATCTGATTCCTACCAGCTTCCCACACCTCTCACTAGTGTGAAGACTGGCACTAATTGTCATTGACATTGACAGACTATGGGGACTGTTCAGTTGAAGTGAGTGGACATGACATCTAGAAGTCCCCTTCCCAATTAGAGAGCCTTCCCAGAAAGAAGGGGTTGCATCAATGCTTGGAGTTACAGTTAAAAAAATTAATAACACCTCTGTACATAGAGAACTTCTTACTTCATATCATCAGTATCATATTCTGGCTTAAGTAAAAATAAAAAAACAACAACAAAAAAACTATATCTCTAAGTCACAGTAGCAAATATATACACTCCCTCCTTATTAATCCCAGGCTGAAAAGGACAGTCAAGATTCACCAGGTTCAAGTGAAACCCACCTTACTCAAGAGTTCTCATAATATTCATGCTAACGGAATACATCTTCTATCTCTATCCCTGATTTTATTTCTGTTACGTAAGCTGTATTCTCTTGTGTATGCATTTTTCCAGTTGCAACTTGGGACAAACAGTGTATAACATGCAAGGAGTTTTGAATGTAATTCCGTATTGTGAATATCAGTGTTTCCAATTAAAAAAAGCATAACAGAAAACTTCCCAGAAGCATTTGCAACCTATGCCATTTTCATTTTGACTACTCATATACTGACATTTAATGTCTATTACTTTTTGATAAAAATGAACATTCTTGTCCAGTCTTTTACTTTTTATTTAACTTGAAAATATCTTTACTTAAAGTCGTATTTACTAGTGCTCCTGAGAGTCATTCCAACCCAAAAGGTCATGACCGAGTAATTACCAGAACTATAGTATTATAATTCATGACTGGAACAAAAGCAATATTCATAACAGCACAAATAAACAATCATATTATCTGTGAACTCTTATAACTTAAACAAAATTCTTGAGAAACTATAAATGCCAGTTATCTCTGTGTTAGCTGCCTTCCTGTTTGCTTTCTCATCATCTCTTATTGAAAATGGAGAATTGATCTCATTTTTTCCTAATCATTTGCAGGGTAATACTTCTCACCACCCAATAATTCCCAATCAGATGTTGTTATGGCTTGTCAAAGACTACGACCAGGAGTGTCCTGTTTTATAAAAAGCACACTTTGATGAAATTTAATAAATAGTTTTAGTTGAAGGTGTTAGGTCCCCCCCCGCCTCCACCCCACCACTATTTTCAGAATTGGGAGAGTAAGAATGGGAAAGGATCAAACATTATAGAGTAGGTTTAGGTATGTTTCTTCCCTCTACTTCTATATATTCCCACTATTTTTTTAGGCCCTTGTATCATACAGAAAAATTAACTTGAAATGGATTAAACGCATAAATGTATAAGACCTGAAACCATAAAACTCCTAGAAGGAAACACAGGGAAAAGCTCATCAACATCAGTCTTCAAAATGATTTTTTGTATATGACACCAAAATCACAGGAAGGAACAGTAAAAATAAGTGAGACTATAGCAAACCTTCTTCTTTGATGTGAGAGAAAAATCACATTGCTATCAAAAAAAACCTTAAAAGATGGTATGCTCCACCTTGTAAAAATTTGACTTCCTTTTTGTTGATTAGAGATAAGTAGCCTTATGATTTTGTACTTTCCTTAAAGAATTTCATTTAGATTTTATAATGAAAATTGATTAGTATGTAAGACATACCTCTGTAAAGTAATATGAACTGTTAAAAACTTCTTTTATTTTGCCATGTAACATAGATACATAAGAGTGCACGAATTATAAGTGTATAACTTAATGAATTACCAAAACTTACAAAGAGAACCGTGGTGTAACCACTCTCCACATAAAAGCACAGAATATTACGAACATCATAAATCTGCTAGAAAGCCCTTTGTAATCACCTGCTCTTCCTTTCTTTCTACAGTCCAGAAGTTTTTGCTAATTACTTCCTTGCTTTTCTTTATGCTTTTATTATGTAACACTATCGTATATTTCTTCCATTAGCCAATGAAATCATGGACTATGTATTCTCCTCTTTTGGATTTTTTCTGTTCAATATTATACTTATGAGGTTAATCCATGTTATTGCACTAAATTATATTTAATAGATTTAAAAAATAGCATACTGTTCATTTTACTGTTAATGGTTATTTAGGCTGGTCTGGAGTTATTACAAATAATGTAGCTCTAACATTTTAGTTCATGTCTTGCTATATATGTGTGTTCATTTCTGTTTGGCACATATTTAGAACAGAATTGTTACATCATAGGATATGTGACACTTGCTAATTTGAAGATATCACAATTTAGTACATAATAGCAATAGAAAAATACTGTTTTCTAAAGTAGTTCAACCAATTTATGCCCTCTCCATAAGTGTATGAGAGTTTTCATGCTCCACATCTTTACCAGCAACTGATATTGTCTGATTTCTATTTTTTTTTCAGCTCTTCTTGTGGGTAAGAGAGATATTTCACTGTAGGCTTCCTGGTTTTTTCTAATGAGGTTAACCAAAAATCTATATGTTTTTTTCTTCCCATCAGTATTCATTTCTTTTGTGAACTACCTTCAAGTTTATTGCCCATTTTTATTTGGAATGTCTATCTTTTTCTAATTAATATGGAGGAGTTCTTAATATATTCTAGACAGAAAAAATTATTGGTTCAAAATATTGCAGTCATATTCATCCTTTCTATAATTTACGTTTTAACTGTCTTGGTTATTTTGATGAAAAGGTATCTCCTAAATTTATCTATATTTATCTTATTGTTTGTTCTTTTTGTACCAACATTCTAGATTTTGTCTGTATCATTATTTAAACAATTTTTTTATTGTCAATACAGTGACCATATGGCTTGATTTTCTAAGGATAGACTGGTTTACTGGTTGCTCTGGTATGATTATAAATATCATCCACTTTCCATTACATTTATATTAAGGATAGATTTAGATTTTACGAGGCTTATGATTTTACCAAGGAGTAGAATAAAACAAAAGAATGGCAAGGGAGTTGAGGGTGTAGGCAAAGGAATAATTATGAGAATCTAATACTGAAATTAAGCTGGGTGAAGTAGGGAGAAATTGGCAGTCAGAAAAGGGAATTGATAGAATCAGGAACAAAGAGGAATTGTAGTTACTGAGTGATTATGTGGTCTACGTAATGACTCTGACAGAGATAGGCTAAAATAGAACAGTGAAGAGGAGTACAAGGAATTAAATACCAAAGTTTTGGAAATACTTTAAGTGCATATTGAAGTTGTAGATAATTAAAATGACAGTTAACTTTGGTTGTATAGACTCTACAATTTATAAAACTAAAATAAACCTGGAGAAATCACTCAGCAAAACTCACAATATTCATTTACCAAATGTCGGGAGCAAAGGCACATTCGCATCCTCACCTCTCACAGATAATGGTATTTAAGAAATGAGGGGTAAAAAATCTTCATTGTCCCTTTAAGAATCTCACAGTGAGGTCAACCCTCATCTAAAATGATAATCCTTTATCTTTCTTCTAGTATTCAAAGCCTCTTCACTGCTGCTTCCTCTTTGGGCTCCATATTTTTGATACCCTCAGGTTGTATAGGAGCGGGCTGCTGATTAGTGACACAGCTTTCATTTTCTCTTGTAAGCAGATATTTTGAGTCCTTTGACAGAAACTATTTCTACTGACCTTGTTATAGTATTTCTTATACCTGTGAAATTTTCCTCCAGAGTTTTCTTTCTTATTCCCTTTTTTTGTTTCAGCCCAGTAGTCACTCTGTGCAAAGCTGATGTGATGCTTTCAAAGGTTGGACCCCAAGGTGCCTGGTGAGCACTGATCCCTTTATAAATGTGCTCCACTGTACCCTGCATACCCAGTGTGCTGAATGAATCTTTTTCTGCTGAAATGAGTGATGCCTCGGGTGGTTTATTTACTTTTGCTGTCCTGAAAGTCATTTCAGAGGACTCAGTTACATTTCTAAGAAGTTAATACAATTATTAAATCGCTCCTTTTTATTTTTTCCACATGAGGGCTAGTAATTTTTGCTATATTTAAGTACCTTCTTTATATCTTCCTTGCCTACTGAACCAGATATTTGTTTTCTAACATACTCCTCTACATTTTACCTGGAAGAGTTTGAAATATAGTTTGAAATACAGTATCCAGAAGTATCAGTTCTACCAAAATCTTCCATAGGTCAATCACATGATGCACACCTAATGATGCTTAATGAGATAGTCTTACCAAGGAGATGTCTCCCATCAGACTGCCATCTAACCCAGACTTGCATGCAATCTGTCATTGTCTTGATTTGGTCCCCTTTAATACATCTTATCTTGGTGCATGTTGCCTTAGACCTCGAATTCCATACATTTCTCATGCTTTCCTTCAGGACACAGAAAACGCATGTGTCCAACTTTGAGGCATACTGTACTTTCTCTAGGCACCAGATTTTTCTTAGGACCACACATTTGCTTAAGGCATGAACTTGATATCCCAGATATCTGGAAATGGGCACTTGCCTATGTAAAAACAGCAACTCAATTCAGCTGTGTACAAAGTGAGCATCACTGCAAGTTATTTGGTTCCCCAAATTTTCTTTATTTCTCAAGTTTTTCTGCCAAGTGGATCTGATGTTTACGGTTTTGTGGAATTGGGGACAAAATACCACTCTTCTCCAACTGAGAAACAAAATAACTTAGAAATACAACTAAAGTGTCTATATATGGAAAAGCAAATTATCAACTTTATTACTTAATAAGCTTAGTTGAGTAACATAGCTTAGTGCAAGAGACAAAAATGGGCTTGCTAATTTCCTGCCCTAGTTACAGACCTGTGACCAGCCCATCTAATGTTTAGGTCTGTAAAACAGGTGCTATTGCTGGAAATTCGATTACATTGGCTTGGTTGTAAAAAGGAACATAGATCAAATTCCCAAGTGTTTGTACTCCTCCCACCATATACTAGCCTCATTCAGTCAAGAAATGCAGATCACTGCCTGTCATCTAACCTCCAGGTTAATCACTCAACCTCCATGAGGAAGACCAAGGAGTGGGGCACACAGCCAGATCTGCTTACAGAAAATCCTTTCTCACCCAAACCCAGATAAGTGAGATGGAATTCTCCTATTATACTAAAGTACATCATTTAGGTATTTCTTTGAACATCTCTTGATCTTAAAGTTTCTTATTATTTGTTTGAAAATAAAGGTTTTATTTCAAACTTGAAAAAAATGTTATTTTTAACTTCTGGATACATCTTTTAAAATTAAGTATTTCTACATATCAAAATGATATTTTTAAATTTAACAAAAGTAAAAATAATTCCTTCGTATCAGCTAATACCTATTTCACATTCAAATATTTTAAATTGTCCAAAATATGCCCTTTATAGCTGATTTGCCCAAATCAGATCAAGCCCAGAATCATTCAATGCATCCAGTTGTTGTGTACTTTGTGTCTTTTAATTTAAAACATTTATATTTTCATGCCACTGACTTGTGAAGACACTGTTAGTTCTGCTTTTTTCTGATTGCCTCCTGGGGTATTATTTGGTTTATTTCTTGTCCCCCTTTATTTTGTATACATTAATAGATTGTAAAGACTTGATAAATTTAAGTTAGAATACATCACTGTGTCATTTATGATTCTTCATTTCAGCAGACGTATAATATCTAATAGTAATACCAGTACAGGAGCAAAGATTGACCACGGATAATGTGCTGTCAGCCTGTCTCCTCCACTGTGTTTATATTTTTCTTTAAACTGATTCTTGAAAGTTAGTTTTCATTTGGTATCAAATTCTCTCTAAGCGACTATCATTTTCTCCCCTCCTTTGAAAATAATATTCAACACTCTTTTGGCTTTTTATTTGTTCCTGACAATCTGATGTCGCTGCTTTGTGGGTAATGTCTCTCCTCTCTGGAAGCTTTTAAGATCTTCTGTGTTTCTGGTGTTCTGCACTTCGACTATGATATCCAGGGGTAAGAAATTCTTTTTATCATGCTAGAGATTTATTCTGCTGCCTGAAGCTGAAATTGTCTTTTCATCAATTCTAGAAAACTCTCAGCTATTATCTCTTTGCCTTTTTTTTTTCTCCTCCAGTCTCTATTTTCTCCCTTTTCAATCCTATAAAGATAAGCTAATCTTTCTGTGCAGCATATGTCTTTTTTCTTTTAAACAAACCACTATTTTTCACCTATTTGACTGACTGTGCTGTATGTCTTCTTATCTGTTCTAAAGTTCTCAGAGTCTCTCTTTAGGTGGGATTAGTTTTCAGAGTTTCAAACTCAATCACATTTTTTATATCAGGTTTGGTTTCTTTTTGAATTCCCTGATATAATTTTACATGAACATTTGTGTAGAAGTTTACTATACATAGAGAAAAAAGAACATACATAAGGGTAAAGTTCAATGAACACATTGAATCACAACATAGACATACTCATGTGACAATGACACTGGCCGAAAAAAAGAACATTATCAGCACCCCACAAGCCTCAACAACCCCTCATCAAAACCATCCTGAATTGCTACCTCTTCTTTTTTCCAAAAATAAATGCTGATTTCTAATGCCGTATACCAATTTTCTCTGTTTTGGGGCTTTATATACATGGACTAATATGTTATATTTTTGTGTGTGTGTCTGGATTATTTTACTCAGAGTTATGTTTGTGCAACTATTCAAGCTACTGTACATACAATAAATAACACTGATACCTCTCACAAATATAATTCTGAGTAATAATCCAGGGACAAAAAACATATGACATATGATTTCACATGTTATATGATATTCCATTGTATAAACATCCTGTAAGTTATTTAACTATTTTACTTTAATGGACAATTGGATTCTAACAGACTATTACAAACAATGTTGCTGTAATTATTCTGACGTATGTAATTAATTCAGTTGCGTATACACTCGAGTGAAATTGCTTGGTTATTTATTTTTTTTTTTAACATCTTTATTGGAGTATAATTGCTTTACAATGGTGTGTTAGTTTCTGCTGTATAACAAAGTGAGTCAGCTATACATATACATATATCCTCATATCTCCTCCCTTTTGCTTCTCCCTCCCACCCCTCTAGGTGGTCACAAAGCACTGAGCTGATCTCCCTGTGCTATGCGGCTGCTTCCCACTAGCTATCTATTTTACATTTGGTAGTATATATAAGTCCATGCCACTCTCTCACTTCGTCCCAGCTTACACGTCCCCCTCCCCGTGTCCTCAAGTCCATTCTCTACATCTGCACCTTTATTCCTCTCCTGCCCCTAGGTTCTTCAGAACCATTTTCTTTTTTTTTAGATTCCATATATATGTGTTAGCATACGGTATTTATTTTTCTTTCTCACTTACTTCACTCTGTATGACAGTCTCTATATCCATCCACCTCACTACAAAAAACTCAGTTTGGTTTCTTTTTATGGCTGAGTAATATTCCATTGTATATATGTGCCACATCTTCTTTATCCATTCATTTGTTGATGGCCACTTAGGTTGCTTCCATGTCCTGGCTATTGTAAATGGAGCTGCAATGAACACTGTGGTACATGACTCTTTTTGAATTCTGGTTTTCTCAGGGTATATGCCCAGTAGTGGGATGGCTCAGTCAGATGGTAGTTCTATTTTTAGTTTTTCAAGTAACCTCCATACTGTGCTCCATAGTGGCTGTACCAATTTACATTACAACCAACAGTGCAATAGGTTTCCTTTTCTCCACAACCTCTCCAGCATTTATTGTTTGTAGATTTTTTGATGATAGCCATTCTGACTGGTGTGAGGTGATGCCTCATAATAGTTTTGATTTGCATTTCTCTAATGATTAGTGATGGTGAACATCCATTCCTTTGTTTGTTGGCAATCTGTATATCTGCTTCCAAGAAATGTCTATGTAGGTCTTCTGCCCATTTTTGGATTGGGTTGTTTGTTTTTTTGATATTGAGCTGCATGAGCTGCTTGTAAATTTTGAAGATTATTGCTTTATCAGTTGCTTCATTTGCAAATATTTTTTCCCATTCTGAGGGTTGTCGTTTCATCAGCCATTTTTATGGTTCCCTTTGCTGTGCAAAAGCTTTTAACTTTCATTATGCCCATGTGTTTATTTTTGTTTTTATTTCCATTTCTCTAGGAGGTGGGTAAAAAGGATCTTGCTGTCATTTATGTCATAGAGGGCTCTGCCTATGTTTTCCTCTAAGAGTTTGATAGTGTCTGGCCTTACATTTAGGTATTTAATCCATTTTGAGTTTATTTTTAAGTATGGTGTTAGGGAGTGTTCTAATTTCATTCTTTTACATGTAGCCATCCAGATTTCCCAGCACCACTTATTGAAGAGGCTGTCTTTTCTCCATTGTATTTTCTTGCCTCATTTATTGAAAATAAGGTGACTATATGTGCGTGGGTTTATCTCTGGGCTTTCAATCCTGTTCCATTGATCTATATTTCTGTTTTTGTGCCAGGACCATACTGCTTTTTTTTTTTTTTTTTTTTTTTTTTTTGGTATTTATTTATTTTATTTATTTATTTTTGTTAACATCTTTATTGGAGTATAATTGCTTTACAATGGTGTGTTAGTTACTGCTTTATACAAAGTGAATCAGTTATACATATACATATGTTCCCACATCTCTTCCCTCTTATCTCCCTTCCTCTCACCCTCCCTATCCCACCCCTCTAGGTGATCACAAAGCACTGAACTGATCTCCCTGCACTATGCGGTTGCTTCCCACTAGCTATCTATTTTGCATTTGGTAGTGTATATATGCCCATGCCACTCTCTCACTTTGTCACAGCTTACCCTTCCCCTTCTCCGTATCCTCAAGTCCATTCTCTAGTAGGTTTGTGTCTTTATTCCAGTCTTGCCACTAGGTTCTTCATGACCTTTTTTTTCTTTATGTCCCTTAGATTCCATATATATGTGTTAGCATACCGTATTTGTTTTTCTCTTTCTGACTTACTTCACTCTGTATGGCAGACTCTAAGTCCATCCACCTCACTACAAATAACTCAATTTCGTTTCTTTCTATGGCTGAGTAATTTTCCATTGTATATATGTGCCACATCTTCTTTATCCATTCATCTGTTGATGGACACTTAGGTTGCTTCCATGTCTTGGCTATTGTAAATAGAGCTGCAATGAACATTTTGGTACATGACTCTTTTTGAATTATGGTTTTCTCAAGGTATATGCCCAGTCGTGGGATTGCTGGGTGGTATGGTAGTTCTATTTTTTAGTTTTTTAAGGAACCTCCATACTGTTCTCCATAGTGGATGTATCAATTTACATTCCCACCAACAGTGCAAGAGGGTTCCCTTTTCTCCACTTCCTCTACAGCATTTATTGTTTGTAGATTTTTTTTGATGATGGCCATTCTGACTGGCGTGAGAGGATATCTCATTGTAGTTTTGATTTGCATTTCTCTAATGATTGATGATGTTGAGCATTCTTTCATGTGTTTGTTGGCCATCTGTATATCTTCTTTGGAGAAATGTCTATTTAGGTCTTCTGCCCATTTTTGGATTGGGTTGTTTGTTTTTTTGATATTGAGCTGCATGAGTTGCTTGTATATTTTGGAGATTAATCCTTTGTCAGTTGCTTCATTTGCAAATATTTTCTCCCATTCTGAGGGTTGTCATTTCATCTTGTTTATGGTTCCCTTTGCTGTGCAAAAGCTTTTAACTTTAATTATGCCCATGTGTTTATTTGTGTTTTTATTTCCATTTCTCTAGGAGGTGGGTCAAAAAGGATCTTGCTGTGATTTATGTCATAGCATGTTCTGCCTATGTTTTCCTCTAAGAGTTTGATAGTGTCTGGCCTTACATTTAGGTCTTTAATCGATTTTGAGTTTATTTTTAAGTATGGTGTTAGGGAGTATTCTAATTTCATTCTTTTACATGTAGCTATCCAGATTTCCCAGCACCACTTATTGAAGAGGCTGTCTTTTCTCCATTGTATTTTCTTGCCTCCTTTATTGAAAATAAGGTGACTATATGTGCATGGGTTTATCTCTGGGCTTTCTATCCTATTCCATTGATCTATATTTCTGTTTTTGTGCCAGGACCATACTGTCTTGATTACTGTAGCTTTGTAGTATAGTCTGAAGTCCGGGAACCTGATTCATCCAGCTCCGTTTTTCTTTCTCAAGATAGCTTTGGCTATTCGGGGTCTTTTGTGTTTCCATACAAATTGTGAATTTTTTTTGTTCTAGTTCTGTGAAAAATGCCATTGGTAGCTTCATAGTGATTGCATTGAAGCTGTAGATGGCTTGGGGTAGTATAGTCATTTCCACAATGTTGATTCTTCCAATCCAAGAACATGGTATATCTCTCCATCTTTTTGTATCATCTTTAATTTCTTTCATCAGTGTCTTATAGTTTTCTGCATACAGGTCTTTTGTCTCCTTAGGTAGGTTTATACCTAGGTATTTTATTCTTTTTGTTGCAATGGTAAATGGGAGTGTTTCCTTAATTTCTCTTTCAGATTTTTCATCATTGGTGTATAAGAATGCAAGAGATTTCTGTACATTAATTTTGTATCCTGCTACCTTACCAAATTCATTGATTAGCTCTAGTCCTTTTCTGGCAACAAGTTTAGGTTTCTCTATGTATAGTATCATGTCATCTGCAAACAGTGACAGCTTTACTTCTTCCTTTCCAATTTGGATTCCTTTTATTTCTTTTTCTTCTCTGATTGCTGTGGCTAAAACTTCCAAAAGTATGTTGAATAAGAGTGGTGAGAGTGGACAGTCTGGTCTTGTTCCTGATCTTAGCAGAGATGGTTTCAGTTTTTTGCCATTGAGAATTATGTTGGCTGTGGGCTTGTCATATATGGCCTTTATTATGTGAGGCAAGTATGCTCTATGACTACTTTCTGGAGAGTTTTTATCAGAAATGGGTGTTGAATTTTGTCAAAAGCCTTCTCTTCATATATTTAGATAATCATGTGGTTTTTCTCCTTCAATTTGTTAATATGGTGTATGACATTGTTTGATTTTCATATATTGAAGAATCTTTGCATTCTTGGGATAAACCCCACTTGATCATGGTGTATGATCCTTTTAATGTTGTGTTGGATTCTGTTTGCTACTATTTTATTGAGGATTTTTACATCTATGTTAATCAGTGTTATTGGCCTGTAGTTTTCTTTGTTTATGACATCTTTGTCTGGTTTTGGTATCAGGGTGATGGTAGACTCGTAAAATGAGTTTGGGAGTGTTCCTCTCTCTGCTGTATTTTGGAAGAGTTTGAGAAGGATAGCTGTTAGCTCTTCTCTAAATGTTTGACAGAATTCACCTGTGAATCCATCTGGTCCTGGGCTTTTGTTTGTTGGAAGATTTTAATCACAGTTTCAATTTCAGTGCTTGTGATTGGTCTGTTTATATTTTCTATTTCTTCCTGTTTCAGGCTTGGAAGGTTGTGCTTTTCTAAGAATTTGTCCATTTTTCCAGATTGTCCATTTTCTTGACATATATTTGCTTATAGTAATCTCTCATGATCCTTTGTGTTTCTACAGTGGTGGCTGTTACTTCTCCTTTTACATTTCTAATTCTGTTGATTTGAGTCTTCTCCCTTTTTTTCTTGATGAGTCTGGTTAATGGTTTATCAATTTTGTTTATCTTCTCAAAGACCCAGATTTTAGTTTTATTGATCTTTGCTATTGTTTCCTTCATTTCTTTTTCATTTATTTCTGATCTGATCTTTATGATTTTTTTCCTTCTGTAACTTTGGGGGAGTTTTTTGTTGTTCTTCTTCTTCTTTCTCTAATTGCTTTAGGTGTAAATTTAGGTTGTTTATTTGAGATTTTTCTTGTTTCTTGAGGTAGGATTGTATTGCTGTACACTTCCCTTTTAGAACTGTTTTGCTGCATCCTATAGGTTTTGGGTCGTCGTGTATTCATTGTCATTTGTTTCTTGGTATTTTTTGATTTCCTCTTTGATTTGTTCAGTCATCTCTTGGTTATTAAGTAGTGTATTGTTTAGCCTCCATGTGTTTGTATTTTTTACAGATATTTTTTTTCTGTAATTGATATCTAGTCTCATAGAGTTGTGGTCGGAAAAGATACTTGATACGATTTCAATTTTCTTAAATTTACCAAGACTTGATTTGTGACCCAAGATATGATCTATCCTGGAGAATGTTCCATGAGCACTTGAGAAGAATGTGTATTCTGTTGTTTTTGGATGGAATGTCCTATAAATATCAATTAAGTCCATCTTGTTTAATGTATCATTTAAAACATGTTTCCTTATTTATTTTCATTTTGGATGATCCGTCCATTGGTGAAAGTGGGTGTGAAAGTGTCCTACTATGATTGTGTTACTGTCGATTTCCCGTTTTATGGTTGTTAGCATTTTCCTTATGTATTGAGTTTCTCCTATGTTGGGTGCACAGATATTTATAACTGTTATATCTTCTTGGATTGTTCCCTTGATCATTACGTAGTGTCCTTCTTTGTCTCTTGTAATAGTCTTTATTTTAAAGTCTATTTTGTGTGATATGAGAATTACTACTCCAGCTTTCTTTGATTTCCATTTGCATGTAATATCTTTTTCCAACCCCTCACTTTCTGTCTGTATGTGCCTCTAGGTCTGAAGTGGGTCTCTTGTAGACAGCATACCTACAGGTTTTTTTTTTTTTTTTTTTTTTGTATCCATTCAGCCATTCTGTGTCTTTTGGTGGGAGCATTTAATCCATTTACATTTAAGGTAATTATCGATATGTATGTTCCTATTACCATTTTCTTAATTGTTTTTGGTTTGTTTTTGTAGGTCTTTTCCTTCTCTTGTGTTTCCTGCCTAGAGAAGTTCCTTTAGCATTTGTTGTAAAGCTGGTTTGGTGGTGCTGAATTCTCTTAGCTTTTGCTTTTCTGTAAAGGTTTTCATTTCTCAGTCAAATCTGACTGAGATCGTTGCTCGGTAAAGTAATATTGGTTGTAGGTTTATCCCTTTCATCACTTTAAATATGTCTTGTCACTCCCTTATGGCTTGCATAATTTCTGCTGAAAGATCAGCTGTTAACCTTATGGGGATTCCCTTGTATGTTATTTGTTGTTTTTCCCTTGCTGCTTTCAATATTTTTTCTTTGTATTTAATTTTTGATAATTTGATTAATATGTTTCTTGTTGTGTTTCTCCTTGGATTTATCCTGTATGGGACTCTCTGCGCTTCCTGGACTTGATTGACTATTTCTTTTCCCATATTAGGGAAGTTTTCCATTATAATCTCTTCAAATATTTTCTCAGTCCTTTTCTTTACTCTGCTTCTTGTGGGACCCCCTATAATTCAAATGTTGGTGCATTTAATGTTGTCCCAGAGGGCTCTTAGACTGTCCTCAATTCTTTTCATCCTTTTTTCTTTATTCTGCTCTGCAGTAGTTACTTCCACTTTTTTATCTTCCAGGTCACTTATCCGTTTTTCTGCCTCAGTTATTCTGCTATTGATTCTTTCTAGAGAATTTTTAATTTCATTTATTGTGTTGTTCATCATTGTTTGTTTGCCCTTTAGTTCTTCTAGGTCCTTGTTAAATGTTTCTTGTATTTTCTGCATTCTATTTCCAAGATTTTGGATCATCTTTCCTATCATTATTCTGAATTCTTTTTCAGGTAGACTGCCTATTTCCTCTTCATTTGTTTGGTCCGATAGGTTTTTACTTTGCTCCTTCATCTGCTGTGTGCTTCTCTGTCTTCTCGTTTTGCTTAGATTACTGCGTTTGGGGTCTCCTTTTCACAGGCTACAGGTTCGTAGTTCCTGTTGTTTTTGCTGTCTTCCCCCAGTGGTTAAGGTTGTTTCAGTGGGTTGTTTAGGCTTCCTGTTGGAGGGGACTGGTGCCTGTGTTCTGGTGGATGAGGCTGGATTTTGTCTTTCTGGTGGGCAGGACCACATCCAGTGGTGTGTTTTGGGGTGTCTGTGACCCTATTATGATTTTTGGCAGCCTCTCTGCTAATGAGTGGGGCTGTGTTCCTGTTTTGCTAGTTGTTTGGCATAGGGCGTCCAACACTGTAACTTGCTGGTCGTTGAGAGGAGCTGGGTCTTAGCATTGAGATGGAGATCTCTGGGAGAGCTCTTTGCCATTTGATATTACATGGAGCTGGGAGGTCTCTGGTGCACCTATATTTGGAACTCAGCTCTCCCACCTCAGAAGCACAGGCCTGACACCCTGTCAAAGTACCAAGACCCTGTCAGCCACACGGCTCAGAGGAAAAGGGAGAAAGAAAGAAAGAAAGACAGAAGAATAAAAAGAAATAAATTATTAAAATAAAAAATTATTAAAAATAAAAAAATTAAAAAGTAATATATAAAAAGAAAAGAAGGAAAGAAAGAAGAGAGCAACTAAACCAAAAAACAAATCCACCAATGATAACAAGTGCTAAAAACTATATTAAAGTTAAAAAACAAAAAACAAAAAATAGACAGAGAGAACCCTAGGACAAATGGTAAAAGAAAGGTATACAGACAAAATCACACAAGGAAGCATACACATAGACTCTCACAAAAAGAGAAAAAGGAAAAAATATATATATATCTATATATGAAAAAAATACAAAAAAAGGAAGAGAGCAACCAAATCAATAAACAAATGTACCAATGATAATAAACTCAAAATAGTAAACTAAGATAAACATAAAACCAGAAACCAGTCAGTTTCATACAGCAAACCCCAAGACTACAGTTGCTCCCAAAGTCCACCACCTCAATTTTTGGATGATTCATTGTCTATTCAGGTATTCCACAGATGCAGGGTACATCAAGTTGATTGTGGAGATTTAATCCGCTGCTCCTGAGGCTGCTTGGAGAAATTTCCCTTTCTCTTCTTTGTTCGCACAGCTCCTGCGTTTCAGTTTTGGATTGGCCCTGCCTCTGTGTGTAGGTCACCTGAGGGCATCTATTCCTACCCAGACAGGACGGGGTTAAAGGAGCAACTGATTAGGGGGCTGTGGCTCACTCAGGCTGGGGGGAGGGAGGGGTATGGAATGCAGGGAGAGCCTGTGGCTGCAGAGGTCAGCATGAGTTTTCAATAGCGTGAGGCCTGCCATGTGTTCTCCCAGTGAAGTTGTCCCTGGATTACGGGACCCTTGCATTGGTGGGCTGCACAGGCTCCCGGGAGAGGTGGTGTGGATAGTGACCTGTGCTTTCACACAGGCTTCTTGGTGGCTGCAGCCGCCGCCTTATTGTTTCATGCCAATCTCCAATGTCTGCACTGATAGCCGTGGCTCACACCGGTCTCTGGAGCCCCAGGTGGTGCTCTGAATCCCCTCTCCTCGTGCACCCCAAAACAATGGTCTCTTGCCTCTTAGGCTGTTCCAGACTTTTTCCTGGACTCCCTCCCAGTTAGCTGTGGTGCACTAGCCCCCTTCAGGCTGTGTTCACACAGCCAACCCCAGTCCTCTCCCTGGGATCTGACCTCCAAAGCCAGACCCTCAGCTTCTACTCCTCACCCGTCCCAGTGGGTGAGCAGACAAGCCTCTCAGGCTGGTGAGTGCTGGTCAACAGCAATCCTCTGTGCAGGAATCTCTCCGCTTTGCCCTCTGCACCCCTGTTGCTGTGCTCTCCTTCGTGGCTCCAAAGTTTCTGCCCCCGCCCCCCATCTCTGCCAGTGAAGAGGCTTTCTAGTGTGTGGAAACTTTTCCTCCTTCACAGCTCCCTCCCCGAGGTGCAGGTCCTGTCCCTCTTCTTTTGTCTCTGTTTTTTCTTTTTTTCTTTTGCCCTACCCAGGTACGTGGGGAGTTTCTTGCCTTTTGGGAAGTCTGAGTTCTTCTGCCAGTGTTCAGTAGGTGTTCTGTAGGAGTTTTTCCCCATGTAGATGTATTTCTGATGTATTTGTGGGGAGGAAGGTGATCTCCACATCTTACTCTTCCGCCATCTTGAAGGTGCCCCCCTGCTTGGTTATTAAATATTGTATCTATGGCATAATGCCAAGCAGTTTTCTAGAATGGTTATGAGTCGCTGTATCATTTTTCACTCACGTTATCAGTGTATGATAGTTTCAGCTGTTCCACATTCTCACCTCGCTTGGTATTGTCAGCATATAATTTCAGTTACTTTGGTGGATGGTGATTGCTATAATATTGTAATTTTAGTTTCTTTGATAACTAACAATGTTGAGTACATTTTTATGTTTGATATTTTGATTACAGGTATCCTCAGCTTTTCAAAAGTTTGTTTTACACCACTTTGCTTTTAGGAAAGACCTACATTAGTCTTTCCTTTAAGGAAAGATAGCCAAAGAGGGTTTTTGCTCTTACAAAAATATGGTGAAAAGCAAAAGTAGCATTCAACATTTGTTTTTCAGAGAGCAGTTACAGGGCAGCACACACCTGAATCAGCGAGATTGGCACTGCCAAGCTCTTTCTTTGGAACTACACTCAGCATCGAGCCTCCATAGCTTTGAACTGTGTCTGTGAGCATCTATGCTTTATCTACATTTATATTATGAGTCTGTTAGCATGATGTGTACTAAGGTAATTGGTTCTTTGCTTGACACCACTTCAGCTTATAAAAGATTTCATAGTAATGCTTACTTTTGGATAGTAGGGGAAACCTGTATCTTTTTTTTTTTTGTGAAGTATGCATTCAAAAATCTTGTCTGTTTAAAAAGAATTGAGTTGTCTGCATTTTTCAATTATTGCATATCTTATAACTCATTATTTTAGTGTGCATGTTAGCCAGAAAATTATCTATATAATTTTTTTTATTTTGTTTCACAGAACTCATAAGTTCTAGCATTTTTATTTACTTTATATTTAGCCCTAGGTCCCTCCCCTGATCTCCAGATTCCTGTATTTAATTACCTGTCAACATGAATCTCCACTTGAGTCTCTATCAGTTAGGCAC
This sequence comes from Eubalaena glacialis, assembly GCF_028564815.1. Classification (NCBI taxonomy): domain Eukaryota; kingdom Metazoa; phylum Chordata; class Mammalia; order Artiodactyla; family Balaenidae; genus Eubalaena; species Eubalaena glacialis. The sequence goes on along the minus strand of NC_083732.1, from coordinate 27,521,450 downwards.
CTTGAACTTAAAATGTGTAAATCTTAGCTACTGAGAAGCCCCCAAACCAGCTCCTGCCATAATCGTGTACATCTCAGTTAATGGCAACTCCATTCTTCCAACTGCTCAGGCCACACCCTTAAATTCTCTGTATTTTCCATGACCTCACACTCAATCCATCAACAAACGTTTTTTCAGCTAAATTTTAAAAATATAACCAGAAGTCTACCATATATATCACCCACTGCTATGACTTTGGCCCAAGGTACTGACATCTGGAATATTGCAATAGTATCAAAACTGGGGTCTTTGCTTCTTCTCTTAGCTCAGTGAAGTCATGGTTTACACAGATGGTAGAATAATCCTATTAAAATATTAGTCTGAGCTCAAGCTCCCCCAGAGATCTTCATGACATTGAAAATAAAGACTTACCATGTCTCACAAGGCCCTGTGTGATCTGCCTCCCAGACAGCTCTCTGATCCATCTCTCTCTTCACTGTATCCTGTACCCTGGTCTCTGTGCTGTTCCTCAGAGAGGCCAGGAAACACTTCCTTTGATGGGACTTCACACTTAGTGTTTTTTCTACCTGGAAAGTTTGACTCCAAAACATCTGCAAGAATGGTATTTCTTAAAAGTCACTCACCCAGTGAAGTCTTCTGTGGATACCTTATTTAAAATTCCAAAACTATCCCTCTTTGATATTTAATATTCTTCTACCCTTTCTATAATCTCCTTAGCATTTATCACCAACTAACATACTATACACATACTAACATACAGATGGATAATATCCATATCCCCCAGTTCCACATTCCCAGATTCAACCAAACACTAATTGAAAATATTCAAAAAAAATTCCAGAAAATTCCAAAAAGCAAAACTTGAATTTGCTGTGCACCGGCAACTATTTATTTGGCAATTACATTGTATTTTGTGGTGTAAGTATTCTAGAGATGATTTAAAGTATATGGGAAGATGTGTGAAGGTTAAATACTACACCATTTTATATCAGGCATTTGAGCATCTGGGGAGTCTGATATCCATGAGGGGTGGGGGTAGTGGCTGAAACCAATCCCCTGTGGATACAGAGAGACGACTGTAGTTTTCTTATGTATCTTGGTTATTGTCCATCTACTTGGAAGCATTTTCCATGAAGTCATAGATTTTGTTTTGGTCACTACTATATTCCCATATCCAAGAATCATGCCTAGCACAGGATTGGTATCCCATAAAGGTTTTAAATATGAATAAATGAGAACATAAACATATCTACAGTATATTTCTAGTGTAGTTATCTTTTGCCTAAGAATTCATTTCTATGCATCTTAGGAGTGGTCCTTCTTATACATTACAGAATCCTTTGATATGTTCAGGCTCTTATATGTTTGTCATTGATTGTTGCTTTTTCTCATCAGTGTTCTTGGCAAAATTACTCTGCATTTGGGCCTCTATTGGTATTTTTATTTATCTCCTTCTTCTGCAAAATTCTTGCTTTACTTACAACTATTTCCAGCATTCTCCTTTCAGATATTGAGCTGGAATACAAAAAGATGCTCCACATGCTAGTAAAAATTCCAGGTGATAACTTTCTGTGATTCTGATAGACTGAGGTAGAAAATTCACTATCATTTTCTTTTTCTTTTTGTCTTTGAGAAGGTGAATATACTTCTAAGTACTTTGGGAATATTCATAGCTTTTCTTTTGCCTTGAAGCATGTATTGAAAAGCATATCTCTAATAATTCTTATCGTGTATGTACTCTTCCCAGTGTATTTCCTACGTCTACTTGCCCTTGACATTACATCCAGTATGTAATGCTGGATATTTATCTAGCAGAAAAATACTGAGATGCATAAGAAAAGCATGGCTCAGCCTCACAGACACTGACTCTAACACTGGAATTACTGTTGAACATGGCTCTACCTGTTAAATTATTTCCTTTCTATCTGTGGGTGTGGGTCGTTAGAAATTTAAAAATTTGGCCCCTCCCATATTTAAATTAGTAGAAATTCATTTCAAAGATTCATGAATTATGAACCCATAATTTTCAGGGCTGTTATTACTGCATCTCTTCTTTTTCTCTGATTTCATTTGTATTTTAAAAATAGGAAGAAAAAGGAGAAAACTATGACATTTTAGTGAGCTGTGATTATAACCTGTTTTTGTTATTAACAAACTTATAAATATTATTTTTAATGTTTGGTCAATATTTTGATGTATTAATGTAAACTATTATTTTAACCTAATTACTACATATATATATATATATATATTAATACATATATATATATATATATATATATAGTGTAGAAAAGACAAATGATGATATAAGCTTTTAAAAATAATAACAATATTAATCCAACAATTCTTGGCCAGCACTCTACTATGCATACCCATTTTTCAGTCCAGAGCAAACCAGTCTTTTAACCATATCCAGTGCGTTTTTCTTGGTATTTCCAAGGTGTTTCTGATTAATCTTAGCATTTGCTATCTCTCGATTCAGGATTTTAGATATTATCTCAGCACTCATTCAAGCACAACTACACTCAGCCCATATTCCCAAAATAGCTATATTGTAATTTGAATAAATACATATTCAGTGTTTTGATTTCTCTTTTAAAATATTACTAACTGCTGTTCTAAGTGCCATTATATGGGGACTTTCTCTTTTCTTGTTTATATTTTGCATTTTCCTGTGGTTAATAATTGACTCTTTTAAAAATTTTACTTGCTTTTCTTAGACTTTTTGGCTTCACAATCTCATAATTTATAAGCTCTGCAAAATGTCTGGTATTATAAGATTCCACAAGATCCAACTGGTCAAATAATCTATTAGTTTCCTTTTCTTTCTTTCCCAGGATTTCCTGTAATTCTGGAAGTCTCCTAGATTGCTCTCTAGATATGGTTCAGAGTTGTCATACTTGGAATTCCCTTTGCCTCTTTCAGGTATTGAATATCTTCTTTCCTACATATCTGATTTTACTTTTTCTTTATTTATTTACCTGATTTTTTTGAAATGCATACTCTTATAGCCCTCTGAGAAGGAGGTAATGAGAGTTACATTTATTTTTCAAATTTTGCATGTCTAAAGTGTATCTATGCTACCTTCATACTGGAATGCTGGATTACTGGATTTGAATTCTAGTTTGCAAACTATTTTAACTTATAAGTTTGAAGGCATTTTTTTCCCCTCTTTTCTTCTGCCTTCTAGTGTTGCTATTGCAAACTCAGATGTCCTTTAGACACTTGAATTTTTGTACTCTTTTTTTTCTCTCTGGACAATTTTTAAATGTTATTTTTCTTTAATGTCATAAGAGTTAACAACATGAGACTCCGTTGCCACCACCATATCCTCTCCTCCCAAGACTTACATCCTTTTGTTAAAAAAAAAAAATATTTAAAAAGTAATTTCCTCCTCATCAAGAACTTTTGTTTGCACTTTCTGACACATTTATTAGTCAGATTATATATTTCTATCGATATCCCTCAACATCCCCTTTTTATTAATATTTGTCTTAGTTTCTATATCTTGTGTTAGAAGCTTCCCTTATGAATCTGGAAATCTTTGTTCACTCATATTTAAGAGTGAGGTAGTAAAAAGCTCTCGTCATGGACAGGGCTTGCTACTGGTGAGCTAGTTTAGGATGAAACTGCTGCCGTCAGATTTTCACTGTAGAATGTTTATGCTTTTTCTCTGGGACGTTCATCTACTTCACAGAAGATAATCCTGTCCCTTTGGCTGTGGATTAGCAGCTCAGAAACTGGTACTCTGGAGCTCAGCAGTGAGTGCTTGGAGTCTCACAATTGAGTAAAGAGTCTGACTTAATTTCAGGTCTTCTGTCTCAGGACTAAATTCTTTTCACCCTCACACCATGTACCTGCTACTTTTGAGATAAGCATTACCTCCTAGAAAATGAGGGAAGAGACAGTTACCTAAATTCACACACAAAAAACATAAATCAAGGGTTTAAAGTCTCTGTATAGACTGTTGAATGATCTGCTTGTTTTCTGGCCCTCTGATCCTCACTCCTGTTTCCTATGACCATCTGGTGCCTCTAATCAGCTTCCTTAATAACAATACCTTTATCTTTGTGCAGAAGGAATTACCTTCCAGATACTTACCAACTTATAAGAGAGACAGAGCAAAGTGGCTTTTTCAAAATATAGACTGCAACAAAACCAGTAACATTTGAACAGATAACAAAAGTTACCAATATATTCAACAAATAGAAAGCTGGCACAGGAGAATTTGAGGTTAGAATTAGAAGACCAGGAGCCAGATAGTATTGTTACATAAAGAGTTCTTAAGAAAGTTTTTAAGATGGAGTTTGCCTTGCTTTGGAAAGAAAAACTTAGCTATGGCAAGTAATGATTTCGTATTTTCCATTAACACCCTCTCATTTCAGTAAATGCAAAATTATATCTATCAAGCCAAACATATAGATCTAGTAACATCCCATTTCTTTTTGAGACTAACATGCTGTTTTTGATGACATAAGACATGTGAACAAAACTTCAGTTAGCTTTTATTGTAAGCAAAGAATATTTAAACATGATGTTAGTTTTATCTAAATACATGTGAAATAACAACACTAAAATCCTGAGTTTTTTAAGTATACACTTTCAAACTTTCAAACATTATGTAATGTTCAAATATTATTCATGGATCTAACTATTCTCAATTTCTGATTATCCTGAATGACAGACAAATGTAACTATGTTCTCAAGAAATTAAATATATATTTATGTCCATGATTTATGAAAAAAACTATCTTTAATAAATATTCTAAAAATCCAACTGAGCTAACTCTTTTTTACTCCCACCCCCACCCCCACCTACCTCATTTAATGTTTTTGACATAATGTTTTATGTGTTCACATAATGTGGGATTGGTAGAATAAGTTTAAACTTAAGAGATCAGCAACTTAAAATAATCACATATACATAGATTATATTATATAAATCTCATGGTAACCACAAACCAAAAATATACAATACATACACAGACAAGACCGAGAAAAGAATCCAGTAACAACTAAAGGTAGACATCAAATCACAAGGTAAGAGAGCAAAAGAAGAAAGGAACAAAAAAGAACTACAAAAACAACCCCAAAACAATGAACAAAATGGCAAAAAGTACATACCTATCCATAATTACCTTAAATGTAAATGAACTAAATGCTAAAATTAGAAGACATAGAGTTGCTGAATGGATAAATAAATAAGATCCATATATAATCTGCCTACAAGAGAATCATTTCAAATCTAAAGATAGCCATAGACTGAAAGTTATGGGATGGAAAATGGTAATCCATGCAAATGGATACAATAGAAAGCTGGGGTAGCAATACATATATCAGACAAAATGGACTTTAAAACAAAGACTGTAAAAAGAGACAAAGAAGAACATTACATAATGATAAAGGGATCAATTTCACAAGAATATGTAAAATTTTAAATATATATGCAACCAACATAGGAGAAACTAAGTACATAATGCAAATATTAACAAATATAAAAAAGGAAACTGACAGTAACACAGTAATATTAGGGGACTTTAACACCACATTTACATCAATGGACAGATAATCCAGACAGAAAATCAATAAGGAAACACTGGCCTTAAATGACACATTAGAACAGATGGTCTCTCTCTCTCTCTCTCTCTCTCTCTCAGTCTATCCAAAAGCAGTTTAATACATATTCTTTTCAGGTACATATAGAAAGTCTCCAAGCTAAATTACATGCTAGACCACAAACAATTCTCAGTAAATTTAAAAAGATTGAAATCATATCAAACATCTTTTATTACCACAATGCCATGAGACAAGAAATCAACTATAAGAAAAAATACTGCAAATAACATAAACATGTGGAGGCTAAACCATATGTTACTCAAAAAACAATGGGTCACTGAAGAAATCAAAAAGGAAATGGAAAAACCCCTGAAGACAAATTGAGACAAAATCTGCCAGATGCAGCATAAGCAGTTCTAAAGGGAAGTTTATAGCAATACAAGCCTACTTCAGGAATTAAGAAAATCTCAAATAGACAAACTAACCTTAACATAATGGAACTAGAAAAAGAAGAGCAAACAAAACCCAAAGTTAGTAGAAGAAAAGAAATATAAAAATCAGAGCAGAAATAAATTAGAGACAAAAATAGAAAAAAAAATCAATCAATAACACTAATTACTGGTTCTTTGGAAAGTTAAACAAAATTAATAAAATTTTAGCCAGACTCATCACACAAAAAAAAGAGAGGGACCAAATAAATAAAATCAAAAATGAAAAAGGAGAAGTTACAACAGACACAACTGAAATACAAAGGATCATAAGAGCTTATTATGAAAAATAATACACCAATAAAATGGACAAACTAAAAGAAATGGGCAAATTCCTAGAAATGTATAATCTTCCAAGAGCAAATCAGGAAAATATAGACAATATGAAGAAACTGATTCCCAGGAATAAAATAGAATCATTAATTAAAAAAGAAAAAAAAAAAAATCTCCCAGAAAACAAAAGTCCAGGGCCAGATGGCTTCACAGTTGAATTCTACCAAACATTTAGAGAAGTGTTAATACCTATCCTTCTCAAACTATTCAAAAAAAATAGCAGAGGAAGGAATACTTCCAAACTCATTCTATGAGGCCAGAATCACCCTGATGAAAAAACCAGACAGGTACCACAAAAAAAGAAAATTATAAGCCAATATCCCTGATAAACATAGATGAAAAAATAAAAATCCTCAACAAAATATTAGCTAACCAAATTCAACAATACATTAAAAGGATTATATACCATGATCAAGTGGGATTTATTCCAGGGATGCAAGGACGGTTCAATATCAACAAATCAAACAAAATGATACATCACATTAACAAATTGAGGAATAAAATCATATGATCATTTTAATGCATGCAGAAAAAGCCTTTGACAAAATTAAACATCAATTTATGAAAAAACTCTCAACAAAGTGAGTAGAGGAGGAACATATATTAACATAATAAAGGCCACTTATGACAAACTCATAGCCAACACCATACTCAACAGTGGAAAGCTGAAATTATTTACTCTAAGATCAGGAACAAGACAAGGATGCCCACTCTCATCATTTCTATTCAACATAGTACTGGAAGTCCTACCCACAGCAATCTGGTAAGGAAAAGTAATAAGAGGAATTCAAATTGGAAAGGCAGATGACATGATACTATACATAGAAAATCCTAAGGATGCAACTAAAAAACTATTAGAATGAATAAATGAATTCAGTGAAGTTGCAGGATGTAAGATTAATATACAGAAGTCTGTTTCTTTTCTATAAACTAATAATGAACTATCAGAAAGACAAATTAAGGAAACAATCTCATTTAAAATTATATAAAAAAGAATGAAATCCCTACAAATAAATCTAACTAATGAGGTAAAAGAGCTGTACTAGGAAAATTATAGATGCTGATGAAAGAAATTGAAGATGACACAAACCAATGAAAAGTATGCTGTGCTCATGGATTGGAAGAATTACAAGGAAATCCAGAGATTCAGTGCAATTCCTCTCAAAATACCAGTGGATTTTCTCAGAGAACTACAACAAAGAATTCCAAAATGCCTATAGAAACACAAAAGAACCTAAATAGTAAGTACAACCTTAAGAAAGAAGCACAAACTTAGACATATCACGCTGCCTGATTTCAAACTATACTACAAACCTAGAATCATCAAGACAGTATGGTATTGGCACAAAAGAAATACACATAGATCCATGGAACAGAACTGAGAGTCCAGAAATAAACCCATGTTTATGCGGTCAATTCAGCTATGACAAAGGAGGTGAGACTATACAACAGGGAAAAGATAGCCTCTTCAATAAATGGTGTTAGGAAAACTGGACTGCTACATGCATAAAAATCACACAGGATTCCTTTCTCATACCATGTATGAAAACAAACTCAAAATAAATCAAATACTTCAATGTAAAACCTGAAGCCATAAAACTCCTAGAAGAAAACATAGGCAATACGCTCCTTCACATCATTCTTAGAAACATTTTTTTGAATCGGTCTCCTCAAGCAAGGGAAACAAAAGCAAAATAAACCAATGGGACTCCATCTAACTGAAAAGGTTTTCAATGGCAAAGGCAACCATCCACAAAATGAAAAGGCAGTGTACTGAACGTGAGAAAATATTTGCAAATATTTGTACCTGATAAGGGGTTCATATCCAAAATAGATCAAGAACTCACACAACTCAACCTTTGAAAAACAAAAACCCTAACCCTAACCCTAACCCTAAGCCCTAACCCTAATCCTAACAGTATATATACATACGTACATATATACCCATACATACATACAAGAAAGAAAGAGAGAGAGACAGACAGAGGAAGAGACAGACCGACAGAAACAAAGAGAGGGAGAGAGAATGAACACAGGAGAGAGGAAATGAGTAGAAGTCACAGACTTTTCCTAAATCTATCTATGGGTTAGAACCAATCACAATGTTCATCCACCCTGGAGGGGTGGGGATTACACAAGGATATGTGACCAGGAGACAAGAATGCTGGGAGCCATTGTAGGGGCAGCCTACCACAGAGGCTAAGATGAGACACCTGGACCTGAATCTACATAAAATAGGAGGACCTATTGCCAGAGGGGGCGATGTCTGAATTTTATTTATTTTCAGTCCTCCATGGGGGGACTGGAAAATACGAAGAAAGGGGAGTGACATTCCCTTGATCCCAGAGCAGACTCAGGCCTTTTTCTGTTGTATTCTGTGCTATGTCAGCCCTTTATGTAATCCTTCATTTGTTAAGTCTGTGCATGAGCACCTTGTGTTACCAGTCCACGAGTTTTACAGGCACTGTAGGTGTTTATAGGTCTATATACCTGATAGCTTCCCTAAGAAGTCAAGGCCAGAATGACCCTCACTGTGCAGACGGTGACACTGGGGAGGCCCTGAGAGACACATGGCTTGTCCAGGGCTACATCACTGATGAGAAAGAGGATCCAAGTCTGAAACCAGCTGTGTCCTCAGAGCTGGGGCCCTGGCTGCATCCAGGCCTCCCCACAGCTGTAGGGTGGGCTGTGTTGGTGTCACTGTGCATGGATATGGTATGGGGTGGAGGGTGAGTAGTCAGCAGCCCAGAGATACCCTTGGGGGGCTTTGTGTAAGGGAAAAACCCAAGCAAGGGGGCCCCAGGAAGTGACCTCACTTCCCAGGCAATAGAGCTAAACAGAACCTGGAACCTGGGTAACCAGGCATCCACATCCTATAGGAGCCCCTTACCCAACTCACTTGGTTGGAAACATGTTCTGCTATGTCCCAATATGCTGAGGCAATGGCTTCAGGAAAGGTCACAGTCAGAGTGTCCTCCAACACTGTCGACTTTGGGTCAGGTCTCACCCGAAAGGCCTTTGGCCATTTGCCTGGAGGAACCCAAAGGTAACACAAAGAGCCCCAGGCCAGGCCAGCCCAGGCCAGGCCACCACTCTGATCCCACCTGGATAGCCCTATGTCCCTTCCTTGGATGTGTGGAGGTGGGGATTTCTGTGGGGTGGGTCTGCCTCAAACAAGAGCAGGGTGATGAGCAGTCAGAAGTCTCGTAGGCTGTTCATGTCCACACCCCAGGTCAAAGCTGCCTGAGCAGGATGTAGAGAGGTTTATTCCAAGCCCTCTAGGTGTATCTCTTTCCTCCCAGGTGGATATCTGAGCAGACACAGTTCTGTGCCTGACCTAGGAGCAGTAGGCCGAGTGGGCAGAAGAAGCTGTGATAATGGCCCAGCAGGGCTCTGATACCTCCGGGCCAGGCCAGCTTCTGGTCACTGTCATTGCAGAGACCCACATTGGAGATTGGCAAGGAGCTCATTGATGGTGACACCCAACCCATCTCCCTGAGTGAGGGGCCGCGATGCCACACTGCCAACAAGGGCCAGTGCAGGCTCCAGGTGAGTGTGGCCATGGAGGGTTCTGCAGAACCAGGACCCAGAGGTAAATGGGAAAGGCCTCCTGCCCAGACACCACCCAGGCCACTCCCCAAGGTCCAGTCCCGGGCTTCCACAGAGCTGAGTATACCCGGCTCTGACCTGGAGCATCATGTCAACATTCCCCTGAGGCAGCTGGAGGACCTGGAGCCCACCAAGGAAGAGCACAAAGGTGAGAAGGCTAGGAGTCAGTGCATATGATTGTGTGGGGAGGGGTGAGTGTTGAGCCACACAAGAAGGAGTCACCAGAGGCTGGTGTTGGGCCCTCAGACCACCCATTGGGTGGACAGTAGTCAGAGAAGACATCGTGTTGTGAGTTGCTGGATTGGGAATTCTCTGGAAAGCTCAGGGAAGATTTCTGTCCTTGGAAAGGCACATGGAAAGGCAAGCATGTAGGTAATCTTTTCTTCTCTCACAGCTCCAGTACTGCCCCAGGAATTAAAACTGGCTCCACCTCCAAGATCTATCTGTTCAGAGGTATTAGGTACAGGTGCAGGACCCAGGGACAAACTTAAGGGAAATTCAAACCTAAGGAATATCCTGCAGTAGATGCCCAGCCAAAGGAGGATTTACCACTCCGGCAGGAAGAACCTGAACATGCGCCTGCAGGAGACTAAGAGTCAAAATACACCACCCCCTCTGGGAAGACCTGCACCTGCTTTTGCAGGAGACCCAGATGCAGATGATGATTTACCACCCCCACAGGGAAAGCCTGCACCTGCTTTTGCAAAAGACTCAGATCCAGATGAGGATTTACCACCACTGCAGGGAGAACCTGCACTTGCTTTTGCAGGAGACCCAGAGCCATTTCTGGAAACACCATCCCCAGGGGCAGAGCCAGCTCTGCAACCACCATCACTGTCTGTTCCTGATGTATACCATCAACACTCTCCCCCACCCGAAATTGACTTCCCTTCCCCTGTTGTTGTTTTCATTTGTAATTTTGTTGTTTTCTTTCACATTGTTTATGGCATTTTGCACTTTGGTTTTTAAGTTGAAAGTAATAAAATTCATGTTCTTTCAATTTCAAATTGTGCAATTCAGGAGCATTAAGTATATTCACAACGCTGTGCAACCATCACCACTGTCCAGTTTCAGACTCTTTCATCCCCCCTCACAAATGAAACCCTGTATTCAAAGCATGCACACCCTGTTCCTCCCTCTTCCAGCCCCTGACCACCCCTAATCCTCTTTCTTTCTCTGTTTCTTTACCTGTTCTGATTATGAGACTGACACACTGCCCACTGGTCTAAGAAGGCACTCTTTATCTATTCTGGATGTTTCCCATCAATGAAATCATACAAAAGGAGGCTTTTTGTGTCTGCCCACATATTTTAAGAGGGGACTTGTGAATTCTTGTTTTTATTTTCATTTGAAATAGCATTTTGTTATTTGAAAGGGAAGTCCAGATGGATTAAAGATGACATGTACAAAATGAAGCCCTTTTAGTAATGATGTACCAAATCTTGGGGTAGACAATGCTGTTCTAAGTGTGACACCCTAGCCAGAAGACAGAAGGGAAATGCTGAGCTCTTCCTGTAGTACAAAAAACAAACAAACTAAACTAAACCAAGAAAAACAGCTGGAAAGACAAACCACAATGCAAACTGGAAAAGCATTCCTCATAACCCAAGGCCAGAGAAAGATCTAATATCCCTGTGGCCCCAAAACCCTCTTGAAAATCAGTGTTCTGAAAAGAAACAGAACAAACACATCTAATTCCAATGAGAGGCAATGCACATGGCCAGTATATCTTAGAGACTGCTTGACCTCTCAGATGAGAACACATACAAATGTAAACACTGCGGTGACAACATTGGTCATCATCACAATGGTAGGTGTTTAGTCTGGTGACAACCAGCCCTGGTGACAACATGAGGGAGCAGAGGCCCCAGCAGATCCCCTAAAGGGAAGAGTGAATGGACATTCCTCCCTGGGAGAACAGTGTGCAGGACCCATCAAAGTTCCACAGGTGCATCCCTTTCCTAGCAGTGCTGATCCTTAGAGTTGATCCCACTACAATTCTTGCACAATTTTTCCTGTCAGCGTAGACGCCGACCCTCGGCTTCCCAAAGCCAAAGCCCCAGTGGTGCCTGAGGAGACAGAACTCCTTTCATCTGTGCACACAGCCAAGTCCACAGTGGAATGTGTATGTGCTGTGGGTCAGAGAGGTGGGCTCAGTGCCCCCCTGTGTTCAGTGCGGGGAGTGCAGGCCACACCTCACACTTCACTGGACACATTGCTGCTCCCTGCTAGCAGAACTGCTGAATCCATTAAACCGTGGAAATTCAAACTGAAATGGAGCCAAATATCCCATAAGGTCTCCAAAATAGTTCAGGAACAATGAATTGGAAACCACATGGGATGAAATGAATATAGATGCAAACTTGACAACTTACACCAAATTCACTCAAAATTATTCATAGACACATTTTAAATGCAAAACTTCTCAAAATTTTAGAAGAAAACATAGCAGAAAGTGGACATGAACTCTGAGTCTTAACACACAACACAAAAAGGCAATCCACAAAGAAAAAAAAAGGGAATACCATGGACTTTATGAAATTAAAGATTTCTATTCTGTGAAAGACCTTATTCAGAAAAGCAAAAGACAAGTTACAAACTGGGAGACAAGTATGTGCAAACACATATCTAATAAGGGATTTGTCCCAAAATATACAAAGAACACTAACAAATAATCTCATTAAAAAGAGGGAAAGATCTGAAGGGACACCTGGCTAAAGAAGGTACATAGATAGTATACAAAATTATGCCCAGGACCGAGGGACAGAAAATCAATGGTGCAGTTCAACTACCTGAGTCATGTGTGATCCTGGACTACTCCTGTCCTTCCTGGAGACCTCAGAGAGATGGAGAGGAAGGAAGGGGAAGAGGGCCAGTTATGTTTACACCTAACTCTAACCCTGACCATACTCACCACTCTCATTCACCATGGTCTAAGAAGTCCCAGCCATAATAAGTAAATGAAAAAAAAAGTTGAACAAATAATTTTAAAATTTTTATGGGAACACAAAAGACCCTGAATAGACAAAACAATCTTGAGAAAGGAGAACAAACCTGGAGGTATCACACGTCCTGATTTCAAACTATACTACAAAGCTACAATCATCAAAATGGTATGGTACTGGCACAAAAACAGACACATAGATCAATGGAACAGAAAAGAGAGTCCAAAAATTAAACCACACCTATGTGTTTAATTAATCTATGACAAAGGAGGTAAGAATATACAATGAAGAAAAGACAGCCTCTTCAAGAAAGGGTGTTGGGAAAACTGGACAGTTACAGGCAAAAGAATTAATCTGGACTACTTTCTCACATTATATACAAGAATAAACTTAAAATGGATTAAAGGATTTAAATGTAGACCTGAAACTATAAAATTCCTAGAGGAAAACATAGTATCATCTTTGATATTGGTTTTAGCAATATTTTGGGTGGGTATGTCTCCTCAGGAAGGGAAGCAAAAACAAAATTAAACAAATGGGACTACATCAAACTAAAAAGCTTTTGCCAATGCAAAGGAAATAATCAACAAAACATAAAGGCCGCCTACTGAATGGGAGAAGATATTTACAAATGATATATCTGATAAGGGGTTAATATCTAAATTATACAAAGAACTCATACTATTCAATATCCAAAAAACAAGCCTTATTAAGAAATGGGCAGAGGACCTGAGTAGACTTTTTTTCCAAAGAAGACCATACAGATGGCCAACACATACACAAAATCCTTAGTATCACTGCAAATCAAAAGCATAATGAGATAGCATCTCACACCTGTCAGAATGGCTACTAGTAAAAAGATAACAAATAGCAAGTGAGGTAATAGAGTTCAGTAAAACTCTTACACTATATATATGTTAGACAATACTGGATAAGACCACATAGCCATAAATATTATAGTGTGGGCAAGGATGTGGGAAAATGGGAACCCTCCTGTAATGTTGGTGGGAATGTGAATTGGTGCAGTCACTATGGAAAAACTATATGGATGTTCTTTAAAAAAATTAAAAACAGAACTACAGTATGATCCAGCAGTTTCACTCGTGGGTATTTTTCCAAAAAAATCCCACAAAATATGGAATATTACTCAGTCATAAAAAAGAATGAAATCATGCTTTTTGTAACAATATGGATGGACCTAGATGGTGTTATGCTTAATGAAATAAGTCATACAGAGAATGACAAATACTGCATGATTTTACTTATATGTGGAGTCTAAAAGAACAAAACAAATGAATAAACTTTACAAAATGGAAACAGAGTCATAGATAACAAAGAACTAACAGGTGGTTGCCAGAAGGGAGGGATATTGGCGGATGACTGAAATAGGTGAGGGAGATTAAGAGGTACAAACTTCCAGTTATAAAATAAATGAGTCATGGAGATAAAATGTACAGCCTGTGGAATATAGTCAATAATCATGTAATATATTTGTATGGAAACAAAGATGGTCAAAAGGTACGAACTTTCAATTATAAGATAAATAAATACTAAGGATATAATATACAACATGATTAATATCATTAACACCAGTGTATGTTATATATGAAAGTTTTTAAGAGAGTAAATCCTAAGAATTCTCATTACAAGGAAAAAATATTTTTCTTTTTATTTTATTTCTATATGAGACGTTGAATGTTCACTAATCTTATTGTGATAATCATTTCATGATGTAAGTCAGTCTAATCATTATGCTGTATGCCTTAAACTTACACAGTGTTGTCTGCCAATTATATCTCAATAAAAGTAGAATGGGGCTTCCCTGGTGGCGCAGTGGTTGAGAATCTGCCTGCCAATGCAGGGGACACGGGTTTGAGGGCTGGTCTGGGAGGATCCCACATGCCGTGGAGCAACTAAGTCCGTGAGCCACAATTACTGAGCCTGTGCATCTGGAGCCTGTGCTGCGCAACAAGGGAGGCCGCGATAATGAGAGGACCACGCACCGCGATGAAGAGTGGCCCCCACTTGCCGCAACTAGAGAAAGCCCTCACACAGAAACGAAGACCCAACACAGCCATAAATAAAAAATAAATAAATTAAAAAAAAATTAAAAGTAGAAGAAAAAAACCTTCCAAATCTGATAGGCTATCTTTATGTAGATAAGCATAAAAAATAAAATAAAACAACAACAATATCAACCTGGAACAATTAATATATCATATTTGACAAGGTGTGATGTGGTCAGCTTCAGTCTTTCTGGGGACAGCTACTATAACTGTAGATTTGTCAATATAATTGTCCCTTAACAAGACTGAAAGGTGTTTGTAAGCATCTGATATGATGAATTTGAGGCTCATTTCTGAGTAAGTTATTTGCAAACTATGCTTTCCTGGTATAAAAATATATGTATAAGACATGATAAAATTAAAAAAGAATTATCATTATCAGAGTTTGAAATAAAGTGATGAACATTTCCTTCCATAGGCTACAGAAATTCATGACCAGGCATTTAAAAATGCTATTTGAAGTATTTCATGACTATCACCCTAAACCCAGAACACCTTAGTTTGGTATCTATGAGCTGTGAAATGTGGCTTCACGTCTCCATATTCTCTTGCTTAATCTGTAAAAATATTTATTGCATATTTAAATTATACCAGGTGCTCTGCCAAATGCTTCTCTTTCATGAATTGATTTTATCTTATTTAAAAAAAAAACAGGAAAAATATACTATCAAGCTTCTTTTTAGTATCAAAATTGTTATACTATATATACGTTGTACAATTCTGCATAAGACCAGGTTTAAACCCAAGTAATCTAACTCCATGGACCTTGTAATTATGCTTAATTGGTAATCGATATTTTGCCTCCAGAAGGATACTATACAATTTTGCTTTCATTATTCACAGTAGTGGTGAAGGGAGATGCAGAATTGTGAGGTGGGTGGGAGAGGGGAGAATCTGTAAGTGTTTATTTCTAGAGTGAGGTCAGATTTGAGATGAAAAGAGAAAGCATGAACTTCTTCTGCAGGTATAAAAATGTCAGGGAAAGGCAATTTATCGTGGAGCTCATTTGTTAGACATTGTGCTAGCTCCTTAAAATGTGCCATTTCATTTAATCTGCAAAACCAGATAAGGTGAGTATTAACATTTCTATTTTAACCTGAAGAAGCTAAAGTTTAGAGAAGTGATGTGGACTCCCAAAGTCAAACACTTTGTTTGAGAACTTGGGCATTAGTAGTTAATAGTTGATTAGATCATTAAAATAATCTGTCCTTAACCTTTCCACTCATGATATTGAGATAGTTTCAAGGCTGCCAAATCTGTACTAGGCGACCTGTCTGTAATGTACTTTCTTTTTGGCTCAATGTTCTTGTAGGTTGTTCTTATGTGCTGATTGTATTGTCAGCAGGGAATTGGGGAACAAATGTCACTGAGAGTGGGAAGAGGAATGGGTTTTGCCTTGCCCATTCCTCCCTAGGAAAGATACTGCTTGCTTAAATCACAATGAGGGTAATGATATCTCATTTCACTTTTATGTGTACCACACAGAGTACCATGCGTGAGGCAGCTCCAAATGCACGCATTTGAAAGTTATCAGTAAAAAAAGAATGTAAGTTTAAAGACAAATATAACTTTGATTTCACAGTGACTGTTTTCATTGCTGAGCTTATGATATTTTCAGAAGTCTTGGTGAGTAACTAATTAGATTTTATAAGAAAGTTGAGCAGTTTGAGATAGCTAGGATTTAGTTTATAGATGTTATTATTGTTCTCATTCTTTCTGATAAAGGATTAATTTCATGGTATGAGAATAATATAATTGTTTATGATCAGATAAATATTCTAAGCATATGTTTGTTAGCCTTCTCACTGAATCCTGCTATTATCTTGAATTTAAATTAGCCAAGAAGAATCAGTACTTTTTTCTTCCATAAAATGTACCTACATTTTTTCTTTTACCTCCTTAATGGTAAAAACTTCTCTCTAGCAGTCGCAAATCTAAATTTAGAATTATACACACCAAAGAAATTTATTAGTTCTTTTTTTCTTTCTTGGAAATTTTATCACTTCCCCCAACTTCATATTTTCTCCCTTTTTTTACGCTAACAAAAATTCCTTGTTTTTGTGTAGTTCACTACTATCCATTAAAATAAAAAATCCTAAACTTGAAGATGTACCAGTACTATGAAGCTCTGCATTAGAATGCTTTTGGACATTATCATATTATGATTTTATAAATGATATTTTATCATACATTAATTATTAAGATGAATATACTCTGATGTATGAAGCCAATTTTCCCTCAGTTTATCATCAGTTAATGGTGCATTAGCATACAATGTTTTGATCCTACTGTCTTAAAATTATTAACACAGCTTTCAACAGTGAATAATCTTTCAATATTAATCTCCACAGTGAAAGCAAGTTTTTATATGTTCATTGTATCAGTGAGGACCCTCAGGCTGAAAGGAATTCTATAACTATTTTAGGGTGGTGACATTAAATCAGTGTAAAATTTATCAAGACAACCAATAAGCCTTCCATATTTCTCACCATAGTATTAATGTCACTGGAACTAGACATTTTGCTAAGATATTTATCTTCAAAACTATTTTATAGTAAAGTCTTTTTAAAGATATTAAGCATTTTTGTTAAATATATATATTATATGTGAATATGTTATTTATGGTTCGGCTCATAAATATGCAGGAAACCACTTGATATTAAGTTCCTTTTTTTTTACAAGAAATTGCTTTAAATGTTTATTGTTTCACATATTTAATTAATCTAACTGACTGTGCATTATTGTGTGTTTTATTATTCAAATTTTATTTTATTTTTTTATAGAGCAGGTTCTTATTAGTTATCTATTTTATACATATTAGTGAATATATGTCAATCCCAATCTCCCAATTCATCTCACCACCACCACGACCCCCTGACACTCCCCCCCCCCTTGGTGTCCATATGTTTGTTCTCTACATCTGTGTCTCCATTTCTGCCCTGCAAACTGGTTCATTTGCACCATTTTTCTAGGTTCCACATATATGCGTTAATATACGACATTTGTTTTTCTCTTTCTGACTTACTTCACTCTGTATGACAGTCTCTACATCCATCCATGTCTCTACAATTGACTCAATTTCGTTCCTTTTTATGGCTGAGTAATATTCCATTGTATAAATGTACCACATCTTCTTTATCCATTCGTCTGTCGATGGACATTTATGTTGCTTCCATGACCTGACTATTGTAATTAGTGCTGCAATGAACATTGGGGTGCATGTGTCTTTTTGAATTATGGTTTTGTCAGGATATATGCCCACTTGTGGGATTCCTGGGTCATATGGGCATTTATTTTTAGATTTTAAAGGAACATCCATACTGTTCTCCATAGTGGCTGTATCAATTGACATTCCCACCAAAAGTGCAAGAGGGTTCCCTTTTCTCCACACCCTCTCCAGCATTTATTGTTTGTACATTTTCTGATGATGCTCA
Organism: Eubalaena glacialis; assembly: GCF_028564815.1. Taxonomy (NCBI): domain Eukaryota; kingdom Metazoa; phylum Chordata; class Mammalia; order Artiodactyla; family Balaenidae; genus Eubalaena; species Eubalaena glacialis. The sequence continues at coordinate 27,503,019 of NC_083732.1, read as the reverse complement.
TTCTAACTGGTGTGAGGTGATACCTCATTGTAGTTTTGATTTGCATTTCTCTAATGATTAATGATGTTGAGCAGATTTTCATGTGCTTATTGGCCATCTGTATGTCTTCTTTGGAGAAATGTCTATTTAGGTCTTCTGCCCATTTTTTGATTGAGTTGTTTGTTTTTTTAATATTGAGCTGCATGAGCTGTTTATACATTTTGGAGATTAATCTTTGTCTGTTGATTCATTTACAAATATTTTCTCCCATTCTGAGGGTTGTCTTTTCATCTTGTTTGTAATTTCCTTTGCTTTGCAAAAACTTTGAAGTTTCATTAGGTCCCATTTGTTTATTTTTGTTTTTTATTTCCATTACTCTAGGAGGTGGATCTGAAAAGATCTTGCTGTGATTTATGTCAAAAGAGTGTTCTTCTTATGTTTTCCTCTAAGAGTTTTATAGTGTCTGGTCTTACATTTATGTCTCTAATCCATTTTGAGCTTATTTTTTGTGTATGGTGTTAGGGAGTGTTCTAATTTCATTCTTTTACATGTAGCTGTCCAGTTTTCCCAGCACCACTTATTGAAGAGACTGTCTTTTCTCTATTGTATATCCTTGCCTCCTTTGTCATAGATTAGTTGACCATAGGTGTGTGGGTTTATCTCTGGGTTTCTATCCTGTTCCATTGATCTATATTTTTGTTTTTGTACCAGTACCATATTGTCTTGATTACTGTAGATTTGTACTACAGTCTGAAGTCAGGGAGCCTGATTCCTCCAGCTCCATTTTTTTTCCCTCAAGACTGCTTTGGCTATTCAGGGTCTTTTGTTTCTCCATACAAACTTTAAGATTTTAGGTTCTAGTTCTGTGAAAATGCCACTGGTAATTTGATAGGGATTGCATTGAATCTGTGGATTGCTTTAGGTAACATAGTCATCTTCACAATATTGATTCTTCCAATCCAAGAACATAGTATATCTCTCCATCTGTCTGTGTCATCTTTGATTTCTTTCAACAGTGTCTTATAGTTTTCTGAGTACACATCTTTTTCCTCCTTAGGTAAGTTTATTCCTAGGTATTTTATTCTTTTTCCTGCAATGGTGAATGGGATTCTTTCATTAATTTCTCTTTCAGATTTTTCATCATTAGTGTATAGGAATGCAAGAGATTTCTGTGCATTAATTTTGTATCCTGCAACTTTAACAAATTCATTGATTAGCTCTAGTAGGTTTCTGGTGGTATCTTTAGGATCCTCTAGGTATAGTATCATGTCATCTGCAAACAGTGACAGTTTTACTTCTTCTTTTCCAATTTGTATTCCTTTATTTCTTTTCCTTCTCTGATTGCTATGGACAGGACTTCCAAACCTATGTTGAATAATAGTGGTGGGAGTGGATATCCCTGTCTTGTTCGTGATCTTAGAGGAAATGCTTTCAGTTTTTCACCATTGAGAATGATGTTTGCTGTGGGTTTGTCATATATGGCCTTTATTATGTTGAGGTAGGTTCCCTCTATGCCCACTTTCTGGAGAGTTTTTTCAGAAATGGGTGTTGAATTTTGTCAGAAGCTGTTCCTGCATCTATTGAGATGACCATATGGTTTTTATTCTTCAATTTGTTAATATGGTGTATCACATTGATTGATTTGCATATATTGAAGAATCCTTGCATCCCTGGTATAAATCCCACCTGATCGTGGTGTATGATCCTTTTAATGTGTTGTTGGATTCTGTTTGCTGTTATTTTGTTGAGGATTTTTGCATCTGTATTCATCAATGATATTGGTTTATAATTTTCTCTTTTTGTCTTATCTTTGTCTGGTTTTGGTATCAAGGTGATGGTGGCCTCATACAATGAGTTTCGGAGTGTTCCTTCCTCTGCAATTTTTTGCAACAGTTTGAGAAGGATGGGTGATAGCTCATCTCTAAATGTTTGATAGAATTCACCTGTGAAGCCATCTGGTTCTGGGCTTTTGTTTGTTGGAAGATTTTTAATCACAGTTTCAGTTTTATTACTTGTGATTGGTCTGTTCATATTTTCTATTTCTTCCTGGTTCAGTCTTGGAAGGTTATACCTTTCTAAGAATTTGTCCCTTTCTTTCAGGTTGTCCAATTTATTGGCATAGAGTTGCTTGTAGTAGTCTCTTAGGATGCTTTGTATTTCTGTGGTGTCTGTTGTAACTTCTCCTTTTTCATTTCTAATATTTTTGATTTGATTCCTTTCCCTCTTTTTCTTGATGAGTCTGGATAAAGGTTTATCAATTTTGTTTATCTTCTCAAAGAACCAGATCTTAGTTTTATTGATCTTTGCTATCTTTGTTTCTATTTCATTTATTTCTGATCTGATTTTTATGATTTCTTTCCTTCTACTAACTTTGGGTTTTGTTTGTTCTTCTTTCTCTAGTTCCTTTAGTTGTAAGGTTAGGTTGTTTATTTGAGATTTTTCTTGTTTCTTGAGGTAGGCTTGTATTCCTATAAACTTCCCCCTTAGAATTGTTTTGCTGCATCCCATAGGTTTTGGATCATCGTGTTTTCATTGTCATTTGTTTCTAGGTATTTTTTGATTTCCTCTTTCATTTCTTCAGTGATCTCTTGGTTATTTAATGACGTATTGTTTAGCCTCCATGTGTTTGTGTTGTTTTACTTTTTTTACCATGTAATTGATTTCTAATCTCATAGCATTGTGGTCAGAAAAGATGTTTGATATGATTTCAGTTTTCTTAAATTTACCGAGGCTTGGTTTGTGACCCAAGATGTGATCTATCCTGGAGAATGTTCCATGTGCACTTGAGAAGAAAGTGTAATCTGCTGTTTTAGGATGGAATGTCATATAAATATCAGTTAAAACTATCTGCTCTATTGTGTCATTTAAAGCTTCTCTTTCCTTATTAATTTTCTGTCTGGATGATCTGTCCATTGGTGTAAGCAAGGTGTTAAAGTCACTCACTATTATTGTGTTACTGTCGATTTCCTCTTTTATAGCTGTTAGCAGTAGCCTTATGTATTGATGTGCTCCTATGTTTGGTGCATATATATTTATAATTGTAATATCTTCTTCTTGGATTCATCCCTTGATCATTATGTAGTGTCCTTCCTTGTCTCTTGTAATATTCTTTATTTAAAGTCTATTTAATCTGATATGAGTATTGCTACTCCAGCTTTCTTTTGATTTCCATTTGCATAGAATATCTTTTTCCATGCCCTCACTTTCAGTCTGTTTGTGTCCCTAGGTCTGAAGTGGGTCTCTTGTAGACAGCATATTTATGGGTCTTGTTTTTTGTATCCATTCAGTGAACCTGTGTCTTTTGGTTGGAACATTTAATCCATTCACGTTTAAGGTATTATGGATATGTATGTTCCTATTACCATTTTCTTAATTGCTTTGGTTTGTTTTTGTAGTTCCTTTTCTTCTGTTGTGTTTCCACTTAGAGAAGTTCCTTTAGCATTTGTTATAGAGCTGGCTTGGTAGTGCTGAATTCTCTTAGCTTCTGCTTTTTTGTAAAGCTTTTTGTTTCTCCTTCAAATCTGAATGAGATCCTTGCCAGGTAGAGTAATCTTGGTTGTAGGTTCTTCCCTTTCATCACTTTAAATATATCGTGCCACTCCCTTCTGGCTTGTAGAGTTTCTGCTGAGAAATCAGCTGTTAACTTTATGGGAGTTCCGTTGTATGTTATTTGTCTTTTTCTCTTGTTGCTTTCAATAATTTTTCTTTGTCTTTAATTTTTTTCAACTTGATTACTATGTGTCTCAGCGTGTTTCTCCTTGGGTTTATCCTGCCTGGTACTCTCTGCGCTTCCTGGACTTGGGTGGTTATTTCGTTTCTCATGTTAGGGAAGTTTTCGACTATAATCTCTTCAAATATTTTCTCAGGTCCTTTCTCTTGCTCTTCTCCTTCTGGTACCTCTATAATGCGAATGTTGTGTTATAGTTGTCCCAGAAGTCTCTTAGGCTGTCTTCATTTCTTTTCATTCTTTTTTCTTTATTCCATTCCACAGCAGTGAATTCCACCATTCTGTCTTCCAGGTCACTTATCTGTTCTTCTGCCTCAGCTATCCTGCTATTGAATCTTTCTAGTGTATTTATTCTGTTCCGTTATTGCAATGTTCATCTCTGTTTGTTTGTTCTTTAATTCTTCTAGGTGTTTGTTAAACATTTCTTGCATCTTCTTGATATTTGCTTCCATTCTTTTTCCAAGGTCCTGGATCATCTTCACTATCAGTATTCTGAATTCTTTTTCTGGAAGTTTGCCTATTTCCACTTCATTTAGTTGTTTTTCTGGGGTTTTATCTTGTTCCTTCATCTGGTGCATAGCCCTCTGCCTTTTCATCTTGTCTATCTTTCTTTGAATGTGTTTTTTTTCCACAGGCTGCAGGATTGTAGTTCTTCTTGCTTCTGCTGTCCGCCTTCTGGTGGATGAGGCTATATAAGAGGCTTGTGAAAGTTTCCTGATGGGAGGGATTTGTGGTGGGTAGAGCTGGCTGTTTCTCTGGTGGGCAGAGCTCAGTAATACTTTAATCTGCTTGTCTGCTGATGGGTGGGAATGGGTTCCCTCCCTGTTGGTTGTTTGGCTTGAGGTGACCCAACACTGGAGCCTACCCGGACTCTTTGGTGGTGCTAATGGCCGACTCTGGGAGGGCTCATGCCAAGGAGTACTTCCCAGAACTTCTGCTGCCAGTGTCCTTGTCTCTGTGGTGAGCCACAGCCACCCCCCACCTCTGCAGGAGACCCTCCAACACTAGCAGGTAGGTCTGGTTCAGTTTCCTATGGGGTCACTACTCCTTCCCCCTGGGTCCCGATGCATACATTACTTTGTGTGTGCCCTCCAGGAGTGGAGTCTCTGTTTCCCCCAGTTCTGTCAAAGTCCTGCAGTCAAATCCCACTAGCTTTCAAAGTCTGATTCTCTAGGAATTCCTCCTCTTGTTGCCGGACCCCCAGGTTGGGAAGCTTGACGTGGGGCTCAGAACCTTCACTCCAGTGGGTGAACTTCTGTGGTATAAGTGTTCTGCAGTTTCTGAGTCACCCACCCAGCAGTTATAGGATTTGATTTTATTGTGATTGTGCCCCTCCTGCCGTCTCATTGTGACTTCTCCTTTGTCTTTGGATGTGGAGTATCTTTTTTGGTGAGTTCCAGTGTCTTTCTGTCAAAGACTGTTCAGCAGTTAGTTGTGATTCCGATGCTCTCGCAAGAGGCAGTGAACGCATGTCCTTCTACAAACCATCTTGAACCAATCTCGATATTAAGTTCTTATAAGAAATTCACTTCCATGATCAATTCATAGCATTCATCATGATATTATATGTATATATATTATAGATTATAAATATTATATCCATCTCTATCTTTATCTAATCGTTAATTTTATGTGTTAACTTGATTATTAACGCATAAAATCCCTGGGAATAAGGGATGCCAGGGAGTTGGTAAAACATTTTTTCTGAGTGTGTCTGGGAGGATGTTTTCTAAGGAGATTTGAATTGGTAGACTGAGTAAAGAAGATCATCTTCACCAATACAGATGGGCACTATCTAATTTGTTGAGACTGGGATAGAACAAAAAGTTACAAGATGAGCAAATTTACTCTCTGCTTGAGCTGCAATATCCTTCGTCTCCTGCCCTTGGAGAGCAGCATTCCTGGTTCTCAGGTCCAGACTCTACTTAGACCAGGACCTATTCCATCAGTCCCCCTGGTTTTTGGGTCTTCAGACTCATACTGGGATTTACCGCATTGGCTCCCCTTGTTCTCAGACCTTTGAGTTTGGACTAGAACTGCACCACTCACTTTACTGGGCTTCCAGTTTGCAGACAGCAGATCATAAGTCTTCTTAGCCTCTATAATCATGTAAGTCAATCCCTCAAGATAAATCTTTCTATATATTGATATATATCCTATTGGTTCTGTTTCTTTAGACAACCCTGGCAAACACTATATGGTATATATACATACACACATACAGGCATATCTTGGAAAAATTGTGGGTTTTGTTCCAGACTACCACAGTAAAGTGAATGCTGCAATAAAGCTAATCACATAATTTTTTTGGTTTTCTAGTGCATAAAAAAGTCGTGTTTATACTACACTATTAAGCTTAAATAACTTTCTGTCTAAAAAGCAATGTATTGATACATGCCTTAATTAAAAAATAGTTTATTGCTAAAAAAGGCTAACCATAATCTGACAATGCAAGGTTACCACAAACCTTAAATTTTGTAAAAAATATCATATCTGTGAAGTACATAAAACGATGTATGCTTGTATATGAATTTATTTACTAGACATTAACATTAACTTAGAGATGAAATTTTCTATACAATGATAAGAGTCTGGGAAATTTTCCAGAAAATCCATTTGTTTAATTTTTAAGCTTTATTAATTCAAAGAAATCATATTTTGAAATATTTATCTTGTTCTTAAACATTTAAATATTTTCAAAATTATATATGTAATTCTAATTATAGTGATCATAGGTTTGTGCTTTATAAAGACACACACACTCACACATAGACCTCATGTAATACCTACACTTTTTTAAAGTTTGTATTTCTGATTTTATTTTTTATGTAAACTCTCTTTTCTTCTTTAATTGGTACTGAATAAGTATTTGTTGTTGAATGAATCCTTGAAGATAAGCATATATGTCATAGATCAATGACTAGCAACGCTAAAAAAAAATGCTCTTAAAGTAAAGATATACTTTTAAAGGAGAATTCCCTCCAAGCCAGCCCCATAGTATTCAGAAAGAAGCTGAGAACAGCTAGTGTAATTAAATCCGTTCATTTTTCTGGTTAATTGCCAGAAATCAAATAAGGAAAGAAAGAAAAAAAAGTGCATCACCAAAATTTTAAAATAAATAGCTTCTTAAATTTCTAAAGGCTTCTTGAAATCTCCATTCCTCTGTATCCTTATTTATTTTCCAACAAGAAACAAAGGTCTTTTGAATACTCACCAACGATATTTGGTGCCAAGATCTTAAGGTCCGTCTCACTTTTTTGCAAAAATTTCCTCCCAATTTGTTGTAGTCTGGAAAGAAAGAAGAAAACTCTTCTTGTCTAATTGCAAAGCCAATCCCCTACTAGAATTTCCTGCTTGAGGGATGGGTGTGATAACTACACTAATTCACCTCCTCTTTTCATCTTAACAAATATTCCTGTATAAAGAATAACTTAAAAAAAAGTTTCATGATTGGGAAACATTTATTTAATCTTCTGGTTAAAGGAAAGAGCATGGTTTTGTAACATAGTAAAATGCCAGATGTTGTACTTTGTTCAATGGATAATAAAGAAAGATAATAAAACCTCGTTATGGTTTTCAGGTACTCATATCCTAGTGCTGCTAACATAGAATAAGTTACATGTGAATGTCTCAATGGATATAAAACTTGCTAAAACTCAGGGAACCGTTTCATGTCATTCAAAAACTTTGAAACAAGTAACTTTGGTTGGCCTAAACAGAATCAAAAACTTCATCCATGATAACTGCTTTTCTTAAAATTTTAATAAACCTAGCAATCAAACATTTTTTCCTCAGACCTTGAATGCTTCAGAAGTCAGCAGTTTTGTCTTGCAGTTCCCACATTTTAAACCAACTGCTTTCACTTTTATTATAATTTGTATGCATATATCCTGTCTTAATTATAATTAATAATTATAATATCCTGTCTATATTATAATAATATAATATATGTTATTAATACAATATTATATTATTTTCAGCTATACAGCACAATGATTCCATATTTGTATATTTTGCAATATGATTACCACAACAAGTCTAGTTAACATCTTTCACCATGCATAGTTATAAAATTTTTTTCTTGTGATGAGAACTTTTTAACATCTACTCCTTAGCAACTTTCAAATAGGCAATACAGTATTATTAACTATAGTCACCATGCTGTACATTACATCCCATGACTTATTTATTTTATAACTGAAAGTTTGTACCTTTTAATGTTTTTAATTTTAGATCTAAAAACAAATATTTTGTGACATGACTTACCAATATCATATAGCTAAGTTCTCTCATCTTACCTTTTCACAGTATATAAACTCATATAGAGGTAGATGATTTTGAGTTCAAAAGTTTTAAGCAGGAAAACATTTTTCAACTTTAATAAAAAATTGCCTAGAAGAAGCTTTATAACTTATTTTTTCTGAAGAAAGTAATCTACACAAACTCTAAATTCTAGGAAAATTGAATGCAGGATCTACAGGCTTTATGTAGTAAGATGAGGGAAGCACGATTATGCATGTGCCTTGCCTTGAAGTCTGTAAGACCACATCATTCAGATTATTGAAGCTTATGGTTAAGGTCATTATTTGCTGTTCAAAATTCTTCACAAAATCATTACTTGATATTATATTTAAATTGGTTAAACACATTCTTAGGGTGAAACAATTCAGAAGACATTTTGAGACACTTAAATATAATTCTGTCAATGAAATTTTATAGTGGAACTAGATTTGAGTTCTACTTTTTAAAGTATATCAGTACTTTTTTCTTACTAGAATTTCATCTGAAAACTGTTTCTTATTAACAGTGCATTTTTTATTTTTGACCTGTTATTTTTAGCAAAAATCTTATGAAGAATATTTATAAAGAATATTCTTTTCTACATATGCATTAAAAATTTCAGTTGATCATCATAAGCTTGTATTCAATTTATTTGACAAAACTGGGACTCTATAACACATAATTGCTATGTGCTACACATAGTGAGAAATATGAGGGAGTTACTATGATTTTCACTTCAGGTTATGACTGAATAGTTGTAACAAATTACCACAAACTCAGTAGCTTAAAACAGCACACATTTATTATTTTCTCTTATACTGCTGAAGGTCAGAAATCTAAAGTTAGTTAACAAGTCGTGATCCTTCTGGAGACCCCAGGTGGAGAATCCATTTTCTTGCTCTTTCTAGTTTCTAGATCTGCCCATATTTCTTGGCTCATGGCCACATCTCTCTGAGCTCTACTTCTGTTGTTATATCACCTCCTCTGATCTTTTGCACAAAATATTTCCAAATGTCTTACAAATTCTATGCTAGTTATATCACATTTGATTCAGCTGACCTCCAGGAGCCAAATGGTTACTGTTTATTCAGTTGACTTATTTCTTGTGTTAATAAAAGGTTATATTGTTTGTGTGAGGTTCTTTCACAGTAGACTGGAGACATAGTATTTAATATGTTAAATCATTGATAATTTTGTTCTTTATGAAATAGATTTTACAGAAGAATTAATTGTAAAACATTTCCTCTGGATTTATTTTTTGTCACCTTCTCTTTCTCTCTGTGAGGAATATGTGGATAAAAGGGAACATATCTGTGTAAAGTAAACTGCTATCCTAGAGGACTGGATGGTTTTAAAAAATATTCTATAAAGACAAATTATCAGTAATGTGTTTCTGTAGTGGTCTCTATAAACGTTTAAAGCATATCAAAAAAATTTATTATGCCACTATTGGATCATCATAGAACTTTTATGAAATAATCACAATTTCAAATAAAATGTTGCATGAAATATTTAAAGTGTTTACAGTGATTCTAAAAAATTTTAAAAACCTGAAACAAAATCTATTCCCTAGGAACAGTATAACCCTTGGAAATTTTGGTCAATGCACTAAAATAATAAATGTAATTATGTGCTGAGTCTTTCTAATCGTAATTAAGTTAGTGAACAAAGGTATATTTTATTCCATTTTGGCTTTATGTTATTTGATCCACATGTCTTTTCTTACTTTATGTGGAAGCTCTGGAGCTATATTTACATATGACATTTTCCAAATTTAATTATGGCAGAGTTCAACCAATATACACTACAATATAATCTTTTGTATCCTTTAACATCTTACATTTTACTGTTGACTGCATTTTCATGCAACTCCAGCAACAATAACAAAATAATCCTTAATGTATTTTATCCTCCCCCTCTCATCACTGAGATTCAATGAATTTATAACATGCTGTGCAATCTGAACTGTGCCTCAGAGCCGTGCTTGAATGAGGTCCTTCTGAATAAACTCTGTCAAGCTTGACTCTCCTATCTTGTACATTATCTCAGTAAGAGGCTACATGGGGTCATATTCTGTATTCAGTAGTTTTAATTTATTAAGACACTGAATTATGTTATAAAAACAAATTTACTTTTTATAGTTAATGTGAAAAAAGAAAATGCAATCACCCACAACATTTACTAACCAAATAAAGTCTAAAGACTTTTTGGTGGGAGCAGAAAGAGTATGGATGAACACAATCAATTTTGTTTAGATGAAAAAAGTATAAATTATAGCAAAATATAAGAATAAGAAAATATTTACTTTTAAAGACAGTAATTTGAAAATGTTGAGTTAGCAATGAACACAGAAGTAATGATTCAAATGATTTTGAATAATTATCTTAATTCTCTGACCCTCGTTTCCTCATTTACTAATACTTTACTTATTTCCTTTCTTAAAATCAGGTTAAAATGAAGTAATAGAATAGACAATACTGCAGTATCATATATAGGAAAGTTGTTAAGGTAGTAAATCCTAAGCGTTCTCATCTCAAGGAGAACTTTTTTTTTCTTCTTTTCTCTTTTCTTCTTTCTTTTCTCTTCATTGAAATTTATATGAGAAGATGGATGTTAATGCACCATGGTGATCATTTCATAATATGTATAAATCAAACCATCATGCCATATGCTTTAAACCTATACAGTGATGTATGTCAAAATTGGAAAACTGGAAAAAAATAATATTTGATAAATTAAAAAATTAAGTAATAGAGCACCATTAAAATTATATTAGCTAGTGCCTGATAATTAATTTATCTTATTAGTAATAATATGTCATATGTTTGATAAATCAAGACCAAATATCATAATAAACATGTTGTTTCCAACCAAATGGTAATGCTATTTTTAGTAACTATAATTTATTGATGAGCTAAAGATCTTGATGGCATGTTGTTTTGTCCTAAGCCACTATCTCTGTTTCTCCATCTCTGCTTTCCCAGATTCTTCTTTCCTAGGTCCCACTGCTCATTCCAAATTCCAAAGTCCCAAGGAAAGGTCACCAATTGCCTTACACTGATAAGCTATCTAACTTTGATCCAATTAACCATGTCCCAGGTCTAGTTCAGTTTTGCATGATTACCAGGGGCCACCAGTCTTGGTAAGGAGGCCACCTTACCAACTAGAGCTTGAGAAGGAGTTTAATATAGTGGTTGAGAGTTGGGACTCTGAAGCCAGATCATGTAGGCAGGTTTCCAGGACTGCTGTTTCCAAGCTATGGTAATTAGGTTCAGTCATTTTAGCCTTTCTGTGCCTTAGTTTCTTAATTTATAAAAAAGGATAATAATAGCCCAAACTTCATGGAGAAACTGTGGAGATTAATTGAATTAGTCATGGAAAATGCTTTGTAAAATGTCTGACATTCAGTGAGGACTCTATAAATGGTGGCTGTTATTGTCATCTCTAAAGACTAGGAAAAATTATGTAGATATTAAACTCCTTTTTCTTTCTCACTTTATTTTTCTTACTCTGGCTTAATCACATTAGCTAAGTGTTTGTATTCCCTTTGTTTTACAGGACAGAATGCTGAAATTATTTTCACACAACCTGCATTTTTGACATAGGCTTGAAGGGATTAATAGACTTGATGAGGTAAGTATTTTCAAAGACAAGAGGGAGAAAAGGATTCCTTAAGATCAGGAAACATTAGAGAAAGGAAAAATGATATTTCTGCTGCACACATGCAAGCATCTCTCTTGGATATATCCCTAGGAGTTAAATGGTGGGGCTGTGGAATACAGTGAAAGTCAATTTATAGAAAATCCAAATTGTTTCCCCAAATTGTTCTATGGATCTAAACTCACATGAGCCACTTTTAAAAGATCCTATTGACTTGCATTCTCCTCTCTATTTGGTATTGAAACTGAGAAGGACCATGTGGGACTCCTAGGCACAGGACAAAAAAGGAATCTTTTTTGTCCCCCATTTTTTGTAGGCAAGACTCCAGCCTCCATGACCTTCCCTGAGTTCCAAAGGGCAGATTTGAACAGTTGCCAAACAAGGGAGGAGCATCGAGGAAACCACCTGAGGCAAGATTAAAGGGACCAGAGAAGCTCATCAAGCTTAGGAGACCACCTGAGACAAGATTAAGGGAGTGCAGGCCCTGCACATACCCTAATCTTGTCAGCAACTCTACCCTTGAACCTTCCCAGGTTGGGACACATAGTTTTTGAGGGCAGGAGCCTGCTGTGTCCCACTTTGCCTGGCAAAGCAATAAAGCTATTCTTTTCTACCTCACCTCAAACTCTGTCTCCTTAGGCACTGCTGTAGAGGCTGAGAATTCAGCATTAGAATATATATTTTTTTTAATTTTTATTGGAGACTATTTGGTATTGTTAAAACTCATATTTTTTTCAGTCCTTTGGTTGTGAGATGGCCTCATTAAGGCCATGGTTTGTGTTTCCCTCATTACTTGTTCTCATATGTATTTCCTATTGTATGGAATGCCTATTCACGGAATAATATTCTAAACATTTAGCAATTGGTACAAAATGGCAACAGCTAATGTAAACAGGTACCAGGCCAATCAAAAAAAAAAGATGGATATAAAGGATAGTAAGCTTGTATCTTTGTGTACTGGCTCAATATTAACCCAAGCTTCTCATGTCTTTTGCCCATTTTCTATAGTGTTGTATGCTTTTTCAGTTGTTGATTTATAGTTTATACTCTTTACACACCAATCTTTTGTCAGACCTGTGTATCATAGGTATTTTTATCCCAGGTGTAGCTTATTTTTTCCCACTAAATCCTAACTTTAATGTAGCTAAATTTAAATATCTTTTATTAAGACCTATGGTTTCTTGTTGTTGCTATTGTTTTTACAGCTTGTTTAAGAATGCTTATACCAAAGTCTAAAATATATATATATTTTAGTGGTAAGTATTTAAACTTTTCCATTAGGTTATTACATTTTTAAATGATTTGGATTTGAATTCTGTGTACTTGTGAGATCGAGATCAGATTTCTTGTTTTTTTTCTTTATGGATAATGAGCTTTCCTATGTGTTTATTTTGTCCCTCCTTTCCTGATATATCTCTGATGCCACTGTTTTTGTGTATTAAAGTTCCATATATGCATAATATTTTTGTAAACTTCTTTCTTGTTTCATTGGTCTTTTTGTCTATTCATGTGCTAATACTCTCTTAATTACTTTGTTTTAGATGAATCTTGGTATATGATAGGGCAAGTCTCCTATAAGAAGGGTCTTTTATATGCTTAGAATTTTGTTTTTTAATACTAATTTTAGAATAGATTCTTCTAATTCTGTACGAAATCTTGTTAGCATTGTGTTTGAAATTATCTTACATCTATATGCTATTTAAGGGGGCAAGTCTCTGTATATAGAGTTTTATGTCTTAATTTGCTTATGTCTTCATTGTATTTCAGTAAAGTTTTATAATTTTTCTGTATACAGGTATCTTATCTGCATACAGGTAATCTTTGTTAGATTAGAAAAGGCTTTAATATGTAAAAGAACATGACTTTTATGCTAATCTAAATCTGTGGAGTAACAAACACTCAAATACGCCACAATGAGAAGCTGGGATATCTTAACAGGTTCCCTCATCATATATTTTTATACATCTCTTTCAGAGCATTGTTCATGTTTTTCCAGTTTAAAAATTTCCATTGAAATCTTATCTACGTTCATTGTGTCTCTCCCCAAACTTCTGCTGCACTTGCATTGATATTTTGTAAATTTTAAGTTGAGAGTTACATGTCTCTTAATGTTGAAGGAGGTCGTCAAGAGGCTCTGACTTCCAGTTGACCAGAGAACAGGACCTGGGCAATCAGAGGCTCCTCACCCCCTCTCCTCTCCTTGGAATATAAGTTCTGCCTACCATTCCCAAGTGGGAGCCATTGTCAAAGACACAGACTTGAGAGAGCAGTGAGTAGTTGGATAGATATGTGACTCTATATAAACTTCTAAGGTTCTTTCATGAGGGTGTGGACATCTACTCATCTTGCAGCTGCCCAAGACAAGCCATATATGTAAGTTCTTGTTTATTAAACCTGCCACCTATCAATCTGGAGTGGTCTGCCTCTTTCTTGGTCTCTCCTTGCTCTCTGTATATGGGGGCTAATTTCAGATTTTACCCCTGGGAGCTTCTGAGGTTTTGGACCAACACTCCACAGTTTATTTAGTATTGTAAATACTGTTTTATCAACTTAATGGTTGCAGAAATAAATACCTATTTAATGATTTTTGTCAAAGTGATATTTTATTCATTGTAACTATTACCTGCTTAGTAAAACTTTTAAAACACTTTACTTAAATTATTTTAAATAATTATTCTATACATGGAAACATAAGTATTTATTTAAAAAAAATAAAAGAGCAAAACCAAAAATTTCTTATAATTCCAACGTCTAAGGATTAGCTATCATAATTTAAAATATTGTTTAAGTTGTGTATCTATTCATATACAGTATTAAATCTAAAAATTAGAATAATATTTATTTCCTCCTTTAAAATATAGCTTAAAAATATATTGCAAGCAAGACATTAGACATTGATTTGTAGCATGGTCTTTAATAACCAAATAGAATATCTTCACATGAATGTGTCACATTTTATGTAACACATCCTCTATCACTGTCAAATGATTCTAATGTTTATTATTATGTAATGATGCTTTTGATATTGATGTAATATTCTTGAATATTTCTGTTTAGTTCTTTGAGTTCAAATTCTTAAAAATGGATTTACTGAATCAAAACATGTCAATAATTTTATGGCATTTGATGCAAATTGCTAAATGACACTATAAGGACTAGTATAATCATCCTTGTCTTGCAGCATGATATTTCAAATATCCTATTGAAACCGTGCAACTCAGACTGGGACTTGAACCCATGGGCTGGGACTTGAACCCTGCCAAAACGCAGATTGGGACTTGAGCCCACTGAGATCACACACCTGTTCTCAGGATTTAATGAAGCTCAGGTTCTTGATGTCTCATTACAGAAAGAATTCAGTGAGAGACAAAGTGATACGTAAGATGTGGATTTATTTAGAGAGAAACACACTCGGCAGGCAGACAGAGTGTGGACCATCTCAGAAGGCGAGAGAGGCCCCAGAGTATGAGGTTGTCAGTTTTTATAAGGGTGGGTTATTTCATAGGCTAATGAGTGAGAGGAGTATTCCAGCTATTTGGGGGAAGGGGAGGGGATTTCTAGAAACTGGGCCACCGGCCAATTTTTGACATTTACGGTAAGCCTTGGAACTGTCATGGTGCCTGTGAGTGTGTCATTTAGCTTGGTGATGTGTTACAATGAGCGTATACTGAGGCTCAAGGTCTAATGGAAGACAACTCGTCTGCCATCTTGGACCTATTTGGTTCTAATACGTTTATGTCATGTTCTTGGTCTATGTCATTCTTTTAAAGGTTGTGCCCTGCATCCTTCCCTCCTGTTTCACTATCATCATTTACAACACAAAGTATTCTAAATTTATTCCTAAACTTTAGTTTCTCAGGGTTCTGGCTCTGCCAATCTAATTTGTTTTTGTAACCATTTATCTTTATCTATATGTTTTAATTATAATAATTAAAAAGTGAAATCTGGAATCTAATTTGTAAAATCTGTATTTAAAAAAATTTTTCTTTGTATTGTTATTTGGAACTTTGACCTTTCCAGATATTTTTGAAACATATTATCAAGTTCCAAATCATTTAATATAATCTCTGTTTATACCTGAAATTCAGGTGCTTAAAAAAAAAATTGACGTATTATACTGTTAAGTCTTTTTATTCAGGAATATACTATTGTATAAGATATTCAAATATAGAATATCTTTTAATACCATTTTTGCTTTACATATATATCTAGATGTCTCTTGAGAATTTTATTTTTAAGTCATTTTTATATTTGTTGCTATTGTTCAAGTTCTTTTGTTAATACATTCGGAGGCAATATATATAAATTACCTTCTTACTGAATTGACATCTTGTTGAGTTTTCATTTCGAGTTTTCAGTGTAGCCTAGCATGCCACTAGAGGATGATATTTTTGTCTCTCCCTCTTCATTATTCTTTTTTTATTGAATTTTTTTCCTTTTTATTTATTTATTTATTTATTTATTAACATCTTTATTGGAGTATAATTGCTTTACATTGTTGTATTAGTTTCTGCTGTATAACAAAGTGAATCAACTATACGTACACATATATCCCCATATCCCCTCCCTCTTGCATCTCCCTCTTGCGTCTCCCTCCCACCCTCCCTATCCCAACCCTCTACATGGTCACAAAACACTGAGATGGTCTCCCTTTGCTCAGCGGCTGCTTCCCACTAGCTATCTATTTCACATTTGGTAGTGTATATTCTTTGTGTATTTTACAATTATATTTATTTGTATTTTAGTGTAATGTTTCATAATATTTTTGTGTGGCTTGACCTGTTCTATTCAAACTTTAACGTGATGTTACCAAACTCAGGTTCAGTTCCTTGACACTAGAAAACCAATATTTGAGAGACAAGTGTTGGTTGGAAAGGAAAGGTTGCTTTATTCAGGAGGCCAGCAACCTGGGGAGAAGGGGGGCTTGTGTCCAAAAACCAGCTCTGAAGATTCTGCATGATCATGAAAGTTTTAAAGGAAGAAAGGGGAACTTAATCACAGTTAATCATTTGGGGAGGGGAGCAGAGGTTTTGTTATCTTCCACTGTGTGCAGGCTTTCTTTGATTGGTTGGTGGTGAAGTAACAGGGTGGTGTTCCAAGAATCTGGTGCTCAGCATGAAGTTACCATCCTCCACCTGGGTGGTGGCCTTAGTTCCTGCAGAAGAACTCAAAGATATATTGTTATGTGTATTCCTTGGGGAGGAACCAGGGCCCTGCTTTATTGCCGCACTCTTGTTTTTTGACTGTTCCTCCTTTTGTTTCTGCCTTCCCTCCCTTTCCTGATAAGCAACTGATTGAATCTGCCCTTTGGAACTCAGATGAGGTCTAGGAGGCTGAATGAAGTTTATGTCTTACAAACAGGAAATGGGGGACATGGAAAGGATCTGTACCTGGGAGGGACCACAGTGTCCTGCTCAGTTTCAGTGACTGCTTCTAGTGTTTCTTTTTTTCATTTTCATGGTAGTCATCAGTTTA
This sequence comes from Eubalaena glacialis, assembly GCF_028564815.1. Classification (NCBI taxonomy): domain Eukaryota; kingdom Metazoa; phylum Chordata; class Mammalia; order Artiodactyla; family Balaenidae; genus Eubalaena; species Eubalaena glacialis. The sequence goes on along the minus strand of NC_083732.1, from coordinate 27,485,897 downwards.
AGATGGTATTCATTGTCATTGCATGGAAGTATCCTCCAATTCTCAGTATTTAAGATGGTTTATCAGAAATAACTACTGACTTTTATAAAATAGTTTTTCAGAAACTGCAGTTGTCCCTAATACCAATTCTCCCTCATGGTAATAAAACTCTTGATTCTTTGGAGATATAGATTTTAAGCTTAAGAAATATATATTTTTGCACTGCTCTGAGTGTGTGTGACCAGGTGACTAAATGTAGGTCATAGAAATATGAGGTGAGAGATGTGCACAGTATCCAGGACTCTTCCTTCCTGATATGGGGCATGTTGCCTATTTCCCCAATACTCCCTTTAACTGCATGGAATCAGGAGATAATAGACCCCCCCTGTCTTGACCAACAGTTTCATCTTAGAATGACATAGCAGTGAAATCCTTGTGGAACAGAGCTACACCTACAGCTCTGAGATGCTTGCATCATGATCATTACATGAGAGAGAAATAAATTTTTGACTGTTTTGGGGGAGCATCTTTTATAATAAAGTAAATACATATCCTAAGAAGAACCCTATAGAATTTACATAATTTTATTTTTTAATTATGATATATCCTGACTGATTCCCTGAATTCCCTCATATTAATTTATTATTGGATTCTTGGATTAAGCCTTTACAGGTGATGGCCCACATTCCTTCACAAAGTACAGTGTCTTCATATTTTATTTGTCTCCAAAAATCTCCATGATTGAGATTGTCATTAGGTCTTGTTAATATGTAAATGGAAGGCGAGGTATACATTGTCAGACTATAATACTCAAATATGGCTAATCTCAATAAATAAAAGTTACATAGTTTTGCATTCTGAAAATATGTGAACATCACAGTGAAGATGTTCAATAAATTCTGCAAGGACTCACTCTTAAAATGCCTACATGCATTACTTTCTGTAGAGACTTCATCTTGAAAGGTTTTGTTTTCCTCCTTCATACATGCTATAACATTTATTTGCTTTTTGAGTGAATTTTGATACTTGAGTTAATAATGTATCAAAAACCATTTTGAGGTCAACCATACATTTTAATATAAAGGAGTGTTAGATAATATTAAGAAAGTTTTGTTCTAAAAGCAATGTAATAATTTTGTAAAAATTATGAAAGTATTTAGGGACACGTCATTATATCATAAATTTGCTATTAAAAAATAGAAAATGAAAGATGAAGAAGAGATAATAGTGGTCATCACTATAAGGATTGTTGTGATGATTCATTTTAAAATTGATTCTCCTTTATACATATCTATCTATCTAATGCATATATATATATATATATATACACACACACACATACTTTTATTATTAAAGAGAAAAAAAATGATGGTAAATTCAAGATGAAACTTGAGATTTGAAGACCACTAATAAGAGTGAGAACACATTACTCTGATCCTAGCTCTCCTGGTGATTCAGGAGATCTTCTAAGAGATCTGTCCAATCATATCTGTAAAAAAATCTGTATCAATAAGTTATCCAATTCATATTTTTCTAAATTATTAGCTATAATAGTTATATCTGCAACAATGCTGTGCATCAGACCAGCTCCAAACTTAGAGGCTTATAAAAAAAAAAAAAAATATGTTCCTCTTTGTGGATCTCTTTTGTGGGTAGGCTTCAACTCTGCTAGACTATTCTGTAACTAGCTGGGTTTACCCCTGGCTGCATGTTGGGTTCTGCTCCACAGCCCCCTCATTTTTTTTAACCAGTCACTACTTGAGACCTATTCTTCTTATGGTGAAAGGCACAAGCGCAAGAGACCTAGCTAAGTCAGGCAAGAATATTTATTGCCTATGTTCATAATATTTCATCTAACACTTCTTTGACCAAAGCAAGTGACACACCGAGATCAACATCACTGGGATGGAGAAATATACCCAAACTTCTGTAGAGATAGGTACTGCTGAGCAATATGGCAAAAGGAATGCGTATATGATTATAAGAGGAAGTAAAGAGTGGTGAACAATAATCCATTCTGCCATATTATTTAGATGAACATTTTCTCTCACTTTGTTACCGTTATTTATTTGTTGACTTCTTCATTCTCAACTCATATGTAATTTATTTTTATTTTATTTTATTGGTTAGCTTTGCAAGGATTTCAATTGATAGTTGTTTAAAATTATTACATATTGTATTATTCATAATAATATTTTCTCATCATGTAAATAAAGTTCTAAATTCAATTTTATTAACTTTCTGTATTTCCACATTTCTTAGAGTTATTATCATTTAGAAATATTATCTAAATTATTCAATTCAATACTTTTTCTATTATTACTTGTTTAATAGTAAAGACATTGAATTTTTTCTATTTATCTTTAATTATATTTTCTAAAAACTGCTTCCCATATTTTTAGTAATTTCTATTGGATAATTTTCTATTGTTTGCAATGTAAGTATGTAGTTCTTCCTCGAGGCAAGATTTATTACTTACTTTAAGATATAATTGAATTTTATTTCCATCTCAAGCCTTCTTTTTGTCACCCTCTATGGTTGAAATGTAATGCAGTCAATTAGGACAAATCTCGTTCAGTTGGAATCTCCCTAATCTTATCCCCTTTTCCTTCACCTGCTTCCAGTTTTCAAAGGCTTATATTATAAGTCACTATAGGGAGGATTGATGGTATAACTGGACTGAATCATTGTCATTTGTTCACATTGGATTAATAAGTGATCATATTCCCATCAGGTTCAGAGATTTTCTACTCTACTGTTCACAAACATTTCTGGGTACAGAGAAATTCTGTAAGACATTCCAAATCCCCAAATCCAAATGTCCCATAGTAATTTCTAATATAAGCTGGAAAGGCTGCTTTTATGTCCTGAAATGCGAGTTTATTTAATTCCCATTTTAAGGTAAATATTTGATTATTTGTTTAACAATTTATTATCTATTATTGTACTTTGGTGAAAACATATGACCTATGCAATCTTTTGTCTAAGAAATTCATGAGAAAATGGTCTTATGAAAATGATATATAGATTATTAAATATCTTATTGCATTTTATAATTAAAGTTGTAATAACAGAATAACTTTAATATTCATAAATCAAATTATATTTAATAATTATATTATAACATTATTGATATTTTAGCATTGTTTTTTCTTTCAAGTACTGAAAAATATCCTCTTCTGTTTTGTTATGATTATATTTTCTTAGGTATTTAGTTTTTCTTGTATGTATTCAGATGAATGTTATTGTGGTTCAAAACAATTTTATCTACATTGCATATTTTCAAACTGGCCTCTCTTCCTTAGGTTGAAGCCAGGGTAAGATTTTATTAGCCTAACTTCATATATTTTAGTGTTAATTGAAAAATTTTACTCTGATGCTTATTTATTTTATTCTATTAACCTTAGCTATTGTTTGTGATATGGATTTTTGCTATAATTTGTATCTCCACATGGAATTGAGTGGAACATTAATAAATGATGCAGTGAATTGCTCAGATACCATTTAAACCTCAAACATCAATATTTGAAAACATACCCTAATGTTTTTATAAAAGTATATATGTGTATATATGTATATACACAAATATATACATATATACACATTTATATACATATATAACATATATTCATATATATATGAAGTGCTCTAATAAATCATAACTTTTATTTTATAGGCTGAATAACTTTTACTTCTCCACATCCACTCTTATTAATTTATGCTTCTTTAGGAAATGAAATCAATTATCTGTTTATTGTTATCTTGATCCTTGCATTTAAACCTTGTTTTTATCCATAATAAAACAGTGTTCCAGAGTTCCATTAATTTGTTATTTTTTACAGTCTTTGAGGTAAAATATTGTGACATTGTAGTTAATAATAAATATATTTAGATTAACTTTTTCTTCCTACATTTTTCTCTTCATTGTTCTTAATACATTTTCCCCTTCAAGGAACTCTAACGGTTTATAGTTTAATAGATCCGATTTGTTTCAGAGATCATGTTGTCTTTCCTTCAATAAAATATATTTATTAAAGCTTACCGGAATAGACAACCTTTTAAAGGTTGATGGCAGCTCATCTTCCACGTTAAGTATAAATAGTCTTAATAAATGGTAAAATTTCTTTTATAATTACAATACCTCATTTTTCACTTAGGCTATTATAATTAACTACAAATAAATAATAAAATTAAAATCCTTAATACAACTTTTCTGATTTTCAATATAGTATTTAATGAACTCAGAAAATAATAAAAGCCAATTTTGACCTCAGTGCCTTTTCCTAAGTGGGAAGCACCTTTTTGTCAATTGTTAATGGAGCTTTTGCTGTTTAAAGTCAGGCTACCTCGTAGTTGCTCATGGATAATTAAAACACACCCACATGCAAACAAAAAGTAAGTTTCAATATTAAGTTGGTGGCCTATGTCTCACTGAAAGCAAAATCACCAAGCCTGCTTAAAGTTTTCAGACTCTAGATGTTCTTCTAATATGCTAAATATGTGTTAACCCAGAGAGCAAAATGTCACTGGAGGGCAAGAAACCATTTTATTCCTCTAAATGGCATTCATGTGGCCTAAAATAGTTAAAACTGATTTTAATGAGCTTAATATAAAGGATGTACATCATAGGAAATCCTAGAATTGGTGAATAAATTTATATGATAGTGTGAGGAAAAGAAATGACTAAAAGAATTGTCCTGGAGTGATGATCTTGGTTACATCTTATATTATTTTCCAATAATTTGTAAGGAATTGCTATCTGGTGCATAAAGAACAGATAGTACATGAATGGAGTAATTAAAAAATTTTTCTCTAATAACTCATGAGAATTTTGTTGAATGACCTGCGCTTTAACTTTCTCTCTGCTCTCTCTGTGCACTTAGGCCGTAGATTACAAACTATGAGACTATTTTTTTCCACTGGATGAATTATATAAAAATAAAAGTTTTAGTCTAGCTCTGCAGTATTATCCTGAGATAGGTGGTTAAACATATATAAACTATAGTCAGAGAAGAGATTATTACACTTTAGCTGTCACCACCACAGACAGTTATTAATAAGCTATATAATACAAAGTATAATCAAATATCATTGATTAGCCTTAAGATTTGTGCTGAGTTTGAGTTGATGTCAAATAGTATGACTAGATATGACTTTTACTGGTTGACTGTTGACTGATCAGAGGGATGGATCTCCAATTACTCCATCTACTTGTTGCAATCAGTGGAGGATCTGACCATCCATTGCTTGACAACTAATATTTGTGACTTTTCAAATAATGGTAATGCCTGAGCTTGCTATTTTGAGGCAGAAAGAAAAGAGATTTATCTCCTCAAATGATAAAGGGAATAATCACTGTTATTTTCTGGAACTCTGAGTCCTCTCGGGCGGTGCCCTGAGAATGGTTGAATGAGGGAGACCAGTAAGGGAGGGCTGTATTATGACAGTAAGGAGACTAGAATTCAAGAATCAGAGTTCCATTCTCAGCAATAAATTCTGTTTTCCATTGGTGATGTAGAAACAGACAGAAGCCAAAGAACAAAAGATCAGAAGGGCTTAGATAAGAAGATTCACGATGACTATGTTCCATCGACATTAGAGATCCTTCCTCCATTTTCCAAGCAGAGATGTAAAGCTCCTAGATCTTTGTGGGTCCCTAGAGAGTGCAAACAGGCTCTACTAATGTCTGAGCTGGATTTTCCTGTTAGTCCAGCAAAATGTGCCTCTGGGTTGAATATAAATTACTTAAACAAAATTAAGAAACTCAGTATTTATTGTACAACTGAATCTGTGGGCTGAGTGATGCCTCATATTTATTTGGATTCTATTGAACTTTAGTCCTTTCAAATATCATTCGGAAAATAACAGGGGCAATTCTGATTCAAAGGCTCAGGGTATGAAAATGAAGAAAACACTATTAGGTAAAGAAGAAGATACAGGGGGCAGTCTATAAAATTTGCATTGTCAGAGGAAAGGGCACCTTCTTGGGTATGGGGAATCTTTCTCCAGGTCCACCACATGCCATGCCCCTTTCAGAGTCAGTCCCATGTAGGCATCTCCACCTCTTTGTCACTTCATCTTCCTTTTTATGTCACCCAAGATAGCTAGATGATTGACACAGTCAGTGGATTCTATTTATATCCTGCACTAAAGGGACATTTCTTTCATAAATGAAAATCTCCAAATATAACTTCATCAATTTGTAATATCTACATATACTATGTGAATGGGACCCATCCTTTTGTTGAAAAATCAGTACAGTAATTCAACTTCTTTCACTTCTCATTAAAAGACCTGGACCATTCAAGGCCACTTTTCACTGAGGCTAGAATGAAACAGTACAGTAGTTCCCCTTTTTCCATGGGGGGATACATTACAAGACCCTCAGTGGATGCCTGAAATCATGGATAGTACTCAACCCTATATATACTATGTTTTTTCTCATACATACATATCTATAATAAAGTTTAATTTATAAATTAGGCACAATAAGAGATTAACAACAGTAATAATGAAATAAAGCAATATCACAACATACTCTAATAAAACTTACGTGAATGTGGTCTCTCTCCCTCTCTCTCTCTCTTTCAAAATATCTTATTGTACAGATTTAATGCCTTTTCCACATTAACTAAGCACTTATGCACTGTGGCCATAACTTTTGCAGTTTGAGTGTGACATCAAAACTAGGACAAATTTCTTTTTCCTTCTTCACAATTTCACTGATAGAAGATTCATTCTTACCTTAGATCTTAGCAATCCCAGCATACAGTTTTTATTTCTTTCCTGATTAAGTCAAGAACTTTCACCTTTTCCCTTTCAGGAGGCACTTTATGGGCTCCTCTTTGGCATATCCAAATTGCCAGCATCACCATTCTTGAGGTTTGAGGCCTTTATTAAGTAAAATAAGGGTTACTTGAACACAAACACAGCTATAATGCAACAGTGAGTCTGATAAGGAAGACGGCTATCAACTGACCAATAGTGGGACTTGCCGTGCAAAGGGATGATTCAAGTCCAGGATGGGATGGAGCAGCATGTCAAGAGATTTCTTCACACTACTCACAATGGCATGCAATTTAAAACGTATGAATTGTTTAATTCTGGAATTTTCCATTTAATATTTCTGGACCATGGCTGATTGTGGGTAACAGAAACCTCAGAAAGTGAAACTGTGGTTGGGGCGGGGGGTACTTTATAAGAGGAAAGATGGAACAAAAATGATAGATTTCCACATGTCTAGTTAGGTTCCTTGTGTGGATGAAGCTTTGGTATAACTTTAGATAACCCTTGAGTTAGGTGTTTTCCTCTATCTTTAAGATTAGGGAATTTTGAGTACTGTCACAATATACTCATAAATACCCGCATTACAAATCACAATGGCACATTTTCAAGGTGACAGAATTTACAAGAAGTAATGTTATTATTCTAAAGAACTCAGTACCTTATACAAATCATCAGTTCAACTGATTTATTATTCAGTATGAGTTAAAATTAGGTGGAAAAAGAAGCAAAGTAAGATTGTTTGCCTGTCCATGATTATATTGTATTTCGTTCATAAATCTGCACATTGTTATAATGCACCCATTTAGATAAATGTTTTTAGTTAAAGAAATTGCTTTTGATCTTATAAACTATATTGCATTTTAGACTTAATTTTAACAAAAATTTCAATGTTATTTTTAAAATGTGCCTCATGATCTATATGGAGGCTTTGTCTTTTTTCAGAATAAGGTCTCTAAAATCAGATTTCCCTGATCAATTTTTACATGTTATGAATTATTCATCATGAATTCATTATGAACCAAATAGGCTGATATTACAGAACTCATAAAACAAGGTAGTAATGTAACACTAAATCAAAGCCAGCTGATTTAAAGGCAGAGCTCTCTTGCTTTCATGTATTTTTTATTCTAGAGATGATGTCAACTGGTGCTACAACATTTGTATCAAATCAAAAAGCAGATATAAATTTACTGTATTATTTTCTATTCTAGTTTATCATACACTCCAAATGTCACACTTCAAAATTCACAGAACACACAGCTATATAGAAGAAATATCAGTAAGGTAGCTCTCTAAGCCTGAAATGTGTTTTAAATAATTTTATCAGTTTTTTGCAATTGGTTGAATTTCTTGTTCTTTTTGTTTCTCATGTGAAAAATGGTACATCAAATGCTCATCTATTTATTGTTTCTATTAGGCAGTGGTCATAGATTTTAATGAACTATAAAGATGTTTGGCAGTAGTAGCATAGAAACAAGTGCTGTTTCCTAGGTTAAAGGTAAGGTGTGCTTCAACCGGCAAAGACACAAGCTTGGGAAAGAGATACACAGAGTGGGACTGGGACTTTGGAAACTCAGTTCTTGCTAAGAGGATGAATTCTAGACAATTATGGACTTCGTTGATAGTGGGGGCAGGCAGGTCCTTGTATAATTTCAGACATGAGGTAACTCTTCAGAGAAAATATTTCATCTACATGAGTATGCATGTAGGCATGGATATTGAAATGTATTCATACTCTATCTCATTCCAAAGTAATTTGGAATTTGAGGTCACTTTAAGAATTCCATGTTATATGAATCTCCAATTGATGAATAGCTAAAAAAATATTGAGTACTTACCAAATGCTAGGCATCATTCTTAATGTGAATTAATTTATTTAATTGTCCCAAAACTCTATGAGGCAAGTGTTGTTTTTAATAAACATTTTATGGGTCTAGAAACTAAGACCTAGAGAATGTATCCAATTCACCCAGTATCACCCAGATAGCATGCTATCAGATGGATACAAAATCAGGCAGCTGGCACCAAAGATTGATAAAAGGGAAAATAAGACTGTAATTACAAACACATATTTTTTTTTCTTACAACTAGAATTTTGACAATAAGTAAGATGCAAAACCCTTGGTAACTCTTATCTTGAAAAGCCGAGTGGACTTTGTGGGAGAGCTGGATCTGAAGTGAGCATAAGTCATGTTTTCTACCCCCCACTTCCCCACCCCACATCCCGGGTGTGCTGGCAGCTATCACCTTGATGGGAGGTGAGGCTGGAGATGGAGGGACTATAGTCAAAGCCTCTTCCTTTGCCCAGTAGCTGACAGGACCCTGTTAGGGGCAGAGGCAGGTCCTAAAGTGCTGGAGCAGAAGCCCTGAGGCTCAGGTCCAAGCTGGTCCATTCCCTCTAAGTGTGTGCTCTCCCCACGCCCAGCATTGGCATCTCTGCCCCAGAGGGGAGCAGTGCTGAAGCAAGAGGGGCTGGGGTGGGTGCCAGGTGCAGGCCAGAGAGCAGAGTGGGGCAGTCCAGGCACACTAGTCAGAGTTCCAGACCACTCCTGATCTGCTGCCTCCAAGAACACAAGCAGTGGCCGTCCCCACCCTAATCAGAGGTAGTGATGAATCCGAGCTGGCTCTGAGTCTCACTGGTCTTCACACCAATCAAAGGGACTCTTATCTTCCTAGTGCTGGTTGACCAATATTGGTTGACACATTTGTCCTTTCATTAACAGTAGCTGAGATTAGAGCAATGTTGTTCCCATTACTGAGTATAGGATCCGGCACATGGTGTATTCTTAGCATATATTCCTTTAATTTAATGAAAGGTGGCATCAAGGAGGTTTGAAGCAAACTGTAGAGATGCACCTATGACATTCCAGCTCAGGAACACAACTCCCGGTTTTGAACGGAATAGTAGAGACAAAGTAGGGCAGACCCTGTAGGGGAAGGACACAAATATAAGTCACAACATATAATATAGGGGTTTGTGTACAGAGAGAATGTAGAAGTCCTAGATCTAAGTAAGTTTGATTAGCTGCTGAGTCATGTGATACAGGACCGGAACTCTTTAGAACGCATTTACAAAAGGGCAGTATTGATTTCAAAATTCCAGTGGGCTGAGTCAGCAGAAAGAAGGGAAGCAGCCTGAGACATAAAAGACAGTTAAGGAGGGAACCAGGCAGTTTACTACATGTAGCTGCTTTTGAGCAATATAGTTAGAGATAGAGATTAAATGCTAGTACTTCAAGAGAAACAGATTTCTTCAGTTTGGGAATAATCCTATCTTTCCCTATATTATGTAAAGGGTCTTTTTTTAAAAAAAATAAGAGTAACAGAATTTAAGCTTTAGGTTATGCAATATTTTTTTTTCCCCTGCAATATAAATATTTAATTCAAAGGGAATCAACAGTAATACACCATAAATTCTTATTTTGACACTCTCCAAAGCAATCACATGGAATAAACACTGTTTGTGACAAATTACAGAAAGCTTGATCACTAAGAACCAGAGAGAAATACTATTGCATACTGTAATGCACACTATACCCATAAAAATCTTCGCAGTCTCTATTGTAATATTGTACAGTGCAATTGCTGCGTGACAAACTAATGTAGCATAGAAGCAAAAGTGAAAACAAATAAACTAAAGAAAGAAAGCCACAAGACCAAGTCTAAAATGGATAAAGAGTTAATAGTTCAAACTAACCAAATTTATATCCACTGGGTTTGTGAAAATAAATATTCTTACATTTTGCAGTGTATGATTTAACATCTACTTGACACAAACCAAGGTTGAAATTAGTAGTAGAGATTTAAAAAATGGAAAAGTTTTGTTCCTACAGTAACATATTTAGTTAAACACCCTAAAGGAAAAAAAAAGAAAACCCTAAATATGAGGATATGTGATAAAACATAATTTACAAATTAAAAGAGTATGCAGTTATGCAACCTGAAGTCACGCAGTGTTTCCTTTAAAAAATATTAAAACCAAACTGGTAAAAATGGTTTTAAAGTGGGTAGGCAATAAGGTTTTGAAAAACAGCTTTGATGAGATGAGGCTTTAGACTGGACCTGAGGCAAAGCAGAATAAACTAATGAACCGAAGCATTAAAGTAATTATTTATTGTTGGTTATTTTCAAAACTAAAATCATTTTTAATTCCTGTAAATTACTGACTCATATATTCATTGAGACTTTTAGTGATGTCTTTTGTAAGTTTCTCTTTTACAGGTGAAGTATAGAAGATGTGTATATTTGCACACAACACAAGTGCTGACATTTTCCTAGTGCACACATTTGAAGCTCTTCAATAACGGAATGCAATAAAAGCATGGGTACCATAACATAAGTGTCTGCTCTGGGTGTCAGTAAGTCACCCCACTTCCAATCTTCCTCCCACTTCCATCTAGAATAACTGAGGCAATTCAAGAAGTAGATATTTGACACGACACAGATTTCAAGGTTGTGAAAAGGGCTATTTTTGATGCAGTCAAATCTAAAAAGTATTAACCATGTAGCAGACCTTCCCCCCTCACTATCATTATTAAGCTTCTTCAACTAGATTGAAATAAACAACATATTGTTCTTTATTTTTGACATTATCAATGTGTGTGTGTATCTATATATACATATATATGCATATATATATATATATATATATATATTCCTCTTTTAACTTCTCTTCATCTTCTTCCAACCCATTAAAAAATCATACCATGGCAAGCTGTCATACCCTTATTATTTTGAATATGTTAATAAAGCATCATTTTTATTATCTTATGTATGTTTGTATACGTTTAAATTATCTACTTTTTGATTAATGAGCTGCACTAATGATCAGGGAATGGCAGAAAGATTGCAATTTGGAGTGCACCTATCTATGAGATCTGTGTGAATAAACACCATTTTCTTAATCATTGAACTGAATGACATTCATTTGCTGCAAGGGACAGTTGTTTCCCCATGTCCCTATTCAGCTTTTAAATCAATAGATAAGTTTACTTGTCTGTGATATGTGGTTGGTAATGGTGATGGATGATACTAGTGACAATTTGAGGATTTTTTTATTCAGTCTCTAAAAACCTCATAGTGAACAGAAACTTTTTAAAACAACACTTATAACTTAAAGGATGATTCTGTGTGAAATGACAGAGTGCAACAAGGGCCATTTGACATTTTATTCAGCAAAGCTTACACTCTTAAAATAAAGTTTAATCCATCTTAAAAATTGAGGCATAAATAACTGATTAGATCAATGAGCAACACTTTGAAAGTTTTGATAAACCAAAGCAAATCCTCCTCTCTCTGAGGGACTAATATAATAGATTGATAGAGTTTGCATCAAAATAAGTATGGGAAGTGTTTAATTCCATCTGATAAATGCTGAGGCAAATTAGAATTGATTAGAAGATAGACAACATATTATAGACACACTTTGTCTTCTCGTTTAGTCTCAAACTTAAATTCTTTTTATTACTCTATTAGAACTTAATTTCTATACAGTTATTGTTTCGAAGAAATAGTCTTGGAGATCTACACTACAAGGTCTAGATTTAGTACTTGATATATTAACCTATTTATATTTTTTCTTTTTTCTTGAAGTTTAGGAACACAAATTACATTAGTGAATATATTTCAAACTCAAGGGAGTTTAACGTTACTTCACAAAGGACGGGGAGAGGAAAAGAGTATTATGGAGCTATACTTTCTTTTTCTGATAAACGTTGAAATAACTTTGAAAACCCAAATGATAAATTCTCAAAAGAAATTTATTATCATAGTAGTAAATGGTATTAATATATTCATTTTTCAAATTCACATTAACACAATTTTCAGTCCTTCCATTATAAGCTCAAGAGCCATTTCTACTACTTTATGTACTTGACAGATACATGTATCCCACAATACAAAGCACTGTTTCCCAACTGTGCATACTAGATGTAGGGCTCAATTGTAAAATAGGTTTTAAGAATGCTGGTTGTCAGTCCTGTAGAAGTTCGTAGAAAGTTTAATATGCTAATTTACACTGTAAACCTCAAAAAATTAAAAAAAGCTTTCAATATATCATGACATTTATTTGACAAGTCATTTCACTGAATATTGCTGTGTGAATGAACTTGAGGAAGTGATAGAACCTCAATACAGTGTAATAAATATAAAGCTGTTATTTCTAATTTTAAATACTTCCTAATTTTACTTTTAATTTTGTGTATCACTTTATATATTATTAAAAATATGGAAAAGTATTTGGAAAAAAATTTCACATCATACCAGTTAGAAAATACCAATAAACTTTGGTTCTATTCTTGTCTATATAGACCCAATTCACACCCACAAACACAATTAAATATTAATGTAATATATATGTTTATATAAATATAAACAAATATATAATAAATATTTATTTACATATATATGTATGTACAGTAGTCTTATAACCTACCTTCTTTTTTTAAAATTAATTAATTAATTTATTTTTGGCTGTGTTGTGTCTTCGTTGCTGCATGCGGGCTTTCTCTAGTTGTGGCGAGCAGGGACTACTCTTCATTGTGGTGTGCAGGCTTCTTATTGTGGTGGCTTCTCTTTTTGCAGAGCACTGGCTCTAAGCACGTGGGCTTCAGTAGTTGCAGCATGCAGGCTCAATAGTTGTGGCTCGTGGGCTCTAGAGCACAGGCTCAGTAGTTGTGGCACACTGGCTTAGTTGCTCCGCTGCATGTGGGATCTTCCCAGACCAGGGCCCGAACCTGTGTCCTGTGCATTGGCAGGTGGAGTCTTAACCACTGAGCCACCAGGGAAGTCCCTAACCTACCTTCTTAATTTAACATAATTTTGTGAGAATTTCTTGAGTGATGAACCACTCAAGAAAGTATCTGTTGTATAACATATACAATGAAATAATAAATATTAAAATAATAAATAAAATTCATCAGACAAGGTTTAACAAAAGTAATTCAATGAGCAAACTATCAATACCAGTCAGAGTAATATCAATACTAAAAATTTCATTTATAATAGTTTTAAATTAGATATAATCCAAATGTCCATTAGCTTTTGAAAGGATAAACATATTGTGATACATATGTAGGATGAAATACCACTCAGAAGCAGAAAAATGAACTTCTTATTCAGGTAATAACATGGGCAAATATCAAGACATTATGCCAACTAAAAGAAGCAACCACAAAAAATAGCATACTATATGATTCTACTTATACCAAATTCCTGGAGAGATAAAATTATTGTGACAAAAAGCAATTCAGTGTTTGCGAGGCTTGAGGGGAAGGGAATGACTGTAAAAAGTCAATTCTTCTTTATGGGAGGTGATATAAATATTCTGTAACATTCACATGATTGTGTACGGTTGTCAAAAGTCATCAACTTGTTTACTTCAAACTGGTGAATTTAATTTTATGTAAATTTACCTCAATAATGATGGTGCTTTTATTTTTTTAAAATTACCTTTTTCATGTAACATCCCTTACCAGCCCATGTCCTATTTCCTCTACTCCTGTTGTAACACACTCATAGTTCTGTTAGGGTTTTTATATTTGCTTTAGTCTTTAAAAAAAATGCTTATTAGCCCTCACTAGGTTGTCCTTTTAAAGAAAGAAATATATTACATCTACCTTTTTATGTCTATGTCTAGAAAGATTCCTGGCAATATAACATTTCATAGAATAAATAATTCAGAGAGTAAAGTCTCTGATGGCATATAACTTATACTTATTGAAATGACTGAAATTTCAGAAAAGTATTAGAGAACACATAAGACATTGCTGGCAATATGGGTCACACTAGTTAGGTGTATGGTCAAGCACTTATAATAAATAATTTTGAAAGCCCATTTTGAAAATTTGTTACATTAATACAATTTTTAAGTATAGTCTAAATTGTGAGTATATATGACTGAGGAAAATTGCACAAAACTCTTGTAACTCCTTGCGAAATATCCTAGAACTTCTATAGCAACAAGACATAACAGTTTATTAAATTGTTTTAAAAATTACCTTAAAAAATAAAAGTAACTGTTTATGCAATGATATCAACTGCTTGATGTATCTAAACATTTTTATCTTCAGGCCCAAAATAAAATCTTGTTAAATCCCAGGGTAAATATCTGCCTTTAGTTTGTTCCTGTTGCAGAGTGAAGGGTAATTATTTTTCTGCTGTCTCACACATATGAATGCCAATTCAATATGGATTATACGTGCTTAGTTTTGATCAAGGGAAACCTTGAAAACTTACTCTGCTTTATCAGAAGAATAACATCTATAGTCAATAAGTACGGTAATGACTATTTTTTTGTGAGCACAATATAAACCATTATAACTATGTTAATGATGTATAATTCTATATGATGATTTCAATAAACATGTATATTTACATGCATATTTGTATTATGTATATATGTATGCATATTTATCATAATTACAACTAATTTAATTTGAACTTATTAGACATGTTCAATATGCCAGATGTGCTGTGTTTTTTTAAAGGTATAGCAAGGCAGTATTTTTAAATAACATGTAAATTGTTTTCCACTCTGGGTAATTTTTTCATCATTTTCAGTAACTTTTCCTGGTGAGATAACGCCATTGGGCTGAGGTTTATTCTCATGGGGATTGGACAGTTGAATGGTATTTAAAATAAAAATTTCTTTCTTTAGTTTTGGTTTTCACATATAATTTTTATCTTAGTAAAATAATAGTTTTGAAATTTCAGGAGAGAAAGAAATGTTTTCTTGGAATTCCTCAAATTCAAAATTTAAGTATTATAAACCAGAACATGAAAGAAGAATGAATGTATAAACTATAACATTGAAGAGCTAAGTAATATGACACAGAAGATATTTTTGCTTCCTTGGAAAGGTTCTGGGGAAAAGATCTAAGGGAATAAGAAACAGAACAAAAGTCACACTCTTGGGTTTTGCTGTCCATCAGGTTAAGGGTTAAGAGCGGATGGTAGAAATATCCAGGTAGATTTATGGGATTAGGTGGTGAATTTCAGTGTCTTGAAAGCTTGCAAGATTTCCACAAAATATTCACAGTTTTGTCTTAAATCTAATATGACATTTATGATAGAGCATCAATGGCTATGGAAGGTACTAAACAGATGGGCCTGGGTAAATCTTATTAGGTTACACATTCTCAGTGTAGACAAAACAATAGCATGTTGTCCCAGGGATCCTAAGGAGAGAGACTTATTGTATCAGAAATGTCATAGATTTGGAAGGAGATGTCTGCAGGATACAGGAATCACCCAGCTGGAGTCAATGGCAAGTGTATGGTAATTAGAAATGTCTGGGCCCAAATGCAAACTATCTGGTAGCATGTAAAGTGTAAGATACCCAGTGACCTGCTGGTCAAAGCTCTACCAGAGTGGAGAACAACAAAAACAGAAAAACAGAAAACAAACAAGCAAACAAATGAAAAACAAATCCCCAAACCAACAAAAACCTATAGGAGTCAAAGGATATAGGCAAGTAGAATTAAACACTTCAACCAGAGCTCAGGGGGAATGAATACCACTCAGCCAAGACCCACTTGGAAATGGAAGCCTCTTCCCTGTGCTGCCATCAAAGAAAAAGAGACAGGACAGACTTCTGGAAAGGAGGAAGCCTCCAAAGAAAACTTTGTTTTAAACCACAAATATCTTTAATTGAAAAGAACAAATATTCCTGCCATTAGTGAAAATCAAAGTCAAAGATAAAGAGAGTTACAGGAAATAAGGTTTTCCTTCATCTGATTTTTGAATATATGTCTATTAAATAGAATCCTTACAATAATCTTATAAAGGGAATGGCATTATTCCTCTTAAAAAACCAAAAATAAGCTCAGACAAGTTGATTGACTTTTCCTAATGTGATGAGATTTCTGGTGATACACTAACAATGAATTTTCTGAAAAAGAAATAAAGAAATCTATCCCATTTACAATAGCATCAAAAACAATAAAACACTTAGGAATAAATTTAACTAAGGAGGTGAAAGATCTCTACTCTGAAAGTCACAAGATGCTGATGAAAGATATCAAAGATGCAAGTAAACAGAAAAGTATTCTGTGTTTATGGATTGGAAGAATTAATATTGTTAAAATGTCAATATTACCAAAAGCAATCTTTAACTTCAATTCAATCCCTATCAAGATTCCAATGGTATTGTTAACAAAAGTAGAAGCACTCCTAAAATTTATATGAACCACAAAAACCTGGAAATGCCAAATATATTCTCAATAAAGTTTTTTGTATGAATGAATGAACCATCAATTGATTCATTTTTAGGTATTTCTGTTTTTAAAATATTTGTAAATGTTTTTAAAAATTTTTAAATATTTTTCTATAAACACGATTTTCTTTTAAGCCCATATTTATTTTTCTATTGTTGTATATGTAATTTAATACCTGACTTGAGAATAAAAAAGATATATAGGGTAAGGTACGTGGCCTTGGAAAAATAATAGATATCCAAATTTTCATTATAATCCCCTTATGTCTTCTTCTACTTTTCCTGCTGTACCCGTTCAGATTTTATTTTGACCTCACTTTCTCACATGACTCCTTGAAGGATGCCAAAAATTGGGGAGGATATATATGTAGGTTAACAAATATAATTTTAAAAGTCAAGTATAAACAAAGTTCTATTGGTCTTTTTTCCTCTTAACATCTAAGTAAGTTTATCTATGTATTTATCTATCACAAAAGCATTGATCAGGATTTAGTTAATGGAATAAACATTGATTACACTCATACTGCTTGAATAAACTCTGATCAGTGCTGGGATATAAGGGTGAAATTCATGGTACTTAACTGAAAGATTTTTGTAATCACATAGATGATATAGTTGAGTGTGTCAGTTATGGTGCCAAGAGGAAAAAAGCACACTCAAATGGAATAACTGAGGAAAGACTAATGAAGCTTTTTCAAAAAGCTGTGGGCAGTTTTAAAAGGAAACAAGAATGAGTGGCTTACAATGGTAGGAAGGCTGCCAAATCGAGCACTGGAGGCACAGATGGACTGAACAGTCACAGAAATCTAGAGAGAAGTCTAGAGGGACAGAGCCAATGCTTACAACAGAGAAACCTAGAAACTGCAAATCTGTGACCCATCACATAGGGATCCTAAGAGAAAATATCATAACATGTCTCCCGTTCAAATTTCTGTTTTCCTGTGAGCCTTCAATAGCTGAACAAAATTGGAAGATGGAGATGAAGGGAGCTCTAGTAATCCAGCTTGTAGAGGTGAACTCCTCTAGGTATGGAACAGAATGCTGGAGCTTGAAGAACCAATTTTGAAGGACATGTGGACGATATCCAAAGATTCAAGGAAACAAAACATTTTAAATACTATGTTATGGATTATATAATAGAGCTACAGAAAGATGGAGATAGGATTCAAAAGATGGTGTATCAATTTTTATAATGAGATTCAGGGCAAATTTTATACATAAAGTGATACATCGATGGCTTCATGGTTGAAGGATGTTGGGGATGAGTTCTGGACAAGGTAAATGGAAGAGTCACTGAAATTATAAAAGGGAATAAAATTGCTCAAAGATACTACAATGATTATGATAAGAAGATGTGTGGGGCAAGACGAAGGAACGGTGGTCAGGGAGAGAAATGCGTTCAGCAGAAGAAAGAGATAAAATAATAAATAAATAAATATATAAAGCAATGGGAAGTAAAGAACCAGTGAGGTGCTGCATGTATAGGGTGTCTTCAATGAAATGATTTTGGTGGTTTGTGGAGGTATCACACAGTGTGAAGGAAGTGGTGATGCTAGAGCGTCAGAGACATGAAAGGAAGGAAAACTAATAAACTAATAAACTAATAAACTAATAAACTAATAAAGAAAAAAATTAGAGATTAACAAAAGATCAAAAAGTTTGGTCATTCAATATGTCAATAAAATAATAAATGTTAGAAAAATAATAAAACAAATTATTTTTAGATAATGTGACTATGTACATAAGTAATCCAAAATAATCTATATAAAAATTATAATTTAAAAGAAAATTTAGCAAGCTGATGGAAACAAGGTGATTTCCAGAAACATGTCATATTTCTATGCACAACAATAAACAAATTGAAAGAGGAACTTTAAAATAACACTATTTAAAGAGCATACAAATCACTATATTAAAAAAAATCTAACAAAATACATGCAAATCCTCTACCTGGTGAACTATGATCATTATTGAAACAGTAAAGATTTTCCTAAATTAACAAAGTGATATACCATGTCGATGGAATGAGAAACCCATTATTATAATGATGCTAGTTATCTACAAGTAGAATCAGTGCAATTTCAGTAAAGAACACAGAACTTTTATTGTGGAAATTCACGGGCTAAGCCTAAAACTGACTGAAAAAATACAAAACGCCAGGATTCACCAAAATAATTTTGAATAAAAGAAAGAAAGAGAACTTATAGTGTATCAATATCCATTTTAAATTTACAATAAATAAGACAGGGTGGTATAGATGTAAATAAAGAGTTTAAAAACAGAGCTATACAAGAGGGAGGGGATATGGGAATATGCATATACATATAGTTGATTCATTTTGTTGTACAGCAGAAACTAACACAACACTGTAAAGCAATTATATTCCAATAAAGATATTAAAAAAAATAGAGCTATACAAAAATAATCACAGAAATTATGAAAAGCATAAACATTTCAATAAATGATGCTGGGTCAATTAAATATCTATATGAGGTCACATAAAAAAGTATATCATGATCCTTCTAACAACACACATACAAATTAATTCCACATGAGTATATAAGACTCTAAGGAGGGGACTTCCCTGGTGGGCCAGTGGCTAAGACTGTGCTTCCAATGCAGGGAGTGAGAGTTTGATCCCTAGTAGTCAAATAACTAAGATCCCATAGGCTGTGCAGTGTGGCTATTAAAAAAAAAAAAAAAAAAAGGAATTCACAAAATGTTTTTTAAATAAATATCTGGATTTTAAAAAGAGATGCAAGGTCTGTATTCAAAATGAATTATATATCCAAATAATAGGAAAATAAAATTAACAATATTTTATTTAAAATAGGAAAAAACAAAATAATTACAGACAAATGCAGCACAAGATATAGAAAACCTCTACTTTGAAAAACTGTAAAATATCTCTGAGAGAAATTAAAGAAGATATCAATAAATAGAGGGCAATATATAGTTCTCAGATTGGAATAATCAATATTATTAGGTGGGAGGATTGGTTCAAGATGGTGGAGTAGAAGGAAGTGCTCTCACTCCCTCTTGCGAGAGCACGGGAATCACAACTAACTGCTGAACAATCATCAACAGGAAGAAACTGGAACTCACCAAAAAAGATACCCCACATCCAAAAACAAAGGAGAAGCCACAAGAAGATAGTAGGAGGGGGACAATCACAATAAAATAAAATCCCATAACTTCTGGGTAGGTGACTCACAAATTGGAGGACACTTATACCACAGAACTCCATCCCCTGGAGTGAAGATTCTGAAGCCCATGTCAGGCTTCCCAACCTGGGAGTCCAGCAACGGGAAGAGGAATTCTTAGAGAATCATACTTTGAAGGCTAGAGAGATTTGATTGCAGGACTTTGACAGGACTGGGGGAAACAGAGACTCCACTCTTGGAGGGCACACACAAAGTAGTGTGTGCATCGGGACCCAGGGGGAAGGAGTAGTGACCCCGTAGGAGACTGAACCAGACCTACCTGCTAGTGTTGGAGGGTCTCCTGCAGAGGTAGGGAGTGGCTGTGGCTCACCACTGGGACAAGGACACTGGCAGCAGAAGTTCTGGGAAGTACTCCTTGGCCTGAGCTCTCCCAGAGTCTGCCATTAGCCCCACCAAAGAGCCTGGGTAAGCTGCAGTGTTGGGTCGCCTCAAGCCAAACAACCAACAGGGAGGGAACCCAGCCCCACCCATCAGCAGACAAGCAGATTAAAGTATGACTGAGCTCTGCCCACCAGAGCAACACCCAGCTCTACCCACGACCAATCCCTCCCATCAGGAAACTTGCACAAGCCTCTTAGATAGCCTCATCCACCAGAGGGGAGACAGCAGAAGCAAGAAGAACTACAATCCTGCAGCCTGTGGAACAAAAACCACATTCACAGAAAGATAGACAAAATGAAAAGGCAGAGGGCTATGTACCAGATGAAGGAATAAGATAAAACCCCAGAAAAACAACTAAATGAAGTGGAGATAGGCAACCTTCCAGAAAAAGAATTCAGAATAATGATGGTGAAGATGATCCAGGACCTCGGAAAAAGAATGGAGGCAAAGATCAAGAAGATGCAAGAAATGTTTAACAAAGACCTAGAAAAATTAAAGAACAAACAGAGATGAACATTACAATGACTGAACTGAAAAATACACTAGAAGGATTCAATAGCAGAATAGCTGAGGCAGAAAAACGGATAAGTGACTTGGAAGACAGAATGGTGGAATTCACTATCCCCTTCTAAGAGGGAAGTTTATAGCTATACAAGCCTACCTCAAGAACTAACAAACATCTCAAATAAACCATGCAACCTTACAAGGAACTAGAGAAAGAAGAATAAACAAAACGCCAAGTTAATAGAAGGAAAGAAATCATAAAGATCAGAGCAGAAATAAATGAAATAGAAACAAAGAACACAATAGCAAAAATTAATAAAACTAAAAGCTGGTTCTTTGAGAAGATAAACAAAACTGATAAGCCATTAGCCAGACTCATCAAGAAAAAGAAGGAGAGGACTCAAATCAATAAAATTAGAAATGAAAAAGGAGAAGTTACAACAGACACCGTAGAAATACAAAGCATCCTAAAAGACTACTACAAGCAAATCTATGCCAATAAAATGGACAATCTGGAAGAAATGGACAAATTCGTAGAAAGGTATAACCTTCCAAGACTGAACCAGGAAGAAATAGAAAATATGAACAGACCAATCACAAGTAATGAAATTGGAACTCTGATTAAAAATTTTCCAACAAACAAAAGTCCAGGACCAGATGGCTTCACAGGTGAATTCTATCAAACATTTAGAGAACAGCTAACACCCATCCTTCTCAAACTCTTCCAAAAAATTGCAGAGGAAGGAACACTCCCAAACTCATTCTATGAGGCCACCATCACCCTGATATCAAAACCAGACAAAGATACTACAGAAAAAGAAAATTACAGACCAATATCACTGATGAATATAGATGCAAAAATCCTCAACAAAATACCAGCAAATAGAATCCAACAACACATTAAAAGGATCATACACCATGATCAAATGGGATTTATGCCAGGGATGCAAGGATTCTTCAATATACGCAAATCAATCAATGTGATACACCATATTCACAAATTGAAGAACAAAACCCATATGATCATCTCAATAGATGCAGAAAAAGCTTTTGACAAAATTCAACACATATTTATGATAAAAACTCTACAGAAAGTGGGCATAGAGGGAACCTAACTCAACATAATAAAGGCCATATACGACAAAGCCACAGCAAACATCATCCTCAATGGTGAAAGCATTTCCTCTAATATCAGGAACAAGACAAGGATGTCCACTCTTACCACTATTATTCAACATAGTTTTGGAAGTCCTAGCCATGGTAATCAGAGAAGAAAAAGCAATAAAAGGAATACAAATTGGAAAAGAAGAAGTAAAACTGTCACTGTTTCAGATGACATGATACCATACATAGAGAATCCTAAGATGCCACCAGAAAACTACTAGAGCTAATCAATGAATTTGGTAAAATTACAGGTTATGAAATTAATGCACAAAAATCTCTTGCATTCCTATACACTAATGATGAAAAATCGGATAGAGAAATGAAGGAAACACTCCCATTTACTACTGCAACAAAAAGAGTGAAATAGCTAGGAATAAACCTACCTAGGGAGACAAAAGACCTGTATGCAGAAAACTATAAGACACTGATGAAAGAAATTAAAGATTATACCAACAGATGGAGAGATATACCATGTTCTTGGATTGAAAGAATCAATACTGTGAATATGGCTATACTACCCAAAGCAATCTACAGATTCAATGCAGTCCCAATCAAATTACCAATGACATTTTTCACAAAACTAGAACAAAAAATTGTACAATTTGTATGGAAACACAAAAGACCCCAAATAGGCAAATTGGTCTTGAGTGAAAAAAAACAGAGCTGGAAGAATCAGACTCCCTGACTTCAGACTTTACTACAAAGCTACAGTAATCAAGACAATGTGGTACTGGCACAAAAACAGAAATATAGATCAATGGAACAGGATAGAAAGCCCAGAAATAAACCCACACACCTATGGTCAACTAATCTATGACAAAGGAGGCAAGGATACACAGTGGAGAAAAGACAGAATGTTAAGTAAGTGGTGCTGGGAAAACTGGACAGCTACATGTAAAAGAATGAAATTAGAACACTCCCTAACACCATACACAAAAATAAACTGAAAATGGATTAGAGACCTAAATGTAAGACTGGACACTATAAAACTCTTAGAGAAAAACATAGGAAGAACACTCTTTGACATAAATCACAGCAAGATCTTTTTTTGATCCACCTCCTAGAGTAATGGAAATAAAAACAAAAATAAACAAATGGGACCTAATGAAACTTAAAAGCTTTTGCACAGCCAAGGAAACTACAAACAAGATGAAAAGACCACCCTCAGAATGAGAGAAAATATTTGCAAATGAATCAATGCACAAAGGATTAATCTCCAAAATATATAAACAGTTCATGCAGCTCAATATTAAAAAAATAAACAACCCAATCCAAAAATGGGCAGAAGACCTAAAGAGACATTTCTCCAAAGAAGACATACAGATGGCCAAGAAGCACATGAAAATCTGCTCAACATCACTAATTATTAGAGCAATGCAAACCAAAACCACAATGAGGTATCACCTCACACCAGTTAGAATGGGCATCATCAGAAAATCTACAAACAACAAATGCTGGAGAGGGTGTAGAGAAAAGGGAACCCTCTTGCACTGTTGGTGGGAATGTATATTGATACATCCCTTATGGAGAACAGTATGGAGTTTCCTTTAAAAAGTAAAAATAGAATTACCATATAACCCAGCAATCCCCCTACTAGGCATATACTCAGAGAAAACCATAATTCAAAAGGACACATGCACCCCAATGTTTGTTGCACCACTGTTTACAATAGCCAGGACATGGAAGCTACCTAAATGCCCATCAACAGACGAATGGATAAAGAAGATGTGGTACATATATACAATGGAATATTACTCAGCCATAAATAAGAATGAAATTGAGTCATTTGTAGAGACGTGGCTGGATCTAGAGACTGTCATACAGAGTGAAGTATGTCAGAAAGAGAAAAACAAATATCGTATATTAATGCATATATGTGGAACCTAGAAAAATGGTACAGATGAACTGGTTTGCAGGGCAGAAATTGAGACACAGATGTACAGAACAAATGTATGGACACCAAGGGAGGAAAGTGGCTGTTTGGGGTGGTGGTGTGATGAATTGGGAGATTGGGATTCACATATATACACTAATATGTATAAAATGGATTACAAATAAGAACCTGCTGTTTAAAAAAATAAATAAAATTACAAAAAATTATTAGATACTTTCTTTTTGTTAAATCGATCTATATATTCACTTCATCCGAATCAGTATTGCAACAATTGTTTTTGGTAGAAATTGACAAACTTTTCCTAAAATTTATATATGCCTTTGGAATGGCCAAAAAATCTCTTAGAAAAATTTGGAGGACTTAAACTACATTATTTCCATACTTGCTAAAAAGCTACATTAAGGAAGACAATGTTGTAGTGTCTTAACACTACATTTACCAAAAAAGTGAACAGAAAGTGTCAAGAAATATACCATACTTGTATGGTTAATTGATTAAATATTGTATCAAGTTAATTAAAGGAGAAAAAGAAGCACTTCAACAGGCGATAATAAAATAATTGTTGATCCATTTTGAAAATAATGAATTTATATTTCCATCTCATACCAGACACAAAATTAATCTGATTTAGCTTGACCACTACTTTACCCCATGCAGAAAAATTAATTGGAATTGTACTAGAAACTTAAAAGTAAAAATTAAACATATAAAGTTATCTATAAGAAACAAATAGAAGACTATCTTCAGAGACTTGGTTAGGCAAAGGTTTCTTAGCGTTTGAAGCAAATATCCTTAAACATAAAATTAAAAAATTTAAAAATGAGATTTATCAGAATTAAAATTTTATGCTTGTGAAAATACACTATTAAAGAAAGCAAGAATTTCACCTGCAGACTGGGAGAAAGAAATTGAAATACATATATCGGATATAGTATTCATTCAGAATAAAGAACTTTAACAAATAAAGATAAAGAACTTTAACAAATAAATAACAAAAGGAAAAACAACCTAAGCAAAAATACAGAAGACTTCAACACACACTCCCAAAAGGAGAAACACAAATTGCCAAAAACACCTGGAAAGATATTCAGAATGCTTAGATATAAAGGAAATGTAAAGTATCATCACAATGAGATAGACTTCTGACCTAATAGAATGGCTTAAAAAAATTAAAACAACATATCTTTGGAAATCCGAACACACATATTGCTCATGAGAGAGTAAAATTGTACAACCATTTTGGAAACTATTTGGAAATTTCCGATAAAGTGAATCATGTATTTACCCTATGACCTACCAAATCCAAAACTAGATATTAATCCAAGTGAAATGGAAACATATTTCCATAAAACCACTTGAACATGAATGCTTAAGATAAGTTTTATATATTAGTCAAAAACTAGAAACAACCCAATTTTCTATGAATAGGAGAATGAAAAAAAAACTTTTGTTACAACCATACCCTAAAATATTACTCAGCAATAAAAAGAATGAATTGCTAAAACATATAATAACATAAGTGAATGTAATAATCTTGTGTTTAGCAAGAAAAGACAGATATCAAAGAGTAGATACTGTATGATTCCATTTATATAAAGTTCAAGAACAGAAAAAATAATCCATGTGTCTATAAATCAGAATGGTGTTTGTCTCTGGAGAGAAGGTATTGGAAGGGGAAATCAGTGAACTTTCTGGAGAGATGGAAATATTCCATACATTGATAAACTATTTTGTCAAAACTTATCTAATTGTACACTTAACTATGTATCTCACTGTGTGTAAATTTTACCTCAATTTTAAAAAGAGGAGCTTTTTACTTAAAAAGAAATGAGTCATTTCCAAATGTATTTTGTAGATTTTAATGTGAAAGTTGAAATAATAAATCATCCAAAGAAAGATTATAAACCTTGACATAGCCAAGGTGTTATAATAAGGATATAAAAAGCACTAACTTTAAAAGGAAAAATATGATAAGTTATATAACTGTAGCTTTAAGAGTGTCACTCCATTAAGGATACTATTAAGAGATGAAAAATCAACTCGTAATAGGATACATAATTCATATGTCTGAGAAATGAGTTACATTTTGAATGTATAAAGATGTGTTAGATCAATTTTTAAAAACAGTAACCAATTAGGAGGAAAAACTTAAAAATAAGATATCCAGACTTCCAATAAACCATGAACATGTCCACACCATTAGTCATTAAGGAAAATACATGCCACATCCCTAGTGAAATACCATCACATAACCTCAAAAATAGCTAACATTAAAAAGAGAAAATTGACAAGGTTACTGAATAATTATAACTATTGTTGGGAATATAAATTGACAGTATTAAGTAACATACATATATCTTATGATATAGCAAATCATATACATGTTGATATATCAATAGGAAATACGTATTTAGATATGTATATACATACAGAGAGAGAAACATTTAGCTACAGCTAGCTATTATGTCTTGGTGTTCTTAATTATTTAAATTATTTACCTTTCTATATGTTCTGATTCTGCTTCAACAAGATTTCTCATAATAGAGAGGAAACTACGATTTGGGAATTTGTTTTATTCATCTGTTGTGATTGAGATCTGCTGCCACCTGTCATTCATTCAACAAATTCTTCTTTATTTTTTCATTTTTAAAATTGAAATATGTTAAACATATAATATTGTGTAAATTTAAGGGAAATGACATGTTAATTTGATACATTATATGTTGTAATGTGATTGCCATTGTAGTGATAATTAGCACCTCCATCATGTTACATAATGATCCTTTATTTTAATTGTCAGAATCATTGTTATAGTCTCTTAGTAACTTTGATAATTATACTACAACATTGTTGTCTATATTCACTATACCGTACATTATATCTCTAGGGCTATTTACTATGCATTGCAAGTTTGTACCCTTAAACAACATTTGTCTTATCCCCCAACAACCCCATCCCTTGTCAATCATCATTTTACTTTCTGTTTTTATGAGTTTGATACTTTTAGATTCCACATGTAAGTGATACAATACATACTTGTCTTTCTCTGCCTGACTCATCTCATTTAGCATAATAAGTTCAAGGTCCATCCATGTTGTCGCAAATGGTAGCATTATTCCCAGTAGCCAAGATATGGAAACAACCTAATTGCCCATCAGCAGATGAAAGGATAAAGTAGATGTGATATACGTATATATATACATATATATGTGTATATATATATATGTGTGTATATATATATATATATTCACACACAATGGAATACTATTCAGCCATGAGAAGGAACATGACCTGCCATTTGTGACAACATGTGTGGGCCTTGAACATACTACACTGAGTTAAGTCAATAAATTTTAATGGACCACTGTTGATGGGATAGACTCTGTTCTAACTCCTGATAAATATTCATCCCAAAGTGAAATCCATTCTGGAACATTCACACTATCCACTGACTGAATCTTCAGTAGAGAATAATATGTTGAAAAGGTAAAAATCACCCATGTAAGCAGAATTTATTTTAGCTTTCTTCGTAACAAAATGGGTCATTTGATACAGTGTACACTTGTCATATCTTTCCTTAAATTCATTGTTTACATTGATCAATATTAATGCTCTTTCCATGATTAAAATAATGTAAAGTTACAGACCCATAATGACTTAAAATTTGACACTCATATATCAAAGTTCTGCTTTGCATTATCAGTCCCGTATTAGAGATTAGTGAAGTGCCTTGTCTTAATTACTAAAGACATGGATCTTCAACTCACAGTGTTCTGATTCAAATCCCAATGAATACAAAGATGGTATCAGTAATAATAGGTAGATCACCAGTCTCTTCATTCTTTACTCCATTGTGAATCCTATTCAATGATACCCTTTTATTATACTCTCTTAAAAATCAAATTACTTATTTAATATAAGATAAACAATGGAGGCCTACTTGGAAAACAAAAACATTCTTTTTCTTTCACTGTAGTAAGAACACAAAGTGAGATCTACTCTCTTAGCGAATTTTTAAGTGCACAATACAGTACAACAGATCTCTAGAACTTATTCATCTTGTATAACTGAAGAGGGGATTTGCTCTTTGAAACTACATTTTTAAGACCTTCATTAATTATAATATTTGAGTAACTAAATGCCTTTGACATCATCTTTGAATATACTGTCAATAACTGTGCCTGGTATTCTCACCATTACATCATCACTATCCCCTGGAACAGGTGAATTTATCTTTCAATTCATTTTGTGAAAAAGGTGCGTAAATTGGTTCCACAATTCTCATATTTTATTCAACAATAAGTATTTGGTGAATACTACTATAATTTGGGCACCATGTACCTGCATGTGCTTTAAGATAAAAAATAAATTTAGCCTGCCCTCACAGAGTTTACATTCTCCCTGATTTCTTTCCCATAATCTCCCATCCTTTAAGTAAAGGGATGGCTGAGAAATTTACCAATGCAGTCAAACCATGATTTGTTAGCAGTTTTAAACGAGTGAGAGGAATCACATTTCCTTTAGGCTATGTGCAGTACTCAGTCATTTTCATGGTAATTGCCTGGAGACAAATTTGTTACGATCATTTCAACAACTCTCAGCATAAAATATGAGGGTGGGAATGAGAGATCTGAGAATATCTTTCTTGTATTCATTTACTAGGAATGAGAAAAGAGTATGAGAAAGTGGCATTGATATTTCTTCCCTGAAATTTACCATTTTCATACAGAAACTTTGACAGGTATGTGTCTGATTATCCATTTTATTGCACTTTTGATTTTAATTTCAGGTGCTGTGTTATTCAAATTCTTCTTTTGCTGACATCTCCATGTCCCCTTTTAGAACACTTTTTTCTTTAATATTTTGGTAGGGATTCTTTTCAATGTAGTTGCATCTATTGAGCTACATGTAATAGAATGAAATTAGGACACTCCTTAACACCATACACATAAATAAACTCAAAATGGATTAAGGATCTAAATGTAAGGCCAGATTCTATAAAACTCTTTGTAAGGCCAGACTCTATAAAACTCTTAGAGGAAAACATAGGCAGAACACTCTGACATAAATTGCAGCAAGATCTTTTTTGACCCACCTCCTAGACTAATTAAAATAAAAACAAAAAACAACAAATGGGACCTAATTAAATTTAAAGGCTTTTGCACAACAAAGGAAACCATAAACAATAAAAAAAGACAACTCTCAGAATGGGAGAAAATATTTGTAAATGAAGCAACTGACAAAGGATTAATGTCCAAAATATACAAACAGCTCATGCAGCTCAATATCAAGAAAACAAACAACCCAATCAAAAAATGGGCAAAAGACTTAAATAGACATTACTCCAAAGAAGACATACACATGGCCAAGAGGCACATGAAAAGATGCTCAGCATCACTAATCATTAGAGAAATGCAAATCAAAACCTAAATGAAGTATCACCTCACATCAGTCAGAATGGCCATCATCAAAAAATCTACAAACAATAAATGCTAGAGAGTGTGGAGCAAAGGTAACCTCTTGCACAGTTTGTGGGAATGTAAACTGATACAGCCACTATGGAAAACAGTATGGAGGTTCCTTAAAAAATTAAAAATAGAACTACCATATGACCCAGCAATCCCACTTTTGGGTGTATACCCAGAGAAAACCATAATTCAAAAAGACACATACACCCCAATGTTCATTGCAGCACTATTTACAATAGTCAGGATATGGAAGCAACTTAAATGTCCACCAACAGAGGAATGGATAAAGAAGATGTGGTACACATATACAATGGAATATTACTCAGCCATAAAAAGGAATGAAGTTGGGTCATTTGTAGAGACGTGGATGGACCCAGAGTCTGTCATACAGAGTGAAGTCAGAAAAACAAATATCATATATTAATGCATATTTATGGAATCTAAAAAAATGGTATAGATGGTTTCATTTGCAAAGCAGAAATAGAGACACAGACATAGAAAAAAATGTATGGATACCAAGGGGGACACGGGGGTGGGATGAATTAGGAGATTGGAATTGACATATATACACTGTTGATACTATGTATAAAATAAATAACCAATGAGAACTTACTGTTTAGCACAGGGAATTCTACTCAGTGCTCTGTGGTGACCTAAATGAGAAGGATATCAAAAAAAAAAGGGGATATATGTGTATGTATAGCTGATTCACTTTGCTGTACAGTAGAAATTAACAACATTGTAAAGCAACTATACTCCAATAAAAATTAAAAAGAAAAAAAAGAAAAAATATAATTTTGGTGGGGATTCATCTGGTTTGGCAAATAAGCATGACCTCTAATGTTGATCGAACACTGACAACATTTGAAACAGACAAAATAGATGAAATGTTAACCTAAAAATGAGATTTGTATTTACCTTACAAAAAAGACAATGATGGGTATTCTTTATAATTCAGTTTTTATTCATTTGTGCTAAATATTAAAAAGAAATATATTCTTTCATGTGCATCACATTTCACAGTGATACTGTTACAGATTTCTCTATCACAATAAGACAACATTTGTAATAACACAAATCTGATAAAGAATACCATAAAATTTCCATTTACCAAGAATTGACATGTATAAACTGAATATATCAAGAATAGATTCAATCAGTGTATAGTCACTGTTTCTGATTCTGTTACCTAAGGCTTAGTAATTCTGGGTCTCCTTTGCAGCACTCTTCAGAGGCTAAATCTTTGTATTTTTTCTGTTAAAGTAAAAATGCAATAAGAAATCCAGTTCTAGAACTTAAATAACATAACCAGAGCTCTTACAACGTTACTTTCCAAATTTCAAGCTTAAGCAAAATTTGAAAGTTGTTTTATTTGTAACCTTAGTTTGGGAAATGTGATGTACACTTACAAATCTTCTTTTTCTAAGTGCCCAAGTAAACCATAAATACATTGCCATGGCTAAAATTAAAAAAATAAAGAACTATAGAGAATGAAATATATATGTCTTCTTTTACTCCCTCTTTGAATATCTCTACACTTTGTCGTTGTCTAGTGTGTGTCTTTCTCTAGTTCTTTTTCTACACATATTTAAATGCACGTGTATGTTCCTATGCATAATATTTATTCCCTTTGTTAAAGAAAACATCGTTTTTTATATATGTTGTTTTCTTTGCTACCAAAAACCTGTGAAATATTCTAAAACTTTGCCTCATTCCTATTTATGCACAATTATTATAAGTAGTACTATTAATGTATTAGTATATTTATATGTATAGACTGGTGTCTCTATCAACACTTAGGTGGATTGTTTAACTTTTTAAGTAATTTATATAGTGTCTCAATGAATATCCTTGTGTATACATATGTGTACACTCAATTACAATTATAGATGGCAAATGAATGTGGGATAAGTGGGTAACATGCAGCTTAAACGTAACATTATTTAAGGAAAAAAGTACTACACAAAGCTAATTGTTGATTTAAGTTTCTGTTTTGTGTTTGACTGTGTTTTGTCTTCCTTTGATGTTAATATTGGTCTAGTTAGTGCTTTCTAAAATTTGATTATCTAAAAAAGACTTTATTGTTCTGCAGTAAAATGATAGGGGAAATTAAATTTTTCAAATGACCTAAGAAATAGGAAAAAAAAAAATTGTAAGTATGTGTGTATGGGTGTGTAAGTCAATGAGTAACAGACTGAGAGTGTGTGGAAGCATATGCTCTACTTCCAAGAATTCCCTTGACTTTTAAGCTCTAAATGAACTGGGGATAGAGGAGACACTAAAAACGATCTTGTATTATTGGTAATCTTGTCAAAAATGGCCATTTATTATAGAACTCAACTCTCTTCCTTTGGTTATTGCATGTACTACTTGGAGTTGAGTCTTCTGTCTAAAGGACTCCAGCTTTACTTGTGATCATCTAACTCAAGCTCCATTACAAGGGTCAATTCTAAGATGGCTTGTAATCTTCCATATGGCTTCTGTGAGAACAGTATTTCTCTAAATCTGGGAGTAAAACCACTTATGTCATATGCCTCCTGGGTTGCTGACCTGCTAATTCCCTTGCACTACACCACCAGGACTTCAGGGTTACACAATAAAACTGGAATACTATTGGCAGCAGATTAAATCAATTAGACATTCATAATTCACTCATAGAATAAGTGAATTTTTACCTCAACACAGAATACTTTAGTCTTAGGCTAAATTTAGCAGACAACTTTAGATAATTAAAAGTTTGCTAACTATTTTAATCCCTTAATTTTGCATTGAGGTTTTCACTTTTGAATTTAAACATACAGGGAGAAAAACATGGTATATCAAGGCCTAGCCAAACATAATATGGATGCAAGTTTACAGAGGTTTCCTCCTTTTAAGTCAAGATTACAAATGAAGAAAGTCATTCTTTCATTTATATACCAGATAGTCTTATAATGCCCAGTCCTTGTGAGTTAGTCCAGTAAGAACTGTAGTGTACCCAAGGCAAAGGAAACAACAAATACAAAGCCCAAGAATTTTAAGAGAGTACAGTGCATTACAGATATTAAAATTATTTTGGTATTGCTGGAATGAAGTGTGGGAGATGAGATTGAAGGTGTAGTCAGGGCCAATCTGGTGACATGTTAAAGAGTTTGGACTCCATTCTGAGCAATGAAACTATTGAAGTTTTATGCTCAGATCCATGCTTTAAAAGACATAGACATAGGGAACGGACATGTGGACACAGAGGGAGACAGGGAGGGTGGGACGAATTGGGAGATTAGGTTTGACAGAAATACACTACTATGTGTAAAATAGATAGCTAGTGGGGACCTGCTTTATAGCACAAGGAGCTCAGCTCAGTGCTCTGTGACTACCTAGATGGTTGGGACCGGGGGGTGGGAGGGATGTCCAAGAGGGAAGGGATATAGGTATACATATAGCTGATTCATTCCATTGTACAGCAGAAACTAACACAACATTGTAAAGCAATTATACTCCAATAAAAAAAAAAAATGTTCATTCTGGTTACAGAGAGAGAATAGATTTTAAGCAGGAAGTGAATTGCAAGTAAGTCAAGTTCAGGGATTACTACAGAAATCCAGCAAAAATTGACAGTGACATTAACTAATTTTTTTTCCAAGAAGATGCAAAGAAAGTTCAGTTTGGGAGACCTTAACAAGGACAGATGAATTTATTTTCAATAGCTAGACAAGTACTAAATTGGTAAGTGGTTTCCTTTACAGCGTATGTTGTCTTTTCTTACCCTGAAAGTGTTTTTCTAATTATCAGGCTTACTATGGGTCCTGGGAGGTGAGATTGAATATTTATTGTTCTTGACCTATCCAGAAAATACATTAAAAATAATTTTCTGATCTAGGAAAAACCTTAAGTTCCTTAACTATATATTACTGCATCTATGCTACTTAAAAATTCCAAATGCTGTACTATTGCAACTGTTTCAAGAGAAATGTGACTGGTATCTTGATTATTAGATTCCAGTTGCATCTGGGAACTCAAATTGCAGCAGAAAATAATGAGCTGAATCAATTGAGGGCAGCATTCAGAGTTCACAACCTTCATCTCTAACATGGGGAATAGTATACTCACTTCCAGGATCTTTGCCATGTAGTCAGGATTAATAAAACACTTGTTGAAAGTCGCTGGTAAAACAAAAAATGTTTTCTTATGAGTAATAACAATTGTAGTGGTCAAGACTGCTACTTTTCCTTTCCTAGAAGAAACATTTTTTTTTTTATGATTATGGAATTATCAGTTTACTTAATAACATTTAAATTCTAGCTAATCAAAGAGCAACCTGAATTTTTGTAGCTGTGTGAAATAAATTTCTTTAGAAAATCCAGTGGCAGTAAAAAACATAGAAATACAGTACTTTTCATTCTTGAAATATGTAAATCAATGCAATGTAAACAAATGTTACAGTTGTAACATAATTAGGATTTATTGTCAATACCATTCCTGGGGCCAGCTATTAGTAAAATCATATTATCAGGGCAAACGTCTCATGAAAAGGTTGATAATGTTTAGAGCTTAAATTAGGGAGATTATAACTCAGATTACATTAAATTTTTTCTAGATCCCAACTTTCTTTTAAATTTAAAAAAATTCTTTCCAATAAAAATAATTTAAAGCATTACAACTTCATGGTCTGTAACACTGGCTGCTTTTCTACAGTTGTGCTGTTATATGGCCTTGTGATGTGGCCTTATTACAAAGGGTTTCCTACCACCTAAAAAAACACATTTTTTTCCCTTGTTAATACCATTAATCTTTAGCTTAATCAACATTAATTAAAACATTTGTCTATTTTTTAACAGTATTGATACAGTGGTATATTTAAATAGGTTTATTGTATGGATTAATGACACTGTTGCTTTCAGATGCTTAAGGAGTTGAACATTTATTCAAAAGTATTCACAAATGAATTTGTCCACATTATCAGTAGTTATTTATGTCATGTTGAGGGTTATTTAACTATTTGCTATTAAAAAGTGTTTCTGGACATCAAAAACAAAATGTTAGGAACCATTGTCTTAAAATTTAATTATATTTGTCTCCATGCAGAGTGGTTAATTGTTTCCCAATACTCATTTTCCTTTTCTTCTTTAGTGAAAGAACTACATTATTTAGTTAAGAACAATAATATTCAGAATAAAGACCATATTTCCTATCCTCCTTTACTGCTAGTTAGAAGAAGGTTATCAATTACTGGCCAATGAAGTACATATTTTAGTAGATCTCAGGAAGATCTGTCTAGAGAGCTAATTCAACTATGAGTGTTGCCTATGTTTCCTAACTTGCTTCCCCTATACTGTGGATATATATGTGGAATATATATTCCCCTATACATGGAATGTATATATGATTGCTAGAGCTCCTGTAGCTAGCTCAGATCACTACATAATCTTGAAAACAGAAATCACACAAGGAAGATGGAGCATCCAACAGACAGAAGTGGATCACTAATTATACCATAGAGCTGCCCTAAACTGCCTAACCACAGATTTCTTTAATGAAGAAAAGAAATACAGTTCTACTTTAATTAATAACAGAAAGATTTTATTCTCCTCTGACAAATGATAGTATTAATTGTGGCCTGTCTCTGGAACAATACTTTTGGCTGAAATAAATTAAATCATGACACAAACTTTCTTACACAAGAAAATTTATTTTAAAAAATTACCAAATTGGAAGTCCAAAGCTAAAATTGGATCTTGGAATTGTGTGATCAGTGGATGTAATTAGGAGCCAGATTTACTCAATCTCTCAGCTCTGCTGCACCAGTGTCAGAGTCAGTGGTTCTAATGGTGTCCTCTTCATTATCATAAGGTTGCTACCAGTGGCCATTGGAGTTGAAATCATCTTTTTTCTTGTCAAATAAGGGGAGACAAGAAAGAAAGTAATTTTACCCAAGCTTGTAATATAAATCTTCCCTTTAATCTGGATGTATTTATATCACATTTCCACATTTTGTTCCATAATAGTCGACTGAGGAAGGCTGTAGACTAATTAGCTAAAACTAATCAGCATCTATTCTTGGAGCTGCAGATGAGATCTCTTTTCTTTCAGTTACAAAGGATTACGTATAGCTACTATAGACTACTGAACCAAATTAGGTTTACTGGGTAAGAAGAGTTATGTCCTTATTTCATGTCAGTGACAGTATATTGAAGATTGGTTGCCTTCATCTTGAAGGTTCAAATTAAGCTAGATATTTTTGAGAAAATTTGAATCATTGGAATTGCAAGAAAAATAAGGCAAACAGGCTTTATTATAGTTTGAGTGACTGGCTTTTGAAAACATCTTTTCAATATGAATTATTGACCCCTTGAATAAGCAGACTATCTAGACGTTTAGAAATTTCACTTATATTCTTAATAGTTTATGTTGTGTAATGTCAATATTACAAAATTCCAATGGCCTATGTTTGGGCTCAATATTAATTTGCAGTGGCAGTATTTATTATCTTACCAGTGAGGCAGGCATGTATGCAAGTAGCTATAAACAATATGGAGTGGAAATTTAGGATATAGAAATGTTTATTGTGAAGGTTAAGATTTGTGTTGAAGAGCAGTTACGTTTTATGACTTACAGAAATATTGGAGGGATTTGAGAAGGGCTTTTGAGAATAAAAAACCAGCATAAACAGTAACACAAACATTTGAGTATGACTGAAAGTTTTCTTACTTTCTATAGTTTCGTGTTTATAAACTTAGGCAAATCATTACAGTGATTTTCAATAAATATTATTGTGAACCTAGTATTACAACAGTACTACTTCTCATGTTTACCAGTTAACCAGTTTCTGTGCCATGTCAGAAATTGTGCCAGGTACTTCACATTTATTTTCTTTAAAGTATAGTTGAAGACAACCTTAAAGAATGATGCTGTATTCTCCTTTTATAAAGGAGTACCCTAAGACTTAATAAAATAGCATTTTCAAGTATTCAAATGAAAAAGCTAGGATTTCTATCCAGACTCAACTGTAAACAAGAGCTCTGTTGTTTCCTAGAAAAATTATTCACACTAATTCTTCAAATGTATTTAATTTCAATAACCTTGCTGATTTCATAATAAACATTTTGTTTTCTTTGCAGAATCAGGAAAAACATTTTTAGTGTTTGATAAGTAAAATATGTAAAATGAAGCATAGTTTAGACCATCTGCCGTATGATAAGTCATTTAAGAATGTTATCTCATTTAATTGAATAAAATTTAAAAAATTTAAACATTTATTTTTATTTTACCTTCAACGTAATTTTTACACCGGAACCTAAATTGTCTCCTGAAACTCTGAAGCACCAATTTTTGCCACCTAAAGAGTTAATTTAAAATTCCTTTATTAACAGTTTGGAATATGATTTTTTTTTCCTATTTGAGATGTAAAAATTTGACTGCTGAAAGTAATAGTAAAGGACACAAGTGACGGCAGAATAAATATATGGAAATTAATATTGAATCCAAACATAGGTCATTGAACCCAAACATAGGATATTTATAATATTGACATAACAGAACATAAACTGGAATATAATTGGAATTTCTAAACATCTAGATTTGTTTGATAGAATCTGCTTACTCAAGGGGTCAATAATTTATACTGAAAAAAGTTTTTCAAAAGCCAATCACTCAAAACTGTAATTAGGTCCGTTTGCCTTCATTTACTTGCAATTCCAATGGTCCAACATTCTCAAAATTATCTGGCTTGGTTTGAAACTTCAAGACAATGGCAACTGATCCTTAACTTACTGTCACTGGCATATGAGATAAGTACATTGCTTTTCTAATTTAAAAACCAAATGCAGAACTCAATTGCCCAAAATTTGATCCTAAATAACTTCTCCCCTTTTAGACATAAAGGCAATATTCCATTCAGGTCAGATTTTCTAGGCTAAACATACATAAAACAGAGATGATGTGCAGTAAATGTTCTCTAGTGAATCAAAGTAACAGAATCAAACCTGAGAGAGAAGGAGAGAAGGAAAGGGAGAGTAGATATCAGATTAACTTTACAAGAAACTACCAAACTTTTCCAAACATGTGTACCTTCAATATAAAAAAGTATATAGTTGCTTTAAATTCTCAACAATGTTTTTGCTATCAGTCTTTTTACTTTTAGCCATCCAGGTCTATGTAAAGGGGTAACTCATTTTGGTTTTAACTTTAATTGTCATTATGTTAGAGATTTGGAAAATCTTTTATTGTGCTCACTTGCCATGTTCATATTTCTTTTCGGGAAGTGTCATTTCTTTCTTCAGCAGATGTCTTGTATACTTTGATTAGAAGTTGTCTGTCAGATACATGCATTGGAAATATTTTTCTCCCAGTTTTTGACTTGTCTCTGTATTCCATTAATAGTTCTTTAGATTTACTGTATTTTCTTCTTTTTAAAAAAGTTTGAGGAAGAAAATTTAATCTTTTTTTATGTTTTCTGTTTTATATGTCATCTCAAAAACATTTTTGCCTATTCCAAGTTGCTGAAGATATTTTCATAATCTACATTTACTTTTAGAAGCTTTCTATGTTTAATTTAAAATAATATCTGCATATGTTATGAAGAATAAAGTTTCAATTTTATCCATAGGATTTTTCAGTTGTTGTAGCACATTTTTTTTTCTTTATTTTCTCATTGAACTTCTCTGACAACTTTGCCAAAAATCAGTTGAAAAAAATATATATATACACAAAATATATATCATGTGTCACATATATCATATACCATTTATATCATACATACATTTATATCAGTTAAATATATATATACATATAGCTGTATATATGATATATATATGATGTATATAAGGGTATGTTTGTGTGTGTGTGCCTATATGTCCATGTATATACATATATATACACATATATAACCCTTGAACAACACAGGTTTGAACTACATGGATCCATAATTTTTTCAATAAATTTGGTACTTGTATTTTTATTTTACAGATATTTAAATTAACTCAGAATGGGAAAAGTTTGTGTTTCATTAGAGATCACAATAGGTGGACTCATAAGAACTAGAGTTTGAGTCCTGATTCTATCCAGACTGTTTCAGCCCTTGGGTCAGTCATTTTCAATTCCTTTGTTTTTGCGGCAGAGATAGCAGTACTTGGATTTTCCACTGCGCTGGGTTCGGTGCCCCTAACCACTGAGTTGTTCAAGAGTCAACTATATATCTATCTATCTATGTATCTATTTATCTATATCTATATCTATCAAGCTTTTTTTTCTAGACTCTGCATTTCTTTCAACTGATTTCCATTGATCTTCATAAGATGTTTTCCTTGATTTCTGTAGCTTTACAGTAATTCTTGAAATCAGGTATTATATGTTCTCCATATGTCTTCTTGTTTCCAAATTGGTTTTGACTTTTTTTTGCATGTCCATGTTCAATTTATAATATATTTTTTCAACTTCTACAAAAAAATGAAAAAAAAATTGATATTGTGTTTTGTTATGAACCTGTATTTTAATTTCTGGAGGG
Organism: Eubalaena glacialis; assembly: GCF_028564815.1. NCBI lineage: Eukaryota > Metazoa > Chordata > Mammalia > Artiodactyla > Balaenidae > Eubalaena > Eubalaena glacialis. Next base: position 27,446,803 of record NC_083732.1, on the reverse strand, counting down.
GTTTCTTTTAACAGTATTGTCTTCCAATGCAAACCATGTTATTTTTCTCTTTTACTGAGATTCTCAGTTTCTCTCTGCATCATTTCTGTTAAATTTATTATGTGTTGCACATTTTCAGAAACCTTTTTAAAGGGTATTTAAATTGTTTTGTTTGTTTTCTAAATTTTTGCTGCTAGTATATACAAGTGCCTTTTGTTTGTTGACCTTTTATTCTGGGACCTAGTTATACTGATTTACTGAAGTTAAAATAAATATAAACTTTATATTGAAGTTAAAAGTGATTTACCCACCATCATTACAGTACTAGAGTATTCTGAATTTGACTACATACTTACAGTGAGCTTTATACTTTCAATGTTTTCATGATGCCAATTAGAATCCTTTTGTTTCAAATTGAAAGTTTCCTTTACTATTCTTATAAGGCACTCTAGTGGTGCTGTACTCCCTCAGTTTTCATTTGTCTGGAAAAGCCTATCTTTCCCTCATTTTTAATTATTACTATTTTTTTTTTGGTTGTTCTGAGTCTTAGTTGCAGCAGGCGGACTCCTTAGTTGTGGCATGAGAACCCTTAGTTGCGGCATGCGCATGGGATCTAGTTCCCTGACCAGGGATCAAACCTGCATCCCCTGCATTGGAAGGCAGATTCTTAACCACTGATCCACCAGGGAAGTCCCTCTTTCCTTCAGTTTTGAAGGACAGCTTTGTTGGAAGTTTTATCCTTTCAGCACAAAGGAGAAATTATAGATTTATCAATAAATGATGCTAAGACACTTATATGGAATAAAATGGAATTTGATCTTTATCTTACATCAGACACAAAAAATCAATCCCAAGTGTATAAATTTTAATTTAAAGATAATTCCATAATCACTTGAAAAATATATAAGAACATATTTATAAACTAAAGTTAGGAAATGGAGAATTAAACAATATGTAACATGTGTAAGTGGTAAAATAAATTATTATGAAATATTGTTGTCTCATGTTAAAGATTTTTGTCCATCAAAATAAATTGACAGTAATGTGAAAAGACATATAAATACAAAAACAACAAAAGATTAGTATCCAGAATGTGTGAAAACAAGAAAAGGTGAGAAGGCTAATGGGATATAAGCAAAAGTTAGGAAAAGTCATTTCTCAAAAAAGAGAATATATGTGGCCTCTCATTGATTATATTGTTGCTTTCAGTATCTGTACTTTTCCCTTCTTTGAAATTGTATTGTGCATTCATGTTCACGGCCAAGTGAATTTGTAGGTATACATTCCCGTGCCAATCATTTTGGATTTGGCCATTTAACTTGCATTGGCCATCTATATGTGATTGGACATGACCTATGCCACGTATGAGCAGATGGTCGAAAAGCTGAGTGTTTATGCTAGTTCTCTCACATTCTTCCTGTTCCATAAGAAGTGTGTTCCAAATACGAACTGCTCCCTCTTTATAGATCCTGGAATGAAGAAGATATTTAGAGTAGACTCCTGGAACCTAACAACATAGAACAGAGCCACATCCTGGGGCAGAGTCACAGAGTCACAACCTGGAACATTGCCAAGGCTGAATAAAAGCTGACATTTTTAAGACATAATCTTTGTCACTGTAAGCTGCTGAGAATTTGGTGGTGGTTTGTTATCATGGCCTATCATAGAAAAGATTATTAACACGTGACCCATAAACATGAAAGGGTTTTCCAAACTTTTGGTAACCAGTAATGCATAAAAGATGAAAAAGGTGAGCATCCATTTCACACTGCCACATTTCAAATGATATAAAATGTTAATGCAAATTTTTGAAAACCTGTAAAGCATAGAATACTGAATTGTCTTGAACATATTAATAAACAAAATATTAGCAATCTGTTTCTAGGTGTTTACTTAAAAAAAAAAAAATTATTCTACATGGACATCACTGAGAAAAAATAGTCCACTAAGCTATTCTGTATTTAAAAAACAGCTATTTCCCTAACCAAAAAATGTTAATTTAATTACAGGAGTGGAAATTAAGAAATAAAATATTGAACAGTCATTCTTATAAAATTGATTTTTTCATCTCATTTTACATTCCTTTCATACTATCCCTTTGTCCCTTTTCAAATTTTCTAAACACTGAGAGCTGGCATGGAGAGAAATGAGCTCCTTGTCATCTTTTCATCATCAACAACACTAGGTAGTATTTTCTGTGTTTATTATACATGTTCTGTTAGTCAGTCAAAAGAGGAAATGACAATTTTATTTCAGATTGTGATTTGCCCTTTGTAAGGTAAGGTATGGATTGGCATGATCTCCCAGCCAGGTGCAAGTTCCATTTGCCCATGAAGGGTAAATATCTGTACGAAAAACAGAAGTCTATCTTGGAGACAAATGTAGACATAGTAACCTCATGATAATGTATTCCACATCAAGCTGGATAACTGATAAAATGTGCGAAAAAATCATTTTTAAAATTATGCTGGTGAAACGTTTTCCGTAAAAATCAGAAAATTATGCAAAATTAATTAGCTCTCAATAAAATCCACCTGGTTTATAATCGATGGTGGGCTCTGGAAAACATTTTGCTTTTTACAAATGTTTCTAATTTGTTAATGTGAATTATTAGAAATTCAACAGTTGCTGTTGGTTAATACCTAAGTGAGGATACTTTTTAATTTTTGTTAACAAAAGTAGTTTATAAACATCTTGTCACAGATAGAGGAGTGGAGGTGCTCTTTCTAAAAAATTCACAAAGAGTAATTAAAAGATAAAAGGAAAGATCACCATTTTTAATAAAATGAATGCACAGCCTTAATCTCAACTACACACTCTGACCACACATGGTCTGAGTGTATGGGTCAACTTTTGTTTTTCTCCTTTGTTTATTAAGTTGTTAAACCCCACGATAACTGAATCCTTTATTCACTGATGTGTCCCAAGTACATAGAACAGTGCTTTGCACACAGTACACTTTCAATAAACATTAACTCATTGATTGAATAAACAGGAGATATTTCATACAGTATTTTTAAGAGAAAGCACCCAAAAAAGTAACTATTACAATTAATTATATTATTAGCATATTTGCATAATTATTATAATTGCATCATTTTAATTCATATTCTAGAAATAAAATGTAGCAGATACTCTTGAAATTAAAAACAATGCTTTTCCATGTTGTAATATTTCTTCATAAAGTGAAGCAAAACATTCTAGAAATATTTTCTTCTTGGAATTGCTTTCTACTAATTTTATGCGTAATTATTATTTTATTTGAAGTTTGATATATGATTATAAAAATGTAATTAATTGTTTGCATTTAACAAATTTTTTTTTGAATTTTATTTTATTTATTTTTTTATACAGCAGGTTCTTATTAGTCATCAATTTTATACACATCAGTGTATACATGTCAATCCCAATCACCCAATTCAGCACACACAAATATTATATATGTATTGTACATGCACAAACTTATAAATGTGGGTTGAATATTCACTAGTTAATTTTTTTTACAAAAGTAATATTTAAATGAAGTAAAACAAAACTTTTATTTGTAATACATTTTATGTGTGATCATATTAACATAACATCCATGTGTGTGCTTCTATCTTTAGAAAATACCATAGCATAAGGGTGGTAGAACCTTTAGAATACTGCAAATGAACCATCATTAGCCTGTTAACTTCAGTGTCTCTCTCTAACTCTGGAATTGAAAGGAATAATAACATAGAATTATTGTTTAGGTACATACTATTACAACAACCAGTAAATATAAACCAATGGTTCTATCATTTCCTTCCATTCCTTTCATCATTTCCCTGGTTATCTTGAGCATGAAAACTCCTGGCTGCATAGTGTTTCACAGGCAGAAAGGTGAATAAAGATTTAAGAAAAATATTAAAGAAAAATATGATTCTTTTCATTATTACAAAAAGGGAATTAAAATGCTTACAAGTAAACATGCATTATCTTTTTATTTTTTACATTAATATACAAGGATGCAGTAAATGTTATCTTACATAGATGACCAAGATTGCCTGCCCCAGTACAGCTGTGTTACAGCCTCTGTTCTGAATTGTTGAAATCAATTCCATACTGGTTGTTAAACATTTTTAATGTTATTTCTTCAGTTAACTAAAATTTTAAAATGTTTTTGAGATAGTTAACTAAGTCTTTATTATACAACTGAGTCTATCATGTATATCATGTGTATATGAATATGATGTGTATATGAATATATTGTTTGGAGGAATGCTCTGCATTTTATAGAAAAAGGATTAAGGAAGGTCATTCTCAAAGCAGGGTGCTATAATTTCAGTGCAATAACTGCTTGAAGAATAAATATATATAGTTGTTTTTAATTCCTGCCTATTGTCATTATTTAACTTTTTTTTATCTGAAATATATATCGTGGTCATCAAAAGGCAATAGCTTTTAATACATACTTGTTTCTTTATTGGCCAGATATCCTTAAACACAGGCAACGTTAAAATAAATAATTGCAAAAGTAAAATAAAAGTGGTATTATTCTACCACTGGTAGAATAATAAAAAGAATAAGAAGAGTCATTATGAAATGTTAAGGCAGGAAGAAGTAAGAATTTGAAATGCAGTTGTGTATTGTATATTCTTCAGAGCAAATTTTACCTCTTCCTGAGGATGACTTGTTTTGTTATAGAGTGATTATTCGTTTTAATAAAATACGACATACAAGTAGGTCATGAACCTTAATGTACACATGTCAAGTTTTTTGAAATTTAAAATAATTTCCAACAAAGTAAGTTAGAGAAAACCTTAGTGAAAACAAAGGTAAGATCTAATTTAGTTTGTATGTTCATAGATGTTAAAGTATATTAAGTAAAATTGTGTGCTAACTCAATATGCACATTTTTTTTTCAGAATCCAGTGGAACTCGGGAAGTGTATAATTCCAAGCAAGTAATAAAATAAACACAGATTCTGAACACACATGTATGGTGTTTCTGGAGAGATGATATAACTAAAGCTTCACAGACCCTAAAGGAATTAGATAGGAGGGTGAAACAAGAAGGTGAAGCATGAGGGTGGAACTACAATAATTTCAAAACCCCCAAAACAAGCATAATCCAGACCAAAAGCCACATTCTGACCCCAGGAAAATCTGCAATGCCAAGTGCAGCTCTGAGCACAGAGGATGTGTTTTATAAACACTTGTTGGATGAACGATTTGTTCATTATAGGTTTTGCTATATGTATATTGAAATGCAATATTATAAGTATACTTGTTTACACAAATAAATGTTAAAAAGCATATATATAATATACATATTATTCAAGATTATACACAATTGTAATTACATAATAATGTAGCTAAAATCACTTCTACAAAAAGGTGCTATATATAAGACAGCCAAGAATAATAAAATAACCTGTTTTTGTTAGAGCCATAATACTGACTACCTACTATGAGGATATCTTCAAGGTTTAAATGAAGGTTCTCAAACATTTTTAAACCAAATGATATTTTCCAGTTTAAAGAAAGTTAAATATAATTTAGAGCATTTTTATCATTTGACTCTATTTCCACTGATCGTATTTACAAGAGATTAACAGGCTATCACGAGACATAAATAAATAATTCTAACCAGAATAGGGAACTCTGAGGAAAAACGTAAAGCAATTTTGAGACTCCAATAATACTAAGCATTTTTATTTTTTTGGAAATGAAAAAAGTATTTTCTTTTTGATGTCTTTCCGATTCATCAAGTAAGATGCATTTCAAAATCCCTGATTTTCATTTGTGGAATGCATTCTGATGGGGCAAATTACATATTTTTAATACAAATATTTATAATGTAAAATTCTGAAAAACAGCAAAGGACTTGAGCAAAAACCAAGTGAAGCAAGTAAATGTCTTATCTAAGGTGTCTGTACTGCTCTCATTTGTTATTTAAATTTTCAAGAAATCATTCTATATTTTAAGCAGCATTCTAGATTTTATTTCATTAAACCAAAAGAAGGATAGCCCTGGTACATTTAGCTTTGTTTTAAAAAATATGGGGGGGCAGTTTAGTTGCATGCAGGGACAAATTCTGAATTATATATACCTTTACCAGATTGAATATATATATATATATCCTTTCACTTAGTCAAAACATCATATCAGATGTTAGGTATTACATGTCTGTATTAAAACTCAGGAAATCACCTTTGTAATCATGGTCAAACCAGACAAATGTCAAAAGATTTACTTAAAATATTTTATCTATAGGTTGTAGGTATTAGAATTTCCCAGTTTCACGGTGACTTCTTTGGACCAAAGTTTTGTCTGAATAGCTCTACCTGTAATCTTGCAAGAATATCACCTGTAAAGGATGGATGTTAAATTTTCAGAAAACAGCATCTTATTATTTAATATTAATAAGACATTTAGCATCAGGTCCCGTGGGAATGATCTTGATTACTTTTGATTGTGGTGTAGGCCTATGTAAATGATTTAGTGTTTCCTCTGGATGCTGAGGTACTTTTATTTCACTGTCCCCTGCTCTTGCCACGTTACAACCCAACATGTCAGTCTTTGAGGTATGCCATGAAAATTAATTAGGTTTAGGTTGTTAAGGACATTAAAATTTAAAAAAAAATCAAGATTGACAAAAAGTTTTACTTATCTCAATTCATTTGAATTTGCAGTACATAGGAAGGGCTTTCTGTTATTTATCCATTAGAAAGGACTCATTCTTACTAGTACAAATCAGGGGTTTTTTTGGTTTTTTTTTTTTTAATCTAACATCTTTATTGGAGTATAATTGTTTTACAATGGTGTGTTAGTTTCTGCTTTATAACAAAGTGAATCAGCTATACATATACATATATCCCCATATCTCCTCCCTACCACGCTCCCTATCCTACCCCTCTAGGTGGTCACAAAGCACAGAGCTGATCTCCCTGTGCTATGTGGCTGCTTCCCACTAGCTATCTATTTTACAATTGGTAATGGATATATGTCCATGCCACTCTCTCACTTCATCCCAGCTTACCCTTCCCCCTCCACATGTCCTCTAGTCCATTTTCTACGTCTGTGTCTTTATTCCTGTCTGGCCCCTAGGTTCTTCATAACAATTTTTTTTTCTTTTTTTTAGATTCCGTATATATGTTTTAGCATTATGGTATTTATTTTTCTCTTTCTGACTTACTTCACTCTGTATGACAGACTCTAGGTCCATCCGAATCACTACAAATAACTCAATTTCAATACTTTTTAGGGCTGAGTAATATTCCATTGTATATATGTGCTACATCTTCTTTACCCTTTCATCTGTCGATGGACCCTTAGGTTGCTTTAATGTCTTGGCTATTGTAAATAGAGCTGCAATGAACATTTTGGTACATGACTCTTTTTGGATTATGGTTTTCTCAAGGTATATGCCCAGTAGTGGGATTCCTGGGTCATATGGTAGTTCTATTTTTAGTTTTTTAAGGAAGCTACATCATGTTCTCCATAGAGGCTGTATCAAATTATATTCTCACCGACAGTGCAAGAGGGTTCCCTTTTCTCCACACCCTCTCCAGAATTTATTGTTTGTAGATTTTTTAATGGTGGCCATTCTGACTGGGTTGAGGTGATACACCATTGTAGTTTTGATTTGAAATTCTCTAATGATTAGTGATGTTGAGCATTCTTTCATGTGTTTGTTGGCAATCTGTTTAACTTCTTTGGAGAGATGTCTATTTAGGTCTTCTGTCCATTTTTGGATTGGGTTGTTTGTTTTTTTTTGATATTGAGCTGCATGAGCTGCTTGTAAATTTTGGAGATTAATCCTTTGTCAGTTGCTTCCTTTGTAAATATTTTCTCCCATTCTGAGGGTTCTCTTTTCATCTTGTTTATGGTTTCCTTTGCTATGCAAAAGCTTTTAAGTTTCATTAGGTCCCATTTGTTTATTTTTAATATTATTTTCATTTCTCAGAGGATGGTCAAAAATGATCATGCTATGATTTATGTCATAGTGTGTTCTGCCTAGGTTTTCCTCTAAGAGTTTTATAGTGTCCGGCCTTACATTTAGGTCTTTAATACATTTTGAGTTTATTTTTGTGTATGGTGTTAGGGAGTATTCTAATTTCATTCTTTTACATGTAGCTGTCCAGTTTTCCCAACACCACTTATTGAACAGACTGTCTTTTCTCACTTGTATATTATTGCCTCCTTTATCAAAACTAAGGTGACCATATGCGTGTGGGTTTATTTCTGGGCTTTCTAACTGGTTCCATTGATCTATATGTCTGTTTTTGTGCCAGTACCATACTGTCTTGATTACTGTAGCTTTGTAGTATAGTCTGAAGTCCAGGTGCCTGATTCCTCCAGATCCATTTTTCTTTCTCAAGATTGCTTTGGCTATTCGGGGTCTTTCGTGTTTCCATACAAATTGTGAAATTTTCTGTTCTAGTTCTGTGAAAAATGCCATTGGTAGTTTGATAGGGATTGCATTGAATCTGTAAATTGCTTTGGGTAGTATAGTCATTTTCACAATGTTGATTCTTCTAATCCAAGAACATGGTATATCTCTCCATCTGTTTGTATCATCTTTATTTTCTTTCATCAGTGTCTTATAGTTTTCTGCATACAGGTCTTTTGTCTCCTTAGGTAGATTTATTCCTAGGTATTTTATTCTTTTTATAGTAATGGTAAATGGGAGGGGTTTCTTAATTTTTCTTTCAGATTTTTCAGTATTAATGTATAGGAATGAAAGAGATTTCTGTGCATAAACTTTTTATCCTGCTACTTTACCAAATCCATTGACTAGCTCTAGTAGTTTTTTGGTAGCAACTTTAGGATTCTCTAGGTATAGTATCATATCATCTGCCAACAGGGAGAGCTTTACTTCTTCTTTTCTGATTTGGATTCCTTTTATTTCTTTTTCTTCTCTGATTGCTGTGGCTAAAACTTCCAATACTATGTGGAAGAATACTGTTGAGAGTGGACATCCTTGTCTTGTTCGTGATCTTAGTGGAAATGGTTTCAGTTTTTCACCATTGAGAACTATGTTGGCTGTGGATTTGTCATATATGGCCTTTATTAGGTTGAGGTAAGTTCCCTCTATGCCTACTTTCTGGAGGGTTTCTATCATAAATGGGTATTCAATTTTGCTGAAAGCTTTTTCTGCACCTATTGAGATGATCATATGGTTTTTATCCTTCAATTTGTTACTATGGTGTATCACATTGATTGATTTGAGTATATTGAAGAATCCTTGCATTCCTGGGATAAACCCCACTTGATCATGGTGTGTGCCTTTTAATGTGCTGTTGGATTCTGTTTGCTAGTATTTTGTTGAGGATTTTTGCATCTATGTTCATCAGTGATATTGGCCTGTAGTTTTCTTTCTTTGTGACATCTTTGTCTGGGTTTGGTATCAGGGTGATAATGGCCTCATACAATGAGTTTGGAGTGTTCCTCCCTCTGCTATATTTTGGAAGAGTTTGAGAAGGATAGGTGTTAGCTCTTCTCTAAATGTTTGATACAATTCGTCTGTGAAGCCATCTGGTCCTGGACTTTTGTTTGTTGGAAGATTTTTAATCACAGTCTCAATTTCAGTGCTTGTGATTGATCTGTTTATATTTTCTCTTTTGTCCTGGTTCAGGCTCGGAAGGTTGTGCTTTTCTAAGAATTCGTCCATTTCTTCCAGGTTGTCCATTTTATTGGCATATAGGTGCTTGCAGTAATCTCTCATGATCCTTTGTATTTCTGAAGTGCCAGTTGTTACTTCTCCTTTTTCATTCTAATTCTATTGATTTGAGTCTTCTCCCTTTTTTCTTGATGAGTCTGGCTAATGGTTTATCAATTTTGTCTATTTTCTCAAAGAACCAGCTTTTAATTTTATTGATCTTTTCTATTTTTTACTTCATTTCTTTTTCATTTATTTCTGATCTGACCTTTATGATTTCTTTCCTTCAGCAAACTTTGTGGTGTTTTTCTTCTTTCTCTATTTGCTTTAGAAGTAAGGTAAGGTTGTTTGAGATGTTTCTTGTTTCTTGAGGTAGGATTGTATTGCTATAAACTTCCCTCTTTGAACTAATTTTGCTGCATCCCATAGGTTTCGATAATCATGTTTTCATTGTCATTTTTTTCCAGGTATTTTTTGATTTCCACATTGATTTCTTCAGTGATCCTCTTGGTTATTAATTACTGTATTGTTTAGCCTCCATGTGTTTGTATTTCTTACAGATTTTTTACTCCAATTGATATCTAGTCTCATAGCGTTATGGTCAGAAAAGATTTGATACAATTTCAATTTTCTTAAATTTACCAAGGCTTGATTTGTGATCCAAGATATGATCTGTCCTGGAGAATGTTCCATGAGCCCTTGAGAAGAAAGTGTATTCTTTGTTTTTTTGATGGAATGTTCTATAAATATCAATTAAGCCCATCTTGTTTAATGTATCATTTAAAGCTTGTGTTTCCTTATTTATTTTCATTTTGGATGATCTGCCCATTGGTGAAAGTGGGGTGTTAAGTCCCTTACTGTGATTGTGTTACTGTCGATTACCTCTTTTATGGCAGTTAGTATTTTCCTTATGTATTGAGGTGCTCCTATGTTGGGTGCATAAATATTTACAATTGTTATATCTTCTTCTTGGATTGATCCCTTGATCATTATGTAGTGTCCTTCTTTGTCTCTTGTAATAGTCTTTATTTTTAAGTCTATTTTGTGTGATATGAGAATTGCTATTCCAGCTTTCTTTTGATTTCCATTTGCATTGAATATCCTTTTCCATCCTCTCACTTTCAGTCTGTATGTGTCCCTATTTCTGAAGTGGGTCTCCTCTAGACAGCATATATAAGGGTCTTGTTTTTGTATCCATTCAGCCAGTCTGTGTCTTTTGGTTGGAGCATTTAATCCACTTACCTTTAAGGTAATTATCGATATGTATGTTCCTGTTACCATTTTCTTAATTGTTTTGGGTTTGTTTTTGTGGTCTTTTCCTGCTTTTGTGTTTCTTGCCTAAAGAAGTTCCTTTAACATTTGTTGTAAAGCTGGTTTGGTGGATGCTGAATTCTCTTAACTTTTGCTTGTTTGTCAAGGTTTTAATTTCTCCATTAAATTGGAATGAGATTCTTTCTGGGTAGAGTAATCCTGGTTGTAGGTTTTTCCCTTTCATCACTTCAAATATATCCTGTCACCGCCTTCTGGCTTGCAGAGTTTCTGCTGAAAGATCAGCTGTTATCCTTAGGAGGATTCCCTTTTATACTATTTGTTGGTTTTCTCTTGCTGCTTTTAATATTTTCTCTTTGTATTTAATGTTTGATAGTTTGATTAGTATGTGTTTTGGTGTGTTTCTCCTTGGATTTATCTGGTATGGCACTCTCTGCACTTCCTGGACTTGATTGACCATTTCCTTTCCCATATTAGGGAAATTTTCAAGTATAATCTCTTCAAATATTTTCTCAATCCCTTTCTTTTTCTCTTCTTCTTCTGGGGTCCTTATAATGCAAATGTTGGTGTTTTTATTGTTGCCCTAGAACTCTCTGAGACTGTCCTCAATTCTTTTCATTCTTTTTTCTTTATTCTGCTTTGCGGTAGTTATTTCCACTATTTTATCTCCAGGTCACTTATCCATACTTCTGCCTCAGTTAATCTGTTATTGATTCTTTCTAGAGAATTTAATTTTTGTGTTGTTCATCACTGTTTGTTTGCTCTTTAGTTTTTCTAGGTCCTTGTTAAATGTTTCTTGTATTTTTTCCTTTCTCTTTCCAAGATTTTGGATCATCTTTCCTGTCATTACTCTGAATTCTTTTTCAGGTAGACTGCCTATTTCCTCTTCGTTTGTTTGGTCTGTTGCGTTCTTAACTTGCTCCTTCATCTGCTATGTGTTTCTCTCATTTTGCTTAACTTACTGTGTTTGGAGTCTCCATTTCGCAGGCTGCAGTTTCGTAGTTCCCATTGTTTTTGGTGTCCACCCCCAGTGGCTAAGGTTGGTTTAGTGGGTTGTGTAGGCTTCCTGTTGGAGGGGACTTGTGCCTGTGTTCTGGTGGATGAGGCTGGATCTTGTCTTTCTGGTGGGCAGGACTGCATCTGGTGGTGTGTTTTGTGGTGTCTGTGACCTTATTATGTTTTTAGGCAGCCTCTGTGCTAATGGGTGGAGTTGTGTTCCTGTCTTGCTAGTTGTTTGGCATAGGGTGTCCACCACTGTAGCTTTCTGGTCATTGAGTTGAGCTGGGTCTTAGCATTGAGATGGAGATCTGTGGGGAGAGCTTTCACTGTTTAATATTACATGGAGCCAGGAGGTCTCTGGTAGACCAATGTCCTGAACTCGGCTCTCCCACCTCAGAGGCACAGGCCTGACACCCGGCTGGAGCACCAAGAACCTGTCAGCCACACAGGTCAGAAGAAAAGGGAAAGATAAAGAAAGAAAGAAAGAAAATAATAAAATAAAATAAGGTTATTGAAATAAATAATAAAAATAATTATTAAAAATAAAAAAAATTAAAAAGTTTTAATTTTAAAAATTAATATTAAAAAATTTCCTTTTCTCCTCTTTGTTCTCACAGCTCCTGGTGTTCAGCTTTGGATTTGGCCCCGTCTCTTCATGTAGGTCACCTGAGGGCGTCTGTTTCTGCCAAGACAGGACAGGGTTAAAGTAACAGGTGGTTTGGGGGCTCTGGCTCACTCAGGCTGGGGGGAGGGAGGGGTATGGAATGCAGGTGCCAGCCTGCAGTGGCAGAGGCCATCGTGATGTTGCAACAGCCTGAGGCATGCCGTGTGTTCTCCCAGGGAAGTTGTCCCTGGATCACGGGACCCTGGCAGTGGCGGGCTGCACTGGCTCCCTGGAGGGGAGGTGTCAGTAGTGACCTATGCTTGCACACAGGCTTATTGGTGGCTGCAGTAGCAGCCTTAGCGTTTCATGCCCGTCTCTAGTGTCTGTGCTGATAGTCGCAGCTCTCGCCCGTCTCTGGAACTCATTTAGGCGGTGCTCTGAATCCCCTCTCCTCACACACCCCATAACAATGGTCTCTTGCCTCTTAGGCTGTTTCAGAGTTTTTCCCAGACTCCCTCCCAGTTGACTGTGGTGGACTAGCCCCCTTCAGGCTGTGTTCGTGAAGCCAACCCCAGTCCTCTTCCTGGGATCTGATCTCTGAAGCCCGATCCTCAGCTCCGAGCCCCCACCTGCCCCGGAGGGTGAGCAGACAAGCCTCTCAGGCTGGTGAGTGCTGGTTGGCACCGATCCTCTGTGCGGGAATCTCTCCACTCTGCCCTCTGCACCCCTGATGCTGCCCTGTCTTCCGTGGCTCTGAAGCTCCCCCCACCCCCCCGCCAACCCCCATCTCCACCAGTGAAGGGCCTTCCTAGTGTGTGGGAACTTTTCCTCTTTCACAGCTCCCTCCCCGAGGTGCAGGTCCTGTCCCTATTCTCTTGTCTCTGTTTTTTCTTTTGCCTTACCCAGGTATGTGGGGAATTCTTGTCTTTTGGGAAGTCTGAGGTCTTCTGCCAGTGTTCAGTAGGTGTTCTGTAGGAGTTGTTCCACATGTAGATGTATTTCTGATGTATTTGTGGGGAGAAAGTTGATCTCCACGTCTTACTCTTTTGCCATCTTGAAGGTGTCCTAAGGTTTTGATTATCTTTTATGTCAGGTGAATTCACTTTCAAATTTGCAGTAAAAAGGTACAACTTCAGCAGGTTTGGCTGCCTTGTCCTTTTAAAGTTATTAATGGCAACATATTGCAAGTCAGGGCTTTAGAATGCATTAGTTAAACCCTCTGAGACAAAGGATTAGTTCCAATAGTTCAAACAGTAAAAACAGGACTAACATTTCAATGTGAAAAATATATAGGATCAAGCAATACATTAAATTTGCTTAATAAAGCCCAGTTGGATTAAATTCTATCCTATAATAAATAAAAACAGTTTACTCAAAATTGATTTTTTAAAATATATTTCCACGTAAAGGTGATTTCTACTGTACGTTTTCAGCTGACTTTGCTTCTGTTTCCGAAACAGCGCAGCTTTCAAGAATACTTTTAAGGGGAAATTAATGCTTTAACTGTGTGTATATTGATGACTCAGCAAATATATTGCTGAGTTGATGACACCTCCCAGAGCTCGAATCCAGTATTTAATGAAGTCTTTCCTAATCTCTTAGCAAGAGAAAGAATAACAATGTTTCCCTAAGTTAACAACATATGAAGTGGCAGATTATTCTTTATGATGATTTCTACTCAGATATACATATTTTTCTGGGTATAAGTCCAATACATTTGAAAAGATTTCAGTATCTACCTGTAAATATTGATGAAAAATTTCCTTCACCGTCAATATTAATTACCTATGAGAATTTTTTATTTTATTTTACAAGTAGGTAAATTATTTATAACCATGTTTCATCCTATATTATTATTATAAGATGATTATTTACTTCAAATTTCAACTAATATTATGTACGAATTGCTAGAAAGTTGAGTATATGTGCTTAAATATTTTGTCAAATTCTTGGCACATAATGGAACCTGACATATTAGAGGTAAAACTGCAATAGTGCTTTACTTTGACACTTTTATTTGAATTATATGTGAGTCATGTTTGATGACTACTTCTAAATGGAATTGGAAAAGCTTTATTTATATCCCACTTAGAAAATGTAACAGCAATCAACTTCTATATCAAACTACTTTCCCATTCAAAATCGTCTCCATTTGCTTTAAGTGTGCTTTCATTCATTCACTCATTCATTCATTCATTCACTAAGCATGTAATGAATATCTACTTAAAGCCAAATACTAGGAGGGCACATAGGAACTTGTGGCTAATGCTTTCTTGCATGGGAGAGTAAAAGGCAAGACAGCTGTTTATAAGAGAATTTTCAGGTTGAGAAGAAGATGAATGGGGTAGCTCTGTAAAGGCAAAATAGTAATGAAACAACTGGAATAGCATAAGGAATGAGAAGACCTGGGGTCGAAGATGGTAAAGTATATGTGTAAGATGATCCAGAATTCAAGAGCTAAGCTCCATACCTTGAACCTTAATAACCATTTGTTTTTCCTGTTCTTTTATCAGTAGCAACTGATTTAGGGCTTTGATATGAGGAATAGAGGGTAGCAATTTTTATGGTCTTTTTCTCCTCCTCTCCTCCTCCTCCCCACCCTCCCGTTTCTCCTCCTCTCCCCCCTCCCCTCCCCCACCTCCTACTCCTTCTTCTTCTTCTTCTTCAGAAATACATTGTTTGCATCCATGTGGAGAATGCAGATGAGCTGAGGACACTGGTGTAAAAGAGAAAAACCTGCTGGAGAACTCTCAAAAGGAGTAAAGCAAGGAGATTCTGGGAAGATGGTAACTAGACTATAGGCCTTTTCCTTAGTCTCTCAGTTCTTTTCTATTTTCTTCTCCTGATAAAGCCACAAAGCATCAGGTTCTGTTTGGAATCTAGCAGAGAGAAGTGGTGTGGAGCTTTTAGCACTGTAGTGGAAATGTGGAAATCTGCCTTTCCCAACACAAGAAAGCAAATACTCAGAGATCTGTTAATAAAGTGTGAGGCTAGGATACACTGTGGTTTAGAGTAAAGTATATCAGAAGAAGAACCAGATCATTTGAGATGAACAAACAAAAACAAACTAGTGAAGGGTATTAAATGTTCTGACAAGTGAGAGGAAAACTAAGAAGGATAATATAGTCTTTGAGGCAAAAGAATTGTTGATCCAGAAGAAATTGTCACTTGCTACTTAAAGGGAAAAGAGGGTGGGAACAAGAAAGCACCATGGAATTCAGTAAATAAGACATTGTGTCAGACTGTGAAAGGAAATCTTTCAATAGAGAGGCAGACACTACATTGATATTGAAACAATTGAAAGATGAGAAAATGGAAAGAATGAATATATATTATTTCAATAAATTTGGAAGTAAAGTGAAAGTGGTAGGTAAGTTGCTCTTGAAGAGGGCAAAGAATAGAAAGATGTTGGATTTTTACATGGGGGAGATTGGAACATGTTACAAGTTAAGAGGTGAGAGAAAGAAGGTAGTAATGTATGAAAATGGTTATTTAATTGCTTGGATTTACAAGAGTTAAACCTCAAAATTCTAAGTTTGTAAATTCCATAAACCTCACTCTTCAATACCCCATGCACAATGGATGAAGGCAATAAAGAGTGTATATACTTGTTATTAAGGGAAAATATGTACTGAAAATAATCTCTTCTAAAAACACATGTGTGTTTGTGTTTATGTGTGTATGTTTGTGTGTTTCTCCTCAGAATTTTTTAAATACAATTTGTAGTGACTTCATAATGATCTTGGATATTATAATGTAAAGTATTAGAATATTGTCAAATTTCATACATGCAAGTTTCATCTTTAATTTAGGTAAGTTTTTTTTTTTTTTTTCTAAGTACAGACATGAACCATTGTATTGGATCTGTGAAAGATTTTCTGTTAATTTCTCATATTTGACTGGAGAGAAATGTTTCATTTCCACTTGACAGTAAAAGTTTTTCAAGTGAAACATACACATGCTTTTAAAAAATCAATTTTCACCTTTTCTCAAAGAGAATGGAAGTAATGTTCAGATTTTATTTTATGGGAGAACATTTTTTACACACTGCTTAGTGATTGACTCATAATAAATGGTAAGCACAGCTTAAATTGATATTTCCTAACATGAGCTGACTGAAAGCTACTAAAAAACAGGTTGAGTGAACATTGTCTCCCCATGCCACCTATAAATGTCAAAAAGTATTTTTATAATATTTGCTGTGGAGACTGAAAATGTAAGCTTAATGCTTATGTTCTTTCACAAAGTGAAATCTGTTAAACTGCTTCAATAATCACATTGTTCATCAACTTTATATGAGTTTAACATATGATAAACTCTTCATTTGTAACTGAATTTTTACTTGTGATTGATGGATTTGCTATTCAGCTTAATGAAATCTTCCCTATATTGAAAGAAAAAAGTGTGGTTAATAGCATTATCCCCAATTCTCTAACTTCCTATCATGCTTCAAATTATATCATTGAAAAATTAAGGACTGTCTCTTCTTTCCCCTGAGGTTTGAAAGAGTTCCCTTAATGGAAGTTAGATTTTTTTTTTGTCAGTAAGAAGTAATTAATTGATGGGATGTGTTTGGGGAAAAGCAAATCAAACATATTTCATTTACTTACCTATTTTGTTTAGTTTTTTATTGTTTTAGAAACAGTTTTACAAATAAATTATGAATATTATATTTAAAAAAACAACCAATATACTGTGTGTTGAATTATTTTCTTCTCCTCACCTCAGTGAACCCAAGTGCAGGATGATAGTGGCAAAGAGGGCAAACCAAACAGCAGGTTTATTTATAGCTCTGACCCTCCTACCTGGAG
Organism: Eubalaena glacialis; assembly: GCF_028564815.1. NCBI lineage: Eukaryota > Metazoa > Chordata > Mammalia > Artiodactyla > Balaenidae > Eubalaena > Eubalaena glacialis. Next base: position 27,429,514 of record NC_083732.1, on the reverse strand, counting down.
CAATTCTTGCTCCCTGATTTTCTGAATTCCACATGAAGCAGCCATCTTGTGGAGTAGATTAGGCTATAACTTGTTTAAATTACTATAGGATGTACTACTTAACACTAACTTTAATGAGAGTCAGTGCTATAAGAAGCAGGTCATCAAGATGCAAAACTTTCTGCTTTATCTGAAGCTTGTAGGTACAAATTCATATTTTAAATAATTATTCAGGAACATTTTTTTCTTTCATGATGTCATTCTCTCTGTACACTGCATACTACTCTTAAATTCCTTCTCATATCTTCTCCCAATGTAGAGCTCTCTCATTGTTGTTTATTCAACTTCATATGGTTTTCTCACTATACAGAAATCACTATAATACCAGACCTATTACCAGGACCACCAGAAGTAGAACATGTCCACTGCAAGTTGATATAGTTAAAGATCAACTCTACCTGGTCATATCTCCCTATACCATTGACCATCTCTTTACCATCCTGGGAAAAGAATATATATGACCCCATCTCCCAGTTCTGAAGATTTTCTCTCCTTGTTTTGTCTCTATCACCTCAAGTTCTCTTTCTTCCTGTTCTCCAGTTTTTAGTGCTCTACACATTGTTTTCTGGATTTGCCACTTTAACTGGCTAATTCTAGTAGCCAAGCTTAGTGTGCTTTCACCTCCTTCTCTATGACAAGTTCTTCTCAGGTCAATACTGCCTACCTATCCCCATATACCAAATATATATCTCTGCTGAACTGTAACAGAAAATTATAAAAATAAAGTTTAAAATAGTATGGCAAATATTAGTCTAATACAGAAGAAAATAAAAAGATGAAAAGGAAGAGAAAGAATATATCTTCCAGAATCTTGTGATGTGATTAGTACCTGGAGCCCCATGGATAGATTATATTTTAGGAAAGGACACATCAATTTTGTGGGCTTTCTATAAAAGGTTATAATATTCAGTGAGAAATGAAGTAATTATTAAGGAATATGGAGAAATAACATATATTTTGAAAATATAGGACTGGCAGATGAACTTTCATACCACAGAATCCTGAATTAGGACAATACATTGTAGAATTGCTTGTAAGTGAACTTAGTGGCCTTTAATATAGATTAGAATATAACCAATATAAGTGTTCAATATTTTGGTGACTGTCCTGCAGACACTCAACAACCAATGATCTGGATCTATGGCTATTTAACTAATTTATTTTTAAAATATTTGTATAATTATTCTGACATAGGAAAACTATAATTATAATTTTGTATAATAACAAACATTTAGCTGCCTACTAGGTTCTAAGCATTGTGTAAGACACTAGAAATGACAGGTAGGTTTCTAGTTTTTCTAGGAATTACAATTATTATCTGTCTGCTTCAGAATAGTTGAGTAAGACAGTTTTCCCATCAAGGCAGAAAATGATAAATACCTATATACTCACATTTAGGCACCCAAGTACCTTGAAAAATATGTATGAATTGCTGATAACTCTTTTAAAAACTATGGTCTACTGGTAATTCATAATGTCATTTGTTAGACTATTAATTTCAATCCTTGAAATATCATATAAAACAATGTCCTTTTCTCCTCTTTGATGACTCAGAATCCCTTAGTTTAACCATATGATAAAAAGAATAATCATTTAATCCCATAGTATGATTAGTGTTACCTTTTAAAAAAATCTTTTATTTTTATTTTTTGGTTAATTCTGGGAATTTTATATCTTTTTTTAAAAAAATATAATCTTTCCTTCACCACCACTACCCTTGCTTTCTCTTCTTCTAGAAAATCTTTTACTGAGAAATTGATGCTACATTTTTATATCCTCTATGTTTTTTATATATGTTATATCTTTTTATTCCTTTCTGCTTCCCACTTGAAATTCCTCAGTCTGATTACCTACCTCACCAATGTGCTCTTTTGATATTTATACTACTATTTACTCAATTTTGGGTACTTTATTTTAAATAACTTTCCATATTATCTTGATCTTCTAAAAAATTATTTCTTATTCTTGTTTGATATTAATAACATTTCCTCTATTTCCTTACATTTTTATTACATTTATTTCTAATTCTAGGTCTTTTCTTTCCTCTAATCTTGGTTCACTCGATATATGTTCTCCATTGTGCTGATTTTCTTTTGAACAACTTTTTGGGATAGTATTACTCTTCAAATATCTTTTTATCGGCCTGTAAATTCAGTTTCTCCTGGGAAAACTTTCTACTCTACCTGGTAATGTGTCTCATGGAAAGATTTAAAATGAGATCCTTGTCTCTATTAGTCAAAATGATTTGAGAAAAAGAATTGATATGAATCTCCAGATAGAGAGACTTGTGTGCCACAAAATCACTGCTAATCATTCTTCTTTGTTGCCAACCCAGGCATATCTTTCAATCCATATGTCACTGAGCAAACTTTGGTAGAAGTAACATTTGGAAGAAGCAGTTAACTCAGAGTTTTTTATCTTCATTCACAAAAGATATTTTTTCTAGGTATAGAATTTAGTTAGATTTTTGTTCCTATTATCAATACTTTTAAAATACTATTCCATTGTCTTCTACTTGCATAAAATATAACAAGGAGTATATTGTAATTTTTAGATCTGTTCCTTTCCATATGAAGTTCTTCTTTTTCTTCTGGATGCTTTTAAGATTTTCTCTTTATCACTAGTTTCAAGCAATTTTATTATGATGTGCCTTGATATTATATTATTTTTATTTCTTCTGATTTGGTTTGTGGAACTTCTAGGATCTATGAGTTTATACTTTTCATTGAACTGAGAAATTTTTTTTTTTGAACTGAGAAATTTTTAATCATCATTGCTAAAATATTTTTTTTCTGCAATCCCATCCTTCTGAGGCTCCAATTATATATATATATATATATATATATATATATATATATATATATAAATGACACCACTTCATGTTACCCCATATACATTTCTGTTCATACTTATTCAGTCTTTTTTAACATTTGTATACCATTTTCACTGCCTTTAACTTTAGTGATATTTTCTTCTGCAGTCTATTCTACTGCTAATCATATATTATATTTTAAAAATTATCTCTACAAGCTCCATTTCCATTTAAAAAATTTCTTCCACTATTTTTATCATCAATGTTCCCTTCTTCTTTAAATCTTTATGCTACTTAGTTATTGCCCCTGCAATCAGCTCTTTAGAACCAAGATATTGTATATTGCCAAATTCTTTGGAGAATAGTAGCATTCTATACCCTTGACCTTACTAGATAGCCTTATACACTGTTTAAGGTCCTTATCTACTAAATCCGATATCTCTCACATTTCTGGATCTGTTTATATGAGCAGTTTTACTCCTGTTTATAGGCAATAATTACCTGCTTCTCTGTATGCCTGATAACTTTAAAATTACGTGTCAGAAATTGTGCATTTTGTATTCTTTGGTACTGGATTTTGCGATATTTCTTTAAACAGCATTAAATTTTAGTCTAATGTGCAGTTAAGTAACTCAAATGTTAATTTGGTCCTTTTGATCTTTGCTTAAAGTCTGAGTATGGCCAATTCAGAGTAATGTTTATTCTGGGACTAGTTTAGCTTCACTAATAAGGTAATACCCTTTTGAGAAATGTATCCAATGCCCCCTGTATTACAAGTTTTCTCCACTCTGGTTGATGGGAGCACTGTCTATTTCCAGTCATTTGTAATGAGCTCTAGAGGTTATTTGACCTAATGCTTTCCAGTGGTCTTTCCCTTTCTCATGCATATAGAGATCATTATTCAGCTAAATCCTTGAGAGTATTTGTCTGTAGATATGTGGATCTTTTGCTCTCTGTGTATCCCTCTCTTCAATATGAATCTGCTCCACAAATTCTAGTTACTTCAGCTTCTCTGAATGCATATATCTGTCTCCTCAACCACGTGAGACTACCAGGCTGTTTTGTTCCACCTCCCTGATACAATTGCCTGGAAGTTGCTTTCAGGGATTAAGCCAGGGCAGTTGTCTGGCTCTACTCTCAGGGACCCCTTCTTTCAAACATCAGAGTTCTCCACTGCTTCTTAGCCAATGTCTGAAAGCTATTGTATAATATATATATTTTTCTATCTGTTTACAAATGTAGCACAATTCATCTAGTAGTTAATCATTTATGGAAGCCTAACTGAGGGTTTTGAGAGAAGTGAGTAGAGAGGTCAATTTTTGGAGGCAACTGATCAATTCTTACCTATAGTCATGAGTTTTTCATGTTAATAAAATTTTGTGCTGATCTGATAATGTCCTCTCACCTGCACTTTAGATCTAGGATATTGCATATATCTAATTTCTGTAATAAAAAATAGATAAGTAAAGATTATTTCAAGCAATGCAGAATAAAAGCAATTCTTTGGGGAAGGCAATTTTTTGGTAAAGAGAAAAATTTTATTTCAAGGCAATGAAAGGGAAAAGCATAGCAAACTAAAACCAACTTTTCCCAATCTAGCTCTTCCATCCTACCACCTTTCCTTCCAGGCTGTACTCATACCTCTAATGCCATCTTAGGTGAATCTTCTCAGATTTTCTCACAGTGTTTTATTATCTCTTCATATCCATGTCCACTCTTTTTCAATGGTTTTTCTAGGATTAAATTTGGGGAGGGAGGAGGCAGCATTTCCTAGTTTACCATTTGGCAGAAAATTAATGTATTTTTTTTTAAATTTCAAACTTCTTATAATGTCTTTTCCCCAGACCTTTTTTTAAAGTCTGAACATTTGTGTCCCCCAAAATTCATATGTTGAAACCCTAACCCTGAAATGTGCTTGTATTAGTAAGTGGGTTTTTCGGGATGTGATAGGTCATGAGAATGAAGCCTTAAGATTGGGATTAGTGTTCTTATCAAAGAGGGCCCAGAAAACTCCCTAATCCCAGCAGCCATATAAGAAAACAGTAAAAAGTCTGCAACCAGGAAAAGAATCTGACAAAGATGGCACTCTGATATTGGACTTCCAGTCTTTAGAACTGTAAGCAATAGACTTTTGTTGTTTATAGGCTACCCGGTCTGTATTACTTTGTTTTATCAGCCTGAATGGACAAAGACCACCTTTAACATTCTATTTTAACACCATCCACTATCCACCACTGTAGATTTCTCTAAGCCTGTTACTGCATTTTAACTTTATTTCCATAATAGTTGGCAGCCAAGAAAAAGTGGTGGCCAAGCCTTCAATAAAATGGTCTTTTATGCGGAGCATGGCTGGCACAGAAGGTAATGGTGAGATCTGAGTCTAGACAGGAGATACACTATGGATGCACTAACATATGGACATTAAGAATATAATTTGCTTTTAGGCAATGAGTCTTGCAGGCATTGTTTGAGGGAGAATGATTAAACAGACTCACATTTTAGGTAGATATCTCTGGGAAGCAGAATTAAAACAAAGAGATCAGTTAAGTTGATAAGTGATAAAACCGGAAGTTAATGCAAAGAGGGATGAGAGAATTGGTTTAATTTCTGAAGAAGTCTTGGTAAATTCATCTGGATTATTCAATGACCAAATGTGGAAAAATAAGGTACCACGAAGAGCAAAGAATGGCTTTTGTGTTTCTAGTTTGGTTATTAGTATGGATAAGGGTACTATCATTTGAAGTGGAGAATACAGAAAGATCATCTTTTCATCAGCAAAGAGTACTTTTTGTTTGTTGAGTTTAAATATCTCTGGGATATACAGATAGAACCTGAGGTTTGTGGTTGCAGGTAGAAGTTCAGATATATTTTTTAGTTTAGTTATGGTGATCTTGTTATCTCATCAGGTATTGTTACCTAATCTTACTCTCTTAAATTGTGTCTAATTTTTAAAGGCTAAAAATAGACAAGAGGTGATTAAATGGTATAATTCTGTATTAAACAATCAAATTCGATTACTCTTTATTTCTGTAATGAAACACCATTGCATATAGTCCAAAATGAAGCTAGCTTAAATTTAATTTTCTTCAGTTGTAAGCGTGAGAGCAGGGAGATTTTACTTTTTGAATTCTTAGTTATATGAAGAAAAGTTCTGTTTCTCTGAGCATAAAGGGACTCTGCAGTCTTGAAAAACTTGTAATACAGGTCACCAAACAACCTTACTCACCCAAGAGTTCTAATCTTTTCATCTATCAGTCCTTTTATTGTTACTCTCAGGAGGGGGGAGAAATTTACAAATTTGTTAGTCTTTGACTCAACTCCTTGACATGTAAAATGGCCCAAAAAGCTGACAGAAAAAAATTAAAAACCTAGATAACCACACATTGAATAAGAGCATGGGTAATTGGGATAGAGTGTACCATGAAAACAATGGTGTTTACTACATACAGGCATTAAAGTCACTGGTGAGCAGTATTATTGAAAGGTGAGCAAAGAACAGCTCATTTCTTTTCTTCTGCACTGAGAAAAGCTGATGGCACATAACATAGCTGAAAAGATACAGTGCTCTATTAAGAACATTTCCTAACTTCCTGTCTCTTTAACTTTAGTCCTGACATGGCATACACTTTAGAATAGACCTTATTATGACATTTCTGACATTGTGACATTACATCTTGCTTCTAGCTGTGTTGACTATTCCAAAAGAATATTTTTGGAGGTAAGATACAATTAGTGGTGCCAGAAACTCTCTCTACATGTAGGCAGTGCAGATGATAGCTGGAGAAAGGTGGGCCAATAATAGTTTAGCTATATCATCATCTAGGCCTCAGGGATATCTACAAAACTGAGAACCTCATCCACAACTTTGTTTCAGAGGGTTTTGTTAGCTGTAATTACTGAGTTTAAATTGACCAGGATAAAATATAGATAAGAAGTCTTCTTAGCTAAATGCTTAAGCTCTTTTAATCACAGAATATCAGGGATAATTCTGGGATGTTCTGAAACTCAGAAAAATTTCTGGGAGAAATACCACATTTTGTATTGTGTTCTGAGGACAAATTCTACATGACCAGATTAACGAAACCAGACAAGCAGTATTCCTGTATATTCAGAGTTGAAAAATATTTTCTTACCTATCCTTACCACTGAATTAGCTTTCCAATGAAAGAGCATGTGTTTTTTAGTCTAACGTACAGAATTTTTTTAAAATACAGTAAATACATTTAAACTGCTTACTATCAACTTCTATTCTTTTAAACTCCCTTAAACTCTGCAGAAAATCACCTATATATTAATTCAAGAAAAATTTATACAATGTTTGAAATATCAAGGTGTATTCAGGATAGAGTTACCAGAACAGGATACAAAAACTGTACTTTGATCCTACATCTTATTTTCCTAGAATAGGAAATGCAGCAGGCAGGAAGCATTAACAGAAACAAAATGGAATGGTTACTAGAAGGTTTGAATTTAATCCAGCTCCACCAGCCACTAACAGTTTGTGTTGAGCAACACAATTTTCCACAACTTGATTTTTATCATAGGCTTGTTGTGAAAACAACCTAGATCATGAAAGTCCTTTCCAATAACAACAACATATAAATGATTAACTACTGTTACCAAGCATTTTTCCAAGTGGCAAAGGAACCTTAAATTTCCATTATTCAATACCTTATAATGCTATTTTTTGCTTTTCTTCTGTAGTCAAATCTAATGTGTTTATTAGTTATAAAAATGAATATTACTCTATAAAATATTACTGCTTATTATTAAAAAAAAAACCTTGGGGGAATTTTGTAACAACTATCACATTTAGAAGGCTTTCATTTCCTTTTTATTCTTTCTGTGATATAAACCTTTCATTATGTAGGTAGGTACTACTTTTATGGAATTCTACTAATACTACTGGAATAATTTCTAGGGAAGAATTGTTTATAAAGAGTTCTCCTTATGTTGTTCCTCTGCAATGCTTACCCCCCATCCTGCCCAATTAATGCAGTGGTATATTGGGAAAATTCCAAGAATTTTTATTCTAGTTCTTGAGAAAGGTAAATGAAGCTTATATATTGAAAATCTTCCCTGGAGATTATCCTAGAAAAAACTTATACATTATGTTCCTTATTATGTCCTTATAAAAATAACAGTAATAATGATAACAAAAGTAGCCAATATTTATTGAGCACTTACTATGAGTTCACGTTTTTCTAAAGACTTTGAATACATTATCTCAATTAATACCAAAAATGATAATTATGCCCCAATTTATAGAAGCAGAAACTGAGGCTTATGTCGTTTAAATTGCCAAAGGTCATCGGCACTTAAAAGACAGGGTTTCATTTAAGGTCAATCCTGACTCCAGAATCCTTGTATTTATAATTACAAACTGGCAAGTGTAAGGAAAATATATATGTGGAATTGAAATACGATTGGTCAAAGTTCATGAATACATGGACAAAAGTAAAAGGGCACTAATACTCTTTCACATCGAGAAAGGCCAGCAATATTAAATGTGTTATATGAAATTTACCTTGAGTGTGGTATTTTGGTAGATTTCAGAAATGATATTCTATTTTAGTATTATTCTTCCTGTCCTTTTCTATCTTCAGAATTTAGTATGGATCTTGCCACAGTGAGTACTCAATAAATGTTGTCAAATAAAATTGGAACTTGATGTGTTGGTTTCTCCCATTTCTACTATGAGAGAAAAACATAAGATGATGAAGTAGACCAGGAAGGTAACATTAAATTGAATATCTACTAACTTGCAAGCACATTTTATACATCATTGCATTCCATCTGCATCACAAACGAGTTGGTTATTTTGAACTTCACATTATATGGTGAGTCATTTGCTTAAACTTTCACATTTGGCTATTGGAAGAATCAGGATCTGGATCCAAGTCTTTTTAATAGTTTTCCACCTTGCCTACACAAATTTGTAGGAGTTAAAATGTATCTTTGCCTCCCTGGCATGCTTTCTTCTCCATGCAGTGGCTAATGGAAGCTTTACAAACTTTTATTCTTCTTCCAGGTGACTGACATTTTGAGGAAATGTGGGAGGGCAGGATCCTTGATGCACACATAATGGTCCTCCTTACAGTGTAGATATTTCTTACTTTTGCTAATATGGAGGACTTTCATTTGTGGATACAGCCAAGTCAGCTTTCCAACTTGAAGGTCAGAAAATCAGACTTGTCTTCTAGAATTGGATCTGGATTCCTCTCTCAGCTTTGTTTTGCTGATAAGACATGATTACCCTTCACAGAATCACCTACAATGATTTTTTCTCCAGTTCAGCAAAGATAAGTCAAATAATAAAGGGATTTTTTCATATTTTCTGAAAGGATTTCCATAATTATCCTGCTCATGTTTAGCAATGTTTCCTTTTTCTTTTTCTTCTTGCATAGGAGTCAGACTTCAATAAAGCATTCAGAATCTCTAATTAGAAAAACAAAGTTTTCATAGATGTGAAAAATCTATGGATCTTTGGCATATTTTCTCTTGGGTTGTAACATCTAAATTATCCTGCAGAACTGTGAGATTTTTACTCTTTTGTAATAAGGAGGTTATTTGCTAAAAAAAAAAAAAAAAAAAGAATAAAAATCCCTGAAGATTGACCTTGGTTTGGAAAGTATTTTGAATATACAAAATATTGCAGTATACCGTGTAATTTTATGGAAATCTGATACCAGACCTTATTTAATTTATACACTAAGTTATGATAACTCTAGGCTTTCTAGTCTGATATATGCTGGAGGAACTGTGGGAAAAGAGGACATTATTTTGTGGTCATGCTCAGTAATTGCAACATGCTGTAAAGATTGTGCTACGGTAAATCTAAATAATTACAAAGTTCTCTGTACAATATGACATGCTTTCTGTTCTCCTGGGATGGTGCACTGGACCAGAAGTTCTAAAATTTCACTTAAGCTGATAATATCCCTCCAATTAATTGTGAAATATATGCTCACCAGACAAGAGAGAACACCAAAAGTGCAGTGAAGTAACTATGTCCTAGATTTGTAAATCATATGATGGATAAGAAAAGACTTACCTTGGTTGACCCAGGAAAGTGTGATAGCTATTAGGATATATGGGAACCTGTCATTCTTCATCTTTTTTTTTTTTTTTTAACATCTTCATTGGAGTATAATTGCTTTACAATGGTGTGTTAGTTTCTGCTTTATAACAAAATGAATCAGTTATACATATACATATGTTCCCATATCTCTTCCCTCTTGCACCTCCCGCCCTCTCACCCTCCCAATCCCACCCCTCTAGGTGATCACAAAGCACAGAGCTGACCTCCCTGTGCTATGCGGTTGCTTCCCACTGGCTATCTATTTTACATTTGGTAGTGTATATATGTCCATACCACTCTCTCACTTTGTCACATCTTACCCGTCCCCCTCCCCGTATCCTCAAGTCCATTCTTTAGTAGGTCTGTGTCTTTATTCCCGTCTTGCCACTAGGTTTTTCATGACCTAGTTTTATTTTTTTTCCTTAGATTCCATATATATGTGTTAGCATACTGTATTTGTTTTTCTCTTTCTGACTTACTTCACTCTGTATGACAGACTCTAACTCCATCCACCTCACGACAAATAACTCAATTTCGTTTCTTTTTATGGCTGAGTAATTTTCCATTGTATATATGTGCCACATCTTCTTTATCCATTCATCCGATGATGGACACTTAGGTTGCTTCCATGTGCTGGCTATTGTAAATAGAGCTGCAATGAACATTTTGGTACATGACTCTTTTTGAATTACACTTTTCTCAGGGTATATGCCCAATAGTGGGATTGCTGGGTCGTACGGTAGTTCTTTTTTAGTTTTTTAAGGAATCTCCATACTGTTCTCCATAGTGGCTGTATTAATTTACATTTCCACCAACAGTGCAAGAGTGTTCCCTTTTCTCCACACCCTCTCCAGCATTTATTGTTTCTAGATATTTCGATAATGGCCATTCTGACTGGTGTGAGATGATATCGCATTGTAGTTTTGATTTGCATTTCTCTAATGATTAATGATGTTGAGCATTCTTTCATGTGTTTGTTAGCAATCTGTACATGTTTTTTTGGAGAAATGTCTATTTAGGTCTTCTGCCCATTTTTGGATTGGGTTGTTTGTTTTTTTGTTACTGAGCTGCATGAACTGCTTGTAAATTTTGGAGATTAATCCTTTGTCAGTTGGTTCATTTGCAAATATTTTCACCCATTCTGAGGGTTGTCTTTTGGTCTTGTTTATGGTTTCCTTTGCTGTGCAAAAGCCTTTAAGTTTCATTAGGTCCCATTTGTTTATTTTTGTTTTTATTTCCATTTCTCTAGGAGGTGGGTCAAAAAGGATCTTGCTGTGATTTATGTCATACAGTGTTCTCCCTAAGTTTTTCTCTAAGAGTTTGACAGTGTCTGGCCTTACGTTTAGGTCTTTAATCCATTTTGAGTTTATTTTTGTGTATGGTGTTAGGGAATGTTCTAATTTCATACTTTTACATGTACCTGTCCAGTTTACCCAGCACCACTTATTGAAGAGGCTGTCTTTTCTGCACTGTATATGCTTGCCTCCTTTATCGAAGATAAGGTGACCATATGTGCGTGGGCTTATCTCTGGGCTTTCTATCCTGTTCCATTGATCTATGTTTCTGTTTTTGTGCCAGTACCATACTGTCTTGATTACTGTAGCTTTGTAGTATAGTCTGAAGTCAGGGAGCTTGATTCCTCCAGCTCCATTTCTCGTTCTCAAGATTGCTTTGGCTATTCGGGGTGTTTTGTGTTTCCATACAGATTGTGAAAATTTTTGTTCTAGTTCTGTGAAAAATGCCAGTGGTAGTTGGATATGGATTGCATTGACTCTGTAGATTGCTTTGGGTAGCAGAGTCATTTTAACAATGTTGATTCTTCCAATCCAAGAACATGGTATATCTCTCCATCTATTTGTATCATCTTTAATTTCTTTCATCAGTGTCTTATAATTTTCTGCATACAGGTCTTTTGTCTCCTTAGGTAGGTTTATTCCTAGATATTTTATTCTTTTTGTTGCAGTGGTAAACGGGAGTGTTTTCTTAATTTCACTTTCAGATTTTTCATCATTAGTCTATAGGAATGCAAGAGATTTCTGTGCATTAATTTTGTATCCTGCTGCTTTACCAAATTCATTGATTACTTCTAGTAGTTTTCTGGTAGCATCTTTAGGATTCTCTATGTATAGTATCATGTCATCTGCAAACAGTGACAGCTTTACTTCTTTTCTGATTTGGATTCCTTTTATGTCTTTTTCTTCTCTGATTGCTGTGGCTAAAACTTTCAAAACTATGTTGAATAGTAGTGGTGAGAGTGGGCAACCTTGTCTTGTTCCTGATCTTAGTGGAAATGGTTTCAGTTTTTCACCATTGAGGACGAGGATGGCTGTGGGTTTGTCATATATGGCCTTTATTATGTTGAGGAAAGTTCCCTCTATGCCTACTTTCTGCAGGGCTTTTATCATAAATGGGTGTTGAATTTTGTCAAAAGTTTCTCTGCATCTATTGAGATGATCATATGGTTTTTCTCCTTCAATTTTTTAATATGGTGTATCACATTGATTGATTTGTTTATATTGAAGAATCCTTGCATTCCTGGGATAAACCCCACTTGATCATGGTGTATGATCCTTTTATGTGCTGTTGGATTCTGTTTGCTAGTCTTTTGTTGAGGATTTTTGCATCTATGTTCATCAGTGATATTGGCCTGTAGTTTTCTTTCTTTGTGACATCTTTGTCTGGTTTTGGTATCAGGGTGATGGTGGCCTCATAGAATGAGTTGGGGAGTGTTCCTCCCTCTGCAATATTTTGGAAGAGTTTGAGAAGGATAGGTGTTAGCTCTTCTCTAAATGTTTGATAGAATTCGCCTGTGAAGCCATCTGGTCCTGGGCTTTTGTGTGTTGGAAGATTTTTAATCACATCTCAATTTCAGTGCTTGTGATTCATCTGTTCATATTTTCTTTTTCTTCCTGGTTCAGTCTCAGCAGGTTGTGCATTTCTAAGAATCTGTCCATTTCTTCCAGGTTGTCCATTTTATTGGCATAGAGTTGCTTGTAGTAATCTCTCATGATCCTTTGTATTTCTGCAATGTCAGTTGTTACTTCTCCTTTTTCATTTCTAATTCTATTGATTTGAGTCTTCTCCCTTTTTTTCTTGATGAGTCTGGCTAATGGCTTATCAATTTTGTTTACCTTCTCAAAGAACCAGCTTTTAGTTTTATTGATCTTTGCTATTGTTTCCTTCATTTCTTTTTCATTTATTTCTGATCTGATCTTTATGATTTCTTTCCTTCTGCTTACTTTGGGTTTCTTTCGTTCTTCTTTCTCTAATTGCTTTAGGTGAAAGGTTAGGTTGTTTATTTAAGATGTTTCCTGTTTCTTGAGGTAGGCTTGTGTTGCTATAAACTGCCCTCTTAGAACTGCTTTTGCTGCATCCCATAGGTTTTGGGTCGTCATGTCTCCATTGTCATTTGTTTCTAGGTATGTTTTGATTTCCCCTTTGATTTCTTCAGTGATCACTTCCTTATTAAGTAGTGTATTGTGGAGCCTCCATGTGTTTGTATTTTTTCCTGTAATTGATATCTAGTCTCATAGCATTGTGGTCGGAAAGACACTTGATGCAATTTCAATTTTCTTAAATTTACTGAGGTTTGATTTGTGACCCAGGATATGATCTATCATGGAGAATGTTCCATGAGCACTTGAGAAAAATGTGTATTCTGTTGTTTTTGGCTGGAATGGCCTGTAAATACCAATTAAGTCCATCTTATTTAATGTACATTTAAAGCTAGTGTTTCCTTATTTATTTTCATTTTGCATGATCTGTCCATTTGTGAAAGTGGGGTGTTAAAGTCTCCTAATATGATTGGGTTACTGTTGATGTCCCCTTTTATGGCTGTTAGTATTTGCCTTATGTATTGAGGTGCTCCTATGTTGGGTGCATAAATATTTACATTGGTTATATCTTCTTCTTGGATCAATCCCTTGATCATTATGTAGTGTCCTTCTCTGTCTCTTGTAATAGTCTTTATTTTAAAGTCTATTTTGTCTTATATGAGAATTGTTACTCCAGGTTTCTTTTCATTTCCATTTGCATGGAATATCTTTTTCCATCCCCTCACTTTCAGTCTGTATGTGTCCCTAGGTCTGAAGTGGGTCTTTTGTAGACAGCATATATATGGGTCTTGTTTTTGTATCCATTCAGCCAGTTTGTGTCTTTTGGTGGGAGCATTTAATCCATTTACATTTAAGGTAATTATCGATATGTATGTTCCTATTACCATTGCCTTAAGTGTTTTGGGTTTGTTATTGTAGGTGTTTTCCTTCTCTTGTGTTTCTTGCCTAGAGAAGTTCCTTTAGCATTTGTTGTAAAGCTGGTTTGGTGGTGCTGAAGTCTTTCAGCTTTTGCTTGTCTGTAAAGGTTTTAATTTCTCCATCAAATCTGAATGAGATCCTTGCTGGGTAGAGTAACCTTGGTTGTAGGTTTTTCTCCTTCATCACTTTAAGTATATCCTGCCACTCCCTTCTGGCTTGCAGAGTTTCTGCTGAAAGATCAGCTGTTAACCTTATGGGGATTCCCTTGTGTGTTATTTGTTGTTTTTCCCTTGCTGCTTTTAATATGTTTTCTTTATATTTAATTTTTGAAAGTTTGATTAATATGTGTCTTGGTGTGTTTCTCCTTGGATTTATCCTGTATGGGACTCTCTGTGCTTCCAGGACTTGATTAACTATTTCCTTTCCCATATTAGGGAAGTTTTCAAATATAATCTCTTCATATATTTTCTCAGTCCCTTTCTTTTTCTCTTCTTCTTCTGGGTCCTCTATAATTCGAATGTTGGTGCAGTTAATGTTGTCCCAGAGGTCTCTGAGACTGTCCTCAGTTATTTTCATTCTTTTTTCTTTATTCAGCTCTGCAGTAGTTGTTTCCACTATTTTATCTTCCAGCTCACTTATCCGTTCTTCTGCCTCATGTATTCTGCTATTGATCCCTTTAGAGTATTTTTAATTTCATTTATTGCATTGTTCATTGTTGCTTGGTTCCTCTTTAGTCCTTCTACGTCCTTGTTAAATATTTCTTGCATTTTGTCTATTCTATTTCCAAGATTTTGGATCATGTTTACTATCATTATTCTGAATTCTTTTTCAGGTAGACTGCCTATTTCCTCTTCATTTATTAGTTCTGGTGTGTTTTTACCTTGCTCCTTCATCTGCTGTGTGATTTTCCGGTCCTCTCATTTTGCTTATCTTACTGTGTTTGGGGTCTTCTTTTTGCAGGCTGCAGGTTCGTAGTTCCTGTTGTTTTTGGTATCTGTCCCTAGTGGCTAAGGTTGGTTCAGTGGGTTGTGTGGGCTTCCTGGTGGAGGGGAGTAGTCCCTGTGTTCTGGTGGATGAGGCTGGATCTTGTCTTTCTGGTGGGCTGGTCCACGTCTGATGGTGTGTTTTGTGGTGTTTGTGGCCTTATTATGATTTTAGACAGCCTCTCTGCTAATGGATGGGGCTGTGTTACTGTCTTGCTAGTTGTTTGGCATAGGGTGTCCAACACTGTAGCTTGCTGATCATTGAGTGAAGCTGGGTCTTGGTGTTGAGATGGAGATCTCTGGGAGATTTTCGCCATTTGGTATTACGTGGAGCTGGGAGGTCTCTTGTGGACCAGTGTCCTGAAGTTGGCTCTCCCACCTCAGAGGCACAGCCCTGATGCCTGGCTGGAGCACCAAGAGCCTTTCATCCACATGGCTCAGAATAAAAGGGAGAAAAAATAGAAAGAAAGAAAGAGGATAAGATAAAATAAAGTAAGATAAAATAAAATAAAGTTACTAAAATAAAAAATAAAAAATAATTATTAAGTAAAAAAAAGAAAACAAAAAGAAAACGGACGGACAGAACCCTAGGGCAAATGGTGAAAGCAAAGCTATACAGATAAAATCTCACACAGAAGCATACACATACACACTCACCAAAAGAGGAAAAGGGGAAAAAATAATATATCTTGCTCCCAAAGTCCACCTCCTCAATTTGGGATGATTTGTTGTCTATTCAGGTATTCCACAGATGCAGGCACATCAAGTTGTTTGTGGAGCTTTAATCCGCTGCTTCTGAGGCTGCTGGGAGAAATTTCCCTTTCTCTTCTTTGTTCGCACAGCTCCCGGGGTTCAGCTTTGGATTTGGACCCGCCTCTGCATGTAGGTCGCCTGAGGGTGTCTGTTCTTCGCTCACACAGGACGGGGTTAAAGGAGCAGCTGATTCGGGGGCTCTGGCTCACTCAGACGGGGGGAGGGAGGGGTTCGGATGCAGGGCAAGCCTGCGGCGGCAGAGGCCAGCGTGACGTTGTAGCAGCCTGAGGCGCGCCGTGCTTTCTCCCTGGGAAGTTGTCCCTGGATCACGGGACCCTGGCCGTGGCGGGCTGCACAGGCTCCCGGGAGGGGCGGTGTGGATAATGACCTGTGCTTGCACACAGGCTTCTTGGTGGTGGCAGCAGCAGCCTTAGCATCTCATGCCCGTCTCTGTGGTCCGCACTGATAGCCGCGGCTCGCGCCCGTCTCTGGAGCTCCTTTAAGCATTGCTCTTAATCCCCTCTCCTCGCGCACCAGGAAACAAAGAGGCAAGAAAAAGTCTCTTGCCTGTTCGGCAGCTCCAGACCTTTTCCCGGACTCCCTCCCGGCTAGCTGTGGTGCACTAGCCCCCTTCAGGCTGTGTTCACACCGCCAACCCAGTCCTCTCCCTGCCATCCGACCTCCGAAGCCCGAGCCTCAGCTCCCAGCCCCCGCCCGCCCTGGCGGGTGAGTAGACAAACCTCTCAGGCTGGTGAGTGCTGGTCAGCACTGATCCTCTGTGAGGGAATCTCTCCGCTTTGCCCTCCGCACCCCTGTGGCTGCGCTCTCCTCCTCCGTGGCTCTGAAGCTTCCCCCTCTGCCACCTGCAGTCTCCGCCCACGAAGGGGCTTCCTAGTGTGTGGAAACCTTTCCTCCTTCACAGCTCCCTCCCACTGGTTCAGGTCCCGTCCCTATTCTTTTGTCTCTGTTATTTCTTTTTTCTGTTGCCCTACCCAGGTACGTGGGGAGTTTCTTGCCTTTTGGGAGGTCTGATGTCTTCTGCCAGCTTTCAGTGGGTGTTCTATAGGAGCAGTTCCACGTGTAGATGTATTTCTGATGTATCTGTGGGCAGGAAGGTGATCTCTGCGTCTTACTCTTCTGCCATCTTCTCCTCTCTCTCTCCATTCTTCATCTTATATTAACTAATACGTAATGTATGTGTCTCTGGAGAAACTTCAAAGAAGAACAGTAAAATTGTCCGACACTGTCAAATCTAGAATAGAAAAGGTTTTAAAAAATAAGTGTTCTGAAGATTGTGTTTTTTTATCTCTTTTTTAAAATTATTTTTTGCATGTGTTTGTCATTACCTATACCTGCATCACTGATGATTTAATTGATGAACACATTTATTCTCCAAAATTTTATTGCTATTTTATAGGTCAAAATATAATACACACATTTGTCTATTCTTGATGATATGTATAATGCAAATATCTAAATTTAAAGAAATATTTTCCTGAAGTTAAGCTAAATCCAATGGTAAAGTAGGTATTTAAGAGCAGTTTAGGAAAAACTTCCCAAATAAATACATTAGTAATAGATTGTGCATATACATATTTCTTTGAGGAAAAGTAGTTTATACTGTCCATATCATTTCTCTGCTCCAATGCTCACTTATGGAATTTAACATAAAATTCATAATCGTTACCAAGACCTACAATGCCTGCTGCCCATGATCTGGCCTGCCTGCATCTCTAATTGCATCTTCTTCCTCACTTCTCCTCCATTTCCATGGTTCATCAAATGACCTTCTTTCTATTGGCCGAAAATGCCAACATCTTTTCTTCCATAGTGTTTTTGGTTTTTCTGTTCTCTCTGCTTGGAAATCTCTGCTCCCAGATTTTTCATGATGTGTCCTTCTTGTCATTCAACTGTTCGCTCATCTATTACCTGCTAAGACACAATGGCATCATCAGAAAAAAAAAAAATTTTGCCATTATATATTATTTATATTATGTATCACTATTTTAAATCTTCACTTTTGTTTTAGTCTTGGATTCACAATTTTAGTCTTGGGTACACAAGTATATTAAAGGCTTATGTCAGTCAATTTATGTCAATAATCATTAATTGATACCAAAATGTGTAGGTGAAAGTTTGACAAGATAATCATGTAGACCCAATCTGCCCCCTCAAAAATTAATTATTAATATCAAAGAGAAAATAGTAACTTCACAGATAAGAAATCTGGCAGATACTACTTTAGCCAATAGATCAAGTGCAATATCACCAGTAATAGAATCAGCTGGTATCATGATCCTCCTGATATGATACACTGATAAGGATCAAATACCATTCTGATGTTGCTTAAGCCAGAAATACATAATCTGAATATAATAAAAGAAACATCAGACATACCCAAATTGAGGGACATGTCACCAAATCATTGTTTTCTAAGCTCTTAAAATTGTAAGGTTTTGAAATACAAAGAAGATACAAGAACTATTTCAGAGTAGATTTAATTAAAATATAATAGTTTTCCAAAGGAAATGCAGATACAAGATACTTAAAAAATTTTTGCCTTTGGTTGGCTACCCTGAAGACCAAGTCCTAGTAGTCCAATATAGGATGGTAAAAAATTTAAAAATGGTTTCCAATAAATAGATCTGACATGTATTTACCGGATGCTTCTGCTTATCTCATTGACGTCAATTTAACATTGTCTAAATGTTATTGAGCTACAAACAGAACATATGTTGAAAATTATGAGAGACTACATGTTTTCTTGTATGAAGAACAAGATCTTCCCTCAAGAAACTTAGAATATGCTTCCTTTATTTAGCTATCTCATCAATTGTTACAATCTCATAGTTGTAATCAATTATACTCTATTTTTATCTTTGGAAAACTGTAAAGACTAAGTCGTTTCCAAAATCATATTTAAAGAGTGGAGTACATTAATGGAGATAGATAGTCTATAAATAGCTTCTATTTTTAAACTGTATTAAAATGTAAAAATATAAACTGTGCCCATCACTATTATTGTTCTATAAAGCTATACTTCAATATGATTTTTCAGTCATACACAATGAAATAGGATGCAAGTCTTCTGTCAAAAAATTTCAATAAAACACTGTTAAGGGAGTAAAATACAATGATTCTAGTCTATATGCTTAAAATTGTCCTTGGTAAATTGAGTTATACTTTAAGAATTCAGTCAGTGGAAATAAAGTGAATCTAATTGAATCCTTTCTTCTCCTATGATTGATTTTTCATGAGAATTAACATTGTTTGCCTTCTATACTAATCTATATTAGACTCATTCATTCACTAAATATTTATTGGGTGCATGTTTTGTGTTAAGAGAAGATACAACTGTGAACAAAACAGCCATGTACCCTGTCTCTCACTACAGCCTAGTAGTAACTCTATATTATAGTGTGGTTTACAGTGTGGAACTTTATAGGATGGAGGCTATCAGAGCACAGGAAAATATACTGTATGTAGTGATTCACTTTCCTTTTTGCTTTCTTTCTTGTCTTTCGTTTAATCCATATGTATCAAGGTCCTACTCTATTCCAAATCCTATGGTAGGTGATTTTTGGTATTTAGAGTTTCATCCTAAAGAAGATAGCAGTCTATGGGGAGAGATAAATAAGGAGATGATTAATCATTAAATAGGAAGCCTATTGATGTAGATTTCACTGGCAGCATCTCCTTCTGCAAACATTTTGTGGTCTCTGGGTACTGTTCTGTTTCTTCTCTTAATTTTCACTACAGATCATCGTTGACTTATGTTGGGATTACACGCCAATAAACTTATCCTAAAACAAAAATATTTTATGTCAAAATGCACTGAATACACCTAACCTACTGAACATCATAGCTTAGCCTAGAACCCTTGTGTTAACCTAGAGTTGAGCAAAATCACCTAACACAAAGCTTTTTTTTTATAATAAAGTGTTGAATACTTCATGTAATTCATTGGCTATTGTACTGAAAGTGAAAAAGAGAATGGCTGTAAATTTATAGGTTGTTTACCCTCTTGATCACATGGTTGGTGGAACTAAGGCTCGTTCCTCTTTCCCAACATCACGAGTATCTTACCCCATGTCCCTAGTCCAGGAAAAGCTCAAAATTCGAAATTCAAAGTAAGATTTCTACTGAATGAATATCAATTTCACACCATCATAAAGTCAGAAGATCCTAAGTCAAACCGTCCAGAGTTGGGGACCGTCTGTAGTAACCTGAAAATTCTTATTTGGATTTGTGTGTGTGTGTGTGTGTACACCTTTATTGGAGTAAAATTGCCTTACAATGTTGTGTTAGTTTCTGCTGTACAACAAAGTGAATCAGCTATATGTATACTTATAAGCCCATATCCCCTCCCTCTTGAGCCTCCCTCCCACCCTCACTATCCCATCACTCTAGGTCATGACAAAACATTGAGCTGATCTTCCTGTGCTATGCAGCAGCTTCCCACTAGCTATCTATTTTACGTTTGGTAGTGTATATTTGCTACTCTCTCACTATGTCACAGCCTCTCCTTCCCGCCGTGTGTCCTCAAGTTCATTCTCTACTTCTGAGTCTTTATTCCTGTCCTGTCACCAGGACCATCAGTATAAATTTTCTAGATTCCATATATATGTGTTAGCATACGGTATGTGTTTTTCTCATTCTGACTTACTTTACTCTGTATGACAGACTTTAGGTCCATCCACCTCACTACAGATAACTCAGTTTCAATGCTTTTTATAGCTGAGTAATATTCCATTGCATATATATATATGCCACATCTTGTTTATCCATTCATCTTTCGATGGACATTTAGGTTGTTTCCATGTCCTGGCTATTGTGAACAGTGCTGCAATGAACATTGTGGTGCATGTATCTTTTTGAATTATGGTTTTCTCAGGGTATATGCCCAGTAGTGGGATTGCTGGGTCATATAGTATTTTAAGGAACCTCCTTACTGTTCTTCACAGTGGCTGTATCAATTTGCATTCCTACCAACAGTGCAGGGGGGTTCCTTTTCTCTGCACCCTCTCCAGCATTTATTGTTTCTAGATTATTTGATGATGGCCATTCTGACCAGTGTGAGGTGATATGTCATTGTGGTTTTGATTTGCATTTCTCTAATAATTAGTGATGTTGATCACCTTTTCATGTGTTTTTTGGCAATCTCTACCTCTTCTTTGGAGAAATGTCTATTTAGGTCTTCTGCCTATTTTTGGATTGGGTTGTTTTCTTTTTTGATATTGAGCTGCATGAATTGCTTGTATATTTTGGAGATTAATCCTTTGTCAATTGCTTCATTTGCAAATATTTTCTCTCATTCTGAGGCTTGTCATTTTCTCTTGTTTATGGTTTCCTTTTCTATGCAAAAGATTTTGAGTTTCATCAGGTCTCATCTATTTATTTTTGTTTTTATTCCCTTTTCTCTATGAGGAGGGTCAAAAAATATCTTGATGTGATTTATGTCATAGAGTGTTCTGCCTGTGTTTTCCTGTAAGAGTTTTATAGTGTCTGGCCTTACATTTAGGTCTTTAATCCATTTTGAGTTTACTTTTGTGTATGGTGTTAGGGAGTGTTCTCATTTCATTCTTTTACATGTAGCTGTTCAGTTTTTCCAGCACCACTTACTGAACAGGCTGTCTTTTCTCCATTTTATATTCTTGCCTCCTTTGTCAAAGATAAGGTTACCATATGAGCATGGGTTTATTTCTGGGCTTTCTATCCTGTTCCATTGATCTGCATTGCTGTTTTTGTACCAGTACCATACTGCCTGGATTACTGTAGCTTTGTAGGATAGTCTGAAGTCAGGGAGCCTGATTCTTCCAGCTCCGTTTTTCTTTCTCAAGATTGCTTTTGGTATTTGGAGTCTTTGTGTTTCCATAAAAATTGTAAATTTTTTGTTCTAATTCTGTGAAAAATGCCATTGGTAATTTGATAGAGATTGAATTGAGCCTGTAGATTGCCTTGGGTAGTATAGTCATTTTCACAATGTTGATTCTTCCAATCAAAGAACATGGTATATCTCTCCATCTGTTTGTATCATCTTTGATTTCTTTCATTAGTGTTTTATAATTTTCTGCATACAGGTCTTTTGCCTCCTTAGGTAGGTTTATTCCTAGGTATTTTATTCTTTTTTTGTAATGGCAAATGGGAGTGTTTCCTTAATTTCTCTTTCTGATTTTTGTTGTTAGTGTAAAGGAATGCAAGGGATTTCTGTGCATTACTTTTGTATCCTGCTACTTTACCAAATTCATTGATTATCTCTAGTAGTTTTCTGGTGGCATCTTTAAGGTTTTTTATGTATAGTATCATGCCATCTGCAAACAGTGAGAGTTTTACATCTTCTTTTACAACCTGGATTCCTTTTATTTCTTTTTCTTCTCTGATTGCCATGGCTAAAACTTCCAAAACCATATTGAATAATAGTGGTGAGAGTGGGCACCCTTGTCTTCTTCCTGATCTTAGAGGAAACGCTTTCAGTTTATCACCATTGAGAATGATTTGTTGTGGGTTTGTCATATATGGCTTTTTTAATGTTGAGGTAGTTTTCCTCTGTGCCCACTTTCTGGAGAGTTTTTATCATAAATCAGTGTTGAATTTTGTTGAAAGCTTTTTCTGCATCTACTGAGATTAACGTATGGTTTTTATCCTTCAATTCATTAATATGGTGTATCACATTGATTGATATGCATATACTGAAGATTCCTTACATTCCTGGGATAAACCTCACTTGATCATGGTGTATGATCCTTTTAATGTACTGTTCATTCTGCTTGCTAGTATTTTGTTGAGGATTTTTCCATCTATGTTCATCAGTGATATTGGTCTGTAATTTTCTTTGTTCATGACATCTTTGTCTGCTTTTGGTGTCAGGGTGATGGTGGCCTCATAGAAAGAGTTTGGGAGTGTTCTTCCCTCTGCTATATTTTGGAAGAGTTTGAGAAGGATAGGTGTTAGCTCTTCTCTAAATGTTTGATAGAATTTGCCTGTGAAGCCATCTGGCCCTGGGCTTTTGTTTGTTGGAAGTTTTTAATCACAGTTTCAATTTCAGTTCTTGTGATTGGTCTGTTCATATTTTCTATTTCTTCCTGGTTCTGTCTTGGAAGTGTGTACTTTTCTAAGAATTTGTTCATTTCTTCCAGATTGTCCATTTTATTGGCATATAGTTGCTTGTAGTACTCTCTCATGATGTTTTGTATTTCTGTGGTGTCAGTTGTTACTTCTCCTTTTTCATTTCTAATTCTGTTGACATGAGTCTTCTCCCATTTTTTCTGATGAGTCTGGCTAATGGTTTATCAATTTTGTTTATCTTCACAAAGAACCAGCTTTTAGTTTTATTGATCTTTGTTATTGTTTACTTCATTTCTTTTTCATTTATTTCTGATCTGATATTTATCATTTCTTTCCTTTTGGTAACTTTGGTTTTTTTTTGTTCTTCTTTCCCTAATTGCTTTAGGTGTAAACTTAGGTTGTTTATTTGAGGTTTTTCTTGTTTCTTGTGATAGGATTGTATTGGTATAAACTTCCCTCTTAGAACTGTTTTTGCTACATATCATAGGTTTTGAGTCATGATGTTTTCATTGTCATTTGTTTCTAAGTATGTTTTGATTTCCTCTTTGATTTCTTCAGTGATCTCTTGGTTGTTTAGCAGTGTATTGTTTAGCCTCTATGTGTTTGTATTTTTTACAGTTTTTTTTCCTGTAATTGACATCTAGTCTCATAAAGTTTTGATTGGAAAAGGTGTTTGATATGATTTCAATTTTCTTAAATTTACCTAGGCTTGATTTGTGACCCAAGATGTAATCTATCTTGGAGAATGTTCCATGCACACTTGAGAAGAAAGTGTATTCTGTTGTTTTGGATGGAATGTCTTATGAGTATCAGTTATGTTCACCTGGTGTAATGTGTCATTTAAAGCTTGTGTTTCCTTTTTTATTTTCTTTTTGGATGATCTGTCCATTGTTGAAAGTGTGGTGTTATAGTCCTCTACTATTATTGTGTTACTGTCGAGTTCCCCTTTATGGCTGTTAGCATTTGCCTTATATATTGAGGTGTTCCTATATTCGGTGTATAAATATTTACAATTGTTATATCTCTTCTTGGATTGATCCCTTGATCATTATAAATGTCCTTCCTTATCTCTTGTAATAGTCTTTATTATAAAGTCTATTTTGTCTGATATGAGTATTGCTACTCCAGCTTTCTTTTGATTTCCATTTGCATGGAATATCTTTTTACATTCCCTCACCTTCAGCCTGTATGTGTCCCTAAGTCTGAAGTGGGTCTCTTGTAGACATAATATATACAGGTCTTGTTTTTGTATCCATGCAGCCAGTCTATGTCTTTTGGTGGGAGCATTTAATCCATTTACATTTAAGGTAATTATCGATATGTATGTTCCTATTCCCATTTTCTTAATTGTTTTGGGTTTGTTCTTGTAGGTCTTTTCCTTCTGTTTTGTTTCCTTCCTAGAGGAATTCCTTTAGAATTTGTTGTAAAGCTGGTTTGGTGGTGTTGAATTCTCTTAGCTTTTGCTTGTCTCTAAAGCTTTTGATTTCTCCATTGAATCGGAATGAGACCCTTGTTGTAATCTTGGTGGTAGGTTTTTCCCTTTTATCACTTCAAATATATCCTACCATTCCCTTCTGGCTTGCATGCTATTTGTTGGTTTTCTCTTACTGCTTTTAATATTTTTTCTTTGTGTTTAATTTATTTTTTAGTTTGATTAATATGTGCCTTGGCATGTTTCTCCTTCAGTTTATCCTGTAAGGGACTCTCTGCACTTCCTGGACTTGATTGACTATTTCCTTTCCCATGTTGGAGAAGTTTTTGACTATAATCTCTTCAAATATTTTCTTAGACCCTTTCTTTTTTTCTTCTTCTTCTGGAACACCTATAATTCGAATGTTGATGTGCTTAATGTTGTCCCAACGGTCTCTGAGACTGTCCTCAATTCTTTTCATTCTTTTTTCTTTATCTTATTCTGTGACAGTTATTTCCACCATTCTATCTTCCAGCTCACTTATCTGTTCTTCTGCCTCAGTTATTCTGCTATTGATTCCTTCTAGGGTATTTTTAATTTCATTTGTTGTGTTGTTTATTACTGTTTGTTTACCCTTTAGTTCTTTTAGGTCCTTGTTAAACATTTCTTGTATTTTCTCCCTTCTATTTCTGAGATTTTAAATCATCTTTACTATCATTACTCTGAATTATTTTGCCTGAATTCATTTGCCTATTTCCTCTTCATTTATTTTTTCTTGTAGATTTTTATTCTGCTCCTTTGTCTGCAAGATATTTCTCTGTCTTCTCATTTTGTCTAATTTGCAGTACTTGAGGTCTCCTTTCCCTAGGCTGCAGGGTTGTAGCTCGTCTTGTTTCTATTCTCTGCCCCCAATGGTGAGGTTGGTCTAGTGTCTTGCATAGGCTTCGTGATGGGAGAGACTGGTGCCTGTGTTCTGGTGGGTGGAGCTCAGTCTTTTCTCTCTGATGAGCAGGGCCATGTCAGGTGGTGTGTTTTAGGGTTTCTGTGAGCTTAGTATGACCTTACGTAGTCTGTGTGCTGATTGGTGGTTTTGTGTTCCTGTCTTGTTTGTTGTTTGGTGAGAGGCTTCCAGCTCTGGAAACTGCAGGCAGTTGGGTGGAGCTGGGTCTTGGATTCAGATAGAGACCTCCGTGAGAGCTCTCAGTGATTAATCTTCTCTGAGGCTGGGAATTCTCTATTGGTCCAGCGTTCTGGAATTTGTGCTCTTACCCCAGAGCCTCAGGTCTGACTTCTGGCTGGGGAACCAAGACCCTGCAAGTCGCTGATCCTGGCAATAAAGAGGACTAAAAAAAATGAAAAAAGACTAACAAAACCCCAGACAAATGGTAAAAAGTAAAATCAAACAAACAAAACCAGAAACAAGGAAACACACACACACACAAAAGAAATACAGAACCAAATAAACCAAAAAGCAAAAGAACAACCAGAGAAACAAACAAACCGAAGAACAAAATCAAACAATTAAAAAGAAAACTAACAAAAACAGAAAACCAAAAAACAAAACCAAAGCAGAGTGCTAACTGAAGAATGAAGCAAAGAGACAAAACAAACTGACAAAAATGAAAAAAGAAAGGAGAAGAAAAAGGGAAAGAAGACAGAAAAACAGAAAAACAAGGTAGAAATAGAAATATGAAAAAATAAAATAAAAATATATTAAAGAAAAAGGAGAAAAAAAAGACAAACACAACCCCAAACAAATGGTAAAAACAAAATCAAACAAACCAAAACAGAAACAAGGAAACATACACACATGTAAAATAAACAAGAACAGAACAAAATAAAACAAAAAGCAAGAGAACAACCAGACAAACAGAAGAACCTCAAAATGAAATCAAACAATTAGAATCAAAACTAACAAAAACACAAAACCTAAAAACAAAACCAAAGCAGTGTGCCAACTGAAGAATAAAGCAAAGAAACAGAACAAACCAATAAAAATGATTTTTAAAAAAAGGGAAAAACCACAGAACAACAGAAAAACAAATTAGCAATGGAAATATAAAAATATATATATATTAAAGAAGAGGAAAAAATAAGGGAAAAGAACACAGAACAACAGAAAATCAAAGTAAAAATAAAGTATATAAAAAATAAAAATAAAAAATCTGTTTTAAAACACAAAGATCCCAAAAGACTAAATAAAAAAAAAGTAAAACAAAAACAAACAAAAAATAGCCAGAACCAACAACAGAATGAATCAAAACATAACAAAAATATTAGTAATAATTATGTTTCCCTGGGCTTTCAGCTGTAAGTGTTCTTGCACAGCCCACCTCTGCCTCCCCAAGAGGCTCTCCTCTGCCTCTGGGCTGGTCCCTGGAACTGCTGTGGGCCCTGTGGGGACCTCTCAGACACTGACTTGGCACAATTCCTGCATGTACTTGCCCCCAAAGTCCACAGCTGCCACAGCTAGACGTTTTCATTTGTGGGAACACTCATTGTCTACTCAGATATTTCATAGACACAGGGTCTACCTAGCTGATCACGGGGATTTAATCTGCAGCTTGTGCAGCTGATGGAAACATTTTTTTTTAAATTTTTTAATTTAATTTAATTTTTTTACACAGCAAGTTCTTATTAGTAGTCAATTTTATACACATCAGTGTATACATGTCAATCCCAATCACCCAATTCATCACACCACCACCCCCACCACCCTGTCACTTTGTTGATGGAAACATTTTTGATTCTCTTCCTTACTCTCCCTGTATCTGAGGTTCAGCTTGGTTTTATCCCCACCTCTGTGTGTGGTCTAACCACAGGAGCCTGCTCCTGGGGCTGTCCTAGAGCATTTGGGTCTGCTCCAGTGAGGACAGGGCACAAAGGTGGTATGACCGCTTGGATCGCGGGAACTCCAGTGGCACACAATGCACAGGGAAGCCGGTGACCATGGGCGCAAGATATATGGCCCAAGTGAGGGGCTTTTCTGGTGCCTGGCATAAGGCACATGAGGGCCAGCCCTGGCTGGGCTTTTTCTGGTGCCTGGCAGCAGGCATGCAAAAGCCAGCTCTGAGAGGTCTTTTTCTATTGCTTGGGGCAAGTGTGTGATGGCCAGCCCTGAGGTGGCTTTTTCTACTGTCTGTCAGCAGGTGGAGCATGTGGGGAGAGAGAGGTTACAATAGTGGCCCCTCCCCCTGTGTGTGACTCAGCTGTAGAGCCCTGTTTCCATGGCAGTCTGGTTTTCCTCCATAGGCATTCCCTGCTGTGGATTTCCTCCCTCCCATCCCCTCAGTCTGTCTCCCCACAGCCAGCAGCAGTTCTTGCCCAGGGCCTGTTCTCCAATCCCCATGCTCTAGCTCCCAGCCCCTTTGCCTTGCACACCTGTGAAGACACGTCCCAGTCTGGGTCATGTAGGGCTATAGTATGGACCATCTGTGTAGTTCTCACTCTGTCCTGTCTGCCACTGATCAGCTCCTTCACCCTCTTCTGACAGCCTCAAATGCTTCCCTTCTGTCCCAATCGATTTCCCCATCAGAGAGGGGTTTTCCCCAAGTTCGAGAATCTCTCCTTTGCTTCAGCTCCCCCACCCTGGGGTACAGGTTCTGTCCCACTTCCTCTCATCCTACCCAGTTATTCAGGGATCTTTGTAGTCCTTTCTGGTGTCCAAGGTCTTCTGTTAGTGTTCAGCCAGTGTTCTGTGAGAACTGTTGCATCTATAGATGTATTCCTGATGCATCTGTGGAGAGAGATGAACTCCACATCTTCCTACTCCTTCGCCATCTTTACTCTCCACCCTCATATTGGATTTTTTTTTTTCACACACACTGTATTTTATTTTTACAAGAGATAAATAGACTGACACCAAGCATTGTACATGGATGACCACAACAAAAGCAACAATGATTGCAATTACCAAACATGAAACACACTCATACTATGTCATAATATTGACATTCAGTCCAGTAATCCTCCACTGTAACAGCTCCTTTACTTTGCAGTGAAAATTGATTTGTATATTCTTTGCCTCTGAGTCCTTGTGGGATTTTTTCTTTTTTTTTAATTCAAACAGAAAGTCACAAAAATTATACTCATCCTCATAAGTTCACTCAGTCCCACGTAATTAATTTTTTTTTTCATCTTGATCTTTTGTTAGCACTTTTATGAGCTCATCAGTTTTTCATTAGAGTTCTGAAAATGCTTATTCATTCAGTTCAGCAGTACAGTCAGGTACCAGAAACCTGTACTTGTCAGAGTCTTTTCCATGAATTTCCTGAAGATGAAACCCTTTTATAGGAACAAATTTACAAAAGCATCAGAGTACACCCAGAACTGTCTGTAAATGACAAAAGACTTAAAAATGACCACGGTTAAAGATTTGATGAAAGTTCATAATAATGCAGTTGACAAGAAAATTAGTTATTTCTGAGAGATACATTTTAAAGTAATAACTAGGATTATGACTTATAACATTATACCAGAACATATAAGATTTTTAGAAATTTCATGTAATGTCTGAAACATTTATATTAACATATTTCCGTACAAATAACCCAATGAAAGTTTAGTATTAGTTGTTTTGTTTGTTTGTTTATACTGCAGGTTCTTATTAGTCATCAATTTTATACACATCAGTGTATACATGTCAATTCCCATCGCCCAATTCAGCACACCACCATCCCCACCCCACTGCTGTTTTTCCCCCTTGGTGTCCATATGTCTGTTCTCTACATCTGTGTCTCAACTTCTGCCCTGCAAACCGGCTCATCTGTACCATTTTTCTAGGTTCCACATACATGCGTTAATATACGATATTTGTTTTTCTCTTTCTGACTTACTTCACTCTGTATGACAGTCTCTAGATCCATCCACGTCTCAACAAATGACTCAATTTCGTTCCTTTTTATGGCTGAGTAATATTCCATTGTATATATGTACCACATCTTCTTTATCCATTCGTCTGTTGATGGGCATTTAGGTTGCTTCCATAACCTGGCTATTGTAAATAGAGCTGCAGTGAATATTGTGGTACATGACTCTTTTTGAATTACGGTTTTATCTGGGTATATGCCCAGTAGTGGAATTGCTGGGTCATATGGTAATTCTATTTTTAGTTTTTTAAGGAACCTCCATATTGTTCTCCATAGTGGCTGTATCAATTTACATTCCCACCAACAGTGCAAGAGGGTTCCTTTTTCTCCACACCCTCTCCAGCATTTGTTGTTTGTATATTTTCTGATGATGCCCATTCTAACTGGTGTGAGGTGATACCTCATGGTAGTTTTGATTTGCATTTCTCTAATAATTAGTGATGTTGAGCATCTTTTCATGTGCTTCGTGGCCATCTGTATGTCTTCTTTGGAGAAATGTCTATTTAGGGCTTCTGCCCATTTTTGGATTGGGGTGTTTGTTTCTTTAATATTGAGCTGAATGAGCTGTTTATATATTTTGGAGATTAATCCTTTGTCCGTTGATTCATTTGCAAATATTTTCTCCCATTCTGAGGGTTGTCTTTTCGTCTTGTTTATGGTTTCCTTTGCTGTGCAAAGCTTTGAAGTTTCATTAGATCCCATTTGTTTATTTTTGTTTTTATTTCCATTACTCTAGGAGGTGGATCAAAAAAGATCTTGCTGTGATTTATGTCAAAGAGTGTTCTTCCTATGTTTTCCTCTAAGAGTTTTATAGTGTCCAGTCTTACATTCAGGTCTCTAATCCATTTTGAGTTTATTTTTGTGTATGGTGTTAGGGAGTATTCTAATTTCATTCTTTTACATGTAGGTATCAAGTTTTCCCAGCACCACTTATTGAAGAGACTGTCTTTTCTCCATTGTATATCTTTGTCTCCTTTGTCATAGATTAGTTGACCATAGGTGCGTGGGTTTATCTCTGGGCTTTCTATCTTGTTCCATTGATCTATGTTTCTGTTTTTGTGCCAGTACCATATTGTCTTGATTACTGTAGCTTTGTAGTATAGTCTGAAGTCAGGGAGTCTGATTCCTCCAGCTCCGTTTTTTTCCCTCAAGACTGCTTTGGCTATTCGGGGTCTTTTGTGTCTCCATACAAATTTTAAGATGATTTGTTCTAGCTCCGTAAAAAATGCCATTGGTAATTTGATAGGGATTGCATTGAATCTGTAGATTGCTTTGGGTAGTATAGTCATTTTCACAATGTTGATTCTTCCAATCCAACAACATGGTATATCTCTCCATCTGTTGGTATCATCTTTAATTTCTTTCATCAGTGTCTTATAGTTTTCTGCATACAGGT
This sequence comes from Eubalaena glacialis, assembly GCF_028564815.1. NCBI lineage: Eukaryota > Metazoa > Chordata > Mammalia > Artiodactyla > Balaenidae > Eubalaena > Eubalaena glacialis. The sequence goes on along the minus strand of NC_083732.1, from coordinate 27,398,853 downwards.
CTTTTGTCTCCCTAGGTAGGTTTATTCCTAGGTATTTTATTCTTTTTTTTACAATGGTAAATGGGAGTGTTTCCATAATTTCTCTTTCAGATTTTTCATCATTAGTGTATAGGAATGCAAGAGATTTCTGTGCATTAATTTTGTATCCCGCAACTTTACCATATTCATTAATTAGCTCTAGCAGTTTTCTGGTGGCAGTTTTAGGATTCTCTATGTATAGTATCATGTCATCTGCAAACAGTGACAGTTTTACTTCTTCTTTTCCAATTTGTATTCCTTTTATTTCTTTTTCTTCTCTGATTGCCGTGGCTAGGACTTCCAGAACTATGTTGAATAATAGTGGTGAGAGTGGACATCCTTGTCTCGTTCCTGATCTTAGAGGAAATGCTTTCAGTTTTTCACCGTTGAGAATGATGTTTGTTGTGGGTTTGTCATATATGGCCTTTATTATGTTGAGGTAGGTTCCCTCTATGCCCACTTTCTGGAGAGTTTTTATCATAAATGGGTGTTGAATTTTGTCAAAAGCTTTTTCTGCATCTATTGAGATGATCATATGGTTTTTATTCTTCAATTTGGTAATATGGTGTATCACATTGATTGATTTGTGTATATTGAAGAATCCTTGCATCCCTGGGATAAATCCTACTTGATCATGGTGTATGATCCTTTTAATGTGTTGTTGGATTCTGTTTGCTAGTATTTTGTTGAGGATTTTTGCATCTATATTCATCAGTGATATTGGTCTGTAATTTTCTTTCTTTGTAGTGTCTTTGTCTGGTTTTGGTATCAGGGTGATGGTGGCCTCATAGAATAAGTTTGGGAGTGTTCCTTCCTCTGTAATTTTTTGGAAGAGTTTGAGAAGGATAGGTGTTAGCTCTTCTCTAAATGTTTGATAGAATTCATCTGTGAAGCCATCTGGTCCTGGACTTTTGTTTGTTGGAAGATTTTTAATCACAGTTTCAATTTCATTACTTGTGATTGGTCTGTTCATATTTTCTGCTTCTTCCTGGTTCAGTCTTGGAAGGTTATACCTTTCTAAGAATTTGTCCATTTCTTCCAGGTTGTCCATTTTATTGGCATAAAGTTGCTTGTAGTAGTCTCTTAGGATGCTTTGTATTTCTGCGGTGTCTGTTGTAACTTCTCCTTTTTCATTTCTGATTTTATTGATTTGAGTCCTCTCCCTCTTTTTCTTGATGAGTCTGGCTAATGGCTTATCAATTTTGTTTATCTTCTCAAAGAACCAGCTTTTAGTTTTATTGATCTTTGCTATTGTTTTCTTTGTTTCTATTTCATTTATTTCCGCTCTGATCTTTATGATTTCTTTCCTTCTGCTAACTTTGGGTTTTGTTTGTTCTTCTTTCTCTAGTTTCTTTAGGTGTAAGGTTTGATTGTTTACTTGAGATTTTTCTTGTTTCTTTAGGTAGGCTTGTATAGCTATAAACTTCCCTCTTAGAACTGCTTTTACTGCATCCCATAGGTTTTGGGTTGTCGTGTTTTCATTGTCATTTGTCTCTAGGTATTTTTTGATTTCCTCTTTGATTTCTTCAGTGATCTCTTGGTTATTTAGTAACGTATTGTTTAGCCTCCATGTGTTTGTGTTTTTTACGTTTTTTCCCCTGTAATTCATTTCTAATCTCATAGCGTTGTGGTCAGAAAAGATGCTTGATATGATTTCAATTTTCTTAAATTTACTGAGGCTTGATTTGTGACCCAAGATGTGATCTATCCTGGAGAATGTTCCGTGCGCACTTGAGAAGAACGTGTAATCTGCTGTTTTTGGATGGAATGTCCTATAAATATCAATTAAATCTATCTGGTCTATTGTGTCATTTAAAGCTTCTGTTTCCTTATTTATTTTCATTTTGGATGATCTGTCCATTGGTGTAAGTGAGGTGTTAAAGTCCCCCACTATTATTTTGTTACTGTCAATTTCCTCTTTTATAGCTGTTAGCAGTTGCCTTATGTAATGAGGTGCTCCTATGTTGGGTGCATATATATTTATAATTGTTATATCTTCTTCTTGGATTGATCCCTTGATCATTATGTAGTGTCCTTCTTTGTCTCTTGTAACATTCTTTATTTTAAAGTCTATTTTATCTGATATGAGTATAGCTACTCCAGCTTTCTTTTGATTTCCATTTGCATGGAATATCTTTCTCCATCCCCTCACTTTCAGTCTGTATGTGTCCCTAGGTCTAAAGTGGGTCTGTTGTAGACAGCATATATATGGGTCTTGTTTTTTTATCCATTCAGCAAGCCTGTGTCTTTTGGCTGGAGCTTTTAATCCATTCACGTTTAAGGTAATTATTGATATGTATGTTCCTATGACCATTTTCTTAATTGTTTTGGGTTTGTTTTTGTAGGTCCTTTTCTTCACTTGTGTTTCCCACTTAGAGAAGTTCCTTTAACATTTGTTGTAGAGCTGGTTTGGTGGTGCTGAATTCTCTTAGCTTTTGCTTGTCTGTAAAGCTTTTGATTTCTCCATCAAATCTAAAGGAGATCCTTGCCGGGTAGAGTAATCTTGGTTGTATGTTCTTCCCTTTCATCACTTTAAGTATATCATGCCACTCCCGTCTGGCTTGTAGAGTTTCTGCTGAGAAATCAGCTGTTAACCTTATGGGAGTTCCCTTGTATGTTATTTGTCATTTTTCCCTTGCTGCTTTCAATAATTTTTCTTTGTCTTTAATTTTTGCCACTTTGATTACTATGTGTCTTGGCGTGCTTCTCCTTGGGTTTATCCTGTATGGGACTCTCTGCGCTTCCTGGACTTGGGTGGCTATTTCCTTTCCCATGTTAGGGAAGTTTTCGACTATAATCTTTTCAAATATTTTCTCTGGTCCTTTCTCTCTCTCTTCTCCTTCTGGGACCCCTATAATGCGAATGTTGTTGCGTTTAACGTTTTCCCAGAGGTCTCTTAGGCTGTCTTCATTTCTTTTCATTCTTTTTTCTTTAGTCTGTTCCGCAGCAGTGAATTCCACCATTCTGTCTTCCAGGTCACTTATCCGTTCTTCTGCCTCAGTTATTCTACTATTGATTCCTTCTAGTGTAGTTTTCATTTCAGTCATTGTATTGGTCATCTCTGTTTGTTTGTTCTTTAATTCTTCTAGGTCTTTGTTAATCATTTCTTGCATCTTCTCAATCTTTGCCTCCATTCTTATTCCAAGGTCCTGGATCATCTTCACTATCATTATTCTGAATTCTTTTTCTGGAAGGTTGCCTATCTCCACTTCATTTAGTTGTTTTTCTGGGGTTTTTTCTTGTTCCTTCATCTGGTATATAGCCCTCTGCCTTTTCATCTTGTCTATCTTTCTGTAAATGTGGTTTCTGTTCCACAGGCTGCAGGACTGTAGATTTTCTTGCTTCTGCTGTCTGCCCTCTGGTGGTTGAGGCTATCTAAGAGGCTTGATGGGAGGCTCTGGAGGTGGGTAGAGCTGACTCCTGCTGTGGTGGTCAGAGCTCTGTAAAACTTTAATCCACTTGACTATTGATGGGTGAGGCTGGGTTCCCTCCCTGTTGGTTGTTTTGCCTGAGGCAACCCAACACTGGAGCCTACCCGGGCTCTTTGGTGGGGCTAATGGCAGACTCTGGGAGGGCTCACGCCAAGGAGTACTTCCCAGAACCTCCGCTGCCAGTGTCCTTGTCCCCATGGTGAAACAGAGCCAGCCCCTGCCTCTGCAGGAGACCCCCCAACACCAGCAGTTATGTCTGGTTCAGTCTCCCCCAGGGTCACTGTTCCTTCCCCTGGGTCCTGGTGCACACACTATTTTGTGTGTGCCCTCCAAGAGTGGGGTCTTTGTTTCCCCCAGTCCTGTCGAAGTCCTACAATCAATTCCCACTAGGCTTCAAAGTCTGATTCTCTAGGAATTCCTCCTCCCATTGCCAGACCCCCAGGTTGGGAAGCCTGACATGGGGCTCAGAACGTTCACTCCAGTGGGTGGACTTCTGTGGTTTAAGTGCTCTCCAGTCTGTGAGTCACCCACCCAGCAGTTATGGGATTTGATTTTACTCTGATTGCGCCCCTCCTACCATCTCACTGTGGCTTCTCCTCTGTCCTTGGACGTGAGGTATCCTCCTTGGTGAAGTCCAGTGTCTTCCTGCCGATGATTGTCCAGCAGCCAGTTGTGATTCTGGTGCTCTCGCAAGAGGGAGTGAGAGCACGTCCTTCTACTCCACCATCTTGGTTAATCCCTCCTTATATTGGATTTTTAAAGATACATATTTTCTATTCCATATGTGCAAAGATTGACTGCTCAATAATTAAATGATTTATATACATATAGAACATGTACAGAGTGCTCACACGTTGCTTCATTTCAGATCAGGTGGATAGTTTGGAGTAGGGGAAAAAAGTGCACCTTGATATAATCCTGGCTGTAGAATTTTGCAGAGACCTGAGCTGAGAGACTCTGCTGAAAGCAGAGGCTTAACTCCCTAAGACTAGTGATCGGAAAGCAAAAGTAAGGAAGGAGCAATGCCAGGAATGGAACAGGTTGAAACAAAAAAGACGCTGAAGTAATAGCTTCATGGAACACTTTCCACCTTTGCACAGTGGGAAATTGGCTCAAGTTCACTGCAGTTGACCATCAAGCAGTGACTAAGGAGGGATCTGGAAGGAGTTGAGAAAGGCCCTGGGTGGTCTAAGAGGTAGCAATGCAAACTGAGATAAACTCTACTGTAGCAGTAAAGGGACAGGTTACTTTTGGTCTCAGAGCCACTAAAGAGTCTCTAGGATGAAGAGGTACTGACTCTAGAATAGTTAGTATCTATAATGAGGAGAGTTAATCAAACATTAATAGGCATTAGATTGACATGGATCAGTTCCCACAAATGTAGAGCAATGACAAACTTCATAAATCAAAATGGGAAATATCTTTATGAGCTGCCAGAGAGATTTAAAAAGCATCATGTTTTCCGAGAACTTCTTATTGTGACAGAAATGTATGCTAATACTTCTATTAAAACAGATTTAAATTTACTTTTTAATTAAAATTTGTTGTGTTTCAATGAACAGACTTTAATCTCACAAGACAGAAAGGGAGTTTTTTGCTTCTTTTAGAATCCATGAGAGTTTTACACCTGTTATACAGTCTTCTAACTCTTTTTCCTGTTTCTACCTTTTCCTCTTCTAACCTGTTCCCCATATGGCACATAGAATAATTCTTTTAACACATGAAGCATCATTCTACTCTCTTTCTTAAAAAAGACTCTGACTTCTGATTTCATGTATAATGATCTACACTTCCTATTGTGACCTCTATGTAAGACAACCTTATAATTTATCATTTACAACAGTGTACTCTTTTTTATAAAAAAACTTTTTATATTGGAGTATAGTTGATTAACAATATTGTGTTAGTTTCATGTGTACAACAGTCATTCAGTTATATATATACATGTATCTATTCTTTTTCAAATTCTTTTCCCATTTAGGTTGTTATATAATATTGAGCAGAGTTCCCTGTGCTATAGAGTAGGTCCTTGGTTTCCATTTTAAATATGGTGTACACTGGCGTGTACACCAGTGCACATTTGAGAGTAAACAAACAAAATAAAAACACTGAACATTATGAAGGTATAACATAATTAATGGATGTCCCAGGGACACTTGAATGTGTGCCCCTCTCCAACCTTATCTCCTGAGAATTCCTGTCCTGGTGGTGTGTCCACAACACTTACCTAGTAGTATCCAATTTTCTAGTAACATTGCTTAAGTTATATCTTAAGTACTTCCTCAAAGTCTTTTTCATTTATCTTTGTATTTTCCCTACTGGCCTGCATATTAGTTTCCTAGGACTGCCATAACCAGGTACACAAACTGGGAGGCTTAAGCAACAGAGATGCATTTTCTCACAGTTCAGAAGGATAATGTCAGAGATCAAGGTGTTGGCAAAATTGGTTTCTTCTGAGGGAGAATTCTGTTCCATGTCTCTCTCCTAGCTTCTGGTGATTTGTACCTTTTGGCATTTCTTGGCTTGTTGCTACATCACCCAATCTCTGCCTTCATCTTTATATGGTGTTCTGTATACTTATCTGTCTCTATGTCTGAATTTTCCCTTTTTATAAGGACACCATCATATTGGATTAAGGCCCACCCTAATGAGGCCCACCTCCCTTAACCTGATAATCTGCAAAGACCCTATTTCCATATAGGGAACATTCACAGGGACTTCAAAATATTTTGGAGGGACACAATTCAACACATAAGAGTATGTGTATATTTAGATTTTTTTTAAATAGTTAATCTTGATTATAAGAACACTTAGGGGTCAGGGAGAGGTTTATTAAATGCTATTTTGCACCCCAGTCCTTCATTTGCAAGCCACAAAAAGCAAGATAAGAGTAACTTAACTTTTTAATAAACATGTGTGTATGTATGTATGTATGCACTGAGTAAATGTATGTTGGGCCAGTGAGTCTAAGTAGTAAAATTAGCTTCAAGTAGAGCCCTATCCTGAAATTGTTGATCTGCAGTAGTCAACACAGAGGTGAAACACAGCCCTCGACTTTAAGGCAGACAGAGTATACTGTGTATGCTATGGTCTTAATTCTTTTGAGGCAGCTGTAGCTTACTTCTCTATTAGGAGATTTTCTATATGTCCCTTTTTCAACATGATTTGTGTGTTTGTGTTGGTGTGTGTGAGCACTTAAGTTTCCATAAGATACTTCCTGAATTAGCTTTAATTATGGCAGAAGAATTACTACCAAATTCTGATAGTAGACCTCAATAGTTTTAGAAGGACAAACTGGAAAAACAAGACAATACAAACATTCCTTGAGTTGCATTTTTCCATGAACGCTGGTCCAAGAAATACAGAGAATTTATGTTTGACCTCTGTGTATATTTTCATGTGATTATGCCAGCGATCAAGGGTAGAGGTGAAAATTTGATGGTACACTATGGATTACTGGGTGTGAGGAAATACGGAAAAAGGAAAATAAGTAATATAAGGAGAAAAGGAAAATAAAATATGAGGTGGGGGTGCTTACATCAAACTTCATTGAATTGATTCCACTTTAGGGCTTTTTCACTGAAGGTGTATGTCCTGAGCATTGTTACATGTGTATAGTGGGGTAAGATCATGTTCACCATCTCTGTTTTGAAACACTTATAGAAATTGTGGCTGTTTATATTTCTTCTCCATACCATTTTCTTCCCTCCAAGTTCATGTCTGCCTCTGCTTTTGGAGAAACAGATTATTTGAGGTTAAGGAGACTTTTATTTCTCTCCCTCTCTTCCCATTGCAACTGGAGGGTACCTTACAAAGGTTAGTGCCTGGTAATTACTTTTGGAACTAAATGGATTCATCATTATGTGCTTTCTTAAAGAGGAATTTAAATCTTAGAAACTCCTTAAGATTAAAATTTTATGTTACAGTATTTGTTTGTTTAAAAATCACTGACTAATAACTTAATCAAATGCAACACGCACACACACACACACACACACACACACCCAGACTCCCAAGCTACTGTGATGTGCTGGAGCCAACTTTTACTCTTATCGGAACCAACTTTTACTCTTATTGGAACCAGAGCCACTTGTCAAATTTTCAGATACTTTGTGGGCCAGTTGTGAAGCTCAGCTGTTAGTACAATTTAAATGAAATAAGTTATATTGAAAACTATGATGGTAAGTACTCGACACTCATCACTTTCCAATTATTTCCCACACATTACTAGCATGTGTTATCAGTGCTCTTGAAGCTCTTACCTGTGTTGCTCACTAAGGAAATTGCATGATGCTACAGGATGATACAGGAAGTATCACGCTACTGTGCTATGGACACGGGTGAGGACGTGATGACTCGTTGAGGGTAGTCTTGGGGGAATGATTGTTTGTTTGTTGTTGTTGTTTGTTTTAAATAGACTATTTTCATTTTATATTTACAGAAAAATTGAGAAGAAAATACAGAGAATTCATATATACTCCACGCCCAGTTTCCCCTATTATTACCATTTTACATTAGTATGGTACATTTGTGATTATTAATAAAACAACATTGATACATTATTATCAACTAAACTCTGTCGTTTATTTGTATTATTTTAATTTTAATCTGATGAACTTTTTCAGTTCCAGAATCCCATCTAGGTTACCACACTACATTTAGGGGTCATGTCTCCTTAGCCCTCTCTTTTCTGTGACAGTTCCTCCGACCTTATTCTTTATAACCTTGACAGTTTTGAAGTGTGATGGTCAGTTATTTTGTAGGATATCCTCCACTGAAAATTTTCTAATGCTTTTCTTATGATACGTCTGTGAGTATGGGTTATAAGAAAGACCCCAGAGGTAAAGAATCATTTTCAAAATATCATATTAGGGGTGCATGCCATCAATAGGATTTGTGATTTGATGATGGCCTGGATCATCTGGCTGAGGGAGTGTTGGTCAGGTTTCTCCACTGCAAAGTTACTTCCTTTTCTCCCTTTGCACACTGTTAATTCTTTGCAAGGAGGTTGCAATGTGCAGGCTACACCTAAGAACTGGAGGTTATCCCCCCCCTTCCCTGACCACAGATTTTCTACATCAATAATTTGGAATTCTTCAGAATGACATTGTCTCTTCTTTACCTTTGTTTATTCAATTGTTTATTTTTATTAAGATGGGCTAATAGATATCTATTTATTTTATCCTTTGGGCTATAATACAATATTACTTCCTTTATTGTTATAGCTTTGGCCATTAGGAGCTCTTTCAGTTGGCTCCTATATGCTTTTGACATACCCTATCAAGATCTGTGTGTGTGTGTGTGTGTTTTGAGCACTCTTTACTTTCTGACAGTACAAGACACTCCAGCCTCATCTTGTGTATTGTTTGGCCAAACACTAGAATTAGCCATTTCTCCAAGGAGGACAATTCCTCTTATTGGAGAGTGGTATTAGAAACCAGTACTTTTACGTCAGATATGCTTGCTGCTATTGGACTGTTTATTTTAGTATCTCTCAACTGACAGAAAAAATATATGTATTTATACTAGCCAATATATATACACACACATCTGTAAGTATGTCTCTAAGTAACCACCTGTGTCTATATAAAGCTAAACATGAATTCAGACCAATGTTTCCAACTCTAATCCATTATCACATAAATAATTTTAGCCTTGTTCACTTGCTGAAATGATTTGTTTTGTAGTTCAGGTCCAAAACAAGTTTTTCTCCAATTTTATTGAGAAATAATTGACATACATCACTGTATAAGTTTAAGGCATACACCATGATGGTTTGATTTACATATATTGTGAAATGATTATCACAATAGGTTCAGTTAACATCCATCTTCTCATATAGATACAATAAAAAGAAAAGAAACAAAAACAGAGAAAATATTCTCCCTTTGATAAATCATAGGATTTACTTAAGTCTTCACTACTTTCCTATATATCATACAGTGGTGTCAGCTATAGTCATCATGTTGTACATTACTCCCTAGTGCTTATCTTATAACTAGAAATTTGTATCTTTTGACTACCTTCCTCCAATCCTCTTCATCCCTGGACCTTTTCTTATGAAAATAATCTTATCTTTCTTATAACCACAAGTAGTCTGATCTCTTTTTCTATTTCTATAAGTTTGTTTGGTTTTTTGTTATAAGATTTCATATATAAGTGAGATTATACAGTATTTGTCTTTCTCTGTCTGACTTATTTCAATTACCATAATGTGTTCAAGGTCCACCCATTTTGCAAAACAAGTTTTGACTTTTATTTCTAAATGAGATATAAAGTACTTAACCATGGCGGAAATAGTTCAGTGGCTGGAAATGATGTAAAAACAGGTTAAAGAGACAGAAATCCTTAACATTACAAGTAGTAAATTTTTCTTTATAAGTGCATAAAAAAGAGGCCAAGAAATACTCAGCAGGTCACATTAAGTGCTTAAAACAGTATGCTAATAACCTCAGAATAGTGAGGGCAGACAGTTTAGGCAAGAACATGACAGAACACTCAAATGAGAATTCCAGAATCTTAGATTTTAGAGAATCCAGCTTTGAACAGCACCCCCACCCCTCAAATAAACAACCTATTATTTGGAAATTTGTTAGGAAATTAGTATCACACCACACAGTAAATCTGTAAATAATAGACACAAATATATAAATTATTGTGTGTGTATGTATATATGTGTATGTTTATGTGTGTGAATGAATGTACATGTGGGTCATTACAGGGCGTGTGCCTTATTTCAATAATTCTTAATAATTGTTATCATTTTGATAAATATTATGAAGTTACTAATTAGTATGCCACCCCAGTTATAATAGTATAGAAATGCATAATTTTAACCTACTACAATATTTTGATGATCAGAATAAAGAAAGGTCAAGTAAGGACCCTGGAGACCCTTAGATTAGAGAGGATTATTTCTGCCCATATGTGCTACATACTTAATGAGCAGAATTTATTATAGGGAAGTAAAATATTTGAACTTGAAATTAAGAATTTAATTGCATTAACATTTTAGTTCCTCTTGGCTGTGGAGATTATTCTAATATGTAAAATATCAGGAACATCTGCACAATAAGCTTTCCCATGTCTGACTCAGAGTATTAGGGGATCACAGAGCTGGCGTGTCTAAACAAGAGACAACAAGGAAAAATTAGCAGCCTTGTTTATTTTTATCTTTGTGTGTTCACTGAAATAAGAAAATGATGTATTAAAGTTCACTAAGTAATAAAATGCAGAGTGACTGTAAACAGCATATATTTGTAAAGGCAACAGAAACAATTAATTTTCATTAACTAAATCATATAATTAAATATAAGAGTAGATGCCCTGATTGTGAAATAAAGAATGTATTAAATGAAGCATTTTAAATTGAAATTTGTCAAAATTATTTGGATTTATGAAAATCAACTAAAATAAAATAGACAAGAATGCATCACTCTCATAAGATCTGATCTTCGATATTATCATACAAAATTATGTGCACAGATTATATTAGTAAAATATTGAATCACTACTTCTTTTAAATTCTTAAAACTATCCTCCAGAGCCCCACTCCCCAACACACACACAGTCTTTCACCATTTAGGAGAATGATGTATTATGGTATTGCCTCCATTCTGCCTACAGACAGTAATATGGACAAAAATGTGAAATGGTCTACAGAACCAAAAAGTGGCAAACTGAGATATTTTGCCATGTCTTTGTGAATCCCAAAGTGGACAAATGGTGCTATAATGGGTCTCTATTTTAAATGCATATGAACTTTACATACAAAGACAGAGAGGCTGCCTAGCTTCCGTATCTACTGCCCTTGCATAGCATCATGAAGCTTCCTGTGGAGCACCATAAATTTCCTTAGCTAGAAATGCCTCAGGGATTTTCCATTCCATATGCAAATTTGAGCGGGTTCTATTTAGGTTTTAGAACACAAGATACAGTAAAGGAGAAGAAAACAATGACCACAATCATGGTATACCAGAAAAATAGATATTGTGATAGTTTCATATCTAGAATTTCAAGTTGTTTTCTGTCTCTTCTCCAATTAATATTCTCCTCTCTGTTAAAACAGAGTCATGGATGTCTTGTTTAAGATGAGAAGCACAGCTAGTACTGAACATAATGCTTGACTGTATTCTGACATAAATTGGATGTCTAGATGTCTGCTTTAAAATGCTGATTTTTGTTGTGTTTATTTTTAGTTGCCCCATCATAATCGTGCATTATAACGCAAGCTACATGAGTCCTTTGCAAAGTAAGAATATAAACACCCACACATCATTATCAACACTATATTTATGTATATATAGTATTTCCATTTTGTCCTTTACAAAGGTGAATCTCAAAGGTTCTAAAGTCTACTAAGCTTTGACTCTGGATCAAGGCATCATGTCTCTCTTCCACTCAATTTTCTACTGTCTGTATTGGACCTAGATTTAAAGGGTGTTAACTGGGAATGGGATGGGATCCAGGAGGTGTCTCTTTGTTTAAACATTTGTTAAGAAGGCAGATCTCATGTTAAGTGTTCTTACCACAACAAAACTCAACAAAAGCAAACAAAACACACACACACACACACACAAGAAGGGCACAAGAAAACTTTTGGAGGTGATGGATGTTTTTTACATTGATTGTGGTGATGGTGTATCATGGAGGCGTGCATATGTTAAATTCATGAAATTGTATACATTAAACATGTGCAGTTTTTATTATATATCAATTATATTTCAAAAAAGCAGTTAAAACAAAAAGATATGGATATGCAGAAGTGGGCTTCCTTTGTCCTTAGAATTTGCTGGGTTATTAAAATGCTATTGATATGAAGCTGCATTACAGGCAGGTCAAGGACTCAAGAAAATTCTGATTATAGTAGAATGCTATGTCAATACCAAGAGTCACCAGGGACTTCCCTGGAGGTCCAGTGGTTAAGACTTCGCCTTCCAATGAAGGGGGTGCAGGTTTGATCCCTGGTCAGGGAGCTAAGATCCCACATGCCTCCTGGCCAAAAAACCAAAACATAAAACAGAAGTAATATTGTAACAAATTCAGTAAAAACTTTTAAAAAGGTCTATGTCAAAAAAAAAAAAAGTCTTTAAAAAGAGTTACTGTATCTTTTCTATTTCTTGTTCCAGAAACCCTTGGATATTTCATTTTTTGATAATATCCAACTGACTTTCCTTTAGGGAGCTATAGTTAATTTTTTTCTTGAAGTGACAATGAAATTGTTGTTCATGGGCTGGGCATAAGAGGTAGGGAAGGCCACTATAAATTTTTATTTAGGAAATTTAAATCTCATAATATATAAGAATGAAAATGTGTAGATCTACGTAATTTTAAAGGTAACACACTGAAAAAAATTGTTCATGGCTTTTTGCTAACTAAATTAGATCAGGGAACTACATTATCTTTATCCAGCCTACACATTGGTGGTTCAAATTTTCCCTAAATTCTGTTAGTTATTTCATACTTCTGAGTAACATTCAATATATTTTTTTATTTGCAATTGAAAAATAAAAACAAAAATTGTTTCTGATATACAAGGCCCCTACTATCTTCTGTGTGACTCTCTGCATGAACTGTGTTAAAATTTTTTCAAGTTTAAATAATATAACTATGGAATTAATCACTAAATATTTAACCAAACTCCTTCTTTAAGCCATCTGCTTTACCTGAATTTTTGTCTTCCATTTTATTACCATGACTCCCTGATGATTGGCTTTACTTTGACACCTTTGGATTTTTCATGGACTCCCGGGCCATTTCCTGAATTTGACCTGTTCCCTTTTCAGTTTTTTATTCTATGGTTTTGTCCTTGAATTGGTATACCCCATCTTATCCCCTTGCCATTTTTCTGTGACCAGCTGCTTTTATAGACTCTTTATTCTAATGCTTCACATTAATACCCGTCTTTTATTGTTATTGCTTATAGCCTTGTTCTATGCTCTCAAGTGGTATCTGGGAGCATAGTGGCATCTAGGAGTATCTGGTATCAATCTCACAGATTTACTACGGCCCTTTTTGTGAAAATTTTAGAAAAGCTGAGCTCCCAGTTTATAGTTCTTTCTAAACTCTAAGGCCTGGGTTAATCAGGGGGAAAAAGAAATCAACTAATCTTATGGATGGATTTTAATAGCAAATGGTGAAATAATCTCCTCATTTCATAAGGCATATTTTAGGAATTGTTATCATTTCTCATACTAAATGTGTTTTCAAAATTAAACTTCTATAAACAAAGAGATTAACATCCTTTCATGCTGGAATGTATTTAATGTAGTGGCAGACTCTTTGAGCCAGAATGGCCTTTGACTCTTAATCACAGTGAGGCAGAAATTTCGAGACGCTGAAAGACAGAAGCTCATTTCTTATTGAAAGAAATGTAAAAGCCATATACTTAAATTTTATTCATATTGCATATTACTTTACTTCCTCTGTCTAAGAACAAAAAAGTGTTTATATTGTTCTGACCACCAACCTAAAGATGTTCATTTGTGGTTGGTACAGACAGTAGGAAGCTGGGTACACTCCACTGTTCAATTTCCAGCAGGTTGGAAAGAGTGAAATAGGTTGGAAGGAGTGACCTAAAGTTTGAGTGTTTTCACTTGGTCTTCCAGCATACTTCCAAAGCCAAATCTCATTAGTCCTTGCTCAGGCAAAGACAAATTTTAACGATCTTGAACAGAGGGTTAGAAGAAGGGGATATCTGAGCAAAGACGAGGCCTTTGAGGCATTTGTACATGATTTTAATTCTTCCCAAATGCAAAAATACATAAGATGACAGAGTTATAAGATGAAATACAGTGGCTGATTTACTAAACAATAGTCAAAAATTTATCAAGACTCTTGGTTCCTATAAGTGGTGAAAATCTTCATATGTAGGCTAACAGGGGATTCAGTTTGCCATGTTAATTTTTTAAGGTGTAAAATTATTAAAATGAAATGATATATCTCAATTTCCTTCTTCATTCACTATTATATTGCTGTATCCTCATCTCCATTAATTCATCTACAATTCCCCTGTTGAGGAGACATAAGAAATAAAGAAGGAAAATATGCAAATCTTATATTAGAGGCTTAGAAGCAGCCCTAACTAGCCTCTATCTAGGTGAGATGGGTAAAACTTTCATGCCCTTACCTTACTATATGCTAACCATCCCATATTATGAGGAAGAACCTAGAATATTTGCAGTTTTATAGCAAAGAAGTTAATAGAAAGAAAGCTGGATCTCTATCATGGAGGATCATAGTTTGGGAAGTCTAGGGGAGACGAGTATATGACAGCCCATCCATTGACTTCACTAAGAAATACGAGTAGAATCTATATAGAGTCAATACTGACAGAGGAGACATGAGTTTTGTAGAACTTGGTAGTAGGCCGTACTCTTCCTTTATAATCCATTTAGTCCATCCAAGTTACTCCTCTGGGTCTCCTAACAAACTTCAGAAGTGCTACACTTGGCTTCCCATGTCTGTTCTATGTGTTGGGTGTTAGTGGTGAAGTCCCAAACCTCCTTCCAGATTGCAAAGGATGGATTGTCAGAGAGATAGTGCAGTTTGGGGGAGATTGTTGTTTTCTAAGGTAATTAAAGAATTGTATTTTAAAATTCTCAAAACTAAAATTTCAAAGTTAAAGCACAGAAAATATTCCAGAGAATATATAACCCAATGGAAGATATTTATAGCTAAAGGAATTAAGGCCAAAATAAGTTAAATGATTAACAACCTAGAAGGCATAGAGACCGGCACTGAAGTCCTGGAAACACATCTCTACACAGTTCTCATTACAGGGATAAAATAAGTCATTCTGGTGAAAGTTAAAACTTAAGTTTTTAGTCGGCTAATATCTATTAAATGACTATTAAAAGTTTAGCATTAAGCAAACTTTTTCTTCAAAGGGTCAGATAATAAATATTTTATAGACTTTGCGGACCATACGGTTTCAGTTGTAAGTACTTAAGTCTGTTTTGTAGCGTGAAAGCAACAATAGACAACAGATAAAGAAACTTAGAAATACAGGCCATGAGCCATATTTCCACATATGGCCCGAAGGTTGCTATGGTTTGTCACCACTTGACTAGTTTTGTTGATATATATATACATATATATATGTACATATATATGTATTTTTTTAAATTGCTTGAGTGGGGTAAGGTAATCATTGGATCAAATGATTTTGGAGTTCTATGCTACTTTAGAGCAGCTTAGAAGGGTCAAAGTCACTGATTATTATATTTTGTCTTCTCAAGCTAATTATGTTTCCAAAATCAGAATTTCTCCTTGTCTCCTATATTGTTAAGACTTGTCTTTTTCTTGACCTACTGGCACCTGACCAACTAACTACAAATCTGTTAATGGGACTATATCTACCTGAAAATACCATTTCTGGCAGCAGCTCAGTAACTTACTTGAAATGAATAAGTATAAGTGATTAATAAGCTGAGGTTCACTTTATAGACCCAAACACCAGAACATGTATGGACTGTGTCAGAAATCTTGGAAAATGTATATACCTGATATTTCACTTTAAACATCAGTTCTATGAAAACAAGGAATAACCGAATTAAATTACGTTAGATCCCTGCTGGTGTTACAAACTGAGTCCATTATCTCAGCTCATTAGATCTTGGTGTTAATGAGGCCAAGGTCAGGGGTTCATCCACCATATGAGACGGCACACTTCACACAAAATAGCCATTCTGTTCCATGAATTTATACTGTACACCTTATTTTATCTATATGTTTCAAATAACTGCAACTGGCCACAAGCAGAACAAAGGAAGGAATATATAGGTTTCAGTTCATCCTCATGACTGGTGGAAAAGACACTTTTCTGATGGAAACTAAATCATCTTTATACAGAAAGAACACATTATATTATACTTCCTCGATATACTTAATAAGTAATTCATACAGAATTTATAATATATTAATTTGACCTGAAGTAGAATAAATCTACT
This sequence comes from Eubalaena glacialis, assembly GCF_028564815.1. Classification (NCBI taxonomy): domain Eukaryota; kingdom Metazoa; phylum Chordata; class Mammalia; order Artiodactyla; family Balaenidae; genus Eubalaena; species Eubalaena glacialis. Next base: position 27,382,454 of record NC_083732.1, on the reverse strand, counting down.
TCAATTCCAGTTGCATTTGTTCATACATTTATCTGTCAGTCACTAGGGTATATACTGAGATATAAAAATCAGTAGAACCTCAAAAACCTGACGGGGGTATAACACAAGATGGGAACAAGAACCTATTGGGGTTATCATTGCATAGTGGGAGTGTTGGAAGTAATGGTTGAATTCAAATACTTTTTAGACTATACTTGGCCAAGGGATGCAAGGATTCACAAATCGTATCTTTCCAATCAAGTTTTCTCCAATACTGTTTCCTTGAGGGAGATGTAAAGTTAAGGCACACTGGCAAAGAAAATCAGCATGTTAGTGTATTATTAAGGAGATTTGACTTCCAAGCAAAGTAATATAGAAGTGCAGGAAACTCAGGTAATCTTGACTGGATTTTATTATTAAAGAACTAAGCGACCTCTTGCATCTTCCTCACATTTCTATCAGAAGACTTCATTTCAAATCTGACCATAACCTTTATCTGCTGAGTCCAAGGTGGTCTAAAGAGGACAGTAATGGAAGCACCCTCTTGTCTTCTTCCTAAAAAGTACAAAATCAGCTTAACCTCCCAGTTTTAAGGGTTGGAGAGAAGAGAGAGAGAGAGAGAGAGAGAGAGAAGCCTATAAGTAACCCTTTAACCCAGCAGACAGTATAAGAGCAAAGCAGGCTCAGTTAGTAACCTGAAATTTGGCTAAATAAGTTAAAACTACCGTCTTCTTGTATATATGAGAAGCACAAACTTGCTCTATTTTCTATCAATTCACATCACATTTTGGCCCTGCTCTTTCCTCTCTGTGTCACCATGGGCAAGTTACCTAACCACATGAAATTCAGGAGCCTCAGGTATAAGAAGGATAACATGTTATCAGATAGTGAGGTACAGAGTAAGTAAGAGTATGCTAGTTCCTTTTCCTTCTTGTGATTGCAAATGTAACAATTTTTGGCTGTTAGAAATTAGAAGTTGGAGATAAGTTTGGTGAGAAGGAAATCCACAGTGAATAGGTGATGTTTGATATGGATCATGGTAGAATTTTGCCAGATGGAAAGGCTATTCTGTAAGATAAATAAAAGCATAAGTAAAGGTACAATGCTGATGTGCATGAGATGTTTGGGGAATATCAAGAAACTTAAATTGTCATAAAATGCTTATATGGAATACACATTGAAATTGAATGTCCAATTCCAAAGATAGAAATGATCTTGCTCAGTTTTTGACCTGAAATAGGAAGCTTGCCATTGATGGCTCATATATTTCTTACCTTCTAATGTGCAGTTAAGTGACGATTAATTATCCAATGTCAAATTTCAAACATATGAAAATCTTTGTAACATATACCAAAATAGGTCTAAAATTATGATGGTATGAACTTTGCCCAAAATGAACAAATTAATAAATAAGCTTTTATAAAATGTAGAACTAGATCGGACCATGAAGAAAAAAAAAAAAGTTCATTTACCTTTATATGTGTCTATTTTAGTTAACATAAAAATATGGTTTGGCAGTAACAACATAGAGTGCTCTCAAAATATAATATAAATCATGAAAAATGACTTCTAGTGGCTTTAGTACTATCACACCCATCATTGAACTGGTATTGAAAATTTCATTTTCTCTACCTTGTTACAATCCATGGTTAAAAGTCCTGGAAAAGAATGTTTAAAGAGAATGGATAACACAGAATTATCAAGGCTCAGGATGAAAAGGTAGGAAGGAACAAGGCAGGAAAAGCTGGGGCTTTATCTTGTTGCCTGTGTCCTGGAAGACATTCTCAGAGGGGAAGCGTCACCTGCAGCCTCGGAGTGAGAATCTTTGTTTCTTACAATGTAGTTTAAATCTCAGGAACAAACGAAGCCTTTAAAAAGACATCTGAAAACATGTTCTGACCTCTAAAGACAACCTCTATATAAAATTTTTTTAATTATTGATTTTTGAGTTAAAATGGTACTGTTATGTAATCTCACATTTTTTCACTTACATATAGTCTAGATGCTGTGAAATGAAATGAGCACAGAACATTGATTTGATTGGCACTTACACTACATACTTAACTGGTAAAAGTACAAGCATGACAACAATTGTTAAGCATATTAATGCTAGGTATTCCCCACCATCCCTCCCGATATGTTATCAGTTTACTCCCAAAGGAAATCTTACCCTTTCTCTCAGGGGTCTTGCCAGCTGTCTGGCTCTTGGAACATTCTCAGTTTTTGTACTGATCTCTGATAAACATGCATTTGCACTCCAAAGCTGCATAATGCATTCATTCTCAGCATAGGGGTATGCAGCTGTTATAAGCTAAGGGTGTTATTTATGTTAACAATTTTGAAAAAAATAATTTCCTTCTAGGGCTCAAATTATCCCTCAAAAGAATTCAAATCCTAGATTTTCCTTTTAGTTGAGGAAGAATTCCCTTCTTTACATCTTTTGCAAGGCAGTGTTGGTGTCGTTGTTAAAAGAATTCTAAGAAGGTGCAACACCATTGCTTTTCTGCAGAACCCTTTCCTGTCTATGAGTAGCTAAAACGAATCTTATGGTCCTTTTCAAAAAATGACTGTGTTATGCTTCCAGTGGTCACTTATGTTTGGTATATGATGTCCTTTTACCCATAAAGCCTGTCCCTCTGCAGAAGCTGGCAAGAGGGTAAAGCTAATGCTGTCAGAATACAAAGCAGAATGCCAAGAGGAAGCTCCTTCAGCAGCTAGGGAAAAAAAAAAAAATCATTGTTTAAGGTACTATACTGTGAATGGTTCTCCCCAAAGAAGAACTCTTTTGGCAGGTTAAAACTCCCAAGTCTGTTTTCTAAATCGATAATGCAAACTGTTTAACTTTGTCCGTATATTTATGAAACAAATGCTTTTCTCTGACCTAAGCAAAAACATCTTTTTAGAGCAAACCTGCACATTGATGTGAGGTTGAACAGCTCCCAAGCTAGGGATCTCAGTATTATCCTTAAATCAATCTGTCTTGAATTTCTGATTCTTTTTCTTACATGGCTCTGGTGTTAGCCTCTTCTTTTGATGCCCCTTGGTAGTGCCTTGTGATCTCACTTTAATTGTGCTAACTTTAATTCTACTAATTTGGAGGTATGCCACCAGTCTCCCCAGTCTACTCCAACTTCCAGGGTGCTAATCATGTCAAAATTCTACTTGGAAATACCTCTCACTCACCAATTATCTCTTCCTTTGACTAGTATTGATTTGTATGTTCTATAATAAAAGTAATTCCAAGTACAGCACTTTCCTGAGTTCTGTGAGTCATTTTAGAGAATTATCAAACCTGAAAGGGTCACTGAAGCAGCCAATCTGTAGCCAGTTGGTCAGAAGTGTGGGTGACCAGTGGATTCCTGAACTTGTGACTGTTGTCTGAAGTGCAGGCAGTCCTGCACTGTGCCCTTAAATCTGCAGTCAGTGTTAACTCCAGATGGTTAGCATTAGAATGTTGCATTGCAGTACTGCCCTTACTAAACATCTAGCTGATCCTCAGATATGCTCATCCCTGGGACTCAATCTCTTAGCACATATCGTTTCTTTGTTTTATTAAAGCCATATAGACCTTTCCTACTTATTCAAAAGAAGGTTTAAGAATTCAGCACACCCTTCTCTAAGTCACAAGTACATTATGGTATTTAGCTCCCACAGCTCTAGGGCTTTACCTTCAGCTTCGGTTTTGATTTGGGATTTAGCTTCAAGTTTTTGGACTGAAGTGCATGCAATTGATGTAATCATAATTGACACAATATTTTATGGTCCTTACCATCATCTATCTAGCCAAACTTTTATTCCTTTTCCTACTCATAGATGTCCATTTCAATATGTGGATTGTAGGTGCTGCCAATTCAACTTCAATATATCCTTAAAAATATATATAAGGTGGTGTTTGTATGTTTTAAATTTATATAAATGGTAAGGTGCTATTCATCTATTAAATTTTACTTTCTTCTTTAAAAGTTACTTTTAAGACACATTGATGGCCCTATATGTAATTCTAAGGCTTTACTTTTATCTATCTATCTATCTATCTATCTATCTATCTATCTATCTATCTCTCTACCTACATATCTATACTCTTATGTAGATAACCTATGACTAAGCATTAAGAAAATAAATAAATACAATATACTCTATGTATATACTGTATATATGTGTATATATATACACACCTCCAATTTTCTGCTGCCACAAAAAATATAATAATGAATACCCTGTACATTTGTCCATTGTGAACTGTTTGAAAACAAACAATGAGTAAGATGCTATTTCACAGAATATACATATCCTTAATTTCACCAATTAGCTCCAGATTCCTCTCCAAAAATAGCTCCATTAGTTTACAGTCCCACCAAGAGTACAAGAATTTTTTTCATTTTCCCGACTCCTCACCAGCACTTGATATTGCTTGGCATGATTTTACTTTCCCATCATAGAAAGTTATCTAGTTTTTTTTTTTTTTTCCTTTGATTGTGCTGACGGAGTTCATTTTGGTGTAAAGAGCATATACTGCTATTAGCTGGAGTCAATCAACTTCTAGTTTGTGTCATCACTCAGAGAAGTCTACCCTTTAGGAAACCATTGCACTTTCCCAATGGTTGTCACTCTCTTTTGATTTGCCTAGCCTAGACCTGGAAAGAAGTAGAGGAAGAGAAAAATCTTGAGGACAAACAGGTCTTTATAAGCTTAATGCTTGCTTTCCACCCCTGGCACAACCTTGATGACATTTCATCACATTCTGCAGATCTTGCTGCTTTCATATGCAGAAGAAACAACTAAATGATCTCCAGTGCACCCAGGGAAAAGCTGGGAGAACTCCTTCACTGAATGCATCCCCCATCTGTGGCCCTGGTACACCTCACTTTAGGTTCCACATTCATTCCACTACAGGATTCCGTTTCCTTCTCTTTTTCCAAGGTTTTCTCGGGTTTTCTGAGGTGATTTCTGGTATCTATTGAACTACCTCTCCATCTGTAGCATCTCTGAGGTTGGGTTCAAGGGAAGGAATCACAACTTTGTGTTAGACATCTTGTCTGAAACATTCTGTTCTTATTACAATAATTGTCATCAGTTTGTACTTATATCTATTCATTATTGAACCTGTCTCCTTAAAATTCCTTTCTGTAGTTGGAACCTAGTGTACAGTGGATTATCTTTAACATTCTGAACTAAAATTAAAAATACTGGGGTCTTAAAAGCCTCATAAGAAAAATCCTATTGGAAAGGCAATTTTAGATCAAAACAATAACTCTTATGAAAAGCCAGGATCACCAGTTCTGACATGTTTGAACAACAGAACATGGAGACAATATTCAAATAGTTTTAAGGCTTCCCTGGGCTTTAATTTATGTGTGTCTCTGTGTTTGTGTATATTATGTATGTTACATGAATATTTATGGGTCATCCAATGGTTTTACACTACTTTAAGAAGTTTCTGTGAAGTGAATTTCTTTATTCAGTGCAGTCACTAGAAAAAATTTCACTAGTGAAAATATTTGAGCTAATAAGATAACATTTGTATATATATTTATTCACAAACTCAAGATTTGACTATTATATATTCAGACAGCTGGCCCAAATATTTTAAATCTCAAAATTGAATATTGAATTAGTGTACTGTTGGTCTATCTTGTCCATGAATTCCTAATATCTCAAGATTATGGCAATACTTAAAAAATCAGTATGGAACTTTATTTACAAGAAAATAACTCACAGAATGTCTCAAAGGAATGTCAAGCTTCAGACACAGGTTGGTGAAGCCTTTGACTCAGTTTTTTAAGCAGTTTTCATGATCCTGAGCTCATCTGGGTATAAGATTCATACTCAGGCTGAAGGATTGCATATTTCCTTTTTTCACATCAAGAGAGAGAGGAAAAAAAGAAAACTCCTTCACCCAATAATTGTGCAAAATTCCTGAGTTTCTTTGGATTTTATCATGCAGAACTAATCACTGAGGTTAGGAAAGTGCCATGCACTTACTAACTTAAGCTTGGGAATAGCCTTTCTCAGAAAATTGCAGTGCAAAGGAATATGGGGCTTACACTAGTCAGAGCCCACTGCTGGCATCAGGCAGAGAGGAATTTCATATAGATTACCTGTTTGTTCCACAATGGAGGAGAGGTGATTCCTCAGTGTGGAACAACAGGGTACTATTAGGAAGGGGGAAGCAGGATATGCTGTATGGGCAAGAAACACATGTTCACTTCACTTATTAATTGTCACCCTTCTTTGGTTTTCCTCTCCAACCCAGTTGATTTCCAGTTAAACCTACCACACTTTATCTTTCTTAAACACTGATTTGATCATGTCACTGTCTGAAAGTCTGCATAATTTCACATTGTGGATGGATTAAAATTCAAAAGATCTTTCATTCTAAGGATTCACTATATTTTAGGGCTTTATATCTTATAACTGTTCCTGTACAACTTCTTGTATAACTTTTACTTTCCTTTACCAAACCTGGTCATGAACTCTCACATACTCTTGATTTTATTCATGTTGTATCTTCATGCTGCTTTCTCTTTCCCATCTAGTCTCTTCCACCTGTATTTGTTATGTCTTTCAGTATCAGCACTTCTGTGAAGTTCCCTTTAACTTTTCTATGATATCACTCCCTCTTTTGTGTGTCCAAATTTTTTTCTTTTCTTTTTTTTTTTATAAGTTTAATTCTTTTTTTTTTTTAATTATTGATTTTCTTTTATCTCTTTTAAATTTTGTTTATTTATTTATGGCTGTGTTGGGTCTTCGTTTCTGTGCTAAGGCTTTCTCCAGTTGTGGCAAGTGGGGGCCACTCTTCATCGCAGTGCGCGGGCCTTTCACTATCGCGGCCTCTCTTGTTGCGGAGCACAGGCTCCAGACGCGCAGGCTCAGTAATTGTGGCTCACGGGCCCAGCCGCTCCGCGGCATGTGGGATCTTCCGGGACTAGGGCTCGACTCCGTGTCCCCTGCATTGGTAGGCGGATTTTTAACCACTGCGCCACCAGGGAAGCCCTTTTTCTTTTTTGTGGTTCCCATGAGTTATTTTCCAAATATTGGTTTGTTTGAACATAATTTTTATTCATGTATTCTAATCACTTTAAACATATCATTAATATTTCTGCTTGGCATATATAATAAACATAGAAAATACATGTGATTAAATAAGTAGACATTAAATTTTCTAGGTAACTTACAATCCCCATACTTTAGTCTCTGTAGACTTACAGAGATGATAGGGGTTTTAGGTAATATACTAGACTGTGGATGAAAGGCTAGCTATTAGCATTTAATTGATGCTTTTATGAACTTACAAGGAACCACTATAGACCAAGGGGTTAAAATTTTCAAGCTGGCTGAAGCCAAATGATATATAATCATTATAAATAATTCCAATCTATTAATGTAGGAGAAAGATAATGCTGCAGTGACTAGAACATTCTCCAGGTTTGTTAACATATATCAAGTGTCCACAGTAGTGCCTGGCACATTTGAATGTTTAAAAAATTCAAGCTGTTACATTTATACTTTTATTATTAGATAAACTAGTAGACATAACCACCTAAAAGACAAAAGCTATATTTAATTTATCTTTCTACAAAACAATATCACACTATAATAGGTGCTTAACCAATTATCTCTTGAAAAAAATACAGGGACAATTTTTTTAATAAATGAGAAACAATGGCTTAAAATTATCTTAGCTATAAAATGGTACAAAGACATAAAAAGGACTTTTGGAGATAACTATAACTAAATAAAAATTAAGAGAAAAACAAATTAGTGAATTATTTAATGCTAAACAAAATTGCTTTAAAAGTAGGTTGGTTGTTTTAGCCATCCTAAGGCAGTTTTTCAATTAAATCTGAAAAAGATAAAGGTAAGGACAATACAAATATTAAGAGATAGTCCACAAATATTATAAAGTATACTGTTTTAATGATATGGTTAGCCACACACTCCTAGAAGAATTATTAGGAAGAAGAAAAAAAATAAACAGCATGAATTTACCTGCCTAAAGTTAAGCTAGGATAAGAAGGGTAATCCTTGAGAGAATACACTGTACAAGAGAAATCTTTTTCAGTTATCATCAAAAGACACACAAAAAATCTTTTCTTTAAGATTTCATTCAACTCAAGATAAGGAAAATAGGTCTATAGAAAAATAAAGAGTTCATAGCCATTAACTTTTGTAGTAGAAGTACAATTTCAAAATAAAGCATTATATTGTGTAGCGGTATTTTACATTTTCATATGAGAAAATGTGAGCTATTCATTCATTTTTTTCTTATCCCCTAAATGAACCAAAGAAATTAAGACCTCACCGAAGACATATAGTTCTATAATTTTTTACTTGCAAGCTTACAATAAACTGATAACACTTCCCTCTGGAGTATGTTTTATAATCTTGATAAAATGATTTGACTTGCTCCACAGTGATGCTGTAAGTTTCACTATAAAACAGGTTAACATACCTATAACAGTATACTCCTACATTCTTTAATGGCATGAGTATGACCAATCTATTTTTATTGAAATTATTTAATTTTGGAGGCCTAAGTTAATACCTCCTTGCCTCAGGAGGATAATAGGATGTTTATGCTTAGGAACCAAGAGATGATAAATTTAGCCATTATACTCAGCCTTTATATAACCATGCATTACCTTTCAGTTGCTGTGCTGCTTATCAGAGCCTTAAGCTATTCCTCTGTAAAACAAATATGCATATCCTACATTTACAAACTATTTTGTCCATGCTGTGTTCTTAATTTTTGTACCTGAACTTATTACATCAGCAAAGAATGTACTTAATTCACTAAATACATACTTATTGCTTAAGTCCTATGTGCCAAGCTCTATGTTGTCCTTGTGGAATCCATAATCAACAATGGAGATGTTGGGTCTGCCTTTGCAGTCTTTATGTCTAGGTGAGGCAGCACACTAGGAAGTTGGTAATCACAACATGGTGTGATAAGTTAAATGTGCTTATAAAATTAGCCATATTAAAGACTTGGCAAAGTCAGCAGCAGTACTTATGATTGGGATGTCAGAAAAAATAGCTCAACAGAACTGATCTCCTAGGACACTAAAATCAGTGGTTTCTCAACAGAGGGAAATTTTGTGCCCCCTCACCGTCCCCCCACCATCCAAAAGCTATTTGACAATATCTGCAGACACTTTTTACTACTGACATCTAACGGGAAAAGACCAGAGATTTTGCTAAACATCCTGCATTCTCTAGGAGAGCCTCCAAATCCCCCACGCCCCAACAATTATTTGTCTCAAAATGTCAGTAAAATCTAGATTGAGAAATCTTGCACTAAAGCAAGTATACTAAAGTCTAAGGGCCATGCCATTGATTTGCTCTTTTGGATAGCTTTGAAGTTAAGTTGCTCAATTTAGGTCTGTAAAACAGAAATATATTCTTTGTCACCAATAAAATGCATGATTACTAAATGCTATCTGGGGAGAATACTTGTTTTAATAGATGCCCTTAACCATACTGTTTTATGTCTAAATGTAAATAAAGGCATAGGCAATGTTTTTTTGTCTTTTTTGGTTTGCTGTACTTAAAATCTCCAGCTTTTGTACCAGAAGAACAACTTTAGAGTGGTCATAACAATTTCTAGGTGATTCGTTTACTTTTTACTTTCTCTCTGACCAAAAAAAAAAAAAAAAAGAGCTTTGGCAGTTTTTCTTCTACTTGTTTCTCTGAACTATCTCTGCTAAACCTGAAAATCTCCTGATGTTATTTGCATAGTTCAACTGAAATGATCATTGAACAAACATCCCAAGATGGGGTCTCATGTCTTGACTAGTTTACATCTTTTTCTCCAAATCAGCGACCCAAAGATGTTCTGTTCTCTTCAATCAAATCAATATGAATCACTTTTTCCTCTATTTAGCTTTCAGTTGTTTGCTTGGTATTGCTAGCTGTTTCATTCAGTCACTGTACAGTCTTGTAAAGTACTACTTCGAGAGATGTCTTTGAATGATAAAGTGCTGTACATGTAAAAATGATTGTTGATTTTGTTGCCTTCTTCCTGCAGCGGCTCTGACATGATGGAATGCCTGGCCTGGAGCTGCCAGTTATCCCTGCCAATCATTGGTCACACGATATCTCTGTCGTCTTCCGATACCATCAAATTATGGTAGGTTCAACAGTTATTTTTTATAAAACCCTTTTGAGGCTGATTATAATTGTCATTCATATTTCTTTCAGTTACCAAAAAGCATAAATCTATAGAACCATTACTAACCTGAGGTATATTTTAAAAAATTGAAGCCATATTTCTGACCTTGAGATTTCAATTTTTTCTTCCATTTTTTAGGCCACCAAATAATAGGGTAGGGGGAATATCTGTTTTAGAAAAAATAAAAACCCTTAAAATCAGTATGTATTTTTAAAATACTCACTATATGCAAAACATTGCATTGGCTATTGAGAAATATTTAAAAATAAATAAGCTAGTCTCTTGTCACACTGAATTGACTGTGATCTAGACATGAGAAAGCCACTTCCTTCAAAAGCCTTTTGACAGGTACAAAGAAGACTGGATGCTGAAATGCTGCTGCAAGAAATCTCCTACACTTTTATATCATTGCGTGCCAGCAGAAAATTGACAAAATCAGCAGGATTAAGGGGCAGATTAGTGGAGGAAAAGAGGGAGTTACAAAAATGAGGTTGAAAATGTGGGTTTAACTGATATCACACAGAACATTGAAACTCATGCTAAGGAGTTTGGACCTCTCTCGGAAAATGTAATGGTCTCATTAAAAAATTGAGCAAGAAAGAAGGATGATAGTTGTCCAAATAGGTCTGTGGCCATTTTTTGTCATGATCTTTAGCGGGTTCTTATAACTTTTTCTTACCTAGAAATGACTTAGGACTACCACAGTTAAAGCTGCTTAGTAAGAATATTTGAGATTAGGCACAGAAAATTTGTATGTGTGGGAAGAGAAATTATAATTTCAGTATGAAACATGGTTTTATTTTTCACAGTGTTTGGCTCATTGAATCAGCTATGAATCTACCTAACTATATAATTATTCAGTACATATTTCTTTGGGCACTTTGAAAAAATGGGGCTTAGATTTGAATTAGTGATAAGGATATCACTAATTAATGCTCAGAAGTAAAAGACATGCCGTCTTAGCTATAATATCACAGAGCTATAATATTTAAACAATTATAAGGAATATAAGTATGCCATTTGATTTAATAAGACAGGTGTAAATACATATACTTGGAAGATGATATTTATTCATTCACTCTATAAATATTTACTGAACACAGACATTATTTTAGGTATTAGGTCTGCAGTAGAACCAAGCCAGAAAAACTACTGCCGTTATTGAGCTTTCATTCTGGTGAGTGAGATGGACAAAATCCAATTTGGATAAGTGTAACATACAAATTTGTAAAAGATGAATAAGTATGTTGTATTGATATATAAATGAATGATAATAAGTGTTCAGAGGAAAAACTAAGGCAAGAAGGGAGAGAGGCCCCATGGGAGCTGGGGGTTCCAGTTTATATATTTAATAAAGTATAATTACTGAGAAGTTAGCATTTGATCAAGCCCTAAATGTAGAAAGGGAGAAAGTGATATCTGCAGGAAAAATGTTGTAAGTGGAGAAAAGAACAACTGTAAATCAATGAAGTGGGAGCATATCTGGCCAGTTAGGAACAGGAAGTATTACCAAAGACAAGTTCCTGTGTCCTGTGCACAGTGTGGCCAAACAAACTAAAACGTCAGAGTTTGGAACAGATAAAGGTTTATTGCAGGGCCATGCAAGGAAATGGGTGGCTACTGCCTAAAAATCCTCCGAGCTCCTCAAAGGGTTTCAGCAAAGCACTTTTAAAGGCAAGGTGAGGGAGGGGTATGGTTAGTTGTTGCAGACTTCTTGGTGTCAGAATCCTTTGTTCTTGCAACTGTCCACCTAGGTCAGGTCATGATGTTCCTGTAAACCTCCAGCAAAACAAATGTTATTCTCTGTTCTGCAACTTTTTATCTCTATATTAATGGACTCTTAGAGGCCAGAGCCCTGCACATAGGCTACCTTGTATATTGCAGGCTATAGGCAACATTCTTGTACAAAAGGTACAAAGCCAGCATGACTAAGTACAGGCAACAAAGCACAAAACTTAAAACAAAAAGAACAGATCTAATATGGGGTCAGATATGTTCTTCCCTATTACAGAAGAAGGCCTTCTTGACTGGATAGAACAACAAAAGAGGAGAGTGCAAAAAGGTGAGACCCAAAATGTACACATGGCCGTGGTTGTCTAAAGAGATGGTTTAAGATGTTAGATGTCATTTTACAAAGTTTAGGGTTTACATTGATGAGATGAAAAGCCATTGGAGGTATTGAAGAAGGTAAATGAAATGACTGGACCCATATAGTGCCAGGATTACTCTACTTTTTTGTTAAGAATAGAATGAAGGCAGCAAATACAGAAGTAGGGAAACCAATTAAGAGGCTACTACAATGATCCAGACAAGAGAAAATGTTAGCTTGGATCAGAGAGATGGTGAGAAGAGGTCAGATTGCTAATGATCAGATGTGGATTTACGGGAAAAGAAGGTAAATAAGATTAATAATAGTGTCAAAGTGTTTAGTGTTAACAACTCCAAGAATGGAATTGCTATCTATCAGTATGGAGAAGACTGAAGAAGGGCGTTTTGAGGGGTTGACCAGGAGTACAGATAATGTTGAGATTTCTCTTAAATATTATTAATAAGCATCTAAATAACAATAAGTTTTAATGCCAAATAACCAGATGGATCCATAAGTCTGAATTTCAGGGGAATGAGATGTCAGTGAAGAGATAGCATTTACACACATGTTAATAAGTGATTACAACAGAGGTGAGTGTAAATGGTAAAGATTAGAGGAGACACAAATAAATTCTAGGGCACTCTGACAAGCATAGAAGATGACAAAGGAATTGCTGCAATATAAAAGAAATGGTCTACAGAGGAGGCAAACATAGAAAAGAAAACCACTCTTAGAGGATTCCCACTAAATAATTTGAGTAAATGAATAACTACATGATTGAATACGATTAATAATAGTGTTATTTGATTTAGAAACCATAAAATACTTGGTTTTTCCCCTTTTTGTCACTGTCATATTCTGACCTCGAGGTTATTAAAGCTTAGTCATTGAAAAATTGGTGCCTCATTTATTGTTTCCCTCTTCATCCACATTTCTGTCATCATCATGAGCAAATCCATCATCGTCATAGATAATGCATCCAACAGCCTAGCCTCCTTACTCCTTGACCTAATTACTGTTAGCAGATTTCACTTTCATTCTGCTACATCCATCCATTGCCAGAGTCACAATTTGGATCTTGCCATACAAGGAGCGATTCCACTTAAGAAATCCTTAACTTTAATATTCCATCCTGGGATAACAGTTCATGTAATACTACCTGAAAATGAAATGAACCAAAAGTGTTCCTATAAAAATAAAAATAAAGCAGATTTGGATTCCCTTATGAATATCTTTATTTCCAGATTAATATAACACAGTCCTGTGCTTTTAACAACTCATAATTATTGTAATTTTAATTGTTACTCTTATTTGTTATTATTGTTGTTAGGCGGCTAGAGTACTGTGGCTAATTCTGTGTAAAAGTCTCTATCATTAACCTAATTTTCCAGTATTATCTTGTATTATGGATTTACAGTTCCTTCTGCCCAGCTGTTAGGGCTCCCAGTTTAAGACCAGAACCACATCTTATAAAAGCACTTTGGGACTCAGGCCACAGTTGATGTTGTGATATTGCAATAAAGAGCCTGAGCCAGTGGGTGACCTGGCTCAATTATTCATTGTAAAATCATATCTGTGTCATTGCAGTTTGGCAGTTACTTATCGAAGGCAATAACTTTTTTCAGCTTCTTTTCTTCAGTAGTGCGCTGGGACCTATCCCCCATCTAGCATAATTACACGGAGACCAAACTACCTAATCTTGAGCCAAGCAGGGTTGTGGATTTACCTCCTCACTATTTTGCATTTCTTTCACCTTACATTTGACAGAGATGTTTCTCTTGCATTTTAGCTGAATTTACCATTTTTAGCCATTCTATATTTTTACAGAGTACCTATCCTTGCTATTTCTTTGGGATTTCAAAGGCACTTTATACCTGTTTCATCCACAGAATTGAAAGTATAAAAACAAAATAAGTTTCTCAGCAGAAAAAAAAAAAACTATTTTTGATTCTTAAAGAAATAAATTCCCATGTTTTTTAATGAAAATGATGCTATGTAATGTAATGGAAAATAACATCAGTAATAACTAAATATTAAATGCAGGAAGAATTCTCAGAGAACTTTTCTTATTACATCCATCAATGTCAGTCACCACCATCACGTTTAACCACAATTGAGGAAAAAGAATAGCTTAAGAGGCCTCTAGGATGGCTTTCAGGTCTGTGGTTTTCACAATTCTTAGAAAGATATTAGATAAAACTACCAAAAGAACAACTTAGTGAATTTGAACAATTTAATTCCAAAGAAATGCAAGCTTGTTTTAAAACTAAATGTTTCTTTTTTTTTTTAACATCTTTATTGGAGTATAATTGCTTTACAATGGTGTGTTAGTTTCTGCTTCATAACAAAATGAATCAGCAATACATATACATATATCCCCATATCTCTTCCTTCTTACATCTCTCTCCCACCCTCCATATCCCACCCCTCTAGGTGGTCACAAAGCACTGAGCTGATCTCCCTGTGCTATGTGGCTGCTTCCCACTAGCTATCTATTTTACATTTGGTAGTGTATATATGTTCATGCCACTCTCTCACTTCGTCCCAGCTTACCCTTCCCCTTCCCCGTGTCCTCAAGTCCATTCTCTACGTCTGTATCTTTCTTCCTGTCCTGTCCCTAGGTTCTTCAGAACCTTTTTTTTTTTTTTTTTTTAGGTTCCATATATATCTGTTAGCATACAATATTTTTTTTTCTCTTTCTAACTTACTTCACTCTGTATGACAGACTCTAGGTCCATCCACCTCACTACAAATAACTCAATTTCGTTTCTTTTTATGGCTGAGTAATATTCCATTGTATATATGTGCCACATCTTCTTTATCCAATCATCTGTCAACGAACACTTAGGTTGTTTCCATGTCCTGGTTATTGTAAATAGTGCTGCAATGAACATTGTGATACATGACACTTTTTGAATTATGCTTTTCTCAGGGTATATGCCCAGTAGTGGGATTGCTGGGTCGTATGGTAGTTCTATTTTTAGTTTTTTAAGGAACTTCCATACTGTTCTCCATAGTGGCTGTATCAATTTACATTCCCACCAACAGTGCAAGAGCGTTCCATTTTCTCCACACCCTCTCCAGCATTTATCATTTCTAGATTTTTTGATGATGGCCATTCTGACTGGTGTGAGATGATATCTCATTGTAGTTTTGATTTGCATTTCTCTAATGATTAATGATGTTCAACATTCTTTCATGTGTTTGTTGGCAATCTGTATATCTTCTTTGGAGAAATGTCTATTTAGGTCTACTGCCCATTTTTGGATTGGGTTGTTTGTTTTTTTGTTATTGAGCTGCATGAGCTGCTTGTAAATTTTGGAGACTAATCCTTTGTCAGTTGCTTCATTTGCAAATATTTTCTCCTATTCTTAGAGTTGTCTTTTGGTCTTGTTTATGGTTTCCTTTGCTGTGCAAAAGCTTTTAAGTTTCATTAGGGCCCATTTGCTTCTTTTTGTTTTTATTTCCATTTCTCTAGGAGGTGGGTCAAAAAGGATCTTGCTATGATTTTTGTCACAGAGTGTCTGCCTATGTTTTCCTCTAAGAGTTTTATAGTGTCTGGCCTTACATTTGGGTCTTTAATCCATTTTGAGTTTATTTTTGTGTATGGTGTTAAGGAGTGTTCTAATTTCATTCTTTTACATGTAGGTGTCCAAATTTCCCAGCACCACTTAATGAGGAGGCTGTCTTTTCTCCATTGTATATTCTTGCCTCCTTTATAGAAAATAAGGTGACCACATGTGCATGGGTTTATCTCTGGGCTTTCTATCCTGTTCCACTGATCTATATTCCTGTTTTTGTGCAAGTGCCATACTGTCTTGATTACTGTAGCTTTGTAGTATAGTTTAAAGTCAGGGAGCCTGATTCCTTCAGCTTCGTTTTTCTTTCTCAAGATTGCTTTGGTTATTCAGGGTCTTTTGTGTTTCCATACAAACTGTGACATTTTTTGTTCTAGTTCTGTGAAAAATGTCATTGGTAGTTTTACAGGGATTGCATTGAATCTGTAGATTGCTTTGCATATAATGGTCATTTTCACAATGTTGATTCTTCCAATCCAAGACCATGGTATATCTCTCCATCTTTTTGTATCATCTTTAATTTCTTTCATCAGTGTCTTATAGTTTTCTGCATACAGGTCATTTTTCTCCTTAGGTAGTTTTATTCCCAGGTATTTTATGCTTTTTGTTACAATGGTACATGGGAGTGTTTCCTTAATTTCTCTTTCAGATTTTTCATCAGTAGGTATAGGAATGCAAGAGATTTCTGTGCATAAATTTTTTATCCTGCTACTTTACCAAATCCATTGACTAACTCTAGTAGCTTTTTGGTAGCAACTTTAGGATTCTCTATGTATAGTATCATGTCATCTGCCAACAGGGAGAGCTTTATTTCTTCTTTTCCGATTTGGATTCCTTTTATTTCTTTTTCTTCTCTGATTGCTGTGGCTAAAACTTCCAATACTCTGTGGAAGAATACTGATGAGAGTGGACATCCTTGTCTTGTTCCTGATCTTAGTGGAAATGGTTTCAGTTTTTCACCATTGAGAACTATGTTGGCTGTGGATTTGTCATATATGGCCTTTATTAGGTTGAGGTAAGTTCCCTCTATGACTACTTTCTGGAGGGTTTTTATCATAAATGGGTGTTGAATTTGTTGTAAGCTTTTTCTGCATCTATTGAGATGATCATATGGTTTTTCTCCTTCAATTTTTTAATATGGTGTATCACATTGATTGATTTGTTTATATTGAAGAATCCTTGCATTCCTGGGATAAACCCCACTTGATCATGGTGTATGATCCTTTTATGTGCTGTTGGATTCTGTTTGCTAGTATTTTGTTGAGGCTTTTTACATCTATGTTAATCAGTGATATTGGCCTGTAATTTTCTATCTTTGTGATATCTTTTTCTGGTTTTGGTATCAGAGTGGTGGTGGCCTCATAAAATGAGTTTCAGAATGTTCCTCCTGCTGCTGTATTTTGGAAGAGTTTGAAAAGAATAGGTGTTAGCTATTCTCTAAATGTTTGAAAGAATTCTCCTGTGAAGCCATCTGGTTCTGGGCTTTTGTTTGTTGGAAGATTGTTAATCACAGTCTCAATTTCAGTGCTTGTGATTGGTCTGTTTATATTTTCTATTTCTTCCTGGTTCAGTCTTGGAAGGTTGTGCTTTTCTAAGAATTTGTCCATTTCTTCCACGGTGTCCATTTTATTGTCATATAGTTGCTTGTAGTAATCTCTCATGATCGTTTGTATTTCTGAAGTGTCAGTTGTTACTTCTCCTTTTTCATTTCTAATTCTATTAATTTGAGTCTTCTTCCTTTTTTTCTTGACGAGTCTAGCTAATGGTTTATCAATTTTGTCTATTTTCACAAAGAACCAGCTGTTAGTTTTATTAATCTTTGCTATTTTTTCCTTCATTTCTTTTTCATTTATTTCTGATCTGATCTTTATGATTTCTTTCCTTCTCCTAACTTTGGGGTGTTTTTGCTCTTCTTTCTCTAATTGCTTTAGGTGGAAGGTTAAGTTGTTTGTTTGAGATGTTTCTTGTTTCTTGATGTAGGATTGTAGTGGTATAAAATTCCCTCTTAGAACTGCTTTTGCTGCATCCCATAGGTTTTGGGTCGTCGTGTTTTCATTGTCAGTTGTTTCTAAGTATTCTTTTTATTTCCTTTTTGATTTCTTCAGTGATGTCTTGGTTATTTAGTAGTGTATTGTTTAGCTTTCATGTGTTTGTATATTTACAGATTTTTTCCTGTAATTCATATCTAGTCTCATAGTGCTGTGGTAAGCAAAGGTACTTGATATGATTTCAATTTTCTTAAATTTATCAAGAGTTGATTTGTGACCCAAGGTATGATCTATCCTGGAGAATATTTAAAGAGCACTTGAGAGGAAAGTGTATTCTGTTGTTTTTAATGGAATGTCCTATAAATATCAATTAAGTCCACCTTGTTTAATGTATCATTTAAAGCTTGTGTTTCCTTATTTATTTGCATTTTGGATGATCTGTCCATTGGTGAAAGTGTGGTGTTAAAGTTCCCTAGTATGATTGTGTTACTTTCAATTTCCCCTTTTATGGCTGTTAGCATGCCATTTGTATTGAGGTGCACCTATGTTGGGTGCATAAATATTTACAATTGTTATATCTTTTTCTTGGATTGATCCCTTGATCATTATGCAGTGTCCTTCTTTGTCTCTTGTGATAGCCTTTTTTTTAAAGTCTATTTTGTCTGATATGAGAATTGCTACTCCAGCTTGCTTTTGATTTCCATTTGCATGGAACATCTTCTTTCCATCCCCTAACTTTCAGTCTGTATGTGTCCCTAGGTCTAAAGTGGGTCTCGTGTAGACAGCATATATACAGGTCTTCTTTTGTATCCATTCAGTCAGTCTATGTCTTTTGGTTGGAGCATTTAATCCATTTACATTTAAGGTAATTATTGATATGTATGTTCC
The DNA here is from genome assembly GCF_028564815.1 of Eubalaena glacialis. Taxonomy (NCBI): domain Eukaryota; kingdom Metazoa; phylum Chordata; class Mammalia; order Artiodactyla; family Balaenidae; genus Eubalaena; species Eubalaena glacialis. The sequence goes on along the minus strand of NC_083732.1, from coordinate 27,363,761 downwards.
TATTACCATTTTCTTAATTTTTTGAGTTTGTTATTGTAGGTCTTTTCCTTCTCTTGTGTTTCCTGCCTGGTGAAGTTCCTTTAGCATTTGTTGTAAAGCTGGTTTGGTGGTGCTGAATGCTCGTAGCTTTTGGTTGTCTGTAAAGGTTTTAATTTCTCTGTTGAATCTGAATGACATTTTTGCTGGGTAGAGTAATCTTTGTTGTAGGTTTTTCCCTTTCATCACTTTAAATATGTCCTGCCACTCCCTTCTGGTTTGCAGAGTTTCTGCTGAAAGTTCAGCTGTTAACCTTATGGGGAGTCCCTTGTATGTTATTTGTTTTTTTTGTTTTTTGTTTTTTTTTTTCCTTGCTGCTTTTAATATTTTTTCTTTGTATTTAATTTTTGATAGTTTGACTAATATGTTTCTTGGCGTGTTTCTCCTTGGATTTATCCTGTATGGGACTCTCTGTGCTTCTTGGAATTGATTGACTATTTCCTTTCCCATATTAAGGAAGTTTTCAACTATAATCGCTTCAAATATTTTCTTAGTCCCTTTCTTTTTCTCTACTTCTTCTGAGACCCCTATAGTTCGAATGTTAGTGCATTTAATGTTGTCCCAGAGGTCTCTGAGAATGTCCTCAATTCTTCTCATTCTTTTTGCTTTATTCTGCTCTGCAGTAGTTATTTCCATCCTTTTATCTTCCAAGTCACTTATCCGTTCTTCTTCTCCATTTATTCTGCTATGGATTCCTTCTAAAGAAATTTTAATTTCATTTATTGTGTTGTTCATCATTGTTCATTTGCTCTTTAGTTCTTCTAGTTCTTTGTTAAACGTTTCTTGTATTTTCTCCATTCTAGTTCCAAGATTTTGGATCATCTTTACTATCATAACTCTGAATTCTTTTTCAGGTAGACTGCCTATTTCCTCTTCATTTGTTTGGTCTGGTAGGTTTTTTAACTTGATCCTTCATCTGCTGTGTGTTTCTCTGTCTTCTCATTTTGCTTAGCTTATTGCGTTTGGGGTCTCCTTTTCGTATGCTGCAGGTTAGTAATTCCTGTTGTTTTTGGTGTCTGCCTCTAGTGGCTAAGGTTGATTCAGTGGGTTTTGTAGGCTTCCTGGTGGAGGGGGCTTGTGCCTGTGTTCTGGTGGATGAGGCTGGATCTTGTCTTTCTGGTGGGCAGGACTGCATCCAGTTGTGTGTTTTGGGGTGTCTGTGACCTTATTATGATTTATAGGTAGCCTTTCTGCTAATGGGTGGGGTTGTGTTCCTGTCTTTCTAGTTGTTTGGCATAGGTTGTCCAGCACTGTAAGTTGCTGGTTGTTGATTGGAGCTAGGTCTTAGCATTGAGGTGTAGATCTCTGGGAGATCTTTTGCCATTTGATATTACATGGAGCCAGGAAGTCTCTGGTGGATCAATATCCTGAACTCGGCTCTCACGCCTCAGAGGCACAGGCCTGACACCTGGCCAGAGCACCAAGACCCTGTCAGCACCACGGCCAAGTACATGGGCATTTTCTTGCCTTTTGGGAAGTCTGAGGTCTTCTGCCAGCATTCAGTAGGTGTTCTGTAGGAGTTGTTCCACATGTAGATGCATTTCTGATGTATTTGTGGGGAGGAATGTGATCTCCAAGTCTTACTCCTCTGCCATCTTGAAAGTCTTGCTACATGCTGTTTTTGAAAAGGCTCCTGACAGAAGATAGAGATACAGTCAAAGGTGCTGCATGCGGTGCTAACTCTCTAGTTCCATGGGGTCCCAAAACTATATGTTTCTTAAAGATAAAATATTCTCCTTATATTTCAGGGAAACATATTAATTCAGTAAGTTATGTAACAGGGTTTTGTTCTTATAGAGTACCTGAGTTCTTTCCACATCACTTGGTTCAAATTTTAGTTAATTACACCTTGATTAGTGTATCCATTCTTATTGTAAATTAGTCATATTTCTCTAGAATTCACTTGGAGCTTTCATCTCACAACAGAGAAGCAAAATTTCATTTGGGCATTATTTTTGTTGGTACCATACTTTACTGATAACATTTGTTTGCCTATAAATAATATTTTGTGCAGTATTGCAGTTTCACATTAGTAGCCTTTCACTTTTTCAAGCACAGAAAACCTTGATGGTTTTTAAAAAACAAGCAGTAGAGTAAAAATGGAGTATTTGAAATGAGAAGAAAATTGCTATGAATCTCAAATATTTCAAGATATATTGCTGTCACACAAGATCACTTCTATAAACATCCATCTACTTGTTTTCTCCAGAAGTATTTTCTATATAAATTACATATTGTCAGGCTTATATCATATTTCATGCCCTAAGAGCTTTTGCCAGATCTTGCAGCTGTAATAAATAACAATCAGGAGATGCTGTTAAAAATCACCCAACTACAAACTTAACTGTTTAAATAATAGATTCCCACTTAAAGACAAATGTTCTGCTTTTCTTGAGTTTAAAGCTTAAACAAACTTAAGGATATTTCTATAGCACTTATTATTTTTGTCAAGAGCAGTTCATTTTTCCTGAACTGAGAATAATCTGAGATTTATTCATGCTTAGTTTCTATGATTCTATTCCTCTCAGGATAAGTATAAAAAATCTTTAGTATTTAAGATTACTATTAGAAGAATAAATACAGTCTCTTTAAAAAAAAACAAAAAAACTAACTCTTACTGTTTGACATTTAGCAATTTCCAAAACTTTACCTGTAAAATATTTATCAGTTTTAGGGATTCCAGAGCTAATTTGCTGCATGCTGCCACTTCATTTTCCTAAAGTTATAACCAAATTGACCACTACCAAGGTTAGCTAAAAAAAGTAACACAAAAATGTGGGGAGGGATAGTATGAAAAAGATGGCATTTTTCTCTTTCTTTATCTTATGTCATCAACTGTTTATTGATGATAAACAATCTACTACTATCTACTACTCACTTGCCAGCTTTTCATCTGTTGGGTTATGAAGAATGAGTTCTCCATGTCTTTAGTTTTTCTGAAGCAGCTGTTTCTAGTATATATTCCAGGGGCATCTAAATTCAGGGTACATTCAACACCTCCAGATTTATTTAAATACCAAAATATTCTTTGGAAGAAAATCATGAGACAGTAGTTATTCTCAGAGTATAATTTTGTAAACATGTATTAAGGTGGTAGTTAGATTTAGTTCTTTCTCTTTTTTTCCTAAATGCCAAATGATAGGTTCTATTCAACCAGTTTGGTTTTGGTCAGGAACACATGCTTCCTCATCAATTCATCATCAGTAATTAATTTTTATGGTGAGAGTAGACATTTCATATCTCAAATCTCAATTTGAGCTAAAATCTGATTCTAAAAAAAGAGGGATATGCAAATAATAAAGTATTGCTATAGGATTTGTTTATTAAATACTGGCTAATTTTACTTTTCCCTCTTTGTCTCTGATGAAATTCCATATGTGTTAATTCAGCAAACATTCATTGAGCAGGTTTTATATATAAGGCACTGTGCAAAATGATAGTGATGTAGGACACAAAGGTGATTCACCCTAGCTCTTAAGAACCCCTATGCTAGTGGGAAAGACAGACTTCTAAATAAACACAGAAATAAAACAAAATCTTAAGTGCAACTCAATGAATGCTTTAATAAGGTTGTGAAAGAGTCTATGAGAATAAGAGAGAATGGCTAAATTAGGTCTAATGTGAAAATAAGACCATGTTTTAGGGTTATAGTGTCTACTTCACCTTAGAAACCTAGATCACCTTCATCATTATGCATGCAGACTCTGAGCAGGGCAAAAAGAAGGTGGAACTTAAGCAGAGTCATCTAACTAACTAGTACAATTCCAAATTGCACTAACTTAAATTTAAACTCAGTACAAATTGTACAAATTGTAAATTTAAGCCCAGTGTTAAATTTCTTCCTCTCTAGCAATTTTTGCTATATTTCTATCCTTTTAAAAGTTGTTTTAAATTCAGTTTTTGTTTTCACCAATGGAAATGCTCTCCCAATTTACCTATGGACAGACTTATTTTTTTTTCTTTCCACCAGAAGTTAGTATCACAAATTTTATAACAATTAGTAGGTTTTTGTTTTATAATGGAATTACATTAGTATTAAAAACATAATCAGCATTGTATCAACTTACCCTGAAAGTATAATGTCCTGAAATATAACCAGTAATTTATTTGTTTGTTCATTTAAAAAATAAATTACCCATGGAAAAAAGAACTAAATTACTTACAAAATACTGATTGACTGGAAGAATATAAATATATTTTCTATATGTATTTTTTTTTTTTCTGCTATGAGATTGGAGCAGAAGTGTGGATAAAGTGATATTTGCATTCAGGCTTAAAATATACCTCAAGGTTTATATTCAGATATAAGTATATCTGAAGTTTGTAATTTAGACAGTTTTTAAAATATAATGAAAATGTCTAGTCCAGACAAAATAACATAGACCCACTTTCCCCTGCTAATTCAAACTAAGCAGAAGTATAAACTCTGAATGTGGTGCAAATGGCAACAAAAAGAGAACTGTGAAAGATAGTAAGAGGAAGGCAAACTGATTTGGGGATCCAGGACCAGGGAAACAGCACAAGAGCAGGAGGTCTTACATTCTTCCACCTTACAGAAGAAGGGCTTGCAGATCCAGCCTTCCCTGGTCCCAAACTTAGCAGTAGAAGACAGCCCATATAAGATAATTCTTCCGCTTAACAGAGTAGGAATTCCCCTGGCAACCTCAAGAAACCTGACACTGATAAGTGGGATAGTTGAGACCCTGCCAAAAATAAGCAGCCAGAGGAACACTCAGCAAAGAAAGAGAAGCTGTAATAAGGTACTAAGTGGAAATTATACTACTGAAAACTAAAATAAATAAGATCTCACTGGGTGGGCTTGCTAGTAGAGAGGAGATGTCAGAAACATGACATTAGACAATGCAATTCACCCAACTGTAATAACAAAGAGTAAATAGACTGAAAAAAAAATGAAGAGTCTCAGGGATGTAAAAAGAACAAAAGTCCTAACAGTTCTATGATGAGAATCCCATAAAAAAGAAGTAAAAGAGTGAGGCTGAATTTTCTTCATTATTGAAGAAATAATGGCTGTAAACTTAACAAATTCGCTGACAGTCACAAACCCAAAGATCTAAGAAACTGAGCAAATCTCACACAAGATAAACCCAAATAAATCTATGCCAAGATATATCTTGCACTTTAAAAAATTAAAGACAAACAAAAAAACTTGAAAGCAGCCAAAGAGAAATAATGCTATCCTTATAGGAGAATACAATTTGTGATGACAGTTGTTTTCTCATCAGAAATCATGGAGGTCAGAAAGAAGTGGCACACTATCTTTCAAGTGTTGAAAAAAAAAAAAAACTGTCAATCACAAAATCTATATCCATTAATGAAGAGTCTTTCTCATATGAAGAAAAACTAAAATAATTTGTCACTAGCAGACCTATCTATCTTTAAAGATTGGCTGAAGGAAGTTCTTCAAACAAAAAGTAATGATTTAAGAAAAATCTTAGAACATCATAAAGGGAGAAGTTGTGAAAAGAACTATGTCAGGAATGACTGAGATGTGACCTAAGGACCTCCAATGTTGCTGCTTGTGCTGAACTTTTGCTAAACATTCTAAATTAAAACTGCTGAAAGGTTGCTGAGTTGCCAAAAGGAAAAATAATGCTGAGAACTGGAATTTTTCTGGACTAAAGAAAACATAGTAACGATGAGATGCATTCCATAACTCAATTGTATATATAGAACAATTTTACCCTCCAATCCAAATTCTCGGTAAGCAACTTGCATAAAGCTGCATTAACTTTCCACTTTTCCCATAAAACCCTCTACCCATCTTCCTCTGGTAGGATACTGTTCTGGGTTTCTCCATAATCTATAACCCTCAAATTGAAATTCTAAGAATCCAGATAAACTGTCTTTTTGCCTATTTATAGTCTGTAGTTCTTTCTGTTGATGAAAGAAATATCAAAAGAACCTAAAATAGACTGTTCTTTTCCACATGTTTCATAAATTATATTGGATGATTGAAAAAAATTAGACCATCGATACTCAAAATAATGATATTTAAAAAGGAAGATGTTAAAGGGCATAGATGGAAGTGAGAGTTCCATGCATCTTCAAAGTGGTAAAAAGTTAATATAAATCAGTGACTATATGTCATATATGTATACTGTGATAATCAGAGCATTCACTATATAATCTATACAATGAGAGACATCAGAAACACTATAAACATAGATAGAATTCTAGAAAAGATCAAATAACTATAGAAAGACAAGAAAAGAAAAATAGAGAATGAGGCCACATAAAACAAATAAAAATTAAACAATAAAATGGCAGACTTAAGTGCTCACATATCCATAATTAATTTAAATGTAAGTTCTGTGGCAGTAACAAAATCAAACTAGAAATAAATGACAGAATACAATAGGAGAATCTCAAGACAGTTAGAAATTAAACAGTACACTACTAGTCAATTTGTAAAGAAAAGTTTCAAAGGAAATTTAAAACCACATAAATTGAACAAAAAAGAAAATAAAAAGTAATGTGTAATGCAGCTAAAGTAGTTCTAAAGAGGGAAATCTATAGCAATAAATGCTTACATTAGAAACAAATATTTTAAATCAATAATCTAAGTTTCAACCTTAAAAAAATAGAAAAGGAAGAGCAAAATAAATCCAAGGCAAGCAGAAAAAGGAAATAATAAAGATTAAAAAGAAAATTAAAAATAAGAAAATAGAAAAATTGGTAAAAACAAAAAGCTAGTTCTTTTAGAAAAAAATCAATAAAATTGACAAGACCCTGTCAAGACAGACAATAATAAACAGAAGATGTGATATTAAGAGTGATGTAGATCACCAGTATTGAGTGAAATAGAAGATATAACTACAAATCCTGCAGCCATTAAACAGATAGTGAAGGAATACTGGGAACAATTTTATACTCATAAATTTGACAGCTTAGGAAAAAATGATTATTTCCTCAAAATCCACAAACTACCAAATTCAATAAAGATGATATAGGCAATATAAGTAGCCCTATAACCATTAAAAATTTTAATCTTTAATTTAAATACTCCTAAAAATAAATCCCAGATTCAGTTGGTTTTACTGGCCAAAACTACCAAACATTTAAAACAGAAATTATCAATACAATAATTGTATGTGATCTCTTCAAGAAAATAGAAGAGGATGGAAAACTTCCCAGTTCATTTTCTGAGGTCAGTATTACTGTTATACTAAAACCAGACAAAAGCAGTACAAAAAAAAAAAAAAAAACAACACAGACCAATATCTCTTATGAATTTATATGCAAAATCCTCAACAAAATACTAGCAAGCAGAATCCAGCAATGTATAAAAGAGAATAATACAGATGATCAGAAATGCAATGCTTATTCAACGTTCAAAAATCAAACATAATCTATTGTATCAATAAGACAAAGAAGAAAGATCATATGATTTTATTAATTGATATAGAAAAACATTTGACAAATTCCAACACCCTTCATTAAAAAAAAAAAAAAACCAAAAACTTGGCAATTACCAATAGAAGGGAATTACCTAAATTCAATAAAAAACATTTAAAAAATCCTGCTGCTAATAACATGTTTAATGGTAAAGTTTTGCATGCTTTCCTCCTAAGATCAGGAATAAACTAAGAATGTCCACTCTCATCACTTTTATTCAAACTTTTATCCACTTTGGTAGGACAAAAATAAAATAAAAGGCATACAGATTGAAAAGGAAGAAATTAAACTCTGCATTTGAAAATGACATGATTGAGTATGCAGAAAATCCACAAAAAAATTGCAAAAATTATCCTAGAACTTTTAATAAGTGAGTTTAGCAGGGTTTTGGGATATAAAATCAACACACAAATATCAATTGAATTTTTACCTACTAAGAATGAACTAAGAATTTTTAAAACAAAATGTTATTTGCTATCACTCCAATAAAATAAAATACTTAGGTATTCACTTAGCAAAATATTTAAGAATCTCTCTGCATGCTGAAAATTACAAAATGGAGATGAAAGAAATACAAGAAACCTAAATAAATGGAGGGACACATTGTGGCCATGGATTGGAAGTTTCAACATAGTAAACATGTCAATTGATCTATGTGTCTAATGCAATTTCTACCAATACCCTCATAAGATTTTTTCATCGACATGTGTAAGCTTATTTCAAAATTTACATAGAAAAGCACAGGCCATAATATAGTTAAATCAGTTTTGACAAAGAGGAATAAGGTGGAGGGACTCACTCTACCTGATATTAAGCCTTTCTATATAACTACAGTGTCATTTGTAATGACAAAATTGTAGACATCGTAAACAAATTTGTGGTTGCTAGGAATTAAGGATGTGGTACATGGTTGGGAGGTGGAAGTAGTTACAAAAGGGCAACAGGAAGGATCCTGTGATGTTACCACTGTTTAGAATATTGACTCTAACAGTGAATACATGAACCTAAACATGTGATTCAATTCTATGGAATTTAATTAACATGCACATGATTGCAAGTGAAACTGGGGAAATCTGAATAACATTGTTGGTTTGTATTTATGTCTGTATACTGATTGTGATATTATATTACAGATATGTAAAATATTACCTTTGGAGAAATTGGGCAATTTGTGCAAGAGATCTCTCTGTATTATTTTTTACAACTGTGTGTGAATCTATAGTTATCTTGATTAAAAATTCAATTAAAAATGTAATAAAACCTCACTGTAGGACCTGGAACAAGAAGGAATTCAAAAGAGCTTCTTGTATTACCTGCTTAGCTTCATCTTGTTCACTGTTTTAGAGTGAATATTCACTGAATTAAAACCTCTTGAGGGTAAGTCCATACCTAATTCCTCTCTGTACCACTAAATCTGGCATAGAGTTTGTCACACAGCAAGTGCTCAAGAAATGTTTAATAAATAAGTGAATGAAGCAGAAAAACAAACCTGTGAACATTCATTCACTTTACCCTTATTTTATTGTATGCATTATTCAGAGCTTTCCTAGGGATCAGGAAAAAATATTGAAATTTAACTTAACTTCTTGGAACTCATGTGCCAATAAGTAAACCTTAAAATTCCTTTTTGTTTAACTCAAAGAAGATGAAATTGTGAATAAAGGAATTGACTCCAAATCCACACTCATTTCTCTAGTGTTTATTTCATCAGTAAATATTTACCAAGGGTAATCTGCAAATTTGTTACCTGATAATTAACTACGTCTTAATTCAGGCACTTGTTAATTTATTATCCCATTTGAACTCATTTAAGGGAGAGGAATCAAAAAATAATTATAATTTGGTATTTGATAACTAATGGATCCTTGTCTTGGTGATTCACACCTTAATTTGAGACTCTGAAAAAGAATATTTTGATGAATATGCACAATTTTCTGTGTGAAACAGGAAAAAGATGGGGAGGGGCATATTTTGCTCCTTTTGTCCACTCTCCTATTAAAAAGGAGAAATAGAATGATTGAATTGTTCCATTCAGATAAAGGTAACGTAAGAAAAAAAAAGGCAAATCATAATCAGTATCTCAGAATTCCTGGCTGATAAGAAGTGTAAGGTACCCTATATCGGTTGATAGAGAAGATAGTATTAGTTGGCCCTACTTAGTTTTGCTCCTCTGAAGCTGGCCTTCGTGGACCAGGAGATATTTTATTTGCTATAATAATGACCCTTTCTTAATCTTCATTAAGAGACAAAATCTAAATCTTCTGGCCAAGTGAAATGAGGAACTTGTCTTACTTCACCCAGCAGATCACTCTCTTGGCGAGAAATAGGTAAACTGGATTTGTTGAGGAGGAAGCATAATGTGCATACAGTTGCTCATAAAGTGTTTGTAACCAATTTACTTAGAATACTTTCAAGCCACAAATAAAAGTAAGCCTAAAAGGACATTTAAGGTGTGGAAATATATGTATTTTCCCAAAGAAAAAGAAATTAGTAATTAAGATATTTCAATCCCACCAGTCTAACTCCATTCTTATGCTGTATATATGACAACCATATACTTAAAATAAACTTTTAATCAATTACATTAAAATCAGCTGTTATACTTATTTTAATACACTGATTCTGAGTCACCTTAAGACTCACTGAACTTGAATTTGTGCTTTGGCTTTGTGTTGTTTTGCTCTCATGGCGTGTGTTGATAGTACGCCTGGTTTCAGGAACTTGCAAGAAACAAGCCCAGCCAGAAAGAATCTTGAGAACTAACCTCAGAACCATTGCTATTTTATTTTTTGCTATGATGTTTCCTTAGCAAGATACCTCTCTTCTAGAAAGGCAAGTTACATGCTCATACCTACCACTTGTATTACCCATGATTACATCTTCCGCATGTTCACTAACCTCTAAAGTTGCCCTAATAATTTTTAGGTAGAAGAGAAGAAAGGAAGGTAGAGACATCTTTGCTCTTTCCAGGTATTGGAGCCCTCTCATTTCACTCCCCTCTTCTTCAACAAAAAACAGACAAAGATATCTCTCTGCTGCTAACAGGTTCTGCGGTGAAGTTTCTATTTCAGCGGCTTTTTTTACACACTAATATAGACACTTTCTAGTATGATGTCCAAATATATACTTCAAAACACCCTTGAGGTTCTGAAGTACTTAAATCTTGTTTTTGGGCTATGTGCATAAGGCAACAGTGTATCCAGTGTATTTTGAGGATGTTTATAAAGAGGCCTGTGTTAGAGAGATGTCCACAGCTCCCTGCACCACTTGGATGAATCATGAGGGTGAGGTTCCATTCAATTATCCAGCAAAGAGTATTGAGTGCCTACAGTGTGCCTGGGAATATATTAAGGACTTACAATGAAAGGATACATAAAACACTGCTGTTGTCCTCAAGGATCTGGCAGGTTTTATTGAGGAGACAAACAAGAAGACAAGGAAAATACAGTGTAGAAATATGGGGAAACAAATAGCACTATGGGCATAAAAAGAAAGAGAGATGGAAAAGTCAGCCTCCAGGAGCAATAGCCAGAGGTTGGAATATAATTTGGGGCATGATAATAGATAAGGAAGAGGGCACTGGGGTCTGGACACATAACAATAATGTGAATGCTGTGCTAAATAGTATATACTTTATCTTGAGGTTAACATGAGCAATTTGAGGAGCTTTGTGATCTTATTTGCATATTTGCTAAAGAGTAGAAGCTGAAGAGACCAGTTAGGAGGATGTAGCAGTGAGGATAAGAAACGTCAGTCATTTCAAGAGCAATTAGTGAGGTACAATAACAAGGACCTAGTAATTAATAAGATTTGGTATATATGAGCAGAAAGAGCTAAGAAAAGAAATCTTAATTTTCTCTTGGGAATTTGAATGGATGGTTGTGCCTTTTACTCAGATATATAACCCTAGAAAAGACAGGTCACACAGGTAACACTGGAAAGAGAGCAGTCCTACAGAATGCCAGAGTACCCTGACCCAAATTCCAGAGGGTCTCTGTATAATCAGGAACATGCTTCACTAAACTGCCCAATAAGAAAATGCAAGCTGGGAAGAATGCTTACTTTATAAAAACTCTAAGTAAAGAAGTTTAGAAAAATGGCCAAAAACAACCCATAACATAAAATTACTGATTTTGCTTCCTTTTATCTACTGAAGTCACCAAATGACTTTCGGATAACTAACATGAAACATAGTCTAAGATTCCTTCATGGGAATGACTGCTATTGTTCACTAATACCCTTTTGTTTTGTTTTTTTTTCTTTTTCGTCCAATGCACAGAGATCAGTTGCATTGCCCATTCTTCCTAAATAAGATCAAGGTCATAGGACTGAGTACTGGTCAATGAAATGTTAGCAAAAATGAATCCAGGCCTGGGCCCCTGAAAACCTGCTGTACACTATTCCCTTTCTCTCTTCACATCCCATAATGATATTGAGCATCATGTACTAAAGATAGAGGTCCCACCGTATAGAAGGACCTGGAATATCTAAAAGACTACAGGAACAGAGCCCCCGTGCCAATCACAGTGGTTTGTTTCATGAGCAAATGACTAAGTTAAGCCATTGAGATTTGGGGGTTGTTTTAAACATTTTTAACATACCCCAACAGATAGTTTTGATACCAGGAATAGTGTCCTACTGAACAAAAATGTTGACTACGTGACATCCACTTTGTGATCAGAGACTGGACAGAGGAGAAACTGATTTTCAAAGCTGGAAAATTGATAACCCATGTTACATTGGGGCAAAACTTTTCATGACACCATCACCTGCAACAGCCTGGAAGAAAGTCCATGCCAAGAGCTCTAGGGGAAGTGGTTGAAAGAATTAAAACCTTAGTTTGTGTTGACAATTATTAGCTATACTTGGCAAGAAGGAGGTAAGTTCAGAGACTGTTAGACACAGTGCAATAAGAAAGAGAAAGGAAACCAAAGTAGAAAGTAGTCTGGGGATTTGTGGCCTTGAAGTCTTAGAAAAGTGTATGCGTTTAAGCAAAAGAAAAGGGAAATACATTTGAGAAAACAGCAAAAGCATATTAAAATCCAGATTTTTAGTTTTCCACTCAAACTATAAAGCCCCAAGGTAGCAGCTATTAAGTTAATAGAGATAAATCTTGGGCAAGGATGCAAAGAAGTGATGCAGATTTAAGTATTATGGCTATGGAAGTATTTATGTATGGTTATTGGTGCCGAGAACTGATTGAGAGTAGATCAGAAGCCCATTAAGTTCTGCGGCAGGAGGAATTATATTCTCAAAGGAACTATGAGTCCTGTTGCTAAAATTCTAACTATTTTAAAAAAATTGACATCATCCAAGAACAATTTCAAATGTGGTCAAAGAAGACTCACTGCTTTTCCTAAATATCAGTGCTAGCGTTCATGAAAAAAATGGAAAAATGTTCCTTTCAAAGATTAGAAACAGAACTAATCAGAAAATATCCCCCACTGCCAGTTCAGGGACCCAGTGCTCACCCCTCAAGATCCTGGCAATTCTACCGAACTGCTGAAAATCTTCCCCATGACTTCTCTCTAATTGTAAGTTTTTATCAGTTGTCCTATCCCTATTTACCATAGTATATTAGTGAGAATTGATGGGAGGGGGCGTTTTAGATCATAGGTTGATCACACCAAGAAGAATTGCATTCTGACTTAGTAGTAAAAAGTACTGCACATTTTCCTAGAGATCTTGGACCACGGCTGAATGCAGCTATTAAATGGTGGTATTTCAGGTTTTCTCCCTTGTGGAGGGGTGAATGCACTCTACAGATGGAATAAAGAATGAGGTGTATATGTGGTTGCCCCAGAGTAGACTGCCAGAGACTGCTGGCGCTTGATCAAACCCATTTCCTCCACTGATACATGGACTGCTATTTGCCTGCTGTTTTCTCTTCCACTTTATGGTTAATCTTAGAGGATGGTGGTGCCAGAAGATGGATAGTATCTTGTCCTTGACTGCAAGGAGCTGAAATTCTTTTTAATCTACCTTGTAACATTAGTGAAGCTACTGTGAAGTTGCAATTGTATGTTATAGATATTAACCTATCCTGATGAATGCATTCCTTTTTAGCAGCTTCCAGAGCTCAACAACTAGACTGTGGTTTAATTATAAACTTTTATACAAGTGTTATTGTCTTTTCATTTTCTGTTGCAGATTTCACTGATATGTTTGGTTAATCAATATTCAGAGATTTTCCCAAAAGAAAAGACATTGAAGAATGAGGTTAGTAATTTTCACATAATTATACATTAAATACCTAATTTGCCATTAATTACAAGAATAAAAATTGGCCAAATTAATATATGCCTTTAATTACATTAGGTAATTAAATTTCACAGTTTAAAATGATAATTGGTACATTATTCATGCAATTCCCTTTTTGAAACTTGATCTTTTTAGCTCAGAGGAAGAAGTATGATATAGTTAAAAATGAAAACTTAACAGTGGCCTTCATCCTTGTCTTTGTCACTGAAAAATTTTGCAACTTTTGACAAGTAATTCCTCTTTAAGTATCTGGTTTTCACATATTAAAAAAATGAAGTTAGAAATACCTATCTTTCATTTTTTTGTACAGGTCAGATAATTTAAGCAATAAAAATCTCTTAGCCTGATAAACACTCCAGGGAAATATCTATATTCTTTCTATTATTCATTTTCCCAGTAATAGTTAATTATGAACCAAATTAATTTTTATAACAACCATGCCCCCAAAATCAGAGGAAGTGATGTTGACAAGCATAAAGTCACAGATAACAATCTGTCTGTTTAAAATATGAGCTTTTGAGATCAGAAGAAAATGATTCACTCAGAATAAATTCTACCTATGGCATCAATGCTACATTTTGAATTAGCCCTAATACCCATAGACTTCACTAATTTGTATTCATTAAAATTTTTATTTATTCTGCAATATTATTGAACACTTCTCTGTACTAGGGATTTTAGTCAGGTTTTAAATATACATATAGGAGTCATCTGCCTAGAAGTGATGATCATTAAAAAAGAGAAAGGATGAGATCACTGAAGCAAAAAATGTGTAAAGAAGAAAACAAAATAAAAATAGGACATTTAGAGTCTAGTAATGAAAACAAGATTAAAGTTGGCAAAAAAAAAGTGGGAGAAGTACAAAATAATACATTCTTACCAAAGCCAGAGCTTTAAGAGATTGGAATAAACAATAGTATTAAATATGGCAGAGATTTTATGGAGCATAAAAACTAAGAAAGATATTGAGAAGACCAATTGTACGAATGTTTCACAAATAAAATGACCTTTTTGAATAACAAAAAATACATTTTAAAGTATGATACATCTTATCCTTTTCAAAACTTCTACTTTATCCTGAGATTTTCCCTAGCTCTTCCAGCTTACATTAAAAGTTCCATCTCAGTTAGAGCTTGTATTACTCCTAAAATAAGCCTACACTCCTGTTTCAGGATATTACAAACTTGGAATTTTTTTTTTTTTTTGACTCTCCTCTCTGTTTTCTTACCACTTGTACATCTCTTGATTATTGGCCTATTAATTATTACTTTATAATTGCTAGAGTCATCTTACATTTGGACATGATGAAATCTGAACATATTTCAATTGTTTCTGAAATCAGGGTTATTTCATCTTTGGTATGGACTTTATAAGAACTTTTATAATCTGTCCTTCCTTTTCAAAATACAGATGCACATACTATCTCAGAATCATTTTATTTTTTCCCTTTCAAAAATAAGATAAACAAGGAAGGCAAAAAACATTTCTCCTCTTATGATTAAGAAATGCCACCAATTATTAATTAAGATTATATTTATGTGAACATTGAAACTTTTGCATTGATTTTTTGATAAAATGTATATAAAAAGTAAAAACCAAATCTAAACTAAACTTATGAAAAGGAACATTCTATAGCCTATATCTTCTTTTCCAATTCCTACTCCCAAGAAGCAACTACTTTGAATGCCATTTAGTTGATTGTTATGTTATTTACCTAATATTTTTAAATAACATGCTATTGCTAGGTATTTTTTTTTTCTTTTAGTTTTAATTGTCATCTTAGTACTTCACATTATAGAAGATGAAGATTTAGCTTTCTCATATTATTGCTCTTAGACCCAGGAAAGTGAGGCTCTTGCCTTGGCCCTGTCCCTCAATGAGCTTTGGTGTCTAAGTTCTTTTCCTCTGCCTAGGACTTACCTGATCTGGCAATGCCTCCCAGGTGGAGAACTTCAAGCTAGGACCAGGTCTCAAGTGGACACAGGTCCCAATTTTTCATCTTCAGGATTCTTTCTCATCTAAATCTGTGCCTAGGGTCAATCAGATGTCCTAAAGTTTCAGGATTCATGTCTACAAGGATTGGCACAGGGTAGCCTGGAGTGTAGGTCATTCTTGCCAGATGATGTGCTATTTCTTTCTGAAAATCATGGGACTTTGGGCTGCGACACTACTATGATACACTGATTTTTGATGACACTCACATAAAACACAGGATGCCCTCAGGATTCTGGACTACCAGTGCTAGAACCCTAGGCTGGAGGATTGAAGGCAGCTTTGCTCTTGAGCTGTGTGTGAGGACCCATTTATCAGCTCTGGCCTATCTATGCTTAGACCCCAGTGCAACCACTGGTTTAGACCTCCTGAAAGAGTGCATGCATTCTTTACCCTGTGGACCCCAGCAGTGAAACACAGGGTGGTCACCTCACACTCTCTTCATACTCTGCACCACAGGTCAGACATTCAGTTAAGAGTGGCCATTCTATATCTTCTGACAGTCTTTAAGAATGTCACTTGGCAATGTCAGCAGACTCTTCTGATCAATTTCTTCTCTTGTCTCCAAGCTATTGTGCTCTCATGAGTTGATTGTAAAATTTACTAAAAATTAAAAGCACAATTATTGTACCAAGAGGCCCACTCCTCCCTAAGTCCATTGTTCCTTTGCCAGTCCTCCGTACTGGTTGGTGGTAAGGTGGAAAGCAATGGTGTCATCAATATTTAAAGAGATTTCATTCTAGGAATGCAGTGATAGCCGAAAGAGTTCAAAAGAAGACTGTCAAGATCTGAGAAGGGTCAACATTTTATTCTAATACTTTCAAGCTAATAAGTTAGTCTTTTACTATTTCAAGGATTGTAGAAAATAAAATAAGATGCCTGGGTCAGAGATAAAAGTCTTTGTATATGGTCCAAAAAATGACAAACCAGATAATGGGTCAATAAAGTCAGCCAAGTAGCCTTACACACAGCAATTTCCTTAGCACTGTTGATGAACTTTTCTAAGAGCATTTCTCTTTCATTTTCTACCTCCTCACTCCAGTCATATCATTCTTAGTTTTCTGTGTTACAGTCAAAATCATTAGTTTGTTGGTGGCTACTTCTGGAAATAGTGGTTCAAAATCTCTTCACAGCAATTCCAGACATGTTTGGATTGCACACTCTACTCTGGCACTTTCAAAGTAAGTTTCTGCACTGTTAATTTATTGCTCAAAGGTGCACCATTACCCTGAAATTCATTCACATATTGTGCCATAACAAACTCATGTCTTTCACTGGATAAAGGTTCTGCTAGAACATCAGGTAAAGTTTTATGAACCTGGCTTTTCTTCTGTGGTGCAGTCCCATTGAGGTGACAATCAAAACCTATGTTCTCAGGAACCTGGAATCTCTGATCCTGAGGTCCAAATGGTCCCATAGTTTCATCAGGCAAAACTGTTTGATAGATATCTGTAGGTGCAGTGGCCACATGAGACTCATCAGAACCTGAAGATCCTGCAGCTGAAAAGGCTTTGGGATTGACAACCCTTTTAACTAAAGAGCAAAATCCTGGGAGATAGGAAACCAGTCTGGCTCTGTTAGAGAGCACTTCACTCTTTATGACAGTCTCTAGGTCCATCCACATCTCTGCAAATGGCACAGTTTCATTCCTTTTTATGGCTGAGTAATATTCCATTGTATATATGTACCACATCTTCTTTATCCATTCCTCTGTTGATGGACATTTAGGTTGCTTCCATGTCCTGGTTATTGTAAATAGTGCTGCAATGAACACTGGGGTGCATGTATCTTTTGGAATTTTGGTTTCTCTGGGTATATGACCAGGAGTGGGATTGCTGGGTCATATGATAGTTCTATTTTTAGTTTTTTAAGGAACCTCCATACTGTTCTCCATAGTGGCTGTATCAATTTACTTTCCCACCAACAGTGTGTAAGAGGGTTCCTTCTTCTTCACTCCCTCTCCAGCATTTATTGTTTGTAGATTTTTGAAAATGTCCATTCTGGTTGGTGTGAGGTGTTACCTCCAAAAGACAGATGAATGCTATCGACATTTAGGATCCTCTATTGATGATCTTCACTGCTGTAAACTGATTCATCAGTCTCTGGGGTACCCATGTGGTTGTAGGAAGTATCTTTACTAATGCAACACCAGACAGCCATATTATGAAAAAATTAAATGAAAACTAGCAATAATGTCAACTTATTTGCTCTGCTATTTGTAACATTTGGGATGATCTATAAACATTTTCAAAGGCTTCAGTTTTTAAAATTTACTTCCTTGTAGGTATTTATTTCAACATTTATGAATTTACAATATTGGCAAGTGGTTTGTGATTTTTAAATTTCAAATGCTCATTCATATTATCATTAAATACATCTTGAGCACATCCACATTATAGAGAATGTGGTAACTAACATGTAATCAGGGTATGATCTCATATTGTTATTTTTCCCCTTAATTGGAAAAACCTCGGTTTTAATTATTTTTCTCTGAAAATAAATCATACATTTGGTTATGAAAAAATAAAATCTTTGTTACTCATAGCAGAGCAGGCAGCATGAGTATACACATATTTATATCAGTTCCCTGACTGATCTCCAATTTCTACCAGTTGTGCAAAGAAGAGCAGATGACACCTGCACGCACAAGGATACAGACCTTTTATAATGGGCAAAAACATCCATGCCCTTTGTCTGAAGAAAGACAATATTTCTATCTTACAAGGTAGCAGAATAGTGGATTCTATTTCTATCCTATAAATTTCAAACCGTAAATTTAATATAAACAGAAAACAGAATATCATTTAGGTTTTCCTTCTGGATGAACCTTGCATTTGTGATCAACGTTAAACAAGCTCAGTGATAATCTTTGGGAGAGTTATTGAAAGGCAGTGTTCCCTGGCAGAACCATAAATGACATAGTATCATGAGTAACAATGTAACCAGTATTAAATAATTAGTATTAAGGAAATATACATGCAGGAAAGTTTACATTGTTTTAGTACAAATAGGTCACAAGGAGCCATAGTATTGCAAGTAATAATGGTGTTGCACCTTTTCTTGTGTTACAACCTACAAAATTAGCCAGGAGGGATGCAACTGAATTTAGACAAGAGTGGGGCATTTGACAGTAAAGAAAACAAAGAGATGATTCCTGGACTTCCACAGAAAGAGATGGTACCTGGAAACTGTGAAGATTTCTCACATGCACCGACTGTACAATAAACAGTACGTAAGCACCTGTCCTCTGCTCATTATATAAATCTTCACAAACTATATCACACATGGGTCCATGACTTATATAATGAATTGTGGTTCTGTTCAGTCAAAATTAATTTAGGTACATCCATATACTTATCATATTTATTGTACTTTGTTCCCACATCTCGAACCTGCCATTAAAATGCTTTTTCTTTGTCTGAAGACTTATTTTGGGGGAGGGAGGAGGTTCTCACTGATTTTTGAATCTGTGGCTTCATGTTGTTCATTGTTTTTTTAACTTTCTCAGATAATACTTCTTCAAACTTGACTTTTGCCCCATTCTCTCCTCTTCTTGCACATCATTATGTGTATATAAGGCCTTCTCCTGAATATTTTCTGTTACTTTGTTTTCTGTGTCTTGCACTTATTTTTCTTATTGCATTAGTCTAGATATTTCATTCTGACCTAGTCTTGTTCACTAGTTTATTTTTATTGTACTAATTTAAACAGAAATATATCCTTTGAGTTCTTAGGTTCAGTTATAATTTTTTATTTTTAGTTCAGATTTTTTCTTGAATACACAAAGTTGTCCTTTATATCCTTTGACAAAATGATCAGAGCTATTTTAATGTCAGTCTGATAATTCCAGTATTGCATTTTCCCATGTTATTCATCTATTTTTATTATTTTTGCTATTTTTATTTATGTCTGTAGTTCCATTGCAGTACTAGTTATTTTTAATCTTGGTGGGACATTATGGCCCAACATTGTAGGAATGATTGAGGCCTTGGATAACATAATCTCCCTCTGGGAAGAATTTACATTGATTGTGATAGATAATTCCCATGACTTTTTTTTATTGAAGTATAGTTGATTTACAATATTTTGTTAGTTTAAGGTATATAGCACAGTGATTCAGTTATTTATTTATTTATTTATTTGCAGATTACATTTCATTACAGGTTACTACAAGATACTGAATATAATTCACTGTGCTATAGAGTAAATCCTTGTTGCTTATCTATTTTACATATAGTAGTTTGTATCTGCTAATCCCATACTCCTAAGTTGTCCCTTTCCCTCTCTCTCCCCACTTTGGTAACCATAAATGTGTTTTCTATGTCTTTTAGTCTGTTTCTATTTTGTGTATAGATTCATTTGTACAACTGTTAACCCTTCCAGACTTCAGACTATACTAAAAGCTACAGTAATCAAAACAGAGTGGTACTGGCACAAAAATAGACACACAAATCAATGGAACAGATTAAAGAGCCCAGAAACAAACCCACACATCTGATGACTTTCTCCATACACCTCTTCTGCCTCTTCTCAGTCATAAAACTTTCTAATTCAGAAGAGGAGATGTGTACATACACACACATATACACCTCTTTCATTAAAAATAAATCTGCCTGGGAAAACCTAAAAAAAAACCCCAAAAAACAGAAAACTAATATAAAGAAAATTCTAAGCTTCCAAATGACCAAAAGATCTTTTAAAAAGGTGGAAGAGGCAATAAAACATTTTACCACTCCAAGAGAAAGTTAGAAAAAAAAGAAATAATATAAAAAGTGATGAATTATAAACACAAAATTTTATGATAGAAATAAGTGGATAAATTAGATATCAACAAATATGGCCTCCACCTATACACATATACACAATGCAAAAAAGTCATAATTTCGTTATAAATTGAACAAATCCACTTATATGGTCATATTTTAATACATATTTCAGAACATGATAGTTTAATGTAGCAAGGTTATGTGATATTTCATCTAGTTAATATAAAACCCATTTAATATTCTACACCTATAAGAGCAAAATTCACATGTAATTAAATATAATTTATTAGTTTACAAACTGAATTTCAGATTCTTTCAAGATAACAATATAATATAATCTGTGTTCCTTTAACCACAATCAAAGTAAAAGCATTGTAATAGATTTTATCATTGCTGTGCAATGTTATTTGTCCTTTCATGCAGGAGAGACTGAAACTCCTGGAATTCTAAATTCCATGTTTTGCCATTTGATTTACTTGGGTGAATTAAATGTGAATGGAATCAATATGCAGACTGCAAATTTTGAGTGTTGTTTTTAGCTTTATTGAAATCTACTTGACACCAAACATTGTGTAAGTTTAAGGGGTACAATGTTATAATTTGACACACCATATATTGTAAAATGATTACCACAATAAGGTTTGTTAACACATCCATTACCTCACAAAAGTATCTTTTTTAATGTGTATTGTTTAGTCTCATATAAAAAAATTAGTCTACAACCTTCAATTGTTGACTTTATCTTTTTGGAATAAGTTGCATAAGTTTTTAACATCAGTACCAAGGAATTTAAGAAAGAGAGATTTATCCCAGGCTCTAGCAGATATTTAAAAATATAATACTCATTTAATATAAAAATCTAATATTTTTCAGAGAAGAAGACAAATTTCCAGCACCATAATCCCTTTTAATTACTTATCAACCCATGATTGTTCCTAACTTTTGCAGAAAGCTTATCAAATTCAACACCAAAACACATGCCACTTATTGATATTAACATAATAATAAAGTCAAACAACTCTTTTGTTCCCAAACAGTCATATTTATTTCCAGACTTCTCAGATGCTTTCTTATCTGGAGGAGAAAAACAAAGCAAAACAAAAAACAAACAAACAAAAAACTCCAAAGAAACAACTATCTCTTAGAGAAACAGATATTCAACAGCTTTGCTTTTTTTCCTATTAAACAGTAATGTTCACAGGGTTTTAGTAAATTATTAAAAATATTGCCAACAGTTTTCTAGTCACAATGTGTTCTGTTGGGTAAACCAAAATAGTTGTTACACTCTATCAAATTGTAAACTGAAAACAGAAAGTATGCTTTGAAAGTGAGGAATACCAAAATATTGGGTGATTCCTAAAGGATATAAATAGTGTGATTTACATTGCTTCATGAATGAAAGGTAATTTACCAATAAATAACAACATTTTGAGTAGTTTTAAAAGCACTGCACTGAAATTTAAATTATGTATTTACTGAATAGTAAATTCAACTTGTGAAAAAGAAAATCTAAAGGAAGTAAAAGGAGATAAATATAAGAACACATGAAAACAATTCATGTCATTGTTCAGCATTAATACATATATTTTAAATAATCAATTAACTAATAATTAATGAAGGTACTGACCCAGATTAGCTGTTCTTGCAAGTCAATTTTAGGAGTACTAACAACCTCAACTAAGGTTTTTCAGATAATTAAAGGATTAACCAAAAACCAATAACACCCTTTCAATTTATTTCACTCAACAGGAGGGATGGGTTACAGGTTGTTTAAAAGAAACTATTAGGTGTCATTCGTCTTGTGGCCGGTAGGGCGCTGGCAAGGTCTGCCTGGTGTCGGCAAGAAAAATACATCAGAAATACATCTACATGTGGAACTGCTCCTATAGAACACCCACTGAACGCTGGCAAAAGACCTCAGACCTCCCAAAAGGGAAGAAACTCCCCACTTACCTGGGTAGGGCAAAAGAAAAAAGAAACAACAGAGACAAAAGAATAGGGACAGGGCCTGCACCAGTGGGAGGGAGCTGTGAAGGAGGAAAGGTTTCCACACACTAGGAAGCCCCTTCATGGGTGGAGACTGCGGGTGGCAGAGGGGGGAAGCTTCAGAGCCGCGGAGGAGAGGGCAGCAATAGGGGTGCTGGGGCAAAGCGGAGAGATTCCCGCACAGAGGATCGGCGCCGAGCAGCACTCACCAGCCCGAGAGGCTTGTCTGCTCCCCCGCCGGGGCGGGTGGGGCCTGGGAGCTGAGGCTCCCGCTTCGGTCAGATTGCAGGGAGAGGACTGGAGCTGGTGGCGTGAACACAGCCTGAAGGGGGTTAGTGCACCACAGCTAGCTGGGAGGGAGTCCGGGAAAAGGTCTAGAGCTGCCAAAGAGGCAAGAGACTTTTTCTTGCCTCTTTGTTTCCTGGTGCACAAGGAGAGGGGATTAAGAACGATGCTTAAAGGAGCTCCGGAGACGGGCGCGAGCCACGGCTAACAGCACAGACCCCAGAGACGGGCATGGGACACTAAGGCTGCTGCTACCACCACCAAGAAGCCTGTGTGCAAACCCAGGTCACTATCCACACCTGCCCTCCCGGGAGCCTGTGCAGCCTGCCACTGCCAGGGTCCCGTGATACAGGGACAACTTCCCAGGGAGAAGGCATGGAGCCCCTCAGGGTGCGGCAACGTCACATTGGCCTCTGCTGCTGCAGGCTCGCCCTGCATCCATACCCCTCCCTCTCCCCGGCCTGAGTGAGCCAGAGCCGCCAAATCAGCTGCTCCTTTAACCGCGTCCTGTCTGAGCAAAGAACAGACACCCTCAGGCGACCTACACACAGAGGCGGGGCCAAATCAAAAGCTGAACCACAGGAGCTGTGCGGACAGAGAAGAGAAAGGTAAATTTCTCCCAGCAGCCTCAGAAGCAGTGGATTAAAGCTCCACAGTCAACTTGATGTACCCTGCATCTGTGGAATACCTGAATAGACAACGAATCATCCCAAATTGAGAAGGTGGACTTTGGGAAGAAGATATATTATTTTTTCCCCTTTTCCTCTTTTTGTGAGTGTGTATGTATATGCAGCTGTGTGAGATTTTCTATAGCTTTGCTTTCATCATTTGTCCTAGGGTTCTGTACGTCTGTTTTTTTGTTTGTTTGTTTGTTTGTTCATTTTTTTTACTTAAAAATTTTTTTTTTCTTAATAAGTATTCTTTAATTTTTTATTTTAATATCTTTATTTTATTTTATTTTATTTTATTTTATTTTATTTTATCCTCTTTCCTTTTTTCTTTCTATTTTTTCTCCCTTTTATTCTGAGCCGGGTGGATGAAAGGCTCTTGGTGCTCCAGCCAGGCATCAGGGCTGTGCCTCTGAGGTGGGAGAGCCAACTTCAGGACACTGGTCCACAAGAGACCCCCCCCACCCCAGCTCCATGTAATACCAAATGGCAAAAATCTCCCAGAGATCTCCATCTCAACACCAAGACCCAGCTTCACTCAACGACCAGCAAGCTACAGTGCTGGACACCCTATGCCAAACAACTAGCAAGACAGGAACACAGCCCCATCCATTAGCAGAGAGGCTGCCTAAAATCATAATAAGCCCACAGACACCCCAAAACACACCACCAGAAGTGGATGTGCCCACCAGAAAGACAAGATCCAGCCTCATCCACCAGAACACAGGCACTAGTTCCCTCCACCAGGAAGCCTACACAACCCACTGAATCAACCTTAGCCACTGGGGAAAGACACTAAAAACTACAGGAACTACGAACCTGCAGCCTGTGAAAGAAGACCCCAAACACAGTAAGATAAGCAAAATGAGAAGACAGAAAAACACACAGCAGATGAAGGAGCAGGGTCAAAACACACCAGACCTAACAAATGAAGAGGAAATAGGTAGTCTACCTGAAAAAGAATTCAGAATAATGATAGTAAGGATGATCCAAAATCTTGGAAATAGAATAGACAAAATGCAAGATACATTTAACAAGGACGTAGAAGAACTAAAGAGGACCCAAGCAACGATGAAAAACACAATAAATGAAATTAAAAATACTCTAGATGGGATCAATAGCAGAATAACTGAGGCAGAAGAAAGGATAAGTGACCTGGAAGATAAAATGGTGGAAATAACTACTGCGGAACAGAATAAAGAAAAAAGAATGAAAAGAACTGAGGACAGTCTCAGAGACCTCTGGGACAACATTAAACGCACCAACATTCAAATTATAGGGGTCCCAGAAGAAGAAGAGAAAAAGAAAAGGACTGAGAAAATATTTGAAGAGATTATAGTTGAAAACTTCCCTAATATGGGAAAGGAAATAATTAATCAAGTCCTGGAAGCACAGAGAGTCCCATACAGGATAAATCCAAGGAGAAACACGCCAAGACACATATTAATCAAACTTTCAAAAATTAAATATAAAGAAAACATATTAAAAGCAGCAAGGGAAAAACAACAAATAACACACAAGGGAATCCCCATAAGGTTAACAGCTGATCTTTCAGCAGAAACTCTGCAAGCCAGAAGGGAGTGGCAGGATATACTTAAAGTGATGAAGGAGAAAAACCTACAACCAAGGTTACTCTACCCAGCAAGGATCTCATTCAGATTTGATGGAGAAATTAAAACCTTTACAGACAAGCAAAAGCTGAGAGAGTTCAGCACCACCAAACCAGCTTTACAACAAATGCTAAAGGAACTTCTCTAGGCAAGAAACACAAGAGAAGGAAAACACCTACAATAACAAACCCAAAGCACTTAAGGCAATGGTAATAGGAACATACATATCGATAATTACCTTAAATGTGAATGGATTAAATGCTCCCACCAAAAGACACAAACTGGCTGAATGGATACAAAAACAAGATCCATATATATGCTGTCTACAAGAGACCCACTTCAGACCTAGGGACACATACAGACTGAAAGTGAGGGGATGGAAAAAGATATTCCATGCAAATGGAAATCAAAAGAAAGCTGGAGTAGCAATTCTCATATCAGACAAAATAGACTTTAAAATAAAGACTATTACAATAAAAAAAGAAGGACACTACATAATGAACAAGGGATCGATCCAAGAAGAAGATATAACAATTGTAAATATGTATGCACCCAACATAAGAGCACCTCAATACATAAGGCAAATACTAACAGCTATAAAATGGGAAATTGACAGTAACACAATCATAGTAGGGGACTTTAACACCCCACTTTCACCAATGGACAGATCATCCATAATGAAAATAAATAGGGAAACACAAGCTTTAGATGATACATTAAACAAGATGGACTTAACTGATATTTATAGGATATTCCACCCAAAAACAACAGAATACACATTTTTCTCAAGTGCTCATGGAACATTCTCCAGGATAGATCATACCTTGGGTCACAAATCAAGCCTTGGTAAATTTAAGAAAATTGAAATCGTATCAAGTATCTTTTCTGACCACAATGCTATGAGACTAGATATCAATTACAGGAAAAGATCTGTAAAAAATACAAACACATGGAGCCTAAAAAATACATTATTTCATAACGAAGTGATAACTGAAGAAATCAAAGGGGAAATCAAAAAATACCTAGAAACAAATGACAATGGAGACACGACGACCCAAAACCTATGGGATGCAGCAAAAGCAGTTCTAAGAGGGACGTTTATAGCAATACAATCCTACCTTAAGAAACAGGAAACATCTCAAATAAGCAAGCTAACCTTGCAGCTAAAGCAATTAGAGAAAGAAGAACAAAAAAACCCCAAAGGTAGCAGAAGGAAAGAAACCATAAAGATCAGATCAGAAATAAATGAAAAAGAAATGAAGGAAATGATAGCAAAGATCAATAAAACTAAAAGCTGGTTCTTTGAGAAGATAAACAAAATTGATAAGCCATTAGCTAGACTCATCAAGAAAAAAAGGGAGAAGACTCAAATCAATAGAATTAGAAATGAAAAAGGAGAAGTAACAACTGACACTTCAGAAATACAAACGATCATGAGAGATTACTACAAGCAACTCTATGCCAATAAAATTGACAATCTGGAAGAAATGGAAAAATTCTTAGAAAAACACAACCTTCGGAGATTGAACCAGGAAGAAATAGAAAATATGAACAGACCAATCACAAGCACTGAAATTGAGACTGTGATTAACAATCTTCCAACAAACAAAAGCCCAGGACCAGATGGCTTCACAGGCGAATTCTATCAAACATTTAGAGAAGAGCTAACACCTATCCTTCTCAAACTCTTCCAAAATATTGCAGAGGGAGGAACACTCCCCAACTCATTCTATGAGGCCACCATCACCGTGATACCAAAACCAGACAAATATGTCACAAAGAAAGAAAACTACAGGCCATTATCACTGATGAACATAGATGCAAAAATCCTCAACAAAATACTAGCAAACGGAATTCAATAGCACTTTAGAAGGATCATACACCATCATCAAGTGGGGTTTATCCCAGGAAAGCACGGATTCTTCAATATACGCTAATCAATCAACGTGACACACCATATTAACAAATTGAAGGAGAAAAACCATATGATCATCTCAATAGATGCAGAGAAAGCTTTTGACAAAATTCAACACCCATTTATGATAAAAGCCCTGCAGAAAGTAGGCATAGAGGGAACTTTCCTCACCATAATAAAGGCCATATATGACAAACCCACAGCCAACATTGTCCTCAACGGTGAAAAACTGAAACCATTTCCACTAAGATCAGGAACAAGACAAGGTTGCCCACTCTCACCACTCTTATTCAACATAGTTTTGGAATTTTTAGCCACAGCAATCAGAGAAGGAAAAGAAATGAAAGGAATCCAAATCAGAAAAGAAGAGGTAAAGCTGTCACTGTTTGCAGATGACGTGATACTATACAAAGAGAATCCTAAAGAAACTACCAGAAAACCACTAGCATTAATAAATGAATTTAGTAAAGTAGCAGGAAACAATATTAATGCACAGAAATCCCTTGCATTCCTATACACTAATGAAAAATATGAAAGTGAAATTAAGAAAACACTCCCATTTACTATTGCAACAAAAAGAATAAAATATCTAGGAATAAACCTACCTAAGGAGAAAAAAGACCTGTATGCAGAAAATTATAAGACACTGATGAAAGAAATTAAAGATGAAACAAATAGATGGAGAGATATACCATGTTCTTGGATTGGAAGACTCAACAATGTGAAAATGACTATACTACCCAAAGCAATCTACAGATTCATTGCATTCCCTATCAAACTACCACTGGCATTTTTCACAGAACTAGAACAAAAAATTTCACAATTTGTATGGAAAGACAAAAGACCCCGAATAGCCAAAGCAATCTTGAGAACGAAAAATGGAGCTGGAGGAATCAAGCTCCCTGACTTCAGACTATACCAAAAAGCTACAGTAATCAAGACAGTATGGTACTGGCACAAAAACAGAAACATAGATCAATGGAACAGGATAGAAAGCCCAGAGATAAACCCACACACATATGGTCACCTTATCTTTGATAAAGGAGGCAGGCATATACAGTGGAGAAAAGACAGCCTCTTCAATAATTGGTGCTGGGAAAACTGGACAGGTACATGTAAAAGTATGAAATTAGAACACTCCCTAACACCATACACAAAAATAAACTCAAAATGGATTAAAAACCTAAATGTAAGGCCAGACACTATCAAACTCTTAGAGAAAAAGATAAGCAGAACACTCTATGACATAAATCATAGCAAGATCCTTTTTGACCCAGCTCCTAGAGAAATGGAAATAAAAACAAAAATAAACAAATGGGACCTAATGAAACTTAAAAGCTTTTGCACAGCAAAGGAAACTATAAACAAGACCAAAAGACAAGCCTCAGAATAGGAGAAAATATTTGCAAATGAAGCAACTGACAAAGGATTAATCTCCAAAATTTACAAGCAGCTCATGCAGCTCAATAAAAACAAACAAACAACCCAATCCAAAAATGGACAGTAGACTTAAATAGACTTTTCTCCAAAGAAGATATGCAGATTGCCAACAAACACATGAAAGAATGTGAACATCATTAATCATTAGAGAAATGGAAATCAAAACTACAATGAGATATCATCTCACACCAGTCAGAATGGCCATCATCAAAAAATCTAGAAATGATAAATGCTGGAGAGGGTGTGGAGAAAAGGGAACACTCTTGCACAGTTGGTGGGAATGTAAATTGATACAGCCACTATGGAGAACAGAATGGAGGTTCCTTAAAAAACTAAAAATAGAACTACCATATGACCCAGCAATCCCACTACTGGGCATATACCCTGAGAAAAGCATAATTCAAAAAGAGTCATGCACCAAAATGTTCATTGCAGCTGTATTTACAATAGCCAGGACATGGCAGCAACCTAAGTGTCCATCATCGGATGAATGGATAAAGAAGATGTGGCTCATATACACAATGGAATATTACTCAGCCATAGAAAGAAATGAAATTGAGTTATTTGTAGTGAGGTGGATGGAGTTAGAGTCTGTCATACAGAGTGAAGTAAGTCAGAAAGAGAAAAACAAATACAGTATGTTAACACATATATATGGAATCTAAGGGGAAAAAAAAAAAAGGTCATGAAGAACCTAATGGCAAGATGGGAATAAAGACACAGACCTACTAGAGAATGGACTTGAGGATATGGGGAGGGGGAAGGGTAAGCTGAGACAAAGTGAGAAAGTGGCATGGACATATATACACTACCAAATGTAAAATAGATAGTTAGTGGGAAGCAGCCACAAAGCACAGGGAGATCAGTTCAGTGCTTTGTGTCCACCTAGAGGGGTGGGATAGAGAGTGTGGGAGGGAGGGAGATGCAAGAGGGAAGAGATATGGGAACATATGTATATGTATAACTGATTCACTTTGTTATAAAGCAGAAACTAACACACCATTGTAAAGCAATTATACCCCAATAAAGATGTTAAAAAAAAAACCTATAATTTTGCATGTCTAACGTTATAATAAAGCCTACAATATTAAAAAAAAAAAAAAAGAAACTATTAGATGCTGTTCTTGCCTCATCTATTTACAAGCAGAAAAAGAATAAAATATTTGATAGCAAAGATAGTTATAAAGTTTAAGAAATAGATGAAATACAGAACGTTAATTGAATCCTAGATAAGGGAAAAGATTCTAAATTCTAATTAAAAAATGGAGTTCTTGTAATGTGTCAGGCTTCTTATTCTTAAATAAATGGAAAGCTTTAGAAAAAAAATTGTTACCAAAAGGAATGATCATACTAAAGAATCTTGGGTTACAGATTCAAAATTAGGGTGTATATGGCCAGTATTATCCAAGGGAAAGAACTTATGAACTTGAGATACAAAAACTCTCTTCTTATTAAAGAAGTGCTCTTTGGTGTGATTTTATCATATTCTTCAAAATATTCCACTAGTCCCCACTTCAATCTTGGATTCTCAACTAGCTTGATACTGGTGTCTAGACAATGCATTAAAAAAAAAAAAAATTATTGGAGTATAGTTGATTTACAGTGTTGTGCTGGTTTCAGGTGTACAGCAAAGCAAATCAGTTATACATATAGTTATATCCACTCTTTTTTTTTTAGATTCTTTTCCCTGAGTAGAATTCCCTATGCTATACAGCAGGTTCTTATTAGTTACCTATTTCTATAAAATAGTGTGTATATGTCAGTCCCAGTCTCACAATTTATCCCTCTCCCTGCCTTATCCCCTGGTAACTATAAGTTTTTTTTTCTACAACCATGCCTCTACCTCTGTTTTGTAAATGAGTTCATTTGTACCCCTTTTTTAAACTCCTCATGTAAGCAATATCATATGATATTGGTCTTTCTGTGTATGACTAACTACATTCAGTATGACAATCTCTAGGTCCATCCATGTTGCTGCAAATGGCATTATTTCATTCTTTTTTATGGCTGAGTAATATTTTGTTGTGTATTTGTACCACATCTTCTTTATCCATTCTTCTATTGATGGACATTTAGGTGGCTTCCATGTCCTGGCTATTGTAAATAGCACTGCAATGAACATTGTAGTGAATGTATCTTTTCAAATGATGGCTTTGTCCAGGTATATGCCCAGGATTGCTGGGTCATATGGTAGTTCTATTTTTAGTTTTTTAAGAAACCTCCATACTGTTCTCCATAGTAGCTGCACCGATTTACATTCCCACCAACAGTGTAGGAGGGTTCCCTTTTCTCCACACATTCTCCAGCATTTATTTTTTGTCGATTTTTTTGATGATGGCCATTCTGACCAGTGTGAGATGATACCTTATTTAGATTTGATTTGCATTTCTCTAATAATTAGTGATGTTGAGCATCTTTTCATGTACTTTTTGGCCATCTGTATGTCTTCTTTGGAGAAACGTCTATTTAGATCTTCCCCCCCTCCCTTTTTTGATTGAGTTGTTTTTTTTTTTTTTTCTTGATATTGAGCTAAATGAGCTGTTCATATATTTTGGAGATTAATCCTTTGTCCATTGCTTCGTTTGCAAATATTTTTTCCCATTCTGAGGGTTGTCTTTTTAATTAATGGAAGGAGGCATTTGTTTCATTAATTGGAGAAAAAGCATTATATTTTGTTACTTGTATGACATCTCTTCTTTTGCTAGTGTCCTTTTTACTTACTTTTTAATAGTTTACCAGTCCTAATTCAAGATTGAATTATTAAAGTAGTTATATTGATCAAGGTTTGAATATCTATATTATTCTGGTATTGATTTGACTATACTGAAAAATTGATACTTTGCTTCATTATAGCAAGAGAGTTGAAATCTATCAATGATCTAAATATTGGTAACTCTTCTGAGATACAGTGGATTATATATGGAAAATAAGTTTTACAATAATTGTTCAGATGAAATATGGAAAGTATTAAAATATCTTATATTGCTCAAACATGTCACCTTGCCAATAAGTAATTAGAGTATACCTATTTTCAAAGACATATCAACAAAGGATATGAGATACTATGGAGCTTTAAAATTAGATATCTTGGCACAAGCCTCTTGGATAGTCTCATCCACCAGAGGGCAGACAGCAAAAGCAAGAAGAACTACATTCCTGCAATCTGCAGAACAAAAAACACAATCACAGATGGTTAGACAAAATGAAAAGGCAAAGAAAAAGGATTATGTCCCAGATGAAGGAACAAGATAAACCCCCAGAAAAACAACTAAATGAAGTGGAGATAGATAACCTTCCAGAAAAGGAATTCAGAATAATGATAGTGAAGATGATCCAGGATCTCAGAAAAAGAATGGAGGTGAAGATTGAGAAGATGTAAGAAATGTTTAACCAAGATTTAGAAGAACTAAAGAACAAACAGAAATGATCAATACAATAACTGAAATGAAACATACACTAAAAAGGAATCAACAGAAGAATAACTAAGGCAGAAGAATGGATAAGTGAGCCGGAAGACAGAATGGTGGAAATCACTGCCATGGAACAGAATAAAGAAAGAAGAAATAAAATAAATGACGACAGCCTAAGAGACCTCTGTGACAACACTAAATGAACCAACATTCATATTATAGGGGTCCCAGAAGAAGAAAGATCTCAAGAAAATATTTTCAGAGATAATAGCTGAAAACTTCCCTAACATGGGAAAGCAAACAGTCAACCAAGTCCAGGAAGTGCAGAGTCCCAGGCAGGATAAACTGAAGAAGAAACACACTGAGACACATAGTAATCAAATTGACAAAAATTAAAGACAACAAAAAAATATTAAGGCAACAAGGGAGAAACAACACATAACATACAAGGGAACTCCCATAAGGTTGTTAGGTGATTTCTCAGCAGAAACTCTGCAAGTCAGAAGGGAGTGGCACGATATATTTCAAGTGGTGAAAGGGAAGAACCTACAACTAAGATTACTCTACCCAGCAAGGCTCTCATTCAGATTTGATGGAGAAATCAAAAGCTTTACAGACAAGCAAAAGCTAAGAGAATTCAGCACCACCAGACCAGCTTTGCAACAAATACTAAGGGAACTTCCCTTGGAAGGAAACATAAGAGAAGGAAAAGACCTACAAGAACAAACCCAAAACAATTAAGAAAATGGTAATAGGAACATACATATCAATAATTACCTTAAATGTAAATGGATTAAACACACCAACCAAAAGACATAGACTGGCTAAGTAGATACAAAAACAAGATCCGTATATATGCTGACCCACCTCAGACCTAGAGACACATACAGACTGAAAGTGAGGGGATGGAAGAAGGTATTCCATGCAAATGGAAATCCAAAGAAAGCTGGAGTAGCAGTACTCATATCAGACAGAATAGAATTTAAAATAAAGACTGTTATAAGAGATGAAGAAGGACATACATAATGATCAAGGGATCAATCCAAGAAGAAGCTGTGACAATTGTAAATATAAATGTACCCAACATAGGAGTACCTCAATATATAAGGCAAGTACTAACAGCCATAAAGGGAAAAATCGACAGTAACACAATAATAGTGGGGAACTTTAACACCCTACCTTTATCAATGGACAGATCATCCAGATAGA
This sequence comes from Eubalaena glacialis, assembly GCF_028564815.1. Taxonomy (NCBI): domain Eukaryota; kingdom Metazoa; phylum Chordata; class Mammalia; order Artiodactyla; family Balaenidae; genus Eubalaena; species Eubalaena glacialis. Next base: position 27,330,767 of record NC_083732.1, on the reverse strand, counting down.
AAATCAATATGGAAACATAGGCCTTAAATAGCACATTAGACCAGATGGACTTAATTGATATTTATAGAGCATTTCATATAAAAGGAGCAGAATAAACATTCTACTCAAGTGCACACGGAACATTCTCCAGGACTGACCACATACTGGGCCACAAGACAAGCCTCAGTAAATTTAAGAAAATTGAAATCATATCAAGCATCTTTTCCGATCACAACACTATGAGACACGAAAAAAACAAAAAACCTACAAACTTGTGGAAGCTAAACAATATGTTACTAAACAACCAATGGATCACTGAGGAAATCAAAAAATTCCTAGAGACAAATGAAAATGAAGGCATAAGAATCCAAAACCTATGGGATGCAGCAAAAGCAGTTCTAAGATGCAAGTTTATAGCAATACAATCTTACCTCAGGGAGCAAGAAAATTCTCAAATAAACAACCTAACCATACACCTAAAGCAACTAGAGAAAGAAGAACAAACAAAACCTAAGTTAGTAGAAAGAAAGAAATCATAAAGATTAGAGCAAAAATAAATGAAATAGAGACAAAGAAAACAATAGCAAATATCAATGAAAGTAAAAGCTAGTCCTTTGAAAAGATTAAAAAAAAAAATTGATAAAACTTTAGCCAGACTCATCAAGAAAAAAAAAGGGAGTGGACTAAAACCAATAAAATTAGAAATGAAAAAGAAGTTACAATGACACCACAGAAATACAAAGGATAATAAGAGACTACTACAGCCAACTGTATGCCAACAAAATGGACAACCAGGAAGAAAAGGACAATTTCTTAGAAAGGTACAGTCTCCCAAGGCTGAATCAGAAAGAAATAGAAAATATGAACAGACCAATCACAAACACTGAAATTGAAACTGTGATTAAAAAACTCCCAACAAACAAAAAGTCCAGGACCTGATGGCTTGACAGGCAAATTCTATCAAACATTTAGAGAAGAGCTAACACCTATCCTTCTGAAACTGTTCCAAAACATTGCAGAGGAAGGAAAACTCGCAAATTCATTCTATGAGGCCACCATCACCCTGATACCAAAGCCAGACAAAGATACCACAAAAATAAAAGAATATTACAGGCCAATATCACTGATGAACATAGATGCAAAAATCCTCAACAAAATAATGGCAATCCGAATCCAACAATACATTAAAATGATCATACACCATGATCAAGTGGGATTTTTTCCAGGGATGCAAGGATTCTCCAATATCCACAAATCAATCAGTGCGATACACCACTTCAACAAATTGAAGAATAAAAACCATATGATCATTTCAATAGATGCAGAAAAGGCTTTTTACAAAATTCAGCACCCATTTAAGATAAAAAATCTCCAGAAAGTGGGCATAGAGGGAACATACCTCAACATAATAAAGGCCATATATGACAGAACCTGCAGCTAACATCATTCTCAATGGTGAAAAGCTGAAAGCATTTCTTCAAAGATCAGGGAGAAGACAAGCATGTCCACTCTCGCCACTTTTATTCAAAGTAGTTTTAGAAGTCCTAGCTAAAGCAATCAGAGAACAAAAGGAAATAAAAAGAATCAAAATTGAAAAAGAATTTAAACTGTCACTGTTTGCAGATGACATGATACTATACATAGAGAATCCTAAAGACGTTACCAAAAAACTAGTAGAGCTCATCAATGAATTTGGTAAAGTCTCAGTTTACAAAATTAATGCACAGAAATCTGTTGCATCTCTCTACACTAACAGCAAAAGATCAGAAAGAGAAATTAAGGAAACAATCCCATTTATCATCACCAAAAAAATGAATAAAATACCTAGGAATAAACCTACATAAGGAGGTAAGAGACCTGTACTCAGAAACTATAAGACACTGATGAAAGAAATCAAAGATGACACAAACAGATAGACAGATATACTATGTTCATGGATTGGATATTGTCAAAATGACTGTACTACCCAAGGCAATCTACAGATTCAATGCAATCCCTATCAAATTATCGATGACATTTTTCACAGAACTAGGACAAAAAATCTTAAAATTTATATGGAGACACAAAAGACTCCAAATAGTCAAAGCAATCATGAGAAAGAAAAACGGAGCTGGAGGGATGAGGCTCCCTGACTTCAGGTTATACTACAACGCGATAGTCATCAAAACAGTATGGTACTGGTGCAAAAACAGAAACATAGATCAATGGAACAGGATAGACAGCCCAGAAATAAACCCACGCACTCATGGCCAATTAATCTATGACAAAGGAGGCAAGACTACGCAATGGTGGAAAAACAGCCTCTTCAACAAATGGCGCTGGGAAAACTGGACAGCTACATGTAAAAAAATGGAATTAGATCATTCTTTAACACCATACACAAAAATAAGCTCAAAATGGATTAAAGACCTAAATGTGAGACTGGACATTATAAAACTCCTAGAGGCAAACATAGGCAGAACACTCTGTGACATATATCACAGCAATATCTTTCTTGTTCTGTTTCCCAGACTAATAGAACTAAAAACAAAACTTAAAAAATGGGACCTAATTGAACTCAAAAGCTTTTGCACAGCAAAGGAAACCATAAACAAAACGAATAGACAACCCACAGAATGGGAGAAAATATTTGCAAATGATATGACTGACAAGGGACTAGTCTCCAAAATTTATAAACAGCTCATGAGGCTTAGTATCATCAAAAGAAACAACCCAATCCAAAAATGGGCAGAAGACCTAAATAGACATTTCTCCAAAGAAGACATACAGATGGCCAAGAGGCACATGAAAAGATGTTCAACACTGATAATTTTCAGAGAAATGCAAATCAAAACTTCAATGAGATATCACCTCACACCAGTCAGAATGTCTTTCATCAAAAAATCCACAAATAATAAATGCTAGAGAGGGTGTGGAGAGAAGAGAATTTTCCTACCCTGTTGGTGGGAATGTAAATTGATACAGCCACTATGGAGAACAGTATGGAGGTTCCTTAAAAAACTAAAAGTAGAACTACCATATGACCCAGTAATCCCACTACTTGGCATATACCCTGAGAAAATCATAATTCAAAAAGAGACAGGTACCACAATGTTCATTGCCCAACTATTTACAATAGCAAGGACATGGAACCAACTTAAATGTCCATCAACAGATGAATGGATAAAGAAGATGTGAATATACAATGGAATATGAAATGTCCATCAACAGATGAATAGATAAAGAATATGTGTGTATATACAACGGAATATTACCCAGCCATAAAAAGAAATGAAATTGAATTATTTGTAGTAAGGTGGATGAACCTAGAGTCTGTCATACAGAGTGAAGTAAGTCAAACAGAGAAAGAGAAATATCATATGATATCCCTTATATGCAGAATCTAAAAAGAAATGATATAATGATCTTATTTTTTTCTCATTCCTTTAGGTGTAAAGTGAGGTTGTTTTTTTGGAGATGTTTCTTGTTTTCTGAGGTAAGCTTGTATTGCCATAAACTTCCTTCTTAGAACTTCTTTTGCTGCATCTCATAGAATTTGGTTTGATGTGTTTTTGTTTTCATTTTTCTCCAGGTATTTTTTGATGTCCTTTCTGATTTCTTCACTGACGCATTGGTCGTTTATTAACAGGTTGTTTAGCCTCCATGTATTTGCATTTTTTTGTATTCTTTTTCTAGTAGTTGGTTTCTAGTCCCATAGCATTATCATTGGAAAAGACATTTGATATGGTTTTAGTTTTCTTATATTTACTGAGACTTGTTTTGTGGTCCAGCATATGATCTATCCTGGAGAATGTTCCATGTGCACTTGAAAAGAATGTGTATTCTGCTGCTTTTGGATGGAATGTCCTATATATATCTACTAAGTACATCTAATCTAATGTGTCATTTAAAGCTTATATTTCCTTATTGATATTCATTCTGGATGATCTCTTTATTAATGTCACTATAGTGCTAAAGACCTGTACTACTATTGTGTCACTGTCAATTTCTCTGTTTATGTCTACTAATTTTGCTTTATGTATTTAGGTGTGCCTGCATTGGGTGCATATATATTTACAATGATTCCTCAATTATTATGTAATGTCCTTCTTTGTCTCTTGTTACATACAGTCTTTGATTTTGCCTAAGTATTGCTACCCTGGCTTTCTTTTCTGTTCCATTTGCATGTAAGAGTTTTTTCCTTCCCTGGGAGGTGCTGGTCCACTGGTGGGTGGAGCTGGGTCTCATGGTGGCCAGCTGAGTGGTGAGGGGTTTCATAGCTAGTGTTGAGCAACTAATGAGTGGAGCCAACTACTGCCATGGCTGGCTGCATGCTCTGGGGACACCTGGAGCTAATGGTGGCTCACTGGTGGTCAGGGCCAGGTCCTGAAGTCAATAAGCTAGAGGGAGGATTTCAAAATGGCTCTTACCAACACCAGTGTCCTCATCAACCAAAAATAGCTGCTGCCAGCATCTCTGTCCCAAGGGTGAGTTTCAACTGTCTCCTGCCTCTCTAGGAGCCTCTCCAAGATCAACAAGTGGGTTTGACCCAGGCTTCTTTCAAATTACTGCTTCTGCCCTAGGTCTTGTAGTGTTAGATTTTGTGTGTCCCCTTTGAGAGTGCAGTGTCTACTTCCTACAGTGCTCTATTTTTTGCTTATGGACAGGTGTTAGTCTCATAAAATGACCATAAACTAAAGAGGCTATTATTCTATTTACTTAATTGTATTTTAAAATGAGATAAAGTATATAATTGAATAATCTTTTTTCATAGAATATTTTGTCTTATTTTGTTTAATATATTTATTATACGTGCGTGAATATGTTAAAAACTAAGGAAAGTTTATATACTAGTATAGGTTCCTTGAAGTTGAAATTATGCCCAGAGCATATTAAATAATATTTTCTGGTAAAAAAGTAACCTGTTTTTAAATCTAAAGTTTAGAATATATGTTTTCTTTTGAAACCAATTACATGAAAAAAAAAAAGGCAACTTCCTGCGTAAAAAGTCTATCCTTTGGTTTTCAAATTATTCTTTGATATATATATACTACCTAATCTGATAAAATGTTATATTTGGTACATATTATCATCATAGAAAAATGTCTGTTAATAAAATAAGCTAAAGTCTAGAATCTTAAGAAGTGTGTCAGAATACTCACTCATGGATATCACCTAAGCTGAGTTTTGGCTTCTGAGATTTGAGACATTTCTGAGAACTTTTCTTTTGGTAAGTGGTCTGCACTGTAGGTTTCACATGAACTTCATGGAATCCTATTTATCAGATCCCATGGCACATCAGAGCCTAAGGCAAAGTACTCTTAATAAGGACACTTGACCCAAAAAGACATTTAAAGATGTACAGAAAATATTCTTTCCCAGTGTTGAAAATTCTTTCTGAGACTATAATAAACTAAATGGAACAAAACATAATTAGAATTCTTCCATTTAGAATGATAAAGTTTGTAGGGAATGTGGTAAAGTTTTAGCAATCCAAAGATTGAATTAGGGTGAATAGAAATGTGTTTATCAATCTAGGAAGACTGAATTTTGTAATAGTTCTTCATAGCAAGTAAGAAACTTAGAAAAGATAAAATAGGGTAAATGCAAACTGTGATTAAAATATGTGTTCATGAGTCTATATGAGACTCAAACAACTTCCTACAAATTAAATTCGTTTATTAATGCAGAATTTTAAAAAGTGTTAGCCATGCATGTTATGTTTAATTTATTATTTAGAATTTAGGTAATTATAGTTGTTTGGTATCTATTTCATATGTATATATATTATGAGAGAGAGTATGAAATTTGATAAATGCAGGTTTGAATCTCAGCTCTGCTTTGTGTTGGCTATGTGATCATGGACAAGATATTTATTCTCCACACATTACTTGGGTGGTTGTAAGAATTTAATGGGATATACTCTGAAAATAGTTTCTATAAGTTCTGGCCCTTATTCTATACCTGGTAAATAATAGTTCTCTTTTTTTTGTATTGACTTTTTTTCCACCTTGATTTTGCTATCTTGAGTTCTGTATCTCATTAACATGTACTGAGTGATAAAATTCATCACTTTTTAGATGAATTAGTGATATGATACTATATGGCATCTTTTATATTTATTAATGGATGAGAAAAGTATGCATAAAGTAATTACTTACTCAAGAGAATTTGATAGTTAAGAAGCATGAATTGTTTGCTGTAGAGTTGGTACTATTTTAAATGCAAAATATCCTTTTGTCCTTACAGATTTGCATTTTAAGAAAGAAAAGACTGATGGGTTATAAACCCCATCTAAAAGAAAGGAAATGTGTGTAAATGAGTCCTATAGTATGATCTGTAGCTATTTTGTTTCTGTGGTTGTTTGATATTTAGTTGTATTATTTTATCCAAACTTAGACATTTGCTTGCATAATGTACTGATATTGTGACCTTGGAGAATATTTAAGAACTTCTTCTATAAGTTTTAAGTAAATGAAAATTTTATCAGATTTTTGGAAGATTGGTTAGTGGAAATAACTAGCTGAAATAAAATATTAGGTAATGCACTTCTAAGAAGAAAACAATGGATGTATTTTTCACATATCATTAACATTCACGTGGAAACACTGCTAATTGGTAGAATAATGTTCAAGGAAACCAACATGAGGATAATATAAGAAAATGTTTGTTAATGAATACTGACCTAGATTTATTTGTTGCTCAGAGTTTTTCAAGAAATATATATTTTTAAAGCAATTTTGGACCAAGTCATTATATTTTCTTGAATTATTAATGCCCTTGGATTGCCCCTCTGACAATCCCATGAAGCCTGAAATTTACTTTAAAGTAAAACTATATTTTGTATTAACTCAAAAGGTTTCTCCCCAAGAGGTAAATAATGAGATGTTCTGATACAAATTGTAACTCATCTATATGCCTATTTGGGAGAACATTATACCTGTTTATACAAAACCTCCATGCCTCCTTGCTAAAAAGCAAAGATAACACCCTCTGACTGGTTGGTAGAGTTACTAGTGTTACTAGTTACTAGTGTTAAAATGGAGCCAAATTCACTAGTTTTCTTAGTGTTCCCATGCTGTTATTAAAACTATGCCCACTTTTCCCCTCCTGTGCCCCTCTTATTCCCTCCTGCCCTTCCTCAGTCATCTATTTATTCATCAAATACAATTGAATAGGGAGCACAGTAGATGGATTTTTTTTTTTTTTTTTTTAATTTATGGCTGTGTTGGGTCTTCGTTTCTGTGCGAGGGCTTTCTCTAGTTGCGGCAAATGGGGGCCACTCTTCATCGCGGTGCGAGGCCCTCTCATTATCGTGGCCTCTCTTGTTGCGGAGCACAGGCTCCAGACGCGCAGGCTCAGTAATTGTGGCTCACGGGCCTAGTTGCTCCGTGGCATATGGGATCCTCCCAGACCAGGGCTCGAACCTGTGTCCCCTGCACTGGCAGGCAGATTCTCAACCACTGCGCCACCAGGGAAGCCCGTTGGATTTTTTAAGAAGTGTTAATATATGAACTTCTAAATTGAACGATAATATTAGTCTGTATTAGCTCTCTGTTCCAAGTGAAAACAAATTGCTATTCTCTGATCATATTTCTATCTTTTTTAATGTCCCTTTCTAAAAGCAACAAAATTCATCCCCACTTGGCCTTAAGTATAGACAGATAGGTTTTTCAGACAACGGTTTTGGGTCTTGTAAGACAATGGACATTTCCTAGTATTTTTACACGACCAAATATAAAATAGCTAGTGGGAAGCAGCCGCAGAGCACACGGAGATCAGCTCAGTGCTTTGTGACTGCCTAGAGGGGTGGGATAGGAAGGGTGGGAGGGAGACGCAAGAGGGAGGAGATATGGGGATATATGTATATGGATAGCTGATTCACTTTGTTAGAAAGCAGAAACTAACACACCTTTGTAAAGCAATTATACTCCAATAAAGATGTTAAAAAAAAAATCGACCATTTCACTCCAAGAAAAACTTTTCTATTGATAATATGAACATAATAATTTCAATATCAATTTTACAAATTCATTAATTTCAGCTATATCCTAGTTTTTAGACATTTTTAGTAAGAAAAAATGTCTTGCAGGCAAGTAAACTTTCCTATTCTATAAATCTGTTTGGCACGAAGTTATTTTACAATCTTTATTGACCTAGCTTAAATATGAAGACTCTTAATACAGTGGTGGGAAAATAACAAGATTCTACACAAACTGATATTTTTAACATGCCAGGAGATTGAAAAAACATCCACAGAAATACTAAATGCTAGATGGTAAAATACAATATATGCAATGCCAATTTTATTTATGTAAAAAAATCATATATTTTATGCAGCAGAGACTGTGAACACATTTAACATTTTGCTTTTTTTCTCTAAAAAAATATGAAACACTCTTGAAGTTCTTTCTATGTCTAATATTGTATGACTTTTTTAAACTTAAACTTCAATTTGTCCAGGTAATCATAAAACCGTACTTATCATTTCCTCTCTGTTCAAACAATATCATTACATGATCCTCAGTGTGAGATATTTGTTTATTGCAAAACAAATATTATAGGAGAATGGTCAAAACATGTTCTTGAAATTACTGTAAATAATGATTTCTGTATGTACAATGTGGTATAGAGGGATTATGCTTCCTTTTATATGAATTTTAATAAAATGATCATCTATAATGTAAATATATTAGTGATTGCTGGGACATTTGTATTTTCAGTCTCTTAATTTTGCATATGATTTTAAATAATAAGTTTTTAATTTTGTGGACATGTATAGACATATATATATATATGTGTCTCTATATAACCCCTTCTGTCTATTTAAAATTGAAAAAAAGTGTCCTCTCTTGATAGCTGCAGAATATTTGCTATCTTTATCTTGTTTGTTTTGTGTTTTATGTTTAACTTTTTAACTACCTGAATTTAGTTGGTGTATGATATGATATATAAACTCAACTTTTTTGTTTTAGCAAATAGCTTAGTTTAAAAACACCATTTTATATAATAAACATCTCACTCCATTTGTATGTGGCTGTCTTTATCATATATTAAAGTTCTGAGTTAACATATCATTTTTTGTCACACTATATTAATTAGGATACCACATCAAGTTACACAGGCCAAACAGTGATTTTTAAAATAGAGAAATGCATTGCTGTCTCATATAATAGTCCTTGCATTAAGCAGCCCAGAGCTGGTATGACGCCTCTATGACATTGGACATGCAGCCTCCTTATTTTATTGCTCCGTCATCCTAAGCAAACAGCTTCATACTGAAAGTCTCAGACAACTATTTCAAAGAAGAGCTGCCAAGTTTCCTGCGTTTCAAGAGCACAACCCAGGAACCATACATTTCACTTCTGCTTAAAACTCATTGGCCGTATCTAGTCACAGAGACAAGTCTAGCCACAGGAGAAGATGTGAAATGCAAATTAAGCTGAACAACTGTGTACCTAAGTAAAATTCCTCATGCTAAAGAAGAATCAGAGAATAAGTTTTGGAAGGAAAAATAGTAGTCTCCCCAAGACAGACCTAATTAACTACTGGGACTTTGTGTTTTGACATATGGTAAGGAAAATCTCTGCTTAATTCTTCTCAATACCATATTTATTTTGGCTAGTCTCCCCCATATATTCTGCCAGAGGAACTTTAGGATCAGCTTAAAATAAAACAAATGGATATTTATTAGATTTTCATCAACATACAAATTACTGTGGAAATAATTTATATCTTTACAGTATATTGCCACTCATTAACTAATTATGATTTTCTATTAATTGAAAATATTTATATGTAGACTTTGTCACTATACTTTTTTATTTTCCTTCTTTTTTATCCTTAGTTTCTTCATCAAACTTTCTTACCTTTCTTCTAAAATCTTTCTGATATATTAATTTTTTGTTACTTTGAGGAATAAATGTAGTTATTGTCAAAATTTAGGGCAGCTATTGATATATCTATATTTAATTTATATATAGCTACTATTGAATATTCATTTATCCTAAAATACCTCAGTTTTAATTCTTACAACTTATCCACAAGTAATAATAATTTTTTCCTATTTAGATCCAATTTTTTCTCTGGTTTATATCTCCTCATTATTTAACTGGCAATCATGACAAAAATTATGTTAAGTATTAAATGAGAAGGGAGGCTTTACTTCTCATTCTTAATATGGAATTGCCTCTATTTTTTCAACTTTCATTATGTTAGAACCATTTTGTTTGAGATAAATATTATCTATATTATCTAAGAAAGTAATCTGCTATTTCTAACAAATAAATTTATCAGGAAATACATATTGAATCTTATGCTTATCTTACAACTAACAATATGATCAATCTAAATATTTTTATTGTTTTCATAATTATAAAAAATTTCCTAATAAAAATAATCTTTCCAATATGGGATAAATGTTACTGAAAATATTTGATAGATCTTTTGTCATATGGTCGAATTGTACTTGATAGTGTTTTATTAAAGATTTTTCAAAGAATTGTAACTGAATTTGGTCTATAGTCTTAAATTGGAATTTTGATTGATTTGTACTTCATCACTAGGGCATAATGGATAGATATTGTTTAGAACTGATACAAATCACACACTTATTAGTTTAGTCAATAACCTACATCCTGATAATTAAAGTTGAAAATCAGAATAAAGTTTTAAAAAGGTAGTCTATTTAGGGTATGCAGACAAGATGTAGATGAGGGGGCAGGGAAGCTGGAGAAACTTGACCAACCCTGAAGAAATCTTCAATTTAGAGACAAATGCCTCTAAGGCACTGCTGCTGAATAGAAATATATTGAGAGCCACTTATGTAATTTTAATTTTCCTAGAAAGGTATAAATAAGTGAAGTTAATTATAGAAATGTGCTTTGTTTAACTTGATATAGTCAAAATACTATCATTTTAATATGTAATCAGTGCACAAATTATTACTGAAATATTCTTTATCTCTTTCTTCCTCCTTTCTCTCTTCCTCTGTCCCTCCCTCCCTTTATTCCTTTCTTTTTCTTTTTCTCCATAGTAAGCCTGCAAATGCAGGTGTGTATTTTAAGCCATTACACATCCTAATGTGGACTAGCTGCATTTCAAGTGCTTGATAGCCATTTGTAGCTAGTGGCTACTGTATCATTTCAGGTTGACACATTAAGTTACTTAATGTAATGACTGACCTCTGGATGCATTCACATTGCTGTATATATTTACTCTTATTTATACCTACGATCATGTCCCTTTAGCAATTCAGAGTCTGGATATAACCTCCACATGAACCCTCAGATCTAGTACTTAATCTATAGATTACCTACAGTCTGGCAGTCATTGTTGGTCTTGATGGATAACTGGGGATTATTTTCATGTTCCATTAAATATTTCAGAAATTATTCAGCCATTGGGAAAGTGGATGTGGATGTCAATAACTTCTTCACTTAAAAGCAGTTAGTTTCACTGAAGCTGTTTACTTACCAACTGTTTATCACAAAAATATAAGAAGTCAGCTTGTAATAGGATCTTTCCTGGGACCTGTACCTCTGTAACAAGACAGAGCACATTCACTGTGGCAAGATGCTAATTCGTTAGCTTTTATCATCTGAACACATGAAACTTATCTGTATGACTCTGTCCTGGGGACTCATAGTCCAGACATATTCTCCACGTGAACTCACCAATAAGTCTCCTCAAAAAAGTTTTTCATCATTTTCTGTGCACCAAAATAAATTGCAGATCATGGGGAGAATTCATTTTATTAAGCAGTTTGGCAGAATTTTCCAAGAAAATAAGTAGGCATGATATTTGGTTAGGATTCATTTTCTTATCTCTCCTGTTTTGGTTGATTTGTGTGGTTCACTATCTCTTGTTTCAATTATTAAATTTTTATAATATATTATGATAGAGAACATTTTATGGCATGACAATTATGCCTAGTTATGAAAAATTGCATTTTCAAAACTGTCCTTTTTATTCATATTTTCAAATCTACTGCAATAGGCCTGGTATTTAATAATTTCTTTATTTTTTAAGTAAATATTCTAATTTAATTTTTAACATTTTATTTTAATTATCAATTCTATCTTTGCACATTTTTAAATCAATACTGATCATATTTTTAATTTCTCAATTTTTTCAGATACAATTTTTCTACTTCTTGATTAGAATTTCTCCTTTTATTAATCAGAGATTTTTATTTTAAGTTACTATATGTTGAACTTAATATGTGATATTGTTAAATTTGACAGTGTTTAGCCTCATTGTTTTAATTCTTTTATAAATCTATTTGTTATTTTTGTAGAATATCTGCCTTTTCTTGGAGACTAGCTTGGGGCAACATGTTGTAGTACTCTATGACTACCTGGAGATAGAATTTGTTTATACAAGTAAAAATTTAATATTTATCAATAATTTTGCATTTTTGTTTAGTTGAATATTGACTTTTAATTCTCTGTGCTCTCTTTTATTTGTTTACTTAAACCTGATACATAATACCTGTATATTGAGTTAATAAAACCAGATAATTTGTTTTATTAAGTTATTTTTGGCACTATAGTTTTCACACTATAATCAACAATAGTTAAATTGCATTTGTAATAAAACAACAACAAAAACAAAACATCCCAGCAAATGAAAGTCCAGGACTGGACAACTTCATAGGGGAATTCTACCAAACATATAGAGAGTTGCTAATATAGATCTTTCTCAAATGTTCCAAAAAAGTAAAGAGGGTGGAACATTCCCAAATTCATTCTATGAGGCCACCATTACCCTGATGCCAAAACCAGACAAAAACACTACAGAAAAGAAAACTACAGGTCAATATCTCTGATAAACGTGGATGCAAAAATTTCTCAACAAAATATTAGCAAACCAAATTCAGCAATATGTAAAAAGGATCATGCATCATGATCAAGAGGGATTTATTCCAGGTATGTAGGATGGTTCAATATTCACAAATCAATCACTGTGATATACAACATTAACAAAAGGAAGAATCACATGATCATCTCAATGAATGAAGAAAAATCTTTTGACAAAACTCAACATCTATTCATTATAAAAACTCTCAGCAAAGTAAATACAGAGGGACTCTATCTCAATATAATAAAGGCTATTTATGACAAAATCACAGTTAACATCATACTCAATGGTGAAAAGCTGAAAATCTTCCCTCTAAAATCAGGAATAAGACAAAGATGCCTACTCTCTCCACTTCTTTTTCTTTTTGAATTTTATTTTATTTAATTTTTATACAGTAGGTTCTTATTATTTATCTATTTTATACATATTATTGTATATGTGTCAATCCCAATCTCCCAATTCATCCCACCACCATCACCCTCTCTCCACTTCTATTTAACATATTATTGGAAGTCCAAGCCAAAACAACCAGACAAGAAAAAGGAATGAAAGGCATTGGAATTGGAAAGGAAGAAGTGAAACTGTCACTATTTACAGATGTCATGATACTATATATAGAAAACCCTAAAGTCTCCACCAAAGAACTGTGAGAACTAATAGATGAATTCAGTAAGGTTGCAGGATACAGACCAATATAGAGAATCTGTTGCTTTTCTATGCACTAATAAGGAGCTATCAGAAAGAGAAAGTAGGAAAACAATCTCATTTAAAATTGCAACAAAAAGAACAAAGTATCTAGGAGTAAATTAACCAAGGAGGTAGAAGACCTATTCTATGAAAACTATAAAGCTTTGATGAAGGAGATTGAAGATGATTCAAACAAATGGAAAGATATCCCATGTTCATGGATTAGAAGAATTAATATTGTCTACACTACCTAAACAATCTATAGATTTAATGCAATCCTTATCAAAAGCACCATGACATTTTTCACAGAACTGATAATCATAAAATTTATATGGAACCACAAAATATCCTGAGTTGCCAAAGCAATCTTGAGAAAAAAGAACAAAGCTGAAGGTATTACGTGTCCAGACTTTAGACTATACTACAAAGCTACAGTAATCAAACAGCATGGTACTGACACAGAAACAGACACATAGGTCAATGAAACAGAATAGAGAGCCCAGAAATAAACCCATACACATAGGTCAATTAATCTATGACAAAGGAGGCAAGAATAATGCTGGGAAAAATAAATTCAGAATGGATTTAAGACCTAAATGTAAGACCAGAAATCATAAAAATCCTAGGAGAGAACATAGGCAGAATATTCTTTAACACAAATCACAGCAACATTTTTTTAGATCTATCTGCTAAGGCAAAGAAACAAAAGCAAAAATAAACAAAATCAAAGTTAAAAGTTTTTGCACAGCAAAGGAAACCATCAACAAAATGAAAAGACAACCTATGGAAAGAGAGAACATATTTGCAAATGATGCAGCCGACAAGGGGTTAATATCCAAAATATACAAACAGCTCATACAACTCAATATCAAAAAAACCCAAACAACTAGATAAAAAAATGGTCAGAAGACTTGAATAGACAGTTTTCCAAATAAAATATACAGATGGTCAATGGGCACATGAAAAAGTGCTCAAAATTGATAATCAGAGAAATGCAAATCATAACCATAATGAGATATCACCTCAAGCCTGTCAGAATGGCTATCATCAAAAACTTTAGAAATAACAAATTTTGATGAGGAAGTGGAGAAAAAGGATCTCTTGTACACTGTTGATGTGAATGTAAATTGGTGCAGCCACTATGGAAAACAGTATGGAGGTTCCTCAAGAAACTAAAATTAGAGCTGCCATTTGACTCAGCAATTCCACTGCTGGGTATATATCTAAAGAAAACAAAAACGCTAATTTGAAAAGGCATTCACCGCAATGTTTTTAGCAGCACTATTTATAATAGCCAAGACATGGAAACCACCTAAATGTCCATTGACAGATGAATGGATAAAAAGTGGTATATATATATACACACACACACACACACACAATGGAATACAACTTAGCCATAAAAAAGAATGAAATAATGCCACTTGCAGCAACATGGATGGACCTAGAGTTTACTATACTAAGTAAAGTAAGTCATAAAGAGAAAGACAAATACCACATGATATCACTTATATATGGAATCTAAAATATGATACAAATGAACTTATTTACAAGACAAAAACAGACTCACAGACATAGAAAACAAACTTATGATTATCAAAGGGGAAAGAGGGTGGGGGAGGGATAAAGTAGGAGTTTAGGATTAGCAGTTATAAACTACCATATATAAAATAGATAAACAGTAAGGTCCTATAGTATAGCACAGGGAACTATGTTCAATATCTTGTAACAAAACATAATGGAAAAGAATATGAAAAAAATATATGTATAACTTAATCACTTTGCTGTACACCAGAAACTAATACAACATTGTAAACCAACTGTACTTCAATTAAAAAAAAAAATCCCTCTCAACAAAGAAAAGTCCAGGACCAGATGGCTTTCTGGATAAATTCTACCAAACTTTTAAAGAGGAATAATGCCAATTATTCTCAAACTTTTCCAAAACTGAAGAGGAGGAAACACCCCAAAGTCATTTTTTAGGAAGCCAGCATTACGCTGATATCAAAGCCAGATGAGGACACTACAAGAAAAGAAAACTATAGACCAATAACTCTGATGAATATGGAAGCAAAAGTTCTCAACAAAATAAAGTGAACTGAGTTCACAGCACACCATTCACCAACATTAAGTAGTATTCATCCCTGAGATGCAAATGTGGTTCAACATAAGCAAATCAATAAATATGATACATCACATTTGATAATGTGAGCATCTCAATAGATATAGAAAAATTATGTAATGAATTCAACCTCCTTTCATGATTAAAAATTCTCAACAAATTGTGTATAGAAGGA
Source organism: Eubalaena glacialis (assembly GCF_028564815.1). Classification (NCBI taxonomy): domain Eukaryota; kingdom Metazoa; phylum Chordata; class Mammalia; order Artiodactyla; family Balaenidae; genus Eubalaena; species Eubalaena glacialis. The sequence goes on along the minus strand of NC_083732.1, from coordinate 27,314,964 downwards.
ACATATTTTGACATAATAAAGGGACTATATGAGAGGCCCAAATCTAACATCATATGGTGAAAGGCACAAAGCTTTCCTTCCTAGATCAGGAACAAGATAAAGATGCCCATTCTCACCACTCCTATTTAACACAGTATTAGAAATCCTAGTGAGAGCAATTAGGTAAAAAAAAGCAATAATGGCATCTAAATGGGAAAGAAAGATGTAAAATTGTCTCTGTTTGCAGAAAATGCAATATTATACATAGAAAATCATAACGACTCCACTAAAAATTGTTAGAACTAGTAAAGGAATTCAGAAAATTTGCAGGATACAAAATCAACATCCAAAAATCAGTAGGGTTTCTGTACATTAACAGTGAAATATCTGAAAAAGAAAGAAATCAATCTCATTCACAGTAGCATCAAAATAATAAATATCTAGGAATAAATTTAATAGTAAGAAAATATCTAAACACTGAAAACTATGACAATGATGAAAGATGTTAAAGAATACATAAATAAATGGAAATATAACCTATATTAATGGATCAGAAGAATTGATATTGTTACATGTCCATATTACACAAAGCCAATTATAAATTCAATGCAATCTCTATCACTATTCTAATGGCATTTTTCACAGAAGTGGAAAAAAATAATCCTAATATTTGTATGAAACCACAAAAATAGCCAAAGCCATCCTGAAAAAGAAGAACAGAGCTGGAGGTACTATGCTTCTTGATTTAAAAATATACTACAGTAGGCACAAGAGGGAGGGGATGTGGGGATATATGTATACGTATAGCTGATTCACTTTGTTATACAGCAGAAACTAACACAACAGTGTAAAGCAATTATACTCCAATAAAGATTTTAAAAAATATACTACAAAGCTATAATAATCAAAACAATATAGTTCTGGCATAAAAATAGACACATTGATCAATGAAAAATGAATCAAAAGTCCAGAAATAAACCCTTGCATGTACAGTCAACTAATATTTGAAAAGGGAGCCAAGAATACTCAATGAGTAAAAATAGTCTCATCAATGAGTGGTGTGGGCAAAACTGGATTGCCAAAGGCAAAAATTGAAACTAGAACCCTGTCTTACACCACTCTCAAAAATTAACTCAGACTGGATTAAATACTTAAACATAAGACCTGAAACCATAAAACCCCTAGAAGGAAACATAGGGAGAAGCTCCTTGACATCAGTCTTGGCAATGATTTTTTTTGGATATGGAACCAAAATCACAAACAACAAAAGCAAAAATAAACAAGTGGAAATACATCAAACTGAAAAGCTTCTGCACAGCAAAAGAAACAATCAATATAAGGAGACCCCAACCAACAGAATGGTAAAAGTATTTACAACTGTATATCTAATCAGGGATTAATATCCAAAATATATAAGGAACTCATGTAACTCAATAGCAAAATAAACCCTCAAATAGTTCAATTGAAAATAAGGAAAGGATCTGAATAGACATATTTCTAAAGAAGACATACAAATTGCCAACAGATACATGTAAGGGTGCTCAACATCACTAAACATCAAGGAAATGCGAATAAAAATCACAATGAGATATCACTTCACACCTATTCACATATTCATTGCAGCATTGTTAACAATAGTCAAGACATGGATAACCTAAGTGTCCATTGATGGATAAATAGATTACAAAAATGGAATATATATATATATATCCCAAACAGAAGAAATCATTCAAAGGAAGAAAATCCTGCCATTTGTGAAAACATGAACGAAACTTGAGGGCATTATGGTAAGTGAAATCAATCAGACAGAGAAAGATAAAACTGTGCAATTTCACTTATATATGGACTCTAAAAAAGCTGAACTCATAGAAATAGTCAATTTGTGGTTGCCAAGGGTCAAAGGGTACATGCTTTCAGTTATAAGATACATAAATTCTTGGGTTCTAATATACAGTGTGGTGACAAAAGTTAATACCATAATGTATATTTGAAAGTTGCTAAGAGAGTAGATCTTAAATGTTCACACCACAATAAAAGGGATAACTATGTGAGATGATGGAGGTGTTAATTAACCTTATTGTAGTAATCAGTTTACAATACATATGTGCATAAAATCATCACATTGTCCACCTTGAACTTACACAATGTTATCAATTATACCTCAATAAACCTGGAAATAAACTCTGAATTAAAAAAAAAAAAAAAGTAAAACAAAAGAAAACAAACATCTCCAAAGCAACTGCATGGTGGAGTGGTATAATGTGACTTCCAACCTCTTAGCTGTGTTGTACCATCCACAGTGATCCTAACAGCATGGACAGGGTTTCTGAGGAAAACTGGGTAGAAATATTTTATAACAAAGATATTATTTTGAACAACAAAAATAAATCAATACTGCTCTATATGTTGATAATTTCCTCTTTCTTTTTATAGTTTTATTTAAAATAAGGAGCTTGCTTTTATCTGCATTAGAAATTTCTTGGCCAATCACATTTGGTGCACTGTAACTAATGGCTATAATTGTAACAATTATTTGCCTGTGCATATGTATCTTCTCTTAATTACCTGAAATGCATTTTCTTAATTTTGTAATAGTAATTTTTAAAAAAGGAACCTTGTTTCTTGAGAAATAAAGCCAAAGTGTTAATTTTCCAACTTTAGGAAGAAATGCAAATATTTCACTTAAAATGGACATATTGCATTCCGAACAACTAAATCCACTTTTAACTAGTCATTCAGGTTTGGATTTGGATAGGAAGGCAAAGATCATATATTTTACAAATTGTCAGATCTCCTAGGTTCCTAGTGTCTTGATAGTTTTTTTCACAGTCCCCCAGCCAAAAGAAATATGTAAGAATTTCCTTTTTAAAATAGTTATGTCAAAAGGACATAGTAATATTAATTTGTGTGCTGTGCAAAAGGTGTAGCTGCTTTTCCTTGAAAAATTTAAATATACCCAGGTGTCCCTATCAGTTTTCTGAGGTACCACAATGTCCCTCAGCACTCTGTTTATAAACAACAAATATAGCCTCCCCATGTTTTCTGGTGTAGATTAAGAATCAAATATTTGCAAGACTCCTTTATGGACAAATAAAAAGCAGAATATAGCAGAAATTAACTGATTATTCAAGGCATGTAACTCATTAGCTGGATAGGTATGTTTAGAATACAGGTTTTGTGATATGAAGGCCAATGAAATTTCTATTACATCAATATATACAATCATTCTGACTAGATCACACATGGCTCTTAAAAATCAATGTATCAAGGGAAAACAATCTGAAGAAGAATATATATATATATATAGAAATAAATTTATAGCTGAATCACTGTGCTGTACACCTGAAACTAACATGATGTTGTAAATCAACTACACTTTAATAAAAAAGAATTATCAACCTGAAAATAAATCAATGTATCATTATAGTATGTCTTATATTTTAAATATTTATATTTTCATTCAATTTAAGCTTTTGACAATATTTTACAACAACACATTCATATAGTAATGGTGCATACATCGGGTTGCATTCACTATTTATACAATCCATTTTCTTTATGATGCAAAAGACACATTTCTGCTTGCTGACAAATTTTCAGTAATCCGCTTATACATATTGTTGTGGTTTTTCAAGTTATAGTTTTTGTGTTTTGAAATCACCTTAGTTAACCCTGCTTTAAACAGATAGAATTGTTTTTAAAAACTATTTGCCTTAGAAATGTAGTTGTTCTAGAATGTTTATTCTTCCTTATTTTTATTCATTCTGTATTTGTTTTGTTGTCTTTGTAGTAAGAACTTCTAAACTGACTAAAGCATCCTATTAATAGTCTCCTGCCTGTGTCTTGTTTAACTTAGCTTTATTATTGATTTACTCTCACCTGTTTTTGACCCACTTTCTTGGGCATTGGTGGTACAGTTTGATTGCTTTCAATAACCTTTTATTTCACCAGTCTCTTTCCTGCAACAATTAAAAGCCTCCAAAGAGAAATACACAAGATCATAGGGTAAATGAGGCAACATAGCATCCTAGAAATTTCACTGGAACAGGAGTCCATAAACCTTGTTGGCTTTCCTAGATTATTCCCAAATTATTTATATTAATCTGAACCTAAAGCTCTCCACATTACTGTCCTAACTTTAGCCTGAACTGCATGGATTATTTAACATATACAGTCTTTATTAGCTCTAACAATCTCTGATTGGGTGGTTTAAGATATTTGGAAGAATTAGGGCAGGACCCAAAAGCAAATTGATGCTACTACAAGGACCCAAAAGGAAACTGATATTCCCAATAAGGAGTCAGTGAAGTTTGCTGGTCAATAAACTCTTAATTTGTGTAGTAAACTACTATTCTTATTATTTTTCTATAGGATGTTACATGTGAGACTTTCCTGTGAGATGTTTAAAATACACCTTATTTTACTTTTATTTATAACTTACTTATACCTTTACAATTATTTACTACCAAAAACACGCTGAGAGATGTGTAGTAATTTTTACTTGAGTTATGTACATAACCTACACTTTCTTAGCCATGTGTACCACTTGTTTATTTTTTTATTTCTAAAGAAATAAATCGCTGGGCTCATCTTTCCATGTAGATAGTTTCAACAGCAATGCTACCTGTTTTTAAAATTACAAGCAGCAAAGATATTGCAAATTCTTAACTATGGAGACTCTAACCATTTATTCCTAACCAAATTGACTTGGAAAAGGGTGGAATACTGTGTTATGTATATGTGTTCCACTACCTCTATATCAATTTCCACCTCAAAAATGTTAAGTATATATTAGACATAATTCTTTAAATGTAAGATTTCTTCATAGAAAATTTGCTCCCCAAAAGGACAAAGGGGAATAGCATCACTTATTTGACTAATTTGCACATATATTATAGTACCACTTATTTGACATTCATTGAAAGTACTTCATCTCATATGAACCCTGAAAGTCAATAGTATTCATAAAAAATTTATTTAGTACCCATATTTGTCACGGCAAAGGTGTGTATTTTGAAACATTACTTTTTCAGTATTAATTTTCCTTCTCTGCTTAGGGCTAGGTATAGTCAATACATATAAATTTACAATGCTGATATTTGTTTATTTCACATTTCATTTTGCTACCATTTCTTTTCTTTTTCAAAGTTTCTGTTGCATTTAAGCAACACTTTTCTAACCTTAGAACATAAATCATATCATTCAATCCTGAAGAGTTCAGTTTAAAATCTTTAAAATGTGCTTCCTGCATGAAACAGTTAGCCTGTTTATTTCTCTCAGTTCTCCGAGCCCTGTTTTCAGAATACCAAAGAATTCCTGTCCCAAATCTCACATTGACATATGTGTCTTATACTGAAACTACTCCTTTCTCCATTTTATTTACTAAAGCAGTGGGTGTGTGCACGTGTGTGTGAGTCTGAGTTGCATGTGTTTGTGTGTATATGAATCCAGGCAATTCTTTTCTCCTACCAGATGGAAACATTAGGATACAGTAAAAATAAATAAATAAATAAATAAATTTTAACTATAAAATATTTTAAATATAATTTCCCTATTTCATTCTCTCTCTGTCTCTTTCTCTCAGATTCTATTCTGTTATGTAAGTAGTTGGAGTACAAATTATGGTTAAGAGAGAAAAAGAAGGTTACAGAGGGTCTTAGTGTCACACTGAGGCCTCAGGTGTGTGGCCCAGAGGACATAATGAAAGGAGTTGAGGAAGACACATAATATGTGCTAAATCGCATATGCCAAAGTATCAATAGAAGCAAAAGAAATTTCAGGAACTTTAATAGTAATTAAAAAATATTTTTAACTTCCTTCATTACTGAAAGGTTCATAGCTATTCCTGTACTGGATACAAAGATGGAAAAGGAGCACAAGTTTTGCAGAAGAGGAAAGTAAATAAAAGAGCATATGCAACTTGCCTAAGCAGGTAATTATTACAGCCAACTTTCAGACTCAGGGTCTATTTTCAACAACTCCGTGCTGTAATTAATAATGATAATAGAATTAACAATAATACATAACAACTAAGTTATTGATTTTCCAATTAAACAAAAAAGTAATATATTAAATAAAATTCCAAGACATTCTCTTTCCTCAACTACTTTAGTTTCTATTTTAACTTTTAAAGGCATTCATCAAAGCATATACTCTGTTTAACTAAGGATATATTTGTGTAAAGGAAAAGAAAAGTAAAATAATGCATTTGTGTGAAATTAAAATTTATACTAACTCTTATTTTCACTTGTTTTGGTTTCTTCTCTTTAAATATATTCTATTATTTGAAATTTATTTTTGTCTATATTTCTTGCTTTCTTTCTCATCTTCTTGCCTGCATTTTGGTCTGTTCTTTTTACTAGCACTTTCAGCTAGAAGGTGAACTGAGGTGATGCAAGAAGTTAAAAATTCAAATCAGCCAAGCATATGTTTGCACTCAAGGCTGGTATTCAGTTTGGACGACCAGTGTGACTTTTGGCAGCATAGTGCCGCAGCAGTACACTTGCGTGAAGCTTCAATTTTGAAATTCCTGAACACATGTTAACATGGGATGCTTCCTTCGAATTATTCTGTGCATCCACAGAATGGACATTTTCATTTCCCCAAAACTGTGACTTTTAAAAAGTTATTCAAAATCTCTAAAATAAAATTGAGAACTGTTGACTAGGTTGCATGAGGGAGGAAGAATGTGTCAGGCAAGAGAGCATCCAAGTTAGCATATGATTATTATTGCTATGGAGACATTTGTTGTAGTTGAAATAGTGGGGCTTCTTCAGCTGCCAGAAAAAAAAAAAATTGCACTATATAGTTAAACAGGCAAGGGATTCTTCATTTAAAATTACTGAAATAGAGAAGAGAGATTGAACTCAATTCCCCTGAAACAAAAGGATGTATGTTTTTTAAACCCTGGGGTGAGCTAATTGAAAAGTACTGGGGGAAATTAGAGAAGACTTGGTCAATGCGATTAGGCCATCACTGTTTGCTAATTATTCCTTATAAGCTGCTACCTTCCTACAGAGACTGTGAGATCAGAGCATTATCTCCTTAGATGATTGTATTTTTTTTAAATTAATTAATTAATTAATTAATTTTTTGCTGTGTTGGGTCTTCGTTTCTGTGCGAGGGCTTTCTCTAGTTGTGGCAAGTGGGGGTCACCCTTCATCGCGGTGCGCGGGCCTCTCACTGTCGCGGCCTCTCTTGTTGTGGAGCACAGGCTCCAGACGCGCAGGCTCAGTAGTTGTGGCTCACGGGCCTAGATGCTCCGCGGCATGTGGGATCTTCCCAGACCAGGGCTCGAACCCGTGTCCTCTGCATTAGCAGGCAGATTCTCAACCACTGTGCCACCATGGAAGCCCGATGATTGTATTTTTTATGGATGTTTCCAAGGTCCTTGATAAAGACATTCCTGGGTTGTAAAACTGGGAAGAGGCTGGGAGAAGATTTATATCTCAAAAGGCAAGAGAAAGAATTTGCAATTGCAGGTTTTATAAAGCAAATGTTCTAAGAATTGAGAGGTCAGGAATCTATAACAAGGAAGAGACCTGTCTAAGATTTAGTGAAGCTGAAGGGAACTTTGAGGTCCTCTTGGTCACAGTAAATACAGAAACATTGAAAAAAGTTCCTGAAAAAATATAGATCATTAATTTTAATCTGCAGTCCAATAAGATGTAGTCACTTTAGCCTGCCCCCATGGCATAAACTTGAATGCAAAATTATATTATCTAACTTTACCTAAGTTAGTTGTTAGTAGAACTTGATACAGCCATAAGTACTTCTACTTATTTAGTCTAAATGGACAGTTTTTCTGAGAATTCCCTTCCTTGAATTTGCAAAATATAATTGCATTTTCTCTTTCATATTCATTCAACTGTCAGCAGAGCAATGACAAACACTTTGTTTTTAAAGATTTGTGGCAAATAGTTTAAGTTGCCATCTGCAGTACTACAGAATTTTCCAATAATGCAAAAGCCGAAAATAGCCTAAGAAATGTATCCTTGGGCTATTTATGTCTTTGGCAAAGAAAGTTCATTTAATATAATTATCCATTCTTTACATTTTTACATAGAGTATGTCAGTCTCCAGACTACTGTCCCTAGGCAGTAAATTTTAAATTCCAGGGAGTATATCTTTTCGAAAGAGTATCTAAACAAGATTTTGAGACCAGCATTAGGTCATGAACCACCAGCCATACTTAGGCCTCAGCCCTTCTCTCTAGTGATAGTGAAGTATATGAAATCAATGAGATTGTTAATAGACCAATGTGGCTCTAAAACCACTCCGTTGTCAGAGTTGAAGAATTTCCTATCAACCTATGAACAATTGAATTTATAAGAGGATGTTATATTTTCACTGTGGAGATCACAACATTGTTTTAAAATATGTTGTTAAGTGAAAATGACATTGAGAAATATATTTATCTAGTGAGTGAGGATTTTTCATAAAAGACAAAGGAGACTAAGCTTTTTAAATAGAGCATTCACAAATAGATAAGGAGACAACATTCACAAATAGATAAAGGAGACTATGCTTTTTAAATTGCAAATGGTGGAAACCTAGCTCAAAATAGGTTAAACTAAAAGGGTAGAGTAAGTGTAATCCGGCAAATATTAACAAAGGAAAGAAAGTGAAGCTTTATTAATCACACACACACACAGACACATGCACACACACACTATTCTGAGGGTAGGACATCTCCTCCCCAATCCTCCATGTTGAAGAGCTTCTCCTTTTCACCTGGGCATGTAATTGTTGACAAACTTCTGAAAGAAAGGTGTAAGTTTCTCCCTGGGATGTTTTTCCCTGCCATATGGACATTCTAGGTTTTTTGCTATGATATATATTTCTCATCTTTTTTTAAAAAATAATGGTACATTAAATGACTTGTGGTTCCAATAAACAGATTAGTTTTTTCCCTGCTTTATTCTTTGCATGAGAGATAGGTAGTTTTCATTTTGTAAGAGAGTATTAAAATGACCATAGTTTTCATCTTCCCTTGCTTCCAGGGCTCCTTTTTGCCTATTACTCCCTCTATTACATGTTTTCCAAAAATTACACTGTTCCACTGCCACCTAAAATGGGTTATTACACACATATCATCTCCAAATGACTGTAGAAAGAAAGAACTTGATAAAGCTAAGGGTAAGGACATGGTGGAGTTGGGGCTAGGATGCATTGAAAGAGCAAAGGGGGAGTTGAGAACAACTTTGTCTGGATCAGAAAGTAGTTTCTATATATTTGGGTAGAGTGAGGGGACTCTATTATTGTCATTTTGTTAAAACTGTTTTGGATTTAAAGGCAGACTCTAGATTTGGTTACAGACTCTTACTTCTTTGATTGGGTTCACCCATTTGGTTTTGGTTTAGAGGATGTTCACTGCTTAGGCTAGGACTCTTTTTCTCATATCAATACTATCCATATACTTTAATGAAACTTCATTCCTCCTCAGATGGTAATGAACAGTTCTGCATTTTAGAATTTTTATCACAATATTTATTTCAAATCATCACCCAAGGGGTAAAATAGAGAAAATATTCCAATTCTCCCTGAGCTTCCTGCATGTCTTAAAATTCTCTATTTTTACATGACTATTTGTGATACATAATTTATGTTTATAAATGGGAAATTCTGTCTTCCTTGCAGGATTCAGGGTTATAGACAAAAATATGGATTTTCTTGAGAATCTTCCTCCCAATCATTAATGAAAATATAAAATAGCATTATTTTAACTATAATTCCTAAGAAATCCTTCTGTTTATTCAAGAAACAAAAATTAATACATTTTAATCTAACAATCTTAAAGAATTTGCTAAATTCCTACCTTGTCCTCAGTATTTTTCAGTGCTATGAGAGATACAAAATGCATTATGAAGATCCTTTGCCAAGAGAAACCTCAGGTGCCAAAGTCATTCAATAAGGTTTCTATCAAGCAAGGGAAAATGTAATTGAAAGCAAAATTAGAATGACTGGGTTAAACATTACATACTGAGATTATGAAAAAAATGAATAGAACAAGGCATCACTCTTAATGAACTCTTCACAGAGTGTACAATAAAGAAAATGTACTATAATTGAAATAGCACATGATAAGTTCAATAGTACAGATGAAAACAAAGTGTGGTAGAAGTCTACTCTGGGGAATGTTAGAAAGGAGGATACAATGGAATAAGTCTAGGGGGATGAATACAATTTTTCTAGATAGGAAATGGTTTAACTAAGGGAATTTCCAGCAGAGGAAACAACTTATGTAAAGGTATGGATGTTCAAAGAAATTTGCCACACTTAGGAAAAGTTAACTAGCCTGTGGATCATAGGGTAGGTGACAAAATACAACCTAGACAGCTGGATTCCATCCCTCTTGTGAATGGGTTGTAAACTGTTATGAGGAATGTCGACTTTTTGAGTAAAGCAAAGGGGAGTCATTGAATGTTTTAAGCAAGAGAATAATATGAACACATTAAAAATTTTTGTAGCCATAGGGTAAACCTGCATTAGAAAGAAATGATACTACAGATAGGAAAATCAGTTAGGTTAATCCAATAGATGAGAAATGATCAAAAGCTGTAGAGATTGGATAGAGTGTTAATACAGCTTTAAAATAGCCCTATGGTATTCAAGCCTGTTTTACAGATGATATGAAATAACCATGGCAGGTCAATACTGGTCTTTCAAAGATATCCAAGTTCTAATCTGTGGAACCCGTAAGTCTGTTAATTTACATGGTAAAGAGGGCTTTGTTAATGAGACTAAGTTAAATATTTTAATATGGGGGGATAATCTGGATCATCCATTTGGGTCTAATACAGTCACAAGTTTCCCTGTAAGAAGGAGGCAAGAGGATCAGAGTTAGAAAAAGGTAATGTATTGACAGAACTAGAGGTTGGAGTGAAGCACTCTAAGCCAAGGAATCAAAGTGGCCCTTAGAAGATAGAAAAAGCAAGGAAATAGATTCTCTCCTGAAGCCTCCAGAGGAGCACCTTGATTTTGGACTTCTGGTCTCCAAAACTGTGAGTGAATAAATCTTCATTATTTTAAGCCACTTCATTTGTAGTTACTTGTTTTGGCAACAATAAGAAGTCAATACAGCAACCTATCCAGTAAATGAGAAATTTCAAATTTGAAATGAGTCTTCTATTAACACAATTGCTCTTTCCCCGTAACCTGAGTCTCAATTTCCTTATACTTAAAATGAGTTGATGATACTATAAGATTTCTGAAGTCTGTTCCCAACTGAAAAGTCATGTGAGTCTATGTATGATCGTAAAGGACTAGATGATTGGAAATGAGAAAATGAAAGATTTTGTGAACTGGCTTTTGTACCAAATAAGTAACCTAAGTGTATAACTGTGAGTACTGACTAAAATGGTTAAAACATACTACCTGCAACAAATTTCTGTTAGATCCCTTGAGACTTCAGAATATGGCTACTGATTAACATATCTTCTTAAAATATGTAATTATACAAGCAGAAAAATACTGAAAGCCAGAAACCTGCTGTGACAAAAGTGAATTGTTGGTTCAATCAGCTTACATTTAGAATAACAGATTGTGAAACCATGGGTGGAAAAAAAAAGTCTCCTGAGGTAATTTTATCTCTAGTCTATAATCCATAAAAAGGGAACAAATTATGTGCAATCCATCACTTGTTAACTGAGCTGTGAATTTGAACAGTTTTAAGAATAATTAAATGAAATCCATTTGCACAATTATCTAAATGTATAGTTTCTTTATGGGGCTAAATTTATTATTTTGTGGGGCGATGAACCTTGAACAATTAATTGTGATGTTAAATATTAAAATGGAGTTTAACATCACGCAAAATAATTTATATCTGTATAATTATAAAATTATTGTACTGTGACAGCTTGGAATTACTCATGTTTAGGGTGTTTCTCTGAAAAAGAATAGAACATAGTAAATAGCTATACTTTTGTAGTTTTAAATATTAATAAGGTGTGGAAGGATAATTCAATGAGCATAATAAGGGAGTCAGTCTTTACCTTTTGAACTTAGATATTCTTAGCACCCTAAGCCTAATAGTGATCCTTACCAAGCCTTTTTGAACATGAAACAATAGTGGGAACAATCAGCCCTTGCTAAATTGGTACAATATCCTAGGCTTAACGTCGCAAGAACTGGAACCCTACAACATTTATTTAAAATTACTTGATTTTTTAGAAGTATAACAAGAATATACTTTGTTATGAAGACAAATATAAGGCCCAACCACAGTCTTCCTGAATAAATAACTGCTTTATGAGCATCAGAGAATGGACTTCTTGGTTGTACAAACTAAGGCCATGAAGAAAAATGTAAAATACAAGGTAGTTAATCTAAAATCTAAGAGGAAACCAGACTTTTCAAATGTAATTTTCAAATATATCATCCCCTACTAACATCAAACATTAAATATGCTCTTAATAGCAGATGACATTCATACCATTTATTTTATTTTTGTATTATTGCTTGGGTAATTGTAATTGTAGATTTTCTTTCTATTACCTATTCCTGGCAGTAAGATTTGTTATTTGAAATATGCAGTATTATCATGGTCATACTTTTACAAGCAAGTAATAAATAAGAGCTGATACAAAGAGTGATAAAAAAATCTATTAATAGAAGAAGGCACACAAAGGGCATACAGTCTCTGTAAAAGGAAGATTTTACAGTTTGTTATCATTTTAATCAAATCCATTGGTTGCAAGGCATTTAGGCCAAGAGAATCTTCTTGGGAACCCACTTTCCATCTCAGGAACATCCAAGAACATACGAAATTCTTTCATTGGTTGAACGTAAAGAAAACCTTATATTCAGTTCTATTATTGATTTAACGTACTATGAGATACCATGCATGTTTCCACATTTTCTGATAAAGTTCAGAACTTTCTCTGAAACTATGCTTGAATATAAAGGGAAGAAAATGATGTAGATTACAAACGAATGTGGAATCTTTATATCACTTCTAAAGAAGATCTTACTCTGCAATCAATGACTGACCAAATGTATTTAGAGTGTATACCTTATAGAATGACCAACAAATAATATGTACAGCTCTGGAGTGTCCTTGACAGTAAATAAGGTTATATTAATACATGAAATCACAAATTTATAACTAGAAGTGCATTCCATTTCTTAAATTCTCTTCCCTTTCTTAGCATTAAGGCATCACTCAGGATGAGCCTGGTCATATTTGGTTTTATACTTATCTTTATTATGGGATTTAGCACACCATGGTAAGCAATAATGGTGTATTAAATGACTAAATATCGAATTAACATGTCTTTTCTTCATATTTTCAATGTGGAACGTGAGGTTTTAATTGAATATATTACCTTTAGGATACCAGTATTACATAAGGAAACTGGAAGACTCCGAATTGTGAGAGAGAATTGCTGTCTTGGAATTTGCTATCTGAAAGTCAATCATAAGCCTATATAGCAGTATAATGAGAATGTGAGAGGGATAATATAAAGAAACATAAAATAAATTGAAGTTTATGAAACAATAAGCCTTGTGGTAGATTTTAAAGTGCCTCCACTAAGAAAAGGGAACTCTTACACTGTTAGTGGGAATGTAAGTTGGTGCAGCCACCATGAAAAACAGTACGGATGTTCCTTAAAAAACTAAAAATACAGTTACCATATGATCCAGCAATCCCACTTCTGGACATATATCCAGATAAAACTATAATTCAAAAAGATACATGCACCTCTATGTTCATAGCGATACTATTCAAAATAGCCAAGACATGGAAACAAGCTAAACGTCCATCGACAGATGAATGGATAAAGAAGCAGTCGTGTGTGTGTGTGTTTATATACACACTCACACACACACACACATACACAATGGAATATTACTCAGCCATAAAAAGGAATGCAATAATGCCATTTGCAGCAGCATGGATGGACCTAGAGATTATCATACTAAGTGCAGTAACCCAGACAAAGATAAATATCATATGATATCACTTACCTGTGGAATCTAAAATATGACACAAATAAACCTATCTATGAAACAGAAACAGACTCACAGACATAAAGAACAGACTTGTGGCTGCCAAGGGGGGGGTGGGGGAGGGATGGATTGGGAGTTTGGGTTTAGCAGATGTAAACTATGATATGTAGAATGGATAAACAGCAAGGTCTTACTGTATAGCACAGGGAATTATATTCAATATCTTGTGATAAACCATAATGGAAAAGAATTTTAAAAAGAATGTGTATATACGTATAACTGAATCACTTTGCTGTAAGGCAGAAATTAACACAACATTGTAAATCAACTATACATCAATTAAAAAAAAAATGCCTCCACTAAAGCAGCTCAAAAATAAAGCCTTAAAAATATTTCACATATCCCCATTATTCTTCTGTACTAGTTATATACAATAAAAGGAGGTAAAAGGGTTGTTTAAAACAATTCTTTAAACAGTATTCTGCTGTCTCTTATTTCCAGAGATTTGTGGATGTGAGAGAACATACCACTCAGTTATAAATATCATAAGTGACATAAATACAAAAAAGGACATTTAAAGGTAAATACTAGAAAAAGATTGAATTATAGAATGTTCCAGGCATAGTGAGCAGCTTAGATCTAAAGGAAATATAATTAAGATTATGCTTGTGATTAATGATCACTGATGCTGCATAGGCCTTTCATGCTTCTGAGAAATCATTCCATGTTTTACCAACCCATTTTTTTCTACCACTATTGAAGTTGGCCATTTAAACTAGTCTCCTCTTTCCTCTAAACTCCAGCATATCCTGAGACTCAGAATATCACTTTCTTCCTATTTCAGTGAGAAAACAGAAACAATTAGATGGGAAATACCACGGCCTCTGCCCACACCTCCACTACTTATGTCTGTGTCCACGCTCTGTGTTTTCTCCAGTTATAGTAGAAACTGTCCATACTCTTAGCCAAACTAGCTGTCTTAGGTGGATTTATCCCCAAAACAGACCCTGAAACAAGGCTCACTTCCAGGCAGTTTATTTGGGAAGTGATCCTAGGAAAGAAAGTAAGAGAATGGGGAAAATGGGACAGGGAAAAAAGGCCTTCCCAAAAGGTATCCATGTTATAATCCTTGGGACTTGTAAACATCATCATATTTTTTTCTTTCCAAAAAGTCATCAGAGATGTAGTTAAATTAAGAATTTTGAGATGACAAGTTTATCTTGGACTATCCAGGAAGGTTCTCAATGTTATCACAAGTGACCTTATAAGAGAGGCAGAGGGATACTATACACCAAGAAGGAAAAGGCAATGAGACTTTAGAGGTGGAGATTGGAGGGATGCAGACATACAAGTTGAAGAATGCCAGTAGCCATCAGGAGCTGAAAGAGGAAAGGAACCAATTTTCCTATGGAGCCTGTGGCCCTTGATTTCAACTTAGTGATACTGATTTCAGATTTTTTGCCTTCAGAACTGTGAGAGAATAAATTTCTATTTGAAGCCACCGCGTTTGTGATAATTTATTACAGCAGCACAGGAAACTACTACAGGCTTATAAAAGCACATAGATGATTATTTCATATTGAAAGTAGAATAACGAGTCACAATTTTAAAAGTCAGTTTTGCCCTGGCTTTTCTCTTCCCTGACATTAAAATGATAAACGGAATATGGGTGTTGCAACAAGGAACTAAACATGTGTCAACATTCTATATTTCTATAATTATGCTTTTCAAGAAACTGACCAAAAAGTCTTGTAACAAAAGCCTGATGGAATTTGAATTACTTTGGTATATCCAATATATTTCATTTTTACTAATTTGGTTTTGTGGGTTTATAATTAACTGTGTTGTACATGAGGCTAATTTTAAAGCAGTATAAACTTTATAGATATGAGACTATAGAACTTTGTCAAAATTCCTTATATAGGGAGTGGTCAGAGAATATTAATTAATATGGACTAAGACAGAATCTAGCCCAGTTCCACAGCTTAATACATTTTAATAAAAATAATTATTATTAGCTTTTCAAAGCTTTATACTTTATTAATGCTATTAATTAGCATTAATGTATTGATTATGTGAATTGGTCTAAGACATAATTAATTTTCTTAACTGCCTGCTTGTGATATTTTTTCACTCAGATTTTCCATTATTTGCTTAGGTTTTCCCTATTAGATTTTCTTCAAATGCAATGTAAAAGTCAATTAATTAAGTAATTTTTGAAGAGACATTCTTTAAGCTTCATGTAAATTTTAAATGCCCTGGAAAACAGAATTAGATTTGAATAATATTACAACACAGAAAGAGGGTCAGGCTGTCTGGGTCGAAGAATAAATCAATTTAACATAATTAAGTTAGTTCTGTATTTTTTACTTTTGTATTTATTTTGATTTAGTTAATAACTTGCTTCAAATATTTTGAGATGGAATCAAAATTTTCTTTTAGGCAAGGATTGGAATCTGAGTACTGGTGATTCTCCGGTAATCTCTCTCTTCTTCCCTTTTGTAGTTGCTCAGGTACTTTTACAAATTCTCTCTTTGTCTCATTGCCTTTCCACAGCCTTTACTGGGTGCTGCTTTAAGGTACTAAAGATTTCCTGTGCTCAGGGAGATTTCTCTTGGTTATCTTGGTTTTTACACTACCTTCTTTGGCCCTTGCTGTGAACTCAGCAAAGTCCCTGTACTCCTCTTGGGGAAATCTCTCTCAGTTGCCTTTTTCTACCCCTGGTCACTTTCAGACTACTGCCATGTACTTAGAAAGGACTGCTGCATTTTGGGTAGTTTATTTCAATATTCCCATACTACGCCCAGCCTTGGGTGAGCCATTGTTGTGCATTCAGAAAAGACCCCCATGTACCTTGGTGAGTTTCCATTAGCTCTTCTGACTTGTCTTCAGTTATCAATAGGCCACTGCCTTGCACTTGCAAGGTACAACTAGATATTCCTCTGGTTATTTTTCTCAGAGTTCCTACTCTACTCAAAGCCTTTGGCCATCTGCTGACCTTCAGTTTTGCAAAGACTCCTGTTCCTGGGGGTTCTTTCTTAGTCCTACTTTCTTGCCTCTACTTTTGATATGCCCCTGTTCTTCACTTGGTAAAGGCCCCCTAGGAAAGAACTGGTTAGTGAATGACTGTAATTGGGGCTCCTTAAATTTCCAATCTGTCAGGCCTGTCTTAACATGGCTATTAAATATCTGTTAAAAGTTAATGCTGGTAACTCTTTACCCTGATCTGTATAGTGTTGGTTCCTCTTTGTGCCTTGTTTACAATTGTCAGCAATCATGGACTTCTCTTCTGCAATTTATTTAAGTTTCTTTGCATATTTAGCTCACGGTTTTGTTTTTTTTTTAATTAGATAGTTTTTCTTATTTGTTAGTGTGGCAATGATGGTCTCTTGTAAATTTCTATATTCTAATCAGAATGGAAAGCCAAATGGTATGAGTTTTACCTACTGCAATTTTTGCTTTATGGACTAGGTGCTTGAGGGAGGCAAGTATTATTTTATAGGTTCATCTACTAATAAACTGGATTTTTCACAAAAAAAACTATTCTCACATTTATGATGCATAATGAAATTATATATGCTGATCCTGGAATGAGGCAAATGAGAATGATCTTGAATGGAATTGTGATTAGAGAAATATAAAATTAACACTTTAATTTATTTGAGCTGTAATTTGTTATCTGTTGTTGGTCCTGTTCCCATTTTAAATTCAGTGGCTCTTAATAAAATGAAATAAAACTTGGGCTTTTTATCTGTCATTGGGGCTTTTCTGTTATATTCCATCAATGAAACACTACCGTTCTGCTAAGTATAATGACTTTCTCTGCTCCTATTTTTAAAATACCAATTGATGATAATATTCTACCATAGCATGTCATTAAAACTTACTATTAAAAAAAAGAATCCTCCAAATATATATTACGAGAGATACTGGAGGGTTATTTTTCTTTTTAATATGGTGAAGAAGAAGTATATTTTAAGAAGAGTAGACTAGCATAATTCTGCCCCCATTCCATTTACAGTCCTCACAGTTTTTTAGAAGATAAAGTGCAAGGCTTATTAAAAATGTACACTTAAAATTCATTAGAAGTCATTATACTTTGCCATCATACTGTTTTTTCTTATATAATTATGATCTTGCTTTTATAATCTTAGTTAGATAGGAAAATATTTTTTATATATTTCCAGTTACATTAATGTAGTAAATATTCTTGCTGTGATTAATGAGGAGCACTGATATTATATTCACACTCAAAATGATTTTCTTATTTAAAAAATGATTGCCACTTTCCAAGAATACCTTTGCTTATTGAAGTGATAACATCTGAATTTTAAACTTAACTAAAGCACATTGTATTATGAGAAAATAAATCTAATAATATAAGTTTATTTTTCTCAAAACAGTGTTTTTCATCTAAGTTGTTTAGAAACCCACTGGTGCTTTAAGAATTGTCTAATTTATTTATTCTCAAACTTTGGTCTTACAATCCTTTATACTTTTAAAAATTATTAACAAACCCAAAGAGCTTTAGTTTATGTCAATTACATTTATCAAGAGTTACCATATTAAAAATTAAAACAGAAATTTAAGTAACATATTTATTTTTTCATTTAAAAATAACAAGCATATTACATGTTAACATAAATATTTTTGTGAAAGATTACTATCTTTCAAAATATTTAGCCTATTATCTTTAATGTTTGACTTAATACATGTCAACTGGATCACAGGAAAACTCTATTATATATTCTTTAAAGAATGAGAGTAAAAAGGCAAATTACATCTTCATATTATTATGGAAATTATTTTAGACAGGCAGAAGCCATGAAAAATGTTTCTGAGTACCTGGACCACACTTTTAGAACCACTGAACCATTAAGTAAGACATTGAAATATAATTGCTGAAGTACCTAATAGTTTGTGGATAATTCTTCCATTAAAACTTAACTGTTCAAGGGACTTCCCTAGCAGTCCAGTGGTTAAGACTCTGTGCTTCCACTGCAGGGGACCGGGTTTGATCCCTGGTGGGGGACTAAGATCCCACATGGTGTAACAAGAACCGCCCCCCCCCAAAAAAAACCTCAACTGTTTGATACCTCTCTGGCTGTCTCTTATGGATTTAAAATTTCCCCAAAAGCTGATTCACTTTGTTATAAAGCAGAAACTAACACACCATTGTAAAGCAATTATACTCCAATAAAGATGTTAAAAATATATATATATATATATATGTACTTAACATGGTGCCTAGCACAAAGTCAGTGCTCAGTAAATATTAGCTATTGTATGTATTATATTAACAAATATTAACCATTATATTAATTATATTAGTACACATTAGCTATTATACTCATTATAACGTTATTAAAACAATCATATCTATTAATTATTCATCATTAAAAAAATAAATAAATAAAATTTCCCCAAAGAACTGGCACCATGAATATTCTCCCACCTCTTTGGCAAAGGTAATTTGATATGATAATATGAAGTCTCTAAACCAATTGTACTGTCTAGCTTTTCTGTTAGTTTAATATTTATATGTCTAGGGCCGAAATGATTCACTGTAGCATTTTTTACACTAAATAAATGTAGAGATTGCATTTGGTTCAGAATAAAGTTATGTTAATTTCTGCTTCTTTCCATCCTGGTGCATGACAGATGCCCAATCAATGCTTATTGCGTTAACTTCGTTTAAACATCTATCAGTTGAAGACATAGTGTGGTAAGCAGCTTTAGTCATGGCTCCCAATGACCTCTCCCTCCCAGTATTCCTGCCTTTGTGCTCATCCCTTAAGTGTGGGCTAGACCTAATGACTTTTTTCTAACCAATAGGATACAAAAAAAAAGATGAGATATCGCTTTCATGATTAAGCTACAAAAGAAGGTGACTTTCTGGCTCTCTCTCTCTCTCTCTCTCTCTCTTTCTTGCTGTTACTGTCTTTTGCATTCTTGTTTGCCTGATCAGATGAAGCAAGATGCCACGTTGTGAGATGATCTTTGAAAGCCCCACATGGCTAGGAACAGAGAGACAGTCAACAGCTTGTGAGCCTCTGAGCCCTCAGTCCAATAACCCACAAGAAACTAAATCTATCCAACAAACAGAAGAGTCAACTAGGAAGTGGATCCTTTCCAGTCAAGTTCTGAGTTAATTTCCATCAGTAAGACCCATACTCAGAAGACTTGCTAAAATGTACTTAGATTCTTGACCCACAGTACCTGTGAAATAATAATTGTTGTTAATTTAAGACACTAAGTAATTGGATAATTTGCTATGTAATAATACATAACTAAGACACTTAGTAAGAATTGTGATGGGGATAAAAATAAATGGGATAGGAACACTGCTCACAGACTTTTGGAGATGGTAATTCACAGTATAATTATTTGTTGTTTTAGAAAGAACAAGCTCAATTCTAAACGCCAGATTGATAATACTCCTATTACTTAATAAAGTTCTTTTAAAATTGAATATTTTACACCATTTTCTTTTTATCTTAAATTTTTAATTTTATTACACTTTCTACGAATAAGTGTATCCTAATATAATATGCTCTTATACCTTAAAGTTTTTTGGATTATTTTATTATCATCTTCAACAATATCTGTTTATTACTTATCCTTACTGCTATCCCTACAACTATATCCTCTATGTATAGATATAAACTTAAATTGAAAATATTTTTTAATGTCCTTTGACCAGATGTGTCTAAGAATTTTAAACGCATCTTTTGGAATTAGGCATCATTAAAATTAGTATACATCAGACATATTACATTTTTGATAAATAATTATTGAATATAAATATAAAATTATGAAACTGCATATTATTTTGATGAGCAGGTCTCTTTTTCAAATTATTTTACATATTAAATGTTATTGCCTCCTGCAAGAATAAGACAGGATACAGCATCATCAGCTGTTTTGATTTACATAATGCAATTGCTAACAAGTCTGGTTGAAAATAATAAGTAGAAAAAATTCAAAAGTTTGTTATGACAACATCACTCAATTATTTATCTCTTTCTGTGTTATATGCTGAAACTTTAATATATATTCCTTGAATTCTTTTTAATGCAAATAATTGGAAACCACAGGTATTTCACAACAATTTGTTATTCAGTGATTATCACTCACTTCCTCAACCCCAACATTGATATTTCAAATTATCATTTTGGTCACTAAGATATAAGTTTTTTGTTTTTTGTTTTTTTTAACTGAAGAAGATGGAGCATAAAAGGAAGACTCCTGCATGTTATCTGATGATGAGCCTTTTCTCAAGCAGGTTTTTTGTAATGAATGAGTATATACTAAAAGCAGTTGAAAATTAGCAAAATTAAAACTGTTCTGCAAACTTTGCCTTGTAGCACTCCAGGGGCGCAAATAGCCTAAAATGATGATTTTCTTTCTTACCATGTCAAAAAGATTTCACTGTTGAAATAATTTCAGGACTTATGAAAGCATCTCTACTTTGTAAAATCCACCTCTGAAATATTTTAGATACATTATTGATTTATGTCCTAAACTCCAAATAGAATTCCAATTCTCACGCATGTGCATCTCTTCTTGTACTTACAGTGGTAAAGAATATACTATCGACTCAATTGTACAAGCTGAAAATCTGGAAGTCATCTTAAAGCTTCCATCTCTTTTGTCCACTGTAGCAATAAATCATCATGCTCCATCTGTTTTACTATCTATTAAATTGGTAGACACTTCAGGCTCTCTTCCCTTCTGCATAGATTCACTGCCACTGCTGTAGCTTAGGCGGTGATACTTTTTCTGGCAACAATTTCCTAAATGTTCTTCCCTCCTTTAACCTTTCTGACATTCTAATGCACTCCAGAATGCTGTGCATGTAGTCATTGTAACAAGCATTTTTGATCATGTCATCTTTTCTCAAAATTCTCCAATGGCTACTCATTATTTAAACGATAAAATCAACATTAATTAACCTACTCTGTAAGACTCTCTATGGCATGACCTTCATGTTCTGACAGGTCGTAATTATGCATTGTCATAAATTTTCATTAATACAACAATATTCTTTTCTAGTACACTCAACTTTCTATTTTTCTGCAACACCACACAATAACCATAGTTCTTCCACAATAGTTTCTAAGTTTCTTATGCATTTTCCGTGTTTCCCCCCTCTCTTTCTAGCATTTTAAATCACCCTCCATGAAATCCATGTGCTCTTCAAGCAACAATTATGAGGTATCTACTCTGTGACCATTGCAATGTTAGACCTCAGAGATAAAGCTATGACTGTCATTATCATGCTTTGGAGGAGAGTACAGTTTAATGACAACGAATACCATTTTCCTCCTGATTTTTTTCCCTAATGAATTTTTACTTATATTTTGTCTCATCTTAAATGTGTCCATCTCTTTATAGGTTAACCTGACCTTATCAGGCAGAAGTAAGTGTTCTTTCAATTATGACCAGCATGCTTCTTTTAAATGCATCTAGTACACAAAGCATTTGGAATATTTTAAATGCTTGTATGTTTGATATTTTATTAGGCTGTAAACTTCTTTAAGTGAGGAATTTTTGTTCCTTCGGTTTTCAATTCCACGTACTATATAGATTTGAGCACATATATGTGGTTAATAACATCTAGTGAATTAAGTGTTTGAGCGTCAATCCTCTGAAAGCTATATGTACATCTGCAAGCTAATTTCCTTATTTCTTAGATCATGCAATAGTTGTTGAACTATGCTAACATTAGAATTTGCTAAAAGCAGTGCCTTATTAATGAAAATCAATAGCAATAAGTAACAACACCCTACTCAGTGTCAAAGCCTATTTAAATTTAAATGGAATCAAAAGTCATCTAGTTAAATATTTCACTTAAAAGATCTACTGAAAAAAGACGTTTAAAACAGAATGGAAAAGTAAGGTTTATGACCTGTATCTCTTGCCTTCCAGGGCAATCAATGCTTTCTTTACTAGGTAAAACTCTTCTCTTTTTTGTTCATGTGTTTTTATCCTCAGGTAAAAAACAACTTTCTTTTTTTCAGTCCCTTTAGCCACTGTAGGGAAAAAAATATGACTGTAGGAAATGGTCATAAATTTTGTTATTTCGGGCATAATTAGCAGTTCACAATGTGCTTTGTCCTCAGAGAGCAATTTACTTGGATCACCATCACTGCATAATTAGCAAGTGCCCACTATGTAAATTGGGGTTTGCTTTTCTGCCCATCACTGATTTAAGATAATGTTAATTCCAAGAAAAAGAAAACTCAGTTCAAACTTATTTAAACAATAGAGAGAATGTTTTGACTCATATAATTAAAATTCCTAGGCCCAGTTTGCTCAAGGCTCTGGCATGTTTTGTTTAAAATTCTCTAAGCTTGTGATCCCCCTGTATCAACTTCCTCTTTGGATTGGCTTCTCCCACATTAGCAAATGGCTTCAGCAATTACAGGTCTCCAATTAACAGACCATCTTATGCAGAACAAGCTTTACATTGAATGAACAATGATTGGACTTAATCCCTTTAGGCAGGGGTATACCATGCACTAATTATTTTAGGCTTGGCTTACCTGGTACAGTCACTACGGTAAGAGGAATGAGAATTTACTCACAGGTTTATCACCCAAACAATGTAACTGCCACAGGGGGAAATGGTAGTTTAGATGTGTAAAGATAACTACAGTGAACAATATAAACTATCAGTTAAAAGAAAATATTAACCTAATTCACCTTTCAAAAGTCACTTATTTTCACTTATATGGTTAGAAGAATTCATCAGATTAAGCTGCACTAATGCAGTTACACTGCATCGAGCTATTTATATTATCAATTATTTTCCCTTTACTGATAGAATCTTTCCCATCTTCATACAAAATTGCTGCTATTTATTCCATATTTAAAACTAACTAGGTAACAAAAGAAAACAACAGCAAAATCCCTCTCTTGACTTTATTTTCCCTTGCAACAATTACCTTATTTCTTTCACTTGATTGATAGCAAAACTCCACAAAAAATTATCCACATATACAATTCTAGTTTCTCTTCTTCCATAGTTCCCCAAACCCACTCTAATAAAACTTTTGCCACCAGGCTTATTAAGGTTACAAACTACCTGTACATTTCAAAATCCAATGGTCACTCTGTGTTCCACAACCTCCTTGATCTGGTTGAACCCTTCTTTCATGAAATGTTTTAATAGTTGGCTTCCAGGACACTATAATTTGTGTTTCTTTCTTTTTTTTTTCCCTACTAATTTACTGGCCATTTTTTCTCATTTTCCTTTATTAGTAGATTGTCATGTTTAAGAATTCTTAGTTCAAAAAGACCTTGGGAATCTTCCTTTTTGTCTGTCTACACTAGTCTCTTGGTGATCTTATGTAATTCATGGCTCTAAATACCATCTGCATGATGACAACTCCTAAATATATGCATCAGTAATTCTGTATTCTCACATTAATCATAAAAGTGCATGTATAATTATCTATTAGATATGTCCACTTGACTAAGTGGAATCTCAAACTTAATATCCTTGACTTACTTCAAGTTCACGTCCTGATATTCCGTACAGAAACAGTCCTGATATTCCCGTTCAAAATAGATGACAATTCCATTTTTCTATTTCTCATGGTAAAAATGCTAGTGATACATTCTTGATTCCTTTATTTGTGAGAAGGCCAGATATAGACCTTCTAAATTCCCATTCTTTGATTCATAAATGATTTGCTGAATTTTTTGTGCTCACTGATTAATAAGAAAATGCTTTTAACTGAATTTTGGTTAATATTCTCTCCTTTCCCCATACCCTGAACATGCCTCTTATTATCTAATAAGAGTGAGTATTAGGGCTAAAATTGATTAATGAGGAGTTTGATTTTAAAATGAGGTGATCTGTTTATAAGATAAACTATATCTTCAAGAGACATTTATAAAATATGCTTTAACATTCAGTAACATAAAAAAGTTTTAAATTGGTTGTTTAGTGTTTCAAATCTTATTCATGAAATCATTTAAACAAACTACTCCAATAGTTCCTATCATTACTTGAAAATGTCAATGAACTAGTTTTTAATGTTTGTTTCCACTCCCCAAATCATGCAATCAGCTTGTTCTTTCCCTAGTACACTTATGTAATTGTTTTAGTTAAAAGCCTACGGTTTACACTTAAGACAACTAAATGACATAAAGATGAATTGCACTAAGGAGCCGCTCATGGTAATTGAAACAGTGTCATTTGCTGCATGTATGGACTGTTGCAGAAGTTTGAGCTCTGGGTACACAACCTACTCTTCACCTTTTGTAGAAAAATTACCTGGCTTTTCATAATATATTGTGTTCTCCATACTATCTTGTGGTTTTCATTTTCTGTGAAAGCATGATGAATGCATTATATATAAATTCCTAGTCCTTCTAGTAAATGCAGGGCATAGCCATTAATTAAAGTGTGACCATTCCAGTTTATAAAGTATAGCTTCAACCAAACTGGTAGATGTTACCTGCTTCATTTCTCTTTGTTCCAGAAGGTAACAAGAAATATAGTTAACATTTTCCTCACCACATCTGTGTAATTTTATATCTCCTTTTTAAAACATTGGAACACACATACACATATATATTGTAAACCAGTCAATTACATGATCAAATTAATAAACTGTTATGATGGTATAAGTGTGATCTTCGTGTGAAAAACATATTATTAAATTCGATGAGTATAAATGTCTAATTTTCCAACCAAATATATTTCAATTATATGCAATATATTACCATTAAAACACATAGAGGAATTTGGTATTTATGACAGCTGCTAAAAAAGGAAGTAAATTATATATTTCAATAGATTTTGAAATTATTTTTAATGACCTAAGTAAGTAGTTCAAATAGGCAAAAATTGCTAGCGTTATAATTTTTTCAGGTTCAAAGGCAGATAACTGCCAATCAAATTTCTGCTTGCTTTATTATTGTTTTCACTTATACTTTAGTCAGATTCTACTAATAGAAATATTTATACCACATTCTATTATTACCTTGGAATTCTAGCACACTAAAAGAATATTATATCGGAACGATTTGAAAATGTTATATATGCTATTTATAATGAAAATAATGGCTGCCTTTTTAGTCACTTTTAATCACTATTTAATACTAGGGAAGAAAATGATAGATTTTAGCTCTTTGACCCTTATACAAAACTTAAATATCCTATAGTAATTGTACTAAAAATGAATTATTAATATATTAAACTTTGGCCCAATAATTATGGCATCATATAATTTTATAGGAATTCATTTTTTCGCATGCAAAATTATATCATTTTAATGATGCATGAGGGTGTGAGGCAGAGCGAAAGTGTTTATGGCAATAAAATTTTAAACTCCATTGCAGTGTTGTATTATTCTCCCCAAAATAGATAGAATGTGAATCTGGAATAGTTTTTAGGTTGTTCCCAAATTTAACAATGAATTTTTAAATCCTAGTAACCTTGTTGGATGAGCTCTCCATATCCCAGAAGGGAAGAACATCAAGTCCTTTCTATTAATGAAACAAATTGTTCATGTATAACTTGTCTAACAATTAAAATGTAAAATAATTATTTATTGTGACACTTCTTGGGATAATTTTAAAGCAGCTGAGGCATTAGATCTGGTTCTATGAATTCTTGTTCTAAGTAGATATACTATCAATAATGGTCTATTCTCTCAAAATGTTGATCAGAGCAAATAGGTGTATTAATAATTAATGGCACAAAATCTCCCTGACAGTTTTACTGAGTTTTTATGATTATATTAAATAAATAATAATATGGTTCTATTTTTATTTATGTCTATTCTTTTTAAATGATTTATGCCTTCTACAGTTTTATTTTTATAATACAGGTTTACTTACTAATTTTCTTGCAATTTTAAGAATCTGGTAACTCCAAATTTTGACTTGGGAATTAGGTAGTTATATTCTTAATCAGTTCAGACTGCTATAACAAAGCACCATAGACTGGGTGGTTTATAAACAACAGAAATTTATTTCTCACAATTCTGGAGGTGGGAGGTGGGACGTCTGAGATCAGGTTGAGAACCCTTTTCTGAGTTGCAGACTTCTTGCCATGTCCTCACGTAGTGGAAAGGGCAAGAAAGCCCTCTAGGGTCTCTTTCATAAGGTCAGTAATCCTCTAAGGTCTCTTTTATAAGGGCATTCATCCTATTCATGAAGGTCTCATCCTCATGACATAATTACTGCCCAAATCTCCAACTTCTCAATTGAACTTTGCATATGAAAGTTCTCAATTGAACTTTGCATATGATTTCAGCATATGAACTTTGGGGTGACACAAACATTCAAGTCCATAACACACCATAAGTTGTAAAGGACATTTACAAAATAAAATGATAAAAAACACAGGCAATAACTTGAAAGTCTTGGATATATTTATAGAATCCATTCTCTCATCTTCCTTGTCATACTAACCAACTCAAGTTTTCTCGCGACCATTCCATGGACTACTATTGCCCACATCATCTTATTTCCCTCTCTGTAGCATTTAGCATTTCTCATAGCCAATTCCTCCTGAAACTCTCCACATTTAGATATCCTGTAACTAAATAATTTTTAATTATTTCTCTGGTCAATAAATTTTTTGATTATCTCTAAAATTGTAATGTAGCTGAGAATTTCATCCAAGACTTTACTATTTTCTCATTTGATGCTGTCTCCTCTGATCTACTTTGCTTCTATTTCTTTAATCAAATCTGTGCAAGGATAATTTATAAATCTAAACCATCCATCTGACACTCAGTCTTTATCACCATCCTTAGTTCCAGAGCCATATTTCCTAATGATTATCTTCGCTTTAATGCTCTAAAGGTATCTCCAATTTATGTTCCAAATTGAAACAGAGATACCTCCATATTAATAATTTAAAATTTCTAAGTCCTATCAATGCTTTCTGAACTTTTGAAAGGTTTTCACTCTCAATAGAAAAATTTCTAGCATGGAAGGGATCCCTAAATAGGAATTCATAAATATGAGTTCAGATTTTTGTCTCAGCTACTAACTTGTCCTGTGGTCTTGGACAGAATATCTGAGGTCACTTCTGAAATAGAAAGTATATAAACCCTTCTAACACCATGAATTTTTAAAGTATATTTGCACACTGATTACTGATTTTCTTAATAAACTTTATGAAAGACTGAAATTCTATATTTCAATAATACATTTCATGAATATCTACAGCAGATCCCCTACAAGCTGGGGCACATTGTAGGATATGGATGACATCAGTGAACTTAAAAGTCATAAAGCACTACCCTGGTATAGTTTAAATTCTATCAGGAGTTTATAGCTAATCAAATGAGTAAGTAAAATATAGAGCAGGTTAGATAATGCCAATTGCCTTAGAGAAACATAAATGAAAAAGGGGTAACGGATGTTGTTAGTTAGGTGGGATGTAATTTTAATATAGTAGCCTGGGAAAGCCTCACTGGGTGATTGACATTTAAGTGAAGACCAGAAAGAAGTGAGGGAGTGGGTTTGGTGGATCAACTGGAATAAAGAAATTCCAGGCTGAGAAAATAGCAAGTACAAAGTGGAGAGGAAATAATATATTTATTTAAGTAAATAGTGGAAGAATAGAGATGTACAATGGAGTCAGTTTCTGAAGTGGTTTGTAGGCCATTGTGTGATTTTGATTTTGACTTACAGTGAGATGAGAAGCTCTTAGAAGAATTTGATTAGAAGAATAATACACTCTCCCTCTCTCTCATTTTAACAAGATCAAGGTAACTTCTGTCTTGGAAATATACTTTAAGAAAGACTGGAACCATAGGGACTAGTTAGGAAGTTACAAGACTAATCCACTGTGAGAGAGGATGGTGAAAAATCATGGTACGTTGGGGGGGAAAGTTAAGGTTTTATTTAATTTTGTTTACTTATTTTTATTTTAAATTTTTTCCAGATTTATTGAGGCATAAATGACATATAACATTGTGTAAGTTTAAGGCTTACAACACAGTCATTTTACCTGATTGAAAAATAACTATCACAATCAGGTTAGTTAAGGTATCTAACATCTCGTGTAGTTACTTTGTGTGTGTATGTGTGTGTATATGTGTATGAGGACTTTTAAAATATGCTCTGTTAGAAACTTTCAAATATACAACAAAATATCCATAACTATATTCACCATGCCATACATTACATCCCCAGAACTTATTTATCTTAAACTGGAATTTTGTACACTCTGACAACCTTCATCCATTTCACCCACCTTCTGCCCTGGAAACTACTAATCTGTTATATTTC
The DNA here is from genome assembly GCF_028564815.1 of Eubalaena glacialis. NCBI lineage: Eukaryota > Metazoa > Chordata > Mammalia > Artiodactyla > Balaenidae > Eubalaena > Eubalaena glacialis. The sequence continues at coordinate 27,285,765 of NC_083732.1, read as the reverse complement.
TGTGATTTTATTTTTTTTAGATTCCACATATAGGTGAGATCATACAGTATTTGTCTTTCTCTAACTTATTTCACTTAACATAACGTCCTCAATGTTTGTAAGGTTATATTTTAAATGTAGAAGCAGCATAATTTGCTCTCAGATTGGATGATGGTGTGAAAGGAGTCAAGGATGACTCCAATATATTGGGACTAGGTAGTTGAAGAAATAGAGCTGTCACCACAGGAAGACTGCATAAGAAGGCTATTAGGGGCTGGGGTCAGATCAGAATATTAGTTTGGACAAAGATGAGTTAGGGGTTACACTTGGAAATTCAAATGGGAGTGTCATCAGTCAGTTGTGTATAGGATTCTGAAGTTGACTGAATCAGATGTTTAAAGATGAGGTCTTTTCAGTATTAGGATCTGGGACTGAGAACCACCAAAGGAGATTGAGAAGAAGTAGCCCATTGTGGTCAGGAAAAAGCAAAACAAAACAAAAGCAAAATAAATATTCCCCCACACCCAGAATAGGAAGCCATATGAAGACAATATTTTAAGAAGAAATTTGTGATCAACTGAATCCTGCTGAAAATCACATAAGATGGAAAATGAGAATTGGCTATTTGATTCACCAAAGGAAGATCAGCATGGGCTAGAAAAGACCAGTTTCAGTAGAGACGATATGGCAAAAAACTCATTAACTGATCTCAAGATAACATGGTTGAGAGGAAATGAGTGTAGAGAACATTTTCAGGACTGTTGTTTTAAGGGCAAGAAAATGTACAGGACAATAATGGAAAGAGAAGTAGAGTCAAGAATATTTCTTTGTAATGGGCATAAATTTCTCATGTTGGCTTGCTGTTTAGATGAATCCAGGAACAGGACGATTTATGATGTAGAGGAGAAAGTACAATTACTGGAGGGATGTCTTTGAATTGTCAGTAAGGAACTGGTGCACAATTAGAAAGTTTTGTCTTTTCTTGGAACATAATTGCCTCAATGCTTCAACCATAGTAACAAGAGAGTACATAGGGTATGTATGTACTGCTGTAGAAAGGTGTGAAGATGTCTTGTTAAAATTTTTTTCTCATCAACTCTGAGGATGGGGGAGAGGTGTTGTGGATTGAAGAGAAAGGAGATTTGAGGTAGGAATGGACCAGGAAATATTGCACATTTGGTGGGCAGCCTTAAGAATTCATTTGAGGCTAATGATTAAGTTAAGAAAGACTATAAGGCACAGTAAGTTTTTGAATATTTACTGGGTGGCCAACACAGTGATAGATGCTATGTGTATATGTGTGTGTCTCAACACTCACCTTTACAACCACTTTAGAAATTTCCTATTATTATCACCATTTTCCAGATGGCTAATTTTTATATATTTACAGATTTAGAAAGTTTTTCTGTTATTATTTGAAATTAGGTTCCTTTGATCTCAAAACTCATGTTTTTTTTCTACTGCATCATGGTAAAAGACAGTTATTCAGTTATTTCTCAAATCCAAGTTTGTTAATAGCAGGTGTTGCAAAAAGTGTAGTATTTTATTTGTATAAAATAGACACTATCATTTTTAAGTTAATATGATGACATATTGTTTGTTAGGATTATGATCACTGTGAGACCATGAGCTGTTTAAATACAGTGATCAAAGACAGAACAGAGATAAGCATATTGGGAAGTGCTATAAGTATTTCATATTTTCTCCTGAAGGATATTAGGAGTCAATATTGTTACAGTTAGAGGGGGGACAAATTGGATTGATGTTTAGTCATTTTTTCCTATGCTTATCCCTTTAAAAAAATTGTTGTGAGATTAGATAAACAATCCAGTTACAGCAGGCCTCAGCAAGCTGTGAGTAAAATTAGATCAATAAGAGTAATTTTCAAAATTCTCTCTTACTCCTACCTATGAGCAGAGGACTTGTATCCTCTTCAATGTGTCCTTGACATATTTCCAGGAGTCCACAGAGTGTATTTTAACTTATATTTAAAAACAATAAATTCTGGAGAGGGTGTGGAGAAAAGGGAACCCTCTTGCACTGTTGGTGTGAATATAAATTGATACTGCCACTATGGAGAACAGTATGGGGGTTCCTTAAAAAACGAAAAATAGAACTACCACATGACCCAGCAATCCCACTATTGGACACATACCCTGAGAAAGCCATAATTCAAAATGAGACATGCACCACAATGTTCATTGCAGCACTATTTACAATAGCCAGGACATGGAAAAAACCTAAGTGTCCATCGACAGACAAATAGATAAAGAAGATGTGGCACATATATACAATGGAATATTACTCAGCCATAAAAAGAAATGAAATTGAGTTATTTGTAGTGAGGTGGGTGGACCTAGAGTCTGTCATACAGAGTGAAGTAAGTCGGAAAGAGAAAAACAAATACTGTATGCTAACATATATTTATGAAATCTAAAAAAAAAAAGAAAAAAGGTTCTGAAGAACCTAAGTGCAGGACAGGAATAAAGATGTAGATATAGAGAATGGACTTGAGGACATGGGGAGGGGGAAGGGTAAGCTGGGATGAAGTGAGAGAGTGGCATGGACATACATACACTACCAAGTGTAAAACAGATAGCTAGTGGGAAGCAGCTGCATAGCACAGGGAGATGAGCTCAGTGCTTTGTGACCACATAGAGTGATGGGATAGGGAGGGTGGGAGGGAGACACAAGAGGAAGGGGATATGGGGATATGTGTATACGTATAGCTGATTCACTTTGTTATACAGCAGAAACTAACACAACATTGTAAAGTAATTATACTACAATAATGATTTTTAAATAAAATGAAACAAAGAAACAAACAAAAAAATAACTAGTCTAACTCCCAATGGCAACAATATTTTCTGTTTTAATTTTTCCTAACACCATTGAGCATCCACATCTGCTGGTTGCTTCTGTCATTTTACATTCCTGAGACCTAGATACACAAAACTCACTTTGTTCACTGACTCTCTGTTCAAGGCTCCTAAAACGAGGCTGCTTAGTCCCATTGTTTTACAGATTCTAATGAAACAGGAACTACTTATTTGTATTTATAACTCACGGTCCCCTTAAGATGCGGAGAGATCATCCTTTTTGCTTACTGTTAACCAATCGATTATTTCTTTTGTGAATTTGAAGTAAAGGACACAGACATTAAATTTATTTATTCACATAATTTTTGTTTATCTACATGTGTGTTTATATGTAATGTGTGCACATTATATAGAATTTTAAACATGATAACATGTAAAATGCAAGTCAAAATCAGTCACTACACATGAGAAAAACCTTCCTTGGTGACACTTTCCATAAGCAATTCGGTGTGTTACCTTTTTTAGAAGCCTCCATTGCTTCTTACTCTTTTATTGTAGGATAAATTCCAAATTTCTTAACCTGATTGTAAAGGATAAATTATAACATTTTAGAGTTTTCTATGTGATAATTTTTCTTTGAGAGATGATTGTGGGGAGAGACTGGAATAAAGAAAAGGAAAAACAAGACAAAGTTTGGGAATATCTCTACTGAATATTGATATGACCATACCCATCTGAAGAGGAAATGAGAGTAGACTGAGTATTTTTAAAATTTGGTAACTTGGGAGAATTTGAAGTTTGGGAGTTTGAGATTGACATGTACACACTGCTTTATTTATTTATTTATTTATTTTTAAAATGTTTTTATTGAGGTATTGTTGCTTTACCATGTTGTGTTAGTTTCTGCTATACAGTGAAGTGAAATGGCTATATGTATAAATATATAACCTCTTTTTTGGATTTCCTTCCCATTGAAGTTACCACAGAGCACTGAGTAGAGTTCCCTGTGTTATAAAGCAAATATGTGTTATATAAGTATATTACTTATCTATTTTATACACAGTAGTGTATATATGTCAATCCCAATATCCCAATTCACCCACCCACCCTTTCCCCCCATGGTGTCCATACATTTGTTCTCTATGTCAGTGTCTCTGTTTCTGTATTGCAAATAGGTTCATCTTCATCTGTACCATTTTTCTAGATTCCACATAAATGTGTTAATATACAATATTTGTTTTTCTCTTTCTAACTTAATTCACTTTGTATGACAGTTTCTAGGTCCATCCATGTCTCTACAAAAGACTCAGTTTCATTCCTTTTAAAGGCTGAGTAATATTCCATTGTATATATGTACCACATCTTCTTTATCCATTCATCTGTTGATGGACATTTACATTGGTTTCATGACCTGGCTGTTGTAAATAGTGCTGCAATGAACATTGTGGTACATGTCTCTTTTTGAATTTAGGTTTTCTCAGGGCATATTCCCAGTAGTAGGATTGCTGGGTCATATGGTAGTTCTATTTTTAGTTTTTTAAGGAACACCCATACTGGTTTCCATAGTGGCTGTATCAATTTACATTCCCACCAACAGTGCAAGAGGGTTCCCTTTTCTTCACTCTCTCTCTAGCATTTATTGTTTGTAGATTTTGTGATAATGACCATTCTGACTGGTGGGAGGTGATAACTCATTGTAGTTTTGATTTGCATTTCTCTAATAATTAGTGATGTCGAACATGTTTTCATGTGCCTCTTGATCTTCTGTATGTTTTCATTGGAGAAATGTCTATTTAGGTCTTCTACCCATTTTTTGATTGTTTGTTTGTTTGTTTTTTAATATTGAGCTGCATGAGCTGTTCGTATATTTTGGAGATTAATCCCTTGTCAGTTGCTTAATTGCAAATATTTTCTCCCATTCTGAGGGCTGTCTTTTTGTCTTGTTTATGGTTTCCTTTGCAGTGCAAAAGATTTTAAGTTTCATTAGGTCTCATTTGTTTATTTTTGTTTTTATTTTCATTACTCTCAGAGGTGGGTGAAAAAAATATCTTGCTGTGATTTATGTCAAAGTGTGTTCTTCCTATGTTTTCCTCTAAGAGTTTTATAGTGTCCTCTCTTACATTTGGGTCTTTAATCCATTTGGAGTTTATTTTTGTGTATGGTGTTAGGGAGTGTTCTAATTAATTCTTTTACATGTAGCTGTCCAGTCTTCCTCACACCACCTGTTGAAGAGGCTGTCTTTTCTCCATTGTATATTCTTGCCTCCTTTGACATAGATTAGGTGACAATAGGTACGTGGGTTTATCTCTGGGCTTTCTATCTTGTTCCATTGATCTATATTTCTGTTTTTCTGCCAGTACCATACTGTCTGGGTTACTGTAGCTTTGTAGTATAGTCTGAAGTCAGGGAGCCTGATTCTTCCAGCTCTATTTTTCTTTCTCAAGATTGTTTTGGCTATTCAGGGTTTGAGCAGAAATAAATGAAAGAGAAACATAAAAAACAAAAGCAAAAATCAATGAAACTAAAAGCTAGTTCTTTGAGAAGATAAACAAAATGGATAAACCTTTAGCCATACTCATCAAGAAAAAAAGGGAGAGGATTCAAATCAATAAAATTAGAAATGAAAAAGGAGAAATTACAACAGACACCGTAGAAATACAAAGGATCATAAGAGACTACTAAAAGCAGCTATATGCCAATAGAATGGACAGCTTGGAAGAAATGGACAAATTCTTAGAAAGGTACAACCTTCCAAGATTGAACCAGGAAGAAATAGAAAATATAAACAGACCAATCACAAGTAATGAAATTGAAACAGTGATTAAAAATCTTCCAACAAACAAAAGTCCAGGACCAGATGGCTTCACAGGCAATCCTATCTAACACTTAGAGAAGAGCTAACACCCATCCTTCTCAAAGTGTTCCAAAAAATTGCAGAGGAAGGAACACTTCCAAGTTAATTCTGCAAGGCCACCAACACCCTTATACCAAAACCAAAGATAACACAAAAAAAGAAAATTAGAGACCAATATCACTGATGAACATAGACGCAATAGTCCTCAACAAAATACTAGCAGACAGAATCCAACAACACATTAAAAGGATCATACACCATGATCAAGTGGGGCTTATCCCAGGGATGCAAGGATTCTTCAATACGTGGAAATCAATCAATTTGATGCACCACATTAACAAATTGAAGAATAAAAACCATATGACTATCTCAATAGATGCAGAAAAACTTTTGACAAAATTCAAAACCCATTTATGATAAAAACTCTCCAGAAAGTGGGCATAGAGGGAACCTACCTCAACGTAATAAAGGCCGTATAAAACACACCCTTAGCAAACATTATTCTCAATGGTGAAAAAGTGAAAGCATTTCCTCTAAGATCAGGAATAAGACAAAATGTCCACTCTCACCACTGTAATTCAACATAGTTTTGGAGGTCCTAGCCATGGCAATCAGAGAAGAAAAAGAAATAAAATGAATCCAAATTGGAAAAGGAGAATTAAAACTATCACTGTTTGCAGATAACATGATACCCTACATAGAAAATCCTAAAGATGCCACCAGAAAACTACAGGAGCTAATCAAAGAATTTTGTAAAGTTGCAGGATAAAAATAATGCACAGAAATCTCTTGCATTCCTATACACTAAAAACTAAAGATCAGAAAGAGAAATTAAGGAAGCACTCCCATTTACCATAGCAACAAAAAGAGCAAAATACCTAGGATAAACCTACCTTAGGAGGTAAAAGACCTGTACTCAGAAAATATAAGACACTGATGAAAGAAATCAAAGAAGACACAAACAGATGGAGAGATACACCATGTTCTTGGATTGGAAGAATCAATATTGTGAAAATCACTATACTACTATAATACCCAAAGCAATCTACAGATTCAATGCAATCCCTATCAAATTATCTATGGCATTTTTCACAGAATTAGGACAAAAAATTTTACAACTTGTATGGAAACACACTGCTATATTTAAAATAGACAACCAACAAGTATCTACTATATAGCACAGGGAATTATGCTCAGTATTCTGTAATAACCTAAATGGGAAAATAATTTAGAAAAAGAATAGATACATGTATATTAATAACTGAATCACTTTGCTGTACTTCTGAAACTAACACAATATTGTTAATCAGCTATACTCCAATATAAAATAAAAAAGAATCTACAAATAAAAAATTTGGTAACTTTTGAGTAGGCCTCCTGGGAGAATGTTTTGATTTCAGATAAACTAATATCTTTCTCTGTTCAGTATTGATTAATAAAAATATGACCCTCACTACTTTAACTAGCTGCTAGGAGGAAATAAACCCCAATTCTCAGGTAGAAATCTTGAGAGAAATTGAGCTATCTCAAATATGCATGCTTCTGATTAATAAATGTGAAGGGTGCTGTAGCATAAGAGGGCAAACCATGTTAAAAATTGCTTGTTTAGATAGTACTTTACAATATAACTCAAATTTTCTATGATTTTGTTGAAAAGCAATGTCTAAATGACAAGTTTGGGAGCAATCACATCATAATCATGAAGGGCCCTAAATGGTACATTTCTTTCTTACCACATCCTTCACAGAGGATTTTGTTGCTTTGTCAATTTAGTCTTTGGATCTAGGATGAGCTGTTAAAGGGATGTGTAATTATGCCATTTCTCTTTCCCATGTTTGCCTATAGCTACCCTTTTTTAAACTGGATTTTACATGTTATAATTTATTTGATACGTGATAGTGGGCTCTAAAAATCTGAATAACCCCATCTCAGTGTGTAGAAAATCTGCTCATGTTGCATGATCCAACTCTTCTATTTTTGAAGGTCCTTGGACAATCCCAAGTTGTTTTCATCCTTCTTTCCCCCACCCCAGAAAACGTATAGATACTTACCACATTGCATTAGTTGTATTGATTCTTATGTATGTCTCTTTTTCTAGATTATAAACATTCATGATAGTGAACATTTGTTTATCTATTTTTTCACCATCAAAAACACTGTGATTAGTACATGAAAGACACCCAGTAATTTTTGATGATTAAATGAAAGAATGAGTGATGTGAAAGATTTTTTGCTTACTTTACAGTTCAATATTTCAGTACCTTCTTGTGAAGTACCTATTTTCATCATACACAGTGTATCATTTTAATATCTCATAATCTGCTTTCACTAATATGAAATAAGCCTTTCACTGAGGAAATATTCATTGAATAGATCAATTTTTGAAGCATTTCATTCTAAATTATTAGATACCAGTAAATGGAGTTTTACTTCAGTCATATTTATTTTGTTATTTTGAGTTAGAGAGATACAAGTCAATGGATTCTAGTAGAAAAATTAAACGATCAAAAATTTCCAGATTTGGAATTCTATGTAAGATGTGGCCTTTCATTTTCTATGTGTTTTTGCCATGTCACTTACACATATTAAATTACATTTTCTCAATTGCACAGACAAAATTATTAATTTTATTTAAGACAATCATCTTTGGTATACAGTGCTCTAAAATATTATTGCATATAGAAATATTCTGATGTATAGTGATGAAAAATATCTGTTGGAGATGCAATTTGCCTCTTGAAATAATTGTATTTATATTCAATCCATTTCATGCAGAAAAAAACTATTACTCAATGACTGTCAAACAATTTGAAAAGAAATGTGAAAGCTGAGTTGTCTAATCATTAATGGTTTTGTCTCATTACTAATTTTATAGTCAGAAATTAAATTTTGGAGTTACAATGATGATAGTAACATTTCTAGGCATCAATATTTCTGACTAACAACTTACTGAAGTAAAAGTGAAAATGCTTCAGTTCTTATATTGTAAGAATACTATGTAAAGGACCTATGGAAGTGTGAACAAGTTTTGTCTTTCGATAGTAAGGGGTATTAGCTTTGTCAACAATAAACACAGCTTGCTATTTAATACAGTAGTTGAATATGACTGTAAAGTTATTTTGAAATATGCTTCTGTCTTTGTGTGTATTTCTTTTGTTTTCATTACTGAAGACTAAATATTCTTTGAATGACCTTGAAGAAATGGTCATTTATATCTTGTGGGAACAGGCTTTTCGAGACTACAAGTATATCAAACTGCAATGAAGAGGGAAAAAATTTCCCAATCTCATACACTGTTCTATATTTCCAAGTACAATCAGATAACATTTGTGACCTTCAATCTTTATTTTTAAAAATGAACCATGATTGAAACATTTATATATAATACATTCTTTAGAATAGACCTTGCTGATAACAGGGTTTTAAAAGACTGATGCTCAGAATAAAAAAAACTATTTTGACCTTCAATTCTTAACTTCACAATACCTTTGAAGAGAAACCTTTGACATTTCAATAAAAACTTTAAAAAATATTTTAACATATAACACAGGCTGACTAGGTGTATTATTTTATTACAATAACAATCTTGGATAAAATTATGCATTTTCAATGTCTATAGTTACTATTCAGTTCAGTAAAATAATATGCTCATGGATAAGAGAGGCAGAGGGCCAAACTTTTAGGATGCAAAGAAGCACAGCTTTAGCACTGTGCTGTAGCAGAGCTACGGCCTACTGGGAAATGATAGAGAAAAGTGTCCAGCAGAGATAGGCAGCCATCAGAAAGGGGCAAGACTGTTGTGGAATACAGGTTTTGGGCAAATTCCAGGTCCATAACAGTCTAAGATGAACCAGAAAACAAAATGAAGTAAAATTATAATATGTATTTAGAATGTCAAAAAATGTGATCCCAGTTTCTTCAATATAGTCAATCTTTGAAATAGCCTTATATTATAAATGAAAAAGACAAATATGTTTATATGAAATAATAATATTCATTACCAAATTTTCTTAGACATTGAAAAGTGTAACTTTGTGTAGTTGCTAGTATTTCTCAAGCTTATCTTTCAAGATCAGACAACTACTTAATAGTACTCCATATCAACTATGACTAACCATATCTTAAAGGCCAAGATAATTACTCAGTATGAAAAATGTTGCAAGTTATAAATTTCTAATTTTAGCTGATAAGCAAGGCCAATGTCAATTTTTTATTGCTGTCTTAATAGTTCACTTGACTACACCAGTTAGAATGTGTGTGTGTGTGTGTGTGTGCGTGCGTGTGTGTATATATGTATATATATATATATATATATATATATATATATATATATATTCCTATTTTCAAATCTAAAACTTTGAAATTCTGAGATTCATATTGAAGTGAAATCTTCTCAGAACACTGGTCATGTGGGTGAAAGACAATAAATTAATAAAACTTTGTGATTTCCTGAATGTGAATCTGTATTACCATCCTATGCAATCTACTGAAATTTAAGGAATTACATTTTAAATACCTAACATTCTTTGATGAACTTGAGAGAAAATAGAAAAATGATAGTTGAATTTGTTTTACTTATTTCATCTAAATAGTTTCCTCATTGTTTTTGACTGCATTCTGATCAGTATTGCTAGATATGCAAGGCAGAATTAAATATATCTCACTTGCTTTTGAATGAGAGCAAAATATTACTTTTTACTGAAGGATAATTTAATGGAGCAGAGAATTTCCATGTTTCAAAGTTTCCTGTCATGATATTTGGTATTTTTCAGATTGGTCTGCTAGCTCTGCATACATGAGATTTCTGCAGTAGCTATCAGGGAAGAAATACCAGTGTTAGCGAATTGTAAATCCACTAAAGGAAACAAATCTGATTTTATTGTGTTCTATTATAAAAATTCCACCACAGTGTTATATAAAATGCAAATCTGACCCAAATCAGATCACCAAATCCATTTATTCAGAATAAGTTCTCTTTCATTATAGGAAATAGATATATAGAATGAAGGAGAAAACAATAGAATAAGAAAATAGAAAGCAAGAGTAGACTGAATAGGTCAATAGGAATAGATAAAATTTCATCCATATTTTCTCATGACTAATTTGTGATGTTCAGAAACTGGTTAAATTTTAGATCATTTTGAATTTGAAGTGATGCTGAAGTGAGTGCCTCCAGGAGAGAGGGCTGACAGCCCTTCAAGAAGTCTCCAATGTTGGCATCACATTGTTGAAATAACTTCAGGTTCTGAGTCAGTCTTTATGGCACACTAACATTGTTTACCAACAGAATGAAAGTAAAGCCTTGTCTTAAAGATGAGGTCATATCAATTTAGAATCCGAGAGACTAATACAGAAAATATATGGTGGAATTTATTAATTTTGCATTTACTAATTGATATAATTCATATAATGAATATATTTGCATATATGAATATGATAGTATATTATATTTTCCTATACGATGATGAAAGTGAGAGTAGAGTAAATGTTTTGTTTGCTTTATATTTATCTGCATTGCAGTCCTGACATTTTTGTAAATAAAAGTAGTTTAAATGTTCAATTTACTACAGATTGGTTTGTGTTCAACTAAAATATATGGAATCCACACTGCATATAGTATCAGAAAAATATTCTCAGAGTTCTATGAGATTTTTTTTATTATAAGAAATCCACATACTTGGGGAGATGTTGGACTTTATTAACCATTGTTTACAATAAGATTCCAAAATATAACTGCATGCTCACAGAATTGATTTGACCTGTTTCCCCTTTGATTTAATATCTACTGAGATGCAGAGTTAATATTCTTACATCCAGGAGGACTCCAAACCTCTCTTTTTTCTACCTGCTGGATAATTAGGTAATTGATGACTATCTTTCTCTTAATTTGTTAGGTAATTAAAGTTTTCTATAAGAATCATCTATTAAGTAATGAAAGAATCCTGCTTGAGCACAAGGGCAGTGAGCAAAAGATAAGACCACCGTCTTTTCAGAGGTATCAGAAACAAACAATGCTTACTGTTATCTACTGCAATTTTTTCCCACTAGAAATGTACTTCAAAATGACATTTTTAAAGTTAGTTTACATATATATATATATATATATATACACACATATATGTATATATGTGTGTGTATATATATATATATATTTATAATATTGATAAAACATAACCAGATTTTCCTAAGCTGATTAAGCATAAACTTAATTTCCAGTATGTCAAGGATACCTTATATGTATTTATATGATTGGTGATCTCTAGGTCCATCTCCATAGGGAGCTGATTACTAATTCTGGAGAAAGGAATGAATCTATTCCATTCATCTAATTTTCTGTCTTGTTCTCGGTTTAATTGTTCTCTTCTAAAGCAACATTAAGACTGCCCTTATTTATCCCATGTTTGGAGATTACCCAAAGTGTCACTATCTAGGCGTTACGTATTTTGGAGATTATTCACAAACTCTGTCTGAAAGAGAGTCGTTTTTCATTTTAGCCTTTTCACTGTAGAGTTTATTGACCTTAATTTAAGGTTTTCATTGAATTTACTCACTTCTTTCTTTCTACTCTCTATGATTTTACTTTGCTAAATTTTATGGCATTTTTTCTCTGTTAACCTCCATTTCCCAACTTTCTGGCAATTAATTTCTCTCTAGCTCATTTATTTTAATTTTCTTCATTGTATTGAGTCTATGTTTTTCTACTTATCTGCTGTTGTTGGGAGTGAGAAAAACTGAATTTTTTGGCATCATCACCAGGAATACAGTATTCCACCCTTCTTATGTCAGGAAAAACACATAAAAATCTTTATTTTATGCTGATTACTGTTTCTTTATGGTAATGTTTCTTGACTGAATAACTTAAGAATAAAAAAATAAGCATCTGAGTTAGAAGTAACCATAAGTTGCATGTGGCTTTTCTGCTTTAGAGTTAGAAGAGATATTATTACCAACATTTTCTTCAAATTCTTTTCATAAAATGCATCAGGTTAAAAAGTTCTGAACTGGAAATGAATACTATAAGAAGAGAATAGCAATTGTTAGCATTGTTTCCCCTCTCAACCTGACAGAGGACTTTATAGAATCCAGTAAAATGTATTTTTTCCTATGCTTCATTATTTTTGACACTATGTAGGTAAGCAGCAAAACATTTGTAATCTCAAATCCTTTTTTTAGTGAGAAAAAAGAGAATAATTTAAGATTAAATGTTTAAAAAATGACCTAAGTTATTACCTTGTTGATAATTCTATGTAAAGCATAGACATCAAGGGAATAATAATGTCAACATAGAATGAATCAATTGACTATGTATCCTTGTCTTATTGTATTAATTTGTTTTATATTGTAGTTCACAAAGGAAATATTGAAATTATTTATTGAATATATATCCAAATTTCAATTTAAAATTTTTTTTATTAAAGCTCTCTAGTTTAAATGTTCAGAGGAAAATAAATATAGGTTTGGGTTGCTGTGGTAATGCAATTTATTATACTACAAATGAGGGACTATTAGTGTCTCAGAGGCCTCAACATTGACATCGTGTATGGAGCTATGTAATTTGATAATGTTTTCAGTTCATTAACCTATCATGCTATTGAAAACACCAAAGAATGAAGAGCAGAAAATATTGAAAAACTTGAGAATTCTTTAAAATTAGGAGATAAGGGATGCAACTGTTAAGTTTCTGATAGAAAATATATTTGGAACACCCAAATATTTCAATAAAGGAACTATTTAAAAATGAATATAGGATTAAGGAAACCAATAAGGTTTGGCAAAGCACTCAGCAACAGCCTAGACAAAACTACTGGTAATATATTTAAATTATTAAATATTTCCCATGTATCAAAATCACAGAAAGAGTTTAGTGCATAAGAAAGAATTATAGAGATCATTAAGCACAAATCTCATTGTAACACACAGCATTAAATTATTTCCAAAGCCAATGAATTCCATATCAGTTTTAATTAGTATAATATTCTTTTGTATGGTTTACTGAAATTTCTCTTAATATACCTTCTACTCTTTGCTTCCTTTGGGGTCTCAGTGAATTGTTTTGTCTTCCACATGAGCAAACTATGTGTGAAAATATTTACTCCAGAGTCAAATATTTAAGCATTTAAGGTGTTTTTAAATTAAAATCAAGTTTGAAGACCATAATAGTGTTTCCAAACTTTCCCATATTCAGCTGCATTCATCCAGACACTTTACCTCCTCTATATTACTATAAACTTCCCATGCACGTAGTTAAGGGCAATCCTTGTATTTGAAACTTCAGGCTATGCTAGGAATTGCTCTAATACTTTTTTTCTTATGAATCTCTAGTTTTTTTTCTCTCTACTGGAATATTCCCACCAGGCTGCAAATATACTGATATTTTTCCCACATTAATATATATGAAATTCTTTGTCTCTTACTTCCAATTTCAAATAAGACCCTTTTTCTCTCATCGATTTTGCATCAAAAATCGTTAAAATATATGTCCATAACACTGTCTCCTATTTCTCTCTCTCTCTTTCTCTCTCTGTTTTTTCCTCCTATCATACTGACTGCCCCTTCTTAGTCTCTTTTACTGATTTTTCTTCATATTACAACCTCTACATGTGTGAAAGCTCTAAGCTGTAATCCCTGAACTTTATTTCTTTGGGTGTTTAAATAGTGCATTAAACCTAATATACCCAGACTTAATTCCTGATATTCACCAACACCAAAACTGTGTCTCTTTTGTTGTTTCTGGTTTCAATAAATAGGTATTACATTTTGCTTTAGCTAAGAAACTCCAAGTCATCAGTAACTCTTCTCATTGTCTCACATTCCATATCAGACTTTCAGTTCCACCAGTTACGATAAATGGTATGTCTACCAAATAATTTAGTATAAGTAATATGGATTTTCATCTTTCCAGGCTATAACAACATTCTCCTTGCTGCTCACTGATCAAACACTAAATACAGTTCTCCTATTTGGATAGTCCACTTCAAACTACTGTTGTTGATATTAGTCAAAATAATGCACACAGCTGTAATAAACATTCTAAACTCAAAGTTTCTTAATATCACAAATGTTATTTCTTGCACAAAGTTTTCTCTAGGTTGTAGGTTCTCCTCCAAAATGAAGCTATGCCATCTCTGACAAATGGCCCTTAAGGTCACTGAAAAAGGAAAGCATGAAATGGAAAAAAGCAACTCAGCCCTTTATTACCTCAGCCCATAAGTGGCACTTATATTTCATTGGTCAGACTAATCACTTGGTCCCCACAAAGCTGCAAGACTTGGAAAGTTCAGCTAGCATATAGATATCGAAGAGTATTAGCATTCCCTGCAATACATAATTTTTGCATTTTAGCCTGGTTTCTCCCAAATGTAATAATTTTTATTTAAGAATTTAAATTCATGTAATATTTAAAAATCAACTCAGACAACATTTTATCACAACTAAAAGTAGATAGCTAATTAAATTTGTCACTTTATACCTGTTGTTTTCAAATTTCCTTTACTTACATAAACACAAAAAATATTTTTTGAAATTTTCAAATTGATTTCTAAAATATTTCATCAAACATGTATATTATTGAAAAAACATAGTACCTGAAATACTATCAATATTGACTTTTTCAATTATATTGAAGGCATATACAATAATGATTTCATATCACTAAAATGTATTAAAAATAATCTCTTCATTAATATACTACTTAAACTTTATTTTCATTTCACTTCATAGAAATTCATATTTATTTAATGTATTTTTATGATGATAAACCATTAATTCGGCTCCCCATTATATTTCTTGCAAAAATATGTAAAGAGTTGGAAATTCATTTATTAATATTTCTTTTTAATGCTTGTTATTATGTGGATTTAGTATTTAAAGAATTTCTTCTGGATTGAGTTATCATTACTATTACTATTAGTAAATATTTGAACCAAATAATATAAAATAGAGCAAATATTAATAAATAAGAATTAAATATAAAATATACATTTTATTTTAAATGCCTATTTGAATGAGGTGATTGGATTGTTTATGGATCATTATTACCTGTTGCTAGAATAAAAATTTCAGTATATTCATTTTTAGTTTTTGTTAGATATTATTAGTTAAAAATTTCATTTATGTGTATCAGTTGATGGGAACTAAAGAACTTCCATGATAGCAGTAGCACTCAATGT
Organism: Eubalaena glacialis; assembly: GCF_028564815.1. Lineage (NCBI taxonomy): Eukaryota > Metazoa > Chordata > Mammalia > Artiodactyla > Balaenidae > Eubalaena > Eubalaena glacialis. Next base: position 27,269,944 of record NC_083732.1, on the reverse strand, counting down.
TGTACCCATTTCAATTCATGTCCTCCTCCCTACAAAAAAATCACAGTGTAGTATTAAGTCAAAATTCATTATTTACTTTTGATAATAAGATGACAACAAAATAAGTCTTTTCATCCTTTTATTCTTGAAAGAAAAGACCTAAAACTATCCTGATTTTCAAAAGAATATATATTATCTCTTTAGGGTTATTCACTGTTTTCTACCTGAGAAATATAGCAAAAATATTTTACCAAAACCGTTAAATGACAGTGTATTATAATTATTTAACTTGATGTAATCTGATAGACTTGGAAAAATAAAAATATTTAAAAATTATTATAAATATTAAATACAATATTGTTTTAATGATTGTAGCTTTTTCTCATACTTTCAATTCAACAAAAGCTTGAAGCTATAGATTCAGCTATAATCACATTTAGGAATATGGATCTGTTCAGGGAAAATAAATATCATTCAAAACTCTTTGTATGCTATTTGTATGTACTATGCATCATGGAAAATGAATGATAGATAAAAAAAGTGCTCATTGTCAAACAAACCATCAGCTTATGTGTCTTGTCAGAAAAATATGACAATTCCTTAATTCAAATAAAAATTTTGTAAATACTTAATGCAATCTTACAAAAAAAAACACAAAATAATTTACAGAAGAGAATTTTTATGATAGAATATTAAAATCAGTGAAGACATATAATGTAGAGCAAATAACTTGATTCAATCTGTTTTAATATTTTATTAAGAAAAATATACAATGCATTTTCATTATGTAACAGCACTGTGTGGTGTTTAAGTTAAATTAGTTACTTAAGGAGTGAGGCCTATGATCTAAAGGCCAAGGTTCTTTCTAAAAATATGCACATTTGTATACCAGCCCACAGATGTTTAACTTTGGGCTAACATGGCACAAATAGACAAAAAGTCATTTATTTCCTCTCACAACCAAAGAAACACCTCTGTCCTGGGACTGCTCCTATGTAATTATTTCAATGATCACAATGGAATAAAACCAGAATATGAAAATTAACTTCTCTCTCAAGTTTCTATAAAGTGAATCAGTTTAAAAATAATTGAAATATTTTAATTTTTGAATATACAGCGGTAAAATCAAAAGACAGAGGGACGTTTCATTTTAAGTGTTGTTTAAAAACATATGATTAATTGAAAGCTCATTACCTGGAATATAATTATGAGGTATTATCTTATGAAAAGAAGGATCTTTATATTTCTGAACTGTCAAAGAAGTTGAAATTTTTAAATAACATTATAAAGCTAATTTTTTAATCTGTCTGCTATGTAAAGTGGCTGACAAAATGAATTCTACAGAAGGTCACATATTTTTAGCAATTAAAGAGTTGTAATGACAGGTGACCTATTATAGCATTACTACAATAATTTTGTAGTTAAATCGCAAAAGAATTGAAATTTGGTTTCAGCTTTTGTTGTCACACAAACAAATGTACTTACAAGATACTTTTATTGCCTTTCTCCTTAGCTACCTACTTTCTACATTTTAAAATATTCATTTCCAGCAATTATAATCATTTGGAACTGGCTGGCTTCCAATGATTTGGATGCCGTTATAAAGAAAAGAGTCAGGCTATTTAAAAATGTAACTATTAAAACAATGAAATGGTTCTGCTGAATGTTACAAGACAAAATAAAACAAAATAAAATTTAAAAGTATTCTTTTTATTCCATTTCTCCAGTTCACATCAACATAAATTGCATGCTTCTAAAACAAATTTTGGTCTACTTTTATTCTTGACATAAAATTAAACATATCCATAAGTATAGAGGCTGCAGTAATAGGTGTTTTATTGTTTAATATCACCAGGTCCCAAGATTCTATTAGCAGAAATAATAACATCAATTTCATATTTAACTGATATTCATCTTATTGAGGAAAATGTTCTCATTATTTTATTTGCTCATAGTGCTAATAATTTATTTTCTAAATGTGCAATTTAACAAAATTGAAAGAACATATTCAAACACATCTGCTTCAGATAATTTTTAATTTAAGAAAATCTAGATGATTTTATCTTTACTCATTTGAATTATTAAGATACACTTTTTCACACTACTCAAAATTAAATTGCTTAAAAATTGGAATGTTATATTATTAATAATAATCACTAATATAGAATATTTTACCTCTCTTATATATTGAAAATGTTTTTCAAAAACTGGTTCCTTCCATATATTATATATATACAGAGAGAAAGAGAGAAGTAATAGCTCATGTCCAAACCATCTTCCTAAAGTGTATTACCCACAGTGAATCCTCTGAACACTAGGTGATTTAATAAAAATATGTCAATGATATTAATATATTTACTGATTGAAAATAAGGTAATTCTGATGTGTAATGTTGGTTTCAACTGGAAAAAAAAATCTCTAAAATAGAACTTTCCTTTTAGTATTCATTATGGTCTCATTTGAGAGATCAGAACTAACAGCATGGATGAGGTAAAAGAGTTGTTTTATCCTGAAATCTGCATAAGATTTGAGATAGTAATTGTAGAATTAGAAAGATGTGGTCTGAAAGGCCTTTGACAATGCCACAGAGAAACCACTGAGGGTAATAGAAGATTCTGAGCTGGAAGCTGCTTTGAAATATATGGAAAACAGGGCAGCTTGGGAAAAGCGCTTCATGTGGGGCAGAGTCAAATATGACCTTAAGGAAGGGACAAAGTAGTAGTGTTTGGACAGCAGTACCATGGAATTTGTGTCTATCAATCAATCAATCAATCTATCTATCTATCTATCTATCTATCTATCTGCCTGAGTCAGCATTCAAATAATAGGAAGTGGTCAAAGAAAAATGAAATCATGTTAATTTGTCTTACATTAAATTCATTCCCATAAACCTCAGCTCTGACTGAACTTCTAATATTTTCTCTTCTTTTGAATTTTTGAATTTTGTTTTATTTATTGTTTTATACAGCAGGTTCTTATTAGTTATCTATTTTATACATATTAGTGTATATATGTCAATCCCAATCTCCCAATTCATCCCACTACCACCAACCCCCTGCCACTTTCCCCCCTTGGTGTCCATATGTTTGTTCTCTACCTCTGTGTCTCTATTTCTGCCCTGAAAACCGGTTCATCTGTACAATTTTTCTAGGTTCCACATATATGCATTAATATATGATATTTGTTTTTCTCTTTCTGACTTACTTCACTCTGTATGACAGTCTCTAGATCCAGCCACATCACTACAAATGACGCAATTTCGTTCTTTTATATGGCTGAGTAAAATTTCATTATATATATGTACCACATCTTCTTTATCCATTCATCTGTCGATGGGCATTTACAGAAATATAGATCAATGGAACAGGATAGAAATCCCAGAAATAAACCCACGCACCTATGGTCAACTAATCTATGACAAAGGAGGCAAGGATATACAATGGAGAAAAGACAGTCTCTTCAATAAGTGGTTCTGGGAAAACTGGATAGCTACAAGTAAAAGAATGAAATTAGAACACTCCCTAACACCATACAGAAAAATAAACTCAAAATGGATTACAGACCTAAATGTAAGACCAGACACTATAAAACTCTTAGAGGAAAACATAGGAAGAACACTCTTTGACATAAATCACAGCAAGATCTTTTTTGATCCACCTCCTAGAGCAATGGAAATAAAAACAAAAATAAACAAATGGGACCTAATGAAACTTATAAGCTTTTGCAAAGCAAAGGAAACTACAAACAAGACAAAAAGACAACTCTCAGAACAGGAGAAAATATTTGCAAATGAATCAACAGACAAAGGATTAATCTCCAAAATATATAAACAATTCATGCAGCTCAATATTAAAAAAACAAACAACCCAATCCAAAAATGAGCAGAAGACCTAAATAGACATTTCTCCAAAGAAGATATACAGATGACCAAAAAGCACATGAAAAGCTGCTCAACATCACTAATTATTAGAGAAATGCAAATCAAAACTACAATGAGCTGTCACTTCACACCAGTTAGAATGGGCATCATCAGAAAATCTACAAGCAACAAATGCTGGAGAGGGTTTGGAGAAAAGGGAACCCTCTTGCACTGTTGTTGGGAATGTAAATTGATACAGCCACTATGGAGAACAGTATGGAGGTTCCTTAAAAATCTAACAATAGAACTACCATATTACCCAGCAATCCCACTATGGGGCATATACCCTGAGAAAACCATAATTCAAAAGAGTCATGTACCACAATGTTCATTGCAACACTATTTACAATAGCCAGGCCATGGAAGCAATCTAATATTTTCTTTAGTCCACTAACTTTCCTACATTTAGAATGGAAAATTTCCCCCCACAGTGTTTCCTGTCCCTTGCCTCTACTCAGCTTTAGCTGGTCGATTTGTTTCCAGATATGTTGAGAATACAGAGGAAATATATGTACACTACATCTGACTCTTTTCTTCCTATTCATTCACTTTTTTTATTGAGATATAATTGGCATATAACATTTTGTAAGTTTAAGGTGTAAAATGTGTTGATCTGATACATTTATATATTGCAATGTGGTTACCACCTTAGCGTTATTCAACACTTCTATTAAGTCACATTAATTATCATTTCTTTTTTTTGTGGTAAGATTAACTAAGATCTGATCTCTTGACAACTTTGAAGTATTGTTGATTATGACTGCTATGCTGTGCATGAGACATCCACCTGTTAGAATGAGTATTGTCAAGAAGACAAGAGATAACAAATATTGTTGAGGATGTGGAGAAAAGAGAACCCTTGTGCATTGTCAGTGGGAATGTATATTGGTTCGGCCATTATGGAGAACACTATGGAGGTTCCTAAAATATTAAAAATAGAATACCATATGACCCAGAAACCCCACTTCTGGGTACATATCCAAAGGAAATGAAAACAGGATATTGAAGAGATATTTGCACTCTCATATTTATTACAGTATTGTTCACAACAGCCAAGATATTAATTGACTTTTTATTTGTGATTGCTCAGTGCTTTCTGTATTATAATTTGCTTTTCTCTTTCTTTACTGAGTCATCCTCATCAGGATATGAACAGGGTTTGATGTCACCCAAGTGAAAATGAAACAAAGCAAAACATAAAAGCCTTTTGTGATCCCCCTTCTATTCCGGTACTCTCACACCTCCATGTTCCCTTTCCAGCAAAACTCTTCTGAGTATTCTGCATACAATCAATCTACTCTCTATCTTTCCATTGTCTTAGGAACAGACTTTAATTTGAGGACACCATTCTCTCTTGTTTAACCTTCTACTCCACGGGACTTTCATGCCCTTTTTGGACTCTATTCATCATTTTTAACTAAATTTTGGCACACTCTAGAACCCACTGTGGACCTCCTATTTTCTCTATATACATACACTTTCATAGGTAATTCCATTTGTTTCACGACCATAAATATCATATAAGTTACTGATCAATACCAATGTATTCATCTCAGACCTTTGCCTAACTCCCAACTTGTATATCTTTACTCCACATGACTGTTTGGTTCATACTCTTAAAATGTGTTCCGACCTCAGCCTTCCACATTCATTAATGGCAGCCTACTACCTTAGTTGTTTAGTTTAAACACTATTTAGTCATTTTTGAGGACTCTTTTTCTTCTATAAAGAATCCTTCAAAACAAATCTCTGACGGTTCTACTTTGAAACATATTTAAAATCTATCACCATCACCTCCACATTCCAAATCACTATATTTCTGTTCCTGAGTTATTATAGTAATAGTCTTCCTATTGCCCACATAATTGCACACACACAAACACACAGACACACACCCACACACACAATATTTTCTGTACCTCACTCACAATAGGTGTTCTCCACATGGCAATGAGAGTGAATACTTGATACCATCTAACATCTCTACTAAAATATCCAGTGATTTTTCATCTCTCTCAAAATAAAATCCAAAGTTCTTACTCCACTCTGGCTCCATGATACTACTGTTATCACCCCTTAAATATACTAAGCACTCTAAAACTTTTAATTCTGTTGTTTTTTATCTTTAAAGGTCATCCCTTGATATTCTCATCACTCATACTTTCAATTCTTCCAAATCTTTGCTCAAATGTTACCTTAACAGATAGGCCTTCCTTGAACACTCTTTGGAAAATAGGAGTCCCTGCATTCTTTATGGATTTATTTGCAGCTTTTTTGCTCTTCATAGAACTTATCATCTGACATATTATATATTTGTTTGGTTGCTTATTGTCTGCCTTCCTCTACCAGATTATAAACTCTGTGATGGTAAGAATTTTGTTCTGTTCATTTTGCCCAGAACAGGACTTGATGCACAGTAACAATCATAAATATATTTTAAATGAGTGAATGAATATGGATTCAAATTAAGTAAGAATTTTATGTGAACACTAAAGCTATAAATATGTGTCAAGATGGGGTCCTAGATTGTATGGTGAGATGGACAAGTAAGGGAGTCCTGGTAAGTAATGAATATTGTCTTGGGATGCATTTTGAAGTGCCAGTCTGACTTCCATAGATCTGCCTCTTGATGTTTTTATATTTGTCAGAATCTGACTATAGTGAATTCTGATACCAATTATTTGGCTATAAGTTCTAAGGCCATTTAGGGCATTTGTTGAAGTAGACGCTGTTCTTAGATGGTTCACCACTGTGAGGGATCATACTTAAAATTATGATCTTAGACACGGCGACAACATTAAGGTGGACTTCTCTGTCCCCCATGGCATTTAATGGAATGACATGGTTTTCCCTCAAGCAAGAAATTCAGAAAACAAGTCTATTTATTTATGTATTTTCCTTAAATATCCAAAATATAATCCTGTATTTCTAATTTTTTTTTTAAAAAAGGAGCACAATAGTTGGTAGGGAAGATAAAGTACATAAAATAATTTCGTATCTATATTAACTATCTCTGTATAAAAGAGTCCAGCAAATTTTAAGAAAAGAGAGAATTGTGATGCTGCTGCAAACATTTCCTTTTTAAATGTTTTGGCAAATGCATACACAAATACAAAATAAGAAAGAAATTAGTATATACCACACACACACAAATATGCACAGAAAAAAAGTGGTTAAAATTTCAAGATATAAACAATTTTAATGTATTTACCAACCTGAATACCAAGCAAATAATAAATTTAATAAAATGGTGAGAGAAAAAGTAAAGTTCAAGGTTCAATAAAACTAGGAACCAGTCACAATGTCAAACTATAAACTAATAAAACTAGGTTTTAAATGCACTGCTATTTGAACAAAATCTAGGGACAATACTGAGTATAAATACATTCTTCTGCTGGTCATATATAGCAGAGTTCTCCATATGTTGACAAAATATCCTGAAGATAGAAACAAATAAACTCTTGCTGTTCTGTGTGGAGTTGTGGATTGGATGGTGGCAACTATTTTTGCTAAACCCTTCAGTTTAACTGAGGTGACAGGGTATAAAAGGAGGAGATGTGAAGTAGAAATTCACGCTGCAGCTGCTAAACAGCTGAAGCAGAGTTAAGACACTTAAAGACTTTTGACAAAAAGGTTATGCCATGAACAGGAAGACTTGTCAACTAGTGTGAAGCAGATGCAGACCTATAGGACAAAATGCGTGAAGAACGTGCATTGAGACACGTGATCCTAGCAAATCCTTGCTCAAGCTTCTGACCCCTTTCTCTGAACAAATTTTGGTTAAGAGCCATGCAATAAAGCATGACCATCATTCAAAAATAACTAATAAAGCAATGACAATGTCACTATACCATAGATAATGAAAAAACAAAGGAAAGAAAAAAATGCACAAAGGAGAGGGGAAGAATATACATCAAAAGAATTAGAGCATAAAACAAAATAATTATATAATGTAACTAAGCAGTTGTATAAATATTTGCTCAAGAAATTTGTAAAAATATGACCTTTCAGAAATAAAAATTTCAAAGAAGAAATTCAAAGGCTTAAACATAAAATCACAAGGTAACATATTTGGTATATATACATTTTTTTAAAGGAACATAGTATAATATTATTAAAAAATAATATCTGACAAAATTAGCTAAAAGTGAACAGTAAAATGTGAAAATACTCAATGTACAAGTGAATTTTACCTCAGAAATGCAATGTTAATACAAAATTGGTAAATTTATTCTATCATTCGACATATTGATAGGACAAAAGAAGTATATCTTATGTTCAAATGTATACATTTAAAAGGCAGTTTATAAAATTCAACATCTTGATTATAAAAGGAAACAGGAAAAAGGAATATGTATCCAAATTTCATACATACATGCAACAATTTAAAAAATAGAAATACTTTGAAAGATGAAATACTAATCATTCCTCAATCTACTTAAGGATATTTACTATCATCATGTTATTTTGATATTTTTTAAAATACTAGCCTTAGTAAATGGCCAAGACAAACTCTAAGGAATATTTCTATCAGAAAAGGAGAGGGCAAATTATCATCCTCTTCAGATATGTTTGTATACCTGAAAGCAAACTAATCACAAAAAGAATTTCATGTTTTCTCCTGGATTATGTGATTTTTTAAAAAAAATGAAACATAGTTGATTTACAACATCATATAAGTTTCAGGTGTACAAAAAAGAGACTCAACCTTTTTATATATTATACTCCCATTTAAAGTAAGCATAAAATAAAAGCTATATTTCCCTGTAATGTATGATACATCCCTGTAGCCCATCCATTTTATACATAACAGTTTGTACCTCTCAGTCCCCTATGCCTAATTCTTCCTTTCCTCTTTCCCTTTCCCCAGTTGTAACCACTAGTCTGTTCTCTTTGCCTGTGAGTCTGTTTCTATTTTACTAAACTCATTCATTTGTTCTATTTTCTAGATTCCACATACAAATGATAACATACAGTATATGTTTTACTCTGATTTATTTCACTAAGGATAATAACCTCTAGGTCCATCCACATTGTTGCAAATGGCAGAATTTCATTATTTTTTTACGGTTGAGTAATATTCCAATTTGTGTGTGTGTGTGTGTGTGTGTGTGTGTTTGCATGTGTGTGTATACCACGTCTTCTTTATGCACTGATATGTTGATGGACACTTGGGTTGCTTCCATATCTTAGTTATTGTAAATAATGCTGTTATGATCATTGGGGTGCATGTGCCTTTTCAATAATGATATTATGAACATTGGGTGCATTTTCCTCAAATATACACCCAGGAGTGAAATTCCTAGATGATATGGTAGATCTGCTTTTAGTTTTTTGAAGAATCTCCATACTGTTATACTTCCCAATGGCACCAATTTACATTCCCGAAAACAGTGTATGAGGGTTCCCTTTTCCCACAAACTCACTAACGTGTTATTTGTAGACATTTCAATGATAACCATTCTGACAGGGTTGTGATGATATCTCATTGTGATTGTGATTTGCATTTCTCTGATGATTAGCAATGTTGAGCACCTTTTCATATGTTGGTCATCTGTGTATCTTCTTTTGAAAAATGTCCATTCAGGTTTTCCATTTTTAATTGGGTAGTTTATTTGATATTGAGTTGTGTGAGCTGCTTATATATTTTATAAAATAACCCATATCAGATATATCATTTGCAAATATTTTCTCCTATTCAGTAGGTGGTCTTTTTGCTTTATCAATTTCCTTTGCTGTGCAAAAGTGTTTAAGTTTAATTAGGTATCATTTGTTTACTTTTGCTTTTATTTCTTTTGCCTTAGGAGACAGATCCAAAAAAAAATATTTACTATGATTTTTGTCAAAGAGTGTTCTGCCTACGTTTTCTCCTAGGAGTTTTATGGTTTCAGGTTTTACATTTAGATCTTTAATTCATTTTGAGTTTATCTTTTTATATGTCATGAGAAAATGTTCTAATTTCATTCTTTTACATGTATTCATTTATAGTTTTCCCAGCACCATTTATTGAAGAGACTGTCTTTCTTCCATTGTATATTCTTGCCTCCTTTGTCATAAATTAATTCACCATATGTGTGTGTTTATTTCTGGGCTCTCTATTCTGTTCCATTGATCTATGTGTCTCTTTCTGTGCCAATGCCATGCTGTTGTGATCACTATAGGTTTGTAGTATAGTCTAAAATCTGGACATGTAATACCTCCAGCTTTGTTCTTTTTTCTCAAGGTTACTTTATCAATTTGGGGTCTTTTGTGGTTTCATATAAATTTTAGGATTATTTGTTCTAGTTCTATGAAAACTGAGATGGGTATTTTGATAGGGATTGCATTAAATCAGTAGATTGCTATGGGTGGTATGGACATTTTAACAATATTATTAATTCTTCCACTTAAAGAACTCAGGATATATTTCCATCTCTTTGTATCATATTCAATTCCCTTCATCAATGTATTATAGTCTTCAGAGTATACGTCTTTCACCTTCTTTGTTAAATTTATCAACATGCATTTCATTATTTTTGATGAGATTTTAAATGATATGGTTTTCTTGTTTTCTTTTTCTGATAGTTCATTATTAATGTATAGAAAAGAACAGATTTATGTATATTAGTCTTTTACCCTGCATTTTTACAGAATTCATGTATTATTTCTCATAGTTTTTGGTGGAGACTTCGGGATTTTCTATATGTAGTACTATGTCATCTGCAAATAGTGACATTTTTAACTCTTTCCTTCCAATTTGGATGACTCATTTCTTTTTCTTGTCTGATTACTGTAGCTAGGACTTTTTTTTAAACATCTTTATTGGGGTATAATTGCTTTACAATAGTGTATATCTCCTCCCTCTTGCATCTCCCTCCCATCCTCCCTATCCCTCCCCTCTATGTGGTCACAAAGCACTGAGCTGATCTCCCTGTGCTATGCAGCTGCTTCCCACTAGCTATCTATTTTACATTTGGTAGTGTATATATGTCCTTGCCACTCTCTCACTCCATCCCGGCTTACCCTTCCCCCTCCCCATGTCCTCAAGTCCATTCTCTACGTCTGTGTCTTTATTCTTGTTGTAGCTAAGACTTTTAATACTATGTTAAATAGAAGTAGTGAGAGTGGGTATCCTCTCATTCCTTATTTTAGAGAAAAAGATTTCAGCTTTTCACTGTTGAGTATGACGTTAACTGTGTTTGTCATAAATAGCATTTATTATGTTGATATATTTTCCCTCTATACCAACTTTGATGAGAGTTTTTATCATGAATGGATGTTGAACTTTGTCAAATCTGCATCTATTGTGATCACGTGATTTTTATCTTTCCTTTTGTTAATATGGTGTACCATATTGATTGATTTACAGATATTGATCCCTCCTTGCATCCTTGAAAAAATTTCCACTTGATCATGGTTTATGATCATTTTTACATATTGTTGAATTCTGTTTCCTAACATTTTGTTGAGGATCTTTGCATCTATATTCATCAGAGATATTGGCCTACAATTTTCTTCTTTTGAAGTGTTTTTGTTTTTGGTTTCAGGGTGATGGTGGCCTCATAAAATTTTCTTTTAATTTGTGTATTGGAGTTTTTATTTTACCTTGTTATAATAGATTGAGAGTGATTGCTCTAAACAAGATGATATAATTTCTTACCCTTTTGGCATGTGCTCAAAATTAATATTAAACCACATTTATTTTTTAATTTTTTTATCTTTTTATTTTATATTGGAGTATAGTTGATTAACAATGTTGTGATAGTTTCAGGTGTACAGCAAAGTGATTCAGTTATACATATACATGTATCAATTTTTTTTCAAATCATTTTCCCATTTAGGTTGTTACATAATATTGAGTAGAGTTCCTTGTGCTATACAGTAGGTCCTTATTGGTTATCCATTTTAAATATAGCAGTGTGTACATGTCAATCCCTAACTCCCTAAGTACCCCTTCCCCCCACTCTCCCCCGGTAACCATAAGTTTGTTCTCTAAGTCTGTGAGTCTGTTTCTCTTTTGTAAGTTCATTTATATCAATTTTTTTTAGATTCCACTTATAAGTGATATCATACGATATTTCTCTTTCTCTGTCTGACTTACTTCACTCAGTATGACAATCTCTAAGTCTGTCTATGTTGCTGCAAATGGCATTATTTTATTCTTTTTAATGGCTGAGTAATATTCCATAAACCACATATATAAAATGTAAAAAGATGTTGGTCAAAGGGCACAAACTTTCATTTATAAAGTTTTTGGAATCTATTTTATAGCATGATGTCTGTAATTAAAAATACTCTGCTACACACTTGAAAGTTGCTAATAGAGTAGATCCTAAATATTCTCATCACATATACATACACACACATACACAGAAGTAATTATGTGAGTTGATGGAGATGTTAACTACCCTTACTGTGGTAATCTTTTTGCAATATATAAGTATATTAAATCATCATATTGTACACCTTAAACTTAAACAATGTTATATGCTAATTATATAAACAGAAACCTTAATTAAGTAAATTTTGGAGGCCAGAAGGGGGAGCTCTCATGCCCTATTTTGATATAAGAGACCAACAAGAAGAAGAAAGACTTATCTTTTTTCCTGGCAAGGACTCATCCAATGAAAAAGCATGGACTTTTTGTTTCCTACTGCCCTCCTAACTTATTTCCCCTCTCCTTCCCTTGTAGTGCATTGGACCTGGCACATGGCTTGCCATGGTTGCTGCTCTATGCTGATTTACAATTTTCTGCTGATCCCAATTATAAACACATCTTGTCAAGGGAAATATCTTACTATTTCAGGTCAACATTTTGGTAGCCAGTACTAGTACCAGAGAAGATCTTCCATGGTTCCAGGGTTGGTGACTAAACACATTGTGGTACCCACAGTTGATCCCATTGCACTCACTGCTTTTCTCGCCAAACTAGAGTTTGAAGGTATATTTTTCTCCTGGAAAAAGCTCACACATTCTCTGTTCAAAGCTCTCCAGGCTTTACTCAGGATCTATTTTAAGGTTTTGTCTTTTTAGTTAAGGCCTTGTTCTGTATGTAAGTGCGTTTGTGACACTTTGGTATAATTTTTAAGATCAGCCTTTTTAAAAGCTGGCTAAGAAGCCATTCCTTCACCCACTCCTTCAGGGTCAGGGGCTGTGTCACTGAAACTATGCCAATTCATCCATTGAACCATTCTATCAGAATAGGTCTATTCTATGGAAAATGGTTGAAAAGCCTGTGGTCTAGATCCTCCAGGAACATTCTGTTTTCGTAGAACTGGTTTGTATTAGCTTACAAGCTGTTTGAATTGAGCTGTTTGTGTTGTAAGCTGTTTAATCTGCTTCAAAATTATTCTTTCACTCTTCAAAGCATAAAACCCAGAAAAGATTACAAGGCTCAAGGTCTCATTAACCCTTGTACTAGCCCCTGTAGTGCCCCTATTTTACCAGTGAGAAAACCTAAGGGTCAAGGGTTTTTCTAGGACCCTGAAGCAATGAACATCATTGTTATCCCTTGATAATATGTTGTTCTTAACCATCATACCTTAGTAACATTCATTCCCACCAGAATCAAATTCTATACTGTAACTGATTTATGCATTGCGTTCTTTAGTATTCCAGTTGATGAAGCTAGCCAATGCATTTTTGCCTTCACTTGGGAAGAAAAAAGTTCACCTGGACAGTAATGCCTCAGGATTTTACTGAGAGTCTTCCCTTTTTCCTTTTTTGTTTATGAAAAGGAAGGGAATGCCCTTGGGTACTCATTGCAAATCATGGTAGTACCATAGATCCACAGCGTACTATAGCCAGCAACTTGGACCCTGTGGCACGAGGATATACCCCTTGCCTTAGAGAAAATCATTGTAGGATTCCCTTTAACAATGTTTGTACCTCATGCAGTAAAAACTCTCCTGAATTCTTACCACACTCAACATTTCTCAGTCAGCTGCCCTATTTCCTATGAAGTCATTTTATTAACTGCTTTTCATGTAAGTGTTTTATGTTGTAATAACTTTAACCCTGCCTCTCTTTTCCCCTTCATCACCAGTGAAGTCTCTGACAACAGCTTAACATGGATTGACCACCTCCTGACTCATTGTGATGATCTACAAGAAATTATTTTGGGTAACACTGACTTCTCATGGTTCACTGATGGCTCTTATTTAAAAGGTAACAATGACAAATATTGTGGTGGTCATGCTATTGCAACTCCTTCTGATGTTGTTGAGGCAGCATGTATTCTTATGATTACTTCAGTCCAACAGGCAGAATTATATGCTCTCACATGGGCTTGAATTTTAGCCAAGGACAAAATTGCCAATATATATACTGATAGTACATGTGCTTTTGGAGTAAATCATAATTTTGGAATGTTGTGGAAACAATGTGGCTTCCTTATTTCCAGTGGAAATGAAATTAAAAATTGCCCTGATGTTTAGGAACTATTAGACGCAATACTTTTACCTGTCATTTTAGCTATTATTAAGATTCTGGTGTATTCTAAACTTGACTCTCTGGAAGCTAAAGGAAGTCGCCTTGCTCATATTTCCACAACAAATGCTTCCCTTAAAGGGACCAACAGCAGCCATACCTCTGTCATGGTCCAAAGGGATATTTTACTAAATAATAATTTAGAAAAACTGACTAGAGAGGCCCAACAATTGGCCTCAGAAAAGAAACAATTAGAAATTCAAAAATTGTTGGTCTAATGAAAAGAGAAAGCTCTGGTTTGGACCAAATAACACCCCAGTCCTACTGGTGACTCTAAAACTTCCACTTCTCACCACTGTATATGCATTAAACCATCAGTTTACTGACAAAATGATAGCCTTCACGAATCGATATCAGTGGGGATACATTAACAAGGCTGCAAAAAGTGCCTACCTCACTTGTTCCACTTCTCCAAAATATAACCCAGAAAACTTTATGCATACTGGTTCTAGACATTTTAAACTACTAAGTGGACAATTAACTTCCTCTGTCTAATGGATATAAATATTTGTTATGGTCTGTATTTTTTCATACTGGACTGAAGCCTTCCCTTGTAAATAGGTACTGCCTCTTCTGTGGCTAAAGTCCTTTTTGAAAAGGCCATCCCTACCTAGTGAACTCCTCTTGAATATTTTACCAGCCAGGTACCTTCACAGGTCTGAGCTGTTTTGCCAGTTTTTCAACACTTTCTCTGTTCTTACCATGCTCAATACTCTGGTTTAGTTGAACACACTAATTACATTATTTAAAGTCAATTAAAGGTTCGAAATTTGTAGACTCAAATACCTTGGTCAAGAACATTGCTGTTGGTCCTTCTAAATTTCAGATCTACCCCTCTTGAAATTCATAAACTCTCACTCTTTGAAGCATTCACAGGATGCCCACTGCACTTGGTTCCTTCTTATTTTGAGCCACATCCAATAAAAAGAGGGATATTTCAATATTACAAAGGCCTAATTTCTTCTATTAAAAATATGCATGTTTCAGTAGAGGACTCTTTACTGTGAACTCTCGGGAGATGAAGTCCTTAATAGTCGTACCTTGCAACCTGGAGATTCTGTCTACTGAGAAAGACATCTCCAGAAGAACTTTCTTCAACCTCACTGGAGAGGTTCCTATTGAGTACTGCTAACCAAACTTTGTGCTGCCAAACTCCAAGGAATGGACATGGCTTCACATGACAGACCTAAAGAAATCACCAAACTTTGACTGGATCAGCACATCATCTGTTGACCTGAATGTAAAGATTTCCCAGAATTGCAGCACATGACATCCAGATAACTGGACTAAGCCTGTTAGACGTTTTATCACAAAACCTTTGCTAATGATGTAATGCTTCAGATAATATCCAATGTCTATCATTTTGGTAACATATGGACTTTGCATAAAACGTGCCTGTAAATTCTCCCTCCTACCCCTCCTTGTTACTTGAATGTGACCGCATAGGTTACCAATCTGTGCACTATCCCTCCAGCATGAGACATTATACCCAGAAAACATCCTTAAAGCATTGAGAGACAAAAATCTGATGAAACTAGAAAGCCTGACTCTTGATCAGTGATGCTTTCAGAGTAAGATATTGATCAAAAAGGGGAAATGTAAAATAATTAACAAGCAGAAACCTCAATTAAATAATGTTGAGAGACCAGAAAGGGGAGCTCTCGTGCCCTGCAAGGATAGTAGAGCCCAACAGGAAGAAGAAAGACTCTTCTTTCCTGGCACGGACTAAGCCAATAAAAAGTCGTGGAAACTTTGTTTATTCTAGGTTTCCCAACTTACTTTTCCCCTCAATAAAAGCATTCTCCTTTCTCTGCTGCGATGCGGACTTAGACTTGGAAAGCCATGGTTGTAGACTTTGAATTACAATTCTCTGCTGAGCCAATTTTGTTGGAGAAATATCTAGCAGTCTCTTTGTTTTTGGTCAACAGTTTCAATAAACTGGGAAAAAAAAAGACAATATAGGTCCATTCACCTATGCACTCTGACATAATTTTATGCTTGAATTATCACAAGTATTACATTTTCTTAACCTATAAGTCTCACAAAAAAAAGTTACATGTATTTTCTTTGAACATTCATTTAGATTTGAAAGAAATTATTTAATTCCTTTCAATTTAATTAATTTGCCCAGATAGTCACCATATTCAGTGTGCTTCATTCCTTCTTGAACATCTGAATTTCTACCTGATATTATTTCCCTTCAACCTGAAGAACTTCCTCTACTTTTCTTGTAGTATACTTATATTGATGACAAATTGTTGTACTTTGCTTTTATCAGAAAAAAAATTTTATTTTACTTTCATGCTTGATAAGTAATTTCACTGGATATAGATTTCTGGGTTGACAGTTATTTTCTTTCAGCACTATATAAGTATTATACATTTGTCTTCTGCCTCATCATTTCTGATGAGAAATCTATGCTCATTCAAATCATTGCTCCTTATGGTAACACATCCTTTTCTTTTTCTGGCTGCTTCAAGAATTTCTGTTTAACTTTTATTTTTAGAGGTTTTTCTATGATGTCTCAGGTATAGCTGTCTTCTTATTTACAATTTTTGGGCTCACTGAGCTTCTAGAATCTTTAATCTGATGTACTTTACTAAATTTTGGAAGTTTCTGGCCCTTATTTCTGCAATGTTTTTCTACTTAAATGCTAATGTTTACTTAGGGTAAGTCATCTAAATTTTAATATTTCTGTTTCACCACATTTAATGTACTGGCTTTCATACCCATCCTTGTGGTCACAAAAAGATTGCTTCATATCAGGCTTTACATTTGCATTTCAGGTAGAAAAAGTGGGGAGAGCAAAGGGACATAGGGCAAAGGATCATTCTATAAGCCTGCCCCTCTAAAAGAGTTAAATAAAATATTTTTAGGAAACACCACAAATCTGACACTGTTTATATCTCTTTGACAATGTATAAGTTACAAAGACTCTCTGGCTCAATCACTGATGAAGGAAAATAAGATTAAATGTGTGAATTTTGGTGAGCCGTTTATATGATTGATAACCATAACCTGGATAATCATATTTTTAATAATTATTCAAAAGCTCAAGCTAATTTCCTATTATTGTTCAACTTAAAAAGCTAGGAAAGCCTAATTTTAATGCTATTTCATTACTGTTTGACAATAAAAACATTACATATTTTCTTTGAGTTCTGATCTCCTGATCAATAAAAGTAGGAAAGAAAGTGCGAGAGAAATAATTCCCCTCCTATTTACCTCACAGATTTTCATAATAATCAAATACATTTACAGATTTAAAGTTATAAAGATCTACACAGGGGAAACAAAGTGTTCAGGATGTGGGGAAATGATGATATATTAACCATGTTTATGATTCTGAGTTCAAAACATCCTTGAAATTCATGTAGATTATTTGTCTTGTTTATATTATGTAGGAAAATAACATCTCACCAAACATTTTGAAAATATCTTTTGAGTTTTTTAAAAATTTAGTTTAGTTCTGTAATTAGATTATTTTTCAGAACCACCGTGTTGATTGTAGCATTTTGTAAAGACCTTTAATTGTTTTAATTTGTTAAAATAATTTGTCCGTTATTTAAAATAATTTGTCCAAGTTGTTAGTCTTTTTTTCCCTGATGTTTAAAGGCTGATATTTTGCAGCAAACACCAGAGATAGACAGAAGCCCAACATATGTAGGTAGACATTAATCATCATTGCTACTTCACTTCTGGGGACAGTGGCAAGTGTCATATGAATATACTATAACATCTCTTGGAATATTTGCTTATTCACACTATAATGTACTTTTATTCTTTTTTTTTTTTTTTCATTTACTGTTAAAAATTTACCAACATCAAAATTATAGGATGCCAGAGTAAAAAGCTCCAAGGAAACAACTAAATGTGTGTTTTATAAATAAAATCATTTAAAAATTTAAGACTGGGTTTCAAATAATAGAACTAAATTTGGGGAAAATACAAATCTTATTTCCAATCTCTTTTGTTTAATGTTCTATGCATCATCACATATGTTCCTCTTCAACCAAAAACAAAATCTTTAATTGACATTTATAAAATAATATAATGTGAAGTGGAGAAATGGGAAATATTCCATGGATATGTGGCTCTTAATGATTTTTTAAAATATTTCATACATCTGTTTCAGAATTTGATAAAAGTTATGTTTTTTTCCCTATAAAAATGCATATACTCATAAGTTTTGGATATTATTTCAATCCAATAATTTGCAGATCCTGTTCTTTATCCTTTGTACAGAATCACACAGAAACATAAGGTTTCACCTTACTGGACATTCTAGCATCAGCTCTGTACCTTCAAATAAGTTTTTCTTTAGAATCAAATCTCTCTGTCAGCTTATTTGGAAACAGCTGGGATATTGATGAACCCTTTCTGTTGATATCTAAGTATACATTTATTTATACTTTCCAAGGGTTTTCACTGAGTGCTTACTATGTTTTAGACAATCATGAAAATTTTACAAGAAATCAGTTGGATATTACTTTAAGTCATCAAAAATGACATAGAACTCAGAGATATCATAATAAAAATTCCTAACACCAAATCCTTGTAATCAAAGCCATCAGATATCTAGTGGGCACATAATCACTACAAATATTACATGGATAGACTATAGATTGAAGTGATTTTCCCCCCAAAATAGTTAGGCGAATGTGGGATATTCACTGTGTGAGCATCTCAGCAATAAGAAGATGATGTCACTTCAATTTCATATTTTGTTTGGAGTCTAACTGAAGCTTGAAATTAAATCAGTTTCAAGACTTTTCTTCCTTGTGAATAAGGGGAAAGTTTCTACAAATATCTTATGAATGGAAGTAGTCAAGGCTCACGTAGCTCTAATATTAAACTCTTTGGCAGAACATTTTAGACGGTTTCAATTCATGCTGTTAAACTTCTGTACGTGACTTCTACAGGTCTACACTTCAGTTTTAAAGACAACCCAATAATTTTTTATACTCCAGCATCAGCTGGAATAACAATTATCAACTCCCCTATGCTTGATCTGGTAAAATAAGCCAAATATAACAATCATTATTCAAGAGAGCTTATCAGGTATAGGGAAAAGATAAAATCATTTACATTAAATTTATACAAAACCAGGTAACATTATTTCAGAATATGACTAAATTCTTAGATATAACTATATTTTGTTACTGAAAAGATCTGGAATATTTTTGAAATATCAACAATATTCTTTTAAAAAAATCTTAAAAATTGTCCACAAAAACTGTGTACATTGAATATAATTATACTTGTCAAACCTTCATCTCCTTACTGGTTGAAACACATTAATATATAATTATCCAATTGTTTTGACTTTAGATTATTTTCTATAATACTCTGATTTATAGTAATTTCTAAAATGTGTTAGTGTCTTAGTACTTTCTAGTGTGAATCCTTTCATGTTTATTTACATTAAATTTTAAATACTTTAAATACTTTCCTACATATATTGCATAGGTAAAGTTTCTATCTACTATGAACCCTTTGAGGGTTTTAAGGTGTGTATTTTGGACAATGATCTTTCCACATTAATTACATCCAAAGGATTTTTTGGAACCACAAAAGGCCTCAAATAGAAAAAGCAATCCTGATAAAGAAGACTAAAAGCTGGAAGCATCATGCTTCCTGATTTCAAATATATTACAAAGCTATAGTAATCAAATAGTACAGTATTGGCATAAAAACAGACACACAGATCTGTGGAAACAAGCTAGAGAGTACAGAAATAAACCCATGCATAACTGGTTGATTTACTACGAAAGGGCCAAGAATACACAATGGGGAAAGGACAGTCTGTTCAATAAAAGGTGTTGGGAAAACAGGACAGCCACATACAAAAGAATGAAACTGGACCACTCTCTTACAGCATACATAAAATTAACTCAGAATGGACTTGAACATAAGACCTGAAACATAAAACTCCTAGAAGAAATCATAGGTGGTAAACGTCTTGACATTGATCTTGAATATGATTTTTTAGATTCATCAACCAAAACAAAAGTAACAAAAGTAAAAATCAAGTGGTATTTCATCAAACTACTTTTGCACATCAAAGGAAATAATAAAAATAAATAAGCAAATAAATAAAATCCTATTAAAAATGGATAGAGGAGTTAAATAGACATTTTCCCAAAGATATACAGATGAACAACAGGTACACGAAAAGTTGTTCAATATCACTAGTCATCACAGGAATGCAAATCAAACCCATAATGAGATGTTACCTCAGACCTGTTAGAATGGCTATTAACAAAAAGTCAAGAAACAAGTGTTGGTGAGGATGTGGAAGAAAGAAAATCCTTGTACACTCTTGGTGGGAATGTAAATTGATGCAGCCACATTGGAAAATAATATAGTGGTTTCTCAAAAATTGAAAATAGAACTACCATATGATATAGCAGTTCCATTTCTAGATATTTATCCAAAGGAAACAAAAACTCGAAAAGATATCTATGCCCTCATCTTTATTGCAACATTCTTTACAATAGATAAGACATAGGAACAACCTAAGTATCCATAGATGGGTAAATAAAAATGTGATTGTATATTATATATAACGTGTACTATATATATTATATATAGTATATATAACTCAGCCATATAAAGGGAAAGAAATTCTGCCATTTGTAACAACATGAATGGACCTATTGACCTTGAAGGCAATATGCCAAGTGAAATAAATCAGGGAGAGAAAGACAAAAACAGTATGATCTCACCAATATGTGGAATCTAAAACAAACAAACAGACAAAACAAACAAATAAAACTCCATAGATACAGAGAACAGATGGATGGTTGCCAGAGACAGGCATAGGAGTTGTGTGAAATCAGTGAAGGTGATCAAAAGATATAATCATCTAGTCATACAATAAATAAATCCTGGGGTTGTAATCCACAACATAGTGATTATAGTAAATAATACCGTATCGTATATTTGAAAATTGCTAAAAGAGGTTAAAAGTTCTCATCACAAGAAAAATAATTCGTAACTATGTCTGATGATGGATATTAACTAGACTTATTGTGGTGATCATTTTGCTATGTAAACATATACTGAATCATTGTATTATACATCTGAAACTAATAAAATGTTATGCATCAATTATACCGCAATAAAAATAGAAAATATTATCAAAATAATAGAAAATATTATTTAAAATTTCATAAAAATTAGAGATAAAAGTACACTATATGAAATATAAAATACACTGTATAAATTTTAAAACAAATAAGAGACAACAGAGAAAGGAGTGAGCTTGAAGATAAACACCAAGAAGACAAAGTTTGAAAAGATTGAACAGAGCTTCAGGGACCTGTTAGATTGTATAAAACAGTACAGTATATATTTAGTTGGAGCTTCAGAAAGAGAGGAAAGAAAAATGAAGACAGGAAAAGAAAAAGATTTTTTGGATGATAGGACAGAATACAATGACCCACAGATGGATGGGATGCAGAACTCTTTGTTACTTACAGCTCTGACATAAAGAAGGCTGCCAGAAATGGCTGGATTAAGATACATATATATATATATATGTATATATATATATATATATATAAAGGATTCATCACTACTGATGCCACAAACATTAAAAGGATAATAAAGGAATACTATGAATAACAGCATGCCCACAAACTTGATAACTTAGGTAATAGCAACAGGTTCTTTCAAAGGCCCAGATTATCACAACTTACATAAAGATAAGTAGATGGCCTGCATTATTGTTTGAAATTAAATCAATAATCTACAGCTGTACAAAGTAGAAATACTATGCCTAGATATTTTCACTGGTGAATTCTACCCCACCCAAATTATGGTAGAAATAATACCAGTTTTCCATGAAATGTTCAAGAAAATACAAGCAGATGTAACTCTTCTAATTCATTCTATGAGTCCACTACTACCCTAATACCATAAACAGATTAAGAAATTACAAGAAAAGTACAGACCAATATCTCTCATGATTGTAGATTCAAAATCTTCAACAATATATTAAGAAATCAAATTTAATGATGTATAAAATGAATTATACACCACAATCAAGTGTGATCAATTCCAGTTATGCAAGGCTGGTTCAGCATCTAAAAATTAATCACTATAATCTACCTTGCAAACAGTCAATTGATACAGGAAAATTTGACAAAATTCCAAGCCCATTAATAATACAAACTCTTAGAAAAGTTGGAATAGAGGTAATTTCTTCAATGTAGTAAATAATCCCACCAAGAAAAGAAAGAAGGAAAGAAGGGAGGGAGGCAGGGAAGAATGAAGGAAAGAAGGAAGGAAGCAAGGAAGAAAGAGAGGGGGGAAGGAAGGGAGGAAGAAGAAAAACTTCTCATCTCATATACAAAAACCTTATGGCTAACATCATGCTTATGATGAGAACATAAATGTTTTCCCACTAAGATTGGGAACAGGCAAATGTACCCTCTCTTTCTCTACTCCTATTTAACATTGTGCTGGAAGTCTTAGCTCATGAAATATAACATGAAAAGGAAATAAAAGGGATAAAGATTGGAAAGAAAGAGATAAAACTGTGTTTATTTACAAACTACATGATCGCCTATGAATCAAATAATCTTCAAGATAATTCATGGAATTGATAAGTAATTATAGCACGGTTGCAATATACAAGGTCAATATTAAAAAGTCAGTTGTTTCTCTATACCTCAACAATGAAAAATTGAAATTTAAATTTTAAATAAAGGAAATAATGGCAATAATAAAGATGAAATATTTTGGCATAAATCTAACAAAACATGTGCAGAACCTATATGCAGAACCAATATTATTGATGTCAATTATTCCTAAATTGGCCAATAGATTAAAAATAATCTCAATCAATATCTCAGCAAACATTTTACAGATAGTGACAAACTGATTTTAAAAATTTTATGGAAAGGCAAAATACCTAGAATAGACAACACAATACTGAAGAAGCAGGAGAAGGATTAGGGGAAGACAGAGAAAGAAAAATCATGCTAGTCAACTACAAATCTTGCTATAAAACTATATTAATCAATACAATATTTTATTAGGAACAAATAGGCATATAGATCAGTGAAACAGAATGAAGAGTACAGAAATAGACCTACACAAATGTAGTCAATTGATTTGACAAAGAGCAAAGGAGTTCAATGGAGAAAGTGTAGTCAAATAAAAATAGTGCTGTTACAGGCGAATATCCATATGCAAAAAAAAAAAAAAATGAAATTAGCAACAAATCTTATACTTACGGATCCTAAACATAAATGCATAATGCAAAACTATAAAAATTCTATTTTATAGATAAAATCTATAAAACCTTGAGTTTTGTAATGAAGTTTTACATAAAACACTAAAAGAGAGATCCCTAAAAGAAAAAAAATGTTATGTTGAACTTGATGAAAAGTAAACACTTTTGCAATGGGAAAGACATTGCTATGGGAACGAATAAACGAGCTACAAATGGGGAGAAAAATATTTCAAAGCATGTGTCTAATAAAGGACACATATCCAGACTATATAAAGAACTCTCAAAACCCAACAAGAACAAAAATTCAATTTGTAAAAGGGCAGAAGAGCTAAGAGACACCTCAAAGAATATATATAGATGGCAATAAGCCAGTTAAAAGATTCAACGTTATTCATCATTAGGCAAATTAAAATAATTAGATAATATTGCACATATATCAGAATAGATAACATTTTTAAAAACCTGAAAATATCAATTGCTGGTAAAGATACAGAGCAACAGCAAATTTCACTCCTTAGTCATGGGAATAGAAAGATAGTTTGCAAGATAATTCAGCAGTTTCATACAAAGTTAAATCTAATCTTATTATATGATCCAACAATTGTGTTCCTAGGTATTTACCAAACTGATTTCTGTCCCTAGATATTTACCATACAAATCCTGAACACAAATGTTTATCATATTTGCATTCATATTCGACAAAAACTAGAAGCAACTAAGATGTCCTTCAATAGGTGAATGCATAAGCAAATTGTGTGTTTTCTTTTCATAGAGTGGAATGTTATTTAGTGATAATAAAAATGAACTATCAAGTTATTCAGAAATATGAATAAATTTTAAATGCATATCACTAAATAAAAGAAGCCAACCTAAAAAGGCTACGATATAACTCAATTTACATGACATTGGGTAAAGGCAAAATTATAGAGACACACAGTATAGATCAGTGGTTGCCAGGAGTTCAGGACCCTGGCAGATGACAGTTGAATAGGTGAAGAACAGGGGATTTTTTTTAAGGTGCTGTGACTATTCTGTCTGATACTGTAGTGGTGAATATGTAACACTGTATTTATTAAAATCCATAGAACTTTACATAACAAAAAGAGTAAATCAATTCATGCAAATTAAAAAGATTGTTTATGAAGCCATGGACTCCCAAGATAGAGTGCAAACTGTGAGAAAACAATCTAACTGCATTACAAATATACAAATCAATTTCACTGAAAGTGGTGGAGAGAAATGGTAGTGACCTAAGTTAGCAGAAAGCAATGTGCTCTAGTTGATAAAGTTGTTTCCCTTATGGTATATATTAACAATTCTGAAGCCATTATATATGTAATGGAGATTATATATATATATATATAATGGATTTGAACAATTAAATAAACGGATGACAGATAGTGGAGGCTATGTTTCCTAATGTTGGAATGAGGTTACAGATAATCATGCAAAAATGGTAACAGTGATACATGACCACATGGATTAGAGTTAGAGAAATCAGTATTAATTCATGTTTATCATAATGCATATACATATGTTTACATTCCAAATAAACATATGGACATTTTCATATATGTGTGTATATATTTGGGGTAATACACACCCATATATTTCTTTGATCTGTCAGCTGCAAAAGCCTAGAAGCAACAACATGGTAATTGCAATGAGTATACCTGGTGCCAAGATTTTGGTTTCTAATGACATTCTCTGATAAAATGAAATGGGGCTCCTTGATAAATGACCAATTCTTAATCTGAAGCAAGAGTAATAAAAAAGATGAGCCTAGAGCATGCTGGGAAGTAAGGAAGTGCTAATAAACACACACACACACAAACGGGGTATATTAAGGAGTCAACGAAAGAACTTGCAATGGTCGAAGCTGGGAAAATTTGAGCAAAAGAAATAACGTAGTGTAGAGTAAAAAATAAATATCCATGAGTCCCTCTTAACATAAATAAATGAGTAAATAAACAAATGGGGGAAAAGAAAAATATCCCATGCAAAAGAATCCCAAGTAATTTAAGATCTTCTGCTCCAGTAGATATTCTGGAACATAACTCCCTACTTCTTAAATGTGTCCTGTGCCTCTTGAGTTCTTTTCAAAGAGTGCAGTATGGAAAGGGAAAAAGAAATAATTTTACAAAGGATAAATCTGATGAACACTACCTTAGCTTGGTGCTCAAGATTAACATCAACAGTAATAAGTCATGTTAACCGTATGTATCCGAGGTGTGATGTGCTAGACTGGAAGTTTTATTATGTGGTCTTCCTTTTAGAAAACCATAACCCTAGTATAATAATGAGAAAAATTTCAGACAATTCCCAATAGAGGGACAAAATACTTGACCAATTCTTCTCAAAACTCTCAAGGTCACCAAAGCATGGGAAGTCTGAGAAAAATGTCAT
This sequence comes from Eubalaena glacialis, assembly GCF_028564815.1. Classification (NCBI taxonomy): domain Eukaryota; kingdom Metazoa; phylum Chordata; class Mammalia; order Artiodactyla; family Balaenidae; genus Eubalaena; species Eubalaena glacialis. The sequence goes on along the minus strand of NC_083732.1, from coordinate 27,243,929 downwards.
AGTCATGAGGAACCTAACGAGACATGACAAATAAATGCAAAGTGATATGCTGGATAGGACCCTGGAGAAGAAAAAGGACATTAGGTAGAGAGTAAGTATTTCTGAATAATGTACAGGCTTCACATAATAATAATGTCTAGATATTGGTTCATTAATTGTAACAAATGTACCATACTAATGTAACAGGGGAATACTGTAATAAGGGAATGAAAAAAAAGGAGAAACTGAGAGCTGGTATATGCACATATTATTATTAAAGAAGGCATGAAAAAAGTCATAAAATTAATATAATTATATGCCACTTCAGAGAAGAATGAGAAAACGTGTAGCTGCTAGTGAAAATATTGCTTATATTTAGAAATTTTACAGCATTTATTGATTACATATACATTTTTCAATGAAATATTATCATTAGTACTTTGAATAATATGTCAAAATACTTCCAAAAGAGTGTGAAGAACAGTTCTTTTTTGTTTATGAAGCGCTTTGATACTTAGTGACACTGACATTTCAATATATAAATCTGGGTCAGTTTATTTATTTATTTAAAAGCAACATAAATACAGAAAAGTACACACATATTAAGTATATGTATGGTGAATTTTCACAAAACAAGGACATACATGCAACCAGCATTAGATTAAAAAAAAAAAAAAAGATTATTACCAACATTCCAGAAGCCCCTCTTATTCTTTGAAGGAAGAGGCCAGGGGTCATAGAAAGGTGGATGAAGAAAGGTAATGTTTGAACTGGATCTTGAAGGAAAGCTAGTATTTTAGCAGATGGAGATGAAGTATGGCAACAGGGACATTACAGAGAGAGGTAAACAAATGAACAATACCTCCCATATGCATTCCAGGAATGAAGACTAGTAAATCTGTTAAACTCTTTCATACACAAAGAGTATGCATGCTTGCAAGCTCAAAGTTGGCTTTTGGGCAATTTCTAAAGGGTTTTAATATCCCTATTGTATTTTGTTTGGTAGAAAGAGGGAAATTATAAAGGGTTTGAGTTGAGAATTGATCTCCTTTAGGATAATAAACCATAAAAATTACAGAGTAAATTGGCAAGAAACAAGATGTAGAAAAACCTAATAGGAGGACATTACTCCTCAAAGTTCAGTCTTTCAATGCTTTCTTATAAGACAAACAGTAGCAATAACCACATAGAGCTTCTATATCAGATTTATGAAGTGATATAATCCTTTAAGAGAAGCTGATCTATCTTCTCATCTTCCCTAAACAAATACATGCAACCATAGAGAATTTGTCTACAGATGTCCCCTTTCATACCCCTGATTCACTCAGCTATATATAGAAACAGATTGTAGCTTTTTTTGAAAATCCCAAGAGAAATTTCCTAGTAAACAATGGATATAATCCACATGAAATTATAAGCATGGATCTTAGTGACCATAAGATATTCTTGAGTCTCCCATAGCACAATAAGTGTTATTATGAAAAAAATTTACCTCAGAGAAATAGACAAACTTAATAATAGTAGCCTGGAGAAGTAAATACATATTTATGCAATTCCTTGCATGGGTTTTGTGTTATTCTTCCATGAAGAATACTAAATTCTAATATATAGCCTGTCTTCAGAAAATTGATAATTTCAATGGAAAAGAGATCCACAAATATAAAACAGCTATGTATAATGTGTCATTTGTCAAATGTTTAAATTGATTTGTTTTTTAATTTATTTTTATTGAAGTATTATTGATTTACAATATTATATTAGTTTCAAATGTACAACAAAGTGATTCAATATTTTTATAGATTATATTCTAATTAAAGTTATTTTAAAAATGGCTATATTTCCCTGTGCTGTAAAATATATCCTTGTTTCTAATTTATTTTATACATAATTTGTATCTTGTAACCCCACACCCTTATCTTGCTCCTCCCCACTTTCCTCTCCCCAAATTGATATCCACCAATTTGTTCTCTATATCTGTGAGTCTGCTTCTTTTTTGTATATAATGCAGATGTTGTAAAAATAGTATCTGAACATATCTCTAGGAACTATAGAAACTCAGTCCAAGGCTGTTTCTGGGAAGAAGTTCTGGTTGCCTTGCAGTCATGTTGGTTCTATCTTTAGAACACCAGCTGCAGGTAATGGCCAAAGAAGTAGAGCCATAGATTCCTTTTATAGTGAACACACTGCCAGAAAACACATTAGGCTGCTATTTTTTACATTATTATTTTCACTTTCATTTAGATGATTAAGTGATATATAAGAGAGAGAAGCTGAAGTTGTTGTCTGTCCTCATACTAAACGTTTAATTAAGTGGTTTGGCCATTACAGTTTTGGAATCACATAAATGATACAGACACTGATATGTCTTAAAGGCTTGAGAGATTTTACTCGTGTCAGTAAGTTTAAGGCATCATAAAAGCAATAGTATGAATTCTCCTGGCTTAGCTCAAATAGATATTCCTGTATAATCAAGAATTTGGCCAACCTTTGTTCCCAATTCCTTGGAGGTAGCCTACAGATCCTTAGAATTTCCTGAGTGATAGGATGTCTTTCTTATTCATAGTGGTTTATGCTACCAAGGTAATTCACTGTGGGTCCCTAGAAAATAGTTTATGGCAAAAACTGACTCAAGATGGGGGCTGGTCATGCCAGAAAGGCCAACTGTGTGATTAGGGGTTGAGTGTTTTAGCCGTGTGATATCAGATCTCTGGGGAGAGGAGGGGAATATGGAGATCAAATTCAATTGTAGCCAGTGATTCAATTGAACATGTCTACATAATCAAACTCCAATATAACTCTAAACATTGAGGCTTGAGTGAGCTTTCCTGCTTGGCTCTCCTCTGCATATTGTCATATATCAATATGAAAAGATGGTTACATATCCTGACTCCACAGAGAGGACAATGGAAACCTTTATGTTTGGAACTCTCCTAGATCTTGACCTATGTATCTCTTCTTTTGGCTGCTTCTAATTTGTATTATTTTGCTATAATAAAACTATAATTATTAGCACATTGCTTTCCTACGCTGTGTAAGTTGTACTAGTGAACTTCACCAACCTGAGTGGGTAGTGAAAACACCCAAACTTGAAGCCAGTTAGTTAGAAGTGAGGATGGCCCTGGGAACACCCAAATTGATGGCTTGTATCTGAAGTTAAAGCAGTACTCCTGTAGAGACTATGCCCTTAACCTATGAAGTTTACCCTGATTCTGGCTAGTTGATATCAAAGCCATTGCAAGTATTTTTAAACAAAGTTTATAAAAGACACTCTGCTAGCTATACATTTTATAATTCCCTCCTTACTTTGACCTTACATCACCAAAAAATGATATTATTAATGTAGAATCACCCAGTAATTTTTGTATATGAGTATTTCTTGATTTCTTCCTTATAGATTATACAAAGTATCTCAGACAAATAGATTACAGTAAACACATTTAGTTTTAACTGAAAGGCAAGCATCATGTATTCTAAGACAGAGGGAACATTATTACATAGCTCTGCATAATAACTAAAGAAACAAAGTAACAGAAGCTCCAATATTAGCTCACCTCAGATAATTATGAGGAAAGCAGACCAACCATATCAGCTTTGACTCAGACCACCACTTCTTAACCAGGGAATCTAGAAAAGTGGTCCCAAGTCTAATTAAAAGCATAGAATCAATGCAAGCATTTAACAATTCTCTCTCCACTACTGAACCCAAAAGCTAGAGTTAAATTTAGTAAGTTAACTGACTTGTATTTCAGCTATGATTCTCAATATTAAAATATTTCTCACTATTTGATATTGATGTAACCAGCAATCATGCCTCCTCCTTCCATCCACCTTCACACTCCAGTGATCAAAATGCCTTGACAGTCTGCAAACTGATAGATGCTTTCTTGGAATGTTGTTATTTTCTGATGACAGAAAAAGTGCTTCCCTCGTCAAAAATAGAATTAAACAAACTACAAAAGTAACATAAAGACATAAATTTCAACTTTTGTGGAAAATAATGCAGATCAATTCAATCTAACTTTTTTCTATAAATGTTATGAAGTTTAAAACTGCTGAGGAAAAGTAATTGGAACACTAAGAACTTAAACTGTGCATAATTTGAACCCTTTTAGAAATCATTGAGTGAAAGTTCAAGAAATGAGTCATTTAAAATATGCATTAAAAACAATGCAAAACAGTAAAATGGCATTAGGTCCAGCTGAGGTATAGAATTATTCAGAACATCCTGTGAAATCTTACTCATCACTTTCAGATTAAATTTAGATTTGAAAAACAATTTAGCAACAAGCTATATTCAGAGATACAGTAATATTCACATGGCTTGGGAAGTAAATAGGCTTATTTAGCATTTATGTTTGTGACAGGTAAAATGGAATTTTTATTACAAATAGAGGAAAGTTTGCTGGTTTAAAAAACTATACTTTTTTTTTTTTTTTTAATCAGTAAAATAAGAAAAGAAAAACCTTGCAGAACTGATATGCCCATTAGGTGATTTGAGAACTAGCTACCTATTGTCAATATGCTATATTACTTTAGCTGGAGGTTTCTGGCATTTTAAAATAAATGAAAGGTGAATATTGAGATAACCATTAAAATTAAGAGGATGTATTTTATTCTGGAAGACAAGAAAAAGTTACATATATTTCATGATCTACCTTTCAACTAATTCCTTACTTCCCTCCCACATGTATCCTAGTCTTCAGTAGCACAATTACTTTAAATATGCCATGCTCTGTCAAGCTTCATGCTCTTGATAATGGAGTAGTCTCACCTATATGAAGTTCTATTCCTTCTCAGAACTTGATAAAGGATGCCTTAGAGTTTGACATGGGACTGAACATAAATGAATAAATCTTTGTATCTGGGTCTTACCATCATCAATATAGCCTTGCCTACAGAGGTTCAAACTCCATCACTTGAAAACTTGACAGCTAACAAACCTGGGAAATTAATATGCAGCAGTAGGCATAACAATACATACTTTAGATGAGAATGATTTAAAGTTATCACAAAGAAAACACCATGTTTATGATAATATTAGGCTCATTGAATTTTGAGGCGTCTCTGCTATACTAAGAAGAATATGGGACTTGAAGTCTGAGTCATTGAAACATTTATTCATTTTAGTTTCTAATTTGTATAGGAAAACATAAAATTACTTCCAATCATATGTTAAAGATTTTACTTAACCCAATTTTAATGGGGAAAACAGGCAGATGAAAGAATAGGTTCAAAGAAGTCAAGAAGCACAGATTTATATGTATTAAGGAAAGCTGAAATGATGTTCAAATTGACATAAAACTGATTTTCTCTATGCAGGTAAAAGTCAATTGAACATCCATCAAAAATAATTTATTTGCATGTCCATAGATGAGAATTATTTTGCATTGCTACAGGTTATATGCACCATAAAGAGGTGTAAAATAGTCCACCAGTATAGAAAAGATAGAATCACCTATAAAGTTGTGTTGTAAGCAATGCAGTTTTCCATTAAATATATCTAGTTTTTTTTTTTCTCATTTCAGTTTTCATTGAAATGAACGTTGTGATTTTAAAAAAGTCAATGAAAGATTACTCTTGTTTATAAGTTAAAGCTGGACTCATCATTATTTATATAGGTGAAGTCAGAATGTTTATTTACTAGATGAGTCTTCTTAAATTTGCTTTGCTGGCAGTTTTTATAAGGAAATGGATTGGGCTTATAAAATTCTCCATTATTTGCTCACTTGTTTACAGGAAGCCATGTCCAAGAAAATCTCTCTATCAAATTTTTACCTGTGATACCTATGGATTTAGGAGAATTCCTTTCTTCTCAAGGTCCCTAAAATACTCTAAGTTTCCTTTCTCAGTAGAAAGTGATATTCCTTGTCACTTACAAAACTGGAACTCTTCCAGTCAGGCCACTTTCTTTAAGAGAGATTTATAAGTATTGGCTTCATATAGCAGACTTTAGTTCCTTAAAATAGCTTGTCCTAACTGATTAAATAATCATCATTCTCAAATATGATATTACAGGCAAGACCTTGGTTGCATTATAATTGTTCATTATATTCTGATAAAAAGAGGACAGATTTAATGAATTTATGTAAGTAAATATGTTGCCATAGAAAGCAAAGAGACTCCGAATAGTTTCTGATTTGGGAAAGGGGAGGTCAGTTAGAATAAAATGTCATTTAAAGAAGTTTTGTTTCAAAGAAGTAGACTCACATAGAGAGAGAACAAACTAGTGGTTACCAGTGAGGAGAGGTATGGGGGGAGGGGCAATATAGAGGTAAGGGATTAAAAAAAGGGCTATTATGGTGTCACCTACAAATTGGCACTTGCCATCTACCTCTACAAGGATTAAATTATGAGCTGCTGCAGCTGCTGACCTTCAACAGCCCCTGAAAGGAATTCAGGATGGAGAACACAAATGAGGCACTCTGTGCTCTGGAAAAAAATGGCAGAACAGGTCTTCAAATAGTTAAATATTTTCAGGAGACGATTTTATGAGCCCAAATCTTTCATCTCCCCATATCTAGAAGACCACTAAAATCGTTCATGGCAACGTCTGCTCCTTGTGACTAGCAGAAAACTTCTGCAAAAAATTACTCGATTATATGTACTCCCTCTTCACCAAAATCAGATATATACTGACCTTCCCCCAACCACCTCTTTGGAACAGTTTCTCAAAGCTATCTGAAATGCTGTCTCCCGGGCTCTAGTCCTCATTTTGACCCAAATAAAACTTAACTCACAACTCTCATAGTGTGCATTTTTTTTCAGTCAACAATGGGATTATATAAAATCATGTGAGTGAAATTTTGAAAATTGTAAAACACAGTAAAATTTTAAAAATGTTTCATTCAAAGAAAAATAAATTTCAAAAAAATATTTTTTTTTCAATATTTAAAACTGAGACTACTGGTTTGCTATGACTTCCCAAAAGCTTGAGAAGCAAAGGGATTCCATATATTTTTGGAAAATACAAGACTAAAGTAATATAAGCAATATTCCAAAGGAATAAATATAATCAACTCTTACTAGTTCAAGCAATCCTAGGTAATTAACTGTTGTTCAGCTGCACCTTGGACTAATAATTTAATGAATTTGTCTACTATTTTTTTGTTGTTGTTTGGGTAGACATGTTTTCTGTTTTTTTTTTTTTTTAACATCTTTATTGGAGTATAATTGCTTTACAATGGTGTGCTAGTTTCTGCTGTATAACAAAGTGAGTCAGCTATATAGATACATATGTCCACATATAATCTCCCTCTTGCGTCTCCCTCCCACACTCCCTATCCCACCCGTATAGGTGGTCACAAAGCACCGAGCTGATCTCCCTGTGCTATGCAGCTGCTTCTCACTAGCGATTTTACATTTGGTAGTATATATATGTCCATGCCACTCTCTCACTTCATCTCAGCTTACCCTCCCCCCCCCACCCATGTCCTCAAGTACATTCTCTATGTCTGTGTATTTATTCCTGTCCTGCCCCTAGGTTCTTCAGAACCATTTTGGTTTTTTTTTTAGATTCCATATATTGTGTTAGCACAGAGTATTTGTTTTTCTCTTTCTGACTTACTTCACTCTGTATGAAAGACTCTAGGTACATCCACCTCACTACAAATAACTCAATTTCGCTTCATTTTATGGCTGAGTAATATTCCATTGTATATATGTGCCACATCTTCTTTATCCATTCATCTGTCAATGGATAATTAAGTTGCTTGCATGTCCTGGCCATTGTAAATAGTGCTGCAATGAACATTGTGGGACGTGACTTCTTTTGAATTATGGTTTTCTCAGGGTATATGCCCAGTAGTAGGATTGCTGGGTCATATGGTAGTTCTATTTTTAGTTTTTTTAAGGAACCTCCATACTGTTCTCCATAGTGGCTGTATCAATTTACATTCCCACCAACAATGCAAGAGGGTCGCTTTTCTCCACACCCTCTCCAGCATTTATTTTTGGCGATTTTTTATGATGGCCATTGTGACTGTTGTGAGGTGATACCTCATTGTAGTTTTGATTTGCATTTCTCTAATGATTAATGATGTTGAGCATTCTTTCATGTGTTTGTTGGAAATCTCTATGTCTTCTTTGGAGAAATGTCTTTTTAGTCCTTCTGCCCATTTTTGGATTGGGTTGTTTGTTTTTTTGATATTAAGCTGTGTGAGCTGCTTGTATATTTTGGAGATTAATCCTTTGTTGGTTGCTTTGATTGCAAATATTTTCTCCCATTCTGAGGTTTGTCTTTTCATCTTGATTATGGTTTCCTTTGCTGTGCAAAAGCTTTTAAGTTTCATTAGGTACCATTTGTTTATCTTTGTTTTTATTTACATTTCTCTAGGAGGCAGGCCAAAAAGAATCTTGTTGTGATTTATGGCATAGAGTGTTCTGCATGTGTTTTCCTCTAAGAGCTTTATAGTGTCTGGCCTTACATTTAGGTCTTTAATCCATTTTGAGTTTATTTTGTATATGGTGTTAGGGACTGTTCTAAATTCATTCTTTTACATGTCCAGTTTTTAGCTGTCCAGTTTTCCTGGCACCACTTATTGAAGAGGCTGTCTTTTCTCCATTGTACATTCTTGCCCCCTTTATCAAAGATAAGGTGACCATATGTGCATGGGTTTATCTCTGGGCTTTCTATCCTGTTCTATTGATCTATATTTCTGTTTCTGTGCTAGTATTTCCATACAAATTGTGAAATTTTTTGTTCTAGCTTTTTGAAAAATGCCATTGGTTGTTTGATAGGGATTGCATTGAATCTGTGGATTGCTTTGGGTAGTAGAGTCATTTTCACAATATTGACTCTTCCAATCCAAGAACATGGTATATTTCTCCATCTGTTTGAATCATCTTTAATTTCTTTCATCAGTGTCTTATAGTTTTCTACATGCAGGAGTTTTGTCTCCTTAGGTAGGTTTATTCCTAGGTATTTTATTCTTTTTGTTGCAATGGTAAATGGGAGTGCTTCCTTAATTTCTCTTTCAGATATTTCATCATTAGTGTATAGGCACACAAGAGATTTCTGTGTATTAATTTTGTGTCCTACTACTTTACTAAATTCATTGATTAGCTCTAGTAGTTTTCTAGTAGCATCTTTAGGATTTTCTATGTAGAGTATCATGGCATCTGAAAAGAGTGACCGTTTTACTTCTTCTTTTCCAATTTGGATTCCTTTTATTTCTTTTGCTTCTCTGGTCGCTGTGGCTAAAACTTCCAAAATTGTGTTAAATAATAGTGGTGAGAGTGGGAAACCTTGTCTTGTTCCTGACCTTAGTGGAAATGGTTTCAGTTTTTCACCACTGAGAATGATGTTGGTTGTGGGTTTGTCATATATCGCCTTTATTATGTTGAGGTAAGTTCCCTCTATGCCTATTTTCCGGAGGGTTTTTACCATAAATGGGTGTTGAATTTCGTCAAAAGCTTTTTCTGCATCTCTTAAGATGATCATATGGTTTTTCTTCTTCAATTTGTTAATATGGTTTATCACATTGATTGATTTGCATATATTGAAGAATCCTTGCATTCCTGGGATAAATCCTGCTTCATCATGGTGTATGATCCTTTTAATGTGCTGTTGGATTCTGTTTGCTAGTATTTTGTTGAGGATTTTTGCATCAATGTTCATCAGTGATATTGACCATAACTTTTCTTTTTTTGTGACTTCTTTTCCGGTTTTGGTATCAGGGTGATGGTGGCCTTGTAGAATGAGTTTGGGAGTGTTCCTCCCTCTGCAATATTTTGGAAGAGTTTGAGAAGGATAGGTGTTAGCTCCTCTCTAAATGTTTGATAGAATTTGCCTGTGAAGCCATCTGGTCCAGGGCTTTTGTTTGTCAGAAGATTTTTAGTCACAGTTTCAGTGCTTGTGATTGGTCTGTTTATATTTTCTATTTCTTCCTGGTTCAGTCTCAGAAGGTTGTGCTTTTCTAAGATATGTCCTTTTCTTCCATGTGGTCCATTTTATTGGCATATAGTTGCTTATAGTACTCTCTCATTATCCTTTGTATTTCTGCAGAGTCAATTGTTACTTTTCTTTTTTCATTTCTAATTCTGTTGATTTGAGTCTTCTCTCTTGTTTTCTTGATGAGTCTGGCTAATGGTTCACCAATTTTGTTTATCTTCTCAAAGAACAAGCTTTTAGTTTTACTGATTTTTGCTATTATTTTCTTCATTTCTTTTTCATTTATTTCTGATCTGATCTTTATGATTTCTTTCCATCTGCTAACCTTGGGGATTTTTTGTTCTTCTTTCTCTAATTGCTTTATGTTTAAAGTTCGGTTGTTTATTTGAGATGTTTCTTGTTTCTTGAGGTAGGATTGTATTGCTCTAAACTTCCGTCTTAGAACTGATTTTACTGCATCCCTTGGGTTTTGGGTCGTCATGTTTTCATTGTCATTTGTTTCTAGGTATTTTTTGATTTCCTCTTTGATTTGTTCAGTGATCTCTTGGTTATTTAGTAGTGTGTTATTTAGCCTCCATGTGTTTGTAGTTTTTACAGTATTTTTCCTGTAATTGATAACAAGTCTCATAACATTGTGCTTGGAAAAGATACTTGATATGATTCCAATTTTCTTAAATTTAGCAAGGCTTGATTTGTGACCCAAGATATGATCTATCCTGGAGAATTTTCCATGAGTACTTGAGAAGAAAATGTATTCTGTTGTTTTTGGATGGAAAGTCCTATAAATATTAATTACGTCCATCTTGTTTAATGTGTCATTTAAAGCTTGTGCTTCCTTATTTATTTTCATTTTGGATGATCTGTCCATTGGTGAAAGTGCTGTGTTAAACTCCCCTACTCTTATTGTGTTACTGTCAATTTCCCCTTTTATGTCTGTTAGCATTTGCCTTATGTATTGAAGTGCACCTATGCTGGGTGCATAAATATTTACAATTGTTATCTTTTCCTCTTGGATTGATCCCTTGATCATTCTGTAGCGTCCTTCTTTGTCTCTTGTAATAGTCTTTATTTTAAAGTCTAGTTTGTCTGATATGAAAATTGCTACTCCAGCTTTCTTTTGATTTCCATTTGCATGGAATATCTTTTTCCATCCCCTCACTTTCAGTGTGTATGTGTACCTAGGTCTGAAGTGGGTCTCTTGTAGATAGTATATGTACAGGTCTTTTTTTTGTATCCATTCAGCCAGTCTATGTTTTTGGTTGGAGCATTTAATCCATTTACATTTAAGATAATTATTGTTATGTATGTTTCTATTGCCATTTTCTTAATTGTTTTGGGTTTGTTATTGTAGGTCTTTTCCTTCTCTTGTGTTTCCTGCCTAGGGAAGTTCATTTAGCATTTGTTGTAAAGCTGGTTTGGTGGTGCTGAATTCTCTTAGCTTTTGCTTGTCTGTACAGGTTTTAATTTCTCCATCAAATCTGAATGAGATCCTTGCTGGGTAGAGTAATCTTGGTTGTAGGGTTTTCCCTTTCATCACTTTAAATATGCCCTGCCACTCCTTTCTGGCTTGCAGAGTTTCTGCTGAAATATCAGCTGTTAACCTTATGGGGATTCCCTTGTATGTTATTTGTTGTTTTTCCCTTGCTGCTTTTAATATTTTTTGTTTGTATTTAATTATTGATAATTTGATTAATATATATCTTGGCATGTTTCTCCTTCGATTTATCCTGTATGGGACTCTCTGAATTTCCTGGACTTGATTGACTGTTTCTTTTCCCATATTAGGGAAGTTTTCACCTATAGTCTCTTCAAATATTTTCTCAGTTCCTTTCTTTTTCTCTTCTTCTTCTGGGACCACTATAATTCGAATGTTCGTGCATTTAATGTTGTCCCAGAAGTCTCTGAGACTTTCCTCAATTCTTGTCATTCTTTTTTCTTTATTCTGCTCTGCAGTAGTTATTTCCACTATTTTATCTTCCAGGTCACTTCTCCTTTCTTCTGCCTCAGTTATTCTGCTATTGATTCCTTCTAGAGAATTTTTAATTTCATTTATTATGTTGGTCATCATTGTTTCTTTGCTCTTTAGTTGTTCTGAGTCCTTGTTAAACGTTTCTTGTATTTTCTCCATTCTATTTCCATGATTTTGGATCATCTTTACTATCATTATTCTGAATTCTTTTTCAGGTAGACTGCTTATTTCTTCTTCATTTATTTGGTCTGGTGGGTTTTTACCTTTCTCCTTCATCTGCTGTGTGTTTCTCTGTCTTCTCTTTTTGCTTAACTTACTGTGTTTTTGGTCTCCTTTTCCCAGGCTGCAGGTTCATAGTTCCCGTTGTTTTTGGTGTCTGCCCCTAGTGGCTAAGGTTGGTTCAAAGGTTGTTTAAGCTTCCTGGTGGAGGGGACTGGTGCCTGTGTTCTGGTGGATGAGGCTGGATCTTTTCTTTCTGATGGGCAGGACCACATCCGGTAGTGTGTTTTGGGGTGTCTGTGAATTTATTATGATTTTAGGTAGCCTCTCTGGTAATGGGTGGTGCTGTGTTCCTGTCTTGCTATTTGTTTCACATGGGGTGTTCAGTACTGGAGCTTGCTGGTCGTTGATTGGAGCTGTGTCTTAGTGTTGAGATGGAGATCTCTGGGAGAGCTTTCACTGATTGATGTCATGACGTCTCTGGTGGACCAATGTCCTGAACTCAGCTCTCCCACCTCAGTGGCTCAGGCCTGTCACCCAGCTGGAGCACCAAGACCCTGTCAGCACCACGGCCAGGTATGTGGGGATTTTCTTGCCTTTTGGGAAGTCTGAGGTCTTCTGCCAGCGTTCAGTAGATGTTCTATAGGAGTTGTTCCACATGTAGATGTATTTTTGATGTATATGTGGGGAGGAGGGTGATCTCCACATCTTACTCCTCTGCCATCTTGAAGTTCCTTCTGTCTACTTCTTGAATAAAAAGTTCCGTGAAATCCTGAACCTGTCCCCTGGAACAGTCTGAAAGTTTTCTAAGTGAAGGTGTCTGTAGCTTACTCCAAGAGTCTAGTCTTTGGACTGTCAAATTCCCACAGTCCTCCCTTTCTTTGTTTAAGTCACAAACTAATCTGTAGCTGAATTCAGAATCTTTATCGAAGCATGAGAACAAAACAAAACCTATCTTCAGGTGACAGAGATTTAAGATGCCTGTGATTACTTTATTAGTAGTAATATTCAAATGTAAAATGTCTGATGAGAGTTCATGACAAGACTATTGAGACAAGAAAATTTAGCAGCTTCTGTGACATGCTAAAGAAGATAATAAAGTCATTTCAAAAAACATTTTAGGAAATAATGTCTCAAATTATAGTAAGTTTCATTTCAAAGAATGTAGTGAGTATTTAATCTGATTTATATAAATGGAAAAACATAATTTTTACAGAGGAAAAAGATGATGTAAAACAGGTAATCCTGAGACCATATATATATATACATATTTGTGTGTGTGTGTATATATATAGTATGATTTATACATAAATTACAATATGATATTTGATTCCACATACATACCAATAATATAATAAGAATATAAATAAGAAATTCAGAGTATTGAATAGGTCTTGGGAGTTTATATTTTTATAAAACTCCATATGTAAGTCTAACATGCATTCCCCAGCTGAAAACTACCAGCATAAAAAAATGCTAGATTCAATTAAAAGAAGACTGTGGGGGCTTCCCTGGTGGCGCAGTGGTTGAGAATCTGCCTGCCAATGCAGGGGACACGGGTTCGAGCCCTGGTCTGGGAAGATCCCACATGCCACGGAGCAACTGGGCCCATGAGCCACAATTACTGAGCCTGCGCATCTGGAGCCTATGCTCCACAACAAGAGAGGCCGCGATAGTGAGAGGCCCGTGCACCGCGATGAAGGGTGGCCCCCACTTGCCGCAACTAGAGAAAGCCCTTGCACAGAAACGAAGACCCAACACAGCCAAAAATAAATAAATAAATAAGTTAAAAAAAAAAAAAGTAAACAAAATATTAAAAAAAAAAGAAGAAGACTGTGGACCAGTAAACATTTTAAATAACTGAAATTATGACTGATAATACTCTGCTGTAGTTGCCTATTATCATTAGGCAAAGCATCACCAGATCTCATAAATAAAGAAAAAGTTGACAGAATTTTCATACTAGCTCTATCAGTGTTTTCTCCAAGTGTAAAAGATACTATAAAAAGTGAGGGCATTGACAAATCTCTAAGGACTTCTCATAGAGCATACAATTTTAAATTATTGATATTACTATCAATATTAGTATCATTTCCCTTTAGAGGTTTAACCCGAGGAAAGTTATGCATATCTTCTGATTAAATATCTCTTCCATTGCAGCTCATCACAGTGAAATATCACATAAGTCTACTTATTTCTAGCACCCCTCTATTTATAAGGTGAAAGAGCAAATCTTTGTAATATTTCCAGGGGACCATTGGCATTATATCAAAATTAGTTATTGGTATGAAATAAATACCATATATGTTGTTTTATTTTATTTAATTAGTTCTACTGTCAGGAACTGATCTGTGGAAGCTAAAAAAACAATGTCAAAAGGTGAGATTTGGACACTATTAAAATAAAATCATGAATGCTTGAAAATATTAAAAGGTTATACATTGTATCCAAATTACAAAAAATTTGATAATAAACGTAAAAAATAAGATCACAAACAAACAAGATCACAAACAAACTGAATTCTTTCATAACTGAGACATCTTTGTTTTCTTAAATAGTAAGGATAAAGTGAATATAAAGAACAAAAAATTAGAGTGGCAAAACACAGAATGTAGGCAGATTACACAGAAAAAAATAGATTATTCCTTCATATTGAAAAAGCAATAAAGAGTAAATCATGGACAGAAGTCCACCAAAATTGGTTAAACTTTGCTAAGATTTTAATATATTTCATAGCTTTTTAGACTCAGATATTATAAACAAGAAAATAAACTTCATTTTCAAGTTTTGTCCTTCATTATGCTCATTCATATTCTGTAACAAACTGATAACTTTATTTATTTATTTATTTATTTATTTTTCAGTTCACTCAGTCCCATGTAATTAATTTTTTTTTCACCTTGATCTTTTGTTAACACTTTTATGATTTCATCAGTTTTCCATTAGAGTTCTGAAAATGCTTCGTCATTCAGTTCAGCAGCATTGTCAGTTACCAGAAACCTGTGCTTGTCAGAGTCTTTTCCATGAATTCCTTGAAGATGAAGCATATTTATAGGAACATTTTTGCAAAAGCATCAGAGTACACCAAGAACTGTCTGTAAATGACAAAAGACTTAAAAATGACCACAGTTAAAGATTTGATAAAAGTTCATAATAATTCAATTCACAAGGAAATTTAGTTATTTCTGAGATACACATTTTAAAATAATAACTAAAATTATGACTTATAACATTATACTAGAACATATAAGATTTTTAGGAATTTCATGTAATGTCTGAAACATTTATATTAACATATTTCCATACAAATAACCCAAGAAAGTTTAGTATTATTTTTTAAAATTTTTTAATTTAATTTAATTTATTTATTTAAACAGCAGGTTTTTATTAGTCATCAATTTTATACACATCAGTGTATACCTGTCAATCCCAATTGCCCAATTCATCACACCAACATCCCACACCCTCGCGGCTTTCCCCCCTTGGTATCCATAAGTTTCTTCTCTACATCTGTGTCTCAACTTTTGCCCTGCAAACCGGTTCATCTGTATCATTTTTCTAGGTTCCACATACATGAGTTAATATACAATATTTGTTTTTCTCTTTCTGACTTACTTCACTCTGTATGACAATCTCTAGATCCATCCACGTCTCAACAAATGACTCAATTTCATTCCTTTTTACGGCTGAGTAATATTGTATATATGTACCACAACTTCTTTATCCATTTGTCTGTCGATGGGCATTTAGGTTACTTCCATGACCTGGCTATTGTAAATACTGCTGCAATGAACATTGGGGTGCATGCGTCTTTTTGAATTATGGTTTTCTCTGGGTATATGCCCAGTAGTGGGATTGCTGGATCATATGGTAATTCTATTTTTAGTTTTTTAAGGAACCTCCATACTGTTCTCCATAGTGGCTGTATCAATTTACATTCCCAACAACAGTGCAAGGGGGTTCCCTTTTCTCCACACCCTCTCCAGCATTTGTTGTTTGTAGATTTTTGGATGATGCTGATTCTAACTGGTGTGAGGTGATACCTCATTTTAGTTTTGATTGGCATTTCTCTAATAATTAGTGACGTTGAGCATCTTTTCATGTGCTTCTTGGCCGTCTGTATGTCTTCTTTGGGGAAATGTCTATTTAGGTCTTCTGCCAGTTTTTGGATTGGGTTGTTTGTTTCTTTAATAATGAGCAGCATGAGCTGTTTATATATTTTGGAGATTAATCCTTTGTCCGTTGATTCATTTGCAAATATTTTCTCCCATTCTGAGGGTTGTCTTTTCATCTTGTTTATGGTTTCCTTTGCTGTGAAAAAGCTTTGAAGTTTTATTAGGTCTCATTTGTTTATTTTTGTTTTTCTTTCCATTACTCTAGGAGGTGGATCAAAAAAGACCTTGCTGTGATTTATGTCAAAGAGTGTTTGTCTTGTTTTCCTCTAAGAGTTTTATAGTGTCCGGTCTTACATTTAGGTCTAGAATCCTTTTTGAGTTTATTTTTGTGTGTGGTGTTAGGGCGTATTCTAATTTCATTCTTTTACATGTAGCTGTCCAGTTTTCCAGCACCATTTATTGAAGTGACAGTCTTTTCTCCATTGTATATCCTTGCCTCCTTTGTCATAGATTAGTTGACCATAGGTGTGTGGGTTTATCTCTGGGCTTTCTATCTTGTTCCATTGATCTATGTTTCTGTTTTTGTGCCAGTACCATATTGTCTTGATTACTGTAGCTTTGTAGTATAGTCTGAAGTCAGGGAGTCTGATACCTCCTGCTCCGTTTTTTTCCCTCAAGACTGCTTTGGCTATTCGGGGTCTTTTGTGTCTCCATACAAATTTTAAGATTTTTTGTTCTAGTTCCGTAAACAATGTCACTGGTAATTTAATAGGGATTGCATTGAATCTGTAGATTGCTTTGGGTAGTATAGTCATTTTCACAATATTGATTCTTCCAATCCAAGAACATGGTATATCTCTCCAACTGTTTGTATCATCTCTAATTTCTTTCATCAGTGTCATAGTTTTCTGCATACAGGTCTTTGGTCTTCCAAGGTAAATTTATTCCTAGGTATTCTTTTTTTTGCAATGGTAAATGGGAGTGTTTCCATAATTTCTCTTTCAGATTTTCCATCGTTAGTGTATAGGAATGCAAAGGATTTCTGTGCATTAACTTTGTATACTGCAACCTTACCAAATTCATTGATTAGCTCTAGTAGTTTTCTGGTGGCATTTTTATGGTTCTCTGTGTATAGTACCATGTCATCTGCAAACAGTGACAGTTTTACTTCCTCTTTCCCTATATGTATTCCTTTTATTTATTTTTCTTCTCTGATTGCTGTGGTTAGGATTTCCAAAACTATGTTGAACAATAGTGGTGAGAGTGGACATTCTTGTCTTGTTCCTGATCTTAGAGGAAATGCTTTCAGTTTTTCACCATTGAGAATGATGTTTGCTGTGGGTTTGTCATATTGGCCTTTATTATGTTGAGGTAGGTTCCCTCTATGCCCACTTTCTGGAGAGTTTTTATCATAAATGGGTTTTGAATTCTGTCAAAAGCTTTTTCAGCATCTATTGAGATGATCATATGGTTTTTATTCTTCACTTTGTTAATATGGTGTATCACATTGATTGATTTACGTATATTGAAGAATGCTTGCATCCCTGCGATAAATTCCACTTAATCATGGTGTACGATTCTTTCAATGTGTTTTGGATTCTTTTTGCTAGTATTTTGTTGAGGATTTTTGCATCTATATTCATCAGTGATATTGGTCTGTAATTTTCTTTTTTTGTAGTATCTTTGTCTGGTTTTTGTATCAGGGTAATGGTGGCCTCATAGAATGAGTTTGTGAGTGTTCCTTTCTCTGCAATTTTTTGGAAGAATTTGAGAAGGTTGGGTGTTAGATCTTCTCTAAATATTTGATAGAATTCACCTGTGAAGCCATCTAGTCCTGGACTTTTGTTTATTGGAAGATTTTATAACACAGTTTCAATTTCTTTACTTGTGATTGGTCTGTTCATATTTTCTATTTCTTCCTGGTTCAGTCTTGGAAGGTTATACCTTTCTAAGAATTTGTCCATTTCTTCCAGGTTGTCCATTCTATTGGCATAGAGTTGCTTGCAGTAGTCTCTTAGGATGCTTTACATTTCTGCACTGTCTGTTGTAACTTCTCCTTTTTTATTTCTAATTTTATTGATTTGAGTCCTCTCCTTCTTTTTCTTGATGATTCTGGCTAATGGTTTATCAATTTTGTTTATCTTCTCAAAGAACAAGCTTTTAGTTTTATTGATCTTTATTATTGTTTTCTTTGTTTCTATTTCATGTATTTCTGCTCTGATCTTTATGATTTCTTTCCTTCTGCTAACTTTGGGTTTTGTTTGTTCTTCTTTCTCTAGTTCCTTTAGGTGTAAGGTTAGATTGTTTTTTGGAGATTTGTCTTGTTTCTTGAGGTAGGCTTGTATAGCTATAAACTTCCCTCTCAGAACTGCTTTTGCTGCATCCCATAGGTTTTGGATTGTCGTGTTTTCATTGTCATTTGTCTCTAGGTATTTTTTGATTTCCTCTTTGATTTCTTCAGGGATCTTTTGGGTATTTAGTAACGTAGTGTTTAGCCTCCATGTGTTTGTGTTTTTTTACGTTTTTTCCCCTGTAATTCATTTCTAATCTCATAGCGTTGTCATCGGAAAAGATGCTTGATATGATTTCAATTGTCTTAAATTTACTGAGGCTTGATTTGTGACCCAAGATGTGATCTATCCTGGAGAATGTTCCGTGTGCACTTGAGAAGAAAGTGTAATCTGCTCTTTTGGATGGAATGTCCTATAAATATCAATTAAATCTATCTGTTCTATTGTGTCATTTAAAGCTTCTGTTTCCTTATTTATTTTCATTTTGGATGATATGTCCATTGGTGTAACTGAGGTGTTAAAGTCCCCCAGTATTATTGTGTTACTGTCTATTTCCTCTTTTACAGTTGTTAGCAGTTCCTTATATATTGAGGTGCTCCTATGTTGGGTGCATATATATTTACAATTGTTATATCTTGTTCTTGGATTGATCCCTTGATCATTCTGTAGTGTCCTTCCTTGTATCTTGTAACATTCTTTATTTTAAAGTCTATTTTATCTGATATGAGTATTGCTACTCCAGCTTTCTTTTGAATTCCGTTTGCATGGAATATCATATTACATCCCCTCACTTTCAGTCTGTATGTTTCCCTAGGTCTGAAGTGGGTCTCTTGTAGACAGCATATATATGGGTCTTGTTTTTGTATCCATTCAGCAAGCCTGTGTCTTTTGCTTGGAGCATTTAATCCATTAACGTTTAAGGTAATTATTGATGTGTATGTTCCTATGACCATTTTCTTAATTGTTTTGGGTTTGTTTTTGTAGGTCCTTTTCTTCACTTGTGTTTCCCACTTAGAGAAGTTTCTTTAGCATTTGTTTTAGAGCTGGTTTGGTGGTGCTGAATTCTCTTACCTTTTGCTTGTCTACAAAGCTTTTGATTTATCCATCGAATCTGAATGAGATCCCTGCCAGGTAGAGTAATCTTGGTTATAGGTTCTTTCCTTTCATCACTTTAAGTATATCATGCCACTCCCTTCTGCCATGTAGAGTTTCTGCTGAGAAATCAGCTGTTAACCTCATGGGAGTTCCCTTGTATGTTAATTGTCATTTTTCCCTTGCTGCTTTCAATAATTTTTCTTTGTCTTTAATTTCTGCCAATTTGATTACTATGTGTCTCAGCGTGTTTCTCCTTGGGTTTATCCTGGATGTGACTCCCTGTGCTTCCTGGACTTGGGTGGTTATTTCCCTTCCCACGTTAGGGAAGTTTTCGACTATAATCTCTTCAAATATTTTCTCTGGTCCTTTCTCTCTCTCTTCTCCTTCTGGGACCCCTATAATGCGAATGTTGTTGCGTTTAATGTTGTCTCAGAGGTCTCTTAGGCTGTCTTCATTTCTTTTCATTCTTTTTTCTTTATTCTGTTCCGCAGCAGTGAATTCCACCATTCTGTCTTCCAGGTCACTTATCCGTTCTTCTGCCTCGGTTATTCTGCTATTGATTCCTTCTAGTGTAATTTTCGTTTCAGTTATTGTATTGTTCATCTCTGTTTGTTTGTTCTTTAATTCTTCTAGGTCTTTGTTAAACATTTCTTGCATTTTCTCGATCTTTGCCTCCATTCTTTTTCTGAGGTCCTGGATCATCTTCACTATCATTATTCTGAATTCTTTTTCTGGAATGTTGCCTATCTCCACTTCCTTTAGTTGTTTTTCTGGGGTTTTATCTTATTCCTTCATCTGGTATATAGCCCTCTGCCTTTTCATCTTGTCTATCTTTCTGTGAATGTGGTTTTTGTTCCACAGGCTGCAGGATTGTAGTTCTTCTTGCTTCTGCTGTCTCCCCTCTGGTGCATGAGGCTATCTAAGAGGCTCTTGCAGGTTCCCTGATGGGAGGGACTGGTGGTGGGTAGAGCTGACCGTTGCTCTGGTGGGCAGAGCTCCGTAAAACTTTAATCTGCTTGACTGCTGATGGTTGGGACTGGGATCCCTCCTTGTTGGTTGTTTGGCTTGAGGCAACCCAACACTGGAGCCTACCTGGGCTCTTTGGTGGGGCTAATGACAGACTCTGGGAGGGCTCACGCCAAGGAGTACTTCCCAGAACTTCTGCTTCCAGTGTCCTTGTCCCCATGGTGAGCCACAGCCACCCCGTGCCTCTGCAGGAGACCCTCCAAAACTAGCAGGTTGGTCTGGTACAATCTCTCCTGTGGTCACTGCTCCTTCCCTGGGTCCCGATGTGCACACTACTTTGTGTGTGCCTTCCAAGAGTGGAGTCTCTGTTTCCCCCAGTCCTGTCGGAGTCCTGCAATCAAATCCCACTACCTTCAAAGTCTGATTCTCTAGGAATTTCTCCTCTCATTGCGGGACCCCCAGGTTGGGAAGCCTGACTTGGGGCTCAGAACCTTCACTCCAGTGGGTGGACTTCTGTGGTATAAGTGTTCTCCAGTCTGTGAGTCACCCACCCAGCAGTTATGGGATTTGATTTTGCTGTGATTGCGTCCCTCCTACCATCTCATTGTGGCTTCTCCTTTGTCTTTGGATGTGGGGCATCTTTTTTCGTGAGTTCCAGTGTCTTCCTGTCCATGATTGTCCAGCAGCTAGTTGTGATTCTAGTGTTCTCACAAGAGGGAGTGAGAACACGTCCTTCTACTCCATCATCTTGGATCCTCCCTCTGATAACTTACTTTAAAATACATCTCAGATGTCTGTGATGTTGACTAATTTCATAATACCAAAGATTGTTAATATATAGTATATTCATTTTTGCTATATTCAAATAAATGTATCAATCAATTTTTTTATATTTTCAGTTTCAGTTTCAACATGGTAAATAACGATTTTCTTTCCCAGAAAGACAGAAATTTGGGGGTTGTCAAAAAGTTTTAACAATGTACAGGGATCTGAGGACAAAATGCAAACACACAAACATACACACACACATACACAAACATACACACACACACACAAACATACACACATACATGCACACCTATTTTCCTTTAAAAGCAGAAAGCGAACATACACGGCTCTATTTATATATCACTATTGCTACTAAATATAGACTCAACCATGTACATTGATTATACCTTTTAACTAATGTAATTTAGTATCTGTAGTGTGACCAACTCTTCCTGATTTGCCCAGGTTTTACCATTGGAAGTCCCACTCCCAAGGAAACCTCCCAGACTCAGGCAAACTGCAGGAGGAGAGAGGAGGAATTGAGAACTGTTTGCCATACGCCAGCATGTTAGCAGACATGCAGTGCTTTATAGCACAACTTTTTACTCTTCAAACTTCCCAAATAGCAAAAATAACCATCTTTCTTAACATGGCCCACCAATATAACTTATTTTCAGTATGCAAAATTAAGAAGCAAAATGATGTAACTTAGAATTATGCTTGATAATCAATGTTTCAATAGTCTATTTTACTTAAAAGTGATCTATCCAACAATTACATAATAATTAATTCAATATCAGTCCAGGATTTTAAGTTCTCTAAAGATTTTGAAAATTGTCTTCAAGCTGACATACTATAAAATATAATTATTGTTGAAATTTTAAAAAATCAGTCAGAATATTTGTTTAAGTTAAAAATAAATTTGTTTTTTTACATAATATTAAAAGTTAAGAGTATGAATGTTAACTTATTTGACAACTAAACTTGTATATGTTTAAGAAAAAACTCCTAAGAGTATTTGTGTTAGACTGAACATTGATGAATCAGTGTAGGCATAACTTTTTTTAAACTATGATTAGTAAATTAGCCTTGTTTGACAAAGTTTAAACTAATTTATGTAAACCTAGATTCATATTATATTTCTAAATTTAGTTTCATAGAAAAATTAAATTACATTTAAAACAGATATGTTTTAGAGATTAAATTTTCTTATGTTTCTGAGAATTTTAAGATTATTTAATTTACATAAGTAATTATTAACTCCTTAAGTCAATCTAAACAGAGTGTTTATAATTTAAGAGGCTTTGTCATCTAAGGTATTAATTACCTTCTGGAGGAACAAAGACATTATACAGTCACACAATGAAAGATAAATACCTTTCTGAATTATAGACACATAGACAAACAGACACAGAGTGCTATTAGAGCTTCAATTCCATAATTTCCATCGTGGCTCAAATGTAAATATAGAAACACTAAAAAAGTCATTGGTCCAGATATTAAAGAGCACGTTTCCATTCCAGTGGGCATAGAATTTTTAATTGACTTAAGCTTAAATACATAAGTCAACATAAAATACTAACAAAGCAGATATCACATTGCCTATTATCCAACAGAGAACAGATCTTTATAAATCATTGATACATTTAACAAATATTCAGAGTATAAAATCAGATTCTAATCATTGCTACCACAAATGGAGAGTAACTTATCAATCAAAGTAAATCAACAACAATCAAAAGAACAAACACTAAAACAAAAACAAAACATATGATAGAAAGGGAAAATTAAAATTTAAAAAAAAAAGATTCTATTATCACTTAGATTCACCACTCGAAGTCGAGAAGTAACATGCTTAGTCTTCAACCATTCATAATGAAGTGCATTAATTTTACCCATTTTTCTTAGGTGAATGCTTTCAGTATCTTGGTAGAAAGCTTCTAAAATAAATAAAAATATATTTTTGTTGCAATATAATTGACATATATAGCACTGTATAAGTTTAAGGTGTACAACATAATGATTTGATATATGTATATATGGCTAAATGATTACTAAAATAAGTTTAGTTTACATCCATCACCTGACATTTAAAACTAAAATTATGATTCTCATACAGAGAAAAAATGACCTCCTGTAAAAATTTAATTACCTTCTTATTAATGAGGAAACTTGACAGATATTAAACCAAAGCCACAATATTTTATTAAGTTTAAATTTGTTACATATGAAAGCATATTTTATAATATGTTGTGCTACAGTAATATTTTATAATTAATGTTATTTATAAATTACTGTTTCTCCATTTTTAAAATTGAAATTTAATTCAGTTTTATAATTTAGTCCCAAAAAGATGATTGGATTTTGTTTCATGTGTTTTTGTATTTGGGCAATTTTATCTATGTCCCATATTCTTTTATCATCACTAATTTCAATATTCATGCTAGTGACCACTTGGAAGTTGACTTTAAAGTTATCAACCTCTTTAATATAGAAGACATTTATCTCCATTCCACTCCAGCCACTTTGTAGTTGACTTTAAAGTTTCAACCTCTTTAATTTAGAAGACATTTATCTCCATTTATCAGTATGAACCAAATCTGGACCTGGCCCTTAGGCAGAACTGCTGGATTAACAAGATTTCACATTAGTTTTCTCACACTGAGCCTAATCTTTCTACTATATAGGATGACTCAAATTGATAGAATAATTCTTGTAAATATTTCTAAATTCACCTTAGTTAACTGGGATACACTGCATAGGAACTTTGTATACTTTTTGTCTGCATGGGCTAAAATCAAACATGAAAGTTGACATTTTTTTCTTTTACTACCATAACAGTAATTTTGGTCCTATCAGTGCCGCCACTCTAATGGTCAGAAGAGTCACAGAAAGATAGACTATGTGGAAAGATATTGAGAAGAAGAGAAGACTTTTGTATAGGACTCACATCTAACTTCACTTAAGTCAATTTTACACAAGTACTAGACTGGAGAACTGCCAAAGGATTTATTAATGGAGTCATTTACTGTCTCACTTCCTAGAAAGCATATCACAGAATCCACTGCACCTTTTCTAATGGTTATAATGATCTACCTGTTACTATTTCACTGAAGTATCACCCTCCTTAAACCAAAAATTCAAAACAAGTTAGCAACATGGAGATATAATTCATTTCAACACATACTTGCTAATACAAGTTTTTACATAAGTGCATTTTATTAAAAATATTTAATCATATATGTAGAAATGCATACTTAGGCCATTTTACTTATGAAAAATGTCCATCATATAAATAAATTTGCAAAGTCAATCTTTGATGCCAAGCCAAGATTATTCAGTTAGGAAAACTCCAATACAATTTTTTCATTTTAATTATGTTAATATTTATTTTTAGGTATTTTATAAAACACATTGAAAATGAATTAAAGAAGGTTTTTTGTGACATATTGTTAAAAGCACTCAAGCCAAGATGAATACGATTAAAAATTAGATTGGCCATATAACTTATCATCCAAATCAGACCAATTTTAAGAGGTAAAGGAGACCCTTTTAATAAATGATATGAAACAATGATATAAAGTGATATGAAAAACTGATATGAAACTGAACTGTTTTTGTTAAACTAAACCATATGCTGATTTATTCATTTCTATGACATATTTAAAAAGAAAAAAAGTCAATATGCTGATTATTATGGCTTAATATAAAATAATTCAATGTATTAGATAGGAAAAAAATATGTTTTATATCAGATAAGAATTTTGGCAAAGGGAGGATTCTCATTTATGAATCATGTTTGAGTGAAAGTTTTAAACATATAAATTTTGGTAATTTTATATAAGAATTAATAATAAAAGTTAGATATAATTCTGAAAATTTAGTCAGGCTTTGTGACAATGTTTTCCATGTTATTAAATAAATTATGTTTCCATACAAATTGTGAAATTTTTGTTCTACTTCTGTGAAAAATGCCATTGGTAGTTTGATAGGGAAACACTAAAGACCCTGAATAGCCAAAGGAATCTTGATAAAGAAAAACTGAGCTGGAGGAATCAGGGTCCCTGACTCCAGACTATACTACAAAGCTACAGTAATCAAGACAGTATGGTACTACACAAAAACAGAAATATCGATCACTGGAACAGGATAGAAAGTCCAGAGATTAACCCACGCATGTATGGTCACCTTATTTTTTGATAAAGGAGGCAAAAATATACAATGGAGAAAAGACAGCCTCTTCAATAAGTGCTGCTGGGAAAACTGGACAGGTACATGTAAAAGAATGAAATTAGAACACTCCCTAACACCATACACAAAAATAAACTCAAAATGGAACAAAGACCTAAATGTAAGGTCAGACACTATCAAACTCTTAGAGGAAAACATAGGCAGAACACTTTATGACATAAATCACAGCAAGATCCTTTTTGACCCACCTCCTAGAGAAATGGAAATAAAAACAAAAATAAACAAATGGGACCTAATGAAACTTAAAATCTTTTGCACAGCAAAGGAAACCATAAGCAGAGGAAAAGACAACCCTCAGAATGGGAAAAAATATTTGCAAACAAAGCAACCGACAAAGGATTAATCTCCAAAATATACAAGCAACACACACAGCTCAATATCAAAAAAACAAACAACCCAATCCAAAAATGGGCAGAAAACCTAAATAGACATTTCTTCAAAGAAGATATACAGATTGCCAACAAACACATGGAAGAATGCTCAACATCACGAATCATTAGAGAAATGCAAATCAAAACTACAATGAGGTATCACCTCACACCAGTCAGAATGGCCATCATCAAAAAATCTACAAATAATAAATGCTGGAAAGGGTGTGGGGAAAAGGGAACCCTCTTGCACAGTTAGTGGGAATGTAAATTGATACAGCCACTATGGAGAACAGTATGGAGGTTCCTCAAAAAACTAAAAATAGAACTACCATACAACCCAGCAATCCCACTACTGGGCATATACCCTGAGAAAACCATAATTCAGAAAGAGTCATGTACCACAATGTTCCTTGCAGCTCTATTTACGATAGCCAGGACATGGAAGCAACCTAAGTGTCCATCAACATATGAACGGATGAAGAAGATGTGGCACATATATACAATGGAATATTACTTAGCCATAAAAAGAAATGAAATTGAGTTATTTGTAGTGAGGTGGATGGACTTAGAGTCTGTCATACAGAGTGAAGTAAGTCAGAAAGAGAAAAACAAATACCGTATGCTAACAAACACATATATATGGAATAAAAAAAAAAAAAAGTTATGAAGAACTAGGGGCAGGACAGGAATAAAGACGCAGACATAGAGTATGGACTTGGGGACATGGGGAGGGGGAAGGGTAAGCTGGGACGAAGTGAGAGAGTGGCATGGACTTATATATACTATGAAACATAAAATAGATAGCTAGTGGTAAGCAGCTGCATAGCACAGGGAGATCAGCTCAGTGCTTTGTGACCAACTAGAGGAGTGGGATAGGGAGGGTGGGAGGGAGATGCAAGAGGGAGGAGATATGGGGATATATGTATATGTATAACTGATTCACTTTTTTATAAAGCAGAAACTAACACACCTTTGTAAAGCAATTATATTACAATAAAGATGTTTAAAAAATTAATTAATTAATTATGTACTGTAAAACAAATCAGTATATTTTAGTATATAATGTCATTTGTTTATTGTCAATAGGTGGTAAAACATCAAAAGACTTTAAAGGATGAAATTTGATGTAGATTGATACAAATTTGAATAAATATTTCTTGAAAGGTTTTGGCAAAATAGGTTCTAAACTCGTCTATATCTAACTCTATGTCTGTATCTACCTATATTTTATCTTCAAACTGAGTCTGAAAGAAATAAGGGAAATTTATCCATTTTTGCATCCAGTGAATGTTTAGATATCTGATAGTCTTAGAACATATTCAAGTCTTAATTTAAGGCATTGGCTTCTTTCACCTGTACTGTTTGGCTGTTAAAGAAGGATTTCCTTTCCATAAAATGCTATATCCTACAGATGTGTTCTGAGAATTCACAAAATAATATTTAGAGCTAAATGGGTGTGTGTGGGGGTGGGGAGACCGTTAATATCCAAAGTATTTTAATAAAGCATTTGATGTTATCTCTTTTTCCCTGGAACTTTCCCTCAAGAGCCTATATTCCTTGTAAATAGAAAATGGAAGAGCTGAGATGGTTAAATGATTCCTCTAACCTCTTGTTTCTAGTGCTCGTGCTTCCTTCTGCTCAGAAACATAAACTCCCAAACGTAGGCAAGTTAGAGGAAGTCAAAGACTTTTGGAGTGCTTATGGTGCATTTATGATTTTAGTAAATACTTATATAGAATTTATTATAGGCTGGGCATTGTTTTAAGCACTTTTAACATTATTCAAATTCTTAATTCTTATATCAGCTTTCTGAAATAAGTACTGTTAATATCTCCATTTTAAAGATAGTCAAATGAAGGCATGACAAAGTGCCAGGGCAGGGATTTGCAGCCAGGCCGTCACTTTCCACTATTCAGTGTTAATTATAGTGTATTCTGGGGCTTTTACCCTTAAGGGGGGTTCCCCAGAACAATCATTTAAAATTGTCTCTTTGGTGCCCAAAGAGGTTTTACACTTTGAGCCAATGCATGGTACCAAGGTTCAGGTTTGGTGAGGGTCATACTTTTCTTTTTTAAAGTAAAGTAGGAGGAAGGAAATGAGAGATGGAAAAGAGGGATTTGAAGAATGCCTAAAAGGCACACATTCAGGCAGATCAATTATAGGAAGAGTTTACACAAAAGTTAATTATTTGGGCACTCATTACTTTAAAATTATTAGCACCCCCAAATCCATTGGAGATTCTTCAGGCAACCTCCAGGGTACAAGTACTCTAGTTAAAAGACTATATGGTACTCTTTTAATTAAATTAATTAATTAATAATTAATTTAAAAATTAGTAACAAGGGAGACCTTCAAGATGGTGGAGGAGTGAGACCTGGAGATGGCCTTTCTCTCCACAAATACATCAGAAATACATCTATAAGTGGAAGAATTTCTACAGAACACCTATTGAACGCTGGCAGAAGACCTCAGACTTCCCAAAAGGCAAGAAACTCCCCACGTACCTGGGTAGGGCAAAAGAAAAAAGAAAAAACAGAGACAAAAGAATAGGGATGGTACCTGTACCACTAGGAGGGAGCTGTGAAGGAGGAAAAGTTTCCACACACTAGGAAGCCCCTTCACTGGCAGAGACGATGGAGGGTGGCAGGGGGGAAACTTCGGAGCCACGGAGGAGAGCGAGGCAACAGGGGTACAGAGGGCAAAGTAGAGAGATTCCCGCACAGAGAATCAGTGCCGACCAGCACTCACCAGCCTGACAGACTTGTCTGCTCGCCAGCCGGCTGGGAAGAGTGGGGGCTGGGAGCTGATGCTCTGGCTTCAGAGGTCAGATCCCAGGGAAAGGACTCAGGTTGGCTGTGTGAACAAAGCCAAGGGGACTAGTGCACCAGCTAGCTGGGAGGGAGTCCGGGAAAAAGTCTGGACCTGCCTAAGAGGCAAGAGAGCATTGTTTCAGGGTGCCAAGGAGAGGGAATTCAGAGCACCACCTAAATGAGCTCCAGAGACAGGTGGGAGCTGCGGCTATCAAAACAGACATCAGAGACAGGCATGAAATGTTATGGCTGCTGCTGCAGTCACCATGAAGCCTGTATGCAAGCATGGGTCACTATCCATATCTCCCCTCCTGGGAGTCTGTGCAGCCCACCGCTGCCAGGGTCCCATGATCCAGGGACAACTTCCCCGGGAGAACACACGGTGCACCTCAGGCTGTTGCAATGTCAAACTGGCCTCTGCCCCAGCAGGCTCGCACCGCATTCCGTATCCCTCCTTCCCCCATGGCCTGAATGAGCCAGAACCTCCTAATTAGCTGCTACTTTAACCCCATCCTGTCTGAGCGAAGAGCAGACGCCCTCAGGTGACCTACACGCAGAGGCAGGGCCAAATCCAAAGCTGAACCCCAGCAGCTGTGCGAACAAAGAAGAGAAAGGGAAATCACTCCCAGCAGCCTCAGGAGTAGAGGATTAAACCTACACAATCAACTTGATGTCCCCTGCATCTGTGGAAAACCTGATAGACAATGAATCATCCCAAAATTGAGGTGGTGGATTTTGGGAGCAATGATATATACATTTATTTCCTTTTTCTCATTTTGTGAGTGTGTATGTGTATGCTTCTTTGTGTGATTTTGTCTGAATAGCTTTATTTTACCACTTGTCTTAGGGTTCTGTCTATCCGTTTTTCTTTTTCTTTTTCTTTCTTTTTTTTATTATGGATTTAGCACTTGTTATCATTGGTGGATTTCTTTTTTCGTTTGGTTGCTCTATTCTTTTTTTTTTTCTTTTCTTTTCTTTTACTTTGTACTTTCTTATTTTTAATAATTATTTTTTTATTTTAAAAACTTAATTTAATTTTATTTTTATTTCCTTCTTTTTTTCTTCCTTTTCTTCTGAGCTGTGTGGCTGACAGGGTCTTGGTGCTCTGGCTGGGTGTCAGTCCTGTGCCTCTGAGGTGGGAGAGCCCAGTTCAGGACATTGGTCCACCAGAGACCTCCCGGCTCCACGTAATATTAAAGAGTGAATGCTCTCCCGGAGATCTCCATCTCAATGCTGAGACCCAGCTCCACTCAACGACCAGCAATCTACACTGGTGGACACCATATGACAAACAAATAGCAAGACAGGAACACAACACCACTCATTAGCAGAGAGGCTGTCTAAAATCATAATAAGGTAACAGACACCCCAAAACACACCACCGGACATGCTCTAGTCCACCAGAAAGACAAGATCCAGGCTCATCCTCCAGAACACAGGCACCAGTCCCCTCCACCAGGAAGCCTACACAGCCCACTGAACCAACTGTAGACACTGGGGGCAGACACCAAAAACAACGGGAACTATGAACCTTCAGCCTGTGAAAAGGAGACCCCAAACACAGTAAGTTAAGCAAAACAAGAAGATAGAGAAACACACAGCAGATGAAGGAGCAAGGTAAAAACCCACCAGACCAAACAAGTGAAGAGGAAATAGGCAGTCCACCTGAAAAAGAATTCAGAGTAATGATAGTAAAGATGATCTGAAATGTTGGAAATAGAATGGAGAAAATACAAGAAATGTTTAAAAAGGACCTACAAGAACTAAAGATCAAAGAAACAATGATGAACAACACAATAAATGAAATTAAAAATTCTCTGGAAGGAATCAATAGAAGAATAACTGAGGCAGAAGAACAGATAAGTGACCTGGATGATGAAACAGTGAAAAAAACTACCTCAGAGCAGAATAAAGAAAAAAGAATGAAAAGAATTAAGGACAGTCTCAGAGACCTCTGGGAAAACATTAAATGCACCAATATTGGAATTATAGTGATCCCAGAAGAAGAGAAAAAGAAATGTACTGAGAAAATATTTGAAGAGATTGTAGTTGAAAACTTCCCTAACATGGGAAAAGAAAGAGTTAATCAAGTCCAGGAAGCGTTGAGAGTCCCATACAGGACAGATCCAAGGAGAAACACGCCAAGCCACATATTAATCAAACTACCAATAATTAAATACAAAGAAAAAATATTAAACCATCAAGGGAAAGGCAACAAATAACATATAAGGAAATCTCCATAAGGTTAACAGCTGATCTTTCAGCAGAAACTCTGCAAGCCAGAAGGGAGTGGCAGGACATTTTTAAAGTGAGGAAAGGTGAAAACCTACAACCAAGATTACTCTACCCAGCAAGGATTTCACTCAGATTCAATGGAGAACTTAAAACCTTTACAGACAAGCAAAAGCTAAGAGAATTCAGCACCACCAACCAGCTTTACAACAAATGCTAAAGGAACTTCTCTGGGCAGGAAACACAAGAGAAAGAAAAGACCTGCAATAACAAACCCAAAACAGTTAAGAAACTGGTAATAGGAACATACATATCAATAACTACCTTAAATGTAAATGAATTAAGTGCTCCAACCAAAAGACATAGACTGGCTGAATGCATACACAAACAAGGCCCATACATATACTGTCTACAAGAGACCCACTTCAGACCTAGGGACACATACACACTGAAAGTGAGGGGATGGAAAAAGATATTCCATGCAAATGGAAATCAAAAGAGAGCAGGAGTAGCAACTCTCATATTAGTCAAAATAGACTTTAAAATAAAGACTATTACAAGAGACAAAGAAGGATGCTACAGAATGATCAAGGGATCAATCAAAGAAGAAGATATAAAAATTGTAAATATTTATGCACCCAACATAGGAACACCTCAATACATAAGGCAAATGCTAACAGCCATAATAAGGGAACTTGACAGTAACACAAGAATAGTAGTGAACTTTAACACCCCACTTTTACCAATGGACAGATAATCCAAAACGAAAATAAATAAAGAAGCACAAGCTTTAAATGCCACATTAAAAAAGATGGAAGTAATTAATATTTATAGGACGTTCCATCCAAAAACAGCAGAATACACAATCTTCTCAAGTGCTCATGGCACATTCTCCAAGATAGATCATACCTTGGGTCACTAATCTGGCTTTGGTAAATTTAAGAAAATAGAACTTGTATCAAGTAACTTTTCCGACCAAAACACTATGAGACTAGATATCAAATACAGGAAAAAATCTGTAAAAACTACAAAACATGAAGGCTAAATAATACACTACTTAATAACCAAGAGATCACTGAAGAAATCAAAGAGGAAATCAAAAAATACCTAGAAAAAAATGACAGTGAAAACACGATGACCAAAAACCTATGGGATACAGCAAAAGCAGCTCTAAGAGGGAAGTTTAGAGCAATACAATCCTACTTCAAGAAACAAGAAACATCTCAAATAAACAACTTAACCTTACACCTAAAGCAATTAGAGAAAGAAAACAAAAAATACCCAAAGTTAGCAGAAGGAAAGAAATCATAAAGATCAGATCAGAAATAAATGAAAAAGAAATGAAGGAAACAATAGCAAAGATCAATAAAACTAAAAGTTGGTTCTTTGAGGAGATAAACAAAATTGATAAACCATTAGCCAGACTCATCAAGAAAACAAGGGAGAAGTCTCAAATTAATAGAATTAGAAAAAAAAAAGAAGTAACAACTGACACTGCAGAAATACAAAGAATCATGAAAGATTGCTACAAGCAACTATATGCCAATAAAATGGACAACATGGTAGAAATGGACACATTCTTAGAAAAGCACAACTTTCCATGACTGAACCAGGAAGAAATAGAAAATATGAACAGACCAATCACAAGCACTGAAATTGAGACTGTGATTAAAAATCTTCCAACAAACCAAAGCCCAGAACCAGTTGGCTTCACAGGAGAATTCTATCTAACATTTAGAGAAGAGCTAACACCTTTCCTTCTCAAACTCTTCCAAAACATAGCAGAGGCAGGAACACTCTCCAACTCATTCTATGAACCCACCATGACCCTAATACCAAAACCAGACAAAGACGACATAAAGAAAGAAAACTACAGGCCAATATCACTGATGAATATAGGTGAAAAAATACTTAACAAAATACTAGCAAACAGAATCCAACAGCACATTAAAAGGATCATACACCATGATCAAGTGGGGTTTATCCCAAGAATTCAAGGATTCTGTAATATACACAAATCAATCAATGTGATACACCATGTTACAAAACTGAAGGATAACATCCATATGATAATCTCAATAGATGCAGAAAAAGCTTTTGAAAAAATTCGATAGTCATTTATGATAAAAATCCTCCGGAAAGTAGGCATAGAGGGAACTTACCTGAACATAATATAGGCCATATATGACAAACCCATAGCCAACTTTGTTCTCAATGGTGAAAAACTGAAACCATTTCCACTAAGGTCAGGAACAAGACAATATGGCCCACTCTCACCACTATTATTCAACATAGTTTTGGAAGTTTTAGCCACAGCAATCAGAGAAGAAAAAGAAATAAAAGGAATCCAAAATGTAAAAGAAGAAGTAAAGCTGTCACTGTTTGCAGATGACATGATAGTATACATAGAGAGTCCTAGAGACGCTACCAGAAAACTACTAGAGGTAATCAATGAATTTGGTAAAGTAGCAGGATACAAAATTAATGCACAGAAATCTCTTGCTTTCCTATACACTAATGATGAAAAATCTGAAAGAGTAATTAAGGAAACACTCCCAGTTAAAAGCTTAAAAGCTTTTGCACAGCAAAGGAAACCATAAACAAGATGAAAAGACAACCCTCAGAATGGGAGAAAATATTTGTAAATGAAGCAACTGACAAAGGATTAATCTCCAAAATTTACAAGCAGCACACGCAGCTGAATATCAAAAAAACAAACAACCCAATCCAAAAATGGGCAGAAGACCTAAATAGACATTTCTCCAAAGAAGACATACAGATAGCCAACAAACACATGAAAGAGTGCTCAACATCACTAATCATTAGAGAAATGTAAATCAAAACTACAGTGAAGAATCACCTCAAACCAGTCAGAATGGTCATCATCAAATTATATACAAACAATAAATGCTGGAGAAGGTGTGGAGAAAAAGGAACACTCTTGCACTGTTGGTGGGAATGTAAATTGATACAGCCACTATGGAGGACAGTAAGGAGTTTCCTTAAAAAACTAAAAATAGAACTACCATATGACCCAGCAAACCCACTTCTAAGCATATACCATGAGAAAACCATAATTCAAAAAGAGTCATGAACCACAATGTTCATTGCAGCTCTGTTTACAACAGCCAGGACTTGGAAGCAAGCTAAATGTCCATCGACAGATGAATGGATAAACAAGATGTGGCACATATATACAATGGAATATTACTCGGCCATAAAAAGAAATGAAATTGAGTTATTTGTAGTGATGTGGATGGACATAGAGACTGTCATATAGAGGGAAGTAAGTCAGTTAGAGAAAAACAAATACCGTATGCCAACACATATATATGGAATCTAAAAAAAAAAAAAAAAATGGTTCTGAAGAACCTAGGAGCAGGACAGGAATAAAGACACAGGAGAATGGACTTGAGGACACAGGTAAGGGGAATGGTAAGATGGGACGAAATGAGAGAGTGGCATGTACTTAAATATACTACCAATTGTAAAATAGCTAGTGGGAAGCAGCTGCATAGCACAGGGAGATCAGCTCAGTGTTTTTTGAACACCTAGAGGGGTGGGATATGGAGCGAGGGAGGGAGACACAAGAGGGAGGAGATATGGGGCAATATGTATATGTATAGCTGATTCACTTTGTTATAAAGCAGAAACTAACGCACCATTGTGAAGCAATTATACTCCAGTAAAGATGTTAAAAAAAAAAAAGAAAAAGTTAGTGGCAAATGGCAAGACTAGAGAAATTTCTGAAAACAATTTTACATTTGGGTCTGCAAGCAGCATCTCTGTCATCTAGATATATAGTATATGAAGTGACAGGAAATTGTATGTGTGCTTTCTTGCTATGTTTTGCTTTTGATTGTTTGTCATTTAGCTTTCTGTTCTAGATTGGAAAATTAAACATAGGAAAATCTTCTCCAGTCTGATTATTATTTTAGTTAGGATGGGTGTATTTATATGAATGAGAAAATATAATCTTGTATGCTAATTTAGAGAAAATCTTTAATGTAATTCAAGTCAAGGAGATTCAACCAGAGAGGTTTTACCAGATGTTAAGAACCATTCAAAGTGACTTCCATTTTATATGCTTATAAATGTGTATGATATTATTTTATTATTCTGTCAGAAATATTAAAAACATAAAACATCTGAAATGAAGCCTAAAGAAAAATGCAAATGTAGTTTACCATATTGGCTAAATGAAATGCAAAGAAATGCATTAAATCTTTTAAGAGGTTGAAAGTGATACCTAAATTGCTATAATTTCTGTTGCATTCCAGTAGTTATAGTTAAGAAAAAAAAGATGGTTTAATCTAATTAATGTGCTATGCACTTTCCAAAAAGAGAAGATGCCCTGAAATTAAATAATTATGGTTAGCATTTTTCAAAGAGTGAACTTAAATTATAATTTCCTCTCATTCTAGTGTTACTCAAAATGACAAACTATGTCAGAATGAAAATCACACCTATTAGGTGGGATATTATTTTTTCTTTGAGTCATCTGGACTTTATTTTTTTAAGTGAATTCTATTTTATAAAGAAAGGGACTATATTTGTTTATGTTTATAACATGCAATGGAATTTCTTTCTTTGATTCCAATAGAGACCACAGTGTTTGCTAGAATAAGAGTTTTTATTTTTTTCATTTATGAGATGTTAAAGAACATTCACAGAGAAGAGCAAGAAATTAAAAGATAAAAATCAATGTGAAAGGTAATTGGTCTGTAATTTAGGACATCTGAAACCCTAAATTGTATTTAATAGCATTTTCCGAAACACATTAGATTATTACATCTTCGTTTTGCAGTTTCAAAAATCTTGTTAAAATCTATTTAATAAAGGTCTTGTACCTTGCTGGCTTATTCATTGCAACTAATTTTTAAAAGTAATGAATTTCTGTCTTCCCTATGTAAAGGACTCCGCTGATAGACCAGTTATCCCGTGATTATTATGAGACGGCAGGTGTAATTGTGTAATTTTCTTCTAAGTTAGGAAAATACGCTTTAGAACATCATGACACTCTTCAAAAAAATTTGAAGACACTACATTATATATTTTTACCCCTATTTCTCCAAACACAAAACTTAAGAAAATACTTGTGGGATTTTAGATATTTATATGGTCTATTAAAATTAACTCAAGTCTATATTACACTAGGGATAATTTTCATCAATAACTTCTGGGGATTTTACATTTCCAGATATTGGCTGGAAAGCATGCTGATTAAAGTGACCTGATGTCAGTATCAGCACAGTTTTCACTATCAGCATTTTCACTAACATTTCTCTGTCCTTGAATCATCAAATTCTTCTTTGATCTCTTTTACCTAAAGCTTTTTTCCTTGCCTATTTTGATTATTTAAGTTATTATGTGTTGTTTTCTATTTATATTTGGTCTTAAAAGTAGTACATTTTCCTTTATAGGTCGCATTTGCAAGTATTAATTTTCAAACTTAATATGGTTATTTAAAATAATTTGAATATAAAATTAACTGTTAAGTAGAGGTGGAGTTTGTTGCATAAACACCATTAATATGAGAGATGAAGTGACAAGAGTTTGTTCATTTTTCTTTTGCTCATCTCCTCTTCACCAGCTTTCTTTCACAAAGTTCTACTCTTTACCAAGATCTGCGTAATGAAGATTTGAAAAAAAAAAGTAAAAGTTGGTCTAGACCTCTAGGAGCAAATATCATTCAAGCAGAGTGAGGCCAAATTTAAAATTTAGACTCCACTTATTTTTTAAAAATTACACTCACAGCATCTACAAAAATTAGCATTTCAGGTTTCACTATTTGGATTTGACCTACTCTCCAAATGGATTTTTACAACAGGCATAATAAAATGATGATTTCAAAGGCATTGTGCAGCTGAGTGAAAATGTTAGAAATGTGAAAGGCAGCCAAAGGACTAAAAATTAAGCAAGAGATTGGAAGTAAAAAAAAATCGAGACTAATATGTACATTTAAAATAGACACACACACACACACGTAAACTCATTCTAACAAAAAATTAGCAACTAGTTAACTTGCTATTGACCAATTTTGTTGACATTGGAAGAATAATATTTTTTTTTCTGAATTCAGCTCAGTATTAAAATGATTAGTACGTGTAGAAGACGCCTGTCAAACTTGTGATCTTCTCTAATGGACTGAGAGGTATAGTAAAGATCATAAGCTTTTCTTTTAACATTTCCTACAAATTCATTGTGGCTGCAAACTTCAGTTTGGGAAAACAAACCAAAGTTTTGCTGTAGAATAATGACAGGACTTAGTCAACCATGTCATTCAAAGGAACTGAGAAGTTGAAAGGAGATTTTATATTCATTTGCATGACTCCTCCTCACATATAATATTAGGATTCAAATTCTAGTGTCTTACTTATCTGCTATTCTATAAGTATCAATTTATATAAAAGTTTACTAATAACACCAGGAGTATTCTTATTTACAATCATCAATTTTATAAATAAATGGTAACACTTTGGATTATTTTAGCACCTTCTCAAATACTGAAAGCAAGCAATATTTTTATCCTTGTGAGTAAAATTAATACATCACGTAATGTGTGGTAGGTAGAATTCTAAGGTGGCCCAAAAGATTCCTATTTATATGTTGTGTATATTTACTTCCCCTTGACTGTGGGCAAGCCTATGAGTATGTTGAAATATTGTCCTTGAGAGTAGGTTACTAAACAGTTGACTTGGAGTTAATAAAAAAGAGATATTATCCTAGGTGTGTCTAACCTAATCAGGTGATTTTGGAAAGAGACATGATTTACTTCTGCCTTTGAAGATGTAGTCTCCATGAGTTCCACAGCTGCAAGATAACATATTCTTCCAACAAACATGTGAGCTTGGGAGAGAGCCCTGAGCCTCAAATGAGACTGCATTCCCAGCAGACACCTTAATTTCCGCCTTCTGAGACACTAAGCAAAGAACCAAGCTAAGCAAGCCTTAGCTACATTTCTGACCATAGAACTGTGACATAAAAATTGGTCATTGTTTTAAGCTACTAAGTACTGGTAATTTGTAACACAACAAACACATGATGTTAAAAAATAACAAAGAAAAACTTCATAGGGTTATTTTACTTTTTATTGAAATTACTATTTATTGTAATACTAATATCAAATTTAGGGGAATAGTTATTTTTTGGAGGGAAGGTGTTCATAGACTTTTGCAGCTTCTTTGGCATGGAAGGATGCCCAGAACATACAAAGGATCTCTCTCTCTCTCTCTCTCTCTCTCTCTCTCACTCTCTCTCTCTCACACACACACACACACACACACACACACAATCTCTCATATACTTTCTTGAAAACTAGAATTAAATTGCATTGGAACACATTTGATCCTCAGGGTTTAAGCAAAAGCTGGAAGCTTATTTACTTCAGTTTTTTTTTTTTTTTCCTTCTAGCTAGTAATCCATGGCAGTGTGAAATAATATGTAGCAATTTAAAAATATTATATTGTTTTGTATATTTCCATGGGATTTATCTTCCTTTATTTTCCAGTTTCTTTACCTTGCCTGATTTGAATTTTGAACAGAAATCAATGTCTTCTTGACTTACCATTGTATTCTGAGGCACTCAGTAAAAGTTTTTGAAAGAATAAATTTCTTGATAGATATTGTTTAAGAGAAGATAAGTATCACAGTAAATATTTGAATATCTTCTATATGTGAAATGATATATAGAATCTATATCTATATCTATCTATATATCTTAATATATAAAATAGTTTTCTCATAATAGTACTGAGATTTGACTATCCTAATCATAACTCTTCATTGTACTCACTATATTTCACTAGAAGCTATAACCACTATAGATTTTGAGATCCTGTATGTCTCACCTACTTTTATGCCTGCTTCATGGCAGGTACTCAATTCATGACAATTGAGGGCTATTTGAGCCCGCATTTACCTCTCTTTGTTTAAAAATCCTAATTAAACTGTCAAAGAAATATATAAATAAGGAAAGTGGGGAAAATGTGCAAGGTAATATTAATGGCCACGCAACAATGAGGAATTTTGGAAACTAAATATAAAGGGAAAATGGTAAATTTACAGTGGAAGAGCATGGCAGATAACACATTAGTAATGCAATCAGCAAAGTTAATATTACATATAATAAGATATATCTACACTTTCTGTCTCTGATATGATGCATTGAGAAAGGCACATCATAATTTCTTGTTAAAAATGAATACCCTTAATCTAATCATGAGAGCACATCACATAAACACTAATGGACATTCTACAAAATAACCGGCCTAAACGTTTCAGAAGTGCGAAGGACGTGAAAGGAAAGCAGTGATGAACGACACCACATATCAAAGGATGCTATAGATATGCAAACAAAATACAAAATGGGATTCTAGTTTGGCTCATAGACCAAATTTTATATATATATATATGTGCATATATATATATATATATATATACATAAACACATACATATATAAGTGGGAATCTAGAGAATTCAAATAAGGTCTATTGATTAGTTAATAGTCTTATATCAAGGTTAATGTCTTGATTTCCAAAATTGTATCATCTCCATGTAAAATGTTAACATTAGGGAAAGCAAACGAAAGATATATAACTCACAGTATTATTTTTACAACTTTTCTAAAAGTCTAAAATTATCTAAAAAAATAGTTAGGGGCCAACTCATCATGGAAATTAGTGTAGACTCAAGTGGTAATCTAGATACATTTTGGTTACATTTCCATTTCCAAGAACAAAGAAAGAATCTGTAAGTTTCTTGACTGAAAACCAAATAGAGCCAAATAAGATATATTTAAAAAAGAAAGAGAACCAAATTAGCATTCCTCTTCTATTATTCTATACACATGAATTCACTTTTTAAAGAGTTGTGAGGAAAAAACATGTGTCCCTAAAACATATACTTCAAGGAAAACTTTTGCATTAGGTTTCTAACTTGTCTCATGATCTTGCACCATACAACCAAATTTCTTCTCGGCAACCATGTTATTTCTAAAATGCAATTTTGTTATTTCCTTTCTCAAAGCTTTTCTGTTTTAGTATTGACCAGAAGTCCAGTGTGTTAAATCTTTGTTATATAGCTTGTGCTATGGGACCCAGATCTTGTGGCAGCCTGGTTATGAATGCAGTTTCTATGTTCAGAGAATTTCTCTGTCCACTCTTCATTACAGTGCTGAAAAAAATCTGTCTGGCCTTGTTTTCTCATCATCTTCTGTGTTCTGTGACATGTCATCGTGTCTGCCAGTGAGATGAATTAATTCAAATGATATCACTTATATGTGCAATCTAAAATATGACACAAGTGAACTTATCTACAATATAGAAATAGACTCATAGACACAGAGAACAGACTGGTGGTTGCCAAGGGGGAGGGGTGGGGGAGGGATGGATTGAGAGTTTGGGGTTAGCAGATCCAAACTATTATATACAGAATGGATAAACAACAAGGTCCAACTGTACAGCACAGGGAACCATATTCAATATCCTGTGTTAAACCATAATGGAAAAGTATATATATATATATATATATATATATATATATATATATATATATATATGAATCACTTTTTTGTACAGTATAAACTAACACAACATTGTAAATCAAAAAAAAAAAAAAAAAACAAAAGAAACAAATATGGAATAGATACACAAAAGAAGAAAGAATCCTCAGAACCTCCTCTGATGTTGATAATGCCAACAACTTACCTTTGTTGTACAATCAGCAGTAGAGATAGTCGTACAAGTGATGTCATTGTTAAGGGTTCACTGTCACTGGTGTTGATTGGTTACCTTGTGTCTGTGCTAAATAATGGCAGCAATATCTTATCAAACAAATTCTCTCACTGACTCTCTTGTGTCTGAGACTGATGTTTAGCCCCGCCCCCCAGAAGATTTGATATTTTAAAAATACACAATATATTTTATGAAAGCATTCTTTTTTGCTTAGATTTGCCTGATTTTGCTTGCTGTTTGTGACTAAAGATTCAGATTCTATTAACTCTCCCATTGTGCTTTCAAAAAATACTTCTTCAAAACATTTCAAAGATTTGAATGAGCAAAGTAGTAGACAAGAATTTGAAAAACTTAAACAAAATAAAAATTTTCATGACTTAGAAACAATGGCTCAGGTTTAAAGTGAGTAACCTTAACTCTTTATCACTCCTTATTGTGATTTTTCTCGGGATCCCAAGTTTAGGCACCTGGTTAGCCAGTAACAGAGGTTCATTGTTTTACCTTTCCGTAAGTGTAAACCCTTATCAAAAGAACCTTAATTAGCAGGCCAGGAGAAAAAAAATAAAGCAAGAAATAAAATAATAGATTTCCTAATATAATGTCTATAATTTAACACTAAATGAATTTTAACTGAATAGATTTTAGTATGACTAAACCTCATTATCTAACTTATTTAAACCATCTCTTGATATATGAAAGGGAGAGTAGAGGAATAACTATTCCATTCAGGTCTGCTTCTATGTTGTCTTTCTGGCTATGCTTACCCAACTAATTGTTTAGTTCAAGTATGTATTTTACTGCTACACTGTATTTTCTTGGTAATTCTCAAATTCAGCTCTTTCCAGAGATTTTTTCTGTGGGAAAATTGACTTTTCTGAGTAAAAGATTTTTTAAATCTGTATTAGCATACCCTGTACGTATTTTACATATACAGTTTTCCCTTTTTTTGTCTGTAATTCCCTTTGCATCTGTCTCGCCAGAATTACAAATTACAGTATA
Organism: Eubalaena glacialis; assembly: GCF_028564815.1. Taxonomy (NCBI): domain Eukaryota; kingdom Metazoa; phylum Chordata; class Mammalia; order Artiodactyla; family Balaenidae; genus Eubalaena; species Eubalaena glacialis. Next base: position 27,202,240 of record NC_083732.1, on the reverse strand, counting down.
GCCTGTATACTTTACTTCTGACATTTTTTATTATTTTGTTGATTCTTAAAAATTGGTTCTGTCATTTGGTAAAATCTGGCTGATTCTCTTCATGCCAGACTGGTAAGTGGACCTCATCTCTGTAGCAAGCGTATAACTTCACTGACTGATAAGAGTCATTTGTCCATTATATCAGGTCTTGAAGAGCTCAGAGAGAGTCTTTGTGATTTCTTTTTTTTTTTTTTTTTTTTTAAACATCTTTATTGAAGTATAATTGCTTTACAATGGTGTGCTAGCTTCTGCTTTACAACAAAGTGAATCAGTTACACATATACATATGTTGCCATATCTCTTCCCTCTTGCATCTCCCTCCCTCCCACCCTCCCTATCCCACCCCTCTAGCTGGTCACAAAGCACCGAGCTGATCTCCCTGTGCTATGCGGCTGCTTCCCACTAGTTATCTATTTTACATTTGGTAGTGTATATATGTCCATGACACTCTCTCACCCTGTCACATCTCCCCCCTCCCCCTCCCCATATCCTCAAGTCCATTCTCTAGTAGGTCTGTGTCTTTATTCCCATCTTGCCACTAGGTTCTTCATGACCTCTTTTTTTTTTTTTCCCTTAGATTCCATATATATGTGTTAGCATACTGTATTTGTTTTTCTCTTTCTGACTTACTTCACTCTGTATGACAGACTCTAACTCCATCCACCTCATTACAAACACCTCCATTTCATTTCTTTTTATGGCTGAGTAATATTCCATTGTATATATGTGCCACATCTTCTTTATCCATTCATCCGATGATGGACACCTAGGTTGCTTCCATGTCCTGGCTATTGTAAACAGAGCTGCAATGAATATTTTGGTACATGACTCTTTCTGTGTGTGCTTGACGTTATTGAATTGTTCACTGTACATTATTGCCTTTTATATTTTCAACAACTCTATGAAATAAGTATTATCATTACTTGTTTTTTGTATCAATGAAGATAGAGATCTTGAAGTGATTTCTTAATGAGTATCTTGGACAAAATTTCATAAGTAGGTAGTAGACTTTTTTAAATTCCAAAATTCTTTCCACTTATTTCCTACTCCTCAGTGAGGACTGACTTCACGATCCATCTCAAGGGTTCTGAAGAGCCGGTCAGTCAATAATTACTCAGACCATGCTAAGTAGTTTTACTTTCACTGTAGTTTACCACAATCCACCAAATTAAACCAAGGACATAAGTTTTGAGAGAGAACAGGGTTTCTTGGTGCCTCTCTTGTTTTACTTAGGGGTAAGCCCAGTCTGAGCAGTCCATTTTGTGTTGGGAATCCACTGAGTCAGGGATACCTGGAATCCCAAACTTACTGACCTTTGTACCTTATTAGACTGAGATAAAGGGATGGGAAAGGAGAATCCATCACACAAGGATTCTACCCTATTACGATAATAACAATTTATTTCATGAACTAGTAATATAAGCTAAATGATTTTATGTTTTATTTCTTACTGTGTCAACAGGTTTGCCTAAAGAGGATTTTGTGCCATAGGGCTGGTCATGACCTACCACACTATTTTTCAATATTTAGTTAATATTTACTTTCTACACAATTTCTCATTATCTCATTGTCTTTAATTTGTGTCAATTTGATTACTATGTGTCTCCGCATGTTCCTCCTTGGGTTTATTCTGCCTGGGACTCTCTGTACTTCCTTGACTTGGGTAACTGTTTCATTTCCCATGTTAGGGAAGTTTTCAGCTATTATCTCCTCAAATATTTTCTCAGGTCCTTTCTCTCTCTCTTCTCCTTCTGGGACCCCTATTATGTGAATGTTGGTGTGTTTAATGTTGTCCAAGAGGTCTCTTAGACTGTCTTCATTTGTTTTCATTCTTTTCTCTTTATTCTGTTCCATGGCAGTGATTTCCACTGCTCTGTCTTCCAGCTCACTTGTCTGTTCTTCTGCCTCAGTTACTCTGCTATTGATTCCTTCTAGTGTATTTTTCATTTCAGTTATTATATTGTTCATCTCTGTTTGTTCTTTAATTCATCTAGGTCTTTCTTAAACATTTCTTGCATCTTCTCAAACTGTGCCTCCATTCTTTTTTCTGAGATCTTGGATCATCTTCATTATCCTTACTCTGAATTTTTTTTTTTTTTTTTTTTTTTTTTTTTTTTTGGTAGATTGCCTATCTCCACTTCACTTAGTTGTTCTTCTGGGGTTTTATCTTGTTCCTTCATCTGGGATATATTCCTCTGCCATCTCATTTTGTAGACAAAACTTTCTGTGATTGTAATATCCGTTCTGCAGGTTGCAGGGTTGTAGTTCTTCTTGCTTCTGCTATCTGCTCTCTGGTGGATGAGGCTGTCTAAGAGGCTTGTGCAGGCTTCCTGGTGGGAAGGTCTGGTTCCTGACCCCTGGTGAGTGAGTTGGGTCTTGTTCCTCTGGTAAGCAGGGCCATGATCATGAAGACTTTAAGCACCCTGTCTGCTGACTGATGGGGCTGTGTACCCACCTTGTTGGTTGTTTGGCCTGAGGCATCCCAGCACTGGAACCTACAGGCTGTAGGGTGGAGTTAGGCTTTGGGGAGGAAATAGCAGCTTCCAGCAGGGCTTACTCCAAAGAGTTCTCACCAAGATTGCCACTGCCAGTGTCTTTGTCCCCGCAGTGAGCCACAGCTTCCTCCTGCCTCCATGGAGACACTCCAGTATTAGCAGGTAGGTCTGGCCCAGTCTCTTATGAGGTCACTGCTTTCTTCCCGGGGTCCTGGTGTGCACATGAACTTTTGCAGACCCTACAAAGGTGGAGTTTCTCTTTCTCCCAGTCCTGTGGAATTCCTGTGATCAAACCCAGCTGGCCTTCAAAGCCAGAATCTCTAGGGACTCCTCCTCCTGTTGCCAGACCCCTCAGGCTGGGGAGCCTGACATGAGGCTCAGGACATTTACTCCTGTGGGAGAACTTCTGTGATATAATTATTTTCAGGTTTGTAGGTCCCCACCCAGTGGGTATGGGATTTGATTTTCTTATGGTTGTGCCCCCTCTTACCATTTTGTTGTGGTTTCTTCTTTGGCTTAGGATGTAGGGTATCTTTTTTGTATGTTCCAGCAGGGATTTTTTGTCAATTGTTGTTCAGGAGTTAGTTGTGATTTTGGTGTTTTTGTAAGAAAGAGTGAGCTAATATCCTTCTGCTTTGCCATCTTACCAGCCAAAATCTCTCTCATTATCTTATGATGTTAAAAGTGAAAAAATATTTTTCTACCAGCCTAGTTACCTAGTCACATTCTGTAGTAAATATATATATATATATAAATATAAATAAATAAATAAATAAATAAATATATATATATATATATATATATACACTTAAATAATGTACTACCTTTTATAAACAGTAGTACTTTATATATAGTGTATTGTATATATTTTTTCATGTAGCATATCTTTTAAAAATCCTGTATCTACATATATGTATATACTTCTGCAAGTATTTTAAAGGTTTTCTAACTCCAGCTTATAAAAATTGATATGATGTCATTAATTAATGTTCTACTAATGAACGTTTAGACCAACTATGAACTTAAAGTCCTTTTACATTCAAAATTTTCATTCCCCCATTTTTTATATATTCCTATGTGTGGTTTAATTTTTATTTGTTACATTGGCAATCTTGGAACTCATATTTTTATAAACTAAACTCTGAGTATTTTTTCCCTGATTTTAAGAAAAGAGTGAAGATTTATTTATTTTAGTTCAAGTTTGTAATTTCAGTATTTTTTAAAGTTAAAATATAGACTTTCTTTAGTGAATAGAATTATCCCAACCCTCAAATATATGGCATTTTCTCTTCAGTTTATCAGTTCTACCCCTTGCCACCATCTATTTCAATTATGTAGATATTCCTACAAAAGTTATCATCCAGTGTCCTAAGATCACAGTTATAGAACTTTGAGTGGCAAGATTCATTAAGTAAAAGAGTTTAACTTATAATACCACTTCATATCAACCAACTGAATTTTAGTTTAATTTGTTTAACTCTGATAAAATTGTATTCAAAAAATAGTTAGGTGGTTTTATCAAAGAATAGTCAACAGTGATGCTAAGCTGGAAACAGAGAAGCCATGAAAGAAGAGATTTCCACCACCAGCTAATGTAGTTCTCAAAGTCCAGATAAAAGATGTGGCCAAACTAGAAATAACACTAATTAAGCTTGATTTACACTCAAAAATTTATGTTCATTTAGGCAAAATTATTAACTTTTTATCATATGAAAGAAGAAGAAAATTTTGCCTCACTAAGAAATGGAGAAAGCGATCAAAATCAAGCTCTATTCTGGTTTTTGTTTAAGGCATTAGATTAAGAAATTTATTAATATCTATTAAATAATTTAATAGAAAATATTAAAACAATGAAAATCAACAATTTCCTTAAAATTTACATTTTAATTTGGTAACTCTATTTTACTTTAAAAAAGCTTTTTAAAATTCTTTCAGAACACAGAGCACTTTTACATCTTGTATCATCTTTATATCAGTCTGGTACATAGGTTATGAAGTTCATACCTCCATTTCACAAATGAGTGAACTAAAATACTTAGATACTAATTGTTTATAGCTAATTATGAGCTAAAAATAAAATTAATTGTTTTCAGAGGCAAGATTGGAGTGTGTGTTTCTGAGTGCCCAGTCTTCAAAATTTGCCAACAAACCATTTCATCTCTGATGATAAATCATTCTATTTTTAATCTTTTCTTTGAAATAATTTTAGACCTACAAAAAAGTTGAAATTATAATACAAATAATTACTATATATATTTAAGTTTAAGATATATTTTATTTTTAGATCAGTTTTAGGTTACAGAAAAATTGCTAAGATAGTACAGAGACCCCCATATGTCCGGCAGTTAATTTCCTCCAGTACTACCAACTTACCTTAGTGTGATACATTGTTATAATTAATGAACAAATTAATGAACACATTATTATTAAGCAGAGTCTATCCTTTTTTCAAAGGACTTTAGTTTTTACCTAATATGCTTTTTCCAGGATCCCATCCAGGAAAATACATTACATCTAGTTGTCTTGTCTCCTTAGGCTCCTCTTGGCTGTGACAAATAAAAAAAACATTCTTTGCTTTTGATGGCCTTGACAAGTTTGAGGATTAATCGTCAGGTATTTTGTAGAATGTCCCTCAATTGGGATTTGTGTGATATTTTTCTCATGATTAGCCTGGATCAATGTGTTTTGGGGAAGTAGGCTAGAAAGGTACAGTGCCATTTTTGCCACATAATATCAAGGGCACATGCTATCAGTGTGACTTATCACTGTTAATGTTAAACATCACTTGGCTGAGGTAGTGCTTGGCAGATTTCTCCAATGTAAGGATATTCTTTTTTTTTTTACCCCTTTCTATATTCCACTCTTTGGAAGGAAGCCACTATGCACAGTTCACACTTAGGAAGTGGGGAGTTATACTTTAACTCCTTAAGGGTGGGGAGTATTTACACAAATTATTTGGAATTTTTCTACACAGAAGATTTGTCTCTTCATCTAATTTATTTATTATATCATTTATTTATATCAGTATCGATTTATGGATATACCTTTTATAATTTGGGTTTAATCCAGTACTATTTATTGTTCAAAGCATTCCAGCTTTGGCCATTGGAAGACTTTGCAGTTGGCTCCATTTGTTGGTATGTCAAGAAATATTTAACATGTCCATAAATAATTGTTGTTATTGTTGTGTTTTAATTTTTTTAAGCATATCCTATTTTCTGGCACTACAAGATGATTAAGGCTCATTTTATATATTTTCTACCCCAGTTCTAAAATCAGGCCAAATTCCACAAATGTTCATATTTTGTAACTATACTATACTTTATCATTCTGTCTCTTTCTCTCTTCTTCTCTCTGTCTTCTGTCTCCCTGTCCAGAATGCTTTTAATAATCTGCCCAACAACCTTTGTAATTTATTCTCAATATATTTTATATTTCTCAAAATAAATATTAACATTTTTATTTGAATTGAAAAATATCACCACCTAATCTACATGCCTCATTTATAATTAAAAATTTTTTCTTATAATATCTTTTACAAAAAAATACAATAATATTTCTTAGTTCAGGATTGAATTGGGAATCTCTCATTGCATTAATGACATTGTTTTTGTTAGTAAGCTTAAATCTGGAGCAGTTTCACAGTCTTTTTTTTTTTTTTTGTCTTTTATGATCTTGTCATTTCTGAATTATATGAGCTTTTATTTTGTGGACTGTCCCTCAATTTGAGTTAGTCTGATATTTCCTCATGATAAAATTATGGTTAACAATTATGGCAAGAATAGCACAGAAGTGATACATTATGTCCAGAGCTACCAGATTTTTTTTGTTTGTTTCTTTATGGTGATATTAATTTTAATTATTTCTCTGTTACATTTCTCAACAGCAAATTTAGTATTTTTCTCCTTGTATTTAAAAAATGCCATGTAGGGAGATAATTGAAGACTATGTAAGTATGTTACTTTTAACTAAATTCCCATTTACTAGTTTCAGATTCATTAAAGATTTATGTGCCTGAAAATTTAGTTACTATGTTGATTATCAAAAGGTGATTTTCTAATTCCTTCAGTATTTTGCATTTCATTATAATGAATAATTTTCTTTCTCTTCTATGTCTTTGTTTATTTATATGATTATATGAGTATAGACTCATGGATTGATAAAATGGTTCAAATCCATTACTGTAATTATTTGTTTTAAAGCTCAATTTGTCCCTGGTTTAGCAAATGGGACTTTATCCAAGATGCCATCTATATAATTTAATATTTCCAGCTGATTGTTATATAATAGTATCTCAAGTACTGATTTCTAAGAAGTTAGAGATACAAAATTATGACCAAAATATGAATCTTTCCTCCTATCAATAAATTATTAAATGTTTAAATGGTATTAAATAAATAATACAGCAAGAATAGGATGTTAAACAAAATTTTAACTAAACATAATTGCTAGAAAATCCTTATATTATTTTAGTCAACCTAGATATACTAACTAGAAGAATAATTTTCTTTAGCTTTGTTTTCCTAAGAAAACAATCTTAAAAGAATAGACTGAGATGATTAAATTAGATTTCCAACCTGGGGCTACATTTTACTGTGAAAACTTCAAATGAAGGGTTATGAATTTCTTCAACCTATATTTATCAAACTCAAATTTCTCTAGACTTCATTTGGAGGAGACTTTGCATATTAATAACTACCAAGCTTAGTGGATATCTGTGATTTCTGAAGGTAATCATCTCTCCTGCTTTAGTGCCTCCCTGCTGTGTTCAATGAATTCAGAGCAATGGATGATGATGGCTAAATAATTAATTCAGTGCAGGAAATCTGAGTGGATTTTTTTTCTTATTGTTGTTGTTTGTTTAAATTGATGTACAAATAGAGGATTTTAAAAAAGAAATCAAGAAACACATCTTATTGCAAAAAAAATGTTTTTCAGTGTTCATAACTTTTATGATGTTTTGGCCAGAGTCCCTGTTGAGTACTTTAACAAAAATAAAATAGTAAAAGTTTGGATCTTCCCTTCTAAGTTGTCATTATATGCAGATGACATGATACTCTATATAGAAAACCTTAGAGACTCCACATAAAACTATTAGAACTGATAAACAAATCCAGCAAGTTAGCAAGATACAAGATTAACATACAGAAATCTGTTGCACTTCTTTACAGTAACAATGAAACATCAGAAAGAGAAAGTAAAAAAAGAAAATCCCTTTTAAAATTGCATAAGAAAAACAACAACCTAGGAATAAACCAGGCTAAAGAGGTGAAAGAATTATATGATGAGAACTATAGAAAATTGAAAATAATTAAAAGAAATGGAAAGATATTCCATGCTCTTGGATTGGAAGAATTAATATTGCTAAAAGGGCCATACTACCCAAAGAAATCCACAAATTCAATGTGATCTCTATCAAATTACCCATGACACTTTTCACAGAACTAGAACAAATAATCCTAAAATTTAAATGGGATCACAAAAGACCCAGAACTGCCAAAAGAATCCTGAGGAAAAAGAGCAAACCTGGATACATAACCCTCCCAGAATTCAGACAATTACTACAAAGCTACAGTAATCAAAACAGTGTAGTATTGGCACAAAAACAGACATACGGATCAATGGAACAAAATAGAGAACCCAGAAATAAAGCCACACACCTACAGTCAATTAATCTTTAACAAAGGGGGTGAGAATATACAATGTAGAAAAGAGAGTCTCTACAGCAAGTGGTATTGGGAAAGCTGGACAGCCACATGTAAATAAATGAAGTTAGAACACTTACACTCTACACAAAAATAAACTCAGAATGGCTTAAAAACTTAAATATAAGACATAACACCATGAAACTCCTAGAAGAGAAAATAGGCAAATCATTCTCTGATATCAATCACAGAAATGTTTTCTTAAGTAAGTCTCCCAAGGCAAAAGAAATAAAAGCAAAAGTAAACAAATGGGAACTAATCAAACTTATATGATTTTGCATAGCAAAGGAAGCCATAAACAAAATGAAAAGACAACCCACAGAGTGGGAGAAAATATTCACAAACAATGCGACCAACAATGGCTTAATTTCCAAAATATACAAGTAGCTTATACAACTCAATACCAAAAAAACAAACAATCCAATCAAAAAATGGGCAGAACACCTAAATAGACATTTCTCTAAAGAAGACATACAGATGGCCAAAGGCACATGAAAAGATGCTCAACATCACTAATTATTAGAGAAATGCAAATCAAAACCAAAATGAGGTATCACCTTACACTGGTCAGAATGGTCATCATCAAAAAGCCTACAAATAATAATATTGGAGAGAGTGTGGAGAAAAGTGAACACTCCTACACTGTTGGTGGGGATGTAAATTGGTGCAGCTACTATGGAGAACAGTATAGAGGTTCCTTAAAAGACTAAAAGTAGAGTTAACATATGGTCAAGCAATCCCACTCTTGGGCATATATCTGGAAAAGATGAAAACACTAATTCATATATGTACCCCAATGTTCATAGCAGTACTATATACAATAGCCAAGACATGGAAGCAACCTAAATGTCCATCAACAAAAGAATGGATTAAGAATTGTGGTGCAGACTCGGGGCAAGATGGCAGAAGAGTAAGACGCGGAGATCACCTTCCTTCCCACAGATACATTAGAAATACATCTACATGTGGAACTGCTCCTACAGAACACCCACTGAATGCTGGCAGAAGACGTCAGACCTCCCAAAAGGCAAGAAACTCCCCACGTACTTGGGTAGGGCAAAAGAAAAAAGAAATAACAGAGACAAAAGAATAGGGACGGGACCTGCACCAGTGGGAGGGAGCCGTGAAGGAGGAAAGGTTTCCACACACTAGGAAGCCCCTTCATGGGCGGAGACTGCGGGTGGCAGAGGGGGGAAGCTTCAGAGCCACGGAGGAGAGCGCAGCCATAGGGGTGCGGAGGGCAAAGCGGAGAGACTCCCACACAGAGGCTCGGCGCCAAGCAGCACTCACCAGCCCGAGAGGCTTGTCTGCTCACCCGCCTGGGCGGGCGGGGGCGGGAAAGAGTCTGCAGCTGCCGAACAGGCAAGAGACTTTTTCTTGCCTCTTTGTTTCGTGGCGCGCAAGGAGAGGGGATTCAGAGCGCCGCCTAAACGAGCTCCAGAGATGGGAAGGTATAACAATTGTAAATATTTATGCACCCAACACAGGAGCACCTCAATACATAAGGCAAATACTAACAGTCATTAAAGGGGAAATTGACAGCAACACAATCATAGTAGGGGACTTTAACACCCCACTTTCACCAATGGACAGATCATCCAAAATGAAAATAAATAAGGAAACACAAGCTTTAAATGATACATTAAACAAGATGGACTTAATTGATATTTATAGGACATTCCACCCCAAAACAACAGAATACACATTTTTCTCAAGTGCTCATGGAACATTCTCCAGGATAGATCATATCTTGGGTCACAAATCAAGCCTTGGTAAATTTAAGAAAATTGAAATCGTATCAAGTATCTTTTCCGACCACAACGCTATGAGACTAGATATCAATTACAGGAAAAGATCTATAAAAAATACAAACACATGGAGGCTACACAATACACTACTTAATAACGAAGTGATCACTGAAGAAATCAAAGGGGAAATCAAAAAATACCTAGAAACAAATGACAATGGAGACACGACGACCCAAAACCTATGGGATGCAGCAAAAGCAGTGTTAAGAGGGAAGTTTATAGCAATAAAAGCCTACATCAAGAAACAGGAAACATCTCGAATAAACAACCTAACCTTGCATCTGAAGCAATTAGAGAAAGAAGAACAAAAAAACCCCAAAGATAGCAGAAGGAAAGAAATCATAAAGATCAGATCAGAAATAAATGAAAAAGAAATGAAGGAGACAATAGCGAAGATCAATAAAACTAAAAGCTGGTTCTTTGAGAAGATAAACAAAATTGATAAACCATTAGCCAGACTCATCAAGAGAAAAAAGGAGAAGACTCAAATCAATAGAATTAGAAATGAAAAAGGAGAAGTAACCACTGACACTGCAGAAATACAAACGATCATGAGAGATTACTACAAGCAACTCTATGCCAAAAAATTGGACAACCTAGAAGAAATGGACAGATTCTTAGAAATGCACAACCTGCCGAGACTGAGCCAGGAAGAAATAGAAAATAAGAACAGAACAATCACAAGCAGTGAAATTGAAACTGTGATTAAAAATCTTCCAACAAACAAAAGCCCAGGACCAGATGACTTCACAGGCGAATTCTATCAAACATTTAGAGAAGAGTTAACACCTATCCTTCTCAAACTCTTCCAAAATATTGCAGAGGGAGGAACACTCCCCAACTCATTCTACGAGGCCACCATCACCCTGATACCAAAACCAGACAAAGATGTCACAAAGAAAGAAAACTACAGGCCAATATCACTGATGAACATAGATGCAAAAATCCTCAAAAAAGACTAGCAAACAGAATCCAACAGCACATTAAAAGGATCATACACCATGATCAAGTGTGGTTTATTCCAGGAACGCAAGGATTCTTCAATATATGCAAATCAATCAACGTGATACATCATATTAACAAATTGAAGGAGAAAAACCATATGATCATCTCAACAGATGCAGAGAAAGCTTTCAACAAAATTCAACACCCATTTATGATAAAAGCCCTGCAGAAAGTAGGCATAGAGGGAACTTTCCTCAACATAATAAAGGCCATGTATAACAAACCCACAGCCAACATTGTCCTCAATGGTGAAAAACTGTAACCATTTCCACTAAGATCAGGAAGAAGACAAGGTTGCCCACTCTCACCACTATTATTCAACATAGTTTTGGAAGTGTTAGCCACAGCAATCAGAGAAGAAAAAGAAATAAAAGGAATCCAAATCGGAAAAGAAGAAGTAAAGCTGTCACTGTTTGCAGATGACATGATACTATACATAGAGAATCCTAAAGATTCTACCAGAAAACTACTAGAGCTAATCAATGAATTTGGTAAAGTAGCAGGATACAAAATTAATGCACAGAAATCTCTTGCATTCCTATATACTAATGATGAAAAATCTGAAAGTGAAATTAAGAAAACACTCCCGTTTACCATTGCAACAAAAAGAATAAAATATCTAGGAATAAACCTACCTAAGGAGACAAAAGACCTGTATGCAGAAAATTATAAGACACTGATGAAAGAAATTAAAGATGATACAAATAGATGGAGAGATATACCATGTTCTTGGATTGGAAGAATCAACATTGTGAAAATGACTCTACTGCCCAAAGCAATCTACAGATCAATGCAATCCCTATCAAACTACCACTGGCATTTTTCATAGAACTAGAACAAAAAATTTCACAATTCATATGGAAACACAAAAAACCCCGAATAGCCAAAGCAATCTTGCGAACGAAAAATGGAGCTGGAGGAATCAGGCTCCCTGACTTCAGACTATATTACAAAGCTACAGTAATCAAGACAGTTTGGTACTGGCACAAAAAACAGAAATATAGATCAATGGAACAGGATAGAAAACCCAGAGATAAACCCACGCACCTATGGTCACATTATCTTTGATAAAGGAGGCAAGCATATACAGTGGAGAAGAGACAGCCTCCTCAATAAGTGGTGCTGGGAAAATGGGACAGGTACATGTAAAAGTATGAAATTAGAACACTCCCTGACACCATACACAAAAATAAACTCAAAATAGATTAAAGACCTAAGTGTAAGGCCAGACACTATCAAACTCTTAGAGGAAAACATAGGCAGAACACTCTATGACATAAATCACAGCAAGATCCTTTTTGACCCAGCTCCTAGAGAAATGGAAATAAAAACACAAATAAACAAATGGGACCTAATGAAACGTAAAAGCTTTTGCACAGCAATGGAAACCATAAACAAGACCAAAAGACAACCCTCAGAATGGAAGAAAATATTTGCAAATGAAGGAACTGACAAAGGATTAATCTCCAAGATTTACAAGCAGCTCATGCAGCTCAATAACAAAAAAACAAACAACCCAATCCAAAAATGGGCAGAAGACCTAAATAGACATTTCTCCAAAGAAGATATACAGATTGCCAACAGACACATGAAAGAATCCTCAACATCATTAATCATTAGAGAAATGCAAATCAAAACTACAATGAGATATCATCTCACACCAGTCAGAATGGCCATCATCAAAAAATCTAGAAACAATAAATGCTGGAGAGAGTGTGGAGAAGAGGGAACACTCTTGCACTGTTGGTGGGAATGTAAATTGATACAGCCACTATGGAGAACAGTATGGAGGTTCCTTAACAAACTACAAATAGAACTACTATATGACCCAGCAATCCCACTACTGGGCATATACCCTGAGAAAACCATAATTCAAAAAGAGTCATGTACCAAAATGTTCATTGCAGCTATATTTACAATAGCCAGGACATGGAAGCAAGCTAAATGTCCATCATCGGATGAATGGATAAAGAAGATGTGGCACATATATAAAATGGAATATTACTCAGCCATAAAAAGAAATGAAATGGAGGTATTTGTAGTGAGGTGGATGGAGCTAGAGTCTGTCATACAGAGTGAAGTAAGTCAGAAAGAGAAAAACAAATACAGTATGCTAACACATATGTATGGAATCTAAGGGAAAATAAAGGTCATGAAGAACCTAGTGGCAAGACGGGAATAAAGACACAGACCTACTAGAGAATGGACTTGAGGATATGGGGAGGAGCAAGGGTAAGATGTGACAGGGTGAGAGAGTGGTATAGACATATATACACTACCAAATGTAAAATAGATAGCTAGTGGGAAGCAGCCGCATAGCACAGGGATATCAGCTCGGTGCTTTGTGACCACCTAGAGGGGTGGGATAGGGAGGGTGGGAGGGAGGGAGATGCAAGAGGGAAGAGATATGGGAACATATGTATATGTATAACTGATTCACTTTGTTATAAAGCAGAAACTAACACACTATTGTAAAGCAACTATACTCCAATAAAGATGTTTAAAAAAAAGAAAAAAAAGAATTTTGGTGCATATACAACAGAATATTACTCAGACATAAAAAAAAATTAAATAATGCTATTTGCAGCAAAATGGATGGACCTAGAGATTACCATACTAAGTGAGTCAGACAAAGACAAATATCATATGATATCACTTACATGTGGAATCTTTAAAAATGATATAAATGAACTTATCTCCAAAACAAAAACAGACTCATAGAGATAGAAGACAATTTATGGTTACCAAAGAGGAAGTGGGGGAGGGATGAATCAGGAGTTTTGGATGAACAGATACACACTGCTATATATAAAATAGATAACTGACAAGGGCTCACTGTGTAGCACAGAGAACTATGTTCAATATCTTTTAATAACCTATAGTGGAAAAGAATCTGAAAAAGAATATACATATATATATATACACACATACACACATATATATATGAATCATTTTGCTGTACATTGAAAGTAACACAATGTTGTAAATCAACTATACTTCAATAAAAAACAGTAAACATTTAGGAGGTGTTTACTATGTTTGTTTTATTATACTTTTAATAAAATGTTATTTTAATAGGCACTCCATATAATATACATCTATTCTTTATACAAGGCATTTTTAAAAGATATATACTTGTATAAAATCTCAGTATTTTCAAAACACAACAACAACAAAATTATGATATTCTAGTGAGTTGAGAGAAGTATGTCTGCTGTGAGGAAACTGAACTTACGCTAACATTCCTGAATATTGAAGGATGTGACTATGAGGGGCAATCATCCATGGTTACTAATAATTAAGAGCAAAAAGTTAGAGTGAATCTGGTAAAGAATGTCAGAGTAAGCCCAATGTAACTACTGATCAATGTAACTACTATTTATTTAAAGTAGCATAGTATATAAGGAGCTTAAGTTCTATATAAATAGAGATGGATAGTCATGACAGCTTTGTAGCCACTTTCTCACAGTCTTCATGCATTCAGGGTATTTGCTTGCTCAATAATAAAGTCAGCTAACTTTATATTTATGAATTAGTGGGTCCTGTGCCAATTTTTCCCCCAAGACTCCCTGTTAATTTACTCCAACCAATTGAAACCTTTAAGGATTGTGCAAATTATATTAAAATGTTATTTTGAGTTTGAGGTACATAAAGCTATCAGATAAAATCGATCACATGGAACTTGTTTTTTTGCAAATATAATCCATAAGGCATCTATCATGTAATCATGGAATGATACATGTTAGAAATGAAGCTAATTTCAAAGTTTTTTGTCCTTTTGCTTAAACATAAAGTATTATTGATGAACTCTTTCTTTCTGAATCATTGATAAAGCAAATGGTGGAAAATGTTGGTAAATTCATCTTTACTATGACATAGAATACTCAATAAGATTTTTCAATCAGACTTACAATTTGTAGATAGGGCTACAAAATTGCTGTTTCTCCCTTTGGTTCTCAGCACTCTCAAGCAACAAGAAGAATAAAAAATAAACATGCCAACTTTATCTTCAGTGAAATCCAGAGAAGTTTGAAACTCCAAGCCAAAAAAATAGAAGAAAAGATGTGTGAAAAGCAGATGTTATTAAGCAAAAGAGTAAAAGAAAAATACCAATTGTGCTGATCTCAGAAAGCATCAACATAATATACATTTCATAGATGAGGGATGAAGGAGAAAGAAAAGAACCCGTTTTGCAGTGGAGTAGGAGATGCACTGTTTATGAGTTCCCCTGGACTGACTCTGATCTGTAATGCAGAGAGAACAATGATAATTAATAATGGAGGCAGACAGTCTGCATTTGTAGAAAGTAGTGTAGCTATTATATGTGATATTAAGGAGAAGAGCTAAATGGTAATATGAATATTCACACAAATTTCTATCTCTATTGACTAATTACACTCAATTATGCAAATTCAACACATTATAAAGGATGCAGCACCTGAAAAACTAGGAAAAGTAAATAGATGTCAAATATCAATAGAATGTAAGACTATATATAAAAAAATGTTGCCATAGAGCAGGGTTTGACAAGCTTTCTCTAATGGACAGGATAGTAAATAATTTAACTTTGAAGGTCGTATGATCTCTGTTGCAACTACTCATTCTTGCTATTGTAGTACAAAAGCAGTCATATACTGTATGTAAATGAATAATCATGACTATTTCTAATAAAACTTTACTTATGGAAAGTGAAATTTGATTTATATAATTTGAATTATACAATTCAATCATGAATATTTTTAAACCATTTAAAAGTGTAAAATATTTTCTTAGCTCATAAGCTACAAACAGGCAATGGAAGGGATTTGGCTTGCAGACTGTAGTTTGCTCACCCCTGGCATAAAGCATATTAAAAATCATGAACAAATATTTCTCCAAAATTTAAATATCAGTGTGTGTATCAAAGCCACTGCTTATATAAAATAGTAACATGAAACAGAAATATAAAAAATGAAGAAAAGATATTTCGAGGAAAGAGTAGGTAAAATGTAAGCTGGTAAGGTCACAAAAGAAGTGTAAGAAAAATATTATATAAGTGTATGCAAACATAGTAACAGTACAAACAAAAATAAGTATACCTTGCTAAAAATACTAAAAGACATACATGATAGAAACATGAAAAGTCAAATAAAGAAAAAGGAAAGGAGTTGGGAAGTATTAGAGGAAATGAGGTGTAGGTAGACAACTTACTTACAATTGAATTTCCTAAAGAAATAATGTGGAATAATAAAACAGGACAATATTTTTGTGGTGATATAATTCTGGTAAATTTTCAAGGGCAGAATATGTAGGGACTCATAGGCCATTGGCTTATTTTCACTCCTGTTTTATTATGAGGGAAAAAGAAAAATCAGTGAGTCCAGATGTTGGCCTGAGGGATTGGAAAGATTGGGTGACATCAAATGGAATTCAGAAAAGAGTAATTACCTTAGATTTGTGGGGAAAGATGGGAACTGGACTTTTAAAAATCTAATTTGGGGATATATACATTCATGTTTTAAGTTCATTCAATTAGTTCATGAAATTCAATTCAATCAAAACTTATTTGGATAATACTTTCATTAACCTTAACCATATTCAATTTAAAATTTCTAACCCATAGCACAATGGGTTTTAATGAATTTCATTATCCATAATGATATTCATACCTTGTTATATGGAAAAGGAATGCTCCTAATGAATGTAGCATGTGACAATTCTGTTGAAAATGATTTAAAATTATAGAATATCAGAAAAAACTTGGAAATTGAACTAATATCTGTGACTAGTTTTTTAACATGATCATGATGTCACAAATATTGACAATAACATGAATATTGGCTAAGTCATTAAGCATCTTTTATTTCAACAGATAAAACAGTCATTGAAAATAGTTACACTCCCTCAGTATATTTGCATATGTTTACTAAAATCAAGTTTATTTTATTAGAATTACTTTATAAAATTTTGTTTTAATATGTTTATTTCCTGAAAATTACTTTACTATTTTTAAGTAGATGACTTTAAATGAACAGTAAAAGGGTATTCAGTTAATATATCTCACATTTTAACAATGTGACCAAAGAAGGTGACCAACGGAATTTCTGTAAAATGTTCTATTATCGATTGTTGATCTTAAAATTCATACCATAATAGCATCTTTAGGTGTCATTTTCAAATAGTGAAAACTTCAGATTGATGATATCTAATATAATTCTTTTACAAAAAATTCTCCTTCATAGAAAATAGAGTAGTAGTTTGTTTTAATTGAAAAATCATTATTCATTCCTCTTAGAGATGATATATATTCAACAGAGGCATTATAACATACCAAATTAAGAGAGATAGAATAGATAAATAAATAGTAAGTTTCTGGAGATAAATTTTAATTCTGGCAACATCAGAATAATTTCAGTTTTTAAAAATATATAAACTTCAAATATGGAATATTCAAAACAGTGATATCCTAAGATTATGGAAAAAGAGACTAGATTTTTTTTTTGGCTTATACATCTTCTACAAATCTCATTCCTTTGCAGTAATATTTTTATAAGGTATTTAATGGAATTTTCCTTCTCCCTCTCTTACTCTCTCTCTCTCATTTATAAGTCAAGAATGAAGAGACATCTTAATACATTTCCTTTCTTTCCATCATGAACCTGGATCAGAATAGGTGATTTTCACATGAAGATTAACAAATTATAATTCTTAAATAAATGCTTCTTTTGTCCCAATAATTAACATTTAAGAGGACATGTAGCATTCAAAATTTTACTGTGAATTCCAAATTAATTTTGGTTTTTAAAATCCTCCTTCCCAAATATAGATTTTTATGGGTATATAGAAGTTTTAAAATATTGTGCTGTGGTAAAATCATGGTCTATAAATATAAATATTGCTTGCTTGTAAGGTCAAAATCTATGGGCTTAATATATAATTAGAAAAATATTATATGTCAGCTGAAGCTGATATTATTATGCTTGCTGATCTCAAGATCTCCAAAAAATCAATAATACAGAGGTCTATTTTTATGACAGAAGCTCTTTTTAGTTCCCAGAATAATTTAATTACAATGTGACTAAATAATTTAAAAAAGGAGGACCATGTTAATGAATTGGAATTTCAAATAGAGCAAGTATCAAGTATATGCCTTTCAAGGAAGCAAATAAAATATTAGGCCTTCATGAAAGTAGCAATTAGAGCAGTGGGATCTAAATCAAGTTATACTGACAAAACACTAAAACATACAGAATATTATTTAAATGAGATTACATTGAAGACATCAAAGCAAAAGGAAAGCATTCAACCATTTTAAAATATATTTGATGTGAATTATAATGTTTTCTAAATTGTATACATGAGTAGCCTGAGAAATAATAATTGTGATAGCTATTTTATTTTTAGTAGCGTGTATACTTTTCCTGGGAATATAGATAAGAATATAAAGAAAATAGTGATTCAATGCCTGACATTTGGGACTGTATAACTTTTAAATTATTAGTGTGTCTACTATATTTTCAGGCAATTACTGTTTTTTTTTTTAAACTTTTCTGACAACTTAATGTTTAAGTAGGATTTTTCACCATGTCATATGACCATTACTTGGGGTGGGAAAAGAGGATTGCATTGGGGGAAGAGTTTAAGCTATCTCAGAGAGGGAAGGGAAGGCTGCCACCTTGCACAGCCATTTTTCTTTTGCTGTATAGTCATATAAATTCTTAGCAACTTTTGGGTCTCTTCTAAAAAAATGCTTTGTTCATTTATTTGGTACAATAGTCTGAACTTTTCCTTCTGCCACTTAAAATTTTATCTTCTCTTGAAAATTATTTTATTTGAATATGATACTGAATCATCATTGACAGATTCAGAAAAGAACAATATTCTATTGCAATATAACATTGGCCCAGCAGAGCCTGAGAGTCTGGACTTATTTATTAATTCCTCTCCCATCTCAAACTGTCCGCAGAATCTAGTTCCATGAGTTGATTTATTAGAGAGCATTGGTTTTCCACTCTGGTAATTCTAACACACCATTTTTATAACATATTTTTTTGAATTCCATCTTTACTCTCCTGAAATTAAATTCACAATAGTATAATGTATCTACAAATATACTTTAAAAATGAATAATATAACTGTAATACAAAGGAGAAATACAACAAAGGCAATTTACAGTGAACTAATATGTATTCGTTATTTAATGCTTGGACAAAACTCCACAAAAGACCTAATGAGGTAGTCATATGCTTGCATCAATATGCAGAGTCACCACAGAGAAGATTTCAATAAATTTAGACAGATATAGATTTGTTTTATTGATGACTCTCATACAATAATTGTTTCTGTTCATGGCATGTTTACATAAAGTTAAAGAGCCAAATAATATTCTTAGGTAGACTCATTGTATTTGCTTTTACTTGGAAAAAATCATTGATGTTTACAACTGTGCAAATGTGTTGATTGTAAAATGTGGTTAGAGTATAGACTTAGATAATTATAAACAGATTTTTCACAAATTTGAAAGCCCAGCAGAACATGTGAAAGTCACATGGGTTAAGGGGTGATTCTTTGTAGTGCATGATATTCTGTACGACATTGGCACTCAAGTTCCCTGTAGTTTTCTACCCAGGTCATTGTGATAACCAAAAATGCCACCATCCTCAAATAATCTGAGCATCTATAAGGAGGAATCACTAGCATAGGGCACTTGAATGGCAAGATTGTTTGTACCTGAGGTTTGGAGATAAAGACAGAAGCAGTGGAGAGAGGAGGGAGGTGTCTCCTGAAGAGACACCTTCAGCAACTAAATATGTGCTCTACAAAGAAAGAAGCTGAAGTCAGAATATCCATCATCAAAAAATCTACAAACAGTAAATGCCGGGGAAGGTGTGGAGAAAAGGGAACCCTCTTGCACTGTTGGTAGGAATGTAAATTGATACAGCCACTATGGAGAACGGTATGGAGGTTCCTTAAAAAACTAAAAATAGAACTACCATCTGACCCAGAAATCCCACTACAGAGCATATACCCTGAGAAAACCTTAATTCAAAAAGACACATGCACCCCAATGTTCATTGCAGCACTAGTTACAATAGCCAGGACATGGAAGCAACCTAAATGTCCATCGACAGATGAATGGATAAAGATGATGTGGCACATATATACAATGGAATATTACTCAGCCATAAAAAGGAACAAAATTGTGTCATTTGTAGAGATGTGAATGGACTTAGAGTCTGTCATACAGAGTGAAGTCAGAAAGAGAAAAACAAATATCATATATTAATGCATTTATGTGGAATCTAGAAAAATGAACCTACTTGCAGGGCAGGAATTACAGACTCAGACATAGAGAACGGACGTGTGGAAACGGGGGGAAAAGGTGGTGGGATGAATTGGGAGATTAGGATTGACATATGTACCCTACCATGTGTAAAATTGATAGCTAGTGGGAACCTGCTGTATAACACAGGGAGCTCAGCTTGGTGCTCTGTGGTGACCTAGATGGGGGGATAGGGAGGTGGGAGGGAGGTCCAAGAGGGAGGGGATATATGTATACATATAGCTGATTCACTTTGTTGGACAGCAGAAACTAACACACCATTGTAAAGCAACTATACTCCAATAAAAAATAAATAAAGAGGAGGGACATTAAAAAAAGAAAGAAAGAAAATGAAGTTACCAGACTGAAAATACAAACGTAAACAGCTCTTATTTATGACTCAGATGACAAATTTGGCACAGTTGGGGATAGATCAATTTCTTCAGAAATTCATATCCCTCCAATACAGTGATAACAGAAGAGAATGCAGTATTCCTTTGGCGTATAAAGGATGTTGTCAACTTTATAGGATAGTGCTCTACAAGAGATAGTACTCTAGGAAGAGAATTAGCAGGCGTTCTGTAGTCTAAAGTCATGTCCTAGTCTACAGATATGAAAGAGGAGGTCAGAGAAAAACTATCCACAGGAATACCACAAAATAACTGAGAGAGATATTCAGATGGCTTGAGGACCTACAGTTGAGGAATATCAAGCAAGCAAAAATTGAGTAGCAATGTTAATATGGCTTCATATGTACTAGAAGCTGATAGTCTCTGATAAATTTCCAGTTATGTTGGTTTAATTAATTGAAAACTTGTTTTATATCCCTTTAACTTATCTTCATCCATGTGTACTTGTGTGGGTGCATGCATGTGTGTGGGTGTACGTGTGTGTGTGCCAGTACTTTCTTAGTTTCTGGCACTGCAAGATGTTGCAGGCTTATGTTGTAAATTTTCTGCTCCAATAGTAGAATAAGCCATTTCTCCAAGAATCTCTGATTATTTTATTGGAGAATGGTATTAGAAACCAAGATCAGGGTTCTAGGTGTGCTCAATGTCTTCTTTTGATGATAATTATCACTTGTGTCTCATACGTAGAAGGGGTATAAAAGACAGCTCTTGGGATAAACTAGAGGATTTTCTGGCTCTTAAACCCAGCAAAACCCGCAGACTTGCTATAACTCTGGTTGTTTTAAAGCTTTTTCTGGTTACTGAATAAATTTCCAAGTAGTCATTAAATTGTATTCCCAGTTTAGAGAGGGACAGTGTTACATAGCAGCTAAGAACATGGACTGCCAGGGCCGGAATTCCAGTTCCAACACATGAAGAAACACATCATGCCTGCGTGACCATGGTCAGGATATTCAATAGCTCCATGCTTCTTTCCTCATCTATAAAATAATAATATGAATATTACCTTAATTATAGAATATTATTTGTTTATATTAACATGTATGGAAACCGGATCGGTTACAAGCAATCCAAGACCTAGTCAGTGGTTTATTTTCCATTTTTATATTTATTCATTCAACACATTACAGAGAGTCTACCCTCTGCTCTGTAGAGTTGTAGAGTTACTGGGGATACAATAGTGAAAAAAAGGTCTCTGCTCTCATGGAGTTTACATTCTAATAGAGGAGACAGGCAGAAAAAAAAAGCACAGGGACATGTAAGTCCAGGTAGGAATAACTACCATATAAAAATAAAAAAGGAAAGATAAATGGAGCTCTTCAGTGAAAGTGGAGTATCTGTTATCTTAGAGGGTAATCATGGAGGATAGGTGACATTTGAACAAAGTGCTGAATAAAATAAAGTGTAAAGTCATGAAGATATCTTGAAGAAGAACATGAACAAAGGAACAGGAGAGTGGTAAGAGGTGAGATTGAGAAGTTAATAGCTGCCAGGTAACATGACTTTATAGGAATTTATTTTGTGGGATAGAAATCTACTGGAAAAAAGATATGGTCTAATTTCTGTTTTGGCAAAATCACTCTAGCAGCTGTGTGAGCTTGGAGATACCTGTTTATATGTCATTGCATTAGTTCAGGAGATAGATTAAGGTGAATATTTTTATAGGAACAGGGTTTTCATGCTGCAGGAGGTAGTTGGATTTGTTATATATTTTTCATTATTAATTTAGATTGCAGGAGAACAAAAGCAATATTTAGAATGTGAACATTTGAGATTACATATCAGTTGTTCTCAGACTTTACTGACCAAAAATACACATGGATAGCTTGTTAAAACACAGATTGTTGGCTGCCCTACCTGAGAGTCTTATTTAATAGGTCTCCATGGGATCGGATCACTTGCATTTCTAAAAATTCCCAAATGATGCTGATGCTGGACCACACTTTCAGGACCTCTGCTTTATAGCACAGGGAGGATGATTCTATTGGTTATGGGTTGTAAATTATAATT
Organism: Eubalaena glacialis; assembly: GCF_028564815.1. Lineage (NCBI taxonomy): Eukaryota > Metazoa > Chordata > Mammalia > Artiodactyla > Balaenidae > Eubalaena > Eubalaena glacialis. Next base: position 27,179,476 of record NC_083732.1, on the reverse strand, counting down.
TCTTTATATTACAACTTTTGTTTATATTTTTATCTATTTTTTAGCTGTTGTGTTTTGTAATGGAAATGATTTATTAGTAGATTAGCACAGAGGTATAATTTGGGAAATAGATCTTACTGGTAATAAGTGATTAAAAGTTTAGACTCCATTAGTCTTCAGAAATGGATTTAAATTTAAATTAAGGTGTGTGTGTGTGTGTGTGTGTGTGTGTGTGTGTGTGTTGATTGGTTGGGAGGAGCAGCTTTTGGATGGTGAATATAAAAGATTGGAGAAAGAAATATCTAGGCTTACTAAAAATGGATAATTATATCTCAAGTTGTAAATACAAAAAAGATGACTATAAAAATACTGACTAAAATGAGGAAATTGAAGAGTTCTGAATTTGGTTTTACTTACCTTTGATATGTAATATATTCAATATCTTAATGTATTTGATTAAAACTTAGATTACATTCGATTTTTTTTAAAATCCAAAGCTAGAGATTTTATTTCTTGCACATGCCCAAAGTAATTAATATAAACTCCCATCTTCTGAGGGCCTTAACGAAAGTTTATTTAACATAATAAGAGGTTTAATAACTTACAGTAAAGACTACGTAGTACTCTTCTGCTGCTCTTCACCAGTTGTTTTAATGATGGTAACTCCAAGATCTGGAATGTGATTGAAAATGAGAATGTTTTGCTGTTTCTGCTTAGTTGCAGAATTTGTATACCCTGTGGGAGATTTACATGGGGATCTTGCTATGGAGTCATTATGTCTTCCATGTGATTTTGATTTTGATCTTGAGCTAGTCTGATTTTATTGTCAAAAGGGCATCTATATAATCTATAAAAATACTGAATCACTATGCTGTATAGCTGAAACTAATGTAATTTTGTAAATCACTATACTTCAATAAAGATTAATTAATTAATTAAACATAAAAAATAGGATATCTAAATTGTGATCCTCAGTAGGTACTTTAAATATAATGACTCAGAAAAATGACAGGTTAAGTCTAGATGTGTGGCCACCTTTATATTTTAGTTTCAATTTAACAAATGGGTACACTGGAGAAGATATTGGTTCTATCAAGGGACTATATCGCTTTTCCACTTATTTTTTTTTACTCACATTTTAAAAAAAAATTATTGGAGTTTAACTTATTTACAATGTTGTGTTAGTTTCAGGTGTACAGCAAAGTGAATCAGTTATACATGTATGTATATCCACTCTTTTTTAGATTCTTTTCCCATATAGGTCATTTCAGATTATTGAGTACAGTTCCCTGTGCTATACCGTAGGTCCTTATTGGCTATCTATTTTATATATAGTAGTGTGTATATGTCAATCCCATTCTCCCAGTTTGTCTCTCTTTACCCTTTCCTCTGTGGTAACTGTAAGTTTGTTTTCTACATCTGTGACTCTATTTCTGTTCTGTCACCCATTTTTATTTATTTTTAACAGTAAAGATGATAATCTAGAATTCAGTTCATAAATTCTCTTATTCACCTTACCTAAAACAGTTTTAAAATATTTATTTAATTGATTTTGAGCCTATGTTCAGCTTTTCAAAATGGATAAAAATGCTTAATACTATTACTTCAAATAGTTAATCAACAAAAAATGAAATAAATTTAAATCATGCACTTAACTCCATTAATCAATTTGCATAAACCAAATGTGCAGTTAATTAATGTTCTAGTTGGCTTTGCGTCCACAGCCTTGAGATTTCTGCCCCCTCATTAAAGTATTTTCGCAAGCATGGGCTTGCACCATGTTTCTTGACATATTTGTCTGCATCTGTGACATCTTATTATAGTATTCCTTTAATTTGCTTCATTATTCCTATTTTATTTCTTTTAAGTTGAAATGTTTACCACTGAATTTTTAATATGAGGCCCCAATTCGGAAAGTGCTCAGGGTATGCATAGAAAAGTGAAACTTGATAAAAGTGCTCTGTGAAACCACAGTACACATTTTTATCTGATTTCTAAATCTTCTACTTTGCAAAATTGCTAATATTGCCATTAAAGGAAGATTCCTTTTTCCTGTTCTTTTTATGTCCCAGCTTCGTTAGCTTTCATTTCCCTACATTGAATTTTCAAAAGCCACTTAGCTGCCCATGCTCCTAGTTTATCCTAGTCATTCTGATTTTTACTGTTCAGCTTCTTTGCATTGATTGACTCATGGCTCCTCTCCAATAGTCAGCAAGTTTCATCACCTAGTGCACATTCTTTCTACCAGCTCTCTGCACTCCTGTTCTCTGACAGTGCATGAAACACTCCATATCAAACCCTCAGCAAGTTTTTAAAGCCACTCACAGATTAATCTTGACCAGCCTATATTTTCTAGTGACTAAAATTCAATAGAGTTCTTATAAGAATGAGGTAAATCTAGGGCTAAGTTTTTGTGTCCTAAATACCAACAATGCATTCTCCTCATTTTTTCCCTTGGTTCTTCAGAAGTTGTTTCATCAAGTTTCATTGAATGTTTAATCTAACTGTTAAAATACACACACAGGGAGCAAACAACTTTTTCTGAACATGACTGCATGAAAACTTGCTTCATTTTAGAAGCAGAATATGTTAATTAAATCTGTTAATAATTTACCACTCAAATATTTCCTCAATTCAATCCCTTTCCCCACCTATATAGGGCAAAGCAGATTATTTCCCAGCCAGCATTACCAGAGACTTCATCTGGAGACCTAAAGATTTTTTTTTTGTTTTCTGGAAAAAAAAATCACCTTTCTCATTTTTTATTTGTACTTTGATTTGATAATTTGGAAATAATAATAATTCTAATGCCTTGGGCTACAGCCGTAAAATACTGTAAATTATCTATTGACTTTTGAAAATTATTTTTTTATAAATTTATAATCCAGATTCAACAAGGCAATTATGATTTGTTTAAAACAAACAATATTTGGATCAACTGTCATTAGTCAAATGGCAAAATTTAATGGCTGTCCAATTACTGTGTTATGCCAAAAGGGTACTTTGTTTTGGAGAAACACAGACTAAATCAATAGTGTATTCTATGGAAAAATAGAACTTCATTTGTAGCCCTATTCTTTTTTTTTTTAACATCTTTATTGGAGTATAATTGGTTTACAATGGTATGTTAGTTTCTGCTTTATAAAAAAGTGAATCAGCTATACATATACATATATCCCTATATCTCCTGCCTCTTGCGCCTCCCTCCCATCCTCCCACCCCTCTACGTGATCACAAAGAACCGAGCTGATCTCCCTGTTGTAGCCCTATTCTTAATCAAATATCAATATTTTGTGTAACTTTGCAGAGAATGTATTCAGACTTTTGTTTCCTTACATACTTATCTATGGTTCCCACATTTCACATACTCAATTTTTATAAAATGCAAATGTGCGAACATACCTTTCATCTCCCTTTTCTGTGTGCAATGTGAATTTCGTGTATCAGCTGGTACTTAGGCATTCCTTGTGATGTGTGCCAAAACATACTTCAGTTTTAGCAGTGCTGATCAGTTTTTCCCTTGACCTAAACATAGGTTTTTGCATAAGTGCATGAATATTATATTTTGCCTCTCTTGTAAAAAAAATAAACATATATATATATATATATATATATAACTTGAAAAGTCTTTGTATTTACGATACTAAAATTTACATAAATATAGACATCTTTAGGCATGTCCAAAGTACCAATACTTAAGCCTTAATTAGATCCTTTTTGCACATAAATTGACATTTGTATTCACTTTTGTGTGTAAAAATAGACTATGTAAGAAATTCTAGAAATATATTAGAGAACTGGTTTCTTCGTAAAGTGCAGTGAATGGCCTCCAGATGCCTTGAATAACAAATGAGGTGCCCTGTGACTAAGTTTCAAATGAAGTCTTTTCTTACATATCTCTGTCTCTGTACTAAAGAATGCAAGCCAACTAGTTTTTCTTTACTAAATGTCAATTTTTAATCATCTCACTTTCCTTCACACTTTAGACTATTTTATTTCATCAAAATAAATGTCACTCTATTTCAAATTTTTACCTATGTATTTACATGTCTGGTCACAAGATGAACATCTAATTATGTTGTGGTATTATTAAATGGAGTCTTGACTCAAATGTCAGCTTTATTGTGATTAAGATGAATAGATGTCTCTGAAGCAGATTGATTTGCTCTAAATAGCTGTTCACATTTCAAAGAGGGGATCGCTCAAGCTAAACTATAATCTCAACAACAACAAACCCATTTACATTTTCCATCCTATTACTTTGTTTGGAATAAACAGACAAGCAGTCTCCTTAACCTGCGCTGAATTATTTTTATAGGATTGATAAATGCAGCCCAGATCATGACCTGGTGCATCAGTTTTTGACTGTTAAAATGCTAGCTCATTTCCTGACTATTTCATTTTGGAAAATGGGCAGCTCTATCCTTGTAGCATCATAAGTACAGCAGACACAAAATCAGTTAAAAATGCAGGTTGTTGGTGCTTACTATAAATTTCAAATCTAGTCATACTTCCTTCATCCATATCTACATGGTGCTTAGTTATGTATCTTTGGTTAATAAAGTAATTTAGAAATTAAAAATATGAGAAAAACTTAAATATTCTTCAAAGCATGCAATCTCTGGAATTGTTTTTATATATACAAAATATTTCAGCTAACTCAGTATTATTTAGATACATGGATGGTCTAGATACTTGCTACACAAAGCGTGATGCTCTGTTCAGTTACTGCATCGCTTTGGAGTTTGTTAAAATTCAAAATCTCAGGCTGGTCCTTATATCTCCTAAATCAGAGTGAGCATTTTCATATCTCCCAGGCCCAGATGATTCTAATGCATGTTAACATTTAAGTTCTGCTGTTTGAGTTTTCCTGTCTTTAGAATTCAAAAGTAAATTCTGCTTATCCCAAATCAATATTTTTCCCAATCTAATTGTGTCTGTGTACCATTAGGGAGAGGATGATGACAGAGGTTTTTGTTTATTTTAACTTGTATTCAATAAGGCTGTATTAAGTACTAGTATGTGCTGAGCTCTGTGCTAGGTGTTAATTGTACAAAGATGGCAAGAACACTTCTCATGCACTATAGGAGTTCCACATCCACTGTAAGGACAGATAGAGAAATGATTGCAGTTTGGTGTCACAAGTGCTTCTAACATTTTAGAGTTAGGAAATTCACCCACACATGGCAAAGCTATTTTAAAAAAAAATTTATTTTACTATAGTTTGTTTACAATGTTGTGTTAGTTTCAGGCGTGCAACAAAGTGAATCAGATACACATATACATATAGCCACTCTTTTTTTTTTTTAGATTCCTTTCCCATATAGGCCATTACAGAGTACTGAGTAGAGTTCCCCATGGTACACAACAGGTTCTTATTAGTTATCTATTTTATATATAATAGTGTGTATATGTCAATCCCAATCTCCCAGTTTATCCCTCTCTCCCTTTTCCCCTAATAACCATAAGTTTGTTTTCTATATTCATGACTCTACTTCTGCTTTGTAAATAAGTTCACTTGTATACTTTTTTTTAGATTCCACATAAAGGGATACCATATGACATTCGTCCTTCTGTGTCTGACTTACTTCACTCAGTATGACAATCTCTAGGTCCATCCATGTTGCTGCAAATGACATTATTTTGTTCTTTTTAATGGCTGAGTAATATTCCATTGTATATATGTATATATTGTATATACATATACATTGTGTATGTTGGTGGACAATTAGGTTGATTCCATGTCCTGGCTATTGTGCTGCAATGTTCACTGGGGTGCATGTATCTTTTCAAATTATGGTTTTCTCCAGGTATATGCCCAGGAATGGGATTCCTGGGTTATATGGTAGCCCTATTTTAAGTTTTTGAAGGAGCCTCCATACTGTTCTCCATAGTGGCTGTATGAATTTATATTCCCACCAACAGCAAAAGACGGTTACCTTTCTCCACACCCTCTCAAGTATTTATTGTTTGTAGCTTTTTGATGATGGCCATTCTGACTGGTGTGAGGTGATACCTCATTGCAGTTTTGATTTGCATTTTGTCTAACTATTAGTGATGTTGAGCATCTTTTCATGTGCTTTTTGACCATCTGTATGTGTTTGGAGAAATGTCTGTTTAGGTCTTCGGCCCATTTTTTAATTGGGTTGTTTGGTTTTTGATATTGAGCTACATGAGCTGTTTGTATACCTTGGAGATTAATCCCTTGTCAGTTGCTTCATCTGCAAATATTTTCTCCCATTCTGAAGCTTGTCCTTTTGTTTTGTTTATGGTTTCCTTTGATGTGCAAAAGCTTTTAAGTTTAATAAGGTCCCATTTGTTTATTTTTGTTTTTATTTTCATTACTTTAGGAGGTGTATCAAGAAAGATTTTACTGCAACTTATGTCAAAAGTGTTCTGCCTATGTTTTCCTCTAGGAGTGTCATGATTTCTAGCCTTACATTTAGGTCTTTAATCCATTTTGAGTTAATTTTTTGTGTATAGTGTTAGGGAGTGTTCCAATTTCATTTTTTACATTTAGCTATCCAGTTTTCCCAGCAACACTTATTGAAGACATTGTCTTGGAATACTCCCAAGCTCATTCTACAAGGCCACCTGATGCCAAAACCAGACAAAGACATCACAAAAAATGAAAAGTATAGGCCAATATCACTATTGAACATAGATGCAAAAATCCTTAATAAATGACTAACAAACTGAATCCAACAACTCATTAAAAGGATCATACACCATGATCAAGTGGGATTTATCCCAGGGTTGCAAGGATTCTTCAGCATATGCAAATCAATCAATGTGATACCTTACATTAACAAATTGAAGAATAAAAACCATATGATTATCTCAATAGATGCAGAAAAAGCTTTTGTAAAATTCACCACACATTTATGATAAAACTCTCCAGAAAGTGGGCATAGAGGGAAACTACCTCAATATAATAAAGACCACATATGACAAACCCACAGCCAACATCATTTTCAATGGTGAAAAACTGAAAGCATTTTCTCTAAGATCAGGAATAAGACAAGGATGACCATTCTCATCGCTATAATTCAACATAGTTTTGGAAGTCCTAGCCACGACAATCAGAGAAGAAAAAGAAATAAAAGGAATACAAATTGGAAAAGAAGAAGTAAAACTGTCACTGTATGCCGATGACATGATACTATACACAGAAAATCCTAAAGATGCTACCAGGAAACTACTAAGCTCATCAGTGAATTTGGTAAAGTTGCAAAATATGAAATTAATACACAGGAATCTCTTGCATTCCTATACACTAACAACAAAGATCAGAAAGAGAAATTAAGGAAACAATCCCATTTACTATCACAACAGAAATTAAAAAAAAAAAAAAAAACCTAGGAATAAACCTACCTAAGGAGGTAAAAGACCTGCACTCAAAAAATTATAAGACACTGATGAAATAAATCAAAGACATCACAAACAGATGTAAAGATATACCATGTTCTTGGATTGGAAGAATCAATATTGTGAAAATGACTATACTACCCAAAGCAATCTATAGATTCAATGCATTCCTTATCAAATTACCAATGGCGTTTTTCACAGAATTAGAACAAAAAATTTTTACAATTTGTATGGAAACACGAAAGACCCCAAATAGCCAAAGCAATCTTGAGAAAGCAGATGGGAGCTGGAGGACTGACTTCAGACTATATTACAAAGCTACAGTAATCAAAACAGTATGGTACTGGCACAAAAAACAGAAATACAGATCAATGGAACAGGATAGAATGCCCATAGATAAACCCACACACTGATGGTCACCTAATCTAAGACAGGCAAAGCTATTTTGAAGAGGTAGAAATAGTTTGAAAGTAAGGTCTGTTTATAAATTGTCTCCTAAAACTAAATAAACAAGTTTTATTAGATATTTGACAAAGACTATGCATAGCTAATTGTACTATCGACTTATACATACATTGTGTCTAGATGTATATAGTTTTATATATGTGCAATATATAATTGTAATATAAATAATCTAATGTACATAGTTTGTATTCCAATAGACATATTTTAAATTTACATGTTACAGAGAGGGTGATTAATAACAAAAGGGTAAAATAATTACCTCAAGCTCACAAAATGGGTAACAAATCATGTTGGGATTCAAGATTACTTATGCAAATAAATAAACATTTTCCTCACTAGATCTAATCAAAGGACATTTAAGGAATTAGCATTATAATAATATTTCTTCTTTTGCAAAAGGTTTTTGGTTTTGTTTTTGTTGATGACAAATCTTTCGTTAAGAAATCACAGGCATGTTTTTTTAGCTGATATATAATACAAATGACTAATTTGTCTCATAGCAGACATACCATAATCATGACTTTAAAACAGTTTCTGAAGACATTCAACTCAGTGGAAAATTTATGGGAAGCACCAATAGTCTTCAGTTATGCATTCCAAAATTCTGGACCAATGATTCTTTTAAAGTATTTTAAAGGTTTATTTTGTCTTTTAATTATGATCAACTTTTAAAACACAAAATTATGACTTCCTGTATATTAACTGTTTAGAGACATTTTAACAGTTCTTGCATCCAAGTAGCAATGGCATAAACTTGAGGAACTGAGCCCTTCAACAGGAGCAGATGGCCCGTCAGAGACTGCAGCTCAGAAGCAAACCTCATTTGATGGCAGCCAAAAAAGCAATGGACAGTGTTCAAACCTTGAACGCAGAAGAACAAACACTTTTTCTAGGGTTTATTTGGTAAACTCTGTGACAGTTGGACATCTGGATATGCTAGAAAGAAAGAATTTTAAGCTATAATTGAAACCTGTCCACTTGAAGTAGATGATCCATTTTCTGTAATTAAGGCTAAGTAGTGGGTATTTTTCACAAGCCAAATTAATAGAAATTAATTTAAAAACCTTGGAAGGGGCATGCCATGCTGATCTGTGTAGCATGACCCTGAAGGGGAAAGTTTATTTCATGAATAAGATTTCATTGTCAAAAAAAAAAAAAAATGTCATTCGGGCAAACGCTGAATAAGGCAAGTAAGTTTTTCAGAGGGTAAAGTGCCTATCAATTAGATAAACTAGCATGCTGAGGGCACCATTTGATAAATCACTACTTCCAGAAAACTAAATTGTACTGTGTTGAATAGAAAAGTCACTCATTCAAGGGTGAGGACACTGCTTTTAAAGACCAGTCTATTTCTTTTACAATCTTATTTGCTTCCTCTTTAGTTTAAAGCATGGCAGAGTGAAGTTAAATGTTCAGTCATGTTAGGTTTGTGAATGCAAGACTGTGGAGAACCAAACTAACATACCTCAGTACACTTACTACAACCCATCTGTGATTGTCTTCAGAAGTAGAGAACTATCAGAAAAAGTCAAGGCTTATCAAACTAGTAATATTTTGTGCTGTAGTTTCTAGAAACTTCACAATCTTCTCAAGCTGCAGAAGGGCTTTGGAAGCACTGGTCCATGAAGAAGTGTCATCTATTTGTTTACTATGCAATTCTGGTGGATTAATTTTTTTAGGTTAATATTTCAGCTTAGCTCTAGCAACATTACAATCCTACTTTTGTGGACTAACAATTACCTGCATGAGAGAATGAGATAAAATTGGAATATGATTTCCATCCTTAAGAAAGCTTCCAAGAAATGGCAGCGTCAGCTTGTCCTCATCTACTGAATATGGATGCTAGCCATCCCTTTACTTTTCTTTCCATTTTTTTTTATGTTCTCTTCAGCTTGTGCCTTTTTACATACATATATTTCAATTAATTTTTATTGGAGTATAGTTGTTTTACAACGTTGTGTTAGTTTCTGCTGTACAGCAAAGTGAATCAGTTATATATAGACATGTATCCATTCTTTCTTAGATTCTATTCCCATATAGGTCATTACAGAGTATTGAGCAGAGTTCCCTGTGCTATACAGAAGGTTCTTTTTTTTTTAATAGGAGGTTCTTATTTGTTATATATTTTATACATATTAGTGTATTTATGTCAATCCCAATCTCCCAATTCTTCCCACCACCATCACCCACCCCACCACTTTCCCCCTTTGGTGTCCACATGTGTGTTCTCCACATCTGTGTCTCTATTTCTGCCTTGCAAACCAGTTCATCTGTACAATTTTTCTAGATTCCACATATATGAATTAATATGCGGTATTTGTTTTTCTCTTTCTGACTTACTTCACTCTGTATGACAGTCTCTAGGTCCATACATGTCTCAACAAATTACCCAATTTTGTTCCTTTTTATGGCTGACTAATATTCCATTGTATATATGTACCACATCTTCTTTATCCATTCATCTTTTGATGGGAATCTAGGTTGCTTCCATGACCTGGCTATTGAAAATAGTGCTGCAATAAACAGTGGGGTGCATGTGCTTTTTGAATTATGGTTTTCTCTGGGTATGTGCCCAGTACTGGGATTGCTGGGTCATATGGTAATTCTATTTTTAATTTTTTAAGAAACCCCATACTGTTCTCCATAGTGGCTGTATCATTTATATTGCCACCAACCGACCAAGAGGGTTCCCTTTTCTCCACACCCTCTCTAGCATTTATTGTTTGTAGATTTTCTGATGATGCCTGTTCTAACTGGTGTGAGGTGATACCTCATTGTAGTTTTGATTGGCATTTCTCTATTAATTAGTGATGTTGAGCAGTTTCTCATGTGCCTATGGCCATCTGTATGTCTTCTTCAGAGAAATGTCTATTTAGGTCTTTTGCCCACTTTTTTTTAACATCTTTATTGGAGTATAATTGCTTTACAATGCTGTGTTAGTTTCTGCTGTATAACAAAGTGAATCAGCTATATCTCCATATCCCCTCCCTCTTGCGTCTCCCTCCCACCCTCCCTATCCCACCACTCTAGGTGGTCACACAGCACTGATCCCATCTCACTGTGTTATGCTGCTGCTTCCCACTAGCTATCTATTTTACATTAGGTAGTGTATATATGTCAATGCTACTCTCTCACGTCGTCCCAGCTTCCCCTTCCCCCTCTTCGTGTCTTCAAGTCTATTCTCTACGTCTGTGTCTTTATTCCTGACCTGCCGCTAGGTTTATCAGAAGCATTCTGCCCATGTTTTAATTGGGTTGTTTTTTTTAAAATATTGAGTTGTATGAACTGTTTATATATTTTGGAGATTAATCCTTTGTCTGTTGATTTGTTTGCAAATATTTTCTTCCATTCTGAGGGTCATCTTTTCGTCTTGTTTATAGTTTCCTTTGCTGTGAAAAGCATTTAAGTTTCATTAGGTCCCATTTGTTTGTTTTTGTTTTTATTTCCATTAATCTAGGAGGTGAGTCAAAAAAATCTTGCTGTGATTTATGTCAAAGAGTGTTCTGCCTATGTTTTCCTCTAAGAGTTTTATAGTATCTGGCCTTACATTTAGGTCTTTAATCCATTTTGTGTTTATTTTTGTGTATGGTGTTAGGGAATGTTCTAATTTCATTCTTTTATATGTAGCTGTCCAGTTTTCCCAGCACCACTTATTGAAGAAACTGTCTTTTCTCCATTGTATATCCTTGCCTCCTTTGTCATAGTTCAGTTCACCATAGGTGCATGGGTTTATCTCCGGGCTTTCTGTCCTGTTCCATTGATGTATATTTCTGTTTTTGTGTCAGCACCATTTTGTCTTGATGACTGTAGCTTTGTATAGTCTGAAGTCAGGGAGTCTGATTCCTCCAGCTCCTTTTTTTCCCTCAAGAATGCTTTGGCTATTCAGTGTCTTTTGTGTCTCCATACAAATTTTAAGATTTTTTTTGTTCTAGCTCTGTAAAAAATGCAATAGATAATTTGATAGGGATTGCGTTGAATCTGTAGATTGCTTTGGGTAGTACAGTCATTTTCACAATATTGATTCTTCCAATCCAAGAACATGGTATATCTCTCCATCTGTTTGTGTCATCTTTGATTTCTTTCATCAGTGTCTTATAGTTTTCTGAGTACAGTTTTTTTTACCTCCTTAGGTAGGTTTATTCCTAGGTATTTTATTCTTTTTGTTGCAATGGTGAATGGGATTGTTTCCTTAATTACTCTTTCTGATCTTTCATTATAAGTGTACAGGAATGCAAGAGATTTCTGTGCATTAATTTTTTATCCTGCAACTTTACCAAATTCATTGATTAGCTCTAGTAATTTCTTGGTGGCATCTTAAAGATTTTCTATACATAGTATCATGCCATCTGAAAACAGTGAGATTCTTACTTCTTCTGTTCCAATTTGTATTCCTTTTATTTCTTTTTCTTCTCTGATTGTCATGGCTACGACTTCCAAAACTATGTTGAATTATAGTGGCAAGAGCGGACATCCTTGTCTTGTTCCTGATCTTAGAGGAAAGGCTTTCAGTTTTTCACCATTGAGAATGATATTTGCTGTGGGTTTGTCATATATGGTCTTTATTATGTTGAGGTAGGTTCCCTCTGTGCCCACTTTCTGGAGAGTTTTTATCATAAATGGGTGTTGAATTTTTTGAAAAGCTTCTCTGCATCTATTGAGATGATCATATGGTTTTTATTCTTCAGTTTTTAATATGGTGTATCACACTGATTGATTTGCATATATTGAAGAATCCTTGCATCCCTGGGATAAATCCCACTTGATCATGGTGAAGATCCTTTTAATGTGTTGTTAGATTCTGTTTGCTGGTATTTTGTTGAGGATTTTTGCATCTATATTCATCAGCGATATTGGTCTGTTATATTATTTTTTTGTAGTATCTTTGTCTGGTTTTAGTATCAGGGTGATGGTGGCCTTGTAGAATGAGTTTGCGAGTGTTCCTTCCTCTGCAATTTTTTGGAAGAGTTTGAGAAGGATGGGTGTTAGATCTTCTCTAAATGTTTGATAGAATTCACCTGTGAATCCATCTGGTCCTGGACTTTTGTTTGTTGGAAGATTTTATATCACAGTTTCAATTTCTTTACTTGTGATTGGTCTGTTTGTATTTTCTACTTGTTTCTGGTTCAGTCTTGGAAGGTTATACCTTTCTAAGAATATGTCCATTTCTTCCGGGTTGTCCATTGTATTGGCATAGAATTGTTTGTAGTAGTCTCTTATGATGCTTTATATTTCTGCAGTGTCCATTGTAACTTCTCCTTTTTCATTTCTAATTTTATTGACTTGATTCCTCTCCCTCTTTTTCTTGATGAGTCTGGCTAAAGTTTATAAATTTTGTTCATCTTCTCAAAAATAAGCTTTTAGTTTTATTGATCTTTGGTATTGTTTTCTTTGTTTCTATTTCATTTATTTCTGCTCTGATTGTTATGATTTCCTTCCTTCTGCTAACTTTGGGTGGTTTTTTTTCTTCTTTCTCTAATTGTTTAGGTGTATAGTTAGATTGTTTATTTGAGATTTTTCTTGTTTCTTGAGGTAAGATTGTATTGCTATAATCTTCCCTCTTAGAACTACTTTTGCTGCATCCCATAAATTTTGGATCATCGTGTATTTGTTGTCATTTGTCTCTAGATATTTTTTGATTTCCACTTTGATTTCTTCAGTGATCTCTTGGTTATTTAGTAACGTATTGTTTAGGCTCCATATGTTTGTGGTTTTTAGGGTTTTTTTCCCTGTAACTGGTTTCTAATCTCATAGTGTTGTTGTCAAAAAAGATGCTTGATATGATTTCAATTTTCTTAAATTTACCAAGGCTTGAATTGTGACTCAAGATACGATGTATCCTGGAGAATGTTCTGTGTGCACTTGAGAAGAAAGTGTTATTTGCTGGTTTTGCATGGAATGCCCTATAAATATCAATTAAATCTATCTGGTCTATTGTGTCATTTAAAACTTGTGTTTCCTTGTTAATTTTCTCTCTGGATGATCTGTCCATTGGTGTTAGCGAAGTGTTAAATTCCCCCACTATTATAGTGATACTGTCGATTTCCTCTTTTATAGCTGTTGCAATTTGCCTTATATATTGAGGTGCTCCTATGTTGGGTGCATATATATTTATAATTGTTATATCTTCTCCTTGGATTGATCCCTTGATAATTATGTGGCATCTCTTCTTGTCTTTTGTAACATTCTTTATTTTGAAGCCTATTTTATCTGATATGAGTATTGCTACTCCAGCTTTCTTTTGATTTCCATTTACATGGAATATCTTTTTCCATTCCCTCACTTTCAGTCTGTATGTGTCCCTAGGTCAGAAGTGGGTCTCTTGTAGACAACATATATATGGGTCTTGTTTTTGTGTCCATTCAGGAAGCCTGTGTCTTTTGGTTGGAGCCTTTAATCCATTCACATTTAAGGTAATTATTGATCTGTATGTTCCTATTATCAATTTCTTAATGGTTTTGGGTTTGTTTTTGTAGGTCCTTTTCTTCTCTTGTGTTTCCCACTTAGAGAAGTTCCTTTAGCATTTGTGGTAGAGCTGGTTTGGTGGTGCTGAATTTTCTTAGCTTTTGCTTGTCTGTAAAGTTTTTGATTTCTCCGACAAATCTGAATGAGATCCTTGCTGGGTAGATTAATCTTGGTTGTAGTTTCTTCCCTTTCATCACTTTAAATATATCGTGCCACTCCCTTTTGGCTTGTAGAGTTTCTCCTGAGAAAACAGCTGTTAACCTTATGGGAGTTCCCTTCTACGTTATTTTTTGTTTTTCCCTTGTTGCTTTTAATAATTTACCTTTGTCTTTAATTTTTGTAAATTTGATTACCATGTGTCTCAGGGTGTTTCTCCTTGGGTTTATCCAGCCTGGGACTCTCTGCATTTCCTGGACTTGGGTGGCTATTTCCTTTCCCATGCTGGGGAAGTTTTTGACTATAATCTCTCCAAATATTTTCTTGGGTCCTTTCTCTCTCTCTCCTCCTTCTGGGACCCCTATAATGTGAATATTGGTTCATTTAATGTTGTCCCAGAGGTGTCTTAGGCTGTCTTCATTTCTTTTCATTCTTTTTTCTTTATTCTCTTCTGTGGCAGTGAATTCTACCATTCTGTCTTACAGGTCACTTATCTGTTTTTCTGCCACAGTTATTCTGCTATTGATTCATTCTAGTGTATTTTTCAACTCAGTTATTATATTGTTCATCTCTGTTTGTTTGTTCTTTAATCCTTCTAGGTGTTTTTTCTTTAATTCCTCTAGGTCTTTGTTAAACATTTCTTGCATCTTCTCGATCTTTGCCTCCATTCTTTTTCCAAGGTCCTGGATCATCTTCACTATCATTATTCTGAATTCTTTTTCTGTAAGGTTGCCTATCTCCACTTAATTTTTTGTTTTTCTGAGGTTTTATCTTGGTCCTTCATCTAGCACATAGTCCTCTGCCTTTTCTTTTTGTCTGTCTTTCTGTGAATGTGGTTTTTCTTCCACGGGCTTCAGGATTGTAGTTCTTCTTGCTTCCACTCTCTGCCTTCTGGTGGATGAGGCTATCTAAGAGGCTTGTGAGAGCTTCCTGATGGGAGGGACTGGTGGTTGGTAGAGCTGGGTATTGCTCTGGCAGGCAAAGCTCAGTAAAACTTTAATCTGCTTGTCTGCTGATCGGTGGGGCTGAATTCCCTCCCTGTTGGTTTTTTGGCCTGAGGAAACCCATCACCAGAGCCCACAGGTTCCTTGGTGGGGCTAATGGCAGACTCCAGGAGGGCTCACAACAAGGATTACTTCCCAGATCTTCTGTTGCCAGTGTCCTTGTCCTCACAGTGAGCCACAGCCACTCCCCACCTCTGCAGGATACCCTCCAACACTAACAGGTAGGTCTGGTTCAGTCTCCTATTGGATCACTGCTCCTTCCCCTGGGTCCTGATGAGCACACTACTTTGTGTGTGCCCTCCAAGAGTGGAGCCTCTGTTTTCCCCAGTCCTGTTGAAGTCCTGCAATCAAATCCCACTAGCCTTCAAAGTCTGATTCTCTGAGAATTCCTCCTCCCATTGCCGGACACCCAGGTTGGGAAGCCTGATGTGGGGCTCAGAACCGTCACTCCAGTGGGTGGACTTCTGTGGTATAAGTGTTCTCCAGTTTGTGAGTCACCCACCCATTAGTTATGGGATTTGATTTTATTGTGATCACGCCCCTCCTACTGTCTCATTGTGGCTTCTGCTTTGTCTTTGGATGTGGGATATCTTTTTTGGTGAATTCCAGTGTCTTACTGTCAGTGACTGTTCCTATTTTATCTTTTAAAATTACAATTCTAGTTAACAACTTTCCCACATTATTGAGATATTATTGATATATAACATATGTAAGTTTAAGGTGTACAACATTATAATTTGATACGTGTATATGTGGTGAAAAAATTACCAAAATAAGTTTATTTAACACTTTCATCCCCTCACATAATTTCCATTTTGTTGTGTATGTTTATAACATTTAAGATTTATTATCTTAAAGGCTTTCAATTACGTAATATTGTTAATTATAATCATCATGCTATACATTAGATCCTCAGAATTATTAATCTTATAGTTGGAAGATTGACTCTTTGATTACCATCTCTCTATTTCCCGTATCCCCTAGCCACTGGAAGCCACCAGTCTACTTTCTTTCTTTATTTCTATGAGTTCATTTCTTTGGTTTCTTGTTTTTTTTTTTGGCTGTGCCACAAGGCTTACTGGATCTTAGCTCCTTAGTTTCTCAACCAGGGATTGAACCTTTCCCATGGCAGGGAAAGTGCCAAGTCCTAACCACTGGACCACCAGGGAATTCCCAAGTTCATCTTTTCTAGATTCAACTAACAAGTGACAACATACATTATTTGTCTTTCTCTGTCTGATTTATTTAATTTAGCATAATGCCATAAAGGTCCATCCATGTTGTTGCAAATGGCAGGATTTCCTTTTTTGTGGCTGAAGAATATTTTTATGGCTAAATAATAAATATATATTTAATACATATATGAATATATGTCACATTTTCTTTATAAAGTCATCTGTTGATAGACACCTAGTAATGGCTTAGGTACTATGAATAATGCTACAATGAACATTGGGGTATGGATTTTTTTCTAGATAGAGATTGAATTCCCTTCAAAAAAAAAAAAAAAAAATATATATATATATATATATATATATATATATATATATATATATATATATATATATATATATATCCGGAAGTGAAATTGCTGGATCATATGATAGTCCTATTATTAATTTTTGAGAAACTCCCATACTATTTTTCATAGTGGTTATTTTAATTTACTTTCTCACCAATAATGTACAAGAGTTGCTTTTTTTCCACAGCTTTACCAAACCTTATTGTCTTTTGTCTTTTTTATAATATCCATTCTAACAGGTGTGAGGTGATTACTCATTGAGGTTTTCATTTGCATTTTCTTGATAAATAGTGATGCAGAGCATCTTTTCATTTATCTCTTGGTGAGGTTTATCTTTTCTTTGAAAACTGTTTATTCAGTTTCTTTCCGCCTTTTTTTATTTTAAATTGAGGTTCGGTTGATATATAATATTGTATAAGTTTCAGGTGTACAACATATTGATTCAAAAATTTTAAAGGTTATATTCTATTTATATTTATTATAAAGTATTGGCTATATATCCTGGGTTTTACAATGTATCCTTGTATCTTATTCATTTTATACATAGTAATTTGTACCTCCTAACGTCCCAACTCTATGTTCCCCCTTCTCCTGTCCCTCTCTATACTGGTAACCACTAGTTTGTTCTCTATAACTGTGAGTTCATTTCTTTTTTGTTATATTCACTAATTTGTTTTATTTTTAAAATTACACATATAAGTGATATCATACAGTATTTGTGTTTCTATGTCTGACTTATTTCACTTAGCATAGTACCCTCCAAGTCCATCCATGTTGTTGCAAATTGCAAAATTTAATTCTTTATTATGGCTGAGTAGTATTCCACTGTACATATATACCATGTCTTCTTTATCCATTCACCTGTTCATGGACACTTAGGTAGCTTCCATATCTTGGAAATTGTAAATAATGCTGCTATGAACATTGGGTGCATATCTTTTCAAATTAGGACTGGAACTGCTGAATCATATGGTAGTTCTATTTTTAGTTTATTGAGAAATCTACATACTGTCTTCCACAGTGCCTATGCCCATTTTTTAATCATATATATATATATATATATATATATATGCTACTGAGTTGTATACAATTTGAGTATTAACCCCTTATTAGATAAATTGTTTGCAAATATTTTCTCCCATTCCATAGGCTGTCATTTCATTTTGCTTATGGTTTCTTTTGCTGTGCAGAGCTTTTTAGTTTGATGTTTTCCCACTTGTTTATTTTTGCTATTGTTGCTTGTGCTTTTGATTTCAATTCAAAAAATTATTGCCAAGACCAATGTCAAGGAGCTTTTGTTTTTTTCTAGTAGTTTCAGAGTTCAGTGTCTTGCATTTAAGTCTTTAATCAACTCTGAGTTAATTTTTTATGATTGGTATAATACTGTATAGGAATCTGATTTCATTCTCCTTATATGGTTATCCAGTTTTCCCAATACCATTTGCTGAAAAGATTATCTTTTCCCCATTGAGTATTTTTGGCTCCCTTGTCAAATATTAATTGAAAATATATGTGAGGGTTTGTTTCTGGGATTTCTTTTCTGTTCCTTTGTACATGTGTTTATTTTTATACTAGTACCATATTGTTGTAATTACTGTAGCTGTGGAATAAAGTTGAAAATCAGAAATTTGATTCCTCCAGCTTTGTTGTTCTTTCTCAGGATTGCTTTGGTTATTCAGAGTTTTTTTTGGTTTGTATGTTTGTTTTGTTTTTGTTTTCTGAGGGGGTCTTCTTTAGTGGCTCCATTCAAATTTTAAGATTGTTTTTCATGCTTCTGTGAAAAATGACACTTTGATAAGGAATGCATTGAATTTATAGATGGCTTTGGGTAGTACAGACATTTTAATGATATTAATTCTGATCTATGAACATGGAATATCTTTCCATTTTTTGTGTGTCTAATTTATCTCATCAATATCTTGTAGTTTTTAGTATACAGATCCTTCACCTCCTAGGACTACAAGATTTCTCCTGAGAAATCTGCTAATAGACTTCTAGGGGTTCTCGTATGTGGCAGATTTTTTTTTCAGATTCTACTTTTAAAATTATCTCCATCTTTGATTTTAGACAGTTTTATTATTAATGTATCTAGGAGAGGATTGTTTGTGGTTGAAATTAGGAAACATATTAGCTGTATGAACTTAAAAATCTAAATCTCTCCCCACATTCAGGAAGTTTTTAACTCTTGTTTCTCTAAATAAGCTTTCTGCCCCCTTTCTCCCTGTCTTCTCCTTCTGAGATTCCAATAATGCATAGATTGGTCCTTTTAATGGTATCCCACAAATCACATAGATTCTCTTCACTTTTTTTCATTCTTTTTTCTTTTTGTTCCCCTGACTGGATGATTTCAAATAACCTGTCTTCCTATTCATTAGTTCTTTCTTCTGCTTGGTTGAATTTACTATTGAAGTTCTTTATTGAATTCTTCAAATCAGTCATGGTGTGCCTCAGCTCTAGGGTTTCTGATGTTTTTGGTTTTTAATGGTTTCTCTTTGTTTGTCCAACTTCTCATTTTTTTCATACATTGGTTTCCCAATTTCATTTAGTTGTATATTTGTGTTTTCTTATAGTTCATGGAATTTCATTTAGAGGATTATTCTGAATTCTTTATCAGACGGTTCATAGATCTCCATTTCTTTATGATCAGCTATTGAAATTTTGTTAGTTTCCTTTGGTGGTGTCATTTTTCCTTTTTTATTCACAATCTTTGTGGCCTTGTGTTGGTGTTTGCACATTTGATGATTAGGCAACCCTTTCAGTCCCTTTATAGACTGACTTCAGCTGTCAGAGCCCTTCACCATTCAGCCCATTTAGAGATTCTAGTGATCTGTCTGATAGTGTCTGAGGGTGGGCTGGCTGTGGGAATCCTTGGGAGTCTTGGTGCATGGGTGGTCAAAAATCTAGTTCTGTGGTAGTCAACCAGCCTTAGGCCTAGTTTTGACCCTGGGTTCACAGGTACCTCATGCAGCCTAGCTTTGCAGACACTGATGGGGAGCCTGAGGTCACAGGACCTATGCAAGTGTGCTGGAGCTGGCTGGTGCTGGATATGCTGTAAGCCCATGTGCACAGCAGCCTGCTTGGAGCCTGGTGCCACAGAAACTGCCCAATGCCACGAGAGCCTGCATTGGTAAGATAAGCCAGGAACTGGGTTCATGGAAGCCTGTTGACAGCCTAGGTTTGTGGAAGCCTGAGGGAACCTGGGGCCACAACAGCCACCTGGGGCTGTAGAAACTCGCAGGTGTCAAAACGGATTGGATCTCTAGGTTCCCAGGAACCCTCTGAGACCCTGGAGCTGAGGAAGCTGCTGAGCCACTTGGGGCTGCTGGAGGTGACCAGTACCCAGGTGGGAAAGGGCTCTAGGTTCACAAGGGCTCTCTGGAAACCTGGAAATGAGGAACCTGCCTGAAGCTGTGGGTCTTGCCTGAGTGTGCTGGAATCTGCGGGTGACAGTGTGATTCAAGGGCCTGGATTAGCAGGTTTCTGTTCGAAGCTTGGTGGCAAACCTTTATTTTATCTTAAGCTCGTGGGTTTTTTTGGTCTTTTGAAACTCTGGTCTCACTTACTGTACTTTAATATTTCTATCTCCATCATTCTGTCTCACTCTCTTTCCCTATTACTTCCATTCTTTTCTTCCCTTGTCTGTTCTATTTTTCCCCTTTCCTCATTCTCTTCCACATTCTTTCTCTGTCCATTCTTCAACACTCATCCTCTTGCCTTTTCTTTCTTTACCACTTCCCTGTCACCTTTGGATGTGCCTTATCTCCCTGTATCCTCTTTATCTCCTATCCCTCAGCCAGGATGATTTCTATCCCAACCATCCAAATTTTTTCAGCATCTTGATGATGGGTGGACCAAGGAGAAGGATTTCATTATTGTCTTAACCATCTAAACATCTGGAGAACAGGGCCCTGGTTAGAGTTCTGTTGTTCTTTTTGTGCATTTTGTTTCTGTTCCTTGTTAGGTGGAACATATTATTACTTCAAAATTATATATTTTTATTTTGTTTTGAATAATGGAAAAAGACAAGCTAACCTTTCTGTTCATCCTTAAATATGGCATATCTGCTTCCAGATAGTTATGACAGGCTTGTCAAAATTGCTTGATCATCATGGGAAAAGATATGAGAATTACAGGAAAAGGAAGCCATTTCAATTCATTTTTTTACCCTTTTTCCTGGACTGCAAAGTAATTCCAGATCACAAATATTGGTGGAATGCAGAGGAACCTTGGACCATTTCATGGAATATTTGGACTCTTACTCACTACTCTGTGGTTTGAGTTCATCCAGATTTCCCTAAAAAAGGATGAGGTTTAATAATGCAATCTCGAATATGGTTTTAAACAAATTTCAACACAATATGTGAAAATTCAAATATGAGATCATCTTTCTGAGAATTGAATTTTCAGTCTGTTTCAATATTTCCTAAAGGCAATCAATTCATGATTAGCTATATTATTATAATTAGTTACATTGTATGATAGATCTAACTTTAATTGAGATGATTTCATATTGAAATTGCAGTGCAAGATACTTTTCTATTGGTAATCTTATACTACAAAATTATCATTAACTATTTTTCATTAATTATTTCAAATACTTGCTCCCAACAGTCAAAACCACCCCTTGGGTTGAAAACTATGAATTTATTTCAAATATAGGGAAACTACACCTGGGAGTTCATTGGTTTAAGTACCAATCTTGTAAATGAGATCATATCCAGTCCAAACCTGCATCAAATCATAAGGAGGTAGGCAAGATAGACATTCACATATGAACAGAATAATGGTTGATGATGGGGGGTTTATGATATATTTATTTTCTTACAGTTCTGAGTTTTATAATTGTTTGGTTGACCTTCCAAATGGCAACATTCAGTGATTACACTTCTAGTAGTCAATTAACGTGTAAGGTTCCAAATTCAAATAGGTGTATAAATATAGGAGATAGTGTGTTTGTGTGCACGTGTGTCAGTACACTAATATTTCATCATTTTATCAGCTGCCTCCAAACTACATTTGATTAAAATCAGCATCTTAAATTAGAAGGAATAGGGAGGACTGGGGAATGAAAGGAAGCTTTAGAAATGCAGAAAGAGCTTTGTTGGAAGATGCTTCAGGGACAGAAAGGCAGTATAAAAGAAAATATCTGTTTTTCTAATTTATATTATTTCAGTACTCTGGGTCTAAAGCATTTGCTTGCCACTGTTTTTTCCCTAGTTGTTCTGATATTCCTTTATTTTATATATGGAACTTTGAATATCAATGAAACCTGTATAATCATCTATATATGTATGTATATCAAAGTTGAGGAAAAGATTGAAGGTTATTATCAACAAGAGAAAGAACTGCACAAATTCATATATCCAAATTGGTTAATAGTTTTGTTTTGGGAGATTTTTAATGTGGTGGTTTAAAGTATCCAGTGTAACAAAACTCACATTAGCTAAGCTTGTTTAGTTTATTTTATGAGTGGAACCTGTGTATCTAACATACATTTGAAATTAAGACACATTATCTTCACCAATCAGTAGTTTGTTTTCTTTTAACTGTGATAAAAGACATATAACATAAATTTTACCATTTTAACCATTTTAAGTGTATAGTGAATACAGCAGTAAATGGAAAGAAAGGAAGAGGATATGGCAGAGAGAAGCTGGGCTGTAACGTAGTCTCAACAAAGGCCTAAGCAAACTCCATAGGGGCCTCTGTAATTGTACTGAGTAAGTTTGAGGGGCCAGGCCTTTACATACTTTTAACAACTGGTAATTTGATGCACACTACCCTGCAAATGGGGTGGGACCATGAAGCTGAGGAATCTCTTCAGCCAAATCAATTCCAAAGCTGACAGGACTGTCTGGTGACAACAATCCCAGCTGCAGAAAAAATAAGATTTTAGTATTGAAAGGGCATCTGGACAGTGCCTTACAGACATGGCTTCAGTGTTTTCCCATAAACAATTTTCATTTGTTCTGATAACAGTGCAAGGTAGCTAGGGCAAGTATTATTAACCATGAAGCAAGTTAATAATTGAATTAAAAATTTATAATACACAGGGAGCTTACTTATTTTATTAAATACAGAATTAGCAATGTAACACTGGCAGGGAACGATAATTCAAAAACATGTACTTACTGACATTTTAACTTGTAATATGTAAAGGAATGATTCTGAGTAATTTGATGCTAAGGAAAAAACTACATAGAAAAAAACAAAACAGAAATAAGCATAACAAATTTCTGATGATTGATGGGGAAACTCAAATCTCTTTCTGTGATTCAGCATCAATTCTAGCTAATATCTGTATTTAAATGTTTACAATGCCACTTAGTATGAGGTAACTAAACACTAAGACAGCTCATAGAGATTTTTCTTTGCCAATTTTCTTTATTTTTCCCCCAATTTTTGTACATTTTCTTGTACTAAAACTTCAGATATTCTCCTGCTGAGAAATGAAGGTAGGCACAGTAGTGGATCATGTTTTTGACAAGCCCAAAGCCTGCTGACCCGTGCACAATATACTTACCTGCCACATTTTTGTCAACATCTTGACAAGGTCATCATGCATTAAAGAGAAACATTTAGTCTCTAACACTCTAATGCTCACTTTTCTTGAAGAAAGTGTGCAAAAGTGTACAATTTTAACACATCACTATCATTGCTGCCTACATAGTAGGCAATTTGGTTCATTGTAAGTGAAATCTTGCATGCAAATACATCGGTCAGAAGAAAAATGTTCTGAAAAATAGCCAGCTACATCTTTGAAAGATACACATTGGTTGACCTCTAAATATCATTGTGGCTTAAAACTAAACGAGGTATTTTCAAGTATGTTTATTATTGGAACACTTTCATTAAGCAAAGACCAAAAATAGAGTTGTTGTTTATCTATCTATCTATCTCTATCATCTATCATTATCTTTACCTATCATCTATTTAATTCCAGGGCTTGGACCAACTGATTTGTCTCTCTTTCAACTCCAAGCATAACTAAGGTTTTAATCTGTGAGGACTATAAGGATATTCTAGGGCAAAATTTAAAAACCTCTTACTTACTGTCAAATTTTAGAGGGTATTAAGGGTATTAATATATATATATTTCTAAGCCACAATGACACATTTTGAACATCTATTTTAGCACTTAATGCCTGTATGAAGCTAGCTTATGCATGGATATTATTTACCTGTCCATATTTTGATTCAGGATTATGTTTTTTTTCCCCCCTATATATGTCTGCCTACATTAACTGAATAAAAGTTTGGCACAGTTGCATTGGATTGAACAGAACAAAATTTGATAAATATTATCTTAATATGGTTATTAAATCCTTCATAGCCAATAACATTCCTACATTAGTATTCCAGTTATAAAATACAAATACTTACATGGAAATACTATGATCCAAAAGATATAATTACTACACATATAATCTTTTCTTGGACTTTTACTCTTTTTTCTTGGCCTGCAAATCTTAATATCTGTCTGAGGTACAATTTTATCAAGGTGACAAGTCAGACAAGAATATCAGGGATAAATGGTGTAGGACTTCCAAGAGGAAACAAAGGATACACTTTGAAATCACAACACAGTAGTAATTTTAGATAGAATTGTCACATACTTGCCTATTGGCAGGTAGAGTAGAACTTGGGGATTTCACCCTATGGTAACCATTTCTCTTAGGAATACAATAAGGCAATCCAATTTTATCTTCCTAGGAGTCTAGGTGTTGCTAAGATGTTTCTTTGGTTAGAGTCAATTGACTTTTATTTCTGGATCCTGATGTACTAGGTATATAGATTCTAAAGACTTTCCAACTTATGATAGTTTTTCCTTATATTTTAAAGTCCTGACAAAAAGTTGTTATCCACCATATTTTTAAAAGCCTCCTGTAATTTATGAACAGTCCAATTCTTCAATGTACACATGCAGAGATAAAGAGACTATATACATATATTTATATATATACACACACATAGATGTATGTATATATTAATTTTATATACATATAATATGCATATTATTTACTCCCACATTTTAAGTGTGAGAAAAAGTATTATATACATAAAACATATGCATATTCATATATACACACATATTTTACACTATAGTATTATATAATTAGGCTGATAATCCCAGGCTTTCATACATTTTGGGGAAAGCCCAAGTTTATTAAACATATAAACTCACTCCTCTGTCATGTTAATGAAAGAAAAAATGTTAAAATCAATAGAATGCATAAACCAAGGTTTTACATATTTGTATAAAGTATATCCTAAAATATAGCTACATAAGCAATGAAACAAAAACTTGACAATTAATTAAAGCACTTTTGTTAATGTTTTGTATTTCATCATTCCTCTTGAAAAGTTGTTTAGCTCCAACAGAGCTGTACTAACTCACGTACACTATGAAGAACCACAATGACATTTATATGGACTTACACTCACGGTACTCATCAGTTCCTCTAATAAACATTTATGAAGCACGAAGGTTTCTGAAATTTTGCATAGAATATAAAGAAGATGAGTGTATGCCCCATTGGGATTCTGATTAATAAGTTTTCTCAAGGAAACTTAATATTGGCCACTGTTAAATGAATGAGGAAAAACAAAAGAATCCCAAGCCTGAAAGATTTGGCTCCATGTAATTTGACTTCAAAGTTATTTACCTTACATAGGATGACAGCGTGTACTTGATTTCATGCATATGAATTATAATTCAATTTATAAAATCACACACTGAATTGACATTAATGACAACATTAGTTTCATCTTAGATATTCTGTTTATATGTACTTTCTTTTGAGGCTTCAAACTATTGATACTGAAACTTTTCAAACTTATTCTTTGAGTTAAAGCAGACTAATTTTTAAGCAATCAGTCTGTGACTTGAAAAATCTAATTTCTTTCTCCAAAACATATTTAGATATATATAATGCTAGGATGGACTAGGTCAATACTGAAAAAAAAAAATGTCTTACACATTTCTAAAAGCATGTGGTTTACACACATTTTCACACTGTAATACCTCATTCAAATTTTGATCTTCACAAGTCAATGATCTTGAATGGCCAAGTATGCTTGTTCCCACTTATAGCAAACTGAATATGAGAATAAAAAATTAAGAAATCAGTAGAAAAATTGGGATTTGAATTAGTTCAT
The DNA here is from genome assembly GCF_028564815.1 of Eubalaena glacialis. NCBI lineage: Eukaryota > Metazoa > Chordata > Mammalia > Artiodactyla > Balaenidae > Eubalaena > Eubalaena glacialis. The sequence continues at coordinate 27,153,361 of NC_083732.1, read as the reverse complement.
TTTGTTTATTTTTATGTTAAGTACCAACATATTTTCGTCTATAATATTAAGCAATAGCAAAAACAATGATTATCAGGTTTACAAAATTTTAAATGGTTCTTGTTTCTATGCCTTTAAAATGTAGTGATTATCAAGCGTGCATTCAATGAAAGAGCCAGACGAAACTCCACCCTGGCTTGCTCCCAGGTCACTGCTCTGGCTTGGCTTTCACTGGTCTTGAGGAAGAATAAGCCAAGAACAGTTGAGCCAAAAGGAGCATCCAGAGTATAATCATCATCACAAAGCTAATAATCATAACAGCTGCCAAAAGGATATACAACAGTGATTATATGGGTGCCAAAACACTCAATAATTTTGTTGAGCCTTGGAAGTTATGCATAAAATGCTGTGTGATCACAGTGTTGTACCACTGAGAAGTATGGTGTGTTTAATCATCCTTTTCCTCTGGCATACTCGTTGCTTATTTCTTCCTTGTCAGTGTCACACTTGCCTAGTCTTTAAAAAATTTCAGCTTTAAGTAAGGAAAAAACAATGAAAAAATGTAAAAACCTGTAATTTTGCGAGGACTGAATTTCTAACAGAATGACATTATAATAGTTCAGTTTCAAGCAGTGGTAACAGTGGAAATTAACCAATAAACCTGACAGCACATAGAGCAATCTTTAAGTACAAGTAAATTTACTACTAGTTGTCATGCAGGCACAGAAAAACTGCATCGCTAATGCTATTTCTGAACTTAATTCAATACTTTATAAAACTATGTCTCTCAAAATGACAAGCAATAAGAAGCTGTATAATATTTCAGTTCCACAATTTAAACAGAAGTTTTTAAATGATAAAAAATTTTTTCTGACTCAAATAAATGATATAAACCAGTGGTTTTAATTACCTTTAGCTGAGTATAAAACAAAAACCTATAAAGCATTATTATAAGGTTAACATTTACAGTGATAAGCTCAAGAAAGTCAGTGTCATTTGCATATGCTTTTAAGAAAAACTATGAGAGTCTTTGAACACATTTATGATTCAGATTCAAACAGAATCTTTTGGACAGTAAAATGTCGCTAGGGTATGCTAGTAATAGTTATAGCAACACAGGCATTTATATTTCTGTAAAGATTCAGTTGCCCATGCTTAGAAAGATGGTTCTAAAATTATATGCAATATAAGACATAGGAAAAACGTTATAGAACATGAGATTTGTTTCATACTGGGATGAGTATAGACAGCCATACTAGAGGATCTATGTCAAGAAGATTCATTGCATTGCATAAATTAAAAGAGTATTAAGTCCATTTTATTGAATCTCATTTAAAGGTGAGAAAATTAAATCCCCCAAAAGCCAAATTGATTTCCAAAGTCACAAAAAGGTATATGAGAAAAAAAATCGAGTCCAAAATGCATCTTCTCAGTCTTAACCCTTAGCATTTGACCAATATACCTCCTGGAGGTCTAAAAACATAATGCTATCATTCAGTAAATACTTATTAAGATGATTAAATTGAATTAAATTGAAGAATAACTTGCAAAATATTGTATAGAAGTTAGATGGCTAATAACTAAATATCAAAAGAATGTTCGTATTGCAAATGGGCTAATTTGATTTCTTCTTGAGTTTAATATTACTTACATTTTCTCTTATATCACACATAATTGGTTGCTTCAGAATTTTTAAATCACAGTATGGCCATGTAAGAAATGATGATAAACTGATGAAGTTTCACAGGTCAATTTCTTTTGCCACGCAGGAAATTTGATATTATCAATTTACAAAAGAGAACCACTCATATTAGACACTTTTCTACATCAATTTCACTTCATTCCACGAATTTTTACATTTATTCTCATCTTCCATTCAAGGCAGAAAATGCTATATGCAGTAGATTCCCAGATTCTCACCAGATATGTCAGGAGTAAGAAATAACTACTTTTTAGAGGAGAAAATTGTTTAATATATTGGAAACTTCCTGTATACCACTTCAAAATCCTCCTTGCCTCCCTGCTACTTCACTAATTGTGTGACAACCAATCACACAAAGGGCTTCAATCAGTTTCATGCAGGTGCAATCCAACAGTGCCTCACCTCCGAACCATGCTGCTTACTACTTCCTTCTTGCTCTGGGCTTCTCTGATGCTGCAACACAGGATGCCTAAGGAAATCAGCTCTGCCCTGATAAACGCTCATCCCTCATACATGCATGACCTGTATTTGTGGCCGTTAATGCTTACATTTGACCAATAGGGATCTGGAGACAACAGATAAATCCTACCTCTTTTTCCTGCCCTGGGTAGAAAGTCTGAGAATACAGTTCACAGATTTTTCCACAGATCTCACAGGGTCAGGTTTCAGGGAATTTCATCTGTAACTAACTGTACAGCACAGCTTTGTATTGACTTCCCTCCTTGTACATTCCACTTCCTCTAGTTCACTTCACAGCCCTCCTCTTCCTCTCTGTCCCTTACACCTGATACCTGGGGTCACTTTGCAAATACACTGCCTTCATGCATGCCACTATCTCAGGCTCTGTTTTCAGGACAACCCAGACTAACTTGGAGATGTGTTTTTTAATGTGACTAATTTTACTCACTATGGATATGGATGGGACCAACCTAAACAGCCATAATTCAAATGTGAATTCCAACAAAATTATAATTTTGTACATGTCATGTACGTAACACTTACCATTGATCTTTGAAATTATTCATGAAAAGTTGAAATGGCAAATATTTATGCCAGTAACACCAAGGTTCTATTTTAAATTCTGGGATATTGACAGAGTGACTCAGTCATGGAGAATTATCTAAATGTGTGGTAGAACTGTAAACAGGAAAATTTCAATTAGTTGATTTTCAATGGACTCAGCTGTAGCCAATGGCAACAGTACTGCTAATATTTGTAGTTACCTATAGCTATGAGGAAGTACTATTACTAACACTAACTTATTTGGTTTCAGTATTAAAGCAGAGACAACTGGAGTTTATATTCTTTCACCACGATATTATAGCTTGAACAATGTTGCATTAGAAATTGACTCCAAAACCTATTCTCTTGCCTTTAAATTACGTCAATATTTGTGTTTACCATCCACTTAATTCTACAGCTTTCTTAGGGAAACCTATGTGAACTGAATGGAGCAATCATTGAATAGTAATCATTTGTTAATTTGTGTGCATTGTCATTAAGGTATATGCTATTTACGTGAGTACACTTATGAGTAGATACAGCACTAAAAGCCTGTGCTTTGAATACAGTATATTTTAAATGAATATATTTTAATCTATATGTGAAACTGATCTTAATAGTGTTAGAGCTAACAATGAGTTGTCCTTAATTTAGAGGGTCACATAGTGAACTTGTATAAAATTTGATCACATGTTCTGACTCAGCTATGATGCATATTGGATAACAAACTGTAAAGGGCATATAACACTTTATCTGACCCTTAGCCATAACTCACACTGCAAGCCCTCTCTTCTCATTGCATATTAATCATTTACACTCCATGATAATGAAATAAAAACCTGGAATTTTGGTATTCAAAATTCTGTTTAGATGAAATTCCAATTAAGAAGAAAATGTAAGAACTTAATGGGAACAGGAAGCAGTATAAATTGGTTTCACTAAGACTTCTAAGATTTCAGGGCTGATTTCCTTAGGTAGGTTCATATTCTTTGAAGGTAACTTTTGTGATTATTGTCACATACTGTCACCTAATGTACTGTTGCATTTACAATGAGTGATCTGGCTGTTGGGATTAGAGTAGTTGGTAAAGACAAACTGGAGAGGCGCTGAACTGATTTTATTCTCTACTCTTGAAGGTTGAAAACACAAATATTACCTTGGAGCAAAAATGCAGAAACCTAATTTAAAGATATTTAAAATATACCCTTTGGCAATTTGGCAGTTGTGAATACCAAGTGTATATAATTATATTCCCTCTGCTACTTAAATCTCCTCTTGGAAAAATATAATCCTTTCAGTATTCAGGACATTTTCTGACTAAGCAAATAAACATTGGGCTGACAAGATCTAAGTTTTAACACATAAAGAGAAATAATATTTATCATCTGCTCTCTCCAGTTCACCCTGGATGCTGCCCCAAGGGAATCTTTACAAAATGCCAATGTCATCATTTTATACATTTCTTTAATATTCCTTAATTATTTAGCATAATAGAATTGCCAATTAGGTATCTTCTCATATGGCTACTCAAAAATAGTATTAGTGGCTCTTTGGAATGATGTGATGAAAAGGGTTCTGAGGCAACGAATAGAATAAATAGAAAATGTGCCATTTTTGCTTAATGAAATCAGAATGGAGCGGGATACTTGAATACCTTTTAAAAGTACATAAATGTGTGGTTGCATCTCTCTGGCAAACCCTTCAGCCTTAGCTCTTCTTCCTCATCGCACTGTCCCTTAGTCATTTGAGGATGCTCTCAGTTCTTGAATGAGCTCTTCCATCCCTGACCTCTGAGCTTTTGCTCACATTCTGCATTCTGCTTGGAATTCCATGTCCTGCATCAGTCAGGGTGGACAGCTTCTGTGTCTTGGAAGACTGAACTTAATCATCTCTTCTACTATTACATCCTCCCTGATTCACTCAAACACAGTAAGTTACTGCTTCCTTGGTGTCTCTGTTTAACTTAGTGCATAACTTACTTCATTCATGCACTCATTCATGTAGCTTTTCTCTCAACAAATATTACATACATAAACATAGCATATATGTATAGTCTATGCAAAGGGCTTTATGTGTGATTGTGAATAATATAGAAATGCTTATATGAATATGCTTATCCTGTTTTATATAGCTTAGGGCCTCTCATAAATATTCATAACTATACTACAGGCATTTATTTATTTATGTTTCCCATATTAAAATATAAACTTTTTGGAAGACTGATTAGAGCATATATTTATTTGTATTCCTCATATTTAGTACAGTGCCCAATACAATGTCAGTGTGCAAAGTTTTTTAATGAGACCAAATTGATTTAATAACCCATTGGAATAATAGCCTCCAATCGTATTTATTTTCTTCAACTTAGTTACCCATGCCTAAATTACAAACTTACATGACTTATAATACAGTAGAGGGTCTAGAGTGAAATTACATTGGAAAGAATGTGAGAAAAAATGCATAAGTACACAATACATAGCTCATTATACAAAGAAACATGAGTCCTTTGTTAGAAATTAGAATGTGCTCTCATACTTAAAAAGAATGTCTTTAAAATATTTTAAAGCAATTATTTTAACCTCTAAGAAAGATAGAAGCAATAATTAAATGAGAAATAAGTAGAGTATCCAGGGAAAGATAGTAATATTAATCTATCAACAAAAGTCAGTGGAGAAAATTCAACTCACAGCTTCATAGTATTATAAATATGCTTTCAAAACACAGAAAAATCCTCAGATATATTTTATCTATCTATTTATCACCCTTCTCTGTATCATTGATTTATCTAGAATTCAAATAGAAAAAAAGGGATCAGCGTAGGTAATTCATTATTTTACGTCTCTTTATTACTAAATATATATTGATAGATTAATTTATAGCTCAACTTATAAAGCTATTCAGTTCTTTCCTTATTTTCTAGTGTCAAAATGCAAAAAAAAAAAAAAAAAAAAGAACAAAAATGCTTTGATTTACATGTGTGTTGGAGCTCCTTTCCTGAACGTACAAAGTGTCTTGAACAATTAACAGCTTTGTCCTTCAGAGTCATTGTCCACATAAAAAACAAACACAGTAATAACACAACTCTGACTTTCTCTCTCCCTGTCTCTGACTCTCTCTCTCACATACACACACACACACAAACACGCAAACACACACATTAAGCTTAAAACTTTAACATTTAAAATAAATCACTGCCATTTACACAAATTTCTTTTGCAAAAGAGGTTTATTTTTAACTGCAATGTGTTTTATTATTTTTATTTCATTATAATTCTTTTAAATTAACATGTTGCAGAAGTGTGCTGATGCAAGATGTATGAGGGCCACAGCCAGGGAGATTTGGAAACTGTGTAGAAGTGAAAATTGATGACATTAAATCTTAAAGTATTTGAAGATTGCTCTGTCAGGTAAAACACTTTGAAAGGCAAAATACATCATCAATTATAAAGAGTTATTTTATAATTGTTAATGAACTTGGTTTATATTACTGAGAATATGAGATATCAGACATAATTATAATACCAGGTAGATAGATAGGTAGATATTAGTATAGTTATAGGTACAGATATAAGGATAGGGATAGGGATAAGTTTGATATGAATATAGATGTCATTACAGATGCACATGTGGATATAGATATACAGAAGGGTATTGGTACATATATAAAAAGTTAATAAGCTCCCCCGTTACACAAAAATCTATGGAGTATCACAGATATATCACTGTTTCAAGGCACTGTTGGTGTACAATACCACAGATGGATTCAACATTTGCCTAGTACGGGATTATCTCCTAAAATATACATATATCTATTTTCTACTAAATATTAAAAATAGAAAGTATTTTTAAAAGCTCACTTTACATAATTTACAAATTATTTTATCATGAGCTATACATCTGAGTATTACATTTTTATAAAACCTGGTAAAAACAATTTTAGAAAGTCTTATTCTCCTTGACCAGCTGGCTATGGATATTCTGCAAGTATGTTAATCCCTTTGACTTATTCCCTTGTGTCAGAAATGACAAGTTTGAGCAAGATAATCTCCAGTATCCTTTTAGCTAATAACATGAAATTTCACTTTTCTGTTAATGTAATTGGCTGAGTTCTTAAATGGCTTTTTACATTTGTGAGGGAAAAAAAAAAACTTTCATGCTGTTTGCTTCTTAAATTTTTAAAAATTCATTTGAAACCCCACTCTGTAGTTTTCATTCTCCTTCTATTTCTCTGATACTATACATAGTAGTCTCTTTTTCATCTTTAAAATCCCATGCAACTTCATATTTCTTCATCTTACACTTATCTTTTACAATTAATATCTCTCTAAAATATTTTTAACTGTATCCTTTATATCTAAGGTGACTCAGCATCCCAGGTAGAGATGAACCATGTTACATCTGTTGCTGCTTCACAATTACCAGTATTAGCTCCTTACACTTGCAAAGACACCCAGGTTTGAATGGTCAATTGCGTAATCCTTCAATCTATGAGGCTTTTTCACAATAAATTAATTTACCCCAATTCTCCAAATCTTGACAAGATGTTCTTGCCACTTCCTTTGTTTCACTGAAGTCTGACTTTAACTTGAGAAGAGGGATTTATTTCTTGCACTCTTCTCAGAGGGAAATGTTCTTCTCTCACATGCCCAGACAGAGGGGTGGAAAGTTGATATTCTTTAGCTCTGAATTGGTACTCTCTATTGTTCCATAAATTTCCCTCCTTTGAGGCTCAGGTATACCTCTGAATTTATACCATCATTTTATCTCTCCTCAACAGAATTATTTACTAACTCTCAGGCTTCTCTTCCTGTTTCTTGAAAGATCTCTCCAAGATGGGTCCCATCCTTGATGACAAGCTGACTTTGGTCTCAATACCCCAATTTAGAAGCTTAGCCACAAGTATTTGTCATCCTCAAAACAGTGACTTATTTTTTATTCAACTATTGCAAAATTATTTCCAAACCCACATCTATAAAGTTGTCTAACTCAGAAATATCCTGTCTAAAATCTTCAATTATAATGCCTTTCTTTCTGACCACAAATGATCTTTTGCTTTTTTCACTCTCTTGTGTTTATTTTCATTGAAAACACCAAGCACAGTACCCTTTCATTTTGCACTTCTATTTCATTTCTCTGTGTCTTCCCTTTTTTTTCTTTCCAGGCTGATTCCATTTCTTCAACTACTGTAGAGTTTAGTCAAAAGCAAATTTGGATACCATCCTCTTTAGGCCATTCAGCTATTATTCTCTCTCTTCATTTTCAGCTTCCCACTCTTTAATTGCTTGCTTTTGTCAGAATAGAAATGCACTCCAGCCTCTTCCAAAAGACCAAAACAAACAAAGTAAAAAGACTAGTATTTCATAACCTTCTTTAGCTATCTTCCTTCTTCTCTTCATGCTCAAATTTCTTGAGAAAAATATCTGTCAATGGATACTTTCTCACCTCTCATTTCTTCAATATATATTCCCATCCCTGCAAACTCTCACTACATTTAACTCACCTAAGTCATAACTTATCTCTTACTTATTAAATTCAGTCTTGCCTATGGTTGCATTTGGCACTGCTAATAACTTTCTAATTGAAATTTTCTTTCTGTTTTCTTTAATTCAATTATATCATTCTTGCCTATTACTTCTTAGGTGATTTTATGGAATTTCCGATCTTCCCACAATACTTGAAACTCAATTTTTCTCAAGTTTCTGTTCTCAGTCTCCTTCTTCTTTTCATGCAGTTCTATTAAAACTGCCTACTTCATTCCGAGTGAAAGACAAAGTGCTTACAAAGAACTGCAAGGCTGTCATGAATGCTGTGATCCAGATCTTCCCTTCAGGACTGAAGTAACCATTTCAGCTACTGATGTTTTCAGTTCTCCAATTTTCCCAGAAAGTGTCCCAATGTGACAAAGGCACATCTAGGTTAATACACTTGAGTTACAGAAATGATCCACTCCATCCTATTAAGGGTTAGCACTTCTAACTTGCTTGAAGATAATTAAAGGTCTCTGTTCTTCAAGGTAATATAAGCTCTCTCAGGATATTATCTCCACTGACCTCTTGTCCATTTATCTATAACTTGGGTCAAATAATATAACTAACTCCTCAGACCTGTTAAAGAAGGAAAGGGACCATATCAAGAAGGATTTTCAGTACCAGAAGGAGAAGGGAGTATATATGGAAGTGCTGCGTGGGGTGCCAGACCAAAGGAGGCAGATCACAAAATTGAACAAGGGAGATTTCATCAATTTGGGAGAAGTCTCCTGGTAATGCTCTGTCAAGACCTCAAGGAAACAATGCTAACACACTCTTAGAATAACTATGAAAATGATTACCCTTGTTAAGTGAGGAAGAAAAGTTCAGATTTCCTATAGGATACATTGGAAATGGGTACAAAAGTCATGGTATTGTAGATGTAATGTGTAAGGGTGGACACCCATCTTCTGACCATGCTTTTAGGAGGATGTGGGGGAAACTATTTAATAAGTCATTAAGGATCACAGTCAAATCTGTGTGTCAGGAAGCCGGGACACATGTGCTAGGCTGCACGCATTTGTTGCAATTAGAGCAGAACATGAGACAGACCTGTAAGTATTTTCCAGGTCACACTCAGATCCATCAACGTGGAGAGGAAGCCTCACTGGCACAAATAAAGTCCAGATCACAGTGGGTTCACTGAGTCTACACATCATCTGGTGGTCACATATTTGGTTTCCAAAGCTGTAATCGGAATCAACATCATTGGAAGTTGACGCAATCCGCAACATAGGTTCCTTGGCTTATGAGGTAAGAAAAATTACAGTAAGAAATGACAAGTGGAAGCTTCTGAAACTGCCCTTTCCTCTCCTAACTTGGACAAGATTCTGGATCCCAGGGGAAATCAAAGACTAATACCAATCTAAAGGGCTGAAAGATGCAGAGATTGTGGTCCCCATCATATTTACATTTAACTCATCAGTTTGGCCCCTATAAAAACTAGACAGGTTCTGGAGAATAACTACAAATTATCACAAACTCAAACAAGTAGTAATCCCAATATCAGCTCTGTGGCCAGTAGTAGTATCTTCACTACAGTAGATTAATATGGCCTCAGGTACATGATATGTGTCTAATAATCTGGTATGTTCTTTTCAATCCCTATCAGGAATGAGGATCAAAAAGAATACAAAAGATATGTCTATGTGACCAACACTAAACATGGACACATTGGGTTCCTTGTACCAAAGGATTGTCAGACAAGAAGAAAAACTATTCCATCTATCTGGGATAATTTATACCATCAGGAGGGGGTAAGGCTGATGTTACATAGTGGGGCATGGACAAATATGACTCAGACTAAGGTGATCCACTTAGATGCCTCTTGGTATCCCCTTGCCCAATTTGATTGTAAATAGACAGGTCCAAGTGTCATGTTTTGAGAAGGATGGGAGAATGAAGGTCTTAGACCGTACCAGGGATAGGGCTGTAGGTCATTCTACCATGTATGCCACCTGGTCCAACAGTAGTGCTGGTAGACATTGAGGGTCATCTAGGATGGATAATAGAGAATAGAGATGATGTTCATCTACTGAGGTCTCAAGTCCAGCAGCATTGGTGTGGGCTGAAGTTCATTTCCATAACCATTTTACAATGTTCCTTCAAGAAAAGTTTTCCACTAGAGTATTGAAAGAGATGATCCTAGAATATAAATGAAACAAGAGAATAACTGATCACATCAAACTCTGTGGTATGGTGGGTACTGTGCTACATGGCCTAGATTTCTCTTTCAGTACAGAAGGAATTATTCATTCAGCTGCTGGTAAGTTTTCTTGTCTGACAACTTTCATATGTCAGACTTCTACAGGAAGTGTCTCAGCTAAAGAGAATTGCTTCACTCAAAGTCACACTCCTTTCTAGGGGCAGCCTGCATCCAATGACTGACTACTGAGGGAATATAAAGCAGGTCCTCTATACAATGGGGGAATATTCTGATGGTCTGTCTCAGCTTTCCAGCTCCACCCAAGGTTGGCTAAACCCCTTAGGTGACTGCACCATGGCCTAACTTCTGCACTATTCTGATTTTGTCACTTCATACAGGTAATTATAATGAGAACACTCCCTGATTAATATCTGTCTCTAATTTCCATTTTATTGCCAGTTTCCCAGGGACCTCAGCCTGTGACAAAATCACACTCTACCCCCTTTACTCACTAATCTATTCTACGACTCTCCCCCACCCGTTTGCTTTGCCCCAACTCACTATCCTTCTTCCCTGTTCTTCTGGAAACAAGATAGTTCCAGCTTAAGCTTGGTTAATGTCTTTATTAACATCTGAAGGAATACTCTTTTTCCAGTATCACTGGGTTTCTAACTTCCTTCTGGTCTTTGATCAAATGGTAAAATTCTCTATTAGGTCTACCCTGACTATGTTACACACACACACACACACACACACACACACACACACACACCAAAAACACACAGCCCAAGCAGGCACTCTTAACTCCTTTTTATTCTCTGTCTCTTATTTCCATAGCATTTACTAGCTTTTAATAAATAGTATATTATAGATTTCTTGTATTTATTATTCACTTTTTGTCTTCACTCAAAAAATATATGCCCAACTAGGGAATGATCTTTGGTTGCTATTTTTTCCTCATTAATATATTTAAGCACATAAGAATGAGTTCAGGCACACACTGGCACCCAATATGTATTTGTAGAATAAATGAGATCCATTTAGAAATTTCACAAGCATTTCCTAAATTACTTGTTCAAATTATCACCCATGATCAAGTTCTCAAATGTGCCTCTCCTTTCTTCCTTCTTATATATTAATAATGTGCTAATATATCTAGAAAGCAGGTAGCTATTCTAGGGGCATATTTGTTTACCTCAATTACCTTTCCAAATTGTCCTCAAATTGTTTTCAAACCATAGTTATTTCTTTAACATTGGTTCTCATATCTTTCATGGATTAAACATATTCTAGTTGCTCCCTTTGAAACTGACTTCAAAACTTTACTAATTCTTCCTCTACAAACAGAACAAAATTCTCAATGTGTGAGTTATTATTCTTCTGCTTCAAACCCACATCAACCTGAATTTCTTAACTTTCTAAATCATTTGTTTTTCCCTGAAACATAATATGTATTCTCATTGTGTATCAGTTAAGATGTTTTTGGCTGCCAGAAACAGAATGATGGCCAAATGCAGTTTAAAAGCTAGACATTTGATTGTCTCTCATAATGAAAATTTGGAGATGAATAATTCCAAGTTTAGTGCAGCAGCTCCAAAATATCAACAATGACCCAGGTGCTTTATAGCTTCCTGCTTTAACATTCTTAGTATGCTGGCTTTTTATTCTTATTCTTGTATTCCCAGGCAAGGCTGAGAGTCAGCACATCTTCATGAAAATATCCCATGTAGGAAGAAGAGGAAGTAGAATAAACATGGGGCTCCCTTATTTCATCAGGAAAATTCATCTTTCCTAGTTGGCACATGTAGCTTCTCCCTTATATTTTATCACATGTCTACATCTAGACAAATCATGTATGTACCATAAAATCAAGATTACTAAAATTTGTTTAACTAGAGATTTTTGGAACATTTTTATCATAAACTTCAGAAGAAAATTTATTTTCCATGTGACCTTCATGAAGAAATTCTTTAATATTATTGATGTATCTGAGAGGTTCTATGATATATACATTATATTATATGTATATTACAATATTGATATAGATTTAGACTGTATAGATATAGAATATTAACATAATATATATTATTGATGCAATACTATTATTGATTATAATCTGTATTATATATATGATTATAACATATATATACATACATATAATTCTAATAATATAATTCTAAGTTATATATTCTATCCCATCTGAGTTTGTTAAACGCTGATGAAGGTCAAATCTATTGTTTTAACAACTTACTGCATAAAAGCTTGTCCTTTTACTGAGTGGACAAGAACCAATTGAATTATTTCTAGGAGGTTTGAGTGGAAGAATAACTTCTCTCTGCTTGTCCTCATGCATTTTGTTGGTTGAGTGATATCTGAACAAAATTGAGGTTCTTTGAACAATGAAAGGGAATGTTGACTGATAAGCATACAATGGTATCTACAACACAAGATATTTTTTGCATGTACATAATCCATTTTTTAAATTATTTCTTGGCCTAATTGCTAAAACTGTTTCAAAGTCTACAAGTGCCCCTTTCTATAAGAAGTTGTTCTTGATTACCACAAAATGGATTAACTGTCTTTCTTGTGGTTTCTCACAGTAAATTTTCCTTACTTTAAGAAGATTAGTGTAATTGTTAGACCAAGGTCATACTTTTTTTTTCTTTCTTTTATATACCTGACTGTGAGCTTCCATGGCTTCAATTATTATTTAATCATTTCTATCCACTCATCTCTACACAGAGTGTCTGGCATATATATTTAATGTGTTTCCTGAATGTCTGAATTAATGCATTTTAGGTGAACTTTAACATGAAATTTCTAAATTTTCCACGATTTTACTGTGTGTTCGTAGTGTACACTTTAACATATACAAAATAATTTTCTTTAAATGTAAATAAAATTTTTCCTTGAAAAGTGATGCATACATGTTTTATATCTTGATATATTAAAAAGTGAATTGATCATAGCAACTCCCGCTAAAAACCTTCTGATGTATAAAATTAATTAGCCATACTTTCTGTGGTCTCTCATATTACATTTTTCTTACCTTGATCACGGCCTCTATGTTTGGCAAGCACTACAAGGAAGGGACAAGTAAATTTATTATTTTTATAGTAAGGTGTTTAGCTATTATGCAGAATTGAAGGATAGAGGTATCTGGAAATGCTGTATAATCTATATCACAAGTCCATGTTCAGAAACACCTTGCAATCTCAATGTATTGCAATTCCAATACATATTGATAAGACGTTTTTGTTTGTTTGTATGTTTGTTCTAATCAAAGCATGAATAAATGTATCAGTTTTTATATTCCAGATGCCACTTTTTTTTTCTTGGAATAACATATCTGATTTATAATAGAGTTTTAATACACACACCTATACACATATATATGACTAATATTATGTGTTGAAAATAACATGCAATCACATGGTGCAAATAAGGACAAATAATTAACTGGCATTTTGTGACATTTGAAACTATGGAAATGAAGCAAATATCTCTGCCTTCAAAATGTCCAATACAATTGCATTATTTTTTAAATTAGTTAAATCAGTGTTAAATAGAAAAATTAAAATGACTGCATACGTCTAATTACCTAAACCCTCTAGTGAGTTGAGGTAGATGCTGAAGAAAATAATTGGTTTTCATTATACTCAGAATTCTCTAAAAAGAAACAGTGTTTTATGACAGTTCTGTTTTGGTCAAAGGTAGAAGATAAAATCATACACTTTACTGATTATTTTTTCCTGAGGATTTTTCCCTCCCACAAAGGGAAAATAGACTAAAATCAACCTTTCTTAAAAAAAAAAAGCTTAATGGAGAAGAGAGCAGACTGGCGCTGGGTTGGTTGCGGCCCGTGCGGAGGCTGAGCTGGCCATGGGAGAGACCGGAGTCACTGAGTGGTTTTCATTTAAAAAGAAACAACAAACAAAAAGCAACCCAAGAGTCAGCTCTACCCACCACCAGAGCCTCCCATGAAGCCTCTTAGATAGAGCCTCAACCACCAGAGGGCAGACAGCAGAAGCAAGACAAACTATAATCTTGCAGCCTGTGGAACAAAAACCACATTCACAGAAAGATAGACAAGATGAAAAGGCAGAGGGCTATATACCAGATGAAGGAAAAAGATAAAACTCCAGAAAAACAACTAAATGAAGTGGAGATAGGCAACCTTCCAGAAAAAGAATTCAGAATAATGATAGTGAAGATGATCCAGGACCTCGGAATAAGAATGGAGGCAAAGATCAAGAAGATGCAAGAAATGTTTAACAAAGACCTAGAAGAATTAAAGAACAAACAAACAGAGATGACCAATACAAAAACTGAAATGAAAACTACACTAGAAGGAATCAATAGCAGAATAACTGAGGCAGAAGAACGGATAAGTGACCTGGAAGACAGAATGGTGGAATTCACTGCTGTGGAACAGAATAAAGAAAAAAGAATGAAAAGAAATGAAGACAGCCTAAGAGACCTCTGGGACAACATTAAATGCAATAACATTCACATTATAGGGGTCCCAGAAGGAGAAGAGAGAGAGAAAGGACCAGAGAAAATATTTGAAGAGATTATAGTCGAAAACTTCCCTAACGTGGGAAAGGAAATAGCCACCCAAGTCCAGGAAGTGCAGGGAGTCACATCCAGGATAAACCCAAGGAGAAACACACCGAGACACATAGTAATCAAATTGGCAGAAATTAAAGACAAAGAAAAATTATTGAAAGCAACAAGGGAAAAACGACAAATAACATACAAGGGAACTTCCATAAGGTTAACAGCTGATTTCTCAGCAGAAACTCTACATGGCAGAAGGGAGTGGCATGATATACTTAAAGTGATGAAAGGGAAGAACCTACAACCAAGATTACTCTACCCGGCAAGGATCTCATTCAGATTTGATGGAGAAATCAAAAGCTTTACAGACAAGCAAAAGGTAAGAAAATTCAGCACCACCAAACCAGCTCTACAACAAACGCTAAAGGAACTTCTCTACGTTGGAAACACAAGAGAAGAAAAGGACCTACAAAAACAAACCCAAAACAATTAAGAAAATGGTCATAGGAACATACATATCGATAATTACCTTAAACGTGAAAGGATTAAATGTTCCAACCAAAAGACACAGGCTTGCTGAATGGATACAAAAACAAGACCCATATATATGCTGTCTACAAGAGACCCACTTCAGACCTAGGGACACATACAGACTGAAAGTGAGGGGATGGTAAAAGATATTCCATGCAAATGGAAATCAAAAGAAAGCTGGAGTAGCTATACTCATATCAGATAAAATAGACTTTAAAATAAAGAATGTTACAAGAGACAAGGAAGGACACTACATAATGATCAAGGAATCAATCCAAGAAGAAGATATAACAATTATAAATATATATGCACCCAACATAGGCACACCTCAATACATAAGGCAACTGCTAAGAGCTATAAAAAAGGAAATCGACAGTAACACAATAATAGTGGGGGACTTTAACACCTCACTTACACCAATGGACAAATCATCCAAAATGAAAATAAATAAGGAAAGAGAAGCTTTAAATGACACAATAGACCAGATAGATTTAATTGATATTTATAGGACATTCCATCCAAAAGCAGCAGATTACACTTTCTTCTCAAGTGCGCACAGAACATTCTCCAGGATAGATCACATCTTGGGTCACAAATCAAGCCTCAGCAAATTTAAGACAATTGAAATCATATCAAGCATCTTTTCCAATGACAACGCTATGAGATTAGAAATGAATTACAGGGGAAAAAAACGTAAAAAAACACAAACACATGGATGCTAAACACTACGTTACTAAATACCCAAAAGACCCCTGAAGTAATCAAAGAGGAAATCAAAAAATACCTAGAGACAAATGACAATGAAAACACGACAATCCAAAACCTATGGGATGCAGCAAAAGCAGTTCTGAGAGGGAAGTTTATAGCTATACAAGCCTACCTCAAGAAACAAGACAAATCTCCAAAAAACAATCTAACCTTACACCTAAAGGAACTAGAGAAAGAAGAACAAACAAAACCCAAGGTTAGCAGAAGGAAAGAAATCATAAAGATCAGAGCAGAAATACATGAAATAGAAACAAAGAAAACAATAATAAAGATCAATAAAACTAAAAGCTTGTTCTTTGAGAAGATAAACAAAATTGATAAACCATTAGCCAGAATCATCAAGAAAAAGAGGGAGAGGACCCAAATCAATAAAATTAGAAATAAAAAAGGAGAAGTTACAACAGACAGTGCAGAAATGTAAAGCATCCTAAGAGACTACTGCAAGCAACTCTATGCCAATAGAATGGACAACCCGGAAGAAATGGAGAAATTCTTAGAAAGGTATAACCTTCCAAGACTGAACCAGGAAGAAATAGAAAATATGAACAGACCAATCACAAGTAAAGAAATTGAAACTGTGTTATAAAACCTTCCAATAAACAAAAGTCCAGGACTAGATGGCTTCACAGGTGAATTCTATCAAATATTTAGAGAAGATCTAACACCCAACCTTCTCAAACTCTTCCAAAAAATTGCAGAGAAAGGAACACTCACAAACTCATTCTATGAGGCCACCATCACCCTGATACAAAAACCAGACAAAGATACTACAAAAAAAGAAAATTACAGACCAATATCACTGATGAATATAGATGCAAAAATCCTCAACAAAATACTAGCAAAAAGAATCCAAAAACACATTGAAAGAATCATACACCATGATGAAGTGGAATTTATCGCAGGGATGCAAGCATTCTTCAATATACGTAAATCAATCAATGTGATACACCATATTAACAAATTGAAGAATAAAAACCATATGATCATCTCAATAGATGCAGAAAAAGCTTTTGACAAAATTCAACACCCATTTATGATAAAAACTCTCCAGAAAGTAGGCATAGAGGGAACCTACCTCAACATAATAAAGGCCATATACAACAAACCCACAGCAAACATCATTCTCAATGGTGAAAACCTGGAAGCATTTCCTCTAAGATCAGGAACGAGACAAGGATGTCCACTCTCACCACTATTATTCAACATAGCTTTGGAAGTCCTAGCCAAGGCAATCAGCGAAGAAAAAGAAATAAAAGGAATCCAAATTGGAAAAGAAGAAGTAAAGCTGTCACTGTTTGCAGATGACATGATACTATACATAGAGAATCCTAAAACTGCCACCAGAAAACTACTAGAGCTAATCAATGAATTTGGTAAAGTTGCAGGATACAAAATTAATGCACAGAAATCTCTTGCATTCCTATACACTAATGATGAAAAATCTGAAAGAGAAATTATGGAAACACTCCCATTTACCATTGCAACAAAAAGAATAAAATATCTAGGAATAAACCTACGTAGGGAAACAAAAGACCTGTATGCAGAAAACTATAAGACACTGATGAAAGAAATTAAAGATGATACCAACAGATAGAGAGATATACCATGTTCTTGGATTGGAAGAATCAATATTGTGAAAATGACTATACTACGAAAGCAATCTACAGATTCAATGCAATCCCTATCAAATTACCAATGGCATTTTTTATGGAACTAGAACAAATCATCTTAAGATTTGTATGCAGACACAAAAGACCCCGAATAGCCAAAGCAGTCTTGTGGGAAAAAAACGGAGCTGGAGGAATCCGACTCCCTGACTTCAGACTATAGTACAAAGCTACAGTAATCAAGACAATATGGTACTGGCACAAAAACAGAAACATAGATCAATGGAACAAGATAGAAAGCCCAGAGATAAACCCACGCACCTATGGTCAACTAATCTATGACAAAGGAGACAAAGATATACAATGAAGAAAAGACAGTCTCTTCAATAAGTGGTGTTGGGAAAACTGGATAGCTACATGTAAAAGAATGAAATTAGAACACTCCTTAACACCATACACAAAAATAAACTCAAAATGGATTCGAGACCTAAATGTAAGACCAGACACTATAAAACTCTTAGAGGAAAACATAGGAAGAACACTCTTTGACATAAATCACAGCAAGATCTTTTCAGATCCACCTCCTTGAGTAATGGAAATAAAAACAAAAATAAACAAATGGGACGTAATGAAACTTCAAAGCTTTTCCACAGCAAAGGAAACCATAAACAAGATGAAAAGACAACTTTCAGAATGGGAGAATATATTTGCAAACGAATCAACGGACAAAGGATTAATCTCCAAAATATATAAACAGCTCATTCAGCTCAATATTAAAGAAACAGACAACGTAATCCAAAAATGGGCAGAGGACCTAAATAGACATTTCTCCAAAGAAGACATACAGATGACCAAGAAGCACATGAAAAGATGCTGAACATCACTAATTATTAGAGAAATGCCAATCAAAACTACAATGACGTATCACCTCATGCCAGTTAGAATGAGCATCATCAGAAAATCTACAAACAACAAATGCTGGAGAGGGTGTGGAGAAAAGGGAACCCTCTTGCACTGTTGGTGGGAATGTAAATTGATACAACCACTATGGAGAACAGTATGGAGGTTCCTTAAAAAACTAAAAATAAATTTACCATATGATCCAGCAATCCCACTACTGGGCATATACCCAGAGAAAATGATAATTCAAAAAGACACATGCACCCCAATGTTCATTGCAGCACTATTTACAATAGCCAGGTCATGGAAGCAACCTAAATGCTCATCGACAGATGAATGGATAAAGAAGATGTGGTACATATATACAATGGAATATTACTCAGCCATAAAAAGGAACAAAATTGAGTCATTTGTTGAGACGTGGATGGATCTAGAGACTGTCATACAGAGTGAAGTAAGTCAGAAAGAGAAAAACAAATATCGTATATTAACACATGTATGTGGAACCTAGAAAAATGGTACAGATGAGCCGGTTTGCAAGGCAGAAGTTGAGACACAGATGTAGAGAACAGACATATGGTCACCAAGGGGGGAAAACTGCGGTGGGGTGGGGATGGTGGTGTGCTGAATTGGGCGATTGGGATTGACATGTATACACTGATGTGTATAAAATTGATGACTAATAAGAACCTGCAGTATAAAAAAACAAACAAACAAAACAACTAATACTAAACTTTCATTGGGTTATTTGTATGGAAATATGTTAATATAAATGTTTCAGACATTAAAAAAAAAAAAAAGCAACCCAGTAATTTTAAAATTAAGAAATATAAAAGAAATTGATATAATGGAGGAATCTACATAAGTCTCTCCTGAAGCTATTTAGTTATGTAGAAGCTTTGAATATTTTGAATGAATGGGGAAATTAAAATAGGAGTTTATATTTTTAATTAAAGTTATTTTATGAAATTAAAAAGAAAAAGAAAAAGCTTAATGTGTAATTATTTTCCTTATTAGACATACTTTTATACATATTTTTTATTTAACACAAGCAGTATTTAAATAAGTAGGCAAGCTGTAATTGCCAAAATATTTTCATGTATGAACTTAGATAATATTTTGCCTAAAAATCCTGTGGTGACACACTATAAAATAAATGACACATCTAATCTTACAATAATAAATTACTTTTTCCTAATATTTTATCCCCTGTATAACAGTTTAGTAACTATATTAAGGGAATGACATAAGATAATGCTTGTCAGAGTTTTGGATTTCAAAAAAATTATAAAGAAACTAGGGGAGTGTGTAATATAATTGCCAAATTTCCTTTTACTAGGTTAAACTATTAAAAGTAAATCAAATAGGAAACTCAAAGAAGAATGAGAAGGAGAAGGAGAAGAAAGAGGAAAAAGGAAAAAAAATAAAAGGAAAAATTATCATGTACCAGCATTTAAACTGCTAGTCAATGAATTTGTTGGCATTTATGTCTTTCATTTTGGGAGGAAGGGATATTCCTTCAAAACATGCCCTTCATTTGGAAATTTTACTAAACAGTGACAGCAAATATCATCTGCAAAAAAATAAACACAAAAGCATATTTAGGCCTTTAAGAGAGCTTAGATAATTATTGTGTTTTTTTTTCACCTATTTCACAGATCATCATAAATAAACTTTCTACTGTGAAATTTGCTGAAAGGATTAGTTGATTTTACTTACTGGAACTACAAAACACAAGATTTTAAGAGTGTTCATTCGTAGATACTTTATAAGGTGTAACAGAAAGATAGAGGCAGAATTTGGAACTGTCTAATTTGTGGGAAAGAATTTAAGAAAGCAAAAGTGCCAAACATATAGTCTTTCAAATCAGTACATGGTAACAAATGAGTCTGAGGCATTTTTACATCCTATTAAAAACATGGAAAGCCACATGGAAAGAATTCAGTTGACTAAAACTTTCTCAGTAAGAAAGAACAATATCCATTGGGTATATATACTGTATCTTTATCCATTCATCTGTCAATAAACACTTAGGTTTCTTCCATGTTCTGGCTATTTTAAATAGTGCTGCTATGAACATTGGGATTCATGTATCTTCTAGAATTATAGTTTTTTCTGGATATATGCCCAAGAGTGGGATTGCTGGATCATACAGTAACTCTATTTTTAGTTTTTTTAAGGAAACTCCAAACTGTTCTCCATAGTGGCTATACCAATATACATTCCCACCAACTGTGTAAGAGGGTTCCTTTTTCTCCACACCTTCTCCAGCATTTATTATTTGTAGACTTTTTGATGATGGCCATTCTGACCAGTGTGAGGTGATATCTCATTGTAGTTTTGATTTGCATTTCTCTAATAATTAGTGATGACAATATTTTCATGTGCTTGTTGGCTGCCCATATGTCTCCTTTGGAGAAATGTCTATTTAGATCACATTACTCAGCCATAAAAAAGAATGAAATAATACCATTTGTAGCAACATGGATAGACCTAGAGATTATCATATTAAGTGAAGTTACTCAGACAAAGACAAATATCATATGATATCACTTATATGTGGAATCTAAAAAAAAATGATACAAATGAACTTATTTACAAAACAGAAATAAACTCACAGACATAGAAAACAAACTTATGGTTACCAAAGGGGAAAGGGGGGATAAATTAGGAGTTTGGGATTAAAATATAAACACTAATATAAATATATAAAATAGATAACTAACAAAGACGTACTGTATAGCACAGGGAAATATCTCATAATAACCTATAACAGAAAACAATCTAAAAAAGAATATATATATGTGTAAAAAAAGGGAAAAAAAGCACAATATCTAGAGAAGTAAAAATCTGAGAGGAAAGAGATAATAATCATGTAAATGGTAAATGGGAAGGTTAAATATCAAGAACTCTTTCTATCTCCAGCATCACCAAGGGTGAAATGTCTCTAATGAATGTTTCTAAAGAAACTGTTCCCTTTCTGCTCTATGTCTATAAATAGCATTGTCACTTCAGGCTATCATAACTTAATACTAAAGAAGATCCAATTATTTCCTTTGTTATGATTTGATGCCATGTAATAAACTTTCTGATTATAGTTTATCTTTCAGTTTATTCTTCTACAGGAAGAAAAATGCACAGATTAACTGAAACTATCTTGTAATCATTCAAGCAGTTGGAGCTCTCATTGGAAAAAAAAGTAAATTTATTTTGATTGTACTTTGATACGTGAACATGACCTTCCCTGACTAGTAAGAAAGATATCTTTTTTTGTAGGTATAAATAACATTTAGAACACAACTGTGTGATAGATGCTTGCTAATTTTTATTACAGACTATCTCATAACTGAAATTGGAGTTAGCACCATTATCTTATGTTTGGAGAATTTAAGCTCAGAGATGTTAAGGTACTGCTTAATGAAATATGTGGGAGAGACTAAATTGAACCAAATTATTTATTTTTTTAACATCGTTATTGGAGTATAATAGATTTACATTGGTGTGTTAGTTTCTGCTGTATAACAAAGTGAATCAGCTATACGTATACATATATCCCCATATCCCCTCCCTCTTGTGTCTCCCTCCCACCCTCCCTATCCCACCCCTCTAGGTGGTCACAAAGCACCAAGCTGATCTCCCTGTGCTATGCAGCTGCTTCCCACTAGCTATCTACTTTACATTTGGTAGTGTGTATATGTCCATGCCACTCTCTCAGTTCATCCCAGCTTACCCTGCACCCTCCCCGTGTGCACAAGTCCATTCTCTACGTCTGCGTCTTTATTGCTGTCCTGCCCCTAGGTTCTTCATAACCTTTTACTTTATTTTAGATTCCCTATATATGTGTTATCATACAGTATTTGTTTTTCTCTTTCTGACTTACTTCACTCTGTATGACAGACTCTAGGACCATCCACCTCACTAAAAATAACTCAATTTCGTTTCTTATTATGGCTGAGTAAGCGTCCACTGTATATATATACCATATCTTCTTTATCCATTCATCTGTCGTTGGACGCTTAGGTTCCTTCCATGTCCTGACTATTGTAAATAGTGCTTCAATGAAAATTGTGGTACATGACTCTTTCTGAATTATGGTTTTCTCGAGGTATATGCTCAGTAGTGGGATTGCTGGGTCGTTTGGTAGTTCTATTTTTAGTTTTTGAAGGAACCTCCAAACTGTTCTCCATAGTGGTTGTATCAATTTACATTCCCACCAACAATGCAAGAGGGTTGCCTTTTCTCTACACCCTCTCCAGCATTTATTGCTTGTAGACTTTTTGATGGTGACCATTCTGACCGGTGTGAGGTGATACCTCATTAGAGTTTTGATTTTCATTTCTCTAATAATTAGTGATGTTGAGCATCCTTTCATGTGTTCGTTGGCAACATGTATATCTTCTTTGGAGAAATGTGTATTTAGGTCTTCTGCCTATTTTTTGATTTTTTTTTTTTTTTTTTTTTTTTTTTTGACATTGAGCTGCATGAGCTGCTTGTAAATTTTGGAGATTAATCCTTTGTCAGTTGCTTCATTTGCAAATATTATGTCCCATTGTGAGGGTTGTTTTTTCATGTTGTTTATGGTTTCCTTGGCTGTGCAAAAGCTTTTAGTTTCATTAGGTCTCATTTGTTTATTTTTGTTTTTATTTCCATTTCTCTAGGAGGTGGGTCAAAAAGGATCTCCCTGTGATTTATGTGATAGAATGTTCTGCCTATGTTTTGTTCTAAGAGTTTTATAGTGTCTGGCCTTATATTTAGGTATTTAATCCATTTTGAGTTTACTTTTGTATATGATGTAAGGGAGTGCTCTAATTTCATTCTTTTACATGTAGCTGTCCAGTTTTCCCAGCACCATTTTTTGAAGAGGCTGTCTTTTCTCCATTGTATATTCTTACCTCCTTTATCAAAGATAAGGTGACCATATGTTCATGGGTTTATCTCTGGGCTTTCTATCCTGTTCCATTGTCTATATTTCTGTTTTTGTGCCAGTACCATACAGTCTTGATTACTGTAGCTTTGTAGTATAGTCCAAAGTCAGGAACCCTGATTCCTACAGCTGTTTTTCTTTCTCAAGATTGCTTTGGCTATTCAGGGTCTTTTGTGTTTCCACACAAACTGTGAAATTTTTTGTTCTGGGTCTGTGAAAAATGCCATTGGTAGTTTGATAGGGATTGCATTGAATCTATAGATTGCTTTGGTAGTATATTCATTTTCATAATGTTGATTCTCCCAATCTAAGAACATGGTATATCTCTCCATCTGTTTGTAACATATTTAATTTCTTTCAACAGTGTCTTATAGTTTTCTGCATACAGGTTTTTGTCTCCTTAGGTAGGTTTATTCCTAGATATTTTATTCATTTTGTTGCAGTGATAAATGAGAGTGTTTCCTTTATTTCTCTTTCAGATTTTTCATCATTAGTGTATAGGAATGCAAGAGATTTCTGTGCATTAATTTTGTATCCTGCTACTTTACCAAATTCATTGATTAGCTCTAGTAGTTTTCTGGTAGCATCTTTAGGATTCTCTATTTATGGTATCATGTCATCTGCAAGCAGTGACAGTTTTTCTTCTTCTTTCCGGATTTGTATTCTTTTATTTCTTTTCTTCTCTGATTACTGTGACTAAAACTTCCAAAACTATGTTGAATAATAGTGGTGAGAGTGGGCAACCTTTTCCTGTTCCTGATCTTAGTGGAAATGGTTTCATTTTTTCACCACTGAGAACAATGTTGGCTGTGGGTTTGTCATATATGGCCTTTATTTTGTTGAGGCAAGTTCCCTCTATGTCTGCTTTCTGGAGGGTTTTTATCATAAACGGGAGTTGCATCTTGTTGTAAGATTTTTCTGCATCTCTTGAGATGATCATATGGTTTTTATCCTTGAATTTGTTAATATGGTTTATCACATTGATCAATTTGTGTATATTGAAGAGTCCTTGCTTTCCTAGGATAAACCCCACTTGATCGTGGTGTATGATCCTTAATGTGCTGTTGGATTCTGTTTGCTAGTATTTTGATGAGGATTTTTGCATCTATGTTCATTAGTGATATTGGCCTATAGTTTTCTTTCTTTGTAACATCTTTGTCTGTTTTTCGTATCAGGGTAATGGTGGCCTCATAGAATGATTTTGGGAGTGTTCCTCCCTCTCCTTTATTTTGGAAGAGTTTGAGAAGGATAAGTGTTAGCTCTCTTCTAAATGCTTGATAGAATTAGTCTGTGAAGCCATGTGGTCTTGGACTTTTGTTTGTTGGAAGATTTTTAATCACAGTTTCAATCTCAGTGTTTGTGATTGGTCTGTTTATATTTTATATTTCTTCCTGGTTCAGTCTAAGAAAGTTTTGCTTTTCTAAGATAAGTCCATTTCTTCCAGGTTATCCATTTTATTGACATATAGTTGCTTGTAGTAATCTCTCATGATCCTTTATATTTCTTCAGTGTCAGTTTTTACTTCTCCGTTTTCATTTCTAATTCTGTTGATTTGAGTCCTCTCCCTTTTTTTCTTGATAAGTCATGCTAATGGGTTATCAATTTTGTCTTCTCAAAGAACCAAACATGTGTCTTGGCATATTTCTCCTTGGATTTATCTTGTATGGGATTCTCTGCACTTCTTGGACTTGATTGACTATTTCCTTTCCCATATTAGGGAAGTTTTCAATCATAATCTCTTCAAATATTTTCTCAGTCTCTTTCTTTTTCTCTTCTTCTTCTGGGATGCAGTTAATTCGAATGTTGATGCATTTAATGTTGTTCCCGAGGTCTCTGAAACTGTCTTCAATTCTTTTCATTCTTTTTTTTTGCTCTGTGGTAGTTATTTCCACTTTTATCTTCCAGGTCACTTATCCATTCTTCTGCCTCAGTTATTCTGCTATTGATTCCTTCTAGAGAATTTTTAATTTCATTTATTGTTTGGTTCATCATTGTTTGTTTGCTCTTTAGTTCTTCTAGGTCCTTGTTAAATGTTTCTTGTATTTTCTCCATTCTATTTCCATGATTTGGCTCATCTTTATTATCATTACTCTGAATTCTTTTTCAGGTAGACTGCCTATTTCCTCTTCATTTGTTTGGTCTGGTGGGTTTTTATCTTGCTCCTCCATCTGCTGTGTATTTCTCTTTCTTTTCATTTTGCATAACTTACTGTGTTTGGGGTTTCTTTTTTACAGGCTGCAGGTTCGTAGTTCCCAATGTTTTTGGTGTTTGTCCCCAGTGTGTAACTTTGGTTCAGTGGGTTGTGTACAATTCCTGGTAGAAGGGACTGGTGCCTGTGTTCTGGTGGATGAGGCTGGATCTTATCTCTCTGGTGTGCAGAACTGCATCTGGTGGTGTGTTTTGGGGTGTCTGTGAACTTATTATGATTGTAGGCAGCCTCTCTGCTAGTGGGTGGGGATGTGTTCCTGTCTTGCTAGTTTTATGGCATGAGCTGTCCAGCACTGGAGCTTGCTGGTCGTTTAGTGGAGCTGGGTCTTAGTGTTGAGATGGAGATGTCTGTGAGCGCTTTTGCCAATTGATATTACAAGCGGCCAGGAGGTCTCTAGTGGACCAATGTCCTGAACTCAGCTCTCCCACCTCAGAGGCTCAGGTCAGACACCTGGCCATAGCACCAAGACCCTGTTAGCCACACACCTCGGAAGACAAGGGAGAAAAGAGAAAAAAAGAAAGAAAGAAAGAAAGAAAGAAAGAAAGAAAGAAAGAAAGAAAGAAAGTGAAGAAGAAAGAAAAAATTAAATAAATAAAATAATTAAAATAAAAAATTTTAAAAATTGTTAAAGTAAAAAATTAAAAAGTACTTAAAAAAAAAAAAAGGAATAGAGCATCCAAGCCAATAAAGAAATCCACCAATTATAGGCAGTACTAAAAACTACTAAAGAAAAATGGACAGACAGAACCCTAGGACAAATGGTAAAAGCAAACCTATACAGACAAAATCACACATAGAAGCATAAACATACAAACTCACAAAAAGAGAAAAAGGAAAGAAACATATATATATATATATATATATATATATATATATATATATATATATATTTAAAAAGAAAAAGGAAGAGAGCAACCAAATCAATAAACAAATCTACCAATGATAATAAGCTCTAAATACTAAACTAATATAAACATAAAACTAGAAACAAATTAGACACAGAAAGCAAACCCCAAGTCTACAGTTGCTCCCAAAGTCCACTGCCGCAGTTTTGGAATGATTTGTTGTGTATTCAGGTACTCCACAGATGCAGGGTACATCAAGTTGATTGTGGAGGTTTAATCCACTTCTCCTGAGGCTGCACAGAGAGATTTCCCTTTCTCTTCTTTGTTCACACAGCTCCTGGGGTTCAAGTTTGGATTTGGCCCCACCTCTGCATGTTCGTTGCCCTGTGGCGTCTGTTCTTCACCCAGACAGGAGGGGGTTAAAGCAGCGGCTTATTCGGGGGTTCTGGCTCACTCAGGCTGTGGGGAGGGAGGGGTACGGAATGTGTGACGACCCTGTGTCAACAGAGGCCGGCGTGACTTTGCAACAGCCTAAGGTGTGCCGTGTGTTCTCCTGGGGAAGTTGCCCCTGGATCATGGGACCCTGGCAGTGGTGGGCTGCACAGGCTCCCAGGAGGGGAGGTGTGGATAGTGACCTGTGCTTGTTCACAGGATTCTTGGTGACTGCAGCAGCAGCCTTAGCATTTCATGCCCGTCTCTGGTGTCCGCGCTAATAGCCACAGCTCACGCCTGCCTCTGGAGCTCATTTAGGTGGTGTTCTGAATCCCCTCTCCTCACACACTCCAAAACAATGGTCTCTTGCCTCTTCAGCAAGTCCAAACTTTTTCCTGGACTCCCTCCAGGCTAGCTGTGGTGCAGTAGCCCCCTTCAGGCTGTGTTCACACAGCCACCCCCAGTCTTCTCCTTGGGATCTGACCTCTGAAATCGGGGCCTCAGCTCCCAGCCCCCATCAGCCCTGGCGGGTGAGCAGACATGCTTCTCAGGCTGGTTGGTGCTGGTCAGCACCAATACTCTGTGCGGGAATCTCTCCACTTTGCCCTCTGCACCCCTGTTGCTGTGCTCTCCTCTGTGGTTCCAAAGATTCCTTCCCCGTCTACCCCTGTCTCCACCAGTGAAGGGGCTTCCCAGTGTGTGGAAACTTTTCCTCCTTCACAGCTCCCTTCCAGAGGGGCAGGTCCCATCCCTATTCTTTTGTCTCTGTTTTTCTTTTTTTATTTTGCCCTACCCAGGTACATGGGGAGTTTCTTGCCTTTTGGGAAGTCTGAGGTCTTCTGCCAGCGTTCAGTAGGTGTTCTGTAGGAGTTGTTCCACTTGTAGATGTATTTTTGATGTATTTGTGGGGAGGAAGGTGATCTCCAAGTCTTACTCCTCCGCCATCTTGAAGGTCCTAATTTGAAGCAGGAGAGAGGAGTGATACAAAATATTATGAATATGAGTCTTGACAGAGGTTGACTGATACTCAAGAGCTGACTCTGCTATTTCCAAAGAGAACTATGAAACATCCAACTGGAAAACACAGGAGTGTATTTTCAGTGGCAGATCAGAGTCAATATACAGAGTGATGAAAGGGTTGAAATAATTTCAACAGGGTCAGTCCCTGTCTTTGCTTCTTATCGAACCCAATTCTTTTCGATTTCAAAGTTTTCTTTTGAGCAATATATTATTTAACAGTTAACTATTTTATTACTTTTATATGTTTCATAATTTTGACAAATAAATTGTGAGTTTTCAAGAGGGCAAGAAGCATGTTAAATACTTCTTCCTCACGTGGACTTAGGCAAATGGTCACGACTGAATCTGTATCAATTGACTGACTGATTTTCTGTGATTTTGGGAAGGCCAAAAATAATATTAAGTAATACACTTGGGCTTAATCACAAACTTATTCATTTTGTTTTGTTAAGCTGTAATACCAAGTAATCTTTTGCCTAAACTTTTCACTTATAAACTAGTTATTTTTAGCAACTTTAATTACAATTTATAGAGTGAAAAAAAATCACAGATGGTAATTTACAATGAAAGCCATTTATCATTATGGGGTAATTAAAAACTTGCAGCTTTTTCTCATTAGCCTTCTCCTTCAACTTAGTTTCTATTGATTTTTTGTCTTGAATAGTTGAGAGAAAATTATTACAAATTTTAGGTACTCTTGAATACTGATCTTAAACCAAAGCCTAACTCCTAAATTTTCTCTCCTATATTCATCACATTCCACCTGTGCTTGCCATTATTTTTCTCTCTTATAATTAGGCTCTGTTCAATATCATCAGCTCCTGTTAAAGACTTGAGGGAAGTTCATGGACTATTTTTTTTAGTTTTGCATTAGATACGTGAAGATAACCTTTAAAAAACCCAAAATAAAAAAAAATTACTGTTTTAAGAAAATTGATAATAGCCTAATATTTTGCACAAATAAAGGAAATCCAACACTACCATCCATGTAGACTTGTAAGTATTATAGAATACTAATGTTGCAAGGGCATTTAAATGTCATCTGGTACAACTGCACTTTTACTATTGGATGCCCTTCTTCACAGCTGCTAGGCCTACCTTTCATTCATAGTTGAACACTTCCAGTGGCTGGGAAAAAAGTACTTCCAGAAAAGATAATTATAACAGTTTATAGCATTGCCATCTATTGGACTATGCCAAATGAATATAATTTTAATCACTGATTTTACATTTTATGGTTTCTAGTCAAATATATATGAAACTTCAACATAATTGTTACATAATTACCTTAGCGACCTTCCTCCTAATATTAGAATGTAAGTCCAAAATTGAGTTACAGTTATTTTCCTTTTGACAAAGTGACATATACTACTTATCCATCAAATGTTTGTTGATGTTTCCAGAAGAAAAAAAGCATGCATGGTTGAATGACAATTTTCTGGCTTTCAACAGACTCCCATAGATGGCTTAGGAGAGATTGTCACCTCTTCCCTTGCTCATTTTAACATCAAGCAAGAAATCTGGTTTGCATCAATAACATATACAAAACAACATTGTAAAACAATTATACTCCAATAAAACAAAAGTTTTTTTTTTTTTTAAATAATACAAGCAGAAGACACAATTGAGCTGTCACAAACTCGATATAGAAACTCTGTGGGGAGAATCTAAAGGGTGAACTTTTATTCCGTTTTTATCTCTCCCTTTACTCTTTCTTTTTATGGTGGTCAGAAGGTAGGAAAGATATAAAAAAATCTGTTTGGTTATGAAATCTACGTTGGAGTTTCTGATGGGAAAAGGAAACTTACCTAACCATGGTTTAGAATATCCATATATATATATATATATATTTTTTTTTTTTTGACAAAGTGTGTCTCAGTTAGATGCCCAGAAATGGCTTGCAAACTTTAGGGGTAAAAATTAAAGGAACATTAATTTGGTTTGCTGAAGTACAAAACTGACAGGAATTTGGATAAAATGCTCATATGGCAACACGAATGTATGCAATAATTACCATGTCCTATAATTTATCTTTTTAAAAAGGCTAAGTGCAAAAGAAAAATAATTAAGAGGGTGTGAAATTTAGGTATTCTATATTATGATTCAAACAAAACAAGTCCCACATAATGGTTCACACAGAGTTTTACAGCATTTACCACATTCTATTAAAGTTATTGATAATCAAAAATTCTCCATCATGATCTCTTTGAAACTTAAAATTTTGCTTTGTTCATTTACTATGTGCATTCCTTGGCCTAAGGTCATAGATTAGAATAGACCTGAAGACTCAATATACCCAATACTCCTTAGTGACTCTTTATGTAAATTGAGTTTTAAATCTGTCAATTATTTGCCATATTTTGAAAATAAAAGTTTTGAAATGTATAAACATGGTATGTTCACATATAATATTACCTCTTTAAAAATGTAATATTGCACACATTTCTTTAAGAAACAATATTAGAGCAATATAGCATCAAAAACAATCCTGAACTTAGCTTAATTTTTTAGTTACATTTTTGATTAGGTATCATTAATGTACTTCAAAGGAAAAAAATGTGTAATCATAATTTCTCTCCAAAATAATGCATTTAGAAAAAAAGGTAAAAGGAAAGAAGGGTTTTTATGGTTATTTACACAAATGAGTAGAGACTCTAATATCACTCAGCAAGACAATGATGATGGCTTGTAAACTGCTTAATTTGGATATTTTCCTTCCATGAGATCCTTTATAAATACTAGGTGTGGAATGTTCAAACCTGACTGAATATCTATATCCAGGACATTGTTGACACACTGATTACTAGAATTTTGGGGGAACTATTAGCTTGAATGATAACATGAGGAAAGTTAAGTGCATTTTCTTTTGTGTTTTGCATACTAATGTTCAGCTGAAGATAGAAAACAAGTTACCCTGTCGTTTGCTGCAACTCAAGGAGACCTAGTTTTCCTCTTAAATGAAAGCTGCAGTAGCATACAAAAAAAGTCTTTTAGATTTTCACTGTTATTACATCCATTTTAAAAATTAAATTTCTTCTCAGAACATGCTCAGAGCATACAAAATTCAAAGCACTTAAAATTCTAAGAATCTAAAACATTACTGCCTTTTTGTAGGACTAAAATGATGTTTCATTATGAATCAGTGGTGAATGACAAATATTTTTTGGATGTAACCTTTCTAGAGTCACCTTGAATACCTAACATTTTAATATGGAAATATTTTAGAGGATGATATGTATTTGGGCTTATATGATTTGATTATAAATTCTTTACAAAATATTTCTAACTCAAGATTGTACTTAGGAATTATTGCACCAAATACAGTTTTAGACAAACTATACAGTACTTCCATAAATGGATTATATTTTTATTTAGTAATAAATGGACTAAAATCCACTTGTAAATAATTTCCACACACCTTTACTTTCTTTTTGCTAAAATCAACCTTGGCAACATTATCTTTAAGTGATAATATACATTGGAAATGAGAAAAATAAAATATCAATATGTTGTAATTTGCCAATGTCATATCATTGATCCTTTTTTTTTTAATATAAAAAGAATCATGCTAAAAGCATATATAAGTCAAACGTGATTTGTGGTAGTGTTCTCTGTGGTTATTCAGCAGCAGATAAATGGCTATGTGAGTTGTCCAGGTTACTTGCTGTTGTCATTCTTTCCAATAGGCCTGTGAAACTAACAGAAGTTTATCATAAAAACTCAGCCATGAGTTATGATATATTTGTTGACTCTGCTCACCACTTAATTTCACAAAAATTCCTCTAAGCTATTTTTTTCTTTGTGGCAATCAAGTTTTCAGTGTATGAGAGGCTACTTTCTCTAAAGTTTATGAGATATTTATTTTCTAAATGTTTAGCAAGTCTGTTTAACAACAACTTCATGGAGTAGTTCTCCAATGAGAGCTGAAAAGCATACCTTCCCAGAGGAAAATATCAAACTGCACAGCTGTTAGACACTTTCAGTTATCATTTTATGTTTAGAAAGCTTGTGTACATTAATACTTCTAAAACAAATTAAGTGATTCCCCATTAATCACTTTTACGCTCCATTTAAATACATTATTTATGGCTGTGGTTTTAGTGTTTTGTTAACATTAGCCTAAATATTTATTGTGAAGCATCTGAAAATAGCTTTACTGTAGGGATTATCAACTCTTCTTCCCCTTTCCGGCCAGTGAGAGATTTGGTGTTCAAAGTATATTTTCCTTCAACAACCTCCTCAGGGTCAACATTTACAGTTTATCTAAGAATATTGGTGATTTAATAGGACGTTTCCCTGGGATATTCTACCCATTGTCTTCTGGAGACAATGTAGCCTAGTTGTAAATGATGCTAAGCAGGTTACACAGGTAAGAGAAGAAGAAATTTGAGAGCAAAATTTTATTATAGATTATGATAAAAAGGTTTAACTCAACTAATAATAAATTGTACTTCAGCAAAAATATAGTTGGAGAACATCTAGCACATTTTAGCATAGTCTTAAATTAAATACATTAAAAATATAGATTATCAAATGGTCTGGGGTGAGTTCTGGTTCCTTGAATTTATTCCTTTTAATTTTCAAGGCTGGAGCCAACTTAGAACTTCAGATTTCTTCCCCTCCCCCCACCCACCCTGCTGTCTCTGCTTTTCTGTTTGTTGGTTTTGTTATTCTTGCTTTTTTGTTTTTAGCCTCAGAGACAGAGAGTTCCTAATCACATTCCTTAATTTATGGCATGTTGTTCAATTTGTTCATTATTCTTCTTAAAGACATTCACAAGTTTCATTAACTGTTTTTTTCTCTTTTAACCAAATCCTTTATTTCATTTCCCAGGCTCATATGAAATAGCCTAAATAATTGGGAACTTTGCTCTATGTGCTCACAAAACGTAGTTACTTTTATTTATTCACTTTTACGGAAAATAACAAACATACAGAAAAGTGCACATAATCAACATATCCATTTAATCTGCCCCCAGATCAAGAAACATAATATTAACTGAAGCTCAGAATCTTCCATATTTCCCATTTCAGTCAATATCCCCAAGAGTAACTTCAATACCGATTTTTACTGGCACAAATTATTAGTTTTGCCTGTTTTGGAACTTTACGTAAATAGCATCATACAATGTATACATTTTGTGGATGACTTCTTTCACTCCTCTTACAGACATATCATTGTATGTACGAGCAGATAAAAGTGAATGATTGAAATGTTTATGATG
The DNA here is from genome assembly GCF_028564815.1 of Eubalaena glacialis. NCBI lineage: Eukaryota > Metazoa > Chordata > Mammalia > Artiodactyla > Balaenidae > Eubalaena > Eubalaena glacialis. The sequence goes on along the minus strand of NC_083732.1, from coordinate 27,119,987 downwards.
TACCCAGCCTAGGGAATATTATGTAGTTACAAATCAAATGCTAGATCTATAAATTTTTTCCTGTAAGAAATCTATTATATACAGTTAGTTTTAAACATATAGTTGCAAATTAATAATTGTGATTCTATTTTTAAGATAACTATTTATATGTCTGTATGAATTTCTACATGTTTGCATTTGCATAAATACATATGATATATGACAAAATGTTAAAATGCCCCAACTCAGACCAACAGGATCTGGGGAAGTTGTGGAAAGATTATTAACTTTTTAATAAAATTCTGCAGTGTCTGGCTTGCTAAAATAAACAAGTAGCCATTAGGTGATTTTAAAAACAGTAAGTTAAAGCAAAACAAACAAACAAACATATTATTTGTTAAGAAATGGAAGAATAAATAAACCTGAACTCCTCACCCTGGAAAAATTAAATATTAGTGGATGACAGAAAAAAGAACTGATAATCTAGTTTCCTTTGTTTATACTGGAAAGACAATCTTCATCAAATTAAAATTGAGGCATAAAATAATTAAAATAAAATAATGTAACATGTTTCTATTTTAAATTTACAGTGTTCTCTATGGTCAGAAAAATTACATTCCAAGAACCTGAAATACTTTACTGTTATGTTAGTAACAAATTTGACATCTTTAGAGGGTAAAATATAAAAAAAGTAGTTAAAAGCAAAAAGAAAATTGACTTAAAAACAGGCTAGCCAAATTTCCAAAAGATAAAAATGAATTACTAAAATTCAAAAAAAAGAAATCAGTCTCCCTTAAAATCACAAAACCAGAGTTGAAAAAGGTGTTTTATGAGCATTAGAAATAGGAGTATTCACCAAGAATCAGTACAGGTTCAAGAACAAATTTGCCAAATTAGAGTCTCTTTTCATCCTAAATAACTTCTCTAGTGACACTTATAGATACAGTGTATCTTAATTTCACTATGCTAGTTAGAAGTATTTTATAATATCCAAACAGGATGAGAGGACGACTGTATAATGATTAGGCCAAATTGTTGAACAATTATTTACTCATTGGCTTGAAGATATATCCCAAGTTGTATATCACAGACACTGACATTGGTTAGACTCATTAATTTTTTTAATGAGAACTTGAAGGAGAATGTGTGTCTGCATCACCTTATTTTAAATTGAGTTTTCTCTTATTGAAAATTCATGTACCATATTTGCTGGTAAGATCACAGAGCATGTGCTGTTAAATATAACCTAGTTTTAAATCCTCTTATGTAAGTGTAAATGATTGCTCTGCAGGTAGTTCTTCCTCAATTATTTAACATACATACATTTTTCCAAAACCTACTATATATTTTAGTGTCAAATCCAACAAAGGATAAGCTTTGTATTTTTCCTGCATGTGCATTTAATTTGACTAAATTTTTCAAGCCTATAAAGTAGAATTTTGAGTGATTTTTAATAAAAATGAAAGAGGGGTTTTTCTAATATATATTTAGATTCCATTATTCTATGCTATGGAATAAAATAATAATAATACTTTTTAGAAGTTTGAAATTGAACTGAAAACTTCAAATTTTAGTAAATAAAATTTAAATGGCTATATTATATAAAAGAGATTTATAGGGTGAAAACACTTTATTAAAATCTGGAGGATATTTACCTTGGTGATATAGACTATTTATAAGATAGAATTTAATTTATCACAGATTCTGGTAAGTAGAGTATGGTCCTGGAAGTATAATTTGTAATATACTAAAATAACAACTTAACAACCTATATGGCCATAAGTAGTAAATTTTGCACATGAATTATGGTACCAAAACACAATAAAATATATACCATTGTTGAAGCTAAGGGATAGCTCTGTATCTGCTCTTGCTAAAAGAAATCTTTAAAGTATACAATGAATGGAAAAGAAAAGCCAAAGAAGACAACAATGTATATACTGTGTGTTCTTTTTTGTTTTGCTAAAAACAGTGATTTTATATGGCATAAACACACATACACACTCGTATATATATTTTGCTACATATATAGCTGTACATTTGCATATTTCTGGAATACTGGATATGTTAAAAAACAAACTATTGAGAGTTTTCATTTCTGGGGAATAGGGCTGAGTTATAGGATAGACTGGACATTCAGTTTCCATTGTATATCATCTTGTACTGCTTGCTATTTTATGATGACATATTTTGTTATTAAATAAATACAAAATAAAATAAGAAATATATACAAAGTACATTAAAAAATTATTCCTCAGGTTTAATGCAGTTTTAAAAGTCTGTGATCATCTAATAATAAAATGCTAACTACACTCGAGTTATACAGATAAAAATGTGTTTTATCCTCTCCAGTAATGCATTATCTTATCTACATTCATCTTATGCCCAACTTTATTATTCATAATCCACTTTCAACACTTTACATTAAACTTCTGTCTGTATATAATTTCTAGAATTTTATGAATATAGATTGATTCTGAAATTACTCAATTTTGCTGATTTATAAATGGCTTTCTTATTTGTAAGGCTTTAGTTCTCTAAAACAGTCATTTTGACTTGTGTTTATAGCTCTCAAATTATCAAAAATGCACGTGATTTGAAGGTACTCATAAATGTTATTGTCTCTCTATATTATCCCACAGTAATTTTTATGTGTATATAATATTTATATTTTGAACAATAGGTCTAAAAACCTATCTTCATAAAAAGAACATGGTATTTTATGAATATTTCTTACACCCAGTACTTCTTAGTAAACTCTAGTGTACATTGTAAGTTTGTCTTAAATTGTAGTTCTCATATCATTTATCTTGCTTAAGGAAACTCAGAACATATTCTAGGGGAATAAATGGAAGATATCAACCATTTAAGCAGCTGTTTTTTAAAGAATGATGGAGATTGCCATACTAATTACTGTACATACCATACAGTAAGCATTTTGAATGTACATAGCCTTTTTACTATTTAATTACATTACAGACAATATATTAAGCATTATTAATTATATTAGAGAATGCCAAAAAGTTAGCAATAGATTATCCCCTGGTTTGAGTAACACATTTTGGAGCCTAAATACAGATGTAACGTAGAATATCATTATTTTCTTCTTAACCATTTTCTAAGCAGCCATTTGTGCAGCCTTGTCATCTGGCATAAAGAAAACCTGAATAAAAATGTTAAAAGCAATCACATAAAGACACAGAAAATATAAAATGTATACTTTCTGTAGAATGTAACATGAACTTAAAAAAAAAAAAAACAAAAACCTTTGGAAATGAAGTTAATCTATGGGATAAGAATATGCCCAAATTCATTTATTTTGTCATTCAACAAATATTTACTGAGAGCCTGCCATGTGCCAATTTCTCTTCTAGGGACTTGGGATTTAACAGTGAGCAAAACTCACTGGCTCAAAGGAACTTAAATCCAGTGGAGGGGAGATGGACAAAACTCATAGTAAGTAGACTACATAGTACTTCAGATGGTGCAGTTTTAAATAGACTGGCCATGAAAAGCTTCACTTTTATAAAGGTGACATTTTGGCAAAGAACAGAAGAGGTTGAGGGGATTGATGAAATTTCTCACATGTATTGAGTACATCTGGAGAAAGACTAGTTCTATTCCTGGGAAAGGAAACTGAAAATGTAAAAGTTTTGAACTGAAAGTGTGTCTAGACTCTGATGGTTGAGGAAGAGCCAAAGGCTGGTTTGGCTACAATTCAGCAAACCAGAAAGGCAGGCATAGAGGTAACTATTGAAAACACTTCAGCTCTACTCAAAAAGAAATGGGTATTGTAAATAGTGCTGCAATGAACATTGGGGTACATGTGTCTTTTTGAATTATGATTTTCTCAGGGTAAATGCCCAGTAGTGGGATTGCTGGGTCATATGGTAGTTCTACTTTTAGGTTTTTAAGGAACCTCCATATTGTTCTCCATAGTGGCTGAATCAATTTACATTCCCACCAACAGTGCAAGAGGGTTCCCTTTTCTCCACACTCTCCAGCATTTATTGTTTGTAGATTTTTTGATGATGACCTTTCTGACCCATGTGAGGTGATACTTCATTGAAGTTTTGATTTGCATTTCTCTAATACTTAGTGATGTTGTGCATCTTTTCATGTGCCTCTTGGCCATCTGTATGTCTTCTTTGGAGAAATGTCTATTTAGGTCTTCTGCCCATTTTCTGATTGGATTGTTTGTCCATGAACAGAAGAATGGATAAAGAATATGTTGTATATATATACACAATGGAATATTACTCACCCATAAAAAGGAATGAAATTGGCTCATTTGTAGAGATGTGGATGGACCTAGAGACTGTCATACAGATTGAAGTAAGTCAGAAAGAAAAAATCAAATATCATATATTGATGCATATATGTGGAATCTAGAAAAATGGTACAGATGAACATATTTGCAGGGCAGCAATAGAAATGCAAACATAGAGAATGGATGTGTGGACACAGGGAGGGAAGGGAAGGTGGGATGAATAGGGAGATTAGGTTTGACATAAATACAGTACCCTGTGTAAAATAGATAACTAGTGGGAACTTATGGTATAGCACAGGGAGCTCAGCTTGGTGCTCTGTGATGACCTAGATAGGTGGTATGGGGGGGTGGGAGGAAGGTCCAAGAGGGAAGGGATATATGTATACATATAGATGATTCACTTCATTGTACAGCAGAAACTAACACAACATTGTAAAGCAATTATACTCCAATTAAAAAATGGGAAGTCAGTTGCAGAGCTTTGAGCAGGTATAAACTGGAACACTGTGTATGCTGTATTGAGAGGGTTGGGGAACAGGGAAGTGGCTAGGAAATATTTAGGAGGCTATCACGACATAATAAGCCCAGAGGTGATAGCGGTTTCAACCAGTGTGGTAGAGGAGAAGCAGTGGAAGTTGGGGAGAATCTGTATATAGTTTGAAGGTAGACCAGACAGAATTTACTGACAGATTAGATATGGAATACAAAGGAAAGAGAGCAGACAAGAATGACTCCAAAACTTTTGGTCTCAATGACTCAAGGGATAGAGTTGCCTTTTACTGAGATGGGGAAGACTGAAATGCAGTTGTTGAGGGTTTGATCACGTGTTTGCTTTTTGGGCATGTTAAGATTTCAAAATGGAGATATTGAATAAGCAGTCTGATGTGGTAGGCTGGAGTTCAAAAGTGAGGTCTGTGATGGAGGAATTAATTTAGGAGTTGTCCACAGTTAGATAGTATTTGAGATTGATGACATTGGATGAGATTGTCAAGGAAGTGTATATAGACAGCAAAAAGAAGGAGAGACAATAACAGGCCATAGGAGATTTCAATGATTAAAAGTCAGCAAGAGGGAAGGCTAAGGGAAGGAGTACTGACAGCAGCACATCCTAGGTAGAAGGAGAATCTGATTCCCTGTGAGCTAAGTGAAGAAAATGTTTCATAAAATAGAGTGTTTAACTGTGCTCAATTTGTTTGTGAGCCAAAAGAGATGAAGAATGATATGAAGCATAGATATATAAATGTAAAAGCAGAATATGTGTCAACACTTTTGTGCTTAGAAACATTGCAAGTTTGAAAAACAGAAAGAGATTAGCTGTTAAACATGATTCACACATATACTGAGCAATCGTATTCACTTCATTTTGGGTGTACTAGATAAAGTTTATGTAACGATGTATAAATAAATGTAGTAAACTGTGAATCTAAGTATTTTAGCAATGCACAATTGGAGTGTTGAGATTAGAAGGGCAAGTGGACAATTCATAGGAATATTTTCCAAAATGTCCTAAGCTTTTTCACAAGCCTACTTTGAATACAATATTCATAAATACTTTATGTAGAATGTTTATAGTTCTTCCAAGGATGAACACAGTCAAGCATTACCTCAAACCTTTTATAGTAGAGTTGAAAAAACTATTTTATTTCCTTCTAAGAAAAATTATAGACATGGTGAGTATATTAAACTAATGTTCAGAAGCAAGAATAAATTTTCAATATTATCAGAAATGAGTTAAAACAGATATTTTAAAGCATCAATAATGTAATTTCTGTCAACTAGACTGTGTTGTATTGAGTATATCAGGAAAATAGAACAGTAAATTTGAACATTACTCCATAATAACACCTCAAGCCATGATACTGAATATTATTAGTCATGGGTAACTTATGGACACTAAAAAAAATGGTGCTAATAATTGAGACCTAGGACAGGATTCAAGGTGTATCATTATTAATAGTGAAAGAATAATTGGAAAAATTCACAACATCACATTTTTAACAAAGTCAATGTATGAGATAATTTATCCACCTGTTTTATTTTAATAAAGTAACAGAGCAAAGTTTAAGTCCTATGAAATAGCAATAATAGAGACTTGGGAATAAGAAGCTAGATATCTCAGTTTTAACCACACATGTTTAAAAATTAAACATATGCTTGCAAAAATGAACTAATCAGAAAGAATTTTCTGAAAGATATTGGTCAAATACAGCAACATCACATGAGGAAGTTTTTGTTTAATGTAATTCTTCCACAGGTATGACATAATTTGCAAGGATCTCTACTACTTATTTGAATATATATAACTAGAATATATATAGTCTAACTAGAATAGCCTTTTAAAGAAATTCCAAAATGTTAGATTTCATTGGAATAGTTTTGATATATCTATCTGTGCCATAAGGTACAGCTGATCCAAAGATCCCAGTTATTTTTTCTCAAGGAACTAATTAGTATTTGAATTAAATAGTCACTACCAATGAATCTAATTAAAGGTATGTATGAGGGTGAGGGAAAGGTTTAACCTTTATTCCATAGCCCCACATACAACCCAAGACAGTTTTTACGAGAGGAACTTTTTTTTTCTTTTAACAGAGAGGTAAAAGGCATATACTAATAAACATTGTATTCTCACCCATGAAAAAAATACAGAACAATAAAACCTCAAATTAGAGCTGTAAAAATGGAAATGACAGCCTCATGCAATAACAAAATGAAAACAGAAAAAATAAAAATAAAGTTTCAGAAGAAACATTGAAAATCCAAATCCCTCAATGGCCCGTTCTATGACTCTGTCTACTCAAATTCTCTAAGTCTTAATATCCATATCTGTACAATGAAAATACACTCTTCTGAAATATTAGGAGTCTTAAGATGTGGACTCCTATGGGACTTCTGAGGGCTCAGGATGACTTTGTTGCTGCCTCCCCACAAGTGGACCTGAGAATGAAGAATAGAAAAAAAAAAAAAAAAAAAAACGATTTGTGAATTCTCTCCCAGTATTAGGGGTTGCCTTCTCTGATCTTATATGTCAGGACTCGAGTTCTCCCGGAGCTCTCTGCTCATGCTTAGGACCACTTCTGCTTTTGACACTACATTGCATTCTGGTAGGACAATTCTGGAAGAGAAAAACCGGTAGTGGTGCGGCCGAGTAAACTCATTGCCGGTTAAGTGGTGCTTATTTATTTGCTGCAGGATTAGTATAGTTTTGTAGACATTAGCAATAAAACTTTTATAGTATTTTGCCCTTGCCCTGTTGGGAATCAAATCATAGATTATAAGACATGAAAGTATAAAATTCCAGTATATTATATAGAGGGCCAAATATTATATATTGTTTAAAATTATTTATCCACATATTTAAACTACTATAATTCATGGAAATTGTTAGTACTAAAATAAGGTGCTAATTAAAATAAATTTAGATAAGTTGAAAAGCCAAACTCAACTAAATAAATATCCTTTACAAGATAATCACATAAAATGAAATACAGAAATGTTAAAAGTAAAAGCCTTGGTAAAAATATGCTTTGCAAAATAGGAAAATTAAAGAAGCAGAAAGTAATTTTAAATTACTGAAATAGGAAAAATATTTTTCATCAAATCACATACTTCTTGTAAGTACACTGCTTTTTCACTGCCCACCTGTTCATAAAAATTATTAGACTAAAATTAGTAGTGATAAAATCAAGATGCAATTATTTTAAAATTCACCCTCATAGTAAATATTTCCAGAGTTGCATGACACATGGATTCCAAAAAGTTCAAATCATTCTGCACCAATATTTGTGTAATGATGTTTTTAGAGCAAAGGAGCAGTCACTGCTCCAAAGGTCTGTTAGTTTCTTGTTCAACCATGTGTTTTGCATGGATAATTTCATCTAATAAACATTATGAAATTAAGACTTAACAATCCCCTTTGAAACTTAAAAACTGAAAGAAAACTTGAAGGGTTACCTAGAAGATAATCTGTTTGTAAATAGGGAAGATTACACACCGAACAGAAATAAAAACTTCTCATGACTTAAATGATGCTCCAACTCACCCGGTGTTCAAGAAAAATAGAGCCCGGTTTCTCATTCCTACGTATTTGTACATCTTATTGTTAGAAAAAAATGTTTATTATACATGTGTAAATCAATCAAATTGTAATAGCTTTTACAAGGAAGATCATGTTATTTCAAAGTTAAAGAATAGCATGTTTTTTATGCTTTAAAAATTAAAAAAAAAAGACAAAATAAACATTATTTCAATTAAAGTAGGTGCCACTAATGTGAATAAACTCAATTTCAGTCCATTAGACTAAAAATGTCTAGTGACAAAAAAAAAAAGGTCATTTTGGTTTATGTAAAGGCAGATTTCTTAAAGAAAAGGAAAAAAGAAAAATGGGTGGGAAAATTATCTCTTGAGAGATATACTTGTTTACCCACATTATTGTCTGGCTTTCCTTTGCCAATGAACAAATCTGATTATAGTTGGTGATTGATAAAAGTTATTTCCCCTGACACTTCTATATCAAGAATAAGATAAGACTTAAGCAAAACAAAACAAAACAAAACCCAAATCACTCTATCATCTACATAATTTTAACATGCCATTTTTGTTTTTGGTTGCTTTTAAATACTTCAGTAAGCATCTCATTACTGACAGAAAGCTCTATTTAGCAGAAAATTATTCTTACCCATAGGAATGACATTTTAGTTTCAGTCTGCCAAAGTGAGTTTAATACTATGTCATTAAACATTGCCTTGGGGGTGACACCTGGGGAAAATGATTTAGTGGAGATTAGAGCACTTAAATATAACATTGAAAATATCCAATGTGGTCAGTGAAATATATTTCAGTAAATAATGATACTGATAAATATTTAAATCAGCTAGAGATTAAATTCATTTCTATTTATTAATACTATTAGCTTAATTTTGCTTATTAAATACAATAAGTGTATTCAATTGATACATTGTTAAATATACTCTAATATAATAATTATAAATTTTAAAATGTAATGTTATTGATTATTATGTAATACTAAAGACAGAAATTCTCTTAATTATTTTTATTCTCAAACTTTCTTATTTCCAACTCCATGTAGTTGGAATTGGTCTGCTGGTATTTGGTTTAGAATATCTTTTATTACAGAAATTTCCTATTGTCTAATAAAACTCAAATATAATTTTAAATAGTGCCTAATTTTCAAGTTATTATAGTCTTTTTTCATTTAATTATTTATTTTTATTTAATTATTTTTTATTCATTTTATTACCAACAATTTATTTTGCAACAATAACTTATTGATTTTCTAATATATACCAAGCTATTTGGCTCAGTAATAAAATGTGGAATAAAACAAACAAACAAAAAATCGTTACCAATATAAAGTTTACAAGCTTCTGGGAAAGACATCCATTAGTCAATCACTCCCACAAGAAAATGTAAATTTCCAAGTGTGATTGTGTACTAGGCATGCATAAATCAGTGCTAGAACTAATGAGGGGTATATCCTTTTTTCTGAGATTATGTTGGCTTTTATTGGGGATTGGACAAATGCTTTTTTTGAGCTAAATATTTATGTGGATGTTAATTTTTAAAAGTTCTAATCACTTGAAAACCATAGAAGATAGTTATGCCATGTTGACTTCTTACAGTGTCCATACAACATGAAATCCAAGTTCTGAGGACTAGTGGTCATGCTAACTCCGATTATCATCAAAATACCACTTACTAAGTAGTGACTGTCCATGTCCCAGTTCTTAAATGCCTCACATACATTATGTGTCAACCCATAAAACAGGAGGTCAGTATTTACCCATATTGTAGTATGAGGAAAAAAAAGTCCTATAGAAAATAATTTAGTCTTCATGTAATATTTGCAAGAAATGTGGTGTACAAATATGTTCAAAGAAGAAAACATATAAATTCTTAAATTGTGTGAAATAATATTCAAATGAATATCCACAATTTAATAACCCCATATCAATTAATCAAGAGAATATTAAGCACCGTACATACTGTTATTTAACTGAATCCATTTTGCTTGCTATAAAGGTCAGAGATTCATTTATAGCAGCATTATCTCTCAAATATGAAACTTTACATAGATAGACTCTCCGTTCTTAGACAGCTGCTGACTGTTGCTACCACAACCATAAAAGTTGAAAACAAGGATCAATGCAGTCAAAAGTAGGACAGCTAAAGTTAACACAATGTTTTGAGAACAGGTTTGCTATTCTTATTGCAAGAAATATAAACTGGCCTATTAATTTTTTCAAACAAAACATGCACTTATTTCTTTCAAATAAAAACAATTTTACACTCCCTAACATCATACACAAAAATAAACTCAAAATGGATTAAAGACCTAAATGTAAGGCCAGACACTATAAAACTCTTAGAGGAAAACATAGGCAGAACACTCCTTGACATAAATCACAGCAAGATCCTTTTTGACCCACCTCCTAGAGAAATGAAAATAAAAACAAAAATAAACAAATGGGACCAAATGAAACTTAAAAGCTTTTCAACAGCCAAGGAAACCATAAACAAGAAGAAAAGGCAACCCTCAGAATGGGAGAAAATATTTGCAAATGAAGCAACTGACAAAGGATTAAACACCAAAATTTATAAGCAGCTCATGCAGCTCAGTATCAAAAAAACAAACAACCCAATCCAAAAATGGGCAGAAGACCTAAATAGACATTTCTCCAAAGAAGATATACAGATTGCCAACAAAAACATGAAGGGATGCTCAACATCATTAATCATTAGAGAAATGCAAATCAAAACTACAATGCGTTATCATCTCACACCAGTCAGAATGGCCATCATCAAAAAATCTACAAAGACTAAATGCTGGAGAGGGTGCGGAGAAAAGGGAACTCTCATACACTGTTGGTGGGAATGTGAATTGATACAGCCACTATGGAGAACAGTATGGAGGTTCCGTAAAAAACTAAAAATAGAACTACCATATGACCCAGAAATCTCACTACTGGGCACATACCCTGAGAAAACCATAATTCAAAGAGTCATGTACCACAATGTCCATTGCAGCTCTATTTACAATACCCAGGACATGGAAGCAGCCTAAGTGTCCATCATCAGATGAATGGATAAAGAAGATGTGTCACATATATAAAATGGAATATTACTCCGCCATAAAGGGAAATGAAACTGAGTTATTTTTAGTGAGGTGGATGGACCTAGAGTCTGTCATACAGAGTGACGTAAGTCAGAAAGAAAAAAACAAATACCATATGCTAACACATATATATGGAATCTAAGGGAAAAAAAAAAAGTTCTGAAGAACCTAGGGGCAAGACGGGAATAAAGACGCAGACCTACTAGAAAATGGACTTGAGGACACGGGAAGGGGGAAAGGTAAGCTGGGACAAAGTGAGAGAGTGGTAGTGTATATATGGACATATATACGCTACCAAATGTAAAATAGATAGCTAGTGGGAAGCAGTCGCATAGCACAGGGAGATCAGCTCGGTGCTTTGTGACCAGCTAGAAGAGTGGGATAGGGAGGGTAAGAGGGAGGGAGACGCAAGAGGGAAGAGATATGGGGATATATGTATATGTATAACTGATTCACTTCGTTATAAAGCAGAAACTAACACACCATTGTAAAGCAATTATATTCCAATAAAAACGTTAAAAAAAATTAATTAATTAATTAATTAAAAAGATAATTTTATAGCTCAGTAGTCATTTACTTAGACATAATTTTAATATATTTTATAATTGCTATTTTCCACGTGAATTTAATTTATTTGCATGTGACTGACTGCACATTACCAAACTAAATCTCCAAAAGGTGTGATCAATAATCTGGTGGGTATACTGAATAAAAGCCAATACTTTGGTCATGTTCAAATAATGAAAAATTATTTAGGTGTTAAACATATACTTAATTAGCTTTATGTCCATTGGATGTTGTAACAATAATATGGCATTTATTTCAAATTTAAAACTCATACCCTGTTACTCCATTCAGTACTGTTAGAAGAACTGGTTAATCATAGAAATACAAGATATGAAATAGCTTAGCAATTCCCCTTGAGGTTCTGCCAACAGTTATTCGTATTTAGAAATAGCATGCTGATATTCGGAGTCACATTTTTTTCCGTAAAGTGTTATTGGCAAAATGTAGTATAAACGATGACGTTTCAAGATGCATATATTTTAGTTTTATATTGGGCATGTTACCTATGCTTATGAATTAATTACAATCATTATGAATTTCCCAAAAGTGTCTTTATGTTTTAAAGTTGAAAAATTAATTACAAAAGTCCATATATTTCTTCTGAGTGACTCCGGAAATCTATCACCTCTTAGTACACTGATAACCAGCTTTCTTGAGTTATAACTGGCATACAATCATATACACATGTATAAAGTATAAATTTTTAGTGAAATATCACAATAATCACAAAAATAAACATGTTTATCACCTATAAAAGTTTCCCAGTGCCATTTTGTTATATTTTCTTCATGTTATTTTTCAAATATCACTCCCTTCTTCCTCAGGCAGACACTGGTCTAGTTTGTCTCAGATTAGTCTGAATATTCTAAGATTGTGCTATAAATAAAATCATACAGTATGCACTTATTTTGGTCTGGATTTTTTAACTTACAATTAGTTTGAGAGTCATCCATGTTGATGATTCATCTTTCATTTTATGGCTATATTTTAAAATTTATCTATTTATCTGTTGATGGACATTTGGGTGGTGTCCATAATCTGGCTATTGCAAGTTGATATGAATACTCATATGCTGGTTTTTGTATAGACTTATGCCTTCATTTCTTTTGGGTAAATACACAGAAGTATAGTGATTGAATGATATGGTAGATATATATAACTGAAAAGAGAGCCCAGAAATAAACCCAGGCATTATGGTCACATTTTTTTGACAAAAGAATTAAGAAAATACAATGGGGAAAGAGGATAGTCTCTTTAACAAATGATGTGGGGAAGATTGGATGACCACATGCCAAAGAATGAAACAAGACTCCTATCATATACCATAGACAAAAATCCAGTAAAATTGTTTAAAGACTTGAACATAAAAGCTGAAAACATAAAACTCCTAGAAGAAAACATAGGAGGTAAGATCCTTGACATTGGTCTCAGCAATAATTTTTTGGATTCGACACCTTAGCAAAGGCAACAAAAGCAAAAATAAACAAGTGACTACATCAAACTACAAAGCTCCTGCATAGCAAAGGAAATCATCAACAAAATGAAAAGGGAACCTATGGACTGGGAGAAAATATTTATAATCCACATACCTGATAAGTGGTTTATATCAAAATATACAAGGAACTTGTACAACTCAAAAAAAAAAAAAATCCAATTAAAAATGAGTGAAGGACCTGAATAGACATTTATCCAAACACATCTAAATGGCCAAATGGGAAATGAAAATGTGTTGAACATCACTAATCATCAGGGAAATGTATATCAAAGCCACAGTGAGATATCTTCTGACACCTATTAGGGTAGCTTTTATCAAAAAGTAAGAGATAACAAGTGCTGACAGGATGTGGAGAAAAGAGAACACTTGCATACTGTTGGTGGAAATTTAAACTGGTACAGTCATTATGGAAAACAGTATGTAGGTCCCTCAAGAAATTAAAAATATAACTATCATGTGATTCAGCAATTCCACTTCTGGGTATATATCCAGGGAAAAAAATTGTTATATTGAATATATATCTGTGCTCCCATGTTTTTTGCAGCATTATTTGTACTAGCCAAGGTATGGAAACAACCAGTGTTTATCCACAGATAAACAGATAAAGAAGATGTGGTATATAAGCACAATGAAATATTATTCAGCCCTAAGAAAAAGTGAAATCCTATCATTTGCAACAGCATGGATGAAACTGAAGGGCATCATGCCAAGTGAAATAAGCCAGAGAAAGAAAAATACTACATGGTATAATTTATATGTAAAATCTAAAAATAAAAAAGTGTAACTTATAGAAACCCATAGAAAGTGAAAGCAAGTAGAAAAATGATTACCAGAGACTGGAAGATGGCGCAAATAGAGAGAAGCTGGTAAAAGGGTACAAAACTTTCAGTTATAAGCTAAATAAGGTCTGAGGATCTAATGTCTAACATGGTTACTATAGTAGATAACACTGAACTGTATGACTGAAATTTGCTAAAAGAATAAAATTTAAATGTTCTCACTAAAAAAAGTATCAATATATATGTGAAACAATAGGTATGTTAATTAACTTAATGGGATAAATTTTTCTACAATGTATACATACAAGTTTCCTTGTGTCTCTTTTTATTAATTTTTTTAATGGTAAGAACATTTAACACGAGATCTACCTTCTTAACAAATTTTAAATAAACAATACAGCATCGTTAACTATAGGGACTCTCATGTACAGCAGACTTCTAGAACTTATCTATTTTGCATAAATTGGCACATTGTACACTTTAGTATCTCACAATTTTATTTATCAATTATACCTCAATAGAGCTGAAAAAAAAGAAAAAAATAAGCCACCACACTGTATGCCAGGGTGATTGTGCTATGATACATTCCAACCAACAGTGTATAAGAGGACATAAAAGTTTACATATTTGTATTTTTATTGTCCAAATTTTATTTTACTCTGATTTTTAATGAAAAGATCACAGTCAGCCAATTTGTTGAACTGTTCTCTTTCTTACCTCTCACCGTCTATCTGTATTTCCTTGATATGTTAGATTTCACTAGCCTCCTTAAGTAGGGCATTTGTTTCCTCTAGAGCTTGGAATGCAAAGTAAATGGAGGATTGGTATAAAAGAACACCTGTGCAGTAATGAGATAAAAGAAGATAGTCTGAATGAATAAAAACATAGAAAATCTAGCCCATATTGCTTCCTTAAATTTGCAGAGAAAAGTAATATATTAACTGGTTTGGTAAATAGCAATCCTCATAGAGAATATCATTTTATTTTCCTTACTCTTTGAGATATTTTTCTAAAAGGGAATTTGACAGTAGAGTACAATTAAGATTTTATAGGAAGGAAAATCTTTCAACTTGCAACCTGTGTTCTTTATTTGTAATAAGAATATGGGAAATAAAGGCTAATAGTGAGACTAAATTATATTACCTGAATTTTCTAAGTTGAGCATTTGAAATAGGACCTAACATTTGTTTCTATAATTGCCTCTCAGTTACATTCTCTTCATGAGGAATTTTTGTGAAATCAGTAAATAAAATTGTATAGTAATTATACTGGAACACATTTCTAGAAACTGATATCTATGAGGTTTTAGATCCAGTAGCATTTTTGTTAAAGGATTTATATGTATAATTGACTTCAAACCCTTTGGAATGAAGCAGAGCAGAGTAGATACTTCTCCTTTAGAATGCTAGGTTTGAGTGCCCATATAAAATTAATTATTTTTCCATAGGTAAGTGACATGTGATTTGATGAACTATCTAATCCATCTGAAAGACCCACATGGAGGGCAACTGTGTACAGAGCACTGCTTCTCTTAGCCCAGGTGTTAAGTAAGTATTCTCCTTTCATGTATTCCACTTGTTATAGAAATGAAAAATGCATTAGACCTAATAATTTAAATATAGTTCTTTATGAAGGAAAAGAAAGGATCATATTATCTATCAGGCTCATTTTCAGTCTAGTGATAGACATCTTTTCAAACACAAAAAAGTGTCTATGTGGTATCTCATAGGGCCTGCCCACATACCAATCTATCAATTGCTGTGTATCCAATAGGAAAGAGACTATCATTGCTCTTATGTGTGAATTAATTTTTAAACTTTGCCTATTTAGATTTTATCTAGTGTAATTATCTGATGTAATTCACCTGAGAATATGGTCCCCAAATATGTAACACACGAACTGACTTTTGCCTCTTCTGTGCTCAAAGTATTAATTAATCTATGGCCCATTAAACTCACTAAGACATGAGAACTTTCCTCAGCACCACAGTCTATGCAGTCACAAATTACCAATAAGCTTTAGCACTCAATATGAACCATATTTTTCTGTTGTAATGTTAAAGAGACTATGAGAAAAGTTTCAAGATATGCTAAATCAAGCCATTCTGGACTTGCTAAAACATCTTTACTCCTGGATGAAAAAATAATTATTAATATCACTTGTTCTGCCATAAGACATTATAAGAATAGCAGCCAACTAATTTCATTTTATTCAATTCTAGATTACACATGAATGTTTCCTTATGTTTAAAAACTTAAAAAGCATATAATAAAAAATAAATATCAGATATCTGTAATTTCTTTGAAACCTTAGTTTATTAAACCAGTTCGTGTTTATAAATTAATATAAGTTTTATAGCACTTTGCCTTTATCCTTATAAGACATAGGTAAGCTGGACAGAGTAAGTTTGTCCTGGTTTGATATGTAGATAAGCTAAACTAAAGCTTTTTAACTTTGTGTGTGCTTATTGAAATTATGTAAAAAAGCTAATCAGAACTGGGGGTATCAAAACCCTCAAAGGAGTTGTAAATGTAAAATTAATTTGATTTGACAAGAAAAATAATATATTAAGTGATGTAAGGCATCATATATAGTACAAGAATAAAATGTTACAAAATATACTACATTAAGGAATTTGAAACTGAAAGAAAAGTTCCATGGAATTGAAATACCAGGCAACAACATAAAAGAAATCATAACTGCAAAAAAGATACAAACTAAATCTATAATTAATTATGCTTATCTATGCTGGTTGTTCATTTAAATAAAGGCAAATTCCATTTGATTTTCACATTAAAAAAGACCAATGACCTTAAAACTGACCCCTCCATGAAAATGTAGCAAACTTGTTAGCCAATTTAATGATCTGTATATGAAGTCAAAACGTTATAATCTCTCATTAGATGTCACTTATTGATTTCTTGCACTCATAATGACAATAAATGAGCTGAAAGAGGTTAAAAGGCAAAAGTTATGATTTAAGGAAAATGAACACTTCAGAAGCATCATCACTATGAGACCCTGATTAATAAAAATTGAGCTAGTCAATTAATGTTGACATTTATTTTCTGTCATAAAATAAAAAGGATGAATAGGTTGATCCTATTCATTGCATTCTCCTAATCAGGCCCATGGGCTCTCATATTTTCCTATTTCTAATATCTTTGCTCCATATATTCCACTTCCAATTTAACGAGTTCCATTAGTAGCCTCTATAAAACGGCGGCAACCAAAACTCAGTCAGGCAACATTTTCATGTGTCTTTCTTTGAAATTTTAGACATATATTCAAAATCATTCTTTTTAAAAAATTGCTATAAGTTCGTATGTTTTCCAAGTGAAGGATGGAGTTCTCTAAAATCATTATAACAATTTTCTCTAATAACACAATTACGTTTCTAGTATTATCCTCTAGATAAAAAGTTGTCTCATTTAGTGTGTTTTGCAGAAAAACAGAGTTTAAATATAGGGTTAGGAAATACTTCTAGAAATTTAGAAAGCAGAATATTCTTTATAGATAATGCATAAATATTTGACCAAACCTCACTCAGTAAAGCAACAAGAATTAGCAGAACTGTCCATATATGCGAAATCCGAGAACACATACGATAATATTTATTTTAGTGAGGAAATATGCACCATTTTTAAGAGCATAAACTTTGATACAAGACACATTTTATGTTTTAAATTTTAAACTACAGTAACTGATTAGTTGTGTGACCTTTGGCTAGTTACATAACCTTTCTAAACTCACTTTATAAAGTGAGGAAACTGATGGTGTCTATATAATTCATTAATGAATGAAATACACATATCAAGGTGCTTCACAGATGAAAGGCATTCAATGATTGTCAATTGTTATAGTTACTACTTTTTACAATACTTTGGTTTAAAATTCAGGCTTTTGAAAAATATAAGAAACGTTAAAAGGAAGAAAGTTCCTAGCTTTTGCATTTCAGTAGGTAGATAAAATTTACCATCTTCACAGCTACCAGAATTATTTATTTACTGAGTGAATCTATAATTTGGTGAAATAACTTTAAGTGGTGTGTGGTTTAATTAGAGATTAAATTTCATACATATAGATAGTCAATTTTTTCAGTACAATTTTAAAAAGCCAGACAGCCTCCACTATTTTTTTTTCAAATTATTCAAAAATTAATTGGGCATAAATACTTCCAGGGTAGTGGAGTAAATATCCTTTAAAATTGCTACTGCATAAAAATAAAAACATAGGCAATAATTTTTAACATCAACTTTTTAAGAAACCTGGGAATTAGCCAGATTTGTCACAGTCCAAGAATGATTAGTTAAGAAAAATGGTTTAATTGCTGTAAGAACAGTGAGCTTTGTGGAATTATAAATTTGTCAGATTAACACTTCCTTCTATCCAGATCCATGGTAGCTTTGAAAATCAATAATTTTTCAACATTCATGACTGTGAAAAAGAACAACCTGATAGCCACAGGAGGGGATAAATGGGTTTTAAGTTCATGCAAATTTGCATCCCCAGATTGTCACTATTTGACTGGTCTGGAAGCTCTGTGAAAAGCTCTGTTTTCAGAATTTGTCTTTATTTGATTTTATTTAGAATTACATCTGTATAAAAGCCCATATTTCCCTGGCACTTGTCAAAAAACAATCAGAGACAACTGTTCAAAATCACATCTGACTGAAACAGTGAGACCAGTTGGGGCTAAGAAGAGGCTGACCAACAACCATAAATAAAAAAATAAAAAAAAAAAAAAATAAGAGAATAAGATGGGCATAGAAACCTTGGAAAATATTTATAATATTTCTTGAATCTAGAAGACCATACAAATTTGCAGGGTTGTGCACATGCTTAGAACAGACTTGAGAGAATCCTTATTATTCACCTTTGGCTGACTTTAAGAATATGCACAAGCAGAAAGTGAGGTCTAAGTCACAGTTGTAAAGTACCTGCTGGAGC
The DNA here is from genome assembly GCF_028564815.1 of Eubalaena glacialis. Classification (NCBI taxonomy): domain Eukaryota; kingdom Metazoa; phylum Chordata; class Mammalia; order Artiodactyla; family Balaenidae; genus Eubalaena; species Eubalaena glacialis. Next base: position 27,100,812 of record NC_083732.1, on the reverse strand, counting down.
AAAGAACATATGTCACTACACATACACAGAGTCCCTCTACCCCCACCCCCTCAAAAGATAGGAGATTTATTGAGTCAATGAATTAAAGGAAATTTCTGTCCAATTATTACTGACTCTGCTAACTGAGAAGAGACTGCAGTGATCACACTGAGAAATAACACAGACTTTATGGAATTATTCTAGCAAAATCCCTAAACAAATAAATAGTAATAGTGACAAAAAACAAATATAAACCGTGAACAAGGGGAAATCTGATTTCCAGAGTCACCATATTATATTATTTAGAATGTCCTATTAACAAAAATCAAGAGCAACTTAAAGGAATAGGAAAATATGATCAATACACAGGCAAAAAAGCAGTCAATAGAGACTGTTCTTGAGAAAACCCAGATGTTAAACTGATTGAGAGACAGATCTAAATCAGCTGTTATATACTTGGTTAGAGAACTAAAGGAAATCATGGCCATAGTATGAAAGGAAAGTAGAGAACAATGTCTCACCGAATAGAGAATATCAATAAAGAGATATAAATAATAAAAACCATTTAGCAAAAGCTAATAGAATGGAAGGGAGATAAGAAAAATTCAACAATATTAGCTAAGGACTTAAATAACCTATTGATTTCATTGATTGTCTCTATTGTTTTCTCTTTTCACTTTCATTGAAATCTGCTCTTATATTTATCATTTTCTTGTTTTGGATTTAACTCTTTTTCTAGTTTATTAAGCTAAAAGCTTATATCACTGACAAGAGAACTTATTTCAGTTTTAATACATGTATATAAGCATTGAATATCAGCATGTTATAAATTTTAATGTACAGAATATGGTCATATGAACTGGAAAAGAATATATATTCTGCTATTGTTGGGTGGTGTGTTATATAAATTTCATATGTTTAACATTGGTGCATAGTGTCATTCAGACCTTCTAATTTGAATATTTCTATTTCTCTTTTAGTTCTAACAATTGTTTCTTTATAAAACTCTGTGGTCAGGTGCAAATGGCTTAGAATTATTATGTCTCATTGCTGAGTTTGCCCTCTTATCAATCTGTAATGTCCCTCTTTATCCTTGAAAACATTCCTTGTTCTGAAGAAAATTTGTCTAATATGAGTATGGCCAATTCAGTTTACTTTTGACCAGTGTTTGTATGGTGTATCTTCTTCCAAGCTTGTAATTTTTTTTTTTTAATAGTAATTTTTAATTTATTTATTTATTATATTTATTTTTGGCTGTGTTGGGTCTTCGTTTCTGTGCAAGGGCTTCCTCTAGTTGCGGCGAGCGGGGGCCAGTCTTCATCGCGGTGCGCGGGCCTCTTCACTATCGTGGCCTCTCTTGTTGCGGAGCACAGGCTCCAGATGCGCAGGCTCAGTAGTTGTGGCTCACGGGCCTAGTTGCTCCGTGGCATGTGGGATCTTCCCAGACAAGGGCTCGAACCCGTGTCCCCTGCATTAGCAGGCAGATTCTCAACCACTGAGCCACCAGGGAAGCCCCCAAGCTTGTAATTTTAATATAGATCTTTATATATATAGTAGTTTATTCTAGACAGCCTATAGTTGGTATTTTTTATGTAATTTGGTAATTTTTCTTTTATTTTGGTATGTTTAGGTAAGTTGCATTTAAATATTATAGTTAATCAAATACAATTAATACATCCTGCAGTTTATTGATATAATCTGGGGCTACCATTTTATTATTTTAAATTTGTTTGTTCCTTTTGGTTTTTATTATGGTTCCTCCTTCCTACCTACTTTTGGATTACTTGGATATTTTTATTATTATAATTTTTTCTATTTGCATAAATTAGTAATGTGTGTTTTTAGTGGTTGTTGTAAGCCTCACAATATAAATACCTAATCATTCACAGATTTCTTAGTTAATATTTTACCAAAATAATTAAAATATCGAGCCTTAAAACCATATAGGCACTCGTCATCCCACCTTTATGTTATAGTTGTCATAATTATTGTATTTATACACACTGTAAATTTACCTGTGTTTCAATTTTTTTGTTTAAATAGTTGTACATATTTTAGCCATAAGAAAATCAGTGTTTTATATTTACACAGATATTACTATATCATATCATGCTTTATGTTTAAAGTTCCAAGTTTATCTCTGGTTTTATTTGCCTTTTGTCTGAAAAGTAGGGTCTGTGTGTGTGTATGTGTGTGTGTGGAGAGAGAAAGAACACTTCCTCTGGGGAAAAGATTTCCTTAGTTTTCCTTTATTTGATAATATATTTCAATTTCATTTCTACATGATATTATCATTTTATACAGAATTGTGCATTGACAATTTTATCTTTCAACACTTTAAATTTTGTTCCATTGTCACTGGAATTGTTACTCATCGAAATATTGTTCATTTCTATGTAAAACGTCATTATTCTCTGGCTGCTTTCAAGACTTTTTCCTTATCTTTGGCTTTCAGACATTTTATTTTGTGATATCTGTGAATGTATTTATTTGAGTTGACCTTATTTAGGGTTTGCTGAGTTACTTGAATCTTTACCTCTATATTTTTCACAAAAAAAAATTACAAATTTTAGTGATTACTTATTCCACTATTGCCTTCAGAACCGGTCTTTTCATATTCTCCTTCTGGTCCTCATGCAATATAAACATTAGACCTTTTAATATTGTCCTGTAACTTCTTATCAATTTTTTCAATTGTTTTTCTCTGTTCTTCTTAATAGATAATTACTATTATCTATCTTCCTTTATTTAATGGAATCTTTTCCTGTCATTTCCATTTTTCCTATTTATCTCCATTCTACTATTTAGTCCACTGAGTAAATGTGTTATTTTAGATATTATATAATTCAATTCCAAATTTTTATTTGGTTCTTTTTTCACATAATTTCTACTTCTCTTCTGAGAATGTCTATCTTTTTTATTCATTTTGAGAGCCTTTACTTTTATCTCATTGAGTACTCTTATAGGAGCTGCTTTAATGTGTTTGTCTTATAATCCCCAATTTTGGGTCATTAAAGTGTTAGCATGCTCATTGTCTTTTCTCTTGTTTCTTTAAATGATGTTATGAATTTTATCATGAACATTTTTAATATTATGTTTTGAGATACTGGGCTCTGTTAAAATATGAAAAACACTGACTGTTGTTTCTTTGCTTGTTTGTTTTAGCATGCAATTAATCCATTTGGGCTGAACATATAATTTCGGTCTCATCTGGTAGATGTGATTTCAATGACTCTTCTATGATGTTATGAGTTTGTTCTTGATATATGCCATTCAGAGATTAACGTGTGACTTGCTTAAATAGTTTATATTGTAGTTTGAACTTCTCTGTTTTGCTCTGTTGTTTTGGATCTGTCTCATCTTCTGTTTTCTCTTCTCTGTGAATAACTGCATAATATCCTGCTCACAGGGGACCTCTTTTCCAGTTTACTAGCTTAAATCCTGGCCTATAACTGGCTACATGTTATAGCCTCATGGCTATAACTGGCTACAATGCATAACTAGGGCCTGCCTTTATGACAGGGTCAGGAAAAAATAATTAAGAGAAAAAACTAATAAAAATTGAAGAAGACACTCTTAAAAGAATAAAAACTCTGGGAGAAAATCTTTGCAAGGTGTATATCTGATAAAAGACTGGTATCCAAAATATTCAAAGATTCTTATAGGTGGACAATAAGAGAACAAACAATACAGTTTAAAAGTGGGGAGAAAATATGAATAGACTTTTCACCAAATAATATATACAGATGGAAACTAAGCATATGCAAATATGCTCAACATTATATGTCATCAGGGAGTTGCAATCTAAAACAATAATGAGATATCACTATTCAATTATTAGAATGGCTAAAATCCAAAGCACTGACAATACCAAAAGCTGACAAGGATGTGAAACATAAACACATACTAGTCATTGCTGGAAGGAATGCAAAATGTTATAGTCACTTTGAAATACAGTTTTCCAGTATCTTGGAAAACTAAACAAACCCTTAGAATAGTCTCTAGCAATCACTCTTCTTGGTATTTACACAATTAAGTTGAAAACTTATATCCACACAAAATCCCGTACATATGTTTATAGAAGCATTATTTATAATTGCCTAAACTTGGAAGCAACTGAAGTGTCCTTTGGCAGGTGAATGTATAGACTGAGGAATATTTATACTGTGGAATATTATTCAGCCATAAAAAAGACATGGACTGCCAAGTCACAAAAAATGTAGAAGAACATTAAATTCATACTGTTAGGTGAAAGAAGCCAATTTGAAAAGGGTACATACTGAATGAATCCAATTATATAATATTCTGGAAAAGAGAAAACTTATTGAGACTTGAAAAAAACTGGTGGTTGCCAGGGACTAGGGTTGGGGAGGGAAAAAGCAATGAATATGTAGAACACAGGGGAGTTTTAGGGGAGTGAAATTATTCTGTATGATAACTGAAATATGTCATTAAACATGTGTCAAAACCTCTATAATGTACAACACAGAGAATAAACCTAAATGTGATTTATGGAGTACCGTCAATAATAATGTACTGATATTGACTCATCAATTATAAAAAAGGTAGTACACAAATGCAAGATGTTAATAATAGAAGAGACCATGGGAGGAGGAGGGCCGTGAGTGAGAGGGAGTATAAATGGAACTTTCTGCACTTTCAACTCAATTTTCTGTACACTTAAACTGCTATAAAAATAAAGTCTATTTATTAAAATAATAATAAGAAAAAGAATTCCTCCTACAGTCTGCAGCTAACAAAGCCATGTTTTCCCCATAGAGGCTGGTAACTCTATCAGTTTTTGGTGCTTTAAAGTCTGTCATTACTTGGCATGGGGCTCACCCTCAGATCAATGCCTGAAGAGAAAGTAAAAAATAAAAATAAACAAAAGATGAAAATCTCCCCAGTACAAGTCACTTAATTCAAGTTTCCCCTTCCTGCAACCAATCCATCTGCTTTGCTTAATTTTCAGAGTCCTCAATTAGTTGAGTTTTTAGGTTTTTTTTTTAATTTTTGAGTTGTTCCTGTAAGAGGTTGGCTGTCATGTACTTGTGTCAGCTTGGTGAACCTCAAAAATTCCCACTGCTTTGATTTTATTTTTTATTTGTTATTATTGAAGTATAGTTGATTTACCAAAAAAGACAAATACTGTATGTTATCACGTATTCATGGAATCTAAAAAATAAAACAAATGAATATAACAAAACAGAAATAGACCCACAGATATAAAGACTGCACTGCATTGGTTTTAAATATATTTCTTAACCATTCACTCATTAATCCATTATTTACAAACAGAAGAAATAATAATGAGTGGCTTAAATTCTGACAAAAATATATTAGAAGTGTCTTTATAAACACAAACCAAAAAATCTAAAAATGTGTTTTTTTAGGGGAAACTTATACATTTAAATATCAATAATACACAAAATAGTCATTTTGATGATGGGTGTATCTATGTGATGTTAAGACTGTGTATAAGATGGTCTTATTTATCACAGTTTGTAGTTTTATTTTGATATTTTTTATTCATAGGCTCAGATTTGTCATTATGTTATTACAGTATACTGTTTATTTCATTCTTATTTGGATCAGTGCATCTTTGTTACTAAGAAAGTTAAACTTTTTGGATTTTAGGACATGTTTCTTTTGAAAAGAATGATACATAAATAGATCATTATAGATAGATATTTATTCTGGTATAGATGACCCTGGATATTGATGGACTTGTATTATGAACATATGAATTTGTGCACCAAATGGCTTAATCTCTTTCATAATTTTATAATATTGAAAAATGTCCATATGTTTACAATATACTCAGTTTAAAAAAATGTCCATTTCCAGTAAGTTTAAAAAAAGATATAAAATTAATGAACTAATTTAATTCCAAATATATTTAAGATAGTAAAGAACTCCTTATGTTTTGTTTTATATAAAAATGATGTCTGCTTATTTTTAAAATGTTTTGTTTTTAAATGATTTTTAAGTAAGTAATTTATATAATGCCATATTATGTCATTGCAAACCAACATCTCCCATCAATTCTTTTCAGGTATTCATTTGTTCCCTTATGCAAAATATTTTGACACCTATTATGTTTCTGACACAGTTCTATGTGCTGTGTGTAAGAACTAATACAATATATGATATGAATCCTGTTTTCAAAGTGATTACAGTTTCCCGATTAAGAATACAAGGGAATGTATGAAAAGTGTTCAAATTCAATTATTGTGTGGAAGAAATAAGTGGATTTTACAAAATAGATAATTTACGAAAGGCATAAAAACACAAGTTAAGAATGTTATGCGTGCATGAAGTGAGGGCAGAGAAGTCACAGGGAGGTTAGTAACTTAACAGATTTAGAGGTGGGAATCTACATAAGCATATTTGGCTACAGTTCAGGTATTGTGTCAGTAGATATGTTTGGGAGCCCAGAGCAGTAAGTCTTTTTTGCAGCTCAGCAGCTTGAAAGAAACCTACATATAATGGGGGACTTATTCTCATGCATTGAAAAATAGGCATAAAGTGTCTCGAAATGTAATGTTTATTTTAACAACAAAATTAGGTTGGTTTAACAATCATTTATTTATTTCAATGTGATTTACACTGTCCTAGGGGGAAAACATTGCTGAATGTTCACTGTAAACCTGGAAAGGAAGGAGCTATTATTTCATTTCCAGCAACAAAGGAGGATCCTAAGGCTCAGACACGCAGCATAGCATGGAAGTTAAACCTAACATCTAGAACCTGGTGTCTACATTCGAAAACCAGCTCTGACAATATGTGTGTGTTCTGCAGGTTTTGCCTTTACCCTGGTGATTGGTACACCATTGGGAGAGGAGCAGCTCAACCTAGGATGAATTCACATGCTTAATTTTTTTGATTTTTTTCCAGGAGAGGTATGCTATGGGGCATGCATCTGCCAATTCCATTAAACTGGTAATTGTCAGGTATTTACTTAGATATGCAGTGATGGTCTGTGTTCAAAACAAACATTTTGGTGAGAGATATTCCTTCAACATTTTGTAGTCCAGTAGATTGAACATCAAAAATTTTCTCATTTGTTACATATGGATATATTGATATAAATATGTTTATGATTTTTATTGTTTTAGCAAGAATGATACAATTAGCAGAGGTGCTATCTCTTAGGAAAAAGTTGAAATAAACACACCAGAAAATACTTACAGCACTTCTGTATCAGAACTAATAATTATGGAACTAAACACTGGAAACTAAGTCTTGAAAATGGTAAGCATTGGCTGACCTAATGCAGCAAAGTACTTTGGTTTTGAATAGTATGTTCATATAGTCATTAATGAAACACATACTGTTTGCCTACTTTGTTTAGAAAGGTTCTCAACTACAGAAAAGTTTGGTGTGTTCGGTTGTCTTACTGACTGACTCAAACTGCCAGCCCTACTAATATGAGTGATTTTGAGTTTGTTTGTTTGTTTGTTTTTTCTAAAATCAGCCAATCCCTATCACTGTAAGATTTTACCTATATTAGAAAATACAGCCTGTTATTTCTTTGAAATACAGAAATCAACACATCTTACCAGTTCTGGTATGTTATTTGTAACACATGCACCTATTCGCAATCCATGTAAGTATAAATTATTGTTTAAAACTGTTACAAATGATTCATGCCATTGTTCATGTAGACATAAAGACAAGAAGAATTCCTTTATCAAGCATAAGATTATAAAAAGAAATACTTGGAAAAATTGATCCATTCAGTATATTTTTACATTGTACATTTTAGTACATTTACATTATCTATTTTATATTTATAATCCATTTGGTTTGCCCATGCAGCTAATTTTATCAGTGTAATAAGATACTATAGACACAAATTACAGAGTTTTAAAATGTAAGTTCTAGAATAAAATAAATTCATATTTGTAGATGTACAGAAATTATGTTTAAATGGAAAAAAAAATATTTATAGTAATTAAAACATTGGGAAAACATGCTTAAACAATCTCCAGTAAATAAATCTACTAATTAAAGCACTACTAAAGTAATGAGGAGATAACTGTTGTGTATAGGTGAGTGGTCAGGAGGAAAGTAAAGACAAATAATATGTAGTGTAATGATAGGTTGACTGAATGATAGATGATAGATAATTGAGAAGATAATTGAGAGATGATAAGTAGATGTAGGAAGTAATGGGAATTAATTTTAAAAGTAGGTTCTTAATTGATAAATAGTCTTCATTTTCTTGTTTGTATTTAGAGCTACATGGGAGACATAGGGAGAGAGAGACTACATGTGTTTATCCTGAGGTCTTTAAGCATATATAAGACCATCTCTGCTTGTTAGTCTGTCTTTTCCATTAGAAAAAAATACACATATACATGCCATTACTTATGCTCTTTGAAGCTAGGGTTGAAGAGAGTAGAAGAGTGAAAAGGAAAAAGAAAGATCCAGAGAAAATACGGAGGAAGAAAAAATGAATGTATCTGACTATCTCTAAGTGGAAGAAATTATAGTATCTGCTGTGTAGTAACCTAAAAATGAGCTTTGCAATAGAAATTGAGAAAAATGAGAGTTTGAAGACACAGTTGCTGTACCATATTAGTGTCTGAGGTCCTTAAACTATTTCCTTTAGCCTGTGCTGTGTTCATGTGGTTTAGAAAGCATCTGTTCTGTTTTCCTGAATTAAGTGCACAAATTATGCATGTGATCACAGTTTAAATGAATTGAAGTCACTTCTCTCTGGTAAAACAATGTGCATATGTGTACTGTGTTTACACTGCTAGGGAGTAAGTCCATTGAGGGCCAGAATAAACATGTAATTTTTAATGATAATGTAATCATACAACAATAATTTATAGCTTTGTTATGCTAAAAAATAATTCTTGACCATCTCAATGTTCTCTAATTCCACATTTTCATCTCTGAACTTTTCCTGGATTTGTTGAATCTTAGTTCAAAGGACACAAATATGAATCAAAGAGGAGAATAAAGTTTACATAATCAGAAACTAGATGTGGAGCTGTTCTCAAATAAATGAGTACTCAATAAATAATTAATTTGTTATAAACATGTTAACAATTTTTACTTTGTAGTTCAGATGTACATGCTAGCTTTCAACACTTATAGCTAATGATCAAAGGTACTGATTTTTGTATGTGCTAACAAAAATATAATAATGAGTACGTATAAGACAAAAATTCAAAATTATAAAATCTGGTGTCATAATGTCAGTAAACTCTATTTGTGTGAGTCTGCAAATTTCTTCTTAAATATTTATTAAAATTCAGTTTCTGGAGTACAACTTAAATGTGTTTAAAGAAATAGGCACATTTTTCACATGAAGATCTTATTAGGGTGAAATTGTATTCTGTTCCATCTGTTATAATGTGGCCTATCAATATCTTAAGCAATGTAGAACTTTTACATTTAATGTCATAATAGCTAATGAAATGGAATATAGAGATATTTCTATGGGTTCTGAATCTCTGTTTTTTTATTCAGCAAAAAGTTTAGATGATGCACTCACATGTTACTGCAGTTATATCACAGCACATAATAAAAGAAATCAGATAAGGATAGATAAAAATACCTCTTAATAGCTTCCTCTGTCAGCATGTTAAAAGATTATTGATGGCAGAAGTTTAAAAGAAGCTCAGAACAGCTAAGGAACCAAAAGAGACAACTGAAATGGAAAAAAAATCTGTCCCAATTTACTTCCCACAAATTGGTGTGCAACTGAGAATATGTCAAAATAAGGTTATACCAGGAAAGTAAATGCCTCCCTTAAAATTAAAAAAGGTAATATCTATAAAATAATAAATATTATTTGACACATATACTTCATAAAAAATGAATACATATATAACAACAGAGTACTAATCAGATTCAGCTCTTCTATGGTAATCAAATATTAATATATTAAATTGAGTGGTAGAAATTCCACTAAAAAATTAGAGATTAAAATATACAGACATTAAGCAACTGGAGTTTTTGTGATGAAAAGGCTACACATAAAGGAAACTGGGAATGGAGCAATATTTTCTACCAAGTAATAGAGAAAACTATGGGGTGGTGATTTTAAAGTTTTTGAAGTAACTGACATAATAAGACCAATTAATATGTTCAAAACTTCGTCCTCTTATCTTATTTCAATACTATGGTTTTTGGTTATATTCATTTCCTCACAATCATTAGAGAACATAAACTTAGTAAAAATCCCAATCTAGGCTATATATTATAAATGGATAATAAATTATATTAATTTCGGAGAGTATACAACTAAGTTGAACACTGTTTAAAAACTGTATATACCTGTGAAGATGATATTAAAAAATAAAAGAGTGTATATACTAGAGAAGATGAAATTGATTTCTAAAATTGGAAATTTTAAAAGAACAAAGTTGTTATTAGGAGGGACTAGTAAATGGAGAATACTTATGCCTGTCTTTGAATCTTCAAAGGGGATGATCGCAAATGGTATTCCATTATACATATAGGAGTACAACAAAGGACATTTAGCAGTTATTCAGTCTAAAGACCTTGGAGAGTCCTAAAGAAATTACTTTCCCTTGGAGATTTGTATCTAAGTTTGAAATGTTGACTTTAATGTCTAGGATAAAGGACATCCACATAAAAGGTATATTAAAAAGAAAACTTTCTATATGTGGAAAAGATTAGAGTGGGAAATGCATTTCAAATAATGTTTATTTTTCCTGAAAGAAGGGTTAAAATGTATGTTATCATGATTTGTCCCAGCACATTCAAATTCAGAGAAGCAAAATAGAGTTAAATGATGATCAGTTACCCAAAGATGACACGTGTCAAATTCTCACACAGAAGTGATAATATTGTAGATGTTTCTAATAATTAGATGGCAATGCTAGTAGAGTACTGGTTAAAGATTAACAGAATTATTAGCAGAGAGTACTTTTTTTGCAGCAGCACTGGTGTTTGTTGAGGAATGAGTCTTAAAAAATGGAGCTGCTTTGCAATCAATATAACTGAGGAGTCTTAGACTGAATAAACCCTCTTTAATTCTATAGCTTCAAAAATGTTTGTTGTGTGTGCACTGAAGTTTAGAGCATTGACGATGTTCTTTTGGAGACTATGTATTCTTTCTTATGTCTGATCTTTTGAAACAATATGGTTTGTAGATTTTTTTCTTTTAGCATAAAGACAAGGGACCATTGTCGGCAAATGTGGTTAAGAGTTGGAGTTAAATATAGAATCCTTTCAGGAACTATTAAGTAAATCACAACAGCAAGAACTTCCTTTCTAATTTCTTCCTTGTCACTAAGAGTCAAGATTTGGTTTCAGTATTTGACCTAATCCCTCTCCTTCAGACCCCGTGAGTTTTTTCTTCTTGTTTAGAGTTTTGCCAAAAGCAAAAACAACCGTCCCAACCAGCAGGCATTTACACAAGAAATAGACATCTCTCAGTCCAGAGATACAATAGCTATGCCAAATGAGAAAATCAAAGATTCTTAGTGGGTTCCTGGTAAAATATTTGGACCTTCTAAAGCAATCTTACTATTTTTAGAATAATCACTGTTGACATTTAGCTGCACCTGGAATAGGCAAGAAAAGGACATGAGAGGCAGATGTTCTGTGTTCAGAGCTGGTGTTTTGGTAGGAAGCTGAGACAGGCTGGGACCTGGGATGTGGGACCCTTTGCTGCAGTGTTTGCACCTGGACAAATGTCTCCTCGAGCAATAAAATACAAAGAAATTTATGAGGGACCAAAAATAACTGCACTCTGACAATTGGGGCAAATTATGAACAATAAGATACAGAAAGGCCACAAATCAACTGCCATTTCTGAGGTGCCAGGAGCAAAAGCAGGGTACTGCACATGATCCCTGCATACAGCACCACCAAGGGGCAGACCGCCTAAGACACACCTGTGGCCTGACCCACTGATCCGCCCCTACTCTCACCATGTTTAAGGGACCCCTCAGGGAGCAAGCAAGGGTATCTGTTACTTGTTCTCGGTCCCTTGTGCTGCAGCACGAGTCCCAATAAAGCCTTGCCTGAATCTCTCCTCTGGCCTCCTATCAATTTCTATTGATTAAAGAGTCCAAGAACCGCAACTGGTAACAAAACAATATACCTTGATATTCCTCATGTAGATTTATTCCAACCTGATTATTTTATTTAAAACAAAGAAAATTTGTTTATCTTGCTTTGTATATTCCAGTTTAAAAATGGTGCCTTTAAAAATGGTGCTTGGTCACTTATCTGGTGCTTGGTCACTTATCTGTTAGTTAGTCTGTCCAGGGGAGGTAATTGTTTCTCTAAGTAATAGCACGTGAGGAGGGGCAGTGACATTTACACATGCAAGCCTTCCTGTGCCAGGGAAATATTGTTGTCATTCAACAGTGATAGCTCTTCTGCCAAAAGTGATCAGGAAGATATCACTCATTTTAAGCACAAGTATCATCTAATGAGGAAGGAGTTCCAAGGAAACAATAAATGTATGTCTTTCTTTCTCTCTGTCTCATATTTAAAAAATCTTTTTCTGAGTCAATGACCCATTATCTTCTTTTTTATGTTTATTTTAAAATTGTATTTAAGGACTTCCCTGATGGTACAGTGGTTAAGGATCCACCTGCCAATGTAGGGGACACAGGTTCGAGCCCTGGTCCGGGAAGATCCCACATGTCGCGGAGCAACTAAGCCCGTGTGCCACAACTACTGAACCTGCACTCTAGAGCCCGCGAGCCACAACTATTGAGCCCATGTGCCACAACTACTGAAGCCCGTGAGCCTAGAGCCCATGTTCTGCAACAAGAGAAGCCACCAAAATTAGAAGCCCGCACACCACAGTGAAGAGTAGCCCCCACTCGCTGCAAGTAGAGGAAGATTTCACGCAGCGACGAAGACCTAACGCAGCCAAAAATAAATAAATAAATAAATAAATAAATATATAAAAATGGTGAGAATAGATATACTTGCCTTGTTAAAAAATAATAAAATAAAATTGTATTTAAAATTGTACCCTTTTCTGAACCACTACCTCTTTTCTCCTATTAGCCAATTTTACACTCTTCCTTTCCCAAGGATAATCAGCATTGCCAGTTCTGTGTTTATCTTTCCAGATATTTTTTCTTTCAACATATTTATTTATCTATCATTTATCTATTGACTATATATGGGTGTGTACCTACAAATATGTACAGAAAATATATGTTTGTATATGTTTATGTGTTTGTATTATTTTTCATGAATAGGGTCAAGTCACATGTATCATTCCAGAATTTTCTTTTCATGTAAAAATATGCCATGGAGATCATCCCCTGTCAGTGCATGTAGTACTTTCTGATCACTGTATAATATTCCATAACATGGATGTAGCTCATTTAATAATTCTTCTATTGGTACTCATTAGGTTATTTCCAGTTACTTATTAATATGCACAAGTCTGTAATGAGCATTTTTGTAGATAGTTATAGTGTACCTAAACACATATTTCTGTAGAAAGAGGATTCTTAATAAAACTGCTGAGTTAAAGGATGTATGCAGTAGATACCACCAAATTATTTTTAAAAGACTATAAATTTTTGCTTCTATCAGAGTGTATAGAATTACTTGTCTCTTCACATTCTCACCAAATTTGAACATAATTGATATATTTTTCTTTTAAATTTCTACCAAACTGATGGGTGAAAATATTTCTTTGTTTAACTTTTCAGATGATTTTGGAGGTTGAAAACATTTGTATCTGATTCGTAGGCATTTGCAGTCCCTTCTTTTTTAGATTGTCTGTTCATAATCTTTGCCCATTTTGCCTTATTAATTTAAACATTTTATTGAATTGTTGTAAATAAATGTCATATGTATGTTGACTAGTTTCTGAACTTTAATTAGATTTACTTTGTGACCTGAAATATAACAAAATTTCTTGTGAGGTTCGTGTGTACTTGAATAGAAAGACTATTTTATGTATAAATTATATGCTCTGCTAAATGTTTACAGCCACATTATATGTAATTTTTCACTAAATAGGATCAAAGATGATCTCTAAGAGAACTGTTGTTGTTAAAACTCTAGGAGAGGAGAGAAAATTTAAGAAATTGCTGTAGGGAATGACAGAAAAAAAAAAAAAAAGGAGGATTTAGATAAGATTATAAACCAGGATTTAACAGCTAAATATACACCGACAATTGTGGAATGTTTGAGATCCAGAAGCAAAGACCTAGCCAAAGAATGTATATAAAAGACTGTGTGTATGGGCACACAAGAAGTTAGCAATACTAGAAAAATTAACATATAGAATGACAATAAACCAGCCATTGCAAAACCACAACCAAGTAATTACAATTGGGTCCATAGCAAGAATCATCTCAATGTGAAACAGTATCTTCTGAGATAGGTAATCCTCATATACTTCCAGAACAAATCAGAGGTAGTGGTGATTTATTGTTGATTTGGATACTAATATTAATCCTTTTCATTATCAGATAAAAGAGTCTAACTGGAAAAACAAAAACAAAAACAGAAACAAAACTCTGTGAAGAAAATGAAGTCTACATTATTAAATAAGCTTAGCTACAAGGAGCTGTGAGTTGTTTTCTTGTGTATCTTTATGACAAAGGGACTGGGATTCTGTAAAAGGGCCTCTTTCAGGGCAGATATGAATTTTATAACTCCAAAAAGAATACAAATTCCACACATGCTTCCAGTAGCCCTGCAGGCTTTGTGAGTAACAAGACTGTGACAGTTTAAATGATTGTAATAATACTGGTATGGTGAACTTCTTTTTGCCCCCTGAAGTAAGAAGTTCTGTGCTATTGCGTAAGCCACTAACTGATATACTCTCCTGCATTTATGATTATGACCTGCTTGGAATATTCTGAGAATGTCCTAGCAAGAGAATCATCAGGGGCAAATTTTAGTACTGCTGGAAACTGAAACACCTTTTTTCATTTTATTCAAATATTTACTCTGTTTGGAATTGATCTAACTAAAGTATTTCTATTTTTTAAGTAGAAATACAAAATAGAGAGAAAGAAAAAAAACCAAATAGACCTGCCAAAAATATGTAATAAAAATATGAAAAAACTCATTGCAGAATCCAGCCAATAATTATTATTAACATTCAATCAAGAGTCAAATTATTTATTTTATCCAGCAGAACTCTTTTTCAATAAAATAGTTGAATTATCATGTGAGAATAATTTTCTATGAATTTTGTGAAGATTTTAACCTCTGCCAGCAAGGGTTGAAATGTGGCTCTAATAGCTAATGAATTTTCACAAGAGCCAACAGTGTCTTTTTTATATACGATTGCATTTGTATCTTATAAATCTTGAGCTAAATTATAGCTATCATTCCTCTTAAACCTCATCCAAAAATAGAATTAAATTGACTTAAGTCTTTTTCTTGTGAGTGCAAAATACACATTTATTTTTCTCCACATCTTGTACAGGGATAGAGGTCAATGGGAAAAGAAAAAAAAAACAAACAAAAAAACATGTATTCAGAGATATTTGAATAAACTCACTTGTATCTGTATCTATTTCTGCTGCATTTGAATTGATGAAATTTCACAGTATAGAAATGTAAATTTCTAGTTAATTATGCAAATAAGTCATCCAGTTCAGGTATGTTATATTTTCAGATTGTTTTGAAGATTGTGTTTATTGGTCAAGATACAGAATGAATAATGGGGAGCATTGTTTTCTTGCTGTCAAAATGCATGTTTTAGTAGGAGTAACCAGTTGAAAACAATCAATTCAGTGCTGGGAGCAGCTGCAGTATGCCTTTATGGAACACAATAAATTCAAATTAATTTAATCCAAAATGAATTACAAATTATTTTTGTAAACTACACATTAATCCTTAAGGGTTATTTAAACAGCTGAACTTGATGTCATTTGCCCCATGTGCCACAACAGATGTTTTATTCCAATATGAATATTAAATGAATTTTGAAGGCAATTTCCATTATTGTAAGAAATATTTACAAAATGGAGAAAAGATGACAGTTTCTCTGATGATTGGGAATACTTTTCTGTAAATTTTATCATGAAAGGTATTAAAAATATAAAGCATGGCACAAACCTAAGTTTAACTGCAGAATACAAGGAAATTAAATACCCCTCACATAGATAATTTTCAGTGTCAGCCTTTTCCCATAGATTATTTAAGCACTTTATACATTAGCTGTTCTTGTAATATTTTGGGTGAATTTACTACCTTCTTTCTAAATGACACATTTTAATTTTATTTACTATGACTTACTTTTAGACTCATGTATTTCTTTTGATTGGAGAAAATCAGATTTGGCATATAGTTATCTTCTATTTTCAATGAGAAAAATTCCATTGAAATTTTCCAAGCATTGATTATATATTGAGAGATTTAAAACATTGGGCGAACAAGAACTCTAAAGACTATAAAATAAATCACTGAAGAAATACACATGAAGAATGATTTCTTTGTGAGCATAGATTACTAAGAATCAAGGAGCAATTGTGGAACAGGTGAATGCGATGATATATGCAATGATATGCATTGCAACATTGTTTGTGGTGGTAGTGATTTGGTGACGATCTATTTTGCACCACCGAGATAAACGGTAGACATAACATGGTAGATGAGCACTAGGAAGTATCAAACAACAGTTAGAAGCAACAGAATATATGCAAGATAGCAACATGGATAAATCATTAAAATATAGTGTTTAGTGACCAGAGTAGAATACAGAATGTCAGTTTCAATTTATTTATTTTTATTCTCATTATAGTCATATGTTACTTCTTCTATGCATTCTTGGTATTTTTGGATGCCAGACGATTTTAATTTTATATGAATATTATGGGACACAATTAAGACACTTGATCCTTTTGCTTCTTGCCTTTAAAGTTTCTCAGGCAGGAACACAGACATGCTTAGCCTAGAGTTAATTATTCCCCACTTCTGAGGCAACCCTTTTGAGTATCTCATACATCATGAGGTTTTCCTGTCTTGCTGGGGGGAAAAAGCAGTATTCACAGTGCCGTGTGAGTGTCAGGTATTGCTGCCTCTTTCCTTATGGGTAATTCTTTCTCAAGCATTGGCTAGTTTCCTCACGTGCATTTGCTGATCAGTACTCACTCGAATTCTCAAGAGGGGACCCTCTGTAGATCTCTGTGGTTCTTTCTTTATGCAACTCTTTCCTCTCTCATGTTCTAGCTTGAAAACACCAGTCACCTTGGCCTCTTTGGATTCTCAGCTCTGTCTCCTCAACTCAGGGAGTCTGCTCACATCTACTTGGGTTGTCCCGCTTTTGCCACAGCCTGGAAACTCTCCTAAGAAAATAATACTGGGCAATTGTAAGGCTCACTTGATTTGTTCCCTGTCTTTCAGGGATTACTATACTTTGCTGCCTGATATCTAGTGTTTGGATAGTCACTGTCTCAAATATGTGTTTTGCTTTTTCAGGTTGCTAGAGATGAGAGGGTAAATCTAGTCCATGTTACTGTATTTTGGCCAGAAGCAAAAACTCTCTAGCTATAAAGTAGCTAGGCTCTCTAGAACTTTTCCAGTATTCAGAGCCTAAGAGTTTTGAAGAGAAAATCCTAATGCTACTCCTAAAATATTTGAAGCCAGTAGTGGATTGACTCTAACTTAAGCTCAATGAAACCAAGAAACAGCTCCATCAAAGATTAGATGGGCACAGTACTAGTGACCTAAGGAATAAAAAGATACTTGTCATTTTGGGGGACAGATGCTATTTACTTTAATCTCTAATGTTCTTTTGTATCCATCAAACAATCAAAAATTTTATGTCTACATGAATAAGCAAGACCCTGTCTATATAGACAACAGATTAAACCATCACTAGGAACATATCCAGAAACTAGTCAAATTTAGGAATAAAGTACAGAAAAATTTAAACCTACTTTAAAATAACCATGTTAATTATTTTAAATAATCTATTGAAAAGATAATAAAATGCAAGCACAAATAGGAATTTCAGCAAAATCATGGAAACTGATTCCAATATTTATATGGAAATGGAAAGTATAAAGAATATCCAAAACAATATTGAATAACAGAAACAAAATTGGGGACTTAAATACTTCATTTTAAAGATTACTATAATGCTATAATTATTAGTGTGTTACTAGTGTAGGGATGAACGTAAAAATGAAAGGAATGCATTGAGAGTCAAGTAGTAGGCCCACAGATGTTTAGTCAAGCACATTTTTCAACCAAGGCAGTAATTACACTCAATGGAAAATGAAGTCGTTTTTAACAAATGTTGTTATAACACCTGGATATTTATGGAAAATTATTAGCCTAGACTGCTAGTCACCCATACACAAATATTACTTTGAGACAAACCATAGACCTAAACATAAAGGCTAGAAATATAAAGTTTGTAGAATAAAAGATAAGTGAATATCTTCACAACCTTGGGATGGGCAAAGGTTTCTTAAACAAGACATGCAAGACACATCATAAAATAAAACAAATGAAAAACTGAATCTCATTCCAATTAAAATAATTTCTTATTAAAATAAACCTTTTAAAAATTATTAGGCAGGGCTTCCCTGGTGGCGCAGTGGTTAAGAATCTGCCTGCCAATGCAGGGAACACGGGTTCGAGCCCTGGTCTGGGAAGATCCCACATGCCGCAGAGCAACTGGGACAGTGAGCCACAACTATTGAGCCTGCGCGTCTGGAGCCTGTGCTCTGCAATAAGAGAGGCCGCGATAGTGAGAGGCCCGCGCACCGCGATGAAGAGTAGCCCCCGCTCGCCGCAACTGGAGAAAGCCCTCGCACAGAAACGAAGACCCAACACAGCCAAAAATAAATAAATAAATTAATTAATTAAAATAATAATAATAATAAAATTAAATTAAAATTAATATTATTTTAAAAATTATTAGGCAAATTACAGACTGCTAAAATATTCATAATATATATTTCCATGCACAATATATAAAAGATTCACTCAAAAATGAAAATAACATATTTAAATATGAGCAAAAGAGGATAGAAAATACACAAATGTCCAATAAGTACATGAAATATGATCAAGATCATTAGCAATTAGGGAAATGCATTTTAAATGGTCAAAAATGCTCTGTAAAATCCTCTAAAATGGCTAAAAATTTCACATACACACACTCAATATCAAAAGGTACAGAATTTGATCAACTAGGACTCTCCCACATTGCTGATGTGTATATAATAAGATGATGCCATCACTTTGGCAGTTTATTATAAACCAAAGGTCATTACCCTACTACCCAGTTATTCTGCTTCTGGCTATGTAATTAACCATAACAAAAATACTTACACAAGGATTTTCACAGAAGCTATATTATAATAGCCCCAAACTGGAAACAACCCAAATTTGCATCAACATGAGAATAGTTATCAACAATTAAAGAATATTCACATAAAATATTACTAAATTAAAAGGAACAAACTTGATACACAAAATGACATGATGCATCTCAAATGCATTACTGTGAATGGCCATATGGGATATGTATATGGATGTCATCAAAGTGAACCCATGAGATCTTTACTTTGCCCATTTATGCAGTCTTTCAATTCAATTCCACTCTACTCTGCACAAAACTAATATTTCTTCAATCTATATTAGTTCTGGGGGATCTAAACTTTTAAATTCCCCCTGAAATTTCAGCAATTCACTGAGAAAGTCCTAATTCTTGCTTTATTTCTTGGGTTCATCTTTTTTTTTTTTTTTAACATCTTTATTGGAGTATACTTGCTTTACAATGGTGTGTTAGTTTCTGCTTTATAACAAAGTGAATCAGTTATACATATACATATGTTCCCATATCTCTTCCCTCTTGCATCTCCCTCCTTCCCGCCCTCCCTATCCCACCCCTCTAGGTGGTCACAAAGCACAGAGCTGATCTCCCTGTGCTACGCGGTTGCTTCCCACTAGCTATTTATTTTACATTTGGTAGTGTATATATGTCCATGCCACTCTCTCACTTTGTCACATCTTACCCTTCCCCCTCCCCATATCCTCATCTTAAGAACAACAATCACTTCAGAGCACCATGTGTTTTTCCCATTTGAATTAGTTGGAAGGGTATGGTGGAACTTACTGGTTGCTACCCTATCAGTCCACACGCACACAAACAAAACATAACAAAAGGGAGTACACTAGATAAAACAAAATAAGAAGGTTAAGATAAAAAAAAAATCAGAATAATTTTCTGGGAAAGAATAGATTTGTGTGGGTTAGAGAATGGTCATGGCAGGCAGTGAATCTGTCCAGTAAAACCCATTTTTTTCATTTTCCATACTAATAAATTTGAATTGGGCTTGAGAGCTCCTAGCTGGGGATTACCTTTTCTTGATCTCATTGCAGTTTAAGTGTCCATTGACCATGTCATCTATTATGAAATATGAGAAAAGGTGATGTGTATCTTTACAACGTGGGATCATTTAGAGAAGAGGTGAGACTTCCTTACTTTACCTTCCCCTGCCTACTAGCCGGAATCTTGATATAAGAGCTCGCAAGATGTACTGTGAAAGTCCTTGCACCTCGTAAATGACATTTATTGAAAAACTCACTCCTCATGTAAAGAACTTCCCAGATCAATATTATATGGGGAATAGGGCAACTTCTGAAAAATAAAACATTTTCCACGTTTGATTGAATTTTCTGTGATTGAACCCATGTACAGTATATTATTGTGAAGTTAGGGAATTGTAAATTCAAATCACAACCCAAGAAACAAAAAGATTTTTGACTGTTTCATCTTCTCTCAACCTATATTTTCTAAACAGTAAGATCAGGATAATAGTATAATATTGTAAAAAGTAGATTTAAAATTTGAAGGACTGTTACAGAGTAGGTGCTCAAAATATTATGATTCTCTAACATTCATTTTCATTCTATTTATATTTCATATATGCTTTGAAGGATCAAATACATACCTTAAGGGTTTCCCTGGTGGCGCAGTGGTTAAGAATCCACCTGCCAATGCAGGGGACACGGGTTCGAGCCCTGGCCCCGGAAGATCCTACATGCCGCGAAGCAGCTAAGCCCGTGCACCACAACTACTGAGCCTGAGCTCTAGAGCCCGCAAGCCACAACTACTGAGCCCACGTGCCACAACTACTGAAGCCTGCGCGCCTAGAGCCCATGCTCCGCAACAAGAGAAGCCACGACAATGAGAAACCCACACACCGCAACGAAGAGTAGCCCCCTCTCATCACAACTAGAGAAAGCCTGCGCACAGCAACGGAGACCCAACACAGCCAAAAATAAATAAATCAATTAATTTAAAAAAAATACCTTATTGTAGGTTGTAACAAACGGAAGTGACTGTCAAATAGTTGCGTGCTGCATTAAACAGTATGCTGTGCTCCAACAACTTGATAACCTGTCCTTCTACTACCGTTTCATCACCTGGGCCTAGAGTACTTGCTAAACTTGTAACTTTCAAAAAGAACTAGGTAGATTGATTCACTACTATTCGATAATTTAAACTTTGCAAATGAAACAGATGAAAGAAGACTCTACTGCTTTTCTGAGTCTTGTTACATCTGTTTCATGAATACAACTTTGAAGATGGCCTCTTTTAGGGAACCTTACATTTGATACTCACTATATCTCACTTTAAAGTTAGCTTTTGCCTGAATAAAATGCAGTCAAAACATCACATCGCTCATTTAAAAATACATATACTTTGAAAAGTATAGAAGAGAAGACTGAAAAAAACATAGCAAATTGTAACCATTAATCAGCTTTAAATGTATAAACAAAAACAAAACAACAGAAATAATTTTTATTATGATGTATGTGGATATGTAATACATGCTGGAAAAAAATTTAAGAATAAAAATATTTTCCTTAAAGATTTTCACATGGAAAAATATGGAGTCATTCTGATATTCTCTCGACTAAATGTTTTTAGCTGAGTGTTTACAATATATAAACAATTCTCTTTGAGACCTTGACTTGAATGAACAAACATAAAATCTACTGAAAATAGCTCTGTGTGACTCAGTTCTTCTTAGGAAAAGAATTTCAATTCTCTTCTTGGCTATTATCAAGATGAATGCTTCAGTTTTGAGTTTCTCTCCCCAGTTTAGATTTCGTTAAATGTAAGATCGTTCATTTTTTGAACATTTAACTCAAGCAAGTTAAAGGCTGTGCTATTCAGATTAAATATACATCTTACTTGTAAACTGAAATGTCATGCAGCAATTAAAGTGAAAAGAAATCTTTTATATGTTGGCAATCTATTTCTATTACCACTTCAGTTATCTGATTTTTCTACAGAACTGCAAAGAGCAAGACAGAGCATACTTATGCGTAAAGAATATCAATGTTGTATTCCAAGTGTTGTGAAATACATTTTATGATGTATCCAGAACCATAAATGTGCTATTTATTAATGAGTTTTTATAATATATGTTAAGGAAATGAATATTTTTTCAATAGACTTTAATTCCTTTGCCATGGTATTTCCTGGCAAATAGTGAAATGAATAGTGACTAGATATCCAAGTGATATTTTACCTACTCAACGTCAGAAAGAAATTTACAAGATAGACATTTAAAAAGTCCTAAAAATATGCTGTATCAAATTATTAAAAGGAAGAATGCAGCAAAAATATGTGTTTTATTTTTTCTGAAAGGCTAGCCTGTGGGAAGCTTAGTGTTGTTTTCCTACATTATCTCCTTTAATCCTTACAACTTATGGTAGGTATTCTTGCCCCAACATTACATCTGAGGAACATGAGGATCTTATATCTTCATTTACCTTCCCAGAGTCATACAAAACATGGACAAATGGTTAAGAGGATTCAGTACCCCATGTTATTTCACTGTACTTTGCCATCTATGTTACATGAAGTCTCACATAGTATTGAAAAGAAAGATTTAATTGTTTTAAAAAATTTATTGAAGTATAGTTGATTTACAGTGTTGTGTGAATGTCTGCTGTACAGCAAGGTGACTCAGGTATATATATACACACACATTCTTTTTCATATTCTTTTCCATTATGGTTTATCACAGGATATTGAATATAGTTCCTTGTGCTATACAGTAGGACCTTGTTGTTTATCCATCCTATATGTACTAGTTTGCATCTGTTAATCCCAAACTCCCAATCCTTCCCTCCCCCATGCCCCCTCCCCCCTTGGCAACAACAAGTCTGTTCTCTATGTCTATGAGTCTGTTTCTGTTTCATAGATATGTTCATTTGTGTCATATTTTAGATTCCACATATAAGTGATATCATATGGTATTTGTCTTTCTCTTTCTGACTTACTTTGCTTAGTATGATAATCTCTGGGTCCAGCCATGCTTTATGGCTGAGTAATATTCCATTTTATATAGGTACCAGGTTTAATTTTTATGGTAATCCACAGCCATATTTTCTCCAATATATTGCCAGACTACTTTTTCCTTTAACTTTCTTTCTCAGTAAATATGTTTCATGAACCATATTTCTTTGTCAAGAACTTCATTTTAATTCTTTGGTCCACCTAGAGCATTCCACAGAATTTTTCTTTTAATTACGACTATTTTTTTAAAGCAGTTTAAGGTTCACAGCAAAGTTGAGGGGAAGGTAAAGCAAATTTCCACTTACTCCTTGTCCCCACACATGCATAGCCTCCCCTATTACTAATATCCCCCTCTAGAGTGGTACATTTATTACAATTGATATTTTCATTTTATTATAAATACTTTTAATTATTCTGAAGATTTCCTCTTTGAGCCGTGTTGTTTAATCTCCACGCATTTTGGTATTTTCCTGTTATCTTTCTCTTATGGATTTCTAGTTTAATTCCATTGTGGTCATACTGTATGATTTCTATTCTTTTAACTTTGTTAAGGTGTGTTTTATGGCCCAGAATATGGTCCATTTTGGTGACTTTCCTATATGAGCTTGAGAAGAATGTGTATTCTTCTGTTGTTGGATGAAGTAGTCTATAGATGTCTTTTACATCCAGTTGATTGACTGTGTTGTTGAGTTCAACTATGTCCTTGCTGATTTTCTGTCTGCTGGATCTGTCCATTTCTGAGAGAAGAATGTTGAAGTCTCCAACTATGATAATGGATTCATCTACTTCTCCTTGCAGTTCTATTGGTTTTTGCCTCACATAGCTTGATGCTCTGTTGTCAGGCACATACATGTTAAGGATTGTTGTGTTTTCCTGGAGAACTGACCTCTTTATCATTATGTAATGCCCTTCTTTATGCTTGATCATTTTCCCTCCTTTGAAATCTGTTTTATCTGAAATTAATAGAGCTACTCTTGCCTTTTGTTTTGATTAGTGTTAATTTGGCATATTTTTCTCTATTTACTTTTAATTCATATGTGTCATATTTTAAGTGAGTTTTTTATAGACAACATATAGTTGGGTCTTGGTTTTTGGTCCACTCTAACAATCTCTGTCATTTAATTGATTTCTTTAAACCATTGACATCTATAGTGATTATTAATAGAGTTGGATTAATATCTACCATATTTGTTACTGTTTTCTATTTATTGCCCTAGTTCTTTGTTCTTATTTTTTGTTTTCCACCTTTATTTTTTTGCCTTTTGTGATTTTAATTTAGCATTTTATATGATTCCATTCTTCTCCTTTTTAGCATATTGATTATGCTTCCTTTTTAATTTTTTTCCTTTATTTTTGTGTTTGTCCTGGAATTTCCAATACTTACAGTTAATCCAAATCTACTTTCAAATACCACTGCATCACTTCTTTGGTAGTGTGAATATCTTATATAATAATCCTAATTCCTTCCACTTGTCCCTTGTATCATTGCTGTCATTCATTTCTGATATATATGCATACAGAAGCATATAAATATAGATACATAAAATACATACATAACCAAATATACTGTTGTTATTATTTTGATGTTAATATTAATTAATTTTTGAGGTTCAAATTTTTATACTTATTTTTTCAAAGATTTCTGTTTTCTTAATGTCATGTTTAGAATAGGAACTATTGGTAGTAAAGCTTATTAAGACTCTTGATACATACAGCAAAAATTATTTTATAAGGATTACAGCAATTAAGTTCCCATTGCCTTATATAATTAATCATTTAACAATATACATTAAATAAATTTTTCAATCCTATAAACAAATATTTGATCTCATCATCTTTTAAAGAAATAAAGAATATTTTCACAAGTTTTATAGCAATGATTTTATTGAGTAAATTACTTGCTCATGTAATTTGTTTTCTTTTTTCTTTTATTAATGGTTCTCAGCAACAGTTGAATTAAACAAATTAATCATCTACCTCAGATGATGAAATATTATTATTGTCAGTCCAGTTGATGTCTCTATTGTTTAAAATTTTATTTTTCATTCTTTTTAATGCCATCTCTATTCTTTTGTCTAGTCCTCATGATAAAGTACCATTTTAGTGTTTGGGTATGTTTCTGTTCATTTGTTAACATCCTTAGAAGTCATAAAGTGTCTTTTATATATGTACATTTAATTTACTTCACCTAAATGGCACAGTGTTATGCACCTAATTCCTTTTTCTATGTTTCCCTTCTTCCACACTATAAACTCTTTTAAAAGTATATTTATCATTTATTCTCTTGGATTTTTGTCTTTTTCTAATTTCCTTTTGTGACTTTGTTTTTTAAAGATATAAACCATTTTGGAGTGATATTAGAAATAGCTAGAAATAATTTAGAGTTAGAAATAATTTTCTGATTTTGGTTTTTATCTTCCTGTAATATTTGGATAATATAGTAACTGATGATTGATATTCAGGAAATTAATGCATAACTGTTATGGACTGAATGTTTCTTTTTTCTTCAATGTTCCTCCAAATTCATATGTTAAATGTTTCCTCCAAAATCATATACTGAAACCCTAACTTCTAGTGTGGTTATATTTGGAAATGGGGACTCTAAGGAAGTAATTAAGGTTAAGTTAGTTCATAAAGGTAAGGCTCTGATTTCATAGGATTAGTGTCCTTATAAGAAGAGACATCAGAGAGCTGGCTCTTGCTCTCTTGCACAAAGAAAAAGGTCATGTGAGTATACATCAAGATGGTAGCTGCCTACATGCCAAGAGAAGAAGCCTCAGAATGAAACCTACCTTGCTGGCACCTTGATCTAGGACTTTGCAGACTCTGGAATTGTGAGAAATAAATTTCTCTTGTTTAAGTCATCTAGTTTGTGTTATTTTGCTATGGCAGCCCAAACAGATTAATACAATGTCCTGCCCCCATTTTTTCATGTTGCTTTCTTGTTTAACAATGTGTCATGAATTACACTCTTCTCCATCTAGGTCTATCCCTATCCTAAACACTTTGGTGGTCATATCAAAATCTTTTGAGAAGTATTTTCAAAATTTCTCATTTTCCCTCAGGATTCAGACAAGTGAGTTTCTTTTACTGATGGGATGGCTCATACCTCATACATATTCATGTTGTAAAAAAGTTTCGATAGTCTTCCCTCACCCAAAACATCTAGAATTTCAACAATATTTTCTTATTTTTGGAGTTTCAATTGTCCCTTTAATTTAGCCTTTTGAGATCCATGGGTTGAGGATCACTTGCAACAGACACACCTGAAATGCTGTGGAAATTTTAACATTACTGGCCTAAACTAACATCAGAATCAGTAGTGCTTTGATAAGGAGATTAGAATATGGGTTAATGACAAGTTCTCCAGGTCATTATAACACATCTTAGGCATGTTAATGTGTAATTCTCATATAGACAATCCATTGGGAAATATGTAAATATATATAAAACTCTACAGAATTTCTTTTTTTTTTTCCTCTAAATAGTTCATTTTTCTAGCAAAATGTATCCTTGATCTTGTTGTATATCTGGTGCTATTTTCTCATAATCTGAAAGAAACTATTTTCCCTATTTCAGAGGTTATAATCAGAACTACTTGAGAAGGAACAATAAATGTTTTGGAAGAATCAACTATTTATGATTAGTAATATAATTCGCTGAAAGCATCTGTTATTATTTTTGTTTATAGTATAATTTTCTGAAGGAAGTTAAAAAAGACAAATCTTTAACAAGGCAGTATAGACACAGAGAAAGCACTGAATATTTTATATAAAGAAAAACAATATAATAAGGTGGTGAGCACAAATACACACAATGTAGATTTATAAATCAAATGACAAAATGCATTTATCTATTGTACAAAGTTTTCCTAAGCCAAACTTGGAGTATTTTTATATTAGTTAAGTTACTAAATAGCTACTATATTCCTAAATTTTAATTCATTATCTTGTTTTTTTTTATTTACAATACCAGTTTTCTGAATAGTACAAAGTTGCATTTCTACACCAGTGGTCCCCAACCTTTTTGGCACCAGGGACTGGTTTCGTGGAAGACAATTTTTCCACAGACAGGAAAGGTGGGGTGGGAAGGGATGGTTCAGGTGATAATGCAAGTGATGGTTCAGGCAGTAATGTGAGTGATGGGGAGTGATGGGGAGCGGCAGATGAAGTTTCGCTCTCTTGCCCACTGCTCACCGTCTGCTGTGCAGCCAGGTTCCTAACAGGTCGCCTGGCCTGGGAGTTGGGGATCCCTATTCTAAACCACACAATATAAGACGGATGTAGGTTCTTTTATTTTTTAAATAAATTTATTTATTTTATATATTTATTTTTGGCTGTGTTGGGTCTTTGTTGCTGCGTGTAGGCTTTCTCTAGTTGCAGCGAGTGGGGGGCTACTCTTCATTGTGGTGCATGGGCTTCTCATTGTGGTGGCTTCTTTTGTTGCTGAGCACCGGCTCTAGGCGCACGGACTTCAGTAGTTGTGGCACGTGGGCTTAGTAGTTATGGCTCATGGGCTCTAGAGTGCAGGCTCAGTAGCTGTGGTGCACGGGCTTAGTTGCTCCGCGGCATGTGGGATCTTCCCGGACCAGGGATCAAACCCGTGTTCCCTGCACTGGCAGACAGATTCTTAACCACTGTGTCACCAGGGAAGTTGGATGTAGCTTCTTTATACTGTCTTTTAGATGAATCACTTTGCTCTACTTTTAGCAGTACACCCTGCAAGAGCTACTAATCTGCTTCACATTCTAAATCCATTGTTCTTGTGAGTAATGGAAATTCCCTCCAGATTTCTGCAATAGGTTCATTGCCAGTCAGTTTGGTATTCTGTGCTTTTTACATATTTTTGGCTGTTTGTAAATTTTTGTGGGAGGTTGGGAGTAGTTGTACCAGGAGAGGAGGGTCAGATGGCATTGTATGATGGAATAGCAATTTCATTCCATATTTTTATTATGAAGTTGTTTGTGCCATAAGGTACTTTGGGTGAGTCCTACATCCTCAAATGCTCAGTAAACTTCCGTGTGAAATCTACACTCTTATAAAACAGTTTCATCATATCATTCAGATTGTTATCAAAGTGGGTTCTAACTATCAAAACTCACCAACTCTTTGTTGATGTTCCTTTCAACCACTAATTCATGTGTGAAATAATAATTCTCTAAATATTGTCTGGAAAATTTGCTTTATAAGAAACATACATCATCTGCAAAAATAATTTTTTTGTATTTATTAGAATTGTATCTAATTGCAGCAAAATGCATAGTGACAGTGGCTTATATAAAGTAGTGTTTTTAATTTTTTCACCTAACAAAAATTTTGTAAGTAGTCAATCCAGGGCTGTTACAGCAGTTCCATTATGCCATTAGACAGCCACAACTGATTATTTCGCCTCCTATATTACTATTTGAATTTTAGGAAGAAAGAATGAGAAGGGCAAGAGGCAATTGCTAAGAGTCTGTCTCAATGATATGTTTATTAGCTACATTAAGCTACATTTGGAGTGGGGGGTGGGATGAGGATGTCCCTGATTTGTAGCATTTGCTGATTTCGTTGATATAAATACTGTTTTTGCAAGCCAGTGAAATAGATGGTTTTACCACAGACTCTTGGCTCTGCCCTCTTTTAAAGCACTTTCTGGGAGCCACACTAAACAATTTCTATTTATATCTGATTACTCAGAATTGTATTCTGTAGCAACCCCTTGCTACAGAGGAGGCTAGATAATAGTACTGCCCTAAAATCAGGGAAGGGGAGAATAGCTGTTAGGCCAAAAGTGTCTGCTATAGTTGTCCATGAAAAACAATAAAATAATATTAGAAATACTTCTGAGGAAGAGAATATTCAGAAAAAATAAATTAGGTTACTTCTATAAAGTAGCAGAAGCAGGCAAATTGAAAGATTGCACACAGTAGATGCATAATTCAGTGCTGAAATATTTTATTAAAAAGTTATTAAATTTGAGTATGTAAATATGTAAAAGAATGAAAGTCAAACTGCTGAAAATATTCATATCTTTAAAATATTTGGACGATAGAAAAATATTCTCATTGCATAAAATTTCATTATGGCTATATATATATATATATATATGCTTCAAATGAAGCATATACAGAACATATTTAACATAAATTTATTAATGTCTAATAATGTATAAAATGTAAATTAGTGGCAATGCTAGCAAGTGGATTTTATCACTTAAAATTGAATTAGAGTCCATTTGTTCTAAAAATAAATTAGGGAAGAAAATATGTATATTCCAAGTACAGAAAATTTTGCTTTTTCTATTCCATTAGAATTCCAAGCAATAACTAAGAGAATAATTATTCCCTGACTCTAAGATGGAGTCAAGAAGATTCATGGGTTCATTTTGTCTGGATCATTGTTTTCATTCTTTCTAAAATCTATTCTATTATTCATTTTCTAATTAAAATCTACTGTGTGCTAAGCAATTGTGTTAAGACATCTTTTAGTCTATTGGGGAAGATAGTCAATAAAAATCATTTAAAATATGGAATTCTTACCAACTTCCACTGCAAGGAGGAGCTGAAGAACCCTATTGCCCATAAACTAAACTAATTTGAGAATCATTGAAAGCTTAAAAATTAATTCCTCAGTTAATACAATTGTTAAAAATTGTTTTCCCTCAAGTGTAAAATCATAGAAGAAAATGAAATACACATTTCTAACTGCATCATGCCTCCCATGATGACAGATCACCTTCTTTGTTTATCTATAGCCAGATATATCTATAATAGGTAATTCCACAGCAAAAGTTGCAAATGATTATGCTTCTATGTTATGGTCATATTCTCCTCAAGTTTCTTCTAACAATTTTGATTGATTCCAGTTTCTAAAAGTGAGATACTATGTCTTTTTAAAATTATAGTCCCAATATATATACAATTCCTGAAATTATAGTAAATGGTTGAAAATAAATGTTGAATGAATAAATGAAAGGCTGAGAGGATATCGGTGGTGTGCTGAAGTTCTGGCTGATAAAAAGCAAATTGAGCTGGAAAGCAGCTGATAGCCCAAGAAAAAGCTTTTCAATAAATAGTAAAGGCAAGAGACATTGACTCTAATATGATTTTGGACTCATTCCATACATATCTGTCATTATACATCTAGTGAAAACTAAATTATTTATGCTAATGGACTCTATGGATAATTTAAAATAATTTCTTACTAAGGCAATGAAATACTTTTTTGTACTTACAAAAGAATATGAAAGACCCATATGTTAAGAATCTGCATTTCATCAAAATAATGAAATATGCCTTGACAATATTACTTGAGAAGCTAAAATGTGTGTGTGTGTATATATATATATATATATATACAGCTCCTAGTGGCTCTTCTGAACTTGCAATTCCTTCATTTGTTTGTAAAAGTGTCTTTTTTATTAGACACTTTTATAGACTTTTTAATTAGATACTTTATATATATATGTGTGTGTATATATGTATGCATATATATATGCATATATATATATATATGTATATATCTTTTTTATTACCCAGCTATATTGGTCTTTTCTTTTTCTATCCCTTAATTTCAAAGGGATAGATATATTTTCATTACTGAACAATAGATAGTGCTAAATTGAGCTGTCCTAAATCTTTCATGATATTTTCTTCTTAAATGTTTTAAGAACAAGCTTATTAGAGCTACTGGCCCTTTCCTGGTAAATAATACATATTTTAGTAAATTCTTTATTCAGTTAAGAATCATTTTTAATTATGTACTAAGAACTGTGCTAGGTATTAGACAATTTCTAGGGGGAAACATCCTTGATTTTAAGAAGCTAATGATTTTAATTAAAAAGACATTTTTACAAACAAATGAAGGAATTGCAAGTTCAGAAGAGCCACCAGGAGGTATGTAGGCAAGCAAAAAAAAGAGCACATGAATTTTAGAACGGGCACCTTCCTTTGATTTAGAATATTAAGGTGGGTGGAAAAAGTAGTGTTTTGGTTTTTTTTAAAGAATGATGCAGGAAGATCAGCTATGAAAGAATTTTTCAAGCAGATTGTCTTAGGATGAATTCCTTAGAAATAGACTCGAAAGAGGTAGTTGCATGTGAGGAAGCAACGAAGTCAAGATTGGAAAGAGAGAGAAACTGACTCTCAATGTCATGGCAGCTGAAGTTTCAACCAATCTTATATGGAATGCTAGAGCTTAGATGGTCCTGTAGACTTGTCTCCAAGTGCATTTTTGCACCTGTCATTGCCACAGGCCCTCCCTAACAGAGGGTATGATTTTTTGAAGCAGTTCCCTGTGCCTGGGGGGAATTCCTAGGGAGAGAAGTTGTTATAATATTCCCAGGACATAGGGGACGGACATGCTGGCCATGAAGAGAGGATCTAAGCACAGTGCCTTAGTATACACCACAGTCCATCTTTTATACCACTAGATCCACTTACTTCTTGTAAGTTCTCAATTGGGCAGAGACATTCTTCCAGGATTCTGGATAGACTTTTTCTCTGGGTAATTTTAAAAGAAGACAATAGGCAAAGTCATTCCTACTCTCTCCTTTTATTTCCCTAAGCCATGCATCGTGTGTTCTATCTACTATCTATCTATCTATCTATCTATCTATCTATCTATCTATCTATCTATCTACCTAACATCTATATCTCATCCAATTCTTACAAGGTATCTTTCTGTAGCTGATGCTTCAGCTCTGCCATCAAAAAGTTTTTCCATCACCTATTGGGCTAGTAAATTTGTGATGGTGCAGTATGTGATAGTAACTGTAGCTTCCATAGTCCTGGATCCACTGTCACACCTCTTTTTGTGTAATATAGTTTTCTTGGTCAGAGGAGTGATTACACAAATTCTCTATTGAGAGACCAAACACTCTGTAAGCACTAGGATAATGGTGCTGGTTAAGGCACTGAAAGCAGAAAAGGCAATTCCATATTTGTAATATGTGTCAATTCTAGTCAAGATGAATTACTGTCTCTTTCAAGATAAAAGGCATCCATTCTCATCAATTTGCCAAGAAGTAGCTAGTGTCTTTGAGGGATGGTGCCATATTGATGGAGCATTGGTCTCTGTTGCTAGAAGGTTGGACATTCAGTAGCAGCAGTGGGTAGACCAGACTTGTTGAGTAAAGCCCATATTATTGGTCCTACACATAGTTTTAAAATTCCTTTCAGCATTGCTACTCTATCCATGAACACTTTTGGCTACACTAGGGTTATTGATGACAGAGCCCAGCCGACATTACCTGATCAAGTTATTCTTCTACTGGATGTTTAGTGGCTCTCCTTTGGTGATTGTCCTCCAAGCAGGATTAATACGTAATCAAAAATCTTCAGAATTTCTACTGACTCCTGTCGGTCAATCCAGATTTCTCTACTCCAGACCTCTGCATTCCTAATCTTGCAACACATTTCTTTATTCAAGACCCTAAATAGCCACAAGATCTGAGACAGGACTCAATTTACTACTTGACTCCTATTGCCCTAGTCAAACAGGGGGACCGTAGTTGTGCTTGGGGTCTATGAGTAACAATGTTAATCCTAGTCCTGAATTAAACAATTTAAGAAAGGTCCCCCAATTCCTGATAGTCTAAGCAAATATTCTTAAGTCTTTTGGGGGAAGGATTGCAGTGACGAATATTGAATGTACTTGCCATGCTGGTTTTAGAGTCCCTCCACATAGGAATCTGTCCTCTTCTTTAGTCAGAGTGTTCTAAGCCTGAAAACAGGCTCAATTCCAAAAAAAATAGGTGAAGATAAAACCTCTATCTGTCTATCAATCTATCTCTCTATCTACATATTTATGTGCAATGCCCTCATGCCCTTGCTCATCCATCCTTGTGTTTTTTGTTTTTTGTTTTTTTTTTTAATGAAATGTGATAGAAACTTTATTAGTCGCCTCACCATTATATTATTATTTATTTATTTATTTATTTTTGGCTGTGTTGGGTCTTCGTTTCTGTGAGAGGGCTTTCTCCAGTTGTGACGAGCGGGGGCCACTCTTCATCGCGGTGCGCGGGCCTCTCACTGTCGCGGCCACTCTTTGCGGAGCACAGCTCCAGACGCGCAGGCTCAGTAGTTGTGGCGCATGGACTTAGTTGTTCCGCGGCATGTGGGATCTTCCCAGACCAGGGCTCGAACCCGTGTCCCCTGCATCGGCAGGCAGACTCTCAACCACTGTGCCACCAGGGAAGCCCCATCCTTGTGTTTTTTTGACTGTATAAATTAAGCAAGTCCATTCTTGACCACATATTTGCTTTCCTCTAGAAACACCATGTTCTGTCAACCAGTTCATTATTTTGTGCAAACTGGATCCCTTCTGACAATCACTTTGTTCTTACCACTCATTGCAGTAATTGTGCTCACCTTGCTCCTGCCATTTTAGCACCACTTGGCTCTGATTGAAATCTTATTATCATTGCTATCAAGTTCTGTATAGCTTTTTCTATTATAAATCCTAATCTAAAGAGGAAGGTTACCACTGAATTTCTTCATGTTTCTGGTGCTGTTTATTTTTTGTTGTTGTTTGTTTTGTTTTGTTTTTGTTTTCATTTCCAGTGCATTCCTAATTACTTTAGTAATAGACAATACTCAGAGTCCTCCTGTGGAACCCTGTGATGTTTTGATATTAAATATTGTATCCTATTTCTCTCCCATGATGGTTCTGAAATTACTAATTCACTTAATGTGGGCCATTGCCTTTATTAATAACCATCTTAGAGGTATGTTCACACTGTCTCTCGAAATCCTTTCTGGGTTGTTAAATTCTATAACATAGGAAAGTGTTCCTGGATCTATCAGCTGTCCCTTATCTAAATTTGTTTCTACCTCTTTTCCCCCTTCATATGCCATCTCTAGATTCTGTCTCATCTTTACTTTCCCATCTGCTAGTACCTTCTAGCCAGATTCTGCTGTTTCTTTGGCATATAATCTCTCTTCTTCCTTAGCAGGGCTAAAACTTCCTCATTCTGGATGTTTTGGAATTTAACCATTGTTGGCCAGATTTTATCTCTTCATAAGGGTGAGATGTCTACATTTGCAGACCAAGGAGGTACAGAAGAACCTGGGATTTCATGTTTCTTAACTGCATCTACTCAAATATTTTCTTACTAAGTCTTATGATCTGTCTTCTTCCCTGTTGGTGCCCTTACCTTGGCACAGGGAACCTACATGGCCTGAGATTTCAACCTTCTCTATTGCTACTTTTTCTGTTACTTCCCAAGCCTGGGCTTTTCTTCTGTCTGTCCTCCGGCTGCAGACAAATGTTTACTAATAGCTACCAAGGAAGTCTTCTGGCTTTAACATTTTGCCTTGAATTTGTGATTAATTTTGCTCAGCCTGTTATTATCTTTCATTAATGAATTGATGACACTAAAAATAATCATCCAATTCTGTTGTCCTTAGAGTTACCAATTCCTATATTTCCTAGGGGTCAAAAGTACTGCATCAGTCAGTGTTTTCACTTCCACCAATGAAAATTTTAACAGTTGCTCTGCTACAGTTTTACAAGGATTATCAGTGGTCCACCTATGACTGGTGATAAAACCCTCATTTTCAGCCATCAAGGGATCTCTGTGTAAAATCCCACTGTGGAGTCTGCTTCCCAGGATGACTTTTGGTAGTGACTGTCTAGGTTGGGTTTCCTGGCAAAATACAGAGGGTTGCATGCAAAAGGTTTACTGGGAAGTGTTTGAGGAGATATACCTATAAAAAAACAATGAAAGTAGAATTAGACAGAGAGGAATGTTGATTCACATTGTTTTTGCAACTTAGACCTCAGCATATACTACTGAGAACTCTGAAGCTGTGGTAACCCTTCAAAATTGTTCACAACTGAAGCAAAGGCTGGGACTTTTAAATCTTTCATTAACCAGCCTTCAGCTGCAGGCCATCTCTTAGGATGAGCAGAAACCTTAGGTGAAGCAGTTCCCTGAATCCCAGAATAATGCCTAATGAGGAGCTCAGCCTTGACTAATCACCAGTTGACATTCCCAGCAGCTGGCAGATGAGTGTGTTGGCCCAAAATAGGGGATCTCAGTGGAGCATCATTTTACATAAAACACATAGAAAATTCAGTCCAGTTTGTATGGAGTCATAAGAATTGAATGAGCAAAAAGAAGGAACATGAATATAACAACAACAGAGATAAATTTAATAAAAACACACAGTTATAAGTTGCCACAGATGTTAATTACTATTAAATCAATGAAGTAAGCAGCAGTTTGAACCAATGAAGTAAAACTTGATGATGTATTTCTAGGTTGTTATGAATATCTTTTGTATATCTCTTAAAAAGTTGTAATACTTAATAGATGATAATAATCTTCCATTTATCTCAATAACAATTTGCATTCTTAATTTAAAATAAAGATTCAGTATTGGATATGAAAAGAATAGTCTTATTTTGCAGCTCTTTGTAAAATTAACTTTGAATAAAAGTCAAAATAAGACAAATCTGTTCTTTGCCTCTTTCATCAGAGATCACACAGATCACCAAGGGGCTAACTAGATTAGGGAAACCTTCTGGAAAGAAGAAAATAAATTACAAACTAATTTACTCCTTCCTAAATGTTTATTTTGCTTTTGTAATATGATTACTCTTACATAGATGGCTGAGTTTGTAATTTCTAACACATAACTAAATTAGAATGGAAGAGATTTTATTTTTAGAATCTTTCTCAAGTTGAGTACTTAAAACTTAAAGAGTATGAGATGAGTGAAAATGTAATAGTAACATTCCTACCTTTTTTTCTAAAAGTTGACTGAAACTATGAATATGAAAGAAAAACAAATGCTATAATCATTACTGAAGTACATTTGACTTTATGAGGAAATTTTACTAAATATGGTAAAGTGGATCCTCATTGAAGAATGTCAGTAAGGGTCAATTTACAATAACTTTTCCTAGAGTGCAGGAAAGTTCAAAGCTAGGGGAAATGGTGGCCTATAGAAGAGATACGTGTATCTTGTTTGTAGCCTACAGTGTGTGTGTGTAATATGATACTTCATTGGCACGCAAATATAAAAAATAGATGGGCAGTCCTCCATGTTAATGCAACAAAGCTCCCAGGTCTGGTTGAGTACCTTGCGTACCTGGAAGAGACACTAGATAAAACATACACTAGATAAAACATACGACCAGTGAAACTGACCATTTAGTCATAATTTCAATAAACATAGAAAAAGTAATGTAGGACAAATATGTAATCACCAAAGAAAAGTACAAGTTTAAAAAAATAGAATAATAACAAATTTTAAGTCTTGGTAGCTTAGATCTCTGGAAAATGGCACATGTATATAAGAGATAATTTTCCAAAATGAAAGAGAAAAGTATTATAAAATTTAATGGGTATAAATGTTTTATTATCTTTAGACCTGAATCTGAATCCTATAGTTTCAAATTTGGATTTATAATTTTGCAAATGTAATTCCTTTATGTTTATTACTTATTTTATTATCTTTCCATATAGGTTGTAGTGAATATCATATAAGAAAAATGTTACTCAACTCTTTGGGAAAAAATATATATATATGGAAGTAGTATTAGCTTTCCAATTGCGGACTGAAAATCATGCTTCTGTGTACTTCAAGAAAAAAATGTTTACAAGTCCAGGTTCATACTGCTTGCCACAAGACAGGCCAATAAATCAAGAGACAAGTTGTTGGGGCAAGGAATATGAACTTTATTGGAAAGCCAGCAGACAAAGAAGATGGTATATTAATGTCCTAAAGAACCATCTTCCCTGAGTCAGAATCCAGGATTCTTTTATATTAAAAAGTGAGGAGGTAAAGTTCTGGTTCCAGCCAGACTATAGAAAGGATGTGTTAATTTTTTCCTTCCTGCATCCATTCAGGGGTGGGCCTGATCAGGATGTTTCCTGTGAGCTAAACAATAGTATTTTAGCTTAACGCTCATTATCTGGGAGGCAGGGTTCCCAGAGATGGGCCATTATGTATAATTTAAGCTTATAGGCAGCAAACCTTTAGTGATTAACTTGTAATAGAATGCAAAGTTTCTTCCCTATTATGGAAAAGCTTTGACATTTTTTATTTTCTAAAATATAATACTAAATAGAATTTTGGAAACAACAAATAACACATTTCTCTCCTACAAGTTCCCCATTCTCACCCTCTAGCCACCAAAATAATGATTCTGATGTTTCCTCTTCTCTTCCCTTAACAAGTCACAATTAGGCATGTGCAGCAAGGATGAATTTCGTGAATAGCAGATACAGGCATCTATAGAAAATTCTACAGTAGTCTATAGAAATTTAGCCTGTCAGCAATGTAGATACAACTTTAATCAAATAAGGACTGTTGCTAGACTACAATTTACTATAGTCATAATGCTGACAGTAGGTTACTAATAAATTTAAATTATTTAAACTTATTTAAATTATATGTCACATATTTTGAAAACTTTTAAGATAGGAAATAAAACATTTTCAGTTGTAAATGCCCTAATTTCCTGCTCAATTAAAGCATGGTATTATCCAATGGTGAAAAAAAATTTAGATAGTTTTCTCTTTCTTCTATGGAAAAATGATTTTTTCATAATCAATGCAAAATGCATACATGAATATTTATTCAAGAATTAGATATTAATGAAATAACAGATAAATATATTTAAAGTGTAAAACATTTTAGTGCAGCAAAATACAAAAATTTAGTACTGTACTAAATTAGATAAAAATGAATTTCTTTGCATATTAGTCACTGATATTTATTTATTTACAATGTGACAGTGATCAAATCAGATTGAAAAAAAGTCCTAAGAAACTTCCTGTTTCCATATCTTGTTAGAAGAAAGGCATGGATGACATATATCATATAACTTTCACTATTATTCTAATATCTATCTTCAAAATCACAAGACTTCAATAATTGAAATAAGCGAATGGAAAATTACTGCAAAACGAAATGGAAATTTGGGACCCACTGAATGGTTTACTTGAAAAGGTGCTTCAAATACCAAAGACTGTATTATTGTAATTGTTATCCCTTTGAAATCTATTTCTATCCTGTTACAGAAGAATGACAATAAGCCAAAAAAAAAAAAAAAAAAAATAGAATTTCAGCGAAATTGACAAAACAGGTATTTGGCTATTTTCTTCACTATATTGAAAGAACAGTTTGAACCAGTTTCTCCTCATTCATTAATAAGTCTTTTCTTCCTTATTTTTTCATTGTATAAACAATTATTCACAGTATAATCTATTTAAGCAAGGTTTACATGAACATAATTTTAAGGTGAAACTCTGTATTATTTATTGAAAATTTCCACTATGAAAAGTCCTTTTACCAGGGCTTGATTTGTGACCCAAGATATGATCTATTCTGGAGAATGTTCCATGAGCACTTGAGAAGTAAGTGTATTCTGTTGTTTTGGATGGAATGTCTTATAAATATCAATTAAGTCCATCTTGTTTAATGTGTCATTTAAAGCTTCTGTTTCCTTATTTATTTTCATTTTGGATGATCTGCCCATTGGTGAAAGTAGGGTGTTAAAGACCCCTACTATGATTGTGTTACTGTTGATTTCCCCTTTTATGGCTGTTAGCAGTTGCCTTATGTATTGAGGTGCTCCTATGTTGGGTGCATAAATATTTACAATTGTTATATCTTCTTTTTGGATTGATCCCTTGATCATTCTGTAGTGTCCTTCTTTGTCTCTTGTAATAGTCTTTATTTTAAAGTCTATTTTGTCTGATATGAGAATTGCTACTCCAGCTTTCTTTTGATTTCCATTTGCATGGAATTTTTTTTTTTTTCCATCCCCTCACTTTCAGTCTGTATGTGTCCCTAGATCTGAAGTGGGTCTCTTGTAGACAGCATATATAAGGGTCTTATTTTTCTATCCATTCAGTCAGTCTATGTCTTTTGGTTGGAGCATTTAATCCATTTATATTTAAGGTAATTATCGATATGTATGTTCCTATTAACATTTTCTTAATTGTGATTGTAGGTCTTTTCCTTCTCTTGTGTTTCCTGCCTAGAGAAGTTTCCTTAGCATTTGTTGTAAAGCTGATTTTGTGGTGCTGAATTCTCTTAGCTTTGGCTTGTCTGTAAAGGTTTTAAGTTCTCCACTGAATCTGAATGAGATCCTTGCTGGTTAGAGTAATCTTGGTTGTAGGTTTTTCCCTTTCATCACTTTAAATATGTCCTGCCACTCCCTTCTGGCTTGCAGAGTTTCTGCTGAAAGATCAGCTGTTAACCTTATGGGTATTCCCTTGTATGTTATTTGTTGCTTTTCACTTGCCACTTTTAATATCTTTTCTTTGTATTTAATTATTGATAGTTTGATTAATATGTGTCTTGGCATGTTTCTCCTTGGATTTATCCTGTATTGGACTCTCTGTACTTCCTGGACTTGACTGACTATTTCTTTTCCCATATTAAGGAAGTTTTCAAATATAATCTCTTCAAATATTTTCTCAATCCCTTTCTTTTTCTCTTCTTCTTCTGGGACCCCGATAAGTCAAATGTTGGTGTGTTTAATGTTGTCCCAGAGGTCTCTGTGACTGTCCTCAATTCTTTTCATTCTTTTATCTTTATTCTGCTGTGAGGTAGTTATTTCCACTATTTTATCTTCCAGGTCACTTATCCGTTCTTCTGCCTCAGTTATTCTGCTATTGATTCCTTCTAGAGAAGTTTCAATTTCATTTATTGTGTTGTTCATCATTGTTTGTTTGCTCTTTAGTTCTTCTAGGTCCTTGTTAAACGTTTCTTGTATTTTCTCCATTCTATTTCCAAGATTTTGGATCATCTTTACTCTCATTACTCTGAATTCCTTTTCAGGTAGACTGCCTATTTCCTCTTCATTTGTTTGGCCTGGTTTCTTTTTACCTTGCTCCTTCATCTGCTGTGCATTTCTCTGTCTTCTCATTTTGCTTAACTTTCTGTGTTTAAGTAAGTAAACTGGGGTCTGGGGTCTCATTTTCACAGGCTGCTGGTTTGTAGTTCCCATTGTTTTTGGTGTCTGCCCCCAGTGGGTAAGGTTGGTTCAGTGGGTCATGTAGGCTTCCTGGTGGAGGGGACTGGTGTCTGTGTGCTGGTGGATGAGGCTGGATCTTGTCTTTCTGGTGGGAAGGACCATGTCCAGTGGTGTGTTTTGGGGTGTCTGTGAACTTATTATGATTTTAGGCAAACTCTCTGCTAATGGGTGGTGTTGTGTTCCTGTCTTGCTAGTTGTTTGACATGGGATGTCCAGCACCAGAGGTTGCTGAGCTGGGTTCTAGCATTGAGATGGAGATCCCTGTGAGAGCTCTCGCCGATTGATATTACATGGAGGGAGGTCTCTGGGTGTCCAACGTCTTGAACTCAGCTCTCCCACCTCAGAACTCAGGCCTGACACCCGGCCAGAGCACCAAGACTCCATCAGCCACATGGCTGGAGGATGGGAAAATCAGAAAGGAATCAGGTTTCTGACCCTTGGATGGTGGCCCACTTGAGATTGGGGTTCCACAGCTCTGGCTCAGTGGTTGGCATAGCTGCCCTGGGAGCTTCGAGTTGTTGGTTCTCGGCACTTGTGTGGAGAAGCGCTATGCACACCTCCACCTTCCCCTCTTCTCTTGATTTTGTTCTTTTTTTTTTTCCATAAAAAAAACCCACTTTTTTTTCTGTTTAGTTTTTATTTAAAGGTTTAATTTTATTTATCACTTATATATCATAATCATTTTGATATATAAGTGATAATAAACAAAAGGTGAAACCAACAAAAAAGAAAGAAAAGTGATATTAATACTCATTTGGTATATAAGATATATAAAAGAGTATAAGGAAGAGAAGAATTTTGACAATATTCATTGGGAAAAAGAGTTAAATTAACACAATTAAAGCATTACAAAAATAAGTCTAGTGTTTTATTTAACATATTTAATTAAATGTCTATTACGTGCTTGTCATTTGACTATGACCTAGGTAAGCAAATATGAACAGACAACTCCAAGCTAGCAGCTTACTATCTAGTAGAAGATGTGACATTTAAAACAAAAGCAAATCCTTTTACAGGGATGGTTAAGTATGGTATACAATTATATAAGTATGTATGACTATCAAAAACTTGCAGTAAATATTCAGTAGAATATTGAATCTAGGGAATTGATTTGAGAAAATAACTGATTTTTTTTTTAAAGGTAAAGCTATTTTAATTTTTTATTTATTTATTTATGGCTGTGTTGGGTCTTCGGTTCTGTGCGAGGGCTTTCTGCAGCCGCAGAGAGCGGGGGCCACTCTTCATCAAGGTGCATGGGCCTCTCACCATCGCGGCCTCTCTTGTTGCGGAGCACAGGTTCCAGACGCACAGGCTCAGTAGTTGTGGCTCACGGGCCCAGTTGCTCCGCGGCATGTGGGATCCTCCCAGACCAGGGCTCAAACCCGTGTCCCCTGCATTGGCAGGCAGACTCTCAACCATTGCGCCACCAGGGAAGCCCCAATAACTGATTTTTGAAGGGAATTAAAACCACTTAAAATTTTTTCGAAATACCTTGTTTCATTTTAAAATAGTAAAATTAGAATATTAAAATATTTAGTTTAAATTAGAGAAAGTATTTCGGAAGTTAAATATTAATATCCAATTAATATTTTATTATTTTAATTTGATTAATATATTGTTATGAATTTATAATATTAGCAAGATTAGGAATAAGATGTGGTTTGGAGAGAGACGGGGAATTTCTGAATTATCTCTAGTGGAGAACCGCTATAAGAATAAAATGATGTGGGTGAAGAGAAAGACAGCCGAGGATTATTCAAAACAAAGTATTGTTTTCAATAAACTATAAGTTGGATACAAATAATGGAGCTTTGATTTTTTGAGGATATTTAAATACTACCATGACTATGAAGATATATGAGAATTCTTATGTCTGAGGAAGGTAGAAAGTGGAGAGGAAGAGCCAGCAGACCATTGAACCAGGAGAGGGTTGGACACATTATTAGTGTACCCAAAAGACCCAGAAATATCACCATCACATTCTATTTCTCTAAAAATAGATCATGATAAGAGCCATGTGCTTAATTGCTACTATGTGCCAGCATTATTCTTACAATGGAAGAGTACTTCTAATGTTCATAACAACTTTACACACTACATATTTTATCTGAGTGGTACAAACACACATGCTTTTAGAGCCATTATTCAAAGGTCTATAGCTTCACTATTTAGTTTTTAAATGTGTTTACTACACCAAACAGGAAATGATTTAAATATATTTTTGGGAGATTTTACTCCACTGAGCTGTGTCTATGACAACTATACATTTTGAGCAAAATATTGAGGCATAAGATCAGACCAGATTTGAAACTCTTTGGAAATTCCTTCCCATATCTGTTTTATAGTAGTCTTGCATTTTCAGAGAAATAAATATCACTGCTCTTTGGGTAGAAGAATAGATTATTATATAAGTGCTGACCTTATCACCTTTATCTACCACAGAACCTTCTCTATTGATTAACTTTTCAGGTTTATATATTTAACCACAGAAAACCTTATTTCTACATAGTTTTTCAATCTATAAACATGCTTAAGTCTTTGTCCTGCTGAGGGCAAACAAAAGAAAATAGAATAATAATATCCTTTAACCTGTTCCCACACCTATGTAATGCTTTAGTTGTATCTTTCTAATCACAGCTGCCTTTCTTATGATAGCAGTCTACCTTTCTTTTCTGACTCATCCACCAAAAATGGCTTTTAGACATGACTTTCTGTCAATGATGATCTGTGTTTCAGTATAACTCCGACATAAACTTTATGTAGCTTTCTGCAATATAACCCTCCATTCTCTCTGAAAGAAATCTCTTGGAATCCATAACATCACTTCTTCCTAATTTTCTTTCTACTTTTCTGAACATTTTCCCAATTCATTTCACAAACCATTCCACTTCTTTTGAATTTGGTCACCTTCTTTTCTCAGATGCTAAACACTCATCCCTTGAAGGTTGCAAACTTTCCAGGGCTTTTACCTGAGCTACGAATGATCATACTAACATAAACTGTCAAAACCAAACTGAAGTGTCTACCTTCCCCCCTTCTATTCTGTCAAGGAGATCATGCAATGTAACAGAGAAGATATCAAACTAAATTCAAAACAAATGAATAGAGAAAGTTTTGAGGTAGAATTTCACAAGTTTTTTAGCTGTAATTATTTCATAACAATCTCTATTCTAACTTGAACTTCAAATATAAAAAGTAAAAACAGAAGTTCCATTTTTATCTTTATACCAGATAAATTTCTTCAACTATGTAATGTCACTGCTCACTGCAAAGTAGGTGATAACCAAACCAAAAAAAAAAAAAAAAACATAATTCAGTATTTATATAGTGACACAGACTTAGTTTTTCAAATTTAATCACACTGACAAAGCCAGATGGTACTGACAGTAAAACGTTTGGGAAAGAATTAACCTGTAAGAGCAAACATCAGGGAAGGGTTTACTTTAGGCTTTTCATAAAATTACAGGCCAACTTGTAAGAGAACTTTTATATTAAACTATTCAAAGCTTCCCCTTTTTCTTCTTAATTAGTGTATGTTATTATAAAATAATTAATTTGAGAGTATCTTACCTCATATTGACCAGTTCATCTAGTCACAACACTCTTTTCATTAATTTTTTTTTTGACTGTTACCCAAATAAGGAAATTACTTCTTCCTCAAATATGCCCTTTATTACCTTATTTGTCAAAATATTCTCTTTTCTTTACCTGCTTCTTTACTTGCTATTATCCTCATATCTATACTTAGAATAACCATGGTGGAGCTAATCAAGATGAAATGGTGATGTGTGTCTTTGGAAATATTGCTTGAAAATAATGTATTGTTTGTCTATTTGTTAATTCTTAGTTAATTTTATATAATTTTATTAATAATTTTGGAAAATATAACACAAAGCAAAACAAACAGGCAAACAGAACAACCAAAAAAAAAAAAAAACACTCAAGTCATAGAAGAACCTAGAACTACAAAGAGAGCTTTAATTAAAAAAATATTTTTAAATGAAAATATTAACATTTATAAAATGAAAATAAATTATCACAAGGAATTAAATGGGTTTTGGTTGATATTATTTTTGTCTTTTTAATTACAAGTTAACAGAGTGCAGAAAATATTATGCTGTCAAGCCAACAGGCAGATGTAACTTAAGTCTTAAATATAATG
The DNA here is from genome assembly GCF_028564815.1 of Eubalaena glacialis. Lineage (NCBI taxonomy): Eukaryota > Metazoa > Chordata > Mammalia > Artiodactyla > Balaenidae > Eubalaena > Eubalaena glacialis. The sequence continues at coordinate 27,056,429 of NC_083732.1, read as the reverse complement.
AAAAAACAAACAGAAAAAAATCTTCCCAAGTTACACAGTAGGTAGTCTACCAGGTCAACTCAAGCTTAGTACAACATAGAGTATATTGCTTGTGGAAATATATCCAAGAATGGGGTTTGGATAGGAGAGGAGAAGGGACCAAAAGAACCGACAAAGTTTTGACTACAGCAAATAACAAGGAGATTTATATACCCTGAAAACATTCAAGATTGCTGAAGCACGAATGGCATCATATATAAAATTGAGGGTCAGGAAATGAATGGATCATGGATGACTTTGTAATCTAACAGGATCTCAGTGCACTAGTTTTCAACTGTCTTTTATTTGTGGGAATTTAAAAGAAATGTATTTTTACATTAGTTTTAATATGATTATCCTTTGAATGCAATTTTATTCTCCACAAATATAACTTATGCTAATTTTTGCTGTTACTAGCTAATTATATATTAAAGGACTTTTAAAATATTCTTATTAGGAGTCAAATATTAAAAGTCATATTTCCTTTAATTAAGCATTATTCAGATTACATTAAAATTAGAAAATAAATAAACTGCACAGACAACTGAAAGACATATAATAGAATTTAACCTAAAGCAACTTGTAGTTTTAACAAAACTCTAAATACTCATTCAAACTTACAGGCACATAACTATATTTTGGGTTATATGTGATAGACAATTAAATGGGTGCTTCTTGAGATAAAATAGAAGAGTGTGTTTTAAATTTTTTTCATGTCTCATGGTGTCTAGGGTCCCCACAAGAATCCCTATGTTCAGAGATTTGCTAGGATAATTCAAGGGATTCAGAATATAGCTATATGTGTGGCTAAGATTTACTATAGGGATAGTTTAAGGACACACATCCAGAACATAAGAGAAAAAGACAAAGGTGAAGTCTGGAGAAATCTATGTGAAAGCTTCCTTATGCTCCATCCCTCACTCCCATGAGGAGTCACATAGAGTACATTTTTCTTCCAACAACAAAAATGCAGCAACATATGTACAATAGCTATACTCATGGAAGACCTTTAGAGATTCAGCTGTCAAGGTTTTGACTGAGGTCTGGTCACATAGGCACCCACTGTCTAGCAGGTACCAAAATTCCAGATTTCCAGAATAAAGCAAGCATTTGGAATAAACCATATGTTCACCATTAACCATATTGTTTACACAAACAGAATCGGCAGAGTGAGCCACGTTCATCAACATTTTCTAGTTAAATGTTGCCTGGGAACACTCCAAGAGCCAAGTTCCCAAATGTCAGATGTAGGCCAACTTTGCAAGTAGGCCTTTATAAGGATAACAGTCTCAAGTTTTCTAAATCTTTTTTTCACACCCACAAATTTTAGATTAAATATATGAGTAGAGGGACATATTGATTTTACAATTCAGATGTTTTCACTCTATTTTAGTTAACTGAACTATCAGAGGTCAGCTGTATTCATTTCATAAGGCTGCTGTAAAAATATACCACAAACTAGGTGGCCTAAAACAACAGAAATTCATTCGCTCACAGTCCTGGAGGGTAGAAGTCTGAAACCAGGGCCATGATCTCTCTCAAGGCTCTAAGAGAAAAACTCGTCTATGCCTTTCTCTTAGCTTCTGGCGCTGTAGGCAGAAGACAAGGCATTGACCATCTTTATCTTGTTGACATATTGCTCCAATCTCTGCCTTTGTCTTCACAGGGTATCCTGCATGTGAGACTGCATCTCAGTGTCTCTTCTCCCCTTACCCGGCATCAGCCATATTGGATGAGGGTCCACCCTATTTTCAAATAAGGTCACATGCGCAGGGACTGAGGGGTTAGAATTTCAACTTATCTTTTTGGCAAACTAAATATTCCAAATATTCTGAAAGGTTGTTTCACTATAAAACAACTAGATCTGTTTAAAACATACTGTTTAATACATTACTAGCCACTGAATAAAGGAAACCAAGAAAAACAAAACCAAACCACACAAAACAGATAAAGAGTGAGAGCAAGATAGAGAAAGAGAGAACTGAAATCCAAAATATGTACTGAAATAAATGTGAAGAGATTCCCCTGAGGACAGTTGGTGCTATAATTTCATGAGTTTCTTTGAGGAGGTAGCAAGGTGAAGGAAATTATATCACTAAGCCAGAGATCCCTAAAGGAAGACACACACACACATATACACACACATGATTTGCTCTTATATTTCTTTATACTTGAAATACTTTTGACTTCACTCACAACTTAGCTTTAAAGTGAGAGGAGGATCCAAGGAAATGAAAGCTTGCATAACAAGTTATTTATATGAATTAAAGGACATGTAAAAGAAGAGTAAAAATGAAACTGGCGAAGTGCTAATATTTTCTTCCCATAGTAGGAGGAAGTTTTGATTATAGCACCATCAAATTTTCTTTTTCTTTTAATAGCAATTTATATTGTCCATCTCAGTTTTTTCACAGATAATTCTTGGCAACGGTCATGCAGTTTGGTGGAAAGCTTTATTTCTGGCTTGAAGTGTTTTTTTTTTTTCCCACTGTCTCTTGAAGAAGAGTTTAAAATCTGAAGGCTTTCCCCAATTTTAAACTCATTGTTTTCTGCCAAAGGAAAAACTTTCTATCTCCCATCTCCAGATGTATATTTATTACCATGGACTGAAGGTAGTAAATTTAAACATTTGGATATCTACAATTTTGTTAAAGAAAAAAATTATAATAAATTAGAAATTACATTAGAACAAATATTTTATGTCAATATAAGCTTTACTTTGACATAAATCCATATATCAGAATTTTCTCCCTTCTGTAATTCATGTACAGAAAAGCTGTATTAAAAATTGAGCCAAATTTTTCATACTAAATAACTGTTATTATTATATTTACTTCTTCCTCCTGCCCTTTTGATTAAAATTTGTCCACCTTTTTGTTTTCAATTTTCTTTCTTGTACATGCATGTAGTAATGAAAGTAAATATCGGAAAACATTGGTGGTTAAGTTTTAGAAAAAATAGAAAAAATCTTAGCAAGAATCCTATTACAGTGGTAAATATTTGATTTAAAAACATAAACAACTATCTTTTATTAGTAAAAATATTTTGATAAAACACTTGCTTGGTGCTAGAGAAAATGTAGGATCAATACCTGAAATATATTTAAGAAAAAAATAAGGTGGGGAATTGAAGTGGACAGTTTGATAGAAAAATAATAAAACTGTTATTGTGGGGAATAAAAGTTTCCACAGAAATCATTTTTAATGTATTATTTACAACGCTCCATCTGTGCTTGACATGAGCCTAAGTTCATAACCACTGAGCTCCTGGTTAACATGCATGACAAAACTTCCCTAGCTAGAAAAGAAGCAAGAACACTTGAATTTTACACTCAGGAATTCTGCAAGAACATTTACTTCTGTAGGATTTGACTTTGGTTGTGGGTAGGCTTATCACATCAGCATTTCATTTATAACAATATACTTTCCATATTGATAAATTACAATAACAGCATCATTTCTAACATAAATTGTTAGAAATCCCTGGTATTTTGTCAAAATGGTCTTGGTTTGAGTTCCCCTAAAAGCAAAAACCTGAGGCAAGTTCCAGGTGTTGGTAATTTATCAGGGAGCAAATCCCAGGAGTCACAAGTGAGGAAGTAGAGAAGAAGAGACAAGGCAGGGAGAAAGACCAACAAAGGGCACATTGATGAGTGGGTTGTCACTGTGGACAATTGGGGTTCAATCCTAAGGGGGATCTGAGGTAGAATGTGTATCTTCATATTATGGACTCAGAAAATGGGTTATTTTTTCTCTAGTTCTGGAGCCTGGTGATTCCTACCCTTAGGCTGAGCAAGTTCCCATGGCAATAGAGAAATTTTATGTTGAATTATATTTTGGATAAGCTTCTACTATTAAGGGTGATTATGTTTGTACATATATTATATGTTTTATTTTTATACATATTCACAATACAGATGTGAGTTTTTCAGCCAAAATACCTAATTTAATAATTGACAAATTATAAAAATATGAGGACAAAACTTCTTAAAACTAGAGAATGTCCCCTGTGTTCTATTTTGAAAAATCTATAACTAAAAGTAGTACTAGGAACACCCATATACCGTGTACCTTGATTCACCAATGGTTAACAGTCTGTCTCATTTGTTTTATCTCTTATCATAATATCATTATTGCAGCGCAGAGATTTAACAGTAATATGACAATACAATCTATTTTAAAATCCATAATTTTAATTTACACATATATTCCAAAAGGTGTTCTTAGGCATATTTTCAACTTAAAACTTAATCAAATATGAGCAGTGACATTTGGTTGCCATGTATCTTTAATCTCCTTTAATGTGGAAGAGTCCCGAAGTTTTTTTATATCATATCAATATTTTTGAAAGGCCCAAATCAGTTCTCTTGTAGAATGTGTCAAATCTGTATCCCCTGATTGTTATCTTACAATATGATTCAGGGTAGAAATTTTTGGAAATAATATAACCAGGGAGATTTGTGTATTTTCTATTGCATCTCATCAGAGGGTTCATAATGTTAGTTTGTTCCATTATTAGTGATCCTAAGTTTGAACAATTGGATAAGGTTGCATCTGTAACACCTCTCCACTAGAAATATATCTTTTTTCCTCTTGTATTTAAGAGATGAGAAATCTTGTGATTTTTCCTTGTGTTTATGAGCATGTGAATATCTTTTTCCCTAACAAACTTTCATTCAATGATTTTATCATCCATTTGTTTTCCTTGCTAGAAACTGTTACCACTTTTGGGTTGCAAAATTGTGACTTTCTAGTTTTGTCATTGCTTTTAGATTTATTATGCAAACTTTCTTTTTTTTTTGTTTTTAAGTTAAATCGTTTTATTAGGCTTCTAATACACAACAGCAATTTTCTTGCCTTATCCCTCCCCATACCCAGTTTCTGGCCCACAAGGCAATACAACTCTTTTGGTCCTGATGCTTTCCTAGTTACTTTTTTTATAGCTTCTTTTTTCTTTTTTTTTTCTATGTATTTCTTTTTCTTTTTTTTTAAAATTTATTTATTTATTTATTTATTTATTTTTGGCTGTGTTGGGTCTTCGTTTCTGTGCGAGGGCTTTCTCTAGTTGTGGCAAGTGGGGGCCACTCTTCATCGCGGTGCACGGGTCTCTCACTATTGCAGCCTCTCTTGTTGCGGAGCACAGGCTCCAGACGCGCAGGCTCAGTAGTTGTGGCTCACGGACCTAGTTGCTCCGCGGCATGTGGGATCTTCCCAGACCAGGGCTCAAACCCGTGTCCCCTGCATTAACAGGCAGATTCTCAACCACTGCGCCACCAGGGAAGCCCTTTTCTGACATCTTTATTGGATTATAATTGCTTTACAATGGTGTGTTAGTTTCTGCTTTATAACAAAGTGAATCATCTATACATATACATATATCCCCATATCTCTTCCCTCTTGCATCTCCCTCCCTCCCACCCTCCCTATCCCACCCCTCTAGGTGGTCACAAAGCCCCTAGCTGATCTCCCTGTCCTATGTGGCTGCTTCCCACTAGCTACCTATTTTACATTTGATAGTGTATATATGTCCATGCCACTCTCTCACTTTGTCCCAACTTACCCTTTCCCCTCCCTGTGTCCTCAAGTCCATTCTCTAGTAGGTCTTATTATGCAAAGTTTCTTAAGTAAAGAAGTGCCTCTCCCCCACTTTTTGCGTATCATTGAGAATTCATGTTCTCAATGTTCTTTTGTATCCTGCTAAGAACTATGTAAGGTCCACAATTTCATAGATATTGGCAAAAATCAGGAAAATCCTGGTCCAAAGACAAAAAACACAGCACATTTGATAGCATGAGCCTCACAGCTGAGGAATCTCAATCTTAGAAAACCTCAAACCTTATAAGGGGGCTGCTGGTAAACCTGTATAACTTTCCCCCAGAGTGAGATTATATCTTTTTATTTTGGTCAGGAAACAAATGTTTCTTCTGCCTCAGAGGGAAGAAGTGTCTTTATTGTCCAAAGCAGTTTGCTATACAAATATTCTTAAAAAGATAGTCCTGAACAAAAGCTGTCATTGCCTTTATTCAAAGATGTGCAAAAATGCAAGTGACCCATGGAGAATTCTCTCACAACAATACAGTGTTGTATAATCCATTCCTAATATTCATTGTGATACTTTAATTTACCAGAATTGTTCACTGGGAATATATTCAAGTTGGTGCTTTTAGCTTTCAAAATCTCCCTACCTCTCTCCCTCCCTCCCTCCCTTCCTTCCTCCCTCTCTTTATTTCTTTATTCTTTTCTTCAATTCCACCCCCTCCACTTCCCTTTCTGTCTTTGTCTCCATCTGTCTCTGTCTCTGTCTCTTTCTTTCTTTCTATCCAACAGCTTCTTGTTTTCTGGCACATTAAGGTATTATACTTTATGCTTTCTCTTCTCCAGACCTAGAGTTAGCTATTTCTCTAAAAAAGACTTGATTCCTTTTAGTAGAAATGGTATTCCAAACCAAAACTTGCAAATATTTTATAAACACTGTTGGGCATCCAAACATAATTCAAATCAATTAAAATATTGCCTGGGAAGTATTGTCACTAAGGAATAACTAAGAATGTTAATCACTTTTTTGTGGATGTTTGAATTTAGCATACAGTAGTTTAGGAGTGCTGATATATATATATTCTTGTAATGAATATATATATATATATATATAATATGCTCTTATAACATGGTAGGCATTGGGTTAATGTATGTTAACTGAATGAAACTGTAAGTTGTGTAAGATTTAAACAAATAATTTAGAGACTACTTACCTATAGTTCTCTTGGCAGTGAATTTTTAGCATATCTACTTTAATTAAAAGAAAATATTCTATTCTATATTGCAAATATTTCTAGTAACAAAACTTAGTTTGCCTTTGAGTATTGTTGTAAATATATTTTGGATGTGATTTTAAGCTACGGAAAATATTTGAATGGCTATATCTAGATAATTGATCAGTATCCAATGATTTGGAAATTCAGAGGAAGATTTTATTATTTAAAGTGTTTTGAGGGGCTAGGTAAGATGAGAGTGAACATGCAATATTTATATTGACAAAGTTAAGGAATCACTGGATAGAATGGAAAGATAGAAATTAATTTGAACTCATCAATACCTATCAATATTTTTGACAACTTCGGCTAGAGTTGAAAGATATTTATTGGGAACTTGAGGGCATGGCTTTATAAAGGGAAGACATATTATGTATTTTTTTAATAAAGAAGATGTGACTATATTTGTAAATAGATATGAAAGGATCAATCACAGTGATGAGAATGAAGACAGGAGAAAATAAGTTTATAATCAAGGAAGGAATATAGTCCCAGGATCTCAAGATTAGATCAATGTTAAGAGTAGAGAAATGAAGATTATACAACATGTCAAGGTGCATGCTGGCAAGACACTGTGGGATGAAATGAAATGGTAAGGCAAGAAGGAAACACTATCTGGAACAAAACCCACCAGCAGTGAGAAGGCAGGCAAGAAAGTGACAGATTCATCTACATGTATTTGGAAGAAGCCAAGTTTGGAAGCCAGAATGTGGTAACAAAACAACATGTAAACAAAGAGCAAGTTTAGGACAGCCATAGGCTTCTCATGGGTCTAACATGGATAATCAACCTGTCCTCAATGCTGACTAACCTGATCATTGGAATTCAGTAGGCAGCAGAATCCTGGAAAAAGTTGTCAACAAGGCTTCAAGTTTTGAGAAACATTGTTCACTATTTTAACTTTTGATATTTATTTGCTAGAGGACAGAAAATGAGAAGATAAGAAAATAACAAGGTAGGTTGTCGGACAAAAGAAAGAAGGAATTCTAGAATTAAAAAAATAAATAAATAAAGCAGTGAGTAATCCAAGAGGCATTGGTGCACCAGAGAGTTTATAAATTCAAGTGAGAATCAGGTATCAATACAGTAATCCCATTTCAAGAACTGAAGAATGAGCTAGATCAAATTGTCAACAAAGTATGACCTTTGGGCTTAATCTAGCTTGTAGCCTGTTTTTATATGTATCCTAGCTGAGAGTGACTTTTAGAATCTTAAAGAATCATAGCCACACACATGTACAAACACAAAACACTACCCAAAGAGGATTTATTTGTCCATAAAGTAGCGTACACATTACTAACGACACACACTTAGGTTCTGTCTACTTTGTGCTATAAACAGTAGCTCCTAGAAACCCCAAAATTTACACTATAGGAGGAGTCAAAGGGGTGAAGTTTCAAAGTGTCATCTCTACAGTTAATATATTCAATGATGTATTTCTTTCCCTTGACTCTCCTGCCTCAGCCCTATTATAGGCTTGCCAGACACCAGTTTATTCCTTAAACAAATCCATAAAGAAGGGCTTGTACTTCACTAACATGTTCTTCCCAAAGCTGTTTTATCGGAAAAAGATTTTGCTTATCGTTGGCTGATTTTTACCTCAGAATCATAGGGTCAGTCATTCATTCTATCAGCTATCCAGTCAATATTTTAAAACATTTATCAGACACTAGGCACTGTTCTAGAAGCTGCGAGTGAAATGTTGACTAGGATAGAGTCCCTACTCTCACTTTGCTTCCAGTCTATGGATGTAGAAAAAGAAGGAAAGGAAGAAGGGACAGACGGAGGAAGGAAGGGAGGGTGGGAAAGATAAATTCTATGAAGAAGATAAAGCCAGTCAATGAAAGAGACTGGAGAACTATTTTAGCTAAAAATGGTAAGGAAATTTTTCTCTGAACTGAGACTTGAATCAATGGAAACAGCCATGGGGAGAGCATTCTAAACAGAAAGGATATTGAATGCAAAGACCCAGAGAGAGAAACAAGCTGGAGGTGTTTAAAGGACAGAAAGAAGTTGAGGATGGGGCAGCATCTTGACATAGGAATGGCCAAGAAAAAGAGGACAGGGAGTAGGCAGAACCCCAGAGACTTCCTCATTACTGCCTCAAATGTTTTACTCTGTGACAAAAGCAATAGCCAGTGAAGCAGAAATTCAAACATTTTTGTAATCAACTTTGACAAACACTAAAAATATTATCAATTATACAAAAGGTTGGTATGAAATAGTCTCTACACAACTATATTCAGCAAACTCTTCTTTTTCCTTTTTTAAAGGCAGCAGCAAATATACCACTTTTCTGGAGAAAATTTCCAAAGAACTGTCGCATTGAAGCTTATTATTAAGTATCTCAGAAATTTACCTGCCATATTCTTCTAAGATTTCTGAGGAAAAAATGATGACTCCAGACTAGGGTGATCTGAATTAGGTTACCTGAAAAAAAATGGCATTGAGGGGTCTTGAAGAAGGGTTGAAATTGGAACAGTAGAGGAGGTGGGTGGTGACAGCCAAAGCCTGGTGAGATGTTTCCCCCTAAAGCAGGGGTCCCCAACTCCCAAGCTACAGATCCAGTAATGGTCCACGGCTTGTTAGGAACCAGGCTGCATGGCAGGAGGTGAGCGGCGGCCCAGGGAACGAAGCTTCACCTGCCGCTCCCCATCGCTTGCATTACCGCCTGAACCATCCCCTACCCCATCTGTGGAAAAATTGTCTTCCTGGAAACCGGTCCCTGGTGCCGAAAAGGTTGGGGACTGCTTCCCTAAAGAATGAAACAGAATAGTTTGCCTGAGCTACAGTGTTTATGTGGAAAAATGGAATATATATCTGGAAAGAAATCCTTGGAGCAGATGACTGTGAGCCTGTTCAAAAGTGCCTTCCAATTTAAAAAGCAGAATTTTTAGGAGAAAGGGAGATTTTAATACTCACACAGCCACAATATACTAAATAAACCAAGCACTTATTATCAGACACATATAAAGAAAGGCACTGTTGGACATCTACAGACAAAAAGGGAAGTGACATAAACCACCCCACCCATTCATCCCCAACCCCAGAAGTCAGGGCATTCTTTCTACCTGGATGATTGCGATTGATGTCCTATATGGTGTTACTGACTGTTGTGTATCATTGCAAATGATTTCAACTTTATTTCCCAGGGAGAGCTTAAAGAGTACTTCTGGGGCTTCCCTGGTGGCGCAGTGGTTGAGAATCTGCCTGCCAATGCAGGTGACACGGGTTCGAGCCCTGGTCTGGGAAGATCCTACATGCCGCGGAGCAACTGGTCCCGTGAGCCACAACTACTGAGCCTGCGCGTCTGGAGCCTGTGCTCTGCAATAAGAGAGGCCGCGGTAGTGAGAGGCCCGCGCACCGCGATGAAGAGTGGCCCCCGCTCGCCACAACTAGAAAAAGCCTTCGCACAGAAACGAAGACCGAACACAGCCAAAAATAAATAAATTAATTAATTAATAAAGAGTACTTCTGAGCCTCTCAGTGCATTGCAAAAATAGGATGAATGTGATATTCCTACTGAAGCACTGTATATGATCCCTTCCAAGTCAGGCTCCCATTCAGCAGGGCAATGCCTCAGTTCTATTGGCTGTTTTTCTCTAAGTTGTTCCAACAGAAGCAGAAGGCATAGCGTTTACTGTTTTATTTATTTTAAGGAGCAGACTACTGTGTTATAATATTGGAACTAATACTATATTTTACTTATGAAAACAAAGTGTACAAATGTTTTGTTTTAAAGAATTTTATAGCCAGAAATTCCCATAATTGTTAAATCTGATTGACTAAACATTACCAAGTCAAGATATATTCAGTGCCTCTATGTTAATATATTCATTGTAACTCTCAGTTGATGCCACACAGATTTCCACAAAACTCCATACACAGGCTGACACTGCCTCTCTTTTTCTTGTCTTCTTAAGAGAGCTATTAATGACAATGACAAGTTTACTAAACATTTTTATAAGTAAGTATACACCAAGTTAAATTATATCAGAGTTAATATTTTTATAAAATACATTTTTAAAATTCAAATAGAGCAAGCAAATATTTCCAAAGGACAGAACATAAAAATGAGAGACCCAAACATCCTAAGGATGAATAATAGGAAACCCCAGTATATAGGGGATAGAAGTAGGAGCACATGATGAGAAAAACTGAATTACAAATCATAAAGTTAAAAAGAAAAAAAATAAAACAAATATTATGGATATCCTTGGGGAAAGGGCATTTGAGGAAAAGATCATTCATAGTGGTCATACTCACAGAATGAAGACTGAGAAAGACTTTTCATATCTCTATTTAATAATTTATTCAGGGGGCTTCCCTGGTGGCACAGTGGTTAGGAGTCCACCTGCCAATGCAGGGGATGTGGGTTCAAGCCCTGTTCCGGGAGGATCCCACATGCTGTGAAGCAACTAAGCCCATGTGCCACAACTACTGAGCCCTAGTGCCGCAACTACTGAAGTCCTAAATCCTAGAGCCCGTGCCCCACAACAAGAGAAGCCACTGCAAAGAGAAGCCCATGCACCGCAATGGAGAGTAGCCCCCACTTGCTGCAACCAGAGAAAAGCCCGTGGGAAGAAAAGAAGACCCAATGCAGCCAAAAATAAATAAAATAAATAAACTTATTAAAAAAATAATAATTTATTGAGGAGACATTCACATAGCATGAAATTAACCATTTTAAAGTGAACAGTTTGGTGGAATTATCTCTAGTTTTGCATCATAGAATCTCAGAATTAGAAAGGATTTTAGATATTAGCTCCTCTAGCAACAGAAACCAAACAGAAACTCTTTTCATAACATAGCTGATATACTCCCATTAAACTTCTACGTGGACTTATCCTGGGGGTTCTAGTGTTTATTTTTCTAAACACAGGTGATTCCCTAGAGGTTAAGCTTGCTAAGATTCTCTTTTGTAAGCAAGGTCTCCTTGATAAGACATGACCTGGCAAGCACACATGCCATCTTGAAGAATGGTCCACATTAGAAAATCTACCCACTACAGAAGGGTTTAGATGAAATTAAGCATCAAATCTGATGTCAATATCCATTATGTTATTTGTTTTCTGTCAAGTGCCTAGTTTTTCTATGACTAGCTACCTCTTAATCTAGGTTTGCCAGATATAATACAGGACACCGAGTTAAATCTGAATTTCAAATTTTACTAAAACCTACTCTTTAAATATGTACCAAATAGTGCGTGTGATATACTTACACTAAATAACCGATTTGTTGTGTGAACTTCAAATTTATTTGGGTATCATGTATTTTTATGTGCTAAATCCAGCAACTTTAATTAAAACTAAACTTAAAACTAGATTTATCTTTTTCTTTTCACAATTTTCTTCCCAGAAGAGATTCTTCTCTTGACTGCCCTTTCCCAGTTGCCTCTTTAAGAAAGATGATGGAGGCTTCTAATAGGGCATATTATTTTTCTAATAGTGTTTCTACCTCAACACATAAATTAAGAGCACCTTCCCTTTCTGAGTACTAGGAAGAATAGCCTTTCCATAGCCCCAAGAAAATTTCTGATTTCCAAGTTTGAAAGGAAGAACTAAGCATTTTTCAGTTGAGTTCTTTCTAGAAATAGAATTTTTTTCCAGAGGTAATTGTCAATAAGACATACAGATTTTTATGTGCAAAATTACACAAAATTGTGTTGTCTATGCTTAGAACGTCTGTGTTTTTCCTGTGACCAAGTAGTTAAGTTTAATGCAATGACAGTATGAAGGAATCCAAGTGTGACCTCTTATCCATGTTTCATTTTCCAAACAGTTTATTTGCAAATACTTGACATTTCAATACTTGACATTTAAATATGCTTATTATGTTTTATTTCTCTATTAGTTTTAAAGCCAGAGAAGAGAAAGAGAGGTGTGAATAATTATTATTGTTAAAAGCCAAACAGCATATTGACACCTCCCTCTCTCCCACTTGTCTCAAGTTCCATTAATATTAATTTATGCTGATGCAATCTAGAGGTTCTGAACCTAGGGTTTATTGGTGAATTTCATAAGGTCTTGATCCCCTTGACAGTATGTAAAATTTATCTCTACTTCTATGAGTATGTTCCTGGATAAGAGTTTATAGTGTCATCAAATTTTCAAATTATTGAGAAATCCACAAATTTTTCTGAACCACTGATGACAATTTACTTCTCTGTCCTTCTTCACTCAGTTCTCTCCAGAGCTAGTGAAACACTTCTTGGCATATCCTTCAGTTTATCTTCAACATCCATTAAACAATAGTTTTAAAAAGTATGGTTGTTTATTGCAATGTCCATAGATATACTACAAGTCACTGAAGATATAGCTCAAACCTTTCACATAGTGAACAGAGATCTGTATGATTTTGATATTATTTTTGTCTTTTCTCTTGTTTTGAAAGTCTTCCCATTTAGTTTAATACTTAAGTCATATTGGACTAGATTAAAACTTACACATTGAGTGCTATGAAATAAAATATGTGTTATTCTTGAATTCTCAATGTCACTCATCTAGAAAAAGATTCCTGACAGTAAGCCACAAATTAGCTGTGGTTCACCAGGATCATAATACAATATCAAAATTAGTACTAGGTGCTTTCAGTATTTATCTTATACCCAACAATGTAATTCTTCTTTAGGAAGCACTTTAATAACATGTTTTCACTATAAATGTATAAGAATGCTTATATTATCATTATTTATAATAGCCCAAATCTGCAAATAACCCAACTGTCCATCAACATTAGAATGGATAAATAAACTAGTATGTGCCCCCAATGGAATACTATACAGCAGTGAGAGCCAACAGCCTGCTACATGCAACAACATGGATAAATTCTAAAGCAAAAGAATCAAAATCCAAAAGGGTATATGCTTTATGATTTCATTTATGTGAATTCCAATAACAGGCAAAACTAATCTATAGTGTTAGCCACTAGGAGAGTTTTTCATCTGGAGATCTTTGGGTTTGCTCTGAAATACATTCTAGTCAAACTCTAAGTGGTAAATATTTAAAGCCCAAGGACCTCTTCACCTACAGTTCCTACTCCTTCTCACCTTTGAGCTTTCCCATTTGCTGCTACTCAAAGTGGAATGATTCACCTCTGTTTATATAGCTAATCTTACATGTCTCTATGCTTTTTCCAAGCAGTTTTTCTTGTTTCTTTTAGTCTAAACTTGATGTCCTTCTTCAGTCTTCTAAAACAGTGGTCCCCAACCTTTTTGGCACCAGGGACCGGTTTCCTGGAAGACAATTTTTTCACAGACGGGGTGGGGCATGATGGTTCAGGCAATAATGAGAGCGATGCAGAGCGATGGGAAGTGGAAGATGAAGCTTCGCTCGCTCGCCAGCTGCTCACCTCCTGCTGTGCGGCCCAGTTCCTAACAGGCTGCGGACCGGTACCAATCCATGGCCCAGGGGTTGGGGAACGCCATTCTAAAGAATCCCTTGCTTTCCTCCTTTATAACATTTATCTCAGTGTATTGTAATGGTTCATTTTTAGATTCATGACTTTTACCCAAATCTGTGGTTTCTAGTCCTGTTTTTCTCATGCTTGACATGTTCAAACATGAGATGATAGATCAAATATGTACATGCATATGCCTATGTATATAAATATAGATATGTATATGTAAGAAATAGAATAAGCCCTATATTAGGTGATAGAGTTGAGGTGACTCTAAATTGAAAGAGGGCAACCACAATATCCTTAAAATTAATTCTTGTTTTTGTCTTTTCATAACATCCAATATTTTCACAAATTATTCAAAAAATATTTTTGCTGAAAATATATAGGCCCCTTCCTATTCAACCTTTTTCATAATTTTGCATTATTAGGAAACTTTACATTTCTGTTTCAAGTTTCTTTAGGTTTTAATAATGAATCTATAGTTAATGAATCCTGTATGACAGGATTTTATTATATGTCGTGTTATTTGTATTCATGATAATTATCTTATGGTAACTGAAAATCAAGGGTTTATGTTAAATATTATCACATTATTCCTACAGCATATATTCTTTGTACAGAAAAAACAGAATTATAAGTATACCAATGATTATCATTTTCTAGATTGCTTTTACTTTTAGTAATGCAAAATTACTCGCTTTCTTGGAGCGTTCAGTCATTAAAAATCATCCTTTTAACCTTCTATTTGAAGCAAGGCAGCTATTATCTCTATTTTCAAAAAGCAAAACCCAGAAAAATCTGCTTTGTCTCACTTTGTTACTCACTGCTACTCATTTAGACTGAAAATGATTTGATCTTGTGTTTCATTTGAGAAAATCACATTTCTAGAGTGTAATTAAATCAAACATGAGATGAAAGAAACACATTTCTGTTGGGAAAATACCTAAAAATCAAGTTTGCTCCTTTAAAATATTTTTTCTTCTTATTTTTTAATGGTGCAGTGCTCCCTGCAAGTGCTTATATTTGACCTCGTAAGATTTACCTCCATGTTAATGATAGATGAATTTGTGAAGGCTGCTTTTCAATATCCTCCAATGCTACACTAAGGGCAGTCATTCCTTAAAGGCTGAGATTCCTGGTCAAGCTGCAAGGTCACTTTTAGATGTAACTTGTTTCCTTGGAGTACAATATTCTATGCTTCCAAATTCAAAAATTAAGAAAAAAAAACCAGTATAAATGTTAAAGCTGTATTTTAGGACACAGTGTCATGTAACAAGTATCAGCATGCTCATAGAGGCTAACCAGATATGATTTGTTAAAATTACCAAATATGGTTTCTTTGAGATGAAGTTCATGTGTGAGTGCAGAAGAGTCAAAATTATGAAGCCGGGACATAATCCCTGAAGAACACTGGACAGATCAAATAATATATGAAACTTCCTTCTAAAGTCTTCTGTATTTCTATCTCTTCAGCATAGTTTAAATATTTCTCTAGTGTTTAATCTTCACAGATGGATCTTTCTTCTTTATCGATTTGCATTTGAATGCTGCCTCATTCTCTTCTGCTTACTTTATATGTTAGTTGGGGTACTATAGAGGTAGGAATGTGAGCCCAGCATATTGTTTTACAATCTTAATGAGGTGGTGTTTGCTAGATTATGAGTAAATTTTATTCAGTACCCCAAAATTTTATTGCTAACTTAAGTCCTGTTGAATTTCTAATCGTGTTATAACTTTAGTCCTATAAACAGAATACTCCTTTTTGGTTACAGAATTTGGTTTAATATTTAAAACTCAACATTCAACTGCAAATTTTTACTTATAAAAACTCTATTGTACATAATCGGTAATGTGTTGAAATAAAATATTAAATGATAGTTTTTTATGTTTTCCCATTTCCTGGTATATAATCTAGTCCTTATTTATTTAGAAGAATTTACAGATTTGTAGAGGCTTAAGAATGATATATCAGACATTTGAAGAAAAGAGACAGTCAATGCTCAGTTTTTAAGGTTCAAATTAGATTCAGGAAACCCAAGACTGAAATATTAGTTTGTTAGTTTGATAGTGGGCCTATAACAAAATATCACAGCCTGGGTGGCTGAAGCAACAGAAATTTGTTTCCTCACAGATCTAGAGCCTAGAAGTCCAAGATCAAGGTGTTGGCAGGTTTGGTCTCTCCTGAGGCCTCTCCTTGGCTTGCAGACGGCCACTTTCTGACTGTGTCCTCGCATGGCCTTTACTTTATGCTCCTGCATAAAGAAACTGGTGGTGCAGTGGTTAAGAATCTGCCTGCCAATGCAGGGGACATGGGTTCGAGCTCTGGTCCGGGAAGATCCCACATGCTGCGGAGCAACTAAGCCCGTGTGCCACAACTACTGAGCCTGTGCTCTAGAGCCCACGAGACACAACTACTGAGCCTGTGAGCCACAACTACTGAAGCCTGTGCGCCTAGAGCCCATGCTCCGCAACAAGAGAAGCCACCACAATGAGAAGCTTATGCACCACAACAAAGAGTAGCCCCTGCACGCCATAACTAGAGAAAGCCTGAGCGCAGCAACAAAGACACAACATAGCCAAAAATTAAAAAAACAAAAAAAACCCACCAGGTGTTTCTTTGTGTTCAGTTCTCCTCCTTGTACAAGAACACCAGTCAGACAGGATTAGGGACTACCTGTACAACTTCATTTCACCTAGTTACCTCTTTTAAGGCTCTATCTCCAAATAAAGCTGCATTCTGAGGTACTAGGGGTACCTCAGACTTCAACACATGGATTTGGAGGGAACACAGTTCAGCCTGTAACAATTAGTGTTGTGTGAAAACACTTTGTGAGTATTCATGAGTGAAGTCCTGACATATACAATAGAGTGTAAGAAGGTAAAATCCTCCGTTTCTAACATTCTCTTGTCCAGGGAACTATATGAGTTCCCCGGGATAAGAGAGGCAGGACAATAAGAGACTTGCTAGAGAGATTCATAGTTTTTCATGCCTGAAAAGAGGCTCTTTGACTGTACCCCTAGGTAGGCAGGGGATTGGGATTTGCTGGGTAGGTACCTACCCTAGGTAGGTAGAGGGATTTGGGCCTGTTTACTAACAGGAGATTCAGGGAACAACAAGCCCACTGATGAAACAATGGGCCCAGCATTGCTCCAGAACATTCACATAACAGTGACTAATGAATTATCTAGATGGAGGGGCTTGAGGTATCCTCATAGAAATTTGTGCTCCCAAGCTGCTAGTCAGACATTTTCTTTTTGCCCCAAATAAAGGCAAAGAAGTTGACTGGAAAAGGTGTCCCACAGTGTGACAAGGATGATCCAATCAAATGGAACATGAGAGCTGAATGTCACATGAGGACAAGGCTTCTTCATCCAGATTGCAGTGCACTGAGATTCTGACTGCTGCAGATTCCAGCATAAGTGTATTCTGATGAATGATAGCCAGAGAAGAACACTGTACATTTTGGCAGGTGTCAGCATAAGATGGCTGTGAACCACGTTCTTTCCTGATAAATAGTGACAGAGGAATCTTCATTTGACTGAAATGATGGAAAAACCACCACATTCTGACATAATTTCCTTTCAAGAGCCTGGAGACTCAGTAATTCACAACTAGGCAGAATGTTAGCTTCAAGAAAGGATTGGGACATTAAAAAATTAGAGATTTTATGTTTTTTGCATGCATAAATTATTTGGCTATGAATTTCTATCTGGTACACATTTTTTTCAAAAGCTTATTAAGGTTTGAATGTTTGTATGTTACCTGGGGTGGGGTGTACTTTTGTAATACATTTTTTTGTTTGTTTGTATTGTTTTCCTCAAAGCAGAGTGACTGAATGGCAACCATGGTTATAAACCTTAGACTAGGCAAAGTTTTAACTGCTTTACTTTGGAGAACACACCTAACTATTTTGCAGAATCTGAATGCCTAAATTTGCTTAAATAAACAATAGTGAAAGATATACTATACCTGATCTCAGAACAAAACCAGCAGTGAAATGCCAAATGCATCCTGAACTATTCTGTTACCTTTCTGCCTTGCTTATGCACTTTCCTCTCAAATGGCACAGATCATAAACACTGTCAGCAGTATGTACCTGAATAATGCATCAGGAGACTGGAAGTTACTAAAAGGAAAGAAAAAAATCCCAAACTGCTGAAACAGCAATACTAACCACCATTACTGAGATTGTCAGTTTATGATAGAGATTATTGGTAGTTTCTGTTACTTATGTGGACTAGCTCATAATTCATAAGGAAACATCCTTGCTTATTTGTTCCACATAATAAAATGAACTTACTCTGGAACATGGCCAGGGTCTGATGGGGTAGTTATTGCATCAGCTTCATTAGCTTAGACATGTTTAACTATTTTTAGGCTCAGTTTTCTCATCTATAAAATAGGAAAGTGCTATTTTAAGAGTTGTGTGGTTGAAATTATGAATTTAATTTTCCTCAATAATATAATTATTGTTTCCTAATTATAGCATCATTTTTATAAATTTCTGGGTCAACACTTCTGGTGAAGTTTTAATATTACAAAAAATATGTTCAAAAGGGAGAAATTTTGTAGCTGGAATAGTGCATACTTCGAAATTCTTAGGTAAACTTATCAGTTGTAATTGAGAGATGAATAGATTTTGGAAAATAAGAAAGCTGATTTGGTAAGATTTAAATATATAAATTCATATTAATGTACTGTTTTAAATAAGCTGACTTGAATAGGCAGAATACCCAATAAGATTTGTTTACTTATTACCTTTCAGGAATTTGTTAATAGATCAAATTCTATAGTAGTCTAAAGACTTCTCCTTTGTAGTCTAAAGATCTATTTTTACATATTGTAAAAATAGATCTTTAGACTACAAAGGAGAAAAAGAAAAAAAACTAGACAAAGTTTTATAGCCACCTAAATAAAATTGATTACGTTTTCAGAAAAAAAAGAGGGTATGGGAATTAAATTATTAAGTTTTACTTTGTTTTCAATTCTTGTTTGGAGACTGTCGTATAAAATAGACTAGTATAATTTTAACTTTCCCTCTGATTATTTTTCATTGAACAGCACCATTCTAATGAATGCAATGATTTCACTAGCCAGACTAGAAAAAAATATTTTTTAAATTTATTCAGCAGTATAGTATTCCGAATAGAATTTTAGTCCGTAGAAAACCAGGACTTATGTCTAATTAATAGTTTAAGTAGAATCCATTACTTGACCATCAAATCTCTTGAATGCTCATATTTAAGTAAACATTTTTGATTTGCGTTAACAATTAAATTAGAATGAAATCCAATAAAAGTTCCATTAGCAATTTAAAGATTCAGATTTGCAAAATGTACAGTGAATTCTAATCTTCTTTCAGTGATTGATGTACATGTTCAGAATATTAAGCTCTTACATGTTCCTAATGACATTTTCATTTTCACATGCAGTGCACATGTTGAGTCAGTCAATGCCTTCTAATATGTCTTATTCTAGTAAAGCAACCTGGAACTGGTAATTGATGTTATTATCAACAAATGAAATAAATCAATCGAAGTGAATATCACAATTCTCTTTTTTCTTCACTTAATATAATTATGATAAAATATTTTGATGTGCTCCAAAAAAGCAATTTCACTGTGTGTGAGCTGCTTTCTGGATGAATAGAGTGAATATGAATAGAATTTTTTGTAGAAATAACAAGCTTTTTTAACTCTGCCATTTATGTTATATAAGAGAGGATTCAGAAGAATAAATAGGGAGATCTATTTAAAAGAAGAAAAAAGAAATTTCACTTTAACCGTTATGATTTATATGCCAAAGAGCCTAAGAGTTATAGGATGCAGACTTAAAAAAATGTTCTATAAGCAAAATTTTCCTTAAATGTGGCCAACTTTTATTGAACTATATTAATGTATTGGAAATATATTTTCAAATCGATCAAACAGACTGATACATAGTTTGACAACTCACAAAATATTTGAAATCATGATTGCATCAAATTTCAGACTGTGTAGTTACTGCAGATTAGTGTGAAGCATTAGGCAGCCCATGTGTAGAGGCAGAAGAGTAAAAGGTATTGGTAGATTCCATGATATGAAACCCCAAATGCCCACCTTGAAAGCAGTGTCAGGGTTATGGTGATGCGCTCAGCTGTAGGTGCTGCAAGCAATGTGTAGCATGTGATATCAGAAGGCAGGTTTCATGACACAAAGCAGTCTTACAGTTAAGGGGTAAAATCTAGTAATAGGTGCTGCTCAGGTCAGCAGTTGGGGTCTCAGCATCAGGCAGTGGGTCGCCTTGACCTCAGTATTTAACCAGGAATCACATGGAGAACTCTAGCACCAGGAAGGGAAAGCACGGTTTCAGTTTCAGGCAGGTGAGCAAGGGCAGAAACAGGGAAAAGGATTAAGGTGATTATGGATTCAAAAGACTGGAGAAAGGAGAAATATAAAGGGATCTCCCTCTTGACAGACTATTATATTTCTGAACAATTCTGCAGTCATTAACTATGGACTATGGTTAACAATGATGTGTTAATATAGCTTCATCTTTGGTAAAAAATGTACCTTTCTGTTGAATGATGCTGATAATGGGAGAGGCTAGGCATGTATGTAGGCAGAGGTTATATGGGAAATCTCCATACATTCCTCCCAATTTTGTTGTAAACCTAAAAATGCTGTTAAAAAAAGTCTTAAAAAAAAAGAATGTAAAGCAAATTATGAAGCCAAATGCAAATTGATTTATTTCTCCTTAAATCCAGTTCATTTTCCCTCTATAATTCATTTTTCTTTTATTGCTGAATAGAACTTTCCCTTCAAATTTGCCCTATAACTTATAGTTTACCTTAATATATGTAAAAGAATAGTGATTCAGAAAGTCGATAACACAAAATTATGTATATATAGATGCACATATATGGTATATATGAGGGATCTTACACATGTGAATGCAGTGGTGGTTATGGTAAATAATGTTAGGAAATGTTTTAATTGGAATAAGGTGGCAAATGTTTGATTTGTAATTATTTGACTTGGGTGTGTGTTTTTTTAAAGGAGTTTGCAGCGTGGCTGATTTCTATTGGGAAAAAATGAGGTGATACATATTAATGAATTTATCATTTCCTTAATATTATGAAATAATTAAGGATACAGCTAACTATGAGAAAACGAAGGACTGATTATTAAAAGAAAAAAAAAGCTTTGATTTTATTCTTTACAGCTGACTACATATAATACCAGTGTAATGTATAAAGTTGTATCTTCTCTTTTGCCATTATTGGTAGAGTTTCAGAGAGCTGTAATTGTGAATTTTTAGTTTAATAATGCAAACCTGACAGTAAAAATGGACTCTGTCACTGTGTTAATGAAGACTTTTTGCAGAACTTGAAAGATAACATACCCAGCAATTGTGAAATAATGCGGATTCTGCAAAAAACAGCGAAAGTAAGCAAAATAGCTTCAGAACAATACAATGTGGGTCTCAGGGACAGAATATGGTTTGCTGTTCTGTTTATCCACTTGTCATAGATGACGCCATTTTCCTAACAAGTTAATTATTGATGTCCCTAAGGCTCTTTCCCAAAGATAATACTATATTTCTTACGGGATAAAAATGATTTTTAATGAAAATATCTGCAATTAGATCCAGACATCAGAATGTGTTCTGCCTTCAATAAGGGACTTCATGATCTTATCCAGATATCAGGAAAAGCTCCTGTCTGGTTTGTTGTCTGTTTAAAGGATAAAACTGACAAGTTCTTAAGACAATGAAAATTAATATAGAGCTAGTGATTTTTATTTTAAATAATTTAGACTACTTAAGGAAATTCGTTTCAAGATAGATGCAAAAATTTAAAATGAAAATCTGATTTTTAAATATTTTCAGTAAGGGAGAAAATGCATCCTCTTATAAGCAAGCAAATAGGCCCACACTGAGAAATCTCTAATTTTAAATGGAATGTTCAGACATTGGAGAGAGGATTCCTAGCAGAGAATGAAATATAACGAGTAACCTGAGTCTATAACTATAATATAAGAACGATTTATTTTTTTTTTTATTTTTTTTTTCTTCCCTTGAGTGGTTTTTTGGTTAGCAGGCTCTGGATCAGGAGTGTGAAAATGAAAGTTTACCAAACTGCGGAAGAAGGCCTCTGTACCTAAACAAATGTTAAATCTGGTCATATCATCCTCAGTTAATAGTTACCTTAAAATATAAGATAACAGCAGTGCTTGTGTTTTGTTTCAATTCTGCAATAACCCAAGAACTTAATAAAATTTTACCTTGAGCCACATGTAAAGGGACTGAAAAAACATCAAAAACAAAAACAAAATTACCACAACAAAGGATAATTAAAAAAAAAAGTGAGACAGATCACAAAACTATGTCTATGTTTTAGAATGTTTAACCTATTTTTTACTTGCGTTTGAAAAACTAATCCACACATGGATTTTAGTAATAGTCTAATAGAATAACACTGAACAATGAAAAAGAAACCCAATCCTTCTCTGCCACGACTCTTTCAGACTTCTTTACCCAGAGGCAAAACAAACACCCTTCTTCCCTGAATACCCTTCCCCTTTCTGATCTGGGCTGCTATTTCTCTACCACACTAGGAATCAACCACCTCCATGCCTTTAGGGTTCTTCACAGTATTAAAGTAAGCTTCTCAGCTCCATCAATCTTGGTTGCAACAATCCTCTTGTTTTTCCTTATTTCCCTTGACTTGGATTTGATGAAGAGAGCCAACAATATATGATAAATCACCATCTTGTCAGGAACACCAGAGGTCTTTCTTTCAATATATTGATCAATATAAGGATAAATTACTAGTACGTAATATTTTTCCTACATCCTGAATAAGTGGATATAGTTCTACATTTATTCAAGTTTTATTTCATTTCCATCAGTAGAGCTTTAAAGTTTTTCCTCCTCTAAATTGTTTCATGGTTCTCATTCAGTTTTATTGCTAGATCTTTATGCTTTTGAACCTATTTTGAATTGAGTATTTTATTCTATTATATTCCCCAGATTGTTACTGTATGTGTATAATATACTTTTAAGTGGTAACTTAATAATGGACCCCCTGAAATAATTAGTCAATTATTTAGGGAAGTTCTCTCTCTCCCCAGCTGATGATTTTAATTTTTCTAGATGTGCAGTAATAAATAAAGATAAACCTTTATATTCTTTGGGGGAACTCAATATCAATATTTAACATGGAAAAGACTGACAACCGCACTCCAATTTTATTTTTTATTTTCTACTAGGGATAAGTTTATTTATTTTTTTATTTATTCATTTGTTTATTTGTTTTTATTCACTAGGGTGCTGGTTATGTGCCAGACACTGTTCTAGGTGTTATTTACACTAAAGAACAAACATAAAAATCCCTGACCTCCTATATCTTATATTTTAGTGAAAGAGAAGCCTAATAAACAATGGTTAATACATAGTGAAAGGGAAAGATGCTGCTTTTTTGTTTGTTTTCTTCGTGGGTTTAGTGCATGTTGTACAATTTTCTCTATCATGGTCAAGGAAGTCCTTGCTGAGAAGGTGACATTTGAGAAAAGACCTGATGAAGACAAGGAAAGGAGCTATGCAATTGTCCAGGAAAAGAGATTTCCAGACAGAAAAACCAGGAAGTGAAGTCCTGAGGCAGGGACATGTCTGGCAGGTTCAGAAAATAGCAAATTTCAATGGGGCTGGAGCTGAATGCAAGGGGTATATACTAGGCAACATGTAACAATAGAAATCTAGAAAAATGAGAATAGGTTTTTGAAAAGAATAAATATGGTCTGTGGACCCTTGTTTCAAATGACAAACATAATGTGAATTGGCTTAGTTCTAGGAAGAATAAATTATTGGAAGGATGCTGGAATACCTTCTCCAACAAGAAGACTGAGGTTGCATGAACCAGAGCCAAGAGAATTGTGCATCTCCATCCTCCTCACTCTCCATCTCTCTTGCATGTTTCTCTCTGGATGTCAGCATCATTCTCACAGACCAGGTTCCTTCACAGCTCCACCATCAGAGAAAGACATCTTTCTTAATTTAGTTCTGATTTTTGAAATCACAAAAAAGGTCTTTGGACTAACTTGAGACATTTATCAACTCCCAGACTGATTAATATGGCCAGTGGGTAGAGGGTGGAATGCTGTGTATGGTAGACTTAATAGCACTAAATGTTTAAAGTGAGCATTAGGAGCTATTCACTTATGGAAGGGGTACACTGCATATAGATTTTTACTACATATTGTTAAGATTTAACTGAATCCTAAGACAAAGTAAAACTTACATGTATCCATTTGCAATGGGTTCATATCTTCATATATTGCTGAATAATTCTCTGTACTCAAATGGCTTCTAGATATGACTAAAGTCTATGACTAAAGTCTTTGAAGATGTATCTGTAATCATTGAACCTTTATTCAAAGTAACTTTTTGACTGGTATCTTATTTCTAAGAAAGCTGAAGATAATGTTATTTCTGTAGAGAAATATTCTTAAGTAAGCAGTTATGTTGTGATTATTTTTGATTAATCAGAAATTCTCTTTTCTTCTCACAAATTTACTCCTATAGTCCATGTATTATTTCTCTACCATGTCAGGATGCATTCTTGTTATTGCATCCAGAACAGTAAATACAATAAAATTGGCCTTTGCCCTCATGGAGTTGGACTGACAGATGATATTTAAGTACTGTGTGATTAGCATCGCAAAAAGTGTTACAAAAATGTGATGTGTTACAAAGAGAGAATTACAGCATGACTGAGATTAAAATAGGAAGCTTTTTCCATCTATTTGTGTCATCTTTGATTTCTTTCAACAATGTCTTATAGTTTTTGGAGTACAGGTCTTTTGTCTCCTTAGGTAGGTTTATTCCTAGGTATTTTATTCTTTTGGATGCGATGGTAAATGGGATTGTTTCTTGAATTTCTCTTTCTGATCTTTCATTGTTAGTGTATAGAAATGCAATAGATTTCTGTGTATTAATTTTGTAACCTGCAACTTTACCAAGTTCATTGATGAGCTCTAGTAGTTTTCTGGTAGCATCTTTAGGATTTTCTACATATAGTATCATGTCATCGGCAAATGGTGACAGTTTAACTTCTTCTTTTCCAATTTGGATTCCTTTTATTTCTTTTTCTTCTCTGATTGCCATAGCTAGGACTTCCAAAACTATGTTGAATAAAAGTGGCGAGAGTAGACATTCTTGTCTTGTTCCTGATCTTAGAGGAAATGTTTTCAGATGGAAAGATATACCATATTCTTGGATTGGAAGAATCAATACTGTCAAAATGACTATACTACCCAAGGCAATCTACAGATTCAATGCAATATGTATCAAATTACCAATAGAATTTTTCACAGAACTAGAACAAAAAATCTTAAAAGTTGTATGGAGACACAAAAGACCCTGAATAGCCAAAGCAATCTTGAGAAAGAAAAGTGGAGCTGGAAGAATCCAGCTCCCTGCCTTCAGACTATACTACAAAGCTATTGTCAGCAAAACAGTATGGTACTGACATAAAAATAGAAATATAGATCAATGAAATAGATAGAAAGCCCAGAAATAAACCCACACACCTATGGTCAATTAATATATGACAAAGGAGGCAAGACTATAAAACGGAGGAAAGACAGTCTCTTCAATAAGTGGTGCTGGGAAAACTGGACAGTGACATGTAAAACAATGAAATTAGAACACTCCCTAACACCATACACAAAAATAAACTCAAAATGGATTAAAGACCTAAATGTGAGACCAGACACTCTAAAACTCTTAGAGGAACACATAGGCAGAACACAAATTGCAGCAATATATTTTTTGATCCATCTCCCAGAGTACTGGAAATAAAACAAAAGCAAACTAATGGGACCTAATTAAACTCAAAAGCTTTTGCACAGCAAATGAAACCATAAACAAAATGAAAAGACAACCTACAGAATAGGAGAAAATATTTGCAAATGATGTGACCGACAAGGGGTTAGTCTCCAAAATTTACAAACAACTCATTCAGCTTAATATCATCAAAACAAACCACCCAATCAGATAATGGGCAGAAGCCTAAATAAACATTTCTCCAAAGAAGACATACAGATGGCCAAGGGGAACATGAAAAGATATTAAACATCACTAATTATTAGAGAAATGCAAGTCAAAACTACAATGAGATATCACCTCACACCAGTCAGAATGGCTATCATCAAAAAATTCACAAACAATAAATGCTGGAGAGGGTGTGGAGAGAAGGGAGCCCTCCTACACTGTTGGTGGGAAAGTAAATTGGTACAGCCACTATGGAGAACAGTATGGAGCTTCCTTAAAAAACTAAAAATAGAGCTACCATATGATCCCACAATCCTACTCTTGGGCAGGTATCCAGAGAAAAACATGGTCAGAAAGGATACATGCACCCCAGTGTTCATTGCAGCACTGTTTACAAGAGCCAAGTCATGGAAGCAACCTAAATGTCTATTTACAGAAGAATGGGTAAAGAAGATGTGGTACATATATACAATGGAATACTACTCGGCCATTAAAAAGAATGAAATAATGCCACTTGTAGCAACATGGATGGATCTAGAAATTGTCATACTGAGTGAAGTAAGTCAGACAGAGAAAGAATTATCATATGATATCGCTAATATGCAGAATCTAAAAAAATGATAAAAATGAAACTATTTACAAAACAGAAACAGACTCACAGACTTCGAAAATGAACTTATGTTTACTAGGGGTGAGGTATGGGGAGAGGGATAGTTAGGGAGTTTGGGATTGACATGCTCACACTGCTATATTTAAAATGTGTCACCAACAAGGACCTACTGTGTAACACAGGGAACTCTTCTCAATATTATGTAACAACCTAAATGGGAAAAGAATTTTAAAAAAATAGATACATGTATATGTATAACTGAATCACTTTGCTGTACACCTGAAACTAACACAACACTGTTAATCAACTTTATTCCAATATAAAATTAAAAGTTAAAAAATTAAAAAATAAAATAAAATAGGAAGCTTTTTAAAATTTATTAGCTTAAAATTAATTTTATCTTATTATTTGAAAGTAGTTATAATACCAATTCATGGGATTCTATTTATATTGCTATTAAAATTGTAATTACTCATGCTTAACTATTCTAATCATTATTAATTAGTTAAGACCTTAGAGCACTCCACAGTTGGTATGTTTAAAACAATTATCATATAACTTTACAAATGTTACACTTAGGGAAGTGTAGAGTAGTAGTGTAAGATTAGAAAACAAAGGTACTTCAGGACATTGTGACATTAAAGTAATACAACTTACCTTAATGTTTATATCTATATTTAGTATAAGTGAATATATATGTGTATGTATATATATATGTATACATGCATTTCCTATATTAGTCCTATTACCTTATTAGATGGAACAGATTGAAATACACATATATCTTTAAAAGTTAAGAATAATGAAAAAATGCATGCCATAAAAATCTGAAGAGATATCAGGTGATACTGCCATATTTCTATGTACATCCTAAGATTTTTTGGTGACACAGTTGGAGATTAAATACTGACATGAACATCAGCACCTACATTATTATAATTATCATCTAAAACACCATTGTCTACCTATGCAAGAGCCATTCTCATTTCTTCTGTACCTAATGAATCTCAATTTTGCTCAGTTCTCAGTGGTCAATATCCTCATAGAAGGTGAGTCTATCCCTAGTCCTAAGGGGTGAATGCTGGCAAGTGTAAGATGGTTGTAATATACCGATCATGGTAATTCTGTTTCTTTTGCCATTGGTTGGTCTAGGCATAGGTCTGTGATTCTACCCTGGGTAACAATTTGTTAGGGGAAGTCTACCAGATAACTTACTGAAAGTGGTTTTTCCCTACTCTGAAGAAGACAAAAACAGGAACGCTTCCTTTTCTGTTTAGGTATGTAATCCCAAGAGTAGGGGATAAAAATTCTAGTTAAGAATTGTTACAGGCACTTTAAGATTATCATGAGAGAAACGGAAAACACCCTGAAGGTGTCAGGACAGAAAAAGGGAAAGTGTTAGGGTATGTGATAATTTTGCTATTCCACAGAATTAACCATCTCTGACAAAGATTACTTCTGAATTTATTACTTACAATTAAATAAAATCAAATAAACTTTATTACTTAAGCCACTTCTAATCAAGAACTAAGAAACTTACTACTAAAGATCATAACTGATGTAACCATGATGTTTGTTAAAAAATTTCTATGTGCCAGATCCAGTGGTAATAGCTTTACATGGATTATCTCATTAATCTTCTTAAGTAAGATTATTATCCTATTTTATATATGCAGAAAGTGAGATTTATAGAGGTAAAATAGCTACCCATGGTCACACACCAAGTAAGTAGCAGAGCTTTCAAATATAAATAAAGTTACTCTGATTCCAAAGTTATTCTCCTCTGAGAAGAATGACTTCTTCTTGCCCAATTTTTAAAATTTACAGCACATTACATTTATATTTATCAGTTTTCGGTTTGTTTTCTTACACAGGAATACAAAATATAAAATCTGTTGTGTTTTC
Organism: Eubalaena glacialis; assembly: GCF_028564815.1. Classification (NCBI taxonomy): domain Eukaryota; kingdom Metazoa; phylum Chordata; class Mammalia; order Artiodactyla; family Balaenidae; genus Eubalaena; species Eubalaena glacialis. Next base: position 27,027,653 of record NC_083732.1, on the reverse strand, counting down.
AGAACCAATTTGGTTCAATGATATCTAAATTCCCACATATATGATCCTAGGTCTATTTATAATTCTATTTATATATTTCTATTTATACTTCATTTAGAGAAATTATCTAAGATGTTAAACCACTTTATTTTTCAAAATAAAAATACTTCCTCATATTCATAACTATCTTTTATTATTGATCATTGTGCAAGCAGCACCTAGTCAAAATTGATGACAAAGGGCTATGTTTTTGTAGGTTCCTCTACTGTGTTCTTTTTCTTTTTACTCCAATCCACTTTCCTTTTTTAAAAAAAATTATTTATTTAATTTATTTATTTTTGGCTGCATTGGGTCTTTTGTTGCTGCACGTGGGCTTTCTCTAGTTGCAGTGAGTGGAGGCTTCTCTTGTTGTGGAGCACGGGTTCTAGGTGTGTGGGCTTCAGTAGTTGTGGTAGGCAGGCTCAGTAGTTGTGGCTCAGGGACTTAGTTTCTCCAAGGCATGTGGGATCTTCCCGGACCAGGGCTCAAACCCCTGTCCCCTGCACTGGCCAGCAGATTCTTAACCACTGCACCACCAGGGAAGTCTCCCAATCCACTTTCTGCATTGCTTCTGGAGTTATTTTTCTGACACATATTCTATTCATCTCATTTTAGACTTTAAAATTTTTGAATATTTTCCCAGAATAAATTCAAGTTCTTCAACATGGCTCAAGAGACTTGTAATATAGCCTTAGCAGACCTTCCAGTTTTCCTCTCTCTGTCTCCCTCTGTATGTGTGCATATGTTTAGATATATGTGTAAACTTTCTACTTTTTTCTTTATTGTGTTTGCATCCTTAGTACCTAACCTTATATCTGGCATATAGTAGGTGATTAGTAACTCTTTGTCGAATGAATTCCTATAACCGAAAGCATTCATTCAATTCAAACCATATTAACCTTACACAGAGAATGCCATTTGGAGCCCAACCTAAGCATCAATATTGCCAATTGCTTCTCTTCTAGGAGCCAATTAAAATCAAGTACTTTCTTAGTATTAGATGCAGAATGGGGCTATAAAATAGAATTCCTGTGTGAAGCATAAAATGCTGTGTTTTTTCTTCCCTGTGTGAGCTGTAAAACTTGACTTTTTAAAGAGTGTAATGGAAAGGTAAAAGCTACTAACTGAACTGCTTACAAGAAGTCAATATCACCAGCGATAGAATAGGGGTGAAGACCCCGTTTATAAAAGACAGCTTGTGTATAAGGGAAGGGTTACCTCACTATTGGTCTATGGGAACTCTGTGCTAGTTTCCAGTGATGATTGTTGCCATGATACTAAACTTTGCACATAACAGGAATGAAAAATATTAACTGGCGATTCATAATGTTCTATTTAAATACTGAAACACCCTAAGATGTTTTTTGTACCAGCTTGTTAACATTGTCTACTCAAAATGTGTAGATTGATGTTAATATTTGTTTTATTATATCTAGTCACACTGCCTGGTTTTGCAGTATGAATGACCCCTCAATAACTTGAGCTTTGGCTGATAAATTTATGCACTTATCTGAATGACCTATTATCTGGAGACAAAGCACATCTTGTTGGACCAAGAGAAAATTCTAGAAGCTACACTTACATGATCCAGACTTTACTAATATTTGTCTTATACTTCTTTACTTCTGTTGCTGGGAACCTATATATGCAACTACATTATATATACATATATTCATATTCATTCTACTAAAAGATAAGGGGTGTTACCTTGGAAATAACGTTAAGTACTCAGGCTTACCCAGCATCCCTATTTCTCTCCTGATTCAGTGAGATCTGAGAATCCTGTGACCCTAGTGATCTGATAACCATGTCTTCATCCACTCTGTGATGTTGGTTATCATTTAGGCCATCAAAATTATAGTATTATTTTCCTCCTGAATAGCTCAGTTCACCCATTATCTGGAATTACTGAGGAGATTAACCTGGTTTTACAAACCGTTACTCTTATAAGAGACTAAATGAGTGTGAAATCACTATATTTTATTCTCAGGATGCATTCTATTTGTGACAGTAATCATGCAGGTAGATTTTAGTTTCAGAGGTTCTTTTGACTTTATGTAAAATCAAACAAAAGGGAACATGATGGATTCAATCATCAGAGAGTGCGGTAACATGAAAAATGAGTCATGTGTGATTTATATTCAATATTGAATAACAAAACTGACTGCATGCATTTTAAACCAGGTACTTAATTTGAGAAACTACAGGGGTATAAGAAAATAGTCAATATTTTGAAAAGTTATCTTATAACTTTTGGCAAAAACAAGGCCATATTAAATAAATGAGGGATGAGGTTATTTTGTTAAGTTGAAAAAGATAAAAATGAACTTTGCCAACAGAATTGAAATGTAAACAACTTCCAAGGAATTTGGATTTCTGAAAGTTAAAAATTATATTATCAAATTAGTATTTATGTCCTCTCTCCTGCCGCTGTCAGCTATATAGAATCCTGGCTCTGCAGACAAAGTCTTTGGATCTTTATTTAGCAAAATAACATTAACGGGCAGAAAAACATTGTGATGGTCTAAAAATACCTACACATAGTCACATTAAAAAAGGGCAGAAAATTACCTGAAGGAAGATACAATACAGATGATAAGGAGTAAGATATTTTAGATATTTGGAATATTTGGGGAGAATTGGGAAGAAAATGCTCTTCAAGGCAGATGACACACACACACACACACACACGCACACACACACTTTATTGCCTCTCATTTGATGTTCACTTCAGAAGTCAGTCTATAATGCAATATTATGTAGAGTCTAAATACCTTTTATATATTTCTTGTTAAGTTATAACACTGGAGGATGAAAATCACCTCTTAAATCCAAATACCCTGAAGTTTCCCTCCCATATTGAAAGGGAACGTAATTTTTCAACATGTGTACCCATTAAAGTAGCTAGAATGTAAAATTGTGTGAATAATGCCAATTTTTCAATACTAGGATCACATTCAATATGGTAAGATGTTTCAATAAAATGAAAGGCACAAGTCACTTAGGACATATTCATAATCATTTTATCAAATTATGAGTAGACTTTATTGTAAATCTTGGCTTTTTTGTCTCTCTTATTTATGTTTTGCTTCTGTCTAATCTTGATTTATCTTTCTCATATACCTATTTCTAACCAAGGAAAGATACTAGAGAAAATTTTTAATAAACTCCCTTTCTTGTTATTAAATGACATCACACTTTGGCATTTTATTCAATCTTTTGTAAGAGTGTATATTGTTTTAATATTTTTCATTTTTGAAGTGGACTCTCTTATTAACACTGTGTTAAGACTGAGACACAAGTTAGTACTTCTTCAAAAGGGTTACATTTTGGACTTCCCCGGTGGCGCAGTGGTTGAGAATCTGCCTGCCAATGCAGGGGACACGGGTTCGAGCCCTGGTCTGGGAAGATCCCACATGCCGCGCAGCAACTAAGCCCGTGTGCCACAACTACTGAGCCTGCGCGTCTGAAGCCTGTGCTCCGCAACAAGAGAGGCCGCGATAGTGAGAGGCCCGCGCACCGCAATGAAGAGTGGTCCCCACTTGCCGCAACTAGAGAAAGCCCTCGCACAGAAACGAAGACCCAACACAGCCATAAATAAATAAATAAATAAATAAATAATTTAAAAAAACGAATCTGGTTGTGTTCCAATAAAACTTTATAAAAAAAAAAAGGGTTACATTTTATTAACTTTATTGTCTACTAAATATATCACTATACCTAATATAATCCAAATATTTACAAAAAAGTGGTATTTTGAGAGAATGAGGATGTTCACTTTAATCCATGTTGGGTGTATGAGGAAACTAAAAGACAAGGATGAAACTCTGCTAAAATTACTAAGTGGAATTCCATCCTTATAAATATCTCTAAAGAAGGGAGTGGGAAGAGATCATAGTGTTCATAATATGGGAGTGAGTATGCATCCTAAAAATCACTGATAGATAAAGAAAAAGAATCTAAACATAGAAAAAAATGTGGTTAGGTAGACAGGCATCAGGACTCTATAAGGAAGTGGCAGTTTCTAGACCTTTAATTTGAAGTGAAAAGAAGAGTATAGTTCCTAAGGAGGGCTAAGAAGAAAAGACCATAATCAAACAGGAACTCTCTATATCAAGAAGAAATACCTATACAGGTAACAACATAGTGAGAAGTTTTATTATTAGTGCTGATATATAAGAGGTGACTGTGTATATTAGGTAGCTATCAGTATATAATAAACCACTCCTGAAACCTAGCAGTTTAAAGCAACAATTTATTGTTGCTCACATATTTATGTGTTGATTGAGCAGTTCTACACATCTGAGCCTGTCTCAGCTGATTTCAAACAGGCTCACTCATGTACCTGTAGTCAGCTGGCAGACAGGCTGAGGGCTAGCTGGTCTGGAATGGCCTCACCTAGGACAACTTGACATTTTTCCATGAGAGGTTTTCTTAGACCCCTCCAGCAAACAATCCCAGGTCTATTTTTGTGTTAATGGCAGAGATCCAAGAGTGGGAGCAGATACTCACAAGGGCTTATTAAAGCTTCTACTTGTGTCAATTTTGTTATTGTCCCATTTGCCAACACATATGGCCAATCCCAGAGAACATGTGGAAGACCAATACTAAAGAGGATGAATACAGCATTACCTGAGATATTGAGAACAATTAATGCAGTCATCCTCTCAAAATGGGTGTAAGGACAAGATGGACATTCAAATCTAAAAAATAGAGTGTGAAGTCAAGGCCAGATTAACAATAAACTGGATTTGATACAGAATCCCAGAGGGATTCCGAGAGTGCCATATACCTCCACCTAAGAACCAGAATAACATTTTAAAACAGTTAGAACTCAAGCAAAAGATGGTGCTAAAACAATGCTATGGAGAGGAAAAAGAAAATTGGCCAGGAAAGGTTTCTATGAGACAACTAAATACCAGACACATTTTATCTGGTCATGTGTTTACAGAATTTTAAGGACTTTTTTAGTAGATACGGGTGTCCTCTCTTTATGGGCACACAGGAAGAAAACATTTACTCTTCCCATTGTAAATGTATGTAGCCAATGGGTTGTTTTTATAAAACATTTAATTGCTAGTAAAATATTCTTATTATTCCCTTCACTTCTGCAAAAACCAGAAAAGATTCATGATGGATGATAGTACCACAAGATCAGTGGGGCCTGAGTTTCTGCATAAAGAATAGTTGCTATGGAAAAATGTTTTTAATTATGGTAGACTTTCCTTGAATATAAATTAATATCTTTGTGTTAGGCTATTGAAATTTCCAGGGTTGTTAAAGTAGGCAAAGGTCTCTTGTAATCACTAATAAAGCAAAGCAATTAGCCAGATTAAATATTTTACAAGCTCACTGTTAACTGTTTTCTTATACAATACTAATGACTATTCTTGTTGCATAATATCAGAGGGTACATGGTATATATATATATATATATATATATATATATATATATATATATATACACATATACACACATATATATATATACATACGACATTGCAAAAAGCTTAACTTTCATCACTTGGTTAATGTAGTGTTTACTAGGTTTCTATGCTGTAAAGTTACTGTTTTTCCCTTTCCCTACTCTCCTCTTTGAAACTGAGCCACAAAGTCAAGCTCAAATTCTTCTGTGAGAAGCATATAATAGTTTTTATAAGTTCCTATATTCAGTGTGTCAATATTTTGTTAAGAATTTTTGTTTTTATATTCATGAGAGGTAGTTTTCTTTTTCCCTTGAGATGCTTGTTCTTTTGTTTTTTTTTTTTTTTCCTTGTTTTGGTATCCGAGTAACACTAGACTCACAGAATAAGATGGTGTTATGGGCTGAATGTTTGTGTCTTCCCATGTAGAAATCCTAACCTCCAATGTGATGGTATATAGAAGAGCCCTTTGGGAGGTGATTAGCTCAGGAGGGTGAAACCCTAATGAATGGGATTAGTGTCCTTATAAAGGGCCCCAGAGAGCTCTCTTGGCCCTTCTACCATGTGAGGACACAGTGAGAAGGTAGCCATCTATGAGTCAGAAAGTGGGTTTTTCATCAGATAACAAATCTGCCTATGGCTTAATTTTGGATTTCTTATCCCCCAGAACTGTGAGAAATAAATGTTGATCTTTTAAGCCATCCAGTCTATGGTATTCTGTTACAGCAGCCCAAACTGATTAAGACAAAGAGTGTTTACTGTGTCTATATTTTCTGAAAGAATTTGTATATAATCTGTATCATTTCTTCATTGAATTAACAGTGAAACCCCTTGGGCTCAAGCTCTTATTTGTAGGAATATTTTAAATTACTAATTCAATTCCATTATTTTTCATAAGTCTATTCAAATTTTCTGTTCCTTTTCTAGTTTTAATGATTTGTTTCTTTCTAGGAATTTTTCTACTTTGGTTAAGTTGTCTATTTAACATAAATCTGTTCATAATATTTTCTTATGATAATTTTAATTACTATAAATTAGGTAGAGATATTCTCTTATTCCTCATTTTTTAAACATGTGTCATCTTTTTTGTTGATTATTCTAGCTGAATGATTACTGATTTTGTTGATTATTTCCAAGGATAAAACTTTAGTTTCATTGTGTCCTCATAGTTTCTATATTATTTTTCTGTTTTCTGTTTATTTATTTTGACCCTTATTATTTCCTTCTGTCTGTTTGCTTTGGTTTTACTTTGCTCTTGTCTTCAAAGTCCTTAAGGGGCTGTTTAGATGTTGATTTAATACCTTTCTTCTTTTCTATAAGAGATACATTTAAAGTTTTTGATTTTCCTCTTACTATTTCGTTCATTGCATTTCATAAATTTGGATGCTTCATCTTCCTTCAATTTAAAATACTTTCTAATATCTCTTCTGATTTATTTTTTGACCTGTGGGTTATTTAGAAGTGTGTTTGAAGTTATTAATCTTTAAAATGTCTAATCTACTGTTAATTCCATCCAGTGTATGCTGTATCACACTCATAGTTTTCATTTGAAAAAATTGATTTGGAACATTTTACTATTTTCCATGCATCTGCTAAAATTTTGAACATACTGTGTACAGTTATAATAATTATTTTAATGCTCTTTTCTATTAAGTCTAAATTTTGTGTCAATTCTGGGTTTGATTTATCAGTAGATTGACTAAGTTTGTTCCTCATTACAGGTATTATTTTCCCTTACCTTTGCCTGCCTTGTCTTTTTTTTAAAATTGTTTTGCAGACTTTGTGAATTTTACCACTATTGGTGCTGTATTTTTTTTTAAATCTCTATATTCTTGAGTTTGTTGTGGAATGATTTTACCTTACTTGGAAACAGTTATCTTTTTGTCTTCCTTTTAAGATTTGTTAGTTGAGAGAGGAATTGGTATGGCGAAGGCAGGACAGAGCAGAGCTCATCCTAGAGCTCATTATTTTCTTTCTGAATGTTCTCGGTAATGTCCTGTGAATCATGAGATTTTCTAGCCTATTTGAAGGGAATAGACATTTTTTCCAACCCTGTGTGAGCACTAAGCACCTCTTCAGTTAGGGTGTCCCCAACCTCCTGTAATTTCCTCACATGATAAGTAATCAGCTAAATAACTGGAGGGAGGAGGACAGATTTGTAGACTTCTTGCTTGGTTCTCTCCTAAACCATAATACATCCTCTAAACTCTAGACAATTTAGTCTCCCCTGACTTTCTGCTCTGTCTCTTCAACTCAGGGAGTCTTCCATGCTCTTTTTGGTTTGACCTTCCTATGTCATGGCCTGGAAACCCTCTCAAGGCAGCAAACTGTGGCAATCATACTCATCTTCTCATTTGTTTTTCATATTTCAGAAATCACCAACTTTCATTGACTTAGTTCCAATGTCTTGAAAACCATTGTTTTATATATTTTGTGTTTTGGTTGTTTGAGACAGGAGGGAATATCCAGTCGTTAGTAATCCACCTTAGCCAGCATAAACACTCTATTATTTCTTTTTAAGGATATAGACCCTGGTATCTGAGGTGAAACCAGTGGCAAGAATCATTGCAATTTTAACACTTTTCTTCCAACTTTCAGGAGGTTAGATTGATAGGGGTTCTTAATTCAGATATATTTTAAATATACACTTTGATGTTGACACATATATTTAAATTAGTCATGTGTTGTTTTTTTATGTGTGTGTGCATGAGTTAGGTATTAGATGCCAGCAATACCTGTGAATATATGGATGTTTTACCATAAAGCTGTTTTCTTAATCATTTCTTCAAAAAGAAGTCAACAAAGATATTGCTCATACCTGATACTTGACTAAACAATAGCACCAAAGTAAATGTTCCTTACTCTGATTTGTTTTCCTAATTAAATCATTAGAATTAGGGGAAGGATGACATCCCAAGTATTGTACTAGATGTTTTACATAAATTATCTCATTTAATTATTACAACAACCTATGAGGTAAGTTCTATTGCCTCCACTTTAGAAATGAAGAGCATAAGGCTTAAAGTGGTCATGTTTACACAGATAGTACATGTAGACTTTATTTCAAACTTAGGTTTGTCTGATTCTAAAATTAATTCTCCCTTTAATTATAGCATATTTGGCCTATTGATGGATTGTAAAAGCATATAAAATTCATTTATTTTTATTTGTATTCTTAAAGTCATCTGTTTCATAAACATACATAACTATAGGACGTTCACACAACAGTGCCAATATTTTTACAGGAAAAGTAATTCAAAACTAATAAAAAATACTTTTGTATTAGATGCATGACTGTTTTTTGGTGGATGGCGTTTTTGAAAAAACAAGTGCATAAGCAAAATCAATAGGACCAATAATATGCTTCTGGGATTCATATTTTCTTTAATCTTTAAGCAGAGAAGAACACCTGCCATTTCTTGGAAACTGTAGTTTAAATCATTTTAGTTATAGGTAAAAGATAACATAATGCATATTACAGGTTAATGTAGTTAGTAATTAGTATTATTGTATGCATTTTAAAATTAAATTTTATGATTCAGCAATACTGAAATTTTACATATTAGAAAAGGTAATGCTATTGAATTGACTATTGGACAAATAAAATAATACCCTCGGGATTTAATTCTCCAAAAATATTATAGCAGAAATTATGCTAGCTCTTCATAATATTCACTCCCTTCTCTTCCCTTATAACAGAATAAAAAACTACAATATTTAGTTGGATATATTTACATTGGCTAGAAATAATACTTTTGCCACTCCCTTATGTTAGATGTATACATATAGAAATATAGAAATGGAAGTGGGATTGTTTTTGGAATGTCATAAAATGGAGGAACACTTGTCCTTTTCCATTTTCCATTTGGCTGTTCAGCATGTACATATGATGCTTCCCAACTCATTCCATAAGGCCAATATCAACCTGATATCAAAACAAGACAAAGACATCATAAAAAAGGAATATTATTGGCCAATATCACTCATAAACATAGATGCTGAAATCCTCAACAAAATATTAGGAAACCAAATTCAACAATACATTAAAAGGATTATGCATGATGATCAAGTAGGGTTTATCCCAGGGATGCAAGAAATTTTTACTATCCACAAATCAATCAATATGATACACCACAATAATAAACTGAAGAATAAAAACCACATGATTATCTCAGTAGATATGTTATGACAAAATTCAACATCCATTTATGATAAAAACTCTCCACAAAGTGGATATAGAAGGAACATAACATAATAAAGGCCATATATGACAAACTCACAGCCAATATCATATTCAATGGTGAACAGCTGTAACCATTTTCTCTAAGATCAGTAACAAAACAAGTATGCCCACTCTTGCCACTTTTAGTCAACATATTACTAGAAGTTCTGGCCACAATAATCAGGCAAGAAAAATAAATAAAATAAATCCAAACTGTTAAGGAAGAAATTAAAATGTCACTGTTTGCATATAACATGATATTATTTATAGAAAATCCTGAAGACACCACCAAAAAACTTCTAAAAACTCATAATGAATTCAGTAAAGTTGCAGGATACAAAATTAACATACACAAATCTGTTTTGTTTCCATACTCTAACAACAAACTATCAGAAAAGGAAATCAAGAAAACAGTCTCATTTCCAACTGCATCCAAAAAAACCTCCAAAAACCTAGGACTAAATCTAACTAAGGATGTGAAAGACCTGTACTCAGAAATCTATAAGTCTCTGATGAATGAAATTGGAAACAATAAATAAAAATGGAAAGATATATCATGCTCATGAATTGAAGAATTTTTTAAATTAATTAATAACCATACTACACAAGGCAATCTACAGATTCAACATAATTCCTATCAAAATGCCAATGGCATTTTTCACAGAACTAGAACAAATAATCCTAAACTTTGTGTGGAATTACAAGACACTGAATTGCCAAAACAATCTTGAGAAAGGAGAACAAAGTTGGAGGTATCACTCTCCCTGATTTCAAACTATACCACAAAGTCACTGTAATCAAAACAGTATGGTACCAGAACAAAAACAGATACATAGTCAATGGAACAGAACAGAGAGCCCAGAAATGAACACACACTTATATGGTCAATTAATTTACAAAAAGGGAGGCAAGAATATACAATGGGGAAAGGACAGCCTCTTCAATAAATGATATTGGGAAAACTGGACAGCTACATGCAGAAGAATTAAACTAGACTGCTTTCTCACAGCATGTTCAAAAATAAACTTGATATAGATTAAAGGCATAAACGGAAGATCTGAAATCAAAAAAAACTCACAGAAGAAAACATAGGCACTATGCTCTTTTATTTTGGTCTTAGCAGTATTTTATTTTGGTCTTAGCAGTATTTTATTTGTCATGAGGAAAGGAATAAAAAGCAAAATTAAACAAATGTAATTACATCAAACTAAAAAGCTTGCACAGCAAAGAAAATTATCAACAAAATGAAATGGTCATCTACTTTGTATGAGAGAAGATATTTGCAGACGATATATCTGATAAGGGGTTAAGATCCAAAATACACAAATAATTCCTACAACTCAACATCAAAAAACAAACAAAAAAATAGACAACAACAAAAACCCATTGAAAAATGGGCAGGGGATTTGAATAGACATTTTTCCAAAGAAGATATATGGATGGTCAACAGACACATGAAAAGATGTTCAACATCACTGATCATTAAGGAAATACAAATCAAAACACAATGAAATATTACCTCACACCTGTCAGAATGGATATCCTCAAAAAGACAATAAATAACAAGTGTTGATGATGATATAGAAAGAAGGGAATACTTATGCACTGTTTCTAGGAATGTGAATTGGTGCAGCCACTGTGGTATACACTATGGGAGCTCTTCAAAGAAACGAAAATAGAACTATCATACAATTCAGCAATTCCCCTTCTGTGTATTTATCTGAAGAAAATGAAAACACTAATTTGAAAATATATATGCACTCCTATGTTTATTATATATATGCAATTGAATATTTCTCAGTCATAAAAAATAATGGAATTTTGCCTTTTGTGACAACATGGGTGGACCTAGGGGATACTATGTTAAGTGAAATGAGTCTGACAGAGAGAAAGACAAATACTGTAAAATTTCACTTATATATGGAATCTAAATAAATAAGAAAATTTTTAAAATTAACGAACATAACAAAACAAAAACAGAATCATAATTACAGGGAACAAACTGTCAGTTGCCAGAAAGGAGAGGTGTGGGGGGATGAGTAAAATAGGTGAGGGGAATTAACAGGTACAACTTCGAGTTATAAAATAAATGAATCGAAGAGGTGAAGTGCACATTGTGTGGAATATTGTCAATATTACATAATATCATTGTATGGTGATGATGGTGGTCAAAAGGTACAAAATTTCTGTTATAAAATAAACAAGTAGTAGAGATGTAATGTGCAATGTGATTAATAAAATTAACACTGCTGCATGTTATATATGAAAGCTGTTAGGAGAGTAAATCCTAGGAGTTCATATAATATATTTTCTTTATCTTAAAGTTGTATCTATATGAGATGATCAATGTTCAGTATACTTAATGTGGCGCTCATTTCATGATGTATGTAAGTCATATCATTATACTGTACACTTCAATATTTTACAGTGCTGTATGTCAATTATATCACAATAAAAATGAAGAAGACTTCTTAGGATGAAAAGAGAAGATACACAGTGGAAGAAGCAGATATTTGCAAAACACATATCTGACAAAAGACTAGTGTCAAGAACATGTTAAGACCTTTCAAAACTCACTAGTAAAAAAGGAACAAAAGCAAAAAAAAAAACTTTAAAATTAGAAACAAGACATGAAAAGATATTTTGTTGAAGAGGACATACAGATGAAAATAAAGCACATAAAAGAGGTTCATCTTTATTAGCAATTAGAGAAATGCAAATTAAAACCAAAATGAGATATTACTACATAACTATCAGGATGGATTAAAAAAAAAAAAGTGATAGCAAAGATTCAAATAAACTAGATTACGAATGCTTTGTTAATGTATGCTGTATAGTGCAGCCATTACAGGAAAACAGTTTGGCAGTTTCTTTATTTTTCTTCAGTTTTATTGAGAATTTACTGTTTTACCAAATACAGCATGTGATTAATGTAAATAGTTTGGTGAGTTTGATCATATGTATAAATTCTTATTACCATCACCACAATCAAGGTAATAAACATATCCATTACTTCCAAAAGTTTCCTAGTATACCTTTGGGGATTTTGCGTTGTTTTTGTTGCTTTTTTTTTTTTTTTTTTTTTGTGGTAAGAGCATTTAACATGAGATCTACCCTCTTAAAGAAATTTTAAGTGCACAATATCTTATTGTTAATTATAGGGAGCTTTTTATGAAATGAATGTACTACTACTATACAATCCAACAAATGCACTATTAGGCATTTATCTCAATTAAAGACTTAGACTCACACAAATATCTGTTCATGAATGTTTATAGCTATTTTATTCATGATTAAAAACTGAAAACAATTCAACTGTCCTTTAACAGGGTAATGATTAAACAAACTATGATGTGTCAAACCATAGAATACTATTCAACAATAAAAACGAGTGAACTATTGATACATGCAACATCCTGGCTGAAACTCCAAAGAATCACGTTAAGTGTAAAAAGCCAGTCTCAAAGGGTTGCATACTATATGATTCCATTCATGTAAGATTCTTGAAATGACAAAATTATAGAAATGGATGACAATTTTGTGGATATCAGTGTTTAGAGGAGATAGAAGCAGGATGAAAAAAAGTATTAAAGGCAACATGAAACATCTTTATGGTAATGGAAATATTGTGCATCTTGACTGTATCATTTCAATATCCCCCTTGTGAAATTACATTTTGTGCATGTGAATTTACAATTATCTCAAGATTAAGAAAAAAATGTAAAACCATGTCTCCTATATGTGCCTGCTATGAAAACATGTATCTTGTGCAATAGGAATAGGTAAAGTTTGCCCTTCTTCCCCAATACATATCCAATTCAGCCACAGGTTCCAACAAAGTGTCTGTCTAATTGTCAGGTCTTTCTTCTCTCTGAGACATGTAGCTTTATCTCATATGTTTTAAATTCAGCTATGTATTTAAAATAGTTTTTGTTCTATCTTATTCATCATGTCAGGTGTTTGTAATAAAATTTTCCCCACATTATCGTAGCCCTGTAGATTGCTGGATTTGGACAGCTATGAACCTTTTTTACTTGAATTATTTCTTATACAATTGAATTTAGAACAAAATAAACTTCCAAGGATATGACTATTTGTCACTGAAGTTAGGATACTATATTTTTTCCCATTTTTCTCAGCTTTACTTGGAAATGATACTTTATTGTTGCTATAAATTTATGATATAGATATATCATAAAAATTCTCAATTTCCCATTAAAAGTTTCAAGAACTCATGTCAAATTCATGAAAAATATTCCAATCAAAAAAGGTTAAAACAGTCATGTGTGATCCACCAGAGGGCAGACAGCAGAAGCAAGAAGAACTACAATCCTGCAGCCTGTGGGGGGGAAAAAAAAAAAAAAACATTCACAGAAAGATAGACAAGATGAAAAGGCAGAGCGCTATGTACCACATGAAGGAACAAGATAAAACCCCAGAAAAACAACTAAATGAAGTGGAGATAGGCAACCTTCCAGAAAAAGAATTCAGAATAATGACAGTGAAGATGATCCAGGACCTCGAAAAAAGAATGGAGGCAAAGATCGAGAAGATGCAAGAAATGTTTAACAAAGACCTAGAAGAATTAAAGAACAAACAAACAGAGATGAACAATACAATAACTGAAATGAAAAATACACTAGAAGGAATCAATAGCAGAATAACTGAGGCAGAATAACGGATAAGTGACCTGGAAGACAGAATGGTGGAATTCACTGCTGCAGAACAAAATAAAGAAAAAAGAATGAAAAGAAGTGAAGACAGCCTAAGAGACCTCTGGGACAACATTAAATGCAACAACATTCGCATTATAGGGGTCCTAGAAGGAGAAGAGAGAGAGAAAGGACCAGAGAAAAAAATTGAAGGATTATAGTTGAAAATTTCCCAAACATGGGAAAGGAAATAGCCACCCAAGTCCAGGAAGTGCAGCAAGTCTCATACAGGATAAACCCAAGGAGAAACATGCTGAGACACATAGTAATCAAATTGGCAAAAATTAAAGACAAAGAAAAATTACTGAAAGCAGCAAGGGAAAAACGACAAATACCAAGCAAGGGAAAAATGACAAATAACATACAAGGGAACTCCCATAAGGTTAACGCTGATTTTTTTTAATTTTTTTTTATTTTTGACTGTGTTGAGTCTTCGTTTCTGCGCGAGGGCTTTCTCTAGTTGCGGCAAGCAGGGGCCACTCTTCAATGAGGCGCACAGGCCTCTTCACTATCGTAGCCTCTCTTGTTGTGGAGCATGGGCTCCAGATGCGCAGACTCAGTAGTTGTGGCTCACGGGTCTAGTTGCTCTGCGGCATGTGGGATCTTCCCAGACCAGGGCTCGAACCTGTGTCCCCTGCATTAGCAGGCAGACTCTCAACCACTGTGCCACCAGGGAAGCCCCAAACAGCTGATTTCTCAGCAGAAACTCTACAAGCCAGAAGGGAGTGGCATGATATACTTAAAGTGATGAAAGGGAAAAACCTACAACCAAGATTACTCAAACCGGCAAAGATCTCATTCAGATTTGATGGAAAAATCAAAAGCTTTACAGACAAGCAAAAGCTAAGAGAATTCAGAACAACCAAACCAGCTCTACAACAAATGCTAAAGGAACTTCTCTAAGTGGGAAACACAAGAGAAGAAAAGGACCTACAAAAATAAACCCAAAACAATTAAGAAAATGGTCACAGGAACATATATATCAATAATTACCTTAAAAATGAAGGATTAAATGCTCCAACCAAAAGACACAGTCTTGCTGAATGGATATAAAAACAAGATCCATATATATGCTGTCTACAAGAGACCCACTTCAGACCTAGGGACACATACAGAGTGAAAGTGAGGAGATGGAAAAAGATATTCCATGCAAATGGAAATCAAAAGAAAGCTGGAGTAGCTATACTCATATCAGATAAAATAGACTTTAAAATAAAGAATGTTACAGAGACAAGGAAGGACACTACATACTGATCAAGGGATCAATCCAAGAAGAAGATATAGCAATTATAAATATATATGCACCCAACATAGGAGCACCTCAATACATAAGGCAACAGCTAACAGCTATAAAAGAGGAAATTGACAGTAACAAAATAATAGTGGGGGACTTTAACACCTCACTTACACCAATGGAAAGATCATCCAAAATGAAAATAAATAAGGAAACAGAAGTTTTAAATGACACAATAGAACAGATAGATTTAATTGATATTTATAGGACATTCCATCCAAAAACAGCAGATAACACTTTCTTCTCGAGTGCGCACAGAACATTCTCCAAGATAGAGCACATCTTGGGTCACAAATCAAGCCTCAGTAAATTTAAGAAAATTGAAATCATATCAAGCATCTTTTCTGACCACAATGCTATGAGAGTAGAAATGAATTACAGGGGAAAAAAAACGAAAAAAACACAAACACATGGAGGCTAAACAACATGTTACTAAATAACAAAGAGATCACTGTAGAAATCAAAGAGGAAATCAAAAAATACCTAGAGACAAATGACAATGAAAACACGATGACCCAAAACCTATGAGATAAAGCAAAAGCAGTTCTTAGAAGGAAGTTTATAGCTATACAAGCCTACCTCAAGAAACAAGAAAAATTTCAATTAAACAATCTAACCTTACACCTAAAAGAACTAGAGAAAGAAGAATAAAAAAAAAACCCAAAGTTAGCAGAAGGAAAGAAATCATAAAGATCAGAGCAGAAATAAATGAAATAGAAAAAGAAAACAATAGCAAAGATCAATAAAACGAAAAGCTGGTTCTTAGAGAAGATAAACAAAATCGATAAACCATTAGCCAGACTCATCAAGAAAAAGAGGTAGAGGGCTCAAATCAATAAAATTAGAAATGAAAAGGAGAAGTTACAACAGACACTGCATTAATACAAAGCATCCTAAGAGACTACTACAAGCAACTCTATGCCAATAAAAAGGACAACCTGGTAGACATGGACAAATTCTTAGAACGGTATAACCTCCCAAGACTGAACCAGGAAGAAACAGAAAATATGAACAGACCAATCACAAGTAATGAAATTGAAACTGTGATTAAAAATCTTCCAACAAAAAAAAGTCCAGGACCAGATGGCTTCACAGGTGAATTCTATCAAATATTAGAGAAGAGCTAACACCCATCCTTCTCAAACTCTTCCAAAAAATTGCAGAAGAAGGAAAACTCCCAAACACATTCTATGAGGCCACCATCACCCTGATACCAAAACCAGACAAAGATACTATAAAAAAGAAAATTACAGACCAATATCACTGATGAATATAGATGCAAAAATCCTCAACAAAATACTAGCAAACAGAATCCAACAACACATTAAAAGGATCATACGCCATGATCAAGTGGGATTTATCCCAGGGATGCAAGGATTCTTCACTATACGCAAATCAGTCAATGTGATACACCATATTAACAAATTGAAGAATAAAAACCATATGATCATCTCAATAGATGCAGAAAAAACTTTTTGACAAAATTCAACACCCATTTATGATAAAAACTCTCCAGGAAGTGAGCATAGAGGGAACCTACCTCAACATAATAAAGGCCATATACGACAAACCCTCAGCAAACATCATTCTCAATGGTGAAAAACTGAAAGCATTTCCTCTAAGATCAGGAACGAGACAAGGATGTCCACTCTCACCACTATTATTCAACATAGATTTGGATGTCCTAGCCATGGCAATCAGAGAAGAAAAAGAAATAAAAGGAATACAAATTGGAAAAGAAGAAGTAAAACTGTCACTGTTTGCAGATGACATGATATTATACAAAAAGAATCCTAAAAATGCCACCAGAAAACTACTAGAGCTAATCAATGAATTTCATAAAGTCGCAGGATACAAAATCAATGCACAGAAATCTCTTGTATTCCTATACACTAATGATGAAAAATTTGAAAGAGAAATTATGGAAACACTCCCATTTACCATTTCAACATAAAGAATAAAATAGGTAGGAATAAACCTACCTAGGGAGACAAAAGACCTGTATGCAGAAAATTATAAGACTCTGATGAAAGAAATTAAAGATGATACCAACAGATGGAGAGATATACCATGTTCTTGGATTGGAAGAATCAATATTGTGAAAATGCCTATACAACCCAAAGCAATCTACAGATTCAATGCAATCCCTATCAAATTACCAATGGCATTTTTTACAGAACTAGAGCAAATCACCATACAATTTGTATGGAGAAACCAAAGACCCTGAATAGCCAAAGCGGTCTTGAGGGAAAAAAACGGAGCTGGAAGAATCAGACTCCCTGACTTCAGACTATACTACAAAGCTACAGTAATCAAGACAATATGGAATTGGCACAAAAACAGAAACATAGATCAATGGAACAGGATAGAAAGCCCAGAGATAAACCCATGCACCTATGGTCAACTAATCTATGACAAAGGAGACAAGGATATACAATGGAGAAAAGCCAGTCTCTTCAATAAGTGGTGCTGGGAAAACTGGACAGCTACATGTAAAAGAATGAAATTAGAACACTCCCTAACACCATACATAAAAATAAACTCAAAAGGGATTTGAAACCTAAATGTAAGACTGGACAGTATAAAACTCTTAGAGGAAAACATTGGAAGAACACTCCTTGACATCAATCACAGCAAGATCTTTTTTGATCCACCTCCTAGAGTAATGGAAATAAAACCAAAAATAAACAAATGGGACCTAATGAAACTTAAAAGCTTTTGCACAGCAAAGGAAACCATAAACAAGACGACAAAAAAACCCTCAGAATGGGAGAAAATATTTGCAAACGAATCAACGGACAAAGGATTAACCTCCAAAATATATAAGCAGCTCAATAGTAAAGAAACAAGTAACCCAATCCAAAAATGGGCAGAAGACCTAAATAGACATTTCTCCAAAGAAGACATAAGGATGGCCAAGAAGCACATGAAAAGCTGCTCAACATCACTAATTATTAGAGAAATGCAAATCAAAACTACAATGAGGTATCACCTCACACCAGTCAGAATGGCCATCATCAGAAAATCTACAAAGAACAAATGCTGGAGAGGGTGTGGAGAATAGGGAACTGTCTTGCACTGTTGGTGGGAATGTAAATTGATACAGCCACTATGGAGAACAGTATGGAGGTTCCTTATAAAACTAAAAATAGAATTACCATATGACCCAGCAATCCCAGTACTGGGCACATACCCAGAGAAAACCATAATTCAAAAAGACACATGCACCCCAATGTTTATTGCAGCACTATTTACAATAACCAGGTCCTGGAAGCAGCCTAAATGCCTATCGCAGACGAACGGATAAAGAAGATGTGTTACATATATACAATGGAATATTATTCAGCCATAAAAAGGAAAGAAATTGAGTCATTTGTTGTGACGTGGATGGATCTAGAGACTGTCATACAGAGTGAATTAGTCAGAAAGAGAAAAACAACTATCATATATTAACACATGTATGTGGAACCTAGAAAAATGGTACAGATGAACCGGTTTGCAGGGCAGAAGTTGAGACACAGATGTAGAGAACAAACATGTGGACACCAAGGGGGGAAAACCGAGGTGGGGTGGGGATAGTGGTGTGCTGAATTGGGTGATTGGGATTGACATGTATATACTGATGTGTATAAAATTGATGACTAATAAGAACCTGCTGTATAAAAAAACAAAACAAAACAAAACTAATACTAAACTTTCTTTGGGTTATTTGTATGGAAATATGTTAATATAAATGTTTCAGACATTACATGAAATTTCTAAAAATCTTATATGTTCTGGTATAATGTTATAAGTCATAATTCTAGTTATTACTTTAAAATGTATATTTCAGAAATAACTAAATTTCCTTGTCAATTGTATTATTATGAACTTCCATCAAATCTTTAACTGTGGTCATTTTTAAGTCTTCTGTCATTTACAGACAGTTCTGGGTGTACTCTGATGCTTTCACAAAAATGTTCCTATAAAAGGGTTACATCTTCAAGGAATTCATGGAAAAGACTCTGACAGTACAGGTTTCTGGTAACTGACTCTACTGCTGAACTGAATGAATAAGTATTTTCAGAACTCTAATGGAAAACTGATGAATTCATAAAAGTGCTAACAAAAGATCAAGATGAAGGAAAATTAATTACATGGGACTGAATGAACTGATGAGGATGATTATAATTTTTGTGGCTTTCTGTTTGAATAAAAAAAAATGTTAAAAAAAAAACCAAAAAAACATTCATTTGTGAGTTTCAGGAAGTATTCCTCTTCTGTGTCTGTCAGTAAAAGAAAAAGGAGGTTGATCTTGGTGAATTGAATTTACCAGTTTTTCAAAAAAGAGAGAAATGGAGAAAAAATAATTTAGTGTGCTGAATTGAAAATATTTGAACTTCATTTAAAAGTATGTAAATATTATGCTTTTCCAAAGTATTATTAATAAATATAATGGTAGTTTGAAAGATGTAAAAGTTTGTACTTTAAACTTATCCTAATCTAATACACACCAAATTCAAGTACATTTCCTTTCAAAATACACCTGAAAATTATTATATGTTTCCATTTCCACGTTAGAATATTAATAGAACAAAACAAGTAAGACAATGTTCAGATGAATATTCTAATTATTTTGCCAACCCTATCCTAGAAGCTGTGGAGGCATTAAAAGGTTCAAAAGACCTACTCTAAAAAGCTCCATGATACTAGTATAAAAAAGACATTAACCTTGCAATGTATCGATTTAATGCTCAGATGATATTTATGCTATGATTCAAGTGTAATGTTCATAAGGTGCTTAAAAGTGTTATTTGGAATCTTGATATGTATAGTCATAAAATGTTCATTTTGTATTATTTACATAAAGATTATAATGATATCATGGTCTTAATGAACTTGTTTTAACAGGTTTACTCTCTATCCTTTGAACTTTTAAGCATCCCACTTAAACCAAAAACATTTGAACAACAAGAAAATATATTGATTTCTTGTGTTCTAGACAAAGGCTAGTCCTCAAAGACAAAAATGCATACATTCTGTCTTTAAGGAGCTTATAGACTACTGAAGAGCCTAGAAGAGTCATTTCATTTTCCCTCTACTGTGTATCACTCAGAGTCCTGGTTGATATAAGCTAAAAATGGCTATTTGGAGGAAAATTTAAGAAAATTACTATTTACACAGGTTTGGGCAAGGTGGAGGGAATCTACAAGAAGTAATACATTGAAACCCAGAAGTCATTAACCTGTTAGGCTTCAAGCCAGGGTAAGGAGAGAAGCAGCACTGGAATCCACAGTCAGGGAGAGCTGTGTGGAGAGGGCTGCCTGGCCTGATGCTTTTCCTACTCACTAGGGGACTCAGCCAGGCTACTGCGATCTTGCCTGCATGCAGGATTTGGAGAAATACATTTCCAGATCTCACTCTCCTTCCTCCCCAAGGCTGAACCCAGTGAAGAGCCAGAGGGCAAAGAAGTCCACCAATGTAATTCTTACAGATCAACAGCTCACGGCACAAAGCAGGGAGAGGAAAAGGTGGAGAGTGGATCTAGGGGTGGTAGACAAGGATATCCAGCACTCACGGTGATGTATTAATGACCTTAATATGCTTTGGTTAGTAAAGATAACTGTGTTTGATTCAAAAGTAAGAGTAGCTTTATGGGTATCTGGGATTCTCTCTGTATCCTATTTACTTCTCCTTAACCAATATTCAACACTTCATTATATACAAAACCAGATTTAGGATTTCTGGTCTGAACTAAAATAATTCAATTTCACTTCCCTTATTTTTAAAATCGAGACAAAAATTATATCTGGGCTTTGTTATTTTAAGGTCAGAATCAAATGAGGTAAAATATGTAATATATTCATTGCATCACTTACCTCACCCAGTTCTTCCATCATAGAACTAAAAGAATGCAGTCTAATATTAATAAATGATAGCACCATTAAGAATTAAGTAAATTAAGCTATGAGCAAGTATATCAAAGACAGATGATCTTTGAATTAAATGCTCTTCCCTTTCTACACAGGAATAATATGCAGTTCACTCAAACTCATTTTGTCTGGTTGATAGTTTGCTGTATCTCAAGGTCAAGTTCATTGACAAATAATTTATCTTATTGAGAATTACTAAATTTGAAGCTGGGTATCATTAAAATCAAGAATTGGATGACATTTGGTGTTGAAGAAGGAACAATATATGGGGAATATCAAACGTTGGATAAAAGTCCTTCTCTATTAAATAACTTCAAGAGCTTGAAATAAAAATTTATAATTACAACTTTCAAAAATTTAAATTCAGAAGGCCAAAATGGACTACGGTGGCATAAAACAATGTTATTAAATTTTTTTTCTGGATTCAATGCAGTCAATGCACTAGAAGTTTGTTTTTAATGTGAATGTAATGACTTAAGGCAGGTTAGTTTTTATTAAATGTAGATGTTAGAGAGCCAATACACACACACACACACAATCACACACACACCTTAACAATATTAGAGTTGAGGGATATTAATATATTTTTTCAAATTTTCAAATTAATCACTAAATTGCTATAGAATCAAAAGAGAGTAAACATGTTTGCAAGTTTAAAAAATCTCATTTATTTTTTATTTTCATGGGGCTTGTAAAATATGAAAATTACTAATGCTATTTAAACATTTCCAGAAATAAATACATAGAATTTCATTTTATCTTTTTCTGTCATGCATTTGGGTAGTTTGGTATTTCAATTATTTCTGACGTGTTATATGCCAACTAATATCTTGCAAATCTTGCCTGGAATATTACATTTTTCCTTAGGCTTTTTCATTTTGTTTTATTACTCATTTTCATTCCCCAAAGTATTTGACATCTATAGTGCTGTAAGTGCAATTTAAAAGGAATCCATTTGTGACAATAAGAATAATAAATTCTTGTATTTGAACAGAATTAAAACTTTAAAAGCATTTCCATTTCAAATAAATGTTTTATCCTATTGTTATAATGAAATATTTTATGTATTATAATTTCCTTCTGCCACAAGTAATTCTAATAAACCCAGGAATCTACAATGTTATTGCTTTCCATTCAATTTTTTCATTGTCCTTTTTTTTTTTTTTAAAGATTTATTTATTGATTGATTGATTGATTGCTATGTTGGGTCTTCGTTTCTGTGCTAGGGCTTTCTCTAGTTGTGGCAAGCGGGGGCCACTCCTCATCGCGGTGCGCGGGCCTCTCACTATCGCGGCCTCTCTTGTTGCGGAGCACAGGCTCCAGACGCGCAGGCTCAGTAGTTGTGGCCCACGGGCCCAGCCGCTCCGCGGCATGCGGGACCCCCCCAGACCAGGGCTCGAACCCGCGTCCCCCGCACTAGCAGGCAGACTCTCAACCACTGCGCCACCAGGGAAGCCCCTTCACTGTCCTTTTTTATAAAATTTATTTTATCCTACAAACAAGTTGCCTGGTCTTTTTAAAATACATGTTGTCTCTTCCATATTTCTACCTTTCCAGAAAAATATTATTCATAGGATTGTGCTTTTTCCCCCTTTCCTTTTGATTATATGTTAGAAAGTGTGTTTGGTTTTTTTTTTAAATCTATAGATCACCTACTATCTTCCCTTTCTATAATTTTTTCATTGACCCAAAAAGTTATGTTCTTTCCAACCAGAGGCATTGTTTTTGTTTTTTGGGGTTTTTTTGTTCTGAATATGTTTATATTTAAATATGTCTCAGATAATAAAATAGAAAGAATGCTTCATCTGGTGCGAGAGCGGGAACAAAGCCTTTCTAAAGTGTTGTCCCGGGCACTGTGGATTTCTGGCAGGGACTCTCTGGGACTGTTTCGTCATCATTTCTCTTTTCCTAGCTGCCTGGGGCTGCACTTTCTTTGGTAAGACTCTGCCTCTACGCCCTGAGTTGGGGCCTCTCCTCCTAGGGGCTGCTGGAGGGGTGCTTCTCTTGAGTTGGAAATTAAGCAGTTTGGGTTGCCCAGGACCCACGGTCACACTCACTGTCTCTGGGTCAAGCCTGGGTGCTGTGGCAGTGACAGTGTAGGTCCCTGGAAGCAGCAGCCGGAAGTAATCTCCATGGTCACCTGAAGTGACCTCTTGGTTAATCCCACTGACAGAAATGACAGCGTCTGCAAGATTATTATACTTCTCATCCCGCACCATTCCCTTGATGCCTTAGCGTACCTGTTCCAAGAATTGAATTTGGGCTTCCCGATTACCCAGCCGCTTGCGAGGTAACTTGCCGCGGCAACTTGTCACAACTCAGTTCCAGCGTGATCTCAAAACAGTTGGTAATGGAGGTAAAGTCTTGCATTCCCTTGCTGAGAGAATACCAGGAAGCCCCATTGGCGATGCCATCTGGGAAGTAATCCCCACAATTCCAACCTTGGTGCATCCATCCATGTGCATAGGAGTAGACCTTGGCCAGCTTCTGGAAAAGTTTGTCATCAGGCAAACTTTCGGGTGTATTGGCAGTGTGGCGGAAACCTCGGCCCGGTGCTCAAGGGACTTGTCATATGGGTAATTGGCCACCACTGCCCCTCCATGGAGATTGGCTGAAAGGACAAACTTGAAGGAGCGGATCCAGTGGATCACTGCCTGGGTCTCGGTTCCACCTGATTTTTCCAGTTGTCTGGAAGGGGCAAGTGGTGGTTGGGGCCTCCATTCTTCTCATTGTAGAGGATGTAGGTATTGAGATCATTTTCCCCCTTCTTTCCAGACCAAGGGGAAACAAACTTCTTCGGCGAGGGCTACACGTACGGCGCCCAGCTGCAGAAGCGCTGGCCAGGCCAGGAGCGCCTCTACCTGTCGGGCGACGCGGACGAGATCCCCGAGTGGGTGCACCAGCTGGTGATCCAGAAGCTGGTGGTGCACCGCGTCATCCCTGCGGGCTTCGTCAACAGCGCCGTCCTCAACTACTACCAGCCTGGTGGCCGCATCGTGTCTCACGTGGACCCCATCCACATCTTCGAGCGCCCCATCGTGTCCGTGTCCTTCTTCAGCGACTCCGTGCTCTGCTTCGGCTGCAAGTTCCAGTTCAAGCCTATCCAGGTGTCAGAGCCTGTGCTTTCCCTGCCTGTGCGCAGGAAGAGCGTGACTGTGCTCAGTGGATATGCTACTGATGGAATCACTCACTGCATCCGGCCTCAGGACATCAAGGAGCACAGAGCAGTCATCATCCTCAGGAAATCAGGTTTAGGTTTACAGAAAGTTGTGAAGATAGCAGAGAGCTCTCTGTTCCCCCTCCTGGACGAGATTAGATGCACCCTGGTTGGAAACAAAGTCCCTGAGCAGCTCCGTGTTACCACCCAGCTATGCCTCAGATCATCTGTTGGGAAACAACAGGGACTCCGCTCTGAAACCCAAGCGGTCCCACCGCAAGGCAGACCCTGACGCTGCCCACAGGTCTCGGATCCTGGAGACGGACGAGGAGAACCAGCGCTCGGTGCTGCTGCCCACGCACCGATGGAGGAGCAGCTTCAGCTCAGAGAACTACTGGCTCAAGTCAGACGAACCCGGGGAGGACTGCTCGGAGGTGGC
The DNA here is from genome assembly GCF_028564815.1 of Eubalaena glacialis. Classification (NCBI taxonomy): domain Eukaryota; kingdom Metazoa; phylum Chordata; class Mammalia; order Artiodactyla; family Balaenidae; genus Eubalaena; species Eubalaena glacialis. The sequence goes on along the minus strand of NC_083732.1, from coordinate 27,002,476 downwards.
GGGCAGTCCCGTCCCCAAGGTGAAGATGCAGCGGCACTGAGGCCTGAGCCTCTGGGACTCGGCTTGATCCTCACTAGCTGGCCCTCCTTTTGTTTCGTTTTGAGGTTTGTTTGTTTTTTGTTTTTGTTTTTTTTTTTCTTTTCTTTTTTTGATTCTTATATTAAAAAAAAAAAAAAAAAAAAAGACAGCTTCAGGCTGCCACAGCTTCACTCCCTGATCCAGCGCAGCGTTCATGCGGGGAGGCCACATGTTCCCTCCTCTCCATGCACGTCTCTTGTACAGGTGATGAACCTCTGACCTGAGATTGTAGTTATTTATTTTTAAAAACATTTTGTACCTTGGTTCTAGTTTTTGTATTTCCTCCTATTACTTTAGGATGGTATCAACAACTTCTTTCTCCAGTCATTCAATACTAATACTTTAAATATAGCTTTCAATGATACTTCTTTGGAAATTTCTTTCCTGTAGTTCCTATTAGATCTTGAATATTTAGTTTCTACATTGTACTTCCCATTGTTGTTTTTCTCAGTTTGTATATTCAGTGTTTTAAAACCTCTCTCCATAGCAAAGTTCTCACTTCTTACTTGGATATTAACGCAGCTTGTGTTGAAAAAGAGAAATTCACTGTTCCTAAATATCTTTACACTTTTCTCTTTTCCCTCTTTTCCCTTTTTTTTTTAAATGTTTTTATTGGAGTATAATTGCTTTACAATGGTGTGTTAGTTTCTGCTTTATAACAAAGTGAATCAGTTATACCTACATATATATCCCCATATCTCTTCCCTCTTGCATCTCCCTCCCTCCCAACCTCCCTATCCCACCCTTCTACCTGGTCACAAAGCACCGAGCTGATCTCCCTGTGCTATGCGGCTCCTTCCCACTAGCTATCTATTTTACATTTGGTAGTGTATATATGTCCATATATACACTACCACATCTCACTTTGTCCCAGCTTACCCTTCTCCCTCCCCGTGTCCTCAAGTCCATTCTCTAGTAGGTCTGCATCTTTATTCTCGTCTTGCCCCTAGGTTCTTCATGAACTTTTTTTTTTTTTTTTTAGATTCCATATATATGTGTTAGCATTGGGTATTTGTTTTTCTCTTTCTGACTTACTTCACTCTGTATGACAGACTCTAGGTCCATCCACCTCACTAAAAATAACTCAATTTCATTTCTTTTTATGGCTGAGTAATATTTCATTGTATATATGTGCCACATCTTGTTTATCCATTCATCTATTGATGGACACTTAGGTTGCTTCCATGTCCTGGCTATTGTATATAGAGCTGAAATGAACATTGTGGTACATGACTCTTTTTGAATTATGGCTTTCTCAGGGTATATGCCCAGTAGTGGGATTGCTGGGTCGTATGGTAGTTCTATTTTTAGTTTTTTAAGGAACCTCCATACTGTTCTCCATAGTGGCTGTATCAATTTACATTCCCACCAACAATGTATGAGGTTTCCCTTTTCTCCACACCCTGTCCAGCATTTATTGTTTCTAGATTTTTTGATGATGGCCATTCTGACTGGTGTGAGATGATATCACATTGTAGTTTTGATTTGCATTTCTCTAATGATTAATCATGTTGAGCATTCTTTCATATGTTTGTTGGCAATCTGTATATCATCTTTGGAGAAATGTCTATTTAGGTCTTCTGCCCATTTTTGGATTGGGTTGTCTGTTTTTTTAATATTGAGCTGCATGAGCTGCTTGTAAATTTTGGAGATTAATCCTTTGTCAGTTGCTTCATTTGCAAATATTTTCTCCCATTCTGAGGGTTGCCTTTTCTTCTTGTTTATGGTTTCCTTTGCTGTGCAAAAGCTTTGAACTTTCATTAGGTCCCATTTGTTTATTTTTGTTTTTAATTCCATTTCTCTACGAGGTGGGTCAAAAAGGATCTCGCTGTGTTTTATGTCATAGAGTGTTCTGCCTATGTTTTCCTCTAAGAGTTTGATAGTGTCTGGCCTTACATTTAGGTCTTTAATCCATTTTGAGTTTATTTTTGTGTATGGTGTTAGGGAGTGTTCTAATTTCATTCTTTTACATGTAGCTGTCCAGTTTTCCCAGCACCACTTATTGAAGAGGCTGTCTTTTCTCCATTGTATATTCTTGCCTCCTTTATCAAAGATAAGGTGACCATATGTGCATGGGTTTATCTCTGGGCTTTCTATCCTGTTCCATTGATCTATATTTCTGTTTTTGTGCCAGTACCATACTGTCTTGATTACTGTGGCTATGTAGTATAGTCTGAAGTCCAAGAGCCTGATTCCTCCATCTCCGTTTTTCTTTTTCAAGATAGCTTTGGCTATTCGGGGTCTTTTGTGTTTACATACAAATTGTGAAATTTTTTGTTCTAGTTCTGTGAAAAATGCCTGTGGTAGTTTGATAGGGATTGCATTGAATCTGTAGATTGCTTTGGGTAGTAGAGTCATTTTCACAATGTTGATTCTTCCAGTCCAAGAACATGGTATATCTCTCCATCTGTTTGCATCATCTTTAATTTCTTTCGTCAGTGTCTTATAATTTCTGCATACAAGTCTGTTGTCTCCTTAGGTAGGTTTATTCCTAGGTATTTTATTCTTTTTGTTTCAATGCTTAATGGGAGTTTTTTCTTAATTTCACTTTCAGATTTTTCCTCATTAGTGTATAGGAATGCAAGAGATTTCTGTGCATTAATTTTTTATCCTGCTACTTTGCCAAATTCATTGATTAGCTCTAGTAGTTTTCTGGTAGCATTTTTAGGATTCTCTGTGTATAGTATCATGTCATCTGCAAAGAATGACACCTTTACTTCTTCTTTTCCGATTTGGATTCCTTTTATTTCTTTTTCTTCTCTGATTGCTGTGGCTAAAACTTCCAAAACTGTGTTGAGTAATAGTGGTGAGAGTGGGCAACCTTGTCTTGTTCCTGATCTTAGTGGAAATTATTTCATATTTTCACCATTGAGGATGATTTTGGCTGTGGGTTTGTAATATATGGCCTTTATTTTGTTGAGGTAAATTCCCTCTATGCCTATTTTCTGGAGGGTTTTTATCATAAATGGGAGTTGAATTTTGGCAAAAGATTTCTCTGCATCTATTGAGATGATCATATGTTTTTTCTCCTTCAATTTGTTAATATGGTGTATCACATTGATGGATTTGCGTATATTGAAGAATCCTTGCAGTCCTTGGATAAACCCCACTTGATCATGGTGTATGATCCTTTTAATGTGCTGTTGGATTATGTTTGCTAGTACTTTGCTGAGGATTTTTGCATCTATGTTCATCAGTGATATTGGTCTGTAATTTTCTTTTTCTGTGACATCGTTGGCTGGTTTTGGTATTAGGGTAATGGTGGCCTCGTAGAATGAGATGGGGAGTGTTCCTCCCTCTGCAATATTTTGGAAGAGTTTGAGAAGGATAGGTGTTAGCTCTTCTCTAAATGTTTGATAGAATTCACCTGTGAAACCATCTGATCCTGGACTTTTGTTTGTTGGAGGATTTTTAATCATAATTTTAATTTCAGTGCTTGTGATTGGTCTGTTCATATTTTCTATTTCTTCCTGGTTCAGTCTCAGAAGTTTGTGCATTTCTAAGAATTTGTCCATTTCTTCCACGTTGTCCATTTTATTGGCATATAGTTGCTTGTAGTAATCTGTCATGATCCTTTGTATTTCTGCCATGTCAGTTGTTACTTCCCTTTTTTTATTTCGAATTCTATTGATTTGAGTCTTCTCCCTTTTTTCTTGATGAGTCTGGCTAATGGTTTATCAACTTCGTTTATCTTCTCAAAGAACCAGCTTTTAATTTTATTTATCTTTGCTATCATATCCTTCAGTTCTTTTTCATTTCTTTCTGATCTGATCTTTATGATTTCTTTCCTTCTGCTATCGTTGGGGTTTTTTTGTTCTTCTTTCTCTAATTGCTTTAGGTGTAAGTTTAGGTTGTTTATTTGAGATGTTTCTTGTTTCTTAAGATAGAATTGTATTGCTATAAACGTCCCTCTTAGAACTGCTTTTGCTGCATCCCATAGGCTTTGGGTCATCGTGTTGTCATTGTCATTTGTTTCTAGATATTTTTTGATTTCCTCTTTGATTTCTTCACTGATCTCTTGGTTATTAAGTAGTGCATTGTTTAGCCTCCATATGTTTGTATTTCTTACAGATTTTTTCCTGTAACTGATTTCTAGTCTCATAGCATTGTGGTCAGAAAAGTTATTTGATACAATTTCAATTTTCTTAAATTTACTAAGGCTTGACTTGTGACCCAAGATATGATCTATCCTGGAGAATGTTCCATAAGCACTTGAGAAGAAAGTGTATTCTGTTGTTTTTGGTTGGAAGGTCCTATAAATATCAATTAAGTCCATCTTGTTTAATGTGTCACTTAAAGCTTGTGTTTCCTTACTTATTTTCATTTTGGATGATCAGTCCATTCGTGAAAGTGGGGTGTTAAAGTCCCCTACTATGGTTGTGTTTCTGTCAATTTCCTCTTTAATGGCTGTTAGTATTTGCCTTATGTATTGAAGTGCTCCTATGTTGGGTGCATGAATATTTACAATTGTTATATCTTCTTCTTGGAGTGATCCCTTGATCAGTATGTAGTGTCCTTCTTTGTCTCTTGTAATAGTCTTTGTTTTAAAGTCTATTTTGTATGATATGAGAATTGCTACTCCAGCTTTCTTTTGATTTCCATTGGCATGGAATATCTTTTTCCATCCCCTCACTTTCAGTCTGTATGTGTCCCTAGGTCTGAAGTGGGTCTCTTGTAGACAGCATATATACGGGTCTTGTTTTTGTATCCATTCAGCCAGTCTGTGTCTTTTGGTGGGAGCATTTAATCCATTTACGTTTAAGGTAATTATCAATACGTATGTTCCTATTACCATTGCCTTAAGTGTTTTGGGTTTGTTATTGTAAGTCTTTTCCTTCTCTTGTGTTTCCTGCCTGGAGAAGTTCCTTTAGCATTTGTTGTAAAGCCGGTTTGGTGGTGCTGAATTCTTTTAGCTTTTGCTTGTCTGTAAAGGTTTTAATTTCTCCCTCAAATCTGAATGAGATCCTTGCTGGATAGAGTAATGTTGGTTGCAGATTTTTCCCTTTCATCACTTTAAATATGTCCTGCCACTCCCTTCTGGCTCACAGAGTTTCTGCTGAAAGATCAGCTGTTAACTTTATGGACATTCCCTTGTATGTTATTTGTTGTTTTTCCCTTGCTGCTTTTAATATTTTTTGTGTTTGTTTAATTTTTGATAGTTTGATTAATATGTGTCTTGGCATGTTTCTCCTTGTATTTATCCTGTATGGGACTCTCTGTGCTTCCTGGACTTGATTAACTATTTCCTTACCCATATTATGGAAGTTTTTGACTATAATCTCTTCAAATATTTTCCCAGTCCCTTTTTTTGGTCTTCTTCTGCTGGGACCCGTGTATTTTGAATGTTTGTGCGTTTAATATTGTCTCAGAAGTCTCTGAGACTGTTCTCAATTCTTTTCATTCTTTTTTCTTTATTCTGCTCTGAGGTAGTTAGATCCACTATTTTATCTTCCAGGTCACTTATCCGTTCTTCTGCCTCAGTTATTCTGCTATTGATCCCTTGAAGAAAATTTTAATTTCATTTATTGTGTTTTTCATGATTGTTTGCTTGGTCTTTAGTTCTTCTAGGTTCTTGTTAAATGTTTCTTGTATTTTCTCCATTCTATTGCCAAGATTTCGGATCATCTTTGCTATCGTTATTCTGAATTCTTTTTCAGGTAGACTGCCTATTTCCTCTTCATTTGTTATGTCTGGTGGGTTTTTACCTTGCTCCTTCATCTGCTGTGTGTTTCTTTGTCTTCTCATTTTACTTAACTTACTGTGTTTGGGGTCTCCTTTTCACAGGCTGCAGGTTCATAGTTCCCATTGTTTTTGGTGTCTGTCCCCAGTGGCTAAGATTGGTTCAGTGGGTTGTGTAGACTTCCTAGTGGAGGGGACTAGTGCCTGTGTTCTGGTGGATGAGGCTGGATCTTGTCTTTCTGGTGGGCAGAGCCACGTCTGGTGGTGTGTTTTGCGGTGTCTGTGACCTTAGTATGATTTTAGGCAACCTCTCTGCTAATGGGTGGGGTTGTGTTCCTGTTTTGCTATTTATTTGGCATAGGGTGTCCAGCACTGTAGCTTGCTGGTTGTTGAGTGGGGCTGGGTCTTGGCCTTGAGATGGAGATCTCTGGGAGATTTTTGTCATTTGAGATTATGTGGAGCTGAGAGGTCTCTGGTGGACCAATGTCCTGAACTTGGCTCTCCCAACTCAGAGGCACAGTCCTGACGACTGACTGGAGCATCAAGAGCCTGTCATCCGTATGGCTCAGAATAAAAGGGAGAAAAAAAGAAAGAAAGTAAAAGGTAAAATAAAATAAAATAAAATAAAAAAGTTATTACAGAAAACACAAAAAATAATTATTAAAAACAATTTTTAAAGTAATTTAAAAAAAAGAACAAAAGAAGAGAACAACCAAACCAAAAAACAAATCCACCAATGATAAGAAGCGCTGAAAACTATAATAAAAAAAAACAAAACAAACAAACAAAAATGGACAGACAGAACACTAGGACAAATGGTAAAAGCAAATCTGTACAGACAAAATCACACACAGAAGCACATGCATACACACTCACAAAAAGAGAAAAGGGAAAAAATATATATATATCATTACTCCCAAAGTCCACCTCCTCAATTTGGGATGATTCGTTGTCTATTCAGGTATTCCACAGATTCATGGTACATCAAGTTGACTGTGGAGATTTAATCTGCTGCTCCTGAAGCTGCTGGGAAAGATTTCCCTTTCTCTTCTTTGTTCGCACAGGTCCTGGGATTCAGCTTTGGATTTGGCCCTGCCTCTGCGTGTAGGTCGCCTCAGGGCATCTGTTCTTCGCTCAGACAGGACAGGGTTAAAGGGGCAGCTGCTTCGGAGGCTGCTTCGGGGGCTCTGGCTCACTCAGGCTGGGGGGAGGGAGGGGTACAGAGCCTGTGGGTGCAGAGGCCAGTGTGACGTTGCACCAGCCTGAGGCGTTCCATTTGTTCTCCTGGGGAAGTTGTCCCCAGATCACGGGACCCTGACAGTGGTGGGCTGCACAGGCTCCCAGGAGGGGAGGTGTGGACAGTGACCTGTGCTTGGACACAGGTTTCTTGGTGGCTGCAGCAGCAGCCTTAGCGTCTCATGCCCATCTCTGGGGTACGCGCTGATAGCTGCGGCTCGCGCCTGTCTCTGGAGCTCCTTTAAGCAGCCCTCTTAATCCCCTGTCCTCGCACACCAGGAAAAAAAGAGGCAAGAAAAAGTCTCTTGTCTCTTCGGCAGCTCCAGACTTTTTCCTGGACTCCTTCCCGGCTAGCTGTGGCACACTAGCCCCCTTCACGTTGTGTTCATGCAGCCAACCCCAGTCCTCTTCCTGGGATCGGACCAAAGCCCGAGCCTCAGCTCCCAGCCCCCACCCATCCAGGCGGGTGAGCAGACAAGCCTCTCGGGTGGGTGAGTGCTGGTGGGCACTGATCCTCTGTGCGGGAATCTCTCCGCTTTGCCCTCCCGTCCCCCATTGCTGCACTCTCCTCCGTGGCTCCGAAGATCCCCCACTCTGCCACCCGTAGTCTCTGCCCACGAAGGGACTTCCTAGTGTGTGGAAACCTTTCCTCCTTCACAGCTCCCTCCCACTGGTGCAGGTCCAGTCCCTATTCTTTTGTCTCTGTTTTTTTTTTTTTTTTTCTTTTGCCCTACCCAGGTACTTGGGGAGTTTCTTGCCTTTTGGGAGGTCTGAGGTCTTCTGCCAGCGTTCAGTAGGTGTTCTGTAGGAGTTGTTCTGCATGTAGATGTATTTCTGATGTATTTGTGGGGAGGAAGGTGATCCCTGCGTCCTACTCTTCAGCCATCTTAAGCTCCTCCCTATTTTCTCTTGTAACTCAATTGTTTCTAAAAGTCTCATCAACATTGCTGGAGAAGTTTGGTGGAAACAGACCAAATAATGTATGATACAATTGGGACTGCTTGACCTTCAGTTAAAATGCTAATATCAACACTTGTTATATGCTACTATCTTTCGTGTTTCTTCTTTATGTTTTCTACTTCATTTTGCTAATATTTTCCCCCTTCAAACTGTCTTCTAAGCTGTCTCTGATTTTATAATAATATCCATTTCATCTGTGTTTTAAATTTTCATGACTATGCTCTACCTTATCTGGCTTACATGTTACATATATAAAATATTCTCTCCAATGTTCCTGTTATTTCCAGGGTGATTCTATTATTAACTCTAAAATTGATTAAAGGTCCTATATCAGTCTCTTATGGTCAGCTTCAAAATTTGCTTTTCTTAAATGATTTGCATGTTTACTGAATATCTGCAAGTGAAAAAGTATATGAAATTATTTAAAAGGATAATTTCTTCAGTCTTTCATTTTAACTCTTTTAGGTCATTGAATGTGAGAATGTAACTCACATATTGAACAGTCTAGTTGGGATACATTATTGTATGATCTGTAACCACAAGTAGAACATTTAATCAAAATTCTTCTTTAGTCAAATATTTTAGGAATAGTCTGCAATGATTTTAAGTTCACCTATCAGAGCTAGACTTTCATGGCCATATAAATTTATACATATGGTCTTTCCTAGACTTGACAGTCATGTAGAGTTTGTTAATGCTAAGGATTCCTGTTCCTATTGTTCTTTATATATTGTTTATTGTTTAATAATATTTGTACTTCACATTTTATTGTGGTACTTATTTGCCCTTTTTCCCTTCTGTAAATAACAGTGAGGTTTGAAATTTCTCAATCTCTACATGTACTTTGTGGAATTGAGCAATGATAGACCACATTTCAATGTTTTACTGTGATGTTTGAATAGATATTCTCTGTTTCTCCCTTACATTATGTTTGTATATTTGCTGTCCACTTTTAATTATCTTTACACTCTTGTTTTTCTCATGTTTTTGTCCAGCAGTAAGTGTATGGCTTACCTTGTGACCCAATATTTCTAAAATTCTCATCAGTATGGCCTTATTAACCTTAATAAGGTTAATATATGAAAAGATCAAATGTGTAAATCAAATTGGTACTTGGAACTGCTCGATATTGGGTTCAACTCATGATAAGCCAAAACTTGTTATTGTTGGACTGCACCTCACAGGCCTACAAGGTCTGTGTTTGCCCAGCTTCAAGACCAAAGAGAGAGCCAGGAGTCAGCAACAGAGACATCAATGGTTTAATGAGTGGGGGAGCTTACACATCTGGAACAAGGTCCTGGAACAGCACCCCACCTTGTGTGGTGGAAGGCAGACAGGACATGGTAGCAGTCTTTGCTCCTGGGGGGAAGGGGAGATTACCAGTTATATGAGAATTGATATCAGGTTGGCTCATTAGCTACCAGAGAAACCAGTAGAGGGGCACATCCCTCACTGCCCCTTTGATAAGAACAATCACTAGCTGGGGCCTGGGGCAAGTACATAGGAAGGTCAGTCATGTGCATAGGGTATAGGTGAAGCAGGTACTGGTCTGGCAGGGGATGTACAGAGAACAAGAGAACAGCCATCTGAGTGGCCTGACCAAATGTACTATTTTCTCTCATATTTTGCTTTTTTTTTTCTTTGTTTATATTTTCCTAATGTTAAAATTTTATGTTCCTATTTTTCTTTATCTATTGTTATTGATTAGTGTTTACACTACATAATCTAATTAAAAATAACATTATAAAACAGACTTATAAGGAAGTGAAATTTCTGTCATGAGAACACTTGATATGGTAATTTTGGGAAGGACTTTTTCGACCTAAACATATTCTGTGTATCCTCATGATTTTACCAAGGTAATTATTTTTGGAATAATCCTGAATGGTATAATGCAACATGTCTTCCAAAATACCCCTGATAATGTATACTTATATGAGTGCTATATTCCTGCTGTTTGGTGAAGAATTAAGACAAAATTACTGCTGCTAAATATATACAGAGGAGAAAAAAAAATCCACCTTTGGGTAGATTTTCTTTACTATGAGAAGGATCATGTAAATGTTTCTCTTAATTAAACAAAAGTAAAATAAAGGAATGTCCCATTATGTTATTTAAATATTGAAACCAAATCTTTTGTAATTTTATGAAGGCTGTAGTTCTCCAAGGTCCAATGGATTACAGAGAAAATAGATGATTTGAATAAGGAAAACAATGGCCTTCTAAGAGAGAAAGGGCAGTAACACGACCCTTGCTTTCTAGAATTTGAAGTTAAAAAAAAAAATCTTTCAGAAAGAACCTGAGTCTTGTGATCAAATTCTCCTAGAAGGAATGAACACAAAAAGCACTAAAGTGTAACTGATCAGGACAAAAGTCATGTTCTGACCTGATGACCTGGACTTTGCACATGTACCTATAGGTTGATTACAGAGGATTTGATTTTATATATCAGGTGGCTTATTCCATTCAGGACACAGATATTGTAGCATTGTTTCTGGCTTTTGAGAACACAGAATCAAGATAAAGTTATTAATGGATAGGTTAGGTGATGATGTAATAATACACAATCAGAATCTCAATGGCTCAAAACAGGTTTTATAACTACATAGGCAATGCTGGTTGGTTGGGACATCTGCTTATCTTAACCACTTAAAGGGTAGGCAGATAAAGGCCCTATGTCAACACTGCTATAATGACTTCCTCAGCAAAGGAATAAAATGATGGAAAATTATGCACCTTTTAAATGATTGCACTCAAAAGTGACAAATGTTATTTATATTTCTCACGTTTCATTGGCTAAAGCATGTCATATGGCCATGCTTAACTTTAAAGATTCAGGAAATCCCAACCCTAGGTTGTGTCTTGAAGTAGAAAACCAGAAAGTTTGGTGAACAGCACTGCTGATTCTTCAGCATTACATGGGTAGACATTTTGTAGAAATTACTTGATATTTTGCCTATGACAGACACATAGTTGTCTAGACACCACTTAAGTCCCTTTACAGTGATATGATTCAGGGAAACTAGAAGAATAATCCAACAATTTAAAAATTCTCTTTCTTTTTTTGTGTTTAATTTACTACATTTTCCCTTTTGTCACTAAATTTTATTTCCTGTACTCTTAATACCATATCACATAAAATAGACTATGACATCAGGAACTATTTTAAGTGTTGTAAAAAATAAGCAAATAAAATAATTTAAAATAATGACTAAATTCACAAAGTCAGTTTGGGAAAATAATGATTGACATTGGAAACCTCTTTTTTCAAAGTGGCTAAATTGTTGTAGTCCAAATTGTTAATAAATTGTACACAGGAGTGGCAGGCTTAAAATACAAGGGTAATTATGTAGAGAATCAATAATGGAATCAAAACAATCACTGTCGTTTCACTGTTAAAAGACATTTTATTGTTAATACTATTCAGATTTTAATCTGCCCTATGACCAAGAGGTCCTTAACGTTTCCCTCAGATTGACTAAACTTTGTACAGTCTTCCTGCCTCTAGACCTTGACTCTACTTTTCTTAGACATTTACCTTAAAAAGCTTGTAAATTCTTTTTCTGCATATTTGAAATGTAAATTTTTTAAAAGCCTCTTGTCAGTTTTACAACCCAAGGATGTCTTTCAAGGACCTAGTAGCCATCTCTCTGAAAGGTAGTTATTAAAGAAGATAGCTTCCCTGTTTCCCAGTCTCTCTGGGATGGTAAGAGTCTAATTTCTTTTAGAGCCCTACTCCAACTTGTAAAACCACCATCTGTCATAACAACAGAAGACAGTTTACTTTTCCTCTAGGTAAATCCAGTTAGCAAAACTGGATGCCCAGTGGTATCCCTCTAATCCCAGAGCTTAACACTCCCTGTACTTTGTACTTTCAGCAGAGTTGAGTTCAGACTTCCTTCTAGTTCCTCTAATTGTATTTCCTGTAAATACATTAGAATTTATTTTAGAACTACATTTAAGGTCAAGATAAGTTTACCCCAATAGTATGTATTGGTTAAAAAATAATCTATTAATAGCATTATTCTCAATGTGGTGATCTAGTGAGAAAATGTTTTCTTTGAATATCTCTTACATTTTCTAAAGTCCCAATAAGCTTCTCACCATCTCCCATCATAATATTTAAATATAGAATAGCTTAAATAGTTTGGATGTTTGGGTTTTCATTTTGTTAAAAAATAGTAAATTCTTCAAAATTAATTGTCATATACTTAGCATTATTGATTCATTTCCTTTATTTAAGACATTTTCATTCTTGTAGGTCATTCTACCTGCTTTTATATCTTCAGATTTAACACAGTGACCAGAATGGTTTGGATGCTTAACATATAAATAAATGAAGGAATAAATAAGCAGTCATTTATATAGTTATGCTTTAACCATATGGCAGCAGAGGTTTTTCAGAGTTTATAATGTCTGAAATAAAGACGATTAAAAAATAAAGCTCTTCTGTCTCATGTGAAGAATAAAATATTAACTATTAACCAAAGTTAGATTACTGATTTCTTTTTGCTATTGACCACAGAAAGTCTACTGAAACCTCATAAATTACTGTCAAACACTGATTCGCAGAATACTACCCAACTACACAGTAATTTATGTTACAAATAATATGATAAAGTCTTTCTTTTAATACTAATCAATCTATGTCTTTATTGATAAGCCATATGATTCATAATGAAAAATATATTCTCATTGATGCCATTATTACAAATCTGTGAGCTTTGGGGAGTGAAGAGGTGGTTTAATCTTACAGGTGTCTCCTAATACCACAATGACTAAAACTGTAGACATTAGAATCCTCTCTATTGTTGTTACTGTGTGGGCCAATAAATAAAATAGATTTTTTGCAAACTTGATTGCAGATCATTCAAATTTTAGCGTGGAATGACTTCACCTTGAATTCAATTTTCTCTGTAAATTTAGATTTACTCTTATTTAGGGCTTTACAAAATAAGCCCTCACTGAATATTAGAGTAAAAAGTTTTTATAATATTTTACAACAACTTTAATTTTTATATCATGTGGCATATTCAATATCATGGCAAGCACATGGTAAGCACAAATTTCCAAAAAATACTTTTTACCATAAACATCATCAATTAATTTTAACACATTTTTATTATAATCATTTCTATTTAAACTTTTAGATTAATTAAATTTGATAAGCAAAGCTTTTAATTCAAAAGTTAAAGTGTTTCTTTTCATTGCACTGATGTTCATGCTCCCTGAAGAAGAAAATAGAGTTAAATATTTTAAATGAATCCTAAAAATCTCATAGATAAATATTATCTTACTCTGACCCAAGGATAATGATATATTCTGATGTTCCATAAACTGCAGAATGATCCTTCCTTTAATAACAGAAGTATATCAACTTCATTAAATTTTTCTTTGACATATTTGCTTAATTAAAACCTGTAAGATTTTATAAAGAATTGATGTTCTGCTTCACAATATTTAGTCTTTAATTCAAGCCAGACAAAATGATTATATGGAAGATTTCTTCTAAATCTATCAATAGGTAGGTTGTGAGTCAAGATTGGTGAGTTATATGAATGTTTCTAATCAGAAAGCAACTCTTAACGATCACATACAATAGAGTCAATCCCTCCATAAATGGCATTTGAAACACAACCAGAAAATCAAGAGTCACCTCATGAAAGCATTGTGAAGATTTTTGGCTGTAAAATGATCTATCAAAAAATAGGAAAATTAGAATGCTTTTGTATATAATCTGATATTTACATAGAAATATGAGACTAGAATAGTGTTTATAAATAAAAGAAAAATTAAAGAGTAAGATAAGTCTAAAATTTAGAGAGTAAGATAAGTCTTCCCAATAACAACACAAAATGAGATGAACTAAAGAGATGAATTTTAATTATCTAGTACAATGTGAAACTTTTTTATTACCTATTGCAATATTAACTAAAATTAATGCAGGATGCTTATTTTGTGATCATCTCATTTAGGCCTATGAAATCTTCACCTTTAGGATTATATAACCTAAACACTAGAAGGGATGTAGACCCATAAATTTCTTCTGTCACATTTCTTATTTATGACCATAAACCCTCTTGATTAATCCCTCAGGAAATTTATGTCAACAAGATAATTCGTTACACTTCAGTGTCTTCTAAAATCATGATAAAGTTCATTAATATATAGAGTTCAACTCTGTCTTCTAATACCATTCTCTCCTATGACACAGATATAGTGCTTACCAAATATGGCACTCCATAGTTAACATTTCCTAGCATCCTCCAAGTTTGATATGGCTATGTGACTACTCTGGCTAATGAGCTGTGGGCAGAAAAAAATAGTGTGTCCCTTTTGGGCCAATGTGTGGGAGAGTCAGCATGATTTTCCAACTCTCTTCCTCTGCCCTAGGCACCTAAAGATCACGTGTTTCAGATGGAGTGTCTACAAAATGGTAGAGAAGCATCTATCAGCAGGAGTATCTGAATGACCACATGGAGCAGAGCGCTCATAGACACGAACTGACAAGTATTAGGAACAATGAATCATTTTTGTTGGGTTAAGCTACTGAGACTTTCAGGCTTTCTGCTGTTGTAGCATATCCTAGCATATCCTATTCTATCCTACAATCTCTTGCCTAAGGCATTTGCTGGAACCTCAGAAATGAAGTCTAATAATTTTTCCATGTGGGGTTCAGTCAGGTTATTGGGGACAATGACCTCCCTAAGTGTCATGTTCTAGATAAGCAATGTCAAAACAATAGTCAGATCTGCTAAGTGATGTTGCCATAACAAACAACACCCAAATTTCAGTATTTGCAACTACAAAAATTTATTTCTCTCCCAGCACCTGTCAGCTTGGCTGCAGGGTGGCAGTGGCTCTGATGCATAGGTCTCCTTCAATGAAAGAGCAAACCCTTTAGAGACTGTATGGATGAAAGACAAAAATAGTGGGGAAGCACACACAGATTTTAACGTTTTTGCTCAGGGTTAGCACTTGTCATTTGCACAAGTTGCTTTCAGAGTGAAATGGTCAATTCTGGAGTAAATGGAATATGAAGTTTAATCACTTCACAAGGAGAGGCAAAAAAAAAAAAAATTGGGAGCAATAATAAAATATGCAACACTTAGTTTCTTTAATTATTTGCCTCTATAGACATTGCCAAATATTATACTTGGAACATGGTGGTAAATGTTTTGAGTCAATGGCTTTTATCTCTCAACATTCTGCTTACTCCAATATTATTGTTCCTTAACAATTTGCCTCTTAAAAATGTATTTTTGCATCCATTGTATTTAGAGTTACCTTTGCCAGAGAACAGTAGACTATGCCTTAAAATTCACTCCTTCTGGACTATACATTGTCTTTTAATGAAATTTAAGATATATTAACTTTCTAATCACCTAGATCATATTATATTACTGACACATGTAATTATAAGTTCAACTTAAAAGCCTAATATTTTATATTGTCCTCATACTGTTTTTCTGCATTTAAATCATTAAACTTTAAGAACAGAATGCAATGTTTATTCATATTAAATTGTATCTAGTTAGATGGAACCCATTTATACAGACTGTTCAGATTTTTTGCCATCATGATTTTTTCATCCAATATATCCCTCTTAATTTTGAATCACAGCCTTTCTGGCCATTCCCTTGAACCCTAAGTTTGGTAGGAATACAAAACTGAAGATTGTACAAATGTTCCTATCATAGAAAATTCTCTAAAAGGTGGCATCAGCCAAATGTTGTCCCAGAATATTTTAGACATGGTTCCCCAAATACAGATGCTTTTCTACATCTGGCATATAAGTGAAAAACTGAACAAAAGACAGAAATTTGGCTTACTATTAAAACTAGATGCCCCAGACATAACACATTTTCTTGTCTCTGTGGTGAATTTTGGATATGTCTTTTTTAGAAACCTGTTGGAACAGGGAGAGATATAAAAAAAGAAGTTATGGTTTAGAGATACATATAGCACTTTAGTGATAACTTCTGTGTATTTTTGTTTATGGAATATGGTAATAACCTAATCTAATTTTCCATGAGTAGCCAATTATCTGAGTGTCACTCACAGAATAATCCACGATTTTCTACTGATTTATGATGACATTTTCTTGCCATCTTTGTCATTATACTGTAATCTAGGTAGAAGGAGGCACATATTAACAGGTTGCAAGAATCAAGATGTGAACGTCTTGGGTGAGGGGGCATTATTCTGTTAACCACACTTTTATAAACCTGTTCAAGTTTATTCACATTGCTTTATGTGATTACTTTTTAAATTAGTCAAGAGAATAAAGGTGAAAAAATACGGAATCCTACTGTTTTTTGTAATTATTTATATAATTATGTTTAGTGACACTTTGTGCGTGTGTGTGTGTGTGTGTGTGTGTGTGTGTGTATTTGAATTACTGTCTGGTTCCAGCTGTTGTCAGCTTGATAAACTTCCTTTTGTATCTATTGTAAGACAAATTCAACTAGTAACAGATTCTCTCAGCTTTTGTTTATCTGGGGAAGTCTTTATTTAGCCTTCATTTACATGGATCTTTGAGCTATCTTTCTTGGAGTTTGATGATCTTCTTAGATACGTAAATTATTTTTCAATAAATGTGGGTAGTTTTAGCTATTGTTTCTTTGAATACTTTTCTTCTCTTTTTGTCTCTCTCCTCTCTTTCTGATACTACCATTGCGTGTATTTTGGCATGCTTAATGGTGTCCCAAATTTCCCTGAGGCTCTCCTCATTTATCTTCATTCATTTTTTTTCCATCTATTTTTTGGATCTTCAGTTCACTTATTCTTTCTTCTGTCAATTAATATCTATTTGAAAGACCCCAGTGAATATTTTTTTTCATTTCAGTTATTTACTTTTCAACTCCAGAATTTCCTTTGTTCTTTTTTCTGATTTCAATTTCTTTATTGATATTCTCCATTTTATGTGACACTGTCATCATACTTTGATTTATTTCTTTAATCATAGTTCCATTAATTCCATAAAATGGCTTATAATAGTCATCTTGAAGATTTTTTTCTGATAAATCTGGACATCTGCTTACGCTCATAGGAAATTTCTGTTACCTTTACAGCATATAGGTTAAATATTCCTGTTTCTTAGCATGTCTCATATTTTTTTGTTAGAAACTAAACATTTTAGATATATATTTTAGCAACTCTGGGTAATGGCCCCACCATTCCTCCAGTCTTGTTATTGTTTTGTTTATTACATTAGTGACTCACTGGATTATTTTGGTGAAGCTTATTTTCCCTCACACAGAGTTGATCCTCATTTGATCCTTAGTAGGACACAGTTTTGGGTATGCCCACAGTCATCCTGAGATAACAGGGATTTTGGTAGGGCTCTCTTCTTCTCTTTCCCTGACTGTGTTCACCTGCTAAATTCCACAAATGATGATAGTTCCTTTGGGAGGACATTGGGAACTATGTATTTCGTGACCTGCTTTCCCCCCAAGCTCTGGAGCTTGGCATGGGAACGATGGCAAACTTCTCACTGAGTGACACCCACCCGCTAGAAGCAAAGCACTTGGTGGGAGGTTGAGGTGCGAAGCATCTCAGCTTATCTCCCTTGGCGTGAAATCATTGTCTCATGAGCTGAGGCAAGGATGATCAGGGTCCCAGTATTCATAGTGGTGAAATGCCCAAAACAGGGCCTCCATTCCATGAGTGATGGCTGGGCAGAAAAAGTGAGCCCTGCTTCTCCATTGTATTCACTGGGATTTAGCCTCAGCAACAGATAAGACAATTGAGAAATGGGGAGATAGGGAGCTCTGTGTTCTTGTCTACAGCAGTCAGGAGTGGATGCTGTGGCTCCCTGGCCAAGGAGGTGGGGAGGAGGAAATTATTCTTTGTTCAGCTACCACAGACTCTTATCTTTCTTACCAAGTTTTCATAGATTTTCTTGATTAGATGTTTCTTCACTCAGCAGTTGCTCTTAAAACCACTTCCAGAGGCTTAAATTGTTGTTTTTCTAGAGTTTACACCAGTTTCACTGAGTAATCAGTCAGCAGAACTACTTATGCTGTCATGCCAGAAGTTTATCTCCATGTATTTTTAAATAGTTTTAACCATATTTGATAGTTTTCTCTATCTCAGTCTCTCTGTCTCTGTTTCTCTCTGTCACTGTCTCTCTCTTATCTCTGTATCTTTCCCTATAGCTTTTCCTCTCCTTCTTTATGCTTTTCTTAAATTATATAGAGGGAAATTTTGTTAACATATTCTGTCCTTCCATAAGACACAGTCCCAAAGCAGTTAGTATATGGGTGGATAACGGTTTCTGTACCTTGCTAATATAGGTGATTTATAAAAAGGAAAAAGGGAAGAAAAAGAAAGAGAAAGAAAGAAAAGAAAAAGAAAGAAAGAAAGAAAGAAAGAAAGAAAGAAAGAAAGAAAGAAAGAAAGAAAGAAAGAAAGAAAGAAAGAAAGAAAGAAAGAAAGAAAGAAAGAAAGAAAGAGAGAGGAAGAAAGGAAGAAAGAAAGAAAAGGGGTGAGGGAGGGAGCCAAGGAGAAGGAAGGAAGGGAGAAAGACCAAATGCCAGTGGGAAATCTGACTCATCCTTTCATTTAAAAAATGTGTCTACTTTCCCTAGTGCCCTCACTAAAGAACTTCCAGACACAAGTCAATGCCAGTGTTTTATTCGTCCTCATTATATGGATGTGAGAAACTCACTCTATGCTCCAATTTTATAAAGCCTTTCTGGTTCTGTTTGTCTACGTCATTTAGAACATTTAATTCCTGTTACCCAAGAGAATGAAATTGCTTGAATATCTCTGTTGGATCCCAGAAACCAACAGTCATGTAAATTCAACCTCAAGTAATATTCTGTTTCTGTTCCATAAAGTTATGTATCTAGCTTTTAGTAGAGTCGCATGTCTTTTAATTTGCTCATTTTTATATTTTCTTGACAAGTTATATGTGGAGAAGTTGGGAAATTTCACAACTAAACTTAACATACATTTTGCTGTTAAGTGATAATTTCACCTTTCCTTCAATTTTAATATATATAATCTAGTTTTTTTTTTTAAAAAACAAACTTTTTTTTTTCAATCTTAATATATATGATCTACTAAGGGAACACAAAAAACAAAAACATCATAGGCATTTTAGAATTTAATGTGCTTACATTTCCTTCTCTGTGGGATTTTATACCACTTTTGAGGATTTTTTGTCTGTTTGCTTTTTACAATTTTTTTTCTTTCCCATAAACTGCCTCAAATAGAGATAATTCACTGACAAATTTTCTAGCACATTACTCAAATTTTTCTTTAATCTACCTCAAATCCAGTGGTCTACATCTCTTCATTTCAGTTTCCTACCATGCTCACTTTACTCCTGCACTCGTATCATTAAAATGGTCATTCATTTGCCATCAAAACCCTTTTACTGACCTAACTAAATCAAGCTGCCCACCCCTTTCACTCATATAACTCCCTTCTCCACTCCAAACATCTATTCATCAGCTTTCTTAGGGGCTGTCGTATTCAATAACTCCTACAATTCCACTTTTCCACACACCAAGCTTAGAGTAATTAACACACTCAAAAATTTTATTCAAATTCTGAATTGTCTGTTATATCTACTATTTTAATTATATTTCCAATGACACTGTCTTAAAATAGAAACTCATTCCTTCTTACTTTCCCTATTGAACAATCAAGACTTCTTGCCTTAAAATATTTTCTGTCAAAATATCTTCCACAGTTTTGATAAAGTGGATAAAGCCATGGGAATCCTAACAATATTAAATGATCTTAAATTTTAACTGCTTTACTCAGATTATCTTTTTAAATCCTCTCTGTAACCCCATGTGATACACGGCATTCTTAAAACCATGTTCAAGGTGAGGAAATAAAGTTTCATAAAGAATTAAGTAACATGCCTAAAATCATAAAGATGAAACTAATTGTCAAGGTCTTTGAGCTATCTTCTGTCACATCAACTACAAAGCTTCTCAGCTACAATAAAATATTTACACTGGTGTCCTTTGTATAATTTGATTTGTATTTATTTTAATCTTTTATTATATCCTGCTTTATAGTAAAACTATATGTGGACATGAATTCACTATCCTTTTAGACTCTGATGGATAAGGGTAGAAATCATGTCTTAATTGTTTACCCAGTGTGTATTAAAATGATTTGATGTGGTTAGAGTCACTCAGTAAGGGTTAAATGAGTCTTTAGCATTAAAGACATTTTAAGACTATTGTTAATTAGTAGCTTAAGTTATTTTCTAGTTTTGCAGTAGTTGACTAACTTTTTCCTTCATTTGGGAGAGACATTAACTTCATCATTTGGCCTATTTTTAATTGTGTAATTATGAACTCCCTGCCCAAATCTAGCCTGAAGCTTTGGTTGGTTAAATATGTTTTGTAACTTTCCCTAAAGGACTGTTAAATAGGCATCCCTGAATTAGCCATTATTCAGTGATGGGTAAAGAGATGTGCAAGGGCTTATGCCTTATTCTTGTAATCACTATAAGGATTTTTTAAAATATCTATACTTAGGAAAATTATCTAATTGCATATTCTATACCTGTTTATCAATTTATCCATCTACCTTTTTAACTTCCCTGATTAACTAGTATCTCATCTGTCTACTAATTATCCATATGTTTGATAAATGATTGATCAATCTATGATTTATCTATCTTTCTAGGAATGAGTGTAAAAGTACATGACCATTATTCAACTATTAAAATAAAATATAAATAAATATATATAGTAATTATTTTTTCTCACTTAAGTTAAAATGGTAGGGAGCTTCCATTACATTCATTATGAACCCAGCCCTAAAGTCATTAGAGCTTCCAGGAGTTATATTTCCATCTAGAATATTTGATTAGAGCTCTCTTGTTTCAAGCAGTCACTGTTGATAGGCTAGCTATATAAGCCTACGTGATCCTTTTAAAAGGTAGGAAACCTCATAGACTGTGCTCATAGGGAGTGGGAAGTTTTACTGATACCTGAAGCACTAGGGTCTAAGGGCCAACTTCCCCAGGTGAAATTTTTCTCTGGGATCTTTTTTCTCTATGAGATTCTGCATGGGAGTAGGGTTTATGGGACTCATTGCTCAGAATATATACAAAGTTGTGGATTATTCTAAATTCTTGCTGCATACTTGAAAACCAACAATTTTTCAAGGAAGTATCTACATTTAGTCTTCCATTAACTTCCCTTTATCATTTTCCAATCTTGGAAATTCTATCTATTTTTTCTTCAAAGGACTTAGAAACATAATGTTGATCTTTCCTAAGGGGAGATCATAGTAGGTGAATTGGATGCTCAGATAAACTAGCTCTTTTTTGTCTTATGTAATCATCCTCTTACATGTGTACACATTAATGTATTTATTCATATGTCATCTTGAACAAATTAATACATTCATCAATAATGTCTACCGTGTAGTATGTATGTATGTATGAGTGTTTACGTGTGTATGTGTATGTGTTACATATAGTATTTTGTGGGGATTTAGTTGCTCTAGACAGAGAAGGAACTAAAGCACTTATCATCAAGAGAGTAAATGTATATTATAGATTACTGTGTTGGTGTGGACAAAGAGAGTGAAGAAAATAATGGAAGTGGTTATTAAGAAAAAGTGGAGGAGTCATATGGTAGTTCCATTTTTAGTTCTTTGAGAAACCTTTATACTCTTTTCCACAGTGGCTGGCTACCATATGATCCAGTAATTCCATTCCTGGTACATATTTGAAAAAAATAAAAACACTAAATTTGAAAAGATACATGCACCCCAATGTTCATAACAGCACTATTTACAATAGCCAAAATATGGAAGCAACCTAAGTGTTCATCAGCAGATGAATGGATAAAGAAGATGTGCCATATATTTACAATGGAATACTATTCAGCCATAAAAAAGAACAAAATTTTGCCATTTTGCAGCAACTGAGTGGGCTTGGAGAGCATTATGTTAAGTGAAATAAGTCAGAGAAAGAGAAATACTCTATGATGTCACTTATCTATGGAATCTAAAAAATACAACACTAATGACTCTAACAAAAAAAGAAGCAGGCTCACAAATAGAGAGAACAAACTAGTAGTTACCAGTTCAGGGGGCAAAATCAGAGTGAGAGAGTGGGAGGTACAAACTCTTGGGTAGGTTACAAGGGTGTATTCTACAACACAGGGAATATATCCAACATTTTGTAATGATTGTAAATGGAGTGTAACCTTTAAAATTATATAAAATTAAAAATTTTTTTAAATTAAAAAAAATCAGAGGAGGATGCTAAATGTTACAGTGGAGAGGATGGTGATTGGAATTTTGGTGATGTAGATAGCAGTTTATAAAATAGTGGCAATCAAAGCAAAACAGTAATACTAATATTACAACAAAGAGAAAAGGTGGCTCTAGCCTTGAAAAAATGATTGAGTATTTAAAAGTTGAGTTTGGGAAACCACCAGAATTGGGCAAGCATATACACATGTATTTAGTAAAAGCACCATTGCAAGTGAAATGAATATTTAGAATTGGTATGTGAGAGTATTAAATCAGTCTGAGCTGGAGAAAAAAGAAACTTCAAGGCCTTTGATTTTTGATTTTTAAACCAAATATATAAAATTTATATGTGTGTATGTGTCATATGCCTATTTGTATTACTCTTCTATTGCTGGATAAAAAAAAAATCTGCCACAAACTTAGCAGCTTAGCACAAATTTATTATCTCACTGTTTCTGTAGTTCAGAAGTCCAGGCACAACTTAACTTGGTTCTCTGCCCAGGGTGTCTCAGGCTTAAGTTAAGGTGTTGACCAGGTCTTGGGGTCTCACATGAGCTCATTCAATTAGTTAGCAGAATTCAGTCCCTTACATCTATAAAACTCATGGCAACTTCCATCTCTTCAGGACGAACAGGAGAAAATCTCAATTATTCTTTGAATATCTTCTTTTTTTTAAGGAATCTCAGCTGATTAAATCAGACTATCCAGTTAATATCCTTTTTGATTAACTCCAAATCAAATGATTTGTCATTTTAATTACATAGTAAAATTCCTTTTGCCATGTAACTTAACATAAGCATGGAGTGAGACCCACCTTATTCACAGGATCTCTGTGAATCCAAAGGAGGGAATTATACAAGGCCTTTTCTCCAAAAGTTGGTGATCTTGCTGGCTATTTTAGAATTCTGCCTGCCACGCTCTGATTGCCTCTTGTTGCAGACACTCTCAATGCTCCTCTCATATCTCTCAGAATTCACCACTATTCTACTACCTGCAGATAGTGTCCTACAGCAGGCACTTTTTCTACCTTTAGGTCCACTTATTGGGTAGATTAGAAGTCCTAGGAGTTAGCACCCTCAGTTGCTGCTCTCAGTGAATGATGAATGGGAGTTAAACTACAAATACTAACATTTCTGTGGTCCTGAAATATAAATAATCAATGTTTCATACAATCTTCTTGAATTCTTAAAGATGTTGAGCACTACTTGTCCACAGAGATAACTTCATTATTAACATTACACCCTGAACAGGTTTTCTTCTCTTTCCTGTCTCATCTTTCCACTCCTCTCATGGGTTTCTTGGGATCATAGCCCAAACAATCCACTTGCCCTAAAATTCTGATTTTAGGTCTTCTTCTGGGTGTAACCCAACCTACTTCAGTGAACTAAGACTTAAAGTGCATTGACCACATTGAAAAATAATGTATATATATATGAGTGTGTATTTAATATACACTGTAGTATATTATATCTATCTATATACTCATATATACTTATATGTGTATACATGTATATACTCATGATTTTTCTGAACCAGCATTTTTCTTTATGTGTCCCAAATTTCTGTAACATGTATTCTTAGTACAACTTTTTATATCAGGTTTGACTATCAGTATACACCTAATTATCAAATAAATATTCTATTTACTGAAAGTCTATACAAAATTAATATTCACATCATATTAAATTAGTATCACACATTTCACCATTTCAAAAAGCAGTACATAACTGTACTAAATGAAACGTACTTTCGCACATAAATATTTTAGTTTACATAAATTTTGCTACTAATTTTATCTTCTGCTCCTCATAGGCTAGAATTTTACTGTATCTATGTACTATTGATTAAATGTTTATTCTTTTTGTAATAAATACATCAATTCATATATTTCCTTACCACATATATTCCTCCCTTACAAAAATGTATTAATTTTGCTGTTTCTTAGCATCATTTATAACCTAAGATGATAAATTTCTCCCATTTCTTAGTTATTGGACATCACTTATGAATCATCTTCCTGGTGATTAAAGAATTTCCTAGACAGACTTTTTATATGAAATAATCATAACATAAATTGCATTTATAAATTGGTTATAAATTAATACTTAAGCAAGAACAGTTTGAATGGATACAAATAAAGAATATTCATCATTATCATATATTTATCAAAAACATTTGAGCATCCACAACATGTAGGACACCAAACACTGCATTTTTTTTTTTTTTTCAGTTACTGGAACAATAAAGAAATCTATGTGAGAATATTTTATTGATTAGAATTACTTTTGTATGTGTAATATAAGGCACTTTCTGATATTATGCCTTAAAGATACAAGAAAAAAAGCTAACTCTCAGGTAAAGCTATTGAATATTTGATAAAATTTTGTTATTTAGTATAAGAATACACTATTATGTTGTTGGACTATTTCCCGTTTCACTTGGTAAGAAAAATTTTGGACAAGAGAATCTTACTATTTGTTTCAGAATTCAAATAAAATTAGGTTAAAACAAATATTTATAGTTACAGTACTATTAGATGATAGAATTTAATCATGCTGCTGGTTTCAAACTACCATTTTGTAGCTTAAAGTAAGAGTAGTATAGTTAGTGCATAAAAGTAAATATTTTCCATTCACATATGCAATATAGATGTATATAAATACCTATATACTGAGTTTACACACAGTTATTACAATATTTGAAAAGTAACGATATTTATAAAGTATCACCATTTCAAATTTCCTTGTTTGTATAAATTAGGGATATATTCTTTCTTTCTGATTCTACCATATATCATAGGTACATATAATATTTCCTTTATTTTTTAAAATGAAGATATATAAATTTTCATAATCCAGGTAAATGAGCAGATCATTGTACATTTCCTTTCAGACATGTTTTACGGAAAGCAGAGGAAGCATTCAATCTATATGTGCTGTACCATTTCTAACTCCTTTTTAGAGCACAGATTTTGAGAGCTGTCTGTTCTCACTGTGTCTAATTTCTCTTGCCCAATTCTGCGTTTCTCCTTTAATAACTTATTTGGAATTTTATTGATATATAATATACATACAGGAAAGTGCAGAAATCTTAAGTGTAGAGCTTGAGGAATTTTCAAAGAATGAACAAACCTGTATAATAATCACAAAGATCAAGAAGCAGATTGTTACGGGAGTGCCAGAGCTCTTTTATAACAGTCACTTCCTTTCCACCAAGGCAAATCATTGTCTTGACTTCTGTCCCCATGGATTAATTCTGCATATTTTTGAAGACACCAAGTAGTATGTAAATGGACATACAGTGCATATCCCTGGCTTCTTTTACTTTACATCACCTTGCTGTGTGTAAATGTAGTTAATTCATTTACTTTGTTGTTTACTATTCAACTGTATAAACATACCACACTTTCTTTACCCACTCTACTGTTGATGGATTTTTTGCTTCTTTATTTTTGGGTTTTTTTGAGATCTAGTATGAATAGTGACACTCTACAAATTCTGACGTATTTGGTGTAGGATAAATATATGCTCAGATTTATTACATACTACCTGCTTTCCAAAGTGGTTGTACCAATCTAAGCTTAACTGAGCAGTGTGTGAGAACTCTATTTGCACCGCATTCTTGCAAACACCTAATACTTACGGTCTTTTATGTTAGCAATCCTGGTGGGTTTGTAGTGGTATTACACTATGATTTTAATTTGCATTTCTTTGGTGCTTAATGAAATGGAGTGATTTTTTTTTTTTAATTTTAATGGCATATATTGTTTTCTTTCTAGTTGTACAAGGAATACATGTTCACTGCAGACAACTAGAAATACATAAATGCATAAAGTAAAAATTAACAATCACCCGTAATTCCCACCCTCCAGAGATAATTATCACAAGCATTTTGATGCATTTCCCAGGGAGTGTTTTTCTCATGACTCTTAGCCGTTTGGATATCCTCTTTGGTGAAATATTCTTGAGGACTTTTTGTAAAATTGACAAACTGATTCTAAAATTAATATGTACATTTAAGTGGCAAGATAAATCAAAGCAATCCCCACAAACTAAGAAAGAAAGGAAGAGAAAAAGGAGAAGGGAAAGAAAATAAAGAAAAAATAAGGAAAAGAAGAAGAAAGCTAGAGATCAAAACACATTATAAGCTATACTAATTAAGATAATGTTTTACTGCTAGAAGGATAGACATACAGACCAATATTACACAACAGAGAGTCCAGAAATACTATACTTATATGGTTACCTGATCTATTACAAAATCTCAGTGTAGATTAATGAGGGAAAAATGATCATTTTTAATTAAATGATGTTTGTTCAGTTGTGTATCAATATTAAAAAATAAATTTAACCTTTAAATCATAAAAATATAAAAAATTCACTAAAGACAGATGTATATCTAAACATAAAGATTAAAACAATAAAATTTTTGGGAGAAAACATTACTGAATGTTTTCAAAACTTTGCAATAAGCAATGCTTTCTTAAACAGTGTGCCATAGAGGAAAACAAATCAATAAATTAAACTACCTTAAAATTAAAAACTTTCGTTCATGAAAACAAACTATTAGGAGATTAAAAATAAAAAAAATAAAATAAAAAACATAGTAGAAGATACTTGCAATACTTACATGTGACAAAGGATTCATATCCAAAACATATAATGAACTCCTATTAAATAATAAGTGAAAAACAGGCAATCCAAAAACCAGTGGCTGCTATACATTTTAAACTTTTAAAACCATTTTTGTTGTTTTATAAAATAATTGTTTAAAATCTCAAAGCTATTTGCAATATAGTTACCGATTTATATTAAGGACCTATTAAAGTTCTACTTGCCTATGTGAAACAAATTTCAGAGAAAATTTGGATTATCCTAACATTGTCTATACGCTGCTTTACTAAAAATTATTTAATTTCCTTTGGGTCACAATGTGATTCTAAATTCATAATGTGAAGCTCACAAGGTTCAAATCAGAACTGACTAAAACCTATGACACCCAGGCTTATAATATCAGGTTTTCAGCAAGAAACTTGAGATTTCTGCTGTATTTCTGAGAGCTGAGAGACAGATGTATAGGAACCTATTCAACGATAATGCCAGGGATCTTTCTTATCCTTATTATCCCCAAAACTCAGCGGCATGGCAGTAATTCCATTTTCCGAATATTCTGTCTCTCTCAAAATATTTAATCATCAATATCACTCCCAGTATTCCATAAACAATAAATTAATAAAGCAGTAAAATAGTCAAGTAAAAATATTATGTAAATATAAGCAGATACATGTGACTCAATGTTATCCGGGCTTGGTGAGGTGCAGAATAAATGATGCAGTGGAAAAATTCTACATTGAAATAGATTTGGCCCAATATTTTCTACCATCCAGGTATCTTAAGCAGACTTAGTGATTGTTTAGAACTTCTTTTTTTTTCCCAAACAACTCAGAAAATTACAGTTGAAAAAATAGAATTGAGTTCAGAGATTTATTAAATGTTTATAATATATCCATGAGCTATCAGAATGATAATTTCAAGTTTTATTAATTTGGAGATAATGACAAATCTTGGGAAAAAAGTTAGGTAGGTTAAAATAAACATAAAGTCTTGATATATTGTCAGAAAATGGATTTTCCTACTAAATAACAAAGTGTTATAACAAACATGCAATCTAAAAGCTAGTTTGAACAAAGAGTGTATGCATAAAATTTTGTCGATATGATCTGTAACAGTATTTCATTAGCTGTACTGTCAATAGCCATTTAAAGTCAGGTTTACAGTTTAAACTCATATGTATTTTTAAGTCATATTTTGGATTATCATGTACTTTACTGAGCTTCAGGTTTGTAATATAATTTTTGACTTAACTATAAATGAACAACTAAGAATAATGGATCTAATGTTTGTTGACTTCCTACTTTGCCAAAACACTGTGAATGCTGTGCATTAATTATTTTATTTATTTTATTCTTAATACAGCTAGATCATTAGGAGTGTGATTCCTATTTCCTAGAGGAAGTAAATAAGAGGCAGAGAGGTGAAGAAATTACCCTATATTGTATTACGCAGTTAGTAAGCAGCAAGGTCGATATTTATGCGCAGCTAAGGTAAATTTCAAAACCTGTGGTGTTTCCTTTACCAAACACAATAGAGTCAAGTCTTTAGAAGACAATCATTTGGCTGCTTAACAGGAGTGATTTGGGATAGAGCATAACAAATAATGTAAAATACTTAAAAGTATTATAAAATGTTGCAAGCTACCTTTCTCTCTGGTTGATCTACATCTTGAATTAACACACTGTCGTACTTTGCCCATTGCTTTTGACTCAACTTAAACTGGAAAAAAAAATGAAAGTTTGACATATTTATTTGTAACTAGATAAAGGGAAGAATATTTTCCCTAAATAATTATACTCTTTAAGTAAAATCATTAAGAAGGAAATTATGAGTGCATAAAACTGTAAAAGTTTAACAGAACTTCACATTCTGACTGTAACACATAAATAGAAAGAAAACATTTAGAATCTTTTCTTATCTATGTGGGCTTCTTATCACAACACACTGCTTGGCAAGTGTCATTAATACAAAAATTCATACATATTAACAATCCTTCTGTATTTAAAACTCTGTATTCTATGCTTACATGGATAGACATATGGGTCATTAGGCTGAACTTTAAAAACTACATTAATCTTGCAATATTTATGTCTCTATTGAAAATTTTTTTGTTTTTATTGTGTGTACTTCATTTTGACTATTTCTGATATTTCTCTTTCCAAATATATAACATTTTTGTCTTTCTAAATTAACAAAACATATCTATTTCTGATTAAAACTAAAGTCAAAAGTTTGGCTTAATTATCCAAATAATTAAAGACTATTTTATAATTAGATGAGGATTAATAGTCTTAGTAATAATATTTCATTTTTCAAAACTAATCTACTCCATCTCTAGAATCTACAAATACATACACGATTTTACTATAAGAATGACATGTGAACTAATGCACAGTCTGCCATGGTCTACTGATGGCTGATTGATTTTCAAGGGAATGTGAATTAATATTTATTTAGTAGCAATGTTTTGTTCGGTGCTAAGCTTTAGCTTCTTCACTTTATTTAATACACTGAAAGTCCTATGATACGTACTATTTTATTGTTGCCATTTGTAGTCATTTATTCAATTAGCAGTTACCACCTTAATTAGATAAATAGAAAATAGTAAATTAAAGCACTCTAAAAAAAAAAAAAATCCGAAATCAGAGAACAAGTGTGGTCTTATATATCCTTTGTTTCTTAGTATTAGTAATTTCATCAGTCATCTAATAAGGTGAAAACCCAGGAGAAGACTGTTAATAAATCAAGTCAGTGGACTATGATAATAATTGATAATAAAATCTTAATATATTCATTTTTGGAACATGGTAAGCCTATAATCTAGTCTTTAATTTATTTCCAAGTGTATTCAAGAATACATTCTTTCTATATCACAAACATACACACATACAAAAGAGACATGCTTTTCTCTTACATTTCAATTACTACCAGCGGTCTAGAATTTTATATAAGATAATAACTATCTTTTACTGGGACACATATCCTAAAAAAACATATTTGTCACCATCTAGCCAGAAAGATGTATATTTAAAGCCTTTAAAAAAAATCAACTGATACAATCTATCAAGGTATGTGAATAGCAAGAACTATAATTAGTGGTTTAATAAGTCTAATTATTCTAATATTAAAAGATAGCTTTTAGAAGAAATTGATATACTAGATTTATATGTAAATCAAAAGGACAAGAATGACCAATTATATTCTCAAGAAGGACAAAAGTTAAGAATCCATAAGATATCAAAGATCAAGATTGATACATGAAGTATCAAAGAAAGATCAATCCATGAGGTGTCAAAGTTATCAAATCTATATAGAGATAAAAAAAAATATGGTATTGTTACAAAGTTGGAAATAATGGATCATTGGAACAAAATAGAGTTAAGAAATGACCCTAATTGGTCATTGTCTGATATATAACAAAATGACACTGTGATGCATTAGGAAAATAATGGTATGTTCAATAAGAATGCTGGGTCTATTGGATATTTTATGAGAAAAAAATTTTTATCTTACATTATAAACAAAAATTGCTTTTTGATATGGTGCACATCTAACTGTGAACTGCAAACAATAAAGCTCTTAAAAGAAAAAAATTAGAGGCTATCATTATTTTCTATGGTAGGTAAAGAAATACTAAGCAAAAAAGCACTGACCCTAAGTAAGAAATTAATAAGTTGGGCATTAACATTAAGGGTTTTGCTCTGCAAAATACAGTAATAGAGAGAAAAAAAAAAAACACAGAATGGAAGAAAATATTCACAAAATATATACTTGGTTAAAAAATAATGTTTCCAGGGTGTGTGTGTGTGTGTGTGTGTGTGTGTGTGTGTATGTGTGTGTATAAAATCTACAAATTAATAATAAAATGAAAGTCAAAGAAATAGTGAATAAAAACTGTAACAAGCATTTCATATAAGATGTTCTGCATTAGCTAAAAACATATTAAAATTTGCTTAAAAATGACTAGTTGTTTAGGTAAATGTCAGTTAAAACCATAAGACAATATTCCACCAATTAAAAAAGTCAGACAATCCCAAGATTTGGAAGAGATGTGGAGAAACCTGAATGCCCAATCTCTCTCTGGAAGTAGGAGTGTAAATTGAATGGTACAAAGGCTTTGCCTTTTCTTTTGAATATGAACTTAACTCCAGGATCGAATAATTTCTCTCATGTGTATACCCAACAAAGATGGTTATGCATGTTCTCTAGAAGACATGTATAGTGATAGTCATTCCAGAACCTTTCTTTACAGCCAAAAACTAGAAATAAAACAAATTTTTTATCAGCTTGAGAATGATTGAATAAAGTAGTTTATTTCTACAATGTGATACTGAAGTATTGAGAATTAACAAACTAGTACTGTACAAAAATACAGGATGAATCTTATAGACACATTAAGTTAAAAAAAAGATGAAAGATACACATAAAAGAGCCCATTTTATATAACCCTCATCATATAGAGTTCAAAAAAAGGCAAAATAATTTAAGTTTTGGATCTCTAGATAGTTTATCCTCAGGGTTAGTTAATGGAAAGTGGTGAGAGGGATCCTTCTGGGGTTCTGGTAATTCTCTAATTGTTTATCTATGTGTTGTTACAGATATGTTCACTCTGAAGAATTTAACTGATTTATACAGTTATTAAGATCTGTGTACTTTTATTATCTGCATGTTATATTCCTATAAAAAGTTAATTAAAATGTTATTATTAAGGTATAAAAATACATCTGAAGGCCTGAAACTTGGGCTTGCTAAGGGGATGGTATGTCATGTAAATTTCTCCATTTTATAGTAAGTACTAAATGTTCTAAGGTTATTACCAGTTATTTGCCCCTGAAGAGAAAGCAGGAAATTAGCCAGAGTATTCAGAAATATTGGACAAGCAATTGTAAAGGAGATGTCTCTAAAGAACTGACAGGACACTCGCTCTGATCTGCAGGTTTTCTTTGCTGTAGAGCACATTGTTAAAAACTTCAACGTCGGGAAACTGTGTACCTCTGATTGCAGTTGCTACCATGACCTTAGGTCTGTTGGAATAAGTTATTTACATTACCATCAGCATTTGCAACTTCATACAAGGATGGTTTGAATAAATTGCAATGGAATAGCATTATAAACCTTATAAAAAACACATAACATGCAGTATAAAATGAGTCTTAAGATGTAAAATTAAAATATGAAATTTATTCAGGAAAGACGTATTTGCAAACAAGCTTGACTGTTTGCTTTGAGTGGTAGCAGACTTACCTCTTTGTTTCAAAACGTGTGTCTAAGAAGTGTATCTGTTTAGAAGCACTTAATCCTCTTAATTCTAATTCTATATAAAATAAAGTAACTTTAAAAAGTTACTATAATTAGTAACTCTTTGCATGGAGACACAGAGGAAAAAGCCTGTTCCTGCACTCTGCCCTGTAGTCAAAGTCTAATTCAGAACTTCCATATGCTGGGTGGGACAGATTATATTGGCTATTAGTTAAAATCAGGTAAATCTGTTGCATTATATTGTAATCTGGCCATACATAATTCATAGGTTGATTCTAATCATAGATTGTGGATAATAAGAAAGGATTCATTCTTCCAAGTTAGAAGCTTTCAAGAGCCCACTTGGTTGTTTGTGCTCCAGGCCAAGGAGCCTGCAATTCACGATAGGACTCTCCAGTGGACAGGAGGGTAAGCTATAACCACTAAGGAACTGTGCCAGTCATAACAGTTGAAGATGAGAAAAAGAGAAAGTGATATGTGTGCTGTATAAGAAAATTTGAGATGCTTTTGTGTACATTTAGTATCAGAAAAGTGTCATAAAAAATATCTTAAGATATAATTCACTAAAAAGTTGGCACAATGGGCAGGATTGTTACAGGTCCTGAGAGGGGCTGAAGCCTTACCAAGAGACTTCCATTACTGATAGGAAGGACTGAAAAAGCTCTTGTATGCACACATGATATTTTCTACAGGATTTTAAAATTATACCTATTAGGATGCATTTGTCAATAAAAGTGCAATTATCTCAGAGTGAACTGACCAATTTATGTTTTCTTTAGAGCATTACCCTTCCCTTAGGACAATCTTCCTATTTAATGTTTTGTCTCTGTTGACAGTTATCTCTGTCATTTCCAAAACACGATGCTTCATCCAAAGCAAACTAAATTGTCTTTGAGTCTACCTTGTGCTGTTCTTTATCTAAAGAGATAACACGTGATGAGTTGAAAAAAATTGGTGCTAATGAATAAACATCTTGTTTTTCAGTCTCTGGACAATGTTAATAGCAGTTTGAAAGAAGAGCAACCTGAAGAATCTCAACACTAAATTAAACACATAGGCAAGACCAGATGTGTGACAAAGACGAAACTTGACAGGAAAGCTCAGGTGCTTCCAAAAGGAGACCAGCTGTTTCAGTGCCAATACTTCAACATGTCTGATGACAGGCTAAGTAAGAAAGGAAAGTGAAAGGAGAAATTCACACGTAGACTCAGAAAAAGTTCAGTAATATCCCTTTTCTTGTATTCCTTGGAAGCCAAAAGCAACTTCTCCTCCTTGTGGATTCTAACATACAAATGGGCTTTATAGGCTATGCTTTCTCTTTAGGTCTATTCAAAGTAAATGCATTTCCTGGAGGGTGGTTTTTGTTTATATTCAGTATCACTGGGTTGCACTTTAAAATGTAATAATTCAAGAATTACTTTTGCCAAATTCAGAGACTTAAGCCTTACACTATTTCTACTGGTTATTTTAAATCATAAAATTCACTTAATGTGTCTGGATTTTCTCATCTACAAATCCATGATCCTCGTACATTTGGAAATCAGGGCCCACTCAAAGAATGTTAATACAGGATACCAGCATACATTTCCAACTTTTATTTTATAGATAAGAGCATTTTAAAACCAACCAATATCTGAGACTATTAGTTTAGGCTCCCACTCACCTCTTAATTTTTCATATTATACCTAGCTCAGGCTTAAAACCGAAAAGAAAGTTATCACAAAACAAGTCAGTTTTACCAACAGTTCTCAACTCAGACTTGCAAAAATGCCCTTAGATTTTTTTCATCTCCTAACTAGTAACACAGATTTACCATGGAAGCCTTCCACCTCCCTTTATTTTGTTGTTGCTGTACTGGAGTAGAGATCTGATAAGGGAAGTACCTTCAATATTAAATGAAAGTATTCTTTCACATTTTAAAGTTGGTCTTCAAACATACTTAGGGTGAAATGAACTGAGACAAAGGAAATTATTAGGAACCTTAAATAGGAATTTGAAAATATAAAAATGAATCATATTTATATAATATTATGATTTTATTTTGCCACCATGTTTGTTTTATAGATAAGAAAATTATAAATCTATGCAGCAAGTATAGCTACAGGTAGTAGCTACTGCGAGCCAGGCATGGTTGCCGACCAGAAAATGTACTACAGTAACAAGTTGTCAGGCTGGGGTTTTGAAACAAAGATAGTTCTATTTTTAAAAATTATGCTTCTAAGTAAATGGTTTAAGTCCCTTAGATGTATATAGTTCTAACACATTTCTATTATACCCATGTATTTTGGAAGCATTAAATGAAATCAAAGTTGTTTTAAAAAATGGCTCTACAATCAATCAAACTTACAAAATTTAAAATTAATGTTTGCTTCCTCAGTTACAATGCATGATAAAATGATTTTATAGCCTCACTTCATATGTGAGTCTATTAAAGTCCGTTGTTTATATTGAATTTCCTAATTAGATTGCAAGTTTTAGGAGGTCAGGAGAAACTGACGCTTTCATGAATTTATACTCAATTTCTATTTATAGTCACATAGTAGGTATTCAGAAATTTTTTTTTGGTTAAATGACCTTTTAATGTTAATCTTTAAACCTTGAAGCTGCTTTGATTTTTCAGTGATTTCTTCACGTTATATTCCTTTTCCCTCTCCCTGCTATATTATCAACTCAAACACATGTCATACTTCATGTTTCCAAATATAGTTTTTTTTTTTTTGTCTATTCATCCTGTCTCTTTTGAGGACAATTTTAAATCACACAGTAATTTAATGGAGAAGTTCAGAATATTTTGGATAGTAATCCCTCCCTAGGTGATCTATACAAATTTTTAAACAACCATCTATAAAATGGTTATGAACACATATTCTTGATAAACCAGCAGGGAGCATATGTATACATTTTTGAATTGTAATGCAATAAGAAGTAGAATGGAAGGATTTAACAGTATTCTTCAAAATGTTTCACGGGCACTTTGCCAAAACGCTTAAGCAAATGGCTTTTTGTATCCTTTTCTACTGAGTCAATATTAGTAATTTTCATAAAAACATCTTACACAGTCAAGAGAGTCATGAAAGCATTTTTGCCATGAACAGAATGAGCTGATGTAGAATATTGATTCTTCATGTCAAACACAGCTGGAGTGTTTCACCAGTAATTCCAGATCTGACATATAAAATAGCCTCACTATTCCTCATACCTACTGAATTAGAATAAATTTGGTTAAGAGGTACCTTAAAGAGATGCTGCTTGAAGGCTGGGTCCACGTAGCACCACGGGAGATGGAGAGGGTGTTATTAGTCATCTTCTAAAATACCCTGCTGAAGACAATCAAAGCTGTTTTCCTTTCCTGATGCTTTACTGGGACCAATAATCCTCTTCTGATGAGCCAGGTCACTGTTCCTTTCCCTTGGTCTCACTGCAGATGACTGCAGAGCACACCATTCTCTGTGAAGGGATTAAACATCTGTTACAAACAGATGGGCTACCCCAAGTAACACATAACAGGTAATAGCAAAGCAGAATGAATATTCCCAATTCTCAGGGTTGATTTAGTTGGATGTTCCTCTTATGAATACATTGCTTAATTTTGTGGGAGTTTACTGCATTTCAGAGAATTGTCATGAATCTAAGGACATTTTAATGGTTCTTAATGCTTTGAGGTGTGCATTAGGGGTTTTTGATTTCTGGCTTATAGTTTGTCTTCAGGTTCGCCTTAATGTTTGCTATACGATAATCGTTAACTAACTCACTTACAATTTAGTTTTCATGAGCCACTTACACCTTCAGAATTTCAAAGCTTATTTTTTCCTTCAGACTTACAGATAATATAGAAGTGAAGCATTCCTATGCTCTGTTCTCTGGGATTTTCAGGACCTAAGTTGTATATTTATATAATTCCTTCTCTTTATAATTAAAATCTTGACATCACACTTTTCATTGAAAACAATTAAATGAATTGCCAAATTGTATTTATGAATATCTCCCACTGAAAATAAAAAATATATATGAAATGTCAAATATATAATTTATATCAGGGGTTTTAGAGTTAACAATGTAACAAATTTATAATTAAGGAGTTCATTTTTTACTTCTGTATTAATAAAATGCAGAACTGAGTTTGGTATAAAAGCAGAAATATACAAGTGGCCTTCTTTATGTTATCTACAAAAGCACTTCTCAAAGATTTTAAAGTGTACGAGCTTGGGAGAAAAAAAAAAAAAAAAAACTGATATGCACTTTTCTCTGGCCTTCAAAGTTTAGGGTCATCTGTTACCACTGATAAAATACAGCATGGTGACTAGCAATGGATTATCCCAATTCATTCCACATTATCCTGTTTCATTTTTACTGAATATTTACCACCATTTAAAGTCATGTGAAAATAAAATTTCAGTGTGGGAAGGAAAAGAGCATAGATATAAGGCAACATTTTCTGTGGCTGCCAAATTCTAAATTCCCAATAGCAAGTCATTCTTTGAGGGAGAAATAGAAGATTAGTTGCATTCATGTTACCATATGACAAACTGTCACTTTATGAGAAACAGAAGGTATTATTTTGAACCCACAATTCCATATATATTTCATGTGTTGACCTTAGAAAAACATGTACAGTTTGTCATTTCCATGACATTGTAGAAACAAATCTACACCCGGTTGAATAGATTTAGACTTGTGAATTGTGTTTGATAAAACTTGTGAAAAGAAAAAAACCTGTGACATATGTAGCTACAGAGAAGCATATACATTTTGTTAATCTTTAACACTGAACACTTTGCACTATGTTAACTAAGATATGATTCCTAAGTGATAAGTATACTAAACTTATTTCATAAAGTTTATGATAGTAAATGAAAGTCTACATTTTCTTTTTTTTATTTTATTTAATTTTTTATTGAAGTATAGTTGATTTACAATGTGTTAGTTTCAGGTGTACAGCAAAATGATTCAGTTATACATACATATGTATATATGTTTGTATATATGAATTAATTTTCAGATTCTTTTCCCATGTAAGTTATTACAAAATATTGAATACAGATCCCTGTGCTATACAGTAGGTCCTTGTTTATTTTATATATAGTAGTGTGTATATGTTACTACCAAATTCCTAGCTTATCCCTCTCCCCACCTTTCCCCTTTGGTGTCCATAATTTTGTTTTCAATACCTGTAAGTCTGTTTCTGTTTTGTAAATAAGTTCATTTGTAATTAGAGTTCATTTTTTAATTAGATTCCAAATACGAGTGGTATCATGTGGTATTTGTCTTTCTCTGTCTGACTTCACTTAATATCATAATCATAATAAGAATCATTATTCACTATTCTCCCATTCTTCACAGCTGTCTTTTAGTTAACTGGGAATAAACCCTAAGATCAGTTCTCTTACCTCCAGAAATTTCTCAGTGGCTGTCTGGCTGCTAAAGAGACCCAGACTCTCTCCTTTCTCTTTGATACAGTGTGAAGTGGAAGATGCAGACTCAGAGTTTGTGTCTTCCCCTCTGGGGTGGAGTTAGATATTCATCGGAAGGAGTGAAGATCTTTATCAGGAGCCTGTGCTTTGCCCGGGTAGTGAAAGACCAAGGGGTGCTCAGGGTTCTGGAATGGACTGACAAGCAACTTACTGAAGATGGTTCCATACTTTGGAGTTAGGGTTAGCACCTTTGATTTCTGGAAGAGAATCTGTCTTTATCAAAATTATTACATGGTGTCTCCTCTGAGCTATAAATTAACCCCAAGGGGTAGGTCAGAGTTTCCACTACAGGAATTACAAGAAGAATTTAAAGAAGTTCTTTAAAACTGGAAAACGTCTTTAAAAATGTAACTTTGTAAAACTGAGCGGAATTAAAAATCCACTGACTAAAGGTGTGTTAGATCATAGATAAATGTAACCTTACAGTTGTACTTATCCACAGAGGACAAGAGATTGGATGCTCCTGTCTGTTGCTCTTGGAAATGAGAAGGTTACACTTTCTCTGATCTCCAGCCTAATGTCCCAGCAAACACCTGCACCTTGGGAAGGTTTCACAACACTACTATCTCATGATGGTACCCAGATAGATTTTATAACAAATGCCTAAAATGCCTATTAATAATTAAACATATAATATGCTTTATGGATATAAACCAGACACCAATGTAAAAACATTGCCATGACACCTAAAAGCAGCATGTGGTTGAAGTAGAATAGCATATGGTATTCCATACTTTACCATATGCACATGGTGGCAATTGATGCAAACCTTGAACTAACCAACATGAGCCTTATTTTATAAAACTTGACCCAAGGTTTCCCAATAAAATTGTTCTTGAACTCATATTCTTTCTTGACTTCTGAGTGCACATAACAGTGTGTAAATTATGCTCTATTAGAAACTAAGTGAAAAATTTTAACACTTAAAATTTCCAAGTCATTTTTTATCTAGATTTAAAGAACCGCAGACTTAGACTTTTGCATTTCAGGAAAGCAGCTTTTATCATGACTGGTTAATTATGCCCCCAAGACCATCTTCTGATTGATTTGCACTCATCAGTTATCAAATGACCTAATTTCTCTGCATTTTTAACTTGCCTTGTGTCTTACTCTGAAAATACGTTATTTAGAGAACTTAAATTATTCTCACAATTTGTCCAGGTAGCCTACAATGCGTCAGGTGAAACTTCTGACACATAAACAAACAAAAAAAGTAACTGACCAAAACATTTTCAGATCATCATTAGTAGAAATTTTTAATCAAATTTCAGGTTTTTTTCCCACCTTGGAATTCTAAATAGTTTATAAAACTCTACCTTTCAAATGGTGGTTATCTGTGTACTTTGAAAGTATCAATAGAAAATATCAAATTATCAATTTTGACCATTCTCCTAAAATATGAGTGTTTGCACATTTGATTAAAGGTTTTTGATATGTTGAAACTATGTTTTCCTGTTAAACTTATTTTAGAAAGGGTTAAAAATCTTCCTCTCACATTCATGAAAGTATTAATAAATACAGAAATAGCCAATAAGTACATGAAAATGTTTTCAATAACAGTAGTCATCAGTGAGATAAAGGTAGAGTGGGATACCATTTCACAAACTCTAGAATGGTTAAAATAAAAAACCCTGACATTACCAGATGTTGGCAAGGACGAAAACAAGTTGAATATTTGTATATTCTTAGAGGGAACATAAAATAATAAAACCATCTTGGAGGACTTTTTCATGATTTCTTAAAAACTTAAACATATATCTGGCCAATGATTCTGCAATTTTATTGGAAATGTTTTCCAAGAGAAATAAAACATATGCCAACAAGGATGCCTATAGTAGCCTTATTCATAATAGTACAAAAAGAGAAAGAAAAAATCCATCAACAAAATATTAGATAAATACATATTTTGGTATATTCATATAATAATAATACAAGAGAATGAACTACTGATATATGACAGTAACATGGATTAATCTCAAAATTACTATATCAAATTAAAGGAGACAGACAAAAAATAATGCATCCTATCCAATTCCATTTTTGACTTCTTACCCAACCAAGTGGTTACCTCTTGGATTAGAAGTGTGTGAAATGGAGTACAACGGAAATTTCTGGGTGAAGAAAATGCAATATATATTTTACTGAGTGGTAGTTTCATGGATTTATGAGAATTGTCAAAACTCATCAAGTTGAACACTTAAGATCTGTACATTTTACTGTATACAATTATCACTCAGTTTAAAAAAAGTCAAAAGCAGAGTAAACATTTCCTATGTTTTTATTTTAATGCTATATTAGAATCCAGAGCATGATTTAATAGCTCTAGGAAGAGAGGTAAAAATGATAATTTCCTTGGACCCTTAAGTACAAAGGGATGACTTTATTAAAACATAAAGTACAGAGATAGATGTCAGTGCTCTGCACGTGTCCAGATGAACATCATCTACTTCAAGACTTTGGTATGTTTCACTATTGCTCTGGAGATTGTGCTTGTCAATTTTTCATTTATAAGAAAAACTTAAAGCTCATGTATCACTTTCCTGAGTTAATCTGTGCCTTATGACGTGCTTGATTTTATTATTCAGGATTCTATTAATTTTTCAAGTATGCCCAAAATAAATAGCCAGAGTAAGCTTGTTGCACCAAAAAGAAAAAATATAGGTATATAAAAATGTTGCCCCTTTCATTTAGCATTTTAATTAGAACAGGAAGAAAACAAGAGGTTAGCTTAATTCAGGAAAAGTCCACAGAGACATCAAGGAATTTATGCCTTTTTCTGGTGCCGGTACATTATTGGCCAGGCAGGCAAGAGCCTCGGCACAGGCAGAAGCAGCTCCCAAATGTGACCGGTGAGGCACGTTATATCTTAAATAATAATCCTGCCCTGCCGTTGGAAAGCCTCCCAAATGTGACCAGAAGGGAACATTAGATTTTAAATAACAACCATGCCTCTCCATTTAGAGAATAAATCAGTTTTTAAAATAAACCTGTCCATGAAAGTACCCTGTGATTAAAATTAAGTGAAATTAAGTATAGTGTGATTGGATGGATTTTTTTTTTTTTTTTTTTAGCAGTTTGTACAAAATATCAAGTGCTGGTGTAACCAGGTTAAATGTACTTTCTTGAGACATCATGCATGCAAGAAGTGTTCTGGTCACTAGCTACCCTAAGGCTTTTTAATTCTACAGTACTTGCTGATTTGCACTGAAAATGTTATGCAGGTTGGTTATATTGAATAAAAGACTCATTTGCATATAATTATTGATTGTTTGTTGCTCATTCTAAGCTAAATACAGAGATTTTCCAGTATTTCACTGCTTAAATCTATGCATTTTTATTGTGCATATAATGTTTATAACAATACCTTCAATTTATATGAACTATTTCTTCTGAGAAGCTCAAACTTACTAATACATGAACAGCACTATTTTCCCTTTTCAAAGGGATAGAGATCTATAATGAGTATATGAAAAGCATATTTAAATAATCTCAAATCAGTGGGGGTATAATTAGAGCCCTTTCCCAAACAGCTGATTTGGGAAGGCCACATTACTTATGTGCTAGACTTTGCATAAGAGGTTTATGTAGCTCATGTAAAGTTGTAATTTTAAGCATAAGAAGATCCAAGAGCCTCCAGAGACAGTTGTGCCAAAGTTCACATCTAGTAGCCATATATACATGAACTCTAAAGAGTCATGGACTCCACTCACCTAAAATACTACAAAGTAATGGTAAGAGTTGGGGACTATTGGAGATGCCATATATTTGCATGTCTTGATGTTTTCCATCTGATCCTGTCTGAGGATAAAGTCACCGTGTCCACCATAGAAGACACCCAATTAAAACTCCCCTTACAAAGGGGTAACATTACCCCATAATAAATCTGAAGAGTAAGACTGAAACCCAACAAAGATAATTTTGATCTGTGACATGGCAATGAAGGAATCACATATAGGCAGAATAGTCCAGAGGGGATTCTGAATGGCTAACAGACACTAAGGTGAACTAGACAACAAAGATTTGGTGTCTGGTTAGAAAAACTCAGCTAGTAATAGGAAATGTAACAGGTGTAAGAAATAGGCTTAACTGACTCAGCACATTTATCAGAATTGGCCTGATTAGTTAATGTTCTCTGTACTGGTTTTGAGTTTCCAAAGCACTGATTGTCTTTTTCCCTATTGTGATATAATGCTTCCTCTCTTCTGTCTCAACCCTTCACAATCTCATTGATAAGCAGGGCCATGTGAAATTCATAAGTAGCCAAGAAGTCTTTCTAAAGAAAACTGTGAATAAGAATAATGTCTAAACACCTGGCCCTGCTAATATAGCTGACCTGTTAAATTTGTGAATACTCTAAAATATGATACCTATAATACCTCGTTATTCTTAAAATCAACATGGATACTGCCAAACATTATGAAGAGGAAAAGAAATAATTACCATGAATATTTAAAATGTACTGTAAAAATAATCTGAAAAATATATTTCTCTCCCTTCTAAATTATTTGGCACTGTGCAGATTCCCTCTATTTGAGAGACAGTTATTTTTTTCATGATTTGGCAATATAAATGAAAGTTAACCTACAATGGAAAAAGTAGGAATCTTCAGATTTCTGTTATTCCTCTTTAATTCTGCATATTCTCATGGGTGTATATTTATACAAAAATGTTATACATATATTTCAATTATTTAAGATGTATAAAATAAAATATACAAAACAGAAGTTTAGAATTATAAATATATCACTTTATTAATGGGAAATTTTGCCTTCACCAAAATAATATTATTATTTATTATTATTAAAGTGCTGTAATTGAGTGCTTTATTATTTTCAAAAATATGGATCTGGTTACTTTTATTCTGATATTTGATTTTAATATCTATAATGACTGGAAAAGATATCTCACAAATATAGATAACTTCAACTGATACAAGCTTTACAAACTACAATACTCATTTTACCCTCCAATAATTATACGAAGTGTGTGTGTGTGATTCGGCAATAACTTGCCTATGAATGATGTGCTTGTCATTTCACTGGTGGTTCTGTCTCTAAAACCTTATGACAGAATCCTTTATTGCTTATAGGTTTGTTTTACAGTCTTTTTATTTTTCCTGAATGCCAGTCAAAGCAGTAACACTATTAATAACTTCACTGTTTTAGTTTTTCCTTAAAATCTAGTTTTCATCAAAAAAAGTGCTTTTCAACTGAACATACACTGTCCCAAGCATATCCTTTCCTTGAGAAGGACATTGAAAAAGTAGTTCACGATTTCATTATTAAAAAATCTTCAGGGGAGACGTTCAAGACGGTGGAGGAGTAAGACGTGGAGATCATCTTCCTCCCCGCAAATACATCAAAAATACATCTACAAGTGGAACAACCCCTACAGAACACCTACTGAACACTGACAGAAGACCTCAGACTTCCCAAAAGGCAAGAAACTCCCTACATAACTGGGTAGGGCAAAAGATAAAAGAAAAAACAGAGACAAAAGAATAAGGATGGGACCTGCACCTCTGGGAGGGAGCTGTGAAGGAGGAAAAGTTTCCACACACTAGGAAGACCCTTCAGTGGTGGAAACAGGGGGTGGGCAGTGGGGAAGCTTCAGAGCCACAGAGGAGAGCACAGCAACAGGGGTGCAGAGGGCAAAGCGGAGAGATTCCTGCACAGAGGATCAGTGCTGATTAGCACTCACCAGCCTGAGAGGCTTGTCAGCTCACCCACCAGGATGGGTGGGGGCTGGGAGCTGAGGCTTGGGTTTCAGAGGTCAGATCCCAGGGAGAGGACTGGGGTTGGCAGCGTGAACACAGCCTGAAGGGAACTAGTGCACCACAGATATCCGGGAGGTAGTCCAGGAAAACGTTTGGACCTGCCTAAGAGGCAAGAGACCATTGTTTCGAGGG
Source organism: Eubalaena glacialis (assembly GCF_028564815.1). Taxonomy (NCBI): domain Eukaryota; kingdom Metazoa; phylum Chordata; class Mammalia; order Artiodactyla; family Balaenidae; genus Eubalaena; species Eubalaena glacialis. Next base: position 26,959,028 of record NC_083732.1, on the reverse strand, counting down.
GCGTGAGGAGAGGGGATTCAGAGCACTGCCTAAACCAGCTCCAGAGATGCGTGTGAGCTGTGGCTATCAATGCAGACAGCAAAGATGGGCATGAGATGCTAAGGCTGCTGCTGCAGCCACCAAGAAGCCTGTGTGCAAGCACAGGTCACTCTCCACACCTCCCCTCCTGGGAGTCAGTGCAGCCCACAACTGCCAGGGTCCTGTCATCCAGGGACAACTTCCCCAGGAGAACACATGGCATGCCTCAGGCTGTTGCAACGTCACGCTGGTGTCTGCCTCCACAGGCTTGCCCAACATTACTACTCCTCCCTACCACTGCCCTGAGTGAGCCAGAGCCCCCTAATCAGACACTCCTTTAACCTGCTCTTGTCTGGGTAAAGAACAGTTGCCAGAGGGCGACCTACATGCGGAGGTGGGGTCAAATCCAAAGCTGAACCGCAGGAGCTGTGCAAACAAAGAAGAGAAAGGGAAATCTCTCTGTGCAGCCTCAGGAGCAGTGGATTAAATCTTCACAATCAACTTGATGTACCCTGCATTTGTGGAATACCTGAATAGACAATGAATCATCCCAAAATTGAGGTGGTGGACTTTGGGAGCAACTGTAGACTTGGGGTTTGCTTTCTGCATCTAATTAGCTTCTGGTTTTATTTTTATCTTAGTTTAGTATTTACAGCTTATTATCATTGGTAGATTTGTTTATTGATTTGGTTGCTCTCTTCCTTTTTTTTCTCTCTCTCTCTCTCTATATTTTTTTTTTCTTTTCCTCTTTTTGTGAGTGTGTATGAGTATGCTTCTTTTTGTGATTTTGTCTGTATAGGTTCGCTTTTACCAATCGTCCTAGGGTTCTCTCTGTTTTTTTGTTTTGTTTTGTTTTGTTTTTAGTATAGTTTTTAGTGCTTGTTATCATTGGTGGCTTTTTTTACTGGTTTGGTTGCTCTCTTCTTTCTTTTTTTTATTACTTTTAATTTTTTTTATATTAATAATATATATTTTTTAAAATTTTACTTTAATAAAACTTTACTTTATTTTATTTTATTTCTCCTCCATTTTCTTCTGAGCCATGTAGCTGACAGGGTCTTGGTGCTCTGGCAAGGTGTCAGGCCTGAATCCGTGAGGTGGGAGAGCCAAGTTCAGGACACTGGACCACCAGAGACCTCCTGGCTCAACATAATATCAATTGGCAAAAGCTCTCCCAGAGATCTCTGTCCCAACCTAAGACCCAGCTCCACTCAACGACCAGCAAGCTCCAGTGCTGGACACCCCATACCAAACAACTAGCAAGACAGAAACAGAACTCCACCCATTAGCAGAAAGGCTGCCTAAAATCATAATAAGTTCACAGACACTAAAAACACACCACCAGAGGTGGTCCTGTCCACCAGAAAGACCAGATCCAACTTTATCCACCAGAACAAAGGTACCACTCCATTCCAGCAGGAAGCCTACACAACCCACTGAACCAAACTTACCCACTGGGGGCAGATGCCAAAAACAATAGGAACTACAAACCAGCAGCCTGCAAAAAGTAGACCCCAAACACATAAGTTAAGCAAAATGAGAAGACAGAGAAATACATAGCAGATGAAGGACGAGGTAAAAACAAACCAGACAAAACAAATGAGGAGGAAATAGGCAGTCTATCTGAAAAAGATTCAGAGTAATGATAGTAAAGATGATCCAAAATCTTGGAAACAGATTAGGGAAAATAAAATAAACGTTTAAGAAGGACCTAGAAGAACTAAAGAACAATCAAACAATGATGAACAACACAATAAATTAAATTAAAAATTGTCTGGAAGGAATCATACCAGAATAACTGAGGCAGAAGAACAGATAACTGACCTTTAAGATAAAATAGTGTAAATAACTACCTCAGGGCAGAATGAAGAAAAAAGAATGAAAAGAATTGAGGATTGTCTGAGAGACCTCTGTGACATTAAACACACCAATGTTCAAATTATAGGCGTTCCAGAAGAAGAAGAGAAAAAGAAAGGGACTGAGAAAATATTTGAAGAGATTATAGTTGAAAATTTCCCTAATATGAGAAAGGAAATAATCAAGTCCAGAAGCACAGAGAGTCCCAAACAGGATAAATCCAAGGAGAAACTTGCCAAGACACATAATAATCAAACTATCAAAAATTACAAATACAAAGAAAAAATATTAAAAACAGCTAGCGAAAAGCAAAAAAATAACCTACAAAGGAATCCACATAAGGTTAAGAACTGATTTTTCAGTAGAAATTCTGCAAGCCAGAAGGGAGTGGCAGGACATATTTAAAGTGATGAAAGGGAAAAACCTACAACCAAGATTACTCTACACAGCAAGGATCTCATTCAGATTCAACACAGAAATTAACAACTTTACAGACAAAGAAAAGGTAAGAGAATCAGCACCACCAAACCTGCTTTACAACAAATGCTAAAGAAACTTCTCTAGGCTGGAAACACAAGAGAAGGAAAAGACCTACAATAACAAACGCAAAACAGTTAAGAAAGTGGTAATAGGAACATACATATCAACAACTATCTTAAATGTAAATGGATTAAGTGTTCCAACCAAGAGACATAGACTGGTTGAATGGATACAAAAACAATACCCGTATATATGCTGTTTACAAGAGAGCCACTTCAGACCTAGGGACACATACAAACTGAAAGTGAGGAGATGGAAAAAGATATGCCATGCAAATGGAAATCAAAAGAAAGCTGGAGTAGCAACTCTCATATTAGACAAAATAGACTTTAAAATAAAGACTATTAGAAGAGACAAAGAAGAACACTACATAATGATCAAGGGATCAATCCATGAAAAAGATATAACAATTGTCAATATTTATGCACCCAACATAGGCGCACCTCAATACATAAGGCACATGCTAACAGCCATAAAAGGGGAAATTGACAGTAACACAATCATAGTAGGGGATTTTAACACCCCACTTTCACCAGTGAACAGATCAACCAAAATGAAAATAAATAAAGAAACACAAGCTTTAAAAGACACATTAATCAACATGAACTTAATTGATATATATATAGGACATTCCATCCAAAAACAACAGAAAACACTTTCTTCTCAAGTGCTCATGGAACATTCCCCAAGATAGGTTTTATCTTGGGTCACAAATGAAGCCTTGGCAAATTTAAGAAAATTGAAATTGTATCAAGTATCTTTTCCGACCACAACACTATGAGACTAAGTATCAATTACAGGAAAAAAAGTGTAAAAAATACAAACACATGGAGGCTAAACAATATGCTGCTAAATAACAAAGAGATCACTGAAGAAATCAAAGAGGAAATCAAAAAAATCTGGTAACAATTGACAATGAAAACACAACAACCGAAAACCTACGGTATGCAGCAAAAGCAGTTCTAAGAGGGAAGTTTATAACAATACAATCCTACCTCAAGAAACAAGAAAAATCTCAAATAAACAACCTAAACTTAAACTAAAGCAGTTAGAGAAAGAAGAACAAAAAGACCCAAATTTAGCAGAAGGAAAGAAATCATAATGATAAGATCAGAAATAAATGAAAAAGAAATGAAGAATGGGATAGCAAAGATCAATGAAACTAAAAGCTGGTTCTTTGAGAAGATAAACAAAATTGATAAACCATTAGGCAGACACATCAAGAAAAAAAGGGAGAAGACTCAAATCAACAGAATTAGAAATGAAAAGGAGAAGTAACAACTGACACTGCAGAAATACAAAGGATCATGAGAGATTACTACAGGCAACTATATAGCAATAAAATGGACAACCTGAAAGAAATGGACAAATTCATACAAAAGCAAAACTTTCCAAGACTGAACCAGGAAGAAATAGAAAATATGAAGAGACCAATCACAAACACTGAAATTGAGACTGTGATTAAAAATCTCCCAACAAACAAAAGCCCAGGACCAGTTGGCTTCACAGGTGAAATCTATCAAACATTTAGAGAAGAGCTAACACCTATCCTTCTCAAACTCTTCCAAAATATAGCAGAGGGAGGGACACTCCCAAACTCATTCTATGAGGCCACCATCACCCTGATTCCAAAACCAGACAAAGATGCCATCAAAAGAGAAAACTACACGTCAATATCACTGATGAACACAGATGCAAAAATCCTCAATAAAATACTAGCAAACAGAATCCAACAACAGTTAAAAGGGTCATACCCCATGAACAAGTGGGGTTTATCTGAGGAATGCAAGGATTCCTCAATATATGCAAATCAATCAATGTGATACACCATATTAACAAATCGAAATTGAAAGCCGTATGATCATCTCAATGGATGCAGAAAAAGCTTTCAACATAACTCAACACCCATTTATGGTAAAAAGCCTCCAGAAAGTAGGCATAGAGGGAACTTACCTCAACATAATAAAGGTCATATATGACAAACTCACAGCCAACATCATTTTCAAAGTTGAAAAACTGAAATCATTTCCACTAAGATCAGGAATAAGACAAGGTTGCCCACTCTCACCACTATTATTCAATATAGTTTTGGAAGTTTTAGCCAAAACAATCAGAGAAAAAAAAAGAAATAAAAGAAATCCAAATCAGAGAAGAAGAAGTAAAGGTGTCACTGTTTGTATATGACATGATACTATACATAAAGAATATTAAAGACTCTACCAGAAAACTACTACAGCTAATCAATGAATTTGGTAAAGTAGCAGGATACAAAATTAATGCACAGAAATCTCTTGCATTCCTATATACTAATGATGAAAAATCTGAAAGATAAATTAAGGAAACACTCTCATTTACCATTGCAATAAAAAGAATAAAATACCCAGGAATAAACCTACCTAAGGAGACAAAAGACATGTAGGCAGAAAACTATAAGACACTGATGAAAGAAATTAAAGATGATACAAACAGATGGAGAGATATACCATGTTCTTGGATTGGAAGAATAAACATTGTGAAAATGACTATACTACCCAAAGCAATCTACGGATTCAATACAATTCCTATCAAACTACCAAAGGCATTTTTCATGGAACTAGAACAAAACAATTCAAAATTTGTATGGAAATACTTAAGACCCCAAATAGCCAAAGCAATCTTGAGAAAGAAAAATGGAGCTGGAGGAATCAGGCTCCATGACTTTAGGCTATACTACAAAGCTACAGTAATCAAGACAGTATGGTATTGGCACAAAAACACAAATATAGATCCATGGAACAGGATAGAAGCCCAGAGATAAACCCTTGCACATATGGTCACCTTATCTTTGATAAAGGAGGCAAGAATATACAATGGAGAAAAGACAGTCTCTTCAATAAATAGTGCTGGGAAACCTGGACAGCTACATGTAAAAGAAAGAAATTTTATCACTACCTAACACGATACACAAAAATAAACTCAAAATGGATTAAAGACCTAAATGTAAGGCCAGACACTATCAAACTCTTAGAGGAAAACATAGGTAGAACACTCTATGACATAAATCACAGCAAGATCCTTTTTGACCCATCTCCTAGAGAAATGGAAATAAAAACAAAAATAAACAAATGGGACCTAATTGAACTTAAAAGCTTTTGCACAGCACAGGAAACCATAAACAAGACGAAAAGACAACCCTCAGAAAGGGAGAAAATATTTGCAAATGAAGCAACTGACAAAGGATTACTTTCCAAAATATACAAGCAACTCATGCAGCTCAATATAAAAAAAACAAACAACCCAATCCAAAAATGAGCAGAAGACCTAAGTAAACATTTCTCCAAAGAAGACATACGGATTGCCAACAAACACATGAAAGGATGCCCAGCATCACTAATCATTAGAGAAATGCAAATCAAAACTACAATGAGGTATCACCTCACACCATCAGAATGGTCATCATCAAAAAATCTACAAGTAGTAAATTCTCGAGAGGGTGTGGGGAAAAGGGAACACTCTTGCACTGTTGGTGGGAATGTAAATTGATACAGCCACTATGGGGAACAGTATGGAGGTTCCTTAAAAAACTAAAAATACAACTACCATTTGATGCAGCAATCCCACTACTGGGCATATACCCTGAGAAAACCATAATTCAAAAAGAGTCATGTACCACAATATTCATTGCAGCACTATATACAATAGCCAGTACATGGCAGCAACCTAAATGTCCATCAACAGAAGAATGGATAAAGAAGATGTGGCACATATATACAATGGAATATTACTCAGCCATAAAAAGAAATGAAATTGAGTTATTTTTAGTGAGGTGGATGGATCTAGGGTCTGTCATACAGAGTGAAGTAAGTCAGAAAGAAAAAAACAAATACCATATGCTAACACATATATATGGAATCTAGAAAAATAAAAATGGTTCTGGTGAACCTAGGGGCAGAACAGGAATAAAGACGCAGACGTAGATAATGGACTTGAGGGCACTGGGAGGGGGAAGGGTAAGCTGGGACAAAGTGAAAGATTGGCATGGACATATATACATTACCAAATGTAAAATAGATAGGTAGTGGGAAACACCCGCATAGCACAGTGAGATCAGCTCGGTGTTTTGTGTCCACCTATAGGGGTGGGAAAGGAAGGGTGGGAGGGAGTTGCAAGAGTGAGGGGATATGGGGATATATGTATACGTATAGCTGATTCACTTTGTTATACATCAGAAACTAACATACCATTGTAAAGCAATTTTACTCCAATAAAGATGTTAAAAAAAAAGCTTCAACGAATTCCATAAAATTTCAAACTTCCAATCTATGTTTAATCAAAAGCAGGATAAAATATTTCATTAAGTTGTTTTTATAAGGTAATAAAACAATACTATCAAATGGCTTTAATGATATTACAATTATAGAGTTTATCTGTGTATTTTGCTTGTTTACTTATAAAATATCTTATTATTCATATCTTTATATTATCATTATCTAATATATCAAGGCAAAGTCCAGAAGTTTTAATTGTACTGTAAAACTTTATTTTATTTAAATTGTCTTCATAGTAATTTGGATTGATTGTATGAAATCTCAACCACTGATTTTAAAGATAATTATTAATTTTACATCTAAATTATGTGATAAAGGCTCCTTGGAGTATGAAAAGCCTCCATTCTGCTAATTTTTTCATTGCTGGCTTGACGTCATTGTTTGGATGATATGATTATTGCTTGTAACACTGCCTAATGGTAGATATTCTTCAGGGGATTGGGGGTATTTCAAACTGTTATATGTTCTGCATTTGCAAAGTTAGTGTCAGGGTTAGATCAAGTGATTTAATGGGGTTGCTGACTATTCCCAACTGTTACCAATGGAGTGTCATGACATATCTCTAAACCAGGCTCGAGTCCTTTCCTTAGTCATCATTTACTCAAAGGAAAACCACATTAGATCATAAGACAGAAATAGAAACTTATCAGTGCAACATAGAAAGATGACACAGGAATCTATGCTTCTCTCAGTGTGTTTATTCATGCCTTCTGGGTCTGCTTAAACTTGGTTCTCAATATGCCTTTTCCAATACACAATAGATTTCTGCTATACCCACCCAATCTTGAAACATGCTGAGAATCTCCATTAGTCCCTAAGGTTAACAATTGTTTCCTTCTGTGTCAGAGTAACATAATAAGAACTTTTTTGCAAATGGAAAATAGCACTTTTTCAGAACATTAAAGGTACACTTTGCAACTCACCTATTAGTGTTTAGCAGATACTCCATATAACATTCTTATCTACCCCAGATACTTTCAGCACCTTCACATATGCTGAAGATAATTTTGGAGCCCGGACCTGCAGTATAACTCTCTCTTGCCCTGAATCACATTTGAACAAGCAGTCTCACCAGTTAATTAAGTCAGAGTAGAATTCCCAGATATTATATATTGTGCTTTCAAAGTCCAAAGAAGCCCATTATTACTCTTTCCTGGTTGGTGGAGGTGTGAAATGTAGCAATTTGTCCTTTATTTCAGAGGGAAGGTCCTGGCATGCCACAGCCGCTTGACTCCTAAAACATTCACTGATGTAGCAGGTACTTAAATCAATTACCATCTACCATAGGTGGTAATTATGATGGTACATGGTAATTATTTCCTAATAGAGCATCTAGTGTATTTTATACTTTCTGCTCATAGGATTCAGTTACCTAATATCATTTATATAAAGGGCTGATGTGATGTTCTAGTGAATATTAAGATGATCAAGATCTCTATGACTCTACTGTGACAAAGAAAGGCAAGTTAACAGAACCCTGAAGCACTCTCATAAAGGAGTGTTCTCTTCTTTCTTTTTTTTTTTTTTTTTTCCCCACACACACTGTATTTTATTTTTACAAGAGATAAATAGACTGACACCAAGCATTGTACATGGATGACCACAACAAAAGCAACAATGATTGCAATTACCAAACATGAAACACACTCATACTATGTCATAATATTGACATTCAGTCCAGTAATCCTCCACTGTAACAGCTCCTTTACTTTGCAGTGAAAATTGATTTGTATATTCTTGGCCTCTGAGTCCTTGTGGGATTTTTTCTTTTTTTTAAATTCAACCAGAAAGTCACAAAAATTATACTCATCCTCATCAGTTCACTCAGTCCCATGTAATTAATTTTTTTTTTCATCTTGATCTTTTGTTAGCACTTTTATGAGCTCATCAGTTTTTCATTAGAGTTCTGAAAATGCTTATTCATTCAGTTCAGCAGTACAGTCATGTACCAGAAACCTGTACTTGTCAGAGTCTTTTCCATGAATTTCCTGAAGATGAAACCCTTTTATAGGAACATATTTACAAAAGCATCAGAGTACACCCAGAACTGTCTGTAAATGACAAAAGACTTAAAAATGACCACGGTTAAAGATTTGATGAAAGTTCATAATAATGCAGTTGACAAGAAAATTAGTTATTTCTGAGATATACATTTTAAAGTAATAACTAGGATTATGACTTATAACATTATACCAGAACATATAAGATTTTTAGAAATTTCATGTAATGTCTGAAACATTTATATTAACATATTTCCATACAAATAACCCAATGAAAGTTTAGTATTAGTTGTTTTTTTTTTTGTTCTCTTCTTTCTGATTAAGTTTTAACTGCTTTTGATTTTCTCTTTCTATTGGAATCAAGAAAAAAACATTTGACAAGTCAAATAATATATATCAAGTGCCAGACGTTTCGTCTATGTGTTGCAATAGCTGATTGCAATTATTTCTTGTGCCTGCTATGTTGTAGGGCCTAAGGATACAAAGTTGAGCAAGTCTTGAGGAACTTTCAATTTAATGGACAAGTTTTATTATACTCCATCTCATAACAATAGATTAAAAGTAAACATTGTTTAAAATAAACACTAGCTATGATGGAGTTATAAACTGACTAGCATACAACATTCTAGAGTCATCTGCCATGATTCATCTGACTTTTATTAACATCACAGAGGCTAGTTGATATGATGGATCCTTGCATTCTTCAAGTTTTTGTTGATGGAGTCCATATCTGAAATTTTTCATAGAACTTGGTATTTCTTTTGGTTTACTATCTTGACTTGAGTGAGGGGAAGTTGCAGGAGATTCCACTTCATCTCTTCTACCCCAGTGGCTGTTACTTCCCAGATCAGGGAAATAATCCTCACTCTACAGGTGAGGGTTACATCTATCTATCTATCATCTATCTATCTACATCTACATATATATATATATATATATATATATATATATATGTATATATACATTTATATATACACATGTATATATAATCTCCCAAATTTATATTTGTAAACTGAAGAAATATTCACAGAATGGGTTAGCTTGCTTGTGGGGTAGCTTTGAATTAGTTTCCATTTATCATCTTGTTTCCATAAACTCCTACTTAACACAAAGACTGTAAATACACTTTTGGTCTACATTAGTGTCAGCTCAGAACCCTTGTCTAAGACATGTGAGAAATTTGGTATTATTCTTTGCTAAGTGCATAGTTATTCTAGCAAATGACTGTAGACTCCTTTATGAAAAATTCAAATGATTATTTACTATATATATTTGCATTGGAATTACAGGATCTTTCCTCAGTAGACAGGCAATCTAAATAATAGGGTCAGGATTTCTGAACTTACTTGCCCCTGGAAAATGGGTAAGGGATAGCAGCAGCTTATATCAGCCTCTGCTTGCTAGTACCTAGTATGTGATTATTATTATGTAAATTGAGCAATATTCTAATTGACTAACACTCTATCTTGCCCCTAGTGGCACCATGATCTATTAGTCACCGCCTTAAATAGCTATAATTTTCATTCTTCCTTGATATCTCTTATGGTAATTATATCTACCTTGCCACTGACAATTAAGTAATGCCATCTAGTCTCGCTCACTGTGGAATGCCATGCACCATTCTAGACAGCATCTCCCACTTTCTCCAGTATATAGATGACAGCCATCAACTTGCTTCACAAAGGTGTCAGTGCTCCTTCTCCAGTGTACTCTTGAGTAATCTAGAGAAATGGTTGTCCTCTGGGTTCTTCTAAAGAAAAGTAGTGCATTCTCAGGTCTAAAGCGTAAATCTATAACAGCATCCTCACCTCCTTAAGCCTTCAGAACCCTCCTACAAAACATGTCCCAAACGTTCTAGCATCTACACCAAATTCACTCTAGGCCCCTGCCATATCCAATCTTTAAGAAACAAGGTGAGTTGAGGTCAAATGTCATTGTCAGAATTTTAAATCATAAGTCACAAGTGAGTGGCTATTATCAACAGATTCTTATTTATCTAGTTTTATGTTCTGCAATTTCCAGTCTAACACACCCAAGATCCACTTGAATGTTTGTTTCCTCCATTAATGCCAGCAGATATTAGCCAGTTTGTGTAGTTCCTGTGGCATTAAGAATATTTCTTCCTAGATCAGGCTATACTTCTTCACCCAAATTTTGATAAGATGTGACTCTGGATATTGGCCTGGAGGCAATAAAAAATATCAGGACTGGATGCTGAAGTGGACAAGATTCATCAGGTGAAGCAACTGCTTCAGCCAAGGTCACTACATGATACCTAAGCAAGGGGAGATTGGTCTGCTCTTGCCTGGAAGGACGGATTGTACCTGTAAGCAAGTCAGTTTCAGGAAAATTTGGGAATACATGATGCTCAGGCTTCCCTCACCTCAGGTATTGACAGTTTCCTTTTTCAATGCTCTATCTTTGTCATGGTAGATATTTAAGGCTGAGCAGTCCTTTTCCTTTGCATCCATTCCAATTTTATAATTGGATCCTGGGTCTGAGTCTCAGCAGTGTGCTATAGGACTACAGAAAAAGAAATTCTTCCTTCAAAAACCTATAGAGAGGACTTCCCTGGTGGCAGAGTGGTTAAGAATCCACCTGCCAATGCAGGGGGCACGGGTTTGATCCCTGCTCTGGGAAGATCCCACAGAAGCCTGTGCACCACAACTAAGAGTAGCCCCCGTTCACTGCAGCTAGAGAAAGCCCGCGTGCAGCAATGAAGACCCAATGCAGCCAAAAATAAATAAATAAATTTATAAAATAAAAAACCAAAAACCTTAAGAGGCTTTGTTGCTTTCATAGCTTGCCTTAAATTGGCAATTGGTTGGTCTGGGAGATTTTTCTTTCTTCATGGTCTCCAGTGCCAGAATATTTAAATGTTTATGAAAGAATCAGTAAAAAGGATGAGGCTGAGAATGAAGAAAAGAGTTATTTTTCAGTTAGTATCTATATAGAACATGGGAATTTAAACAAGGGCGGAGTTACCTAATCAACATTCTGGAAGAAGCCAGAAGTCCCTTCCATTTTGAAGTTAGGAAAGGTGAAAGGCTTTGTAAATATGGAGGGTGGTTTTAGTGAAGGCCTTAGGAAGGTGTGATAAAAGTTAACAGTTGGGGTGGTGAGTAGGGGCTGTGAACTGTGGGAAACAATTATGGATTATTGAAGGTACTGATCATAGAGAAACATTTAAAACATTATCAGATTCTTGACATAAATTCCTTTTCAGAATCTCTGCCAATGGGATCACACCCATCTGTGCTGGTTTGAAAGTTGTGAGAAGATACTAATAGTGGATCAATTAATAGGAATATTAATAGAGATACATGTTTTTAATTCAAATCTTGGAAGGTGGCTGATGAGAGTGAGTGTTAAGGAAGGCTCTGCAGAGGAGAGGACTGCATTTTTCCATGTGCTACATCATTTCACAACTTCAGTAAGAATCAGGGAATAGGAAGAGGAAGAGGGAGTGAGTAACTGGATCATCCGAACACTAGATGAAGGTCTACTAGCTAGTGACTATGGAACTTCAGACTGATGGTAAAATTGAGAAATAAATTCAATAACACTGAAACTGAGATTGTGTTTATAACAGCCTTTTAAATCGGGTATGTTTATTGTCTCAGAAATGCAGCTAAGTCTTCGCAGCTAAAAAGAAGACTTTTAGGCAGATTGGACTTTCAAACTCTAAAAAGTAAACTAAGAGATGGCTTTACTTTACTCCCTAACCAGTCTATATATAAATTTTTAAAATAATGAGCTTCAAGGGAATTTAATGAAGTAGGGCATTTCTCCAAGCTATGTGTTATTAGCTAGAGGTTTCCTCTCACATCTTCACAGCATCACAAATAAAGTGAGGAGAGGTCCAAGGAGTAAAACATGATATAGAAATTGATGTGACTACAAGAAGAGAGGCTCGAGCTTCAGAGTCCTTTTATGGTACACTGCAGAAAAGTGTGGTGAGAGTGTTTTTTTTTTGTGACCTCAACATCTGTTACCAGGAGTTTGGACATATATATTGCTTTCAGTTGAAAAGCAAAATGGAGTCGAAAATCCTACTGCATCAGTCTATAACTGTTTGGCGAAGAGAGAAGGCCGCAGTGAGAGTGACCTGTACACATACTTCTTGGCAGGGTTAGGAGGTATAATGTGCAGTGGCTGACATAAAATAAATACCTGGGTTATGCTTTCTTTATTGGACTTTGTGAGGGTCTAACTTGTAGAGACCAAAGCACATTGAATTTCTAAAGAGGCCAGCCTATATATCTCCTAGTTTAAAAGGCCATGTAGAGCTTCCAAAGAATCTCAAATTTGCCCCCTGAAAAAGTCAGCACTTCAATTCCTGCTGTAACAGAAACATGCAAGCCAATCAGTGTGGATCAAGGGAGGACTGTACTAGCATCAATGATTTAAAACTTTTTGTTTCTCTTCCTCTGTCTCACCTTTCTCCATTCTCAAACTGGAAGATAAGAGAAGTAAAGGGAAGATCAAAGCAGACAACGAGTTCCTTTCTGGCCTCGCCTTCCCAAGATCAGATCTGCAATACAGGGAGGAGAAAAGTTTCAAATTGGATAGAAAAATTCAAAAGTATATATTTTGAGATCAAATTTTTTAATTGGTCTATGATGGACTTTTCCAAACCTAAAATTAAACACTAATGAGACTAGCCAATTGTATTGTCAGGCCAAACATCACACCTACAGAGACTATCTGAGGACAGTGTTTGGAGAAAAATAAAACAATTTGTCTTTGCAAATGGTTTCATACAAAACTAGGTTCCTATCTTAAAATAAGCATGGAGTGGGGCTGGGAGATGGAAAACACAAGGGTCCATCCCTAAGACTAAAATCTTCTAAAATTCTCATGAAATAATAACAACAACAACAACAAAATAAAATGTAGAAGGAAGAAAAAAACATAATTTATTTTGTGGCTATTTCAAGTAAATAGTTCAAATTTGTATTCTATTTTAACTCAAGCTATGACACTTTGAATTTTAATTGAAGCAGAAAACAACTAATCTCATATATATTTGAAGGATTATACTTGGTCTTATTTCTTCACTACATGAAAGATATTAAGATTATATACTTGACAGTGTACAGTGGAGATGGGGAGGGACTTCTAATATTTTTACATTTCAAATTTAAGACTAAAAAAGAGAAGATGTTTAGGAAGAAGTGGAAAACTGGACCAGATGAGTACATTTTGTGTGATGTAGTCCACAATCGCAAAATATAAGTGGTGGTCCAAGAGGAACCAAAGAAACATATATACCAAGAATTATACTAGAGTAAAGGTAAAACAATGGGAGTCTAGGCTCTTCAGAAAACAGATTACCAGCAGGTGCACACTTCCATCAGGTGCTTTGGAGAACATAAAATACATGTGCACATATATGCTGCATTTGTTCCTGCTCTATATGACCATCTCATTCTATTAAATTTCTGTATGCTTGCCCACTTATATTTGGAGTTTATGCTAACCTTTAGTTGGTAGTATGTGAGGTCTCTTCTTGCCAATTTTCTTCCTTCAAAAATTGTACATAATATTTCAGTGTTCTACTTAGAGAGAGAGATCTAAGGAAAGCCAGAGCAAAAAGCTATAGATGATTAATCCTGCTTTGATGTGTTTCATATACACCCATGGGTATGACTCTTTTTCATGCGTTTTGTCCTTTTTTGTTCACTCAGTTGGTTTTACTTTTGATTTAGGAAACCAAAGGGAAACATTAACTTAAATGGCACAGGAAAAGATGAGGTAACTTTTGAGTACCAGAGCTAGCACTTGAATCCCATATCAAAACCACAGCAGTGGCTGAGCCTGAGTGGTTTAGACATAAACTAAGCACCAGAGCTGAGTCTTGTCAGGCACACACCTAGGGTAGGGTTCTTCAAATACCATTTGAAAAAACAAAGGCTAAGCTGGGAACTCTGTGCTCCCTGAAAGGTATCTACTTAGAGCTTTGAATAACTTTGTAAATATGTGCACCAGGCATAGCCTTTGGAGATACAGAACCACCACATATTTGTGACCTACCTGCATCTAAAAACATATTAGAGATCATGGTACATAAGATGATCAGTTTGGGTTAGTGGAGTTCCTTGATAGCCAGAAACTGGAACACAAGAAAAAAAAAGACAGTCATTTTAGATATCTAGACATCTTAAGTATTATTATTTGATATTTGATTCTCAGAATTACTGTGCTCTTCATGTATTATGCTATTTCTTCTAAGTCAGAAAAGCATAGTGTCCAGTTTGATGCTCTTTCTCCCTCTCCTTCAAATTTTGAAACATTGTTAAATTAGTATGTGCCTTAAAATGAAACCGTGTACAATCCTTGTCTTTTGAAGTAAAAGCCTGACTCAAGAGTAATGATTGGGAAATGTGAAGATGTAGAAACAAAGAATAGCTGTTGGGCTGGGGAACTGGTAACAATTTAAACTATAAATCTGTCGCACAGCAGAGTCACAAAACTCACAATTCCCTGAAAGATATAGTTAAAGGCCTGACGTATTTCTGTGTTGTTTTTATAGGAAGCTGACCCCCGCCAGGTGAAAACTGCTGACCACAAGAACATAAACCTAGACTGGTTGAAACCAGAAGTTTGATGATGCTTGAAAATTCACCTTGATGCCAACCAATCCAAGAATGCCCACGAGCTGATCACACCCTGCTCCTTGAACACCATATGAATCCTCACTACACCCTCCAGGGTGGGACACACAGTTTTGAGGGCATTAGCCTGCTGTGGCCTGCTTTGTCTAGCAAAGCAATAGAGCTATTCTTTTCTACTTCACCCAAAACTCTGTCTTCTCATTTCTATTGGGCATTGGTGAACAGAAGCCAAGTTTCAGCAACAAAAACAATACTTTTTTCACTATCTTTCATGTATAATATCCATTTTCCAAATTTATTCATTTAGATCTTTCCATGTAATTTTTTTTTATTTTATTAATAATCTGGCTATATTGTTTTTCAGCCAATTGTGTTGATCAGAAAAGAGAAATATTGATTCTTGAACTCATTACAGAGGAATCAAGTAGAGTTGATCAGTTAACAATTAAAAGAATGACTTTAAAAACCCTAAAGTAATATGTAGGTTAATATAATTTTAAAACACAATTAGGTAAGATTTGCCATATTAAATTAAAATCAAAAGCAAAATATTCTGTTCTTTATTAAAAATATATCTCAACTGTACTCTCTATGATTTTTAGAGAGTGACACATAATAATATAGAAGAAATTATTTATAGTGAGTTATGTAAATAAATTTTGATGTTATTGCATATAGGCACTTATAAACAGAATTAAATTTCATAGTCTATAATATATTTGGTTACTTGTGGCATTTTATCAGTGCAAGTTATACATTCATCTTTGTTGACACCTAAAAAATTGCATTGTTAGTTGCACAGTAATAAATAAGAATTTTTCTTAAAAGAAAAATAAAATATTTAGGTCTGTGACAATCATTATTATATTAATTCAGCAAGTTACATAATTTATCAACAGCATTTGATACAAACATTTCCATATTTTTCCTTCTGTATTATTGTCATTGCTTAATCATTTGCATCAGGATAAATGAAATAGGGGCAAACATTATGGGGATATCAAAACTTCACTTAAAATACAAATAAACTCAGATCAGAGGTCATTGGAAATATAATTACATTCTTCTTTTTTCTAGATTCTTTAACTTCAGTTTAGACATTTACAAGTTTCTAAATCCCTCTACTTATCCCTACCAACTCCTCAACAAACACTTAAATTTTAAGCTCATTGAGAAATGAGAACGGGACTTGGAACTTTAGAACTAAATGTACTATCTGTTACATAGTGATTTTAAAAATATCTTTGTGGAATAAATAAATGGATCTGTTAATAAACAAACTCGTGATTTCAATAACTATCTGGTTGCCTAATATGAGGCACAAAGTGCTAAGTATATTTCCATACATCCTTGTTCTTTTTTAAAATAAATGTGGCTTTTAAAACATTTGCCATTGTGTGTCTGTGACTGTGATAATATAAAATGTGAAAAGGAACTAAAATAAAGGTAATTAGAAAAAAATGGCAGATAATCCATCTAAACTATCTTTTTCCTAAGTTGCTTTTCTTTTATGTGATTTAACAATAAAGTTATTTTTTAAATTATGTTACGTACTCATGTACTAAAAAAACAGAGTCATTACCTATGTATTACCATGGTAACTCTTTTTGTGTGTGTATTTTAGTAAACAGCACAGGGTATCATAAAATAGAAAACCACAAGTTTGCATACATCCAAAAAAGAAATAATTCAATTTAGCTTTATGCTTGGTTGTTATTGACTTGTAGAATGTGAATATTAATCTTTCCAGTGTTTAGAGAAAAGAGAAGTCCTCAGAGCCAAGCTTTTACTCAGTGGAAGCACCAAGTGTAGTTTATGGGAAAATTTTCACCCTATACTTTCCATCAGGCACCATGGAAAATTAAACAAAAATAGTGTGTGCTTTATCAATTTAACGTTAAGCCTCTAAGTTTCCCCTTTCTACCAGATCGTGATGGCTACATGATGAATCTACATTTCATAATCCTCACTCAGCAGCAAATTAGTGTCATCAGCTTAAGTAACACATTGCCTTCCAAGGACATGACCCCAGCAATTCCCTTTTTGGTCTCTGTGTAGTCAAGTTTTTACCCTCTCTACTGGGATATTCCCCTCAGCATACAAGAATGGAGTTATTGCTGCAGTCTTTAAAAAACACGGAATAAAAACTCCTCTTTTGAAGGTCCCATTTTTCTTTCCCTTTTACAGATAATCTCTGCAAAGAGTTGTCAATGCCAAACATCTCTTTGTGAGCCCTTTGTTCACATTTCATCTTGGCCCCCTCCAGGATTTCACTCTTACCCTTCCACTTGCTTTTATCAGTTCAGCAATGGCCACAACATGGTAGGTAAGTGGGCAATCCTCAGTCCTGTTCTCCACTGAGCGCACATAATATGAGCCAGCTCTTTATGAGGCTGGTTTTCTGCTAAACTGGGGAAGAAAATGAACTACAGACGCAATGATGGATGCTTTCGTGCTCGGCTAGTGCATTCTCACAGCTCACCCATTGTGACACTCCTAGCCTAAGTCTGCCCATATGTCTCCTGGATGCTCCCCAAACAATGAGGGATGGAGGCAGTGGATACATGACCCAACCTCTGCTCTTCGGATGGACTTTTCTGGGAACCTGTCTGTTCATTTTCTTGAAGTATCTGCGGACTCAAGCATCTTTTGTCTATATGAGCAACCTCAAATGATCTACACTTTTTGGCTTTTTCTCCTCTTATTTCATATCATATATTGTCTACTTTATCACTCTATTCCTTCCAAATAAACTCCTGTAACAAATACTTGTCTCAGGCTTTGTTTCCAGGGGAACCAGGAAGTGTCATCTCTATCTATCTCTCCTCACCCCCTAAATGTCTTTTTAATGGATTTTGCTTAATTCCACCCCTCTCCCTCAAAAATATTGCAAGTTTCATAAGGGAAACGTTGTTATTACTTTGTTTTTGGTGAAACACATAGCAGGCCCTAATTTGTTAAGTGAATGAATAAAAGTAAGTAACACAGACCTCAATATATTTTTAGTTCACTAAATATGTAGATACTATTTTTTTTTCCCTAAAACAAGACCTGATATTCTATGCAGTCTTGGCAATAAATTAAATATTCTACTATAGCAACCTGAACATTGGTAATAAATTGCAGAAAAGTAATACAAATTATTTTTGTTTCACTTCAGTGTTTTAAAACCTTTTAGTAACTATAACTTTGTTCCAAGTTAACAAGATCTTGTTCTGCAGTTCTAAAGTTGATATAAAAGACAACATTATTTCAATGCTCCTTTCCCCTACTTATAATGATTTATCTAAATGACTACTAAAATTTTTAAATTACAGAATAAAATAAGCTTGACTCTGATATCACATCTACTCCATATAATGTCTATACAGGCATTGTATTTTCATGAATATCCAAAATAAGTTAAATATTTTGAAACCACATTTTTGCAATTTGGACTTATCACACATTTTATGAGTATCATATTGATAGCTATTTAGATTATCTCTATTTTTTTCTTCAAATAATGCTGTAAATATGTGCTATTAAAATTTTAACTTTAAAAATTGATATTCACCATAAAATTGCCCTTTGAAAATATCACATCCATTTATAATACTATAAACTTATGGATAAGTTTCCCCAGTACTATCAAAACTACTGGCTAAAATGATTTTTTATTACTTTTTGCCAATTGATAGAAAAATTTAATAATTTCCAGTATTTTAACTTATATTTTATTGATTACCAATAATGAAACTTTATGTTAATATTCTATATTCTGTGAATTTCTTGCCAATATAGACTCAACCTGCTTTCATGGGGTTCATGCTAGAAGCTATAAACTTTACATAAATGATCTCAATTCTCTTAAAAACCCTATGAGGGAGTGGCTATTATTATCTCCATTTTACTTTTCAGAAAACTGATAGAAGTAAGTTATTCGGGGTTACACAGCTGAACACAAATTTGAACCCAAGCACTTTAGCTCTGGAGCCCACACTCCTAGCCACTATGTCCAACAGTCTTCCTCTACTTTTAAGATTTATTTCCTATTTTTCTCTTTCATTCTTTATCTTTTTCTTGTTGACAGATTTAGCAATAAAGATAACTTTAAAAAAGACAAGTCATTTTAAGAGATTTTCTTAGGAGGAAAAAAACCTTACATCTATAACTAAATATTGGACTTTTTTTTTTCCCTCAAGAGAAAGGAAATAAGTAAGATCCTGAAATAGCTAGTCAAATTTTCTGTTTCTTTTATGGAAGTTTTCTCCATTTTTTCAGTGCCACTGTTTTAGAACCCAATAATCATTTATAATCAATCTCTCTACATTCTGCAATCCACAATATTCTGGAGACTGTTCAGAATTTGAATAATAAATAATTTTTTTCTGAAGAGAAAATCCCATTTTAAAAATCGGATTTCTCTAATAGAACCATATTTGTTATTTTTAAAATTGTGATGATTGTTGGTACTGTTTATCTTAAAGGTATAATAAAGGACTAGAATAATTCATACTGTAGAGAAAAGTTAAATGTGATGGTCTTTAGCATCTTAAAAATTGGAAAGATCAAATTAGGATGCATCACATTAGCCACTCTGATTGATTTCTTATTGCTGTGCTATCTTGTGTTCAATTTGCTGCTTACTTAAAACCAGGGCAGATATATGGGCGTGGGGAGTCTGAAGCTTAGACAATCCTGTCAATAAAAAAAAGACATAAATACAAAGTTAGGTACTAAAGTCAGTAGTTATTAGTAGGAGAAAATAAATCACATCACATTAAGAGAGCCTTGGAGATACAGATTTCTTTCTTTTCAGAACTCAAGAAATTTTTGAAGAAAAAAAAATGTTAACATTGACATGCTTCTGGACCTGGTTTCTGCTCCTAGCTTGGAATACCATTCAGAGCAACGGAGAGTTCTTGAAGTGGCCCTGGAAGTAAGCAACCATGAACCAAACTTTTTATCAGCTTTTATAGCATATTTACTTCTGCTTAAAGCTAATATTAAAATTCTTTGGGTTCCTTAAACAGGCTTTACAGTTTTGACTCTAGATCATTACATATATTGCTTTTCTGTATCGTCACCCCACATCATCCTACAATTTCTTGTCATATAGTCTGGTCACAAGTGAAATATAACTTAAACAAAGGTCTTCCCTGACCGCTCTTCTATTTATACTAGGTAAGCACACTTTCCATAAGTTTCTTTAACTCTCAACATTTACCTTTTTGGAATAATAAATTACAAAATTCATGACTAAGTAATTTGCGATTACTCTTTTGATATGGGTGTTTCCTGCTGTAAGTTAAGCTCACCATAGAATCCCCAGCTCCTAGCACATTTTCTTGCACATAGTGGAAGTCTGAATCAGTGTTTTGAAATTAATTAGCTATTAGCAATAATTAAACTAAGTAGAGAGCACTTCATAGGTCCTGAATATATTATTCAATTCCTATACCTTTATCCATCCTGATTCTCTGGGGGTCTTTACTCCTTGTATTCTGCCCAGCAAGTGTTATAAGAGGCATTTCCAATACAGTATGATTCTCTCTCTCAACTACTCAAGGAGGGATAAGCCATTTAGTTAGAAAACTCACAAGAGGCTATGTACTTCTTTGCTTGTGCTAGCACCATTGTTTACATCTGGAAGATGAAAATGTTCAACATTATGATTGAAAAGAGAAAATATGGGTGGAAGTTTAGCAGTAACATGGACTATGCAATGGCAAAAAACAGATTGCCTCCTGGGAAGGATCTTTCTAACTCAATCTCATTGCTTGATTTGAGTTTTACTTATTCTTTGAGCATATGACATAGGTGCCCTCTAAGTCAAATATATGTATATTTTCATCCATTTTGCATTATACACACTGCTGATGCTCCTCTCCATTAATATAGATAATTGAGAACTGACATACATATTGAAAGGCTTTTCTTAAAGCACTTTGAAATCTAATGATGAGATTAAACTATCTAGAAAATGTATTTATCTAATAACTCGTTAAAAGTAGTCATAAGATGATTTTCCTTTTGGCCTTTATGTCATCAAACAAAAACTAGCATATATTAAGGCTGTTTAGTTACCAGAAGAGTGGTAATTCTCAAGAGAACAAACTCTGAATTTACAGAGAATTAGAATTCTTTTGTTGTCCTAAATGGAGTGCATCATTAATCTCAATGAACCTTAAAAGAAAATGAAGCTGAATCAAGATTGAGTAATGAAGAAACCAGAAGAATATGGCTTCCATCCTGAATAATTAATCCACAGAGGCCTGGAGCCAGATTTGGGGACTATGTGGGATGAAATAAATGTTTTGTAATTGATTTTAGTTTCATTGTACATCATATGTATGTGTGAGTTTATGTGTGTTTACACAAATATACATATATTTATGTTAATTTTACTCATTTATAGTTAAAACTTTTTTCAAATTAACAAAGGAATCTCTTTAATAGTTCCATTTTTGTGTGTGTTGCAGTATTTTTCTACAGTGTATTCATGGATGAAAAAAACACTTTGAGAAAGTGTAAATATTTCTAACAATAAGAAGACAACTCTACTACCTTCAATTACAAGAAAAACTTACAAAGGTCATAAATAGGAACTAGTATTTAGAAACATTTGAGAAAAAGACAATAAAAGTAAAATATTTTACCCAGAGCCAATAATAATTCTTGGCATCTAGTAGGTGCTCAATATGCAAATGTTGAACAGATGAATTATAGAAATTAAAATTAAGTAGAACATGTCTATAAAATGCAAAGTAGTAAGAAACTGAATGAAGTTTAATTTTGTCAGAAAATTAATACTGATGACTAGAAGTCTTGAGAAAAAAATTTATCCTCTATTGTTGGTTACAATAAATTCAGAAACTGTGTAAAATGATATTACCTGATACAAATTCAGATTCTGTTCTCTTAATTTGTTAACTCTGCATAAGGCGCTTAGGGAGGTATACAGCTTTTGCAAAGGCAGGCAAACCTTATTTTAAACCTTACTTCCAGCTCTTCTGTTCATGAATGTGGTCATATACTTTAATCATTCAGTATATCAGGCTCAATGTTTTTCATTAATGAGTATAATATTTTCCTCATAATTAATTCTTTATAATAAAAAGAACATGAATTTAGATGTAGGCCCAAATCACACCTACTCTTTTTACTAACCCTGACCTTGTGTATTTTTTAATGGCAGCTTTGTTGAGATAAAATTAACATATAAAATTCACCGTTTCACAGTGTACAATTCAGTGTGGTTTAATATATTTATAGAGTTGTTCAACCTTCAACACTATCTAATTCCAGAACATTTTCATCAGTCCCAAAAGAAACTCCATACCAACAAGCAGACAACCCCAATTTCTTCCTTTCAGGAAAACACACATACTTTCCATCTCTATGAATTTGCCTTTTTTGTCCATTTTTGTGATTTTTTAAAGGATTTTATAAATACAGATCATGTCATCTGCAAGTGGAATAGTTTTATTTCTTCCTTTCTAATCTGGATACCTTTTATTTCTTTACCTAATTTCTCTGGATAGAACCTCCAGTGCAATGTTTAATAGAAGTGGTGAGAGCAGATATTGTTGTCTTGTTCCTGATCTTAGAGAAAAAGCATTCAGTCTTCTTGCATTAAGTATGATGCTAGCTCTCTTTTTTTCATAGATGTCCTTTTTCACATTGATGAAATTCTGTATTCCTAGTTTGTTGAATGACATTATCATGAAAGGGTGTTGGATTTTGTTAGATTTGTTAGATGCTTTCTCTGTGCTTATTAAGTTGATATTTCCAGAGATCTAACCTTTAGTTTAATTAATTTACTCTCTTGTTTTACTGTTTCTATTTTGTATATTCCCACTCTAATCTATATAACTTCCTTCTTTCGGCTCCCTTGGGTTTAGTTTAATATTTTTCCTAGTTTCTTAAGATGGAAAATGAGTTTTGGGATTGTTTAGATTTTTCTTTTTTTTCACAGTTGTTAACAGTTATAGATTCCCCCATAAGCACTGCTTTAGCTGCATTCCATAAGTTTTGGTATATTGTATTTAAATCTTCATTCAGCTCAAAGTATATTTTCATTTTTCCTCATTTCTTCTTGACACTTTGGTTATTTATGTATGCGTTGTTTAATTTTCACACACTTTCAAATTTCCCAAATTTTCTTTTAAATTTCACAAATTTCCTTATGTTACTGATTTCTAATTTAGTTCCATTGTGGTGGGAATACACACTTTTTAGGTTGTCTATCCTTTTAAATTTATTGAGGGTTGTTTTATGGCCTAATATATAGTGTATCCTGAAGAATGTTCTATGTGTACTTGAAAACAAAGTGTATTCTGCTGTTGTTGGTAGAGTGTTCTATAGATAATTCTCAACTATAGTTGGTTTATAGTTAAATTTTTCTATTTCCTCACTAATATTATTTCTACTAGTTATTTCCATTATTGAAAGTTGAGTTTGGAATACCCAATTATTATTTAATTTTCAATTTCTTTATTCAATTATGTCTATTTTTGCTTCATAAACTTTGGACTATATTGTTAAGTGTATATGTGTTTGTAATTGTTACGTTTTCCTAGTAGATTGACAGTTTTATCATTATAAAAGATATTCAAAAAAGAAGGGCATTTGCTTCTATTCCTCTAGTATTTTTTTCTTTAATGTCTATTTTGTCTGCTACAATATATCCACTCCAGCTCTCCTTTAGTTAATATTGGCACAAATATCTTTCACCATTCTTTTACTTTAAACTTATTTCTTTTTTAAACATGATTTTTAAAAAAATTAATTGTGTCACTCTTTCCATTGTTTACCTTTGATTGGTGTGTTTAATTCATTCATGTTTACTTTAATTATTGATAAGGCAAGAATTGCATCTGTGATTTCATGACTTATTTCTATATGTCTCAGATTTTTTGTTCCCCTTTTTTTTCCATTCCTTTCTTTCTTTTTTTGAAAATACATATTTCTTTGTGTACCACTTTAATCCCCATGTTGTTTTCTTTAATATCTTTTTGAAATATTTTCTTAGCAATTGCTCTGGACATTAAAACTAACATTAACTTAAAACAATCTAGTTCCAAAGAAAGTAGTTCCAACTTAAGTTCAATAGTATAAAATGTTTTATTTCTATATGGCTTCATCCTTTCCCACCTCCTTTGTGTTATTATTCTTATTCACATTATATATTTATATAAAAAGGCCATCAACCCAGTTTTATAATTATTGGTTTATGGTATTGTCATTTCAACTGGAAAAGGAAGATTTTATCCTAGTTGAAGTTCATTGAGTTTCTTGAGTATGTACATTAGTTTTTCAATAAATTTGGGAAGATTTTGGAAATTTTTTTCTTAAAATATTATTTCTGCTCCTTTATCTTTCTCTTCTTTCCTTCTGGGACTTTAATTATGTTTATGTTGGTGTCTAGTGGTGTTCCAAATACCTATGAATTTTAATTTTTTTAACTGGTTTTCTTCAGACTAGATAACTTCAATTCACTTATCTTCAAGTTTCTGATTTTTTTGTTTTGAAAACTCAACTCTGTTTAGCCTCTGTAGTACCTTTTATGTTTTTCAGTTGTAGAACTTTTCAACTCTATAATTTTTATTTTTTTAATGTAATTTATATTTCCTTATTAGATTTTTTCTTTGGTAAAGCTTTTTTTCATTTATTGCTTTAATTTTTTGAACATGGTTTACTTTTGTCCTTTGAACATATTTATAATAGCTAATATAAAGTCTTTCTTTAGTAAGTCCAGTAACTGGGTTTCTTTAGAAACAGATTCTATTGACCCTTTTTTCCTGTGTATAAGTTATAACTTCCTATTTTTTGCATGTTTTATATATTTTTGTAGAAAACTTGACATTTTTAACAATATAATGTGGTAACTTTTAAAATCATATTCATCCTCCACAGGATTTGCTATCGTTGCCATGTTTTACTGTTGTTTGTCTCCTGAGTTTCCTAGACTAATTCTGTGAAGTGTATTTTTTTGTATGAATCCACTGAGGTCTGTGCTTGGTTACCTTAGTGATCAGCTAATGATTACATAGAGATTTCTTTAAATATTTTAAAACAATAAGTCTCACAGTTTTTCCCAAGGATTTGTGGCAGTGTAGGGTTGTTGGGGTACATGTTTGTCACCCTGGCATTTTACAGCTCTGCCTTACTCTTCACTTCCAGATTGTTTAGAACATTAACGTCAGAGAGAGGTGAGATGTTGAGGCTTTCCAGGGCAAGCACAGACCTGCACATGCAAGTGTCTTTCTAGCTCCAGAGAAATGTGTTGGAGCATTTCAAAGGCTCCTATAGGCATCATATTTTCCAGACTTTCCTTTTAAGATGTTTCGGCAGCATCTTGTTTGGTGTCACTTGGTATCACTTTCTCAGGCAGCTACAATGATAAACAATTGCTGCTGATTGCTTTAACAAATTCCCTGAAAATAGGGTTTCCCCATGAACAAGGCCACAAATCAGGTCAAATAAAGAGGAGTCTTGTGAGTGGGAATTTTCCAGAAAGCTGCAAGACAGGTCAACTAGGGACACTTCTGGGGAAAGGGGTTCTTGTGGGAGCTCCAGATCCATATTATCTCTCCTTTGTCTGCTAGATTGCTGGTTTTCTTGGCCTCCATGGTTGCTACAGTGTTCGGTTCAAGGATTCTGCAGAGCAGAAGAGAAGAAGATGGAATTGGGACAAAATAAAGAACCAGAAAGCTCACTGCTCTTACTGAGAATCAGCTATTTTTCTTAAAAAAATTTAAATTTTTCCAGTCCTTTGTTAATTTCCAGACTTCTGAAAAAGTTGATTTGACAACTGATTTCTCAGTGTTCTCTCTGCTTTTAAGGAGGAGTAGATTTTGGAGACCCCTGCTCTGCCATTCTAGAAATGTTTCCCTCTTATGTAAGTTTTAAATCTTTCTGAGAACGAACTTTATAATCTTAAAAAGTGGAATAAAAATATTGTTGTGGAAATTAAATTTGATTATATTCAACTTTATATTACATTAGGTATTTATGTGTGTATAAATACATATTTTGTTTGAATAGTAGTAACATGCAGTGGATATTTTACATATTATGATAATACTTTTAACTCTTTTTATAACAAAATATTACCTATTGGTCCAGGTTTTATTTTGGTTCACCCATAGCTATTGGTCTTACAGAGGGAAAATTTATCCAAGTCTTTAAGTCTTTTCACCTTGGATCGCCTACTTACCACTAAATGAAAATGATGCATGTGACTATCCAACACTTAACTGTTCCTTATCCACAATATATTTAAACTGTTTTGGGAAGA
Organism: Eubalaena glacialis; assembly: GCF_028564815.1. NCBI lineage: Eukaryota > Metazoa > Chordata > Mammalia > Artiodactyla > Balaenidae > Eubalaena > Eubalaena glacialis. The sequence goes on along the minus strand of NC_083732.1, from coordinate 26,932,405 downwards.
GTTTCATTTGGAAAACACAATGACCTTTTATATTCTAATTTTATATTTCAACCCAGCGTTTAGCATAGTTGATCTTCTACTTTCTGAAATTGTTCTGCTTTGAGTTCTTTTTCTACATGTTCTTTCATGTCTTTTACTTCTCTTGTCACTTTTATTATTTCAATTATTATACTTCTCTGCCTCCACTTTTTGTAAAAGGAAGCTCCAAATTTCTGACCTTAAGTTTCTTCTTTCACTTTCTACATGACTTTCACATTTAATTTAGTACTCTCCTTGGCTTTGATTATTTCTATTCCCTTTACTCCTGCAATATATCCATTCCTAACCTCTCTTATAAAGCCTTAATATAAATTTAATACTTCCTGCTGTAATCTATGTATGGATTCTTTCTTTATATTTGTAAAACATGTGCCAAGATCTCTCCAATATCAGGGTCATAGTGCACACTGTTTCCTCTACCTAGAATGATTTTATCTTAGTTTTTCTTATGAAGGTATACTTATCTTTCAGGTCTCCCTTTTAAATTACAAGCCTCACTGAAGATTTTTGTAATTTTCCTATTTATGCCATTTTCTTTCTCCCATCCTCTGTCATAACTCTTTTTCTTCTTCTTTCAAGACTGTTCATTTTATAACTGACATTTATTTACAGGCTTTTTTTCACTCCTTAACTAGAATGTAAGCTTTCTGAAGGCAAAAGCTAAGTCTCTTTTGCTTACATTAGACACCACTAGTTGCTTAATAATAATTTCTGATTTAGTAAATAAATGATTAGAAAGAATATTGGACTTAGAACCAAGAGCCTTAGTTTTCCTCAGGGCCTTGATTATCTTATCTACTCATCAATGTCCTCTTACTGTGTCAGTGATTATTAATATTGATCTGCCCCAAGATACCTGAAGAACTCTACATATTCTTATCATTAAAATGACTCTCTCTAGTAATGTTTTTTTCAACTGAAAAATGAGGAGTGATCGAATCATTAAACTATGATCTTCATGACTCTCCCAACCTAATATTATTATATGATTATATCTATTCATTCACCTGAGTTCTTGGCCTCATTGCATGTCTTCCTAAACCCTCACTTTCCTATATCTGCACATCTGTATGTTGACAGTCTACACTGTACACACTTTTTTCCATTACTGGTTGTCTGATTTTAGGCCTTCATCACCTCCTTTCTGTACTGGTCCCATTACCTTCAATTATCTCACCCATCTCATCCACATTTACATAATTTCCAGTGATATTTTCTTAAAATAGAAAAGAGAAGCCAGTTCTTAATGGTTTTATTTGTAATTAGTTGTCTTCAGACTAAAATTCAAGCTTTCAACGCTGGTTGCAGACGTTCATGATATTTTTCCAAACTACTTCATCATTCTCATCTCCCACTAAATTAGATCAGATACTCAACATAGTTCTATCACAGGTTCTCTAAAATTTATTTTTCTCAAAACAAACTTTTATACTTTGGCTAATGCTATTAATCCAGCAGGAACTTCCTCTCTTCTTCATGTATTTCAAAACAAATTTGTTAAGTTTACAGAAATATACAATTCTCACTGCTTTATAATAGCCTACATTACTGATTGCATGTATCATTATGTTTTAAATTATATTCTCCTAACACCTCACCAGAGATGCATTTGTATACCTCTTATAATATGTGGCAGGAAGAGGAGAATTGGAATATTCTCCTGCTTTCCAAATAATCAGCTATGGCTCATTTTTACCAGATTTTTTTCTGTGTGATTTGCATATGATAAGCGTTGAATAAGAGCTTATTAAATCACTTATTTAAAGAGAGAATGACATCAAGTCTTGTCATGAGAAATAAACTAGCAGGGAGGTTTGGAGAGTGTCTATGATTGGGTATGTAAACAGTTACATGACAAAGCAAATGGTTTCATATATCTATGAAAATGAACGAAGTTGGAAAACAAAATTCAACGTCATAGTTTACCTGATTCCTCCTATGCTCAGCAAGGACTGAAAAGAAAATATTTCATACTTACAGGGGAGATCCTAACTGTTATCTATATTCACAGAATGTATTCTAAATGGTGAATATCTGTTTATATTTCATAGAATAGAGGAATAACATAAGTTTGGAATTCAAACAAAAATATATTTAAATCATAGCCTAATGATTATGAAGTTGACTTAATTTTCCCATATCTAAAAGTGGCATGTTAATTTTACCTTGGAGAATGGTTTTGAGATTTTAAGTAATATAGTAAGTAAAAAAGAACTGGCACACAATTTGCATTAGGTAAATGGCAAATGACAGTTTTTACATTCCTCAGGTAACAAAATCCTTCAAGATGAATGTTAAGAGAAAAAAGAAAAACTGAATGATTCCTGGCTTTAACCTAATTTCCATGAAGTTCAGATACATGCTCTACTTATTAGATCACGAATAGGATTCAGGATTCACTCTTCCTCCAGTAATGCTATCAGGTATTAAACACAACTATATCAGCCAACAGTATCTTTCTTCTCCTCTGCATTCTTTATATTCTATGGATGTGTTACATTTATGAGAGAAATGAAGTTTTCTTCCATGGTGAATGACAAAATGGAGTCTGGAAAGTTAGTATTGGGACTTCTGTGAATTGTTTAAGATTAAAACCCTGTTATATTTTACAGGGTCACTTTATGTATGTGTGTGTGTGTGTGTAGTAGTATGTTTGTATGCATACAGATAGGTAAAGTGTCATATCTTTGAAAGTTATGTTCTTTTCCCTATTTTCTTTCATGAATTGTGAGCAATTTGAAGTGAAGAGGGATTTTCCCCCATTGACCTCCCCCTTTCAGTAAAGTCTGGGTGGTGGTTGAAAGTTTATTTTTATGTTAATATTTGTGGATAAATCACTTAATAGGTTTAATTTTCAACAACATAGCCTGAAAAATGTCAACAATGAAAACACTTGGGCATGGAATCAAAGACACTCTCTGTAATCCTCCCTCATGAAGTATGTGGTCCTTAATAAAAAGAAATGAGGCAATTATATGTAGAATGCACTAAACACGAGAAGAGAAAGCATACAGCAACCTCGCAATCCAAATCTGCCACTCTTTGCACTAGAGCCTACAGTTCTCCTTTCTGTAATTTTGTTACTCTGAGTTCAGTCAAGTCAAGGTTTATTTCCTTCACTTTATCAAGAAGCAGAGACCCTTCCAGAATCAGTCTGTATTCGTATTTGACAAGAGTAGAAATCACTCTGGCTATTTTGAGCAGACATGGAATATATTAAAGGGTAATTGGTAGGTTTAGGACTTAAGTGGCCAAGAACATATTCAACTCTGTGATGCTCACACTTCTGACCTGGGAAAGAAATGCTGCCACTAGAACCCCTGCAGTCCTTGGCTGCCAGATGTCTGTAAGCTATCCCTCCACCACTCCAAAATCTACCACACAGAGCTCCATTCATTACTCACTTCTAGATCATGTGGGTTCACCTGACTGGTGTGTTCCAGCTTCAAGAGAAGCTGGAAAAGTCAGCTTCTGACTCCTTCTGTTGGGAGGTCTCTCAAAATTAGGAATTCTACAAATACAGTAAGAGTTCCAAAAGGTGCTGGATGTAAATTTAAAATGGAATCATGAAAACACATATTCTACAAACAATAATAATATTTGACAACTGACATGTATAGACAGTGCTTTATATTATAAAATCAATAAACAGAAAACTCAATTAAATAAAGAATGGGAAACCTCCATGCCCTGTGATAATGGTAGAGTTCAATATGGAGAAACAAGGCTCCTCTACTTTCCTGGCAAGGCTCAGCCAATGAAAAGCCATGGACTCTTTGTTTACTCTAGCCCTCCCAACTTCCTTTTCCCCTCTATAAAAGCATTCTTTTTCTCTTGCCATGTGTGCAGGGTCTTGCACATGGCTCACAATGGTTGCAGACCTGAAATTGAAATTCTTTTTTGATCCCAATTAAACTCATGTTTACTGGAAAAATATCTGGCAGTCTTATTTGTTTTAGGTCAACAATATCAACACACTCCTTAAAACAGCTCCCATTCCACATACAAAAACATAAATAAATAAATTTGGATCCTTACCTTACACCATTTACAAAAATTAACTCAAAATGGATAAAAGACCTAAATGTAAGAGCTAAAACTATAAATCTCTTAGAAGAAATCTTAGAGTAAAAGTTTAATAACATTGGATTAGGCAAGGACTTTTATATATGACTCCAAAAGCATGGGCAACAACAACAACAAAAAGAAGTGGGAATTTATCAAAATTACAAAATTCTGTGCATCAAAGCACACAATCAACAGAGTGAACAGTGAACCCATGGGATGTGAGAAAATATTTGCAAGTTACATATCTGACAAGGGGTTAGTAACTAGAATGTATAAATACCATCTACAACTCAACAGCAAACAGCAGAAAAAACAAAAACAAAAACAAAAACAACAAACCTGTATTTGAAAATGGACAAAAGACTAAAATAGATATTTCTCTAAAGAAGATATACAAATGGCCAACAAGCATATGATAATATGTTCAACATCACTAATAATTAGGGAAATGCAAATCAAAACCACAATGAGATACCACCTCACACCCAAAGAAAGACAGAGTTCACAGGACAGAGTACTGGAGAGGAGAAAGATGCAAAGAGAGATTCAGGAGACAAGAAGAGAATGGCCCTCAAGGATTCAACAGAGCACTGATCAGCTTGGTCCTGTGCAGAAATTACCCCAAGCTAAGGAAAGAATCACCCAAGAGGATTAGAGAAAATAGTACAAAACAAACAAAAAACTGGAAAACCATGCAGTTTGATAGGAGAGGCACCAAAGCTCTAAGAGGCTTGTCATAAGGTGATAGTTAAAGAGGTACAAAGTCAGAATTTGCATCCAAGTTTCTCTGATTCATAAAGCCTCACACTCTCCATGAATGCTATTCTTCCCATTCGAAGAGGGGAATTAGAAACAACTTTTCAAATCTACAATACCTTTATAAAGAAAACATGTTGTGAAAATTATTTTTAAAAATCCATAGAGAAGTTTTCAGTGTCACTTCTTAGATGTATCTATTACATAAAAACTAATCATTACTCTTATTACCCAATTGAATCTCACCGGAATAATTGTATTTCTATGGAGCTCAGTAAACTTTTTTGCTAGCTAATTTTCACAGTACTACTATTCTTTGGAGACTAAATGTTTATTTCCTAATTGATCATGAGTTATCTTCTTGATAACTCTACAGTTGACCCAATAGGTAGCCCAGATTTTTAAAATTATAAGAATAGTTTTTTCTTGGAGGATCAAAATATGAAAGAAAGAAAACAGAACTGACATTGATCACAGTGCATTGTTATTCCTGAGAGTAAAGCGTGACTTCTCTGAGAAAGTTCAAAAGCTGAAGCAGATAACCTCTATGGGTTTGTCTATTTGAGCTTAAACTACTTCTATATTCAAAAATAATCAATAGAAAAAAACCACTTCCTTTACACTGCTCAGAAAATCTCACAATTTCCAGAAGCAATATGCATTTATTGTTGACCTACAATTAGCCTTATAGTTTATTTTCTCTATTGTGCTGGCTTGTATCATTGGGCTCATATGCTGCAATTCTTACAAGATGTAATCAACATTCTCTATTCATAGTAAAATTTCAGAAATAAAGCATTAGGTCAAAGGAATGGCAATTATAGTTTTCTAGGTTTTTTAAAGCAAATCTTTTAAAATCATTTATGTCCAACATATATTAATAATAGATGCCTGATTTCCTTTCTATTTTATATCATTTAGTGTTTTAATCACTCATAAAACATCAAAAGTCCATTTTTTAATATCAAAAGAATATTAATTAATGAAGGGATAATAATTATCCCTTTAAATGTTGCTCAGCATTATATAATGTTACAGAAATTATATACAACAGTGGCCATCACAAGGAAATTATAAAGCCCTGAAAATTCTAATTTGCTTTACCTGTTCTCTTTAAATCAGATATGGTAATTTCCTGGAACAATTAAAATTATAAATTATTTTCACATTTATAATTTATCATTTTTGTGTAATATTATAAAATAATGTAAAAATAAAGCTTAATTTTAAAATGATGGGATTATAGGTGATTTTTATTTTCTTATTATCCCCTGCACTTTAAATTCCACATTGAATATGTTTTTTAAAAAACATTATTATCGCAAATCATAAGTATATACAAAAGTTGAAAAGTATTTATAATAAACCCTCAGATACCCATATTTCAACAATATAAACCCATGCCCAATATTGTTTTATTTTTATCCCCACCCACTTCTCCCCACAACCTTCCTGCAACACCAGTCCCCCCACCCCGAGCTGCTGACCCAAGCCAATGGATTATTTTGAAGTCAATCCTAGACATCATTCTTCTATAAATATTTTAGTATTTTTTTCTTAAAAGTTAGAGCCAATTTGTTTCAATATACTCAGAATATTTATAACAAAATTAACAATAACTCTTTTTTTGTACTCATTTTTTTTTAATTTTTAAAATTTTTTAAATTTTTAGCATCTTTATTAGAGTATAATTGCTTTACAATGGTGTGTCAGTTTCTGCTTTATAACAAAGTGAATCAGTTATACATATACATATGTCCCCATATCTCTTCCCTCTTGCATCTCCCTCCCTCCCACCCTCCCTATCCCACCCCTCTAGGTGGTCACAAAGCACCGAGCTGATCTCCCTGTACTATGTGGCTGCTTCCCACTAGCTATCTATTTTACGTTTGGTAGTGTATATATGTCCATGCCACTCTCTCACTTTGTCCCAGCTTACCCTTCCCCCTCTCTGTATACTCAACTCCATTCTCTAGTAGGTCTGCATCTTTATTCCTGTCTTGCCCCTAGGTTCTTCTGACTATTTTCTTTTTCTTTCTTTTTTTTTTTTTTTTTTTGTAGATTCCATATATATGTGTTAGCATACGGTATTTGTTTTTCTCTTTCTGACTTACTTCACTCTGTATGACAGTCTCTAGGCCCATCCACCTCACTACAAATAACACAGTTTCGTTCCTTTTTATGGCGAGTAATATTCCACTGTATGTATGTGCCACATCTTCTTTATCCATTCATCTGTTGATGGACACTTAGGTTGCTTCCATGTCCTGGCTATTGTAAATAGAGCTGCAGTGGACATTTTGTTACATGACTTTTTTTGAATTATTGTTTTCTCAGGGTATATGCCCAGTAGTGAGATAGCTGGGTCATATGGTAGTTCTATTTTTAGTTTTTTAAGGAACCTCCATACTGTTCTCCATAGTAACTGTATCAATTTACATTTCCACCAACAGTGCAAGAAGCTTCCCTTTTCTCCACACCCTCTCCAGCATTTATTGTTTGTAGATTTTTGATGATGGCCATTCTGACCAGTGTGAGATGATATCTCATTGTAGTTTTGATTTGAATTTCTCTAATGATTAATAACATTGAGCATTCTTTCACGTGTTTGTTGGCAATCTCTATATCTTCTTTGGAGAAACGTCTATTTAGGTCTTCTATCCATTTTTGGATTGGATTATTTGCTTTTTTATATTGAGTTGCATGAGTTGCTTGTATGTTTTGGAGATTAATCCTTTGTCAGTTGCTTCATTTGCAAATATTTTCTTCCATTCTGAGCATTGTCTTTTCATCTTGTTTATGGTTTCCTTTGCTGTGCAAAAGCTTTTAAGTTTCATTAGGTCCCATTTGTTTATTTTTGTTTTGATTCCCATTTCTCTAGGAGGTGGGTCCAAAAGGATCTTGCTGTGATCTATGTCATAGAGTGTTCTGCCTATGTTTTCCTCTAAGAGTTTGATGGTGTCTGGACTTACATTTAGGTCTTTAATCCATTTTGAGTTTATTTTTGTGTATGGTGTTAGGGAGTGTTCTAATTTCATACTTTTACATGTAGCTGTCCAGTTTTCCCAGCACCACTTATTGAAGAGGTTGTCTTTTCTCCACTGTATATTCTTGCCTCCCTTATCAAAGATAAGGTGACCATAAGTGTGTGGGTTTATCTCTGGGCTTTCTATCCTGTTCCATTGATCTATATTTCTGTTTTTGTGCCAGTACCATACTGTCTTGATTACTGTACCTTTGTAGTATAGTCTGAAGTAACCTGTAGGATAAATGAGACTTAAGACTTATCACCCAGATGCAATGTATAGAGCTTGTTTAGTTCCTGACTTGAACAATCTATACAAAAAAGTTTGAGTCAATCTGAGGACTAAAACCTAAAATGACGTTTACTGTATAAAGAGTTACTGAAGACCCCGAAAAGACAACAATAACTCTTTATACTGTAAAAGTCATTTTAGGTTTTAGTCCTCAGATTGACTCAAACTTTTTTGTATAGATTGTTCAAGTCAGGAACTAAACAAGTTCTATACATTGCATCTGGGTGATAAGTCTTAAGTCTCATTTATTCTATAGGTCATTCTGCCTCTATTTTTTCTAGGAAATTATTTGTAAGTTTAGTATCCTATAGTATAAGTTTAGTATTACTGTATTCTGGAATTTGCTAATTTCATTCTTTGTCCTCTTTAACCCTTATATTTCCTAAGAACTGGTAGGTTTTTTTAACACGTTGATGAATATTTGAGTTCTATATTTAACAGTTACATTTTATATGTATAATTTGGTAATTCTTATAGCATCCATCAAGAGACATAATTTCTTTTAGAGATATTTGGAATAATGTGTTCAGGTCCTGTCATTCTTATCTGCTCATTACAAAATTTTCATCTGATTTTTACCTAATGGTTGTAGATTGCTTGGATTATATCACTCAACCAAAGGCTACAAAATTATGATATTCTAATTTTATTATGGTTCTTCATTTGTTAGTTGAAATTTGTCTGTAAATAAGAACTTTCCCTAATGAGAAATTTCCCCATTCTATAATAAAGCACTAAAGACAGGATAAGTCCTTGATTCCTTTTTGTAAATTACCAATTTTTAAAATAATGAGGTGGCCCAATAGCATTCCACAAATATGAACCATGGATTGCTGTAGTATTTGCTATGTACGTATTAATTTACACATATTTATAGTTATTTTTCTTCCTGTTGAAAGAGCTAGTGGAGTTTCTTTCAACCTGGCTATAAAATCTTTTCAGCAAGATCCCAGAGGTCTTTGGTAGCTTGAACATATCCACATGCAACAAACTGCAGGGCCTCACCTTCTAAAATTCAATGTTTTATTATAATGTTATTAAATATTGCCTTTAAATCCATTTTATAAGCCTTAAAACAAACAAATGTCCACATTTTGTGTTACCTTATTTAATTTATTTTGAATTTTACCATAACAAACACATGCATAGGGTCAAAACAACAATATAGGTTTATAATGTGTAATATTTTCCTTCTGCCATCTTACCTTAGCCAAATTTTGCTCTCGCACAATTTTTAAGAATTGATTTTACTTCTATATGTTACATAAATGGATCAACTGCTTCAAATAATATTTTTATTTTTGGTTTATCAGCTTTGCATATTGTGTATTGAATACTGGCAAGAGCATGTAAGAATTTAACTCAGTTAAATCACATCTCTGTTCACTTTCCTCCCAACATAATTATTTCATTAATTTTCTGGCTTTACACTGATAATCTCTGTAACATCAAAACTTTCTTCTTCTAATAAATGTAGGCACTATTCCTAGACTCTTGATTTTTTATAATAAATATCTTAAACATATTTCATTCTTTTAAAGAAATTGTGACATTGACTGTTAAGTAACAATTCAGGAATCAGTCTACTAACACATAATTTGTATTTAGCTTAAGTTCAGTATGAATAATTTAATTTTGATTGTGAACATGTTTTATACTTGGAAATTAGTTAATTATTCGCTGATTCTTTTTTTTTTTTTTTCAAAAATCATGGGAATTCCCTGGCGGTCCAGTGTTTAGGACTCTATGCTTTCACTGCTAAGGGCCTGGGTTCCATCCCTGGTTGGGAAACTAAGATCTCACAAGCCACACTGCGTGGCCAAAAAAAAAAAAAAAAACTCTTCTAATTTGTGGCTATCTTGCTTTTGAGTGCTTACGTCTACATAATTCATTCTGTATTTTTCCCTCTAGTCATTCTGCCTGCTGTAACGTTTCATTTTCTTCTGGATTTTTGTTTGTCTTAGTGCTCTTGGTCTGCTAAACTAAAGGAAAACAAGAGTATAGAAAGATTTTTAAAACATAAAGAAAAAGAGAAAAAAGTACGGGAAAAAAGTTATTTACTCTGAAAGAGGACATTAAGTCATTTCTGGTTTAGTTGGAAGAGAAAATAGACTTTTGATATATTATATCAGAAAAATAATTTATCAAAAATATAATTTATTATCAGTACAAGTAAATATTCCATTTTTCTCTAGTTTCTATGATAATATCAAGAAGTTGCCAAGTGATAATTAAATAATAAAGATTTAATATGACAAAACTATTCTAACCACATATTTTTCTCTCACATAGTGCCTATTTTTTTTCTCTCAGTTTAGAAATGATTATCTCTTCATTTATTAATAGCATATGGAACTGTATTTCATTTTAAGATGTGCCATGTTTGCATATCATATTTATATATTTGGAAGGTATATTATTTCTATTGCAAGAACAATTTTAAAGTTCTCTGTGAATGCCTTGCTGGTAATTAATGTCCTCATTCTATGAAAATTAAGGTCATAATTAGAAATGTTCTTCATTTAACAATGGCATTAACACTTTAAGTATAGGGTGAAAGAGCTTTTGTCCAGTTCGGTATAAACTTCCTCTCACATATCCTAAAATTCTAATAATTTGTTACCTAGGACCTCACTTGGCTGCTGCTTGTTTTTTGCCCAAAGCAAATACCCTATTTCATTTATAAATAAGGAGCAAGTAAAACTTAAATAATTCAAACATATTTGAACAATTTTAAATGGATTATGATTTGTCTCAAGAATATAGGGGAATTAGCATGTAGATAAATGAAGCTAGAACACACCCTCACACCATACACAAAAATAAACTCAAAATGGCTTAATGAGTTAAATAAAAGGCATGACACCATAAAACAACTCTTAGAAGAGAACATAGGCAAAACAATCTCTGTCATAAATTGTACCAATGTTTTCTTAGGTGAATTTCCCAAGGCAATAGAAATAAAAACAAAATGAACAAATGGGACCTAATCAAGCTTACAAGCTTTTGTACAGCAAAAGAAACCATAAACAAAATGAAAAGACAACCTATGGACTGGGAGAAAATATTTGCAAATGATGAGACCAACAAAGGCTTAATTTCCAAAATACACAAACAGCTCATACAACTCAATAACAAAAAGACAAACAACCCAATTAAAAAATGGGCGGAAGACCTAAATAGACATTTCTCCATAGAAGACATGCAGATGGCCAACAGGCACATGAAAAGAATAATTAGCTCAACATTGCTAATTATTAGAGAAATGCAAATCAAAACTACAATGAGGTACCACATCACACCAGTCAGAATGCCCATCATGAAAAGTCTACAAATAACAAATGCTGGAGAGGGTGTGGAGAAAAGGGAACCCACCTACACTGTCAGTGGGAATGTAAATTGGTGCAGCCACTATGGAAAACAGTATGGAGGTTCCTCAAAAATCTAAAAATAGAGTTGCCATATGATCCAGCAGTCCCACTCTTGGGCATATATTTGGACAAAAGTATAATTTAAAAAGATACATGCACCCCTATGTTCATAACAGCACTATTTACAACAGCCAGGACATAGAAGCAACCTAAGTGTTCATGGACAAGTGAATGGATAAAGAAGTTGTGGTGCATATATATAATGGAATATTACACAACCATAAATATGAATGAAATAATGACATTTTCAGCAACATGGATGGACCAAGTGATTATCATACTAAGTTAAGTAAGTAAGAAAGAGAAAGACAAATAGCATATGATATCACTTATATGTGGAATCTAAAATATGACACAAATGAACTTATCTATGAAACAGAAACATACTCACAGACATAGAGAACAGACTTGTGGTTGCCAAGGGGAAGGAGGTTGCGGTGGGATGAATTGGGAGTTTGGGATTAGCAGATGCAAACTATTATATAGAGAATAGATAAACAACAAGGCCCTACTGTATAGCACAAGGAACTATATGCAATATCCTGTGATAAACCATAATGTATACATATATACATATATATATAACTGAATAACTTTGCTGTACAGTAGAAATTATCGCAACATTGTAAATCAACTATACTTCAATAAAATACATTTTAAAAGAAAAATATAAGGGAATTAGCATTTTAATATGTGAATACTCAATTCCGGAATAAATCTAGTGGATTTCAGTGAAGACATACTCTATAGGAACTTTTGAAGAATAGCTCAACATTAACAAAAAGGAGTATATCGCAACAACATAATTTGTTATTTTAAAACTACGTTCTTCTCTCTACCATGAAGTCCCAGTCAAACTAACAAATCAACTCAGCCATGTTAGGACATCTTCACTCCCTTCTCTCCCTTTCTCTTTTTGGAACATGCTGTAAAAACCCAATACAGTTTGGAGAAGAAGTTAAGTAATGTTTCTTTCAAGCAGTAAGGATGTCCCAGGTTCTTTGTTTCTGGTCAGATAATGGATAGACCCTGTTGACACTCAGGAAGCATTAACATTGATAAGGTATGTTTCCATATTATACCCTTGGGTTGTGTGTCAGCAGTCCCTGGGAGGTCAAATGGGATTCTCTGTAAAGAAGAGAGGTCTGATCCTGATTGGAATCAAGAATTTCCTTTGTGTCACAAGTTGAGAAATACAGTTTAGCCTGAATATAATCCCCAAAAGTCTTAACATTATTTTAAACAATCTTTGATCTAATAAATTGGGCAATTTCTGAGAGAGGTTATTTATCTCATAAAACACACACTTCTGTGATATATGACTGGCACACTCAAAGAATAAAATAAAATATCTACAAAGCAGATAAGCTAAACAGTCTGTAGTATCGTTAAAAAAGCTGAGAGAGACAAAGGCGCCGCTCGCTCCAGGGACGCCGCACTCTCACGCTCTGCTTTCGGAGAATCATCTGAGCTGCAATCTGAAAAAAATGTTGGTTGAGTGAGAAATCCAGTTGGTGACACAAAATCAGGCTCCATTCTTTTTCTTTTCGCTAGTTCACTGAAGACCCTGGAGGAGCCACTTTCCAAAAAATAATCTCTCTCAAGCGTTCCCTCTCTGAAACATGGAACATAAAAAGTGGCCCGGACACCTGGGCAAGATGGCGGAAGAGTAAGACGCGGAGATCACCTTCCTTCCCACAGATACATTAGAAATACATCTACACGTGGAACTGCTCCTACAGAACACCCACTGAACGCTGGCAGAAGACGTCAGATCTCCCAAAAGGCAAGAAACTCCCCACGTACTTGGGTAGGGCAAAAGAAAAAAGAAATAACAGAGACAAAAGAATAGGGACGGGACCTGCACCAGTGGGAGGGAGCCGTGAAGGAGGAAAGGTTTCCCCACACTAGGAATCCCCTTCGCGGGCGGAGACTGTGGGTGGCAGAGGGGGGAAGCTTCGGAGCCACGGAGGAGAGCACAGCCATAGGGGTGCAGAGGACAAAGCGGAGAGATTCCCGCACAGAGGCTCGGCGCCGAGCAGCACTCACCAGCCCGAGAGGCTTGTCTGCTCACCCGCCGGGGCGGGCGGGGGCTGGGAGCTGAGACTCGGGCTTCGGTCTCATCGGATAGCAGGGAGAGGACTGGGGCTGGCGGTGTGAACACAGCCTGAAGGGGTTAACGCACCACAGCTAGCTGGGAGGGAGTCCGGGAAAAAGTCTGCAGCTGCCGAAGAGGCAAGAGACTTTTTCTTGCCTCTTTGTTTCGCGGCGCGCAAGGAGAGGGGATTCAGAGCACCACCTAAACGAGCTCCAGAGACGGGCGCAAGCCGCGGCTATCAGTGTGGACCCCAGAGACGGGCATGAGACGCTAAGGCTGCTGCTGCCACCACCAAGAAACCTGTGTGTGAGCACAGGTCACTCTCCACACCGCCCCTCCCGGGAGCCGGGGCAGCCTGCCACGTCCAGGGTCCCGTGATCCAGGGACAATTTCCCCGGGAGAATGCACGGCGCGCCTCAGGCGGGTGCAAGGTCACGCTGGCCTCTGCCGCCGCAGGCTCGCCCTGCAGTCCATACCCCTTCCTCCCCCACACCTGAGTGAGCCGGAGCCCCCAAAGCAGCTGCTCCTTTAACCCCGTCATGTGTGAGCGAAAAACAGATGCCCTCAGGCGACCTACACGCAGAGGAGGGGCCAGATCCAAAGCTGAACCCCGGGAGCTGTACGAACAAAGAAGAGAAAGGGAAATCTCTCCCAGCAGCCTCAGAAGCAGCGGATTAAAGCTCCACAAACAACTTGACGTGCCTGCATCTGTTGAATACCTGAATAGACAACGAATCATCCCAAATTCAGGAGGTGGACTTTGGGAGCAGGATATATTAATTTTTCCCCTTTTCCTTTTTTTGTGAGTGTATATGTATATGCTTCTGGGTGAGATTTTGTCTGTATAGCTCTGCTTTCAACATTTGTCCTAGGGTTTTTTTTTTTTTTTTTTACCTAAAAAATTCTTTTTCTTAATAAATGTTTTCTTAATAATTTTTTCCTCATTTTCTATTTTTAAAAATTAAAAAATTTTTTCTTAATAAGTTTTTCATATTTTTTATTTTAAAAAATTAAAAAATTTATTCTCTTAATAAATTGTTTATTAATATTTTTTCTTATTTTTTATTATAAAAAATTAATAAATTTATTTTTTAAAATTAAAAAAAATTTTTCTTAATAAATTTTTTTTAAATAATTTTTTTCTTATTTTTCATTATAATAGATTTATTTTATTTTATTTTATTTCATTTTATCCTCTTTCTTTCTTTCTTTCTATTTTTTCTCCCTTTTATTCTGAGCCCTGTGGATGAAAGGCTCTTGGTGCTCCAGCCAGGCATCAGGGCTGTGCCTCTGAGGTGGGAGAGTCAACTTCAGGACTCTGGTCCACAAGAGACCTCCCAGCTCCACGTAATACCAAACAGTGAAAAATCTCTCAGAGATCTCCATCTCAACATCAAGACCCAGCTTCACTCAACGACCAGCAAGCTACAGTGCTAGACACCCTATGCCAAACAACTAGCAAGACAGGAACACAGCCCCATCCATTAGCAGAGAGGCTGCCTAAAATCATAATAAGGACACAGACACCCCAAAACACACCACCAGATGTGGACGTGCCCACCAGAAAGACAAGATCCAGCCTCATCCAACAGAACACAGGCACTAGTCCCCTCCACCAGAAAGCCTACACAACCCACTGAACCAAACTTAGCCACTGGGGACAGATACCAAAAACAACGGGAACTACGAACCTGCAGCCTGTGAAAAGGAGACCCCAAACACAGTAAGATAAGCAAAATGACAAGACAGAAAAACACACAGCAGATGAAGGAGCAGGGTCAAAACACACCAGACCTAACAAATGAAGAGGTAATAGGCAATCTACCTGAAAAAGAATTCAGAATAATGATAGTAAACATGATCCAAAATCTTGGAAACAGAATAGACAAAATGCAAGAAACATTTAACAAGGACATAGAAGAACTAAAGAGGAACCAAGCAATGATGAAAAACACAATAAATGAAATTAAAAATACTCTAGACGGGATCAATAGCAGAATAACTGAGGCAGAAGAACGGATAAGTGACCTGGAAGATAAAATAGTGGAAATAACTACTGCAGAGCAGAATAAAGAAAAAAGAATAAAAAGAACTGAGGACAGTCTCAGAGACGTCTGGGACAACATTAAACTCACCAACATTCGAATTATAGGGGTCCTGGAAGAAGAAGAGAAAAAGAAAGGGACTGAGAAAATATTTGAAGAGATTATAGTTGAAAACTTCCCTAATATGGGAAAGGAAATAGTTAATCAAGTCCTGGAAGCACAGAGAGTCCCATACAGGAGAAATCCAAGGAGAAACACGCCAAGACACATATTAATCAAATTATCAAAAATTAAATATAAAGGAAACATATTAAGAGCATCAAGGGAAAAACAACAAATAACACACAAGGGAATCTTCATAAAGTTAACAGCTGATCTTTCAGCAGAAACTCTGCAAGCCAGAAGGGAGTGGTAGGATATACTTAAAGTGATGAAGGAGAAAAACCTACAACCAAGATTACTCTACCCAGCAAGGATCTCATTCAGATTTGATGGAGAAATGAAAACCATTACAGACAAGCAAAAGCTGAGAGAGTTCAGCACCACCAAACCAGCTTTACAACAAATGCTAAAGGAACTTCTCTAGGCAGAAACACAAGAGAAGGAAAACACCTACAATAACAAACCCAAAACATTTAAGAAAATGGGAATAGGAACATACATATCGATAATTACCTTAAATGTAAATGGATTAAATGCTCCCACCAAAAGACACAGACTGGCTGAATGGATACAAAAACAAGATCCATATATATGCTGTCTACAAAAGACCCACTTCAGACCTAGGGACACATACAGACTGAAAGTGAGGGGATGGAAAAAGATATTCCATGCAAATGGAAATCAAAAGAAAGCTGGAGTAGCAATTCTCATATCAGACAAAATAGACTTTAAAATAAAGACTATTGCAAGAGACAAAGAAGGACACTATATAATGGTCAAGGGATCGATCCAAGAGGAAGGTATAACAATTGTAAATATTTATGCACCCAACATAGGAGCACCTCAATACATAAGGCAAATACTAAGAGCCATAAAAGGGGAAATTGACAGTAACACAATCATAGTAGGGGACTTTAACACCCCACTTTCACCAATGGACAGATCATCCAACATGAAAATAAATAAGGAAACACAAGCTTTAAATGATACATTAAACAAGATGGACTTAATTGATATTTATAGGACATTCCACCCAAAAACAACAGAATACACATTTTTCTCAAGTGCTCATGGAACATTCTCCAGGATAGATCATATCTTGGGTCACAAATCAAGCTTTGGTAAATTTAAGAAAATTGAAATCGTATCAAGTATCTTTTCCGACCACAACGCTATGAGACTAGATATCAATTACAGGAAAAGGTCTGTAAAAAATACAGAGGGGGGAGGGGCAAGATGGCGGAAGAGTAAGACGCGGAGATCACCTTCCTCCCCACAGATACATGAGAAATACATCTACACGTGGAACTGCTCCTACAGAACACCCACTGAACGCTGGCAGAAGACGTCAGACCTCCCAAAAGGCAAGAAAATCCCCACGTACTTGGGTAGGGCAAAAGAAAAAAGAAATAACAGAGACAAAAGAATAGGGACGGGACCTGCACCAGTGGGAGGGAGCTGTGAAGGAGGAAAGGTTTCCACACACTAGGAAGCCCCTTCGTGGGCAGAGACTGCGGGTAGCAGAGGGGGGAAGCTTCGGAGCCACGGAGGAGAGCGCAGCCACATTGGTGCGGAGGGCAAAGCGGAGATTCCCGCACAGAGGAGCGGTGCCGACCAGCACTCACCAGCCCGAGAGGCTCGTCTGCTCAGCCGCCGGGGCGGGCGGGGCCTGGGAGCTGGGGCTCGGGCTTCGGTGCTAGCCGGGAGGGAGTCCGGGAAAAAGACTGCAGCTGCCAAAGAGGCAAGAGAATTTTTCTTGCCTGTTTGTTTCGCGGCGCGCAAGGAGAGGGGATTCAGAGCGCCGCCTAAACGAGCTCCAGAGACGGGCGCGAGCCGCGGCTATCAGCGCGGATCCCACAGCAACAGGGACGCAGAGGGAAAAACGGAGAGATTCCCGCACAGAGGCTCGGCGCCGAGCAGCACTCACCAGCCCGAGAGGCTTGTCTGCTCACCCGCCGGGGCGGGCGGGGGCTGGGAGCTGAGGCGCGGGCTTCGGTCGGATCCCAGGGAGAGGACTGGGGTTGGCTGCGTGAACACAGCCTGAAGGGTCTAGCGCACCACAACTAGCCGGGAGGGTGCACGAGAAAAAGTCTGCAGCTGCCGAAGAGGCAGGAGACTTTTTCTTGCCTCTTTGTTTCGCGGCGTGCAAGGAGAGGGGATTCAGAGCGCCACTTAAACGAACTCCAGAGGCGGGCGCGAGCCACGGCTATCAGCGGGGACCCCAGAGACGGGCATGAGACGCTAAGGCTGCTGCTGCCGCCACCAAACAGCCTGTGGGCGAGCACAGGTCATTCTCCACACCGCCCCTCCCGGGAGCCTGTGCAGCCCGCCACGGCCAGGCTCCCGTAATCCGGGGACAACTTCCCCGGGAGAGCGCACGGCGCGCCTCAGGCTGCTGCAACGTCACGCCGGCTTCTGCCGCCGCAGGCTCCCCCGCCTCCTCCGTACCGCTCCCTCCCCCCGGCCTGACTGAGCCAGAGCCCCCGAATCAGCTGCTCCTTTAACCCCGTTCTGTCTGGGCGGGGAACAGACGCCCTCAGGGGACCTACATGCAGAGGCGGGTCCAAATCCAAAGCTGAACCCCGGGAGCTGTACGAACAAAGAAGAGAAAGGGAAATCTCTCCCAGCAGCCTCAGAAGCAGCGGATTAAAGCTCCACAAACAACTTGATGTGCCTGCATCTGTTGAATACCTGAATAGACAACGAATCATCCCAAATTTAGGAGATGGACTTTGGGAGCAGGATATATTAACTTTTCCCCTTTTCCTTTTTTTTGTGAGTGTAGATGTGTATGCTTCTGGGTGAGATTTTGTCTGTATAGCTTTGCTCTCACCGTTAGTCCTAGGGTTAGGTCCGTCCTTTTTTTTTTTTTTTTTTTTGGCTTAAAAAATTTTTTTTTTCCCTAATAAATGTTTTCTTAATAATTTTTTCCTTATTTTCTATTTTTAAAAAAATTGTTGATAAGTTTTTTCATATTTTTTATTTTAAAAAATTAAAAAATTTTTTTTCTTAATAAATTTTTTCTAAATAATTTTTTTCTTATTTTTAGTATAAAAAATTAATAAATCTATTTTTAAAAATTAAAAAAAATTTTTTTTCTTAATAAATTTACTCTTAATAATTTTTTTTCTTATTTTTTATTATAATTGCTTTATTTTATTTTATTTTATCCTCTTTTTTTCTTTCTTTCCATTTTTTCTCCCTTTTATTCTGAGCCGTGTGGATGAAAGGCTCTTGGTGCTCCAGCCAGGCATCAGGGCTGTGCCTCTGAGGTGGGAGAGCCAACTTCAGGACACTGGTCCACAAGAGACCTCCCAGCTCCACGTAATACCAAACGGCGAAAATCTCTCACAGATCTCCATCTCAACATCAAGACCCAGCTTCACTCAACGACCAGCAAGCTACAGTGCTGGACACCCTATGCCAAACAACTAGCAAGAGAGGAACACAGCCCCATCCATTAACAGAGAGGCTGCCTAAAATCATAATAAGGCCACAGACACCCCAAAACACACCACCAGACGTGGACGAACCCACCAGAAAGACAACATCCAGCCTCATCCACCAGAACACAGGCACTAGTTCCCTCCACCAGGAAACCTACACAACCCACTGAACCAACCTTAGCCACTGGGGACAGATACCAAAAACAACGGGAACTACGAACCTGCAGCCTGTGAAAAGGGAGACCCCAAACACAGTAAGATAAGCAAAATGAGAAGACAGAAAAACACACAGCAGATGAAGGAGCAGGGTCAAAACACACCAGACCTAACAAATGAAGAGGAAATAGGTAGTCTACCTGAAAAAGAATTCAGAATAATGATAGTAAGGATGATCCAAAGTCTTGGAAATAGAATAGACAAAATGCAAGAAACATTTAACAAGGACGTAGAAGAACTAAAGAGGAACCAAGAAACGATGACAAGCACAATAAATGAAATTAAAAATACTCTAGATGGGATCAATAGCAGAATAACTGAGGCAGAAGAACGGATAAGTGACCTGGAAGATAAAATGGTGGAAATAACTACTGCAGACCAGAATAAAGAAAAAAGAATGAAAAGAACTGAGGACAGTCTCAGAGACCTCTGGGACAACATTAAACGCACCAACATTCGAATTATAGGGGTCCCAGAAGAAGAAGAGAAAAAGAAAGGGACTGAGAAAATATTTGAAGAGATTATAGTTGAAAACTTCCCTAATATGGGAAAGGAAATAGTTAATCAAGTCCTGGAAGCACAGAGAGTCCCATACAGGATAAATCCAAGGAGAAACACACCAAGACACATATTAATCAAACTATCAAAAATTAAATATAAAGAAAACATATTAAAAGCAGCAAGGGAAAAACAACAGATAACACACAAGGGCATCCCCATAAGGTTAACAGCTGATCTTTCAGCAGAAACGCTGCAAGCCAGAAGGGAGTGGCAGGATATACTTAAAGTGATGAAGGAGAAAAACCTACAACCAAGATTACTCTACCCAGCAAGGATCTCATTCAGATTTGATGGAGAAATTAAAACCTTTACAGACAAGCAAAAGCTGAGAGAGTTCAGCACTACCAAACCAGCTTTACAACAAATGCTAAAGGAACTTCTCTAGGCAAGAAACACAAGAGAAGGAAAACACCTACAATAACAAACCCAAAACATTTAAGAAAATGGGAATAGGAACATACATATCGATAATTACCTTAAATGTAAATGGATTAAATGCTCCCACCAAAAGACACAGACTGGCTGAATGGATACAAAAACAAGACCCATATATATGCTGTCTACAAGAGACCCACTTCAGACCTAGAGACACATACAGACTGAAAGTGAGGGGATGGAAAAAGATATTCCATGCAAATGGAAATCAAAAGAAAGCTGGAGTAGCAATTCTCATATCAGACAAAATAGACTTTAAAATAAAGACAATTACAAGAGACAAAGACGGACACTATATAATGATCAAGGGATCGATCCAAGAGGAAGGTATAACAATTGTAAATATTTATGCACCCAACATAGGAGCACCTCAATACATAAGGCAAATACTAACAGCCATAAAAGGGGAAATCGACAGTAACACAATCATAGTAGGGGACTTTAACACCCCACTTTCACCAATGGACAGATCATCCAAACTGAAAATAAATAAGGAAACACAAGCTTTAAATGATACATTAAACAAGATGGACTTAATTGATATTTATAGGACATTCCACCCAAAAACAACAGAATACACATTTTTCTCAAGTGCTCATGGAACATTCTCCAGGATAGATCATATCTTGGGTCACAAATCAAGCTTTGGTAAATTTAAGAAAATTGAAATCGTATCAAGTATCTTTTCCGACCACAACGCTATGAGACTAGATATCAATTACAGGAAAAGATCTGTAAAAAATACAAACACATGGAGGCTACACAATACACTACTTAATAACGAAGTGATCACTGAAGAAATCAAAGGGGAAATCAAAAAATACCTAGAAACAAATGACAATGGAGACACGACGATCCAAAACCTATGGGATGCAGCAAAAGCAGTTCTAAGAGGGAAGTTTATAGCAATACAAGCCTACATCAAGAAACAGGAAACATCTCGAATAAACAACCTAACCTTGCACCTAAAGCAATTAGAGAAAGAAGAACAAAAAAACCCCAAAGCTAGCAGAAGGAAAGAAATCATAAAGATCAGATCAGAAATAAATGAAAAAGAAATGAAGGAAACAATAGCAAAAATCAATGAAACTAAAAGCTGGTTCTTTGAGAACATAAACAAAATTGATAAACCATTAGCCAGACTCATCAAGAGAAAAAAGGAGAAGACTCAAGTTAATAGAATTAGAAATGAAAAAGGAGAAGTAACCACTGACACTGCAGAAATACAAACGATCATAAGAGATTACTACAAGCAACTCTATGCTAATAAAATGGACAACCTGGAAGAAATGGACAGATTCTTAGAAATGCACAACCTGCCGAGAGTGAACCAGGAAGAAATAGAAAATATAAACAGACCAATCACAAGCACTGAAATTGAAACTGTGATTAAAAATCTTCCAACACACAAAAGCCCAGGACCAGATGGCTTCACAGGCGAATTCTATCAAACATTTAGAGAAGAGCTAACACCTATCCTTCTCAAACTCTTCCAAAATATTGCAGAGGGAGGAACACTCCCCAACTCATTCTACGAGGCCACCATCACCCTGATACCAAAACCAGGCAAAGATGTCACAAAGAAAGAAAACTACAGGCCAATATCACTGATGAACATAGATGCAAAAATCCTCAACAAAATACTAGCAAACAGAATCCAACAGCACATTAAAAGGATCATACACCATGATCAAGTGGGATTTATTCCAGGAATGCAAGGATTCTTCAATATACGCAAATCAATCAACGTGATACATCATATTAACAAATTGAAGGAGAAAAACCATATGGTCATCTCAATAGATGCAGAGAAAGCTTTCGACAAAATCCAACACCCATTTATGATAAAAGTCCTGCAGAAAGTAGGCATAGAGGGAACTTTCCTCAACATAATAAAGGCCGTATATGACAAACCCACAGCCAACATTGTCCT
The DNA here is from genome assembly GCF_028564815.1 of Eubalaena glacialis. Lineage (NCBI taxonomy): Eukaryota > Metazoa > Chordata > Mammalia > Artiodactyla > Balaenidae > Eubalaena > Eubalaena glacialis. Next base: position 26,909,898 of record NC_083732.1, on the reverse strand, counting down.
CAATGGTGAAAAACTGAAACCATTTCCACTAAGATCAGGAACAAGACAAGGTTGCCCACTCTCACCACTATTATTCAACATAGTTTTGGAAGTGTTAGCCACAGCAATCAGAGACGAAAAAGAAATAAAAGGAATCCAAATCGGAAAAGAAGAAGTAAAGCTGTCACTGTTTGCAGATGACATGATACTATACATAGAGAATCCAAAAGATGCTACCAGAAAACTACTAGAGCTAATCAATGAATTTGGTAAAGTAGCAGGATACAAAATTAATGCACAGAAATCTCTTGAATTCCTGTATACTAATGATGAAAAATCTGAAAGTGAAATTAAGAAAACACTCCCGTTTACCATTGCAACAAAAAGAATAAAATACCTAGGAATAAACCTACCTAAGGAGACAAAAGACCTGTATGCAGAAAATTATAAGACACTGATGAAAGAAATTAAAGATGATACAAATAGATGGAGAGATATACCATGTTCTTGGATTGGAAGAATCAACATTGTGAAAATGACTCTGCTACCCAAAGCAATCTACAGATTCAATGCAATCCCTATCAAACTACCACTGGCATTTTTCACAGAACTAGAACAAAAAATTTCACAATTTGTATGGAAACACAAAAGACCCCGAATAGCCAAAGCAATCTTGAGAACGAAAAATGGAGCTGGAGGAATCAGGCTCCCTGACTTCAGACTATATTACAAAGCTACAGTAATCAAGACAGTTTGGTACTGGCACAAAAACAGAAATATAGATCAATGGAACAGGATAGAAAGCCCAGACATAAGCCCACGCACATATGGTCACCTTATCTTTGATAAAGGAGGCAAGCATATACAGTGGAGAAAAGACAGCCTCTTCAATAAGTGGTGCTGGGAAAATTGGACAGGTACATGTAAAAGTATGAAATTAGAACACTCCCTAACACCATACACAAAAATAAACTCAAAATGGATTAAAGACCTAAGTGTAAGGCCAGACACTATCAAACTCTTAGAGGAAAACATAGGCAGAACACTGTATGACATAAGTCACAGCAAGATCCTTTCTGACCCAGGTCCTAGAGAAATGGAAATAAAAACACAAATAAACAAATGGGACCTAATGAAACTTAAAAGCTTTTGCACAGCAAAGGAAACCATAAACAAGACCAAAAGACAACCCTCAGAATGGGAGAAAATATTTGCAAATGAAGCAACGGACAAAGGATTAATCTCCAAGATTTACAAGCAGCTCATGCAGCTCAATAACAAAAAAACAAACAACCCAATCCAAAAATGGGCAGAAGACCTAAATAGACATTTCTCCAAAGAAGAGATACAGATTGCCAACAGACACATGAAAGAATGCTCAACATCATTAATCATTAGAGAAATGCAAATCAAAACTACAATGAGGTATCATCTCACACCGGTCAGAATGGCCATCATCAAAAAATCTAGAAACAATAAATGCTGGAGAGGGTGTGGAGAAAAGGGAACACTCTTGCACTGTTGGTGGGAATGTAAATTGATACAGCCACTATGGAGAACAGTATGGAGGTTCCTTAAAAAACTAAAAATAGAACTACCATATGACCCAGCAATCCCACTACTGGGCATATACCCTGAGAAAACCATAATTCAGAAAGAGTCATGTACCAAAATATTCATTGCAGCTCTGTTTACAATAGCCAGGACATGGAAGCAACCTAGGTGTCCATCATCGGATGAATGGATAAAGAAGATGTGGCACATATATACAATGGAATATTACTCAGCCATAAAAAGAAATGAAATGGAGGTGTTTGTAATGAGGTGGATGGAGTTAGAGTCTGTCATACAGAGTGAAGTAAGTCAGAAAGAGAAAAACAAATACAGTATGCTAACACATATATATGGAATCTAAGGGAAAAAAAAAAAAAAAAAGAGGTCATGAAGAACCTAGTGGCAAGATGGGAATAAAGACACAGACCTACTAGAGAATGGACTTGAGGATATGGGGAGGGGGAGGGGTGAGATGTGACAGGGTGAGAGAGTGTCATGGACATATATACACTACCAAATATAAAATAGATAACTAGTGGGAAGCAGCCGCATAGCACAGGGAGATCAGCTCGGTGCTTTGTGACCACCTAGAGGGGTGGGATAGGGAGGGTGGGAGGGAGGGAGATGCAAGAGGGAAGAGATATGGCAACATATGTATATGTGTAACTGATTCACTTTGTTGTAAAGCAGAAGCTAGCACACCATTGTAAAGCAATTATACTTCAATAAAGATGTATTAAAAAAAAATACAAACACATGGAGGCTACACAATACACTACTTAATAACGAAGTGATCACTGAAGAAATCAAAGGGGAAATCAAAAAATACCTAGAAGCAAATGACAATGGAGAAACGATGACCCAAAACCTATGGGATGCAGCAAAAGCAGTTCTAAGAAGGAAGTTTATAGCAATACAAGCCTACATCAAGAAACAGGAAACATCTCGAATAAACAACCTAACCTTGCACCTAAAGCAATTAGAGAAAGAAGGAAAAAAAACCCCAAAGCTAGCAGAAAGAAAGAAATAATAAAGATCAGATCAGAAATAAATGAAAAAGAAATGAAGGAGACAATAGCAAGGATCAATAAAACTAAAAGCTGGTTCTTTGAGAAGATAAACAAAATTGATAAACCATTAGCCAGACTCATCAAGAGAAAAAAGGAGAAGACTCAAATCAATAGAATTAGAAATGAAAAAGGAGAAGTAACAACTGATGCTGTATAAATACAAAGGATCATGAGAGATTACTACAAGCAACTCTATGCCAATAAAATGGACCACCTGGAAGAAATGGACAGATTCTTAGAAATGCACAACCTGCCGAGACTGAACCAGGAAGAAATAGAAAATATGAACAGACCAATCACAAGCATGGAAATTGAAACTGTGATTAAAAATCTTCCAACAAACAAAAGACCATGACCAGATGGCTTCACAGGCGAATTCTATCCAACATTTAGAGAAGAGCTAACACCCATCCTTCTCAAACTCTTCCAAAATATTGCAGAGGGAGGAATACTCCCCAACTCATTCTACGAGGCCACCATCACCCTGATACCAAAACCAGACAAAGACGTCACAAAGAAAGAAAACTACAGGCCAATATCACTGATGAACATAGATGCAAAAATCCTCAACAAAATACCAGCAAACAGACTCCAACAGCACATTAAAAGGATCATACACCATGATCAAGTGGGGTTTATTCCAGGAATGCAAAGATTCTTCAATATACGCAAATCAATCAATGTGATACATCATATTAACAAAATGAAGGAGAAAAACCATATGATCATCTCAATAGATGCAGAGAAAGCTTTCGACAAAATTCAACACCCATTTATGATAAAAGCCCTGTAGAAAGTAGGCATAGAGGGAACTTTCCTCAACATAATAAAGGCCATATATGACAAACCCACAGCTAACATTGTCCTCAGTGGTGAAAAACTGAAACCATTTCCACTAAGATCAGGAACAAGAAAAGGTTGCCCACTCTCACCACTATTATTCAACATAGTTTTGGAAGTGTTAGCCACAGCAATCCGAGAAGAAAAAGAAATAAAAGGAATCCAAATCGGAAAAGAAGAAGTAAAGCTGTCACTGTTTGCAGATGACATGATACTATACATAGAGAATCCTAAAGATGCTACCAGAAAACTACTAGAGCTAATCAATGAATTTGGTAAAGTAGCAGGATACAAAATTAATGCACAGAAATCTCTTGTATTCCTATTCACTAATGATGAAAAACCTGAAAGTGAAATTAAGAAAACACTCCCATTTACCACTGCAACAAAAATAATAAAATATCTAGGAATAAACCTACCTAAGGAGACAAAAGACCTGTATGCAGAAAATTATAAGACACTGATGAAAGAAATTAAAGATGATACAAATAGATGGAGAGATATACCATGTTCTTGGATTGGAAGAATCAACATTGTAAAAATGACTGTACTACCCAAAGCAATCTACAGATTCAATGCAATCCCTATCAAACTACCACTGGCATTTTTCACAGAACTAGAACAAAAAATTTCACAATTTGTATGGAAACACAAAAGACCCCGAATAGCCAAAACAATCTTGAGAACGAAAAATGGAGCTGGAGGAATCAGGCTCCCTGACTTCAGACTATATTACAAAGCTACAGTAATCAAGACAGTATGGTACTGGCACAAAAACAGAAATATAGATCAATGGAACAGGATAGAAAGCCCAGAGGTAAACCCACGCACATATGGTCAACTTATCTTTGATAAAGGAGGCAAGCATATACAGTGGAGAAAAGACAGCCTCTTCAATAAGTGGTGCTGAGAAAACTGGACAGGTACATGTAAAAGTATGAAATTAGAACACTCCCTAACACCATACACAAAAATAAACTCAAAATGGATTAAAGACCTAAGTGTAAGGCCAGACACTATCAAACTCTTAGAGGAAAACATAGGCAGAACACTCTATGACATAAATCACAGCTAGATCCTTTTTGACCCACCTCCTAGAGAAATGGAAATAAAAACAAAAATAAACAAATGGGACCTAATGAAACTTAAAAGCTTTTGCACAGCAAAGGAAACCATAAACAAGACCAAAAGACAACCCTCAGAATGGGAGAAAATATTTGCAAATGAAGCAACTGACAAAGGATTAATCTCCAAGATTTACAAGCAGCTCATGCAGCTCAATAACAAAAAAACAAACAACCCAATCCAAAAATGGGCAGAAGACCTAAATAGACATTTCTCCACAGAAGATATACAGATTGCCAACAGACACATGAAAGAATGCTCAACATCATTAATCATTAGAGAAATGCAAATCAAAACTACAATGTGATATCATCTCACACCGGTCAGAATGGCCATCATCAAAAACTCTAGAAACAATAAATGCTGGAGAGGGTGTGGAGAAAAGGGAAACCTCATACATTGTTGGTGGGAATGTAAATTGATACAGCCACTATGGGGGACAGTATGGAGGTTCCTTAAAAAACTAAAAATAGAACTACCATACGACCCAGCAATCCCACTACTGGGCATATATGCTGAGAAAACCATAATTCAAAAAGAGTCATGTACCAAAATGTTCATTGCAGCTCTATTTACAATAGCCAGGACATGGAAGCAACCTAAGTGTCCATCATTGGATGAATGGATAAAGAAGATGTGGCACATATATACAATGGAATATTACTCAGCCATAAAAAGAAATGAAATGGAGGTATTTGTCGTGAGGTGGATGGAGTTAGAGTCTGTCATACAGAGTGAAGTAAGTCAGAAAGAGAAAAACAAATACAGTATGCTAACACATGTATATGGAATCTAAGGGAAAAAAAAAAGGTCATGAAGATCCTAGTGGCAAGACGGGAATAAAGACACAGACCTACTACAGAATGGACTTGAGGATATGGGGAGGGGGATGGGAAGATGTGACAGGGTGAGAGAGTGGCATAACATATATACACTACCAAATGTAAAATAGATAGCTAGTGGGAAGCAGCCTCATAGCACAGGGAGATCAGCTCGGTGCTTTGTGACCACCTAGAGGGGTGGGATAGGGAGGGTGGGAGGGAGGGAGATGCAAGAGGGAAGAGATATGGGAACATATGTATATGTATAACTGATTCACTTTGTTATAAAGCAGAAGCTAACACACCATTGTAAAGCAATTATACTCCAATAAAGATGTTTTAAAAAAAATAAAAAGCTGAGAGATTGGAGGTAGAGATAAGGATTGTGTGGATGTATGTGGGAGTACTATAGCCTTGAATGAGTACAGAACAGGGAAGATAAAAATAGACGAGATGTATTTCAAGAAATAGTTGAAAGTCTTTGCAAGGGAAATGGATCAACCCTACGTTAGAAATGGGAGTAAAGGGGTAAGGAGAAAAGTTGGATATTTTCTGTGAAAGTCTGTGAGTTGATTTAAAATTATTACCCAGTGTAAATAAACATTAAATAAACATTACAGGGAGTAGAGAGTGCTAATAACAGAGTAGATAAAAGGATGAACTGTGTGAGTTTCAGTCTTTTCTGGAAAAGCAGCCAGAGGCAGGTCCAAAACAAATGGCTGAGATATTAATTATTTTTCATTCCATATGTAAAGCAGAAAGTATAGAAAAATGGCAGGGTAAATATTAAAACTATTGTGATTAGGATTTGGGAGTGGAGGTGCATAATTTTTTTAAAGAATTTTTTTAAAGACATATGAAATAAAATAGCACAGGTACATGTTTTATCTTGGATAAGATTGTTCTAAAATTAAATGTCATATGTAAAAGTAAACTGACTATACTTTTTTGTTCTCTCATGAGTCGTTTATTCACAACTAATTTATAGAGCTGTTGTACAAATTAGATATACACATAACTTTTTAGACTCTATTAACAACACTTTAATTATAGTTCTGTTAGATTACAGTTCTCATTGAATGTTTAAATGTCTATTTTATAACATGAACAGGGACCTCCCTGGTGCTGCGGTGGTTAAGAATCCGCCTGCCAATGCAGGGGACACGGGTTGATTCCTGGTCCGGGAAGATGCCACATGCCACAGAGCAACTAAGCCCATGCACCACAACAACTGAGCCTGCGCTCTAGAGCCTGTAAGCCACAACTACTGAGCCTGCGTGCCACAACTACTGAAGCTCACATGCCTAGAACCTGTGCTCTGCAACAAGAGAAGCCACCAAAATGAGGAACCTGTGCACCGCAACGAAAAGCAGCCCCCGCTCACCGCAACTGGAGAAAACCCACGCACAGCAACGAAGACTCAATGCAGCCAAAAATAAATAAGTTAATTAATTTTTTTTAAAAAACATGAAAAATTAGTATGTCCAAATAAATAAATTTTTTCAATTGAATGATTGATTGATTTTAACCTAACTTCTTCTCTAACTTCCAAATATACAAACGAAATTCTTTAAAGCTAAATATTTCCCTGAATGAAACACTCATAGTTTTTTCAGTGAGATCCAACAGTCTATAACTCTATGCAATATCAGTACTATTCATACACAAACACTTTATTTATTTGATAGTTACTGAAGAACACATTTTATGTCTCCTTTTAGTAAGAAACTTCCTAGAAAGAGTTTCATCCTGCTTTCCAAATATCTCCTACATATTTGACATTCAAAATGCATTAATTGTTTCACCAATTAATTAAATAACTGAAATGCTGAAGGGTTTGTGAAAGAGGTCTATTAGAAATTTAGATTTAATGTGTATTGCTGTAATAAAGTTGGGAAAATGTGAACCTTGAGCTGCCAGCCATAATTGTCCAGCTTGTTGGTCTCAAAAGCCAGTTTGCAAGCAGAAAGCAGAGACGCAGAGGTGAAAAATACTGTAAACACTGAGTTTTTGTGGTTTTGTTTCGCTTTTTTGGCACTCCTGTTCTTTTTTTTGGGCAAAATTATGTTAGCCTATAAATTTTCCTTTTTGCCTGAGTTCAACTGGTTTGCTGTTACTTGCAGTGAAACATCCCTGAATAATGCATGATGTCTCAACTGAAGGAAGTCCTCCAGGTATAGTTAAAATATATGTTAGAAAGTGGTGAATTCCAAAGAACAAATGCAGTCAAGAATTTTGCATTTGCAATATTCAGAAAAGAAATCAGCACTCCTTAATAGCTGGTGCCATGAACTGTTTATTCTGGCCTCAGTATGAACATATTACATAGAAAACACTTTTATATCTACATATATTATTGTACTGAAAGCTCCATCAAGTAGACTTAGCATATAACAAAATTAGTTTTACTCTAAGATGTATCATTAGTACAGAGTAAAATAATATACATGTATTATTTAAAAATATAATAAAAACCCACATACCTATCTCACAACCTGAGAAATATAGTTTATTAATACTTTGAAGCCCCCTCTGTGCCTTTCTATAATCAATCTCTTCTAACTTATACCTTACCCCTAAGGTGAACACTATTCTGAATTTTTTGTTGATCATTTCCTTGCCTTTTTAAAATTTACATATATATGTATGGTAAAGCATATTGTTAAATTTTGCCTGCTTATGATTTTATAAAATCATTTATAAAATGGAATTTAATATTCAGCCATAAAAAAAGAAGGGGATCTTGCCATTTGCGACAACATGGGTGGAACTTGAGGGCATTATACTAAGTGAAATAAGTCAGAGAAATACAAATACCATATGATCCCACTTATACGTGAAATCTAAAAACGAACAAACACACAAAATAACCCAATTCATAGATACAAATAACAGATTGTCTGTTGCCAGAAGCAAGGAGGAGGAGGGCGGGGGAGATGTGAAATAGGTGAAGAGAGTCAAAAGGTCCAAATTTCCAGCTATAAAATAAATGCATTATGGGATGTAATGTACGGAATGCTGAAAATAAAAAATAAAATGAAATCATATGATGTAAATTCTTCTTTGGCTTGATTTTATCATTCAATATGTTTTTGAGATTAATTCCTACAAATATAGCTCACCATTTTACCAGTTTTTTTAGCACTCTACTTTCTGAATATAAAGTAATTTATTCACCTCTCTGATTGTTGACGATTTTGTACTCCTTCAGTTTCTTGATATTAAGAACAATGTTGGTAGGAATATCCTTGAAAATATTTCCTTGAGTATATGTGCAATTATAGCTTGGGCTTCTTCACCTGGCAGCAGAATTGCTGGGACACAGAGTGTGCACATCTTCAAGGCAATTATGCAGACCCAAACTGTTTTCCAAGGAGGTTGTGTCAATTTACACAACTCATCTACACAGTATAAAAATCCCTGTTGCTCCATTTCATTACCTAACACTTGTTATTGTCTTTTAATTTTTGGCAGTCTGGTGGGAGCAATATACTATTTCAGGGTGATTTTAATTTGAATTTCTCTGGAAATAATGGAGCTGTGAATATTTACTTATCTTTAGGGAAATTCATGTTTCCTTTTCTGTAAAATGCCTAATATCTTCATATATTTTGCCAAATTTTCCATTAAATTGTCTGTTTCTTACGGATTTCAAAGTGTTCTTTATATAATGCAAATACTTATGATTATATGTGTTATGAATATCTTTTCCAAGAATGCAGCTATCTTTTCAGTTTATGTAAGGCAACACTGAACTAGGCACAGTTCATGAATTTAGATGTAGTGTAATTCATCGAACTTTTTATTTCTACTGTTGTTTTTGGACTTGTTAAAGAAGATCTTTCCTGCCTCGAAGTCATAGCGGTATTCTCTTCTATGGCTTTCTAAATGTTTTCATATCTTAGCTTTTTATATTTATGTTTGTAACCTATCTGAAATAGATTTTTGTACGTTGTGTTGGAGTAGAAATGTCATTTAATTCTTTTCATATAAATAAGCTATTATCCAACATCACATATTGGATAGTCCCTCTTTTATCCACTGATCTCCACTGCAAGGTCTTCTATATTGCAATTTTTAAAAAATAATAGCATATGTATTAGGATTTTCTATTACATTGCATTTGTTAATGTGTTTATTTTATTATCTTATCAATAGCATGATGTCTTTGTTACTCTACCTTTATAATCATTCTTTTCACTGAAATATAATTAACATATAACATTATATTAATTTCAGGTGTACAGCATAATGATTTGATATTTGTATGTTGTGAAATGACCATTGCAATGTATAGTTAATATATAGCACCTCACGTAGTTACACATTTATTTTCTTGTGATGAGAACTTTCAAGATCTATTCTCTTAGTAACTTTCAAACATACAATGCAGTACTATAAACTATAGTCATCATGCTATATATTACATCCCAGGACCTATTTATTTTATAACTGGAAGTCTGTACCTTTTGACCACCTTCACCAATCTTTCCCGCCTACTAGCTCCCACCCCTAGCAACCAACAATCTGTTCTATCTATGAGTTTGGTATTGTTTGTCTGTCTGTTCGTTTGGATTCCAAATATAAGTGAGATCATATAGTAATTATCTCTCTAGACTTATTTCACTTAGGACAATGCCCTCAAGGTCCAATCCATGTTGTTGCAAATGGCAAGATTTTTGTCTTTTTTTTTTTTACTGCTGAAAAATATTTCATTGTGTATATATATATATATATATATATATATATATATATATATATATATTATATATTGTGTGTGTGTGTGTGTGTGTGTGTGTATGCTACATCTTCTTTGTCCATTCATCCATTGATGGGCGTTTAGGTTGCTTCCATGTTTTGGCTATTATAAATAATGTTGACATAAATACAGGGATGTAGATATCTTTTTGAATTAGTGTTTTTATTTCCTTTGGATAAATACCCAGAAGTGGAATTGCTGTATCACATTATTTCTATTTTTACTTTTTTGAATAACTTCTATACTGTTTTCCATAGTGGCTGCACCAAGTGACATTCCCACCAACAGCACACAAGGGTTCTCTTTTCTCCACATCGTTGTCAGCACTTGTTATCTTGTATTTCTGATAATAGCCATTGAGACAGGTGTGAGGCGATAGCTTTTTGTGGCTTTGATTTGCATTTTCCTGATGATTAGTGATGTCGAGTACCTATTATGAACCAGTTGGCCATCTATATGTCTTCGGAAAAATGTCTATTCAGATCTTCTTTCCAGTTATTAATTGGATTTTTGGTGTATTTTCTTTTTTTTTTTTTTTTGAGTTGTATAAGTTCTTTATATATTTTGGATATTAACCTCTTATCAGATATATGATTTACAAATATTTTCTCACATTCAGTAGGCTGCCTTTTCGTTTTGTTAATGGTTTGCTATTGCTGTGCAGAAGCTTTCTAGTATGATGTAGACCCCTCTATTTTTCCTTTTGTTGCCATTGCTTTTGGTGTCAAATATTATCACTAAATATAGGTATGAACTTAAATTTGTCTTCCTAAAGAGTGTCTTGACTCTTCTTGACCATTTTCTTTTCATATAAAATCTGAAAGTAACTTGTCATATTCCTCAGCAAACCCCCCAAAAAGTGTTCAGATCTTGACTGAAATTGTATTAATCTAAAAATGAAGTTTTTGATAATTGACATCATTTAAGTAGAGCTTTTTTCTGTTAATGAACATTATATTTCTCTATTTCCATGTTAATGCCTTTAGATAAATATATCAATTCCCACACTAAAGGTTTCTCACATCTTAGTTTATTTTTGTCTCATTTTAAATTTAAATTTCATATTTCACTTTAACTGTTTCTGTTGCTATTGTATAAAAATATGATAGATTTATTTCTCTGTGCTAGTGACTTCAGGGCCTCACTGATTTTTTCATTGCTTCTTCTTTCATAGCAAAACCCTAAGCTATGTGCCTCATAGAAAACTGTATTTCTGATGGCATGGCTCTGGGATCCGAGTACTCCAAGGTTAGTTATGAACAATTATCAGAAAAGTGGCACAGGATTTCCAAGTAGTCTCTCTATTAGGGACTCTATTAGGGTCAGCCCTTCGTCTCTCACTTTCTCTTATTCCTGTTTTCTGAACTTCAGACTCAATGATTAGACCTTCAACATTCAACCATGAAGGAACTTCATGCTGGAAACTTCCCACTGAGAATGGTAGAGGGAAGAAAAAATGCAGAGCATGAGCCACTAATATTACTGGAGCTTCCACTTTACCTGCAAAGCCTACTTCCAGACTTTTTTTGCATGTGAGAATAAATCCATGACAATTTTTCAAGTTTCTCTTTTTCCCAGAACAAATTTCTTAACTCTTATGTCAATGGATTTTAATTGTAATAACATCTGCACTTATTAGAAAAAAGTCTTTAAGTATGCCTAAAGTCAGGAGAAAATCATGGAACATTTTTTTTTTTTCTGGCTAAATTACAAAAAGTCATTTCCAAATAAGAAAAACTAGGTGACATCTGTTTCCAAAAATAACTATTTACATTTGAAATTGACTTAATCCATAAAATATCATTACATGTAAAAATAATTGGGACATAATGAATTGTTTTCTGTAGAATTTCAACAAGTAGTAAGAAGTTTTATTTTTTTAATTATGTTAACCTTAAAATGCTAAAACTCAAGTTGAAGTTTCACTTATTCTACCTCTCTGAAGGAAAACATATATTTGTTATTGGCTGGCAGCAATGATAACATTTTCTTTGTCAAGAGACACTTGCCATCTTAAAGCTGTACAATATGAAGCATCATTATAAAATGAAGCATTCAAGTGTTGATGATCTGTTTCCTCTCTATTGACAACTAAGAAGGCTAAAGTTGTGCAGCTGTTACATTCCCATGATGCATGTACTTTTACCTTTATACAAACTAGGCAAACTATATCTTTTGGTATGCATAAGCTCAGAAGACAGGCACAAAATAAAGTTCTGAAACATTCTTTGATTTTTTTTTTATAGAATCTCTTCTCCCTAATGCTCACTGATTTGGGAAAGAAAAATAAATTGATGATTCATGAGGGTTAAACACTGCCAGCTGATTCTTTTTACCAGCTGCAGATGGAGCAGTTTCTTTTTAAAAGCAAAGTTCAAATCTTCAGGCAAACAACAATTAGAAAAGTTAATGAGTCTCATTTTATTTAAACAATTTCAGTTCAGCTGTGAGGAAGCTTAACCATTGAGTATGTTATGAGACAACAGTATTTAATTAAATGTTGGTTTCAGAAAGTGGGCAGCTGAATATGCTCAATTTCCCAGCATTAAATTTGTTTATACAGACCTTTCATTCAACACACTCTTATCACCTTCTGGCTTTCCTCTTATGTTTTCCATATTTCTTTCTTTCTTAGACCATCTGTGGTTTATGTATTAATTCAAGAAATATGTATTGCTTACCTACTACGTGGCAAGCTCTGATCTAAGGCTCAGCAACACAAATTTACCATAGAGTGCTCAGTGACTCAAATTTAAAAATCAGTACATCACTTGAGAATCAATGCCATTAAAAGGACACACAAATGGTCAGAGTAAATCAAGACTTTCCTGTGAATGTCATGAGAAAGTTTCATAGGTAAGTCTAATCATACTTTTTGGTATTTTCTGATGGTCCTGGAATTTGGAAAAATAAATCTGCCATTCGATCATTAAAAAAATGTATTCCAAACAAAAACTTATGAGAAGGTAGAGGGGAATTAAGACAATATAATCTTACAATGATTTGACCAAAATTCTCCTATATAAGTTAAATTTTGCTTTCATTAAAGTTTACCTTTTTTATAGTATATGATAAAGAATGTTTAGAAAATTGGAATTTTTGATTACCTGAAAATAGTTTTCTATATTTTAACAGGTCTAATACAAAAGCGTGGAGTGAAGTTTTGTTTTATATTAAAGATATTTAATGTGACTATTAATGTAACCAAAGTTAAGCTTCATTAATGAGTACACAGAAAATAGATATTATAAATACAATGTTACACATAACAATCCAGGTGTTCAAAAGAATTTTTGTGATAAAATCAGGTTTCCTAGAGAAAAAAATATATATGTTTAAAATAAAACAAGAAGAAGAAAACAGGTATTGTTTATGGCAGAGGATTTTGTAATAAGGACTAGAACCCTAATGGTTCAAAGATTGTTTATTTTCTCATGGGAAAATCACCTAGAAATCCCATCAATTGTTGATTCAAAACCATTGACTAAAGGGTCAAATCTTATAAGAAAGTCAACGTGTTAGTCCATCAACATGTTTGCCTTGAAGATATTATTTCATAAATTATAGATCACAGACACTAAAAATAATGGATTAACTTTTCTATAATTAATAAACACCTTTCTAAAATTCATAGAATTTGAGACATACAGGAATTTATATATTTTTAATTTTATCTGTGCTCCAATTGCTTTTCCCAGTTAAATGTACTCATTTACTTACTTTAGCAGAAGCCTGTATTATGCCTTAAGATTATCTCCTTGTATAATAACTATATGTATATTTAAATAAATATAAACTTACAGGGTATAGCTGGAGGTTGTTTTATTATAAAGACCTCTGTTGCTCTTGCCTTGAGTCTGTAATCTTGGGCATGAGCTTTTGTTTCTACACAGTCATATTTATAATGCTGCCCCAAATTCCTAATTCATTGTAGCTTGATTTGTTTGCCTAAAAATATGACACTCCTAGACTCCTTCTAAGGTTCCTCCATTGAATTGTCACAACCCAAGTCACTCCACTGCTGTCTCCTCTAGTCTTGAGTACTGTGCTATGTTTAATCTGTCAATCTGCAGGTTGTAAAATACTTCCATAATATAACCTCTAATCATGTGTCTATCCCAATTCTGAATGATTTTTATGGTAGCATATTCTTGAATTCATCTCAAATGGCAAACTTATTTCTTGGTTCTATTCCAGATCTTACTCATTAAGTATGAGCCCTGCTCTGCCTTTTGATCTTTGCCTTGGTGAGCCTACCTCAACTCACCCTCTTCAGAACTGTTCCCTTGTTCAGATGTTGAAAACAGGAATCATTTCCATCCTTTCCTCTCAGGTATCTGTCAGCAGCCCACATAACCCTGAAGTACATCTATGGATTAGCAAACACCTAGAGGGAAGAGTCTTGGCATATAGAAACCAAGAATACTTATTCATTTAATGTAAATCAATATTTACTCAAAATCTTTTATGCTGGAGACACTTTACTAGGCACCTATTATGTTAGATAATAGACCTGTTCTTATTGGATTTATCTCAAATCATCCCCCCTTTGGAAGAGAATGAGGTTCAAGATCATTTTCAAGATTTATAGCATGTGGAGATGTTAATCTACCCAACTACCTAGGAAGTATCTACCTATCAAAGAGAGTTAGAATTATATCTGATACTTCTGTACTTAAAAAGCTATAAAAGGTCAAAAAGAGTTGCCATTGGTAAAATGTTTCAAAGTAATTCATAATGTTGAATGTTTATTTTGGCTTTGCTCTGTAATCTGAGAAAACCAATGATATAAATAATGTAATATATAAGAAAATTTTACTTATTACAATTAATATTTCTAACAGTTCAGTAAATAGTTTGCAGCAATGAAAAAACATTCAGGATTGGTGACAGACACCAGAGAATTGAGGAAGTGAAGAGGAAAACATTTATTTTTGCTTTGAATTTTTATTACTTGACTATTTTTATAATATTTGATTTGATGTATTTTTTAGTAAATGACATATTACAATCAAAAGAAAACCAAATAGTAAGAATTATTTTTGAATGCATAAGGAATTGATAATGTCCACTATAAACATTTGAAAATAAAAGTTACCAAAAAAGTATTAAAGTAAGTCATAATCCTACAACCATTCTTCTATCCTTTTTCTCTTTTTTTTTTTAAGATTATAAATCACAACAAAACTTTCTATGACTTTTATTCTGTATTTATCGCTGTTTCTCCTTTGATCTTTACCATCCATACTAAAATGATATTTTCTATTCATCCTTTGTGTAAGTTATCAAAGTGCTTAGGGTGATTTTGTACCTCATAATTTTATGAGTTAAATGACAATTCCAGTAAATTCTCTACATAAACTCTAAAGTTATATGATTCAACTTATGTTCAAGAACAGAGGGAAATTTAGTACTTTAGGTCTTCAGCCAGCTGCTCTTCTCTCATTTTTTTCCCTAACGTAATTCCTTACCTCAGCTATTGTTTGTTTTAGGTAACATTGTTCATTATTTCCTATACTACTTCTGAGCCATATCTCAATCTAAAACTTAAGACTGAGACACCATTTGGCCTTAGATCATCCATTTTTCTTGAACTTGTCTTTTATTCAACTTTACTTGAAAGCATGTGTTTGCCTCGGTCCCATGTCTAATTATGAGAGTTATAAGAAATTACCTCATATTATGCGACCCCAATGATTTCCTCTATAGTCACCACTTGATAAATTATTTCTATGCTTGCAAATTTTAATTCATTTAAATTTAATTATTGATTTTAAATTTATTAACATATTCAGCCAACAAATATTGAAATAACTACTACACAGACATGTGCTAAACTATGTACTAAGTACTGGGTGTACTCTGGTGAATGAAACAGACAGGGTTTGATCTCATGGAGCTTACAATCAAAGGAGGAAGACAGACTCTAATCAAACAAATACATAAAATGCTACAGTGCTGTTAACAAAAGTATTTTAAAGTATTATGTGAATAACTGCGATGGAGATGAGAGCAATTTAAGTTCAGGTGGTCAGGGAAGAATTTTTGAGAATATGATGCTTATGATGAGGAATTAAAAATGAAGTTATTTAGGCAAATGTGTAGAGAGGTTGAGGAGTGTGAGAAAAATTACAGGGGAAGGGAATAAAATATGTGAAGCTCTTGGGACTTAGTAAATGTCTTGGAGGCTTAGAGGGCCTGAAAGAAGAGTAATGTCACAGGCATAAATAAATGGTGGAGTGGAGAGAGGTGAGTTTGTAGGGACAGCAAAGACTAGATCACAAAGTGCTTGAGGACTCTGGTAAGAAAACTATTTCATTAATGGCAATGGAAAATCTTGGAAGAGTTTTAAAGAGGAGTAACTCTCTTTCACTCGCTCTTTTTTCCCTTTCTTCTTTCATTCGTTTCTTCCTTGTTTTTACTTGCCCAACAGACATTGAGCTTGAACTTCATTCCAGGCTCTGTGCTAGGTAGGTTGGAATACACAGCCAATCAGTCATAGCTTTCTGTTCTTGAGAAGCTGTTAATGGTTAGCTTAGTGGATCTTTTAGGGGAGTTTTATTATTGATATCTGATCACTGTATCATTACTTTTCTACTCAAATTGATAGAGTCCTTAAAGACAAGGACTCTTGGATTAAAATCACTTCTGTAACACCAAACATACTACTTTCTGTAGACATAATTTTGTTGGTCTGTGGAAAGGAGGAGTCTGAATACGTTAAGCCTTACACATGAGTTTCATTGTGGTTTATGAAGTGGCAAATCACACAAAAATGGAATGCATTTAAAAGCAGGAAAAGTGAGGCGTGGAGAGCAGTCTCTGGAGTATTTTCTTGTCTATTCCAGCACCTGAAAGGTGGTTCAGTCCCATAATAGCTGGCATGAATTGTGTCCCAAATGCTAAAATGATCTGCAATGTCATTTCAAGCTTGGTAAGAGAGTGAATTATTAATTTGTGATAAAGCATTAGCTTTAGGCCAGAAAACATAAAAATTAATCTTCACCCCATCGTTTAGGAAATCAGGAAAGGTAATTAAACTAACGAATGATAAAGTATTGTAAATCTACAGTGGAAATCACACATACACACATGCACACGAAGCAGCACAATTAAATTTAGTAAAACTAGAACTGGCAAAATAGATGATTCAAATTTCCTGTTCTAAACAATGAAACCATTCTTGTTAAAACCCAAAGACTTGCGTCAGCACCCAAGACACAATCTTGAAAATGACTAGAACCCTGAAGAGTAAAAAACAACTAGAGCAACTGATGTCATTTAAACTTTAATTAAAGCCACAATTATCAAAACTAAGAAGCAAATTGTCTCTCCTTGTCCTGGAGAAAGAATGAAGAGGAATCTCACTAGGATTCTGAATTTCACAGCCAGCCTAATTGTAAGAAAAATCATTCAAACAGGAAGTCTTCCCAGAGAAATTAGGATGCTCACTAAAATCAAAGGGAATGTGCATATGAAACTATAGGATGCTGAATGTTCTTTTCTAATTGTCCAATTCTATATTTTCTCTGGAAAGGAAAATTCAAATATTTAATGGCATTAAAAGGATATTAGCTTTATTAAGTAAAAATTAATAACAAGAAACTATTCTCTGTGCTAATGCAAAGTGAGGCTCTCAAAGGAAATGCATTTTTAAATTCATCTCAATCTTCTTTTCTTTGCCCTACTTCAATTTAATATCATTTCAGAAGACAAATAACTATATTTCCTCTGTGTTTATTTTTCCAAAGTATTCAATCTATAAAAATTTTAAGAGGATGGTAACAATTAGGGTTTTGATAAAAAGGAAAAGTTCTCAAAGATATGGCAAGGAATGAAAATACAATCTGAAGGAACCAATGCATACTAAAAAGAGGTAAACAGAAATCAGTGATTAGTGAGTATGAGCTAGGCAAAAATAAAGCCAAAGCTTATTGCCTCTTGTATTTACAACTGCCGAAGTCACAGGCCTCCCTATGTGACCTCCCATCTCAGTCCCCAATTTACTCACTTCAGATTTCAGATCACATTCCTTGTCTGTTCATTCAAGTATGTGTATCACATGTTAAGAATGTTCTTCCTTATAGATGCGTGCTGAAGTCTTTATATTCAAATAGTTTTCTGCACTATAGTTTGGATCTTTCTAGGACAACCTCTTCGATTCCTTACATCTACTAGTTAAAACAACTTTCCACTAACCCATCAAAGTCTTCTGCAATTTTTTGGGGTCAGCTGCATGTTTTTCTCTGTTAGCAAGACAGGCTGTATTTCTAAATGCATTAGGGAACTTACAGATTTTTAAAAGTATTATCCATTATTCTAAATTAGTCTCTTTTTTTCTTAATTTCTTACCCATTGGTATGCATGTCAGTCTTCTTAATTAGCAATGAATAATACAATTTCCCACATGCTTCTTTCACATATCTTTTATCTTGTTTAATATTTTACATTATTTAATTCTTAATTTAGCATGATTGCAATTGTATAAACTAATCAATGTCAATAGTGCTTTGCGAGAAAATAGAAACTTTCTTTTATACTTTTAATAGTTACTTTAAAATAATTTTCAGTTTAGAAAAGAAGTAATATTTTTGATAGCACCACATTATTAACAGAAATACCTAACAATCTTCAAAACTTATCTCTATCAGCTTAATTGTCCATAGTTGTAATTGAATTTATTCTTACCTGTATGATAACTCCTCTCAAAACTTGTGCATGAATATTAAATGGATAAAAATAGACAGGGATTTTCTATTCAGTAGACATTTTATAAAGTAAAAAAAAAAAAATAGTAATAAAAATATTATATGCATCATTTATACCCATGTGATGTCACATTTTCACTTGTGAAACTTTATGGAAGAATTTTACAACAAATATAATAAACTGAATAATAATTGTGATCTACCTTTAAAAGCAAAATCTTTCCATAATTAAAATATAACTACTGTGTGAGACAGGTGCTCGTTAGTACAATGTGCATATTTAGCTTCTTTACATTGTTTGTGTCTCAATTTGCTTCCATGGTTTCTCTTTTAAAAGAATACAATGAATACAGTCAGCCCTCCATATCCACGGATTCCGTATCCACCGATTCCACACCTGCATATTCAACTAACTGCAGATTAAAAATATTCAAAACAAAAAAATTCCAGAAACTCCCCAAAAGCAAAACTTGCATTTGCTTCATTCCAGCAACTATTTACATAGAATTTACATTATATTAGGTGTTATAAATAACCTAGAGAAGATTTAAAATATACAGGAGGATGTGCGTAGGTTATATGCAAACACTATGCCATTTTATATAAGGCACTTGAGCATCCTCTGGTTTTGGTGTCCACAGGCAGTTCTGGAACCAATCCACCAAAATACCGAGGGATGACGGTAGTGCGTTTATTTACACAACTCTCTTTCATGTAACTCATCATAGTATACACATTATTTTAATTAGGGAGAGGGCCATTATGAATTAATGAAAAACCTGATTTATAAAAGTTTTAAAGCCATGGTATATCTAATATGTATATGCAAATGAGTAGCATGTAAGATAATTTAATCTAATGCTAATGATTTGTTAACCCATTGATGTCTTACCTATCTCCTGTAATAAATAGATAGTTCATAAATAACTAGTCAATTGTTTTTCTCTAAATTTACTTAGTATATTTTATTTTTCTAAGTGTTAAAATATCCCTCTTCTAGTTTTTGTTTACACTGTTAGTTTGTTTTGTTCATATTTTATTCAAAGGCAGTTCAAAGGTACAAGCATACTTAGGAGATATTGAAGGTTCTGCTCCATATTACAATAAAGCAAATATCACAATAAAGTGAGTCACACGAATTTCTTGGTTTTCCAGTGCATATAAAAGTCATGTTGACAGTATACTGTAGTCTATTAAGTGTGCAATAATAGCATTATGTCTAAAAAAAGTACATACCTTAATTTAAAAATCCTTTATTGCTAAAATAAATTGCTAACCATCATCTGAGCCTTCAGTGAGTCATAATATTTTTGCAGTAGTAACATCAAATATCACTGATCACAGCTCACCATAGCAAATATAATCATAATGAAAAAGTTTGAAATATTGAGAGAATTACTAAAATGTTACACAGATACACGAAGTGAGCAAATGTTATTTGAAAAATGGCTTTGATAGACTTGCTCAACACCACAAACCTTCAATTTATAAAAAAAATGCAATATCTGTGAAGCATAATAAACTGAAGTGCAATCAGATGAAGTATGCCTGTAAATATCAATGTAGCTCTGCTGAATTTTCCTGAAAAACAAAACAGTTTCCACCAACACAACAAAAGTCTTTTTCAATGTTGGTAACAGATGACAACATTTTCTATATTTGGAAAACAAGCTCTAGTTCTAAATTTATTAAAAAGAATTAATACTTTCTCTCATACTGTGAAGAAAGCATCTGCTATTCTGAGTCAACACATACAAGTCTCCCTGGTATGCTGTGCCAACTCATGCTCTCTTCCATATACATGTTATCTTGACTAATACATATCTTCAAAGATTTTGCATTTTGAAGAATTTTTAGCATTAATCTAAAAGGAAAAATGAAAGACACAAGATTAACCACCATTACTCTCTTATTTATTGAAACTCTATGGTATTTGTACCATTTCTATTTAGAAAGTGTCTATACTGTGTTATCCCATAGTAGGGATAGTCTCTTACATTTGATAAATAATCTGTAATTATAATGTTAACTACAGTCTACTCTTGAGCAAGTTGATTGAATCAGAGATTCAAATTCAGTACAGGAAATTTGAATTGTTAAAAATGCCATTAACAGACTAGCTTGATAGGTGACTTTCTGTCCTCATTAGAGTATGAGTTCCAAGGAGACAGACTTTTAAATTACTTTAATTGAAATTTTACCTTTTTAAATTTCATTTAGTCTACATGGATTTATTAAATATTTATTATAGTCTAAGCCCTGGTATTGATGCTGGGAAATACAATAATTAATAACATAGGGATGTAGCCATTATGCTATTCTTAATCTATAATAAAATATTTGCAATTTATTTTGGTAAGGGCTTTAATATTCATAAAGATGTACGAAAACAGTGAAGACTAATAACTCCCTTATTTGGGAAGCCTTCAAAGAATAAGTGACAGTTGAACTAGGTCTTCAAATGTGAGTAGAATTCTGTCATTTTAAAGGGTAATTTGGGTGGCAAGTAGAATGTGGTTAGAATATACTGTGAAAGTGCAATGTTAGGATAGTGGGGTCAGATTGTAATGGGTGTTGTGTTAGTTAATGTGGTTTTAGCTGCAAGAGACAAACACCGTTTATTATCTCAATAAATAAAAGGTCTGCAACAGGGAGCTCCATGGTTGGTTTAGTGCTCATCTGTGTAATCAAGGACCCAGAATCTTGCCATCTGTCCACTCTGCCACCTTGAGTGTGTTGCTGATGTGTCTGCTCATGATTGTGAGATGGCTGCATCAGCTCCAAGCATCAGATGCTTATGTTGTAGTTATGAGTCTGAAATGATGTGAGAAGGGAAATAAGGTATTTCCCTTTCTGTGTTCTTCCCTTTTTATCACAGAGCTACATTTTTCTGTGGTTAGGAAGGTGGATTATTGGGCTGAAATTTTGGGGTTTCATTATTTAATTTTGTCCTCAAACAACATATGATGTTCACTTTCAGTCTTTTCAAGACTTTTTAGATGTGCTATATAAATTTTCAAAGATGAGCACCTTGATCCTCCTATCAGAAAAAATGATCATACCTCTTCTCCTATCTAATAAATCAAAGAAATAGCAGGTGTAAAACTGGTGTATAAGGTAAATAATTTAACAGTTAAATTAAGATTGAAAAAGATATATAATAATTTGCAAAGATTAATGGTCCAATATCTTTTAGTCTTTAAAGTATTTAGAAGAATACTTCATCAAAACGAGCTTGGGTGATAGTAATTCTGAGGAGATGAGAGAAGAATGTATTAAAATAAGCTTCTTATTTTAAACGGTGGACTGAAAATTTGCCTTAATCTCCCCAGAGTTCATTGAGAATCAAAAATATTTGAAGAGATATTCTTTCACTTTAAGAATGAATTTCATTAGGACAGTAGAAAAGTTTGGAGTGCATATCCTGGATCAGAATATTTGAGAGATTTCTTCCAGCTAATAAAGAGATTGGATAAGATTGGCAAAGATCTCAAAGTCTAACTGTTGTCTAAGATGATAGGTTTGACTCTTCTCAAGAGGACTTTGGATTGCTCCAGCTTTGTACATCTAGAAAACAAAAAAAGCAAGAATGTTCCAACTGACAACTATCTGCATCACTCACTTCAGAGCAGTATCAGAACAGCAGGGAGGATGGGGTGGGGGGGGCATATATGCACTTGTTGAGACTTTTTATTATGAATCGATGTTGAATATTGTCAAAAGCTCTTTCTGTATCTATTGACATGATTGTATGATTTTTATTCTGCATTTTGTTAATAAGGTGTAGGACATTGATTGATTTGCAGTTATTGAATCATCCTCATTTCCCTGGGATAAATTCCACTGATCAAGGTATATGATCCTTTTAATTTATTATTGCATTCAGTTTGACAATATTTGTTTAGGAATTTACACCTATGTTCATCAGTGATATTGACTGATAATTTTCTTTCTTTCGGTGCTGTCTTTACATGGTTTTGATATCAGAGTATTGCTGGCCTCGTAGAATTAGTTCTGAAGCATTCCTTCCTCTTTATATTTTTGGAATAGTTTCAGAAGAATAGGTGTTAATTCTTCTTTAAATGTTTGGCAGAATTCACCTGTGAAGATATCTTGTCCTTGACTTCTATTTACTTGTCAATTTTTGACTACTGATTCAGTTTCATTACCAGTAATTGATCTGTTCATATTTTTGTATTTATTTCTGATTCCATCTTGGAAGATTGTACATTTCTAGGAATTTACCCATTTCTTCTAGTTTATCCAATTTGTTAGCATATAGTTTTTTATAATATACTCTTATGATCCTCTGCATTTCCGTTGTGTCAGTTTTAACATCTCCTCTTTCATTTCTGATTTCATTTATTTGGGCCTTCTCTCTTTTTTTTCCTTGATGAGCCTGGTTAAAGGTTTATCAATTTTGTTTATCTTTTCAAAGTACCAGCTCTTAATTTCATTTCATTTTTCTTTTTTTTTTTAGTCTTTATTTTATTTATTTTCACTCTGATCTTTATTATTTCCTTCCTTCTACTAACTTTGGGTTTTGTTTGTTCTTCCTTTTCTAGTTCCTTATGTGTAAGGTTAGATTGTTTACTTGAGCTTTTCTTTTCTTTTCCTGAGGTAGGCCTGCATTGCTATAAACTTTCTTCTTAGAACTGCTTTTGCTGCCTGCCATAGATTTTGGAACTGTGTGTTTCCATTTTTATTTTTCCCAAGGCACTTTTTTGATTTCCTCTTTGATTTCTTCAATGACACATTTGTTGTTTAATAGCATGTTGTTTAGATTACATGTATTTGTGTTTTTTCCCTGTTTTTTTTCTTTTAGTTGATTTTTATTCTCATGCCATTTTTGTTGGAAAAGATGCTTGATGTGATTTCAATCTTGTTAGTTTTATTGAGACTTGTTTTGTAGCCTACCATGTGAGCAATCCTGGAGAATGTTCTATGTACACTTTAATGTGTGTCATCTGCTTATGGATGGAATGTTTTGTTTATATCTATTAAAGCATCTGAATATGTGATTGTTAAGGCCAATGTTTTCTCATTGATTTTCTTTCTGAATGATCTATTAATGTAAGTAGGTTTCTTAATTTTTTTTTTAAAGAGTAGCTTTATTTGAGATATAATTCACACACTACAGAATTCGCCCTTTTAAAGTGTACATTTCAATGGTTTTTAGTATATTCAAAGAGCTGTGCAACCATCACTATGATATAATTTTAGAATATTTTCATCAGGCAAAATAATTATCACCCTCCAATTCTCCCAACATCTCCAGCTTGGGCAGACACTAATCTACTTTCAGTGTCTATAGATCTGCTTATTGTGGATATTTTATACAAATGGAATCATACAAGACTTCTATTTTTGTGTCAGACTTATTTATTGTATTACTGTAAAATTCTCCCTTTATATTTGCTAATATTAGTTTTATGTATTTAGATGCTCCTATATTGGGTGCATGTATATTTACAAGTGTTATATATTCTTTTTGGATTAATTACTTTATCACCGTGTAATGCCCTTCTTTTTCTCTTGTTGCAGTCTTTGTTTTAAAGTCTACTTTGTATGAAATAGGTATTGCTACCCTAGATTTCTTTGTATTTCCATTTGCAGGAAATACCTTTTTCCATCCCATCCCTTCATTCTCTATCTGTGTATGTTTTTAAATCTAAAGTGAGTCTCTTGTAGTCAGCACATACATGATTCTTGTTTTTGCTACCATTCAGCCACTCTATATCTTTTTTATTTTTCCCCAAACTTTTGGGTTTATTTATTTATTTATTTATTTATTTATTTATTTATTTATTTATTTATTTATGGCTGTGTTGGGTCTTCGTTTCTGTGCGAGGGCTTTCTCTAGTTGCGGCAAGTGGGGGCCATTCTTCATCACGGTGTGCGGGCCTCTCATTATCGCAGCCTCTCTTGTTGCGGAGCACAGGCTCCAGGCGCGCAGGCTCAGTAATTGTGGCTCACGGGCCTAGTTGCTCCATGGCATGTGGAATCTTCCCAGACCAGGGCTCGAACCTGTGTCCCCTGCATTGGCAGGCAGATTCTCAACCACTGCGCCACCAGGGAAGCCCCTATATCTTTTGGTTGGAGCATTTAGTCCACTTAGCTTAAAGGAATTATTGATTGGTACGTACTTTTTCCCATTTTGTTGATTATTTTCTCATTGTTTTTGTAGTTCTCTTTTTTTTCTTCTTCATGTCTTGCTCTATTCCTTTGTGATTTGATGACTCTCTGTAATGTTATGTTTGGATTCTTTTCTCCTTTATTTGTGTGTATCCCTTATAAGTTTTTATTTTGTGGTTACCATGAGGTTCATATATAACAACCTATTTATATAGGTATCTATTTAAGTTGGTGATTTCTTAAGTTTGAATGCATTCTAACAGTGATATATTTTTACTCCACCCCCATGTTTTATGTCTGTGATGTCATATTTTACATATTTTTATTTTGTGTATCTGTTAACTACTTATTGTATATATGATTAATTTTACTACTTTTCTCTCTTAACCTTCCTACTAGCCTTATAAGTGGTTGATGCTCTACTTTTATTGCATGTTTGTCTTTACCAGTGATGTTTTTCTTTCTTAATTTACCTATGTCTAGTCATGACCTTTTCTTTTCTGCTTAGAGAATTCCATTTAACATTTATGCTAAGGCTGGTTTTGTGTTGATGAACTGTTTTAGCTTGTGCTTGTCTATAAAACAATTTCTCTCTCAATTCTGAATGATGACCCTTGCTGGGTAGAGTATTCTTGGTTACAGGTATTTTTCTTTCAGCACTTTGAATGTATCATGCCACTCCCTTCTGGTCTGTAAAGTTTCTGCTGAAAAGTTAGCGGACAGCCTTATGAGTGTTCCTTTGTATGTAACTAGTTGTTTTCTATCGCTGCTTTTAAGATTCTCACCTTATCTTTAGTTGTTGACGTTTTATTTATGATGTATCTTGGTTTGAAACTCTTTGGATTCATCTTGTTTGGAACTCTATGTGCTCTTCGGATCTTGTTTGTTTCCCTCCCCAGCGTAGGGAAATTTTCTGCTATTATGTCTTCAGGTATGTTCTCTGCCTCTTTCTCTCTCTCTCTTCTCCTTCTAGGACCCTTATAATGATACATGTTTTCCCAGAGGTCTCTTAAACCATCCTATTTTCTTTAATTATTTTTAACTTTTTCTGTTGTGCTTGGTTTATTTCCACTACTCTGTATTTCAGATCACTGATACATTCTTCTGTATCATCTAATCTACTGTCAATTTCTTTTAGTGTATTTTTCATTTCAATTGTTGTATTCATCAGCTCTTATTTATTTATTTATTTGTATTTTCTCTTTGTTGAAATTCTTACTGTGTTCATCTTTTCTTCTCCCAATTTTGGTGAGCATTATTATAATAATTACCTTGAAGTCTTTATTGAATAAATTGCTTATCACTGTTTAGTTCTTTTTTTCTGAGATTTTCTCTTGCTAATTCATTTGGAACATATTTGTCTCCTCATTTTGCCTATTTCTCTAGGTTTATTTTTACATATTAGCTAGGTCTGTTACATCTCTTAATCTTAGAAAAGTGACTTTATGTATGAGACATCCTATGGGACTTAGCAGCACACTCCCCTTTGGCCACCAAGCTAGATGCTCCAGGGGTGTATTTTATGTGGGCTATGTGGGCCATTGGGGTGGGGTCAACTCTTGGCACATTGGTAGACAAGGCTGGTCTCTGGCCTGGCTGGTTGTGAGGCTCTGCCTCATGAGGTTGCTGTGAGTGTGCTGGTGGGCAAGGCAGGCACTTGGCACAGCTGAGGGCAATGCCTGGTGGCACATGGGCTACAAGCTCACTGTTGAACAGGACAGGCTCCTGCATAGCTGGCTGTGCAATCCTGGCAGCTCATGACTGCTGTGGGTCCTTTGGTGTGTGGGGGCAAGCCCCTTGCTCTAATAGGGTAGAGGAAGAATTCCAGAATTGTGTCTCTCAGCACTGTTGACAGTATGGTAGACCAAGATCCCCAAAATAGCTGCTGCCAGTGGTTCCAACTGGGGAAGAGGGGAGTCCTATCTGCCTCCTGACTCTCTGGGAGGCTCTGCCAGATCAGCAAGTGGGTCTGACCTATGTACCTTTCAAGCTACTGTCTCTGGACTGTGACTCAGAGCGTATGAGATTTTGTGAGCACCTTTAAGAGAAGAGTCTCTGTTTTCTATAGCTCTCCAGCTCTCCTGAACATAAGCCTAGCTAGTTTTTGAAGCCAGATATCTGGAACTCATCTTCCCAGTGCAGGACCCCTGGGCTGGGAAGTCCAATGTGGGACTTGGACCTCTCGCTTTTCAGAAAGGACCTATGTGATTGTGACACCTTCCCATTTTGGGGTTGCCAACCTAGGGGTGTGGGTCCTGACTAGACTGCATCTCTGTCCCTCCTACCCATCTTGTTATGGCTCTTTCTTTATATCTTTAGTTGTGGAAAATCTTTTTTCTAATCCTCAGGTTGTTCTCATAGACAGTTTTCTGTAAGTAATTGTAATTTTGGTTTGCCCATGGGATGAGGTGAGTTCAGGGTCTTCCTATTCTACCATCTTGATCCTACCTCCTGAAATCCAAACACCTCAAGCAAATTCTCAAAGTCATTTTTGGAAACTTTGGCTTATGTCAGTCTCACAATAGCTACTGATGTGTGAAGTTATATAACATTATCATATTAAAAATCACTAGCCCAGTTGTTTGAGTAGTCTGTAGAAGAGATAGAAAAGCTACCTTTAAAGTATCATCAAAGTCACATCACGAATTATCTTCAGTGCATGTTATGAAGTATGTAATATTTTTGGAGGGGAAGGGAAATACAAATATTTAGATACAGGGAATGGAATAGACAAATCTGTTATTATGAAGCTAATTGTTGTAAATGACAGGTATTTCAATACTATTGAACTTTTCTTTCCTTGAAAGCCATAATAATTATTGCATTTATAATTTAATGGTTTTTGCCTTGGGACCTTTCATTCCTTCTATTTTATATTTTACTGATATTAAAATAATTTGTTATTTAAACAGTAATTTATTTCCTTCATATTATTTAGCAAAATAGAATGCAAGGTTTTCAAAAGTAATGGCCACATTTTATGTTTCCATATATCTTCCTTTTTGCCCAGCACAGTGACTTCTTATAACCTGTCTTCAAATAAGTTTATTAATTTAGTTCACTTTGTTTGTGGAATTTGAATAGATTTTTGAAATATATACTTTTGTAAACATGTTAATTAATGATAATTTTAAGAGTAAAAATGTGTTTTCCTGTACAAGTATATTGACTGGCATTTAGGAAAAATTTTCAAATATCTATGCATCAAACTTACTTGTTTTATAAGCTGAAATATAAAATTAATAAAAGTTATAAATAGTTATATAAATAGACAAAGAGAAAGCATTTAACAAAATCCAACACTCATTTGTGATTAAGACAAAATAAAAACTATTGACAAATTTGGAACAGAGGAGAATTTCTTCACAGTGACAAAGAACATCTGCAAAACAAATCTACAACATTATGCTTAATTTCATGGTAATAAACTAGATGCTTTTCCCCTAAAAGTCTTAGCTAATGCAATCAGACAACAAAAAGAAAAAAAAAAATACAGATTGTAAAGGATGATAAAAAAAAAAAAAATCTTTGTTCACATATGGCATGCTCATCATCTATTTAGAAAAAATGTTAAAACTTCTGAAAAAATAAGGTATTGTAGCAAGTTTGCAAAATACACAAAAGTACCAGCAATGAGCAATTGGAATTTGAAATTAAAAACCCAACACTGTTTATATTAGGACCAAAAGAAAGAGAATAGTTAGGTATAAATCTAACAATATATGTACAAGATCTACATGAAAAACTTTAATGAGAGAAATCAAAGAATATCTAAACAAATGGAGAGACACTACGTGTTCATGAGAAGGAAGACTCAGTACTGGTAAGATTTCAGTTTTTCCCAAATTTATCCACAGAGTCAACAAAATCCCATTCAAAACTCCAACAAATTATTCTGTGGAGTTTGAAAATCTTATTCTAAAGTTTATATTGAAAAGCAAAAACCCAGAAAAGTCAACATAATATTGAAGAAGAGTAAAGTAGAAGGACTGACACCACGCTACTTTGAGACTGGCCGTGAAGATACATGAATCAATACAGGGTGGTACTGGCAAATAAACAAACAACTAGATCAATATAGTAGAATAGAGAGACCAGAAGTAGATTCATACAAATGAGGTCAACTGATCATTGGCAAAGGAGCAAAGGCAGTAGAATGGAGAACAAAAGTCTTTTCAACAAATGGTATTGGAACAAATGGACATCCACATGCAAATAAATGAATCTAGACATTAAACCTTCCTCCCACAAATAACTCAAAATGGATCATAGACCTAAATGCAAAATGCAGAACTATAAGCTCTGGAAAACAACCCAGGTGAAAATCTAGGTGACCTTTGGTTGGCTATGACTTTTTAGATACAACAACAAACGCTGTTTATGAAAGAAAATTGATAAGTTGAACAACACTAAAATTAGAAATGTCTGCTCTGTGAAAAACACTATTAAGGAAATGAAGACTGAGAAAATATTGGAAAATAAAATTTCAGGTAAAAGATGGATATCCAAAATATACAAAGAATTCTAAAAGCTGAACAATAAGAAAACAAACAACTCAATTTAAAAATGGGGAAAAGGTCTGGGCAACTCACTATAAAAGATATATAGTGAATAAGCAAGTGAAAAGGTACTCAGCGTCATTTGTCCATAGAGAATGGTAAATAAAACAACAATGAGATACTGCTACAGCAGGCAGGTAGCTAGGTATGAGCAGAGAAATGGGGGCAGAGGCCAGGTGGCCAGGTGTGATTATAAATCACACGTCTTATAAACAGCGGGGGTCCATGGACAGACAAAAAAAAGCAGGAACCTCCAGACTGACAGGAAACCACACTTTTTGGGTGATAAGTGTCCTGGAAGCAGACAAAGAAAGATGAGGAAAGGCAGGAATATCCTGCATCCGAATGTAACCTGTTGCTCACTATGCTCTCATTACAATAATATTAGCCTTACAGATAAGAAGTACTCATCATGCACCAATGCCATGACACTGCTGATCTAAGCTAAATAAGGACAAAAATCCCTCCTCCCCCCTGTCTGCCCGCTCTCCGTCTGAGAGCGTATTCTTGCTTAAATAAATTCTCACTTTACTTTCTTAACCTCCCTGCTTTGTCTCTGAATTCCTTTGAGATGTGGCAAGAACCTCAAACTCACCAGGAACAGTACTACCATGCACCTGTTAGGATGACTAAACTGCAGAACACTGACAATACAAAATGCCAGAGCGGATGCAGAGCAACAGAACTTATTCATTGTTAAAAGGAATGCAAAATGGTACATCCGGTTAGGAGAAAGGTTTGGTAGCTTCGTACAAAGGTAAACATAGTCTTCTCATATAACCCAGAAACTGTATTTCTAGGTGTTTACCCAAATTAGTTGAAAAAATGTATCTACACAAAAAACTGCAAAAGATTGTTTATAGCAGCTTTATTCATTGCCAGTGAATTGGAAGCAACAAAGACATTCTTCAATAAGTGAATGGATAAATAAACGATGGTACATCCATACACTGGAAGATTATTCATTGCTAAAATGAAATATATGCATATGTATAGCTGATACACTTTGTTATAAAGCAGAAACTAACACACCATTGTAAAGCTATTATACTCCAATAAAGATGTTAAAAAAAAAAAACAAAGACATGGAGGAAACTTACATGCATATTGCTAAATGAAAGAAGCAAATCTGGAAAGGTTACATACTGTATAATTTCAATCACATGGCATTCTGTAAAAGGAAAAACTGTGACGATATTAAAAATGTTAGTTTCCAGAGGTTTAGGGGGAGAAAAGAACAGGTGGAGCACAGAGGATTTTAGGGCCGTGAAACTACCCTATATGATACTCTAATGATAGATATATGACATTATGCATTTGTCAAAACCCATAGACCTGTACAACATAGAGTGTACCTTAATATAAACTATGAACATTACTTAGAAACAATATATACATATTGATTCATCAGTTGTAACAAATGTACGATATAGATGCAAATTTTAATCATAGGGAAACTTGGGTGGGGCTGTTGGTGGGAGATATATGTACTATATGGAAACCCTTTGTACTTACTTTCTTTTTTATTTTTCTGTAGACCTAAAACTACTCTAAGAAATAAAGTCTATTATTTTTTTTTAAATCACTAATGTTACTAGCAACGATGTTATTGTTATAGGCGCTAATCTGAAATGATTAATGTGAAACATTTCATCATTTGTGTCAAGTTCACCCTTCACTTTAGATTGCTGGTACAAACGCATGATTAACTTAATGTCTTTGGCATTCATCAGTGCCACATTATTCAGTTCATGTGCTTTATTTATTACATTGGAGATTTTCTCTGTTTATGACGTCTTCACCTTCTATGTTTTAATGATAATGATTTTCTAATGTAGGTATCTAATAATAAGCTAAATAATTTAAATGCTACAGTTATATATTTCTTGGGACTTGCTTTCATTTCAGTTCCTTAGATACCTATTCTTTTTTTCACATGTTTATTAAACTTTACATTCAAAAACTTCACACAAACTTTAAAATATATTATTTGAAGTAGTATTTTCTCTCTTCCTCCCTGTTGATCTCCCTCTATCTATCCATGTACCTAAGCATAGATTTTTCATTCAAAATAATTTAATATCATCAGTAATACTATTAATAATGATTTGCTCCATGATATCATTTCTAATCACTTTAAGGAAGTGATTATTGTCAATAATTCATAAGGAAACTGCCAGACCAAAAATCTTGAAATTTTAAAAAGTTCAAGGTAAACCTATGGTGTTTTGCCAGGTGAATTTAAATTGTTTTTTATGGGGCTTTACAGGAAAATGTGAAAGTGTGTAACAATATGTAACTGAAAAGTGTGCAATTTTTCTATTATGAATAATCAATATTACCTAGTTGAAGAATGAAGTACCATGTATTATGAGCTCTTGAATTTTGGGGTCAGTCATATTCTTTTATGTCTAGATGGTTTAAAGACTTTAAGTTCTTATTTGCTCTTCCCAAACAATACAGGAAATAACATTTGCTCCAAAAATATTATCTTAAACTTCTCAGAGTTGATTTGTACTTGATTCTTGAGGACAAAAGTGTTCAACAAAAAGTATCTTCCCAAACCAAATAAATGAAAAGGTATTTTTCATACTTTCATTAAAAAGTTTGAACCTATATTTCTAATAATTATTTTATCTTTATCTTGGATTTTTAAAGGGGGGACAGGGCTATTTTCTGTTTGTTTCTGAACACTAAGTGCTGAATTGGAAAGAATTTAAGTAAGTGACAGGCACACTTAATGAAGGGAGCACCTAATTAATGCAAAATCCAGCCCACTATGAGCCAAGTCTTTCAAGGATGATTCTCTGTATACCACACTGTGTTATTAGGATGTTTCCCATCCCTTTTATTAGTGTCTTCATTTCTTATTCTTTTAATCTGCCTTTTTTTCCCCCCTCTGTGACCATGGTTTAATATTAGTGTTTTAAATTTTGTCTTGTGAGGAAGTAAACAGATATGGAAACTTTTAAAATGTTCATATCCTTAAAATGTCTGTGATTTTTTGTAGATAATACAAAACAGAAAAAAAAAGAGGGTGGATTTTTTTCATGTAATACTTCATTTCATGTGATGTTAAGTATGTATTTCCCTCTTATAGTCCTAATTTCCAATTCCACATTGAATACGAATAAATATGAACAAAAGAGGCCTTGTAGGTACAGTGTTTAAGATTACTAAAGAAATGCAGTCATTAATTCAATTTAATATCAGCATTGCTATTTTCAAATAACTTAGGTCTATGTGGGAAAATATGTAAATATGAAAATGGGTAAAATACTGTTGAAATGAAAAGTGATAATTTTTATTTAATGAAAAATGTAATTGTTATCTTTGTGCGTGAACTTCAAGTCTTTATGGAAGAGAAGACATAAGCTACTTTACTGGGTTGCTGCTTACCTATTTAAGAAATCAGAAAAGCAAGCCAAATCAGATATAAGTCACAAGCTCGTCTACTTCCACAGTGATGACTTTAACTTTGATATAATCTTGAAAAAATTGTTCTGAGTATCTTTCAAAGTCATTTTTAAGATTCTTAAACAAAATAGTTCAATTTTTAAAACAGATGTATAAATACGATTATCAAATATAGATTTCTAAAAAGTAATGTACACTGGTGGATTTGTGAAATGTAACAACTTTGAACAAGTATTATATGAATAAAAAAGAAATATAATAAATCAAAAAAAAATTAAAAGATACAAGGTAAAGTATTTAACTTTTTAAAAATTAACTGAACGTTATATAGAGAATTTGATTGTAATGATGGAAATAAATAGTAATTTAATTAGTTTTTAAGTAATGACACACTATATTTTATTTAATCAGGAATGCTGTTATTCATTTAAAATTTTATGTTTAATTAATATCACTCTTCTCATTACATTTAGATAATTTTTATCATCAATAAAAAGTTTGGAAATGGGAATGAATGTGAATATTTTAGTCAATGCTTCAAAAGAAAGTGTCCTATTCATAGGAATTTCAGTTTATAGTAATGGAAATTACAGGGACTAAGCATCTTGCAGGAATCATAATTCAGGCATCAATCTGTGAATTGTAAACATGCTCCAAGTGCCTGTTCTGAAAGAGATATACCACACACTTTTATTTTTAGAGTAGTCAGATTAAGATTGAGAACTAATTATTTCCTGGCAAGATACTCAAAAACTCAAAAACACACATGCACACACACATACATGCACACATGCACAATACACATATGCATGTATATATAATTATAGTCCATTTTTATGCTTTCTTGTTAGTGTTTATGTACAAAATATGGGTTTATGATAGTTTGGGGCTGACATTAAAGGAAGAGAATGAGAACTGCTGATTCCTGCCCAGTCATTTCTCTTCATCATGGTGCTTTAAATGCTGTATAAGTTATGGTTATGAAAATGAGAAGTCCAAGTACCATTTTTGACTGATATATGGTTACTTGCTTTCATTACACAATTTGCTCTATTCTTTTGCTCCGTGATTTAAGCTTATCATTTTTTTACAGTTTCACTTTCTTACTATTTTATTGCATAAAACTTAACTTGAAAATTCTCATTTTCCGGAAAACTGTTCCCCGATTCACCCAAACTCCTAGCACCAATTCCTCTCCATCCATCTCCTCTGTTGGGTGATGTAGAGTTTTACTGTAAAGTTTTTTTAATATATCAACATTTGAACTTCTATTATTTTTAAAACTCAATGTCTTTCCACTGCAAAACCACTGCTGGATGTAATACAAACTACTCAAGGTTCATTCAGGCAGATCAATCCTGACAATAATATACAAAGACGTGGGACATCAGATTGTGGAGGGGAGAGATATCCTGGCGAGAACCCTAGTTTGGAATACTGGATTTTGGACCTGGTTGACCAATTAACTCTGTGAGAAACCCCCAGTCCCATCTGTGTCTCAAATGCAGTAAAATGAAGAGCTTAATTCATGATCCTTCAAAATATGATATTTTTCCTTGTTAAAAATATAATACATGTGTGTTGGAAAATATGAAGAGGCATCAGAAAAAATAGAATCTAAACAGCCAGACAGAATAAATGTTATCCTTTTGGTCATTTGTATTTGAAAAATATAATTATCCCAATACAATTTTTAATGCAGCACCTTTTAAAATTAATAATTGAATACCATCAATATATTTTTGAACACATTGTTTTAATGGTTGCAGATTATCCCATTATATGCTAGTGACATAATTTATCCATAAATTTCCTCATATATTTTTAATATTAATAATACTGAGATGAGAAAAATTATTCTTAAATCCCTGTGTATGAGGTCATTTTCTTAGGTTAAAGTACTAGATGTGTTTCTTAATATATATGGCTAAATTTCTTTTGATGAAAAAACAAACTAAATAACAGAATATGGTGATGTCAATCTGAATGTACAATTCCAAATATAGAACGTTATTTTCATTTAACATTTTGTATAATGTGACAAATTTAAAATGGCTTGTCATTATTCTTTCTATTTTATTATTTTTAATTACTAGCAAGTGATAGGTTGAATAAAATTTCAGATATTTCAGATCAGTTAATTGTTCTTAGTCATTGCCTAATTACTCTCTGGAATTGTTTATATTTTTTAATTCTTCCTTAAAAATTATGCTTTATAACTAAGATATTAACAAATTTGAATAATTTATTAGAACATTTTTCTTATTTCCTTTTACTATGTTTATGCTATTCTTGACATACGTAGTTTTAAATTTATATTGTCAAATCTATTGTGTTAGGCTCTTACACAGATGATATATGTCTTTGTAAAGCTCTTTGTGTAAAACTTTCAACTCTAAAACTATAAACCTCTCTGTATCCTTCATCTTTTCTAAAGTACTTAGCATTTAATATACACATTTAAATTCATGAGAAATGTGAACTTTTTGGTTTGGTTTTCTAGTGTTTGAATGTTTTATTCTAAATAAAACAAATAACAACAGCTCAGTGAATGGTGTGGTTACCTACTTGAAAATGATAAAAAAGTCATCAGTATTTTAAATAATGAGTGGTTATGTGACTGGAATAAAAAGAAGTCTGTTTTATTAAAACACAACAAAACAGCATAGACCCTCTTCCCTGACCTTTCACTGATGGAAAGCACAAGAAGAATGAAATGATCAGATCATTTTACTCCAGCCTCTTTTGGATAGAGATGCAAATCTAGCTCTTGAGTAATATCCTAGGAAAAACTTACTGAAAACAAAATTCCTTAAAACAACTTTTTATACTTGGCCTGTAATATTCATCTAACATTAGACTCAAAAACAAATTCAGTTTGTCTCTTACATTTTGGGGACTTGGGCGAGAGTACACATGGAGACTCACCATACATATAAATAGCTTAAAATGTAAACTAAGCCATCAAACTTTAAAAAAAAAATCAATATATCTTATTTTTATACCTTGAAAAATATTCTTCATGATGACCTGGAAGAACAGGTTCAAATTTAGAATTCTCTATTCCTTATATATCTATGGCCAAACACCACAGCCAAAGGAGAACTGGACACTGCCTTCAGGTTCCTAGCCCATAAGCCTCTCCTCTTTTGCCATCCCATAGGTGCATGTGGACAGCCCAGCCCAAGCCCATGCTCTTCTCATCCCCAACCCTTTTCAAATAGCCACTCTTTAACTACGCTTCAAGGTCTCAGGTACACATGTGTCTGCTTTTGGAAAGAAGCTACTAGGGAAGAGGCCAGCACAGAAACCAGAATGAGACTCAGGGGCTTGTAATTACTAGGTAGATGGAGCATGGTTTAGAATGAAGGGGCTTATGTTCTAGATGGGAAGCTCTCCTTGGCCCTGTAAGTCCTGACCCTGTGGATAGGGGTTCAGCCACAGATGGTTAAGTGCAGGACTCCTTAAAGTTCAAGATGCTCTTAAGTGAAGGTCCCTGTGCTTTGTAATGTCTTACCTGGGCTTAAGGTCTTAGCTCATCTATTGAGAAGAGGCAAACTAGAAGGGGAGAGAGGAAGGGCATTAGGGGGAAAAAAACACTAGAAAACTTTTTAAATTACTCTCCCTTTTATTGGTTGTTTTGGAGTTATTATGGTCTAAATGACACTTCTCTTAGAACTAAATGATGGAAATATATTTAAGACAAACACATGCATTAAGTACTTTATAAACATGACTGATGTTACTACACAGCAGTAATATCCATCTTCAAACACTTTACAGCACTATCCCACTGATTAGCTTCCATTTTAAGTAGGGACTTACATTCATTAGGGTTCTATTATTCCAGTATTATGGTTTCATGCATAACAGCTTCAAAGCAACAATTTTGGCAATATAAGGAATGGAATGTTTCAACAAGCAATCATTTTTGTTCTTGCTGGTTTCCATATGATAAACTCTGTGAATATATTTGGAGATCTTTGAAAATAACAAGTCTGTAATTTGGTCTATAATACAAATTGTAAAGCAAGCACAAAGGACGATGTATCTCCTATTTACTTTCTTGATTTACAAATTACTTGTATCCTGTTATATTAATTGGATCTGATATTTTAACTAGTTTTCATAATATAGAAAAGAAAACAATGATAAAACAAATGTGGGACATCCATATAATAGATATTACTCAGCCATAAAAAAATGAAATACTGATATGTGCAAAAAACATAGATGGATGTCAGAAACATTGTGTTGAGGCAAAAAAAAAAAAAAAAAAGCTGACTACAAATGGGTGAATATGGCATGATTCCATTGATATGAAATT
The DNA here is from genome assembly GCF_028564815.1 of Eubalaena glacialis. Taxonomy (NCBI): domain Eukaryota; kingdom Metazoa; phylum Chordata; class Mammalia; order Artiodactyla; family Balaenidae; genus Eubalaena; species Eubalaena glacialis. The sequence goes on along the minus strand of NC_083732.1, from coordinate 26,872,604 downwards.
CTAGAAAAATCCAACATTATTGGAAAGCAGATGACAAGGCTCCATCTACCAGTGCACTGGAAATACCCTTGAACCGGCCTCACCCACCAGTGGACAAGCACTAGCTCAGGGCCCACCCAGGGTCATGCAGCCAGAGACCTCAGGTCCCAGCTCTACCCACCAGTGATCCAGCACTAGTCTTGGGACCACCTGGGCCCATGTCCCATCCACTAGTGGGCCAACACCAACTCCAGGACACGCAGTCCCCAGAGCGCTCAGGACTTGACTATACCCACCAGTGGGTAGATAACAGCCCCAGAACCCTCTATACCACAAATGTGCTGACCAGTGAGCCAACACCAGCTCCAGGACCACAAGAGCCCAGCCTGCTGTGTCAGGACCTGGGATCCAGTTCCTCTCACCAACAGACTAACACTAGCTGTAAAAACAGTGAACCCTGCAGCCAGATATGTCAGGAACCAGCACCCCACCAGAAGGCTGACAGTAGATCCAAGACCCTGGACTCACAACCACTCGCTCTGCGACCTGGGTCCACCCACCACTGAGCCAGCACTAGCCTTGGGATTCCCTGAGCTGCGGCTCCACCCACCAGTAAACTGACACCAGCTCTGAGACACACTGAATCTCTCAGTCAGCAGCCCTGGTACTGGGCCACACTCAATACCTTTAGGACATGCCAGACCCTGCAGCTAGCATGTCAGGAAATGGCTCTGATTATTGGCCGGCAGACACTAAATCAGAGACTTCTGGCCCCACAATCCGTCACCATGTGACCCAGCTCTGCCCACCAGAGGGCCTAAAGCACTACCATCAGTACATTCTAGGGCTCTGCAGCTGGTAGCCTAGTGATGTGGTTCTTCCCATCAGCAGCTGGCAGGCTCTATATAAGGCAGAACTTGGCAACCAGCTGGACGGAGGGTTAGCCACACCTACAAGTTGGCTCACAGTAGTCAGCCTGCCACAGTGGAAGGACCCACACAGGGGGGTACCCATAGAGCATATTGTTCTGGTGACCAGAGGCGAATATGCTGTCGACACAAATAAGATGTCTGTCACCTACAAAAGACCACTATTCCAAGATTGGGAAATGTAACCAACCTTCCAGATACACAGAAATAAAAACAGCAAATTAAGCAAAATGATGCAGAAGAGGAATATGTTCCAAATGGAGGAACAAGATAAAATCCAAGTTGAAGAACTAAGTGAAGTAGAGATAAGCAATCTACTCAATAAAGAGTTCAAGTTAATAATCATAAAGATGCTCAAGGACCTCAGGAGAAGAATGGACAAACATAGTGAGAAATTTAGCACAAAATTAGAAAATATAAAGAATAACCAAACAGAGGTAAAAATACAATAACTGAAATGAGAAATACAGTAGAAGAAATGAACAGTAGATTAGATGATACAGGATTAGAGTAGTGGAAATCACTGAAGCTGAACAGAAAATAGAAAAATAACTTAAAAAAAAAGGAATTGAGGACAGTTTAAGAAAACTCTGTGACAATATTAAGCTTACTAACATTCACATTATAGGAAGTTCCAGAAAGAGAATAGAGAGAGTAAGGGTCAGAGAACAAATTTGAAGACATAATTGCTTAAAATTTCCCTACACTGGGAAAGGAAACAGACATCCATGTCCAGAAAGCACAGAGAGTCCCAAACAGGATCAACCCAAAGAGGACCACAGCAAGGCACATTGTAATTAAAATGTCAAAAATTAAAGATGAAGAGAGAATATTAAAAGCAGCAAAGGACAAACAAGTTATTTACAAGGGAACTCCCATTAGGCAATCAGCTAACTTTTCAGCAGAAATTCTGCAGGCCAGAGGCAGAGGCACAATATATTTAGTACGATGAAAAGGAAAATCCTACAACCAAGAATACTCTACCCAGCAAGGCAATCATTCAAATTTGAAGGAGATATCAAAAGTTTTACAGACAAGCAAAAGCTAAAAAAGTGCAGCCCTACAAAAAGAGTTTTACAAGAAATGTTAAGGGGACTTCTCTAAGCAGAAAAAAAGGCCACAATTAAAAATATAAAAATCACGAAAGGAAAAATAACATTGGTAAAAAGCAAATATACAGTAAAGGTAGTAAGTTAACCACTTTTAAATCTAGAATGAAGGTTAAAAGACAAAAGTAGTAAAATCATTTACATTTACAATAAGTAAATAAGAGATACACAAAGCAAAAAAATGTAAAACATGATGTCAGAAAGAATAAACATGTGTGTGGGGAGTAAAAATGCAGGGTGGCTAAAATGCATTCAAACTCGAGAGATCAGCAACTTAAAATTATCACATATATATGTACATTGCTATATATATACATACATATATATATACATATATATATATATATATGTATATATATATGTATATATATATATATAAACCTCAGGGTAGCCACAAATCAAAAATCTATAACAGATACACACACACAAAACAGAAAGGAATCCAAACATAACACTAAAGATAATCATCAAATCACCAGGGAGGAGAGCAAAAGAAAAAAAAAAAACGAAAACTACAAAAACAAAACAAAGAACAAAAAAAATCTCCAAACAACTAACAAAATGGCAATAAGTAGATAACAATCAATAATTGCCTTAAATGTAAATGGAATCAATGCTCCAATCAAAAGACATAAAATGGCTGGATGAATGCAAAAACCTATATATGCTGCCTACCAAAGCTAAAAGCACACACAAACTAAAAGTCAGTGGATAGGAGCATGTATTCCATGCTAATGGAAATCAAAAGACAGTTGGGGTAGCAATACACATATCAGACGAAATAGACTTTAAACTTTAAAACAAAGACTCTTACAAGAGATGAGAAAGGACATTACTTAATGATCAAGGGATCAATCCAAGAAGAAGATATAACAATTGTTAATATGCATGCACCCAATGTAAGAGCACCTAAATACATAAAAGTAAATATTAACAGATATAAAGGGAGAATTTGACAGTACCACAATAATAGTAGGGGACTTTAACACCCCATTTACCTCAATGAACAGATCATCCCAACAGAAAATCAATAAGGAAGCACTGGCCACAAACGACATGTTAGACTGTACAGACTATGTATGTGTGTGTATATATAAATGTACTTAGACAGAGAGAAGGAGAGAGAGAGAAAGATCCAGATTTCTCATATCTAGTACGAAGACTAGAAGATGGCATAATAATGCTTTCAAACATTTGAAAAAAATAGAACTAGAATATAAAAAACATCATCAGCTAAGGTGTTCAAATACACAGACAGAAGAAAGGCACTTTAGGCAGTCTAGGATTCAGAAAGTATGGAACTCATATATCCTTTCTTTAAAAAATTATTCATGAATGGACTCTGAAATCCATTTTCTTAACCTTTATTTTATACTAGCTCTCAGTTGAGCTCATATTATGTCCCTCTTGATGCTAAAGGAACAAAAATATTCTTTGTGGTTTCTGCTCCAAGAACACCCCGTTAGTTTAATGCCATTTTTTCTTTGTGCATCAGAGGATCAGCCTCCTAGAGATGGCTGGTTCTGAGGGGAACGGACTTCATTCTTACCTTGGAGGAAGAGATCAAAATGTAGTACAAAGAAATAATACCACCTTACCTCACAGGCCCTTTTCACTGCTGCCATGCTGTGTGCTCATATACATGAATAAAAACTTACAAATTGAGAAAAACAAAAGGGTTTAAAAGGATTTCTTTCACTGCATGTGAATAAGGAAAAATGGAAAATGAGGAGTGTGAGAAAACAGTGGGTGGCAGTTATCACTCTGCACATAGTTGTTGAAATCAATTATGAATAATGTTCCTTGATAAAAGATTTTTCAAAAATGCATAAGGCTCTCAAATAATGATTATGACTTCATAACCACAAATGTTCTTTTATGTTAGATGAAACATGGTACATGCCCATAGAATTGACTTTGGTTGCATAGAGGATTCTACGGTAGCTTCCATTTAAAAGGATATGTAAAAAGGAGGGCTCATAGAATAAGATGATATATATTTGTAATGAGCAGGGCAAAGAGAACTAAAACTTCAAGAGAAAAGAGACTAAAATTTTCAATAATCCTAAAAATGATAACAAATTATGTACAAAAGCAAAAACAAACAAAAAAATAACAGCTCTTTTAGTGATTTGTTATTAAACAAATGACAAAATAAAAACATTAAACCAATATTTGAGGTAAATGGTGCAATGTTAAAGGTTAAGAACCCTTTATTTCCTCAACAAAAGTTTTTCTTTTGTCACATGCATGAAATGAAATACCCATTAGTTTGCCATGGGTCAAATAAACGTCCATAAGAGGAATTTCTCAGCATACAAGGAAATGTCTTCTCAACTTTTAGAGGTATTTAAGCACATTCAAACTACTTGCCTGAGTTATAGGACAGAGAACTGAATAAACTACCTGGTTGAACTGAATTACCTCTAATTGTCTTTCAAACAATTAGATTAAAATATCTTCTAAAGATAAAAATCTCATCTACTTTTTTCTTCCCTTACATCAAAGGCTATTAAGAAATACAGATATTTATTGGTATTCGTGTGGGACTCAACGAAGGAAACATTTGGTTCTTAAGTAATGTCAGTGAATAAAATAAAAATACTTCAAATTGCTGACACTTTCTTTTCTAGCTCATAAGAACCGATATGATAGAAGATATCCTACTATTTTCCAGGGAAATTATAACTAAAGTATATCATTACTGTCATCTGATGCACTTATAGGAGATACATGTATCTCTGGGGAATTACACTTGGTGGAACCAGATTGAAATGAGTGTGACTAGTATTTATAAATGGGCTTGATCTGCTAGACATATGGAAGAAAATCATATTTGATTCATTCCAAAATGTATCAAATATAATGTGAATGACAACTAAACTTCCTTAAAGAAAAAGCCATCTGTGTAATTGTAGACCTATTTCCAGGGGAAGAAAATGATGGCAAACTATTTCCCTCATCATGCTTGCAACCACCCTGAGTTAGTATCCACATTTATGTATTGTGTTAATTTTTAAAAGTACCCCCTTCTCTTATTTTTACCAAGCTATTGCTTCTGCTCTCCCCTCTTGCGAATACAATGTAAACTTGTTATAATTCTGGACATAAAGAGTATAATTTTTTGTAATGGTTCTATTGTAAACAATATACTCCAATGTATATGTTTGAATCTATGTCCTTTGTGCAACTTAACGTCATTTTCCTTAAATCATATTTAAATTATTACAATAAACCAAAAGCTGCAATTAAAAGAGATGTTCCATATTCAATAAGTCTGCTCATTTCCAAAATTAAAGGAATTTAGGTTTCTAGATGAAAATAGGAAACCAATGTATGCACATTTTTATTTTTACATTTTTAAAGTAAGGGTAGCATGTACTATTTAAAAATTTTCCATTTTTATATATATTTAAAGTTTATAAGCAATTCATTATTTTAGACCAGAACACACAGATGCCAAATTTTCCCTAAACACTTAGAATAACTACAAACAGCCATTAATGCAGCCTGATACTTTGAACTGATCATACCACTGAAAACAACTGAGAAAGCTGAACAAAATTTTTTTAAAAATGGAAAACATGAGATCACGAGGACAGAGCAGCATTATGGAAAATGTAAAAAAAAGAAAATGTGATGAGCTGAGTCCAATATTTTGAGCCACTTTCTCCCAAAAGATGCTATGTCCACATAGGTGACTGAGAAAATAAGCACAGATTTCAATAGTCTCTCCAGCCGAGAGAAATCAAAATTGCAGTACAAAACCCTCTAAGGATATGGGGGAAACCCTCCAGAATGCCTATACCCAAGAAGTTAGAGTGAAACCTATATGAACCAGCCCTCATAAAAATGAAAACCCATCTTTGAATCAGATTGATCCCTGATTGGATTAATGTGAAATAGGGTTGCTAGTTCTCTCAGGTAAATACTTGCCAAAAGCAAATAAATTCTTTCTGATGAAAGTTGTATCAGCCTTAGCCTTAGATTATCTCTATAATATTTAACATTTAATTTTGAATACTCAAAAATGGTCAGATATATGATCAGACAAGCTGATATAACTACAAAGCAAAGAAAAAGTAGAAGTGGAAACAGATGTACATAAGATCTGGAAAAGAAGATTGGTGGGCAGTGGTAATATCCAGGTATAAATCCAACTGGCTACAATATTTCTTTCATTTTTACCTGAACTTATTTATAAACCACTGCAATAACACACACAAAAATAGCTTTCCTATTTCCTCACTCTATTCAAAAGTATAAAGATTTGAATGCAACAACACTGTATTTTTTTCTGTTGCTGCTATAGCAAATTACCACAAGCTTAGTGGCTTAAAACAACACAAGCCTGACACAGAATCTTACTGGACTAAGATCAAGGTGTCAGCAGGGCTGTGTGACTTTCTGGAAACAGTAGAAAAAATCTCTTTCCTTGTATTTTTCAGCTTTATAGGCTGCCACATAACTTGGCTTGTGGCCAATCTTGATCTTCAAAGCCAGCAACAGAAAGTGAAATCTTTTTCACATCACAGCTCCCTGACACTTTTCTTCTGCCTCTTCTTCATCCATTTTTAAGGAATGTCATTAGATTGGGTGCACACAGACAACCTTGGATAATCTTCCCCATTTAAAAAAATGAGTTGATTAGCCAACTAATTGCCTCTGAAACCTTAATTTCTTGTTGTCAAGTAGGGTAACGTATTTATAGATTATGGGGAATAAGACATGGACATTTTTTGGTGGGGAGGGGACATTATTATTCTTCCTCCCATAGACATCAGTATAAATTTTCTTTTTGTATTATCCATTTTTTATGCTAATTAAATTTGAATATTCTGTATATATTTTTGTATCATTTGGGAAACAACATATGGAAAAATCAAGACATCATGATGATTGTTGATATTGAAGCTGAATGTTGAGACAGTCAAAAATGATGGGCTATGATTTAATGATGCCGTTTCTCTCAATACATTTTCTTCAGCTTCTCACACAGGTGACTCATCCTTGTTCATTCATACCCTATCCCCATTCATGATGATTCATGGGTTAGTGACCTGGAGAATAATGTATCATGCTGTGCTGAGAGACCACCCTGAATGTTCTGACCTCTCTAACTCTGTGTCAGATATGCATGACTTTGAGAGTGGTTTAAGGCAACCCATTTCCTCTACTATTTTATTCTTTGACTGCTGTGAGAAAAGATCTCTAAAACTCAACACATATATTAGGTAAGATACTTCAAGGCCTTGAAATTTAGATAACTTTGGTTAAAATCTCTATTCCATGCTCCTGAGAAATCTAAAAACTTACCAAAATTTGGACCAGATGCAAGGTTGTTTGTGTCCTTAGTCATCTCTCCCTCTGGGTTCCTATAGGGTTGGTCAAAAAGTTCGTTCGGGTTTTTCCATAAGCTGTTGCAGAAAAACCTGAACGACTTTTTGGCCAACCCAGTATTTCTTCAGCTCTTGTCTCTGGCGTATTTGCAGTAAATATAAAAGAGAAACTTATCCACCTTTGTTTTTATGAGATAAATAAACAAACAAACAAATAAGGCCCAGTCACAGGAAAAAATGAATGGGTTAGAAAAAAAACTATTGTGTTCATGCAAGTGTGTGCGTGTGTGTGTGTGTGTGTGAGGGTGGTAAAAAGAATGCAGGTTTTATTTTTTTAATTAACTTTTATTGGTGTATAGTTGATTTACAAAATTGTATTAGTTTCTGCTTTACAGCAAAGTGAATCAGTTATACATATACATATATCCACTCTTTTTTTTAGATTCCATTCCTATATAAGTCATTACAGAGTATTGAATAGAGTTCCCTGTACTGTACAATAGGTTCTTATTAGGTATCTATTTTATATTTTATATATAGTAGTGTGTATATGTCAATCTCATTCTCCCAATTTATCCCTCCTCCTCTTTCTCCCTTGGTAATCATAAGTTTGTTTCCTACATCTGTGACTCTATTTCTGTTTGTAAATAGGTTCACAATGGAGGTTTTAGCTGGTAAACTTGGGGAACTTGGAAAATCCTAATTAGACTTGGGAATTCATTAACTGTTCTAAACATTACTCTACTCATCTATAAAATTGTAATAAAACCATTCATTTTTGAGGAGTTGTTTCAAGGAATAAATTGGAATCAGTATATACATTTTAACAATTAATAGGCATTCAACAAGTAATACCCATTATTAAGGCATAGTAATTTCCATGAGTTGACGAGAGAATCTGTTTCAACCTTACAATTGTGGAGAGAATAATTTTCTATTAAGTTAAAATCAAATGGCTTCCAAAAATACTCTATGGTTGTGTTACCTATAACTATGGATTTGTTAGGTCACATAAAATTAGTGAAGGGAGTTGCTGTACATAATGGAAATTAAAAACTTATTTTTCTATAACATGTAGTTACTTTGTTTCATATATGAACAGACTTTCAATTGTTTCCAGCATTCACTCTCAAAGGATATCCTGAATATTGACAACGTGTTTCAATATTTTTTTCTTTGTGCTTCCCTAACACTGGCACCCAGTTGCACTACACACATATACGTATACCCGTGGCTGAACCCAAAAATGCAGTCTTGATCTTGGTAAGCAAATATTTTTTTTTCTTTACTGTAGGCAAGATAGATACATTTGAAAAGTTAATGAATGAAATAATTATGTCTATTAACCACAGAACAAGTTCATTATCATGAGTGTGATAAATGATTTGAGTAATATGATATTATTTTTATGAAAACATGCCTGCTCCTCTATATAAAGTCAATGCTTTATTACATCACCCACTCTGATCTTCTTTTCTTATTTTTCTGTTAAATATTTCTTTAATCATCAAACAGCACATGCTGCTACAATATGTATATAATTCATCCCTATCAAGATTATTTACTTAAGTTATTATTTTACTTTACCACTTTAATATTATATATACTTGAATCTCAATCTCACATGTACAAAACTGAGGTCACTCTACCACTCAAAACGAATTGGGAAATGTTTTGGTTTCATTAAAGATTTTTTTGTTTTCATGTAATGCTGTTTGCCTTGTAATTTATGATGCAATAACTTCATACACTCTCTCAAAATTCCCATTAAAGGCCTTAACAATGTAAGAATTAACAATATTTTCTAAAAATAGAGGAATTGATTGAATTATATGGGTGAAACATAGATATGGATAGAAACAATTTCCATTTATTGACTATTAAATACTTTTCATATGTGTGAAAATTTTAGTGTTAAAGATTATTTTCCTTGTATATTTTTGTTCAGCACTGAAGGAGGAATATTTTAATGATTTTCTATTTTATAAAGGAGCTCTAATAATGATGAGAGGAGAAGGCACTTTGATCTTGTAAAACTACTGTAACATAAATGGTGTTATGTAGTAAAGAGTGAAGAGTAAAGGATGGAGATAAAATCCCCGGATCAGGTTTATTTAGACTTGCCAGAATCTTATGACAATTTAATTATAATATAAAATGGACGTTAAGTATTAACCATTGCAACTGAAGGTATGAAAATGGCTTTCTTTGTAGACGATCACATATATAAATATCATATATAATTGGACTACTACAAAATTGTAAATATTGTAAATATTGTAAATATCCTTTATCATATATTTTCAAAAGAATATTTATTAAAGTACCAACCCCAAATTTATCTCAATTATATGAATAAATGAGGCAGACACATATTGGCATATTTCTTATAATTGTAAATTTTAAATTTGGATTTCTGGTATAAATAAAAGTTTTAAATATAAATTTTATAGTGTTATTTTACAACCTAAATACTCTAAAAGTTGTAATATCTAATATTTAAGGACTGGTCCAAGAAAGAGGGTATAATTCTGTTAGTGAAAAGTCAATAAGGAAGAGCAGAAAGTTTAGAAGGAAAGACTGAATTTAATTTTTAACATATTTTGATTATTTATATCATATGAGAAACCCATATATTATGTGTTAAATTAAAATTTTGTTGAAAAATATAACATATGGAATTGCTGTGATCTTCTGCAGGACATTCTCTTCACTGGTATTTATCAATATATGTCAAGAAACACATCATCTTGAAAACCTCTTGCTCCTAACAGTCCAAAACAGCATTTTTTTACAGGTTTATACCATCAAAGTAGACTTACATAAACTGTAGCACAAATACTGATTCTATGATTATAGAAAACATAAATAATATAATTTTTAAAATTCAATGGCATGAAATATATTTCTACTTAGAAAAATAAAATTCTTGCTCCAATGTCATTTGGCAAAAACTTCAGTCTTTTAGGTGTCTATAAATTCAAAATAATTCATAAAACTGGCTGTTCTCTGGGGGCTATATTAGAATTAATCAGGTTGATAAAGACAAATAACATATTTCCTTGCCAGTGAAAAGATGAATTGAAGTCATAACTTACATACTCATCCTTGATTCAAAGTAGTGAAAACTATGTCAAAATGGATAATTATTTAAATGTCCAAGCATCTTTTGCTACTTGAAGTTATACAACAATGGTGTCAGTATAAGGACTTGCACATACCTATTTCTCATCATTGGAATATTTAAAATCTTATTTAGATTTACTGCATTTTTCAAAACACTATTTTAAACTGATTATTTTCACTGCCTATTTTTATGCTGATTCATAGATCTTAATCTTGAGTAAAATATCTCTTTGATAACTTTATGTATATACTTTCCCTCAAATGAAAAGAATTTTTGTTCTTATGGTCCTTATTATATATCTCCTTTGATGAACTTAAGGCAATAGAACAAGCAGTGACAGAAATAATGAAGATATCATATCATGTGATCAAATTTTCTAATTTTCAGTAACAAAGTGGTGATAAAGCTTTCTGTGATTTGAGAAAATATACCTATTAAGATCTATGTATAAATTAATTTAATAACTGCATTATCCAAAAGTTTTTGAACCTCCAAAGTAGAGCAATTACTTGCAAAATTTTAAAAATACATCTCTTGTTTTTAAAAACATTTAAGCAGACCACTATATGTGTGTGTGTGTATATATATATACACACACACACATACCTACTATTATACTATTTAATTCAATTTGGAAAATGTTTAAAAAGCATAAGGTGCTAACGGAGTATGTGGGTATATAAAATAATTGGAGTTACATTTTAATTGAGGGATGCATCCTAAAATCAATACTTATTTTGAAGCAGTATAAAGTCAAAATCACTATTAAAATCTCTTAATTCACTCATAAAATACTTTATACATGGCTTTGCGTAAACTCTGGTGCATGCATGTGGGAATATGTGGAACACTTGAGATGGAATAAAGGAAGGAGCATAAGAAACATATTGCAGCAGATCTGGATATTTGATCCATTTTCACTTTCACCAGAGATAACTGCGAAGATGGGTGAAGATTCTAAATTTCTTGCTGAGCTTTAGTGTTTACAACATTCAATTATAATATTAAGCTTTATTAAACTGAACATAGCCACATTTTTTGTTTGTTTTTATAGAGACTGCACAAGTTGGTGAGGTTGGCTTTTAAGATAAGTTGAAAAGTCTTGAGGAAATTTGAATGTGCATGTAGTACAACTGTAATCTATATCTATGTCTATGTCTATATCTATCTATGTATATCTGTATCTATCTTATCTAGGCTACAGTCAAGTGGGAAATATCCCTAGTCAATATTTGAACTGAGTTTTGAGAGATTAGTAGGATTTAGCCAAGCAGGGAAATGAACAGAAGCACTCACTAGGCAGAACAAGCAAAGACACCCAAGCATGAGAAAACAAAGCATTGCCATGGCACAGGAAATTGTTCAGTGTGCCTGGAGCACAAGTGTGAGGGGAGACAGCCAAACGGTGAGGTTGGAGAACTAATCACAGGGCAGATTGGAAAGGGTCTGGTATGCCAAATGAAGGGGTTTGGGTCTGATCGTGAAGGTAGCAGAGAACCATTCATCAAACAGAGCTATATGAAATTAAAAACAGGGGCAAAAAAAGAAAAGAAAAAAAAAAGAAAATGGCTACTAGTGCACTTTTTAATGTAATAATCAGTTCAAAAGATAAGGCAGTATTAGAAACACTAAACACACCTTGTCATATATTTCTACCTAGTAGAGAGGTTTCAAAGCAAAGAGGCAGTCAAAAGTAAAATTGTATCTGGTCACTTATAGTTACAACGACATATTAGAACATAAGTCTACAGTGGTCCTGTGGGAGGAATCATTCAAATAATATTTTCAACAGCAGGAAACTAAAATATTTGAAATAATTCATATCACTTTCTAAGATTTTGAGCTTTGAGAGATTACCATGTGGATCTTCATCAACAATGGGCTCAGAAACCTTGGGAATGATATATTATTTGGAGGTACACACCAGGGATACCTACCATCTAGTTATTTGAATTTGTGTCAGCCTAACAGTTATAAAAATGACATTTCTCTTTTATGACAATGTATTTGAATGGTTCTAGAGCTTTAAATAAGTCCAAAATTGAGATGTATGTCCTTCAATATTAAATTGTCAGTGAACACCTAGTATAGGTCAAATCTATTGCATCAACATAGGTAAGTTCAATTTTGACTGACATCATAAATAGAAATAAGAATTTATATCTAAATTCAGAGAAATTTTTCAACATAAATTTATAGAAAAAGTTTTGAACCCAAGCTCTGCCATTTAATAACCAGATGACCTTGAGAATGTCAATCTTTACTAACATTAATTTCTTGATATGGAAAGGACAAATACTCAACTATTAATGTTCTTCAAAGATTAAATGATATGTACAAAAGTTCCTGATCAAATAACAAAAGTAATATATATCAGTGCTTCATTAAATGCATCTTGAATGAAACACTATTATTGGTTTTAGACTTATATAAATGGTTGTCATTATAGTCTTGTAAGCCAAAAGAAAGATTAATTAAAGAGGTAGAAATCACATACGTATACAGAATGCTTCAGTTATTCTTTTTTAACTTATGTCACATTGTTAAGGTTATACCGTTACACAGAGAAAACCAATTAGGAAGATACTAAAAAGCAGACTAAAATTTTAAGAGAGTAAAGCATGACTTCAAAACAAAAGTGGACTCTACACTGAAATGTTATTCTTATACAAGTTACTGTTGTCATTGCAAAACAGAACTGGTTAGATTTGATCTTGCCATGAGTAACTACCTTCCCAAAGCAAAATATTCACCCATGTATGGTGAATTATAATTCTCCAAGACACAGCTTAGTAAACTGCGTCTTCTTAGGTATTGACTGGAACCCCTAAAGAAAAATAAAATCATTGTGTGCAAGTGACCTCTTTGTTCCCAGACAAATTGTTTTCCATAAGATTAGTGTAACAAAACAAAATCATATATTTATGGTGTATTACCTTCTTTTTTCCTTATAAAATGACCTAGAAGTTTATATTTCCTTAAGTTCATGCATATCTTCAATCCATTTGAAAGAGTTAGAAATGGGAAAGAGCATTATTATTTTACCAGTTAGGTATGAATTCAGTCATAAAGAAAGAAATCAGCTGCAGCTGAGAATCAGTATTTATTAATAGCAGGTAATTTTACACCAAGCCTAGAGTATACTTCTCTTAGTAATACTCTATGAGTTAAGCCAAATACTTTGAGATATTCTTGAATATTAAAAGCTTATTCATTAAAGTTTATTCATTCATTTTCCCTACATATTTTTGGAGACAACACTACCAGAAATGCCCACAAAAATTGTATATTTTGCAAAGTTACAGGACTGATACTCTTGCCTGTGAAAATAGATAAAGAAGCCTTCAGATGACTCATGATTTCTGTAAATGTACAATTTAAGTTAAATTGAAGGATTAATTTTGCAATTGCATTTTAATTATCAAAAAAATACATGCAAAGTATCCCAACTGACACATTAGAAATGATATAATCAAACTTCTGAAGTGACATGATCTAAAACAAAATTGTACTTACCTATAACCTGCTTTTATTGTGGTTTATTTATATCTATAAAATATTACTCCTTTATGTCCACCTTGGTAGGAAGCTCTTGATATAGTTGATGAAATTTTGCTAAAGCTCAGGTAATAGTACATTATACCTACTTGTTACTGTCAAGATATTTTATCATAGTAAAAGCCTTCTGGGGTCCATCCAGATGAATTTCTTCAGAGTACATCCATTCTGCACCAAGAGAGCACATAAGCACCTTTTTTTCTCCATCATCTCTAAATTCTTTACATTTTTTAACAGACATTTTGCATAAAGAATTAACAGATGAGAATTCCCATGCCTATTTTTGTTTGAATTACTGTGTCCTTTAGCATCTCCTTATATGTCCAATAAACAATAATTCTCCAATTATCTGGATATCAGTGAGAAAAAAAGAATCCAAATTAATTGAGAAGATGTGGGATCTTGAATATTTAGCACTAAGGAACTCAGAAATTCTAGGTTTAGGTCCTTATCTTAGAAAATAACTAGTTAATTTCCTCATTTATAATGTGATCATTGTTTCATTAATTAATTAATTTAACTTCAAGGTAGTCATTCTTTCCTAAAATAAATCTTTATTTTGAGCCTACTATGTATCAAAAATTAGGCTAACTTTGAAGAACTCAATGGGGAACAAGACATCTTAATTGCCCTAAAATGCTTATAATCCATTAAAACAGTAGATTTTAAACTTTTTAAATTATAAATTCCATATCTGTATTTTATTTACAATTCATCCTCTTACTGGTATATAATGATTAATATTACTAACAGTAATATTATAGTAATTTCACTTAACTTTTCAAAAGTTTTAAACTTATAAACAGTTAAGATAATTATTAAATGAATAATATTTTAAACAGCTTATCATTGTTATAAAATAGTTTTGTTCTTTATAAAATACTATTGGTAAAATTTTAAATTGAAAAATTTTATTGAATATTTTATGAACTTATAAGATATATAATTGTCTTGTGATATAATGATTCTAGAGTTTTAATCTATTTATTTGAAATTTTGATTTTTAATGGCTTTCAAAACTATATTTTACTTAAAAATGATAGACTTTAATGGAGAGAGTGCACTGTTGATATCAATTAGAAATTTAAAATAGATAATACATTTCTACTGTCAATGATATCAATTAGCTTTCTGTAAAAATGCCCAGAAGAAATTATATATACAAATGTTCAACAAGTGATCCAACATCTAATACATTCTTTCTTTCATAGGTATCATCATACATTTGTCTAAATTCATAGGATGTACAATCCAAAAAGTGAACTGTAATGGTAATCTGGAGATGATTAGAATGTGTCAAGGTAGATTCATCAGGTGTAATAAAGTACCACACTGATAGGAGATGTTAATAATGGGAGAGATTTTGCATGTTTAGGGTCAGGGGGTATATGGGAAGTCCCTATACCTTCCCTTTAATTTTCCTATGAATCTTAAACCATTCTTTTAAAAAGTCATGAAAACAAAAAGAAAGAAGAAATGAGCTACCATGTCACAAAATTAATTGAAGAAACCTTAAAGTCACCTTGGTTAGGGAAAGAAGCTAGTCTGAAAGGCTATGTACAGTATGATTCCAACTTTATGACATCCTGAAATAGGCAAAACTTCAGAGGACAGCAAAATGATTAGTGGTTTCCAGCGCCTAATGAGGAGGACAAGAGGGAGGAAGAAGTGAAGCACATGGCGTTTTTAAGGCAATGAAACTATTTTGTATGATATTCCAATGGCAAATATATGGCATTTGTATTTGTCAAAAACCATAAAGCTATACAAAATAAAGAGTGAAACCTAATGTAAACTATGAACTTTAGTTAATGATAAGGTGTCAATATTGGTTTATCAATTTTAGCAAATGTGCCACACTCATTCAAGATGTTCCTAATAGAGGAAACTGTAAGAGGAGGTGAGGAAGTGTATTGGATCTCTCTGTATTTTCCACTCAATTTTATATAAACTTAAAACTGCTATAAAAATAGTATCCATTAATGATATTTTTAAAAGCAACACATTAAATTCAGGTTTTCTATAGCTACCTCTTATGCACAGCTACTTTGTTGAGTATCCTTATTGTTTTTGCATCACTTGTTGCCATCAGTAAATAAATAATGGTCTATGAACCATATAATTCCTACCATTTCAAGTCTTGAAAAGTTGTCTGTATCTGTTCATTACCCTGAAAAGCTCCTTTTGTCTATACAGGCATATGTAATATATAGTGGTCAACTTTCTTAATAGTGAAAGCCTAAATTAATCAGCTTTAATCAGTGCCTAGCAGGGTAGTTCTTTCAGTTTGCCAGGACCTATAAATTGCTTACTTGAATTTCTTACTTTTTTTGGAATTTCGTGTATTTCTATTAATTTTTGATAAATCATTTTAAAAATTGTACTTTGTTATTTGTTTAAGAGTGAAACATTTGAAAATGCACTGTG
Source organism: Eubalaena glacialis (assembly GCF_028564815.1). NCBI lineage: Eukaryota > Metazoa > Chordata > Mammalia > Artiodactyla > Balaenidae > Eubalaena > Eubalaena glacialis. Next base: position 26,856,136 of record NC_083732.1, on the reverse strand, counting down.
AAGCAAATACATGTAGACAAATTAGAATATATTTTAAATGTTATATTACATAAGCACACTTTTTGCTCAGTATTGGGTAAATTATTTCACTTCACCCTAAAGATAGAAACATACATTATATGGTTTTTGATAATTAATTTGATCATTGTTTGATTTACACTGGTTATTATTATATAGTACTACTAAATCTTGATTTCTTACCTCTATTATAAAAATTTAAAAATCAATACTTCCATTATCCTGGCATTCGATATTTCTCTCCACTCAACTTTATTCATCATTTTCTGTTATATGTTTGTCCTTTATTTATTTTTAAATGGGTACCATATACATTTTGAAATGTTTGGACAAACATTACAAACACATAAAATAAGTGAAAAATCCAATCTCACTCATTTATAATTTCTCAAGACACATACAATCTTGTTAGGTGTGATTTAGGAAATAATTAGACTTTCATCAAAATGTAACCCAACTGAGACCTACTGTGCCTGTACTCTTCTGAATATTTTCTTATAATCCCATTTGTACATTCTCCCAGATTAAAAAAAAAAAAAAAAAAAAGGTTCTTCAGTGAATTTTAAGCATTTAAAAGGATCTTGAGGTCAAAAACTTTGAAAATGCCTGCTTCAGTACCACACTGAATTGGATATTATGGGGACAATATTGGATACAAGAAGATAAACTAAAGAAGCTGGTAAAGAAATCTAGGTGAGGGATGGTGGGAATGTGGGTAGTGATTATGGAGAGAAGCAGGTGAATCTGAATAAATTTTTGTAAGTAGTTTTGAAGAGTTTTATAACTAATTGGTTAAAGAATTGAGAGGCAGTAGTCAGAGACCACACACAAGTTTTCAACTTAGACAACACACAGTCACCCTTCAAATGGGAAGGAAAAAAGACAAGAATTTATTCAATTTCTTTTAAACTGATTTTTCAAAACACTTGCTTGGTATCTGTGAGAACCCAAGCATGTCCTGAAGTATATACTTCTCACTATATTACATCTTTTTATTTATGTTATTGCTTTCTTGTAAAAATTTATGTTATTGCTTTCTTGGTGCATTACCTTATTGAAAAACATTTAGAAATTTAGGAATTTTTCTGTTTTATTAATAATATGTCCAAGAAATTGAGAGTGGTAGAATATTAATGACATGTTTATATAGCTCTTTTTGAAGTGGATAAAGTGTTTGACAGTTTAGACCTATTATTACATTTTTTCAAAAAATCATGGTAATGTTTATCAGGGATTCTTTCAATTGTATAAATATTTTACAAATCACTTTAAGAATTTTTTTTTTTAAAGAATGTTCAGTCTCTATGACTGCTCTGAATATTAAATCTGAGTAGGGTTATCAATGCTTGAAAAAAATCTCAGAAGTGAAAATATTTATCCAACAATTTCATGTTCAAGCTGCTAATGAAATCAAAGTCAATAAAAATTATGTAGAAATATTCAATAATACAACATGTCCAGTTAATTTTGCTTAGTTTTACCTGACTCAACTATTGATCCAAATTACCATCCTTTCTTATAGGAGTATTAAACTGCCACATAGAATACAACTCTTATATCTAAAATTTTAATAGATTGAATTTAGGAAATTATTCAGATAAAGATGATCAACATATTTCATATTTAATCTCTCCTCTTGTATTACTTTGTAGGTTCTTATACTACTGCCCATTCTGAATGTACAAAATGCTTGGTCTGCCTCTTCTCTTTTTTATCATAATTTTTAAATTCTATCCCTTAGAACCAAATACATGAATAAATAAAAGAGAAATGTCATTCCTTTTGACATTTTGGCTGAAAATCAAAAGAAAAATATATATCCTTTCATTTTTCACATTTACTGTGCAGAAACCCAACCAACACTTAGGATTTTACACATGGAGAGGATATTAAATGTTCAATCCAACACCAACTTTCCACTTTTCTTTATGGTAGTCACCTGTTTACCAAAAGAAATATGCTGCCATATAAATATCTCAATAGAAAAAAATATCAAGTGGCTAAGTGGTCTGCTCAGAAGAAAATTAATCTATTTCAGTGACAATATTAAAATTTTTTAATCAATTTAAAATGTAGTATTGAAAATAAATAGGAAACTTTATGATCGTATTGAACAACAACAAAAGTGAAAACCCAACTCCTTCAAATGGAATAAAATGTAATTGTGTACTTCTCTCATTCTCTCTTTATCATTTCTACATACAATATTGTTTTTACTTACTCAAAACTTTGTTTGGTTCATTGTTCATTTCCCATTTAGAATTAAGATGGTATTTTGAGGAGTAGAAGCATTTCATGTACAACAGTTCCAATAAGATGAGCTGGTTCATAGATATACTAAATATTGCATACAGTGAACCCGCCTTCCTCAAAATAAACTGGGACATTAAAATTTGGGAATAAAGGGTGGATGGGGGTGGAAACAAAAAAATGTAAAGTTGAGAAGTACATTATATATGAACTTTGTATTTCTTCTCAGCCTCTCCCAACTACCTCCCTCTTCTTTATCTTGGCTCGCACCTTACTCATACGAGGTTGTCCCTTTAATTCTGGACTTCAGTAAAACAAACATCAGGCAGGTTTTGGGATCTAACTTCGTGGGAACCCAACATGAAGGGTAGAGGAGATAGTTCCCACTTGGGATGCACCATAAGCAATAGGAAATTAGATGAGAGAGAACCAAGAAATACATGCTTCCTTCTCTCTGTCCAACCTGGTACTATCAGTAGTGTGGTTTCTCCTTTCAACCTTTCCATAGCGAATTTGTCTGCAGAGCAACTGGATGTCAAAAATCATGTCTTTTCAGGTGGAGAACATAACACAATCACATTGCATCTTATCTTTCTTTGCCTAATTTCTTTTTTTAAATCACCTTCATTATCTTTGCCTTGCACCTCTCAAATAAAGTGTTAGTACTTATGGTATTGTTTAAAGAAGAGTAAGGTTAAGGAAGGTTATAACCACTCCAATTTAGGACACAGAATAAATGCTACCTTGAGGCATTCCCGTTTCTTTCATAATTAGTTTTATTTCTCTTGAAAAAAAAAAGAAAAGAAAAGAAGAAGAAGAGTGAGAAGGAACGATATCAGTGAAGAGCTCTAAATGGATAAAGAACTTCTTATCCATAGCCAGATCATTTCTTACCATCCACAGTCAATCAAGCTTTCTTTTGAATAGTGTTAGTTGGTATATGTTTTCCCATCCTTTTATTTTTTCATTTATTTGGTCTTTGTATTTAAGGTAGATTTCTTGTAGGCAGCATATATTAGTAAGAGGCTTCATTTTTATTCAATTTGACAATCTCTGCCTTTTAATTGTTGTTTTTAGGCTATTTATATTCAATGTGAATATCATCTGGTTTGAATATATAATATTGCTATTTGTTTTCTATTTGTCTCATCTCCTTTTCCCCCTATCCTTTCTCTATTTCTCTCTTATGGTTGATTTAATTGAATATATTTTTATGTTTGATTTGTATAGGTTTTATTTGCTTCTTATCTGTATCTCTTTTTTTTTTCTTTTTATAGAATTTACAATCATTGCTCTAGGGTTTACAGAATAAAATGTTAATATAATCACAGTTTACCTTCTAGCAGTATTATACCACTTCACATACAGTATAAGAACCTTAAAATAATATAAGTCCAATTTTTCCTGCAGCTTTGTACTATTTTATGTGCTATTTTATTGTACTGTATGAACTCCACCATCTATTGTTACTATTTTGCCTTTAGACACTTGTCTTTTACAGATATATAAACAGTAAGAAAAAAAGTGTTTAAAGTATTTACCCAAATATTTTCATTGCTTTTTCTTTTTTAAGTTAATCCTAATTCCATCCATATTATTTTTTAACCTGCCTGAAGAGTTTCCTTTATTCTTGTTTATAGTGTTGTCCAGCTGGTGATGCATTATTTCAGCTTTTTATGTATGAAATGTTTTTTATTTCAAACTTTTTAAGAGTAAATTTTGTTGGATACATAATTCAAATTTATTTCTTATTTTCTATTCAATTTTTTTGGATGTTGTCTGACAGTCTTCTGTTTTGAATTGTTAGCTGTTAGTCTAATTTTGTTTTTCCATATATGTGTCTGTTTCCTCTGAATGCTTTCAAGATTTTCTCCACATACCTGGTTTTCAGAAACATATGATGTGCATTTATGTGGTTCTTCAATGTCTTCTGCTTGGAGTTCATAGAGATTCTTAACTCTGTGGATTGATACTTTTTACCAAATTTTGAAACATTCTCAGCCATTATTTCTTCTTTCCTTTTGGGACCCCAACTACACTTATTTTAAACCACTTGATATTGTTCAAACATTCACTAATAATCTGTTTTATTTTGATCATTTGGGTTTTTTTTCTCTGTGTTTCATTTTGCAGAGTTTCTATTTCCAGTGTTTTTGTTCCTTAATCTTTGATTCCACAGTGTCTAATCTGCTGGGTATATTCTGTCTCAAACATATATTCACTCTAAATTCAATATGACTCTTCGTTATATCATCCATTTCTTTTATCATTTCACAATTTTCTCTATCTTTTTGAACAAATGAAGCAATGTATATTATATATGCTTGCCTACTATTTCTAACATCTGTCTCATTTCTGGAATTGTTTCTATTGACTGATATTTTTGCCATAGTATGTGTTGTATTTTTCTGCTACTTTGCATGCCTGAATTTGTTTTTAATCAGATGACAGGTATGGTGAATTTTGTCTTTATTTTTAAAATTGTCATTATTTTCAGAGGCACTAAAACAAGATGAATTAGAAAGGAGATGGAGGAGGAGCAGCCGGTATAATGAGGTGAAATCAAGGGAGTATGGAGTTCCAGAATCCAAAAGAATTAAGTTATAATTTTTCTAGATCAGGAGTCAACAAATTACAGGCTACAACAACTGATTTGTTTTTGTCTATAAATTTTTTCACAGTTGCCACAGAGAATGTATGTATGGCTAGGAAAGACTAAAATACTATCTGAAACTCTAAGGAAAAAGCTGCAACCCCTTTTCTAGAGACTGGAATATATTTGGAAACAAGACATAGTTTCTAATCACAAAGAGATATGGTCCTCTTTCATAATACCTATATAATTTTAATAAAATAAACCAAAAGATTTTCTTGACTGATTGCTTAAATAGAATGTTAACTAGATGGATATAGGAAACATTACCGATCATCTGTGTATCCTTATACATCTAGCTTAATGCTTGTTAAATACTAGTCTTTCTGTTTGTCAAAGAAAGGAAGGAAGGAAGGAAAAAAGAGATGAAAAGAGGAAGAGAAGAAGAAACTAGGAGAGAGAAGGAGAAGGATGGAATAGGAAGATGGAAAGAAATATATATTTGATAATATAAAAAAGCAATTTTTTCAGATATATATTCATGAATTTGACATCCGTCATGTAATTTTCTTGGTAGCATATATATTTGTTGACCAAAATATGATTTCTTACAGTTGTGAGTGCTTCTAATTCCCTTATGACCATTGGAGCATTACTGCACTAATTTCTAAGTTATGTGAATTTGCAAATGAAAACTCTCTCATTACTCATATTAATCAGTTACTTCATGCCTTTTTGAAAAAAGTTTTTGGCACTGTATATATTGTTTTCCTATAGATTGTTTGAAGGTAAATAATTTATTCCTTTTTAAATTATATTTTATGACATATTTATTCTTTGGGTTAATTTTGTTTCTACCACAATATTCTTAAGCATTTTAATATCAATTATTTGGGGCCTTGCCAGAGATGAGTATCATGTAATATTAATTATATCATTAAAAAGCCAATAAATTATTAAAAATATATCCAGTTGAAATAAAATGAGTAAAACTACATATTTTTAAAAATCCTTATTATGAAATATAAGACACCCATAAAATTATAGGTTCTTATGCAAAAGGTTGATGATAGTGCTTCAGGGTCAACTCTCTAATTATAGTTTAGTAAGATTAATATTAAAATTAAGTTACATTACGAGAGAATTTACCAACTAGTATTGAGAAGAGTCCTTGAAGCAGAGAAATGCCTAAGGAATGTCAAACTGGGACAATAATTTGCTGAGTACAATTAATGAAAGATCAAGAGTTGAGGGAATCTTGCAAATTAATGGAAAAAGTTAAACTCACTACTGTAATTTCCAGGCAGTGTATGTATTGTTATTTAATTTACTTATATTCTTGCACTTACTATTTTTTGAACACATGAAATCATTCTTTAAATTTCATTAATGTTAATTTTTATTTTTGTTAAATTATGACATTCAAGTTGTTCAAACAGTTTTAAAGTGCTAAAAAACATTATGACATCAATAACAATAACAAAAGTTCCTCTTTCATCACTTTTTCAACACTTCTCCTTGCCCAGAGGAAACCACCACTCTCAATAGTTAGATATGTTCATGTGTGTGTGTGTTTTGAAATGTATCAACGTATATTGAAACCAATAACATTATTACATCTCCTAATTCTTTGTTTTTAAACTTTTTAGTGACTTCCTTTACTGGGGATAAGATTTTAGCTCACTTTCAAGTCCGCAATTTTTTTTCATTCATGCCCCCGATAAATATCTTCAGTTCTGGTTAAATTCATATTTAGTATTTTGGTTATTGTAATTACATAAAAATAATTTAATACAGAACCAAATAGTTTTGTATGGTTATATTCTCCTTCTTGAACTTTTATTTTTACTGGAGTTAGCCACTGATACATTGAGAACTGTTTTCTTTTCCACTTTTTTCAGTTCCTGTAATGTATCTTATTTTGTTACAAACTGTGTACTGTTCTAAACTGTGCAACATTCATTATGTGAAACATTCTAAAATCAAACAATTATGTGCCTTGGCACTATATTTTTTTATTCCTTGTGCAAAGTACATAGATGACATTTTCAATCTGGGGATGCAGAAACATCTGATCTAGAAAACATTCTTGAAACTTTCAAGATGATCTTTTTTGCATCTTCTAAATTCATATTCTAGTTTTCTTAATATTCTCTTCTTATTGACTTCCATTTATTTTCTTCTATTTTTTTTAAGAGAATACCTCATCTTCATCTTACATTCTATAAACATCTACATTTGGACCAAACTATTTTAATTTCCAACATCTATTTTCTGATTGTTAATTTTTAATAGCATTTTGTATTTGTACCATGAAATACAACACTTCATCTCTCCAAAAAAAAGTAATTATAATGTATTTAACTTGTCTTTTTACCTCTTCATTAATTTTGTTGTTTCTGGGCTCCCTTTCCCTATTCATTTGCATTCGTCTCTGGCTTCCATTTTGGAAGTTTTCCTTGATTATATGGTAATCCTTGGCTGTCCATTCTTAATTAAGAGTGATAACACTAGTTTATTTCTGGGCTCTCTATTCTGTTCCATTGATTGATGTGTTTGTATTTATTCTAATACCATAATGTTTTGATTACTATAGCTTTATAATATAGTATGAAATCAGAAAGTGTGATGTTTTCAGCTTTGTTCTTCATTCTTAAGATTGTTTTGGCTATTTGTGGATTTTTTTGGTTCCATAAGGATTTTAGGATTTTTTTCTATTTCTGTAAAAAATTTCATTGGAATTTTGATAGGGACTGCACTGAATATATATTGATAGATTGCTTTGGATATATGAGCATTTTAACAATATTAACTATTCTTATCCATGAGCATGGAATATATTTCCATTTATTTGTGTTCTCTTCAATTTCTTTACTCAATATCTTATAACTTTCAGGGTACATATCACCCCCTTGATTAAACTTATTCCTGATATTTTATCCTTTTTTAATGCAGTTGTAAATGGGTTTGTTTTCATAATTTCTCTGACAGTTCATTGTTACTATATAGAAATGCAAGTGATTTTTGTATGTTGATTTTGTATCCTGCAACTTTCTTGTTAATCGAAATTTGCTGAGAGTAAAACGTAAATATTATCACAAAAATTAAATAAATAAATAATTAAATTAATTAATTAAATTAATAAATTAACTAGAGGGGGTAATTCTTTCTATATATATATATATATATATATATATATATATAAAATGACTACAATGGACACTATAGGCATCTTACAATTTTGTCAATTATATCTGAATAAAGCTGATTTTTTTTTTAAAGCAAAAAATAAAGAAGTAAATAAGTGATGCATAAAATATTGATTGGGAGTGTTTTGTGTTTTGGAAATGAAGCTGGCTACAGATCATTCAGACTTGCTACTAAAAAACAGTTGGGTGACCAGTCAGCTTTTTCACTAAGGAATTCAAAATAGAAATATTTTCTTCAGTTTCTACAGAAAAAGAAAAAGCAACTCCAATCTCCTTCCTTGTGATATATGCATCACAGTTGGCATTTGCAAGTTGGAAACGTGTATGGGATGAGGGTCTCACCATTCAATAGGCAGATTAATATTTAACCTCTCTGATTTCACAATGTCTATTTCTTATGCTGCTGGTACTTAGGATCTTTAATTTTTTTCTTTCTTGATTTACATTATCTAGATAAGAAATAGGGGATAGTAAACACGTGACTTATTGGATTAGGTAATTTAGTTTAGTATGCTTTAAAATCTGATACTAAGTAGGTAGAAATCATTCAACCAGTCATCATTGACATCTAAAATATGCTTTTGGTATAATTAAGTTGTTTTATTTAATATAAAAATGCAAAGACAAATGAAGATAATCATTTATTTTTAATTTTTACTTTACATATCTGGAATTTTTATTTCTCCTTCAAGCTTTGTCAGAAATGAATGATTATTTTCTTTAAACTTTGTCTGAAATTAATTTCTCATTGTTGTATGTTTACAGTGCAACATCTACAGAATCAATACAGAATCTTACACACACACACACATACAATCTTAAGGGTCTCTTATTGTTAACACTAGTTGTGGTAGCATTATATCTGCTTTAAGACGTTATTGGCAAGAAATAATTAGAAGAGTTATTTCTGATTCCCAGTGTCTTTATTTACCAGATGCTATGTAACCATACTATTTCTGGGGTTAACACATGTAGTATGTTGGATATATCAAAATGATACCTAAATATTTTAGTCAAATTTCTGAAGCATTATAATAAAAATATTTGTTAAAATTTAAAAAATATATTTTCTTTTCAAATTTAGAATTTAGAATTTCTTTACTTATAAAACCAACATTCTATTTTATTATACTACACCAATTAACCTTCAATTACCCTTTAATAAAAAAATAATAAAAGTATGGCATATAAATTAAGAAAAGGTAATATTAACTTAATTCTAAGCCTCTTTTCAAAGTAAAAAAAAAAGTAAGATAAAAGTAAAATGGTACAAAAGTAGACTTTTTAAATGTTTTCACAATATTTTATGGCATCCTAGATAAGTAAACTGTTCATCCATAGCTATCTTGATTTTATTTCAGAACTTTGGTAACATAATTCTGCTTAGGGAAATTTAAAATATTGTTTAGATTTAACAGAAATGCATGAAATTTTACTTTTTCTAAGAAGATTAATTAACATCCTAACATCATTAGTCTCCCTTATATATTGCCATTAGAGACCTTAACTTTCTAGAATAATGCATTGCTAAACATATATTATAGTGGTACTATTTAAACAGTGAAACTAAGTTTAGTCAGCAAAATATTTTGCTAGAGGAAGCTGTGCAGGAAAATGGAATATTTCTTGTCATAAAGGGAAAAGAGTTGTTTCTGGGTAGTGAGATGCTAGATTCTCATGGCTTGATAATTTGTATTATAATTCAAAGCTAGCCTGAGTAATTAGTAAGTTCATCTAAGAATTGCCTGCGTTCTACAGTACATAGTATTGATGGATGACAGAGACGAGAAATATTGAAAAAAAAGAAAAGGTCAACATTAGATAACTCACATAAAAATACAGATATTTTGGGGGTGAGAATAATCCAAATCCCTTGTAATACCATACCAATTAGACTGTTTTGAAGAAGATTTGCTACAAAAAATTTACTCCCTGAGGACTAACTTTCTAAACCTATTTTATTTGAATTATATAATCAATAAATATATTTACCAGGTTTAGAAGAAATACTACAATTCCTTCATTATTTCCAACTAAATCTCTGGCTGTATTGTTCACCTAAAGAAGGTCAGTCATCTGCACCAAGATTTCAGAGCTTCTTTTACCTATATAACAAAGATTGTGCATGTTCATAATTTGAATTGAGCTAAAATGTGCAGCCATAACCAATTTGCCGTATGTCCATAAGATCGTGCCATATAGTATAGCCTAAAAATATTAATTCTTTTGAAAACCTTCTTGGAAATTGGAATCACCTGCTCCTTGTGTCTTGCTCAGTTTAACTATGGGTATACAGATAATGACAATCTCTAAGTGTTTTTGTGATATCTAGAGTCTGTAATCAATTAATTTTAAAAATCTTTAATCCTTAACGGTTGGCAGAGAGAAAATTTGTCATTTTTTCATAAGATCAGTTATTAAGGGCACACACATACATATGCTTAATTCTGTATTTTCTCTCTGTTAGAAATAAATGCTCACTAATACCTTTTTGTTTTATTAAGGAAAAATGTCTACATGAAATCCTAGAACAATTGTCAAATATGTTCTACTAATAAAATGTTGAATTTATCAACCTACTCTGATGAAATATAAAGCTTAGCGTTTGCATTATCTCTGCTTATTAAATGTAATATATTTGATGTAATTGAATTAAACACTGGATCACGTAGATTTTTAAAAATTGCTCAATTCATTTTTTCTCAATAAAGACAATTACATTAAATCAATTAATGCAGACATTCCAGTATCTTTCTGATAATACCTAATAGGTTGGTTGCAATCAAGTAAGGAAACAAAAATATCTATGATAGGTAATTTCTATATCACTATGATAGAAAATTACTCATTTTATTATTTACTTCATAGGTAGTTATCATTTATATCATATTCATAAATAGACATAATGAAATAACTTTTTTTCCCCATTCTTATTCCATATTGTCAAATGTATTCTATTAGTAACGAAGACTCTAACTTACTCTAGATTCACCAGTATTTAAGTTGCCATTAACAAGGTAACAATATCAGCTACAACAGTATATTTCTTAAGTTTTATCTGTTTGGGAATAATACATGTTTGGTATCTGATGTTAATGTTAATAGAGAGTTGTTAACAGACATGATAAAATGAAAGGTGAAAATCAAGTAAGATTAAGGTACTTACAGTTAAGTATCACTATTTTTAATATGTCCATGGATAAAAATTTTATTCCCTCACACAACAGATAAGTTCAAATATTATAGTCATTAGAAATATTTATATATTCTAACCTCAATGGGAAAAGAAATGCATTCAGTACAATCTTATTATGTGTCAAGTATATGCCCAGACTTGGCAGGATGGATAATATTCCTAGGACACATTTCTTCATATTATTAACCATAAAATACAATTGATTAGGGGTGAATATCTTAATCTTATGTTTTACGATATGGTATCAAATATCTACTCCTCAAAAAAAGCATTCCTCTAATTTGACATTTATTCTCCTTAGAGACTAAATTGTCTTTGATATAAAATTTGTCACATTTCATACTTGTCTAAGGCTTCCTTTGGAAATTTTCTATATTCTCTTCACATTCTGTGCCAGGTACCCATTTATTGTCCCTTTGCTCCAAATTCACTCTTTACTACCTTCTCTGCAATAATGGACCACTGCCATATGTACATATGATAAAGCTGCCACTGAGCCTTCTCCAAAGACTATACACAAGAGTGATGAAATAGGGGAAAATTAAATACCCATATATTTTAGAGACTTTGAAACACTGACTCAGAATGAACACTAATTCCTGTGGGCCCACTATTCCACTGTGGTCTACCAAAGTGGGAATTAGGGTGCTCTGGTGATAGATAGAGACTTAAGACAGACTCACAATAGGTCCAGTTGGTCTGTAGTTTCACTATACATTTTTGTCTCAGTTCCTGAAACTGTAATTGGAATAAGCATACTTAGTAATTGGAAGAATCCTCACATTTGCTTCTACAAGCTAAGTGAAAGCCCCTGAAACCTTCCCTGTACCAAGAAAGTACACCAGAAGTAATATCATAGAGATTAAGTCCACATTAAAGACTTAAAAGGAAAAGTGTGTTGCTATCTATCTCAGTTCCATTTAACCCATCAGTTTGACTTCTGCTCAAGTCAGCTGGATCTTGGAAAGTGAGGCAGACCATCAAAAACATTATCAGGTGATGACTCCTATTTCAGCTGCTCTCCCTGATATAGTATCTTTACTGGAAGAGATCAGTACATCCCCTGGTCCTTGGTATCCAGCTATTTACCTTGTTGATGTCTTTTTTTCCATATCAATTTGCAAGGACCACCTGAAGTAGTTTGTTTTTACTCACAAGAGCCACAATATAACTTCACACTGTTGTCTCTAGATTGCATAAATTCTTCTGCTCTCTGCTACAATATAGTCCCCAGAGATCTTCATTATTTTGGTATCAAGAAAACATCACACTGGTCCTCTATATTGAAGACACTGTGATGATTAGAACTGATGAGCTGGAAATACAGGTACTTTATGACCTTAGTAAGACATCTGGAAACTAGAGGATGGAAGATAATGCCAGAAAAATTCAGGGGCCACTATGCCAGGGAAACTCCTGAGGGTTTAATGATATTGGGGATTAATGAAATACCCCTCCCAAAGCAAAAGACAAGTTGCTTCAGTTTGTGCTATCTATCTAGGAAAAACAAGGCAAATGCTTGATGGACATCTTATAAGTTTGGAGTTGACATAAACAATATTTGAGAGTGTTACTTTGACCCATATACAGTCAACCAGTTTCAAGTGGGTATCAGAACAGCAGATTTTGCAGCAATTTAATAAGACTGAAGTATAAGTTGCATGACCATTTGGGCTTTACAGTCATATGATACTTGAAAGATTTGTCATAAATGAAGATGCTTGGTGCAGTCTGGCAAGAACCAACAAAAGGGTCATAGTGCAGACCTATAGAATTTTGAAACAAATCTATGCCCTCTTCTTTGGATAACTATTCTTTTGCAAAAAAGCTTCTGTTTACTATTGGGCACTGGTAAATATGGAAAGCCTAACATTTAACCATCAGGTGACCATGCAGCTTCCCATCTTGAACTTGGTGCTGTCTGACCCACCTAGCCATAATGTTGAGTGAGCACAGCTGCAATCAGTCATTGAATGAAAATGGTATATAAGAGACCATGCTTGGACAGGTCCAGAAGGTAGAAGAAAGTTGTATAAGCAAGAAGCTGAGACTCCTTTCATACCAACTCTAGTTGCATTGCCTTCTCTTCCACAGTCCATGCCTATGACCTCCTTACAAGTAGTTGACTGTGGGAGAAAAAATTCTGAGTCTGATTTACAGATGGGAGTTCAAATATGTAGGATGTATATCAAAACTGAGTACCCAAAGAGAGGACTGTATGAATTATGAAGTCATTGCCTCTCAGCTCCAAAATTACATTTCAGAGCCTCTGTTATGGCAATGGACTAGATTCCGGCGCTGATACAATATGTGGTTGATTAACCTTGTGGGTACATGAGGACATCTGGTGGTTCTGTGCCTTAGGCATACATCCAGAGCTGTCAGTTTCTTGGCAACCTCTCAGCTCCAGCCCCAACTTGGTGATCAAATTCCTGGGTCCCTTTTTCATGGACATTGTATGCTCCAGGCCTCGTGATAGCCCAAATGTCCCCACTCTTCAGCAGTCCCTCCATCAGCTACGGCGCCACTGCACCCAGAGGTCTGCTGTAGTTCTCCTACAGCAGAGCCCTGACTTGCTTTGTGTACCCACCTGACAACTGTTACAATAGCTCTTTGCTTGGTAACCCAAGGAATTTCCCTGCCTTCTAGTAGACTGCAACCACACCTTCTCCAATGAGGTATGAGTCTCAGCTTTAGTGAAGAGGCCTTCCTTCCAAGTTTGATTTTCTTTGGGACCCTTCATCAGCTCTAGGGCAGCCTCTTGCATTCTCTTCATATGTTTATAGTTATTTTCTTATTATAGCTTAGTAAGTCTTTATATTAAATGTCTCCTGTTAATTACTATGAGATTGCCTTGCCTTTATTGAATCCAGACTGATACATAATCATTTTATTATTTAGAGACTATTAGTAAATAGAGATAGCGTGACTATTATTTGATCTCCCATGACTATTCACTGCTCATTCCCACTCTTCCATTCTCTAGTACACACCACCATAAAGGAAATTTCCCACAGCCTATACTTTTTCTAACTATATGACGCATAATCATATTTGTGTTGCTATTGCCAAGCTATAACACCTTTGCTAAGGTCCCTAATCTCAGTACTCTCTCTTTAAATATATTTTCAGAAACAAACTAACACTCCTCTCTATTAACTATTCCAAATTAATCTTAGGATTTTTAAAAAAAAATCATTGTTCCCTTTCCTGCAAAGAGATTTATCCCACACTCTCAATGAGGAAATCATTGTTCTTTCATGGTTATCTTTGCTCTAATGAGAGTCAGGGCAGGTATCCTGTTCTTACAATTTGCATATATACCATCTAGGATTAGATTTATTATCTTTACTTCTCTTATATAGCTTATCTCTATTTTCTGTTAAATCTTATACAGGAGTATTTAGGCACTTCTTAAGGTGCTTTACATCCTTAGATGAGAATGTGATCTTGTGGGTGCTCAATGTGATTTAACCAATGAGAGACAGATACTTTAAATAGTCCCTTCAAAAAAATAACTATGTAAACAAATATTGTGTTTTAGAAGGTTATGTTCTTATGGACTTAAGAGCTTAGCCCCAAGGAAAAAAGGGCAATGGCATAGTCAGAGCTGATTTATTTTTAAATTCTGACAAGAATCTATCAGTTCAAAAAGTGTCACCAACTGACAAGCACTACATCAGGAATCCAAGCAATAAGAAAAAAAATTATCAAGACGTGTTGCATGTGTGCTAGTGATAGGAGCTCTATTAATTGTAGTCCCATTAAATGCTATGATTTAGACTAACTGTATCAGGTGATAGTCCTAGATGTTGGTATGTGGTTTTTCTCTCCTATCAATCTCAAAGTTATCTGAATGTTATAGCTGCATTATGAATGGGATTAAATTAAGAGCCTTACCACCAGTGTTTAGAGTGTGACCATATGACATGAAGCCAAAATAGTGAATTGGTGAGTTGAAATCCCAGGTGGAGAACAGAAAGCTCATGGCCTGACATAACTAAATTATTGAGATGATTGTTTTTCTCTGAGGTGGGGAGCAGAGGATAAATAAATTGTGACAGTAGAATTTGTCTACTTCAAAGCAGTAAAGCAAAATAACTTATCTGAAACATAAAACTGCCATTGATGCAAATACTCAAATAGTGCATTGCAAATTATATATATGTGTGTGTGTGTGTGTGTGTGTGTATATATATACATATATGAATGAAGGAACCATGAGTGCTAGCAATGTGGAAAAATTTACGATTTGAAATAATTTGGGTGTTGTAAGTATTTTTGAGCTACTGACACTGGAGCATTGATTGAAGTAGTGACGGAATTAGTAACAATTTTTTTTGTTTGGATTTCACTTTGTATACAAGGAGATAATGTTTCTGAACCAAAGCCATCTCAGGTATGGGGAGAAAACCAGCATTGTACTGAATTATTTTTAAGGATAAACATTTTGATGCAAATAATTTTCTTTTTAACTTGTTAAGTGGTAGTTTCCTTGCCTCACAGGCATAGCTTCTATCTTCCTTTCTATGAAAGGAAATTCAATTTAGGAATTTGTCCTAACAAGAGTTAAGTAGAAAGCAAAAATTTGACAAATGAAAACAGATATTGGAAAACCTGAGATTATTTTGTTTAAACCTGAGTTTCATATAAGCAAGAAAAGGATACGTAGCAGAGATCATAACACAGCAGAATATATAAATAGTCACAATGTAAATCATTAAAATCTAAGTGATTTAAACATTATTAGAGAATATAAAATGTCAATAATGAGTCTTGTCATTAGATTTCAAATTTTAAAATAAGTATAAACTTTTAAATATATTAACATATTAAATATTAACGTATTAAAATCCACTATACAGCATTTGCTGTGTAAAGCACTGATTTCAGGTGTATTTTGGATACATTATTTTACTAAGGCAAATTATAAAACATAGAATTCTCCCCAGTAGGTATTCTGATTCATCTGATTAATTATCTAAAACTTTAGGGAAAGACCTACTGTTACCAGACTGTTTAAAACTTGCAATAAGTAGTAAGCCTCAATCACTGCTAACCTATTGATTCTGATTAATCCTGTAGTGATTAAAATACATTAAATGATCTTTAATGTACTGAGTTCTTGAATTTCTAAAGTAAATTGAAATTTAAAAACTTAAACAGAATGATATGTGAACTCATTTCAGATATTGTGAAAAGGGTTTTAATATTCTCTGCTTGTTTTCTTTCTTGGTAAACATCAATCTGTGGGTGTAATATTAAATTTCAAAAGACTAAATATTAGTCTTTTATAAAAGGCTTTGCTATTTTATATGTATAGTTAAAAGATAATTAAATATATAACTAAGAATTTATATTTATTAAGGCACAAGACTCTCTAAGACAATTTTTTAGAGCAGTTTTAGGTTCACAGCAAAATTGACAGGAAAATAGAGATTTCCCATATATTCCCTGCTCCCTCACGTGTATTGCCCTTCAATTATCAACATCTCATCAGAGTGGTGTATTAATTACAATTGATGAACCTATATAGACACATCCTAATCACCCAAAATCCATAGTTTACATTAGAGTTTACACTTGGTGCTGTACATTGTATGGATTTGGAAAAATGTATAATGACATATATTATCAATCATTATGGTATCATACAGAGTATTTTAACTTCCCTAAGAATCCTCTGTGTTCTGCCCTTTTCTCCCTACCCACCAACGCCTTACAACCACTGATCATTTACTGTCTCCGTTGTTGTGCCTTTTCCAAAATGTCATAGAGCTGGCATCCCACAGTATGTAGCATCTGCAGATTGGCTTCTTTCACCTAGTGATATGCATTTAAAGTTTTCTCCACGTCTTTTTTTTTTTTTTAATAAATTTATTTATTTATTTATTTATTTATTTATTTATTTATTTATTTATTTTTGGCTGTGTCTGGTCTTCGTTTCTGTGCAAGGGCTTTCTCCAGTTGCGGTGAGCGGGGGCCGCTCTTCATTGCGGTGTGCGGGCCTCTCACTGTCGCGGCCTCTCCCGTTGCAGAGCACAGGCTCCAGACGCGCAGGCTCAGTACTTGTGGCTCACGGGCCTAGCCACTCCACGGCATGTGGGATCTTCCCGGACCGGGGTACGAACCCGTGTCCCCTGCATTGGCAGGCGGATTCCTAACCACTGCGCCACCAGGGAAGCCCTCCACGTCTTTTCATGGCTTGATAGCTTATCTCTTTCCAGCACCAAATAATATTCCACTGACTGGATGTATCACTGCTTATTAATCTATTCAGCTAGTGAAAGACATCTTGGTTGCTTCCAAGTTTTGGCAAATATGAATAAAGCTGCTATAAAACTTTTGTGTAGGTTTTCATGTGAACCTAAATTCTCAAATGCTTTGGGTAAACATCAAGGAGAGTAACTGCTGTATCAGGTGGTAAGAGTACTTTTACTTTTGTGAGAAACCACGAAATTATCTTCCAAAGTGTCTGTCTGTTTCATTTTTGAATGAGAGTTACTGGTGCTCCACATCCTCACCAAAATTTGGTGTTGTCAGTGTTCAAAATTAGGATTTTGGCCCTAACAGGTGTGTAGTGGCATCTTGTTATTGTTTTAATTTACATTTCCCTGATGATAAATGATGCAGCACATCCTTTCATTTGCTTACTTTTCATCTGTGTAGCTTTTTTCCTGAGGTGACTGTTAACGTCTTCGGCCCACTCTTAATAAGGTAGGTTGTTTTCTTATTCTTGAGTTTTAACAGTTCTTTGTATATTTTGGAGAACAGTCCTTTATCAGATGCGTATTTTGCAAGTATTTCTCCTAGTCTGTGGCTGGTCTTCTCATTCTCTTGATGTATTTCAGGGAGCAGAACTTTTTAATGTTGATGAAGTTCAGCTTATCCATTATTTCTTTCACAGATCATGCCTTTGATGTTGTATCTAAAGTCATTGTCATTCCCACGGTCATCTAAGTTTTCTCCTATGTTATCTTTTAGAAGCTGTATAGTTTTGCACTGTACACAAGACTGTCTTTCCTAGACACTTTCTCATTATTAATGTCATTAGTGTATATGAAGGTGTTCATGAACATGAATAAAATATGTTTTTATAAACATAAACACAATTTAATAATGGCTTGAACTTGTTCACTACCTCACCACATGTATTTGTAAGTATAGTTTAGTATTTGTATCAGGAAAAATCTATTATGTTTGTAGAAAATGAATTTATTTAAATCTTAAATGTGCTTAAACATAAAAAATAGAGCAATACTTGTAATTCTCATAAGATTCATTCAACATACCTATTTTAATTGAGACAAAAAAGCTAATGTAAATGATCACAAATTAAACTTTTTATTAAATTTTCATTGACATCTTCTGCAAAATTATATCATGTATAGTTCTCAGATCTCCAAAATACCCAGAGCTCCATGTCAAAATTAATTAAAGTTAGATTATAATGCCACAATTGAGAATGTTAACTTAATTGGTTATTTGGGAATTAAATATTTTCCAAAAAATTTTTTCTGAAGTTTTTCTGTTGCTATTTTTTAATATATCATTAATGTTTTAGTAGTTTATTTCATTAAAGGAGAAGTGTTTTAATGTGCAATGTTGAAGTGTATAAATAAGTCTAAAGTGGATTATTTTATAAATGTAATAATTCTCTTATACAGAGAAAAGGTACTGAAAGTAATGAATTGTGATGGAATTAGAATTAAAATTAGAATCAACATTAACTACAGAACAGAAGCAAATTTAGAGAAAGTAAAATCTTGTAGGTCCAAGATATCACAGCCTAATTTAGAAATATTAAAGTACACATGAAAACAATATATTATTTTTTCCAAAACATTTAATTTTGGACTAATTTTAGACTTAAAGAAAAGTTGCATAAATAGTACATATAGCTTCTGTATATTTCTCATCTTCCCCTAATAATAATGAGTTTGTAAATAAATATATAATTATCAAGAACAAGAAGCAAATATTGGTACAATATTATTGACTAAATTATATACCCCATTCTAATTTCAATATTTTTCCTACTAATATTTTTCTGTTCCAGGATCCTACTGAGGATCTCACATTGCATTTCATTAGGATTTCTCCTTAATCTCTTCCAGATCATAGCATTTCTTCAGTATTTCCTTGTCTATTGTGATCCTGAAACTTAGGAAAAGTTCTGATCAGTTATTTTTAAAATGTCCTCAACTTGGATTTGTCTGATGTTTTTCCATGCTTGGGATGAGGCTGTACATTTTAGGTGGGAATACCACAAAATGATATTCTGCCCTTCTGAGGATATCATAGCCTGGAGTTCATAATGCCAATATGTCTTGTTATTGGAGATATTTTATTGATTATATGGTTAAATTGGTGTTTATTTGGTTACTCAACTGTAAGGTTATCACAATGGTTTTTGCATTTAATAAATACCTTGAGTAATATATTTGAGAATATGGATATATTTTTTCTCCTCAGACCTTTGCTTACACGAAACAATCTGGCTTCTTCATTCATTTGCTCTTTGAGGATGCTCAGAGTCACAGTGATTATGGCCATGTTTCTTGTATAGCTTTAAACTTTTTTAACTCTAGTGGGTCACATCTTATATCTGTACCTTGGCTATCCATGCAGCTAGCAAACCTCATCTTAATGTATATGAGTAAATTAAATAATTCAAAATATGGGCATGTAATTTAGTCAATGTTTTGGAAGTTTTATATTTAAAATATATTTAAAGTTTTATTTGAATATTTTTATTTAGTCCTTACACATATACAAATGTACAAAGTAGCTATTAATATTCTCTCTTCATAGTGTAAGATATTGAGACTTTCTAAAGAAAAGTGAGATTACTAAAATCACAAGCATAGGTAGCATTTAATATCAAAACTGTCTGTAAATTAATTCACCTGGTTAAGTGATTTGTCCTGATAACTCATTGTTCTATTTTTTTAAATTTTGCAGAGTAAAATGGATAGGAATATTATGTGTTGCCCTAGTTGGTTACTGTATTACATCGTGAATACTTGAACACGTGCACAGTTATGCTGGTGGGAGGATGTTCAGCATGTGCACTCATGTCTTCAGGGTTGTTTGCTGCAAATGTGCTGCAGATGGGCACTGTGCCTGTGTGGTTAAGGGCAACTGTGCTACAGACAGCTGATAAGAGTCTGAGGAAAATCCAGGCTGGAGCTTCTATCTCTTTGTCATCTTCCCTCTCCTCTGATGACTGTCTGATGTTCGCTGTCAATCATCAATTCAATAATATTTCCTACAGACTCTGTTTCCATCACTTTCTTACATGTATTTGCATTTTGTGTGTTTTAGAAAATAATCTCCAGGCTTTATTATTTCTCTAGAGCTACATGGTCTTGATATAAAAGGCTTTTCGGGGCGGGGGGAGCTTCAAGATGGCAGAAGAGTAAGACGTGGAGATCACCTTCCTCCCCACAAATACATCAGAAATACATCTACATGTGGAACAACTCCTACAGAACACCTACTGAATGCTGGCAGAAGACCTCAGACCACCCAAAAGGCAAGAAACTCTCCACGTTCCTGGGTAGAGCAAAAGAAAAAAGAAAAAACAGAGACAAAAGAATAGGGACGGGACCTGCACCAGTGGGAGGGAGCTGTGAAGGAGGAAAGGTTTCCACACACTAGAAGCCCCTTCACAGGCAGAGACTGCAGGTGGCGGAGTGGGGGAAGCTTCGGAGCCACGGAGGAGAGCACAGCAACAGGGGTGTGGAGGGCAAAGTGAAGAGATTCCCGCCCAGAGGATCAGTGCCGACCAGCACTCACCAGCCCGAGAGGCTTGTGTGCTCCCCTGCAGGGATGGGTGGGGGCTGAGAGCTGTGGCTCCGGATTCAGAGGTCGGATCCCAGGGAGAAGAGTGGGGTTGGCTGCGTGAACACAGCCTGAAGGGGGTTAGTGCACCACAACTAGCTGGGAAGGAGTCTGGGAAAAAGTCTGAAGCTGCCTAAGAGGCAAGAGACTTTTTCTTGCCTCTTTGTTTCCTGGTGCGTGAGGAGAGGGGATTAAGAGTACCACTTAAAGGAGCTCCAGAGAGGCAGGCGAGTCATGGCTATCAGCGTGGGCCCCAGAGATAGTCATGAGACGCTAAGGCTGCTGCAGCCACCAAGAAGCCTGTGTGCAAGCACAGGTCACTATCCACACCTCCCCTCCCTGGACCCTGTGCAGGCTGCCACTGCCAGGGTCCAGTGATCCAGGGCCAGCTTCCCCGGGAGAACACACGGCGTGCCTCAGGACGTTGTAATGTCACACTGGGCTCTGCCGTGGCAGGCTTGCCCCCGACTCCGTACCCTTCCCTCCCCCCAGCCTGAGTGAACCAGGTCACCCTAATCAGCTGCTCCTTTAACCCTTTCATGTCTGAGAGAAGAACAGACACCCTCAGGCTATCTACACACAGAGGCAGGGCTAAATCCAAAACTAAACACCAGGAGCTGTGCAAACAAAGAAGAGATAGGGAAATTTCTCCCAGCAGCCTCAGGAGCAGTGGATTAAATCTCCACAATCAACATGATGTACCCTGCATCTGTGGAATACCTGAATAGACAAGAATCATCCCAAATTGAGGAGGTGGACTTTGGGAGTGATGATATATATATTTTTTTTTTCCCTTTTTCTCTTTTTATGAGTGCGTATGTATATGCTTCTGTGTGTGATCTTCTCTGTATAGCTCTAGTTTTACCATTTGTCCTAGGGTTCTGTCTGTCCATTTTTTGTTTCTGTGTTCATTTTTAGTATAGTTTTTAGCACTTGTTATCATTGGTGGATTTGATTTTTGGATTGGTTGCTCTCTCTTTTTTTTTGTTTTTTTTTTGTTTTTTTTGTATTACTTTAAAAATTTTTTCTAAAAATTATTTTTTATTTTCTATTTAAATAACTTTCTTGGTTTATTTTATTTTATTTTATCTTCTACATTGTTTCTTCTTTTTCTCCCTTTTATTCTGAGCCGTGTGGATGACAGGCTCTTGGTGTTCCAACCAGGCATCAAGGCTGTGCCTCTGAGGTGGGAGAACCAAGTTCAGGACATTGGTCCACCAGAGACCTCCCAGCTTCATGTAATATCAAATGGCAAAAATCTTCCAGAGATCTCTATCTCAACACCAAGACCCAGCTCCACTCAACAACCAGCAAGCTACAGTGCTGGACACCCTCTGCCAAACAAGTAGCAAGACAAGAACACAACCCACCCATTAGCATAGAGGTTGCCTAAAATTATAATAAGGCCACAGACACCCCAAAACCCACCATCAGACGTTGACCTCCCACCAGAAAGACAAGATCCAGCCTCATCCACCCGAACACAGGCACTAGGCCCCTCCACCAGGAAGCTGACACAACCCACTGAACCAACCATAGCCACTGGGCACAGACACCAAAAACAACGGGAACTACGAACCTGCAGCCTGTGAAAAGGAGAACCCAAACACAGGAAGTTAAGCAACATGGGGAGACAGAGAAACACACAGCAGAGGAAGGAGCAAGGGAAGAAACCAACAGACCTAGAAATGAAGAGGAAATAGGCAGTCTACCTGAAAAAGAATTCAAAATAATGATAGTAAAGATGATCCAAAATCTTGCAAATAGAAAAGAGAAAATACAAGAAACTTTTAACAAAGACCTAGAAGAACTAAAGAGCAAACAAACAGTGATGAACAACACAATAAATGAAATGAAAAATTCTATAGAAGGGATCAAGAGCAGAATAACTAAGGGAGAAGAATGAATAAGTGACCTGGAAGATAAAATAGTGGAAATAACTACTGCAGAGCAGAATAAAGAAAAAAGAATGAAAGGAATTGGGGACAGTCTCAGAGACCTCTCGGACAACATTAAATGCACCGACATTCGAATTATAGGGGTCCTGGAAGAAGAAGAGAAAAAGGGACTGAGAAAATATTTGAAGAAATTATAGTTTAAAACATCCCAAATATGGGAAAACAAATAGTTAATCAAGTCCAGGAAGCACAGAGAGTCCCATACAGGATAAATCCAAGAGGAAACACACCAAGACACATATTAATCAAACTATCAAAAATTAAATACAAAGAAAAATATTAAAAGCAGCAAGGGAAAAACAACAAATAACATACAAGGGAATCCCCATAAGGTTAACAGCTGATCTTTCAGCAGAAACGCTGCAAGCCAGAAGGGAGTGGCAGGATATACTTAAAGTGATGAAGGAGAAAAACCTACAACCAAGATTACTCTACCCAGCAAGTATCTCATTCAGATTTGAGGGAGAAATTAAAACCTTTACAGACAAGCAAAAGCTAAGAGAATTCAGGACCACCAAACCAGCTTTACATCAAATGCTAAAGGAACTTCTCTAGGCAGGAAATGCAAGAGAAGGAAAAGACCTACAATAATAAACCCAAAACAATTAAGGAAATGGTAATAGGAATATACATGTCCATAATTACCTTAAATGTAAATGTATTAAATGCTCCAACCAAAAGACATAGACTGGCTGAATGGATACAAAAAAAGACCCGTATATATGCTGTCTACAAGAGACCCACTTCAGACCTAGGGACACATACAGACAGAAAGTGATGGGATGGAAAAAGATATTCCATGCAAATGGAAATCAAAAGAAAGCTGGAGTAGCAATTCTCATATCAGACAAAATAGATTTTAAAACAAAGACTATTACAAGAGACAAAGAAGGGCACTACCTAATGATCAAAGGATCTATCCAAGAAGAAGATATAACAATTGTAAATATTTATGCACCCAACATAGGAGCACCTCAACACATAAGAAAAATATGAACAGCCACAAAAGGGGAAATCAACAGTAACACAATCATAATAGGGGACATTAACACTCCACTTTCACCAATGGACAGATCATCCAAAATGAAAATAAATAAGGAAACACAGCTTTAAATGATACATTAAACAAGATGGACTTAATTGATATTTACACAACATTCCATCCAAAAACAACAGAATACACTTTCTTCTCAAGTGCTCACGGAACATTCTCCAGGATAGATCATATCTTGGGTCAGAAGTCAAGCCTTGGTAAATTTAAAAAAATTGAAA
Source organism: Eubalaena glacialis (assembly GCF_028564815.1). NCBI lineage: Eukaryota > Metazoa > Chordata > Mammalia > Artiodactyla > Balaenidae > Eubalaena > Eubalaena glacialis. The sequence goes on along the minus strand of NC_083732.1, from coordinate 26,831,794 downwards.
TTGTATCAAGTATCTTTTCTGACCACAACACTATGAGATTAGAAATTAATTACAGGAAAAAAATCTGTAAAAAATACAAATGCATGGAGGCTAAACAATACACTGCTTAATAACCAAGAGATCACTGAACAAATCAAAGCAGAAATCAAAAACGACCTACAAACAAATGACACTGAAAACACAACGACCAAACGCTATGGGATGCAGCAAAAGCAGTGCTAAGAGGGAAGTTTATAGCAATACAATCCTACCTCAAGAAACAACAAACATCTCAAATAAACAACCTAACCTTACACCTAAAGCAATTAGAGAAAGAAGAACAAAAAAACCCCGAAGCTTGCAGAAGGAAGGAAATCATAGTGATCAGATCAGAAATAAATGAAAAAGAAATGAAGGAAATGATAGCAAAGATCAATGAAACTAAAAGCTGGTTCTTTGAGAAGATAAACAAAATTGATAAGCCATTAGCCAGACTCATCAAGAAAAGATGGGAAAAGATTCAAATCAATAGAATTAGAAATGAAAAGAAGTAACAACTGACACTGCAGAAATACAAAGGTTCATGAGAGATTACTACAAGCAAGCATATGCCAATAAAATGGACAAACTGGAAGAAATGGACAAGTTCTTAGAAATGCACAACCTTCCGAGACTGAACCAGGAAGAAATAGAAAATATGAACAGAACAGTGACAAGCACTGAATTTGAAATGGTGATTTAAAATCTCCCAACAAACAAAAGCCCAGGACCAGATGTCTTCACAGGAGAATTCCACCAAATATTTAGAGAAGAGCTAACACCTATCCTTCTCAAAATCTTCCAAAATATAGCACAGGGAGGAACACTCCCAAACTCATTGTACAAGGCGACCATCATCCTGATACCCAAGCCAGAAAAAGATGTCACAAAGAAAGAAAACTACAGGCCAATATCACTGATGAACATAGTCGCAAAAATCCTCAACAAAATACGAGCAAACAGAATCCAACAGCACATTAAAGGATCATACACCATGATCAGGTGAGGTTTATCCCAGGAATGCAGGATTCTTCAATATAAGCATATCAATCAATGTGATACACCATAATAACAAATTGAAGAAGAAAAATCATATGATCATCTCAATAGATGCAGAGAAAGCTTTTGACAAAATTCAACACCCATTTTTGATAAAAAACCCTCCAGAAAGTAAGCATAGAGGGAACTTACCTTAACATAATAAAGGCCATATATGACAAACCCACAGCCAACATCATCCTAAATAGTGAAAAACTGAAACCATTTTCACTAAGATCAGGAGCAAGACAAGGTTGCCCACTCTCACCACTATTATTCAACATAGTTTTGGAAGTGTTAGCCACAGCAATCAGAGAAGAAAAAGAAATAAAAGGAATCCAAATCGGAAAAGAAGTAAAGTTGTCACTGTTTGCAGATGACTTAATACTATACATAGAGAATCTTAAAAATGTTACCAGAAAACTACTAGATCTAATCAACGAATTTGGTAAAGTAGCAGGATACAAAATTAATGCACAGAAATCTCTTGCATCCCTATAAACTAATGATGATAAATCTGAAAGTGAAATTAAGAGAACACTCCCATTGACCACTGCAACAAAAGAATAAAATATCTAGGAATAAACCTACTTAAGGAGACAAAAGACCTGTATGCAGAAAATTATAAGACACTGATGAAAGAAATTAAAGATGATCAAAACAGATGGAGTTATATACCATGTTCTTGGATTGGAAGAATCAACATTGTTAAAATGCCTATACTACCCAAAGCAATCTACAGATTCAATGCAATCCCTATCAAACTACCACTGGCATTTTTCACAGAACTAGAACAAAAAATTTCACAATTTGTATGGAAACACAAAAGACCCAGAATAGCCAAAGCAATCTTGAGAAAAAAAACAAAAAACAAAAAAAAAAAACGGAGCTGGAGGAATCAGGCTCCCTGACTTCAGACTATACTACAAATCTACAGTAATCAAGACAGTATGGTACTGGCACAAAAACAGAAATATAGATCAATAGAACAGAATAGCGAGCCCATAGATAAACGCATGTACATATGGTCACCTTATCTTTGATAAAGGAGGCAAGAATATATAGTGGAGAAAAGACAGCTTCTTCAATAAGTGGTGCTGGGAAAACTGGACAGCTACATGTAAAAGAATGAAATTAGAACACTCCCTAACACCATACACGAAAATAAACTCAAAATGGATTAAAGACCTAAAGGTAAGGCCAGACAGTATCAAACTCTTAGAGGAAAACATAGGCAGAACACTCTATGACATAAACACAGCAAGATCCTTTTTGACCTTCCTCCTAGAAAAATGGGAATTAAAACAATAAACAAATGGGACCTAAGGAAACTTAAAAGCTTTTGCACAGCAAAGGAACCCATAAATAAGACCAAAAGACAACCCTCAGAATGGGAGAAAATATTTGCAAATGAAGCAACTGATAAAGGATTAATTTCCCAAATTTACAAGCAGCTCATGCAGCTCAATATCAAAAAAACAAAAAATCCAATCCAAAAATGGGCAGAAGACCTAAATAGACATTTCTCCAAAGAAGATATACAGATTGCCAACAAACACATGAAAGAATGCTCAACATCATTAATCATTAGAGAAATGCAAATCAAAACTACAATGAGATATCATCTCACACCAGTCAGAAAAGCCATCCTCAAAAAATCTACAAACAATAAATGCTGGAGAGGGTGTGGAGAAAAGGGAACCCTCTTGCACTGTTGGTGGGAATGTATATTGATACAGCCACTATGGAGAACAGTATGGAGGTTCCTTAAAAAACTAAAAATAGAACTACCATATGACCCAGAAATCCCAGTCCTTGGCATATACCCTGAGAAAACCATAATTCAAAAAAGTCATGTACCACAATGTTCATTGCAGCTCTATTTACAATAGCCAGGACATGGAAGCAACCTAAGTGTCCATCAACAGATGAATGGATAAAGAAGATGTGGCACATATATACAATGGAATATTACTCAGCCATAAAAAGAAACGAAATTGAGTTATTTGTAGTGAGGTGGATGGACCTAGAGTCTGTCATACAGAGTGAAGTAAGTCAGAAAGAGAAAAACAAATACCATATGCTAACCCATATATATGGAATGTAGAAAACAAACAAAAAAATAGTCATGAAGAACCTAGGGGCAAGACGGGAATAAAGACGCAGACCTACTAGAGAATGGACTTGAGGATATGGGGAGGGGGAAGGGTAAGCTGGGACAAAGTGAGAGAGTGGCATGGACATATATACACAACCAAATGTAAAATAGATAGCTAGTGGGAAACAGCCACATAGCACAGGGAAACATCCACATAGCACAGGGAGATCAGCTCGGTGCTTTTTGACCACCTAGAGGGGTGGGATAAGGAGGGTGGGAGGGAGGGAGATGCAAAAGGGAAGAGATATGGGGATATATGTATATGTATAACTGATTCACTTTGTTATAAAGCAGAAACTAACACACCATTGTAAAGCAATTATACTCTAATAAAGATATTAAAAATAAATTAAAAATTTTTAAATAAAAAATAAAACTTTAAAAAAATAATAAGAGGCTATTTGGAAGGAACATTCCTTTCCTTCAGATACACAAATTAGCCTTTCATTGTTCGTGAGGTATTATCTAGAATCTCTGACATGTTTTGTATTTGCAGATTGTTTAAATCCAGGACTTTTTTAAAAAGCACGATTATAGTTGATTCACAATGTTGCATTAGTTTCTTCTGTACTGCAAAGCGTATCAGTTATACATATACATATATCCACTCTGTTTTAGTTTCTTTCCCCTTATAGGTCATTACAGACTCTTGCAAAGTGTTCACCGTGCTGTACATCAGGTCGTTATTAGTTATCTATTTTATATATAGTAGTGTGTATTTGTCAATTCCAGTCTCCCAATTTATTCCTCCCTCCCCCCACACTTTCCTTCCCTGGTAACCATAAGTTTGTTTTCTACATCTGTGACTCTATTTCTATTTTGTAAATAGATTCATTTGTACCATTTTTTTTGATTCCACATATAAGTATTATCACATGATATTTGTCTTTCTCTGTCTTACTTCACTCAGTATAACAATCTGCAGGTCCATCCATGTTGCTGCAAATGGTATTATTTTTTCTCTTTATGGCTGAATAATATTCCATTGTATATAGATACTACAACTTCTTTAGCCATTCCTCTGTTGATGGACATTTAGGTTGCTTCCATGTCTTGGCTATTGTAAATAATGCTGCAATGAACACTGTGGTGCATGTATCTTTTCGAATTATAGTTTTCTCTGGATATATGCCCAGGAGTGGGATTGCAGGGTCATATGGTAGGTCTATTTTTAGTTTTTTAAAAGAACCTCCATACTGTTCTCCATAGTGGCTGTACCAATTTACATTCCCACCAACAGTGTAGGAGGGTTCCCTTTTCTCCCCACCCTCTCTAGCATGTATTGTTTATAGATTTTGATGATGGCCATTCTGACTGGTGTGAGGTGATACCGCATTGTAGTTTTGATTTTCATTTCTCTAATAATTAGTGATGTTGAGCATCTTTTCATATGCTTTTTTAGCCATCTGTATATCTTCTTCAGAGAAATGTCTATTTAGACCTTCCACCCATATTTTTGAATGGGTTGTTTGTTTTTTTTTTTTTTTCATTTTGAGCTCCATGAGCTGTTTGTATATTTTGGAGATTAATCCCTTGTTAGTTGCTTCGTTTGCAAATATTTGCTCCCATTCTGTGGGTTGTCTTTTCATTTTGTTTATGGTTTCCTTTGGTGTGCAAAAACTTTTAAGTTTAATTAGGTCCCATTTGTTTATTTTTGTTTTTATTTTCATTAGTCTTGGAGGTGGATCAAAAAAGATCTTGCTGCGATTTATGTCAGAGAGTGTTTTGCCTATGTTTTCCTCTAAGGGTTTTATAGTATCTGGCCTTCCATTTAGGTCTTTAATCCATTTTGAGTTTATTTTTGTGTACGGTATTAGGGAGTGTTCTAATTTCATTAAAATCCAGAACTTTTTAAACTGAATGTTTGAGATCACTGTCACCCCAGACATGAAAGCATGCTAGAGGATTTGGGATTTTTGTTTGTCCTCAGGATTTTCCCTACCCTTGAACTTCAGATATCTTCTGATTTGATTCCCCCTCACTGATCACACTCTCTTCTCTTTTAGTATTCTTCTTTTCTGACAATACTTAGCGTGGTGTCTATTAGTCTGTTTTTAAAGAATAATCTAGTATCCACAAGTTTATCTCTATTCTGTCCTTCTCTATATACAAACTTATTCCCCAATACGTTTATTTCTGTGTCCTTTTTTACTGCTTTTTAAGCTATTTACCCAAGTTTGTTAATTATTTGTTTGGTATCCAGCACTGTTGGTTTTATTCTTTACTGCTTCCAGTGTTTTTAAATTTAGCTATTTTGATTATTTTTCTCTGAAAATCTTATTTTATCCTTGTTCCTTCTTATTTTGGACATTTTCATTCCAGGTTATGTGTCTTCTAATAGTATTATGCTCCCTTTTATAAGGAGTATGTCTTCTTGAGTTCTACTGAGGTACAACAAGAGTACATAATATTTTCCTTTGCATCCTTAAGTATGGATTCTTTTTTTCAATATAATCTTTAGAGTTTTTGAGTCCTTAAGTTTCTGTTCTCCTTCCCTTGCCCTGCTGGGTATTTCATAGAATACAAGTTGTATTTGTTAATATTTTTCATTTAATTATCTTTCAACAATGCAAAACTCATTTAATTTTTTTTTTGCCACTTGACATATTTTTTGTGTGTAAACATATGTGTAACTGTGCATTGGGCTTGGGCCATTGTGGTGTGAAATAAGTTTCTCAAATCTATAGATGCAGTTTGTTGTCAGCAGAAATAAGTTCCTTTCTAAGTTTCAGATGTGTTTACCCTTTCCAGTTTCTTTTTTTCCCCTCATTCCTCCGGTACCCAGGAAACATTACTACTATAATTTATTTTTCCCACTTTGAATCCTGAATCCAAAATTTTATTTATTCTTATTATGTTTCACTATGTATAGTGAAAACTTCCATTCTTCCTCCTCTCAAACCTTTCTATCTTCTTTCTAATAGTATTCCTGTATTAATACAGAAAGACATTGGGAAAAAATACTTTGGCAACATCTGAAGTATGGTTCACGTGGAAAATTTGTGCATATTAATGTCTTTAGTTTTTAGGAATGATTGTTCTCAAGTAGAGGTCAGAGAATTAGAAATGTACAGACAAATTTGCAACTAATTTCCATAATTTTTTTTCATAGTGTAAAACACATCTAACTGTGCTTTTACATTTTAATAAGCACAAATAATTTTACAGCTAATGGACATTCTATGTTTGCTACCTCCTTTTGAATTCTAGAAGCTTTATCCATTATATTTATTATTTATTAATTTTATGGTTCCTTTATTTTTCTAGGTATTTTGGTGACAGTTTGAGAGCAGCTACTGTTAAGATGTCATATTTATCCAGACATGTTTACATTTGACATTTACTTCACTGAAAAGTTATTCAATAAGCCAATAAATTTGTTCTGTTTTGCCAGTATCTCATTATTTGCACTAACTAGACATCTTTGAATGCTAAGTTTTAACCTTTACCACATAAAAGAGTCTTTAAAACTCAAAAATAACTCCTCTTGGTTTATTACACCATGTAACCTAGTAGCAAAAATAATTATTATAAATTTATCAATTTATACTTTTAATCAACAACTGAATAGCAGCCTGCTGTGCTACTTATTTTTGGGACATGAAGACTGATTGCATTTTCCTACTCAAACGTTTTTTTCTTAGTATTCTTTACATTTACATATTCAGTGAATCATGACAATTATTATTAGAATTTACTTTGCTGTTTCTAAAACTTATATTTAAAAGTAAAATATGTGTAGAGTTCCCTGTGCTATATAGTAAGTTCTCATTAGTTATCTATTTTATACATAGTATCAGTAGTGTATATATGTCAACCTCAATCTCCCGATTCATCCCACCACCTCCCTTCCCCCTTGGTATCCATACGTTTTTTCTCTACGTCTGTGTCTCTATTTCAGCTTTGTAAATAAGATCGCCTATACCAATTTTTTCAGATTCCACATATATGTGTTAATATATAATATTTGTTTTTCTCTTTCTGACTTACTTCACTCTGTATGACAGTCTCTATGTCCATCCACATCTCTACAAATGACCCAATTTTGTTCCTTTTTATGGCTGAGTAATATTCCACTGTATATACACATCTTTATTCATTCCTCTGTTGATGGACATTTAGGTTGTTTCCATGTCCTGGCTATTGTAAATAGTTCTGCAATGAACATTGGGTACACGAGTCTTTTTGAATTATGGTTTTCTCTGGGTATATGCCCAGCAGTGGGATTGCTGGGTCACAAGATAGTTCTATTTTTAGTTTTTTAAGGAACCTCCATACTGTTCTCTATAGTGGCTGCATCAATTTACATTCCCACCAACAGTGCAAGAGGGTTCTCTTTTCTCCACAGCCTCTCCAGCATTTATTGTTTGTAGATTTTGTGATGATGGCCATTCTGGCTGGTGCTCTGTGGTGACCTAAGTGTGAAGGAAATCCATAAAAGAGGGGCTATATGTATACATATAGCTAATAACACTTTGCTGTACAGTAGAAACTTACACAACATTGTAAAGCAACTATACTCCAATAAATTTTTTTTAAAAAGGAAAGAAAATAAAATAAAATATGTAATTTTTCTTTCTACAAAAACCAGAAATATAATATACTAGAAAATATAAGTACTGGATACCACAGATGATATATAGATCTGGGTCAGATTAAGGTGATTATAAAGTCATGTTAAATTTTACATGGTTCCTAATTCTAAGAGGTGACAAAATAACATACAATTCCAAGATGTAATCTATGAGAATAAATAATTTTTTATTTTTATTATCAATTTAACAAATATATTTGAAAATATAATTTGTGTAAGTGTTGAGCAGTGTATTCAATCAACAAGGTATTCAACAATGAAATACTATCTCATGTAGTCCTACTACATAGAATGCAAGGTAGGAGGAGCCTAAATTTGCATGAGAGAGAAAGAAAAGAATTTCAAAATATATAGCTTATGGATTGAGGCTTGATATAGAAATAGGACTTCACTGTGATAAAAGATGGTGGATTGAGAAAGATGATTTTACAATAGATCAGATTTTGTGCTAACATGCAAAGAAATAAGTAATTACAGAATATTTTGACAACTAGGGTATTTCAATTTGACTGAAAAATTAATCAAGCTAAGAAATAGGAGTTATGAGAGGTAGGGAGATATAGTAAGATGCCAGGTCAATGTCCTTTCATGTCAATTAAAGAATTTAAACATTATTATCTAATACATCATTAAAAGAAGGGGCACTTTTGAAAAACTTTAATTTGGTGATTATCATTATAATAAAAATTTCACTACTTGTGCAGGAAATATGGAAAGGAAGGGGAGAGCTTGTGGGAAAAAATAGATAAGAGCAAGGAAACTAGGAGACATGTCTTTGTAAAATCATTGGAGATACTATCTTTTCCCCATTGTGTATTATTTGTACCATTGTTGAAAATTAAGAGACTGTATACGCTTTGGTTTATTTCTGGGCTTTCTATTCTGTTCCATTAGTCTATATGCCTGCTTTTATGTCAGTATGATACTGTTTTGATTATTATAGCTTTGTAATATAATTTGAAATTGAGACTTGAGACGTATGTTGCCTCAACCTCCATTCTTCTTTCTCAAGATCACTTTGGCTACTAGAGCTCTTTTGTGGTTCCATACAAAATTTTGGATTGTTTGTTCTATTTCTGTAAACATGTCATTGTAAGTTTGTTAGAGAAATGTTCAATCTGTATATCACTTTGGGTAGTATGGATATTTTAATAGTATTACTTCCTCCAATCCATGAACATGAACAATCTTCTCATTTATTTGCATCTTCTATTGTTTTCATCAATGTTTTATAGTTTTCAGTGTAAGATCTTTTACCTCCTTGGTTAAATTTATTCCTAAGCATTTTCTTCATTTTGATACTTTCATAAATTGAATTTTTTTATTTCCTTTTCAGATTGATTGTTTTTTAATGTAAATAAGTGCAACTGATTTTTGTACACTGATTTTGTATTTATTTATTAGTTATAACATTTTTTTTAAGTTCATGGTATCTTTAGGGTTTTCTACATAGAAGATCATGTCATCTGAAGAGATAAATTTACTTCTTCTTCCAATTTGGGTGTCTTTTATTTCTTTTTCTTTTCTGATTGCTCTTGCTAGTAATTTCAGTACTGTGTTTGATGGAAATGGAGAGAGTGGATATCTTTGCCTTGGACTAGATCTTATAAAGAAAGCTTTCAGTTTTCCCTATTGATTATGATTTTAGTTGTGGGCTTTTCATAAGTTGGTCTTTATCATGTTGAGAAAATTTCCTTTTATATCTATTTTCTTCAGATTGTTTATCATGAACTTTGCCATATTTTTTTTTCTTTTTTTCTTTTTCTGCATCTATTGAGATAATCATGTGGTTTTTATATTTCATTCTGTTAGTGTGATGTATCACATTGGTTGATGTGCATGTCTTAATCCAACCTTGCATCTCAGAGATATGTCCCACCTGGTTTTGGTGTATAATCTTTTTGATGTGCTGTTGAATTTAGTTTGCTAGTATTTTACTGAGGAATTTGCACATCTGTGCATCAGAGATATTGGCCTGTAGTTTTCTGTTATTGTGATCTCTTTGTCTGGTTAGGGTACAAAGGAGATGATATCCTCATTAAATGAATTTGGAAGTATTCAGTCTACTTTAATTTTTTTGGAAGAGTTTAAGAAGGATTGGTGTTAATTCTTCTTTCAACACTTGAGAGAATTCAATCATGAAGTCATCTGGCTTTTCTTTCTTGGGAAATTTTTAATTACTACTTCAATCTCCTTAATTGTTATTGCTCTGTTCAGGTGTTATTTTTCTACATAATTCAGTCTTGTTAGGTTGTATGTTACTAAGAATTTATCCATTTTTTCTAGGTTATCCTATTTGCATAAAATTATTCATAATAATTTCTTATATCCTTTTTTATTTCTGAGGCAACCATTGTAATGTCTTCTCTTTCATTTCTGATTTTGAGTCCTCTCTCTTTTTTCTTTAGTTAGTCTAGCAAAGGGTTTGTCCATTATGTTTATTTTTTCATAACACCAACTCTTTTGGGAAAACTGGATATCCACATGCAAAAGAATTAAACAGTGCCCTTATAATATACTATACATAAAAATCAAATCAAAATGGATTAGATACTTAAATGTAAGACCTGGAACCATAAAACTCCTAAAAGAAAACATAGAAAATGCTCCTTGATATTGGCCTTTCCATGATTTTTTGGATATGACACTCAGGCAATGAAAGCAGAAATAAACAACTGGGACTATATCAAATTAAAAAGCTTCTGCATACCAAAGAAAATAATCTACAAAATGAAAAGCAACCTGTGAAAATGAAAGAACATATTTGCAAATTATCTACTTGATAAGGGGTTAATATCCAAAATATATAAAATTTATGCAACTCAATACCAAAAAAAAAAAAAAAGATGAAAAAAGACCTGAATAAACTTTTATTTTTTAAAGAAGACATACAGATGGGCAACAAATACATGAAAAGGAGATCAATATCAATAGGTATATGCAAATCAAACCACAATGAAGTATCACCCACACCTGTTAGGATATCTATTACCAAAAAATAAAAAAAAAATAAGTTGGTGTGTCAGGCTGTAGAGAAAAGGGAACCTTTGTATATGGTCAGGAGAGATATTTTACTCCTGTCTTCACTGCAGCAGTATGGAAACAACTTTCCTCATTTCCCCCACTTTACCACCCCTGGTAAACACTGTTTAACTCTCTGCTTCTATGAATCCAACTTTTAATGATTCCATATAGAAGTTAGATCATGCAGTGTTTTTATTTTACTTAGCATAATGACCTCAAAGTCCATCTATTATGTCACAAATGTCATGATTTCCTTCTTTTTATGGCTACATAATATTCCTGTGCATGTGTGTATATACACAGTTTACCCTTAAAGGATGTGGGAGTTGGGGAGCTGATCCCCAACCCCAGCATTCAAAAAACTACATATAACTTTATATTCAGCCCTCCATATCTGCAGTTCTGCATCTGTGGATTCAACCAACCTCAGATCATGTAGTACTGGAGTATGTATTTATTGAAGAAAATCTATGTGTAAATGGACACACACAGTTCAAACCTGTGTTGTTCAAGGGTCAACTCTATATGCATGAGTTAATGTCTGGGTTATCTATTCTATTCCATTGATTAATGTATCTCTTTTTGTGCCAATGCCATGCTATTTTGATTACTATGGCTTTGTAGTATAGTTTGAAGTCAGGAACTGTGATGCCTCTAGCTTTGTTCTTCTTTCTTAAGATTTCTTTGGATACTTGAGGTCTTTTGTAGTTTCATACAATTTTTAGGATTGTTTTTTTATTTCTGTGTAAATTTCATTGGGATTTTGATAAGGATTGTTTTGAATCTACAGATTATTTGGGTAACATGGACATTTTAACAATATTAATTCCTCCTATCTATAAGCAGGGAATATTCTTCCATTTGCTTGTGTCTTCAATTTTGTTTATCAGTGTCTTAGAGTTTGCAGTGTACAGATCCTTCACCTTATTGGATAAATTTACTCCTAGGTATATTATTATTCTGATGCAAATGTAAATAATATTATTTCCTTAATTTCTTTTTCTGATAGTTTGTAGCATATAAAAATGCAACTTATTTTTTTATGTGGATCTTGTATCTGCAACTTTACTAAATTTGTTGATTAGTTCTAACAGTTTTTTGGTGGAATTTTTAGAATTTTCTATATATACTATAAGGTTATCTGAAAATGAAGGCAATTTTACTTTTTCCTTCTGATTTAGATAACTTTTATTTCTTTTTCATGCTTAATGGCCTGGCTAGGACTTTCAGTACTATGTTAAATAAAATTAGTGAAAGGTGGCATCCTTTCCTTAGAGAAAAATCTTTCAGATTTTACTATTGAGTATATATTATCAGTGACCTTTTCACATATGAACTTTATTATGTTGAGGTATATTCCATCTACAAAGATTTTATATATATAATGTATATATATAATTTCATATATGAAGGTTAGGTTTTGTCTACAAGGTTATAGATTTCTATAGATTTATATATATATTTATTTATTTGTATATTTACATATAACATATATAATTGCATATATTTATATATAACATATGATATATATAACATATGATATATAATATTAATAATATTAATGTTAATATGCAATATAGTATATATTAATATAGTAATTGTAATATATTAATATTAATATATTAGGTATATTATTGTGCATATATTATTAGATACATAATTATATTAAATGCATATATATTTAATTTATTACTATGTATATTAGTACATATAGTATATATTAATATAATAGATTATAATAATATAATATACAATAATATAATATAATTCATAATATATTATTATTGTTATATTGTATTATATCAATATATATTATATAATATATATAAATACCATATTATATAATATATAATATATAAAATGTAAATATATTATAGTATTACATTTATTATATATTATATTATACAGTATATAATTATAATTATTATAGTATATAAATATATAAATATAAATATTATACATTCTATATAATATATATACTTTTATATATATTTTGTATACACTATATATATAATTTTATGTTGGAGTATAGTTGATTAACAATGTTGTGTTAGTTTCAGGGGTAAGGAAAGTGATTCAGTTACACATATATTTGTAGCTATGCTTTTTCAAATTCTTTTCCCATTTAGGTTATTACAGAATTTGAGTAGAGTTCCCTGTGCTATAGAGGGTTTTTATCATGACTGAAAGTTGAAATTTTTTAAAGGCTTTTCTCTCATCTATCAAGATAACCATATTACTTTTATTCTCCATTTTATTAATGTTGTGCATCACATTTTCACAAATATTGAACCATCCCTGGATATATCCCATTGGATCATGGTGTATGATCTTTTTAAGGTACTGCTGAATTTTATTTGCTATTATTTTGCTGATGATATTTGCATCTATGTTCATCAGGGATATTATGTTCATGACTGTAACGTTCTTTTCTTGTAGTGCCCTTGTCTGGTTTTGGTATCTCGGCAATGCTGACCTTGTAAAATGAGTTTGAAAGGATTTCCTCCTCATCTTTTTTGTAATATTTTGAGAATTGGTATCAATTCTTCTTTAAATGTTTGGTAGATGAATATTTTGTTAATTCTATCACTTTAGGAAGCTGTATCCTCATGAATGTTACCTTTGCTTGGCCTTACTCAATATACATCATTTTGGAAATAACATGGCTTCAAATTTTCTTCCGTAATTACAAAAATCTCCTCCTACTTAAAGGAAAAATATGCACACATAGACAATTAACATGGTTGTTCAATGAGGTCTATTGTATTTATTCAAATTTGTGTTCTGCCCATGATGATTTCTTCTAGAAATTTGATACTTTCAGATTGGCTCCCAGAGCTGCCAAAAGTATTTCTTTTTCCTTATTCATCAAAACTTTCTTACTGAATTACATGTCACTTTGCTGTATAGTTCCAAACTATTGAAGTCTACATTTTTCCAATCCAACTTGTTTATTTATCAAAATCTCTAGAAACAGTGAAGAAGTTAGCTGTAACTTAGGATTTTATAGAGGCACAGAAGTGTAAACATATAGAAGATACCACATTTTGGATATATCTACATTATGGAGAGCATGTGTATTAGTAAGAGCACTGACTTTGGAGCATAGACCTTTGTTCTTTTTCTGTCCCTATTGACCAGTCCTTGCATATTCTGAACAAAATCACATAATAAAACTAAAGTTCAATTTCCTTTATTATAAAATGAGCACATCAGATATATCTGCCTTCAAAACAGTAAGGGACATTATTCTTTTTCATAGGGTTTGAATAGATAGAAACTATAAGAACAATGATGTTATTTTAAGTGTAAAGTACAAAGTTTTCACAATTATTGAATAAATATAATAACATTATTTGTTTTAATATGTGATTCTCCTTTAATTCTAGAGTATTAATGTTTGACTTTTCAATAGAACATCTTCAAAAAATAACATGTCCAGGTGAATTTTGTAGTCTTTATAATGTAAAAAATAGTATGTATTCGTAAGAATGGACCAAAAAGAAAAGCAGATACTTTTTAGCTCAAAGTAAACAGTTGGGTAAACACATCACAAAAGAACATCAACTAACGACCCTAAAGGCCAAAGGCCCTGTCATATTTTCTTTCAATCATTGATCTCCTTGGCAAAAATACTCCTGATCTTAATTTGTATTGTTATTGCTTTTTTCTTCTTTCCTTATGATTTTACCATGTAAGTTTGCATCTTAAAATGTATTCAATATATTTCTCTTTCTTTTAAAGACATTTATACAGTGTGCATCGTTTTCATCTGTCTTTTGCCATTATATTTTTCCCAATTTTTTAGTTATGTGTAATATTCTATTTTAAGAGGACACTACACTTTTTAAAGCATTTTGCTGGTTATGAAAACTTAGGTTGTTTCCAGTTTGTGTCTATTAGTATGTGTCTATTAGTACCACTGAAATATTTTCTTAGTTGCATTTTTATGAAAGTTTTTAGTATATACCTAAGAACAGAATTGCTAAATTTGGGGGAATACATATTTCTAAGTTTAATAGAAAATCTCTGTTGTACAAGTGATTAAACCAATATATATTATATATAGCTGAGAATATATGAGAATTCGTGTTGTATTACATTCTGTCTAACACTTAGTAATCTCTATCTCTTTTCCTTCCTTCCTTCCTTAGCCATTAAGGATGGTAAATAGTTTGGTATCACATTGGGACTTTTAATTTGTACTTGCTTAATGAATAATAATGATTGGCACATTTAGATATCTTCTTTTTCTACATGCCTGTTTAAGGCTTTTATTTGTTGTTCTATTTTGGTATTTGTCTTACTATTAGATTTATAGAGATTTTCAAAGATATTATTGAGATAAGAGATATTTCTGTTAATGTGGTGTAAATATTCTCCCATTATGTGACTTTGTAATTTTCATTATATACTCTTTTTTTTTTTAAGTTTTTAATTAATTAATTAATTTATTTTTATGGCTGTGTTGGGTCTTCGTTTCTGTTCAAGGGCTTTCTCTAGATGTGGCAAGCGAGGGCCACTCTTCATCGCGGTGCACGTGCCTCTCACTATCGTGGCCTCTCTTGTTGTGGAGCACAGGCTCCAGATGCGCAGGCTCAGTAATTGTGGCCCACGGGCCCAGCTGCTAAGCGGCATGTGGGATCTTCCCAGACCAGGGCTCGAACCCGTGTCCCCTGCATTGGCAGGCAGATTCTCAACCACTGCGCCACCAGGGAAGCTCCCTACTCTTTTTTATTTAATAAATTTTTATTGGAGTATAGTTGATTTACAATGTTACATTAGTTTCTGCTGTACAGAGAAAGACAAATATATGTATAACTCATTAGATACTTCTTTAATGATATTATTTGATGAACTGGAGTTCTTCCTTTTATTGTGTTCAATTTGGCTAATTTTTTCTGTAAAGATAATGTTTTTGTTTTGACCTCTTTAGAAACTTTTCTGATCCAGATATTTTCCTATATGTTTTCTAAAATTACATATATATATAAATATTCAGAACTACAGATTTTCTTGGGAGTGACGTTTGTATATGGTGTGAGGTAGGAGACCTGTTTTTTTTTTTTCCCATCCTCCTACTGGGAATGAGCTTGTAGTCAATTACTGAAAAGACTGTATTTTTCCCACCATTCTTTTGATCCAAACTTGTTCTCATCATATCTCCATATATTCTAATGATTATTATTATTATTGACATTGTTATTTTTTTTTCATTTTGTGGAAGTACCATTGTTTTTCCCATCACTCTCAACTTTATAAATGTCTATATTAAATTATAGTTATTTTGATCTGTAGACACCATCAAAAACAGCATTATTGTAAATATACAGCAACCTATTGAGGCAGGAGATAGATGGGCTACAGGTTAGGCATTTACAAATAGCCTTCTGTTTACATTTCACAGGGCAGGAAAAAATGTTGCCTTTGGGCTGGACACTTAGAACTAGCCTCCTGTTTGCATTTCTTGAGACAGGAGACAGGTGGGCTTCAGGTTAGACATTTAAAGTGAGCTTCCTACTTGCTCTCCGAAATGGAAGCAATGACAGAGATGGGGTAAATAGTCAAGTTTTGTCTCTTGTGAATACCTTAAGATAGCAGTCATGGCGAGAGCAAAGGGGGCAAAACCTGCTTGAGTAAAGGATCAAAGTATCTCTGCTTCCCCCCTCCTTGGGGCAAGGGAGACACTACACATGTGCAGAAAGTTCCTTGGGGGTCAAAAGTCAGGGGACAACTCCAGGCCATGGTGACTCTTGCTTCTCCCAGACGCCTTCATGTCAAGGTCCACCTTGGCTGAGAGGTGTGTGTGCACCTAAGGGGAGGGTCCTGAGACAGATTAGTCAAGGGGGACAAAGCAAGATGATTGGCCAGAAGGGAGACAAAGACCCAGAAAACTGCTCCCTTATAAAGGATTTAAACTTCCCAAAGGCGTGACTCTCTCTCTCTGAGTTCGCCTGTGCATCTTTCCACATGTACTCCGCTTTTCCAATAAACTTTTTACTTTTCTCTTTACCTTCTGCCTCCTCGCCTGAATTCTTTCCCAATAAGGCAGGCAAGAACAGGGGGTTTAGGCCCTAGCTGCTGGTCTCTGTGGTCTAGCAGTTAGGACTCCCAGGCAGGGAATTTTTTTCATGAAATTCACCTAAATGTCTAGAGCAGGAGTCAGACAATTTAGACCAGGATCTTGACAACCATAAACTTTAAAATCGAGTCCACATAGAGAAATGGATATGGAATAGGCCCTTGATGGAATGAAAGAAAAAGGAACTGTATTTGAAACAGAAATAAGTCATCCCTCCATTAACATGGTGATATATTCACCATCTGAGCCTGAGTAAAGGGAAGACATGATTGTGTTTTAAATTAATTCCACCTTAAATGGCCATAGTATGACCTGGCTAGATCAATGCACATGAGACTTGATTCAGGATCGAGTTTTTCACAGGTTGTGCTAGAGCATAGATTTTTGCTCGGGATATTACAGATCTTCCATAAGAGTAGCCAAACCAGATCCCATTAGGGAAATAAAAATGACTTAAAATATCAGGAAGACCAAATACAAATACCTGAAACCAAAGGATTAGTTTCAGGTTTAAAATTCTAATTTATAAATTTATTCAACATATATTTATTTTATTAAGTGCATAATATATTTCAGGAATTATGAAAGCTGTTCTACATTCTGGTGAGAGTATACAGATGGTAAAACACTTATATACAGACATAAGCATTATATACACAAGAAGTTCAAAGGCCAGGGCACAGAATATGCTTGGAATGTTAAAGAAACATAAGCAGACTAATGTAGCTGGAGAAGAGAAAAACAGAGTGAGTTGATAGATAATGAGGTCAAAGTAGTAGATGAAATCAAATTCTGTAGGCTGTCTAATCCTTTATACTGATTTTGCCTTTCACTCTATTACCATGGGAATTCATTTAAGTAGCCAGAGCACAGGAATTATATAATCTAATTTAAATATTGAGAGGATCACCTTGGCTGGCAGAGGAGAATAGACTACAAGGATAAGAATGAGAGAAGAAAGAACAATCAAGAAACTATTAGAATAATTATGTTATTAAATGATGATATCTCAGAATGAAGAGGTAGAAATGTATACTCTGAAAAGTGATAAGATTCTCAGTATACTTTGAAGATAAATTTGGCAGAATTTACCAATTTTTTTTCGTGTTGGTAGGCAAGGAAGGAACTAGAGAATGACTCAAACTTTTGAAGCTGAATAAAGAGATTTTGTTGATTGAAGAGATGGGGGGAAGAGCAGGTTTGTGTGCAGAGGAGAACTTGGTTTTAGAGATATTAAGTTTAAAAATTAGACATACAAGTGATGATACATAAGGAGTTGTACAGATGTGTCAGGATTTCAGGATAAATATCTGGCTAGAGGTACATGTTTGGGAGTTGTTAACACATCATTGGTGTATCAAGCCATAATCATGGATAATAAGATATGTAAAGATGGGGATGGCACTAATGATAGAGTCCTGTGGCAGTCCAGTATGAGTACATCAGAGAGACAGGAAATAAAACTGAGAGAGATGAGTCATTGGATTACAATAGAACCAATTGAAAATAGTGTTTTGGAAGCCAAGGAAGTAAAGTATTCCATGAAGGAGAATGTGATCAGTTGTCACATGCTTCTGATAGGTCAAGTAAAATGAGGACTGAGAAGTGATCAATGAACTTGGAAACTTGGAAGTCACCTGTGACTTTAATAAGAACACAATTCCTGAATACCTAACTGCAGTGGTTTCAAGAATGACTAAAGAAGGGATATAGTGAAAAGAAGGGAGAAGTATGAAAGAGTTATCGAGAATAGATGGAGAGTGAATATAATAGGGAACTATACAGAATTCCTGGGAAGTACTTAAGGTTAGTTGAAGTTTTTTTTTTTTTTTAGTGTTGTTAAGCTACTTATCTACAGGGGCAGAGTAGGCCAAGAGTTGAATTGAACAAGGGTTGGTATTTTTTGCCATTTAAAAGACAGAGGAAGTGAGGGACAAAGAGATGTAAGAGGTCTACCAGGGAACAATTATGATCATGGACAATGGACATGTCCTGCATAAAGAAGGAAATGAAAATGTGCACTGGAGAGTGAGTGTGGAGGATAAGCAGCTAGAATAACATTTGCAGCAATATGGATGGACCTAGAGATTATCATACTAAGTGAAGTAAGTCAGACAGAGACAAATACCATATGATATCATTTATATGTAGAATCTAAAAATAAAATTATACAAATCAACTTATATACAAAACAGAAATAGACCCACAGATGTAGAAAACTTATGGTTATCAAAGGGGAAAGGGGGAAGAGGGATAAATTAGGAGTTTGAGATTTACATATACACACTACTATATATAAAATAGGTAACCAACAAGGACCTACTGCATAGCACAGAGAATTATACTCAATATTTTGTAATAACCTATAAGGGAAAATAACCTGAAAAAGAATATATATATATATATATATATATATATATATATATATATATATATATATATATATATATATACTGAATCTCTTTGCTGTACACCTGAAACTAACACTACATTGTAAGTCAACTATATTTCAATAAAAAAAAAAAAATTAAAAAAAGAAAAGCCATTGTCTAGTTAACCTTAAAAAAAAAAAAAAGGAGACAGTGGGCTTTTGGTGCTGGTAGTAGATCTGATAAGTGTTAAAAAATTGTAGCAATTAGGTTAATAGAAGGGGCAAGAAGGTAAAGAGATGATGGAATGACATAGGGTTGTTTGCAATTCCAAATTTATTGATGTGGGCTAGGATGATTGAAGTGGGTGGCTAAAGTAGGTTCGGGGACAAGAGCTTTGGAGGAGAAGACTTTGAAGTCCAGGGTGTTGGAAAATCACATAGTAGAGAGATCTATAGTGAACTGAATGCAAAATCTTTAAGAAATAAGTGTAGATAATCTCTGGCTCTGCAGATGACTAGAACGAGGAGGCATATTTCATAACAAACCCCAAATATTGAGATACACTATTGGTATACACATTGAGAAAAGAAATAAAGTAACAAATTTTGAAAAATATTATCCGTATTCAAGGGATCTTGAAATGGCAATCAGTAACTATCCTAAAGAAATACACTTGTATTCTAGCAGACGAAAGGTAAGTAGACTTAAGAATATATACTATACATAGATTTTCAAGTTAAGAAAGAAATTATCTCAAGAAGAATTTAAGAGTCTGTAGGAAAAATTTCAATGTATGAAAGAGAAATTTTTGATTAGAATGTGGAAACTGATTTGCTGTTTAGGATCCCATTGCAGGGCTTCATGACTAAATATCTTTTAAGATTCTTAGCAAAATTCTAAGATTCTTCTGTTGTTTTTGGTTGAGTCAAGAAAAATGAAAGGACATACATGAGCACAAAGTTTCTTCAAAGTGTTCAAATGTATTTTCTGAGTTCTGTATAAAGTTTTGTCAAATACATACAATTATTTTAAGAACTCTAATCAATCTAACTATCTAATCAACGTAACTTGTTAATGAAATTTCTACAGTCAAAGCCTAATAATAGAAAAACAATAAATAGCTAGGTATATATGTCATTGTTATAGTTGTTGCTTAATTTTTTTCTACTAGTTGTTGCCACTGTAAAACTTCTTCAAAATTTATCTAATGGCTTCCATTCCTCACTTTAGATTTATAAAAATCTCTGCTCTTAAAATGTTTCTGAACAGCCATAGCATACATAATATATTATGGATAGCTTTATAGAAAGACTAGCAATAGGAATTTGTTATGAATAATTTATATGTAGTGATTTCCAAAACAAAGTCATAAAGTATATACTAAAAATAAAATGGCTTTCTTTGGCCTGAGTTAAGACAAAAAAAAAAAAAAGTTTAAACAGAAAACTTGTAAGCTACTTAAAGTTATGTAAAACAGTAAAAATACACACTTCCTTTATGCTGTTTATATGTCCTTACCATAATAACATGAGTACAGATTTTCATCTTATTTTCTGATAATTCAATATTATTGAAATTTGTACCAGTTTTACATTAAACATATTAAAAATAATGGAAGATAGATGAATTGATTGGGGGAAATTTCTTCTGCCCACAGTCTTTAAATCACCGGGGGACTCAAAATACCTGAAGTTCCATACTGTTAGCAAAATGAAATCAGTATGTATGACTGTAAAAATAATCTGAGGAATAACTGAAGACTCTTACTCTAATAAATGTACTCAAGGAAGCTACCCCTGAAAAATAAAGTTTTCTGCTTAAAGCAACTGCACTGTGGGACATGGAACTGTTAATCTCCCACTGTTTCATACTTGGGCAGAGGCCCAGGGCTGCAATAGATAAATTGTAAAATTTCTCATTTTATGTTTGCTCCTTCGTGTTGGGGAGACCCAGAGGCAGTGGGGGTTACATATATGATCATTCTACTGTAATCTTTTAAAATTTCTAATGATAATAATTATAATAAACTGCAAATAAGTGAGTTTATTTAACTCAAGTATGATATCATCCCTTAGCTATTGAACAGAAGACAAGATATTTGATATGATTTTATGATGATTCATTATAATAAAACCAATAACAACAATAATAGGACAAAGATTTATTAAGTATCCAGCATACACTAGGCACTGATTTGTATATATTTTAACATGGATAATTTTATGTCATCCTTCATCATAACCCCATGAGACAGGTACTGTTATTGGCTAAATTTTACTAATCTGGACGCTGAGGTTTATATTTGGAGAAATTAAGTAAATTGTTAGCTATCATATAGTTAATAATTTATGGATATTACAACTAAAATCTGCTAATTCAACAACCCAAACTATGATCTTAATCAGTGCACCTACTTCACTCTACTTAATAAGCCTGTCAGATTGTTTCTTCTTTTTTTTTTTAATTTATTTTATTTATTTAGTTTTGGCTGCGTTTGGTCTTCGTTGCTGTGCGAGGGCTTTTTCTAGTTGTGGTGAGCGGGGGCTACTCCTCGTTGCGGTACGTGGGCTTCTCATTGCGGTGGCTTCTCTTGTTGTGGAGCACGGGCTCGAGGTGTGCGGGCTTCAGTAGTTGTGGTACGTGGGCTCAGTAGTTGTGGCTCATGGGCTTAGTTGCTCCGTGGCATGTGGGATCTTCCCAGACCAGGGCTCAAACCCGTGTCCCCTGCATTGGCAGGAAGATTCTTAACCACTGTGCCACCAGAGAGACCCTATCAGATTGTTTTTTAAAAACTTTTCCTATAAGATTTCTAACTGCATGATGATAACTCATCTTTCCTTGATGTAGTTAGTATGAGTAAGCTATTCCATATTGATCCAGAAATAGAAAACTGTTTCTTACAATAGAATTTTTAATAGTTATCTTCAGTAATGTGAGACACATTTAGAGATATATCTTCCTAAGCTCTGCTTAGCTTATGTAAATTTTTATCTCTAACTCAGAAGAGCATTTAATTACTTTATAAAATCTATTCCTGTTTTTGGCCTGTTTAACTGGTTTGGAAAATAGGACATGGATTCATTACTTACTGTATAAATGCTCTTTACCACTTCCTTAAATTTGTTTCAAGGAATACTTTCTTGAAATGTGATAGTTTAACTATAGGTCTTATGTTCTAAGATTTGGTAAGCAAGTTCATGTTTTTGCATTCTTTCATGAATATTCAGTATTTGCTGTTTTAGAGCTAGTTACTGTGGGTTTAGCACTAAGAATGCTACTACCATAATTCTTTTTTACCACTGCCCTCTGATTCACTAATAGTGGATTTATCACTTTAATGAGCAAAAAATTTAATGGCTAAATCCACTGCACACTTTTCATCTTATACTCTTCCCCATAACCTATGACAATGTTAATAACTACTCACTCCTCACAAGAATTTTCATCATAAGAATCCATGTCACTATACTCATTTTCTCTTTTCCCATTTGATGCTTCAAAATATCCTTTCTGAACTGCTCTTTCTCCATCTAGGTAACATATTATCAAGACAATTCTATAAAGAAGATGTGGTACATATATAGAATGGAATACAACTCAGCCATAAAAAGGAGTGAAATAATGCCATTTGCAGCAGTATGGATGGACCTAGAGATTATCATACTAAGTGAAGTAAGTCAGAAAGAGAAACACAAGCATCATATGATATTACTTATATGTGGAATCTAAATTATGACACACATGAACTTACCTACAAAAGAGAACAAGACTCACATACATAGAGAACAGACTTATGGTTGCCCAGGGGGAGGGGGAGTGGGGGAAGGATGGACTGGGAGTTTGGGATTAGCAGATGCAAACTATTATGTGTAGAATGGATAAACAACAGGTAGGTCCTACTGTATAACACAGGGAGCTATATTCAATATCCTGTGATAAACCATAATGGAAAAGAATAAGAAAAAGAATACATATATTTATATATATAATTGAATCACTTTGCTGTACAGTAGAAAATAACACAATATTGTAAATCAACTATACTTCAATAAAATCAACTGAAAAAAAAGACAATACTAGGCCCTCTTATATTCTCACTAGACTCATGCTCAATGAGAGATGTGATCTACTACCTGGGAGATAAATTACTAATATATGGTGATGTGCTAAATCTATATCTCCTTCCTAGAACTCTCTGTTGTGCTCCAGGTCCAGTTCCTCTTGGACATTTTCACTTGATATGCAAAAAGCCAATCAAATTCAATGTGCTAAAAACTTAGCTAATCAATGTCTTCTCGCCCCAAAATAATTTCCCTCCTTTCAGAACATGACTTCAGCCCTTGCCCAAACAAATCCCACATCCTTTTTTCTTGTTCCATTACCATGCCCAGTTAGATCTATCACCAAAAACATATCACCAGTCTCTTTACTGATTTTTATTTCCCTAAAAATGATAATAAATCCACTTATTATTGTTTCCTACTTCTTTATCTATATGGCCACCCATATGTCTTGCTTTTGGCATTTCTACCATGCTGTACTACTTGTAGTTCTTCCAATGATTCCCATTTGTCACTCTGTCTAAGCGTCTCACTTGGCACAGAGCACTCATTCTCCTTCCTCATCAATACTTCCCACTCCTGTCTGCCTTTATATCTGTAACTTTTATCCATCATCTTTAATTTAGTCCACAGATTAGAAGGTCTTACCACAAAAAACATTCCTTGATATTTAACTACTAAATTAGGTGACTCTCTTGTTCTCTGAAGAAAATTATTGCCTATCAGATACATTATAATTGCCTTTTTAGTTGTTATTATTCCTTGGAAATCCCATGTCCTTTAAGGCAAATAGAATAGTTTGCTATTGCAGTTTCAGGATCTAGCATAGTAAAATTTACAAAACAGGTTTACAAAACTAATAGATAAATTACAAGAATAAATGAGTCTCTTTCTTCAAACAATTCACAGATGCATAGATTCTGATTAAAATAATCTTACAAATGTGAGGATTTAATTTTTCTCCACTGAATATTAACTGGGAAGTAGATAAATAATTAACAACACTTCAGAGGTCTTTCTTTAAAAAAGTACCAGATTATAAAATCCTTGTTTCCTTATTGCTGAAGCCTTTATCTGAACTTTTAAAGATTCTATTATTATAGACTTTGCATTTCAGGAAAGCATGTCTATTTCCAATACTACACAATTAACCAATTTGCTTACTATCAACTTAATCCTTAAATTTTCTTTTTAGGAATGAACACTTACTCCTATCTTGATTACTTATATTATTTTTTTAATTATTTTTATGACTTTTTGATGACTTGATAGTAGAAATTTTAGATAAGATTGTAGACAAAATGGATGTATTTGAAACTTTTAAGAAAAATGCTCATGAAAGGAAGTTTTGCGTCAAATATTTAGAAAAAATCTTGGGTTTTTTTTTTTCTGAGTAAAATAAAGCCTCAGTCTTTTATTTTTTCATGTAAAACAAACACAAATATATGTGAATAACACATTAAACAAAAAGTTTCTTTGCACTGTGGATTCAAATATTTCCAGATAATTAAAAATAAAAACATTGTTATAAATGTTCTTATAATAACATTTCACAAATACTTATGCTTATTTATAGTATTTGGATTTAATAGAACATGGCATAGAATAAATAGTAAAATTGATAGCAATAAAAAATGAGTATTTTATTTTCTGATATATGAAAACAGGGGTAACACAAATGCTCTCTTAAGGACACACTGTTTTTAATATCTCTTATCTAAAAACTAGCATGTAACAAACACTTACTCAGTCAAATGTTAGCAGTACCTGTGCAGTTGGAGATATTGTGATTTGCTCTTGAACAAGTGTACAGAAAAAGAAGATTCATAATTGCTTGAACATAAAATTCTAACCTCACTTGGAAAATTATAAGTGGCTACTCCTATAATATATCAATATTTTTTTCTTTTGAGAATTTTTAATACTTTATAAACAATTTTTACTCAAGAAAGAGAAAGGTTTTCACAAGGGTCAATTAAAAGGAAGCAAATATAGTGCATTAAAAAGGGTGATTTTGTAAAGTCTGACAGACATGGATTTCTGTGTGCTTTTCCACAAACTAGTTGTGTGAACTAGGCCAAATTATATAATTTTTCTAAGCCTCCACATCCTCTAATATAAAAGAGTATATTGTCTACCTCCTTGTTATGTGAGAATTCAACTAGATAATATATATATATTAGGAGTCTTGTATAAAATGGGCACTTAATGAATCTTTTAAGAAAAGATTTCTGTTTCTTCTTACCCTCTTAATTTTCTGGATTTTAAATTCTAAATGGGTGAATAGATTTATTTTGATTTTAACTTTTGGAGAAACAATTGTAATTTACCTTTTATTAAAGATAGAATTATACTAGTTATCAAATAAGATACCTGATAAAATAATTGGTAATTACTTAAGTGATCAGGGACTACTTTTTACTTATATCCATTTACATCTTAATTTTTATTGTTATCATTATTTTTGATACATACTTCTTAGTTCATCACAAACTATTATCATCTTATTCTTAAGGGCACTGTCTCATTTTATTCTTCCCCTTCCTCCTTAGTACCTAATAACAAACTCTAAGTAATAATAAGAAACACAGGGAGATTAGCTCACTGCTTTGTGACCACCCAGAGGGGTGGGATAGGGAGGATGGGAGGGAGACGCAAGATGGAGGAGATATGGAGATATATGTATATGTATAGCTGATTCACTTTGTTATAAAGCAGAAACTAACACACCATTGTAAAGCAATTATACTCCAATAAAGAAGTTAAAAAATAAAATAAAATAAAATAAAAAAAGAAAAAGAAATAGTAGTGTGTCTGCTGCATGGGGATATAAAAAGCCTGGCAAGAGTTGGTTCTTCCGTGCCTGCCGCCAGGCCCAAAAAAAAAGGCCTTCACTAAGGACATATCTTTTGCTCCTGTGGCCACCAGCTTCTCTGCACATTTGGCAATGGTGGGGCTCCCATGATCCATACCACCTCTGCACCCTGTCCTCACAGGGGCAGGCCCAAGTGCTCCAGGGCAGCCCCAGGAGCAGACTCCGTGGATGGCCCACACTCAGAGGTGGGGATAAAACCAAAGCTGAACCCCAGGGGTGGGGAGTTCAAGGAAGAGGATTCAAAATCTTTCCATTGGCTGCACAAGCTGCAGATTAAATCCCTGCAATCAGCTAGGTAGACCCTGCATCTATGGAATATTTGAGTAGAGAGAGTTCCCAGAAATGAAAACGGTCTAGCTCCGGCAGCTGTGGACTTTGGGAGCAAGCACACGTGGCAGTTGGGCCAGTTCAGAGACTGAGTGGTCCCCACAGAGCCCACAAGTCCAGAGACCAACCCAGAGGCACTGGAGGGCCTCTTGGGGAGGTGGAGGTGGGCTGTGGCTCACAGTGGGAGCAAGGACACTGACAGCTGAGACATCAGGATAACATTATTATTACTACTATTACTAATATTTTTATTATGTTTTGATTCATCCTGTTGTTGGTTCTGTTTTTTTTTTTTAATTTTTTTTTATTTTTGTTGCTGTTGTTGTTTTTGTTGTTCCTGTTTTGTTGTTATTATTCTTATTTAGTCTTTGGGCTAAATAAGCCTTGTTTTTTATCATATTTTTTATCTTTCATTTTTCATTTTTATTTTTTAAATATATTTCTATTTTTACTTTGCTTTTTGGTTGTCCTGTGTTCTTTTCCTTTTTTTTTTCTTACATCTTTTTCTTTAATGTACTTTTAAAAATACATTTCTATTTCTGCTTTGCTTTTCTGTTGTTCTATGTCTTCCCCCCCCCCCTTTTTTTTAATCATTTTTGTCGGTTTGTTTTCTTTCTTTGCTTTATTCTTCAGCTGGCAATCTGCTCTGGTTTTGCTTTTTCGCTTTGTGTTTTTGTTAGTTTTGTTTTTAGTTGTTTGATTTCGTTTTTGGGTTCTTTTGTTTGTCTGGTTGTTCTCTTGCTTTTTGTTTTATTTGATTCTGTTTTTACTTCTTTTGTGTGTGTGCATGTGTTTCCTTGTTTCTGTTTTTGTGTGATTTTGCTTTTACCATTTGTCTGGAGTTTTGTTTGTCTTTTTTTTTTTAAATCCCCTTTATTGCTGTAATGAGCAACTGCAGGGTCTTGGTTCCCCTACCAGAAGTCAGGCCTGAGCCTCTGGGGAGGGAGTGCCGAGTCCAGAACTCTAGACCACCAGAGAATTCCCAGGCCCAGGGAATATTATTTGGTGAGAGTTCTCAAGGAGGCCTCTATCTGAATACAAGACCCAGCTCCACCCAACTGCCTGCAGCTTCCAACTCTGGACACCTCACACTAAACAAAAAGCAAGACAAGAACACAACCCACCCATCAGCAGAGAGGCTACCGAAACTCATACAAAGCTTACAGACACCCCAAAACACACCACCTGATATGGCCCTGCCCATGAGAGAGAAAAGACTCAGCTCCACCCACCAGAAAACAGGCACCAGTCCCTCCAATCAGGAAGCCTACAGAAGCTACTGGACCAACTTCAACTACATAATGATCAAGGGAACAATCCAAGAACAAGATAAAACAATTATAAATATGTATGCACCCAACATAGAAGCACCTCAATACATAAGGCAAATGCTAACAGCCATAAAAGGGGAAATCGACAGTGACACAATAATAGTGGGGGAATTTAACACCCCACTTACACCAATGGACAGATCATCCAGATAGAAAAATAATAAGGAAACACAAGTCTTAAATGACACATTAGAGTAGATGGACTTAATTATATTTACAGGACATTCCATTCAAAAACAACAGAATATGCTTTCTTCTCAAGTGCACATGGGATGCTCTTCAGGATAGATCACATCTTGGGTCACAAATCAATCAGCCTCCTTAAATTTAAGAAAATTGAAAACGTATCAAGCATCTTTTCTGACCACAACGTTACAAGATTAGGTATCAATTACAGGTTAAAAAAAACTGTAAAAAACACAAACACATTGAGGCTAAACAATATGCTACTAAATAACCAAGAGATAACTGAACAAATTAAACAGGAAATCAAAAAATACCTAGAGACAATTGACAATGAAAACACGGCAACCAGAAACCAATGGGATGCAGCAAAACAGTTCTAAGACGGAAGTTTATAGCAATACAATACTACCTCAAGAAACAAGAAAAATCTCAAATAAACAATGTAACCTTACACCTAAAGCAATTAGAGAAAGAAGATCAAAAAACCCTAAAGTTAGTAGAAGGAAGGAAATCATAAAATCAGAGCAGAAATAAATGAAGGAAATAATAACAAAGATCAATAAAACAAAAAGCTGGTTCTTTGAAAGATGAACAAAATTGATAAACCCTTAGCCAGACTATCAGAAAAAAAAGGGAGATGACTCAAGTCAATAGAATTAGGATTGAAAAAGGAGAAGTAACAGCTGATGCTGCAGAAATACAAGGGATCAGAAGAGACTACTACAAACAAATATATGCCAATAAAATGAACAACCTGGAAGAAATGGACAAATTCTTAGAAAGGTATAACCTTCCAAGACTGAACCAGGAAGAAGCAGAAAATATGAACAGACCAATCACAAGTAATGAAATTGAAACTGTGATTAAAAATCTTCCAACAAACAAAAGCCCAGGGCCAGATGGCTTTACAGGCAAATTCTGTCAAACATTTGGAGAAGAGCTAACACCTATCCTTCTCTAAATCTTCCAAAAAATTGGAGAAGGGGGAACACTCCCAAACTCATTCTACAAGGCCACCATCATCCCGATACCAAAACCAGACAAAGATAACACAGAAAAAGAGAATTACAGGCCAATATCACTGATGAACATAGATGAAAAAATCCTTAACAAAATAGTAGCAGACAGAATCCAACAACACATTTAACAGATCATACACCATGATCGAGTGGGTTTAATACCAGTAATGCAAGGATCCTTCAATATACACAAATCAATTGATGTGATACATCATATTAACAAATTGAAGGGTAAAAACCATATGATAATCTCAATAGATGTAGAAAAACTTTTGACCAAATTCAAAACCGATTTATGATAAAAAACTCTCTGGAAAGTGGGCATAGAAGAAATCAACCTCAACATAATAAAGGCCATATATGACAAACTCACAGCCAACATCATTCTCAATGGTGAAAAATTGGAAGCATTTCCTCTAAGATCAGGAACAGGACAAGGATGTCCACTCTCACCACTATTATTCAACATAGTTTTGGAAGTTTTATCCACGGCAATTACAGAAGAAAAAGAAAGAAAAGGAATTCAAATTGGAAAAGAAGTAGAACTGGCACTGTTTTCAGATGACATGTTACTATGCATGGAAAATCCTAAAGATGCCACCGGGAAACTACTAGAGCTAATCAATGAATTTAGTAAAGTTGCAGGATACAAAATTAACAGACAGAAATCTCTTGCATTCCTATACACTAACAATGAAAAATCAGAAAGAGAAATTAAGGTAACAATTCCATTTACCATTGCAACAAAAAGAATGAAATATCTAGCAATAAATCTACCTAAGGAGACAAAAGACCTGTATACAGAAAACTATGAGACACTGATGAAAGAAATCAAAGATGATATAAAGAGATATGGAGAGATATACCATATTCTTGGATTGGAAGAATCAATATTGTGAAAATGACTACACTACCCAAAGCAATCTACAGATTCAATGCAATCCCTATCAAATTACCAATGGCATTTTTCACAGAACTAGAAGAAAAAATTTTACAATTTGTTTGGAAACACAAAAGACCCTGAAAACCCAAAGTAATCCTGAGAAAGAAAAATGGAGCTGGAGGAATCAGCCTCCCTGACTCCCTGAATCAGACCATACTGCAAAACTACATTAATCATGACAGTGGGGTACTGGCACAAAACAGAAATATAGATCAACGGAACAGGATAGAAAGCCAAGAGATAAACCCACGCACCTATGGTCACCTTATCTTTGAAAAAGGAGGTAAGAATATACAATGGAGAAAAGACAGCCTCTTCAATAAGTGGTGCTGAGAAAACTGGACAACTACATGTAAAAGAATGAAATTAGAACACTTCCTAGCACCATACACAAAAATAAACTCAAAATGGATTAAAGACCTAAATGTAAGGCCAGACACTATAAAACTCTTAGAGGAAAACATAGGCAGAACACTCCTTGACATAAATCACAGCAAGACCCCTTTTGACCCACCTCCTAGTGTAATGGAAATAAAAACAAAAATAAATAAATTAGACCTAGTTAAACTTAAAAGCTTTGGCACAGCAAAGGAAACCATAAACAAGATGAAAAGACAACCTTCAGAATAAGAGAAAATATTTGCAAACAAAGCAACTGACAAAGGATTAATCTCCAAAATATACAAACAGCTCATGAATCTGAAGATCAAAAAAACAAACAACCCAATAAAAAAATGGGTGGAAGACCTAAACAGACGTTTCTCCAAAGAAGACGTACAGATGACCAACAAACACATGGGAAAAGCTCAACATACTAATAACTAGAGAAATGCAAATCAAAAGTACAATGAGATATCACCTCACACTTGTCAGAATGACCATCATCACAAAATCTACAAACAGTAAATAGAGGGTGTGGATAAAAGTGAACCCTCTTGCAATGTTGGTGGGAATGTAAATTTATACAGCCACTATGGAGAACAGTATGAACGTTTCTTAAAAAACTAAAAATAGAACTACCATATGACCCAGCAATCCCACTACTGGGCATATACCCTGAGAAAACCATAATTCAAAAAGATATATATACCCCAATGTTCTTTGCAGCACTATTTACAATAGCCAGGACATGGAAGCAACCTAAATGTCCATCAACAGATGAAGGGTTAAAGATGATATGGTACTTATATGCAATGGAATTTTACTCAGCCATAAAAAGAAATGAAATTGAGTCATTTATAGTGATGTGGATGGACCTAGAGTCTGTCATACAGAGTGGAGTAAGTCAGGAAGAAAAAAACAAATACCATATATTAACGCATATATGTGGAATCTGGAAAAATGGTACTGATGAACCTAGTGGCAGGGCAGGAATAGAGATGCAGATGTAGAGAGCAGACTTGTGGACATGGGGGGTGAAGGGGAGTGTGGGTCGAATTGAGAGAGTAGCATTGACATATATACACTATCATGTGTAAAATATATAGCTAGTGCGAAGCTGATGTATAGCACAGGGAAATCAACTCGGTGCTTTGTGACAACCTACAGGGGAGGGATGGGGAGGGTGGAAGGGAGGCCCCAGAGGGAGGGGATATAGATATACATATAGCTGATTCACTTTGTTGTACAGCAGAAACTAACACAACATTGTGAAGCAATTATAATCTAATAAAATAATAAGGAATAGTAATAGCAACAGTAAACATCCATTTTACTGTGAATTTATATATATAAACTATGTATATAGTGTATATATATTGTGTATATGACTGCTTAAGATATATAATGCATATACATATATATATATAACAGATATATACATATACACACACACACATATATATATATACACACACACATATATAAAAAACACCCAAATATAAACATTCATGATTGTAGGGTGTATGTGTTTAATATACATAAATGCTTGGCTCTATGTTGTGTAAGTCAAATTAATTGCTTCTTCTCTGCCTTTTCACCATTTATTCACCCATTAGATTATCACCTATTTTTATCAGTATAGATACTTGCAGATACTCATTTTATTCCTTGGATTATAATCTAATACTATTGCCATTAATTTTGTTACAAATTTGGCCATTGGGAACTCACTATAGTTGGCTCCTATGTCTTTGTGACATGCCCCACGCCTTAATTTTTTTTTTTTTTCTTTATCTTGCTTTCCGGTATTACAAGATGCTCTAGGCTCATTTTGTAATTTCTCTACCTCAGCCCTTAAATTATCCATTTCTCTAAGCGGACCCATTTCCTTTTATTAGAGAACTAACTGTATAAAAAACAAAGATCTAGGTTCTGGCATGTTTGTGATCATCAAGAGGCTGCTATCTCTAGGTTCTTTCGGCAGATACACCTAGGAAATCTATATGTATATATACTAACCCACCTATACATACAACTCAATATTTATTTCTCTATCTATCCATATACATTTATACTAAAATCAATATGAATTTGTACAGATATGACTGACTCTAATTCATCATCACAGAGTTCATTCAAGTCTTCTCCCCTTTCTTATATTCTATTTATTTCTCTGACAGTGTAAAACCTCCTGTCTTCTGTCATTTAAAGTTTATTAACTTATTTGTTATTTTTATAATTTGGATATATGTGGATTGGAGGGTAGAACAAATAAAAGAATATATTTGCATTTTAAATGGTGGTTTTTAAAATTTTTAATATTAAATAATTTCATTCATATATATATACATACACACGCATGCACACACAATTGATTTTTTATCTATAGGTCTTATTCTGCAAACTTGCTATACTCAGTTAATATCTCAAGTAGATATTTTGTAGATTCCATAGTATTTTCTCCAACCATCAAGTCACCTGAGAACAAAAACAGTGCAAACAAAGAGAGTTGAATTATTTCTTATGAACCTGAATGATTTTTTTTACCTTAATTGCACTGGCTATGTCTCCAGTACAATGATGAATAGAAGTGGGGAGAGCTAACATCCTAGCCCTGTTCCTGAGTTTAGTGAGAAATATTAGCTCTTTCACTATTAAGAATGGTGATAATTATGAATTTTTTGTAAATGCTCTTTATCAGGTTGAGGAATAGTGCTATTTGCTGGGGAATTTCATTAGAAATAGATATTAGATTTTGTCAAATGTTTTTCCTGCGTCTATATAGATAAACATATTTTCTTCTTTAGTCTGTTAATGTGATAAATCACATTGTTTTTCAAATGTCAATATAACTCTGAATTCTATTATTTATTTTTTTAAAGTTTGGTAAAATTTATCAGTGAAGCCATCTGGATATGGAATTTTATTTGTAGGAATGTCTTTAAATAATCCAATTTCTTTATAAGCTACAGGACTATGAAGTTATCTATTTCTTTTTTAAATAGGTTTATTAATAAATGACATACAATCAACTGTACATGTTATTATCATTCACTTTTAAAATTTACACACATGTTTGTATGTATATATGTATACACATAATTAAGACAACACAATAATGAAGATATTATTACCCCCAAAAGTTTCTTTGTACTGACAATATTTTTTAAGCTTGCACCTTCTCTAGAAAGTAACCCAAATCTTTCCTGAAGTGTGGTTCACAGCTCTTGTTCCTACCTGTATCAGTTTACTCAGACCTTTTATTACAGTTTACAGTGAAACTATTGAAATAGTGGGAAACACCCTAAGAAAGTTCTCTAGGTTGCATGTATTCTTTTCCCTCTTCCCATTGGCAGCAGCAACCTTATTTTCTCTTGATAGTCTTTAATCACCCCAATCAACACTTACTCTTCAGTCTATCGGTCCAGAATTCAGTCAACAACATATTATCAAATGCCAGTCTCAAATTCCATCTCAAGGTACCTCTTTCTACTCTCTCTTGTTTCAAGTTCAGGAAATCAAAAAGGTGAGAAACAAGTAATTAGACACAATGATCAGAGGCATCTCTCCACCTATAGATTCCTCTGACTACAAAAGAAACAACATCATATTCTGTTTACTGATTCAGAATATATATCTCCTGCTATAAAAGAGAAATCGAAGATAATAAGTTTTTGTCTCCTAGCTGGTACCATAACTGAGTCCTATATAAGTTATTATATCTTTCTGTGTGATCAACTCTTTATCAATAATGGGGTATATTTTCTGCTATTAAATGACTTACTTGCTCAAAAACAATGCTGTAAGAAATGACATACCTTAGAAGGAGTTTTTTGGTTTTTGTTTTTTATTAATAATTCTGTGGTTAGCATTGCATGTGAAGCATGGCAAGTAAAGAAAGGCAAATCCATACCCAGAATAAATATCCACTCTAAGTTGAACAAATTATTGTTTCCTCCATGATAGAAGACATTAAATACAATCAAAATATAGTCAAGTGGCCAGCTGACCCCTACGTTTTCCCTCCACCCTGAATATGATGTCATTTTGGTACTCACATTGGTTTCTGCTGCTGGCAGAGTGGGCAAGCAGTTTTGATGGTAATGGGAATAGCTGTGGCAAAGATGGTCCACATGTTTGATTGCATGCAATGCCTAAACGTCTGTGACCAACACATAATGGGTTCATGGAATCACCATGCCACAGTGGATGGAAACAGGCCAAATTCCATTTACCACCTAAACCCTGCAAGTCCCCACTTTGCGATCCAGGGAATAACATTTTCTAAAGTCAGCGTCCAATAATCTCTGGAATTGTTGACAATTACTTGTTGACATGGAAAGAAACTTGGGTTAATGGTCGTATACCCTCTGAAGAAAGGCAGTAAGATTTTGGTGATATTTCAGGGTGTTTCCACAAGAAGATCACAGGGCTTCATTCAAGGAGCTCTGTGTTTATTAGCTGATTCAAACACGGGAATGTTGATGAGGCACCAAAACAATCAAACTGATCAAAGATTATTTTTCATTAGCAAGAGCTAAAGGTTTTTGTTTTTGCTGTTGTTTGTTTTTTGAACATTTGAAGGTTGTCCACAAAATTGGGGACACAATGAGCAATTTGCCATCTTCAAAGATTCCTCCACGCCAAAGCATTCTCATTATTGCATTAGCCCTACTGTCTATGACAATGCCCATTACTCCTGGTACTAAGGGACTAAAACTTTGCCTCTGCAGCCAGATCTCGTTCTCACTAAAATCGGAGTCCCTTTTAATAACAATATCTCCCATATTTATTTCAGGACTTCAGAGAAAAGTAACTATAGTACCTCTTTTGTTAAATAAACTTTTTAGTTTAGATAGTTTTAGATTTACAGGAAAATTGGGGACGACAGAGTCCTCAAATACTCCACACAGTTTCTCCTGTTATTATTATTGTACTTTATACAATGTATATATTTATACATTATTATTAACCAAAGTCCACACTTTATTCAGATTTTCTTAGTTTTACGTAATGTGTTTTCTTCTGTTCCAGGACCCCATCAAAGATATCCCATTATATTTAATCATCATGTGCCCTTAGGTTCCTATGGCTCTGAGAGTTAATAAAGCGCTTTTCAAGGTTACTGAAACTTCCAAAATATTAATCAACATCCCTATTAAGGGAGATTCTTTTGACCTCTGTAATGGACATAGTTAATGAATAGTTTAATGAATTGGCTTTCACTCTACCTTAGTTCAATATAGACCAAGGCTGAGTTTGTGATTTAATCAACCAACCAAGTAAACAATTTGAACCATTCCCCATTAATCAAGCTAGCACAATACATTGAAATTCATCTTTAAGAGCACGCACATTGATAAATCCAACCTGATCTTAAATTCTGTTCCTCTCTGTTTTGTGCAATATGCATGGAATCTACTCTTACACATATTCCCTAGATTTTTTTGCCAATATAAATGGGAAATTTGAAGTTGTTTTGACATTCAAAAATTTCCATCTGACATTGACTTTATATGGTTCATGGGGTAATACTAGAATCTGGATTGGTAATGAGAGTTTGTTGTGATGAGGCCTAAGGAAAGTTGAAATTCGCTTGCAAGATACATCAGTGAAGGTTCAGTCAAGGAAGCAAAATCAGTATGAGTATGATAGAGTAAGGAGTTTTTGTAGGAACAATATCTTGTACTAACGTGGAAGAAGCTGGGGAAGTAAAGGTCCACAAGGGAAGATAAAGGATGAATTGGTGTTTACTCACCAGCTCTCCTGTTGCCAGGTATGTCAGAGAGGGACTCTGGAGGAGAAATGATGGACTTTTGTGTGGAAGCCTAGTGCCCTGAGTCTTACAGTGGAGTTACTATTGATCAGCAGGGACAGCAGTAAAAGGAGGAGAATTAGACCTAGAGTGTTGTAGAGTGAGGACAAATGCCAATCTGCTGGAATTTATGCATCTGTCTGTCTTCAAGGAGAGGACAAAGACCAGCTGGAATCTGGTAGCCTCTCCACATCTGTCTCTCATTACCCCTATCTATGATGGCATTCAGGGAGTAATAGCTACTTTTACTCACTTTCGCTTTCAAAATCTCTTTCAAATTTCTGTTTTGATCAACTCTAATCTAGAAGTAGGCAATGAAGGTTATTCTGGGAATTTTAGTTTCATCGTAGGCAAGTTGACACAGTATTAAACCATCACAAATTCCACTTCAGCACATTACATGAACTCGAGCTGTATCTGAATTTCAGGTATGGAAGTTCTGTAACAACAAGAATAAGAGGATATTTTAGGACAGAATTAGATGTCTGTGGTTTTCTGACTTTGAATTAACCCAAAATTAACACTTTGAATCTAACATCTTTGCTTTAAATTCTCTATTGTAGCTATAAGCGAGCAGCCCACTCCACAGTTCTTATATTCCTCCACTCCATTTCACTGGCCACTTTATCTAGAAATGCTTGTCTTCAATATAGTTTATGCAGGAAACCACAGGAGTTAATTTAACTGTTCTTTCACTGAATGTCCTAGACTTCCAGGGTCCCTTTTTCTAGGGTTCATGGATTTTCACAGCCTTCAAACAACCCAGGAAAAATAACATATTGTAAAGTATGTTTCTTGAAGTCTGTTACAGGGAACCACTTCCAGGTTCTAGTTATGTTATAGGCATTCTTGGTTTATAGGCAACAAAACTATATGTAGCAGTTTTAAGCATGAGGAAATGTTTTGAGGCATATATGACTCAAAGCATTATTAGAAGCATTGAAAAAGGAGACTCTAAGTGGAGCTTCTACAGATGACTCACAAAATCACACCATAAAGGTGAAGAGAGAAGAGAGCTTCTGTCTCTCACCACTTCAGGACACTGCTGAGTCAAGTGGCCACCTTCCAGAACCACATCACCACTATAAGATCTGTACCATCAATGAGGATGCTTCACATCCTCAAGCCACTCAGCTCTGAATCGAAGTCTCGCAGAATTGGATTAATCGTCAGAATTAAACCCTTTTTGCAGAAAGGGTAAATTAAATTACCCTTTCTGCAAAGGAGCGATCAGAAATTCAGATTTTGTTTTTCAAGACTCTACGATTCAGAAGGTCATACCAGAAGGTAGTTTAGGGTTGATGCTGAGCAATCCAAACCCAGTAGTTGCTAAACTAGGCTTAACCAACCAAATGCACCAGCTGTCTGCTTAGAGTTGTGATCAAGTGATGCAAATAAGCAGAGCTATCAGTGATTCCTTTTTGGATGTAGCAGTAGCAATATGCTTTCTTTCTTTTCTTTTCTTTTCTTTTTTTTTTTTCTTTTTTTGGCCCAGCACTGCTGGCAAGCTGGCAATTCAGAGCCAAGAGTCCCAAGGCAAGTTGTAGATTTCAGGGCTTAGCTGAAGCTTCAGTCAGCAGTGTTCTCGCTGCTCTAATGTGCATCCTAATTTAGCTGTAACTCTGGATCCATAACCTCCTTGTTCAGATTCTTATTTTCCAAAATTTGTTCTTCAGGCTTTCTTAAAATTGTTTAAGCTATCTTGTACTCTTTCATTAAATTGCTTTTACTCTTTAAATCAGATAACGTTTCTATTGCTTGCAAGTTAAGTGACCTGAATGTTACAAACTGAATGATTTTTATCCTTTCTAAACTGCTATAGAAGACATTATCAATAGAAAAAAATGATAGTTTATATTTCTGCACACAAATTATTGTCAGGAGAATGGGTTAGTAAGGCCATTAAAGACAAGCCCTTTAAACACATAACTATTATTTGTAGATACTTCTTTGACACATGTTATATATATATATATCATGTAGATTTTAGATCATATTTATGATTCTCTTAAGTTGCAATTGCATGCACATTCTGTATGGAGATTGTTATAATCTCATATGTAAAGAATTTTGTATCTTTTACATAAAGTAGACACATATTTTCTCAGAACTTTTAAAAGGATATAGCAGTGTCATAGACACAATGCATGACTACAAGTAAAAGATGAGGGTCTGATAAGTCACTTACACTGTACTGGTTTCAGATGTCTCATCCATTAAATGGGGAATTGGATGATCTTTAAAACACTGTCTCTAAAATTCTATGATAATATGTAATTTTAACAATTTAAATGATCATACATTAAAGTTTCAAAAACTATAACATTGTATATATGAATCATATTGTGTATATATTATTGCTCAGGAAAGATACCTCTATATCATTATTTTATAGGCAATACTTTGTTTAAAATATGAATTAACTGATTTCCTGAAAGCAATTGGCTAAAAGCTGATTTGTCATTTGTTCCAAGCTTGGCCTATTTACTCTAAAATCCATTTCTTGCCCTTGCCTGGTCTTCTTGGTATCACAAACTGACTGATTCCTACTGGCTGTCATTCCCCGGCTGTTCTGTCAGCAGGCTTGCATCTGAACTCAGCCAGTGACTTCCAAATTATAGAGGAGGAGAAAAATCAAAATGACTATCACTTCGTTTCTCTGTCTTCTCCGTGTCTCTGTGTCTCTCTAATTGTGTGTGTCTCTGTCTCTGTCTTTCTCTCTTTCTCTTTCTCTCTCTCTCTCTTCTACTTTGAGCAGCCTCTCTGGCAGCTGCCAGATTTCCTCCCTGGAAGCTGCCAGATTTCCTCCTTTGATTCTGGGCTAATTTCATATTTTGTAAATCTTTCAATAACAATGTTATGGCCACTTTTCACAAAAAATCAATTCATCTGGTTATGACTTTAGAGTCATTCTACAGTTTAAGGTTACTGTACTATCCTTATTTAATTTAAAATTCACTTCTCTATTATTTTATTATTATTAAAATTCACTTCTCTATTATGTAAACTATATTACATACAATATGATTTCTATTACTGTCCTAATAAATTACCACACATGTAACAATTTAAAACAATACCCATTTATTGTTTCACAGTTACAACTGTTGGAAGTCCAGATGGGCTCAACTGGATACTCTGTTTAGGGTCTCACCAGGTTGGAATCAAAATGCAGGCCAGCCTGGATTCTTGCCGGGAGGCTTTAAGGGAGAATCCACATACAGTGTTTTCGGGTTTTTAGTAACATTCAATTCCATATAATTGTAGGATTGAGGTCCTTCTTTCTTTGGCCAGAGAACTAACAATTGACCAAAGGTCATTCTCAGTTTCTTGAGACCCCCTGCATCCCTTGACTTGTAACTCTTTCCATTGTCATAAACAGCTGGGGTGCATTGCATCTCTCTGGCTTCCACTTTTCTCCATCACTTTAACTTCCTCTCTCCTCAGAGACAAGGGAAAGCTCTGCTTCTAAGAGCTCCCTTGAATACACTGGACCTATCGGAATAATCCAGGATAATCTCCCCATATTAAAGTCAACTAATTGGTAAATTTAATTATATTTACAAAGCAACTTTTGCCATGTAATGTAATGTATTCACAGGTATGACACTAGGGAACAAAAGTCATGGGGGCCAAAATTCTGCCTACCACAAAATATCTTAGAGAAAAGATGTGTTAAAACAATAAGCTAGACAAATATCAGGAAAATATTAAAAAACAAGCAAAATAAGTGAATTATTTGATGGATTAAATGGAAGAGTTTTGAAAGATTTAATATGTGAGTATACAGTAAATTCTGAGAGATAATTGATAAAGAATGATTTGCAATATCTATTTAACTACATAACCTTGTTTTTAACAAGTACCTTTAAGAACAACAATTCTATGGCATTCCATTTTAAAACACTGGTTTCTAAATCTCATATGTGAATGTATGTGCTAAATTCCTAAATAAAATGTAAGTGTGTAGAATAGAAAAATCCCTTAAAGAAAGCATTAACCATATTTAAATATTATTTATTTAGCTCAAGAAGCAAAAGATAATTAGTTTTGGTATAAATATCAATATATTAGAAGATATCAATGACAGATGCAAAAGAGACTTTCAATAAAATCCATTACCCTCACTTAATAAAGAAATTCTCATAAAATACTACAGCATAAACTTACATAACTGAGTGAAGACTACATAACTCATACTAATAGCCAAAATGATATTTAAGTTTCAAAAGGTGGAGATGTATGATACTAATATTAAGAAAAAAAATTAATGAGGTTGGCTATAACTATTATTAATTATTGTTCAGAATGTGTTCACAAATGCAAAAAAAAGTGAAAGATAAATAAGGAATAAAAAAGCTTTCATCAAATTTTACAACCCCAGTGATTCAAAAAGGATCAATATACTTATTTCACATGCTCTCATTATTCCCCTACTCTCTTCAAATAGGATCTTTGTACAACCAACCTAGCTTTCTTAATTACATGTTTCTACCATTTATTTTCACTTTATTATGAACTCGGACTTTCTGAGTAAGAAATATCTTCTGAATATCTTCCTCTTTCAAGTAGGATTCCTCACAGAGTGAGATAAGAAGACAATAATTTCTGGGTCTGAAAAAAAATCTATTATTGAAACAGACCCTCTCCATCTTCACCTACCTGAGTACAAGTATTACACATAGTCGGTTCCATTCTATGAGACCAAACTCAAACACATGCCAGGATTATATTTATTGTTGTCTTGCCTGTCTCCCCTTTGTTTTTTCTCTTCTTAGCTATAACTATCCTTAGAGGCCTAACTCAATCAATTTCCCAGACATGTTCCCTTAGGGAATATGCCATGTTTTCCCTCCTTCCCGCTGCAATAACTGTGACATCTCAAATCTCATCTAACCCTGCTTAAAGTATTTTATGTGATATAACAGGCAATCTCTTCCCACTCTTGTCTATTGTGTGACCACCCAGTACAGATTTCTCAAACATCAGAGGGTGGGCTATCTTTTGTTTTCCCATGTCTTGTATGAGGGTGTCTCAATAATTTATTGAATCCAAGGTTCCTCAGAGATCCATGAACAATCCTTTTCTTTGCTATAGGTTTAATTGGGACCCTAGTCAACTTGCATGTTTTTGTAATAGTGAAAATTGCCCTCTTTCCTAATCTAACCATTTAGAATATTTAGATATGTTACTATTTCAATTTTCCTTTGTTTTCTGTTTAGCCTGGCCACCAAGATCTATATCTATTCCTTTCTTTCTCTAGCTTCTGAGTTAAAAAGTCAAAACACATTTATATAGGTATCATTCTTGCTTTTTTGTTTGTGTTTATTTGATTTTATAGTTCTGTTTCCCCTTGAGTTTTTTTGTTTTTTTTTTTATAATATCTAATTGCTAGGGTTAGAGTACATCAAATGGAAGACCTCTTTTAAAGTTTCAAAAAAATGCATTAAATTTAAATTGTCCAAAAATGTGACTTTCCCTCCTTAAATAGTACTTCTCCAATCAGCTTTGTATTTTTATAAACTTTATCACACATCTACTGAGTTTTTGAAATCACAGTGATGGTATTAATTGGAATTTGACTGGGAGAGGTATGCTGTGCTCTAACTATCTTAGTTCAAATTGTTCAAAATTCTTCATCATGTATATTAAAAAAACAAGGTAGTGAGGAGCTAGTACACCTAAAGTGTCTATTTTTAACAATACACAACCAAAATTTCATAACATAGTAGTATGACCCAAAGTCAAAACACAACAAACTTTATATTTCTGAATAACAAATACAATAAAGGGGGAATGCAGGTAAAAACTCTATCCAGTTTAAGCTCACCAATGTCCATTTAATCTCACAATTTATGTCAGCTACAGTGTGTTCACTTTTCTGGCTTTCCATGTAAAAAATTTTAAATCCCTGGAGATGTGAAAGGAAACCCTTACTTCAAATACACAGGTAAGTTACAACTTATCCAAAGAAAGACCCTTTAATATGCTTCCAAGAGCAAATCCTTACTTCTTTTGATGCCTCCAACAAATTGGTCATGATCTGCTTTCAAAGACACCAGACAAAGCCATATTTCATTTGTAAAGAGCTTCTTCCCATCAAGCACACTGAGAGCCACTGTCACTTCTCTAAAAGGTGTGGAGTCTACAGTATGGTAGGTACAATATGTTTTTGTGCCACCTGACTTACGACATCAGCTCAGCTCTGATGTGGGTGTGGTATACAACTTCCTCAAAGCTCAAAATCTGTCTGATAGCTTACACCACATTACCTTGATAAGGGGCACCATTTTTCTCCTTCTCTTCAACTGTGGGAAACTGCTCTGCTCACAGGGAAGCTAAGTTGGAATTAGAGGGAGTAAGCTCTCCCCACAGCAAAAACTGGCAAAAAGGGGCATGCACTGATTGACAAATGTCCCAGTCTCCTTTTTTATAGTTGGTTCTATGGACTGAATTGTATCCCCTCAAAATTCGTATGTTGAAGCCCTCAACACAATGTATTTGGAAAGAGGCTTCCAAGGTGCCAATTAAGAGTAAATGAGGTTGTAAGGACCCAAACAGATAGGATAAGTGGCCTTATAAGGAGAGGAAGAGAGAGAGAGAGATTTCTCTCTTTTTGCCCACATTCAAAGAAGAGATCTCAGAATGAAACCTATTTTACCAGTACCTTGGTCTTAGACTTCCCAGCCTCCTGAATCATGAGAAAATAAATTTCTGTTGTCTAGGCCATCCTGTCTATAGCATCTTTATGGTGGTCGTGGCAGCCTTATATAACTAATACAGTTGGGGAACTTTGAGAGACTCCTAAGGAGGGTTTGGTAGCTACTATAATTTTGAGGTAGTGCTAAGTGTAAATTATATTTTGACATGACTATGGTTTCTGTTGGTGAAAAGCTCACAGGTACTGTTAATACCACTATGGCTTCTCTACATCTATAATTAACAAATCCTGGTGTTCTTTGTTCTTGAAAAGTTGTGTAAAAGTAAATGTGAGAATTTTCTCCATTCTATTCCATGGAACTCTTATTCTAACCAAGGACCTTTTGTGAGTTCATGTACAACAGACTAAAAAATAGAGTAACTCTATTTGTTCATGGTTGAAAATGTATTCTGACTCCATATTTATTTATTTTGGGGTTTGAGAAAATAATAAATAATTATCTAAGTACACTCATATGTAAAATGGGAGAGTAGTAGCACCTACTCAATACAGTTATTGTATGAGATCAATATAAAGTGCTTAGGATGGAGCTGTGAAGAGTAAATTCTCAGTAAATGTTGGTTATTGTTATTATTCTTCTTACTAGATGAGATGGATGAGAAATATGAGGCTTAGAGTGTTTGGATAGTTCACCTGTTTTATGTGTCAGTAATGGCAAAGTCAAAATCTGTACACGGGCAGTCTGCCTTGCTCTTAATCCTGATTCTCTTCACATGCACAAAATGGGGCTTTTCGAATCCCAGACTAAAAACTGAGCATAACACTTCAACTTAGATGCTGCTTATTTGGTACCATAGGATCAATAACTCTGTCTTGTTTATACCTTAATCGAAAGGAAATCCCAGCATCACTTTACTTTTATTCTCCACATCCTTGAAAAGTAGCACTGTGATATCTGGTGGGCAGCACAGCAGAGTAGAGCCCCATGGCCTCTGGGTCCT
Source organism: Eubalaena glacialis (assembly GCF_028564815.1). Lineage (NCBI taxonomy): Eukaryota > Metazoa > Chordata > Mammalia > Artiodactyla > Balaenidae > Eubalaena > Eubalaena glacialis. The sequence continues at coordinate 26,787,908 of NC_083732.1, read as the reverse complement.
CTGATTGAAGAAGTGTCAGAGTACACAATGTCTTGCAGGGAAAATCAGCAGCAACAGCAGCAACAGCAGCCTCAGGATACCAGGGTTAATCATCTACACAGATCACCACCATATTAAGTATATGTTATGAACTAGTGGCTTAATCTACTTCTAGAGTAAAGGAGTTTGAATCATTTTTTCTCATTTTTAGAAATTCTTATAGAATAAAAATCACCTGTAAATTCCAATACGAAAGGAAGAATAGAGAATTCCTTGGAGGTCCGGTGGTTAGGACTCAGCACTTTCACTGCTGCGGGCATGGGTTCAATCCCTCTTTGGGGAACTAAGATACCACAAGCCACGTGGCGTGGCCAAAAAAATAAATAAATTAAAATAAAATAAAATCACACAAAAAAGAAAGGAAGAATAACCTGGAAAATAGGGCTAGAATCCTTAATCTCTGACCGCCATGGCCACCATGGAGCAACTATGGTAGAGTTACTGTGCTTTTGGATTTTTTTTTTTTTTTTTGCCACAATCAGAAACCATTTAATGTAACCTGACAACAGTTATGAAGGAATTATTCCAATTTTGTTTTCCTGAAGGGGCCATCTTAATTCTTGAGCTTGGGACCTTAAGTACAAAAGTTGGGAATTCCTTAATGAGAATTGAGCCACATTCTCTTTTGGAGTCACAGGACAGTTTCACTTAAATCCAGCAAAGAATCCTACATATTTGGTTATAATTCCCTAAGAGATTCCTAGTATGTGTTACAATCAGACAAATCTCAGAAATGTCACTTGACAGTAGAACTGCCATGCTGCACAGATCTGGGGAACCCCCTTCAGGTTATAATCTCTGTGAATAAAATCACCTGCATTTGTGCAGTGGAAAACCTTCATGGCCATAGGCGGAGTCCCTGCTTGGCAGCCCCTTTACAGTAAGGATATCATGGTTGCTATGAATTCTAGTTCAAAGGACAAAAAAGGGCAGAGCACACAGGGGCAATCTAATGCCACCACCTGACGAATTATTTAAGGAATAGATACTGTTAGTTGCAGCACTCACATTAATTAACTTTTAAAAATGATATGAAAAATGATCCAGTATCATAGGTTATTATTAATAATATAATTAATATTAGTATCTTTATTAACAGTAATTATAAGGGTGTTTATAAGCACATCAAATGATTTTTAGGTACAATAATTTAATTTTCAATAAAATATCATCGTGCCTCTTATTTTTTAAAAAAACATCTCTTTGCTATCTCCATTTCTCAAAAGGAAACAACACAGAAAGATATAAAGGAAATAAATAATCAGAAAAAACACTTTCATCATTGTTATTTTTTGGTGAACATACTTTCAGATACTTATACATAAATAGATATTCAAACAAATAAATACATATGTATTTAATTGTACATAGGTAGATTCATAAATACCATCTGTTGGATAACCTATAGTTTTTACAATACTGAATGCATGGACACCTATCCATTTTAATAAATATCATTATTTTGAATTGTTGCATAGTATTGCATTTTCTAGTATTTCACACTGTGGTCATCTACTCCTCTATTACTGAAAATATAACATGTTTCACTTTTTCCTTCTAAATCAATTACATTGTAATGAGCATTTCTTTTTTTTTTTTAATGAATAGTCTTTATTTTTAAAAGAAGTTTTAAGTTTCCAGGAAAACTGAGCAAAAATTAAGAGAGTTTCCATTACCTCCTCTCTTTCCACCCACATATTTTCCCCTAATTTGAACATCTTGCATTAGTGTGATACATTTTTACAATTCATGAACTAATATTGGTATATGATTATTAACTAAAGCCCATAGTTTACATCAGTTTTCACTCCTTGTGTTATCCTGTTCTGTGGATTTTGACGAACGCATAATGTCATGTATTCAACAATTACAGTAACATAGGGAACAGTTTTCCTACCCTAAAAACTCTTGTGCTATACCTGTTTACCCCTCCTTCCTTCCCTTAAACCCCTCAATGATTTAATTTTATGAAAAGTAGAATCATATTATTCTAATAGTAGAATAATGCCAGAAACATAACAAAAACTAAAGGGACATGTATAATATTTTATTCTTGTTCTAGCATTATTCTTTTCATCATCTTATTACTCCAGGCTCTGCTTTTGAACAATGCATTGACAGGTATGATTTTAATGAATTTCTCAGAAGGCTTGTCAATTAATTCTTTTCACCTATTTTTGTCTCTAATGTTGCACACTTCCCCAACCCCCCCAAAAAAGAAAAATGTCTGGAATAAGAATAGAAATGTTCTTCCTTCCCTCCCTCTTTCACTGAAGGTGAGAGGCAATAAATTGTCAACCGTGGTTCATTTACCTCTCATCCTCAAGTTGCCAAAATTATCACAAATCCCCATCAGTAATACCATTTTCAGAACCAACAAAACATCATCAATAACTTTTTTACTAAGCACCTACATGTGCATAATGCTGTTAGTCTTGACCTATCAGAAGGAACTTTTTAACAGTCTGTAATGAGCACTTCTAATACATACACATATTTTGGAAATTTTTTATTTTATGTTTTTATACATATTGCCAAAGTGGATTTCAAAAGGGTTAAATCAATTTATAATGGAATGGTAATTTCTTTGAGGACAGTGCTTGGAAGACTTATCACACCAGGTAGGGCTGTCTGTCATGTCAGAATAAAAATGTGAGGAAGGATGAGGTTAATGCACCTTGCATTTTCGGATTCTGGTTTTGCAAAGATGCAAACTTTTTTCTCAAGGGCAAAATGGGCACCACAGAAGGCAGTCATGCATGAGGTATTTTGAGAAACAATCTAGAAGAGACATGCCTTCCAACAAGAGTCAGAAAGGCTGGTTTCCTCTCCCATGAGAAAGACTGTTTATGGTGTCCAAGAGAAGCATGGGGAAAATTTAAGATGTTAGAGCTGGCAACGCTAACCCTAACCCTAACACTGGATGCACAAGTACAACAGGACCAGCCATGTAAAATTGTGCCCTTTTCTACTCACCTCCGTTGCCCTCTGAGCCAGATTCCACAGCAGAACTGAAATAGTACCTAGCGAGAAAGGGAGTATGTGGAATAGAAAAGAGGAGAGAAACTATCCATGCTAACATTTTCTCCTACAAATATCTGAGCCTGGATCAGACCTGAGCTTGGGGAGAGATTGAGGATCAGATAGGAATCTGAGAAGGTGGGGAGCACTTTAAACTTAATGAGAGATTGAAATTTTGATATCAGGTTATATTTGACTTCTTAGAATCTGAAAATAAGTTTGTTTATTAACATGAAATTGACCATAAACATTTATATCTCTGCCAAAACTATCATATTACAGAAGGTTAAAATGTTGTGATGATAAACAATATCTGACAATTTCCCTCATAATTTGAAGACCTTGTCCTTTGTCAATCAGCAGGCAACACAACTATTTGACTTCCGATAAAATATTCTGTTTCTAATTTTCTTGTAAGGAGCTTATTATTTTCCTCCTCTCTCGAAACTTTTAAAACTTTTCTTCATTCCAATTTGTTGCTTAAGTTTTAGCATCATTGATTCTGTTAGCAAATCTTTCTATTTTGTCTTTATTGTTCTAAATTTATTTTCTTTTTTTAAACACTACAGCCACATTTATTTTTCAATGTTAAATTTGTTTTTTTTTTCTTCCTTTTGTCATCAGCATAAAATGAGACCAGTTATAAACTACAAAGAAATTTAATTTTTGTGGAGAGTTTAATATAGGAGTGAAGTGAGTTACATATTTAAATTTCAAATTATACAAAGAAAAATATTAACGCTACATTAATTGAGGATAAATATTCAGTTCCAATCATTGTGAATGTACTAATTTAAAGTTTTCATTAGCTGTCCTACTGGGAATCAAATGCATGCAATTAGCCATCCATCAATCTAAAATATGTCAGTGTCTAAAGACATACTTGGATGTATGTTGGCAAAATTAAATTAATCTGAGATTGTTGATCTGGCACTACCATGAACCAAGAAGAGAGAAGGGTAGTTGTCCTCTTGTTTATCAACCCATTATTCAATTCTGTCTCATAAGTGCACACTTACATATCTGCTTTCTGCTACCATGTATCAATTTATTAACTGTTTCTGTCAATAATTTCAGTGGAGTTTCACAAGGCAATTATAATAAAAATTGTTTTCATGCTGTAGCTTTTTATGTATCAATATATATTACATCTAAATTAGGAACCATTTTAACCATTTTCAGTAAGATATATGTATATATAGAAAAGTGTCCAATCTGAAGTTTTAATATGATGAGTTTTGACATGTACACACCTGTGTAACCAACACTCTCCAGCAAATATAGAGCACTGCTATCCCCAAAATTATCTTCTGTCCTTTTCCAGTCATTCCTCACTTTCCCAAGAAAACGCTATTCTAATTTCCATTATCAAAAATTACTTTTTTTCTTTCTGTTAACTGCAAACATACGGAATCATACAGTTTACACTCTTCTGTCTTTGATGAACTTACTGTAGTGGAGGCTCATCCTTGTGTATATCAGCAGTTTGGTCCTTTTTATTGCTATAAATTGTTTACCCTAAACTTATTTTCTTAATTCTGTTAATTTATTAATTTTGATTACTTCTTTTTATATAGGCTAGCCCCCAAATTTTCTAACTTCCTAGAAAATGTGTACAGATATTTTAATTTTTCCTTCATTTCTGATAGTAAGTATTCCATAATATTTTTTCTTGTTCTTGTGTGCTATATTACTTGCCTTGCTTTTTGCTATAGATTTTTAAAATAAATATCCAGTGATATTTTCTGTTTTTCTTTTGGCCCCAAGGAAGAAACTTTTTCTAGGGCTGGTCATTTTTCCAAAATGAGTGTGGATATAGCCTCATAATCTAACTACCTTTCTTATTTGCCTTGTATACACTTAATTTGCATTTATTTTTAGAGCTGGACAGTGATTTTTACATCCAGTTGCCTGCAAGAGATACAAAGAGAACTAGAAAAAAAGATGAAAATCAAGAAAGCTATCATCTAGTGTTACACCTCCAGTGTTTTCTCTAAAATGAGGCTCTTGAACCTGAAACTCACCATATTGGAAGATTGTCCTGTTCAAATGGAGACAGACTTTGACTGGCTAGTGGAGAATGAGATGTAGCTGTCAGGTAGGTTTATTAAAATCTCATCTTGCCCACACAGGAAATTAAGAAAAAGAAAAATGAGTATGCATTGAGGTTGGGCTCTTTTTTCTTTTGCCCCCACTTTCTTTGCTGCTGCTGATTACTTCCACAGCTACCTTGGCTGTGATGGCTGATTAGTTCTGAGTGACATCCCCCAGGGTGAGATCACATGGCCATATATCTCCCTAACTCCAAGTTTAAGAGCGTGATATTTGTGTATTCATCATGACATATTTTCTTGAATCCGTGCAAATTGTAGTATATCTGGTCAATATCTGCCAGGTTGTGGTATGAGATCTGGTACTTTCCTAAATGTAAATGAAATTTTAATCAATGTCTTTAATCACTGATTTCATTCCACTGAATATAAGGAATTGACTTTTTTTTTTGAAATATACATTAATTTATCCATATTTGCTAAACATGTCATCTAGAAATTAAAACATATCTTTTTCAGTCACTATCTAGGAAAATGTATCACATTTATGCTGCTTTTATATTATTTTATTTCCTTTTTTACATTTGAAGAAGGGCAGAATAAAAATTCAAAGACTATTAGATGGAACTGGTGGACTATTCTGAGAATTTACCCCCAAATTTTGCTAGTATCTAAATAAATACTTTTTCCCATCTAGGTAGTATATTTAGTTCTAAGTATGATTTTCATATTTATTAGTGAAATACTTTAGATATATTTCCAGCTGGATTCTTCCAAAATTCTTGATATGTTTTTAAATGATTCAAAATACGAGTATACGTGCATGGGTAATAAAGATTTTTACATTCTGTAATACATTCTGGGAGACCTTGGGGACAATTCTAAATGAAAAGGTAAAGGAAAATAAGATTTCTTCAGTGATGCATAATTTCCTGAAGAAATGGAACTAAACAATTTCTCAAGGTCTCTTTCAGTTCTACGATCATTCAAAATTCCCAGTGTTAGAATGTCTATACTTCAGAAGTCACCACCAATGTCAGATATGGTCAAGTTACAAATACTGTTTTTACTTAGATTTGGGTTAAGTGAATTGAATTATTACATCACTTAGCATCTGGTCTTTTTTATCCAGGTAGAATTTCTCATGTTCTCTATTGCTCTTTAACACAAGTTAACATTTTGGAATTTAGGCCTATATAAAATATGTAGAACTTGTCTTTAAATATTAAGAATACTCAAAAATCATTTTGAAGAATTTTCACTAAATGATAATAATCCGAAACTGTCATTTTTTAAAATTTATTTTCTTGTATGCATAATTAAATGAGACCAACATTATCTGGCATTATTTATAGTCTATATATTATAAATACTTATAAACATGAGACATCTCACCCAAGTATGTATATATACAAATGTATATACACAGAGGTATACATATATGTATGAGTGTGTGTATATATATATATATATATATATATATATATATATATATACATCCTAGCAATAAAGCTATTTGTTAATAATTTATATTTTTGTAGTCAAATAGTGCATGTTAGATCATGTTAGGCACAGTTTACTGCCAGTATGCATACAGATTAAATGTAGAACTTTTGTCTTTGAAAGAATGATTCTTAAGAATATTCTGAGGACAATAAAATTTAGTACCAAGTTTAATGTTTTACTAATTACTGAAATCAATTTAAAATAATCATACATTTCCAACTCTGCCTAATCAGTACCTATTTTCTGTCTATCGATGTATCTATCTATTCAGCTAGCTAGCTATACATATTATACGATTTTCAGGTAAAACATGATTCAGGGACCTAAGTAGAAAATGGAGGATCTCAATCACATCCAAGCTGTGTTGCACTCTCATATATTCACTTGACACAAGCATTTTACCTGAATATGTAGCCTTAATATTCTATTAATAACATTTATTGAAAATTTTCAACCAAGGTAAACAGAATTTATTCTTCCAAGTACATTTTGTTTGAAGGACATTAGCAATGCATAATTTGTAGAGACTCTAGTCTTCATGACTCTGTTTTATAAGCTAGTAGATATGCTGAGGTACTAATTTATAACCCCAAATCATGAACCTCATGCAACTGAGAGGAAAGACATTTATTCACTCACACATAATATTATGGCAATTTCTGGGGAATCAAAGTGTGAATAAATGCAATAACTTAAGTTTATGCACTTTCTATTACAGCATTGGAGAATTAAGAGGCAATGTGAGCTGCACTGTGTCCCTGGAATGTTTAGTAAGGATCAAAGCAGAAGGGAAAATATATGTATATACATATACTTAATACACATATATATACATTTATATTTACTATGCTAATATAAAATATTGCTCTACTAATGTATATAATACTATTTACTATATTGTAATCAAGATTAAAGTTCTGTAAGAAGACTGGGGAATGCATGTGATTGGTTTTATATATGATGCTTTCTCTAGAACAGTTACTGCCTTGCTTCCATAGCTCTTCAGCATTTCTGATTAATTTCTGAGCTCCATATCTAGTGCTTTGATGTGTCATGCAAGAAATTATGTAACATGTATATTTAATGCACAGTCTTTTGGCACCAAACACTCTCCATATTATGCAAACATTATGTTGATTTAATACTATATGAGTTGTGTATTATTTAGAAACATGTTGAAATATCTACATATGTTGAATGTAAATTTAGCCATTGTAGATCAAATAAGTTCTCATTATTTGTAAGGATTAAACAAAAAATTTTGTGTAAGAACACTTAGTATCCTATTGAGAGAAAATTATGTTTATGATAGTAAAAATCCTGACTTTAAACAGGTACCAGTTTTGTGCTACCAAGAATTATAGTGAAATATGAAGTCTAATAGTGAATTTTAAAGCATAATCTCCAAACATTCACTAAAGTGTCATCTGTATATTCCAAAGCAGTTGGATGGATTTTTTTTCATGTCCCTAATTGAAAGTTCTTTAGGATAACTTTCTAGAAAATTAAAGATCAAATTAGAGACAAAGGGACATTACAGCATTTACTACAGTACAAATGAGGAGGTGGAAATTTAAAGTAATGTGACTTTCTCTGAGTCACGAAACCAGGCAATCACAGAACTAATGATGTCATCCAGTTCTCTGGCAACAGAGTAGTATTCATGGACCATAGACTTGACAGTCTTTTCTAATCTAAACTCCATATCTTACAGGTTTTTGACCCTCAGCAAATCATTTAACCTCTGTCAGTCTTAGTTTTCCTATTCAAAAGAGGAAGAAAAAAAACTAAAACAAAGAACAAAAACAATGATAATGCATCATGAGAGTCTGTGAAAATGATACAAGATAAACAAGCTTGGGAACTTAGTAGGTTAAGGACTTAATATAATGCTTTTCACACACGAGTGTAAATGTTAGCTATTACTTTTTAATTATATTTGCTTCTATTATTATTATTACTCCCAGTACAGTACGTTTTCCAGTAGACCTGATTGCCAATCTCAGACCTCACTGTAGAAGTTCTCGAATCACTGTATACATATCCATCATCAAATAACTCAAAGAGAGGGACACCTGTCTCTCAGTGTCATGGCTATGGGCCTCATTGGGACCTTGAATATATTGACTCTGCACCATTAATATAATTAACCCATCACAAGCTCCCTTAAAGTCTTGTTCCTTCTTATCCATCTCTATATCTAAAGTAGCAAAATTCCAAACTTGTTACCAAACAAATGTTAACTATTTGGTGCCTGTACCAGGGTGAAGAGTTGAATACTATCTGAAAAAAATCAGTCACCCTTTTTGCCTCTCAATTTATATAGGCCTTCAACACCACCTGAAAATTCTCCCATACTTTGCTGGCATGTTCTTTCTCTCCATCTCCAAAGCAACTACTTCATACATTCCTCCCATACCTCAAAATTCCAGTTCTACTCTTTGTGACTCCTCACCTGAAAGAGCTGAAGACATTGTCTCAAATTCCCTCATGAAAATCAAAGAAATCAAGCATGAGCTTCTTCATTTTTCTCACCAATAAATCTGTATGCTTACCTGACCTGGACCCACACTCTCTGCATTTCCTCCAGTCACAGTAGTCAAAGTGGCTTCTCTTCCTTTAAAAGCCAGCTCCTCTACCTATACTCTGAGTCCTATCACTTGCACTTCTCAAGAAGCTGCTGCTGTAACATTCCCTTCTTGTAAATTATTACTTTATTCCTCTCAACTAAATATAACTATGCTCTTTTGTTTGCCCATTATAAACAAATAAATACAACAAAACAAAGCAGGGTTACAGCTTCCATTCACCCCACAATCCCCTCTATGCAACACTCTTTTTTTTAAACTTTTCACAGAAAAACTCTTATTAGATTTATACATTATCTATAGTCACTAAATTCACTTCTTTAACTTCTAATTTCCTCATCCTAATCAAATTTATTTTGTCTGAATGCATCTACTGATAGTAATCTCATCAGTGTTATCTATGACCATTTGTCTGTTTTCATCTTAATTGATGTCTAGGTAGAATTTTTCACATTTATACACTCCCTCCCTTTTAAAAAAGATTGTTTTTGTTTGTTGTTGATGATACCATATGCATCTGTTTTTTTCTTCTACTTATCAGTTGTTCCTCCTTAATCTCCTTGTTTTTTCAAATATAAATTTTACAGTTTCCCAGATTAGACCAGATAACTTCTCTTTTATCTTTATTCTGACCCAAGATTATATAATCGGGTCCATGGATTTAAAACAAATTCTTTGGTCGGTATATGGTATTGACTCCCAATTTTTCATTTCTAGTACTGACTTTTTCATTGACTCTGCCATCATATTTATATAGAGAAACATTTATTTTATTTTAATATAAATTTGATTGAGTAAAATTTAGCTACCTGGTCATTATCTCAATATCATGTGACCAAAACAGAATTCTTATCTCTAGTCTTAGAAAAGAAGCAGATAAACAAATCACCTGACTCCACCCAATCCATCTCAGAACAGGACTTAACTGATCTCCTTCTCCCATAATCTATCCTCTCCACACAGACAAAGATCTTTCAAACATAAAATACACAAGTCATTTTTCTGCCTAAGATCCAAAAAATGATATAAAATAAAATCATGTAAATACTGAATCCAAAAGAATATGGAAAAAAGGAAACGAGGAAGAAAGAACACAAGACAATAATTAGCAAAAACACATTTAAGCCTAAGAATATTAACAATTATATTAAATTTTGAATTATAAACATTCAAATTGAAAGGCAGAGATTATCACACTGCATTAGAAAATTAAAACAAATCCATACTTTCTACATGAAACTCACAATTTTAAGTAAAGACACAAAGAGATCAAAAGTTAATGGATAGAGACAAAAAGTGAAATCATGTTTGCCAGAGGCTGGGTGTAGGGAGAAATAGGGAGCTATTTTTTAATGGGTACAGAATTTCAGTATGGGATGATGAAAAATGTCTGAAGATGGATTTTGCTGATGATTATGCGACATTGTGACATAAGCAGTACTTAGTGCTGCTGGATTGTACAATTAAAATTATTAAAATGATAAATTTTATGTTATATATATTTTACCAAAATAAAAATTAATGTATAAGGAAAAAAAGCATTCCATGTTAAGACTAAATAAAAGAATGTTGAAGTGATTATATGAATGCTAGAAAAAATAACATTTGTAATAAATAATATTATCATAGAAAAATATGGTAATTTTATCAAAATACACCAGAGAATAAATTCATCAAAATGCATCATTAAGAGAACAAAACCATCTTAAAAATAACAACTGAGCACCAAAATACATGAAGCAGGATCTGTTGGACTACAAGAAGAAGCAGACAAATGTAAAATTATAACTGGGGATTTCAGTATACTTCTCTCAATAATTGACTGAACAAGTAGTTAGAAAATCTGTATAGCTATATCAGATTTAAACAACACTAGCAAACAACTTGACCTAACTTACTTTCTATCTCCCTAACAACAACAGAATGAATATTATTTTGAAGTGTATGTGGAAAAAAAAAGATAGACCATTTTCTGGGTCATAAAACATGTTTCATAAGATTCAAAGGGTTCAAGTGAGACAAAGTGTGTTTTCTAACTAAAATGGGATTAAATTAGAAGTCAGTTATGGGGAAGATGCTTGAGAAATTTCCAAATAGTTGAAAACTAAACACTTTAATATAAAAATTAGGTGAAAGAAGGAAAGAAATGAAAGTTAGAAAGCCCTTTGAATTAAATGAATGTGTAAATTCAGTATATCAAAAGTATTGCAGTGCAGATAAAAATAGTTCTTAGAAGAAAATTGATAGAATAGAAAAAAAGAAAGATGTCACATCAGTGACCTCAGTTGGCATTTTAAGATATTAGAAAAAGAATAATATTAATTCACAAAACAGTTAAATTCAGTGATAAAAATCAAAGAGGAAAAGAAGGGAAAATAAAACAATAAAGAGAATAAATAAAATTAAATGCTATTGTTGAGATCAATGAATTTTATAAAACTCTTCCCAAACTAAGGAGAAAAATGATAAGACTACACAAATTACCAATATAAAAATAAGATATGGCATCTCTACTGATTCTCAGATATTACTTAGATAATTAGGGCATATTACCAATAAGTTTAAGTCAAAAAACTTGACAACTTAGAAGATATAGACAAATTTCTTGTGAGACAGAAACAACCAAAGATCATCTCTAAGAAATAGATAATCTAAATAACACTATATCTATTAAAGAAATTGAATCTGTGGCTAAAAGCCTTCATAGGAAGAAAAGGCCAGGCCTCACTGGTAAAATCTACCAAAATTTTAAGGAAGAAATAATACCAGTTTTACCCAAATTTTTCAACAAATTTAAGAGGAAGGAAAATTCACCGATTATTTTATGAAATCCGCATCACTCTGACACAAAAACCTGACAAAGATGTTACAAGAATAGAAACAAGCAACATAATGTCTCTCATAAATAGAAGTAAAATTTCTTAATAAAAATTTAGCAAATCAAATTCAACAGTACATAAAAATATAATACAGCATGACTAAATAGAGTTTATGTCAGAATAATAAGGTTGTTTTAACATTAAAAAAATCAACCAGTGCAATACACCAAAGTAACAAACACATAAGAAAAACAAAATGCTCATCTGAGTACACACAAAAAAACATTTGGCAAAATGTACTATACATTACTGATAAGAACTTTCAGAAAACTAGGAATGAAAGGGTATTTCACCTTGATAAAGGACATCTATGAATAACCTACAGCTAATATCATAAGTAATGTGAAGACTGAATGTTCTCCTTCCATGATCAGGCATGATGACCACTCTCATCACTTCTATTTGACATTGTATTGAGGAACTCATAGTAACTACTTTTTAAAATTTAAGTTAAATGAAGATAATGTAAATTTATATAATAATAGATTGTATTTATAGTAGTTCAACATAAGTTCTAAACCAAGCATGTCCATATGGTTTATTTACTTCTGAATTTCAGTTACTGCATTCAATAGTCTAGTAAATAAAATAAAGGCATAATGTAAGAATTAAGCATGTTCACCTAACTTAATTTTAATCAAGAAACTTAGATGGAGATAGCAGAACACCCGTATAACTCCTAGGTTTAACCTGACTTTCTCTTAAGAAAATCTTTAAAAAGCAAACAACAACAAAAAAAAACACTTTCATTATTTTGCAGGAAATCCTTGGTACAGTTTTCATTTGAGTAAGTAAACTTTTTTTGACATATTACTGTTACCATATTCCAATTGAGTGAGTCCACCAAAGCAAATTCCAGATCATATCAAATCTCTATTCTGCTTTCATTAAGGCTCCAGGCCCTTTTACAGTTTATATCTATACACAGCCTTTTTGAAATCAAAGGAAACTCCCTGTTCAAATCAACAATATAAGGGTATGAAACGGAATGGAGAAAGTGACCCTTGAGATAGTATTACTCTTGAAATTGAAAAGTTATCTTTGTTATTACAGAACCCAATGCAACATATTTCCTATTTCAAGGGCAGTAAAGTTATGTGTTAAAAAGTGTTTCTAAAACAGCCTTCATATTCAGCTACACACTGGTGTATTAAGACTGAATTTAGATCTTAGGAATAAAGATAATGGAAAAAAATAGAGTAGCTTTAAAATAGTTATATGACCTGGTTATTAAGCGCAGTAATGATTTTGAAACTACTGAAATGCAAAGAAAAGGGAAAAAGCTACCATTTTTATATAACTTGAGAAAACTAACAGTTAAAAGTTAAATGGAGTAACTATTTTACATATATTGATAAAATATCTATAACATTTAAATTTGACATTTTAATCATTTTTTATGTAAAATACAGTGACATTAATTTTACAGTCATCACCACTATCTACTTCCAAAATGTTTTCATCACCCCAAGCAGAAATCTGTACCCATTAAGCAATAACTCCAATTCCCTCTACGCCAGATCCTGATACCCTCTAATCTACTTTCTGTCTCTTTGAATTTGCCTATTCTATATATTTTAAATAAGTGTATCATGCAATATCTGCCCTTTTAGCCTGGATTATTTCACTTAGCATAATATTTTTCAAAGTCCATCCATGTAGTAGCATGCATCATAATTTCATTCATTTTTATGACTAATAATCCACATATTATACCACATTTTGTTTATTCATTCATTGTTGATAGACTCCTGGTTGTTTCTATCTTTTGGCTATTGTTAACAATGCTACTATGATCATTTGTGTACAAGTATGAGTTTGAGTCCCTATTTTCAATTCTTTTGGGTATATACCTAAGAAGTGAAATTGTTGGGTCAAGTGGTAATTATAGGTTTAATTCTTTGAGAAACTGTCAAACTGTCTTCCACAGTGGCTACACCATTTTATTTTCCTACCAGTAATATATAAGGGTTCCAATTTCTCCACATTGTGGTTTGAATTTACATTTCCCTAATTATTAATGATGTTGAGTATCTTTTCCTATGCTCACTGTTAATTTTTATATCTTCTTTACATAAATGTCTATTTGGGTCCTTTGCCTATTTGTAATTGCGCTATTTTGTTGTTGAGTCATAGGAGTCCTTATATATCCTGGATATTAAATCCTTATCTCATATATGTGATATGAAAATATTTTTTTCCTATTCTGTGTGTTGTCTTTTCACTCTGTTGATAGTGCCCTGACCTGTGCTTTTGAACTCATATTTAAGAAGCCATTGTCAAGTCCAAGGCAATAAAGACTTTCCCCTATGTTTTTCTCCAGGGGTTTTACAGTTTTAGTATTTCCATTGTGGTCAGAAAGCTACTTTATATGATTTCAATCTTTGTAAATTTATTATGACTTGATTTGTGGCCTAACATATGGTCTATCTTGGAGAATGTTCCATGTGCACTTAGGAAGAATGTTCATTTTGCTGTTGTTCTCTCTCTCTCTATGTCTCTTAGATTTAATTGATTTAGAGTGTTGTTCAATTCCTGTGTTTCCTTGCTGATGTTCTGTTGGGTTTTTCTATCTTTTATTGAAAGTGAGGTACTGGTGTCTCCAACTATTACTGTAAAACTGTTTATTTCCATTTTCAATTATGTCAATTTTTGCTTTATATATTTTGGGGCCATCCTGTTAGATGTGCATATGTTCATAACTATTAGATCTTCTGGCTAGATTAAATGTTTTATTAATATATAATGCCCTTTGTTTTTGTACACATTTTTTTATTTAAAATTTCTTTTTTCTGATAATAATAAAGCCACTATAGCTGTATTTAGTTAATATTTGCATGGGATGTCTCTTTCCATCCTTTGCTTTCAATCTTTTTTTGTCTTTGTACCTAAAATAAATCTCTTGTATACAGCATAGAGATATATATTTTTAATCTGTTCTATATCTTTCTTTTAATTAGCTAGTTAATCCATTTACATTTAAAGTAATTAGTGATAATGAAAGGCTTATTTATGCCATTTAGTTATTTGTTTTCTGTGCATCTTATGATTTGTTTCTCAATTCTTTATTACTGAGTTTTTGTATTTAGTTGGTTATTTTGGTAGTATACTATTTTCTTTCCCTTTTTATTTCTTTTCTGTATACACTTTTAGTTGTTTTCTTAGTGGTTACCTTGAGTATTCTAATTATCTTAAATGTATAATAAGTTAGATTGAATAAGACCAACTTGGTTTCAATACTATACAAACACTCTGCTCTTACAGCTCTCCTTTTTCATGCTTTATGTTGGTTTTTTCAGAGATTATGTCTTTATATATTACACCAATTAACATAGATTTGTAATTATTGTTTTATGCATTTGCCTTTTAAATCATAGAAAAATGAGGAGTTACAGATGAAAAGTACAATAATTAAAGCATTTATATTTGCCTATGTTATGATTTTCACAGTATTATTCATTTCTTCATATGCTTTGAGTTACTGTGTAGTGTCATTTCATTTCAGTTTGAAGGACTCCATTAAGCATTTCTTGTAGAGCAGGTATATTACCAATAAACTCTGTTAGCTTTTGTTTATCTGAGAATATTTTAATTACTCCTTCATTCTTGAACATTAGTGTTGCCAGATGTAGAATTCTTAGTTGATGGATGTTTTTTTTTTCTTTCAGCTTTTTAAATAAGTCATATTACTGCCTTATGGCTTCCATGTTTTCTGATGAGAAACAGCTGTCAGTCTCTTTAAGGATTCTTGCACATGACATGTGGCTTCTTTCTTACTGTTTCAAGATTTTTTTTTTTTCTGTCTTTGGCTTTTGAAAATTTGATTATAATGTGTCTCAATTTGGACTTCTTTCAATTTATCTTCTTGGAGTTTGTTGAACTTCTTAGGTTTGTAGATTTATATACTTTATCAAATTTCAGATGTTTTTGATCATAACTTCTTCAATTTTTTTGTTCCTTTCTCTCTTTTCTCCTTGGTTTTCCCATGGTGGTGTGCTTGATGGTGTCCTGAAGGTCCCTCAGGTTTTTTCCATTTCTCTTCATTTTTTTTTCTTTCTGTTTCTCAAACTGGATAATTTTAATTGCCTTATCTTCAAGTTGGTGATTCTTCTGTCTACTCAAATCTGCTGTTGAACCATATATACATATATATATGTATATACATACACACACACATATATATACCTCCTTTTTAAAATTTCTCTCTCTATTTATTTTGCACTGCCTATTTTTTGATATACTGTTCTTCTGATGTCCTTTAGTTCTTTGTCTGTGGTTTCCCTTAGTTCGTTAAAACAGTTGATTTAATGTCTTTAGCTAGTAATTCCAATGTCTGGGCTTTCTCATGATACCTGTTTAAATTATTTTTTCCTGTGAAAGAGCCATACTTTTCTGTATCATTGTCATATTTTTTTGTTTGTTTTTGTTGAGAATGAAACATTTTAAGTATTAAAATGTAACTCTGGAAATCAGATTCTCTTACTTTGGAGGGATTGTATTTGTTTCTTATTTAGACCTGCATTCATCCATTTTTAGAGTAGATTTTATAAACTATTTTGGCCAAATTTGTATTCCTTTTTGTGTGTGGCCAGCCTGTGACCAGATACAGATTTCCTTAAATTTTGAGATCAAAAAACCAAAAAAGTACTTCCAGTAGGTGCTGCTGGGAAAGTCATACCTAGAAACTAGTCAAAGGCAACTATCTGTGTCAGTCCCTCAGGGACCCACCAGACTAACCAAAACACACAAATACAAATTACCGGAGGACAAAATCCTTACTCTCCACCCTAACACCAGCCACATGCTCTAGGAATGCTGGTTTTCGTCCCCATAGCCACAGCAAGGGTGTAAAATGGGGGAGAGAAACATGCACTCTGGACTTCCCTGGTGGCACAGTAGTTGAGAATCCACCTGCCAATGCAGGGGACATGGGTTTGATCCCTGATCTGGGAAGATTCCACATGCTGCAGAGCAACTAAGCCCATGAGCCACAACTACTGAGCCTGCATGCCACAACTACTGAAGCCCATGCACCTAGAGCCCGTGCTCCGCAACCAGAGAAGCCACCGCAGTGAGAACGTGTGCACCAAAAAGAAGAGTAGCCCCTGCTCGCCGCAACTAGAGAAAGCCCCCGTGCAGCAATAAAGACCAAACGCAGCTCCCCCAAAATAATTAATTAATTAATTAAAACAAACAAACAAAAAATGCACTCTGCTCTCTCACCAAAGTTCAGCAATCTCTCTTCATCAAGCACTTCTCTTGGTTGCTATAAGTAAGTGATCAGGTTCCAGATTTTCAAAACTGTTGATTTTTACAATTCTTTTTTTCTATCTTAGTGATTGTTACAATGGTGTATGTGACATCAGGAATTTCTTACTCTGCTATTTTCCATGATGTTACTCCTAGGCTATCTTTTAATCTATTAAAAATCATATCATCAGTTGCAGCATCTTGTTCTAAAAGTTTTTTTTTTTTTTGAGTTTAGAATTTTGCCAATAAATACAGTATGAATTTTATGAAACATGTTTAAGGCATAGTAAATAACTTAGTCCATTATAGTCTATACCCCTTTTTCACTAACAATATCTCATTTTATTCTCACAACACCTTGCACAGGAATTATTATTCAGAAATGACAAAAGAAAGATTATTAAAATTAAATGATAAATTTATAACTTATGAATGGGAGAAACAGAAGGTAAAGCCAGGTCTGTTGAGTCTGAATCCCACACTCATTCAACAGTACAATTTATATATTATTGTCTGGTGATTTGAGTAAACTATGAATGTAAAACTATGTCAATTGAAAATCAGCAGAATTTTCAAAACTGTTTCATCCTGTGACCAAAGTTGTCATTGTTGCTTCAAATAAGATAAAGAATACTTTTACACTGTTTTACATAATAAAACTGAATACCCCAGGGTATGCACTTTCACTTTTGCTAGATTGTATTATTTTAAAGTTTGAGAGATATATTAAAACACTCATCTCTAAAAATAAGAATAGAATGGCAAAAAAATTACTTCCAAGCTTCGATTTGACTTGCAGAATTTCTCATTAGTTTAAAATCTAGTTATTGAAACGATTGTGTGTTTTGTTTTACTTTACTAGGTCAGCATTACATTATTATTAATACCACCTATGTAAATAATAGCAAGCTGCAAGCTCCCTAGCCTACCTGATCAGTTCTCTGAACCCCAGGGGAAAAATATGTCTTTATAGCTTTTCATTAACTATCTTCTTGTTTGCAATCAGAATGCCGTTTACTTTGTAGAATATAGAATTTTTATTGTTTGGCTTCCTGGAAAATGTAAAGCAGGAAATTTGAAGAGAGTATGCAGAGAAGATAGCTTATTAAAGGTGGGCCCAATGATAAAAAGAAATGTGACAACTTACAATGATCAAAGGAATGAACAGATTCCCAACTTGTTGCAAAAAATGAAGGCTACAAAAAGTGATCAGCCAGAGTCAATTTATTATAACAGGATATTAAACTACTCCAATATTACATAATAAAGAAAAGAATACACATTCTTCTTTGGAATTTTTCTATACATATTTTAAAATTTAAATGTATTTCCTTTGGAAAAATTATAATGATATGGCAACCTAGTGCATAGTTTTAATATGTGCTAACTTATTTCAGTACACAGAGGAAGGTGGTTAAAAATAAGTAACTAATTATATAATAGAGTTTACTTAATAATTTCCCCATTTTAAATCTCGTTGTGTGAAATACATATTGCAGCAGAAAAGTAGTATGGCTCTATCTAATTAAATTAATGACATGTAAATTAATGCTTATTTTGAGTACATTGTTAATTAAAAAGAACAAATAATCAGTGTCTATCAGCAGAAGAATGAGTGGATACTCATCTTCATATTAACCTTGTCAATTTTTAATTATATATCCAGGAATGGGTTACATTTCCCATACACCCTTACAGACAGGATTCTCATTTACATTTATGAAAGGTACTTGTGTAATATTTAAAGGCAAAGAGAAGGGAAAATCCCTATTCTCTCCTGGAAGAGATAGACACCTCAGCTGATGTGACGCACAAAGCAGTTTCTATGTGACCTTTTGCTAAGCATCTGCAGCTGAGATCACTGATAGGCAATTACTGTGTTTTGGGGATTTACTAATATCTTGGAAGTCATAAGGGGTGATTATTCTTCCTTACATTCCCTCCCCCACAATACTACCAACTGTTTTTTAAACATCTATTTTCCTTTATCATATATTCCCTTTAAAATGTGTACTTCCGGCCCTTGAGGCAAAAATACAATTATATATCTTTTTAAATTAATGACAAATATCTGTGCATTGACATGGAGAAAGGTTCACAAAATATCATTCCATGAGAACAAAAGAATACTACAGATCGATAAATATTTTATTTTGTGAAATTATGAAACTCTGTTTTAGTAAACTCTATTCTCACAAAATCTGTTTATATTATGAAACATATGTGTATATGAGAAGAGATATGAGAATAAGATGGTAGAGGGGCAAAAGAATAACCTCTATACATCTCAAAATTATTGAACTTGATAAAGCATGTACATTTTTGATTTTTAATAAATAATAATATTAGTAAAAATATTAGCATAACTCAAATTTTTAAAAGATTAGTCTAAATTTATCAAAATTATAATTGTTTATAAAAGATTAAATTGTTCTAATTACATCAGAGTACAATCTTTCTAGTTTGTGAAAATGTTTGCTATTTTTGTTTTCCACATCTATTTACCTTTCCTTTTTGTCGTCTTACCCTGACTGTGAATTCTGTATTTACCACTCTTACAAAGCTCATGTACTTTGATAAAAGTAGACATCAGTACTAACTTCAAGATTAGTCTCTAGTTGGCTTAGTTTAGGATGATGTAAGAAGCCCAATTCAAGCAAGTGAGATACGTAAAATATATTTTGGCATACCAAAACACTGTGTCTCACTCTTGAACTGTTTCCTGGATATGCTTTCCCTTTCTGTGTGATGTGAAACAGGAAGCTTGGAGATCGTGGAAATTTCTGGCAACCATTTTATGAGTTTGAGCACACAAAAAGCAAGAAAAAAAATACATGCCCTTTTTATGACCTCATCTTGGGATTCATAAAACATCACTTACACCATATTCTATTAGTTATGGTAACTTCAAAGTTCTATCAGTTTGAAGGGGAGGGGACATATATCATACATTGATGGGTAAGTTGTAATGTTTTCCAGGACCATGTATAGTGGGAGATATTGTTTCAAAAATGCATTTCAAATTACTTCAAAAAATTCAATCTGCCCTGTTGTATTATAATGTCTAAGGTCTGTGACTTAGCATTGTCAGAGGTAGACATATATTCCTTATTCTTTATTTTAAAAGGAAAGCTTGTAATATTTTAATTTTAAATATGATATTTTGCTCTAGGAATATTTGTTGTTATAAGCAGATTTAGAAATGTTCTAATAAATTTTCGGTCATCAGATTTTTATCATTGAAAGGAGGAGATTTTATCCTTTTAAGGTGCTGTATTCATTTTACTTATATTTTATTTATAATCTTTGGTTATGTATCTGTGTTGGAGATTACACTTTCCCTTTCTTTTGATGTCCTTTTTATACCTAAGTATCAAGTTTTTGACAGTCTTGTGAAATGTCAGGACATGAACCCTCCTTTTTCTATTCTCTATAAAGTATTTTTGTAAGAATGATATTATATTTTCACTAATTAAGATGTTGTGAAGTCATTTGAGCATGGAATTAATTGCAGATAGTTTTATCATGGATTTGGATTCATTTAATAACAATAAGACATTTCAATTTTTCTCTTTCACCTTGTGTCAGCTCTGGCTAGTTATTTTTATTTATAGGAATTTTTCCATTTTCTCTACATTTTCATGAGTAGTAGTATAAAGATGTTAATAATATCTTCTAGTTTTTCAATATCTCTAGATTCTGTATTGATATCCACTTTTTAATTTTTGGCATTGGTTATTTGTACTTATTCTTTTATTGCTATGTTTTCTTGAGTTTTTATAAAATGTATTGTATTTTTCAAAGCACCAAATTGTTTGTTGATTCTCTGTATTATATTTTTATTTTATTACTCCCTGATATTCCTGTTATTATGCCTTTCTTTCTATGCTTGGTACATATAATTTATTGTTCTTGTTTTCCTTGAAGATCTCTATGATTTCTTTATAGATCTCTCTTTGTAATATATTGTCAGAAGACATAAATGTGTGCATTCAGATTGAGACACATTATATTATCCTGGAGGATGGAACCATTTGTTATCATGAAATAATCCTCTTTAGTTATAACATTGCTTTTTGTTGTAGATTTACTCTTCTTAACATTAACATAGCTACACAAACCACATTTTGTTTAGTGATTGCAATGTTAATACAAAGAATTCCATATGACCAGATTAAAAAAATAATGACATCTTTTATAACCATGGTGCAACTACCAAATTAAGAATTTAACAATGGTACAATCCTGTAAACTAAATTACAAATTTTACTTTATATTTCTTCAGTTTTTTTCCACTATGGCTCTTTTTTCTGTTCCCGGATCCAATCCAAGAGACCACTGTGCAATTAGTTGCTATTTCTCATTATTTTCCTTCCAAGTAGACAAGCGACAGTTTACTTCCACTTTATCTTGATTTCTAGTTGCTGTATATTATGGTCCCAAACTAAAATGTGAATGCTTTACTAGGCAACCCTTCTTTTCTTGCACCCCCTCAAGTCCTGAATTCTAATTTTATACTCCCATGCCTGCAAATATGTCAACAGTATCTAGTCTGTTAAGCTTTCTGTCTTGGCTCATCTTTATACTTCCATCTTCTGGATATTGGCTAGGTGATATTTTACAACACTGATACTTCTTCCATGTGTTCTAGATATTCTGTGTGGGAGAGTTTGTGAAAAGCATCTTGTCCACCTTTAATCAAAGTTCAAGTCTTTAACATTTTTATAACTAATCAAGACTGAAATGGTGCAGTTATTCTACAGTCAGCATCCCTTTCATCTGTACAGCAGTTAGACCTATTAAACAACATATGTACATTCTTTCATTCGCTAAATATTTATTGAAATTCTACAGTGTATGATTAATTTGTAGCATGCTAAAATCAAGACAGTTTTTTTTCCCTCTGTGTTACATCTCATACACACATATTATATATATTGCATATATTTTTCTGTGCTAAAAGTATCCTCTTCATATACAATGAAAGAGTGAACAAATGTTCATCATTCAGCAAATTTTTTAGTACCTACCACTCTACCATGCATTGGACATAATTTTGGAATTGGGAATTTCAGAAAAAAATTTCATAGACAATTAACAATAATAACACAGCTATGGGCAAGAGTAGAATTATACAATATATTCAAAATGAGGGGCTATAAAATTAACAGAATCCTGGCATTTTTCCTAGTTTCTATCCAGGATCAAAGTATGCCACTGATCCATCTGGAGTATTTAGCAACATATATTTGAGTACTTTGATAAAGATGGCATGTGAAGAAGAGAAAATAGGACAAAACCATAAAGCAAAAGTAGTAAATGTCAAACAGACAAGACTTTTATGTACCAAAATTTCCAGAGAGGAAAAATGTCTTGTCTTACTAAATCTTCTTCTTTCACTACACCGTATATCTTTCTGGAACATGCATTGCCAAGTTAGACTAACAAGAGAATTCAACTCTAACTGTACCATATAACTGAAAAAACTCAGTGCAGATAAATATTACACAGATCATAAAGAACAATAGGTGTGATATTACATGATCAAATGTAACTGGTTATTCTCCTCATTAGCATTGGCTTCCTCTGAAGTAACTTAATAAAGGTGGGCTTAGACTTGACTCTCATTTTCAACTTAGAAATCAATTGCTTCTATTTATTCTGTTATAAATGTTGTGTTTTAAGATGCCCTGTCAGATTAGAGACAAACAAGTGTGATTACCAAAAATAAAATGTGATATAATAAGAGAGCACTTGAAGCACAACCTAATAAGTAAATGATTCTACAGGTTAAAGAATGTATATTATTGAAAAATGTAGGATATTTAACACAGCCCATCACTTTTGATCTATAAATTCAAATTAAACACTAAGCACATGGTTAAAATTCAATGACATCAAATTTTGTCATGTTTCATGGAGACTCACAATCTTTGAAAACCAGTCTTGCAATTAACTATTACCTATATCTATCAGAAAGGGTGCCTTTATTTTTAGTGAGATATTTAGTTACATTGTTTCATCACTAATGTTTTCAGTGCTATTAACTCCGAAATAGTAAGCTACGACTTAACTTATGGAAATGAGCCAGTATCCCAGTAAACAACATAGTTGCAAAAGACATGGCACATTTATTTGTGCCACAAGAACTGTTCAAAGTGTCTTAATATTATTTCCTTTATCAAACCAGCACAAATCAGTGAGCTTGAAATTTTAGAAATGTCTTTGGTTTTTGAAATAATAATAATAGTAATAGTAGTAGTAGTAATAATAATAATAGTAGTTTCTTTAAAAATCAATCTTAAGTGATATGAAATAAGAAGCATAGTTTTGTAGGTTCTCAAATTTTTTTTATATTTAATAAACTGGTTTTACTAATTTTTCTAAGTAATAACTAAAATAAAAAAACTTATTGAGAGAAAAATAAAGCGTACATGATTTTAGTGGAAAGACTTAATCTGTGTTCCAGTGCCATCCACAAAATGCCTCAGCAGTACTATTCGGGGGTCAAATAAGACATCTGACTCTCAAATACTTCTGGGACTGAAATGACTTTGGAAAAAAAAATGGCGTATTTTGAAAACACCATGTTTACTCAAATCACAATAACCCTAAGTCACCAAAAGAATGTTTTCGTGTACCCTCAACTCTTATGTAAGTTTTTTGCCCTCATCCTACTACTACTCTTCAGAAGAATTGGCAAGCTATCTTTCCAAACATAGTCTTCATTCCCATCTCAATTCATTTCATTGAGCCCTGCCTGTGTATCCCCCACATTAACCCCCATCTCCTGGATACCTATACACACAGATAACACTCTATTCTCCTCAAGACTGCTCCCTCAGTAGTCTCTTACACACTGAGGGGGTGATATTGACTTCTGTTGCACAGAGAAAAAAATAGAAGCTATGACACTTGAAACCATACTTTCTGTCACCTATTTACAAATAATAGCACGTGTTTGCTTGGTTGAAAGGAAAATGGCATCCAAGAGACACCCACCTTCTTATCCCCGTAAGCTGTGAATATGTTACCTTACATGGCAAGAAAGACTCTGCAGATGAGATTAAGGTATGAAATATGAGAAGGAGAGATTATCCAGGTGGGCCCAATCTAACACATGAATCTTAAGAGTGGAGAATCTTCCATCTGGGGTTAGAGGCAGATGTGACTGCTGGAGAATGGTCAGAGAGATGTAATGTTGCTAGTTTCTTAGGTGCAGGAAGGGGACCACGAACCAAGAAATGTAGGCAGTCTCTAGAAGCTGAAGAAGGCACGACCATGGATTCTCCCTTGAGTCTCTATGAAGGAATGCAGTCCTGCAGACACATTGATTTTAGCCCAGTTAGACCCATGCCAGATTTCTGACTTAAAAAGCTATAAAATAATAAAATTGTGCTGTCTTAAGCCATTAAGTTTGTGGTAATTTATTATGGCAGTGTTACAAAACTAATACAGTGGATATACACATATTCCAATACCTATATATACATGTGTCAAATAAATATATATAAGAAGTATAATAAGAAATTTTGAAATGATAGACAGTCACTTCATATTAGTGGTTATTTGTGACAGACAAGTTCACTGAGGTTGAAAGTAGAAATAAAGGGACACACCTTTGTCAGCAACTAATTTCAATTCTTTCTAAATTGTTTTTCTTTTTTTTTAAGAATAATATTTCTTGGATAATGAGTGAAACAAATACATTAAATTTTTAAAGAGATATTTAAACTTTTAAAGAGAGCAAGAGAATGAAATCAATGTAATTCAGAAAATTTATTTGCAAAAATGTTGCACACATCTTCCTCTCTACTTATTTCTACTCTTCTGTATGTTCAGGAGTGGTTTTGGCCCCTGAGGTGAATATGGGTTCAAACTTACTAAATTGACTGTCTGTGTAGATGAGACCATCACTCCCATCATAAAAGTACCTAAATTAAAAGATATTATGACAGTTAAATGAGTTAATGTCATGCCTGACATATAGTATACACTATAGAAGTTTATTAAATAACTATTAATAAGAAATTATTAATATTATTATTCTGCACTACACATAATCTTGCTTGGAATGTCCTCACTTGTATGCACTCTGATCTCTTATTTGTATTAAAACCGTAATTCTTGTGTCTTTGATCATAAGACACTTTTTCTTAGTTTTAGCAAGTCTGTCCCACTACTGCTTTTGCCACTAGTCCCAAATTGAACATTTTCCACTAATGGTAGCATTTATCCATAATTATGTAAAACTGAATTCTATTTGCTTTTCATTTTGCTTCCAAATTTGTCTTTCTTTTTGGAAGACATTAAGATCTGCCAGGAATTGAACCTACTTCTGGAATTTAACCTTCATCCCTTTAGAAGGGGTTAGCAGGCTCTCTTGAGTCTTGCCTTTTAGTTCTTGAATAATTGGAGTCTGAATATTCTGACTAAGCTCTTCTTATTCAGTGCTGAGCAAAGGATAATTTGCTTCCCTCATTCCCTCATTCTAACTCTGAAATGGCTCTCTGTTCCAACTGTAAAAGTAGAATAAACTCATTTGGAAATATTGTTTTCCACCTTCCATTTAACTTGAAATCTGAAACTCAGAAGTCTTTATATCTATGTTTTATTTGAATATTAAAAGACCTTTCTTATAAGTCAGGTCAGGGGAAAGACTTTCATAAAATGGGTGTGCTTAAAGTGCTATGACCTAAAGAATTTCTCTGCTTGTGAGACTAAAAACCTGACTATCTTATTAAACATACAAATTCAAAAGCACACGTAACTCAGTGTTTCTCTGTTTTAAAATGAATATTGTTATTTAAAACTCACTCAATATCCCCAGCAAATCTAGGAAGCAGGAGTTTTCTCTCCAACTCACTTCTTTACTTTTAAAGATGTCATGAACATACCAGACTTCATGTAAGAAGAAGTAATTTTTAAAAAGACATATATATATATATATGAAATTTACAAATGCTATAGTAATATGGTCAAATCTTAATGAAAGTAATAATGAAGCAACTTTGTCTAACTAGAGAAAATAAGGAAATAACAAATGATTCTAATTGGAGGGAAGGAAGAAGGGAAAAATGTTGGTAAGCGTCAATAAAAGTGATTACTTATACAGTGGACACTAAATATTACTGCTATTATGACTATGACTACAACTATGGCATTTAATGAGCATGTATTATGCACCAGGATTTTTTCTAAATGCATAGCAACTAAATGCATAGCGTTACTTAACTCACCTATTCCGAATTGTAGTAATGCTTTCCCAAGGGAAGCAATTTATAAATACATTCCAGAGTAATAAACATCACAGTCAAAGGACTAATAGTTTTGGGTACACAAAAGTGAGTCAAAACATGGGGTATGGCTGGAAAACTGTAGAAAAAAAAGTTAGATTGGAATAGCACTGTACACAACTTGAATGTCACAGTAAGACATTTGATTTTGATGACTTTGTGATAAGAAGCCATTAAAATAATATAAGTAAGTAAAGTTTGCAAAGATGACCTATCTTTTGAAAATATAACATTTTCAGCAATGTGGAGGTTAAATTCAGTAGTCTGGGCAAGATGACAAAGAAATAAAGATAGGATGAGAATAGAGAGTAAAATAGATTTAAAGAGATTTTCAGTGGTACAGAATTTGATCTTTAAATACTGAGACTGAACTGCCAATGGCATACCTTGCAGAGAAGGCTAGAAATAGAGATTTATAATCATAAAGATATGAGCAATGCCTGAAGCTGGTAAGCATATAAAGTCAAAAAGAGACAAATAAATAAAGTCAGATGCCAGAGATAGAGTCATTCTAACAAATGAGACTGGGAAGAGTAATAAGAGAAGTAGATGAGAAGAATATTATGTGGAAAACAAAATCAGGAGAGATTTTCCAATAAAAGAATTCATAGTGTCAAAGGGGCAGATGTTAGCTGGTATAATTACAGTTGGATTTTGAAAATAACACGACACCGATGAGGTTAAAAAGAACAAGTTGAATGGAGCAATGGGAGTGAAAATTAGATCATAGAGGATTAAGGAACTGAATGGTTAATTTTAAAAAAATTAATATACTTAAAATAAAATTGCCAAATAAAGAGAGGGAAAGAGATGATTGCAATTGTTTTAATGAGGGAGGTGGAGTTAAATTGGAAACATTTTAATGAAAGTAGTTGAAGTAATTTCTAATAGACTACAAATTACCTAGGATAAGAGAATAGCCAGTCCTCAATAAACACACCTCTGAATTATATTGAATTATCAATAGCTCTTAGGAGAAAACATAATTTTAATATTTTGGATTGCCTATATAGAAATTTTTATATTTTTCAAAACTAGGAAGAGATAGAGACAAGAGAAATATGACTAAATAAGATTTTTTAAAATGTTTTTAAATGAAAACAAGAGCTATTTACCATGGAAATCTTGTAATTAGTCTCCAAACAGCAAATCCCATCTAATGCTCATTGTGTTTGGACATTTAATGAAACTAATAATAAATGTAATGAAACTAATAATAAATGTAAGAATATCACTGGATTATTTGTTGTCCCTGGCAATATAGCTAAAAATATAGCCTAAGGGCTAAAATTAAATAAAATATAGCATTTCAAATACTTAAGCAATTTAACTATAAATAGATATGCTTCAAGTATTTATGTTGTATTTTGCTCAACAGTAATAAACATCATTGTGTGAGGTATTAATGTATGCAATAATCTGTGTGAAAGACAATGCTTATTTAATGTTAATGCTTATTTTACTATTTATCTTATGTTAATATTTATGGATTTATCTTATTTATCTATTTTCTATTGATGTATCTGTTTATCTATTAATGTTATTAGTCTATGTTACTACTTATTTAGTAAATATTTATTTACTTATTTATGTTACCTTTAAAATTTAAGAAGTTCAAAAAATACTATAGGACTTGACCCTAATTTCCTTAATAAATATGGCCACCATGCCACAATTGATTACTTTTTAATTAATAAATTAGATTTTTAAAGACATTTCAGAAAAAATAAGCCATTACACACTGTCTCTTTGATGTATCAATGCATATGCAATTTTTCATATCTGAATATTAAAATACTTTCCTATAATGACTAGTGTGCTGATTTTTTTTCTATTCTCTTTTAGTTTCTTAAAACACACACTTTCCATGTAACTTTAAACGTGCAGTGATTTAAACTTATCCAAACAAAATATATTTCTTAACTGTTAATATTATACTTAAAATTCACAGATGAAAATATTGAGATTTAGCAAAGATAAGAAATGTGCTAATTTATAGATGGTTATTTTTATAGAAATAGCTTTTGATTTAATCACCCACTAGCCAACATACTCAAAAAATTGTAGAACAGTAAAATATATCATTTTCATTCACAATCTTTCAATTAAGGTAGAGACATTTCCTTGCAGACAATGCTTCCTTCACTCATACAGCATCTTACAGAGCCAGAGACCCAGAAAGAATGATGAATTCCCTATTCTCTAGAGAGAGTGCGGAGCTCAATTTGGATTGCACCATATCAGCCTGCTTGATCACAGCTTTCCTGTAGATTTTATTTGATGCAGCTTGTCTTTTCTATCTTAAAATAATTTAGCAGTTGCAGTTTATATTTAATATACTGTGGACAAAATAAGGACTACAAAACCCTACATAAAAAATAAAAGGCAATGAACAAACAATTAAGGGTTTCCTGCTATATTTTTCTGTCTGAGTTGCCTTCCCAAGTAGGGTGAATAAACTTGTGGCAAAATTACCAGCAGACAGAAGGTACTGACAACCAGATAAAAATTTGTTAACATCCCAAACACACTTCTCATTATTTCTAGGCACAGCTTTTTCTGACCCATGCAAAACCTATATAAAAGTCAGAGTACTTACGAGGAAAAGAGATGTGCAGATATGGGAGAGGAGCACATCCGACAAAATGACGACCTATGATTTTTCATTTCATCTCATTTAAAATGAATCTACATAATGTTTTCTGAAAACTGTATTCCTCCATGTTTCCTCCACTTTTTTTCAGGCTCATTGCCTTAGCAATAGTCTTGTGACTTAAATGGAGTCAGGAAAGCAAAAGAGAAGTAAGTTTTCTGGAAAAATGTACATACCCTCTTGCGATTTACAGGTAGCTTTAAACAGCCATGGTGTTCACTGTCCCCAATTCATAAGCCCTCAGTAATACTCTGGACACAAGATAGGTATTTTAGCCTCTGAGTTTTGGGGGTAAGTGAGAAAGTTGTACTTTGGCAGATATTCTTTCAAATTTTCTATCTAACAGGCCTGAGAACTTACACACACACACGCACGCACACACACACACACACAGACTGATTTCTCTCAGAGTAAGGATTAAATTCCTTATAATGACCTGTAAAGTTCTAGGTGATCTGTCCCATCCTTTATTTCCCTAAATTTCTCTCTTACCTCTCCTCCTCTCCTTAGAGCTTTTAGTCAACTCTGACCATTCTTGCATCCTTACCATTCTTAGGACTCTAGGCTGACTTCCTCATTACGGCCTCTGCATTGGCCATTTCTTCTGCTTAGGCCACTGTGCAGATACGCACGTGACTAATTCACTTGCCTACCTCATACATCTACTCAAATGCTTCTTTACAATATACTTACCTTGCCCTCTCTTTTTAACACTACAGACCACTTCCATGTGCAAACCTGATCCTCTTCCTCTGTTCTTTTTTTAAAAAAAATTCACTCATCTTGTTTAATGTATAATACACTCATTTATTTTGTTTACTTTTACTCTAAGGTAAACTCGCAAAAGGTAGGAGTTTGCTTTCTATTTTATCTCTGATATACCTAAACTAAAGAAAGAAAGAAAGAAAATAATAAAATAAAAGAAGGCATAGGTTAGTGAATGCTGAAAGTAATGGAAGAAAAGAGAAAAGGGAAGAGTAAGAAAGATGAGAGAAGAGAGAAGATTGAAAGGAATAGGTAAAGGTGAGAGGAGAGAGCTGGGGAAAGAGGTAGGAGCAGAGATCAAAAGAGTTTGCTCTCTTCATCAGCATCTTCAGTTTCCTTATCACGACTGCAGTCATGAAGCACCCATCCTGTGGATGGCTCTAAGCCAGAGAAGAGTGATCAAATTCTTTCTCTCACCCCTTCATCCAAAAGACTCTAGCCCGGGATGTCAAAATTGCAGACGTTATCAACTTTAGACGTGTGTATTATCTCAGACGGCTGTTGCTTCTGCTGTCATCTTTGTACTTCTGTCCAAAAAAAATCATGCTGACATGTCTATTTTAGAATTCCTTTGAATCTCTGAACAATATTTGTCTTCCATAAGTTTTACTTAATAGAGGCTGGTTAGAGAAAGGATGTATCCCTTAAAGGATGAAGCTGATGCTTCTAACATTCCAGTTCTCTAGGTACCAACATTATCTCTTTTTACCATAAAGACAGACACAGAGCTAATGTCCAAAAGGAAACAGGAGTTAGATGATGTTTGTACACATCATCTTTTAGGGGGTTTAGTCTCATAAGAAACTATCAGTATATCATGGTTGAGATTTCTAAAATGGAATATTTAACAGCTATAATTTTTAAAGTATTAAAAAATGTAGTTGAATTTGAAAAATAATCATTTGTATGATAAATACCTTTTTTAAAACACAGACTAACTTTATTATTTATTTAAATAATCCTTCTTCCAAAGTATTTAAATATAATATAGTTTATAAAAATTGATTTTACATATCAACTAATTATTATGACAGGTATTGTAAAATGTCACTTCATATCCTTAAAGAGCATAAAATATTAATATAGTTGATAAACTTTATTTTGAATGTAAACATAATATGAAAATAAGCAAGTATTTAGGTTTTTTTTAAATAATTTTATTTATTTATTTTATTTTTGGCTGCGATGGGTTTTCATTGCTGTGTGCGGGCTTTCTCTAGTTGCGGTGAGCAGGGGCTACTCTTCGTTGCAGTGCATGGGCTTCTCATTGAGGTGGCTTCTCTTGTTGCAGAGCACAGGCTGTAGGCGTATAGGCTTCAGTAGTTGTGGCACATGGACTCAGTAGTTGTGGCTCACGGTCTCTAGAGCACAGGCTCAGTAGTTGTGGCACACAGACTTAGTTGCTCTGCAGCATGTGGGATCTTCCTGGACCAGGGATCGAACCAGTGTACCCTGCATTGGTGGGCGGATTCTTAACCACTGTACCACCAGGGAAATCCCAAGCATTTGTTGATTTATCTAAATAATTGTTATTGACATGCATGCCATGTTTAATTCTAATGCGACCTTAACAAACTAATCTGAGATAAATAAAATTTAAAATTATACTTTGTGTATTTTGTAAGCAAAATGAAAATCATTACCTCAGATTTTTACCCCTTAATGAGACAGATTTCATTTTGAAATTTCATTGATCATTTAAAAATGAAATGTTATCCAAAACTTTCTTCCTCAACTTCTTTATGATATTCAAATTAAAGACTCAAGGTTAAAAAGAAAATAATAGTTGGATCAATGACTCAAAATAAAAATAAATTAAGGACTAAAGAAAAATCTACCTTCTTATTCCTAACTGGAGCCTCCCAGATAAAATGGATTTTTTTTTTTTTTCTTTTAGAAAAATCTGTGACTGTAAGCCAATGGTAGCTTTCTAATTCATTATTTTTCTATAATTATGTCACAGTTCTGAGTGTGTATGAGATGAAGAAAGACAAGAATAACTAATGTTCTTTTAAGGAAGGGAAGTTTCTAGCAAAGGTATTGGTTGGGTAAAAACAAACATATGGATGCCCACTATAAAAACCCCTTTTTCCCCCCTCTGTCCTCCTCTCTCTCTCTCTCTCAACAGCCAGATACATCCTGCAAGTGTTCCTTTTTTGACCAAGCATTTAATTTTTCTCCAAAATCTAGATGTGAGGTCAGGTTCAAGCATACACAGATTATATTTTAATCTCTTAAGTAAAAGAGGAAGATGTGAGGTAGAAATAAAAGGGAACACAATTTTTTAACTTTCACTCTTTAAAATATAATTATTCATAAATTGAGGAAAGAAAGATTTCCTGGAACGTTCCACTGGCTTCTTAACATGACTTTTGTTGTTTTTGTTGTTATTTCTATACAGAAAGTGTCTGTGAATCATTTGACTAAAATGTTTAACAAAAGAATATCAAGGGGGACAAAATTTTCAGAAATAGTTTGAATTGAAATGTTAGTCATTTTTCAACCTAGAAGAGATAGGAAAGCAAATTTCATGGGTACCTTATTTTGCACATTGCCACAACACAAAGAAAGTATGTAGATGGATAAGTAGATAGATATATATGTGTGTATATAGATATATAAAATATATGTTTAACATGTATAATATATACATGTTAATACAAGCCATGCACTTAACTATTAAAAATTTAGAAGTATCAAAGTTTTTTTCAATGTTTACATTTGATTCTATCTTTGTTAAACAAATGTAGCATTATTCATGAAATCTCCCTACTGGCGAAATGTTTTTCATGGTACTAAACTAATGTATTGTAAGTCTTGTTATACTTATTAGCTTTATAAGGCTTCAATGCATATGTTTATAGATCTTTTTAGTAGCATGTTACATAAAACAAAAACAAATAACATTTGACCTCACAAAATTCTAATGACTTAGATTGCCAAGTATCATTGTTTTTCTCATGTAGTTGAGGGAATTTACCTTGAGAAAGGCTAAGCAACAGGTCAAAGGTCAGACTGAAGCTCAATATCAGTGCTAAGTCCCAATTCCAGGTGTCTTTAATTTTTGCAACTCTTTAAAATTTTAATTCATTAACAAATTGTTAAATGCATATTTGATTAAAAACTAATGCATATGTTAATTCACTAGATGGTGGGTTTTAAGCAATTATTGTGTTGATATAATAAAAATTTTGAAAAATATTATGGTTTTATTTTAATTTATTATGATATAATTTGAGGAATGTGAAAGCAATGAATTAAAGACCCTCTCACTGCTATTGATAGAGATGTTATAATGCCCAGCATTTGGAAAATTAATGCACTTTTCCACTTGCTCAACTTGGTGCTAAGGAGCTACTTAAGTCCTTAAGACATTCTGATGCATTTATTAAATGATATTGTTTCTTAGGATTGACATGTGTATTAATATCCTTTAATTGCAAGATTTCTTGAGGAGTAGGAGAAGTTTGAAAGATAGTGAATTAAGTCATTTATTGCAAGATGCAAGATGCTCATACTAGGGTTACTACAGACGACCATTCTTACTTCTTGAATCAAATAACATTCTCATATTAGAATTGTGCTTTATCTAGTCCAATAAAAGTATATTTTTTTCTCAAGAAATAAATCAGTATACATCTGTGAAATACCATTATGGTGGCCTTATTTGTATTATCTTTATAATTAATAGCTCTTGAAACATACAGCTTGTTGATTATGTTTGCATTGCTTTCTCTTTAATCCAGTAAATAGAATAGAATTGCTATTTTCCAATGTTTTGTATTCTGCTAGCTTGATGATTTACTACATTTTTAGGCAGAATAAGCAAGCAACAAGTTAACTTCTATCCTCAAGTGAGAGGACTTAAAAATTAATTAGACCAGTTTCATAAAGTAAGAAGGTGATTCTAGTCTGTCTATCCATACACAGACTTTGATCATATAAAAATTAATCCCTTTCCATCTCTTTTAGAAAGAAATATGGAGCCAGATTTATTTGTCTCAGTCAATCGGTTCTCTTGATGTTTGTGATGGATTGGCCAATTATATTTTACAATCTCAAGAGGCAAGTTAGGCAAAACTTGTGCTTCATGTGATTTTAAGTCTGGTGATTTCTATTGGAAAGCTTGCAGTAGCCTCTGTGCAGCCTATAGGCTATATTCAATGTGTTTTTAATGGATTTTTGCATCGATGAAAACCAATAACATAAACTGTTGTAAGACCTTTTGCGAACTATGTGTTTAAGTTGGTCATTTTCCAGTTCTCAATGGCTTTCTGATTCTTTTCCAAGTAATTGTTGTTCTGAGTTTTAATATAAATAATTACACACAAAAA
The DNA here is from genome assembly GCF_028564815.1 of Eubalaena glacialis. NCBI lineage: Eukaryota > Metazoa > Chordata > Mammalia > Artiodactyla > Balaenidae > Eubalaena > Eubalaena glacialis. Next base: position 26,753,526 of record NC_083732.1, on the reverse strand, counting down.
TATATGCCATCTTTTGCTTTCTTACTGATATTGCCAAATAAACGTTCAGTTAATTCTTACTTTCATCTATCCCCAAAACTTTATGGAAGAAATTTGTTTTAGATGAGGTCAGCTTAGAATGCTTTGTCATATCAGAGATCATAATCTTTAACTCTATTTAGAATTCCTGGTACTTTGTAGAAACAGCTAGGTAATCCATTTAGCCTATTCGTTGATTCCTGTAGATACAATGTAGATAAAAACAACAACACATTGTACTAACAATATTAGAATAAGTATTTTATAAAGCTCTAATATTTAATATTTATATAGTTCATAAGGTAGAAAATATTGTCCTTATTTAATGGCATAGGTAACTGTGTATCTGATATGTGAAATTACTTTAATAAAGTCACCAAATTTCTAAGACATACATTTGAGTGTCCAGTCTGGGTATGCAAGACTAGTGTTCTCCAATTGTGGTCCCTAGACAAGAATCACTATCATCTGGAAACTTGTCAGAATCATTAGCAACATCCAGAAACTGGAAATGCAAATTCTCAAACATCACTCCAGAACAACATATCAAAATCAGAAACGTTGGGAGTAGGGTGCAACAATATGCATTTTAACAAGCCCTCCAGGTGGTTCTGATGCACACTAAAATTTTAGAACTGTGTCAAACTATCAAACCTATACTTGTTAAATGACTCCCTCCAGGGAAGGTTTTGTGGTTCAACAGACATTAGTTAACAAACATTAATAACAAGTTACATAAGGAATGAAAAGTAGAAAATGAAACTGTAATTAGTAGATAATATGATTATTTCCACAGAACATCTAAATGAATTTATTGACAAATTAATAAAACTAATTTGAAACTTTAGTAAAGTGGTTGTAAAAAGATGAGTATATATATGTTGTCTGTATTTCTACATATAATCAAGAAACAATTAGAAACATAATTATAAAATATATTACTTAAAAATTTAAACAAAGCTTCAAATTAATGGAGAAAAAGCCAGCAAAAATTTGCATGAAACATAAAAAACTACAATGTAGGACACTAAAGAAGACATAAATAATCAATTTAGTATTTAAATTTTGTGCATAGAAAGATTTACTTCCATAAGGATATTGCCTTCTCAAAATTGTTCTAGAAATTTAATGGCATTCTAATAAAATTCCAAATGGAGTTTTTATGGCCTTTCCTAGTTAATTTTAACTTGAACATAGGATAGCAAAGATCAAAGAATATCCAAGACTGTCTGAAGAAAAGAGGGAGGACATTGCTCTAAAATACATGAAGATTTATTATAAGTCTATAATAAACACAACAGTTTTGCTCAGGATTATAAAAGACAAATTGGCTGAAGGCAATAAAATAAAATTTTTTAAACAAACGTTCATAGAGAGGAAATTTTGATATCCTACAAAGACAGCATAACAGATAGTCAAGAATAAAATAGACTGAACAATTAGACAGATAGAAAAAACATGCTTATCTTTATAAAATAGAAAAGAGGAAATAAGAATGGGATGGAGGGAGGGAAAGAAGAGAGGAAGGGAGGGAGGAAGAAAGAAAATATATCCAAACCTCTTAGAAAAAAATTCAGGTAAACCTGAATTTTACAAACCTGATGTAGGGAAGAATTTCTTTCCTCAGTATAATATAATCAATATATACATGTATGTATACATGTACAGGAATTCATATACATTAAAGTTGAGAAACTGTTTATCAAAAGATGTCTTAAGTGAAAGAAAAGCTACAAACTGGAAGAGGATAATAGTATATTCTAAGATTAATATTCAAAAATTTTAGTAACCAATAAAATTAGAAAAAATTCAGGTAAACATTTTACAATTCTAATGTAGGGAAGAATTTCTTAATCTCCTCTCCCCTCACCAGTATCAATATAATATAATCAATATATTCATGTATGTAATATATATATGAATTCAAATACATTAAAATTGGGAAATTATTTTTATCAAAAGACATCTTAAGTGAAAGAAAATCTATAAACTAGAAGAGGATAATTGTATATACTAAGATGAAAATTAAAAAAATTTAATAATCAATAAAGCCTGGATATGGATCTATAAGAATGGAAATCAGTTGTAAATAATATATACATACTTGTTCACATCAACTGCAATTAGTCAAAAAAGGAGTAGTATAAAGAATATATAAATAACTTCTACCAATTAATAAATAAAAATGAACCATGTATAGAAAAATTACAAATGACAAGATCTGACAATTCATAGAAAATAATATACATATGTCTTTGAACACACACACACACACACACACACACACACACAGAGTAACAGAAACCCAAACAAACCATTAATAAGAAAAATACAAATTTAGATTAAAATGAGACTTTTTATCCCTACACCTATACAGAATTAAAACCTATGATAATAATCAAATGACAGAAAGAATATGAAGAATATGAATCAAGTTTTTTTTTCTAATGGTCATGCAAATTGTTAGACCCACATTGGACAAACATTGGCATTATTTTAAAAATTCAAAAAGTTATTAAATTTATAATGACTCTGTTAGGAGTCATTCTACATCTAGCTATACAAGCAAGAGAAAATGCTATGCATTCAAAAGAAGAAGAAGAAACAGGTACAAAAAAATAGCACAGCATTGTTAGTAGTAGTGAAAAATGGGAAACAACCCAAATATCATAAAGTATTGAAAAATGGGAAACAACCCAAATATCACTGATAAATTAATTGTGGTATATACATACAATAGAACATTAGAGAATAGTGAATACTAAATACAGTTATATAAAATAACATAGATGAATTTTAAATGGCAAGCTTCAATTGATTTAAGCAATTCTCAGAAGAATATGATCATTTTTATACAGGTCAAAAATAGACAAAAATAACTGTACACACACACACATATATGCATAATATAGCAGTCAGAAGTCATTAAGGGGATGATCCGTGGTATGCTGGCAAAATTTAATAATAGACTCCTCCAGAGAAAGCACAAAACGCTTTTGCAGCATTTGAGCATTTATGTGATGTAAATCCTACTGCCGTGATGGTGATACCAAACCATTTATGTGAAGAAAGAATCAAGGCATAGAAAAACAAGAACATCCTGACATTTTATTGTCTGCATTAGTTCTCCTAACAAGAAACTGAAAGTAATTATTTTCCTGCTGACTCCACTTCCTTACAGCCAACAACTGTCCCTGTCCAAATTATTTGCTAAAACATAAACTCCAAAATTATGTGGGACCATATATTTATGTAATCCAAGGAATTTCTTTTCTCCTTTTGCTTCACCTCCATGTGATTGAAACTATCAACCAGCCTCAGGCACTCCCTTTCTTTGACTTTGTGGACGTTTCAATTTATGGTGTCTGCATTTCCTTTTAAATTCACATCAGGCCATTTTGCCCTAAATTTCATGTAGGCTCTGGCCTTTTTAGCTACATTTGATGTAATACATAAATGTGATCCTTTCAAGGACTAAAATTCAGAAAAAGTGAGGTGCATATTCAAATGCACCTTTAAAATATGTATTATTTTATAATTTTAATTATAATAATTAATGTTAATTATAAAGCAGATTCTTGAGTCCCAGCACAGACCTGTAGTAATCAGCACAGTGCCTTTCCCAAAATAGATACTCATTTAAAGTTTATTGAGCAAACATGAAAATCTGCATCTCCAAAGGACCTCATTTATCTGCTATGTTCAAAAAAAATTTTTGAGGTATAATTAACATACAAAGAACGGCAATATGCAAACACCTATGAAAACCTCACCACAATCAAGGTAATAGACATATCCAACACCTTCCAAAGTTTCCCTTTGTCCCTTTGTGGTTGCGGTGAGGTTTTTGTTGTGGTTTTGTTTTGTTTTGTTTGTGGTAAGAAGACTTAACATGAGATCTTCAGTGGAGATTATCTCAGTCCTAGACATTTTGAAGTTCTTTTGAATTCTCACTCAATCTTTGAAAATCTAATTGAAAAATTTGCACTGCAAATTAGCACATCTATAGTAAACTATTCACATGTTACAGCATCTCTTACATTTGTGGTGTTTATTCAAATATTAGAATGTTTTATTACTTGACTGTGTTTTCTGGGAGGAGTACACTGAGGAATATGATTTCCTAGGGGTCAACAGAGCAAATGCATAACTTTGATATAGGTTTTTTTTCTATTTGTGTTTAGTTTCTTTCTGCCTATCATGCTATCTCCATATAATATTTTATCACTGACCATTTACTTTAGTAAATTAAATTCCAAGCTGTGTGATTTTTGTCAACTAGACATCATCCTTAAATTCTTTAAGCATAGATAGAAATATTGGGAGGAAGTATATCACCCAGATGCCTTAACCAGGTAATGTAGTTTTTAATTAGCTTCTTGAATGTCAGGTAGTATTTCCTTTCCACAGAGATTTCCTGTTCTGTGCATTTTACCTGTTTTATTTTTCTTTTCTACCTATCATAAGTTTAGTTACAGTATGCAAATGCAGACCTAAAACACTGTAAAATTAACATTTATATAGAAAAAATTAAAAGTGAAACAGACACTGTATTTAAGCAGATGTGATCACATAAAATGTAAATGTGAATGCATATTTTATATCAAAATGGAAATATAGTAAACATACACATTTTTGTGTATATAGATACATAGATATAAAATCTTGTTCCCAAACTGTTTTGACAAAATGAATTGCAATTTTTAACAACTCCTGCATATAATTCACAGGTAATTATAACAAAATTTAAACAATTGGCTTCCCCATGAATATAAATTTGCAAATTTGTGAAATGTTGACATGAAAATCATTGTCTCACATTGGAAATAATGTTTATTCTAACAGTAGCTACTACTTGAGATTGTAAGAAGATGCAATTCTGAAATGCCTTTTAGAATGATCTCTTTTAAAGATGATATAGTGATAGGATATATGAGCAGAATATAATTTAGAGGGCTTGAATTTTCTCATTCATTCACCTAGCTATGTATTTTACCATACTCAAAATACTCAGTTGCTTAAGTATCTAAACTGTTCTACACTGAAAAATTAGTGGGGGACTATAAGGAAGCCTGGAGATAGAATAAGATACATTTCCTTAGTATTTAATATAAAATAACCTGAAAGATCTTCTGATTTTGTCACTTATCAGCTCTCTAATTTCTGTGTATTATGCAAACCCTCTAAACTCTTATTTATCTATAAAAATAACAAAATAAAGAATTTAATGTCAATGAGTTGTAATAGACAGAATATACATGATGTCAAATTATATGTAAACCTTCATGTAAGGACTTATGATTTAAAATACTGGATGCAATGTACATAATGGTAGCCAGTATTAGTGGTTGAAACTACACCATATTGTTTACTAACAGGTATTAAGAATTTTTAATATTCTAGGGAAAGGAACTACACAGAATTCAGTCATTGAAAGAGTTAAAGTCTTAAGAAAAAGGAAAAAACCTGAGAGATGAAAACATAACTACAATATAAGACATATATCATATATGAGATACTATATTTAAATTTTCCAAGGGAATCTGACTCATTTTTGGAGATACAACAAAATTGCTACCTAGAAAAGCTATTGATATACAAAGACTAAGTATTAATAAGATGAAAATATGAATCTTTCATGGAGACAGAACAACAGGTACAAAGGTCCAAAGTCAAGAGTCCAGTTATTTGGACAACTGCAAAAAATTCGTCATGACTGGAAGGTGGAGTGTAAGGCGGGATTGCTAACAGATGAGTCTAGACATCTAGGAGGGAGCAGGTGAATGTTTGCTTATGTGTTTCCCTAGGGACTTCTGATTTTATCCTGATGTTGAATGTGGAGTCTAAAGATTTTTATTTAGTATAGGAATATTCTCATGTTTGTGCTTTATAAAGATGACTTTGACTAGATATTAAAAGCAGACAAATTATTTAGTGGGCCATTACAGCCACGTATGGGAGAAATGATGAGCCAATGGCCCGAACTAAAGTGGATATAGTGTCTATGAAGAGAAGTAGGCAATGGACAAGTTAAAGGAACAATGAGATGATTTGAATGGGAGGACCATGTATGGTAAGCTGAAGTAGTAGGCTTTTCTCACTTGGGCAAGTGAATGATGATTTCTGAGACAGAAGGAAGGCAGACAACATAGAAATATTTAATCGCAATGGGAGAAGTGTAATGGTGTATTCTTTTTTTTGATGCGTTGACTTTAAGAGGAAATAAAAATTGTGGAAAATCTGACAACTTCTTGGCTACGTTGAGCTTCCTTCCTCCTGTGAAACAACATCATGGTGCAATCACATTCCTTACTCTTTGTGAAACCTACAATAACTTATATGAGACTTGAAATCACAACTAAGACTTTACATCTCTTCTCAGTTTGCTCTTATCAAGTATGACACACAGTCTGTCAACTTCAGGAAAGTGTAAAGTAATTAGACAAAGTTTTGAGAAACCAGACTTCAGTAGTTTCATTTCACTAAATATAAAGATAAATCATCTTTAAACAATTGAATGTGTCAGGATACTTTCTAATTAAATTCAAAGAATTTAAGAAAATTTCTTAAGATTATGAAATGCTTTCCTCATTAAAATCAGTGTGATAAATTTTATTAAAATTTTAAGGTCTAATTTTCCACTTACTAACTCTCTCATAGTACAACATTATGCAAGGATCCTGATGTTGTCCTGTTTTGCACTTAATAATTGAACCACATAGAAATGCATGCTATTAATTCTCTATTTGCTTTTTCACTTTCACACGGTAATATTTTCAAGTCAGAAGTTTTAGAAAATATCAAAACTGCCAACCACATAGTGGAGTGAATGTTATTTTTTAATAGTACTTGGGAAATAAGTGAAAATTTTGCCCAAGTACCCACAATGTTCCCTCACTGACCTCTCAAAGTTTTGAGTATATTTATTAAATTCTGAATCACGTGGTTATTTATTGTTTGAAATGCATGGCATCCAAAGTGTAGTTCTGGTAATACTGCATTAATGTATTTATATGACAGTACCAAATCTTACATTATTTCCATTATAATATTTTTACATAGGCCTTTATTTTATTAGTAGACATTTTCAAATCTCTTCTCTTTAGATTACTCCTCATGTATTGAGAAATAACTTAGTGAAGAAGGGTCATGAAATTCTACTTCTGGTGGAGGGCTCAGATTTATCATAATAGAAAGTAGTAGAGCTATTATCTCTAAATGAATGAACAATGAACACAATGATCTTTTTTCTTATGTTAGTTTACCACTATCTTCAACTCATGTTTACCTACTCTTTGCTTCACAACTTTAGTATTTTTGTGACAATCTTTCAAGCATTATTAGATATGCAACTCAGAACTGAAACCTGAATTTTGAGCAACATCAAAAACAAAGCTCCTGGGTTGAAATTTTCTTGTTTATATTTCTAACTAATGGTTCTGAAATGTACTATGATCATTCAAACAGAAGTGATGGTTATGAATGTATTACCTTTTCTTGTTTGCCTCCATTGGGTATGTCTAAGAACCTTGTTTTGAAATATTAGCTAGATTCAACATTAGACTGTGTACTGACTGCATACTTAATGCTCTAGTTATAATGAGAATGTCTAACTGAAGATATACATGGTAAAACTTCCACTTTGTAGTGAGTTATTGAAACACCACATGATGGAACAGGCAGGAAAGATAAACCTATTGCAGCATATAATAATGTCCCATCTGCCAGCACTGACAGTCTTTGTTATCTGGTCTTTTCCTCACACAAGGGTCTCTCAATAACTTTGATAACATTATTATTATTCTATCCTAGATACATTTTTCATAAGCAATTATTAAGAGCTTTGTTTTTAACAAGAGTACCATGAGTATCACAGTCTTTTTGCACACATTTGCTGGTGCATTTACATATGTGTGGCTTAATGACATTGCAAGCCATACTGAACATAATTCTTGAAAGATGTGATTAGAATTTATGCCCTAATTTCCTAGAGCTCTTACTTCCACCGAAATAAGTAAACATCTTATCACTTTAAGTCATTCATTATAAATTCATGTATGTTAAATTAGTTTTCAAACTGAATTCAGGAATCACCCAACGGATGAGCATAGTAAATTACTGCACAATGAAGCAGGTTGCCAACTACAGTAGGAATTGTTTACTGAGATTTTTCTGCACAGATCTTAGCACATATAAACAGAGTTAGTTTACTCACTTATCACTTTAACTGCTAAGGCACTATACTGTAAGTGCTATATGTCATTTCTACACTGTGCACATTGGAAGAAGGTGCTTGGTTAGACAATTGTTATAGTTTCTCTGTTTTCTCCCTAAAGCAAATGTAATACACTACCTTAAATGCCAGATGGAAAACTAATTATCTACAAAACAAACACAGCTGTAGCTAAAATAGTACTACCCTCACAACCAGTATGTCTTAGTATGGCCTGAAGGAGTATACCTAGAGACAAAAAAGTATAATATTTCCACATCTAGTTTGTCATCTGAGACTGCAAATAAGAAAGTTTATTGTAGGAAGGATAAAAGGAGTTTATTCCTGGTTAGTTTGTAGGGGAGGATTGAGGTTCAAATGCCATGTCCATGACCAAGAATTATAGATCCCTGGGTAGCTCTTATTTTAGGCTATATTAGAATTAGAATGTAGATATTAAAGTTTCCTGTCCTATTTCAGGAGAATCTAAAAGGTGAGATTTTCTAAAGACTAAGTGAATTTTGGCTGATGTTTGTATATTGACTACAGATATTTTAAATATACAAATTAATAAATTTACCTAGTAATTTAACATATTTTTATTGAAAACCTCCTATATGCCAAGCATCAAATTAAGTATAAGAACTCGGTGGTAAACAAAAGGAAAAACAAATATCTGCTTTCCTAGAGTTTGCACTCCAGTTAATGAAGATGGACAGCATAAAAACAAATAAAATATAGACTATAGTAGGTGGCATTGACTGCTATGAGGAAAAGTTAAGCAGAAAAAGGGATATTAAATATTAGAGAGTAGAGGTTGCAATTTTAAGGAAGAATGCAAGCAAGGCCTCCTTGAGTAAGTAACATATGTAAAGACCTGAAGGAAGTAAGAAAGTGAACTAAGGGATTTAGAGAAAGAGGAAAGAACATATTAAAAGCCCATGAGGTGAAAACATTCTTGGTATGTTTCAGGAACACCAGAGAGGTTAATTATTCTGGAAAAAAATATGAGGAGAATATGAATAATAGGATATGAGTTTTGAGCGTTAACAAGGAAACAAATAATGTGGGGCATTATCAGCCACTGTGATAATTCTGACTTTGAATGGGTTAGAAAAGCATTAAAGGATTTGGCCAAAAGTTTAAACATGATCTGACTTACATTTTAAAAGAATCATTCTGGCTGCTGTTATGAGATTAGACTGATGAGGGCTACAGGAGGGGTACAAGTAAAGGTTGTGTTTTGATCAGTCAGATAAGAGATGATGGTAGCCTTCACCAGGGTGGAGGTCATGGTATTGGTGAGCAAAGGCTGAATTTTGGATGAAAGCTGAATGTGTATTTGCATAGAATTTGCAAGTAAATGTGCCAATGAGAAAAAGAAATGATTCAAGAAGGATGCAGGGGAGACAGAGAAGGATTGTTGGAGTAACATTTGTGAGTAGAAGAGAGTAGACAAACTCTAACACACAAAGGCTTGGCCTTGGATAGGAGCCAAGGATATTTATGTAGCAGTGAGTGAAAGGGAGAGTATATGTCACAAATGTTGCTCATGGAGTAACTTTTTCTATTGCTTCTATTTTTCCCAGAGAAAGAGAAAAGAAAATAAACAGATATGACTGACTAAATGGTTTCTGGGCATATTTAGAAGCTCACTCTCATTTAAGATTAGTGGGCATGAGTTTTAAAATCATGTAGTTAACACATCCTTTTCCAGCCACATTTAGCTGTGCACCTGTGGCATGAAATACGTTTACAGCTGCATTTAACCTGGGTTGTGTATTAGTCAAAAAATTAGTGCCAGAGCTCACAAGCCTAAGGATCAGATCTAGATCTAATGGGCTCATCTTTCTTGGTGTAGCTTCCAACACCTCTTGGAAATGGAAAACTCTCTTCTATCAAAACTACATTTTCCAGTCATTTTTCAGATTTTAGCATAGTTTGATTAAGGCTCAAGACATAAATTTAGATGTTTTTAAAGAAGAGTTAATTTATTATGTCACTTTCAGTATGTAATTAATGTTACATTATAAATATACAGTTTATTATTTCATTTCAGCACAATAATAATATCATGTAGTAATTTTAAATACAATATTTAAAGCATCAATTTTCTTTAAAAATTTTTTTTTTGTTTTCTTTTTTAACATCTATATTGGAGTATAATTGCTTTACATTGTTGTGTTAGTTTCTGCTGTATAACAAAGTGAATCAGCTATACTTATACATACATCCCCATATCTCCTCCCTCTCACATCTCCCTCCCACCCTCCCTATCCCACCCCTCTAGGTGGTCACAAAGCACTGAGCTGATCTCCCTGTGCTATGCGGCTGCTTCCCATTAGCTATCTCTTTTACATTTGGTAGTGTATATATGTCCATGCCACTCTCTCACTTCATCTCAGCTTACGTTCCCCCCCCACATGTCCTCAAGTCCATTCTCTACATCTGCGTCTTTATTCCTATCCTGCCCCTAGGTTTTTCAAAACCATTTTTTTTTTTTTAAGATTCCATATATATGTGTTAGTATACAGTATTTGTTTTTCTCTTTCTGATTTACTTCACTCTGTATGACAGACTCTAGGTCCAGCCACTTCACTATAAATAACTCAGTTTCGTTTCTTTTTATGGCTGAGTAATATTCCATTGCATATATGTGCCACATCTTCCTTATCCATTATTCTGTCGATGGACACCTAGGCTGCTTCCATGTCCTGGCTATTGTAAATAGTGTTGCAATGAACATTGTGGTACATGACTCTCTTTGAATTATGGTTTTCTCAGGGTATATGCCCAGTAGTGAGATTGATGGGTCATATGATAGTTCTATTTTTAGTTTTTTAATGAAGCTCAGTGCTGTTCTCCTCAATGGCTATATCAATTTACATTCCCACCAACAGTACAAGAGGGTTCCCTTTTCTCCACACCCTCCAGCATTTATTGTTTGTAGATTTTTTGATGATGACCATTCTGACTGGTGTGAGGTGATACCTCACTGTAGTTTTGACTTGCATTTCTCTAATGATTAGTAATGTTGAGCAACCCTTCATGTGTTTATTGGCAATCTGTATATCTTCTTTGGAGAAATGTCTGTTTAGGTCTTCTGCCCATTTTGGGATTGGGTTGTTTGGGTTTTTTTGATATTGAGCTGCATGAGTTGCTTGTATGTTTCGGAGATTAATCCTTTGTCAGTTCCTTCATTTGCAAATATTTTCTCCCATTCTGAGGGTTGTCTTTTCATCTTGTTTATGGTTTCCTTTACTGTGTAAAAGCTTTTAAGTTTCATTAGGTCCCATTTGTTTATTTTTGTTTTTATTGCCATTTCTCTAGGAGGTGGGCCCAAAAGGATCTTGCTGTGATCTATGTCATAGAGTGTTCTGCCTAAGTTTTCCTCTAAGAGTTTGATAGTGTCTGGCCTTACATTTAGGTCTTTAATCCATTTTGAATTTATTTTTGTGTATGGTATTAGGGAGTGTTCTAATTTCATTTTTCTACATGTAGCTGTCCAGTTTTCCCAGTACCACTTATTGAAGTGGCTTTCTTTTTTCCATTGTATATTCTTGCCTCCTTTATCAAAGATAAGGTGACCATATGTGCATGAGTTTATCTCTGTGCTTTCTATCCTGTTCCATTGATCTATATTTCTGTTTTTGTGTCAGTACCATACTGTCTTGATTATTGTAGTAAAGCAGCAATTTTTTTAAAGTTACCATTAGAACTTCCTGCTAGTCTACTTAGTATTTGACTGCTTAAAGTTGATAATTTTGTTATAGTCTCTATCAGTAAGAAATATTAAGTTATAAATTTAAAAATTTCCATGTGTCATGATTTCATTGCTAAACAAATCATTTAGGATAGTGATGTTAACATCCAGAAAAAAAATTGATATGCTATACATGATATGATACACCTGTATAAGATATGATATACATATTATATATGTATGTTATAATATATATGTATATGTAAAATCAAGTTTCCCTGGAGTTATTTTTGGATATTGTCTACCTAACCCCAAACCCCATCTAGCTCATAAGCTTTCTAAAAAAGAAAGAGACCAATTAACTGAGTTTTGTTAAGAAAGAAGGAAGTGACTCCAATTATTTAACTCTCCATTTCACAACCCCACTCTTGGGTTCAGTTGTGGTCAATACTCTCAGAATACAAGTGTTTTTTGTTTAGGAAACATATCAGTTAGGACTAATACAATGTTAACAATTCCTCTAGAACATGATTCAAAATGGGTTATATAATTTGTTTAAAACTTGACAGTATAAAGTAACCCTAGCTAGGTAAGTAACAGCCAAATTCTGCAACTTCTGGGTGATTTTAAATATTTGCGTCACTTACGGCCACTTGATACCACTGAATGCTAAAAACAGGTAACATAATCAGATTTGCAATATCAAAGTTAGTCTGAATGCTTCTTGACAAAACGATTGAAGGAAACATACCTTAACATAGGAAGATGGATGAGACGCTATTGAATCTACATGGAAAAATAGTAATGTCATTTCCAAAAAAGGTCACGTCAGAGAAAATACAAAGAAAAATCAGAGGTAAAACTGTCAGAGATTGAAAATGGAGGGTAGTGAGGATGGGGATATCAACAGTGACTTCTTACTCTTTGGCTTGTGTGATTGGATGGATGGTACTGACATTCTTAAGACTGGAAAACACAAGCAAAAATTATGTTTGAGAAGAAATATTAATTTTTCTGAGGCTGATAGATAACAGGGTGTTGTTCAGTCATCCGTTTCAAAAATGTTACTTGAGAAGCTAATTGTAAAGGTCTATACCTCAGAAAAGATTTTAGGCTAAAAATGTAAACATGAAAGTCATCTTCATATGGCAATATGTGACATAATTTACATGGGTGAAAGAAGTTATGGAGAAAATACAGATGGAGAACTGAGAAGAAAAAAGGCCTCAAGACTGTAACACGACAGGTTATGCAAAAATTAGAGGAAAATGCTGCTAAAAGGAGATTGAGAGGAATAAAGTTTTAGGCTGAAAACCGAGGGGCTATGTCATGGACACGAAGGTAAAGGAATGTTAAAAACAGTAAGCAAACAACAATGTGGAATCATTTTCAGAGTGTAAGTACATTTGAGAATAAAAAAATGTCAAATTAACTTTGATGGAAGACTTTTTGTTATTAGCCATGATTGTCTAGATAGAGAAATGGAAGTGGAAGTGTATTTAGAATGGCTTGAAGACCAAGTGGGAGATGAGAACATGAAGGCTGTCTATTTTGAAATGAAGCTGTTGGTTTTGATATGGTTTACTTGACATAGTATCTAATAGATTTGGAAGCAGCTGAAGGAGAATATGTATGGGACAATAAGGAGAGGTAAAGAAAAATAGATCCTTTAGGTTGCTTAAAAGGCTGGAGGAGATGAAATCCAAAATATTGTTAAAAGGAGGAAAGGCAGGGAAAATTACACTATTTTAAGCTGGATATAAATAGGCAGGGTGCAGATATAGTTAAGTTTGTGTATTTGCTGCAGGAAGTTTAAAAAGAATCTATTTATCAAGTGGGAAGTCAGTATAACTCAGGATTGGATTGAGATTGCTAGAAAAAATTGTAAGAATATTTATCAGTACTTATGATGTGATTTGAGGTTCGCAATCTTGAATCAGTAGTGGAGCCCTTCTATCCTGCTGTGGAGTGTGCTAAGGTACTCAGGTATAGGCATATAGAAAGAAAATAGAAAGTTTTCCTAGGTTTATACTCTGCTTAAATGGTAGGACCAAATGGCAGAGGAATAAGGGATTTTAGGTAATGGCAAGAGTGTTATTAAAATAATGGTACTTGTAATCTTATAATGAGGTAAATGAAAGAGAATGCTGATGAATTGGAAGAAATATAGAAAGGTCAGTATACTGGAGAATCCTATGAGATCAAAGAGCAATTATCATAGAGGTAGTTGCACAAACTAACTGAAAAGAGAACACACTGTGGGGTGCTGTAATTCACACTGTAGGAGGAAGTTCTGGGTGGTAACAAGGTCAACATTGTAACAGAGCACCAAGGGACTTCGAGAAAGTGATTGTGAAAAGAAGAGATCATCGGAATGAGAAAACAGGGAATGTAATCTTTAATCTCAGTGTCTTCCTGAATGAATGCAGGGCTTGACATGAAGCCTGAGGACAAAAAACAAACAAACAAAAAAAGGTCTCAAAAAAGGCTCTGCAATCTATCTCTTTTTTTTCTATAACATAAGGAAAAGAGATTAGACTCATTAGTTGAAAGAAATGGGGATACATGACAAAAATTCCATGTTTTGATCTTGAAATTCATTGTGTGTAAAGGAAAAACAAACAATTGAGAGAAAGGAAGTGAGAGAAGATTGGGAGTTTGGGACTGACATGTGCACACTGCTATATTTAAAATAGATAACCAACAAGGACGTACTGTATAGCACAGGAAACTCTACTCAATATTCTGTGATAATCTAAATGGGAAAAGAATTTGAAAAAGAATAAACATATGCATATGTGTAATTGAATCACTTTGCTGTTCACCTGAAACTAACACAGCATTATTAATCAACTATACTCCAATATAAAATAAAATTTTAAAAAAATTGTAGGAAAGTAACTAGCCATGGAACTACAATTTTAGAAGGTACTTTGTAAAGCTTTGAAAGGAGAGGGTATATTTCTTGGTCAGAAACTAGAAGTCATTGGCTATTGTGGAGACAATGGTTTGGTAAATGTTTGGCCAAGTAGAGGGTCTTATATTTTGAGGGAAGATTGAAAAGAAGAGTGAATGAAAAACTCAATTGATCCTTAACAGTCACTTTGAGGTTGTAAACATACAACCAAGTTTCTGTAGGTCTTATGTGTCTCAGCTTGGCTGCTGATGAAGCAAAACTCCAGCACCCCACAAACTCTACTGCTTCAAATATGGCTATGTTAATCTCAAGATTGACATTTTAATTTTGAATGGTGTAAAAGAAAAAGAATTATAGACAGTAAATAATCTTCACCAATTCATGAAGATTATTATGGACAATACAGTTGCTTATAATATATTTTTACATAAAATAGTCTGCTATGTGTAGATTTCATATATACATATAAAAATATTTTAGCAGGAAAAATAATCATTTCAACTTTTTCTTTGGTTATTAATAGAAATTCTTGCAACATTAGTGAATATTTAAAGGGCTGAAACTGTGTTTATCCAACAGCTGTGGAGATTCCTAATCTTGCTGTTGGATGTATACGTGAACAGTAACAGCTGTTGTTTTTCCAGTATTATTAATGATTTCCCTCTCATTTCTAATTCATGCAGAAGTCACTGCCAAAATGCCAACATAGATATTCTGAAAAACTGTGTCCTGGTGGTCATCAAATTAAGAGAAAAATCCTAATAGAGTATTAAATAAATGCAAAGCTCTATGCTAGTGTGCAGGAACAAAAATAAGTTCAAAAAACATAGATTTCCTAAAAAAAAAAAAAAAATGAAGTTGGCTCAAAATGGATATATGCATGATTATTTAAATAATTATATATTTATTTCATGTGTAATCAATAATTTTATGAAATCACTAATTTAGAAAAAACTAAAAGTCAATACCTAATTAAATACCAAATTATAGTATGGATAATCAAATATATGAATTCAGGCAAGTCAAATTTTAGGTTCTATGGAGTCAAAGTGAATACAACCTCTACGATGAATTAATTTATATGTCGATTCCTCTCAATTCACATGGATATACAACTTTATAGTTTTCTTGCAGCAATTTCCATTAATTATTTCAAGTGTATAGATACCAAAGATGAGTAGTCAGTAGTTAATACACTCATTCAATATATGTTGATTGAGCACCTACTATGTGCTAGACAAATATTGGGAATTGGTGATTGCTGAGATTTTTCTAGTAATGACTGGGAACTTCAAGTCAGATGCAAAGACTATGTTTTATTTATTTTTTCTGCAAAACTATATAACGATATTTTAATAGAGTCTGAGTAAAAAAGAAATGTGGTTTCGTATTGAAGCCTGAAGTTAGTGGAGTCCATGGATTCAATGAATGTCATTGTAATTTTCAGTTTTCCTTCATAATTATAGACTTAGTATTTTCAATAAAATAAAAGTTATTTTCAAATTAAATATTTTGATCAAGTAGACACTAGCTACGTAGGTGGGGGAGAGGAGCAAAACATGAAGGTTTTGGGACTTCTGACTGCAATTTTCTCATTTCAAAAATATATGTCGGATTAACAAAGATGGCGGAGTAGAAGGACGTGCTCTCACTCCCTCTTGCGAGAGCACCAGAATCACAACTGGCTGCTGGACAATCATCGACAGGAAGACACTGGACTTCACCAAGGAGGATACCCCACGTCCAAGGACAGAGGAGAAGCCACAGTGAGACGGTAGGAGGGGCACAATCAGAGTAAAATCAAATCCCATAACTGCTGGGTGGGTGACTCAGACTGGCGAGCACTTATACTTATACCACAGAAGTCCACCCACTGGAGTGAATGTTCTGAGCCCCACGTCAGGCTTCCCAACCTGGGGGTCTGGCAACGGGAGGAGGAATTCATAGAGAATCAGACTTTGAAGCCTAGTGGGAATTGATTGCAGGACTTCGACAGGACTGGGGGAAACAGAGACCCCACTCTTGGAGGGCGCACACAAAATAGTGTGTGCATCGGGACCCAGGGGAAGGAGCAGTGACCCTGGGGGAGACTGAACCAGACATAATTGCTGGTGTTGGGGGGTCTCCTGCAGAGGCGGGGGCTGGCTCTGTTTCACCGTGGGGACAAGGACACTGGCAGCGGAGGTTCTGGGAAGTACTCCTTGGCGTGAGCCCTCCCAGAGTCTGCCATTAGCCCCACCAAAGAGCCCGGGTAGGCTCCAGTGTTGGGTTGCCTCAGGCAAAACAACCAACAGGGAGGGAACCCAGCCCCACCCATCAACAGTCAAGTGGATTAAAGTTTTACGGAGCTCTGACCACCACAGCAGGAGTCAGCTCTACCCACCTCCAGAGCTTCCCATCAAACCTCTTAGATAGCCTCAACCACCAGAGGGCAGACAGCAGAAGTAAGAAAAACTACAGTCCTGCAGCCTGTGGAACAGAAACCACATTTACAGAAAGATAGACAAGATGAAAAGGCAGAGACCAGATGAAGGAACAAGAAAAAACCCCAGAAAAACAACTAAATGAAGTGGAGATAGGCAACCTTCCAGAAAAAGAATTCAGAATAATGATAGTGAAGATGATCCAGGACCTTGGAATAAGAATGGAGGCAAAGATTGAGAAGATGCAAGAAATGATTAACAAAGACCTAGAAGAATTAAAGAACAAACAAACAGAGATGACCAATACAATAACTGAAATGAAAACTACACTAGAAGGAATCAATAGTAGAATAACTGAGGCAGAAGAACGGATAAGTGACCTGGAAGACAGAATGGTGGAATTCACTGCTGCGGAACAGACTAAAGAAAAAAGAATGAAAAGAAATGAAGACAGCCTAAGAGACCTCTGGGACAACATTAAACGCAACAACATTCACATTATAGGCGTCCCAGAAGGAGAAGAGAGAGAGAAAGGACCAGAGAAAATATTTGAAGAGATTATAGTCGAAAACTTCCCTAACATGGGAAAGGAAATAGCCACCCAAGTCCAGGAAGCGCAGAGAGTCCCATACAGGATAAACCCAAGGAGAAGCACGCCGAGACACATAGTAATCAAAGTGGCAAAAATTAAAGACAAAGACAAAGAAAAATTATTGAAAGCAGCAAGGGAAAAATGACAAATAACATACAAGGGAACTCCCATAAGGTTAACAGCTGATTTCTCAGCAGAAACTCTACAAGCCAGAAGGGAGTGGCATGATATACTTAAAGTGATGAAAGGGAAGAACCTACAACCAAGATTACTCTACCCAGCAAGGATCTCATTCAGATTTGATGGAGAAATCAAAAGCTTTACAGACAAGCAAAAGCTAAGAGAATTCAGCACCACCAAACCAGCTCTACAACAAATGTTAAAGGAACTTCTCTAAGTGGGAAACACAAGAGAAGAAAAGGACCTACAAAAACAAACCCAAAACAATTAAGAAAATGGTAATAGGAACATACATATCGATAATTACCTTAAACGTGAATGGATTAAATGCTCCAGCCAAAAGACACAGGCTTGCTGAATGGATACAAAAACAAGACCCATATATATGCTGTCTACAAGAGACCCACTTTAGACCTAGGAACACATACAGACTGAAAGTGAGGGGATGGAAAAAGATATTCCATGCAAATGGAAATCAAAAGAAAGCTGGAGTAGCTATACTCATATCAGATAAAATAGACTTTAAAATAAAGAATGTTACAAGAGACAAGGAAGGACACTACATAATGATCAAGGGATTAATCCAAGAAGAAGATATAACAATTATAAGTATATATGCACCCAACATAGGAGCACCTCATTACATAAGGCAACTGCTAACAGCTATAAAAGAGGAAATTGACAGTAACACAATAATAGTGGGGGACTTTAACACTTCACTTACACCAATGGACAGATCATCCAAAATGAAAATAAATAAGGAAACAGAAGCTTTAAATGACACAACAGACCAGATAGATTTAATTGATATTTATAGGACATTCCATCCAAAAACAGCAGATTACACGTTCTTCTCAAGTGCGCACGGAACATTCTCCAGGATAGATCACATCTTAGGTCACAAATCAAGCCTCAGTAAATTTAAGAAAATTGAAATCATATCCAGCATCTTTTCTGACCACAACGCTATGAGATTAGAAATGAATTACAGGGGAAAAAACGTAAAAAACACAAACACATGGAGGCTAAACAATACGTTACTAAATAACCAAGAGATCACTGAAGAAATCAAAGAGGAAATCAAAAAATACCTAGAGACAAATGACAATGAAAACACGACAACCCAAAACCTATGGGATGCAGCAAAAGCAGTTCTAAGAGGGAAGTTTATAGCTATACAAGCCTACCTAAAGAAACAAGAAAAATCTCAAGTAAACAGTCTAACCTTACACCTAAAGAAACTAGAGAAAAAAGAACAAACAAAACCCAAAGTTAGCAGAAGGAAAGAAATCATAAAGATCAGAGTGGAAATAAATGAAATAGAAACAAAGAAAACAATAGCAAAGATCAATAAAACTAAAAGCTGGTTCTTTGAGAAGATAAACAAAATTGATAAGCCATTAACCAGACTCATCAAGAAAAAGAGGGAGAGGACTCAAATCAATAAAATCAGAAATGAAAAAGGATAAGTTACAACAGACACTGCAGAAATACAAAGCATCCTAAGAGACTACTACAAGCAACTTTATGCCAATAAAATGGACAACCTGGAAGAAATGGACAAATTCTTAGAAAGGTATAACCTTCCAAGACTGAACCAGGAAGAAGCAGAAAATATGAACAGACCAATCACAAGTAATGAAATTGAAACTGTGATTAAAAATCTTCCAACAAACAAAAGTCCAGGACCAGATGGCTTCACAGGTGAATTCTATCAAACATTTAGAGAAGAGCTAACACCTATCCTTCTCAAACTCTTCCAAAAAATTGCAGAGGAAGGAACACTCCCAAACTCATTCTATGAGGCCACCATCACCCTGATACCAAAACCAGACAAAGACACTACAAAAAAAGAAAATTACAGACCAATATCACTGATGAATATAGATGCAAAAATCCTCAACAAAATACTAGCAAACAGAATCCAACAACACATTAAAAGGATCATAGACCACGATCAAGTGGGATTTATCCCAGGGATGCAAGGATTCTTCAATATACGCAAATCAATCAATGTGATACACCATATTAACAAATTGAAGAATAAAAACCATATGATCATCTCAATAGATGCAGAAAAAGCTTTTGACAGAATTCAACACCCATTTATGATAAAAACTCTCCAGAAAGTGGGCATAGAGGGAACCTACCTCAACATAATAAAGGCCATATATGACAAACCCACAGCAAACATCATTCTCAATGGTGAAAAACTGAAAGCATTTCCTCTAAGATCAGGAATGAGACAGGGATGTCCACTGTCACCACTATTATTCAACATAGTTCTGGAAGTCCTAGCCACGGCAATCAGAGAAGAAAAAGAAATAAAAGGAATACAAATTGGAAAAGAAGAAGTAAAACTGTCACTGTTTGCAGATGACATGATACTATATATAGAGAATCCTAAAACTGCCACCAGAAAACTGCTAGAGCTAATTAATGAATATGGTAAATGTTGAAGGATACAAAATTAATGCACAGAAATCTCTTGCATTCCTATACACTAATGATGAAAAATCTGAAAGAGAAATTATGGAAACACTCCCATTTACCATTGCAACAAAAAGAATAAAATACCTAGGAATAAACCTACCTAGGGAGACAAAAGACCTGTATGCAGAAAACTATAAGACACTGATGAAAGAAATTAAAGATGATACAAACAGATGGAGAGATATACCATGTTCTTGGATTGGAAGAATCAACATTGTGAAAATGACTATACTACCCAAAGCAATCTACAGATTCAATGCAATCCCTATCAAGTTACCAATGACATTTTTACGGAGCTAGAACAAATCATCTTAAAATTTGTATGGAGACACAAAAGACCCCGAATAGCCAAAGCAATCTTGAGGGAAAAAAACGGAGCTGGAGGAATCAGACTCCCTGACTTCAGACTATACTACAAAGCTACAGTAATCAAGACAATATGGTACTGGCACAAAAACAGAAACATAGATCAATGGAACAAGATAGAAAACCCAGAGATAAACCCACACACCTATGGTCAACTAATCT
The DNA here is from genome assembly GCF_028564815.1 of Eubalaena glacialis. Classification (NCBI taxonomy): domain Eukaryota; kingdom Metazoa; phylum Chordata; class Mammalia; order Artiodactyla; family Balaenidae; genus Eubalaena; species Eubalaena glacialis. Next base: position 26,732,460 of record NC_083732.1, on the reverse strand, counting down.
ATGACAAAGGAGGCAAAGATATACAATGGAGAAAAGACAGTCTCTTCAATAAGTGGTGCTGGGAAAACTGGACAGCTACATGTAAAAGAATGAAATTAGAATACTCCCTAACACCATACACAAAAGTAAACTCAAAATAGATTAGAGACCTAAATGTAAGACTGGACACTATAAAACTCTTAGAGGAAAACATAGGAAGAACACTCTTGGACATAAATCACAGCAAGATCTTTTTTGATCCACCTCCTAGAGTAATGGAAATAAAAACAAAAATAAACAAATGGGACCTAATGAAACTTCAAAGCTTTTGCACAGCAAAGGAAACCATAAACAAGACGAAAAGACAACCCTCAGAATGGGAGAAAATATTTGCAAATGAATCAACGGACAAAGGATTAATCTCCAAAATATATAAACAGCTCATTCAGCTCAATATTAAAGAAACAAACACCCCAATCCAAAAATGGGCAGAAGCCCTAAATAGACATTTCTCCAAAGAAGACATACAGACGGCCACGAAGCACATGAAAAGATGCTCAACATCACTAATTATTAGAGAAATGCAAATCAAAACTACAATGAGGTATCACCTCACACCAGTTAGAATGGGCATCATCAGAAAATCTACAAACAACAAATGCTGGAGAGGGTGTGGAGAAAAGGGAAGCTTCTTGCACTGTTGGTGGGAATGTAAATTGATACAGCCACTATGGAGAACAATATGGAGGTTCCTTAAAAAACTAAAAATAGAATTACCATATGACCCAGCAATCCCACTACTGGGCATATACCCAGAGAAAACCGTAATTCAAAAAGACACATGCACCCGAATGTTCATTGCAGCACTATTTACAATAGCCAGGTCATGGAAGCAACCTAAATGCCCATCAACAGACGAATGGATAAAGAAGTTGTGGTACATATATACAATGGAATATTACTCAGCCATAAAAAGGAATGAAATTGAGTCATTTGTTGAGACGTGGATGGATCTAGAGACTGTCATACAGAGTGAAGTAAGTCAGAAAGAGAAAAACAAATATCGTATATTAACGCATGTATGTGGAACCTAGAAAAATGGTACAGATGAGCCGGTTTGCAGGGCAGAAGTTGAGACACAGATGTAGAGAACAGACATATGGACACCAAGGGGGGAAAACTGCGGTGGGGTGAGGATGGTGGTGTGCTGAATTGGGCGATTGGGATTGACATGTATACACTGATGTGTATAAAATTGATGACTAATAAGAACCTGCAGTATAAAAAAACAAACAAAACAACTAATACTAAACTTTCATTGGGTTATTTGTATGGAAATATGTTAATATAAATGTTTCAGACATTACATGAAATTTCTAAAAATCTTATATGTTCTGGTATAATGTTATAAGTCATAATCCTAGTTATTACTTTAAAATGTATCTCTCAGAAATAACTAATTTTCTTGTCAACTGCATTATTATGAACTTTCATCAAATCTTTAACCGTGGTCATTTTTAAGTCTTTTGTCATTTACAGACAGTTCTGGGTGTACTCTGATGCTTTTGTAAATATGTTCCTATAAAAGGGTTTCATCTTCAGGAAATTCATGGAAAAGACTGACAAGTACAGGTTTCTGGTACCTGACTGTACTGCTGAACTGAATGAATAAGCATTTTCAGAACTCTAATGAAAAACTGATGAGCTCATAAAAGTGCTAACAAAAGATCAAGATGAAAAAAAAAAATTAATTACATGGGACTGAGTGAACTGATGAGGATGAGTATAATTTTTGCGACTTTCTGTTTGAACTTAAAAAAAGAAAAAATCCCACAAGGACTCAGAGGCAAAGAATATACAAATCAATTTTCACTGCAAAGTAAAGGAGCTGTTACAGTGGAGGATTACTGGACTGAATGTCAATATTATGACATAGTATGAGTGTGTTTCATGTTTGGTAATTGCAATCATTGTTGCTTTTGTTGTGGTCATCCATGTACAATGCTTGGTGTCAGTCTATTTATCTCTTGTAAAAATAAAATACAGTGTGTGTGAAAAAAATATATATATATATATGTCATCCAATGAATCATTTTTACTAAGAAATTTTGCAGTAAAAAGTGATCCTCAAATATACCACAACAGTAAGCTTATTTTCCATTTAACATCCAATAACATCAACGTATTATCTCATACTTTGGGAAATACTTATTTAACAAACTCTACGAGGCTTGTCTAATGATAGTTTAGAAGATAAAGAACAACACCAGATCTGCTGTTTAGATTGGTATCTCATGCAGACCTACAATGAGTGTGATAAGGGACAGGACCAACCAATCTGATAGGAAACTTCTGGGGATTATTTGGTTCCCCAGGGCCTTGGTGTTTCTCATTGCAGCAGAAATGGTGTCAGCTATATTATGTACATTGTGTAGTTTACCTGCCATTTGGTTCTGAGATTAGATAGACAACTTACTTTCATAATGTAGCTATTTCCAATAAGTAAGAGATACCCTTAATCCAGCCAGCTTCCAGAGATATAAGCTCAATAAATAAATCAAAGCAACTTAAAGTCACTATTAATAAAATGCTAATGAGTTCCAGGATATTTTATTTATTCTTCCAGAGTAATTTTTTCTCCAAGGGGAAAAGAAAAGTTTCCCCTCTAGTAGCAATTCAGTCATATCTTTCTCCCAAAAGTTTGTCTAAGGGAAAATTACCTTATAATGTCAAAAAAAGTTTTCATCAAATCCAGTGAAATAAAGAATAATATTGAGAAAACAAAGTCCTGGGTGTGAATATTTGTGAGTCACTGTCTCAGGTGATGTTTTCAAAGTTTAATTCATACAGGTCACCTGCAGTTAGCCGAATTAAGCATAAGCAAACATTTCTTGTAATGAGTAATGCACTTTGGTCAATCAACAAAAGTGCTTAAATCTATTGCAAAAATCAAATTACAAATTTTCACTTCCTTTTAATCTCACTAGTTTGAAGATTATTTTGGAGTTAAAAAGACACAACATATGTCTAATGTGTTGGTGATATTCCAGCTTTGGAAACACCTCCTATTTCTTCTGCTTTGTATATAGGAGTTCTGATTTACACTATTGTACTAGAACACAGGCATTATTTTGAACTTGGTAAAAAAAAAAAAAAAAATTAACTCTTTGCCTCAGTGTCCTGGTACCATGAGTAAAAGAGGAAAAGCAGGAAATTTATTTGCTTAGATGCAGTTAGCTTAACGTTTCTAATTAAACAAGTATGCAGTTCAAGGCAATTTTTTTCTGTCTTGTGTGAGCAGTGTCTTTTTTTCCCTCTTTTTATGTCCTTCCATTGAATGGGAAATCTGTCTGGGGACCAGCTTATATTTTCTTCTTTTCAAAATTGCTTCTATAATGTTCTTTCACGTATAATGTCCTTTTCCTAATGATACTAAGGAGTTTGCCAAGCTATTACAGTTTTACTTGTAACTGCACTAAAAATGTTCATTAATTTTGAATGATATATTAAAGATATTCACTCTCTGTCTCTTCCATTTACTCTGATTTTATGTTCATCATTTTATCTGATTAAGGATAGAAGTAATTTATTTTTTGATAAAGGAGTAAGCAAGTGGAGGAAATTTTCTAGGGCTATTCTGACCCAGCACACCTAAAGTAATTAATATTCATATAAGGTTGACCTTTATGAAAAGAAAGTTTGGGTTTTATACATAGTATTTAGAGGAAGAGAGCAGGTCAAATTTGATTCCTCACCCAAATTTAACCATATCTATTATTCTCTCTATTACTCTATTGTGGTAGATTGCAAAATTAGCACAAAACATTCTCCTTTATATATCCACACTAGCAATTACTTTCCTCTCATTAAAAGGGGGAATCTTTTTTCATCCTTTGAATTCAGGCTGACTTCACATCTTGTTTTGGTGAAAGGTATAGTAACAAACATGACAAAAGCATAATATTGGAAAGTGATTGCACACCAGGGCTTGTCTTCTCTTTCTGCTTTTGACATGTTGCCACTGTATAAACAAGCCTGGGTTACCTTTCTGGAGGATGAGAGACAACATGGTGAGAAGCCCTGATCTACAGCCACCCAAGCCAAATCCTTCATAAACCAGAACCAGCTGATTGCAGATTCATGAGCCAACTGGCCCAGATTAGAGACGTGCATGTGACCCCAAGTGGCTCATCTACTTGTTATAGACTAAATCCATGGTTTGCATGATAACTTATACTGTAAAATCTAACTGATACTTGAGTGAATTCCAGTTATGGCAGATAGATTCTGATTCTTTTAAAGCCACTTATTCTGTTGTAACATATCTTGCTTCAGAATGGTGGAAATTCAGAGGGAATAAAACAAACAAAACAAAAAATGTAGTGTGATTTCTTGTCTTGGTAAGCCCCAACTCTGTCCCTCTCTGTATTTCTGAATGTAATACACTCCTGCTTATCCATTTGTCACCAAAATCCAGATGCCTGATATTCAGAATCATTTTCACCTGCTTTTCTCTCATTTGATCAGCCATTAGTGATCTGGATCTTCTCACTCCCATTCATTCTTTTTATGCAGAAATGCCCCATCCTTACAGTGACCAGGTCTCCATCCCACCTCCAGACCTCAGTATTGCCAAAACACACAGGGAAATTATACATAATTATATGCCCAACATATTTAAACTGCCTCAAAGGACACATTGGGAACCTAGAAAAATGAAGAGTAAACAGTAACTCTCAAAAAATTTTATATCTACACCTCCTCAAATAAGTAGCCATAGGGAGTGAGGGAGTATCAGAAAGAGTAGGTTTAAAAGAGGATTACACAGACCATGAACTATTACATAATGTGCAGGAATCCTTAAGCTATAAGGCAAGAAGAACCTGAGCTAGGTAAACATAGCCGTTAGAAATCTAAATTTACCTTTTGAAATTTTTCACAAAATACCCCTCTAAGGAGAGAAAACTTAGCATTCGGGCTGATTAAAGATACAGGGAGCTAACAAGTTAAAGCCAGAGAAATTAAGATCATGTTTAACTGTATAACAGTAATAATTATTGCTGTCATTTTATGAGCCGCTTACATATTGAAGGCTAATTACCAAGCAATATAATAGCAACTGCATATATCACTATTTATGATTCAAAATTAGTATCTGCTTTATTTGTTGATAACACATTGCATATATGCGCAGGTGTGACTGTAAGGTAATAAATTTGAATCTATGAGTCACGTATTCATGTTATCCACATTATTGCGTAGTTAGTTCTTTCCTTCTCCTGTCTCCAGAGTTTTGTTCAAATAGTATGATAACACTTAGCATGTTAGTGAAATGATTTAAGTGAGTATTACTTTATGGGAGTGGAAGAAAAAAATCAGATCCTTGGTTAATTTTTAAAATCAGATTATTTTAAATTATTCCATCAAAGTTGCCCTTTGGTTTTACCAGTTTGTTAGGCTAAAATAATTTTCGTTACAAGTAACCACATCTTACTTCAAAATAACATGAGAAAAATAAGGGATTGTATTAGAGAGACACAGGGAGCTCAGGAATACATTTTAGAACAAAACTTTACTAGGACCTAAAATAGCACCTGCATAAACTGCAGCTACATGCAGCTCAGTGTACCTTTAACTCTGTCTTTCTCCTCATCCTTTTGCTTTCTTCACTCATCTCTCCTTTTCTGTCAGTTTCAGCTGTCTTTCAGCCTGATTTAACCATCTTACATTGGCAACCTGAGATTGTTTTAAATATTATTTAGACTCTGGCATATTTTAACAGAAGTAAAACATGGGTTATGTGTATCTTGTTTTATGAAACATTCCCTAATAAGAATATATAAAATAGTTTTTACTACTTCTATTTTAATGTACAAAATATGATTTCAAGGGGCTTGCCCTTGTTAGTGTCTGGGTCAATTATTAAATAGACATATTGTTTAAGAAAATATGTCTATTTAATAAAAATAAAAATAAACAAACGAGACCTAATTAAACTTAAAAACTTTTGCACAGCAAAGAAAACCGTAAACAAGACGAAAAGACAACCTTCAGAATGGGAGAAAATATTTGCAAATGAGGCAATGGACAGAGGATTGAACTCCAAAATATACAAACAGCTCATGGAGCTCAATATCAATAAACAAACAACCCAATTAAAAAATGGGCTGAAAACCTAAATAGACATTTCACCAAAGAAGACATACAGATGACCAAGAAGCACATGAAAAGATACTCAACATCACTAATCATTAGAGAAATGTAAATCAAAACCACAATGAGGTATCACCTGACACCAGTCAGAATGGTCATCATCAAAAAAACTACAAACAATAAATGCTGGAGAGGGTGTGGAGAAAAGGGAACCTTCTTGCACTGTTGGTGGGAATGTAAATTGATACAGCCACTATGGAGAACATTAAGGAGGTTCCTTAAAAAAATAAAAATAGAACTACCATATGACCTAGCAATCCCACTACTGGGTATATACCCTGAGAAAACCATAATTCAAAAGGAAACATGTACCCCAATGTTCATTGCAGCACTATTTACAATAGCCAGGACATGGAAACAACCTAAATGTCCAAAGATAGACGAATGGATAAAGAAGATGTTGTACATATATACATTGGAATATTACTCTGCCATAAAAAGGAACCAAATTGGGTCAGTTGTAGAGATGTGGATGGGCCTAGAGTCTGTCATACAGAGTGAAGTAAGCCAGGAAGAGAAAAACAAGTATCGTGTATTAGCACACATATGTGGAATCTAGAAAAATGGTATAAATGAACCTATTTGTAGGGCAGGAATAGAGATGTAGACATAGAGAATGGACATATGGGCACGGCGGGGGAAGGGTAGGGTAGGACAAATTGGAAGATTCGGTTTGCCATAAATACACTACCATGTGTAAAATAGATAGCTAGTGGGAACTTGCTGTATAGCACAGGGAGCTCAGCTTGGTTCTCTGTGATGACCTAGATGGGTGGGATGTGGGTGGCGGGAGGGAGGTCCAAGAGGGAGGAGATATAGGTATACATACAGCTGATTCACTTCATTGTACAGCAGAAACTAACACAACATTGTGAAACAATTTTTCTCCAATAATAAAATAATAAAATAAAATAAAATAAGTAAATATTTCAAACAATATTCAGTCCACAGTTAAACAATGGCAGCCATAGCTTTACTTAAGTAAGGCTTTTTGGGTCCAAGGATAAGGAAAAGTATGTTGGTTGAAAAGACTTAGGATATTTTTATAGTTAGTGATACCTTGGGAAACTAAGGTATATCTTGTTTTGAGTTAAACTCAGAGAAACTTTTACAAGTATTTTTTTAATTGCTTGTCTGATACACTTTATCAGACAAAGAAAACTTTGCTTTCTAATTGTCTTCAACTCTTACTCCCATTACAATTTCATACTAATTGATGGATTAGAGGTTTCTAATTTTTCATTTCTATAGTCCAGTCAGTCCAAGGATGGGTAGAACTTAGAACATGGAAAGCCTGGAATTTAGAAAAGTACATTAATACAATAGAAAGATAGATATAATAAGATGTTATAAGTAGAAAGTACAATGATCAGATTTTGGTTATGAAGTAGATTTTATCTTTGCTTTGTCATTAATGACATTAATGGTAATCGATGATTATATAATACTCTTTAAAGAATAAATTTAGTGCCCTCTTAGGATTATTCAAGGACAAACCTGGTGTCATGAAAGAGTCATATAACATTCTAAATGAAATTTCACACATATTACATTCATATATAGTAAGTGAAGAAAACAGGGTAAAGCTCTTAGTAAATAAGTATTTCAGAGACAAAAATAAATATTGGATGTGGAGTTGACAGTCCTAAAAATTAATTTTTCAAATGTATTATTATTGTTTGTATATTGCAACAGTAGTATTCCAAAAACATGTATTTTAGATGAATATAGATATGATACATATAACAAGATTGTTGTGTGTATTACTACTGAGGTTTATTGTGTGTGTGTGTGTGTGTGTGATAATACTTTATGTCTTTACATTCCCAATAGTTTTTATTCTTTTAAACAACTTTATTGGAGTATAATTGCTTTACAATGCTGTGTTACTTTCTGCTTTATAACACAGTGAATCAACTATCCGTATACATATATCCCCATATATACTCCCTCTTGCATCTTCCTCCAATCCTCCCTATTTCACCCCTCTCGGTGGTCATAAAGCACCAAGCTGATCTCCCTGTGCTATGAAGCTGCTTGGCACTAGCTATCTATTTTATATTTGGTAGTGTATATATGTCCCTGTCACTCTCTCACTTCGTCCCAGCTTATCGTTCCCCCTCCCCATGTCCAAACGTCGATTCTCTACGTCTATGTCTTTATACCTGCCCTGCCCCTAGGTTCTTCAGAACCATTTCTTTTTTTTTTTTTTTTTTTAGATTCCATATATATGTGTTAGCATATGGTATTTGTTTTTCTCTTTCTGACTTACTTCACTCTGTATGACAGTCTCCAGGTCCATCCACTTCACTACAAATAACACAATTTAGTTTCTTTTTATGGCAGAATAATATTCCATTGTATATATGTGCCACATCTTCTTTATCCATTGATCTGTAGATGTACACTTAGGTTGCTTTCCTGTTCTGGCTATTGTAAATAGAGGTGCAATGAACATTGTGGTACATGAGTCTTTTTGAATTATGGTTTTCTCAGGGTATACGCCCAGTAGTGGGATTGATGGGTCGTAAGGTAGTTCATTTTTAGATTTTAATGAAGCTCAATACTGTTCTTCACAGTGGCTGTATCAATATACAGTCCCACCAACAGTGCAAGAGGGTTCCTTTTTCTCAACACCCTCTCCAGGATTTATTGTTTGTAGATTTTTTAATGATGGCCATTCTGACTGGTATGAGGTGATACCTCATTGTAGTTTTGATTTGCATTTCTCTAATGATTAGTGATGTCAAGCATCCTTTCATGTGTTTGTTGGCAATCTGTTTATCTTCTTTGGAGAAATGTCTATTTAGGTCTTCTGCCCATTTTTGGATTGGGTTGTTAGATTTTTGATATTGAGCTGCATGAGCTGCTTGTAAATTTTGGAGATTAAACCTTTGTCAGTTGCTACATTTGCAAATATTTTTTCCCATTCTAAGGGTTATCTTTTCATCTTGCTTATGCTTTCCTTTGCTGTGCAAAAGCTTTAAAGTTTCATTAGGTCCCATTTGTTTATTTTTGTTATTATTGCCATTTCTCTAGGAGTTGGGTCAAAAAGGATCTTGCTGTGATTTATGTTATAGAGTGTTCTGCCAATGTTTTCCTCTAAGAGTTTTATAGTGTCTGGCCTTACATTTAGGTCTTTAATCCATTTTGAGTTTATTTTTGTGTATGGTGTTAGGGAGTGTTCTAATTTCATTCTTTTACTTGTAGCTGTCCAGTTTTCCCAGCACCACTTATTGAAGTGGCTGTCTTTTCTCCATTGTATATTCTTGCCTCCTTTATCAATAATAAGGTGACCCTATGTGTGTGGGTTTTTCTCTGGACTTATTAATCTGTTCCATTTATCTATATTTCTGTTTTTGTGCCAGTATCATACAGTCTTGATTACTGTAGCTTTGTAGTATAGTCAAAGTCCAGGACCCTGATTCCTCCAGTGCCGTTTTTCTTTCTCAAGATTGCTTTGACTATTTGGGGTCTTTTGTGCTTCCATACAAATTGTGAAATTTTTTTTCTAGTCCTGTGAAAAATGTCATTGGTAATTTGCTAGGGATTGCATTGAATCTGTAGATTGCTTTGGGTAGTATAGTCATTTTCACAATGTTGATTCTTCCAAACCAAGAACATGGTACGTCTCTCCATCTGTTTGTATCATCTTTAATTTCTTTCATCAGTGTCTTATAGTTTTCTGTATACAGGTCTTTTGTCTCCTTAGGTATGTTTATTCCTAGATATTTTATACTTTTTGTTGCAATGGTAAATGTGAGTGTTTCCTTAATTTCTCTTTCAGATTTTTCATCATTAGTGTATAGGAATGCAAGAGATTTCTGTGCATTAATTTTGTATCCTGCTACTTTACCAAATTCATTGATTAGCTCTAGTAGTTTGATGGTAGCAACTTTAGGATTCTCTATGGATAGCATCATGTCATCTGCAAACAGTGACAGCTTTGCTTCTTCTTTTCCGATTTTGATTCCTTTTCTTTTTCTTCTCCAATTGTTGTGGCTAAAACTTCCAAAATTATGTTTAATAATAGTGGTGAGAGTGGACAACCTTGTCTTCTTCCTTGTCTTAGAGGAAATGTTTTCAATATTTCGCCATTGAGAACGATGTTGGCTATGGGTTTATCATATATGGACTTTACTATGTTGAGGTAAGTTCCCTCTATGCCTACTTTCTGGAGGATTTTTATCATAAATGAGTGTTGAATTTTGTCGAAAGCATTTTCTGTATCTATGAGTTGATTATATGTTTTTCTTCTTCAATTTGCTAATATGTTTTATCACATTGATTGATTTGCATATATTGGAGAATCCTTGCATTCCTAGGATAAACTCCACTGTTCATGGTGTATGATCCATTTAATGTGCTGCTGGGTTCTGTTTGCTAGTATTTTGTTGAGGATTTTTGCATCTATGTTCATCAGTAATATTGGCCTGTAGTTTTCTTTCTTTGTGACATCTTTCTCTGGTTTTGTTATCAGGGTGATGTTGGCCTCATAGAGTGAGTTTGGGAGTGTTCCTCCCTCTGCTCTATTTTGGAAGAGTTTGAGAAGGATAGGTGTCAGCTCTTCTCTAAATGTTTGATAGAATTCACCTGTGTAACCATCTGCTCCTGGACTTTTGTTTCTTGGAAGACTTTTAATCACAGTCTCAATTTCAGTGCTTGTGATTGGTCTGTTTATATTTTATACTTCTTCCTGGTTCAGTCTCTGAAGGCTGTGCTTTTCTAAGAATTTGTCTATTTCTTCGAGGTTGTCCATTTTCTTGGCATATAGTTGCTTGTAGTAATCTCTCATGGTCCTTTGTATTTCTGCAGTGTCAGTTGTTACTTCTCCATTTTCATTTCTAATTCTATTGATTTGAGTCTTCTGCCTTTGTTTCTTGATGAGTCTGGCTAATAGTTTATCAATTTTGTTTATCTTCTCAAGGAACCAGCTTTTACTTTTATTGATCTTAGCTATTGTTTCCTTCATCTCTTTTTCATTTATTTCTTATCTGATCTTTATGATTACTTTCCTTTTGCTAACTTTGGGGGTTTTTTGCTCTTTCTCTAATTGCTTTACGTGTAAAGTTATGTTGTTTATTTGAGATGTTTCCTGTTTCTTGAGGTAGGATTTTATTGTTATAAACTTCCCTCTTAGAACTGCTTTTGGACCATCCGATAGGTTTGGGGTTGTCATGTTTTCATTGACATTTTTTTCTAGGTATTTTTTGATTTCTTCAGTGATCTCTTGGTTATTAAGTAATGTATTGTTTAGCCTCCATGTTTTTGTATTTTTTACAGTTTTTTTCCTGTAATTGATATCTAGTCTCCTAGCATTGTGGTTGGTAAAGATGCTTGATATGATTTCAATTTTCTTAAATTTAACAAGGCTTGATTTGTGAACTAAGATATGATCTATCCTGGAGAATGTTCCATGAGCACTTGAGAAGAAAGTGTATTCTGTTGTTTTTAGATGGAATGTCCTAAAAATATCAATTAAGTCCATCTTGTTTAATGTATCATTTAAAGCTTGTGTTTTCTTATTTATTTTCATTTTGGATGATCTGTCCATTGGTGAGAGTGGGGTGTTAAAATCCCCTACTATAATTGTTTTACTGTCAATTTCCCCTTTTATGGCTGTTAGCATTTGCCTTATATATTGATGTGCTCCTATATTGGGTCCATAAATATTTACAGTTTTTATATTTTCTTCTTGGAATCATCCCTTATCATTATGTAGTGTCCTTCTTTGTCTCTTTTAATAATCTCTATTTTAAAGTCTATATTGTCTGATATGAAAATTGCTACTCCTGCTTTCTTTTGATTTCCATTTGCATGGAATATCTTTTTCCATCCTCTCACTTTCAGTCTGTATGTATCCCTAGGTCTGAAGTGGGTGTCTTGTAGACAGCATATATACAGTCTTGTTTTTGTATCCATTCAGCCAGTCTATGTCTTTTGGTTGGAGCATTTAATCCATTTACATTTAGGTTAGTAATCAATATATATGTTCCTATTACCATTTTCTTAATTGTTTTGGATTTGTTATTGTAGGTCTTTTCCTTCTCTTGTGCTTCCTTCCTAGAGATGTTGCTTTAACATTTGTTCTAAAGCTGGTTTTCTGCTGCTGGATTCTGTTAGCTTTTGCTTGTCTGTAAACGTTTTATTTCTCTGTCAAATCTGAATGAGATCCTTGCTGGGTAGGGTAATCTTGGTTTCAGGTTTTTCCCTTTCATCACTTAAAAAATGTTCTGCCACTCCCTTCTGGCTTGCCAAGTTTCCGCTGAAAGATCATCTGTTAACCTTATGGGGATTCCCTTGTATGTAATTTATTATTTTTCCCTTACTGCTTTTAATATTTTTTCTTTTATTTAATTTTCAATAGTTTGATTAATATGTGTCTTGGCATGTTTCTCTTTGGATTTATCTTGTATGAGACTCTGTGCTTCCTGGACTTTATTGACTATTTCCTTCCCCATATTAGGGAAGTTTTCAACTATAATCTCTTCAAATATTTTCTCAGTCCCTTTCTTTTTCTCTTCTTCTGGGACACCTATAATGTGAATGTTGGTGCATTTATTTTTGTCCTAGAAGTCTCTGAGACTGTCCTCAATTCTTTTCATTCTTTTTTCTTTATTATGCCCTACGGTACTTATTTCCACTCTTTTATCTCTAGGTCACTTATCCGTTCTTCTGCCTCAGTTGTTCTGCTATTGATTCCTTCTAGAGAATTTTTAGTTTCATTTTTGTGTTGCTCATCATTGTTTGTTTGCTCTTTAGTTTTCTAGGTCCTTGTTAAACGTTTCTGTATTTTCTCCATTCTATTTCCGAGATTTTGGATCATCTTTCCTATCATTACTCTGAATTCTTTTTCAGGTAGACTGCCTATTTCCTCTTCATTTGTTTGGTCTGGTGGGTTTTTACCTTGCTCCTTATCTGCTGTGTGTTTCTCTGTCTTCTCATTTTGCTTAACTTACTGTATTTGCGGTCTCCTTTGCACAGGCTGCAGGTTTGTAGTTCCCGTTGTTTTTGATGTCTGCCCTCAGTGGCTGAGGTTGCTTCAGTGGGTTGTGTAGGCTTCCTGGTGGAAGGGACTAGTGCCTGTTTTCTGGTGGATGATCCTGGATCTTTTCTTTCTGGTGGTCAGGACCATGTTCCAGGGTGTTTTGGGGTGTCTGTGACCTTATTATGATTTTAGGCAGCCTTTCTGCTAGTGGGTGGAGTTGTGTTCCTGTCTTGTTAGTTGTTTGGCATGGGGTGGCCAGCTCTGTAGCTGCTGGTCATTGAGTGGAGCAGGGTCTTGGCATTTAGATGGAGAGCTCTGGGAGATTTTCACCATTTGATATTATGTGGAGCTGGGAGGTCTCTGCTGGACCAATGTCCTGAACTTGGCTCTCCCACATCAGAGGCACAGGCCTGACACCTGGCCAGAGCACCAAGACCCTGTCAGCCACATGGCTCAGAATAAAAGGGAGAAAAAAAGGAAGAAAGAAAGAAAAGAAGAAAATAAAATAATGTTGTTTAAAAAAATGTAAAAAAATATTCAAAATAAAAAAAATTTTAAAGTAATACAAAAATGAAAAAAGAAAGAAAGATAGAAGAGAGCAACCAAACCAAAAAACAAATCCACCAATGATAACAAGTGCTAAGAAAGATACAAAAAAAAAAACCCAAAAAACAAAAACCAGACAGACAGAACCCTAGGACAACTGGTAAAAGCAAAGCAATACAGACAAAATCACAGAAAGAAGCATACACATACACAGTCACAAAAAGAGAAAAAGGAAAAAAATATATATATATATTAAAAAAAAAGGAAGAGAGCAACCAAATCAATAAACAAATCTACTAATGATAATAAACTCTAAATGCTAAACTAAGATAAACATGACCAGAAACAAATTAAATGCAGAAAGCAAACCCCAAGTCTACAGTTGCTTCCAAACTCCACCACCTCAATTATTTCAGAGCTGCTGGGTTCATCAAGTTGATTGTGGATGTTTAATCCACTGCTCCTGAGGCTGCTGAGAGAAATTCCCCTTTCTCTTCTTTCTTCATACAGCTCTTGTGGTTCGGATTTGGATTTGGCCCTGCCTCTGTGTGTAGGTCACCTGAGGGCGTCTGTTTTTGGCTCTGACATGACAGGGTTAAAGTAGCAGCTGATTAGGGGGCTCTGGCTCACTCAGGCCAGGCGGAGGGAGGGGTACAGAATGCAGGGCTAGCCTGTGGCGGCAGAGGTCAGTGTGACGTTGCAACAGCCTGAGGCATGCTGTGTGTTCTCCTGGGGAAGTTGTCCCTGGATCATAGGACCCTGGCAGTAGTGGGCTGCACAGGCTCCCAGGAGGGGAAGTATGGATAGTGACCTGTGCTTGCACACAGGCTTCTTGGTGGCTGCAGCAGCAGCCTTAGCATTTCATGTCCATCTCTGGTGTCCGCACTGATAGCTGTGGCTCACGCCCATCTCTGGAGTTCATTTAGGTGGTGCTCTGAATCCTCTCTCTTTGTGCACTCCGAAACAATGCTCTCTTGCCTCTTAGGCAGTTCCAGACTTTTTCCCGGAGTCTCTCCCAGCTAGCTGTGGCACACTAGCCTCCTTCAGGCTGTGTTCACACAGCCAACCCCAGTCCTCTCCCTGGGATCTGACCTCTGAAGCCAGAGCCTCAGCTCCCATCCCCCACCCATCCCAGCAGGTGAGCAGACCAGCCTCTCAGGCTGGTGAGTGCTGGTCAGCACTGATCCTCTGTGCGGGAATCTCTCTGCTTTGCCCTCTGCACCCTTGTTGCTGTGCTCTCCCCTGTGTCTCCGAAGCTTCCCCCCCACCAACCCCCATCTCCGCCAGTGAAGGGGTTTCCTAGTGTGTGGAAACATTTCTCCTTCACAGATCCCTCCCAGAGATGCAGGTCCTGTCCCTCTTCTTTTGTCTTTCTTTTTTCTTTTTTCTTTTTCCCTGCCCAGGTAAATGGGGAGTTTCTTGCCTTTTGGGAAGTCTGAGTTCTTCTGCCAGCATTCCGTAGGTGTTCTGTAGGAGTTGTTCCACATGTACATGAATTTCTGATGTATTTATGGGGAGGAAGGTGATCTCCACGTCTTACTCCTCTGCCATCCTGAAGGTCTCACTCCTGAGGTTTTTGATGGAGTAAAATAACATAATCAAAATATTCCGCAATTGGACAGACTAATGCTATAATGGTGTCTATTTCTTTTAAATTGATACAAGTGGAGGGACAAGATGTATGTATATATTACAAGGCAAGCAGTCACTGTCCATACCTCATTTCTAAGTTAAAGATAAAACATTTTATGTTCTTCTCTTTCCATTTAATGAATTAGAAATTATAACTGGAAATGTTCCAAATGTTCAATCTTATGTGAGAATCCATTAAAGAGCATCATCCAAGTCAAAATTTGGAAGGACTTTTTTTCTCCAGGGAGAACTTCAAAAGTACCTTTCTTTTAGAAATAATGTCAATTGCTATAACATTTTAATTCTAATAAATATTACCTTTGTCATCAATCAGTTATTCACACATGTGGAACTATATCTGGGTTCTTTATTTTATTTCACTGATTTATATGCTTATCACTTGGCCATAAACATTAATAAAAAATAATAAAAACTAAATAATTCTTGAAGTTTTCTTGGAAATTCCAGAGAAATGTCATAGAAAACTACATAGCAGTTTTTTAAATAATTTGAGTTAAACTGTCATCTTCACAATGTCAAATTGTCACATTCATATAATGGTATGTTTATCCATTTATTTATGTTTTAAATAATTTAAAATGTTTCCATAGATTTTTTTGTACATTTTTTTCATGTTACTCCTTTGACACATATGATTCCTGCTGTAACTGTGAAGGGTCTAATCAATGTAATGATTCTCCAAGTGTGTCCCCAACCCAGAAGCAATTCACTTGTTTAATGGTTTAGTGTCAAAGTAAATGAATACAACTTATTTCTCTAGAATGATCTTAAGCTGACACATTTTCTGAAGTCTGTTTTCAGTTCTAATATCTACCTGTTCATTGTGTTATGATTTCCATTAATGGCACTATTTTATTTGCAAATATAACTATTCTATCTTTTATATATTTTACTTCTTAAATCACTTTTTTTCCACTTGTTTTTGTTATTGGCCAGGAAGCACAGTGAGCAGATATCATTCTGATCTTATCTTCTATACATCTATATTTTCTTCATAAAGTTGAATTGTAATTCAGTAGACAACCCTAACCAATTTTTCATACTTCCTGTTTTTTAAATTTTATTTTAGTTACAATGAACTATTAAACTTTAACCAGCAGTCCCCAACCTTTTTGGCACGAGGGACTGGTTTCATGGAAAACAATTTTTCCATGGATCGGGGGCAGTGGAGATTTGAGGCAGTAATGCGAGCGATGCTTCAGGCAATAACATGAGCGATGGGGAGCAGCAGATGAAGCTTCACCAACTCGCCTGCTGCTCACCTCCTGCTGTGCAGCCTGGTTCCTAACAGGTCACGGACCAGTATCTGTCTGAGGCCCGGGAGTTGGGGACCCCGGCTTCACAAAATGCTTTGTTTCTTTATCTAGTAAGTTCAAAAATAATATCTGTCTTTTAGATTATTTATGTTGTGGTGTATTTTAGATTTGATATTGAGCCTTCTGGCATTGTTGAGATAATTCATTTGATCATTATGCTTTATTTGAGGAGACATCATTTAAATCAGTAGGCCAATATTTCATATTGAATTTTCACATTTAAAAACTAACTGCATTAGACCTATAATTTTATTTTCATGCATACTAAAATGTTTTTTGAATTGGTTAATTTAGCTTCAAATAATCAGTTGGGCAATGTTCAATTATTTTTCTTTTGTTTCTTTATTTTGTATTTTATGGAAATATTGTACCTTGAATTTTTGGTACAAGTAAGTTAAATTTTTTTTACTTGGAGAATTTTGAGAATGAGGAACTTTGATAATAAAGGAGAATTGATAACTTGTGTTTACACACATTGGGCTGTGATGTAGCACTAAGATCTAGTAAGCTGCATGTGTGTGAGACATCTTGACTAGATGTTTAAAACACAGGATTTAAAGGAAAAGAAAATCAACAATAAATTTTATATAGTTTTAAATTATATGCACCAAATAGCATCAGTATTTAGATTTTCAAGTATTCAATAATACCTTGAGAATATATACCAAATATACTAGAAAGTTGTTTGAATGAAGGATGAAAAATGGGTGTGGAGATTGGATACGAAAAGGAAAAACAATCTAAAATAAAGCATGAACAAGGTTATGCGTTAATATAGAATATGATTGTGCCATGAACTAGAAAGAATAATTTACTCCACTCTGCCCTGACATTAAAAGCAAAAAACAATAAATGCCACCAAAACTAGAAAAAAAAGAAAGATTTCCTTTGCTTTGTTTTTAAGAAAATAAATTTATTTGAAACTCTTTTAACTGACAAAGGAAATTATCTTTTAAAATGTTTTCTCTTTTTAGGTAGATAATCTAGGATTTTAATGTAAAGAAAAAGAAAAATTTTCAACAGCAAAAAGTGCTCTATTCACTAAATTCCACATACATAAAATGAAGTAACAAGTGGATTTTATCTAGTCAAAACATCATGAAATACAGAATTTTATTAAAATATCTGACTAAACCATTAAAGTTTTACCTTAACTACTGGTTTGCCCAGATCATGCAAGTAAATTAGTATATGCATTAAATAAGCATCACATACTCAGAGGACTGGTAGACATTCTTGTCAGATGTTAATATCTATCCATAAAGTGATTTTTTTGGTAATGATAGAACAAATATAAGAAAACTTTGATCATTAGTAGTGTTGCCCGCTAAATATTTTAATAATTGTTTTATCTTCTTCTGGTATACCTTATTTGATATCACAGTCTACCAAAAGAAAACTAACTATACCACAAATAGGGTTTCAGATAATTAATAATGGGTATAAGACCTCATTGCCTATCTTATAATAGTCACAACAGAGCGTTTTTTTCTAACATTTTTCCTAACCTATTTTCTTAGTGAAGGACGATTTGTATGATACTGGTACAGTCCAACCCCAAGGAACCATAAATACAATATAAACAATAATTATTCTCTACACATCTATATTGTCAAAGTTCTTTCACTAAATATGAGAGATTTCTAAGTCAGTGCATACTTTGCTCCCTTTGGTATAGTCACATCAGAAGTGACAACATAGGTTATCCAAATTATGAGATGACTGTAAAAGATCCTGCCCTCTGAGACTTCTTCAGGAACCCAGAGAAGTAAAAGTTTTAACCTTGTTTGTCCCATGTGACCTCACCTATCTCTGGCCAAAAATAATTGGCCAGTCTTAATATACATAAAGACTCTACAGAGTATAAGTCAATCTATAGACTCAACGAAGCAATAAGATCATTCCATATAGAAGTTTAAGGCTTGTATTAATAGGTCAATTATCAGTGAGTGATGTATGTTCACTTAGAAGGTCATATAAATTTGGGACTGGGGCAGCCATGATTGGGCCATGTTCAATGAAACAAAGATAGTGAATTTGCTAAGAAGAGAGTTAAATATAAAACCAAAATATTGTCTTTAGTGAATCTGCTCTAGACTTCAACTTTACCAAGGCATACCTTGTTGTTGCAAACAACCCCCTTTGATATTAAAGCCACTTTGAAAAAAATCTTTCATTAAATCCCTTTATTTTGAAATAATTTTAGATTATAGATGCATTGTGGAAATAGTGCAGAAGGTTCATGTACCCTTCACCCCAATTTCTCTAAAGTTATCATCTTACATAGCAAATGATATGTCTACAAAAAATAAAAATTTAACATTGGTACAATACTGCAGACTTTATTTAAATTTCAACTTTAAATTACTAAGAGATTGAAAAACAAATTAAAAAAATGAAAATTTTATTTGGACAGCAGTATATTTTGAGAGTTTAGTAACCCAATGAACATTTAATGATTGTTGTTAGAAGTCTTGGGGTTTTGTTTTGTTTTATTTTCAGAGTTCTGTTAGGAGGTTCCATGCACCTTTATCATCTCCTAATTAATGTCTTTGGGACAGTATTAACAGAACCTAATTCAGCATCAGATACAGTACCTGGAACATAGTAAGTGCTCATTAAAGATTTCTTGAATTAATTGTTCTTATTCTTCACTTCTGTTAGACCTGGATGATAAATGTCTTATTCTGAAGACACGGAAAGGGACTTACAAAATGTGTTCCATTTTCCTACTGACCTAAGAAGTGTATGACTCAGGTCCACTGAGCAATGCACCAACCTCCCCACAATAAAGCAGTGAAGACATGTCGAGGAAATAACAGAAAGCATTTTTGTCTCACTTTCTAACACACTCATCATAAGCCTTAGTGACATAAGTTAGTTTTACATAAAACTACAGGTTTTATCTGTACTCAAATGTGCCAATCTACATTATGGATTAACATCCAAACATTCAATTCTTCACAACAGATCTTACAAAATGTGCATTAAGGCACGATTTTTAAATTTTAATTCTGCTTCCTTAGCTGGAAAATCATAAAGTATTGTGTTTTTTTGTTTACACATAGTGAATATATGTTACTATATTACCTTTCAAACCAGGATGAACTATTAAAGACAAGTGAGAAGTTACTAGGGGAAAAAATGAGTGTGTGTGGGTGTGTGTCTGTGTACATGTGTGTGTGAAAAAGCTGATTCTGAGAGGAAAAACATCATTCCAATTAAACGCTGAAAATATTTTCCTAAGCAAGACTGAATTTAAAGACATTATTCTTCAGGTTCTAGTCTGCTATTTCTCTCTTATTAATTAGATATTAAGTTTAGAAAATTGAACAACCTCAGCACACTTATTTAATATTTCTACTGCTTTATGTCTCATTTGCTCTTTTAAGAAAATGTTCTAAAAATAATAAAAATTTTCATAAATACTTTTTTTGAAATTATGAGGAGACTGAATAGAATACAAATTGCATGGATTCATCGAAAACGTTTACTCTGAGAACTCCAACGCTCTTTTAACTGCTTCTAAAGAAGCATAGAGAGCAAAGAAATAGACTGCTAGTGCACCACATAGTGACTGCATCAAATAAATCCCCAGAGATTCAGCTTTCTTAAAATAATAATAATAATAATAATAATAATAATAATAATAGTGTGCATGATAACTCTTAATTCACAGGTATACAGGCCTCTAGAAATTAGATAAAATTTTTGCAAAGCCCCTATGCTGAAAATTACATCAAGAGAAATTAAAGAACATTTACATAAAGATGGATTGTATCAGGTATATGGACTAGAAAAATCAAAAATTAATATTTAAAAAATGTGTAACTGTATATGCTAACCAAATAGAAAATAGTTAAATGTATATTCTACTGATCATTAAAAAAATACCATTAAGAAAATAGTATGGATCTTTTAGAGGTGGTGCGATCAAGATGGTGGTGTAAAAAGACCCCGAGTTCACCTCTCCCTACAAACACATCAAAACTACAACTATAAAGCAACTCTTATTGAGAATGACATGAAAATTAGCAGAATCGCTCTTGTACAACCAAGGCTGTAAAGAAAAAAGACACAGAATTTGGTAGAAGGGGAAGAGAAGAGAGCTAGTCAGGACCCACACATCTAGTGGGTAACCCAGAAGAAGAGGGGGATATCACAGGCTTAGGGAATCTTCCCTGAGGAGTGAAGGATTCAAGTCCCATATTAGGCACACCAGGCCTGGGGTCTGACACTGAGAAGAAAGCCCCCTTAGCTGGTTTGAAAATCAATAGGGCTTATTGGAGGGCTGTAAGAAAGAGAACTGTGCTCTTGAACAGCACGTACACAGACTTCCTTGATCTCAATCCCAGTGTGAAGGCAGCAGATTGAAAATTGCCTATTGTTCTGACAAACCTGCCAGCACTGCCTCAGCATGCCCCTCAGCCTTAACTCTGTTCCTGCTTCAGCACTTCCTGGTCTAGCCCTACTCCCAATAAGTCAGAGACCACCACTGCTATCATGCACATGTGCACATGCACCTGGGAAAAAGCAGAGCCAGCTCAGAAGTACAGCTACAAGCACTTGGGTCCTGGTCCAGCTAACCAGAAACTTGCCATCATGCTAGGGCCCAACTTCATTAGGGCTTCTGCTTTAGCACTTTGGGCTCCACTGCTACCCTCCAGTGCTATCTCCCAGTAGGATGATGAGCCTGGGAGAAGCAACAGCTAGCACCTGACTCCAGGTCTACCTCCCACCAAGGAGATGGCTGCCAGCATAACCCAGGAAAAGATGCAGGCTCTGCTAAATTCAGATTCAGCCCTCCTACCAAAGCAACTGAGCAAATGCAGACTGCATAGGGACTCTCCCACACAAGGACACACTTTTAAGAGTGGGATGGGTAACTGTTTCACCTAATTTTATAGAGACAAACAGAGAAAGTCAAACAAAATGAGATGACAGGAATAAGTTCCAAATGAAAGAATGGGATAAAATCCAAGGGTAAAAACTAAGAAAGCAGAAATAAATAGTTTGCCTGATAAGATGTTCAAAGCAATAGTAATAAAAACGTTCACTGAACTTGGGAAAAAATAGAGGGACACAGTGGGAACTATAACAAAGAACTAGAAAATATATATTAAAAAAACAATCAGAACTGAAGAATACAATAACTGAAATAAAAAATACACTAGGAGGAAATAGAGGCAGAATAGGAGACACAAAGGAATACATAAACAAGTTGAAAGAGAGAATAATGAAAATAACCCAAACAGAACAGTAAAAAGAAAAATAAATTAAATGAGGATTGGTTAAGGGAAGTTTGGGATAAAATCAAGCATCTTAATATTCTCATTATAGGGTTCCTAGAAGGAGAAAAGAGAAAAAAGGGAGCAGAAAATGTATTCGATAATATAATAGCTGAAAACTTCCCTAACATGAAGAGGAAACAGATATTCAGATATAGGAAACACAGAGAAAGAAACCCAAAGAGACACACATCAACATATATCATAAGCAAAATGACAAAAAAAAAAATGTTAAAAAGATAATTTAAAAGGAAGCAAGAGAAAAAAAAAGAGTCATAAAAAAGGGAAAACCCATAACACTATCAGCTGATTTTTCAGTAGAAACTTTGTAGGTAAAAAGAGAGAGGCATGATATATTTAAAGTGCTGAAAGAAAAACAAAAACAAAATCAAAACCAAAAACAAAAACCTAGAATGTTCTACTCAGCAAGTTATCATTTACAATTTAAGGAGAGATAGAGTCTCCAAGACAAGCAAA